>NC_062282.1:29928609-32428609 GCF_902655055.1 Lutra lutra
GCTGCCTTCGGCTCAGGTCATGGTCCCAGCGTCCCGGGATCGAGTCCCACATCGGGCTCCTTGCTCATCGGGGAGCCTGCTTCTCCCTCTGCCGCTGCCTGCCATTCTGTCTGCCTGTGCTTGCTCTCTCTCCCTCTCTCTCTGACAAATAAATAAATAAAACCTTTAAAAAAAAATAATAAAACACAATTATGTGTTTATGTGTGGACATTTGTATATGCAGGGAAGAGAGATGAAAACAAGATGGGGATAATGTTGGTAATTGTCTAATGTGGGATTCACTTTATCATTCCTCTATTCTTTTGTATGTTCAAAAATTTCTATAATTAAGGGGCACCCTTAAATAAACAAATCTTTAGGCGGAACTACAAATTAAAGGCATCATTAAGATAAAATTCTAAGGGGCACCCGGGTGGCTCAGTCAGTTAGGTGTCCAACTCTTGATTTTGGCTCAGGTAATGTTCTCAGGGTGATGAGAGGGACGCTTCATCAGGTTCGGCATTCAGCAGGGAGTCTGCTTGAAATTCCCTCTCCTTTTGCCCCTCCCCCACCCCACATACATACGCACTCTCTCTCTAAAATAAATAAAATATATTAAAAAAGACACAATTCTTTTATTTATTTTTTTAAAGATATTATGTATTCATTTGTCAGAAAGAGAGAGTGCGAGCGAGCACACAAGCAGGGGGAACAGCAGGTAGAAGGAGAAGCAGCTCCCCGGTGAGCAAGGAATCTGACAAAGGACTCAGTCCCAGGATCCCAGGATCATGACCTGAGCCAAAGGCAGATGCCCAACTGACTGAGCCACTCAGGCATCCCAAAAAAGATGCAAATCTAACCATAACTGTAGTAGATGACCTCATAATTAAATGACTAAGAACATATTTAAAAGGCACAAAAATGGGGCGCCTGGGTGGCTCAGTGGGTTAAGCCGCTGCCTTCGGCTCAGGTCATGATCTCAGGGTCCTGGGATCGAGTCCCACATCGGGCTCTCTGCTCAGCAAGAAGCCTGCTTCCCTCTCTCTCTCTCTCTCTCTGCCTTCCTCTCCGTCTACTTGTGATCTCTCTCTGTCAAATAAATAAATAAAATCTTTAAAAAAAAAAAAAAAGGCACAAAAATCATTTCAGAATATGTATATGCATTTTCAGGTACATTATGAGAAAGACTCTAAAACGATTCCAATATTTAAAGATATATTTAATGATTACCATAATGACTTCTGACCTCACAGAAGAAAAACAAAGAATTAATAGGATACACTTCTTTTCAATATGATTTCTAATCATATATGATTGCTCAAAATAAATGTTATCACAACATAAAGATTCTTATAATTTTATTCTTTACTTAAAATAATAAATTATATAAAAATTAAGATTCTCAGGATAACTTACCTGGGTTTCCATCATTGGCTTTTGGAAAGGAAATGTATCATGGTTGACACACCACAAGATGTCATTATCTTCATTTTCTGAAGCTGCCATCAGTAGGATGCCTAGAAGTTTAATACATAAAATCTTATTATATGATGCTAAATAACATGCATCCCTAATGATCTTAAAAATATTAATTACTAACATTAATATGTATAACATACATATATAACATGCATTGTTATAAGTAAACAAGTCACAAAATGAAAAAAAAAATTAATCCCTTGAAAGGACATATAATCACTGATAGGGTAGAATCAATTAAGTGTTCCAGATCTTATACTTCATTTCTTTCAAGTAAACACTTTTTCACATCTTAAAATTTCTGACATTAGGATATATTTTCCAATCAATGAGCTTATGAATTTAATTGACTTAAAAAAGTATACTTAGTACATTAAAAATGTGACTTTCAATCAGTGGTACCTAATATTCAATGAATAGAATTTCATGTACTGATCATCTCACTATATCATGAATAAAAATGATGAAGTTACTAGTGGAATGACAGAGTAAACCATAAAAGTATCATCTTAGCAATATTAGTTGATTTTGAAATATACTCTCCTGTGCTCAATTCCAGCTCCTTCCGCTAACTTATTCCCTTTATACTGACGTTAGTGATATCAGCCTTAAATTAAGTCCACTGGATCGTTATAGGTGATAAGGGCATAGTTAGTGTAAGAAATTAAAATATTCCAAATTTTACTGGAAAATTTATTAATTTCAAATGGCTCAAATGACACTTTAACAATTTAAAAAATTCAATCTTAAATCTGAAAGGATATCAGAACCTACCTTTACTGTAAAGAGCTTTATGTACTTTTGAAGGTTTTTCCACTGTTGAAGATGCTGAGAATCCAGGAGGTAAGCGGACATGAACCAGTGTCAACGTATTAGGTCGTGCTAATGGTTGTCTGAATGGACAAGTGCTGAAATACAACCTTACACCTGATGACGGAATAAAATTATACGTCAATAACAAAATGAAAGACTTGAGGTCCTTGTGTTATTGATGCAATTCCACAGTGAAATACAGACACCTGTTAAAAAGTCATAGAATCACTTTCCTGACTAATCTTAAATCACCATGTGTAAAAACACCTGAAGTAGAGTTCCAAGAAATTGTCACTTGGAATTGACAGGTGAATCAACACATTTTAGCAGAAGAAATCTGCAACTAAAAGCCAAGAGAGTCCTTTTCCCTATTCAAGCTCTGTCACAGAATATTAGCCACTTTACTGTTCTGGCTTAGTTTTTTATCTATAACATGAGGAGACAAAACCAGAAGAATCTTCCAATTTTCAAAATCCTTAATTTTATGAATTATTAATATGTTGAAAATTGATACAGAAGTAAAATACATTTCTCATCATAAATTTCCAAATCTGAGGATCATCAAGTTCTAAACGCAATAGCAGACATATAAATTAAACAACATACCTGCATGTGTGACTGCCAATAATTGACAGTCCAGTGATTCAGAATTTTCAATCACTGCTATCTGAACAATTGGCTTAAAAACAGAACGATCTATGGTCCTATGAGAAAGGAAAAAAAACTAAAGTCTAATATGCTAAAACAAGATTAACTTCTTAGAAAAATAATATAACAGCAGCAAGAGCAGGCAAAAATCCCTGAATACGAGTTTACCTTGTTAGACATTACCCTTTTTTCAAAGATCATAAAAGAAGGTTAATTCCACTGGATAAATGGTTAATGAGGAATGGGGTGTTCTCAGAGCATCAAATTATCATTATAAAGATTAACACTAACTAAAAAGAAAGAAAAATGAAACTTTATGATGGAGAAATCTGGTAAACAGCACCTTAACCAACTATTCTAGTGGAAAAACTTGTGATTATGTGCCTACTGATGTAATGCTGCAAGGAGTTCACATCACCTATGTAATACTGGCAAAAAACAAAACAAAACAGAACAAAACAAAACCTGAATCTAATGATAATGAAAAACAAACAAACAAACAAACAAAAACGACCCAAATTCAGAAATTGGGATATTCCACAAATAAGACTCTTGCCCCCCCCACCAAATGTGAGTATTTAGGGAAAAAAGAAAGATGATGAGACATTTGTTGTACATTAATAAGACAAATGACCGATGTAATTCATGGGCTCTGACTGAATCTGGGGAAAAATGGAAAGAAAAACAGCTATGGAAGATTTTGGGGACTGTTAAGTAATGTTAATATGAACTGTACAATTACAAGATAATACTACAAAACTACCAAGTTTTTTAGATGTGGAATTGGTATTGTGCTTAATAGAGACTTAGGACATGGAAGCTGAAGGATTTAAGAGTGTAAGTCATGTCTGCAACTTACTTTCAAATAGCTCATAAGAATGAAAATGAGCAAATAAGGGAAAACAGTAACAACTGCTGAATTTGGATAATTTGATAGGGTGTTATCAGTTTTACCACTGCTCTTCTAGTTTTTTCTGTGGATTTGAAAACATTTCCAAAAAAAAAGTAAAGTTGGAGAAGAAAAAGGAAACCCTTTTAGATTGTCTGCCTTAAGAATTTTTTTTTTCACTGAAAAGCTACGAAAGCACTGAATTTTTGCTAGGATAGGTGAATGCAGCAATGACCTAAGCACATAGAAAACTGAAGTTAAATATGTGAGGTCTTTGTTATGTAAAGAGAATTTCTGCAGCTGAGCTAAATTAGTTGTGATAAAATAAATCACAGCACACAGTGTCTGAAGAGTTTGCTTGTAACTTGGGTACCGTTACTTATCTAGGAGTCAGACATCAGACAAATCATAACATCCCTTAGTTTCAGTTTCCTCAAGAATACAATGTGAACACAATACAACTGTAAAGTTCTGTATTCCCAAACTGCCCCTGTGTCAATTATAAGACCAACTAAACTCATACTACGCAGGCCTGTTAAAAGGTTGAAGTGGTGATTCCAGGGTCCGGGGATCGAGCCCCGCCGGGCTCCCTGCTTAGCAGAGAGTCTGCTTCTCCCTCCCTCTACCCTCTCTCTCAAATAAATAAATAAGATATATAATGGTTGAAGTAGTTACTAGTGGGAAACTTTGAGACATGTAGTTTCCTAGTGACAACTCCTGTAATTGCCTATACAGACCACCTAAAGCTTAAAAATCCAAGGAAAAATCAAGTTGTACTTTACACTGTAAAAAAACCAGTCTGCCTTATGTTTCAAACCATCCTACATTAGAATTAACATAAGTCTTTCTCTAGGAGCTGTTTCAAACATAACCTGTAGTGCCATCTTCTTCAACTTACCTTACCCTTTAGATATATTTTGAAGAGGAAATAATTTTAGTATGCTGCACATATATAGTATACTGATATACCTTGTACAAACGAAATGCCTAACAATTAATTACCTAGCAATGTTTCCAGCAGCAGAGACAATAGAATTCTGTGAAACTGAGGCAACTCTGCTCATTCCTTGTCCATCCTGGCCCAAATCATATACCTGTGAATAAAAAATTGTACCCACTTAAACATAACTATAACCCATATACTTAGAAAATAAACTTTTAGAAAAAATTGTATTAAATACACTCTTCCTTTTTAGGGATCCTTTAATTTAGGCACTTCACACAGATATGGAAACATCCAAGATCTGAAATTTCATAAAGAAAGGAGCCCTAAAAAGATTTTTTTAAAACTTAACATATAGGGGCACCTGGGTGGCTCAGTGGGTTAAAGCCTTTGCCTTCGGCTCAGGTCATGATCCCAGGGTCCTGGGATCGAGCCCCGCATCGGGCTCTCTGCTTGGCCAGGAGCCTGCTTCCTCCTCTCTCTCTGCCTACCTCTGCCTACTTGTGATCTCTGTCTGTCAAATAAATAAAAAAAAAAAAAAAAAAAAAAAAACTTAACATATAATGTATTATTTGCTCCAGGGGTACAGGTCTGTGAATCATCAGGCTTACACATTTCACAGCACTCACCGTAGCACATACCCTCCCCACTGTCCATAACCCAACAAAGCAACCCTCAGTTTGTTTTGTGAGATTAAGAGTTTCTTATGGTTTGTCTCCCTCCCGATCCCATCTTGTTTCATTTTTTCCTTCCCTTAAAAAGTTCTTTAAAAAGCACACAGCTCATAGAAAAAGGTAAGAGTAACTGAATCTCTTCCTTAAAAACAGGGATGTTCTTACCCCCCTATATAGTAATGTATTAATACTTGCCTGTATTACTCCTTTCTCAGAACGTGTATATAAAATGTTTCTAGAATTATCAATTGCAATTTGAACAATAGGATCTAAAAATAAGACAAAGAAAAAAACCTCTAAAAATTAATGAATTAAACAGAGTAGCCATTTGTAACAAATTTAAATTGGCTGAATTAGAACTTTGCATTTAAGGGCTTTCTCTTGCTTTGCAGGTAAGTCCTACGATATTTGCATGAGGAAAAAGGTAGGAAGCATTTAAATCAGACAATATATGAAAAAAGCAGACATCAAAAACTGTGACTAGATGAAGGGCCTCACAAATAAATAACTATCTTAATGAATTTTAAGCCAAATCAAAACCAAGGTCTAAATTATTTCATTCAACATTTAATGAATGTCCACTATATGCTAGAAACATAGGAAATAATTACACTCAGTGCATTCCTTCAGGAAACTTCCAATTTAGTTTAATAAATTATTGTGTGAGGGCACCTGGGTGGCTGAGTCGGTTGAGTGTCCGATTCTTGATTTTGGCACAGGTCACAATCTTGGGGTCATGGGATTGAGCCCGCTGTCGGGGTCCATGCTCAACATGGATTCTGCTTATATCTTTTCCTTTGCTTTTCCCTCTGTTCCCCACCCCCACAAACTCTCCTTCTCTCTCTCTCTCAAATAATTTTTTTTTTAAAAGGGAAGAATAAAAAGAAACCTTATGAATATATAAAAATGTTATTTAGTTGATAAGACATTATTTAGTAAGACAAACTTTCAGTTAAGAATGAGAATTTCTGAAGAAAATGTTAAGCCAACAATTTTAAAAAATTCTGTTTGCCAAATTTATTGTTTTCTACTTACCATCTTCTGAGAATGTGAATTGTAGCAATGAAGGAACAAGGAAAGAAAGTGCACTCTTTGAGTGGTTTATTTTCCTACATCTTTGGCTAAACCAACCTGCTTCTGCCTTAAAAGGAAAAATTGAAAGAAGCAAGACTTGTAAATATAGATGCATTTGTCATAGGAACTAACCGTATTCCCACATATACAAAAATCTTCAAATCTTAGCAAAGTACAAATAATTGTAAATAAAGTGAGACATACTATTTGGAATAAGTACTGAGTTTAATCTTTTAATTAATAATAGAAAATGTAGTTAGCCATAATCAAATCACAGCTCTCAATGAAATCAGCTATTTCAACCTCATAGTGCTATGTTAATGAACTCAAATTTTAGTTATCTTAAAAACTCTTTTATTTGGAAGTTTTAGCTGTATGTTTGAATACTTTCCTTAAGAATATATTAATGTGCTTACATAATTAGAAACAAAAGTACAGTCTATCCTTACTTTATCCAGAGGGAGAAAAAATATGTTTATAAATGCCAGACTTACTTGGTATGCTACTTCATATAAACAGCCATCTTTTCCAGCCAAGAAAATTCTGCCATTATCAGTGGAAGTTATTGTTAAAAGGTAAGTATTATCAGTGGGAAGAGAATATAAGGGATCTGGAAGCAACTGCATTCCACCACACATACTGTCATTAAGAACCCCAGAACCTATTTTTTTTAAAGAAAGAATACAGGAATCAGCTTATCAGCTTTTTTAAAGGTTGAAACAATCACTGCATTATCTTCAGAATTGGTATTGTTACTGAATTCTTTTTGACACACCCAAAAATTTCTATAACATACCTTTAAATTACTATAAAAAGTCTGATAGAATTTATTCAAGTTAAATAAAACCTACAATATGTACATATATATTTAAAAAATACATATGTTTTATATATATAACATCGTAAAACATCAATTGACAAACTATTCTAAATGATTAGATTTTGGGAAAGAACCCAGGATTTGATAGTAATAATCACTAATCTAAGTCACTGAAATTCAACATTATTTCACCCAAAACAGATGACAGAATGCAAGAGAAACCACTGAATGTACTAATAATAAACTGAGGGCTTCTTATGTTAAAGGACAGAATAATATATATTTCAGTGTTCCTATGTTAAAACGGCCATTCAAAAAAACAGAAACAAACTGAAAGCGTTACAGAAAAACTCACTAGTGTCAATTATTTCTCTTCTACTACCCTTTTATATTGTACATTTAAGGAGCGCACATTGATATGATAAACATATTCAAAATACTTGCTTGATGGAGCTGCTAAACCTGAAAGATATCATACCTATAGGGAAATATTTTCCTATGAACAAATAGTCTGGAAAGTTAAGTTAGTGAAAAAAATTAGCTTTTAATTATATTAAATTGCCTAACATATTTTTATTTTAAAAATACTACATGTGAAGCGAAATAAGTCAATCGGAGAAAGACAACTATCACATGATCTCCCTGATATGAGGGAGAGGAGATGCAACATGGGGGGTTAAGAGGGTAGGAGAAGAGTAAATGAAGCAAGATGGGATTGGGAGGGAGACAAACCGTGAGTGACTCTTAATCTCACAAAACAAACCAAAGGTTGCTGGGGGGAGGGGGTTTGGGAGAGGGGGGTAGGTTATGGACATTGGGGAGGGTATGTGCTATGGTGAGTGATGTGAAGTGTGTAAACCTGGTGATTCACAGACCTGTACCCCTGGGGATAAAAATATATTATATGTTTATAAAAAATAAAAAATTAAAATAAAAAAAAATACTACATGTGATTTGCTATACCTGTTTGTAAATTAGCATAGCTAAGTCCAAGAATCACTATATCCACGGGGGTTGCCAAAACCAGGAGATGTCGTACATGAGGTTGAAAGATGCCTAAGATAAAGCAGACATGGGTTAGAGATTATTCCAAAAAAATCCACTTCCACTATTTAAGGCTTCAACCCACTTAGCCACCCAGGTGCCCCCATAAAAGCCATTTTTGTGTATGAAGGTTCAAGTCAGTAAAGCTGAAGACACAGATCTTCTACCAATTGAACTCAAAATATAATTGATATTTCATGATAAGTTGGTTTAAAAAGCTTTAACTTTATGAAAACTTAGATTTTCCTCAATAAAAGCCTTATCTCATGCTTGCTTCAGCAGCACATACATTACAACTGGAATACATGGATTAGCATGGCCCCAGTGCAAGGATAACAGGCAAATTCATGAAGCGCTCCATATAAAAAAGAAAAAAGAAAAGCCTTATCTCTAAGTATTCAGTCACCAGCCTATGCCAAAGAAGTCATCTTTGATTACAGAAACTTTAGTGAGGTTGGAATTTTATAGATGATTGAGCTGATTTATGGCTTTAAGTAAAGGTAGTGTCTTTAGACACTAAAGCAGTGTCTTGTCAAATGATGCATCTTTTCTAAAATCTCTCATCATTTATTCAAGTATTTTGTAACAGGAGATGGTAGAAATGGAAGACATTTCCTTTCAGGATGCAATAAGGTTAAATGACTAACACTTCTCACTTCTGTCAGTTCTCACTTCTTCTTCTTTTTTTTTTTTTAAGATTTTATTTATTTATTTATTTGACAGAGAGAGAGACACACATACACACACAGCGAGAGAGGGAACAGAAGTAGAGAGAGAGGGAGAAGCAGGCTTCCCACCGAGCAGAGAGTCTGATGCGGGGCTCGATCCCAGGACCCTGGGATCATGACCCGAGCTGAAGGCAGACGCTTAGTGACTGAGTCACCCTGTCAGCTCTCACTTACCTAAAAAGTACATTTTATTAGAACTTTTTAGAAATTAACGTTAAGTTTTTTAGGTCTTTGGAACAGTTCAGTTTGGGCTTCTGAACGAAAAAATTTTAAAGTTTTGAAAAAGTTTTGAAATAGTTTAATATTTGTGCACAAACATGAACACTTAGGGTCCTTTGGTAACATGTCTGTTTTTGCCTTTTTTTTTTTTTTTTTTTTTTTTGAGAGAGAGAATGAAAGAGAGAAAGAGTGAGAGAGAACACGAGTATGGGGACGGGCAGAGGGAGAAACAGACTCCCTGCTGAGCAGGGAGCCCGACACGGGACTCCATCCCAGGACCCTAGGATTATGACCTAAACTGCCTAAAAGCAGATGCTTAACTGACTGAGCCACCCAGGCGCCCCTGTTTTTGCTGCTTTGATGAAAAAAAACTCAACAGAACCATAACCCACTGCATTTTATTTTTTATTATTTTTAAAAGATTTTAGAAAGGCATGCTTTGGCACCAAAAACTTGCCCAATGGAACCTTCAACTTTTAAGGCAACTTCAATGACAGTATGAAGTGATGCCTTTTCAAAGATGTTGGTTCAGTAATATGAAAATATAAAGTTCTCTCCTACTGAAAAGTCCACTGACTTTCCTGAACTAATTGAACTTGAGGTAGGAGGTTTACTGTTTGACAGGAAAGACCATTCCAAAAATAACTTCCAGGAAGGAGTTTACACATGATTTGACTTTGGTGGCAGCCCTAGTTGGTCATACAGATGAGGTCAAATGACTCATAATCACTAATTACTCATAATCACTATAATGAATAATGTCCCAAAGCCATAATTCAGCTAAGTTACCTCCCTGGAAGATGCAAATGAAGCTAGACAACCACGTGACTCTTTCAATACATGGAAAATGCTCCCTTGAACTCAGAGAAGTGTGATTAACTCTTGTCAATTTCTCTGCAGACAAAAACCTGCAAATGCTAAAAAACACTGAAGAACTCTATGTTTTATTCAAACAATCATAAAATTGAAACACGTATTCATACTCTCCTTGCCAATAAAGCAAACTCTTGCCAAAGAGCTGAACTTAGAAAACAATGACTTTAAGAATAAGATTTTCCTGGAATAGGTGAAATAAGATATGGACTTTGTTAGCTTTAACATTATGTTCGAGTTAGAATTTTCAGTGCTTATGGATAGCAGCGTCAGAGTTGTTTTCTAATCAAGGTGGCTCATTCTGTTAAGTGTCTGACTCTTGATATTGGTTCAAGTCATGACCTCACGGTAGTGAGATCCAGCCCCAGAGTCCAGCTCTTTCCTGGGTATGGAGCCTGCTTAGGATTCTCTCTCCCTTAGCCCCTCCGCCCCCCACTTGCACACTCTCTCCTAAAAGAAGAATTGTTTCATTATCAAAGATCACAACTTCGTTGTCATATCAAAGACTCATCATAATTTTAATTTTGCACTGAAGTTTATATTTACGTAGAATAAAATTTTACTTTAAGATATACAATTTATATTTATTAAAATACACAGCAGGGACAGCCCTCCATTGTTACTATGAATAAACTTTAGATAGTAACTTTTCTTAAAAAAAAAAAAAGATCTATTTATTTTGAGAGAGAGGACATTTGAGAGTGAGCACACGTGAGGAGCAAGCAGAGGGCAGGAGCAGAGGGAGAGGGACAGTCTTAGGCACTCTGCACTGAGTGTGGAGCCCCATGCAGGGCTCAATCTCATAACCCTGAGATCATGACCTGAGCCAAAACCAAGAGTTGGATGCCTAACGGACTGCACCACCCATGCGCCCCTATGAATAAACTTTTTTTCTTTTAAACTTTTTTTTTTTTAAAGATTTATTTATTTATTTATTTGACAGACAGAGATCACAAGTAGGCAGAGAAGCAGAGAGAGAGGAAGAGAAGCAGGCTCCCTGCTGAGTCGAGAGCCCGATGTGGGGCTCGATCCCAGGACTCTGGGATCATGACCTGAGCCGAAGGCAGAGGCCCTTCTTTTAAACTTTTAATGTAGAAAAGAGAGATACATAATCTCATGGTGAAGAATACCTTGAGGTTCTATGTTAAAAAAATAAGTTTCCAATGTAATCATGTAAACAGTGTATAAGAATGCATGTTTGCACCATGTGAATATCATTTCAAAGCAGCTGTGACCTCAAAAGATTTTATTTAGGCCTTACAAACAATTTTGTGTACTATTTCCCATTGTAGGAAGATTTCTCATACATCCCAAAAAATGTATATTAAATTTAAATCAATCTATTATTGTCATTAGCTCTGATAAAAAAAAAAATCTGATGTTGACTCTTAAACAATGCTTGCCACTTCTTTAAGACTTATTCTGAACTCTTTTCATTTCTATTGGATATCAAGACTAAAAAAACACAGGGCGCCTGGGTGGCTCAGTGGGTTAAGCCGCTGCCTTCGGCTCAGGTCATGATCTCAGGGTCCTGGGATCGAGTCCCGGGCTCTCTGCTCAGCAGGGAGCCTGCTTCCCTTCCCCTCTCTCTGCCTGCCTGTCTACTTGTGATCTCTCTGTCAAATAAATAAATAAAATCTTTAAAAAAAAAAAGACTAAAAAAAACACAGAGATAAAAATGGCTTTTACATTAAATTCAGTAACCAATAAAAATGTATAATGCAAAAAATTTAAGTAATTCAACAAGAGTAATAAAAAATAAGCAAAACAAAATTCAAAAATTATAGTTTAACAATTTATTAAAAATGATTTCTTTAAAGTAAGCTCTATACCTAATATGGGGCTTGAACTCATGATCCTGATATCCAGAGTCACATGCTTTACCAACTGAGCCAGCCAGGTGTCCCAGTGTAACAATTTAAAGACAAACTCATCTCTACCATTACATGAATAAACTGTTAAATATTCCTAATCACTATACATATTTCTAATTAGAATTCAGACCAAACTTCAAAATTTCAACTATATTAAAATGTGCTGTTATTCAGTTCCATGTATATACATATGTAAATTATTCATTACATTTTTATTTCTTACCAGGTTTTGGTTTCACAAGTCCCACAGCAAGAATGGTCTCACTAAGTCCATCAAAATAGGCAAGGTCTCCTCTGTCAATAGTTAAAGGAAAACATATTATACATATAAAGAAAACAAAGTTTTATCTAAAATGTTCTTTAAGACATCAGAATATAATGAAAAATAAATCAGCAAACAAAACTGTTTCAATTCCAAGATCTAGACACACAGGCGTATCTAAGGCTAATAAGCACAAACCAAGGAATGCTGCTCCTCATCCCAAACTTTCCCCCAACCAGGTTGCAAGGCTCAAGTAACAGCCATTCTACTGCTGGGGCAAGACCTCTTCAGAAAAACAGACTCATAGGGAAAGAATAAGGTTGAGAGTAGAAGAGAAACATTGAGAAAAAATCTCCAGCATCCCAACTTGTATCCTATGTGCAAATAATTCTACAGGAATTTGAAACCTATGGTCCATTAGAGGTAACTACAGCAATGACAAAACCAAACTCAGCTCAACTCCCCATTATAAAGGCTTAACCTGCTAGGCCTATTTCTAAGGATAAACATATTTACTGCATTATCCACTGTCCTATACATGATATCTAGCTTTCAAAAAACACATGAGACATAAAAAGCACAGGAAAAAAAAGCCTGTCAAGAAACAAAGTAATCAACAGAAATGGACTCAGCTATGACCCTGATGTCTGAACTACAGATAGGAAAGTTAAAATAAATAAATCTGATTAATATTGTATAAGTGCTAATGGAAAAAGTGAACAATATAAACAAATAGATAAGGAATTTCAGCAGAGAGGTGAAAATTACAAGAAATAAACAAGTGAAAATATTAGATATAAAAAGTACAGCACAGAGAAAGAGCATCTCGTAAGAACTTCTGAAGTAGAGTTGACATAGCTAACAAAGGAATCTGTGATCCTGAAGTTGGGTCAATAGAAATTGTCCAAATTGAAACAAAAAGAATAAAAAAAAAATGGCAAAACAAAAATAGAACAGAGCATCCAAAACCTGTTGAAAAACAAATCTAACAAACAAAGAGGGAGAGAGTGGGGCAGGACAAATATTTGAAGATAATCGCTGAAAAATTTCCAATAAATTCAATATTTTATCATGATGGATATGTTAGATGTTAACGGAAATAAGTGAATTTTCATTAAAGGGAAAATCCTTTTTAGGGGAATTATTCTTACATTTATATATTACATAGTTTTTTGGCATTTGATTTTCTTAAATACACTCATGCCTAAATGAAGAGGTTTTATTCCTTAGTATCAAAATGACCATGTTACAATAACATAACAAACTAAAGTTCAGAGTATATGAAGAACAATCACAACCATGTATCACTGCTATTAGGAATACGTAATAATTCAGTCATAACTCTAGCTATGAAAAGTTGTAATCGAAAAAAATCAGTAAACAAAAATGGTTTCATTTAAGCTACAAGTTCAAGTTGTCATTTAGTGTCACTTCAACTCAATGATACAGTGTATATGTGTGGTTCCTAACAGATGTTTTAGTACCCAAGGAAAGAGTAACAACTACATGGGCCTTCCTTTCATTAGCCCACTTAACCCCCTATAGATAATATGACAGAGCACTGGTAATAAGCCAAAATTTATCTCCAGAAAGCCAGGTGAGATTACCAGATCAATAAGCTTTATTTTAGCAAGAATGTCTTGGACCTTCACTCAGACTATGACATACATTCAAATTACACAAAGATTAAGTTCACAGACCAACAAAACTGGTTAGTCACTTCAGTAAGTTAAGAGACTTTCAATGCATAGAAATACATCAAAAATAGAGATCCTCGGGGCGCCTGGGTGGCTCAGTGGGTTAAGCCGCTGCCTTCGGCTCAGGTCATGATCTCAGAGTCCTGGGATCGAGCCCCGCATCGGGCTCTCTGCTCAGCAGGGAGCCTGCTTCCTCCTCTCTCTGCCTGCCTCTCTGCCTGCTTGTGATCTCTCTGTCAAATAAATAAATAAAATCTTTAAAAAAAAAAAAAAATAGAGATCCTCAAGACGTCAAACCATCTCTCTAAACACTACTGATAGGCTATCTTACTGGACGATAAGAGCTTGGCAACTAGACCCCTGCTACTCAGAGTGGTACTTAGACTGGCAGCATCACTGGGAGTCTGTTACAATGTGGACTCTTGAGGCTCACTCAGAACTACTGAAACAGAACCCACATTTTAACCCCCTACCCAGGGGATTGGTATGCATACAGAGAAGCACTTATCCAGATGTTACATGAATGAAAGAGAAGCCAGGCAGATTCCGATGGGTAGAACAATAGCTGCAGTTAAGATCATCTACATTCTAACCATGCTACAGCAAACCGGCATTAAATACATACCCATCTTCATAGTTCCACATGAATATGTCACTGTCGATTGTGAGCCAAGCTCTGCTGATAGGAGGAAACACGCCCATCATGCAGTTACACTGCATATCTGAAGTCATGTGAATGTAAGGCAAAATATTTCACTCTTATCTTTCTTAAATTTGCTTAGATTTTGATTTAAAATTTATGATTAAAAAGTCACGACCTAAACACTCTTTAATAGAAAGAGAAAATAAAATATCTTAATTTCGAATGAGTTTAACGAAAAACATAGCCATGACAGATATAAACCTGTAATTTGTAATTTCTAAATAATGCTATCTGACCACTTAAAATGTATTCTAAAGGACAAGTGAAATGTTTTTACCATTACTGACTTACTGATTATGAATAACACCATTAAATTTTGACCATGAAACCAAATTTTGACCATAACACCATGAAAAACTTACTGGACCAGTTTCTCCAATTGTGTAAGAGCAAGACTGATTTAAAAAAAAAAAAAAAAAAAGCACATGGTATGCTAAAGTCATAGCTTGACAATCTGCAAGCCTCTTATAAATAATACAACTGAAAAACAATGAATTATATTATGTAATTATAAGACAAGGAAACAATTATGAAATAATTTCCTAATGTTTCTTGCAGAAGTAGTATTATCAGAAGATTAAAGAATATAGGGGCACCTGGGTGGCTCAGTGGGCTAAGCCTCTGCCTTCGGCTTAGGTCATGGTCTCAGGGTCTTGGGATCGAGCCCCGCACTGGGCTTCTGCTCAGCGGGGAGCCTGCTTTCCCCCTCCCTCTGCCTGCCTCTCTGCCTACTTGTGATCTCTCTCTCTGTCAAATAAATAAATAAAATCTAAAAAAAAAAAAAAAAAAAAAGATTAAAGAATATTAAGAAACTAAACAAGAGTAGAATATGGAATAAGGTATGTTTTATATTTAATAACACTATTTCATCAAGTCTCAGAGAAACACTGAAAATTTTAGGGAAAATATTAAATTCTACTAGTTTTTCTACTTACAAGTATTTCCTTAAATTTCCATCTCCTTTATTTTTGAATCAGACTGCAATGAAATTTGTAATGTTTTCACTTTAAATAGATTAATATACTTTTAAGTCTCATTAAATATTAATACAGCATCTTAATATCTATATTATGAGGGCTATAGATTGATAAAAAAGCTTTCTAGGAAATAACTATAGATCTAATGCCTTTATAGGATATGCCACACTTTAAAAAATTAGATAAAATCTTTCTTTCTAGAGGGTAAGAAAACTCCTCTAGCAACTCAGTCTACAACGATGCCATTAGTGCTCCATTCTTATTGTGATCCTTAGAAATGCAATCATTTATAAACTTTAATTCTAAGATAGCCGTAAGTGTAAAACCACACCAAAAAATTTTGGGGAGGGGCAAAAAGAAGTACCTGGCAGATTGTTTTAAACAGTTTTAGAACATCTCAGTTTTAAAATTTAAAATATGAGGGGCGCCTGGTTGGCTCAGTGGGTTAAGCTGCTGCCTTCAGCTCAGGTCATGATCCCAGGTCCTGGGTTCGAGCCCCGCATCGGGCTTTCTGCTCAGCAGGGAGCCTGCTTCCTCCTCTCTCTCTGCCTGCCTCTCTGCTTACTTGTGATTTCTCTCTGTCAAATAAATAAATAAAAATCTAAAAAAAAAATAAAAAAAAAATAAAATTTAAAATATGAGAAAAAATAAAAATAAAAATCATAGGTCTTCCAGCTAAAATGTAGTAGTAAAAGCTTCCTTCTATAGCATTTAACTGGAAAGTACTACTTTGCAAGAATATCATTAAAAAAAATGCAGAGGGGCGCCTGGGTGGCTCAGTGGGTTAAGCCGCTGCCTTCGGCTCAGGTCATGATCTCAGAGTCCTGGGATCGAGCCCCGCATCGGGCTCTCTGCTCAGCGGGGAGCCTGCTTCCTCCTCTCTCTCTGCCTGCCTCTCTGCCTGCTTGTGATCTCTCTCTGTCAAATAAATAAATAAAATCTTAAAAAAAAAAAATAAAAATAAAAAAAATGCAGAACTCCTTGTAAACAATTTACTCTCTTTAGTGTCCCAGAAAAATTAAAATGTGATTCAATTTTCAACATTCAATGTTATATGAAATTTTCTAGGCACATGGCAAACTACCCACATAACTTAAGATGTTTTTTAAATAAAACTCTTAAATGAACTGATATACACACACCAATTAAACACAAAACAAGAATTATAATAAGAATACCAATTTTAAAAAATTGTAAGGAATTAAAAACAAGGTAACAGGATACGTCCAAACTGTTCAACAAGTTCAGGTGGGAGAGGAACTCTTCGGATGGAACTGATCTCTGGAAGGTTGGGTACTGACAGCAAACCAGGTCCTTGTAGAGGATAATCCATATCTGACATGCCAGAAACAGTGGGATTATCTGCAAGTAATAAAACAAAGCATTTATTAAAATAATAATGTTTTGGGCATCAACTAGGCATACTGAAGCACTGCAAGCTACAAAATGAAACTGTACATCTGGTGGTTGTAAAGGTAAAAAGAGAAAATAGTTCTGACCCAACACAAACGAGGCCTGGGAAAATCCAGTGTTAACATGGGGGCAATTATAGGTTTCAGCCCTAAATAGAAGATTATCTTTCACAAAGATTCCATTTCCCCAAGGAAATACTTGGGGTGCCTGGGTGGCTCGGTGGGTAAAGCCTTTGCCTTTGGCTCAGGTCATGATCCCAGGGTCCTGGGATCGGAGCCCCGCATCAGGCTCCTGGGATCGAGCCCCACATCAGGCTCTCTGCTCGGCGGGGAGCCTGCTTCCTCCTCTCTCTCTCTCTCTGCCTGCCTCTCTGCCTACTTGTGATCTCTGTCTGTCAAATAAATGAATGGAATCTTAAAAAAAAAAAAAAAAAAAAGAAAGAAAGAAAGAATGGAAATACTTAGTTCAATAATTTAGGGTTTTTTTCCCATTATTTTACTAATCTGAAATGGGCAAATATTTATAAAACTACTTTGTGATTGTCAGATAAAACAACTGAACAAAATATTGATTAGGGGAAAAGAGCTATTTCATTTCCCACTTAAATATTAATAGATTAAAACAACCTATGCATTTTTCTGTTAGACCACCCCCCACCAAGACCAATAAGAAATACAAATAATACTACATATGCAATATTTTATTGGGAGAAACCACAGACTGCTCTATAAACTGTTCACATTTGGGAACTTGCTCTCAGACAGAGTCAACTAAGGGCAGAAGTGGGCTACTCTATTCAGCCTGTCCTTTCTGTGTCTTGAACAGGGAGGTGTTCTTCAGATCTGACTGATAACTTATGTTTATCCCAGGCACCTTTCCAGGCTCTCTTTAAGTACAAAGATGTTGGGGAAAACTGATATATAAAAGAAATTCTAAATCTATCATGAAAATTTAAAATATACAACTAGGGAGAAAAATGCAATCAATTCCTATGTACTGATTTGATTACCCAGTTTCAATAATGACCAATAACATGACTGATCATGTTTCATTTATATTCCTAGCTACTACTTCCCTACTGGATTTTTTGAAGCAAATCCCAAACATCCTATTTAATCTTAAAACATAATTTTAATAGGATATTGCACATGTTAAATGACAATGGAAACACAAAGGATGGAATTAATAACTGGTGAAAGTGTGCATGGTTAAGAAAGCCCTCACAAAGAAGTGATATTCAAGGGAGTCTGGAAGAATGCCAAGCAAAGAAGAAAGAACCTTCCATTAGTGATGAAGTAAATGATGATATAAAATAGAATCCTGAAGAGGGAGCTTTTTATGAAAAACATATTAAATTCTGTGTGACTGGAACAAAGAGTTTGAGAATTGGATGGAAGGGAGGAGATTAGGTTGAAGAAGTTGATGTAAAGGTGGATAGAATCTATTTGAATCAGATAAGAGAGGACAAGAATGTATGGACTGTTTTTACATCTTGCTTTTCAAACCTAAGGAGGTCAAAGGGAGTAATGCTGTTCAAGATGAGAATTGCTAATAGGCCACTCAGTTCTTAAAAACACTGGTAAGCAGCTGCCAGAAACAAATACTACATGTGTTTTACTTCTATCTTTCTCTGACTACAAGTCTACTCAATTTTTATAAATCACCAGAAGTGTCCTTTAGGTTGACATTGCACAGATTATCCTTATTACTTTATCCTGGTTATTGTTTACCGAAAACCTTGTCTCTATATCAGGCTTCTTTTCTCCATTATAGGTCTCAAAAAGGGGCCACTCTTTTTTTCTTAAACAACTTATGTAACTCCATGCCTTGAGGAACTTGGTCATAATTTAAAACCATGATATATAGTACTTTTCCCCTCACCTCTCTTTTGTTGGCCCATACACTGCCTTACCCTCCCTGTCCATCATCACAGCTAATATCCCTGCTCTCTTCCTTTATTTCACAGGTAATGACATAAAGAATATTTATTTCTTTAATAAATACAGGACTCTGTATTTATTTATACAGAGAATTACAGTTCTTCGTATTACAGGACTGTATTACAGGACTTCGTATTACTCTAACTCTACACATAATAAAGGCTATCTTTGAGAGAAGATGGTAAATTTCCAAGTTTCGTTTGCTCTTCTGTTTTAGTCTAAAGTTAATGAGGAATCAACAAGAATGAGACTTGGATCAGGCGATCCTACTCAACTGGCCTTAGCGATGAACACTTGGAGGCAGTGAGCAGCTCGCTAAGTTTGGGGTCTTTGCTTCAAATGGGTTGCTCGTCACTCCCCCCCTTTCAAATATCGGCAATGAAGTGAGGACAGGAAAATAAACGAAAAATAGACTCTTTTTCGCTCTTAGAAATGTAGCAAACAGCTCAATCTCAAAATGTTTTCGCTGGGCCCACCCTGGGGATAAGGCCTAGTTAGAAAGTCAGGCGAGAGTCCTTTCGGCTGAGAAAGCAGTCACCAAATGGGCACTGATCACTCACTTGGGGCAGACACCATGAGAAGCTCGGAAAGGTCCGGGTACATGCGGTCTTCTTGCAACTGACGGTCGATGAGCCGCCCTGCATTTTCCAGGGCTTCCTGCAAGCCTGAGGCCGACGTGGAGGCCGGCATCGCCGAGCCCAGTAAAGAAGACGGCATGTCGTGCTTCGGAGACACCAGCGTCTGGAAAAAGTAAAAAACCAAGAAGAAAAGAGAGAAAATCCAACAACCCAGCTCAGACCGACAGCTTAGAGCGCGCGCGCCAAACGAGCGCCTCGGCGCTTGTGCATGACGCACTTCCGGTCCATCTGGAGGGGAATTTGAAGGCTGCGTTTTGAAGCCGAAGAGAGGAAGTTGTGGAAGGGGTGCTGGACGTTAGGGGGCGGAGCCAGTGAGCCGAGGCTCTCCAGGGCTTGGGCTGGGTGCTTGAGGGTGGGGGAGTAGAAAATCCGTGGAGGTTATCTAGGGAATGGAGGAAAGAAAGGGAAACGACCCCGGGAAGGAGAGGGTTGGGAAAGGGTCGGGGGGTGGGGGGAGGTGGAAGGGATCAGGGGTCGGGTAAGTGGGAGCTGGGTAGTGCCCGGCAGCGCAGGCTGCTCCGGTTCTGGTGGGTTTCGCGAGCGCTGGATCTTGGTGTCTCGAGCTTTGCAGGTTAGAATCTCCCAACTGCAACTACTTAAGAGTTTGCGCGTCAATTTCTTTGGCATTCCACATAACTTCTTTTCAAGAGTGGATAGGAGTCGGTGGTTTGCCAGAAATAGTTTACGTGTGAACCAGAATTTCACTACATTTGTTATGGGCTTCACTGTAAATTCATCAGACTTTACTGGCCGGGTCAGTCAGTAGAGCATGTGATTCTGGGTGTCTGGGTGGTGAGTTCAAGTTCCACGTTCTGGTGGAACCTACTTCAAAAAAATTCATCAGGGGCGCCTGGGTGGCTCAGTGGGTTAAAGCCTCTGCCTTCGGCTCAGGTCCTGATCCCAGGGTCCTGGGATCGAGCCCCGCATCGGGCTCTCTGCTCAGCAGGGAGCTTGCTTCCTCCTCTCTCTGCCTCCTCTCCCCCTACTTGTGATCTCTGTCTGTCATATAAATAAATAAAATCTTTAAAAAAAAATTCATCAGGCTTTTCTATTTGTGTATGGCTACTGTTACTTTGAAGAATTGTGTGTTTACTGAGTCATTCGTTGCATGCAGGAGGCTGATGCCTTCCTTTATTTCTCATTACAGAGCGGAAGAAGAGTGTTCTAATTCATTGGTGGATTCCCAGCACAAAGTAGAGGGACCCCTATAAAGTAGATCACCCAATACATCACCAAGTCCTACAGAAATTGAATTTATAATTTGTGTCAGGCACTGTGCCTGGTGCTGGGAATATCAAACGACCCATTCCTGTCCTCAAGTTGCTTCATGCAGGGACACACAAGTAAAACAATAAAGTGCATCACCGTAATGTTTTATGGGGTATGTATTAATTGCAGTAGGAGGATAAGATGAGCAAGAAGAGGTAAGATAGGCTTCATTTCACATAGAAGACAACTGGGGTGGTCAAACCAAAGCACTCTTTCAAAGCGCATTCCTCATTTAGAAATACTAGATTTGTCCTTATTTAGTGCTCATTTAGAACCACACTTAAGCTTCATCTGCTTACATTATTAATAGTTCAGCTAGTCAGTAACTGAATTACCCCTTATTGACAAGCTAAACTGAAAGAGGACTTCAACTACCTCCATTTTGATCTCAAACCTTCTAATTGATTAGGTTTTTCTTTCCAGCTTATCTTTTAACTCAGGCCAAAGATCCTGCTGGCAAAGCATCCTGTGATGGGAACCAAAAGTACCCCCTCAAACAATTAGGACTGCCCTGAGCCAGCAAAACCCTGCCTGTAGTTGACCCCCAAGATAATGATGGATCTGACCTCTACTGCCCACTTACTGAAATTTACTGAACTTTGTCCCTCATTTTCCTTATATAAACCTAGGAGTATTTTCAGCAGTTTGGAAGCAGTCTTTGAGACACTAGTTTGCTGTCTTCGCAGTGTTGGCCTCACTCAAATGAATTCCTTTCTTGTTTCATCACCACTTGTTTCTCTGCTTTTGGATTTTTCAGTGGTGAGTGGCTGAACCTTGTGTGTTTGGGACCCCTTGAGCCAGGTGCTCTTGTGCCCCATGCCCTGGATAAAAAACTATAGTCTTTGCTAAACTATGGTCTTTGCTACTTGAATTATATTTTGCTCCCTCAAATGAGGGGTTGACTGAATTTCTGAAAATTAAAATTTCTGAGATGTTACAGATCTATAGGTATAATTTAAAACTTCATAGTAAATATATCAGGAAAAATTAGATTTGTATTATTGGTGAGTAAATAGGCAGGTGGTTCTCCAGCCATCAACTTTCTTTTATTTGGGAGACCACAGATTGAAAACTGATGGTTTGGAGCAGGGTTTGTTTGTTTTAATTTAAGATAAAACATATGACTGAGACTTTTTAATTCCACAAATTGGATGATCTGGCAATAGAGGTCTAATGTTCCTGCATTCCAATAATATTCCCAGGGGCCCAAGTCCAAGGACTTCTGTTCATTTGTATATTGCCTTTGGTTGCTTTTGAGCTTCAGCTGCTGAGTTGAGTAATTGCTACACAAACCACAGGGCCCCAAAGCCTAAAATACTTACCACCTAGCCCTTTACAGGAAAAGTGTGAAGTCTTCCCTAACCAGTGATTTTAAAACTTTTTTCTCAGAAACTCTTGAGACTTTTATTAAGGATTACAAAGAGTTTTTGTTTTGTGTGGGTTGTATTTGTCAATAATTGCTAATATCTCCTAAAAACAAGAAATTTAAAAAGTCATTTAAAACAATAAGCCTTGCGGCACCTGGGTGGCTCTGTCGTTAAGCGACTCCTTTAGCTCGGGTCATGATCCTAGGGTCCTGGGATCAGGTCCCATGTTGGACTCCCTGTTCCTTGATCAGCAGAGAGCCTGCTTTTCCCTCAGCCTGCCACTTCCCCTGCTGTGTTCTTTTTCTGTGTCATTTAAGTAAGTAAAATCTTTTAAAAAATAAAAGAATATGGGGTGCCTGGGTGGCTCAGTGGGTTAAGCCGCTGCCTTCGGCTCAGGTCATGATCTCAGGGGTCCTGGGATCGAGCCCCGCATCGGGCTCTCTGCTCGGCAGGGAGCCTGCTTCCTCCTCTCTCTCTACCTGCCTCTCTGCCTGCTTGTGATCTCTCTCTGTCAAATAAATAAATAAAATCTTTAAAAAAAATAAAAGAATAAACCTAATCCATTTTAATTTAATTTTAACTTAATTTAATCTAATCCATTTTAAATTTAATTTAAAAATTCATTTTAATTAAATGACACAAATTCTATGGAAAATCACTATAGTTTCTAAAAGTAAATATTAGAAGAATGCATTATTTTACATTTTTCCAAACCTCTTAAATGTCTGGCTTAATAAGACAGATAAGATAGCTAGATTTTCATATCTGCATTTGCGGTAAGTATGTTGTGATCTGTTGTTTACTTGAAATATATGAAGAAAAGTGGGCCTCTCACAGTTTTGAAATGGGAAAGGGAGAAGTATTTTAATGACCTTTTTATTTAATTTTTTTTTTCAGCATAACAGTATTCATTATTTTTGCACCACACCCAGTGCTCCATGCAATCCGTGCCCTCTACAATACCCACCACCTGGTGCCCCCAACCTCCCACCCCCCACCCCTTCAAAATTCTCAGATCGTTTTTCAGAGTCCATAGCCTCTCATGGTTCACCTCCCCTTCCAATTTCCCTCAACTCCCTTCTCCTCTCCATCTCCCCTTGTCCTCCATGCTATTTGTTATGCTCCACAAATAAGTGAAACCATATGATAATTGACTCTCTCTGCTTGACTTATTTCACTCAGCATAATCTCTTCCAGTCCCGTCCATGCTGCTACAAAACTTGGGTATTCATCCTTTCTTTTTTCTTTTTCTTTTTTTTTATAAACATATATTTTTATCCCCAGGGGTACAGGTCTGCGAATCGCCAGGTTTACACACTTCACAGCACTCACCATAGCACATACCCTCCCCCAATATCCATAACCCCACTCCCCTCTGCCAACCCCCTCCCCCCATCAACCCTCAGTTTGTTTTAATGACCTTTTTAGATAGTTGTGAATGTTATTCTCTGATAGATTACCAAAACTTGATAAGTGGTATAGTTTTGTTTTGTTTCGTTTTTTTAAGTGGGCTCTACTCCCAGAGCGGAGCCCACCACAGAGGTTGAGCTCATGACTCTGAGATCAAGACCTGAGTTGAAACTAAGAGTTGGCCACTCAACCGAGCCATCCAGGCATCCCAAGTGGTATAGTTTCTTTTCTTTTTAAAAAATTTAAAAACTTATTATTTATTTGAGAGAGAGTGAGAGCTCACGAGTTGGGGGGGAAAGGGAGATGGGGAAGAGGCTCCTCGTTGGGCAGGGAGCTTGATGTGGAGCTCAATCCCAGGAACCTGGAATCATGACCTGAGCCAAAGGCAGCCGCTTAACTTGCTGAACCATCCATGCACACCACCCCAAGTAGTATAGCTTCTTAAAAGTTAGTTATGATGTAGAATTTGAAACCATCAGTGAATTTTTTTTTGAAATTGTTAAAAACCACTTGTCTAATATTTTGGACCTTCTATCCATGCATGATTCTGTAACTTTATGTGTTGGTCATTTGGGAAATATTGGTTCTCTAAGTTATACAGAACTTCCAAATGTTGACATATTTCATTAACTAATAGAAAAAAAAATCTTTAACAGAAAAATTTTTCAAATATTAGGAAGTTGTCAGGATTATGGTTGTTGATACAACCTTAATACAATCTTGGTAAGTTTTTCAGGAGTCTAATTTTATCTTAAAAGCTCAAATTTCCATTAGTAGCAAGTATAGTGAGTTATTTTCCTTGAAGTGACAAATTCATTTCATTCATTTGTGTTTAAAGTGGGAATGTAACAGGAATACAATACAAGAACTACTACAACAATTTGCTTGTAACTGCCTTGATTTATGCTGAGGCAGTTTTACCCAGTATTGTTTCCGCATTGTAAGTGCAAATGGCAATAGCATGAAGACAGCAAATGTCTTAGTATTATTATGAAAATAATTTTTTAAAAGATTTTATTTATTTATTTGGCAGAGAGAGAGAGAGAGAGAGAGATCACAAGTAGGCAGAGAGGCAGGCAGAGGGAAAGGGGGAAGCAGGCTTGATCCCAGGACCCTGAGACCATGACCTGAGCAGAGGCTTAACCCATTGGGCCACCCAGGTGCCCCATTATGAAAATAATTTTGATCTCATGCACCCCTTTATAGGAATCTACAGAATACACTTTGAGAACCACTGCTCAAGTAGCTCCCTATTTAAGTAGACTAGCCATACTAGGTATTTAGGGTTTTTAAAAGTATCCTCATTAGGGGCACCTGTGTGGCTCAGTCCTTAAGCATCTGACTTTGGCTGAGGTCATGATCCCAGGGTCCTAGGATTGAGCCCTACATCAGGCTTCCTGCTAGGCGGGAAGCCTGCTTCTCCCTCTCCCATTCCCCTTGCTTGTGTTCTCTCTCTCGCTGTCTCTTTCTCTGTCAAAAAAATAAATAAATAAAATCTTCAAAAAAAATCAAGCGAGTTCTGAAGGTTGAGTAGGATTCAATAAAGGGCATGGGGACTGGTGAAGAGGCAGAGTTTTCCAGAATGATATTCTCTGAGGCTGCTTATTGAGCTGAAAGAAGACTGGTGTAGTGGAAAATAGAACATTATGAGGTTGGAAAGGCTTTGGGGGCCATGTGAATAATTTGCATTTTAAGAACAATGGAAGTGATAGTAGACGTGATAATTATCATTTAGGGTGCGTAGCTAAAGCATAATTCGAGATAGGACACTAAGGTGTAGTAGTTAGGCTAATGAGTAACTCTATGAAAATACTTTTATTCAGTAACATTTATTAGGACTATATATGGTTTTGTTAGAATTTAGAAATATAAAGATAAGTATGTAATAAGTATATTACAAACTAATATACCATTAGTTTGTAGCACAGGTAAGGAGTTGTGTTGTAAAGAAATTAGAATCTAATATGAAGTAAAGATATAATAAATATGTTAATAAAGTGCTTTGGGAACCCTTGCTGTGGGCTGGGAAACTCTATAAGCAATCATGACTGATAGCCAGAGGGAGGCTTGGGCTAAGAATACAAGATTTAGAGCATTTATTTTATTTATCTTTATTTTTTAAAAAGATTTTATTTATTTGAGAGAGACTGTGCACAAGCAGGGGTAGGGGCAGAGGCAGAGGGAGAGGAAGAAGCCTACTGCCTGCTGAGCAAGGGAGCCCCATCCAGGACTCCATCCCAGGACCCTGAGATCATGACCTGAGCTGAAGGCAGACATTTAACCAACTGAGCCACCCAGGTGCCCCTAGAGAATTTTTTTTTTTTTTTAAAGTAGGCTCCACTCCCAGCATGGAGCCCAACAGAGGGCTTGAGCTCATGATCCTGAGATCAAGACCTGAGCTGAGATCAAGATCAGGCACTTAACCAAATAAGCCAAATGCCCTTAGTGCATTTTTGCCAATCTTAGCTACACTGGCTCCTGTGTACTTTTCAGTCATGTAGTAAATACTATTTTTTTCCCTTAAAATATACTCAAAGGGTGGAGAACTGTGAGCATTTCCTCATAGGAAAGGACAAAATGCTAAGAGGGAGTTTTTTGGTTTTTCTTTAGAATTCCGTGAGGACTGTGTCACCTTGGCAGTAAATTGCACCTTAAAAATAAAGAGTGTTCACGAAAATGTATGAGATCTTGACATTTGCAAAACCGTGGACAGACCTAGGGAGACTTCTGCTAAGTAAAATAAGTCAGACAAAGACAAACATCATATAATTTTACTGATATGTAGAGTCTAAGAAACACACACACATACACACACACACACACACACACACACACACACGCAATCAAAAGGAAGAAACAGACCCATAAATATACAGAACAAACTGATGGTTTCCAGAGGGAGGAGGATGGGCAAAATAGGGGAAAGGGAGAAGGGAAGACACAGGCTTCCTTCCAGTCGTGGAATGAATAGGTCATGGGTATAAAAGGTACAGGATAGGGGATCCAGTCAAGAGTATTGTAATAGTGTTGTAGGGTGATAGATAGTAGCTACCCTCGTGGGCATAATATATAGACTTGTTGAATCACTATGTTGAATGTCTGAAACTAATGTAGCATTGTGTCAACTGTACTTCAATACAAAACAAATCAATCAAGGGAAGACAAAACAAAACACCTCCGCAGGTGATACTAATACACAACCGAGATTGAGAAATATTGCCTGAAGGGGGGTGGTTTCCACGGGGTCTACTTGTTGATTGTAGGACCTGTGTACTCCTTCTTTCTTTTTCTAAAAGCTTATTATACCAATCATATATAATCACTGAACAAAACGTAGGGAAAAAAAGAAGGGAGGGAGGAAGGAAGGAAAGGAGTAGGGATGAAGGGCGGAAAGGAGGAACGGAGGGAGGGAGGGAGGGAGAGGAAAAAGAAAGGATGCTGACACAAACTACGTAATGTTTCCAGCCAGTGGGTTGAGTAAGTAGGTGATCTCGGCGGCGGTTATGCCCCGCCAACCCGGTAGGGCGGCGCAGCTCCGGGGACCGCCATCTCCTCGCGGAAGGCGACGCTCTTGGCCTTGGCCGCGGCGTCTCTCCAAGGCGATACTTCCTGTTGGTGTTGCCTCGAGTCTTCCGCAGTTGTTTGTTCTGTGGCTGTAGCTAGTTCTGCGGCAGGCGGCTGGCCATGGAGCGCCCGGGGCCCAGCGAAGGTGGGTTTCGCGGGGGCGATGCCAGGCAGGGCGAGGAGGGCTAGGGGGCGCCAGGGTCGCCGCACTAACGAGGTCTCCTCCTCCTCTTGCCCCAGTGACAGGCTCAGACGCGTCGGGACCGGATCCGCAGCTGGCGGTCACCATGGGCTTCACGGGGTTCGGTGAGTGACCGTCTTAATGCTTAGCCCCCGTCTCCTTTTGCAGGGCTTTTAAGAACGGCTGGTTGAGAGAGGAGACCCAGCTGTCACCTCTGGTCCGCACCCTCCGCTGCACCAAGCCTTAGTTACTTTCGCTCTAGTGTATGCCTTGCAATTTCTCCGTAGTCTCTTTCCCATCCGCTAATTCTTGCTTGACTGTTGGGACCAGCTCAGGTGACACATATGGGAAGGCTCTGTGGGAAAGATAGCTTTGTGACCTATGCTGTGGACGTGTTGGTGCGTGGAGGGAGTTGTCTTTTTGTGTCCTGAGGCTGAGAGCTAACCATTGACTGTGGTCTGCAATGAGATGGCCTTTCTGGCAACAAGTGGTGTATTGAGTGATAATTATAAGAGTTACTAAATCCTTTTTGATTAAAGCCTTTCTTCCCCGGAATTGTCACTTCAGTGTCTCTGTAGAGTCTTGCTGTGAGATAAAGAATAATATTTCAAACAGAGATGTAGTCATCTGTTGAAAACATACTGCTTGTAAGAAACAAATGTAAATCTCCTTCCCATTTCTCTTGGGTCCTGGATGGAACAAATATCAGGCTGATGTGTCCAGGTCGCTTGTTGGTGTTCATATACTCATTTATTATGGTAATGTCTTCTGCCACATTTTTACCCGTAGCTGGTCGTGTTTACAAAAATACTATATAGTTATGTATTATTATTAGTATCTACTTTTGTCGGTCTTTTAAAATGATTTTATTTATTTATTTGCCAGAGAGAGAAAGAGAGAGTGAGTGAGCACACAAGCAGGGGGAGTGGCAGGCAGAGGAAGAAGCAGGATCCCTGCGGAATAAGGAACCCGATGCCGGGCTCCATCCTGGGACCATGGGATTACGACCTGAGGTGAAGGCAGATGCTTAACTGGCTGAGCTACCCAGGTGTCCCTATACTATTTAATTTTGTTTCAGTTCTTTCAAATAGTTTCCTCCCTAAGTAACACATATTAATAGCAGAAAATCGGAAAAACAAATAAGGAAGATCTAGAAATCTTCTAGATTTAGAAGATCTAGAAATCAAGACTTAGATTGATGATTGCATGATCATCATGATCTAGAAATCAAGACTTAGAAGTTATTTTTCTATTCTTTCCTGTTGTATATTTATCAAGAAAGTTAAGATCATATGTATGTACAATTTTGTTATTCTTAATTATGTATTTTAATTCTTAATACTTTGAGGATTTTCCATATTATAACGTGCTCTTCCAAAACATTTTTTAATGGCTGGATAGTACATTTAATAGAAGTGTCATAATTTTGGCCTGCATAGTTTCTAATTCTAACTTTTATTAGTAATACTCAAAAGAATATCTTTATGAATAAACCTTTCTTTTTGTAAAAAAGGATTTCCATAGGATAAATTTCTAAAGAAGGGACTATTATAAAAATATATTAAAAAGTAACCAAAAACATTGGGTATATATCTTTTTTATTTTTTAATTTTTAAAAATTTATTTATTTTTTTAAATTTATTTTTTATTTATTTATTTTTTAATTTTTTATTTTTTCAGCATAACAGTATTCATTATTTTTGCACCACACCCAGTGCTCCATGCAATCCGTGCCCTCTACAATACCCACCACCTGGTGCCCCCAACCTCCCACCCCCCACCCCTTCAAAATTTCAGATCGTTTTTCAGAGTCCATAGTCTCTCATGGTTCACCTCCCCTTCCAATTTCCCTCAACTCCCTTCTCCTCTCCGTCTCCCCTTGTCCTCCATGTTATTTGTTATGCTCCACAAATAAGTGAAACCTTAAATTTATTTTTTAAGCAGGCTTCCCAGCCAGTGTGGAGCCCAACCTGGGGCTTGAACTCATGGCACTGAGATCTAGAGTCCTATGCTTAACTGAGCCACCCAGGTGCTCCTGGGTATATATCTTTTAAAATTAATTGATACATTTTGTCATAACGCACTTCAGAAAGGTTGTTTCATTTTATACCAAAGTCAGTATTATGCAAGAGTGACATTTTTACCATATTCTTACTAACATGAAGTAGACATTATTATTTAAAAAAAAAAGGCAATGAAAACAAATATAATATTGCTTCCAAACCCATTTACATTGTTGTCAGAATTTAGTTTCTTGTAGTTTTAGGGCTGAGGCCTCTGTTTCCTTATTTGCTGTCAGGTGGGAATCTCTTCGCTTCTTAAGGTGCTTGCATTACTGTCGTCATCTGAAAACTCCAGCTAGTATTTCTAGTCTGTCTCACACTTCACATCTCTCTGACTTTAGCTGCATCTGTTCTTCATCTTTGCTTGTAAGGTCATCTGTGATTAGACAGGGCCAACTAGGATAATCTGTTTTGAAGTCCATAACCTTAATTAGATCTACAAAGTCTCTTTTGCCCTGTAATGTAACATATTCCCGGGTTCCAGAAATTAGGGTATGAACATTCTCCATTCTGCCTATGACCAGTGTTGTAGATTTCAGGGGTAGAGTCCAGTTGTATTAAAGGAGGATGGGAAAATCAGCCGATTAATGATGAGACTGTCATTAAAATTTCCCTGGGAAGTAAACTCTTTCTTCCTAGGTACTTTTCTTGTTGCCATGCTATAAATTAAACAGACTAAATGATTGTCAATCATTTAATAAGTGTTTATGGAGTACCTAAAGTTTGGCCAGCTTAATGCAAGAAGATCAAAGTTTGCTACTTATTTCTGTTTAGGAAAAAAAGCTCGCACATTTGATTTGGAAGCAATGTTTGAACAAACGCGAAGAACAGCTGTGGAAAGAAGTCGGAAAACACTGGGTAAGAAGTTCAGTGATGGCTCTTTTATTGGTATAAATATTGTATATGCCTTACACAAGTATGTTGACAGTTACTATTAGGCTGAAAAAAAATTCAGAGCTGTTAAAAGACCAAATGTGCTGGTTCCTTTGGAAGCAGAGGTTATTATTATTATTATTGTTATTATTTTAGCATGGTAAAAGTTGACCTAAGTAGGATAAGAAAGTCTGAATGCTGAAAATCTTTTTGAAGGCAATTCTGCTATGAACAAACAGGGATTCTAAATTAATTTATAAGAATCAAAATAGCAGTTTCTTTATTACCTCTTCTTCCACTTTTATCTGATTTTCACTTCATTTTTTTCTTTTCCTGCTTACAGCGGAACCAGTATTTGGAAGGCTGGGCGAGAGGTGGCTCTGAGAGCTGTGTACACCACTGACTGTTGACTCAGACAGTATAGAAAATTGAGACATAGAGTGAATGTGGCTGCTCCTGTTGAACCCTTGCACTAATGAGTTGTATCAGACATGTAATGAAGGCCTTAATTTCCAGACTGTCTGGTGTGATAGCAGGTGGTCGGCAATTCTGGGTACCACCTTAGGGTCTTCCAAGTAGACTGACTCCTCTACTGCTTTCTTTGTTTTTTGATCTTTGGTTTTTTTTAAAGATTTTATTTAATTTTCAATTTTTAAAATTTTTCAAAATATTTTATTTCTTTATTTGAGAGAGAGAATGAGAGAGAGAAAGAGACAGTATGAGAAGAGGGAGGGTCAGAGAGAGAAGCAGACTCCGTGCCAAGCAGGGAGCCTGATGCAGGACTCCAGGGTCATGACATGAGCCAAAGGCAGTCGCCTTATCAACTGAGCCACCCAAATAGGAGATTTACATAAGAGAAAGCGCACAAGTTGGGAGAGTGGCAGGCAGAGGGAGAAGGAGATGCAGGCTCCCCACTGAGCAGAGAGCCCAATGTGGGACTCAATCCTAGGACCCTGGTATCATGACCTGAGTGGAAGGCAGATGCTTAACTGACTGAGCCACCCTGGTGCCCCTCCATTGCTTTCTTTGGATAAGACTCAGATCATTCTTTCACTGAAAAGATGGATGTATCTTGATAGCGCAAAAGGGGCTAGAAATCAGAGACAGGACTTCTGGAAAAATTTAAGTGAATATTCTGGCAATATTCAGAATATTGGTCCTTTTTGGTTTTAAAATGATAAACTATATAGCAGTAATAGCTAATATTTGGAAAATGAGCTTGTGAAATTTTTCAGTCTTTGGAAGAATAAGTTGTTTTTTTTTTGTGGCGAGAAGCCCACCTACTTTTTTTAGAAAGAACTGTCATTAATAACATGTTTCAAACACATACAAAAGTATAGTAATGAACTCTTATCACACAGATTTAAGAACTATAGTAATGCACAGCTGGTGTTATTTCCATTTTCTTCCTCTGTCAGATTATTTTGATACAAATCTGAGACACATTATTTCACCCATGAATACTTCAGTATGTGTCTTTAAGAGATACTGATCCTTTAAAAAACTTAACTGAAATACCTCTACCACACTTAAAAATATTAAATAATATCATCAGACAAAATGCAAAGACATGCTACTACTTCAGGCTTATTTATACATTCTTTAACCACTTAATTTTAAAATTACGCTTTTTAGTTAGTGCTTATGCTATTAGAGTATAGCTCTCTTGTATTTAACCTCTTTCAGCTTGTGATAACAAAACACTTGGAGCAGAGATTGTCTGTTTACCTAAGTAAGTTTTATAGTTCCCCGTACCATGCCTTGCAGGATAAATTCTCAATATATACTTGAGAAGATTGAATTTAGAACTCTAATACTGCCTTTTAAAAAACAAATTCTGCTTTTTTGGAGAATGTTTTAAAATGGCCCCACCTGTTTTATAGAACTTGGGATTTGGAGTTGGAGGACTTGGGTTTGAGGGTCAGCTGCACATCCTACTAGAGATAATGTTGGTGGGTTTTCAAATTTCAGATCCTTAATTTCCTCATCTGTCAGGTGGAAGTGATAATAAGGGATCCCTTACAAGTTTCTTGAAGGGATTAAGATGTTGGGCATAGTACCTTTTATTTTATTTTTTTTCTTTTTTATTAACATATAATATATTATTAACCCCAAGGGTACAGGTCTGTGAGTCGCCAGGTTTATAAACTTCACAGCACTCACATTAGCACATACCTTTCCCAATGTCCATAACCCCACCACCCTCTCTCTACTCCCACGCCCCACCCCACAACCCTCAATTTGTTTTGTGAGATTAAGAGTCTCTTATGGTTTGTCTCCCTCCTGACCCCATCTTGTGGCATAGTACCTTTTAAACAGTAAAGTACTGGGGCTCCTGGGTGGCTCAGTGGGTTAAGCCACTGCCTTCGGCTCAGGTCATGATCCCATGTCCTGGGTTCAAGCCCTGCATCGGGCTTTCTGCTCGGCAGGGAGCCTGCTTCCTCCTCTCTCTCTGCCTGCCTCTCTGCCTACTTGTGATTTCTCTCTGTCAAATAAATAAATAAAATCTTTAAAAAAAAAACAACAGTAAAGTACTTTGAAAACAATTACTTTTAACTACTACATTTTTTCTTAGCAAAGCATGTGTGCATTTAGCACCTAAGGGGAATTACAATGAACAGTTACTAGATTTTTAAAATTTGAAGAATCATCAGAAGACCAAGCTCTCCAGTGATAATTTGTGGATGAATTAAATATATTGAACTTTTTTTTTTTAAGATTTTTAAAATTTATTTTGAGAGACCAAGTGAGTAAGAGAAAACATGAGAGGGTAGAAGGTCAGAGGGAGAAGCAGACTCCCTGTGGAGCTGGGAGCCCAATGTGGGACTCGATCCTGGGACTCCAGGATCATGACCTGAACCAAAGGCAGTCGCTCACCCACCCAACTGAGCCACCCAAGCACCCATGTTGAACTTTCTTGATTTAGCATTATATTCTTGAACTTGGACCACTGTTTTTACCCCTGATCTAAACACATGAATCCGAAGTTTCACTTGTTTTTCTTGAAAGTTCAAAAATTGAGATATGGGCATTCTTTATCTCGTGATTGTATTGGAGTCTTTCTAAGGGCATTGACATTAGGCTTGAGGAAAATAAAACTGTGAATCATCCCTCCCCCTCCTGCCCCATGGTCCCTTTTAATAGCAAGTTTGTGTATATGAATATGAACTGTTTTCATTGGTAAATGCTCTCATAGAAAGGATGAATTACTATAAAACCTCAATAAAGTATGCATTATGTTAAATGTCAGGAAATAATCGTGTAAGTGGTTTTTTTAAAGTGTTTCCATTTTCTATTTTTTTTTTTTAAGATTTTATTATTTATTTGAGAGAGAAAGAGCAAAAGGGAGCACGGGTGGGGTGAGGGGCAGAGGGAGAAACAGGCTCTCTGCTGAGCAGGGACTGCTGAAACAGGACTTAATTCTGGGACTCTGGCATCATGACCTGAGCTGAAGGCAGATGCTTAACTGAGCCACCCAGGGGCCTCTAAAGTGTTTTATTTTTCTGAAAGCTCTAATAAGTATGTCTAGGACATATGAAAGACATAGGTCCTTTTTAAAGCTATAATACTATGAGGAGATAGAGAAGAAAAATTTATTCAAATGCTTATTTTGGGTGTGCGTGTATTTTATTTATTAAAAATTATTAGGGAGAAAGCACACGAGTGAGTGTGTGCAAGGGGGAGGGGCAGAGGGAGTGGGAGAAGTAGAATCTTGCTGAGTAGGGACCCTGGCAGGGCTGGGGGGGGGGCCCTCTGTCCCTCCCCCCGACCCAGGGCTCAATTCCAGGACCCTGAGTTCCTGACCTGAGCCAAAGACAGAGGCTTAACTCACTGAGCCACCCAGGTGTCCCTAGGTATGCCTGTGCTTTAGATGGATTTATGAGCCTTATCTGTGGTAAGATAGGAAACAACATCTTTGAAAAAACGTTAAAATAGGATTTGAATATGATTTTAAGTGATCCTGAAAAGAAAACCTGTCCCAGAGATTTTAGAAATTAGAAAAGCTTAAAGAGTTGTGTGTGTATGTGTACCTGAAATGGTCTTCCTACCTGGTTAAATCCTACCTTATCTTTTAAGGCCTCATACATATTTTACTTTTTCTAGGGATTTTTTGGGAAAACTGTCTGGACATAATAATTGTTTTTATATATATATATATATATATAAATATATATTTATATCCATAACACTTTAAAGAATACTATAAATTTTTTCCTAATATTTTTCACATATTGAGGATAAGAACCTTGTTTTCACTTTTATACTGTAAATATAAGCCTAGTAGAGCTTAGTACATAATAGTTACATCCCTAAATATCTAATGGAGAAATGTAATTAATGTAGTTAAAATGTTCTTATTTTTTAATTTCCTAGTATTTTGGCATTAAATATTTTGAATTTAGATTTACATGAAATTGGTAAGCTAGTGAATTGTTTTTTAAGTTAGAGTAACAAAAACATTTAGCAAGATATAAGTCCTATGGGTAAAAAGAGTATCATGATGAGAAAACCATTTATTCTAGCTTATATTTACAGTTATTTATTTCCTTTACATTTTAAGTCTCATTTCTTTAAGTTAAGTGATTGCTATAATGATTGGCTCTGAGATTTTATTTTTTTTTTAAGATTTTATTTATTTATCAGAGATCACAAGTAGGCAGAGAGGCAGGCAGAGAGAGGTGGTGGGGAAGCAGGCTCCCTGCTGAGCAGAGAGCCGGATTCGGGGCTCCATCCCAGGACCCTGGAATCATGACCTGAACCAAAGGCAGAGGCTTCAACCCACTGAGCCACTCAGGCGTCCCGGCTCTGAGATTTTTATGTGCCAAATTATATTCCTTTGACTCTGCAATTTGTGTGAATGAGCCCAGATGAGAGATGGTACTTTTGGATAGTTTGCCATTACCTAGACAAAAATTGCATACACGTGGAGAAGCTTTTCAGAAACGGCTATCCAAAAATTGGTAACTGTTTGAAAGTAGAACAATAAAATGAGGTGTTTGGAAGAATAAAATTAGGTGTTGGATAGTAGGTTAATTCAGTTTGGTTAAGGGAAGATACAGAGCATTTCTACAGGGCTGACAGTGTACTTGGTTCCACATTTGATGAAAATGCATGAAATGATACCCTTTGTCGGGAGTTCTCTCTCTGACAAATAAATAAATAAATAATAAATAAATAAAATCTTTAAAAAAATACCTGATATGTAGCAGCCATGTATTAGCTGCTGTAATATTTGTTAAACTAAGGTTGTTATTTTAAGGTGGTTACTTGCAAAGAAGTCATAGAAGACCTAGTTAAAAATGACTCAAATAAGAAAAATTTAGTGTTACACATGAAAACAACTCCGGAATGGGGCTCTTCCATCTTCTGAGTCCTGGCATGAGGAACATTAAGTTTTCCCCCCTTTTTCTGCTTTGCCAGTTTTAGGGTATTGGCTTGTTTTAAACTGACTGCACTCATCACCCAAAATTATAAGTGAAATTTTGTTACAAGCAGATGACCACCTCCACAGGCTGGAAGGATACTGTTCTGTATATCTTTTTTTAGAAGTAAGAAAACCTTTCTCAAATGTTCCTCCAGCTGACTTCTCATATCTTATAGGCTGGTGTTAGTGTGGAACGTTAGTTCCAAAATACAGCCACTGGCAAGAGCAATATAGTTGACTTGGAATCAAGCTTTACCCCTCTGGGCAGGGAGGGACCCAGCATCTGCTGAAGCACCTGCTTCCTCTTACCTGGAGAAAGTTGTGGTTTTTCTTAGCAAGGGGAAAAGGAAGAAATGGCTGCTGTATAGGAGGCTAATAATGTATGCCTAGGTATTGTTTACTGATTAAGGTCAGAAATGCCCCAAGACCAGAGCCTAGGATCAAGTGTCCAAGTGTAGTTTCACACCCCCCCCCCCCACCACTCCCCTCTCACCCAGGATGATGGTAGGAGCCATGCAGGCCTACTCTTCTATTTAGACATTATCTTCTTTATTTTTATTTTTTTTCAACCTCAGCATCAGAGTGCAGAATTACCTAACCCACCCACCTTAGCCCAGTGGTGAGCACAAAAAAATACCAACATGAGCTAGAGTTATAGTGTTTGCCTTTCCTCATCCTGTAGTTTTATCTTCCCTGTTTGAAATAAAAGGCTATTTAGTTACTTGTCCATGTATGTTTGTTATCTTATTTCTTATCCTCCATATCCCATCAACAAAAGACCCTAAAGAGTACAACATTCCAATTAATAAGTGCCTTGTGATACTGGTTAACTTTAGGTGTATTGTTTTTCATTATTAAGAAAAAAATGTTAAAGATTATCTCAGGCCGTTGATGGTGGCAGTTGAGAACAATTTAAGTAACTCAGTTCCTTCCTGTGTGCCCTCCAGTTGTAGAGTGACATTATCAGAGGAAAAAGATCAAATTTCTTTGGATAATTTTTTTTGTCTTTCCAAGGTAAATAACTCTAGAAATCTGAAATTTTCTCAAGATTTTTGTGGGAAGTCCCTTACCACAAATCCAGTGGGGAACATCAGAAATGAACAAAATTCTGAGTTTATAGTTTAAAATATATTAAAAATAAAAAGTGAAGTTACCTAAAGTCTTACCTTTGGACACTTTATTTTTTACTTGTCACCTTCCAATCTTTTCATTTTAATTTACTTAATTCATTAATTAATTTAAATATTTTATTTACTTATTTGAGAGAGCAAGAGAGAGTACAATTGGGAGCGGGGAGAGGGAGAAGCAGACTCCCTCTTGAGCAGGGAGCCTGACTCAGGGCTTGATCCCAGGGTGCTGGGATCATGACCTGAGTCAAAGGCAGATGCTTGTTTTTTTTTTTTTTTTTTTTTTTTTTTTAAGATTTTATTTATTTATTTGACAGAGAGAGATCACAAATAGACAGAGAGGCAGGCAGAGAGAGAGAGAGGGAAGCAGGCTTCTTGCTGAGCAGAGAGCCCGATGCGGGACTCGATCCCAGGACCCCGAGATCATAACCTGAGAAGAAGGCAGCAGCTTAACCCACTGAGCCACCCAGGCGCCCCCAAAGGCAGATGCTTAACTGACTGAGCCACCCAGGTGCCCCTCTTTTTATTTTTTAAAAATTTTAATTTATTTTTTAAGATTTTTTTTTTAAAGATTTTATTTATTTATTTGACAGAGATCACAAGCAGGCAGAGAGGCAGGCAGAGAGAGAGGGGGAAAGCAGGCTCGCCGCCAAGCAGAGAGCCCAATGTGGGGCTCGATCCCAGGATTCTGGGATCATGACCCAAGCCGAAGGCAGAGGCTGCAACCCACTGAGCCAACCAGGTGCCCTTTTAAGATTTTATTTTTAAGTAATCTGTCTACCCCATTCGGGGCTCAAACCCACAACCCTGAAGTCAAGTGTCACGTGCTTTAGTGACTGAGCTAGTCAGCTGCCCCGTTAGTGCCATGTCATTCACATACTATTCACATGTTAATTTTGCTTAGCATATCTGTTATTATTTTCCCAGATTTATATATTTTCCATCACTATTTTTATTGGTTGTATTAAATTAATTAATTGTTTAAAGATTTTATGTATTTGTCAGAGAGATACAGAGCTCAAGGAGGGGGAATGGCAAGGAGAGGGAGAAGCAGACTCACTCCTGGGCAGGGAGCCTGACTGGGGACTCGATCCTAAGCCTCTGAGATCATGGCCCTAGCCAAAGGTAGATGCTCAACCGACTGAGCCACCCACATGTCCCTATTGGCAGGATTTTATATTGATATACAGTAGTTCAGTTATTTTCCCAATTTGGGTACTTAGGTTGATAATTTTTTGCTCTTACTGGCACTACTTTAAATTACATCACTTTGACTATATTTTTAGCCTTTATTGTCCTGACAAATTTTTGAAGTCTTAACTATTGAAAAATTTTTTAAATCTTTACAGAAGCAAGAGAAAAAGAGGAAGAAATGAACAGAGAAAAAGAATTAAGAAGGCAAAATGAAGATATTGAACCAACATCTTCAGGGTCACACATAGTCAGAGATGGCTCTAAATCATCTTCCAGGTGCTTGACTTTCTCAAAAAGATTCCATTAAACTATCATTCCCATTTAGGTGTTTAATCTCAGATAATTGAAACTGGTAGTTTTTGCAAAGAAAGAGGATTAAGACTGATTTTGTTCTAAGAAACTGATTTTTTCTTTTTAAAGATTTTTAGTTCTAATTAGAGGTCGGTGAGTAAACACTATCAGATTTTAGTTTTCTCAGAGATTAGGAAGCAAATGGCAGCTTCTCCTGTTGGTGACCACAATTACTATGCATTGACACAATGGGAAGCAGTCTTTATTAGTCTTGAGAAGGGAGGTGGTGACCTTTTCCTTGTGGGGAGAAAGCCCATAATTAAAAAGAATTTTCTTGAAATTTTGTAAACCAATACACATTTTAATTTTTTATTTTTTTTTAAAGATTTTATTTATTTATTTGACAGAGGGAGAGAGATCACAAGTAGGCAGAGCAGCAGGCAGAGAGAGAGAGGGAAGTAGGCTGCCTTCTGAACAGAAAGCCCAATGCGGGGCTTGATCCCAGGGCCCTGAGATCATGACCTGAGCCGAAGGCAGAGGCTTAACCCACTGAGCCACCCAGGCGGCCCACACATTTTTAAATAAATAAGAAAGTACATGTTAGTTAAGGACTTTAAAAAAAAAAGATTTTATTTCTTTATTTGACAGAGAGAGACACAGTGAGAGAGGGAACACAGGCAAGGGGAGTGGGAAAGGGAGAAGCAGGCTTCCTGCTGAGCAGAGAACCTGATGCAGGGCTCAATCCCAAGACCCTGGGATCATGACCTGAACCAAAGGCAGAGGCTTAACTGACTGAGCACCCTGGGCTTTTCACTTTCTTAAATATTTTTTTAAAGTAAACTCTCTGCCACATGTAGAGCTTGAACTCATACCCCCAAGAACAGGAGTCACATTCTGTACCAACTGAGCCAGCCAGCACCACTGTCTTTTCACTTTCTTAATAATGTACTTTGGTGGGGCGCCTGGGTTGCAGACGCTTTATTTGATTGAGCCACCCAGACACCTGAAGAGATTTATGGTTTTAGCTCTTATATTTTGGTCATTGATTCATTTTGAGTTAATTTTGATATGGTGTGAGGTAGGAGTCCAATTTTTTTGGGGGGGGGGCGGGGGTGTGGCTTTGGCTTATCTTGGTGATTCCATTATGTAATGTAGGGTATGATTCCAGAGTAGTTTTCTATTTTATATTATGGATGTTCAGTAGTCATTACATGGTGGTCATCTTCTTTACTATCTTTAAATGCATACTTGTTGTTATTTACAAATTATTTCTTACAATAATTTGAATTTGGTTCTGGAATTCCTCTTCTGCTCTCTTGGTGTGTTTCATTCAGTCCTATATATTTTAAACAAATTTCGGGTTAGTTTTTTTTCCTTTGTGATATATTAAGAGTCTGTTTCACAAAGCATACAAATAATTTTTTTTTGAGATTTTATTTTCTTAAGTAATCTCTACAACTAGTGTGGGGCTTGAACCCTCAACCCTGAGGTTGAGAGTTGCATGCCCCACCAAATGAGGCAGCAAGGCACCCCCACAAAACATATAAATAATTTTTAAAAATATCTATAGTGTTGTTAAAATTTGTTTTAGAGGAAGTCATCTAAAACTACTACTTTTCTTGGATTTAAAGAAATAGTGTACTGATAGAAGTACAATTTACACATCAAATGCTGGAAAGAAATATGTCATGTATTCTATGAAATATAGCTACAGGATAGGAGAGAAGTATTCATATACTCCAAATCTGTAAAGTAGGAATTGTGTGCATTTCCTTTAAAGAAATTAGTACCAGTGGTGCCTGCATGGCTCAGTTGGTTGGGTGTCTGCCTTCGGCTCAGGTCATGATCCTAGGGTCCTGGGATCAAGCACCAACTTAGGATCCCAGCTCAGTGGGGAGCCTGCTTCTCCCTCTTCCTTTGCCTGCTGCTCCACTTGCTTGTGCTTTCTCTCTTTGTTGAATGAATAAAATAAAAAAAAAAAAAGAAATTAATACCAGAAACAATGAATTTTGTTCCTGAATTTAGTTCCTATATTAAATTGTACAATTACATATTTATGCTTAGCTAAACTCTCTTTCAAAAAGTCAGCTGAGGGGCACCTGGGAAGCTCAGTCATTTTAGCATCTGCCTTTTATATTCCCGGGGTCCTGAGATCGAGCCCCACTTCAGGCTCCCTGCTTAGTGGGGAGTCTGTTTGTCCCTCTCCCACGGATGCTCCCCCTGCTTGTGCTTTCTCTCTCTCTCTCAAGTAAATAAACAAAATCTTAAAAAAATAAAAAGTCAGCTGAGAGAAATACTAGGTTTTGAGTCCTCTGTTTTTTCTTCAGATACATATTGTTTTTCAGGCTCTGGTTCATATTTTGATAGCACATTTAATTAAGTCATATTTTAAACATGGAATATGTTCTCTTTTCTGTCATGGATTTTGGGGCATAATTTCATGGACTTTTTGTTTTTCAGAAATTGGAACTATGTTAAGAATTGTTTATTTTCTTGGCTTGTGTATATTAGAAGCAAAAAGACAGAAATGGAACTAGAAGCTGCATAGAAGCAGATACATTCCATCCAGTTTCATGTCAGTGTTAGGACTGTCTAATCCATCATGAAATCAGTTTGGATGGTGGGTATTATGGAGGGCACTGGGTATTACGTGGAGCACTGGGTGTGGTGTATAAACAATGAATTTTGGAACACTGAAAAAGAATAAAATAAAAGAAGAAAAAAAAAGAAATCAACTTGGATTTGTTGAGTTCTCAGTTCAGTGCTTCTGAACTAGTTAAGTCATTTAAAGCATAGGTGCTAAGGATTAACATTTTAGTTTAGAACTCTCTGTGCTCCGAATAATTTTGCATTAAGAAAGTGTGATTTCTAAACTAGTATAGTTGGGAATTTGTGACTTAATGACAAGGGAGAAAATTTTGGAGTGTGACTACTCTAATAAAAATCTGTTCAGTCATTCAACTGTTATTTGTTGAACATCTGTTGTGGGTTAGGCACTACTTTAGGCATTGGGGCTACAGTAATTAGCAAGTCAGATGAGATCTCTGAGCTCATATTGTTGTGGGGTATCTGAGGAGATGGATAACAGATTATAAACAACTAAGTAACCATTACATAAGATAATTTAGTGAGGTGTAAGATAAAAATAACCCAAGTAAAGTAATGAAGACAATGGTGACTGATAGGGCTGTGTTTGAGAAAGCAGAAAGTGGTCACATAAGGCCTCTTTGAGGACACCTGAATGAAGAGAAAGAGACCATTTAACAATGCAGAGGGGACTGCAAGTCCAAAGACACTCATGCTGGACCAAGCTTAACCTGTTTAGTTTGAAAGAAAGCCTATGGGGCTGGAGCACAGTGAGCTAAACCATTGCAAAAACAAAGAGAAATTCTCTTTGTGGCGGTTTGCTCCAAACAAAAGTAGTAACCTTTGTGTATGGATAACATGTATGTATGTATTCCCTTCAATAGTGAACTTAGATGAGTATCCGTGGATATTGGGTGCCTGTTATATGTCAGGCATCATTTAGGTGCTAGAGACAGCAGTGAACACAACAGAGAGAAATTTCTGCTTTCATGGAGCTTACATATGAGAAATATTTTACTAGATGGCAATAATACTTTGAATTTTATAAAATATTTGTTGTAATTAGGAACGTAATTCTCAACCCTTTGGGGTTGTGTAGGAGGGATGGTGGATGGTGGTGACTTTCAGAATGCCTAGAGGAGTGTGATAGAGACTTTAGAGGAAGTGTGTAACAGTTTACAGATGTGCTGGGTAGAAAAACAGTTGAGAATCAGTATAATACTCTCTACAGTATGATAGTTTTAGAATCCAAGGATGCTACATAGAACATTTTTTTTAAGATTTTATTTATTTGACAGAGATCACAAGTAGGCAGAGAGGCAGGCAGAGAGAGAGGGAGAAGCAGACTCCCTGCTGAGCAGAGAGCCCGGATGCGGGGCTTGATCACAGGACCCTGGGATCACGACCTGAGCCGAAGACAGAGGCTTTAACCCACTGAGCCACCCAGGTGCCCCTACATAGAACATTTTTTAGCAACTCAGCAAGCTTGAATTAAGACTGAGAAATAATTTGTATTTCAGAAAATATATTGAAACGTTTTGGGAGTAATATTAACTTTCTTACATGGCTGACTGTATGTGTTCCTGTGGTAAACAGTGATTGGATTTAGATATAGTGAGCAGAAGCATTGGTTATCATGTGGTTTTCTTTCTAATGGATGTAATATTTTGTAGTTTTTCTTCTACATTCCAGTTGTTCTGCTGGCTTTTTATGAGTGAGGAGGCCCTAATGAGCCTCTAACATATAATTGCTGTGACTTTTTGTTTAGGTTAAGATAAGTAGACAAAAGAAACTTTTACTTTATTAAGTTAAAATAATATCTGAGTTACACATTTAATGCTTGAATTACAAGTTTAACGAATTACACATATTTAATTAATTAAAACAAAAACCCAGCTGTTAAAAGGAGAAGCAGGTTTCCTGGGAAATCTGTACCATCTCTAGAGTGTGTTCTTCGTTGCAGCAGAGGCAAAGAGTTTCTGTTTTTGTATTTTCAGGGATACAAGCAGCAGTGAGAGTGAAGAGAGTTCTGGTTCTTCTGATGATGAGTTAATTGGCCCTCCTTTGCCCCTTAAAATGACGAAAGATCCAAGTAATCATATCGAGGAAGATATCCTTGGTCCTTTACCTCCACCTCTTTATGAAGAAGTAGAAGAAGATGATGATGATGATGGTGATTCAGAGGAGGAGGAGGTAAGTGTATCAGTAGTAATGGAACAGTTCACTGGAGTAGTGTAGGGATCAGTTCCCTGCTAACTGTTATTCACAAGTGAGAGCAAATAAAGAACAGTTTTGAACTTACTCCTGATAGCCCTTGTTAAAAGAACTCTAAAGGATGTACTTCAGGAACAAGGAAATAGAACTCAAATAATAAATGGGCAGTAGGAAGCAATGTCTTAAAAAAAGGAGTTGACATACATTTTGTTAAATCTACATAAGCATTGAGCATTACTATAAGCATTACTACAAGCATTACGATAAATAATAGTAATTATTAAATTTATGGTGATTTTTTAAAAAAGATTTTATCTATTTGAGAGAGAGAATAAGCTCATGCACATGAATGGGGGTAGGGGCAGAGGGAGAAGCAGACTCCTGGCTGAGCAGGGAGCTCCATGTGGGGTTTCATCCCAGGACCCATGAAATCATGACCTGTGCCTAAAGCAGCTGCTTAACCAAATGAGACACCCAGTCGCCTTGATTTAGGGCGATTTAAAAACAAAGTGGATCGAAAATTACTGTGATCAACAATGTGAAATATAGGAGAGTGGAATCAGTTCATTCAGTTGGAAGTCCTTCTATTATTTGGAAGGAGGCTAGAGCTATTAATTAACTTCAAATTAGTTTAAGTATGAAAGTTATAATTTTAAGAGTAATTGCCCAAAGAATAGAAATAAATTGTATAACCTCAAAATAATAAAAGAAAACCATTGGTATACTTTGTGTATTTCACACTAGGAGTAGATCATTTTTTAATACCACTCTCCTCTGTGATAAATTATTTTCCATAATAATTGAGATGAAACAAATAATGATCAGAAAAGGAACAGCTTTTGCAAATCTGTCAGTGACTTTACAAAATGGGCATTCTTTGCATATTCTTATTCAGTACCAGTGTACCAAATTTATCAATCTGTTAATTCATAGGTAAAGAAAGCTTTTTAAAGATTTTTAAATTTATTTTAGAGAGAGACAGAGAGGAGAGCATGTGAACAGGGGAGGAACAGAGGGAGGGAGAAAGAATCTCAAGCTGATGCCATGCCGAGGGTGGAGCCCAACGGAAGGCTCGATCTCACCACCCTGATACCATGACCTGAGCAGAAACCAAGAGTGGGACTCTGAACTAACTGAGCCACCTGGTGGTCCCAGATCAAAGAAAGCTTTCAAAAATGAAATAAAAATAATAAATATTTAAATAAATTGACATTTAAATAAATAAATAAATAAAAATAAAAATTTATTTATTTAAAAAGTTATTTTTTTTTAAGTGTTCCAAAATTCATTGTTTACGCACCACACCCAGTGCTCCGTGTAATACATGCCCTCCTTAATACCCACCACCAGGCTCACCCAACCCCCCCACTCTCCTCCCCTCCAAAACCCTCAGTTTGTTTCTCAGAGTCTGCAGTCTCTCATGCAGAAGTGAGATGGGGGAAATTAGAGGAGGAGACAAATCAAAGAAAGCTTTTAATTTTAATTTTGAAAATTTTTTTTCAGTTAAAACCTGAGGGGTGTGTGTGTGTGCATACATATATATATACACATATATGTATGTGTGTGTGCACGTGTATGTGAAATTAAAAAAAGAGGCACATAAGGATAAATTTGGTAGTTTCATTAAAATATCTTTTTTCAAGATGTTATTAAAAAACAAACAAAAAAAAAAAGAAAAAAAATCTTGTTTCATGGGGCGCCTGAGTGGCTTAGGCAGTTAATCGTCTGCCTTCAGCTCAAGTCCTGATCCCAGCGTTCTGGGGTGGAGCCCTGCATGGGCTCCCTGCTCAGTGGGGAGTCTGCTTCCCCTTTTGCCTCTCCCCCTGGCTTGTGCTCTCTCTTGATCACTCTCCCTCTCAAGTAAATAAATAAAATCTTAAAAAAAAATCTTGTTTCATAATAGATTCCTGAAACTGCAATGTTGACCATTTCTTTTTTTAATTTTTAAATTTTATTTATTTTTAATTATTATTAACATATATTATTTTTTTCAGAGGTACAGGTCAGCGATTCATCAGTCTTACACAATACACAGTACTCAGCACAATACATACCCTCCCCAATGTCCATCACCCAGACATGCCATTCCTCTATTTTTAAAAAAAATTTTTTTTTTTTAAAGATTTTATTTATTTATTTGTCATAGAGAGAGAAGCGAGAGTGAGCACAGGCAGACAGAGTGGCAGGCAGAGGCAGAGGGAGAAGCAGGCTTGCTGCCAAGCAAGGAGCCCGATGTGGGACTCGATCCCAGGACGCTGGGATCATGACCTGAGCCGAAGGCAGCTGCTTAACCAACTGAGCCACCCAGGCGTCCCTATTTTTTTAAAATTTTGATATCCATTCTAGTGGCTTTTAAAAAATACCTCTTTTCGGGGCACCTGGGTGGCTTAATATGTTGGGCCTCTGCCTTTGGCTTAGGTCATGATCTCAGGGTCCTAAGATTGAGCCCTGCATCAGGCTCTCTGCTCTGCAGGGAGCCTGCTTCCCCTTCTCTCTCTGCCTTCTCTGCCTTCTTGTGACCTCTCTCTCTCTCTCTGTCAAATAAATAAGTAAAATCTTAAAAAAAAAATACCTCTTCACTAAAATATATTATATATATTTTTTTTCTTACATAAAAATAAAAAAATGGCAGATTATGGTAAATATTGTCATCAAATGACCTGCTTTAGAATGTTGTTGGTGAAAATAATTCAGGTGTTCAAACGTTGCCCTTTTGAATTCTTCTGCCAACCTAGTCTCCCATCTTTTGTTTTTTTCTCAAAGAATAACAGAATGAGAGGTACTCAAGTATTGTTTCTTTAATATATCAGTTTATTTTGGATCTGCTGTTTAAATGCAGAAGCATGTAGTACAACAAGGATTAGAGATACGAAACTACCCTTGAAGTAAGTTTGAATGATTCTGAACCACTCAAAACATTATCTGTAAACATACATATCAGAGTATGTCTGTGCATGTATGTGGTGCGGTGCAGACTCTCTAACTGGGAGTTCTATAAATTAACTTCAGGTAGAATACAATGTTTATTGAAAGAATAAAAATATGCCACTTTAAAGCTAACATATATATTATCAAAATTCACTAATCATAGTAAAAATCAATAAAAAACAAATTTCTAATCTGACTTTTTTTTTTAAAGATTTTTATTTATTTATTTATTTGACAGAGAACACAAGTAGGCAGAGAGGCAGGCAGAGAGAGAGGAGGAAGCAGGCTCCCTGCTGAGCAGAGAGCCCGATGCGGGACTCTATCCCAGGACCCTGGGATCATGATCTGAGCTGAAGGCAGAGGCTTTAATCCACTGAGCCACCCAGGCGCCCCCTAATCTGACATTTTTAGAATTGCCAGCAAATGGTGATAATGAAAAACAGACTCATCTTTGGATGATTTTATTACTGTTTTAAGGTTCTTTTTTTTTTAAAGATTTTTTTTAAAGATTTTATTTATTTGACAGAGAGAGATCACAAGTAGGTGGAAAGACAGGCAGAGAAGGGGGAGAAGCAGGCTCCCCACTGAGCAGAGAGCCCAATGCAGGGCTCGATCCCAGGACGCTGGGATCATGACCTGAATGGAAGGCAGAGCCTTTAACCCACTGAGCCATCCAGGCACCCCATTTTTTTTTTTTTTTTAAGATTTTTATTTATTTGAGAGAGAGAGAGAAAGCGCACAAGTAGGGTGAAGGGCAGTGGGAGAACCTTTTCTCCCTCCCTTCTGCTAAGAAGGGAGCCTGATCAGGGCTCCATCCGGGGACTCAGATCATAACCTGAGCCAAAGGCAGACACTTAACCAACTGAGCCACCCAGGTGCTCCTGTTTTAAGGTTCTTTACAAAAAATGCACCCCCTTACTGTGTGCACCACTTCCACTGCAATACTCTTAATCTGCCGCTGAAGAAGACTCAATCATTCTAGTAAAAGACAGGAAAGGAGAAAAAAAACGTAGAGGAAAATCTTGGTAAACAGAGATAGAAAAATAAGGCGGTAGGCACGAATACAGACGTATCAGTATTCACAGTAGATGTAAGTGGACTCAACTTGCCACTTAAAATTCTCAGAGTAGATTTAAATATTCAGATACATTCTGTTTATGAGTGATACACCTAAAATGTAATGACCAGAAAGTCTGAAAGGAAGAGGAATAAAAAATAGCAGGAAAATACTAACCAAAAGATAACTGATTAATCTTACAAAATTGACTTAAGACAAAATAATCTTTAAGTCATTATTAACCTAATTAGCCAAGTGAGTGTTATTACTTAATGCTAAAGGGAACAAGTATCTACCAGGAAAATTTGGCATTTCTTTTTTTTTAAGATTTTTATTTATTTATTTGACAGAGAGAGAACACAAGTAGGCAGAGAGGCAGGCAGAGAGAGAGGAAGGGAAGCAGGCTCCCCGCTGAGCAGAGAGCCCGATGTGGGGCTCAATCCCAGGACCCCGGGATCATGACCCGAGCCGAAGGCAGAGGCTTAACCCACTGAGCCACCCAGGTGCCCCAAATTTGGCATTTCTTAATCTCTGAATCTAACACAATATATTTAAAGCAAAAATTTACAGAAATATTTATTAAAAATAATTGACAAATAACAAGGAATAGACAAATCTACAATCATAATGGAGATTCAGAAATCCTTAGGACAAACAGTAAGAGTATCGTAGTGAACAATATGAATGCAAATGTTTTCTCTACTGAACATATATAGAACCCTTATTTGATATTTTCTTTTCAAGCACATATGGATAAATTTAGGTGGATCATGAAACGTGAGAGTATTTGAGTGAATTTTTGTGTGCCCTCAAAATTCATGTGTTGAAGCCCTAACCCCCAGTGTGGCTGCATTTGGACATGAGACTCTTTGGAGGTAATAAAGGTCAAATTACATCGTAGGGGTGGACCCTGATCTTAAAGATTTAGTTTGCTTATAGGAAGAGAGACACCAAAGAGCCAGGTCTGCATATAACAAAGCAAGAAGGTGGACATCTACAAGCCAGGAGGAAAGTTCTCAGCAGAAACCAAATTACCTTGATCTTAGACTTCTGGCCTTCAGAACTGTGAGAAAATAAATTTCTGATGATTAGCTGTCTAGTTTGTGGTATTTTATTGTGGTAGCCTGAGCTGATTAATACAGGTCTGCCAAGGCTGACAAGAGGCTGGGAAAGAGAGAATGGAAAAAAAGAAGGGTGTTGTGAGCAGGCAGAAAATTGCTATAGTGAAGGCTCTGATGTATGCAGGTGCATGTCATGGTGGTGACATGTCATGTGATTAGTGCATGGCTGAGTCTTCCTGTTAGGGGTAAGTGGAAAGATGAGGCTGATGAGATCAACTCTAGAGATCAGTACACAGAAGAGCAGCTTTCTGGAGGGCATGGAGTTTGAATGAGCCTTGTAGAGGGTTACATTTTATTGAGCATGGTGGGGGTAGGCCACATCCTGTTTATGAAGAGTAAATGGCAGGAACAAAGGCACAATTTACAAGGTTAGATTTCAGATGATCCAGAAATCAACTTGCCTAGAATGGGAAGTTGATAAAGAAGACCAGACCTTTGATATAGAGCTGATGTGTGAGTAAACCCAAAGTGCAGCTGTGCACTTTGCTCACTTACCAAGCTGTGCTTGGGTTTGGGCTCGGAAGCTTGTTTGTAAACTTTAGTCTTTCCTGGCTGTAATTCAAGCATTTCAGGAGACTATAACAGTTTCCTGGGCGTGTGGGTTTTTTTGTTTATTTGTTTTGTTTTCTTTTCTTTCTTTCTTTTTCTTTTTTATTTTAAGATTTTACTTATTTAGGGGCATCTGGGTGGCTCAGCGGGTTAAGCCTCTGCCTTCGGCTCAGGTCATGATCCCAGGGTCCTGGGATCGAGCCCCACATTGGGCTCTCTGCTCAGCAGGGAGCCTGCTTCTCCCTCTCTCTCTCTCTCTGCCTGCCTCTCTGCCTTCTTGTGATCTCTGTCTCTCTGTCAGATAGATAAATAAAATCTTAAAAAAAAAAAAAAGATTTTACTTATTTATTTGGGACAAAGGGAGAGAGTGTGTGTGAGAGAGAGCAAGCAAGCAAGAGCCGGGGGCGGGAGGCAGAGAGAGAGAGGGAGAAGGTTCCCCGCCAAGCAGGGAGCCGAATGTGGGGCCCGATCCCAGAACCTTGAGATCATGACCTGAACTGAAATTAAGAGTCAGTCACTTAACTGACTGAGTCAACCAGGTGCCCCTATTTTCTGTTTTTGTTTGTTTGTTTGTTTTATAAGGTATGCATGGAATCTTTTTAAAGAAAATTGTTTAAGTCTTTTGATGGGTGTGCCTTTTTTGGTAAACCTAGTAAAAGAATATGCTGATAAAATAATAGTGCAAAATAATAAAAATAATAAAAAATAAAAATAATAATGATAAAATAAGATAAAAATAATAGTGCAAAGCAAGGCTATTGACGAATGTTCCAATAACAGCCTTAATTTTAAAGTGTGCACTAATTGATAATTCAGAATTTATTAGCACTGTTAATGGATTAACTAAAACTTTGGCAGGTAGATAAAATAGGAGTGGGAGATTCCTTATGCCTGTTCCAATTCTCCTTCCGTTTCTCTTTTGGATATATATCGTAACCAGCATTTCCAGGCCTAGGACAGAGATGGTGGATAACGCAAACAGTTTGGAAACTTGGAAGTGTTGTGAATGTGGCTTTGCAGTGGCCTTCTTAGATTTGGATAAATTATATTGGCCTTGAATGGAATCCTTCAGTTTTTAGACTGGTTTTTTTTTTTTTTTTTTTTTAAAGATTTCATTTATTTATTTGAGAAAGAGAGAGCGAGAGACAGCGCAAGCAGGGGGAGGTGCAGAGGGAGAAGCAGACTCCCTGCGAAGCAGGGAGCCCAATGCGGGACTCAACCCGACTCGACCTACTGCTATATCACACCCATTTTTAGATCTTTTTATCCTTATCTCGAATTACACCTCTTAAATCATAACCATCATGGTCTGCAAAGGACTACGAATGAGTAAATTGTCTATGAGTTGAGCCATAGCTCTGACAGTTGTTTTTATTTTATTTATTTTTATTTTTATTAAAGATTTTATTTATTTGAGAGAGAGAGAGAAAGAGAGAGGAGAGACAGCACGAGAAGGGAGAGTGTCAGAGGGCGGAGCAGACTCCCCGCTGAGCAGGGAGCCTGATTTGGGACTCAATCCCAGGACTCCAGGATCATGACCTGAGCCGAAGGCAGTCACTTAACCATCTGAGTCACCCGGGGGCCCCTGACAGTTGTTTTTCTTATTGAAACTATATTACCAAGTATCGAGAGCCTAACAATCCTCTAATCTCAGTGATATTACTTCTGGGAGTCTAACCTGAGGAAATTTAGAGAAAGCTTTATGCCCAAAAATGTTTATCACAGTGCTATGTGTAATAATGATTTTCAGAATGTGTTCCATGGGAGTGGTGGGTTGGGGCACTGTACCTCCAATCTGTTTTCATTTGAGGGAACTGATGAGAGTATGTCCATACCCCTGGTGGTATCAGGAATAATGTGAGTACGTGTCTAGTAGGAAGAGGAAAGACAAGTGAACTGTTGTGTAGTCATAAAATATTACACAGTCATTGAATGTGTTTAATAAGAGCTTTCAGTAGCACTAGGGAGTGATGTACAACTGTCTAAACAGTATGAGTTCAAAAATTTAAATGATACAGATGCGTGGAAAAAAGGATTTACATTGCTTGTTTCTGGATTGTGAGAATGAGGATTTTTTTTTCCTGCCTCATATTTTTCTGTTCTTTTCTGGTTTCCATATTGACCATAAGATGTGCCTGTGACTAGAAACAAATAATGGGGTTACATTCAGTTAACATTTCTTCATTGTAAGCCAATTAAGATCTTAATTTAAAAATTAGAATGGATAGGGTGATGGGCATTAAGGAGGGCACTTGATGTTAATACAACTGATGAATCACTAACTTTTACCCCTGAAACTGATACTATACTATGTGTTAACTAAATTGAATTAAAATGAAAAACTAAAAAAGAGAAAAGAAAGAAAAAAAATTAGAACAGATAGAGAAAAAACTCCAAACAGAATAATACTGAATGTGGATATAAAATACATCTTCTGTGAATAAATTCCTGTCTTATCTTGTTCCAAAAAGGATTTAATGAAGTGAAGTGCTATAAGAAAGCATAAATTAGGAAGCATGAAGGAAAATAGAAAAGCAAGGGACATAAAAAAATTAACATAAATCATAGGAAGCAGAGTTCTAAGTATTCGCTAACAGGTAGGCCACAAAACCTAGTCACCATGATTGGTTACTTTCTTTCTCTCCTGCCCCACATCCAATTCATTTGGTCTCATTAGATCTCTCTCCAGCCAGATTGCTCCTTTTCTGGCCATCTCTATTACTACCATCTTAGTGAATCTAGGATCACTACAATGGCAGTAGCCACTTAGATTGTCTCCCAGCTTCCAGTGTTAACTGGAGTATTATAATAGTGATCCAGGCAATAAAAAGAAGTAGGGAAATGATGTAGAGTAGCATTTAAGAGAATGGATTTTGGAGCCACATGGAGCTTTCAATTTCAAGCTGGTTATTTCTCTTGTGTCTTTTTTTCCTCCTCTGTAAAATGGGGCTAATAAAATACTCAACTGGAATTGTGTAGATAATTCAGTGAGTGAATGAATGTATTTGGAACCCTTAGAATGGTGCCTGTTATTTGTCATGGTCATCTATTTAAATATATAGCAAAAAGTGAATCAAAAATTTTGAATGTAATTTCTAATGAAAACATCTAAAAGTGAAACTAAAAGAAAACTTTTATATCTTATTAAATTATACATTCATGCTTCCTACCAGCAGTCAGTGTTATAAATAATTAAGGAGCATTAGAGTTATTCCCTTTAAAATCTGGAATAAAGGATGGTAACTGTTGCATTATTCTTCTACACATTTTTGCCAATTAAACAAGTCAAATTGAAATAATCAGAATTGAATATTAGAAAGGAAAAAGTAAGACTTTTTGGTATTTAGTGTAATTAAATAATAATTATATTTAATATTTTATTTATATTAAATATAATAATTATATTAATAGTATATTTATTATTTTATTTATTTTTATTTATTATATTTATTATATTTAATATTTAATAATAAATAGTATTTATTTTTTTGTATGTAGTTTAAAGGGTTAATGAAAAAAAGATATCTGTCTCACAGCAGGAACAACAATAACAAATTAGGACTAAGCTCAGTGAAAGATGTGTCTGAATATATAAATAACAGTATAAAGCTTTTCAGTACAAAAAAGAATTTGAGTAAATAAGAACCATTAAAAATCAGTAAATATTTCTCATTTTTCCCCCCACAGAGGTTAAATTATTTGCCCAATTTGCTTATTTAGTCACTTACCTGGCCATTAATGGTAGAGTTGCTATTTAAACCCAGGCCCTCTATGCTTTTAACATTACTCTGCTACCTTCCGTACTTGGAAGCTGTGGAGCTGGGCTGTGAGCCTGTTTTAAGGGGCTGGGCTGTGTATTAGTACCTTACAGTAGTCCCCCCTTATCTGTGGGGGATGCATTCCAAAACCCCCAGTGGGTTCCTGAAGACAGATGGTACCAAACTCTGTGTATACTATGTTTTTTCCTATCCATATATGCCTATGATAAAGTTTCGTTTATAAATTAGGCACAGTAATAGATGAACAACTAATGATAAAATAGAACAATTATAACATACTGTAATAAGAGTTAGGTGAATATGATCTTTTCGAAATACGTACATTTTGATGATGTGAGATGATAAAATGCCTGTGTGACGAAGTGAGGTGAATGACCTAGCATTGGTGCTACAGTGTGTTGGGCTGCAGTTGACCTTCTGACCATGGTTGATGGTGGGTAATGAAACTGGAAAATGAAACTATGGTTAAGGGAGGACTACTGTATTATGTAATTTGGCTGATGCTGACAAAATGGAAAAAAAACAACAATGGCTTAAACAAGATGGAAGTCTTTTCTTTCTATCTCACATAAATTCCATCAACAGTTAAATGGACCAGAACTAGCTTGTAGGTCCAGTGTGCCACACATGGCACACGCATGGAAGAGCTTGCTTCCGTCCTTTTGTTCTGCCATCCTCAATAATGTGGGCTTCAAGATGTGTGCTCAAACCGTAGCCATAGTTTTTGCATTTTTGTCAGTAGGCGTGCAGAAGGGATAAAGAAGGCTACTGATTTTGAATTTAATCTTTTACATGAGAAATATCATATTTACTTTAGGAAGCTAGGATTGTAGCGGAAATTTAGTGCTTCTAATAGAAAGGATGAATGATTTGGAGAGGTGGGAGCCAATTAGCAACTCTGGAGTGAGCATAAATTTATATTCAGTGTTTGATGCTTTTGGTTCTAGTAACGGCAAATTAGTTACTTTTTAGAAAAAACTGTAGCCATTGCGAATAATCCTTTACTATTGTATGATATAGACTCTACTTGATTTTATTTTGTTCATTGTAAATGTATTATATAGCTACCTTTCTCTAAAGGAACAAATGATGTAAAATTTATGGGTACTGATGCAGTCTTGAAACTTTTGGGATTTGGTCACTGTATTAGCATGCATGAATTTCACTTGATTTTTTTTTTTTTTGGTATCTGTTATATCCTGCAGTTTAGTTATTATACTGTTTTTCTTTTTTTAGAGGAATTAAAAAAATTATTTATTTAACAGAGAGAGAGAGAGAGAAAGAGAGAGAAAGCGCAAGCAGGGGGGAGAAAGCACAAGCAGGGGGAGCAGGAAAGGGAGAACCAAACCTCTCTTCCATTACAGAGAGTCTGATGTGGGGTTTGATCCCAGGAGCCTGGGATCATGACCTGAGCCAAAGGCAGATGCTTAATCACCTGAGCCACCCAGGCACCCCTGGACTGTTTTTTCTTAAGAAATGAGTTGCAGGGGCGCCTGGGTGGCTCAGTGGGTTAAGCTGCTGCCTTTGGCTCAGGTCATGATCTCAGGGTCCTGGGATCGAGTCCCACATCGGGCTCTCTGCTCGGCAGGAGGCCTGCTTCCCTCTCTCTCTCTCTCTGCCTTCCTCTCCGTCTACTTGTGATCTCTCTCTGTCAAATAAATAAATAAAATCTTAAAAAAAAAAAAAAAAAAAAGAAATGAGTTGCAGTCTTTTTGGTTCATTTTGTTAAAGAAGGAATCCCTAAAACTAGCCCCAGGGCTAGTCCAAAGATATTGTCAAGTTCAACTATTTATTTGTCAGGTTCTTTTATATAGAAAATCATTAAAATACTCATAAGGGAAATGGAAGTATGGAAATGGATTTTTTGAAAAAACTTTACAGAAGGGTTCCTTTTTTTATTTTTAAAAATATTTTAAAATATATATTTTTATTTTTTTGCCTCAAAAAGTGACATTTATTCAAAGAAGAAAAAAAAAAGACAAGATATCCATCCCTTGGCTCCACTCCCTTCCCCCTCCTGCTCTTCTTCCACCCCTCCATGGTCTGAACTCTGAGTAGGACTAGGTAGGAGGACAGCCACTCAGATGAAGTCAGAAGCACTGAGGGGCATCTCCTCACTGGAGGTGTTGTAGAAGGTCTTGATGTCTCCAAGAGTCTTCTTGTCTTCTGTCACCATGTTAGTAGTCACACGCTTATGGTCACATTGGCCATCACAACTGATTCTGTGGATATAGTTTTCCCTGTTGGTGGGAAGGTCATAGTTGGTGACTAAAGAAAGCTGCCGCACATCAATGCCCTGGTGTAAGTCAAGAGAGAGGACACCTTCAGTGTGTGCATGAGAAAAAGACATGGTCTATCCAGAAGAGATTGAATTATCTGTGTAGGCAACCAAAGGAACACAAAGCAAACATCCCCTCTCCAACAACCTAAGGCATACCAGCATTTTTTTTTTTTTTTTGGCATACCAGCTTTTATTCCAAGTTGTTACTTCCTGAATTGGGGAGTGAGCTGGCCTTTTGGAGAGGGAATCACGTTGGATTTTATAGAGACTTCCTTAACGGAGAAAGCATATTTTATTTTTTAATTCATTATTTTAAATAATTTTTTTTTTTTAATCTTAGGATCTTAGGCATGAGTTACTTATTTTCAAATCTCTCTCTCTCTCTCTTTTTTTTTACTGTGGTAAAACACATGTAACATCATAACATTTACCATCTTAACTACTTTTAGGTGTATAGTATATTAGTGTGAACTATGTCCACATTGTTGTGCAACAGTTCATTAGAACTTTTTCATTTGGCAAAACTGAAACTCTACACCCAATAAACTGAAACTTCACTTTTTCCCTACCCTGTGCCCCTAGCAAGTGCCATTCTTGAGAAAGTGTATTTTAAATGCTTCAGTGTAGGGGCCTGTATGGCTCAGTCGGTTATGCTTCTGACTTCAGCTCAGGTCATGATCCCAGAGTCCAGGGATCGAGCCCTGCAATGGGCTCCCTGCTGCGGGGGGTGGGGGTGGAGAGTCTGCTTCACCCTCTCTCCCTCACACAAACACTCTTGTCTCTCAAATAAATTAAATCTTGAAAGAAAGAAAGAAATCCTTCAAATTGGGGAAATATACCTCTTTAGTGAAGCAAGTTATACCTGTAAACAAAATTAGCAATTTTTCCTCAATTGTGTGTGTGTGTTTAAATATTTTATTTATTTATCAGAGAGAGGGGGAGAGAGCACAAGCATGAGTGGTGGGGAGGAGCATAGGGGGAGGGAGAAGTGGACTCTGCTGAGCAGGGAGCCTGCTGTGGAATTTGACCTGGCATCACGACCTGAGTTGAAGGTAGATGCTTAACCGACTGAGCTACCCAGGTACCCCTCCTCACTTGAGTTTATTATCATTTAAAAAAAAAAAGATTTTATTTATTTATTTGACAGAGATCCACAAGTAGGCAGAGTAGTAGGCAGAGAGAGGGGGAAGCAGGACCCTGCTGAGCAGAGAGCCCGGTGAGGGGCTTGATCCCAGGACCCTGAGATCATGACCTAAGCCAAAGGCAGAGGCTTAACCCACTGAGCCAGTTAGGCGCCCCTATGATTATCATTTTTTAAGAGGAGTTTTACCTCTTACCCACTCTCTTTTATTATTTTCCACAACTGGCATATATCAGTTCCCATTTAGCACTAGTCGTATCGGTAATTCAGGATATATTTTTTAAGGACATATCTAATTTTTCATGAGTATAGGCTAATATATGGAAGTTCTGATTTTTAAATTTATCAGACCTCACCAATTCCTGTTTGCCCATTAGTTCTCCCTAACAGAGTTTTGTGTTGGTACAGGCCGAAACTTTAATGCTTCCTTTCCATTCCTCTAGTTCCTGGTTGTTAAAATTCTGTCCAGCCTTTAGGGACCATTTCAAATGTGATTTCCTCCATGCAGCCCCTCCAGATGCCAACTGCATGTTTTACTCCCCAGGCTTGGCTTCTGCCTTCCATAGCAAACACAAACTGTTTTCTTTGTTAATTCATTACTTGTGTGCTTGTCTTAACTCCTCTGCCTCCACTTTGCAATCATTTGTAATGATCTCAAGTATAGGGACTTGTATATAAATGGTTCAGTAATTTCTAAAAACTCTTAAAAAACCTCTGGTGTAGTGTTTTTATATAGTACATACAGAGTAAATATTTGTCAAGTGGATTGAGTGTATTTGGCTTTTATAATTGAGCAGTTCATTTTATGACATTTGAGAGTGTTCTTTGTGACTTAGCAATCCTTAGTTTTTACTAAGTGGAAAATGGAAGTAGGGATTGAGGAATGATCAGAGGAAATATGAATATAAAAATGTATGAAGATACCTATTTCTGGTAGAACCATTATATTGCCTTTTCCTAAGTTTACAATCTATTTATTATTATTTTTTATCTAAGTTTACAATTTAGTTACATAATAGTTTAATAATTATAGGAGCTGCTCTATGATATTAGTTAATTGTATAGACTGTAACTAGAACCTACCTGTCAAATGAGGCAAAAAAAGTTATAGTTATCTCTTCTTAAAACAGGAATTGTGACTAAAAGGAATTGTGATTGTTTTCATTGAGGTGTAATTTATATATCATAATGTGTACGGATCTTCAGGGTTCAGTTTGGTGAGTGTTAATAATTGTATATTTTGTGTTCAGGCACCATCCAAAACAAAATATGGGACATTTCTGTCACCCAAATAGTTCTTTGTGCCCCCTTCTAGTCACAAAACTTTTTAAGAATGAGTTTGACAGCTGTATAATTAGAAGGAGAGTTATGAGAGAACATAAATTAGGAGACAGTAAAATCTATACCACCTGGTTATGATTAATTTTGTTGTTTTTTATATGTAGTTTACTTCAGTTGCTGGTTAGTAGTTGGTCTCGTGTTACTACTGTTGAAGTCACTGGAATGGAGATGTTAATGTTGTATATCATAATTCTTTTGATGACAAACTTGCTTTTTTATTCCTCCTTTATTCCATTTTACTTACCTAGAGTGGTAATGGAATTGTTCTTTCAACTAGAATGCAAATGAAAGCAGCATTCAAACCACTACCTAACTTTGTCAAACTATACCAATTGTTAACTAATTAGAAGTATTTTGTATTTGAAGATTTATTATTTTTCTCTGAGCTTAATGAACAAAATTTCAGATTGGTAGAGTCAGAGAAAAGAGGGGTAAAAAATAACTTCTAAATCGTGTATCTATTATGCCTGATTCTGTTTTTTTTTTTTTAAAGATTTTATTTATTTATTTGAGAGAGAGACAGTGAGAGAGAGCATGAGCTAGGAGAAGGTCAGAGGGAGAAGCAGACTCCCCATGGAGCTGGGAGCCTGATGTGGGACTCGATCCCGGGATTCCGGGATCATGACCTGAGCCGAAGGCAGTCGTCCAACCAACTGAGCCACCCAGGCGTCCCATGATTCTGGTTTTTTTAAATGTAAAAAAGGTTGTAACTTACACTTAAGTGGAGACTTTGGGATTATTGAGGATTTTTATTAGCCTTGCTGTCCTCTTGCCTGTTACTGCAAAAAATCAAAAGTTGCATTTTTATGACTGTAGCTAAAGGCTAGATGTAGCGGTGCCTTTTTAGTTGTGAGCACCTGTTTTCCATGAACTTTCTCTGACTCCCAGGCTGGCACGTTCTGTAGTGAAGAGTCCACGTTTGGGCCACCACTGTGCTTCTCTGACTTCTGGTCTGAGGCTTCTCATCCCCTTGGCCTTGGTCATTGCCAGCCACCTGTATCAGTCAGTCTCTTTCTTTCATGCATAGGGAAAGGTTGAAGAATTAACAGTGGGTAAAAGTTCTCTTTTAGTTCTCAGAAGTTGCTATGAGAATGAGATGATTTAAGTAAACACTTAGGATGGGGATTGACACATTCTAAGCACTCAGAATTGCTGGGATTTATCATTGTTTTCATCGTCATTACCATATTTGATTAATGACCAATTTTAATTTAACTGCAGCTGGCTAGGAAGAAAAGTCTTAAAAAAAACAATGTGAGGGACCTTAATGATCTTAACTTCAGAGGAAATTAATGTTTTTTAAAACAGAACAATTTAATTACATCTGCAAGATTCCGTCAGCAGAGGATGCTAGAAGCTCTATTCCAAAATCCAGTCAATGTGTTCCTGACCATTTCCAAGCAGCAAATCTTTGAAGGCCTTCATTCTTTAGAAGGACACTAGGGGGCAATAGAGATATTTTGGCTTTTGGCAAAAATCCATTTTATTCAACTGTCTCCTGTCTACTGTGGAAGGGAAAAAAAGAAGAATCTTATAAACAATGTTTTCTATAAATTGGAACAAGTGAGGTTAAGGTTGAGATTAATGCTGGAATAATAATTTTTTTTAAAAAGAATAATGCAGAAAAATTATGAATATTCTTTTGTGATTTGATGGTATTATATTTACAGGATTTTTTTTTTGTATCTTTAAGTTTTTTAAGTCAGTAACTGTATGATAAAGCTTTATGGCAGGAACATCAAGGATAGCTTCTTCATAATTTAAGATTTGTTCGTAAGTTCAAATAAAAAAGTTTATATTTCTCTGATCATGAGAATAATCCAAACTTTTAAAAACACATATCAGATCTTGTCACTTTCCTGCTTCCCTTGTCACTTTCCTGTCAGTAAACCCTCCAATTTCTTCCTGTCACAATGTTAAGAAATCCCAAGTTCCCTGCTGTGACCTCTAAGGCCTGCATGACTTGGCCTCTTCACCTCTTTCTGACTTCATCGCCTTCCACTCCCTGTCTTGCTCACTCCTCTCTACCCACAGTGACCTTCCTGCTTTTCTTCTTAGCAACCGTGCTTCTTCCCTCACAGAGCTTTTCTGTTTACTCTTTCCTATACAGGAAATAGGTCTCAGAGCTTTACATGACTCCCTCTTTTCATCTGGGTCTTTGTGGAAGTGTTACCTCTTTGACCACCTTCTATAAGTACCTCCACTTGCTCTACTGCACTGTTTTTTTCTGACATTGCTTTATGGTAGTTACCATTATTTGGCATCTTTTGTTTATTGGCTTTTTGTCTTTCTCCTCAAAGTAATACAAGTTCCATGAGGGCAGTTATAGTGTCTCTTTTATTGCTGTATCCCCAGTGGCTTGACTGGTTCCTGGCACATAGTAGGTGCTCAAGGAATATTTGTTCAATGAATGGCCATCTTTGGCTGTGGGCAGAGGTACTCTCTAGCCCCTAAACATTTCACTGAAGCAAAGCTAGCTTCTGATATAGTCATAATTATCCTTTAGAAGCTCAGGAATCAGTACCTACCCTCCCATTTTCAGGCTAGTCCTGCCACAATTCCTTTGTTAAAAGGCTGCAGTTCCCTTTTAAGCTCCCATTGCCAGGTAGGCTTTTGTATCCTCTCAAGTGGCTGCCAGGAACAATCACTAGTGTGTGTCCTTTCTGTCTTTGAGTAGTGGCCCCCCCCCCCCCACAACAAATATTTTGTGTGATTGTCATGTGAATGACACTGCTAGCATAAACTGTTTTCTTTATTTGCAGTAGTTAGCATGTAGTGATGAAGATGGACTATTTTTTTTAAAGATTTATTAGAGAGAGTGTGCAGCATGTATGTGCAAGGTTGTGGGGAGGGAGAGAGGGAATCTCAAGCAGACTCCCTGCAAAGCCCGACTCGGGCCTCGATCTCACCACCCTGAGATCATGACACAAACCCAAATCAAGAGTTGGGACGTGTAGCCAACTGAGCCACCCACGTGCCCCCAAAGATGGACTAGTTTATACAAATAATACAAAGCATAATTTAAGTGCAATGAGGAAGGCAGGAGGGTACTTTTTATCTAACTGATTGTAGTTTGCGTAATTATAAGTTCTTTTAAATGTAAGTATATTTACTCTAGTAAATTTCTGTCATTATGATGTATATACTATATAGTAAATTGCAAATCTTGCAGATGTAAATTGTTATTAAGTCTATGGAAATGATGTTAAGGATGCCCTTTGCTCTACCCCAAACCATTTTCAAATGAGGATTTAGTTGAGTTACACCAGTTCTTAAGTGAAAAAAGGAAAATTGATAAGGGCGGTAAATGATTTGAGTATCATAGGAGCCTGATATTAAGAGCCTTTGAAGGGCGCCTGGGTGGCTCAGTGGGTTAAGCCTCTGCCTTCAGCTCATCTCATGATCCCAGAGTCCTGGGATCACGCCCTGCATCGGGCTCTCTGCTCAGTGGGAAGCCTGCTTCCTCCTCTCTCTCTTTCTCTGCCTACTTGTGATCTCTGTCAAATAAATAAAATAAAATCTTAAAAAAAAAGAGCCTTTGAGAAAATTGATGAAGACCTTGAATATTTTTCGCAAAAACAGTCCTTTTAATAATCCTTGCCACAGGGGCGCCTGGGTGGCTCAGTAGGTTGAGCCGCTGCCTTCCCCTCGGGTCGTGATCTCAGGGTCCTGGGATTGAGTCCGACGTCAGGCTCTCTGCTCGGTGGGGAGCCTGCTTCCCTCTCTCTCTCTGCCTGCCTTTCTGTCTACTTGTGATCTCTCTCTGTCAAATAAATAAATAAAATCTTTTAAAAAAATAATCCTTGCCACAGTCAGTCCTATAGAGTCTTTATGCCATTTTATATTGTCAAAATTTTGTTGGAAAAATGACCCCTCCCACCTCCACTGCATTCTCTCTCTGCTCAAAACACTGCTATTTTTTTTTCCCCCACACTTTATGTTTTTTTGATCCTAGGTTCAGGGGATTGAATTATTCATTCTTCATAGTTCTGTTTATACTGTTGTAATTGACCGTAAAAAAATACTGTTGTAATTGGGTCTTCCAAAGTCCTTCACTTGTTGTTATTCATCTGTGTGGAATATTTTTATGTGGAATTTTTTATCTTTTATTTTCATTTCACTTTTCTTTCTAGATCCTAACATCTTCCTACATATGCCTCATCTCGTGGCTCTTTATCCTTTTACCTTAAAGCTTTTTTAAAAAAAACTTTATTCAGTGTAACTTTCCCCCATTTATTATTTCAGTTTGTTATTTTACTATTTTATTTTTAAAATATATTATCTTTAAGTAATCTTTGTTCCCAACCTGAGGCTTGAACTTATAACCCCAAGATAAAGAGTCACACGCTCTGTCCACTGAACCAACCAGGCACCACACTCAGTTTGTTATTTAAAAATTTTGCTTTGAATGTCCACAATAGCCAAACTGGAAAAGAGCCTAGATGTCCATTAACAGATGAACAGATAGAGAAGATGTGGTATATATATACAATGGAATATTATGCAGCCATCAAAGAAACATGAAATCTTGCCATTTGCAAAGACATGGATGGAATTAGAGGGTATTATGCTAAGGGGAATAAGTCAATCAGAGAAAAATAATTATCATACAATCTCACTGAGGAGTTTGAGAAACAAGACAGAAGATCATAGGGGAAGGAACGAAAAAATGAAACAAGGCAAAACCAGAGAGGGAGACAAACCATAAGAGGCTTTTAATCTCAGGAAACAGGTTTGCTGGAGTGAAAGGGGTGGGAGGGATGGGGTGGCTGGGTGATGGACATTGCGGGGGGGTATGTGCTATGGTGAGCGCTGTGAATTGTGTAAGACTGATGATTCACAGACCTGTATCCTGAAGCAAAATAACACATTATATGTTAAAAAAAAAAAAATAAAGAACAGAAGGGGTTAGTGTAATAGAAGTTTATAGTTTCTTCCTTTGTTGGAAAAAAAGTTTTTGCTTTGAGTTGCTTTATTGATAGATTTTAGTTTTTCTTCTGCCTTTCCAACTATAAGTATTCTTTTTTGTTGTTGTAACTTTTTTAAGATTTTATTTATTTATTTAACAGAGAGAGCGCGAGAGCAATAACACAAGCTGGGGGAGTGGGAGAGGGAGAAACAGGTCTCCTGTGGAGCAGTCCAATGTGGGGCTAGATCCCAGGACCCTGGGATCATGACCCGAGCTGAAGGCAGACACTTAACTACTGAGCCACCCTGCCGCCCCACAACTATAAGTATTCTTAAGAATGAGGGTTATGGGGGCTCCTAGGTGGCTCAGTGGGTTAAGCCTCTGCCTTCGGCTCAGGTCATGATCTCAGGGTCCTGGGATAGAGTCCTGCATCGGACTTGCTGCTCGGTGGGGAGCCTGCTTCCTCCTCTCTCTTTCCCTGCCTGCCTCTCTGCCTATTTGTGATCTCTGTCTGTCAAATAAAGTCTTAAAAAAAAAAAAAATGAGGGTTATATAACTAGTTTTTGCACTCTACTGAATGTTACAGAAGACAGTTATAGAAAATGCACATCAGTTTCTTAGTTTAATCGGTATAAAAACAGTATTTGAAAATAAAACAGCTCCTTGATCTTTCACCCTTTCTGTTTACATGAGGAAAAGTGAGAGTTTTGCCTGTGTCAGTTTTGAGAAAGATTTCTCAATGCTTGAATCTTAAAATTTTAAGAAGTGTCATTATAAAGAATTTCTAGAAAATCAGGACTATCTACCAAAATTGATACAATTTGTCTTTTAATGGAATTGTGTACTTTCTTGTTTCCATGATTGTAAAGTTTGCATTTGAATAAATTTTATATTTTTAAGTACCAAATTGATAGAATGGCATGTAAGTACATATTGAAGTAGCTCCAACAGAGCTTACTTTCTTTATTCTTCTATAGACCTTGATCCTTATTTGGAAAGATATTTTGTTCATACTATTTGTGCTGAGTGCTAGCAGTGTGGCAAATTATGAATTTGAAATAAGACCAAGACCACCAAGTTGACTCACATAGCCTATCACGCAGCTGTTGGTTGGTAATGTTGCCATTTTGCTACTGACCTGGATCAGAATTAGGGAGTCTTTATTCAGTTTTGCATCCCAAGAGCCTTGCAGAGTATAAACGGGAATTAAATGGTTTTTTGTTTGTTTGTTTGTTTGTTTTTTTAAATAAATGAAGAAGTTGGTGGCACAGCCTTGGTTTTTTTTTTTTTTTTTTTTTTTTACTGTCATAAAAAGGGATGCTTCAACAAACCAGGAATTCACTGTTAAGCCACAGTTTTCTGTCTTTGCAGTCTCCTTTTGTTTGATTTATGATAAATAAATAAGCAGATGCTCAAATCTAGAACCAAATATTACTGACAGTGGGTACTTCATGAAGCAATGTCCTAAGCACTAAAGATGAAATAATTCCTTTCATCCTCCTGGTACTGTTTTCCTTTGTTGACAGATAAGGAAACTGATACTCAGAGCTGCTAAGTAACTTTCCCAGGGCCACCTAGTAGTAAATGTTGGAGCCAGCTTTTGTATGTAGGGAATTTGCTCCAGAATCCTTGTGCTTAACCATTACACTCTTCTACCTCTGGTTGTAACCCATCCTGCTTCTCAAGAGTCATCTCTTGCCCTTCTCCTCCACCTACTCATGCCCCATCCATATAAACTATGAACAATCTTTGCATATGACTGACTCTTTCGTGCATTCCAGTGTGCTCTTTCTTCTCTCTGGATGGTGGCCAACACTTAGTAAGTACTACTCCATTTACTTGGCAGGCTTTGTAAGCATTGGTCCTTGTGGGGTGTGTTGTGACAGATCTGTCTCCTTCATCAGGGAAGAACCTTTTCAGTTTTTTTTTTTTTTAAGATTGTATTTATTTATTTGACAGAAATCACAAGTAGGCAGAGATGCAGGCAGAGAGAGATGTGGGAGAAACAGGCTCCCCGCTGAACAGAGAGCCTGATGTGGGGCTCGATCCCAGGACCCTGGGATCATGACCTGAGCTGAAGGCAGAGGCTTAACCCACTGAGCCACCCAGGCGCCTGAACCTTTTCAGTTTTAAGGATCTAGCTTTTCTTTTTGTGAAAGGAGAACATTTTCTTTTTTTTTTTTTTAATTTATCTTGTTTTTTTTTTTTTTAAGATTTTTTATTTATTTATTTGACAGAGAGAAATCACAAGTAGGCAGAGAGGCAGGCAGAGAGAGGAGGAAGCAGGCTCCCTGCTGAGCAGAAAGCCCGATGTGGGGCTTGAACCCAGGACCTGGGATCATGACCTGAGCCGAAGGCAGCGGCTTAACCCACTGAGCCACCCAGGCGCCCCAGAACATTTTCTTTTTGTAAACGTTTTCTTTTTGTAAAAACCTTCATTGACCCACAAAAATAGAGTTGAATACCTCCTTCTTTATGTGTTAGTTATATTTCTCTATTATTTTATATTATAACAGCTTATTGAGATATAATTCATATGTATTAAATTTCACAATTTGCAGGTATACAATTCAGTGAGTGTTACAATTCAGTGAGTTAGTATAATCACGGAGTTGTGTAACCATCACTACCATCTACTTTTTATGACATTTTCCTCCTCCCTCAAAGAAACCTTGCACTCTTTAACTTTTACTTCCTCTTCTCTCATCATTACCCTACCCCTAATTCCTGGCAATCACTTACCTACTTTCTGTTTCTGTGGATTTGTTCTGGACATTTCATACTGCTGGAATACTACAGTAAGTGTTCTTTTCATTAATTTCTTCACATAGCATAATGCTTTCAAGGTTCATTCATGTTTAGCACTTGTGAGTACCTCATTCCTTTTTATTGCCAGTATTGTCAGACAGTGGAATATTGTGTGACATACTGCGTTTTTTTAAATTCATTCATCAGTTGATGGACATTACCTATGAACATTTGTGTAGAAGTTTTTGTATGGATGCATATTATGGTTTTGGAGGTTTATATCTAGGAGTGGAATTACTAAGTCATATGATAATTGTGTTTAATATTTTGAGGAACTGGTTTTTAAGCTGGCTATACCACTGAAAATCCCACGAGTAGTCTTAGGAGGATTCAATTTTTCACATCTTCACCAATGCATGTTATTGTTCGTCTTTATGATTATAGCTGTTCGAGGGAGTGTGAAGTGGTATCTCATTGTAGTTTTGATCTGCGTTTTCCCTTAAGAACGATGATGTTGAGCATTATTTCATGTGCTTATTGGCCATTTGTATATCTTCTTTGGAGGAATGTCTCTTCAGATTTTTTTCCTGTTTCAGTTGGCTTACTTGTCTACTATTGAGTTATCAGAGTTCTTTATATATTCTGGAGATAAGTCCCTTATCAGACACACAATTTCCAAATATTTTCTCTCCTTCTGAGTTGTCTATCACCTTCTTGATGGTGTACTTTGAAGTACAGTAACTTGAAATTTTGATGAAATCCAGTTTATTTTTTCTGTTGTTGTTTGTGCTTTTGGTGTCAAATCTAAGAAGCCCAACTCAAGGTCATGAAGATTTACTCCTGTTTTTTTCTAAGAGTTTTATAGTTTTAATTCTTACATGTTGGTCTTTGATACATTTTGAGTTCATTTTTGTGTATGATTTACCTAGGGCCTTCTTCTGCTATTGTCACAACCATGATAAAATGATAATTGTGATACAGTTGTTTGTTTACAAGTGTGTACTTTTCATAGCTTCTGAGCTCATGAAGACAATGTGTATGTCTTCCTTATTTTGGGATTCTTAGTGTTTATTAGATATGGCTTTTAGTCTGCCTGTGGCTTCAAATATTTTATCTTGAAAGTACACAGAAAAATTGGAAGAGTAGTTACAAAATGTGAATAATTGATAGATATGTCCCTGTGTTTCGGAGGGATATATAAACACATTATGATAAGTAAAAATATGATGGTCTATTATTTTTTCCTCATAGATTTCACTTATTTTCTTTTAAAAACAAGCTGTCATTAGTAGGTAATCTTTATTATCTTTGGTTAAGAAGATATATTTTGAGCACCTATATTATACTATTAGGTATTATAGATACAGATCAAATAAGACATTGTACTTGTCTCAGGGATCTTACACACTAATGGGGACATAGCAAGTAAACAATCTACTTTTGTTCTTTTTTTTTTTTTAAGATTTTATTTTTAAATACGCTCTATATCATGTGGGAATTGAAGTCACAATCCCAAGGTCAAGAGTTGCATGCTGTACCAACTGAGCCAGCCAGGTGCCCCAAATATCACTTCTTTCTAAACTTCTGCTCTCTCTCCCGCTTTAAGTTGTTTCTTTTCATTGTCTTTATTTTTTATTTTTTTCTTTTCAAAATTTTAATTTAAATTCTAGTTTGTTAACAGACAGTGCAATATTGGTCTCAGGAAAAGATTTAGTGATTCATCACTTACAACACCCAGTGCTTGTCATAACAAGTGCTCTCCTTAATACCCATCACCCATTTAGTACCCCCCTACCCACCTCCCTCCATCAGCCCTCAGTTTGTTCTTTATCATTGAGTCTCTTATGGTTTCTTTCCCTCTTTATCTCCCCGCCCCACCGTCCCTTAGGTTCATCTGTTTTGTTTCTTCAGTTCCACATATGAGTGAAATCATATGGTATTTGTTTTCTCTGACTGGCTTATTTCACTTAGCATAATATACTCCAGCTCCATCCATTTGTTGCAAATGGCAAGATTTCATTCTTTTATTTTTATTTATTTATTTTTAAAGATTTTATTATTTATTTGAGAGAGATACAGTGAGAGAGAGCCTGGGAGGGGAGAAGGTCAGAGGGAGAAGCAGACTCCCCGTGGATCTGGGAGCCCAATGTAGGACTTGATCCTGGAACTCCAGGATCATGACCTGAGCCTAAGGCAGTTGCTTAACCAACTGAGCCACGCAGGTGCCCTATTTTTTAAAATTTTATTTTATTTTTATTTTATTTTATTTTATTTAAAATTTTTTTTTTTCCATTTTATTTGCAGGATTTCATTCTTTTTGATGGCCGAGTAACACTGCATTGTATATACATACCACATCTTCTTCAGCCATTCATCAGTCGGTGGACATTTAGGCTCTTTCCATAGTTTGGCTATTGTCGATAATGCTGCTGTGAGCATCAGGGTGCCTGTATATATCCTTTCAAATCTGTATTTTTGTATCCTTTAGATAACTACCTAGTAGTGCAATTGCTGGACCCTAGGGTAGTTTTATTTTTAACTTTTTTGGGGGAACCTCCATACTATTTCCCAGAGTGTCTATACCAGTTTGCGTTCCACCAAAATTGCATGCGGTCTCCCCTTTCTCCCACCCTCTCCACAGTCTGCTTTTGTTCTCTAGCAAGAAATGCCCAAGAGCGATTTAAAACACTTGGTTGTAGTGGTGGTGGCTTTAGACATTATGGCAAGTATGAAGTGTTAAAACTGTGTTTATTCCATATTTGGTGCGATAAGTAGGATGCATAATTGTAGAGCTGGAATTGTATAATTGTCCAGAGAATATACATAGATCACTTTCTAAGATGTTTCTCATTTTCACTGTCCCTTTGACAGTTGTGAAGCATGTACATGTTTTTGCATGTATGGAAAGTTATATCAAATCAGATACGGTATCCATTCTGCAGTGTTGTTAGGTTTTAAAAGAACTGTAGCAGAGGGGGCACCTGAATGTGTTGGTGGGTTGAGCGTCTGCCTTTGGCTCAGGTCTTGATCCTGCATCCTGGGATTGAGCCCCATATCAGGCTCCGTGCTTGGCAGGAAGCCTGCTTCTCCCTTTGGCTGCTGCTCTCTCTCTCTAACAAATAAATAAAATCTTTATTTAAAAAAGAAAGAACTGGGGTGCCTGGGTGGCTCAGTGGGGAGCGCCTCTGCCTTCGGCTCAGGTCATGATCTCAGGGTCCTGGGATCGAGCCCCACATCCAGCTCTCTGCTCAGCAGAGAGCCTGCTTCCTCTTTTCTCTCTGCCTGCCTCTCTGCCTACTTGTGATCTCTCTCTGTCAAATAGATAAATAAAAATCTTAAAAAAAAAAACTGTACAGAGGAAAAGGATAAAGATATCTCAGTGTTAGGTAAATTTAATAAAAATTTATTATGGCTCAGGGTTCTTTTGTTTTCCCAAATATATTAGTCCTTACCTAATTTAACTCATACTGTGGCACCTTTTGTAGTTAAAATTAGTAAAGTCCATGCATCTTTAACTAAATAGAAACAGATTGCCCAAGCAGTAACTCAATGTTTATTAAAAAACAGATACGAGGGACGCCTGGGTGGCTCAGTTGGTTGTAAGACTGCCTTCGGCTCAGGTCATGATCTCGGAGTTCCCGGATCGAGTCCCGCATGGGACTCCCAGCTCCACGGAGAGTCTGCTTCTCCCTCTGACCTTCTCCTCGCTCATGCTCTCTCTCATTGTCTCTTTCTCAAATAAATAAAATCTTTAAAAAAAAAAAAAAACAACAGATACGAATTTTTTTTTTTTTTAAGATTTTATTTATTTATTTGACAGAGATCACAAGTAGCCAGAGGCAGGCAGGGGGAGTGGGGAAGCAGCTCCCAGCCGAGCAGAGAGCCCGATGTGGGGCTCTATCCCAGGACCCTGGGATCATGACCTGAGCTGAAGGCAGAGGCTTTAAACCCACTGAGCCACCCAGGCCCCCCAGATATGAATTCCTAAACATAACTCAACATGGTATAACCTATGTTGAAATAATTTTACACTGCATATCTGAGATTCTGAAACTTGATGAAACCTTTTTACCTCAAGGCATTTTTTACTGCGTCTCCCAATAGTTCCTAAAATACATACTTTCAGGAAAAACCTTTGTAGCCATAGGCTCATAATAATTTCGTCCTTATAATGGGTTATAATTATAAAGTACTTTGTCACATTAATTGGGTTATCACAACAACTCTATGCTTTGTTTCTCAAATGAATCATTCTAATAAATACTTATTCTTTGTAGACAGGAGGCTAAAGATTTGAGGCTTTCAGTGGATGATTAATTCAAGTTGTAAAGATTTGAGATTGATGTATACGTTGTTGCCACTGACATGGTGGAGGTGGGCCTTTTTTTTTTTAAGGATAAGGCAAATGGTAAAACCCAGGACCTTTGTTTATAGTTGTAAAAGAAAGCCTTCTTTTTAGGGTGGAGGTGAAGGATTGGGAGGGAGGAGTTTCATTATAGGGGTTCTAAAAAGCCAGGTTGCTCCTTTTTATTTCTGTTATAACACTCTCCCACAAACTACCACCCTCTTCCTGGCAAGCCCAACTCCTTTGTTCTTCTGTTCCTGCCTGAATTGGTTAATGTGGGTAAGGGTGGGCTCTTAATAGGCACATTAATAAGTAATATATAGAAAAGTATCACTGCAAGTAATAAGACTATTGTTAGGCTCTTTAGATATTAATATCTTACAAGAAACTGCTTTTTAATTTTATAAGGAATTTAAAGAAAAACAATTTCTTTGCTCAGTGTGAGGCTGGAACTCAGGATCCCCTAGATCAAGAGTCACATGCTCTACTGACCAAGCCAGCCAGGCACCCCAGTAGTTTTTTTCCCCTTTTTTAATAATCTATTTTCCAACTTTACTGAGGTGTAATTAACAAAAATTGTATATATTTAAAGGGTATAATGTGGTGTTTTGATACATGTATAAATTGTGAAATGATTACTACAGTCAGGTTAATTAACACATCTATCACCTCACATGGCTACTGTTTTTTTTTTGTTTTTGTTTTTGTTTTTTTTTTTTGTGGTAAGAACACTTCAGATCTACTCTCCTAGGAAATTTCAAGTATGCAACACAGTATTATTATTATTTTTTAATTTTTTAAAATTATTTAAAAAATTTTTAAATTAACATATTATAATGTATTATTAGCCCCAGGGGTACAGGTCTGTGAATCGCCAGGTGTACACACTTTACAGCACTCACCATAGCACATACCCTCCCCAATGTCCATAACCCCACCACCCACTCCCTACCCCTTTCTGCTGTCAACCCTCAGTTTGTTTTGTGAGATTAAGTCTCTTATGGTTTGCAACACAGTATTCTTAACTACAGTCATCATGTTGTACATTAGATCCCCAGAATTTACTCATAACTGAAAGTTTGTATCCTTTGACCGGAAACTTCTTCAAAACATTAATTTTCTAAACGTAGTTTGGGACAGCAGTCAAATGTTGCAGAAAATTTCTAAAACAAAAACTGTGTGAATGCTGTGAAAAGTTATTGATTGCTACTAAAAGCAATGGAGAACCATTGAAGGTTTTCAAAGAAAAACAGCCTAAGAAGAGAAACATAATGGTAGTGAGCAGGGCAGAGAGAAGTGAAAAAGATAGCAGTCAGAGAAGGACTTTTCAGTGGCATAGGGAGTGTTCATAGTTTCAGATGTGAATAAGTTTTAAGGTAAACCATGTCATCATAGAATGTCATGAATTACCTCCTCTGATTTTCCCATTTTTATCAGTGAAAAATCCAGGGTTCTAGACAATCAAGTGGCTTAATGAAGGTTACAAGTGGAGTTAATTACAGAATTCTGTCTAGATTTCAAGTCTTCAGAAATAGCAAATAAGGGCAGAAATACTCATAAAATTTTAGGGTATCAGGGAATGATAAGGTGCATATTCATGGTAGCTTTAGAAAATAAATGTATCTTTTGGTATAAATCCTTTTGGTAATTACCTGCCATTATTGTATGATAAGGGTAGAAAATTGTCATCTTTGTGTTTATTGATAATGTCATGGAGTTTAAAAAAAATACAAGAATGACCTATCCTTTTTGAGTTTTTCAGCCTTCACACAAGTATAAAAAGTTATTTAACAATGTACTTTTAAGTCATGTTACTGAGAAATACTCTCCAAGGCTGCAGCTTGCAATAGGGCATAAATTGTTTGAGGGTGATTTAGAGGTAGTTTGGGAATACTACTAATTGAAGGATTGGAACCAGCTGTGAGAATTAGATAGGAAATTGTCTTTCCTTCCTGCAATATTTTATACCTATAGTTTTACATTTTTGGAGGAAGATTTTAAACATTTGATAAATGATTTATTTTGAAGCTTACCAAGAGTTTATTAGAACATTAAGAAGTATTTAGGCTTAATACTATGTGTCTTTTCGTGATTTTTTTATTAATTATTTTTATTAACATATAATGTATTATTTGCCCCAGGGGTATAGGTCTGTGAATCATCAGGCTTACACATTTCACAGCACTCACTATATCACATACCCTCCCCAATGTCCATAACCCAACTACTCTCTCCCCACCACCCCTCCCACCAGCAACCCTCAGTTTCTTTGTGAGACTGAGAGTCTCTTAAGGTTTTTCTCCCTCCCGATCCCATCTTGTTTCATTTTTTCCTTCCCTACCTCCCAAGCCCCCACTCTCAAATTCCCCATATCAGAGAGGAATTATCATATGATAATTGTCTTTCTCTGATTGACTTATTTCGCTCAGCATAATACCCTCTAGTTCCAGCCACATCATTGCAAATGGCAAGATTTCATTTCTTTTGATGGCTGCATAGTATTCCATTGTATATATATATATATACACCACATCTTCTTTTTTTTTTTTAAATGAACCGTTTTTTTTTTTTGAGCTTTAATTTTTATTTTTTCAGCATAACAGTATTCATTATTTTTGCACCACACCCAGTGCTCCATGCAATCCATGCCCTCTCTAATACCCACCACCTGGCTCCCCCAACCTCCCACCCCCCACCCCTTCAAAACCCTTAGATTGTTTTTCAGAGTCCATAGTCTCTCATGGTTCACCTCCCCTTCCAATTTCCCTCAACTCCCTTCTCCTCTTTAACTCCCCTTGTCCTCCATGCTATTTGTTAGGCTCCACAAATAAGTGAAACCATATGATAATTGGCTCTCTCTGCTTGACTTATTTCACTCAGCATAATCTCTTCCAGTCCCGTCCATGTTGCTACAAAAGTTGGGTATTCATCCTTTCTGATGGAGGCATAATACTCCATAGTGTATATGGACCACATCTTCCTTATCCATTCGTCCGTTGAAGGGCCTCTTGGTTCTTTCCACAGTTTGGCGACCGTGGCCATTGCTGCTATAAACATTGGGGTACAGATGGCCCTTCTTTTCACTACATCTGTATCTTTGGGGTAAATACCCAGTAGTGCAATTGCAGGGTCATAGGGAAGCTCTATTTTTAATTTCTTGAGGAATCTCCACACTGTTCTCCAAAGTGGCTGCACCAACTTGCATTTCCACCAACAGTGTAAGAGGGTTCCCCTTTCTCCACATCCCCTCCAACACATGTTGTTTCCTGTCTTGCTAATTTTGGCCATTCTAATTGGTGTAAGGTGATCTCTCAATGTGGTTTTAATTTGAATCTCCCTGATGGCTAGTGATGATGAACATTTTTTCCTGTGTCTGATAGCCATTTGTATGTCTTCATTGGAGAAGTGTCTGTTCATATCTTCTGCCCATTTTTTTGATATGATTATCTGTTTTGTGTGTATTGAGTTTGAGGAGTTCTTTATAGATCCTGGATATCAACCTTTTGTCTGTACTGTCATTTGCAAATATCTTCTCCCATTCCGTGGGTTGCCTCTTTGTTTTCTTGACTGTTTCCTTTGCTGTGCAGAAGCTTTTGATTTTGATGAAGTCCCAAAAGTTTATTTTCGGTTTTGTTTCCTTTGCCTTTGGAGACATATCTTGAAAGAAGTTGCTGTGGCTGGTATCGAAGAGATTACTGCCTGTGTTCTCCTCTATGATTCTGATGGATTCCTGCTTCACGTTGAGGTCTTTTATCCATTTTGAGTTTATCTTTGTGTACGGTGTAAGAGAATGGTCAAATTTCATTCTTCTACATATAGCTGTCCAGTTTTCCCAGCACCATTTATTGAAGAGATTGTCTTTTTTCCACTGTATATTTTTTCCTTATACCACATCTTCTTTATTCATTCATCTGTTGATGGACATCTAGGTTCTTTCCATAGTTTGGCTATTGTGGACATTGCTGCTATAAACATTCGGGTGCACGTACCCCTTCAGATGACTACATTTCTATCTTTAGGGTAAATACCCAGTAGTACGATTGCTGGGTCATAGGGTAGCTCTATTTTCAACTTTTTGAGGAACCTCCATGCTGTTTTCCAGAGTGGCTGCACCAGCTTGCATTCCCACCAACAGCGTAGGAGGGTTCCTCTTTCTCGGTATCCTCACCAGCATCTGTCGTTTCCTGACTTGTTAATTTTAGCCATTCTGACTGGTGTAAGGTGATATCTCATTGTGGTTTTGATATGTATTTCCCTGACGCTGAGTGATGTTGAGCACTTTTTCATGTGTCTGTTGGCCATAAAAATTAAAAATCTTTTTTTTTTTTTTGCTTATGTGGGTTTTATCTATGAAAATTATTTTTTAGTTAGGTTAACTACACAAAATTTATAATTTTTTGGGTAAGATTTTATTTATTTATTTGACAGAGGCAGCGAGAGAGGCAACACAAGCTGGGGGAGTGGGAGTGGGAGAAGCAGGCTTCCTGCTGAGCAGAGAGCCCGATACGGGGCTTGATCCCAGGACCCTGGGATCATGACCCGAGCCAAAGGCAGATGCCTAATGACTGAGCCACCCAGATGATAATCTTAACTATTTTTATTTTTATTTATTTAAAAATTATTAAATTTTATTAAGTTTTTTATTTTAATTCCAGTATAGTTAGCATACAGTGCTATATTAGTTTCAGGTGTGCTATATAGTGACTCAACAGTTCTGTACATTACTCAGTGCTCATCATATTCTTTAATCCCTATCAACTGTTTCACCCATCCTCCCCCCGCCCCCCCATCACCTTCCAGTCTTAACCATCTTTAAATGTTTAAATGTACAGGTCAGTAGTGTTATGTTGTTGTATGTTCAGTCTCCAGAACTTTTTTTTATCTGGTACAGAAAGTATACCCATTAAACAATAATTCCCTATTTTCCCCTCTTTCCCCAACTCTGGCAACCACTATTCTACTTTCTATGAATTTGACTACTCTAGATACTTCATAGGAATTGTACAGTATTTTTCTTTTATGGCTTGTTTCGCTTAACATAAGGCCCTCCAAGTTCATCCTTGTTACATGTGTCAGAATCTCCTTCCCCCCACTTTTTTTTAAAGATTTTATTTATTTATTTGTCAGATGGAGAAAGAAAGAGAGTGAGCTCACACAAGCAGGGGGAGCAGCAGCGGGCAGCTGGAGAAGCAGACTCCCTGCTGAGCAAGGAGCCCGATGCGGGACTTGATCCCAGGACCCTGAGATCATGACCTGAGCCAAAAACAGATGCTCAACCACTGAGACACCTAGGTGTCCCCTTCCTTGATGAATACTTCAGTTGCTTCTGTCTTTGGCTGTTGTCTTGCTGCTATGAACATGGGTGTACAAACATCACTTGCAGATTCTGCTCTTAGTTCTTTTGGGTATATACACAAAAGTGGGATTGCTGAATCATATTTTAAATTTTTTGAGGAGCTACCATATTGTTTTCCATAGCAGCTGCCCCATTTCTGTCCAGTAGTGTAAAAGGGTTCCATTTTTTGTATGTCGTGGTCCACATTTCTTTTTTTCTTTTTTCTTTTTTTTTTTTTTAAATAATAGCCATCCTGTTACTGGTATCTCAGTATGGTTTTGATTTTCACTTCCCTGATGATTAGTAATGTTGAGTATCTTTTCATGTACTACTTACTGGTCATCTGTATTTCTTCTTTGGAGAAATCTATTTGGGTCCTGTGCCAATTTTTGAATCAGGTTGTTTGTTTTGTTGTTGTTGTTGTTGATGAATTGTAGCAATTTTGTGTTTTTAGATATTAACCCCTTATCAAATATATGATTGGCAGACATTTTCTCTCATTCTAGAGGTTGCCTCTTCACTGCCTTTCCCTTTTCCTGCCCAGCAATTTAAACTCGACCCAGGCAAAAATATTCGCAGTTTAGTAAGTATCAGGATTTATCTGATTCTCTCCTGGATGCCCTCTACATTCACCTAGGGAACCTCTGTATTTCCAAAGGCATCTCAGGCATCTCTTCTAAAGCCTTTTCTAATCGCCCCCTACTTCCCCAGGCAAAATGGAATTGAGCATTGAACCCTGTGTGTTCTTCTGTCATAGCATCTGAAACATTCCACTGTTGCTTACTTGTTTACCTGTTAGTTTTGCTATACCGGATTGACAGTCCTTAGGAGCAGTGTCTTTGTTAGTCTTTTTATTTTTACTGTAGTCCCAGGTGTCTGGTATGTAATTAAATATTCAATAAATGTTTTTTAAGGGAATGTGTGATGGTGAATAATTCAGTCTATTGGATCTCCAGATTTATACTAGAATAGACTCTAATTTTGGTTTTCTGTGATACCAAACGGGCAATTATTTACAAAATGGTTTCTGGGAGACTGTAGCATTCGTTTGCAAGTTCCTGGTTGGTAGTCCTCATTCTCTCCACACAATTCATAGCCACTATGTGACAGATCTTTGTTTCTCAGTAGACTTTTGATTAGGCGTTATAGGGCCATACTATTATAACTTTTTAAACTTATGGCAACTTTATCACAGAAGGGTTATTTCTGATTTGCAAGTCTTTTGAAAACACTTTAAGGGTATGTGTCAGATGAAACTGCTCATGTTATTCCAGATATATTTGTGATCCTTGTTATTGAGGGCAAACCAAAGAGCCTGGGAAATAATCCTTTGGTTGGCATTTAAGACCAAACCAAAACAAAAGCTGGTATCTTTCCTCCTCTTCCATTAAGACTAGATTTTGTTATGAATTCTTATAATAAATGACTTCAGTGAAGTCTTGCAGCTTATGATGTCCCTGGAATGAAAATCATGAAAATATTTTACTGTTACAGCAAATTTCACACTTAAGCCATATCCCGAAAAGTCATTAGGAAAATTTCTGGAAAAAGAACAGTCACCATCAAATGATATGCTACCAAAAGATGAATTGCTACTATTTTAGATGATTTAGTTGTGCCAGTTATGTGGGCCTCTTGAGTTATGCCTTCCATGATTTCCAGTAAAACTTTGATTTTAAATGTAAACAACATTTATTTAAACATTTAATTCACTCCTAATATAAATACTAAATTGTTCTGTGTTCTTGTAAGTTTTTATTTTAAATGCCAGAAATTGTCTATATATAGGCACATTGTACATTGAATTCAATGAAGTAATTTTCATCCTTCCTTTTAGTGACAGTGTTTCTGTTTCCTAAGTGATGAAAAACTAGTTAGTTATGAAATGAGATACTGACTATAATAGAATCTTCTCTAAGTGAAACATTTGAGCTGTTCTGCTGTATTTGCAAGAGTTTTAGCACTTATACATGAGTTTTTATTGCTTGCAAATGTTGTCAACTGCAAAAGGAGCAGTGGCTTCCATAATTTAATATAGGGATAGTCCAGAATTCATTTGTTCGACTTTTAAATTATTTTGGAATTTGTGTTGGAATATTGGTATCACTGGAATCAAGGTATGTGCTGCCCTTTTCCAAAGCAGAGTAAGCCATGCTGTAACATCTGGTACTGAAATAAATTGTAAACTCTCCAGCAGTTCTTTAGGTTACTGTGAGGTTAGGGTTCCTGTTCAGTGTCTTCTCATTTCCTAATCTTCACTGCACTGTGGTGGTGGTGGTAGACTGTAGTAATCTCTGAGATGCAGACATTCTAAAACAAAGTGCCTTTAATTCTCTATATTGGCAACTTTTTTTTTTTTTAAGTCATCTCTACACCCAACATGGGGCTGAAACTCATGACCCCAAGATTGAGAGTCTCATGCTTTACTGACTGAGCCAGTTAGGCCCCCCTATACGTGCAACTTTAAATTTACTTTTCACCTGGGATCTAATCATTTGGTTGGTAAAGGTTTTTACTTTTTGAAAATCTCAGTTATCCCATATTGTCACTTATTGGACTGATCTGATGGATAGCACTTGCTCTCCTTTTTGGACATAAACATTAATGTTTGAAAGTAAATTAAAAAGTACAATCTAATGTGATCTACAAGGTAGACATTGGGCTGTGAATTAGTTCCAAAACACTTTTGTGTTTGTCTGCTATTCACCACCTGTTTTGTGGATTAGGGATCCAGAGATAATAATAGATATACAAAATCTTTGAGAAGTGTCCATCTCGCAGTTTGGTTATGGAGTGGTGGGGAGGGAGAGAGGGCAAAAATTACAATGGATTTTGATAAATTCTGGATCGAGATAAGGAGGGGTTGTCTCCTTATCTGAGACATGGGAGTACATGGAAGGGTCATTTAACCGAGTCTGAAATGTTGAGAAATTCTTCCAGGAGCAGGTCATATCTGAATTGAGTCTTAAAAGATGAGTAGGAATTAGCGAGTTAAGGAGGAAGAGAAACCTGGAAATAGACTAAGATGATATGACTGGAGAGATAGGAGGTAAACCTTAGAATAAATGGTGGCTGTCATTTACTGAGCACCTACTTTGTGATGAATGCTGCATTATAAGGCTTAAACCACTTACCTCACAGTAACCTAAAGGGCAGGTGCTATTATCTTTTATATATAAATGAGGAAATAGAGTCATAACTCTTCTGCAGTTATGACAGGGTTATTGAGTGGCAGGGCTAGATTTAAAAAGCCTAGTTTTCTTGGGGCATCTGGCTGGCTCAGTCAGAGCACATGACTCTTGATCTTGTGGTTGTGAATTCAAGACCAACTTTGGGTGTAGAGCTTTAAAAAATTAAATAAATAAAAGAAAATGTTAAAAAGAATGTTCAACCTTAAAAAAACATAGAAATAAAACCCCTAGCTTTTCTGGCTTCTTGTCTAGGCTGCTTCCTCCCAGGAAAGAACAATTTCAAGAAGGAGGAAATAGTTAACTAGTTGCCTTGCTGTTGAAAGGTCAGTTGTGCAGGTTAATTTCTGACTTTATAGCGACTTGTTTGTTTATTCAAGAGGTATTTACTGACAATCTCTTAAGTGCCAAGGACTGTGTTGGGCATTAGGAATAAAAGGACACATGCTAGAGTGGTAGAGGTAGAAGGGTGACAGGAAGCAGAGACACTTGAGTGAAAACTTGTATAAGGAAGCTTGATTGCAAAGGAAAAGATAATGATATAGCAGTAAATATAGGGGAGATTGCTTGTGTGTCTAATATGGCAAGCGCATTAGTTGTTTATGTGCTGGGAAGAAAGAGCCTTAGCAGAGGACAAGTTTATGATGAGATAAAACTAGTGATTGATTGATTCATCAAGGGTGCTAAAGAATGAGGGGAGACAGGAACCGAAGTCTATTAGATTGCACATATCCAGTTAAGTAAATTGCAGGATGATCCTCACATAAATTTGTAATGGCTCTAGAATTTTAGTCTGATTACCCAGCTCTTGGATAATGGAAACTTGACTAAATAATGAAACTTCATATTCCGATGATCACTGTGATTCCTTATGTCTGATTTATGCATCCATCTTTTCTCTCCCTCAGTTATCCTGCCCATACCTCCTGCCTGTCACAGCATTTCTTATATTGCATTAGAGTGATTGATCTCCCCACCTAGACCACATGGTTCTTGGAAGGGGGAATGGTACAGGCTATGTCTGATGATACCTAGCATCTGGAATAATCTCACTTTAACACATGCTTATTGAATCAATGAATCATTGAATGACTTGGTTCCTTATTTGTGCCATTTTTAGCAGCAGTGTTTTGTTTTTTAAACTTTTAAGGGTTAAAAGATATATATCTACCCTGTACAGATTTTATTTTATTTTATCTAGTTAAGCACTTTAAGTTAGGCCCATTTTTTTCAGTGAAGAGTGGACTTTAAATATTTGGATGCTGAGAGGGCTTATGGTTCCATACAACCTAAAAAGTTTCTTAGGCTTATCTTTTTTGAGATTTGAGGTACATTCATGACCAGCTCAACAACTGTCATCTATCTAGAAGTGCAGAAATAAGATACTCTCACAAATTTTATTTCCTTTTTTTAAAGCTTTGTGTAAAAAGCTAGTGATGCAATTTTAAAAAATTCTATTTCCTGTGAGTGTGGCGTGTAGTCCCCTCAATATGTTGGATACTCATTGATGTCATGGAATTTTCTTTTTTCAGAATCCTGTCCAAAAGATCCCTGACTCACATGAAATAACTCTAAAACATGGCACTAAAACAGTAAGTTTAAAAAATTTGATTCTTTGAATAACAAGGCTCTCACGGAAAAGTAAACCCATGATACGTTTGTATTAAGACTAATTGCACAATGAACTGATAACACAGAAGCTACAAGGCATTAAAGAAACAGAATGATGACATTTCTATTCAATCAAAATAACTGTTCCGTTTCATTTAAAATAGCAACCCTTATTGTTATTGTTGGCTTTAAAACCTTGTTCTTTGATAGAGGAACATTATAAGTGAAAAAAAGAAATGAAGCTAAAATACAGTTTTCCTTTTTATGGTGTGGGAAAATTTCTCATTACCCTTAGCTTTATTTCTATATCAGTAGAAGGCCTGAGTTTGTTTTTTAGATGAACATTGAGATAAGAAAGGAACATAAAATAGTTACTGTATTGCTTTAAGATCATTATCATTATTACTTAACTTACAGATTCTGTTTTTGCATTGTTATATTAATGTTATTTAAAGATTACGAATGTAAAATTTTGAGTTATAACATGAAATAATTTTATTGAAAAAGTGGGAGTTGAATGAATGAAACCTCATAAATGAAAGAATTAAATTATCTTGCTTTCTCTTTTCAATGAACCTACCTTTTTCTAGATGTCTGATATGTAAAGAAGTAGGAAAATATATCCCATAATGGGGAAAACGTCAATCCATAGAAATAGACCCAGAAATGATGCCAATGATAGAATTAATAGAGAAAAGATGACATTCTTCTTGCCAGATTTTTTTGCTTTTGAAAATATCTTTTTCTTAAAAATATTTGTTAAGGTATAGTGGGTTTATTGTTGTTTCAAATGAAGTGAACAATAAGTATTTTAAAATGGCTTAGTTTATAGTTTTACTGTGGTAAGCATTGATACATAGAGCTCACATAAACAAATGCTTTTTGGGGTCCTCACTAGATTTAAAGATCGTAGAGTGGCTTGAAATCTGAGTATATGAGAACTGCTGCTCTAGGAAACTCTTTCCTTCTGATTTGTGATCTTATGTCTCCTTTTTGTTAAATCAGACTCCTGGTATTTTTATTCTGGATATGTGACAGAATTTTCCTAACTTTCATGCTTTTAAGTAAATTAGGAAAGGAACTGTAGACTGTACTTAAACAGAAACTTCCCTATCATTTAGTTCAGAGATTTTTACAACCAGAAGTGTTCATGAGTTTTACATCTTTTATTTAAGTATTTCTATTTTTTTACATTGAATTTTATCTTCTAAAGAATTATAATAAAAAATGTAGTGTCCACTTGTTTTGCACATTAAAAAAATCAATTAGAGCTTCCTTTTTTTTTTTTTAAGGTTTTATTTAATTATTAGAGAGAGAGAGAAGACCACACATGGAGTGGGGAGGAGCGAAGGAAGAGGGAGAAGCGGACTCCTCGCTAAGTGGGGAGCCCTCCACAGGTCTCCATCTTAGGATCCCGAGATCATCCTGAGATTATGACTTGAGCTGAAGGCAGATCAATGATGAAAGAAGTTGGGAGCTGCTGGCTCTAAACAGCCCTTTCCCCTTCCACAAGAAGGGCTCAAGGAAATGGCTATGGCTAATCATTAGTTTTCCTATCCTCACCATAGGTCTCTGCCCTTGCTGCTTGGTGCTGGCAGTCATAGGGAGGGAGTGGAGCTTACGCCCTTGAGGGGAGGACGGGCATAGAATAGAGGAGCCACAAACGAATTTGCATTTTCAAATTGTATTGTAATGGAATGAACACGGGGCGCAGTTAGTCGTATAAGGAGGAAGACATCTCTTTAATTGTAACAGGAGAGCGGAAGGAAGGATAGAGTGGGCATAGACGCAAGTAAGTTTGTAGACGCAAGTAAGTTTGTAGCTGGTAGTAGCAGAAGTCACTTTCTAACCTTCAAAAGCTACTGTTTATTTTTATTTTTCATTGTTTTAGGTTTTAAGACATACAATTGTCCTCATTTGTATGCTTTCTTTAACACATTTCGAGTAGTACCTATCTAACTTAAACATATAATAAGTCATTAATTATATTTATATATAATTATCTTACATTGAAATCAGTGTTTACAGATAGTGGTTGAAATGAATAAAATTATTTTTTAAGTACCTGGTTTTAATTACAGTAATTCTAACATTAATAACATTTCAATTCTGTTCAGAGAACTGATTTATAGTTGCTTCCTTTATATAAAACTTGGATCCTTTTAGTATTTCATTTGTATGGTAGTCTCATTAATTATTTCTAATGTATTTTTTTTTTCCTTCTGAGAGGGCAGTAGATCCAGGGACTCCCTGCTTAAGAATAGTGAGTTACCAGTGGGTGTTCACATGTGCATTGGATCTAGGAAAATTCACAGGGACGGCAGATATTTTATGGAGCCAATGGAAAAAAGTGGTATTATAATGTAGTTAGTCACTTATAAATTCAGCTTTAAAAATAATTGTTTAAGGTGATTATATTGAGTCATTCAGCCATATACACAAGAAAATAACTTCTACTCTGTCCTACTTCATTAAATCGATTTCTTAACATTCCTGTTGGCATTTTCTCATTTTGGTAATTTTAGATTCGTGTGGTCTTCTGTTGGTAATTAAAATATCTCAAAAGATTTTCTCAAAATTGTTTATTGAAAAAGTTGATCTATTTATGAGGTTTGGTAGATAAGTTGGGACAAAGCTGGCAATTACATTAAATTAAAATATTTTTTCTTTATTTCAAAAGAGGTAGTAGTCATAATAACAAAGTCAAATAATAGAGAAGATGCTATCCAGTCGTACTTTTTAGAAGTAATAACAGCTGTGGGTTGTACTTCCAATGCCTATAATATAGGAGGTAGGGTTAGAGAAAGGAAATGGAGGTTATCATAGACTATAACTAGATTTTCTCCAGTTAATTTTTTTTTTTTTTTTTTTTTTTTTAAACCAGGTTTCTGCTTTGGGTCTGGATCCCTCAGGTGCCCGTTTGGTGACTGGAGGGTATGACTATGATGTTAAATTTTGGGATTTTGCTGGAATGGATGCTTCTTTTAAGGCATTTCGATCCCTTCAGCCTTGTGAATGGTACGTATTACACAACTTAATACCTTCCTATTTGAAGACAGAGTGCTGTCATCGTTCGAATTCCATCTGTAATGTTCTGTACCAAAATATACTACATTTATATGACCATATGTTACCTTCATTATTTGAGTGAAACAAAAATGTACCTTAAATTTCTTTCCTTCACTTTGATTAATCTACATTTTAAAGATGTTTTCAGTCTTTTTTTGTTTGTTAAAAAATATTTGTATTTAGAGATTATTACCTTGCTAGTTTAATACTCCAGTAAATACTGTGTAATGTCATGTGTTTGTGAATGACATATGTGAAGCCGATAACCTAGGTGCTCGTCAGTGCCACACTGTGCAGGTATGGTCAGCTAGCATTATATCAGAAGGGGCTTTACATGTTGCTACCATAAGCCACCCTCTTATTTCTGTTTTTGACCATATCTTATCTTTTAGTATATTAGATATCAAAAATAGATTTTTATTGGTGAAACTGATATCTTGTTAACTTGTATAATGTATGTTGGAAATGAGCTCTTACTGACTAAATGTAGATATTCAAAATATGTGAATTAGCTGAAATTACTTAGACCCAATTTTCTACTCTTGCATGAGGGGGCCTTAAGAATCTAGTTTGCCGGGGTGCCTGGGTTGCTCAGTGGATTAAGCCGCTGCCTTCGGCTCAGGTCGTGATCTCAGGGTCCTGCTTCCTCCTCTCTCTCTGCCTGCCTCTCTGCCTGCTTGTGATCTCTCTCTGTCAGATAAATAAGTAAAATCTTTAAAAAAAAAAAAAGAAGAATCTAGTTTCCCGGGGCATCTGGGTGGCTCAGTGGGTTAAATCCTCTGATTTTGGCTCAGGTCCTATTCTCAGGGTCTTGGGATAGAGCCCCACATCAGGCTCTCTGCTCAGCAGGGAGCCTGCTTTCCCCCCCTCTCTCTGCCTGCCTCTCTGCCTACTTGTGATCTCTGTCTGTCAAATAAATAAATAAGATCTTTAAAAAAAAAATTAAAAAATAAAAAAAAAAAAGAATCTAGTTTGCCTGGGGCATCTGGGTGGCTCCATTGTTAAGCGTTGTTAAGCGTCTGCCTTAGGCTCAGGTCATGATCCCAGGGTCCTGGGATGTAGTTCCAGATCACTCTGTGCTCAGTGGGAGCCCGCTTCTCCCTCTCCCACTCCCCCTGCTTGTGTTCCCTCTCTCCCTGTCTCTCTATGTCAAATAAATAAATAAAATCTTAAAAAAAAAAAAAAGAATCTGGTTTGCCTTTAACTTGAACTCTTGGGATGATGGTTTTTGCTACACCTAATATCTGCCTGTTAACCGGGTTCTGTCAACTATATGGTTAAAGTTCCTATTTCTGGGCTATTGGGAGTTTGCTTTCAGTGACTCTTTCATATAAGTGGTGGTTGGAGTAAACGAAAGACTAGAGAGCTGGGATTTTTCTTAATCCTGCAGAACAGGTCAGATGAATTGTTTTTGCTTTCTTGCTAATAAATGCTTAGATAATGAATGTCTGTATGTGGCTAAGAGTTGGATCTGCGATCTCAGATTTCTCTGGCAGCTAGTTATCTAGCAAAATAACCTAAAAGTTTTATCTAAACATGGCTCTGGTCAGTTTTGTACAAATCACACTGATTTGTAAATTTCGAAGTCCTAACTCTTAAGCTATCTTTAGTAAAGATTTGAGAATTCCCTAAGTGAACATAGCAGATCTCTGATCAAATGGAAAGGAAAAAAAAAAAAATTTAAAAACAGGTCATCTTCAATGATGGCTGTATTTTTTATTTATTTGTTTGTTTATTATTTATTTATTTATGATGGCTGTATTTAATAAAGCTCTCATTATTTAAAATAGTAACTTGGTATCTTGAGTTAGTGTGATGACTTTTTAAAAAAATGTATTTAAAATATGAGGTCATATCTTTTATTTCCATGTGATGGTCTCTTGATTAAGGATTGTGTTTTCCTTCTACTTTCACAACTGTGAACTCGCTTGTTCAGGATTGTTCCGTACACTATTAATGATCAGCTCTGAATAGACTCATGTCTCATGAGTCTCAAGCCAGTGCTCTATTACTAAACTGTGTCATTTACTATGCTGTTGTAACTGAAAATGCAGAAAAATCCAAGAATAAGCTTATTTTCTCTTCCATAATTAAATTGTTGCATCCTATATATAATAGTGAGCTATCAAAGGGAAGATGGGAATAAACAGAATTCTTGACAGTCTGTACAAGATTAATGTAAACTCCAGTACTGCAAACATTATATGAATGTTACTATTTTAAATCATGAGAATTGTGTAACTTTGCCATCATTTGTCCCTAATCTCCAAATAAATGATGGTACTTTTTATGACAATATATATATATATTTGCTTAATATGTATTTTTTTAAAAGATTTTATTTATTTGACAGAGAGAGCACAGGTAGGCAAAGCAGCAGGCAGAGGGAGAGGAGGAAGCAGGCTCACTGCTGAGCAGGGAGCCTCACGTGGGCTCGATCCCAGCACCCTGGAATCATGACCTGAACTGAAGGCAGCCGCCTAATTGACTGAGACGCCTAGGCACTGCACCTTAATTTTATACCTATTTATGCATCCATCTGTAATTCACTTTTTATGGCAAAAAATTTCAAAAATAGACAAAAGTAGAGGGATTACTGTAATAGCCTTTTACCCTTTACCTAGATGTAACCGTTAAAAACATTTTTTGTATTTGCTTCATTTTTATAATTTTTGAAGTATTTAAAAGTAAAGACATACATAGCTTTCACTTTGAAATAATTCAGCATGAATCTTTCAAAAATATAGACATTTCCCTATATAAATATAGCTCCAGTTATCCTAACAAAATTATTTAGAATTTCTTTTTAAAAAAATTTAAAAAATTTTTATTTAGTTACTTGACACAGAGAGAGAGAGAGAGAGAGAGAGAGAGAGAGAGAAAGCACAAGCTGGCAGAGTAGCAGGCAGAGGGAGAAGGAGAAGCAGGCTCCCTGCCAACCAAGAAGCCTGATTGATATGGGGCTTGATCCCAGGACCCTGGCATCATGACCTGAGCTGAAGGCAGTTGCTTACCCAACTGAGCCACCCAGGTGCCCCTATTTAGAATTTCTTAATATTTCTCTTAGTTTTTTTTTATTGTGTTATGTTAGTCACCATACTAATGATGTTAGTCATCCTTAGTTTTTGATGTAGCATTCCATGATTCATTATTTGCGTATAACACCCAGTGCTCATTACAATATCATCCCATATTTAAATTTCCCCAGTTTGCTCTCAAAATGTGTTTTAATGATGGTTTGTCAAACATGGATCCAATCAAGTAATACATATCACATTTATTGTGTACCTCTCTTACATATTTTTTAACCTAGGAGAATGTTTCCTTCCAAACCATTTTCTTTCCCATGACTTTATTAAATAGTTTGGTTGTGCTTCATAAGGTTCTTCTTCCCTGAATTTTCTAATTGTTTCTTTACGGTATCATTTAACTTATTTGTCTCTAGTATTTTCTATTAAAGATCTGAAGGCTTGATCTTTTTTTTTTTTTTAAAGATTTTATTTATTTATTTGACAGAGAGAGATCACAAGTAGGCAGAGAGGCAGGCAGAGAGAGAGGAGGAAGCAGGCCCCGTGCAGAGCAGAGAGCCCGATGTGGGGCTCGATCCCAGGACCCTGGGATCATGACCTGAGCCGAAGGCAGAGGCTTTAACCCACTGAGCCACCCAGGCACCCCCTTTTTTTTTTTTTTAAGATTTTATTTATTTATTTGACAGACAGAGATCACAAGTAGTCAGAGGGGCAGGCAGAGAGAGAGGAGAAAGCAGGCTCCCTGCTGAGCAGAGAGCCCGATGTGGGGCTCGATCCCAGGACCCTGGTATCATGACCTGAGCCGAAAGCAGAGGCTTCCACCCAGGCACCCCTGAAGGCTTGATCTTAATCTCTAATGTATCACATCAAGTGGCATATATTGTCTAGTTGTTGCTATTTGTGACTTGCAATTAAGCTTGATCCTGGGGGCACCTGGGTGGCTCAGTCATTAAGTGTCTGCCTTCAGCTCAGGTCATGATCCCAGAGTCCTGGGATCGAGCCCTACATCGGGCTCCCTGCTCAGCGGGAGGCCTGCTTCTCCCTCTTCCTCTCCCCTTGCTTGCGTTCCCTCTCTCTGTCAAATAAATAAATAAAATCTTTAAAAGAAAAAAAAAAGATTGATCCTGGGTTAAGTTGGTGACATCTGATTCTTCCATTATAAAGTTAAAATTATATTATATACTTGAGATAGGCAAGAATTTTATGGAGAGATATTTGCTAGCGTGGAAATATCTAGATTCTCATCATTGCTTCACTTAGTAAGTTTAGCATCCATTGATTATTCATACCTGAGTCAGTTATCTCATTGAGGGTTGTTAAGTTTGTGATTTTCTTGATTTCCTAAATTCCGTTATTTCATCTACATTTATTTGTTGACATTCTTCTAAGAGAACTTTTCCATATTAACTGATGTTATTTGGTTACCCTAAAATACAGTTCTACTGTGAAGGCAAGATAAATATTTGGTTATTTAACTACCCATTTTTAGTTCATGGGTAGATGGTGATAAATGAGTTGCTGCTGTAATTGGGGGTGGTTTTTTTTTTTTTTCTTTTTCCTTTTTGAGTGGCAGGATTTATGACTTAAAAATTTTTGTGTGTTCTAGTCAGTTGTACTCATTATTCTTTTTGATGTTTAAATTGTCCCAGATTTGGCCAGGGGAGTCCCTGATTGCTATGTAGTTTTGACATGTACTCATTAGACTTTATGAAAGCTTACTTACTTTCTGGCATAACATGATGTAGGCTTCCTGATACGTTCCTTTCCAGGCCCTAGAATCAGCATTTCCCCATGGAGATCTTTTTTTTTTTTTTAATAAACTGTGGAAATGGCATTTAGAGACCAAATCTGAATGTTATACCTGCTCATTAATAGTGGGATATCATTCCTTCTTGACCTTTTCAGTGGAAAGAGGTAGGAAATATAGGTGTGTGTGTGTGTGTGTGTGTGTGTGTGTGTGTGTTTTAAGTGACAAGATCATATTGACATTTACATTTCAAAATTTTAGTAAACTTTAACTTCAGAATATTTTTTTAATTTATAGAAAAACTGCAAAGATCATCTAGAGTTCAGGCATACCCCTAACTCAGTTTCCTCTGTTGTTAATATCTTACATTTACCATGGTACATTTATGGCAAGTAAACCCACATTGGTCCATCACTATGAACCAAACTCCAAACTGTATTTGCATTTCACTGTTTTTCCACTAATATGCCTTCCAAGATACACCTTACACTTAGTGTTCATGTCTGTTTAGTCTTCTCTGTTTTATGATGACTTCTCAGTCTTTCCTTGTTTTCCTGACCCTGACAGTTTTGAGGGGTCCTGGTCAGGTGTTTTGTAGAATGTTTCTTGGTTTGTTTTTTTATAATGTTTTTCTCTGGTTAGACTGGGACTCTGGGTCTTGGGGGATGAATATCACAGAGGTGAAGTGCCCTTCTTATCACATACCAGGGTACATGCTATCATGTTTTTAAGGTTTCTCCACTATAAAGTTACTTTTCCTCCCCTTTCCGTTTTCTGTTCTTTGGAAGTAAGTCATTGAATGCTGCTCACATTTGGGAGTAGAAAAACTAAGCTCCACCTCTTGGTGGGGGTAGTGTTTACATAAACTACTTGGAATTCTGTATTGATTACTTGATATTTGTTTTATATCTTGGGTTATAAGCCAATACAATGTTATTTACTTTGTTGCTAAGACTATTTCAGCTGTAGTCATTGGGAGCTCTTGCAATTTGGCTCATGTGATCCTTTCTTTGATATGCCTCCTTTTTTTTTTTTTTTTTTTTTTGAGTACTTTTTACTTTTTGGTACTATTAGATGCTCTGGACTCATCTTGTATTGTCCCTGCCCCAGTCCTAGAGTCAGTCATATTTGTTAGGACAGCGGTATCTAAAAACAGCATCTAGGTTCTTGGTGTGCTTATTGTTCCTTCTAGGCTTCTCAGCTGAGGTGGGAATTAAATGCATGTATACACACTTTTGTGTGTGCTAGATCTATAAAATTGTTTCTTTATCCATTTGCATCCATGTTGAGGTAAACAGGAGTTCATACCCATGTCTCTGACTTGAAGCTAGTATACATTGGTTCATTCCAGCCTTCCTCCTCCTTGGAAACCTTTACTTCCTAACAGTGAGAACCCTGGTTCCCAGCAACCATCATTTCTGTGTTTGTTTAACCCAAGTATGTGTGTAAAACAGTCACAGAATGGTTAAGTTGTATTCCTGCTCCATTTTCTTAAAAAGAAAAGTCTCTTAAGTTTTTCAATTAAAATTTCACACTGAGAAATTTTTGATGAGATTATTGACTTAGGAACTAATTCCAAAGGCAAGCTCTCCACTCTGTCATTCACTCAGGTAGGACACACAGTGAGAGAGGCAGGGTGGCCGTGGAGAATCAGGATCCCCGCGAGGCAAGCTTGAGACCCAAGCTGGCTCTTTAGTTCTGCCCAAGCCCTGCACATCTAGCTGGAAGCTGCTGATACTAGGAGAGGCAGGGAGCTGCAAGGCCCCTGAGGAGCCAGGGGTGCAGGGAGCTTGTGATAGCAAGGAGGCCTCCACACCTTAAGCTGCTGGGTACTTCTGGGAGCCCCTGCTGTATAACTCCTTGGAATGGATCCATGGTGGTCCTCTTCTGATTCCAGAAGGCATGATCTTTGAGAGGATACCTTGTGACTACAAGATCACACCAGCTGGCTTCCAAGCAGCTTCCACCTGGCTTCCCAGGACAGGGGGTGAAGGAAGGAGTGCTGGCCCGAGGGGAGGATCCTTTGGGAGGATCTTCTCTGTTGACCCCAACACCTCAGTCAGCTAGCCCATTCTCACATAGATTAGTTATACTTATATAGTCATATATATTATATTTACATACTAAAAAGAGAAAAAAACTTGCCTGAAGAGAAACTCCTTAAAGGACCCACATGGCTCAGGAAGTTGACTATTCCCTCACCCCTACCTACCCCAAATTCTTTTATAAAGTCATGTAGTGCGATCTTTAGGAAACCCCCACTCAACCCAGCTCCCCTCAACTTGGCCCTCCTGTGTTCCCATGACCATGGACTGCCCCCCACCTCCAGCCCAGTGCCTGGCTGCAACCATCTCCTCTGAGTCTCATCTCAACCATCCCAGCCATGGATTTCTGCCAGGTGCCCCTCTACTGTGCTCCCAGGGGCCATGTTGGCTATGGGTGGTGGAGGGAATGGTATCCAGATGCCCTGGTGGCTTGGTGGGGCCAGGCCCAGAAGGGACTGAGGTTTGCAGGAGAGAAGGAGACCACAGCTGTCATGGGGATGTTGTTGCTCTGAAGGCTGTCAGAGGCGTGTGGCTTAGGGAACATGGCCAGTGCATCAGGAAAGTTGGGTGGGATGGCAGGTGTTTTGCTGGGGGTGCACATCTGGTGGTGATGGTAGCTGTTGGGAATGGTGGTTTCTTGGAAAAAACCACTCAGGGCAGTCTCTAGCTGCCAGTGCAGTCTCTAGCACCTGTTGCAGCTGTTCACCTGGTTGGCAGTGCAACCTACAGCCAGCATGAACTGGTTGATCATGACCTGGTGCCATAGGTGGTCCACTTTCACCGACATGGCTCTGGGTGTGTGCGATCCCAGCTGCGCAGCACGGGAAACTTGCTGCCATGGGCTCATGCTAGTCACTGGCCATAGACTGCAGACTTCATTGCCTACTGCCTGCCCAGGACTGTCCCAGTACCCCTGCTCCGATTTAAATTTAACGTTACAGAATGTTTACTTAATATCTTTTTTATTTTAATACTCAAAATCAAAGATAGAACATATTTTTGAGAAAAACCATAACTGGTCGAGACCAGGAGTTGGCAAAATTTTTCTGTAAAAGGGCCAGATGTTGAGTATTTTAGGTTTTATGTGCCACAAATGATGTTTGCTAAATTTGTGTGTTCATGTGTGACTGTATATTATATAATACTAAATTAAATTCACATTAAATTTTTAAATACTGAAAAAAATGCAGTGGAGGTATTTTCTTTGGCATTCAATTCTATTCTCTTTATTTTGTTAGCTGATTGTTCCAGTTTTAGATTCTAACATATTAATGATCATATTAATGATCAAATTTTGCTTTTTGCTGATTACAGATTTGATAAATGTGCAATGAGTTATTCAACTGATACTTGTTGAATATGGCAGAGTCAGACTTTGGTATGCCATTAGAAGCCTTTCATTAGGGTGTGTGGGTGGCTCAGTTGGCTAAGCATCTGCCCTCAGATCAGGGTCATGGGATCGAGTCCTGCATCGAGTCCTGTATCGGTCTCCCTGTTCAGCGGGGAGCCTGCTTGTTCCTCTGTCTGCCACTCCCCTTGCTTGTGCCCTCTCTCTCTTACAAATAAATTAAAAAAAAAAAAAAAAAGAAGCCATCTTTATTTTCATATTGGTCTGTTAACCCTTTAGATTAAATTGCTCACAGCTATGAGAATCCATAGACACCTGTTAACTCAGCTAAAATTTTCCATACCTTTCCTCGCTCATCTACATTGTTACTATATCACCTGCAAAGAAAACTTGAAGGAGTTTGTTGACTGTTTTGAAGGTGTAAAAGCAGGGTGTGCTGTTTTTAAGACCATCTATTCACCATGGTGAGTAAGTGGGTGTCAAAGAGGCATCCCCCCCCGCCCCAATAGCCATTGAGGATAGGCAGCAGAAGTCCTAAGTTTAGGAGTGAGAATGAGATCAGGTATTTTGAATTTTGGACATCTCTGATGAATATTTTATTTTTATTTTTATTTTTATTTTTTAAAGATTTTATTTATTATTTATTTGACAGAGAGAAATCACAAGTAGACAGAGAGGCAGGCAGGCAGAGAGAGAGAGAGAGAAAAGCAGGCTCCCCGTCGAGCAGAGAGCCCGATGCGGGACTCGATCCCAGGACCCTGAGATCATGACCTGAGCCGAAGGCAGCGGCCTAACCCACTGAGCCACCCAGGCACCCCTCTGACGAATATTTTAATATTTTTGTTCTCACTTCCCTGGGATACTTTAAACATACTTTGAGGTAAAATGTTTTCTTGATCTACCTGTAGAAAAACGAGATTTTTCAAAATGCTTTTCTTCTGTTGTTATTCATCTTCTTTTTTTTTTTTTTTAAAGATTTTATTTATTTATTTGACAGAGAGAAATCACAAGTAGGCAGAGAGGCAGGCAGAGAGAGAGGAGGAAGCAGGCTCCCTGCTGAGCAGAAAGCCCGATTCGGGGCTCGAACCCAGGACCTGGGATCATGACCTGAGCCGAAGGCAGCGGCCCAACCCACTGAGCCACCCAGGCGCCCCTCATCTTCTTTTTGATGCATCTTCCATTTTGGTATTTTGAAGTGTGTTTAATAATTTGTTTTGGACTTTTGCCCAGCCAACATCAATATTAGATTTGCAAATCTCGAGGTTCTAAAGTCTTTCTTTGTCCCATTTAGTGAAAATCATCAGTACTCCATATTCTCTAATCCTGTCTGCTGGTCACCTTTTGTTTTGTTTCTTCACTGAGTCTCAAAAAAATTATATATGTATGTTCATGAATTAGAATCCATGGACACAGATCCTTCAGATGTATCCTTTATGTAAAAAAATGTGGATGGAGTTAAATTTTTCACAAAATATTAAGAAGCTTTGGATCACTTAGGTAGCCCCAAGTTAAGAATTCCTTATCCTCTGCCCATTTAAAAATGGCTACATACTCTCTATTCTCTTCTTTTAAAAACACTTTAATTAATTAATATATTAAGTTATGTTCTCATACAGAAATTAAAACATTACAGTTAAAACTAAAGTTCTTCCTTGGTCATCTTTTAAAAATCTCTTTCTTAGGTATTCTTACTGTTTTCATGAATTCTTTAAGTTTTTTTTTTTTTTTTTTTTAATGCCACCATTGACAAATATACATACCCATCAGAAGAGTATGTGTTACGGGCGCTTGGGTGGCTCGGTTGGTTGAACGTCTGCCTTCCACTCAGTTTGTGATCCCGGGGTCCTGGGATCGAGCTCCGCATCGGGCTCCCTGCTCAGCGGGAAGCCTGCCTCTCCCTTTCCCACTCCCCTGCTTGTATCCTCTCTCTTGATGTCTCCCTCTCTCTCTCTCTCTCTCTGTCAAATAAGTAAATAAATAAAATCTTAAAAAAAGAGTACATACTATACTTGTTTTTATAAATGATATCAGATGGTTGTTATTCCATAATTTATTTTTGTTTTCCACTTCACAGTATTGCTTGGAGATTTTTAATATCCCTGCATGTTCTACTATATTCTTTCCAAGTGTTGTGTAGCATATTATGTATAATTTACCATAGTTCAGAACCATATGAAGGTCATTGTAAAATGTTAGATGCCAAAGGGGGAAAAAAATAAGAGAAAGAGAGGAGCAAATCAAGAAATGGACTGTCTCTTCACTCTAGGGGACAAACTGACGGTTACCAGAGGGAGGTAGGTGGGTCCATGCATTAAATAAGTGATAGAGATTAAGGAGTGCACTTGTGATGAGCACAGAGTGATGCATGGAAGTCTTGAATCACTATATTGTACACCTGAAACTCTTTTAACACTCTATGTTAATTGCAATTAAAATGCAATCTTAAAAAAATGTTAAATGCTGGACCTCACCTTTAGAATTTTTTTTTTTAAGATTTTATTTATTTACTTGACAGAGATCACAAGTAGACAGAGAGGCAGGCAGAGAGAGAGAGAGGGAGAAGCAGGCTCCCTGCTGAGCAGAGAGCCCCATGTGGGGCTCGATCCCAGGACCCTGGGATCATGACCTGAGCCGAAGGCAGAGGCTTTAACCCACTGAGCCACCCAGGTGCCCTGATTGCCTGTATTTTTTAAAAATACTTATTGAACTATAGTTGACATATACTATTATATTAGTTTCAGGTGCACACCATAGTGATTTGACAATTCTTTACATTACTCAGTGCTCATCATGATAAATGTAGTCACCGTGTATCTGTCATACAATGTTATTACATTATTGACTATATTTCCAATGCTGTATTTTTCATCTCCATAATTTATTTTATAACTGGCTCCCTTAATCTTCTTTGCCTATTTCTCATAACTGTCCCCCTTCCCCACCTTCTTTCTGGCAACCATGAGTTTTCTGTTTTTAAGGGTCTGTTGGTTTTGGTTTTTAGATTTCACATATTGGTGATGTCATACAGAATTTGTCTTTGTCTGACTTATTTTATGTAGCAGAATACTCTTTACCTCCATTCACATTATTGCAAGTAACATGATTTCATTTTTTTAATGACTGAATAATATTCCATTGTGTGTGTGTGTATCTTTTTTTTTAAGATTTTATTTATTTATTTGACAGAGAGAGATCACAAGTAGACAGAGAGGCAAGCAGAGAGAGAAAGGAGGAAGCAGGCTCCCTGCTGAGCAGAGAGCCCGATGCGGGACTCGATCCCAGGACCCTGAGATCATGACCTGAGCCGAAGGCAGCGGCTTAACCCACTGAGCCACCCAGGAGCCCGTATCTTTTCTTTTTAAAGAATTATTTATTTATTTGGGAGGGAGAGAGAGAGAAAGCAGGGGAGGGGTGGAAGGAAAGAATCTCAAGCAGACTCCCCGCTGAGCACAGAGCCCAACATGGGGCTCTATGTCAAGAACCCCCTCAAGATTTTTAGTATCACATGATAAGGTTTCAGTACTTTATCATTTGTCTTAAATGTTCAACCTTTTCACATGGATGAATTCTATTTTTCATTAGGTATCTCATCAAAATTATTATTCTTAATTGTTTTATAAATGTTAAATATGATTAAAAATGTTAAAATAAATTTCCATTTCAGAAATTCACCAAAGATTCATAATCGAAGACAGAGTTGTTTCTGATCATGCATTAGAGATCATCTTCCCAAAGCCATTTTGTGAATGGGCACGTAGCAGAACTGCTCTGCATATTTCAGTAACTTCTAAGACTGCACATTAAAGATTTCTCAAAGTGGGCTTCATGGACATACTTTTAGGGGCTCATGAATTTCTTACATTAATTAAAACATTTTGTTTTTTTGATTTTGATAATCTTTGGCCAGTCCCTAATTTTGAGCAGAGACACGCATCATATATAAATGTGCTGGCACCAAGGGAAGATTTGTTCTGTCATGAAGTGATGTATGAATAAATTTTTCACAATAGTTTGAAAAAGACAGTTGAGGGGGAAATTGTGTCATCACTGGAGCACAGTAAAATAGGCATGTGCAATAGCACACAGTAAATATTCGTTAACTAGCTGATCCAAAAGTAGGTTAGAGGACTTAGGTAGGTGGACATAATTAATTTGTTCTGCAACAAAGAAGTTGTTTCATTCTGTATGATATTGTTTCAGCAAACATCTCAAAATTAATCTGAATTCTTTGGATCTTTAGTTTTAGTATTTACTTAAAAAATCACTTTATTGAGGTATGGTCTACATAACATAAAATTTATTCATTGTAAGTGCGCAGTTCATTAATTGTTAGTAACTTAAAGAGTTGTGCAACCAGTACCACAGTCTGATTTCCATCACTCTAAAATCAAATCTCATTTCCATTGTGGTCACTCTTCATTTCCTCCTCCAGTCTTATGCAGCCGCTAATCCGTCTGTTTCTTATCAGTTCGGTTTTTCTGGACATTTCTTACATATGCAGTCATACAGCATGTGGTCTCTTGTATCTGTTTTGAAGTTCATCTGTATTGTGGGACACATCCGTGTTTTGTTCCTTTTTACGATCAGATAGTATTCCATTTTTTATTTATGTGCGTGTGTATGTATGGCATATTTTGTTTGTCCATTTGCCAGTTGGTGGACACAGTTGGGTTATTTCTACATTTTGGCTATTATGAATAATGCTATTACGAACATTTGTGTACAAGTCTTGGGAAGGATATATGTTTCCATCTTATGTCTTTCTTAGGTTGATACTACCTGCATTGGGAATTGTTAGGTCATGTGGTAAATTTATGTTTAATATATTAGTAACCTGACAAACTGTTTTCAAGAATGACTATACTGCTTTATATTTGTACTGGCAGTATATAAGGGTTCCAGTGTCTTTAGATGATCCCCATCATATGTTACTGTCTTTTTCATGATAGTCATTCCTGTGGGTGTGGAGTGGTTAATGTTTACTTTTAAATTCATTGTGAATTGATAGTTTTATAAGAGTGTGTAAGGATAAGAACCCTTGTCACCTGTTTATATGCAGTTAAGTAATATTATAAAAATCATTTGCCACCACAAAATGATCTCTCAGGTACTCTCCTATTAGAAGGAAGGTGTTATTACTCACATTTAAAAAATACTTACCTAAGGCATTGAGAAAAGGATCAATTGTGGAACAATCCTCAAAAATATGTAGAGTTAAAAAAGCACAGTATAAAAGTGTATAGTTTTCTTTTTTTTTAAAGAATGGTATAGTATTTTTAAAAGTATTTATTTTTTTAAAGTATATATATTTTTCTTTAAAGCTTGGGAAAAAACAGTACGTACTATTTGCTTATATATGCATAAAATACTTCTGGAAAGGTATAGAAGAAACCAATAACACTAGTTGTTTATAGGGAAAAGAACTGGTTATCTGGAAGGAAAATGTGTTGTTACTTGTCTCTTTTATATCTTTTGACTTTCAGCTACCATGTGTAGATTCTACTTATTTTATCCAGGAATAATAATATCCACAGCCTCTCCAACATTGTTTCTTGCCTTTTTTATTTTTCTTTTGTTAAAGAACAAAGAAGATATGTTCTGTTTGTGTACTAGTTTATTGAGTCTGGCTGAATTCTTCATATCAGTGAATTCTCACAACTGCCATGTGTCATAGATACATTTATTATCCCTGTCTTACGGATGGATGTAGAAATGGAGGCTTAGGGAGATTAATTAATTAGCCTAAGGTCACACAAAGTGATAGAGCAAGGATTTGAATGCAGGCATTCTAACTGTAGAGCAAGTACCATTAATCATTATGTTATACAAAAGCACAGAATGGATTGAAACCATTTAGGATAAGTGCCATTCGAAACAGTCAAGGGTGGTGTGTTTGCTTAATTCTTTTATTTGTAAGCCTTACATATCTCAATACTTTTTTCACTGCCCATGCCATATAACTGAAATAATAATGTTTTGGATTTTAGGGAAAGTTGTTTTTTATTACTTTAAACTGATATTTGTGCATCGTAATAGTTTCTTCATATCACATAATTGCATGATAAATTAGTGATTTATTTAGGTATTTGTGTTTTCTCTGTGTGTGTTATCAGTTAGTTCTGAAAAAGAAATTGAAGGTGGACAGAGATTCCCCTTGCTAACCATAGACACATGATTGGTATATGAGTTGATGTGTATGGAAGCAGAATTACATAAACTTCAGTAATCATGGCATTGTGTCTCTTCTCACTTGACCTAGTCCATTGAGTTTAATGACAGCGTATATTTGAACTTTTTATATTCATTAATAAATTGGTAAACTTGCTTTATGACTTTCCTTATTAATATATTATGATGTCATATATTAATATATATTTCCAAACTACTAGATTTTGCAAACTTTGCCATATATTACTTTTCCCCCCATAGATATCACTGATCAGTGGCATCATTAATTAGGCTCTGCTTGAGATGCAAGGTAGAATATTACATCCATCTAGCGTCCTTCAGCCTTGTACATAACAAACTTTTATTTGTCTGCAACTAATCTTGGATATCACCAATAAGAAGGAAGAAGTTGGAAAGATGCCTTCAGCTGTAATATTAGATTGATAAAATCACCAGTTATTCTCATGTATGTCAGGATACTCCCAGGCATTGATAAGACTTCTTGTGGTTTACTAACTGGAGAGGAGGTTGTTTACTTGGTTTATATGAAAATCAGATGAGATCATGTACATCAACAGAAATCTTTAATAGGAGATGAAAAGGTATGTGGGAAAAAGCACAGTTAGTATTCTCTGATAAACATTATGTACCTGAATATATTTTCCCTTTCTCTTTGATATTTGCTTTGTAAAATTATATAAGCTTAAAAATTTTTTGAACTTAATTTCCTGGGTTTCTGCTGCCTTCTGTAACTGTTGTCAAGTTACATAACTTGTAAATTCTATCTTGTTAACCATCAGTGAATTTTTTTTTAAAGATTTTATTTATTTATTTGAGGGAGTGAGAGAGCATGAGAGTGGGGAGGGTCAGAGAGAGAAGCAGACTCCTTGATGAGCAGGGAGCCCCATGCAGGACTCGATCCTGGGACTCCAGGATCATGACCTGAGCCCAGGGCACTTGATTAACCAGCTGAGCCCCCAGGCATCCCATCAGTGAACTCCTGTATTGTGTCTCAGCTTATTTATTATTATTTTTTTATTATGTTATGTTAGTCACTATACAGTGCATCATTAGTTTTTGATGTAGTGTTCCATGATTCATTGTTTGCGTATGACACCCAGTACTCAATGCAAGCAGTGCTCTCCTTAATACCCATCACTAGGCTCACCCTTCCCCCCACCCCCTCCCCTCTAAAACCCTCAATTTGTCTCTCGGAGTCCATAGTCTCTCATGGTACGTCTCCCCCTCTGATTTCCTCTCCTTCATTTTCCCCTTCCTTCTCCTAATGTCCTCCATGCTATTTCTTTTGTTCCATAAATAAGTGAAACCATATGATAATTGACTTTCTCTGCTTGACTTATTTCACTTAGAATATTCTCATCCAGTCCCATCCATGTTGATGCAGAAGTTAGGTTTTCACCCTTTCTTTTTTTTTTTTTTTTTTTAGATTTTATTTATTTATTTGACAGACAGAGATCACAAGTAGGCAGAGAGGCAGGCAGAGAGAGAGGAGAAAGCAGGCTCCCTGCTGAGCAGAGAGCCCGATGTGGGGCTCGATCCCAGGACCCTGGGATCATGACCTGAGCCGAAGGCAGAGGCTTTAACCCACTGAGCCACCCAGGCGCCCCGGTTTTCACCCTTTCTGATAGCTGAGTAATATTCCATTGTATATATGGACCATATCTTCGTTTTCTTTCTTTCTTTAGTTTTTTTTTTTTTTCCATTTAAAGGTTTTTATTTATTTGACAGAGCACAAGTAGGCAGAGTGGCAGGGATAGGGAGAGGGAGAATCAGGCTGTCTGCTGAGCAGGGAGCCTGACGTGTGGCTTGATCCCAGGACCCTGGAATTATGACCTGAGCTGAAGGCAGCCACTTAACCCACTGAGCCACCAGGCACCCCTGGACCACATCTTCTTTATCCATTTGTCTGTTAAAGGGCATCTCAGCTCTTTTCGTATTTGGCTATTGTGGACATTGCTGCTATGAACATTGGGGTGTATATGGCCCTTCTTTCATTATTATCTGTATCTTTGGGGTAAATACCCAGTAGTGCAATTACTGGGCCATAGGGTAGCTCTATTTTTAATTTTTTGAGCAACCTCTACAGTGTTTTCCAAAGTGGCTGTACCAATTTGCATTGCTACCAACTGTGTACGAGGGTTCCCCTTTCTCCACAGCCTCTCCAACATTGTTTCTTGCCTTATCAGTTTTTACTATTCTAACTAGTGTAAGGTCGTATCTCAGTGTGATTTGGATTTGAATTTCCCTCATGGTTAATGATGATGAACACTTTTTCATGTGTCTGTTAGCCATTTCTATGTCTTCATTGGAGAAGTGTCTGTTCCTGTCTTCTGCCCATGTTTTGACTTGATTCTTTTTTGGGGGGGTGTTGAGTTTCAGAAGTTCTTTATAGATCTTGGATATCAGTCCTTTGTCTGTAGTGTCATTTGCAAATATCTTCTCCCATTCTGTGGGTTGCCTCTTTGTTTTGTTGACTGTTTCCTTTGCTGTGGAGAAGCTTTTTATCTTGATGAAATCCCAAAAGTTCATTTTTGCTTTTGTTTCCCTTCCCTTTGGAGATGTGTCTTGAAAGAAGTTGCTGTGGCTAATGTCGAAGGGGTTACTGCCTGTGCTCTCCTCTAGGATTTTGATGGATTCCTGTCTCACATTGAGGTCTTTCATCCATTTTGAGTTTATCTTTGTGTATAGTGTGAGAGAATGGTCAAGTTTTACTCTTCTATGCATAGTTGTCCAGTTTTCCCAGCGCCATTTATTGACGAGACTGTCTTTTTTCCACTGGATATTTTTTTCCTGCTTTGTTGAAGATTATTTGACCATAGAGTTGAGGGTCCATATCTGGACTCTCTATTCTGTTCTATTGGTCTATGTGTCTGTTTTTTTTTGCCAGTACCATGCTAATCTTAGTGATCACAGCTTTGTAATACAGCTGTAAGGCAGGTAACGTGATACCCCCAGCTTTGTTTTTCTTTTTCAACATTTCCTTGGTGGTTTGGAATCTTTTTTGGTTCCATAAAATTTTGGGATTGTTTGTTCCAGCACTTTGAAAATGCTGTTGGTATTTTGATTGGGATGGCATTGAAAGTAGATTGCTCTGGGTGGCATAGACATTTTTTTTTTTAAGATTTTATTTATTTATTTGACAGAGATCACAGGTAGGCAGAGAGGCAGGCAGAGAGGGAGGGGTGGGAAGCAGGCTCCCTCCTGAGCAGAGAGCCTGACGTGAGGCTTGATCCCAGGATCCTGGGATCATGACCTGAGCCAAAGGCAGAGGCTTAACCCTCTGAGCCACCCAGGTGCCCCCAGCGTAGACATTTTACCAATGTTTATTCTTCTGATCCATGAGCATGAAATGTTTTTCCATCTTTTTCTGTCTTCAGTTTCTTTCATGAGTATTTTGTAGTTCCTTGAGTACAGATCCTTTACCTCTTAGATAGGTTTATTCCAAGGTATCTTATGGTTTTTGGTGCTGTTATAAATGGAATTGATTCTCTAATTTCTCTTTCTACACTTACATTGTTAGTATATAAGAAAGCAACTGATTTCTGTACATTGATTTTGTATCCTGCTACATTACTGAGTTGCTGTCTGAGTTCTAGGAATTTGGAGGTGGAGACTTTTGGATTTTCCACATAAAGTATCATGTCATCTGCGAAGAGAGAGAGTTTGATGTCTTCTTTGCCAATCTGAATACCTTTCATTTCATTTTGTTGTCTCATTGCTTTTGCTAGGGCTTCTAGTACTATGTTGAACAACAGTGGTGAGAGTGGGCATCTTTGTCATGTTCCTGATCTTAAGGGAAAGGCTTTCAACTTTTCCCCATTGAGAATGATACTCACTGTGGGTTTTTCATAGATGGATTTTATGAAATTGAGGAATGTTCCTTCTATCCTTAAAACTCTGAAGAGTTTTAATCAGAAAGGATGTTGTATTTTGTCAAATGCTTTTTCTGCATCAATTGATAGGACCATGTGGTTCTTCTCTCTCTTCTTACTATTATATTCTATCACATTGATTTGCGAATATTGAACCACCCTTGCATCTCAGGGATAAATCCCACCTGGTTGTGATAGATAATTCTCTTAATGTAGTGTTAGATCCTGTTAGCTAGGATCTTTCAGAGAATTTTGGCATCCATATTCATCAGGTCTTTGCCTGGTTTTGGGATCAAGGTAATGCTGGCCTCATAGAAAGTCTGGAAGTTTTCCTTATGTTTCTGTTTTTTGAAACAGCTTCAGAAGAATAGGTACTATTTCTTCTTTGAATGTTTGGTAGAATTCCCTAGGGAATCCATCAGGTCCTGGACTCTTGTTTTTTGGGAGGTTTTTGATCATTGCTTCAATCTGGTTACTGGTTATTGGTCTACTCAGGTTGTCAATTTCTTCCTGTTTCATTCTTGGTAGTTTATAGGTTTCCAGGAATGCATCCATTTCTTCTGAGTTGCTTAACTTACTGGCATATAACTGTTGATAATAATTTCTGATAATTGTTTCTATTTCCTTGGTGTTAGTTGTGATCTCTCCCCTTTCATTCATAATTTTATTAATTTGGGTCCTTTCTCTTTTCTTTTGGGTAAGTCCTGCCAGTGGCTTATCAATCTTATTAACTCTTTCAAAGAACCAGCTTCTAGTTTCATTGATGTGTTTGTTCTACTGTATTTCTGGTTTCTAATTCTTGATCTCTGCTCTAATCTTAACTGTTTCCCTTCTCGTGCATGGGTTAGGCTTAATATGTTGTTGATTTTCTGATTCTTTAATGTGTAAAGATAGTTTGTGTATTCGGGATTTTTCTTTCTTTTTTTTTTTTTTTTGAATGGGGCTTGGATGGCTATGTATTTTCCCCCTTTGGAATAACTTTGTTGTATCCCATAGGTTTTGGACTACTGTGTTTTTGTTCTCATTGGTTTCCATGAATTATTTAAGTTTTTCTTTGATTTCCTGGTTGACCCAAACATTCTTGAGCAGGATGGTCTTTAGCTTCCAGGTGTTTGAATTCCTTCCAGACCCTTTCTTGTGCATTGAGTTCCAGTTTCAAAGCATTGTAACCTGAGAATATGCAAGGAATAATCTCATTCTTTTTGTATCGGTTGAGTCTTGATTTGTGACCCAGTACATGGTCCGTTCTACAGAAAGTTCCATGTGTGCTTGAGAAGAATGAGTATTCTGTTGTTTTAAGGTGGAATGTTCAGCATATATGAGGTCCATCTGGTCCAGTGTGTCATTCAAAGCTCTTGTTTCTTTGTTGATTTTCTGCTTAGATGATCTATTGCCGAGAGTGGAGTGTTGAGGTTGTCTACTGTTAACATATTATTATCAATATGTCTCTTTATTTTGGTTGAGAGTTGGCTTATGTAGTTGGCAGCTGTCATGATGGGTGCATGGACATTTACAATTGTTAGATCTTCTTATTGGATAGACCCTTTAAGAATGATTTGGTGCCCTTCTGTATCTCTAACTATAGTCTTTAGCTTAAAATCTGATTTATCTGATTTGAGAATTGCTACCCCAGCTTTCTTTTGAGGTCCATTGGCATGAAAGATGGTTCTCTGTCCCTTCACTTTCATTCTGGATATATCTTTAGGTTCAAAAAGAGTCTCTTGTAGACAGCATATGGATTGGTCTGTCTTTTTATCCATTCTGCAACCCTGTGCCATTTTATGGGAGCATTTAGGCCATTCACGGTGAGAGTGATTATTGAAAGATATGATTTTATTGTCATCATCTTGCCTGTAAAGTCCTTGTTTCTATAGATTGTCTCTGTAAGTTTCTGTTCAGTATCACTCTCGGGGTCTTTCTCCTTTTATAGAACCCCTCTTAATATTTCTTGCAGGACTGGCTTAGTGGTCACAGATTCTTTTAGTGTCTGCCAGTCCTGGAATCTCTTTACCTCTCCATTCGTTCTGAGTGACAGCCTTGCTGGATAAAGAATTCTTGGCTGCATGTTCTTCTCATTTAGTGCCCTGAATATGTTTTACCAGCCCTTTCTGGCTTGCAGGTCTCTGTGGGCAGGTCAGATGTTATTCTGATGTTTTCCCCCCTATATATAAGGAATCTCTTCCCCACATCTGCTCTTAAGATGGTTTTCGTGGTTCTAAGATTTGTGAGTTTTACTATTACATGCTGGGGTGTTGGTCTATTCTCCTTGATCTTAGGAGGGGTTCTCTCTGCCACAAAGAAGCCACAAATGGTTGTTTCATCCCCCAAATTAGGGAAGTTCTTGGCTACAATTTGCTCAAATATATCTTCCAGTCCTCTTTCTCTCTCTAGCCCCTTAGGTATCCCAATAATTCTGACATTGGACTGTTTCATGGTGTCATTTATTTCTCTAATTCTGTTTTCATGGATTTTAAGCTGTTTGTTCCAGGCCTCCTCCTGTTCCTTCTTTTCTATCAGTTTGTCTTCTAGATCACTAATTCGTTCTTCTGCCTCGTTTACCCTAGCTGTAGAGTAGATTGGATCTCACTGATAGCATTTTTAAGTTCTGCCAGATCAGCTCTCATTTCTGCCCTTAGAGAATCTATGTTGTCATTAATGGTTTTCTCCATCCTGGCTATTGTTTTCATAACTGTTATCCTGAAGTCTATTTCTGACATCTTGCTTATATCCATATCCATTAATTCTGTGGCAGAGGTCACAGTCTATGTTGGGGGTTCCTCCTCTTAGTCATTCTGTTGAGGGATGGTTGAGGGAATGACAGAGTCCAAATGACTGACGGCAACCCAAGCAGGATGCACCTGTTTTATAGGGACCTTAGGGTTGTTGGCCTCTTGTTCCTCCAGCTTGTCTTCTGGGGGCGGGGCCTGCCTCAGTGTTACTCGGCAACCCTGTTTGGGCAGAATTGCCCTGCCCCCTCTGGGGGGTGTGGGCTCATGAAAACTTTTTTTGGGGGGGGCTTTTGTTCTTTGGTGGCTTTCCCTGGCAGGTTTCTGCATTTCTTCTGAGAGTCAGAGCAGAAGTGACCATATCCAAACCTCTTGTTTCAAAACAGAGAGATCACAAACTGTTCTTCAGTGAGCTCTTGAGGCCACACTGTCTCCATTTCTGTCCGTACTGCTAAAAACTGCAGTGTCCTGGGTTGTGTGCCCCACAGCTGCACTCCCAGACCTCCCTTCCAGTAGAGGCATGTCTCTGCCCTTTGTGCTTCTAAAACTACCAGTCATCCCCAGTTTGCACGTGCATCCCCACAGCTCCAGGTTTCAGTGTGGGGTTGTCCTAAAGTCTTTTCCCCACTGCTACCAGTCTGTGAGTCTGTGCCTGGTCCCAGCGCAGGAAACTTTTGAGTTCCAGCAGTGCAGGATCCCAGAGGTTCCCCCTCCTGTTTATCTTCCAATATCTACCTGCAGAGTCACGGCTCCCTACTTCATACCTTGACGCCAACTGCCCGATGGGCTCTGCCATCTTTGTGACTCCTCCCTATTTTTTTTTTTTAAATTTTTTTAGAAGGGTCATATTTATTTCATTTGGCTTATATCTTACCTATATATGTTTGTATTTTTTAAAAATTTAACATATAATCTATTATTTGTTTCACGGGTACAGGCCTTTGAGTCATTAGTCTTATGTAATACCCAGTGCTCATTATAGCACAAACCCTTCCCAATGTCCATCAGCCAGTTACCCCATCCCCTCACCCACCTCCCCTCCAGCAGCTGTCAGTTTATTTCCTAAGATTAAGAGTCTCTTGTGGTTTGTCTCCCTCTCAGGTTTTGTCTTGTTTCATTTTTTTCCTCTCTTCCCCTATGATCCTCTACCTTGTTTCTTAAATTCCACATATAAGTGAGATCATGTGATAATTATCTTTCTCTGATTGACTTATTTTGCTCAACAGTAATACCCTCTCATTCCATCCACGTCGTTGCAGATGGCAAGATTTCATTTTTTTGATGGCTGTGTAATGGTCCCTTGTGTGTCCATTCATCTGTCAATGGACATCTGGGCTTTTTCCATAGTTTGGCTATTATGGCCATTGCTGCTGTAAACATTAGGGTGCATGTGCCTCTTTGGATTATTACATTTGTATTGTTGGGGTAAATACCTAGTAAGCAGTGCAATTGCTGGGTCGTAGGGTAGTTCTAGTTTCAACTTTTGAGGAAACTCCATACTGTTTTCCAGAATGGCTGCACCTTAATGAACTTTTAAAAATTATATTTACTCAGGGTTAATTTATAGACAGTAAAATATATTCTTTTCAAGTGTGCAGTTCTAGGAGTTCTGAGAAATACATACAGTCGTGTTACCAGTACCACAGTCAAGATAAAGAAGATTTCATTATCCCCCAAAGTTCCCTCTGGTCACGTTGTGGTCAGTCCCTTCTCCTGACACCAGGCAACCACTGATCTGATTTTGTTGTTGCCTCTCTTGGTAAGTTTTCTCCTTTTCATTGCTGTGTAGTATTCATCATACGACTACAGTACAGATTGTTTATCTGTTTACCGGTTAGAGATTTGGGTTGCTTCCAGTTTTTAGATATTTGAATGAAACTGCTATAAATATTTTTGTACAGATCTTTTTGTAGATAGATGTTTTACTTTCCTTGGATAAATAGAGTAAATTTGGAGTAAGAACTGTTGGCTCCTATGCTATGTATATGTTAACTTTATAAGAAATTGCCAAACTTTCCCAACATGCCTGTACCATTTTGCTTTCTAAGCAGCCATGTATGAGTTTTAGTTAATTTACATCCTTAGGTACACTTGGTGGTATCCATATTTTAAAATTTAGCCATTGTTTTGGGTGTGTAATGATATGTAAATGGTTTTAGTTTGAGTTTTCATAGTTAGTGTGATGTTGAGCATCTTTTTATGTCTTTCATTATGTATGTCTTCTTTAGTGAGCTATCCAGATCGTTTGTCCATTTGAAAAATTGAGTTGTTCTTCTCAGGTTGGTTGATAAAGCTCTTTTAAGATTTGTGTATCATAAATATTTCCTCTCAGTCTGGAGCTTTTCCTTTTCCTAAGTGTCTTTTGAAAAGCAGCCTTAATGTATTTTTACATATTGTTTTCTGAATTGCCTGTTTTTATGCCCAAAACTGTGTTTTCTTGAAAAATTTTTATATAGAAAAAGAGAAACATTTTTGAATGTTTATTAAAAAGCATTTTCCAAAAATCTTTCCTTTTTATTTTTTGAACTTTTTTTTTTTTTTTAAAGACTTTTATTTATTTCTTTGACAGAAACACAGTGAGAGAGGGAACACAAGCAGGGGAAGTGGGCGAGGGAGAAGCAGGCTTCCTGCTGAGCAGAGAACCTGATGTGGGGCTCAATCCCAGAACCTTGGGATCATGACCTGAGCCAAAGGCAGATGTTTAACCAACTGAGCAACCTAGGTGCTCCCTTTTTGTAATACATAACTTACATATTTACATTTTTCAGTTACTAGGGAAAGTTTAGAAGATTATATCTTTTTTAAAAATGATTTTATTTATTTTTTTGACAGACAAAGATCACAAGTAGGCAGAGAAGCAGGTAGAGAGAGAGGAGGAAGCAGGCTCCCCGCTGAGCAGAGAGCCCAATGTGGGGCTCGATCCCAGGACCCTGAGATCATGACCCGAGCTGAAGGCAGAGACTTTAACCCACTGAGCCACCCAGGTGCCCCTAGGAGGTTATATCTTGCAAATGGAAGTATATACTGTGGGGGAAAAGAAGAACTTTCATTTTCTACTTTTACATGGCATCCAAAACAGTATAATTGCTGTTATAATTAAAAGGATATTTTATACTTAGGAAACAAAAGACATTGTAAAGAAAATTAAAAGACAAATGATAAACTCAGAAAAAGTTGAAATACATGTTGAAAGTAATGGGCTAATATCCATAATATGTAGCTTCTGTAAATCAGTAAGGAAAAGGATATTTGAAAATTAAAATGGGTCGAAGGAAATGAATTAACAGATAACAGCAGAAGAAATATAACTGACCAATAACATGAAAATGGATACCCTACTAACAATAAAAGATGGAAAAATTAAAATGCCAGTGAGGTGCTACTTGTCACTTACAAGACTGGCAAAGGAGAATGAGATCCACGGTATCCAGTGAGAGGAGATGGCAAAGATGGGGTATCATTTACTAAACCTGTTTGCCACAGAGCAGTTTGGTAATATCTGTCAAGATGTAAAGTGTGAATTCTGATGCAAGATTTGGAGGAAAAAACCATTTTCATGCATTGTGCCTGTACTTCATAGGTACCATACTCCTTATTCCTCCTGTCTCTACAATTTCTTTTATAGTCCCTCCCTTAGAGTTCACCTCAGGCTTAAACCTCACTTAGATTTCTGTATCAGTCTCTCTATTTTTCCCCCCACTATTCATGCTAAATCCGTGTAATGCCTGCCTGCCTGCCTGCCTGCCTGCCTTCCTTCCTTTTATTTTTTTTAATTTTCAGCATAACAGAATTCCTTGTTTTTGCACCACACCCAGTGCTCCATGCGATCCGTGCCCTCTCTAATACCCACCACCTGGCTCCCCCAACCTCCCAGCCCCTGCCCCTTCAAAACCCTCAGAATGTTTTTCAGAGTCCATAGTCTCTCATGGTTCACCTCCCCTTCCAATTTCCCTCAACTCCCTTCTCCTCTCTAACTCCCCTTGTCATGTAATGCCTTTCTGATTCATTTTGACTAAAACCCATATGCCTTGCCATGGTTTATGATGTTCCTTGTGATCTGGCCATTGCTTATTTCTTCCCTTGCTCTAGCAGAGTGGCTGAGAGATTTTTACATAGTGTGTTCGTGTACTTTGTTTTCTGCCTAGAATGCTCTTCCCTACTCCCTGGTACCTGCTCCCCCCTCACAAACATGTAGCTCCTTATGCTTAGGTCTCCACCTAAACATTGCTTTTCCAGAGAGGCTTTCTAATAAAGTAGGTCCCTCTCATAGGTGCTCCCTCAACAATTTTATTCATTGTGAAATCCGGAGCCCCTGTTGTTCTGCTACTAGAATTGAGACTTGAGTTATTTTTATTTATTTTTAAAAGATTTTATTTATTTATTTGACAGACAGAGATCACAAGTAGGCAGAGAGGCAGGCAGAGAGAGAGGAAGGGAAGCAGGCTCCCTGCTGAGCAGAGAGCCCGATGCGGGACTCGATCCCAGGACCCTGAGATCATGACCTGAGCCGAAGGCAGCGGCTTAACCCACTGAGCCACCCAGGCGCCCGAGACTTGAGTTATTTTTAGCATCAACATTATCATAAAGGAAACTGTTGAGAAGACTCAGATCAAAGACTTAGCTTTTTCGAGTCATTCTCATTGGTTGGCTCTTTTTAATCACATTTCTCTAATCCTCAGAAGACATGAAAACATATTGTTTAAGTATTTGCATTCCTTGCCTTTTGGATTGACCATCTTATTTTAGCGAGAAACTTGACTGTGAAATCATATAAAGTCACAAAGCTATTAATCTGTACTTTATTGAGTGATAGAGTAATTTTATTACATTTATAAACTAGAGTATGCATTTTTTAAAAAAGATTTCATTTATTTATTTGACAGAAAGAGATCTCAAGCAGGCAGAGAGGCAGGCAGAGAGAGAGAGGAAGGGAAGCAGGCTCCCCGCTGAACAGAGAGCTCGACAAGGGGGCTCGATCCCAGGACCCTGGGATCATGACCCAAGCCAAAGGCAGAGGCTTTAACCCACTGAGCCACCCAGGTGCCCCAAGAGTATGCATTTTAATGGAAGGGAAGAGTTATAGATTAGCTTTAGTAAAATTATGTATGTATAGTCCTGGGTAGAATTTTTCTGGCTTTAATTTTGTTTAACCGATATAGTATTTTTTAAGTTACTACTAGTTTACTAACCTTTGGTATGTTTAAGCTGGTAAGTGACATATTCTTAATTAATTTTGCATTGGAAATCTAAACTTAAATTCTTAAATTTAAAGCTAAAATATTGAAGTAGCTGAAGATGTATTTTGGCATGGAATAAATTAGCATTTTCTGATATTGCCATACAGAAAACTTTGATGGCTCTGAGTCAGGTCTCTTGCTTTCTTGCCCTTTTCCCAGCACTGGATAATATATATTGCCTACCTGGAAAATGGCATGCAAATTTGAAACTATGTTTTCTGTAATTATTATCATCTTTCATTTCTAAGAATGTAGTAGTCACATTTGACATAGGACTTGAGTTTTTGGAGTAGGTGCAGAAAATCAGAAAAGATGTAAGGATGTTTCTCATGAATATTTTGGTTAATAGATCATTAAAACCTGTGATAAACTTACACTAACTTAACTCGTAATGAATTTGAAATACTTGCTGTATTCAATTTGGTATATTCATTATAGTTGGCTCCCAAGATCTCATACCTGTTCAATCTTAAAGAGACCTTGGAAATAAAGAAGTAATGGTAATAGCAACGACTCATTTCACGTACTGTGTTAGGTGTCATTGTGTATATTACTTTTAATCCTCACCCCAATACTGTAAGTGTTACTGCTCCAGGATTTTTCAGTGGAAGACACCAGGACTCAGCAAAGTGCGTGAACTCTGTCTCAGGATCGCCTCTGCATGGTTCTGCCAACTAGTTGCATCAATTAATTTTCCAAAAGCTGGGGAGACTGCCTGAACCTAGCAAAGCTGAAGGGCCTGTTAATCATCACACGGCCACTTAACAGCAGAGTGAGGACTTGGATCCCCGACCTCCTGACTCACATTCCCGTGCACTTCTCACTACATCAGGACACGTTGGCTCCTGAGCCCCAAGTGACAGTCCCAGACAGCTGTGTTTATCTGTCTTGCATGTCCCAGCTTGTTTTGCTAGCTGAGCAAAAACTACTTAAAAGCATCCTCAATCTTCACCTTCCCATTCCCCTCCACTCACACTCCTATACTCCCACTTGCCCCATGAATAACTTCACAGAAAGAATTGTGCAATGTCACTAAGCCTTCCTCTGGTGTCAGAGTTACTCCCTGAGAGAACATTCACTTCCTCATGACTCCAGTTTACTGTCAGATTGGCTTTCCCTCTTTTCTCTTTGATTGGAATCTTAGTTGTTTAGGCAGGAATTTGAGGAGCAGATGTTATACTCCTTGAAGAAGCCTTTAATTCTCCTTAGTACTGTGTCTAATGACTCCTTAATCCTGTCCTTTTAACTCCGTGGCTAGCAGAATTAAGAGCGAAGTGGGACAGGAATGATGAGCTTGATGCTTAACTTTTCATTTTAATGTTGACAAAGAGAGCATATGAAAACCAGTGACACAGAAGGAAAACATCAAGTTTGCCTATATGGCTATACATCTTAATTTACAAGGTGAATATTAGTGTGGGGTTGTTGAGATTTTGTATTTCCCTCCAAACATAAATAGAGCAATTTCACAGAGCACATAGCCAGAGAAAGAGAGCTGCTGTTTTTACTACCTTTTCTCATTAAAATTTGCTATTCTTTAGAAAATTACTTCCAAAGAAATAAAAATGATTCACCAGAGAAAACAAAGTGATTTCTTTCTTTCTTTTTTTTTTTTTTAAAGATTTTTATTTTATTTATTTGATAGAGATCACAAGTAGGCAGAGAGAGAGGAGGAAGCAGGCTTCCCGCTGAGCAGAGAGTCCGATGCTGGGCTCGATCCCAGGACCCTGAGATCATGACCTGAGCCAAAGGCAGGGGCTTAACCCACTGAGCCACCTAGGTGCCCCAACAAAGTGATTTCATACACTACTAGATCTTTTATGGTTAATGAAGAAAATCTAATTCTCCAAAGTGAGATTACTATTAACAATGATACACCCTGTGAACTACTTTAGTTTAGCAGTCTGAACTATTTAATTATCAAAAATTTGATCTGCTTGTTTCTATATATATACATTTGTGTGCATTTGTGTATAAATGTGTATATAAACAGATTGGACTAAATTGCCCATAATTTTCTCAGTTTCTGTTTAATCACTTGAAATTTAGTATATCCATCAGGGTCTAATAAGTTGAGAGTAGTCACACAGCAGTTTGAAAAAGGGGAGTTTTATTATAAAGAATTATGAACAGAGGATTGGAGAAATGAGATATTAGCTAATAAAAAGTAAAGAGTACTTTAAGGAATGCAGGAATGGCAGGTGAAAGGAGCATCTATTATCCCTAGAGTGGAGATATAAAGCATTCAAGGCCTCCAGGATTGAGAGCCAGACATTTGAGAGGACAAGGCTTTGGCTCATTGAATGATAAAGCATTTGTTGTGCTCTGACAGCAAAACTTTCCAGAAACCTGTCTCGCCGGAGTCACCGTGATAGCACTGCCACAGGGAGGTGCTGGGGGAAGCTGCTGGATCTTGCTGAATCTGAGGTACTTTAGCAGCCAGGCATAGAGAAGCTGTACAGTGCTCCAGAGAGCCAAACCCTAGAGAAGCCCTGTGGGGCTCTGGAGCCCACCCCAGGAAGAGCACACTGGATGTAGTGGGGAAAGCTCCTCCCTCTGCGCAGTCCCTCTCTAGCACCCTCTATCGGCAAAACTTCATGCCACAGGGCAAAGGAAAAATATTTAAAGGGCCCAAATTCATTTTTGCACAGCAGTCAGTGAAGGGTGAATTTGGAGCTGTGGGACAATAAATGAAAATCTGGCAAATCTGACGAAACATATAATTTTATATCTTATAATGGGGGCCTACTTCTGGGCTTAACATTTAAATTTGGGACCTTGATCAGAATTTTGTTAAGGACCTCATTACTTCCTAGCATTTATCATTTTGGCATAAGACTAGAGAGGCTTTTCTTTTTAGGAAGGAAGGGCCTGGGCAGTAGCCCCATGTTTGCTTTTCTAGGTTTCTCTCTTATGAGCGCCTAGTTTGGGAGCTTCAATTTCTCATCTACCTTGACCTTTTGATCTGGGGCATTGTGGTAATTCCTTACCCTGTCACACATTCTAACCTCAGAGCCCACTCAGACCTTTGTTTGAGTTACCTTTGCATTGGAATTAGTACTTTGAATCATTGCATTAAGAATGGCTTTTTGAAGAATAAATAAAGACTGTCACTTAGAATTTCAGCGTTTTAGGAGAAATGGTCACTATAAATTTTGAGAAGTAGTTTCTAGTTAGTAATAGCTGTGAAGAAAAAGTTTCATTGGTATATACCTGATTTGGAGTTGGCAACCATCCAGGAAGAATAATTTTTTTGTGGCTTAGCTAGATACTCTTAAATTTTGATTTCTTTTGTATATATCCTGTTTGTAGAAGACAAAATTACCATGATTAGCAGTTTTTTTCTGCTGAAATACCCATTTATTTCTCAGCCTTGAAATTATAGACTTAGAAAGTAAATCTAAATAAGACTAAATAGCCTAAAATTTTGTTAAAATTGTCTTATCATTGAAATTTATTTTATTTTCAGATTGGCCTTTTCAGATAAATCGAAGAATTTGACTTTTTTTTTTTTTGCCAAAAGTGTTACATTCATCAAGGAAGTTATGAAGACAGTTTAAAAAGACAGATGTTCAGTTTTGCTTTTTGATTGAGAAATTTTATATTTGGGACTTTATTAAGTTAGCTCTCCAGCAGAATTCTTTTTTTTTTTTTTTTTAAAGATTTTATTTATTTATTTGACAGAGAGAGATCACAAGTAGGCAGAGAAGCAGGCAGAGAGAGAGAGAGAGGGAAGCAGGCTCCCTGCGGAGCAGAGAGCCCGATGTGGGACTCGATCCCAGGACCCTGAGATCATGACCTGAGCCGAAGGCAGCGGCTTAACCCACTGAGCCACCCAGGCGCCCCTCCAGCAGAATTCTTTATAGGTTTGTGTATTAACATCGAGTTAAATTGTTTGCTTTCCACACATATTTATTTGGTGATTTCTCTTTTAAGAGAATGGCACCTGGGATAGCATATACCTTTAAAATTGCTTTGATGTATGCTACTACTTTACCATGCCATCTCTGAAGAATGTTATAGATGGTGTTTTATTTAGCATGGTGAATAAGCAATTTTTACATGAAGAGTTTACTTCAATATTCATTCCTAAATTTGTAACTGGAAATCACATTTAGGGACTGTACAACTGACTTTTTAGTACCGGTACTATTATCATCCAAATAGACGTCAATAGATTTCATTAGGTTTTCTTTTGTTTTTAAAGAAAATTTTAGTTAGTACTTCATTTTTCATCTGTTTTATGAGCCAATAAGAGTCTTCCGTTGTTCCAAAGTTGAGACCGTTCTATATTTATTTCATATTGTTAACAGCTGTACTTGTTCAGTGCACTAGCCAATAGCCTTATGTAGCTATTTAAATTTAAATTAAATAAAATTAAACATTAAGTTCCTTAGTTGCACTAGCCATGTTTCTAGTGTCTGATAGAAACATGTGGCTAGTGGTTAGTGGTTACCATAATGGGCAACGCAGATGTAAAATGTTTCCACCATCACAGAAAGTTCTATTGAGCAGTGCTGGTCCTATAGTATGTAGGATATATTGTAATTGCTTTTGTCTCAGAAGATAGATTTTTTTCCATTTCACAGTCCCGGTAATAAACTTTGTATTGTTAGCCTTTTAAATTTTGGTCATTTGGTGGGTAAGCAATGGTATCTCACTGTACTTTTACTTTTTGAATTTTCCTGATGAAAACATATTTGGAAAAAACAATGTTTTTAAGGTTTTAGTTTTGCCTTTGGCTTTCAGCACTTTTACTATGATGTGCCTGGTTGTGGATTTTGCTCCCCTTTTGCGGTTTGTAGTACTTATTGAATCTCCAGGTTAATGTCTTTTATCATTTTTCCAAAATTTGACAGTCACTTCTTCACATTTTGCGTTTCTCTTTTTCCATTCTGCAATTCTAATGTGAGACTTTTTCACCACATGTCATATGTACCTTAAACTTTTCCTGCATTTTCCATTTTTTGTCCTCATGCTTCTGTCTAAAAATGATCTTTTAACCATTAATTCTCTGCTGTTAAACCCATCCATTAGTTCTAAATTTCAGTAATTGTAGTTCTCATTCTAAAATTTCTGCATGTTTCTCTTTTTAATTTTCAGTTTAATGTATGTATTATATACCTTGTCATTTAAAATTTTTTTTTAAATTTCTTTTTGGTGTACCAGAATTCATTTTTTATGTACCACACCCAGTGTTCCATGCAATATGTGCCCTCCATAATACCCACCGCCAGGCTCATTCAACCTCCCACCCCCTGCCTCTTTAAAACCCTCAGATTGTTTTTCAGAGTCCATGGTCTCTTGTGATTCATCTCTTCCTCCAGTTTCCCCCAACTCCCTTCTCCTCTCCATCTCTCCATGTCCTCTGTGTTATTTCTTATGCTCCACAAATAAGTGAAAGCATATGATAATTGGCTCTCTCTGCTTGACTTATTTCACTCAGCATAATCTCTTCCAGTCCCGTCCATGTTGATACAAAAGTTGGGTATTCATCCTTTCTGATGGAGGCATAATACTCTATAGTGTATATGGACCACATCTTCCTTATCCATTCATCTGTTGAAGGGCATCTTGGTTCTTTCCACAGTTTGGCGACCGTGGCCATTGCTGCTATGAACATGGGGTAAAGATGGCCCTTCTTTTCACTACATCTGTATCTTTGGGGTAAATACCCAGTAGTGCAATTGCAGGGTCATAGGGAAGTTCTATTTTTAATTTCTTAAGGAATCTCCATACTGTTTTCCAAAGTGGCTGTACCAACTTGCATCCCCACCAACAGTGTAAGAGGGTTCCCCTTTCTCCACATCCTCTCCAACACACATTGTTTACTGTCTTGTTAATTTTGGCCATTTTAACTGGTGTAAGGTGATATCTCAATATGATTTTGATTTGAATCTCCCTGATGGCTAGTGATGATGAACATTTTTTCCTGTGTCTGATAGCCATTTGTATGTCTTCATTGGAGAAGTGTCTGTTCGTGTCTTCTGCCCATTTTTTGAGGTGATTATCTGTTTTGTGTGTGTTGAGTTTGAGGAGTTCCTTATAGATCCTGGATATCAGCCTTTTGTCTGTACTGTCATTTGCAAATATCTTCTCCCATTCTGTGGGCTGCCTTTTTGTTTTGTTGACTGTTTCCTATGCTGAGCAGAAGCTTTTGATCTCGATGAAGTCCCAAAAATTCATTTTCGGTTTTGTTTCCTTTGCCTTTGGAGACATATCTTGAAAGAAGTTGCTGTGGCTGATATTGAAGAGGTTACCTACCGCCTATGTTTCCTCTATGATTCTGATGGATTCCTGTCTCAGGTTGAGGTCTTTTATCCATTTCGAGTTTATCTTTGTGTATGGTGAAAGAGAATGGTGGAGTTTCATTCTTCTACATATAGCTGTCCAGTTTTCCCAGAACCATTTATTGAAGAGACTGTCTTTTTCCACTGTATATTTTTCCCTGCTTTGTCAAAGTTTATTTAACCATAGAGTTAAGGGTCCATATCTGGGCTCTCTACTCTGTTTCCTAACCCTAACCCTAATTTCTTAATTACAGTTATTTTAAATTCCACAATTCATAAGTTCAATATCTGGTACTCTCAATTTCTCTGAACTTGGATGAAAAATTATTTCTTTTCACTAACCTCTGATTTTTAGCATTTCCTTTAATTATGGGAGTAGGCAACAAAGTCTACTTTGTAGTTATTAGACCTGCCTCTCGGCATAGTTATTAGACCTGCCTCTCGGCATAGTTACTTGATACATTAGTACAGAAACTCACATATGTCACAAAATTAAAAAGTATTTTGTAGTTATTTTTTACTTTTGCTTTTTTTACTGTAGTTATTAGTTACTGTAGTTTTTTTTTTTTACTTTTTAGTTTTTTTACTGTAGTTATTCTTTATGTGATAAAGCAATAATGGTTTCCAGTATATGTCTAATGTAGTTTTTTTAATATGTTTAAAAAACATACTAAGAAGGAGTCCACAAACTTCCGAGTGCAGAATTGTCCAGGCACAAAAAAATGGTTCTGTATAGTGTAGGTCAGATTGTGTTACTGCCCAGCTCAGAGCACTCCAATGGGTTTCCTCAAATTTCTCCCTGAAAGAACAAAAGCCAAGGTCCTTTCAGTGGCTTACATGGCCCTCCTTGAGCTGCTCACCCTACTTGCTACATATTCTGACCTCTCCAACTCCTGTTGCTTTGCTTACCCTGGTACAGTTACCTTGGAGAAATGCCAGATTCACTCTTGCTGCAGTTCCTTTCTAGTAGCTGTTGCTGCTTGGTCTTTTCTAGAAGCTGTTTCTTCATAGTCCACTCCTTCACTTCATAGCTTACTCACTTAGTTCCTGACCATTTTACTTAAAACATTTATCCTTGTCCCCTGGTTCACATTTTCTGCCCTCCCCACTCAGTTTTTTCCCCATATACTTATTATGGTTTTTCATATTATGTATTTGACTTACTCATTAGTTTAGTATTGATTTCAGGAGTAGGGCTTATCCTAGGCTTCTGTTACTGGCAGGTTGGACCTTTGGCAATAATAGGTCAATTTGCAGAGTTGCCGTTGGTCCCATGCATAACTTCCATCCCTTTTCCCACTGCTATTTCACTTACAAGCCTATTGCATTAACAGTGGTATGGATGATGACAAAAGCTAGCTAATGTCAACTGGCCAAGTCACTTTGTCTGTGTGGTTTATTGCCTCCTTCAAAGTTGGTGTTGTCTAGGATTAACATGGGATACAAAGAGATCGCATTTGGTGTCCACTTTTCACATGTCTACCTACATGCATCTTCCCCACACATTCTTGTCTTAATCTCTTGCTCTTTTCTAGGCTTTACCTCATATCTTTTGGAGAGCATGTTTCTTACCAATGTACTTGATTTTTTGCTCACCCTATTCAATTAGCATGATGTCATCTAGATCACAGACCAGCCTGAACTAATTCAGATTGTCCAGATGGTCCAGGTCCCTTTGGACTATGTTAAGACAAAGGGCCAGAAAATTAATGTAGCCCTGGCTCAAGGATGCACATGTGTGCTGCTGTTGGACACCTGTGAATGTCAACTGCTTTTGGGCTTGCTTCCTAATAGAGGTAGAAAAAGATGCTTTACCAGATCAGTCACTGCATACCACTTAACCTGACAGGGACCAATAACCCTTTCTTTATAGGCTGGCAAAGAGGCCCTTTGGGTTTTTCTCACTCTAGGTTTTAATTGGTGATTACTCATCCTCAGCCTTTCATTGTCTTTATTCATTGCACTGACTACACCCAGTAACAGCTGTCCAGTTCTAGAGTTGTTTCAGTTCTTACATTTCCTTTACCTCTCAAATCCCTAGAATGATACACTAGCCAGTACCTTTCCCTTCATGATGAACTTTAGCAGTTGCACTTGCACTGCTGTAGCATGTTGAGGACTATGTGCTCCCTGTGATGAGGTCCTTGTTCCTAGCCACTCGGTGATCTCATCTTAGCATTGACTTCATAGGACCACTTTCGATACCAGCTCTCTCAGGTCAGGTTCATCAGAACCATTATTTGAAATTCCAGGATTTGCATGCAGAAGGTTGGTTGAAGAATGCTTTGGGGATCAGACCCCGAGAGAGAAGGTGCCGGGGAAGCGCCCTTTGGAAGGCACAGAAACTGCATTATCATGTAGTTGCAGAAGCAGCCTCAGCTCAGCCCTCAGGGAGATCTGAAGCTGGCGTCATTCTTCCCCCGGATCCCGCCTGAAGTAGAGGGCTGGACCATTTTCCTGCATGCTGGCCAGGCATTGAATGTGGGCTGCTTTGGAATGGTAACATAATCTTGTATGAAGGAGTTCAGTTGTTAGCCATCAGCAAACCATATCCCGGAAGCTGGGGGAATGAGTGGAGTGGTGATTGTGCAAAAGATACTGTAGTACTGGAGAAATGAAGGAGGAGATGAAAACTTGTTCAGGCACTTAGCTGTGAAGGGGAGGAGAGGATAATCAGTAGAAGTTCCTGAGGAGACTGGAGAGGATGCGATCCAGAATATAGGTATTAGATTTGCCGTGGGCAGGAAGAGGTTTACATCCACCATTGTAATTAGAGAGGAGGAGGAAGAGAGGTGTTCAGATGCAGATAAGTTTATGACATTAGTGGGAGGATGTTGAGACAGTTGTTTGTTGCCTTTGGGAAAGAGCCAGACAAATCAACAGCTGAAAGAAGGGCAGTTGGTTGGGTTGAAGATTTAAGGTGAGTAGATATTTTAGTAGATGCTGTGGTGAGTGGGAGGAGAGTGCTAACAGGATAGCCACTGGTGTTGAGGGCACCTTTGAGGTTGATGATCTCTATTTTGAAGAATTATCAATTTGTGTAGTTGTGTGACATTTTTCTGGCAGTGCTTAATATACTGGAAGTGTAAACATTATGCCCAGTGTCTTACAACACTCTTTTCTTTTTTCTTTTACATAGCCATCAGATCAAGTCACTGCAGTATAGTAACACAGGAGACATGATTCTTGTTGTATCTGGAAGTTCTCAGGCCAAAGTGATTGACAGAGATGGTTTTGAAGTAATGGAATGTATAAAGGGAGACCAGTATATTGTGGACATGGCAAACACCAAGGTAAGCATTAAGCAAAATATTTTATTGAATTTAATTAATTCAGCACACATTTATTAATGACTTGTTTGAGTTGCTATCATTCACTCTAAAAATTAGTGTCTTGTTTTAAGCAATGTATTATTTCTCACAATATATTATTTTTCACAATTTCTTCACAATTCTGTGGGTTGACCAGGAAGTTCTCATGCTGATGGTTTTAATGTTCAAAATGCCTGACTTGGATGATATATAGTTGGTGCTCTACCCCATGGTATCTGTCCTGTTTCCAGTGCTCCCCTGTCCCCATTATGTGCACATGCATACCTGCATGTGTGCTCTCTCTCTCTCTCCCACCTTCTCTTTCCGTATGTCTAGTTGGGGCTTTCCAACAGTGTGGTGGACTTAGTGGGGTCTGACTTCCTGCTTGATGACTGGGTTCCATGAAGAAGGAACATGGAAACTTCAGATTTTATAAGGTCTGGCTTCAAGACTTATATAGATTGTAGGGCCAACTCAAATTTGAGGAGAGGAGAGATAGACTCCACCATTCAGTGGGTGAATGACAAGATCACATTGTAAAAGATCATATGGGATGGGAGATAGGGATACAGCCATCTTTGGAAACAACATACTACGAAGCTACTACGTACTAGGCTTTAGGATAAGGACGAAAGAGGGTCTCATCAGCCTTTTATATAAAGATTTTTTAGTGAGATAATATTTTTAAAATTACATGAAGTATCAGTTAACTATAGCTGTATAAATGCTATCAAACTTAATGGATTATTTATAATTAACATATCTGTGGGATGTCCAGGTGTGGCTCCAAACTGCAGTTAATGTCTAGGTCTGTTCCATGTCTCTGTTCCTCCTTGCACTAGTGAACTGCCTGTGGACACGTTTTTCACATGGTGATGGCAGAAACACAAGAAGGAAACCTCAACTCTGGAGCACATTTCAGGCCTTTGCTCATATGTCCATGGACATTGCCTTGGCTAGAGCAAACCTCATGACCACGGGTAGCAGTGCAGAAATTTGCTCAGGTCTTCAGTGAGGGGAACTCCAGTATCGCATGCCGAAGGTTGGGGGTACAGGAGAGGTGATGGACTGGGAACAATAATGCAACCTGCCACAGATATATTACAGTGTCAGTGCATATGCTTGGTGCAGAATTTTGAGCCTCAGTTTTATTTATTTATTTATTTTAAAGATTTTATTTATTTGACTATTTTATTTATTTATTTATATGATTTTAATTAATTAATTAATTAATTAATTTGTGATTTGAGATCACAAGTAGGCAGAGAGGCAGACAGAGAGAGAGGAGGAAGCAGGCTCTCTGCTGAGCAGAGAGCCCGATGCAGGGCTCGATCCCAGGACCCTGGGATCATGACCTGAGCCGAAGGCAGAGGCTTTAACCCACTGAGCCACACAGGCGCCCCGACCCTCAGTTTTATTTTTTTTTATTATTATTATTTTTTAATTAATTTATTTTTTTAAAGATTTTATTTATTTGATAGAGAGAGATCACAAGCAGGCAGAGAGGCAGTCAGAGAGAGAGGAGGAAGCAGGCTCCCTGCTGAGCAGAGAGCCCGATGCGGGGCTCGATCCCAGGACCCTGAGATCATGACCTGAGCTGAAGGCAGCGGCTTAATCCACTGAGCCACCCAGGCGCCCCCCCGACCCTCAGTTTTAATTCTGACTTTTACTCCTCTTTTCCTGTCCTAGTACCTTCTTCTAAAACACTTAATACTCAAGGTTTGTAACTATATCAGAATCTAATAGATGTGATTGTCTAAGGCAATACAGTGGATCCTCATTATTTGTGGTTTCTGTATTTGCTGAAATGTTTTTGTAACCCCCAAATCAATACACAGTGTTTTTGTGGTTGTTTGCAGACATGCACTGTACAGAGGAGCAAAAAAGAACATGAAAAAGCTGATGCTCTTCTTGTTTCAGCTCTCTCTTTGTAATCAAGTGTCCTTTTTGTGATCTAGCAGTGCTACATTTCTCCTATTTGAGGGCCTTTCGTTGGTGATTTTGCTGTTTAAAATGCCCCCCAAGTGTAGTGCCGAAGTGCTGGGGCACTGTCTGGTGTTCCTAAGTGTGGGAAGTCCATGATATGTCTCACAGAGAAATACATTCATTAGATAAGCTTCATTCAGGCCTGTGAGTTCAATGTTAATGAATCAGTTCAATGTTAATAAGGTATATATTAAATAATGTTTCATTAAATAAAAACATAAAGTTATATATTGATTGGTTGATGAAGATGTGACTGGGGGCTTGTATGAACCCAACCCTGTATTGGATAATTCAGTGTTTACGGAACACTGCATAGTAGTGTTATAGTCCCTAACTATTGCAAGTAATAAGAATTGACTATAATCTAATGCTGTAGTTGAGCTGTTGGAATAAATTAATATGCTATGTTTCAGACTGCCCTCTGTTGAAACCTAGTGAAGTGCCTTTCAACCCTAATGAGGCTCACAGTCCCATGCATTTTTTGTGTGTGACTGATTGTTTATTAAGCGCCCAGTGTTAGATGATGCGGACAGAATTCACTTATAATTTAAGCATATAATTATATTGCAGTGGTGGCTTCAGTAGTTTTTTTTTTTTCATATATTTTACTAGAATTTCTCATTCCCTTCTCCTTAAAATCATTGCCCCTAGAAATCCACCAAGAATGATGTTGGTGAGATTGATAGCGGTAAGGAAAGAAAGCAGATAGGTCTCTAGGTCACTCTTCTTGTCTTAAACTTAGTTCTACTTTTATCTGCTTTATTTGAAGCTTTTGGGAGTCCAAAACTATTTAAGCAACTGGTTTGTGTAAATGAAACCTTTGAAAACTTGTATTTAATTTATTCTCTTTTTAGTTTATGTTTACCATTGACAGTATTTCTTTAAAACTATGAGGAAGTGGAGCTTTTGCCGCTCTCTAAGCTCTTCTTAATTATTTCAGTCACTCAGGACTTCTTACATTATAGACAGACTAAGACTTTGTGGATTTAAATTTTAACCAATAAAATTTCAAGAAGAAAGGAATCTGATTAGTTTTGTTTCTGGCTATTTCTGCAGTCTCAGACTTACAGTACATATAAGTACATACAATAAGATGATTAGGAAAGTAGGACAAGGATGGGTAAACAAATCTGTACAGACCAGAGTTATTTTTTTACCTCCTTGGTTAAATATATTCCTAATTATTTGTTTTTGATGCTGTTGTAAATGGGATCATTTTATTTCTTTTTAATAAAATTCATTGTTAGTGTATGTAAACACATTGATTTTTTAATATTAATTTTGTGCCCTGCAACTTTACTGAATTTGTTGATTCAATCTAAGAGGTTTTTTTTTGATGAGTCTTAAGGATTTTCTGTATTTAGAACCATGTCATCTGAAATAGTTTTTACCTCTTACTTTCCAATTCTGATATCTTGTATTTCTTTTCTTGCCTGATTGCTCTAGTTTTGATTTCCAGTATAGTCTTGAATAGGAGTAATGAGAGTGGGCACCCTTATCTTGTTCCTAATCTTAGAGGAAACGCTTTCAGCCTTTCACCACTGAGTATGATGATGGCTGTGGGCTTGTCATATAAGGCCTTTATTATGTTGAGATATGTTCCTTCTATGCCTAATTGCAAATCATATATCTGATAAGGGGTTAAAATCCAAAATATGTAAACAACTCCTACAACTCAGTAGCAAAACACAACAAACCCCATAAAAAATGGGCAAAGGACCTGAACAGACATTTCCCAAGGAAGATGTACTAAAGGCCAACAGGTATATGAAAAAATGGTCAACATCACTAGTCATTAGGGAAATACAAATGAAAACTACAGTTGAAGTATCACCTTAGCCTATTAGAATGGCTAGTATCAAAAAGACAAGAGATAACAAATGCTGGTGTGGATGTGGAAAAAAGGGAAACCATGTGCACTGTTGGTGGGATTGAAAATTGGTGCAGCCACTGTGGACAACAGTATGGAGGATCCTCAAAAAATTACAAATAGAGCTACCATGTGACTCATCAAGTCCCCTTCTGAGAATAAATCTAAAGGAAATGAGAACACGAACTTGAAAAGATATCTGTACCTCCATGTTCACAGCAACAGCATTTGCAGTTACTAATACATAGAAACAGCCAAACAACCTAAGTGCCATTGATAAGTGGATAAAGAAGTTATTATACACACACACACACACACACACACACACACACACACACAATGCTATATATTGTATATCTATATCTATATCTATATCTATATATCTATAAATATAATTCAGCCATAAAAGGTGAGGAAATCCTACCATTTGCAACAACTTGAATGGACCTTGAAGGCATTATGCTAAATGAAATAAGTCAGACAGAGAAAGACAAAATACTGTATGATCTTATTTACCTGTGGAATCTAAAAAAGAAAAAAACCCAAACAACCCCCACTCCCCTTGCAACAAACCACAGAGTCACAGGAAAGATCATCAGACATGTGGTTACCAGAGGCAGAAGGTGGGGAATGAGGGAATTGGAAAAGAGTAGTTGAAAGGTACAAATTTCTAGTTATAAGATAAATAAGTACTAGGGGTATAATCAGGGGTATAACATGCAACATTATGACTATAGTTAACACTGTATGATATATAGGACTATTGTTAAGGAGAGCAAATCCTAAGAAGGTATCATTACAAGGAAAACTTTTTTTTTTTTTTACTTATTTCTTTTCTCTATAGTGTATCTGTATGAGATGAAGGATGTTAGCTGAACCTATTGTGATAATCATTTCACAATATATGTAAATCATATTATCATGCTATATGCCTTAAGCTTACACAGTGATGTATGTCAATTATTTCTTTATAAAACCGGGAAAAAAATTTAATTAACAATATGTAGAAAACTACTATATATAGTAACTATCTACTACAACTTCCCCCACTTGCTAATATCTCCATTTTGATTTCAAAATCATAGTTAATACTTTCTTCATTTCCCAGAAGCAAATGTAATTAATTGACTATTTACTTATCTAGGAAATGTTACTGATATCTTAATTGCAGTCTTTAGCTTGAGTAATGGGTTTTGGAAATGCAAGAATTGTTATTTGAAAATAGAAGATTTCATGGGACACTTTTTTCCTTAACTTTTTAACCTCTTTTCTGATTCCAGAAGTAATTAGTAATTTGTGGCTTTACTGGAAGTTGCAATGAGTAGAACATTAAAGGAAACAATTAAATACATCTGATCTATTGTGATTAAAATATTATGTTCTTCAAATATAAACAGGCCTCTCTGATTGTTAAATTGTTATATTATTAATTTATATCTCTAATCTTTACATAATTGTGTGTATATGTGTGTATTTTTAAGTGTACTCATAGTGGTACAGAAATGCTTTTTTCTTGTATATACTACAACACAGTGCATTATAGGGAAAGTGATTGTACTTATACCTTAAAAAAATAAAGTTTATTGGGTTTCTAACAGTAATTCCTGTCAACTATTAAAAATTTTGGAAAAAAATTACTCATAATTCTATCCAAATATAATCGCTACTAACATTTGTTTCTATATGCCTATACTTTCCCTGTGTATCTGAAAAAAATATCTTTCTGATCATACCAGGACCTTTAGATCAGTTATTGCTTGGAGCTATGTTTTGTATGTTCTACAGTCTTGGGATTTTGTGCAGATTCTTCAGGGGCTGTAGTAAGGTGGAAGGAGAGGCCTCAGGATAGGATTGAGGGCAGGGGGCCTTCCACTTCAGTCAGAGGAGTTCTGTTTTGCCTGTTTTATGTGTTGGAGTTTTTCATAAGATACCCTTTGAGGGATGTGTGGGTGGCTCAGTTGTTTGGGCATCTGCCTTCAGCTCAGGTCATGATCCCAGGATCCTGGGATCGAGTCCTGCATCCACCTCCTTGCTCAGCGGGGATCCTGCTTCTCCCTCCGCCTGTTGCTCCCTCTCTCTCACTCTTGCTCACTCTCTCTGACAAATAAATAAAATCTTTAAAAAAAAAGATATCTTTTTTTTTAAAGATTTTATTTATTTATTTGATCATAAGTAGGCAGAGAGGCAGGCAGAGAGAGAGAGGGAAGCAGGCTCCCTGCTGAGCAGAGAGCCCCATGTGGGGCTTGATCCCAGGACCCCTGAGCCGAAGGCAGAGGCTTTATCCCACTGAACCACCCAGGCGCCCCCCCCAAAAAGATATCCTTTGAAAACTAGGTTGGACAGCCTTTTTAAAATATGAGGATTCTTGGGCTGGAGTTCATGACATTATTGGTTATTTTATCTGGGGAAAATAGGATTTTACTTATTTAGGTTTAGATGAGTAATATTAAATCCAACAAAAATCCAACTGAGTATATTTGAAGATCTAATTATCTTTATTCAATGATTTATGAATTGGGAAGCATCTCATCTAGCAAACAGAAGTTATGAGGAAATGTACAAAATATAATGTTTTTAAAGGCAGAGTGAGGGTGGGACAAGGAACTTATAAATAGAAAAAAAATGGATTTTTCCAGCAGGATTATACCTTTTTGGGGGGACAGAAAGTTCTATTGGTTGGATTACCTCACTGCTGCTGATCAGGAAATTCCAGGCTGACTAGGTAAGAGTACATTCTTGGGGGAGTTTGAAACTGTACTTAGGTTAGGTATTAAGTTTCTTTTTGGTCGTGTGGGGTTAGCATAAGTGACTCCATTTGGGGCCTATAGTCTCTTTCTCTTTCTTAACGTTAGGAAAGTATGACAAAGATAAGCAGGAATCAACCTTTAAAGCTATTCAAAAGCATACTTCAAAATCTATAGTTACATTGTCATCTAAAACTCATTTATTTTAAGCCAGAATATTGGTACATTACTTCCAGTCAGTGTTTTCCTTTCTTACTTTGGAGTCTTACACACATACTTTGCCTGAGATTCAGATGGGGCTCTCCCCACAAATGTGTGACTATTAAATTTCGATTCTTGATTAAGAAGTGTTCCTAAACATCAAAACTCCATAACAAATCAGTATTAAGTTAAATTAAAAAGTGTTTTCAGGGGTGCCTGGGTGGCTCAGTGGGTTAGGCCGCTGCCATCGGCTCAGGTCATGATCTCAGAGTCCTGGGATCGAGCCCCGCGTCGGGCTCTCTGCTCAGCGGGGAGCCTGCTTCCTCCTCTCTCTCTGCCTGCCTCTCTGCCTGCTTGTGATCTCTCTGTCAAATAAATAAATAAAATCTTTAAAAAAAAAAGTATTTTCATAGATTATTAATAAGTGAATGCCCATGATTATAATCTTGTAATTTCATTTATTAAACTTCCTTTTATCAATTCATCTAGAGTTGATATTGTTAAGTGAATTTCCTTTGGGTTATCTTCAGCCCTTTTCAACATTAAATGAATTCTGTTACATTTCTTTCTTAACTACATGATTAAATTAGGAGAGGACAGGCTCAGGGGACCCTAGAATCCTTGGACCTTTAACTGGACAATTTCTCCATGAATGTCCTATAATTATGGACATTAGAAGCTTTATAAATAATTACTGGAAAAACATGTTTTCAAATAGCTTTATTTATATTTGAATAGTACACATAGTTATTCTGATATCCAGCCACTCCAAAAATGTGCTATGGCACATTTGGAGATGAAACATATTAGTCATATCCTTTAAATGATAAATTCTGTTTCCTAAGAAGTAAAACATTTTAAACTGTGAATTCTAGGTATATTTTTGTTTCTGAAAGCAGTTTTAACTGATGGTTTTAACCACAAATATAAACTCTAAAAAGTGCAGTGATCAGAAGTACATTGTGTTTCTTTCCAATTTCTGAATATTTTCAGAGCTTTTTATCTAACAGAAACTCCCTAACACTGGTTTCTGTCCTTTTGACATACCCCCATCACTTTGGGGATAATTTCTTAGATTTTGGTACAACAAAATGTTCTTGACTCATCTTGTACTTTTCCTGCTCTGATGTTACCCATTTCTCCATTGACCCATGATTCTTTTTTTTTTTTTAAAGATTTTATTTGTTTGACAGAGAGAGAGAGCACAAGCAGTAGGAGAGGCAGAGGGAGAGGGATAAGCAGGCTCCCTGCAGAGCAGGGGAAGCCCGATATGGGACTCGATCCCAGGACTCCAGGATCATGACCTGAGCCCAAGGCAGTAGTTTAACCAGCTGAGCTACCCAGGTGCCTGATCCATGGCTCCTTTTAATAGGGAATTCTGTTTACAAATCTGGATCTGGCCCTGGGTATGTTCACTGATGCTGGGGTGTCATTGCCTCTAGACTATTTCAGGAGAGCAAGCTGAAATGGAAGATCAACCAACTATATATATGTGTATATGTGTGTGTATTTATGTGTGTGTGTGTGTGTGTGTGTGTGTGTGTATAAAATCATGAGTTCACACTGATACATCCGGTAATCCTAATCCAACTTTCCAGCCTTTCTCCATTCCACATTTGTATATCACTTCTTCAACATTGAGAAGTTTGGATTCCAGCATCATCACTACTTTCATTTATTTGTTTGTTGCTACCATTCATAGAAAGTAGTTTCAGAATTGCTACACTCACAGTCCTGATTGTAGGCAGAATTCTGAGATGGCACCCAAGATTCTCTGCTCCTCCCCCTGAGTGTGGATGTGAACCATGAGCAGGATGGAATACTCCTGTGATTAGGTCATATTGTATGGGACAGTTGAGAAAGGAAGATTATCTTCAGTGGGTCAAACTCCTGGGCCCTTAAAGGGATTGAGTCTCTCCTGGCAAAAGAGATTTGAAGTGTGGGAGGGATTTGACTTGAGGGAGAGTCTGTTGCTGGCTTTGAAGTTGTAAGCAGAATTTACCGGATGAAGTTGGATATGTAGCTAAGGCAATTTCTGAGCAAAGTGTTGAGTGAAGGTACTGCCTGATTTCTTCTTGCTGCTTATAGGAAAATATGAGAGAATAAAGTTAAGTCGAAAGAAGTTTTATTAAAAGGGAACCAGGACTAGATGATTTAGTTAATTTTGAGCCTGTCTCAAAAAGATGGCAAATAATGTTAAAATGAAGAAATTGCTTTTGAAAGTGTGATTCAGAGAAGAAACCAAGTATGTACATATAACCTTTTGCTACATAAAACGTAAAACCTCTGAAAGATCATAAAGTCAGATTATTCAGTTACACTGGAGGCTCTTTTTTTTTTTTTAAGATTTTATTTATTCATTTGACGGACGGAAATCACAAGTGGGCAGAGAAGCAGGCAGAGAGAGAGGAGGAAGCAGGCTCCCTGCTGAGCAGAGAGCCCGATACGGGGCTTGATCCCAGGACTCTGGGATCATGACCTGAGCCGAAGGCAGAGGCTTTAACCCACTGAGCACCCAGGTGCCCCAACACTGGAGGCTTTTTCAAGAAATTAATGTGTGCTTCACAAATTTTCTGAATCAAACCAGGTGATCTCTAGAAAGCTTATGGATATTACTCCTTAGCCATTTCAACTGGAGTTACAGATAAACAGGAGATTGTTTTGCAAAGATTTGCAGGCATAGCTTTTGTCTAATTTAGACTCAACATGAGCAAGCTTCTCATTTGTTGACTTTGAAGATGGAGGAATCCATGTGGCAAGGAAGGCACACAGCTTCTAATCACTGAGAATAGCCTTCAGCTGACAGCAAGGAAATGGGCATCTCAGTCCTGTAACTACAAAGAACTTGGCTTCTGCCAGTGACCTCAATGAACTTTGGAAGAAGATTCCTCCCCCGAACTTTAAGAGAGGAATGCAGCCCTACCATAATCCTGATTTCGGTCTATGAGACCCTAAGCAAAGAATCCAGCTACTTCGTGATGGACTTTTGACCTCCTAAACTGTTAGTGTCTTATGCCACCTCCAGTTTGTTTGTTAAGTTTGTGGTGATTTGTTACACAGCATGGATAACTAATATAGTTCTGCAAAAACCAAACATACTAAGTAATAATGCAAGTCCATGAGGAGGTCGTAGTGATTGTGATCACATGGAAGAGCAGGAGTTGGCTTCTGGTGGGACCAGGGAATGTATTTATACTGGGAATGGAGGTATTATAGAGGGCTCGTATCCAGATATATTTCTAGCTTGTGGGTCTTAGGTAGGAAACTATAAGTGTCACCATCTGCTGGCAGGGCCATTAATTTTGTGTTGGGAGATGTTGGGATGAAGACTACAGTAAGATAATAAAGACTTAGAATAGCTATTGACGGTTGTGAGGAAAAATGAATAGGACTGTAGGAGCTTTAAGGGCTGTAGAATGTAAATTTGCAGAGACAATCATTCTGCCTATTTGTATGATGTTCTTGAGTCTTAATCAGGAGCCTGGGTGTTTGAATGGAATACAGTGATGAGGAGGAGGGAGTTATTCCAGAATAAAAGTTGTTCGTTGTAGGTAAAGCTAAAGGACTTTCAGGTTTATTATGCCTGAGGAGTGGATAATAATGAAAATAAAGAAAACTGAAGAACTGGAAGATAGGTTATGGGACCAGTGAATGAAATATGAGAGCCCAGAACATATCAGCTGAAAAAATATTTGTTAAATCAATAAATATTGGAAATTCATGGTTTCAGGAGAGGAACTATCTGTAGTAATGGCAGAGTTAGCCATAGTTGGGGCTGCTGAAATAAATTGGGAAGAGGTCATTAGAGTTGAGTAGTTCACAGAAAAATGAGTTTATCTCTTGAATGTATTCAAATGAATTTTAAAATCTCTCAAGAATTAGAAAAACTTGGACTTCAGAGTCTTTGATTCATGGAAGGAAATGACTAAGAGTATGGATGGATTACAACAGGGGGTCGGCAAACTGCAGCCTGTGGGCCAAATCCAGCCTGCACCCTGTTTTTGTAAATAAAAATTTTATTGGAAACCGCCATGCCTGTTCTTTCACTCTGAGTAAAAGAACTCACTGCTTCCACAGTTTACTCTTGACCGTGGCTGCTTTTGTGCTTCAGTGGTAGCATTGAAGAGTTGCAGCAGAGACCATGTGGCCTGCAAAGCTTAAAATACTCATGATCTGGCCCTTTAGAAGAAAAAGTTTGCCAATTCCTGCATCAAAGCTGTGAACATTTTCTGCAGCAAAATGTATGCATGCAAAACTTTGCTGACAATTTTAGGAACTTCTGTGATTCCTAACAGCCAAAGATTGGACTCCGGTTAAGAGGACCTTTTGGATCAACGTTCACACTATGTTCTCCGCTACATTTCATCTTATCCTGTGCCTTGCCCCTGTTAGTTGGCTCACCGTGCCAAAGACTTGGACATTTCCATATTGGTGGGTTACAGAGCCTCACCTCATTCAGGGGCCACAGATGGTACTGCAGAGCAGCTGTTAACAGTTTTTGTTGTGCAGCAGCCACAACAGATCAGTACAAATCAGCACGTGTTGCGCCATACCCCGACCGCGTCTCTGTGTAGGTGTTTAGAGGAAACCAGAATTGATCATGGTTCAGTAATGTCCTATCTTTAGGGAAAGTATAACATTTTTGAGAAACAAATGGGTGCTTAATTCTTCTAGGCTATTTCTAGTGAAGTCTGTTAAAGGAAGGGTTTTTTTTGTTTGTTTGTTTTTTTCAGGAGTACCTATGTTTAGATAAGGGAGAAAGAGAGAAAAACTGGTTTGTTTGATGAAAAACTGTTTTAGTCACTGGCTGTTCTCTAATAGGTGTCACTTTAAAATTTTTTCTGCTAATGTTAGCCACAGTACTGAATCTGTTTGGATCCATTTAAGAATCCTTAGTTGAACTTGATTTTTGTTATGACTAATTTTGGTCACTGTTTTAACACAAGGGTACTTAACATTCCCATTGGCTTTGTCATGCTCCTATCTTACAAACAAGAAGACAACATTCACAGTCTTTTAGATTTTTTACAGTTTAACCTACTTGTGTTCAATATTCTAGGTACTCAGCAGCTAAGGTGCCCACATGTCCTTTTGAACTTTTGGTCATTTTCTGTTGGTTCTCTTAAAAATATCCCTTATATTCCAAGATGCTATGTCAACTCCAATCAACAAGTATCAGTAAAAAAAACCCTGTTTTCTGGCGCTTGCCTTTAGGACCTGAATTCATGTCTTGGGGGGTTGCTGGGTTGCTGCTCAGACGAAGTACTAGAAGTGAGATTCTCAGGACTAGACTGAGCACTGTCCATTTGTAGAGTCCCCAAGTCTGGGAGTGGGAGAGGAGAACAGTAAATGGGAACTGACTGGGATGTAAGCAGACTACGCATTAGATTACTGGGCCCTGGCAGAGATGTCAGTGGAGATGGAGCTCAGTTGGGCAGAGGAGAGTGAAGCAGGCGTGGAGGAGTCTCCAAAACTGAGGCAGTCAAGGCTGTCTAGGCTCTCTGCTTTGAGGCTCTGTGTCCTGTTCCATAGCTATGTGTATATCCTTTTACTAATATCATACTGCCTTGATTATTGCATCTTTTTAGTATATGCTAAAATTTGGTGGTGTGTTTGGGTACCTGGGTGGTTAAGCATCTGCCTTTGGCTCAGATCATGATCCCGGGGTCCTGGGTTCGAGTCCCTTGTTGGGCTCCCTGCTCAGCAGAAAGCCCGCTTCTCCCTCTTCCTGTGCCCCTCCCCCCTGCTCATTCTCTCTGTCTCTCTTTCTGTCTTTCCAATAAATAAATAAAATCTCTTAAAAATTTTTAAAAAATTTGATGGTGTGCTCCAACTCTGTTCTTTGTCTCAAATTGTTTGAGCTATTTTAGTTTCTTTTTAAAAAAAGTTTTTATTTTAATTCCAGTTAACTTACATTGTTATATAGTTTCAGGTGTATCGCTTCTCAGCCTTTTGGCTAAGGTCGAGTATATAGTTTTGGGTGTACAATGTAGTGATTCATCACTTACATACATCTCCTGGTGCTCATTAGGACAAGTGTACTCTTTAATCCCTATCACCTGTTTCACTCATCCCTCAACCACCTTCCCTCTGGTAACCATCAATTTGTTGTCTATAATTAAGAATCTGTTTCTTGGTTTTTTTTTTTTTTTAAGATTTTATTTATTTATTTGAAAGACAGAGATCACAAGTAGGCAGAGAGGCAGGCAGAGAGAGAGGCAGGCAGAGAGAGAGGAAGGGAAGCAGGCTCCCTGCTGAGCAGAGAGCCTGACGTGGGGCTCGATCCCAGGACCCTGGGATCATGACCTGAGCCGAAGGCAGCGGCTTTAACCCACTGAGCCACCCAGGCGCCCCTGTTTCTTGGTTTCTTATTCTCTTTTTTCTCCTTTGCTCATTTGCTTCATTTCTTAAGTTCTACATAAAAGTGAAATCATAAGGTATTTGTCTTTCTGTGACTGGCTTATTTCACTTAGCATTATACTGTCTAGCTACATCTGTGTCCTTACATATGGCAAGATTTCATTCTTTTTTATGGCCGCATAATATTCCATTATATGTACATACATATATATAATGGAATATTATATATATATGTATACACACATATTATATATATGTGTGTGTGTATATATACATTTTATACATTTTAAAGAAGAGATTGATATATATGCATACACACACACATATATATATCAATCTCTTCTTTATCCGTTCATCAACACATCGATACATTCACCAGTACACTCGCACTGCTTCCACAATTTGGCTATTATAAATAGTGCTGCTGTAAACATAGGGATGCATAGTCCTTTGAATTAGTATTTTTGTATTCTTTGGATAAATATCCAGTAATATGAGTGCTGGATCATAGGGTAGTTCTATTTTTAACCTTCTGACAACCTCTGTACTGTTTTCCAGAGTGGCTGCACCAATTTGCACTCCCACCAATAGTGCACAAGGGTTCTTTTTTGTCCTCATCATCACCAATACCTGTTGTTTCTTGTGTTGTCAATTTTAGCCATTCTGACAGTTTTGAGGTGATACCTCATTGTAGTTTTGATATTGGGCCCTTTTAGTTTCTTTACTTTTTCACATACATTTTAGAATTCTCCTGTTTATACATATGAAGAATCCTGCTAGGATTCTGTTTGAAATTATTTTGAATCTAAAGATTATTTGGAGAGGAGCCTGGTTGGGTCCATCAGTTAAATGTCTGACTCTTGATTTCAGCTCACGTCATGATCTCAGGGTAGTGGGATCAGGCCCCTCATTGGGCTCTGTCCTGGGTGTGAAATGTGCTTAAGATTCTTTCTCTTCCCCTCTGCCTTCCCCCGACTGCCTGTTCGAGTGCTCACTCTCTCTCTTTCTCTCACTTTCTCTCTGGGGGAAAAAAACAAAAAACAAAAAACTACAAATTTTTTTTTTCAAAAGTTAAAGGTCATTTAGAGAGAATTATATTATACCTTAACTATATGGAGTCTTTCAGTTCCATCAACAGCAATGTATCTCTCATTTTTGTAGGTCTTTCTTTCTTTTATTTAGGCTTTATAGTTTTTAGCATAGAGCTCCTTAACAGATTTCATTAAGTTTGTACTTAATTTATACCTAAAAATTTCATTTTTTAAGCCATTATAAATGGTATCACTTAAAAATGCCTAGTAGAGGGGCACCTGGGTGGCTCAGTGGGTTAAAGCCTCTGCCTTCAGCTCAGGTCATGATCCCAGGGTCCTAGGATCGAGCCCTGCATCGGGCTGTCTGCTCAGCCAGAAGCCTGCTTCCATTCCTCTCTCTGCCTGCCTCTCTGCCTACTTGTAATCTCTCTCTGTCAAATAAATAAATAAAATCTTAAAAAAAAATGCCTTGTAGAATTTGCCAGTGTAGCCTGGGGTTTTCTTTTCCCTTTTTTCCAAAAAATTTAAGCTATGAATTCTATTTATTTAATAAATATAGAACTATCCATGTTATTTCTTTGTTCTTGGGTTGAGTTCTGATAGTTTATGACTTTCCTGGAATTGGTCCATTTCCTCTAAATTAGCAAATTCATTTACATAGAATTTTTAGTAATATTTCTTTAGGGTCATTGCTCATATATTTTTTCCTTGTGTTGGCAATTTATGTCTTCCCTTTTTTCTTGATCTGGCTAGAAGTTCAGTTTATCTCATTCATTTCTATTTCTCTGCTGTAGTTTTATTTTTAACATTGATTTCTGTTCTGTGCTTTCTTTCCTTTTGCTTGCTTTTCCTAGTTTTCTAATTCCTAATATTTTAAGGTAGATGCTCTAATTATGGAGACTTGCTTTATCTATCTATCTATCTATCTATTTATTTATTTATTTATTTAGAGAGTGCACAAGTGGGGAGAGGGCCAGAAGAAGATGGAGATAATCTCAAGCAGACTCCATGCTGAGCAGGGCCCTCATGACCCTGAGATCATGACCTAAACTGAAATCAGGAGTTGAATGCTTAACCATCTGAGCCATCCAGGCACCCCATAGGTGCATATACACTTACAATTACTATGTCTGGTGAATTGATCCTTTTATCATTTTGTAATGTCCCTCCTTATCTCCTGTGATTTTTCTTCTTCTAATGTCAACTTTGTGTGATATTAATATATTCACTCAAGTTTTAAAAAAATTATTGTTTGTCGAAGATTATTTGACAATAGAGTTGAGGGTCCATATCTGGGCTCTCTACTCTGTTCCACTGGTCTATGTGTCTGTTTTTTTGCCAGTACCATGCTGTCTTGGTGATCACAGCTTTGTAGTAAAGCTTGAAATCAGGTAACGTGATGCCCCCAGTTTTATTTTTGTTTTTCAACATTTCCTTAGCGATTCGGGGTCTCTTCTGATTCCATACAAATTTTTGGATTATTTGCTCCAGCTCTTTGAAAAATACCGGTGGAATTTTGATCGGAATGGCATTAAAAGTATAGATTTCTCTAGGCAGTATAGACATTTTAACAATGTTTATTCTTCCAATTCAAGAATAGTCTTCCATCTTTTTGTGTCTTCTTCAATTTCTTTCATGAGTTCCTTGAGTACAGTTCCTTTACCTCTTTGGTTAGGTTGATTCCCAGGTATCTTATGGTTCTTGGTGCTGTAGTAAATGGAATCGATTCTCTAATTTCCCTTTCTGTATTTTCATTGTTAGTGTATAAGAAAGCTACTGATTTCTGTACATTGACTTTGTATCCTGTCATGTTACTGAATTGCTGTATGAGTTCTAGTAGTTTGGGGGTGGAGTCTTTTGGGTTTTCCATATAAAGAATCATGTCATCTGCGAAGAGAGAGAGTTTGACTTCTTCATTGCCAATTTGGATACCTTTTATTTCTCTTTGTTTTCTGATTGCTGTTGCTAGGACTTCTAATACTATGTTGAACAAGAGTGGTGAGAGTGGGCATCCTTGTCGTGTTCCTGATCTCAACGGGAAGGCTGCAAGCTTTTTCCCATTGAGGATGATATTTGCTGTGGGTCTTTCATAGATAGATTTTATGAAGTTCAGGAATGTTCCCTCTATCCCTATACTTTGAAGTGTTTTAATCAGGAACAGATGCTGGATTTTGTCAAATGCTTTTTCTGCATCAATTGAGAGGACCCTCTTACACTGTTGGTGGGAATGCAAGTTGGTGCAGCCACTTTGGAGAACAGTGTGGAGATTCCTTAAGAAATTAAAAATAGAGCTTCCCTATGACCCTGCAATTGCACTACTGGGTATTTACCCCAAAGAAACAGATGTAGTGAAAAGAAGGGCCATCTGTACCCCAATGTTTATAGCAGCAATGGCCACGGTCACCAAACTGTGGAAAGAACCAAGATGCCCTTCAGCGGACGAATGGATAAGGAAGATGTGGTCCATATACACTATGGAGTATTATGCCTCCATCAGAAAGGATGAATACCCAACTTTTGTATCAACATGGATGGGACTGGAAGAGATTATGCTGAGTGAAATAAGTCATGCAGAGAGAGTCAATTATCATATGGTTTCACTTATTTGTGGAGCATAACAAATAGCATGGAGGACAGGGGGAGATGGAGAGAAGGGAGTTGAGGGAAATTGGAAGGGAGGTGAACCATGAGAGACTATGGACTCTGAAAAACAATCTGAAGGTTTTGAAGGGGCGGGGGGTGGGAGGTTGGGGGAACCAGCTGGTGGGTATTAGAGAGGGCACGGATTTCATGGAGCACTGGGTGTGGTGCAAAAACAATGAATACTGTTACGCTGAAAAGAAATAAAATTATTGTTTGCTTGGTGTATTTTGTTCTACATTCATTTATTCAACAACTTTAATTGACTGTCTGCTAGATAAAGCCCTCATGAAATCTATATGCCAGTGGGGAGACATTGAAAATATGCAAAAATATATATCACAAAATCAGGGAGTAGTAAGTGTTATGAATTAAAATGAAGCCAGTTTAGGGGATGGGGAGTGACTAAGGGCTTGTAGATAGAGTAGTCAGGTGGCCTCTCTGAGGGGGTGGCATTCAGGCTAAGACCTGGATGATGGATCCACGAGGGAGCCAGCCACATGGGTATCTGAGAAGGAGCCATGCGAAAGAGGAGCTGTAAAGGCTATTCTGTTCAAGGCTCTGAGTCAAGGTGCTTGTTACATCTTTTTCAGTTCTTTATTTTTAACCTTTCTGTATCATTATATTTCAAGTTGGATTCTTGAAAGAAGTGTATTGTTGGGTCTTGCTTTTTAATGTGTAATGGTAATCATTGTCTTTTAATTGGTGTATTTAGCTCATTTAAGTTTAATGTAATTATTGATATGGTTAGATTTAATTCTACCATTTCATTATTTTTGCTTCTTTCTGTTCTTTGTTCTCTGCTTCATCTTTCCTGATTTCTTTTAAATTAATCTGAGTATTTTTAGAATTTCATTTTTATTTACCTGTCAGATTTTAATTATGTCTCTTTGTATAGTTTTTTTAAATGGTGGCTTTAGGGAACTATAAAAATATATTTTAAATTTTATATAATCTACTTAGAATTAATATTTTATCATTTCAAATAAAAAATAGGAATTGTGCAACCACATAGGCTCTTTTACCAATCCTGATGGCGTTGTTATATGTGTTACATTTACATGCATTGAAAATCCCATTAGGCAAGGGCACCTGGGTGGCTCGGTTGTTAAGTGTCTGCCTTCCACTCAGGTCATGATCCCAGGGACCTGGGATAAAGCCCTGTTTTGGGCTCCTTGTTCCTGGGGGAGGCCTGCTTCTTCCTCTTCCACTCCCCTTGCCTGTATTCCCTCTCTCTCTCTCTCTGTCAAATAAATAAATAAGATCTTAAAAAAAATCCCATCAGGCAATGATGATAATTTTTGCTTTCAACAAGTTAAAGGTGAAAAATATTGTTCTATTTATTCCAGATATTTACCTTTTCTTTTGTTGTCCCTTCATTGCTTGTATTCCAGGTTTCTCTTTGTTACCCTTTCCCTTTCACTTGGAGAACTTATTTTAGATTTTCTTTTTTAATTTTTAATTTTTGAGATAGAATATATATACCATAAAATTCACCCATTTAATGTGTATGTTCAGTGGCTCTTAGTATATTCAGTAGTTTTTAGCATATTCATGGAGTGTGCAGCCATCATCACAGTCACTTTTAGAACATTTTTATCCTCCCCAAAAGAAACTACTGGAGATAGCCAGGAGGGAAGGGGCCAGGGAGTGATGATTAGGCAGAGCACAGAGGATTTTTAAGACAATGAGACTTGTCTGTATGATATTGTAATGATGGATACATGTCATTATAAATTGTTCATAACCATAAAATGTACAATATCAAGAGAAAATCCTAATGTAAGTTGTGGAGTTTGGATGATAATGATTTGTCAGTGTAGGTTTATCAATATTAACAAATGTACAACTGCAGTGGGGGTTATTGATAATAGGGAGAAGCTATGCATGTTGGGTACAAGGGATATATGGTAAATCTCTGTATCTTCCTCTCAATATTGCTGTGAACCTCAAACTGTCCTAAAAAGTAGTCTGTTAAAAACAAAATACTCCCTGTCCCTTAGCCATCATCCTCAACTCTACCACTCCACAAAGCCCTATGTAACTACTAATCTATTTCTATTTCTATAGATTTGCTTATTCTGGATATTTCATGTAAATGGAATCATATAATATGTGGACCTTTCACTTAACAGAATGTTTTTAAAATTCATGTTGTGGGGCGCCTGGGTGGCTCAGTGGGTTGGGCCACTGCCTTCGGCTCGGGTCATGGTCTCAGGGTCCTGGGATCGAGTCCCGCGTCGGGCTCTCTGCTCAGCGGGGAGCCTGCTTCCCTCTCTCTCTCTCTGCCTGCCTCTCTGTCTACTTGTGATCTCTGTCTGTCAAATAAATAAATAAAATCTTTAAAAAAAAATTCATGTTGTGGCATGTATCAATATTTAATTTCTCTTCATTGCAAAAATAATATTCTGTTGTATAGATATAACACATTTATCTCCAGTTGATGGGCATTTGTGCTGCTCACGCTTTTTTTTACTATTATGAATAATGCTACTATAAACATTCATGTACAAGTTTTTGTGTGGAGATATATTGTCATTTCTCTTAGATGTTTACTTAGGAGTGGGATTTCTGGGTCCTTTGGTAACTCTGTATTAACGTTTTGAGGGACTGATAGATGGTTTTCCAAAGTGTCTGTAAGATTTTACATACCCACCAATAGTGTATGAGGGTTCCAGTTTTTATATATGCTTGTTAACACTTGTGAGTTCCTCATTTTGTTGTTTTTGTTGTTTGTTTTTAATGATAACCATTTCAGAGGGTGTGGAGTGGTGTCTCTGTGATTTTAATTTATGTTTCTTTGATGCTTAATTATGTTGGTGTATATATTAGCCATTTGTAAATGTTTTTTTAGAGAAATATCTATTCAGAGCCTTGCATGTTTTAAAATTGAGTTATTTGGTTTTTTATCATTGAGTTCTAACAGTTTGTATATTCTGGATTATTAGTCCTTTATGAGATATATGATTTGCACATATATTCTCCCATTCTTTGGGTTGTCTTTTCATGTTCTTGATGGTTTCCTTTGAAGCACAGAAGTTTTAAATTTTGGTGAAGCTCAATTTAATTTTTCCTTGTTTTGTGCCTTTAGTGCCATTGACTAACCTACGCTCATGAATTGTGCCTATGTTTTCTTCTAAGAGTTTTATAGTTTTAGCCCTTACATTCAGATCTGGATTCCATTTGGAGTTAATTTTTGTGTATGATGTGAGATAGGTGTCCAGCTTTATTATAAGTATTCTTTAAATAAAGGAATTTTTGAATTTTCTTGGCTATTTGAATTTCCATATGAAATATATGATCATTTCTTTTCAATTTCTGTAACATTTCTTTGAAAACAAGTCTGTTGGTGACAAGTTCTCAGTTTTCTTTCATCTTACAGTGTATTTATTTTACCTTTATTCCTAAAGTACATTTTCTGTACATTTAACATAGCAGTATTTTTCTTTCAACACTTAAAAAATGTTGGTCTACCATCTTCTGGCTTTATTTTTGATGAGTACTCTGTAGTAATTCAAGTATTTGTTATCATTATGTAATGTGTCTTTTTTTATATTTGCTTTTAGGATGTTTTTTAATCTTTGGCTTTTAATGGCTTAATATGTGTCTAGGTATAGGCTTTAAAGACTTTTTAATTTATTATTTTTGTTTTAGTTAGTTCACCATGTTTGGCAGTCTCTGAGGTTCTTGGATCTGTAAATTTACCTCCTTCACCATGTTTGGGAAATTTTTAGCTGTTATTTCTTCAAATATTTGTCTGCACCTGTCTGTCTTCTCTCTTAAATCTTATATATAACATGAGTTCTAACTTTTTTTTTTTATAATTGTCTCGTAGCTCTCTGTGATTCTTCTCATTTTTTCCTATTTAGACAATTATTTCTATTGATCTGCCTTCAGGTTCATTGACTCTTTCCTCTGACATATCCATTCTACTATTGGGCCCTTCCAGTGAATTTTTTATTTCCATTATTATATTTTTCAATATAACCAGATATCCCTTTTTTAATAGTTTGTTTTTCTTTGCTGAGCACTTCTATTTTGCATTTGTTTCAAAAGTGTTAGCTTTCCATTTATGTATCATGGTCATAAACACTGATTTTAAGTCTTTTTCTGATTATTAGAACATTTGGATCATTTTGTGGTTGGCATCTTTTATCTTATTTCTTGGGAGCTGGTTAATTTTTCCCGTTTCTTTGTATGATTATTTTTGGATTGTGTCTTTGACATTTTGAATATTGTGTTAAGATATTCTTAGTCCTATCCAAAACTTCTGGAGAATGCTGGGTTTTTGTTTTGTTTTGTTTTGTTTGTTTGTCTGAGTGTGTGGTTTCTTTTTTAGCTGAGAGTCAAACTGATTAGTTTTAGACTGTAAGTCCTGATCTACTTCCTATGAGCTGTTTTTCCTTGCAGTATTCATTTCCAAAGCATTTGTATGCTATTCTGATTTGACCCATGTATGTGTTACCCAGGGACCTGTGTGGACCCTGGCTGGTGGGCCACACCATCTTCAGTTCTCATTGCTTTTCTCTGGTTGATTCTGGTAGGTTTCACATAGCGCACCTCAGGAGTGAGTGCAGGTATACAGATATAAAGGGTATTTTTTCCTTTCTTACCCCTTTACCCTATGATTTTCCCTTTACTCTCTTGCAGGGGCTTTCTGTTCTGATATTCTTGCTAGAAAACCTTTTTATGCAATGTAGCAGTTCTCATAAATGTAGCTTATGCCTCTAGGCAAAGCTGGAGTGGAGTGGAAAATTAAAAAATTCTCTACCCACAGATGTAAAGCATAGAGTATCAGGAAGGTTCTATTCTATGTATGTTGTTTGGTGATCTGCTTTGTTTAATTATGGCCAAATTAAAAACACAGAGTGCCATAAGTGCTCTGACACACAGGGCTGTTAATGTTGCTTATGGTTCAGGGGAGTAGGCACCATGCCTCTTTGTTGCTGGTTCTTTCCTGGCATGGGGTCAGGAGAGCCAGCAAGTATCCTCCCTGCAGGGCCACTTCTGTTACTGAGAAGACAACTGCTGTTTGTTGCTGGCACTCACCTGCTTTATGGCCTCACAGGACCAGTGCTGCTGGTTGGGAAGACATGAAGTGCCACTCCAGAGCCAGCACTTGCCTGGTAGGAAGAGCAGGAGATCGATAGCTCTTTGACTTGTAAGGACTTCCATTTCCGGTGCTAGCACTGAGGAGAGACTTGCAGCTTTGTTGCTTGTGCATGGCTGGCATAGGGTAGATCAGATCACAAGAACTTCATCCCACAGACCCTTCACCACCCATCTGCCACCCTGTGCCTTGGAGAGAGAAAATTTTGGGAACTTTCTGTCCGCTCTTGCTCTCAGTTGTTCGTTGTGTTCAGAGCCTAAGTCAAGAAATATAGAAGTCAGAAACCATCCCCCAACTGCTCTTTAAGACCTGGGTTCTATATCCTTTTTGCTTGCTTTTATTCAGTATTCATTGTCTTCTGGTAGTTTCGCCCTCCCCTCCCTTCCTCTCCTTTCTCATTAAATGTAGGCTCCACGCCCAGTGTGAAGTCTAGTGTGGGACTTGAACTCAAAACCCTGAGATCAAGACTTGAGCTGAGATCAAGAGTGACACTTAAGTGACTGAGCCACCCAGACACCCCTTACCTTCTTTATTTTGTTCAGATTTTTTTTGTTGTAATTAAATGGAAAGATGGGGTAGACTGTGTGTATTCCATCATGAGTGAAATTGGAATCTCCTGTAAAATATATTTTAATTCACTCCAGTTCTCGGATCAAAATTATGAGCTAGGATTTCAGTTCCTGTTCTTGGCTTTGTGCAGCAAAACTGACTCTACTTGACTTATGCATAATAAGAATACGGAAGTCCAGTGAATCACACTTGATGTGAAATGTAGGAAAAATGCCCCAGACCATGCTGTAAACTTAGTTTTCTGATAAAACTGCGGTGGTCATTGCCAAAAATTGGATATCAGAGAGTACCACGACCTCTTAAGAGCAGGGAGTTTTGTCTCGCAGGAGGTGTGGTACTGTTACCCTTAAGGAAACTGCTATGGTCTGAATATTCTCCAGAATTCATATTCTGAAATCATAACCCCCAAGGTGATGGTAATAGGAGGTGGGGCCTCTAGGAAGTGATTAGGTCATTAATGTGGAGCTCTCATGAATGGGATTAGTGCCCTGTGCAAAGGGCCCAAGAAAGCTTTCTTACCCCTTCACCATGTGAGGTTACATCAAAAAGACAGCCTCTGTGAACTAGGAAGTTGAGACACTAAATCTGCTGGCACCTTGATCTTCAACTTCCCAGCTTCCAGAAGTGTGAGACAAAAATGTTTATGGCTTATAAGCCACTCAGTTTATGGTATTTTTGTTATAGTGGCCTAAATGGACTAACATGGCAAGTTAGCATTCCATTGTCCATGAGTTACAACTCCAGGGGATGTAATGGCTGGATCTGGATTGCATTCCTGTGTCAAATCTGTAAGGGAGGCTGGCAAAATTAGCACCTGACTTTCCCTCTTCTGTGAGAGGTAGTCTCTGTCTTTTACCCCAAGAGTCATTATGCAGGGGTATTTCCTAAATACAAAAGAGAGTTCAGTTTCTCCATGGGCAGAGAAAATGACATGGTATTTGTATAGTCACCATTTACACAACACAGTTGCTTAGTTCACAAACTTTGCTTTCCTCTGTGGTTGCCCAGATCCAGTTCATTAGGGAAACCTGATGTCTGTCTCTTTAAAATGCATCCCATAGCTTCTTACCTCTGAACCCTTAACTTCTGTGCCCTAGTCCAGACCACTGTCAGTGTTCCCATAGACCACATCACTGTCTTCTTAATTCCTGTCTTGACTTTGCAACAGGATTTTCTTCACAGAGCAGCCAGAATATTTTGTAAGGTTTATTTTGATATAATTTTAACTTTACAGAAAAGTTACAAGAATACCATATAGAACTTCCTTATGCCCTTTTTCTGGATTCATCAGTTGCTAACATTTTGCCCGATTGCTTTGTCTTCTCTTGGCTTTCTTCAGGAACTAATACAAACTCTGTTCCCCCTACTTATATATCCCCCTACTCACTCACATATATATATGCACATATATATGAATTATGTGTGTATGTTTTCCTATTCCCCAACCTTTGAAATAAGTTGCAGCCATCTTGCTCCTTTACTCCTAAATTCTTCAGTGTTGTTTTCCTAATAACATTATATATTTTTTATATAACCATGAATTTAACCTTGATAAAATACTATTATCTAATCCATAGTCCACATTTGTCTCAATAATATCCTTTATAAACAGTTTTTTAAAAATATTTATTTCTTTGACAGAGAGAGAGACGGAGAGAGAGCACAAGAAAGCAGAGCTACAGGCAGAGGGAGAGAGAGAGAAGCAGGCTCTCTGCTGAGCAGGGAGCCTGATGTGGGGCTTGAACCCAGGACCCTGGAATCATGACCTGAGCTGAAGGGCTGATTAACCAACTGAGCTACCCAGGCACCCCCACAATCTCCTTTATAATTATATTCCCACTAGTTTAGTAGTCATACTTTTTTAAAAAAATATTTATTTATTTAAAGAGGGGAGAGTGAGAGAGCAAGCACGAGAGTGGTTGGGGGGCAGAGGGAGAAGGAGAGGGAGAGGGCAGGCTCTCCGCTGAGCAGGGAGCCTGATATGGGTCTTGATCCCAGGACCCTGAGATCATGACCTCAGCCGAAAGCAGAGGCTTTAACCCACTGAGCCACCCAGGCACCCCAGTTCCTCTGTCTTTAAAAAAAAAAAAAAAGAATCTTTGATATATATGAAGACTATAAGCCATTTATTTTATAAATATGTAGAAGCTGTAAATATGTAGCAACAGATGTAGGATTTGATTTTGCCTGTTTTTCCTCATCATTAGGGTTTGGGTGTGCATTTTTAGAAAGTCTGTCATAGAAATGCTCTTGTGTTCCTACATCCTCATATCAGGAATACATGATACCAGTGCATCCCAGTATTGGTAACATTAGTTTGATCACTTGTTTAAGGTAGTGTAATACCAGATCTCTTCCCTGCTATTTTTCTCTTTGTACTTATTAAGTAATTTGCAGGGAGATTTTGAGAGTAGGGAAGGACCCTCTCTGTTCATTATCAAGCTTTTCTCCAATAGTTTTAGCATCCATTGATGATTCTTGTGTGAATCAGTTATTACTGTGATGATTACAACATGGTGATTTTTCTAACTCCATCATTCATTTTATATTTATTATTCTATTTCAAGGAGGAGCTTTCTCTTATTTATTTATTCATATACACCCAGGAGTTCCTGGTTGAGTCAGCCATTTCTAATCCATTACTTTCATTGTTTATTTTGATGCCCTAATTATCCCAGAAGAAGCCCCTCAACCTGCCCTTTGTTCTTTAACATATCCTTGTCATTTTTGCACTTTCTTATTTTTTGGCACAAGCAGATGTTCCATGTTCATCTTGTATGAACAAGAATCAAACATTTCTTCAAGGAGCCCTATTTCCTTTTAGTGGAGAATGTAATATAGAATCCAGGATCTCTGTGCTGGGGCCGCTGGGGTGTCCTTGCTTCCATCCATTCTCTGTATACAGAGCTTGAGAATAACTTACACCCATGTACACCTATATTTATATTTACCTATTAGAAATTGTGGGTTCATATTGATATCCCTGATTTCAGTCAAATTCTGTAGGGTTCATCCTAGTTTTTCTTCTTTTCACTTTTGTTATTCCCTTTTCCAGTGGAGAAATTTGGCTTCCATTTCCTCAAAAGTATTTTTTCATTTGCTTAATTCTTCATTGTAATGAAACAGTTTCAGAATTCTTAATGCATACCACTGCAAAAGAGAAACAAATGTATTAACTAGAATTCAGTATTTATTTATAGTTCTTTTGGGAGAGAGACACAGAGAGAGAGGGAACACAAGCAGGGGGAGTAGTAGATGGAGAAGCAGGCTTCCTGCTGAGCAGGGAGCCTGATGCCTGGCTCCATCCCAGGAGCCTGGGATCATGACCTGAGCCAAAGGCAGTCGCTTAATTGAGCCACCCAGGTGCCCCCAGTTCTTTTGGTCTTTTTTTTTTTTTTTTTTTTAGTATTTTATTTCCTTATTTGACAGAGAGAAATCACAAGGAAGCAGAGAGGCAGGCAGAAAGATGGGGAAGCAGGATCCCTGCTGAGCAGAGAGCCCATGCGGGGCTTGATTCCAGGACCTGAGATCATGACCTGAGCTGAAAGCAGAGGCTTAACCCACTGAGCTGCCCAGGAGCCCCTCTTTTGTTCTTTATATACTAGTTTTCTAGTGCTTTTGTTCTTTTTATACTAGTTTTCTAAGACTACCATAATTAATTACCACACACTTAGTAGCTTAAAACAACAAATTCTTGCCCAGTTTTGGAGGGCAGAAGTGTTGGAATCAAGATATTAGCACAGCCATGCTCCCTCCAGTGGCTCTAGGGGAACTCTTCCTTGCCTGTCCTAGCTTCTGGTGCCTCCAGGCATTCCTTGGCTTGTGGCTGCATAATCCAGGCTCTTTTCTCTCTGCCTCTCTTCACAGAGCTTTCTCTTCTTTGTGTCTTCTCACTCTTTTTTTTTTTTTTTAAACTTTCTATTTTTTAAAAAAATTTTTAGTTTTTTTATAAACATATAATGTATTATTAGCCCCAGGGGTACAGGTCTGTGAATTGCCAGGTTTACACACTTCACAGCACTCAGCGTATCACATACCCTCCCCAATGTTCATAACCCCACCACCCTCTCCCTACCCCCCTACCCCCCGGTCACCCTCAGCTTGTTTTGTGACAGTAAGAGTCTCTTACGGTTTTTGTCTCCCTCCTGATCTCATCTGGTTTCATTTATTCTTTTCCTACCCCCAAACCCCCCACGTTGCATCTCCACTTCCTCATTTCAGGGAGATCATATGATAGTTGTTTTTCTCCGATTGACTTATTTCGCTATGTCTTCTCACTTTTTTTTTTTTTTTAAGATTTTATTTATTTATTTGTCAGAGTGAGCACAGGCAGACAGAGTGGCAGGCAGAGGCCGACGAAGAAGCAGACTCCCAGTGAGCAAGGAGCCCGATGTGAGACTTGATCCCAGGACGATGGGATCATGACCTGAGCCGAAGGCAGCGGCTTAACCAACTGAGCCACCCAGGCGTCCCTATCTTCTCATTCTTAAGTGAGACTTAAGAATGTGACTTCAGGTCACATTCACTGCTTCTAGTGAGGAGGACACAAGTAGATCCTTGGTGGGGGGCCACCATTTAATCCAGTACAGAGTGTATAGTTACTTGGGTTATTATCTTCTGTTTACTCTTTCAGTGCATTTGTTGTTCATTTGAAATACAGTAGGATTCGGGGCACCTGGGTGGCTCAGTGGGTTAAAGCCTCTGCCTTCGGCTCAGGTCGTGATCCCAGGGTCCTGGGATCGGGCCCCGCATCGGGCTCTCTGCTCGGCATTGAGCTTGCTTCCTCCTCTCTCTGCATGCCTCTCTGCCTACTTGTGATCTGTCTGTCAAATAAATAAAATCTTTAAAAAAAGAAAAAAAGAAACAGTAGGATTCATTTGTTTCTGCTTATGTTGAATTTTAGGTTCCTCTCAGCCTTATTCGTTTGTTTTTGAATATGCAGAACATCAATAGTTTCAGAAGTCTAATAAGTTAATAAGTATAGAATTTAAAATTGTGACTGTAGTTAAGGGAATGGACAGATACTTGAGTGGAGAACAACAGAATGAGCCATATATACTTAGATATAGACCAGGTCATATTATTTGAATAAGTACTATATAAACTGAGATTGAAGGAATGAGAAGCCAGTCAGTCACGTAAAAGTGGAAAAAAAGAGCTTTCCCACAAATGGAAAAGCATGTGAGAGGCCTTGATGAGGGGAAAGAGCTGGATGTTGTAGAGGAGATGAAGGAAGCCCAGCAGATTAGTGCCTATTGGGGAAGAGGAAACATAAAATAAATGTAGTTGTAAAGAAAGCAAGAGCCACAACGTATGAGCTGTTGTGGGCTGTGTGAAGAGGCTGGGGAGCCAGTGAAGGACAATAAGCACTGGCATTTTTAGAAGTGTATATATATATATATATATATATATATATATATATATATGCATATATACAGTTTGTATATATATATGTGTGTGTGTGTGTACTTCTGTGTGTGTGTATAAATATGTGTGTGTGTATATATATATTTAAGGATTTATTTAGTTGTTAGAGTGTGAGCCCTGTATCTGCAGGGGCAGGTGAAGAGGGAGAGAGAATCCTAAGCAGACTCTGCTGAGTGTGGAATGCAGTGTGGGGCTTGATCTCACGACTCCAAGATCATGACCTGAGCCGAAACCCAGAGTTGGATACTTGACCGACTGTGCCACCCAAGGATATTTTTAAAAGACTGTATTGATTGCTAGGTGGAGCACATGAGGCAAGAATAAAAGTGGAGAGACAAATGGCAGGCCTGTTACAGTGTATAATAACTGAATAGAGGCAAGAGGTAATGTTGGCTCCCGTAAGGATGGTGAGGTGAATAAGCAGAAAAGTGGTTAGATTTAAGATGTATTTTGGGTTGAACTGACAAGACTAGTGAGGGAATTGAATTTAGGTGGAGAGAGGGTTTTGGATTTATGGTTGTTGGAGTATTTAAGGATGATCTCCAAGTTTATAGTTTGAACAACTATGGAAGAAATCAATTGCGAATGAAGCGGACATGAAGAATCAAGATTTCCCTGTTGGCCTACTACTATGTAGGAAATGCCTATGCAAATGCAAGTGGCAAGTTGATAGTTAAATATGCAACTTTAAGCTCAGGAAAGAAAATGGAATCTCAAACCGCTCATCTAGTCCCATTACTTCGGTTCATGCTTCCCTACTGCACATCTCTGGTCCGTGTTCGTACCCTGTCAGCATAAGCAGATTGTCAGGAGTTAGCCAGATCCTCTTTGAGGTTTTGTGGGCAATTCAGACTATAGATGGCCTTCATCTATTATTTTGGACCCTTACAGAATAAGAGATTTTGCCATTATTATGTATTAGGCTCTTTCCTGCCTCATCTGAACATACTGTATGAGATCACTCCAGCCGACTTTGCACCTGGAAAGGAAGTGTGTGTGTATATTCATGTTTGATATGTACTCTTTGGTTGATTTGGTGTGTATGTCAGTTTGTATACCAACATTACATTGTTTTAATTACAGTATTTTTATATTATGCTCTATAATTAGTAGGGCTAATCTTCTTGAATCATTTTAAAGGTATTTCTCCTTTTCTCACATACTTAGATGTAGAATCAAGATTGTTGACACATTTTTAAGAAGTATGGATTTTTCCCCTCAACCTCTTGCTTTTGCCTTAATTATTTGTTAATACTTTGTATTCTTATTTTCCATTGAGAAAAGTCTTTAAAGAAGGGCCTGTCTCTTACTAAGGTTTTTCCATTTGTTTCCTAAAGAGAGGCATCAATTTCCTTCCTTATTAAGCACTTGTTTTATATAAGTGCCATGTTAATTTCTGGGCAGGGAACTTATACAGTGAATTAAACAAAGTGAAATAAAGAAAGCATATTTTGAAATAAAATTGGGAGAGTATACTATGTTTGTAATTAAAATAGTGTGCTCTTGGGAGGAGTAAGCAGTTACTTTTAAGTATAATATATCAGTTTCTGGTCATTTTATTTATTTTTAAGAATCTTTTTAAAGTATCTTTTTTTCTATATTTTTATTTTTTAAGGGTCATACAGCAATGCTTCATACTGGTTCATGGCATCCCAAAATAAAGGGAGAATTTATGACTTGCTCAAATGATGCGTGAGTACAGTTGATAATTCATCTAATACATTCGTATCTTTCAATATTTTCTACATTTGTATTGTAACAAACTTGCCACTGAAATAGGAGATAGAGTATTGGAATCCTGATATTTACATATTCTTGTTCTTAATTTTACTTTGCTTTTACCTGATAGTATAAGGTTTGTTTAAATAAATATGGAAACTATGAAAAAGAGAGTTAGTATAAATTCTAGTACAGTTTATTCGGGAGCTCAGTGGATCAGACTGATGGTATTAAATGGACTCAAATGACTTTGAAGTTGTGACTAATAATTCGTTACTTTTTATAGTAAAGATTGATATCTTTCTGGGTATAATACCTAATATAGGTTTATTGTTTAAGTGATTGGTTTTTAGGAATAATAACTGAAAAAAATTGTTTAAATGATTATTAAGATTCTTTTTGCATTGTATCTATTGGCCTAGGACTCAAGAATATTACAGGGACTATTTGAGCAGCTTTTTCCTATATCGTTATATTGTATGATTAATTTTTAGTATACAGAATAGTTATAAGAATGCACTATTTATAGTATTATAAATTAAAATGGAAAACCTTATAAATTAAAAAATATAGATTGTGTTATTTAGGTGAAACTGTATTTTAGATTAAAAAGATTGTTGTTTTAGGTTGTTTTGTCTCATCTTTTTACTTTCTGATATTTATAATTTGCCATATTTACCTTCAAAAATTCCTGTTCACATTCTTAGATAGTATATATGTTTTCTGGAGTTGATCTTTAGGATAACAGACAAAAGACATAATTTCACTTCCATACCACAATTTAAAAATTAATTTGATCCAAAGGGAACTAAAATTTAGGAATCTATACAGAATATGACTAGAACAGGATAATACAATTTGATTAGAATTTCTGGTAAATAGAATTATACAGTTCTAATTTCTTTTTCATCTTTGTCTTATTTTCTTTCCAAAACTTAAATTATGTATGTTTAAAGTGACATTCCTTACTTCAGCAAATCAAGTATCTGATTTCTTCAGGAATTAAACTTACCAGGTAATCTAAATCAGTAGTATCCCATGACCGAGTAAGGTTTATTCTAGGAATGCAAGGATATTTTACAGTTAGGAAATTTTGCCATCCAGAAGTTTTCAATGAAACTCATTATTAGATAAGGGAAAAGTTACAAATCACATGATATGTTATATGATAATATTGACATTTGATAAAATTTAGTAGTCTTTCCCAGTAGAAATTCTAAGTAAAATAGGAATAAGAAGAAATTAGCAAAACCTGTTATAAATTAATTACCAAAGTTTTATTTTTATCTTTTTAAACTTTTTAAAATTTATTTCTCAGAGAGAGTACAAGCAGGGGGAGTGGCAGGTGGAGGGAGCAGCAGGCTCCCCACTGAGCAAGGAGCCTATTGTTGACTGGATCCCAGGACCCTGGGATCATGACCTGAGCCAAAGGCAGACACTTAATTGACTGAGCCACCCAGGCATCCCTTAATTACCAAAATTGAAAGTAAATATTGTATTATATATGGGAGTACTGGAGCTATTTGCATTTAAATAAAAAGAGAAGAAAAAAAAGACAAAGTTCCCCACAACTATTTAGACCCTTTATGCAGTGAGGGTTTAGAGACTTTTATACAGTGTAGTAAAATAAGAAAATAAGTAAATTGATAGAAGTGTTGGAAGAAAACAAGTATTAAAGAATAGAGGAGCCAGGCTATTGTGGTTAAAAACTTAGGCTGAAGAAAGCAATTGGAAAAGAACAAACAAACAATTTTTGTTCTCCAAACTACTAAGGATCAAGCTAAGTGGTAGGCTCTCAGAGTTGCTAATACAATAACTTTATGATCTCTATAGAAGCTTATCCTAAATTGATTTCCAGGATATGTAAATTTGTAGTTTAAAGAAAGGCATTCCATAGTCAGTTAGGTTTGAGAAACTTTGAATGTTATATTCCCAGGCTAGTGATCCACAGTAAACATTTAAATAGTTTGTATAGGGTTTAAAGAAACTTGTTTAACTTTGTGAATCCCTTAAACAATAGTTTGGATAATGTTCTAATGCATGACATCATTTTATTGGGTATAAAATGTAGTTTATCCCATTCTTTGAAGGAACAAATCATTAGTTCCCTGCCCAGTCACTGATATACTAGTATATTGTACTTTTGAAAACGTGCTTGTTTCTTTTTATACTATACAAATTGTTTTTTTTTTTTTGTCCATACCTCTGTATGAAGATCAGTGGGCTTTAATCATTGACCCCAATTATACATATTCTTTACCACCTTTTATTTATTTATTTTTTTGTTTGTTGGTATGTTTATAGATTTATTTATTTTAGAGAGATAGTGTGTGTGCCTACAGAGGGGGAGGGGTAGAGGGAAGAGGGAGTGGGGGAGAGAATCTCAGACAGACTCTGTATTGAGTATGGAGCCTGATTCAGGGCTTGATCTCACTGATTTCACCACCCAGAGATTATGACCTGAGGTGAAATGAAGAGTTGGATGCTCAACTGACTGAGCCACCCAGGCACCCCAATTTACCACCTTTTCAAAAAATCTACCATTAATAAATTCAAATGGTTTGTAGTTAGAGTGACTTTCTCTTGGCCTTTGACTTTGACGGTAGTAGTAATTAGTAATGGGCTAAGCTGTGGGACATCAGCCCAGACACATAGTTTGATCAACAAATACAGTGTGCTCACTGTGTGCTGGATACTCTTGGATATGATCTAAGTCTCTGCCTTCATGATGCTTACATTTCATGGAGGGGAGTGCTTGGAGACAGACAATGTACAGAAGCACTAATAAATTAATACAGTTTTATGTAGTAATAAGTGTTGAGAATAAAATAAAGTAAAGCAAAAGGGTAGAGAGAGAGATAGTAGAAGTGTCTATTGTATGGAGTCAGAGAAAGCCTCTGAGGAGGTGACCTTTTAGTTGAGAATTACACCATGCACAGGAGGTAGTCCTAGCAGAGAGAGCCTTCCAGGCCAAAATGGCAGCATAATTCAAGACCTTAAGAAGGAAATGTATTAGAGCATATTGGAGAGGCACAAAGTCTGGTTTTGTTGACATTTGGTAGGTTGATAGAAAAGGTAGGGCTGTCAGGAAGTGAATTTGGAGAGGAAGGCAGGAACTAGAACATATAAGGTATTGTAGTCTATGGTATAAAGGGTTAAGATTTTAATGTAATTATAAGGCCAGCCAATAAAGATTCCTAAGTCTGCCCTGTAATATTATTGAACATCAGAACTATAGGAATGCTCACTTTACAGGGTATTAAAATTTTCCAATGACCTTGGCATAATAAAGGCCATGAATGAATATCATAATCAATGGGGAGAAACTGAGAACTTTCCCTGTAAAGTCAGAAACAAGACAAGGATGTCCACTCTCATCACTTTTATTCAACATAGTACTGGAAGTCCTAGCCATAGCAGTCAAACAAATAAGAAGAAATAAAAGGTAAAGAAGAAGTAAAGCTTTCACTATTTGCAGATGACATAATACTGTGTATAGAAAACCCTAAAGACTCCACCAAAAAAAATCCACCAGAACTGATAAATGAATTTAGTAAGGTCACAGGATACAAAATCAATGTGTAGAAATCTGTTGCATTTCTATACATTAATAATGTAGCAACAGAACGAGAAATTAAGAAAGCAGCCTATTTGCAATTACACCAAAAAATAATAAAATACTTAGGAATAAAGTTAACCAAAAAGGTGAAAGCCGCATAGTCTTTCTTTTTCTTAACGATTTTATTTTTAAGTAATCTCTTTACCAAGTGTAGGACTTGAACTCACAAGCCTGTGATCAAGAGTTACATGCTCCACCAACTGAGCCAGGCAGGTGCCCTGCCTTATATTCTTTAAAACTATAAAACATCATTGAAAGAAACTGACGATGACACAAACAAATGGAAAAACATTCCATGCTCATGGGTTGGAAAAACAAATATTAATAAAATGTTGAGACTACCTGGAACAGTCTATACATTTAATGCAATCTCTATCAAAATACTAACAGCATTTTTCACAGAACTGTAACAAATAACTCTAAAATTTATATAGAACCACAGAAAGACCACATGAGCCAAAGCAGTTTTGAAAAAGAAGATCAAAGCTGGAGGCATTACAATTCTGACTTTAATTTATAAAGTTATAGTCCTCAAAACAATATGGCACTGGCACAAAAATAGACACAAAGATCAATGGAACAGAGTAGAAAACCCAGGAATAAACCCACGATTATATGGTCAGTTGATCTTTGACAAAGCAGGAAGGAATATCCGATGGGAAAAAGACAGTCTCTTTAACAAATGGCGTTGGGAAAATTGGACAGCTACCTGCAAAAGAATGAAACTGGACCACTTTCTTACACCATACACAAAAATAAATTCAAAGTGGGTTGAAGACTTAAATGTGAGACCCAAAACCGTAAAAATCCCAGAAGAGAGCACAGGCAGAAATGTCTTTGACATTGGCCCTAGCAACATTTTTCTAGGTGTGTCTCCTGAGGCAAGGGATATAAAAGCAAAAACAAACTATTGGAACTACATGAAAATACAAAGCTTCTGCACAGCTTTGGAAATAATCAACAAAACTAAAGGCAGCCTACTGAATGGGAGAAGATATTTGCAAATGAATTATCCAATAAAAGGTTAGTATCTAAAATATATAAAGAACTTATACAACTTAACACCTAAAAAATGAATAATCCAGTTAAAAAATAGGCAGAAGACATGAACAGACATCCAGATGGCCAACAGACACATAAAAAGATACTCAACATCACTTATCATCAGAGAAATGCAAATCAAAACCACACTCTAGGGCACCTGGGTGGCTCAGTTGGTTGAACATCCGACTCTTAGTTTTGGCTCAGGTCATGAAATGCAGCTCTGCCAGTTGGGCTCTGTGCTTAGAGTGGAGTCAGTTCGAGATTCTCTCTCTCCCTCTGCCCCTGCGCCCCTGCTCACATGTGCGCACACACACTCTCTTTCTCTGAATAAATAAGTAAAATCTTAAAAAAAAAAAAGAAAAGAAAAATTACACTGAAATACCCTTTTACACCTGTCATAATGACTAAAATCAACAACACAAGAAACAAGTGTTGGGGCAGATACGGAGGAAAAGGAACCCTTCTGCACTGTTGATAGGAATGCAAACTGGTGCAGCCACTGTGCAAAACACTAGTAGGAGTTTCCTCAAAAAGTTAAAAATAGAACTGTCCAATCCAGTAATTGCACTACTGAGTATTTATCCCCAAAACACAAAAACACTAATTCAAAGGAGTACATGTACCCCTATGTTTATAGCAACATTGTATTTATAATAGCCAAATTATGGAAGCAGTCCAGGTGTCCATTGATAGATAAATGGATAAAGAAGAGGTGGTATATACATACAGTGGAATATTACTCAGCCATAAAAAGAATGAGATTTTGCCATTTGCAGTGACATGGATGGAGCTAGACAGAATAATGCTAAGTGAAGAAGACAAATACCATGTGATTTCACTCATGTAGATTTTAAGAAACAAAACAAATGAGCAAAGGAAAAAAAACAGAGAGAGAGAAACCCAGAAACAGACTTTTAGTGATGATCACCAGAGGGGAGGTGAGTGGGGGGAAGGGTGGAATAGATGATCGGGATTAAGGAGTGCATCCATCATGGTGAGCGCCAGGAGATGTATGGAATTGTTGAATCACTGTGTTACACCTGAAATTAACATAACACTGTATGTTAACTATACTGGGATTAAAACTTTAGAAATTATAAAAAAAGAAAAAAATTCTCTAGCAAGATAACATTATGGTAATAGCTAATAATAGCTAACACTCACTGTGCCAGCATCATGCAACACAATTTATACATGCTAAGCACTTTGTCTAACGTTTTCCTCACAGAGGAGAAAGTAGTGTTATTACAGGTTTCAAATGAACAAACTGGTTATGATTTTCCTAGGGACACATGATTCTAAGTGGTTGAGCCAGGATGTGAAACCACTGAGTCAGACACTTTGTGAGTGGTTGTCACAAAGGTTACAGTGATGGATTTACAGATGGATTCACAGGATAGAAGCCCCTTTTATGTAAAGGGAGTACACAAGTATTCACCTCATTGAGAACACTTGCAGTATTCTCCACCACTGGAAGGACAAATTCCTTTCTTGGAGTCTCCAGTAGCGCACCCCAGGGATGATGCTGCTGTTTCTGACTGTGATGAAGATGATGAGAGGTCCTTTGCTAGTACAGGTGGTCTTTACCCTCTTTTACCTGTCCCCTCCCCTCCCTCCCCTTGAGGCAACCCTACTTGATTTTTGAGATCTAGAACCACTCTGGCTGTGCTGGACAAGTGGTCTCACATAGCCAGAGGCAGACCATATTTAGGCCTAACGGTATTTCCTCTGTCTCTCTTACCAGCTGGGAGTTGGCGTTGGTCTCTACTCCTCACCCCATTCCTAAGCAAAAACTAAAGGAAAATAGTGTACTGGGTTAAATACCTTTTATTTTAATATGGTTTCTGTTTTTTGAAGTATGATGGATTTGGTATGTATCTTTGTTACATAAAGAAATTTCATTCTATTTCTACCATAGATGTTGAAATTTAGTGCTTTTGTTGAATATTTGATGTAATCTTGCTTTTTATCTCTCCGACCCATTCATACAGAGAATTACATGAATATATATCAGAATGTTAAACCATTCTTGTTTTTTTTATAGTAAATCCTACCTGATCATTTTGTATTTTGGGGGGGGGGGGTGGAGAGAGAGAGAAGCGGGGAGGGATAGGCGGAAAAGGAGAGAGAGAGAATCTCAAGTGGGTTCCATACCGAGCCCAGAGCCCCATGTGTGGCTCGATCTCACAACCCTGAGATTATGACCTGAGCCAAAATCAAGAGTCAGATGCCTAATGAATGAGCCACCCAGGTGCCCTGATTGCTTTGTATTTTTAAAAAATACATTGCTCTATTTACAAAACTTGTATTTTATTTAGGAATTTAATTTTATATTGACAAGTAAATGGGGGACTTTTTGTTGTTGTATTGTTTATTAGGTTTTTGGAACAAAGATTATACTGGTTTCCTAAAATAAGGCAGTTTTCCCTCTTTTTTAATTACTTGGTATCCATGTCCAAGTTCATGAACGTGGCTGTAAACAAAAAAATCTCATAATACGAAGGTCATCCAACAAGTTGAATTACTATCCATACTCAAGAGTTCTAATATAGAAGTTATTTTATAAGACATAATTTATTTTTAACAACATTTCTCAGATTTTTCTGAAAAAAAATTTAATAAGTTTAGGAGAAATATTAGAAGTAAGCAGGAACAGTTCAGAAAAAAATGCTTTGATAAAAAATTTCAGGAAAATATCTGTGATACTATGTTAAGTGTACTAATAATGTGCCTGGACTGAGTTCTCCATTAAAGCAAAAGTATGTGGACCTGGACATATGAACATAGGAGGTGAAAAGAGAGTTAAAAGAGAAAATGCGATCTAGAGGCCCACAAATACAACATGATATAGATCAGTTTGAATAAAATGTACTTAGAAGTCTTCTTCTATAAAACTAAGATTGTGCCTTTAGTTGAAATATAAGTATTTACAAACAATGACTATCTAGTGAGCAGGGGTATTGTATATATCTTTATTTTTTTCAGAGAAATATAAGAATTGATTTATTTAATGATTGGCTACTTGATAATATTAAAGAATTATTAATTAGAATTATTAATTTGGGGGATATGATATTGGTATTATAGTTGGCTTTTTATTTTGATTTTTAAAAAGATTTTATTTATTTATTAGAGAGTGAGGAAGAGAGAGCACAAACTGGCAGGGAGAGGCAAAGGGAGAGGGAAAAGCAGAATCCCCACTGAGCAGGGAGCCCAATGTGGGGGGATCAATCCCAGAACCCTGGAATCATGACCTGAGCCAAAGGTAGACACTTAACTGACTGAGCCACCTAGGCACCCCTGTAGTTGGCTTTCAAAAAGTAAGTCTTTCTTTAAAAATTTTCATTTAAATTCAATTTAGTTTACATATAGTGTACTGATTTTAGGGGTAGAATTATTCGTCAGTTGTATATAACACCCAGTGCTCATATAACACTCAAGTGCCCTCCTTAATGCCCATCCCCCAATTTCCTTAGTCCCTCACCACCTCCGCTCCAGCAACCCTCAGTTGTTCCCTGTAGTTAAGAGTCTCTTATGGTTTGTCTCCCTCTCTGTTTTTATCTTAGGTGATGGATCAAAAGTTTCCATTGTTTAAAATAGATATTAGGATCAAGAGTCATGTTTTTGTAGTTTGTATTTTGTTTTTTTACTCCAAGATAATAGAGTAAAAAGATTTTATTATTGGCCAAACTCTGGGTTAACAGGATAAACAAAGTAAAATTGATGATACTTTTAATTATACTTCAGTATAATTCTCAAACCAGTATTTTACCTTATAACACTATATATAAGGTATTTTAAATAGGTTTTAGGAAAAAGAAAAGCATAACCATGGTATATTGGCTGCTTTCCATCACACTGGAAAACTATGTGAACTATTAGGAACAACTAACATCTTATGAGGCATCATCAGAATTCTTAGGTTTAAAATACTGGGAAGTTCGTCCTGGATTAAGAAATAGTCCCATGGTTTAGTAATTAGTTCAGTTAACGTCTTTGGGCAGAATCTTCCTATATTTTTTGTGTGTCTCATAGCTCAGAGGACCACTCTGCCTTTTATTGCTTTATCTCATACTCTTTGTTGGTAAGCATGACAGAGAGGTAAATATCAACTATATGTCTTATAAACTCTTCATTCTCTTGGAGATTTTATTAGAAGTTGTTTAGGATTTAAATTAGGGTAATTTCATCAGACTTCATCAAGCTCATAATAGTAATACTCTCTTCTTCCCCAGTCTCCTATCTCTCCCTCTTTCCCCTCATTTTGGGTAACTGGATATAGGTATTTTGGATAATATTGCTGTGGTGTAGAGAGCTTCTGGATGAAAGTTATTCATCTCACGACCTCCTGTGTTACCATAGTATTATGTGTTTAGTGCTAACACACACACGTGTTTGTCAGGCTATGGCTGTCAGCAGTGTAGGAGTAGAGAGGGAATCCTGGCCAGGTCAGTACCAGCCATTCACATAAGTCACACATACTATGAGTAAGTTTAGATACAGTAGGAGCGAATGACCAGATAGCATTTGTGGGAAACTATTCCACTGGAGGCAAAGGTGGCTCTCCCTGTTTTGTTCTGGCCTTGTGTATGCTCAGTTTAAACTATGATGTTTCCTCTGAGTGTGAGTTGGAGATGCTAGTGCCGTAACCTTTTGATTTTATGAGTTTCAGTATGAAACACAAACCTGGGATCAGGTAAATTTAGGAATGTAATGAAGAGGAACAAGGTAATAGGGAAATCTTTTTGGTTTTCCCAAGTTTACCAGCACGAAACATAGATAACAAGGCAGAGCTTGCTACGTTATGCTTGGAAGTAAATGTTAATTTAAACCAGATGATAATGAAGATAAAAATGCTTACTTATTCAGGGGAAGTCAGTTCTACTTGTGAATTTATAGCATCTGATCCAGAGCCACTTTATACTATGTGGTGCCCAGAGTCAGAGTCCGAGTGATGCTATGCTAGAGGAATCTGAGTTCTCAGTGCAGAATTTGTCCAGACAAAGTTCCAGCTCAGCCCAGGCTCTGCCCGCAGGTACTGCTCAGTGAATCAGATGCTTCCAATTTGTGTCTGGAGGGTTTTCTTTTGCTTACTCAGGAATTTCTGTCTCAGAGGAGTTTGTTCATATCTGTTGTGACTACTTCTGCCTCTGCATGTGGTTAATGACGAGGAAAGAGCAGGAAAATAATTCACGTACAGACAAACATTTCACAGTGAGTTGCTGCAGAAAAAATAGACAGTGTTAGATCAGAATAACAAACGCTGGGGAGATGACAAAACTTTATAACATAATGTCTCCTTCCACACCGTAGTCGGGAGGGAGGACATAAGGAAGAATAGGTAGACAGTGGTAGGGCCCATGCTAGTTTATTTATTTATTTATTTATTTTAAAAAAGATTTTATTTATTTATTTGACAGAGAGATCACAAGCAGGCAGAGAGGCAGGCAGAGAGAGAGGAGGAAGCAGGCTCCCTGCTGAGCAGAGAGCCCGATGCGGGGCTCGATCCCAGGACTCTGAGATCATGACCTGAGCCGAAGGCAGCGGCTTAACCCACTGAGCCACCCAGATGCCCCGGGCCCATGCTAATTAAAAAAAAAAAAAAAAAGAAAGAAAGAAAGAAAAGATGGGTGCAGAGTAAGTGGGTTTTAGGCCAGAGTTAAAGAGGTGGAACTGGTGGATGTCACAAAATAGCCACAAGACCCATTTGTGAACACTCGTGAGAAATGGCTTCCAAGTACCAAATGAGTCTTTGAGGGTTGGAGTCCTGCAATAGCTGGCAGAATTAACAACTAGGGGCTTAAAAAAAAATAAAATAAAATTGGAATAAGACCAATTTTTACTCCAGGGTGCAGTGGTCTGGGAAAAGTCAGGCTGCTTGTGTCATATTAAAAGTGTTCACCAGCAATGCCTCAGGTAGGTACAGGGAGCATAGAGGAAGAATTGTGAATACTAATTGCTTGGAAGAATCAGGGAAAGCTTTATACTGGGGTTTTGAATATCTGTACAGTAGTCCCCCCCCTTATCCATGGGGAATATATCCCAAGACCCACAGTGGATGCCTGAAAACATGGATAGTACCGAACCCAATATGTACTATGTTTTTTCCTGTACATACTACCTATGATGAAGTTTAATTTATAAATGAGGCAGAGTAGGAGGTTAACAACAGTAATGAATAATAAAATAGAACAGTTGTAGTGTAATAGAATGTGGTGTCTCTCTCAAAATACATACTGTACTCACTCTTCTTCTTGGGATGATGTAAAATGATAAAATGCCTAAGTGATACGATGTGAGGTGAATGACATAGGCTACCATTGACCTTCTGATGATATGTTAGGGGGACAGTCGTTTGCTTTCAGACCAGGTTGACCATGAGTAACTGAAACCATAGAGAGTGAAACTGGAAAAGGGAGGGGTTACTGTATTGGCATAAATTCTTTTTGTGGAAAAGTAGGAAACTGATGAGAGAGGAGATGGACTTGGAGAAGAACATAGGAAAATCTTAATTTGGGCCCACAAGTATAGTACCGTATAGAACATGCAGAATATATAGTGACCTATGATTAGGTGATTTTTATCTTTAAGCAAAAAACATGATTTCATATTTAGGGTTTATTTTATACAATATGAAGTGAGTATTTAGAGACATTAAAATCTAATCCTTTTAGTTTTCTTAAGAGCAACTGAATATTATGAAATGGGAATATCACGAAAGAAATAAAGGTAGGGTGCTGCTCTAAATTAAAGGATTCATGGTGGGGCACCTGGGTGGCTCAGTCAGTTGAGTGTCTGACTCTTGATTTTGGCTCAGGTCGTGGTCTTGGGGTCATGGGATTGAGTCTTGTGTAGGCCTCCATGCTCATCATGTAATCTGTTTGGGATTCTCTCTCTTCCTGTCCCTCTGCCCCTTTCCTCTGCTCTCTCTCTCTCAAATAAGTAAATCTTAAAAAAAATTAAAGGATTCATGGCAAGCATAGAAACCTATAATTTGTGAGAGCGCAAGCACACAGAGGGAGAGGGAGCAGGAGCCAGAGAAGCAGACTCCTCGCTGAGCAGGGAGACCAGTCCCAGGATGCTGGGGTCCTGATGTGAGCTGAAGGCAGACACTGCACTGACTGAGCCACCCAGGAGCCCCCGATTTGATCTCCTTATTTCTTCTAAAGGAGGAAAGAAACGGGAGGAGAGGGAGAAAGAGTAGGAAGGAACCACCAAAACCCCCCAAAAAACAATAAAGAAACGATTTGGGATATAATTTGGGAAATTTGGATATTAAGTGATACGACAGATTGCAAAAATGGTCACAGTTCTTCATCTTTCCTGTACCCATGCTCTTGGCAGTGTGACTTTACAGCTACTCTCACTAAGAGATGGAGTCTGTTTCTGCACCTCATAAATATGGCTGGCCAACAGAACGTGGCAGAAATGATGATGTGCCATTTATGAGCATAAGCTTCTTAAGCTCCTTCTTTTTTTAAAAAAAAGATTTTATTTATTTGCCAGAGAGAGAGAGAGAGAGAGCAAGCGAGTACACACAAGCAGGCAGAGAGGCAGGCAGAGGCAACAAGAGAAGCAGATTCCCCGCCGAGCAGGGAGCCCGATGAGGGACTCGATCCCATGACCCTGGGATCATGACCTGAGCCGAAGGCAGCGGCTTAACCCACTGAGCCATCCAGGCACCCCGTTAAGCTCCTTCTTATGTGCTTCACTTTCTTGGAACTGTGGCATTGCTATCTGATCAGGCTCTGGCTAGTCTACTAGAGAGTGGATAACCCAGTGGAGGAGAATTGAGTTTTCCCAGTTGAGGCCATCCTAGCTTATCGTCAGCCAACTCCCAAACATGTGAGACATCTTAATGTAGATTAGCAAAACTGACCACAGACACATAAGTTAACTTGCTAGGACAAAGCCACCTACCTGACTAAGGGACTCATAAGCAGTAACATGCCTATCTTTTAAGCCTTTAAATTTTGGAAATGTTTTGTTGGGCATCAGTTGTTAACTGATACAGATGATATTACTGAATGGTGTTATGTAGAATCAGGTTATAAAGAAGAATGTCTTTGTTCCTGGAAGATACCAGCTGGTGAATTTAGGTGTGAAGTATCATGTGATATGGTGTAACAAGGGGTGCCTGGGTGGCTCAGTGGGTTAAGCCTCTGCCTTTGGCTCAGGTCATGATCTCGGGGGCCTGGGATCGAGTCCCGCATAGGGCTCATCGCTCGGCGGGGAGCCTGCTACCCCCCCCACCCCGCCCCCGGCCCCCTGCCTGCCTCTCTGCCTACTTGTGATCTTTCTCTGTCAAATAAATAAATAAAGTCTTTTAAAAAAATGGTGTAATGAAAGTAAATTATGGCTTGTGTGTGGTATGTGTATATGTACATATATATATGTGGGTATACGTATATGTGGAAAATGAGAGATTTAGAATACAGATGTGACGAAATGTTATGTATATGGTGTCCATTGGAAAGGATATATCATCTCTGTTGTACTGCTCTTTTAACTTGCTTGTAGCTTTGAAGCTTTTCAAAATACAAGTTGGGAGGATCTTCTTAATACTGGTTTATTTGGATAAGAAGGTAAAGGCAATAAAGTATCCTCTACACTGAGAAGGCACTTTGAGACTGAAAAAAAAAAAAAAAAAGCAAGCCACTTCATATCATTTACACGGAGATTTATTTAGGGTAACTTACTGACGGGGGCGGGGTGGGTAGGGGATCAGACAATGGCAATCCAGTTGCTATGCAGCTCTTCTCTGCAAAGCCTGGACCTTAATCCATAGATTTTATTGTGTTGTGATGAGGTCAAAGGGCAGTTATCTAAAGTGGCGCCATTTGTGTGCCAGAGGGGAGGGAGGAGAAGAAACTATGTTATCTCTACTAGTTATCTAAACAACTTTAGGGAAGATCAGAAAAAGCTCCCTGCATTCCTGCCAGGGCACACATTAACTTCCATCCTGGGACAAATTGGGCCAAAGATGGAGTCAGGATTGTCAGCAGGCTTACACATCTATTCCCCCTGCACCTTTTTGTCTCTGTAAGTGGAATACAACATGGAGTATAAAGGGTCATGAGAATTATAGTTCGTTGCCTTCTATTTGGGCAAAGAAGAAGTCAAACACTGACTCTTTGCAGATGATATAATTTAACATCTTTATAATGTATAAATTATTGCATTGTGGTATAAAATGCCTCACAGAGTCTTGGCATATGTAGTCCTATCTACAGCTTTTAGAGTTTTTGACTATTACTTTCATTTTTTGGTTTTCCCTTTTTCTGTTCATTGTTGCTTCTTATTGCTGGTGGTGTGGGGTTGCAGCCTCTACCCGTGCCTCAGTTTCTCTCAGTTTTTTGTTTCCAGTAAGCTGTGGGCTGGGGCTGCAGGAAGGCGGCCCCAGATTAAAAAGTTTTTTTTATAATTTGTGCAGGAGAAGAGGGAATAAGCAATTAGTAGAGTGTATGACTTTTTTTGTTTCTTTTTTATTGTTGTTGTTGTTAGCATGTTAATTTTTGCCATCTTTGGCTGCTGCGAGACTTTTTCTTGCTTCTTCTGGTTCTGGGAGGAGTTTTATACTCTGCATCCTGCCAAATAAGTAAGATAGTTTATATATATACATATATATGTATATATATATTTTTTTTTTACAAGCACAAATAAAATTAGCCTTTTTAAAATAAATGTTGTCTTTTGAATATAAAATATTCTAAAATTATAGAGTTGACAGACAGACCTAGGACATTTAAGTGTTAATGTCTTCTTTCTTTTTCTTTATGTGGGATTAATATTCCTGTAGTTCAGCTGACATTAAGGATGGTTATATTTTTAATTGTTCTTTTTTGGTGAGTTTCTCATAGAAACAGTGTACTCTTTTTAGGTGTTAACTAGACTTATGGTGGTGATCATTTTGCAATGCATACAAATAAGTCAGTTTTACATCTGAAATTAATATTATATGTCAATTACATCTCAATTAAAAGAGGAAGTATGCTGGGCTCCTGGGTAGCTCAGTTGGTTAAGCAATGGCCTTCAGCTCAGGTCATGATCCTGGAGTCCTGGAATCGAGTCCCATATCGGGCTCCCCGGCTCAGTGGGGAGTCTGCGTCTCCCTCTGACCTTCTTTGACTCATGTTCTCTCTCATGCTCCCAAATAAATAAATTCAATCTTAAAAAAAAAAAAAAAAAGAGGAAGTATGCTGTTTAGGTCATGTTTCTGCAATATCTGGTATTACTTTTATCTAATTTAATTCTTTGATTTTTAAAATGTACATCTAATTATTCTTTAATATACTCTCATAGGTTAGGTTTTTATTTTAAAGCCAGAAGGATGCTTTTAAAACTATGTATTTCAGTAGCTACAAGCATTTAAAAAATTAATTGCTTTGATTTTATTTTCATTGTGTGGGTGAGGAAAAATTTGTGTACATAATTTATAAGGATTTGTCAAATTTTACATGAAACAGTAACTTTGTTGAAAAATTAATTAGGGTTTAGCAACAGAGCCTAAATTTGAACATTTTACCATTCAAACTTGCTGATAATGGTGAAATATGCTTATGATAAAAGGCAAAATTTTCTCACCTTCTGAAACTCTTTTTCTTCATATGTTCTGAGAGTATGAGCATCTATTCTCAAATTACTGTTATAATTGAGGTGTTCACATTTTGCTGTTTGATTTAGCTTCTATTGACAAACTTTCTCTGTAGGCCTAGATGTAAGAAATATGTACATCTTCTTTTGATTTTATCATAAATTCATTTGGTTTGTATAAGTTCTCTTAAAATAGTTTACTCAGCCCTATTTTATTTATGTTATATATTGAGAAACATACAGTAGGTAAAAAGTCTGTAAGATTTTATTTTATTTTTTAAGACTTTATTTAATTTGAGAGAGAGAGAGAGAGAGATCACAGGCAGGCAGAGAGAGAGAGAGAGAGAGAGAGAGAAGCAAGCTCTCCGCTGAGCAAAGAGCCCAATGTAGGGCTTGATCCCAGGACCCTGAGACCATGATCAGACCCAAAGGCAGAGGCTTAGCCCACTGAGCCACCCAGGTGCCCCTAGTCTGTAAGATTTTAAAGTAATAATAACAACCCATTCCAGAGGGCGCCTGGGTGGCTCAGTTGGTTGAGCGACTGCCTTCAGCTCAGGTCATGATCCTGGAGTCCTGGGATCGAGTCCTGCATCAGGCTCCCAGCTCCATGGGGAGTCTGCTTCTCCCTCTGACCTTCTCCTCGCTCATGCTCTCTCTCACTGTCTCTCTCTCTCTCTCTCAAATAAATAAATAAAATGTTTAAAAAAAAAAACAAAAAAAAAACCCATTCCAGAGCTACCAGGACAGATAATTTAAAAGGTCAAGTTTAAAACTTAGAAGTAAGGCTTATGGTTGTGGTTGTCCTCTAAAGATCGCTGTTTGGATTAATGTGGGATTGTCCCAATTTTAAGTTGCTTCCTTTAGTTCAGCCATCTTTGGAATTATTGTATGCATTTGTAATGTTCGATTAAATATAGAAAGAACTTTTGTTTGTTAATTTTTACCTGGGTTAATTTCTTACACAGGAGACTGAGGTTGGATTTTGTGTAATCTCTTTTAAGCGTAAAGATGTCAGTGTTCTCGGGTCACCTGGGTGGCTCGGTGGGTTAAAGCCTCTGCCTTTGGCTCAGGTCATAATCCCAGGGTTTGGGATCGAGCCCTGCATCGGGCTCTTTGCTCGGCGGGGAACCTGCTTCCTCCTCTCTGCCTGCCTCTCTGCCTACTTGTGATCTCTGTCAAATAAATAAATAAAATCTTAAAAAAAAAAAGATGTCAGTGTTCTCAGTTTCTGTCATGCAGTATAATACTTTAACAGTAAAAATCCTGGAAATGTTTTTTTTTTTTTTTAAAGATTTTATTTATTTATTTGATAGACAGAGATTACAAGTAGTCAGAGAGGCAGGCAGGGAGAAAGGAGGAAGCAGGCTTCCTGCCGAACAGACAGCCCCGATGCCGGGCTTGATCCCAGGACTCTGAGACCACGACCTGAGCCGAAGGCAGAGGCTTTAACCCACTGAGCCACCCAGGCGCCCCCTGGAAACATATTTTAACTGGGAAATGAAATTGACAGTTATTGAGGACCATCCAATATTTGGAACTTTAGAACTTAGTTTTACCTTAGAGATTGCTGAGAGCATAAAATAAGGCTTTATATAATCAGATATTTTGAGGTAATTTGAAAATACTACATCAAAAGCAGCCTAGAGATTTAAAAATTGTAATTCTACTGTAATTCTATAGTATTTTGGTTCTGTGGTGATTTAGAATAATTGGGTGCTAGTCTAGAGTAATAAACACGTGAGAGGCAGAGGGGGAGTTTTCGTGCTTGACTTTAGAGCTGAATTATATATTTCTGTGTTTACTGGTGACATAATTTGGCCCACTAATAACTGATAATGTAATATCTCAAAAAACTAGAACACCGTCTTTTAGTGTTATTGATGAAACGGATGTGGAATTAGTCATATCCTTTTTAAAAAATTGAGATATAATGTCATCTATATTCTGTAACAAAATAGGCTAATAAAATATTACTAGAGAAGTTGAATTACTGAAGAGGCAAGAGTTACTTATAATTAAGCATTTTAATTTTCTGTACATTTTAATTTTCAAGCTTCTGTTATGCTTGAATAACCTTTGATTTATAATTTTCCTTGTACCTCTAACTTCCTTAAGTATGTTTCTTAGCATATGTTTATAGTATCAAACTTTGTGTCGTATCTCTAGGAATTAAAAAAAAATTAATGTCCCATTATCCTTGATATAAGTTTATGTAACTTTTATACAGAATGTTGCTCAGGTGTACTGTATTGCCATATTGAACCAGTTTAAAATGTTCACACCTTCAAAAATGTTGGAGAATAGTTTAAGCTCAAGTTTGTTATGTTTTATTTGTACACTTTTCCCAGTTGTTAAGTAGTAACTCATTTTGGCTATAGGAACATCAGTACTGAACAGTAACGTAGAAATTGTATACTGTGGAGGATGCTCTTCCATATTTTCTTTCTTTATCTTGAAGTCCACATGAAACTGTCATTAATTTCATCATTATGTCTCTGTTCAATTCAGTTTTTAAGATACTTATTTATTCATTTATATATTTATTTATTTATTTATTTATTTTTTTCAAGATTTTATTTATTTATTTGACAGAGAGAGATCACAAGTAGATGGAGAGGCAGGGAGAGAGAGAGAGAGGGAAGCAGGCCTCCTGCCGAGCAGAGAGCCCGATGTGGGACTCGATCCCAGGACCCCGAGATCATGACCTGAGCCGAAGGCAGTGGCTTAACCCACTGAGCCACCCAGGCGCCCTATATATTTATTTGTAAGAATAATGTGGATGTCTCCAATACTACAGGCTATGCTTGTTTCCTCGCATCGCTCAGTTAACCAGGACTATGATAGAGAGTAGTTTGAATTTCTTCTGGGGATTTCTAGGTCAACCAAGGTAGCATCAGTACAACTAGTCCATTCCATGTGTGACTAAATGAGTTTGTATGGATGACTAATACAATAGTACTTTTGTGGTATGTAGTGGCCTTGTTGGCCATTTATGGAGTAGTTGTAAAGAATGTTATTCCTGTGAAAATTGATGAATTGAATGTAGTTGTGGGAATGGAATTAAAGGTGTTTCCATATTGTGGATTTTACAGTCCTTAATTAAAGTCGTAATTAAAGTGTTTCTTTGTTTTGAGTCTCCCAAGATTTCCTGAGGGACATGGCTACAGTAAGTGATTTTTCTTTTTTAAATTACCCTTTCCATTTCTTTTCTAAGTTTCTATAACTACATGGCAAATTTATATGTATCCTGTTTCTGAATCTTTGCTGTAATGCCAGATAAGCCTGTTGAATCCATTTCCAACTTCGAAAAAATTGTCACCTCATTTTTTCAGTTTCATATTGACAGAGTTTATGAAATTAGGGTGGCAGGTTAACAGGAACTTTGCAAGGAAGTATGATTAATGATTTGCCCTTTTCAGTTGCTTCTTTCTAAGTCTTGTAAGATTACATGACATTGTAAAACTATTTCTGTCTTATAAACTATCCTTTCTTGTGATAATACTTTTAAAATCTGCCTTGATGAAATGGTAGCTTTTGTTGCTGTTTTAATTTTATGAAGTGCTCCAAATGGAAATTATTTACTCCTCCCTTCATAATACTTTTCCATTATTATAATAGTAGTAACATAGACTGTAAAATAGAACTCATAAATTACTAATTATAGGCCATAATGGATTCTACTAATTAGAATAAAACAAATGATATTTTTGGGCCAAAATTAACAAGACAGGAAACAACGTGTGTTGGAGAGGATGTGGAGAAAGGGGAACCCTCTTACACTGTTGGTGGGGATGCAAGTTGGTGCAGCCACTTTGGAAAACAGTGTGGAGATTCCTTATGAAATTAAAAATAGAGCTTCCCTATAACCCTGCAATTGCACTACTGGTTATTTAGCCCAAAGATACAGATGTAGTGAAAAGAAGGGCCATCTGTACCCCAATGTTCATAGCAGCAACGGCCACAGTTGCCAAACTGTGGGAAGAACCAAGATGCCCATCAATGGACGAATGAATAGGAAGATGTGGTCCATATATACTATGGAGTATTATGCCTCCGTCAGAAAGGATGAATACCCAACTTTTGTATGAACATGGATGGGACTGGAAGAGATTATGCTGAGTGAAATAAGTCAAACAGAGAGAGTCATGTATCATATGCTTTCACTTATTTGTGAAGCATAAGAAATAACATGGAGGACATGGAAGATGGAGAGGAGAAGGGAGTTGGGGGAAATTGGAGAGGGGGGACGAACCATGAGACCGTGGACTCTGAAAAACAATCTGAGGGTTTTGGAGGGGTTGGGGCTGGGAGGTTGGGTGAGCCTGGTGGTGGGTATTATGGAGGGCACGTGTTGCATGGAGTACTGGTATGGTGCATAAACAATGAATTCTGAAACACTGAAAAGAAATTAAAAAAATAAAAAATTTAAAAAAATTTTTATTTTTAAAAAATATTTTTGAAAGCTGTACTAATCTATCAACAAATAAAACCGCCCAGACTGGTTTAAGATCCTTCGCATGGTCACTTAAGTCTTGTAATATCAGTCAATAAGTGTGTCTTCGTGGAGGAAATGAGGTTCACTGATAATATTCCAAAAAATATTTGGTTGCAGAGCTTTATCTCTAAACTGAAATTGGGCAGAGGTAGGACAGCTTCTGGTTGATGCCACATAGCTATGGTTGTATTTAACATTCTGTATCTTACTTAGGTAGTCTTACTTTTATGTCCAAAATAGCCTGTGGATTATGATTCTTTCAAAACATATTATGTAATTAATTTTTTCCACAGGAAAATATATCCTTTGCAGCTTTTAATCTTTTAATATTCTTAATTCCATTCTGTTCTTGTAAAACCGTTTTGTCTATTAACTAGCAAACATTTATTGACAAGCTACTATGTGCTCAGCCTCAGCAAACCTGGAGAAATGAAGTAGTTCTGCTCTGGTAGAATTTATAATACAGTGAAAATACTTAGATAATAATTAACAATTAAGCAAACAATCAAAAGTAACTAACTGAATAATTAAAAGTACGTAAAGTTCTAGGAAGGCGCAATATATAAGGAAGACCTAAAGTGGACTGGAGAGTCGTTGTAAAATGAGTGACGTTCATACTGCTAGGTTAGTGGTTTTTTTTTCTGCCTGGAGAGTTTTCAGATATGAAACATACTCCCATCAGTAACACTGTTCATCATCTGTAGTGAATTTGATCTTCATCCATATGCTACCTACCCCTGAGGTGAGAATCACCGAGCTAGACTGGCTCTTACCTACTGATGCTCAGAGAAGTGACTTAGCCAAGGTCACCTAGATAGTTACAGTGGCAGAGCAGACAGTCCACAGTTGTGAAAATCTTTTGGAGCCCTTTTCACATAATTTCTCTTGGCTTAGGAAACTGGCATCATCAATTAGAATGTATTTACTATGGTTGGCCACGGAATAACATAAAATATATGTGGCAAATTCTCTAGTATAAACATACCATATGGGAGATAATGCTGAATGAAATAGTGTTTTGCAAGAGCAATTTTCATAGTGTGATCCACAGACCTCTGGAGGTCTTTGAGATCCTTTTAGCTAGTCTGCAAGGTTGAAACCATTTCCATAGTAGAAGTAAGGCATAATTTGGCTTTTTCATTGTATTGACATTTGCGCTGACACCAGAGCAATGGTGGGTGAAACTGCTGGCATCTTGGCTTTAATCAAGGCAGTGGCAATAGGCTTTATTAGTAATCGTTGTATTTACTGTCACATAAGAATGTCTTTGATGAAGCAGTAAAAATTATTAGTTTAATTAAATATCAGCCCTTGAGTACATCTTTACTATTCAGTGTGACATAGAGAGAGGGGCGGATGAAGTACTTCTGTGCATATCAGAGTGTGATGGCTGTCTGGAGGAGAAGTACTTGCATGACTCAGTTGTGAGGTAACTGGTGTTTTTTCATGGAACAAACATAATTTTTACTTGAATGAACTATTGACAGACAAATTATGGTTATTCATGCTCAGCATTTAGTAGACATTTTATAAAAAAAGTGAACCATGTTGGGGTGCCTGGATGGCTTGGTTAGTTAAGCATCAACTCTTGATTTTGGCTTGGGCCATAATCTTGGGGTCTTGTGATCAAGCCCCATGTCAGGCTCTATGCTCAGCAGGGAGTCTGCTTGGGGATTCTCTCCCTTTTCCTCTGCCCCATGCCGGACTTGCACGTGCTCTCTCTCTCTCTCTCTCTCTCTCTCTCAAATAAATAAATAAATAAATAAATAAATAAATAAGAACTCACTTGTCATTTTAAGGAAACCAGTTGGTAGTATTTGTGTCCAGTGATACAATTTGAGCTTTCAAGTAAAATATAGAACTTTGTAAATATTCCTTTGAATTTGACAGCTTCTCAGTACCTAATGGTTTATTTTTTTTGTAATGAGATTGGTTATAACATTAATGTTAGATGAGTGTTTTTTTTCCAATTGTACAATGAAATGTATCAACATTTTGAGGACTTGCATAACCCACTGACCAGTATTTTTCTTTTTTCATTTTTTTTATTCAAGTATAGTTCACACACAGTGCCACATTGGTTTCAGAAAATGAACAAAGTTAGTTTCAGTGCATGATGTTATAAAATCACGCACACCTAAAGGACCCGTCATTCGGAATATATGATAGACCTATAGATTTTAATGTAAGAGTATGAAAATTGTCATGGTTTTAGGTTCTGCACTGCAGCTAACTTTTAAGATACTACTACTTGTTGAGTTTTGATATAGTATCAAGGAATATCCACAATTGTATGAAAGAACTATTAAAATACTCCTTTTTCCCATTACACATCTGTGTGATGGATTTCCTTCTTGTGATTTAACTAGAACAATATATGTAACAGACTGAATGCAGAAGTATTAAGTACTGTCCTCTATTAAGCCCCACTTTAAAATGATTTGCAACACTGTAGAATGGTGCCACATTTCTTACTATTTTTGTTTTGGAAAACATTGTTATACATTCATGAAACCTATTTTGGTTTACATATTTTTTTTCATGAAAACATACTAACATGTAATGAATTTATTAATATTCTCTTAAAGATTTTTTTTTTTTAATATCAGGGTGCCTGGGTGGCTCTGATTGAGCATCTGACTCTTGGTTTTATTTATTTATTTATTTATTTATTTATTTATTTATTTATTTAAATAAACATATAATGTATTTTTATCCCGAGGGGTACAGGTCAGTGAATCATCAGGTTTACACACTTCACAGCACTCACCATAGCACATACCCTCCCCAGTGTCCATAATCCAACCCCCTTCCCAACCCCCCTCCCCCCATCAACCCTCAGTTTGTTTTGTGAGATTAAGAGTCACTTATGGTTTGTCTCCCTCACAATTCCATTTTGTTTCATTTACTCTTCTCCTACCCCCTTAACCCCCCATGTTGCATCTCCTCTCCCTCATATCAGGGAGATCATATGATAGTTGTCTTTCTCCGATTGACTTATTTCGCTAAACATGATACCCTCTAGTTCCATCCACGTCATCGCAAATGGCAAGATTTCATTTCTTTTGATGGCTGCATAGTATTCCATTGTGTATATATACCACATCTTCTTTATCCATTCGTCTGTCGATGGACATCTAGGTTCTTTCCATAGTTTGGCTATTGTAGACATTGCTGCTATAAACATTCGGGTGCACGTGCCCCTTCGGATCACTACGTTTGTATCTTTAGGGTAAATACTCAGCAGTGCAATTGCTGGGTCATAGGGTAGTTCTATTTTCAACATTTTGAGGAACCTCCATGCTGTTTTCCAGAGTGGTTGCCCCAGCTTGCATTCCCACCAACAGTGTAGGAGGGTTCCCCTTTCTCCGCATCCTCGCCAGCATCTGTCATTTCCTGACTTGTTAATTTTAGCCATTCTGACTGGTGTGAGGTGATATCTCATTGTGGTTTTGATTTGTATTTCCCTGATGCCGAGTGATGTGGAGCACTTTTGCATGTGTCTGTTGGCCATCTGGATGTCTTCTTTGCAGAAATGTCTGTTCATGTCCTCTGCCCATTTCTTGATTGGATTATTTGTTCTTTGGGTGTTGAGTTTGCTAAGTTCTTTATAGATTTTGGACACTAGCCCTTTATCTGATATGTCATTTGCAAATATCTTCTCCCATTCTGTCAGTTGTCTTTTGGTTTTGTTAACTGTTTCCTTTGCTGTGCAAAAGCTTTTGATCTTGATAAAATCCCAATAGTTCATTTTTGCCCTTGCTTCCCTTGCTTTTGGCGATGTTCCTAGGAAGATGTTGCTGCGGCTGAGGTCGAAGAGGTTGTTGCCTGTGTTCTCCTCAAGGATTTTGATGGATTCCTTTCTCACATTGAGATCCTTCATCCATTTTGAGTCTATTTTCGTGTGTGGTATAAGGAAATGATCCAATTTCATTTTTCTGCATGTGGCTGTCCAATTTTCCCAACACCATTTATTGAAGAGGCTGTCTTTTTTCCATTGGACATTCTTTCCTGCTTTGTCGAAGATTAGTTGCCCATAGAGTTGAGGGTCCATTTCTGGGCTCTCTATTCTGTTCCATTGATCTATGTGTCTGTTTTTGTGCCAGTACCATGCTGTCTTGATGATGACAGCTTTGTAATAGAGCTTGAAGTCTGGAATTGTGATGCCACCAACTTTGGCTTTCTTTTTCAATATTGCTTTGGCTATTCGAGGTCTTTTCTGGTTCCATATAAATTTTAGGATTATTTGTTCCATTTCTTTGAAAAAAATGGATGGTACTTTGATAGGAATTGCATTAAATGTGTAGATTGCTTTAGGTAGCATAGACATTTTCACAATATTTATTCTTCCAATCCAGGAGCATGGAACATTTTTCCATTTCTTTGTGTCTTCCTCAATTTCTTTCATGAGTACTTTATAGTTTTCTGTGTATAGATTCTTAGTCTCTTTGGTTAGGTTTATTCCTAGGTATGTTATAGTTTTGGGTGCAATTGTAAATGGGATGGACTCCTTAATTTCTCTTTCTTCTGTCTTGTTGTTGGTGTAGAGAAATGCAACTGATTTCTGTGCATTGATTTTATATCCTGACACTTGACTGAATTCCTGTACAAGTTCTAGCAGTTTTGGAGTGGAGTCTTTTGGGTTTTCCACATATAGTATCATATCATCTGCGAAGAGTGATAGTTTGACTTCTTCTTTGCCGATTTGGATGCCTTTAATTTCCTTTTGTTGTCTGATTGCTGAGGCTAGGAATTCTAGTACTATGTTGAATAGCAGTGGTGATAACGGACATCCCTGCCGTGTTCCTGACCTTAGCGGAAAAGCTTTCAGTTTTTCTCCATTGAGAATGATATTTGCGGTGGGTTTTTCATAGATGGCTTTGATAATATTGAGGTATGTTCCCTCTATCCCTACACTTTGAAGAGTTTTGATCAGGAAGGGATGCTGTACTTTGTCAAATGCTTTCTCAGCATCTATGGAGAGTATCATATGGTTCTTGTTCTTTCTTTTATTAATGTGTTGTATCACATTGATTGATTTGCGGATGTTGAACCAACCTTGCAGCCCTGGAATAAATCCCACTTGGTCGTGGTGAATAATCCTTTTAATGTACTGTTGAATCCTATTGGCTAGTATTTTGGTGAGAATTTTTGCATCTGTGTTCATCAAGGATATTGGTCTGTAGTTCTCTTTTTTGATGGGATCCTTGTCTGGTTTTGGGATCAAGGTGATGCTGGCCTCATAAAATGAGTTGGAAGTTTTCCTTCCATTTCTATTTTTTGGAACAGTTTCAGGAGAATAGGAATTAGTTCTTCTTTAAATGTTTGGTAGAATTCCCCCGGGAAGCCGTCTGGCCCTGGGCTTTTGTTTGTTTGGAGATTTTTGATGACTGTTTCAATCTCCTTACTGGTTATGGGTCTGTTCAGGCTTTCTATTTCTTCCTGGTTCAGTTGTGGTAGTTTATATGTCTCTAGGAATGCATCCATTTCTTCCAGATTGTCAAATTTGTTGGCGTAGAGTTGCTCATAGTATGTTCTTATAATTGTCTGTATTTCTTTGGTGTTCGTTGTGATCTCTCCTCTTTCATTCATGATTTTATTTATTTGGGTCCTCTCTCTTTTCTTTTTGATAAGTCTGGCCAGGGGTTTATCAATCTTGTTAATTCTTTCAAAGAACCAGCTCCTAGTTTCGTTGATTTGTTCTATTGTTTTTTTGGTTTCTATTTCATTGATTTCTGCTCTGATCTTTATGATTTCTCTTCTCCTGCTGGGTTTAGGGTTTCTTTCTTGTTCTTTCTCCAGCTCCTTTAGGTGTAGGGTTAGGTTGTGTACCTGAGACCTTTCTTGTTTCTTGAGAAAGGCTTGTAGCGCTATATATTTTCCTCTCAGGACTGCCTTTGTTGTGTCCCACAGATTTTGAACCGTTGTGTTTTCATTATCATTTGTTTCCATGAATTTTTTCAATTCTTCTTTAATTTCCTGGTTGACCCATTCATTCTTTAGAAGGATGCTGTTTAGTCTCCATGTATTTGGGTTCTTTCCAAATTTCCTCTTGTGATTGAGTTCTAGCTTCAGAGCATTGTGGTCTGAAAATATGCAGGGAATGATTCCAATCTTTTGATAACGGTTGAGACCTGATTTAGGACCAAGAATGTGATCTATTCTGGAGAATGTTCCATGTGCACTAGAGAAGAATGTGTATTCTGTTGCTTTGGGATGAAAAGTTCTGAATATATCTGTGATGTCCATCTGGTCCAGTGTGTCATTTAAGGCCTTTATTTCCGTGTTGATCTTTTGCTTGGATGATCTGTCCATTTCAGTGAGGGGAGTGTTAAAGTCCCCTACTATTATTGTATTATTGTCGATATGTTTCTTTGATTTTGTTATTAATTGGTTTATATAGTTGGCTGCTCCCACGTTAGGGGCATAGATATTTAAAATTGTTAGATCTTCTTGTTGGATAGTTCCTTTGAGTATGATATAGTGTCCTTCCTCATCTCTTATTGTAGTCTTTGGCTTAAAATCTAATTGATCTGATATAAGGATTGCCACTCCTGCTTTCTTCTGATGTCCATTAGCATGGTAAATTCTTTTCCACCCCCTCACTTTAAATCTGGAGGTGTCTTCGGGTTTAAGATGAGTTTCTTGTAGGCAACATATAGATGGGTTTTGTTTTTTTATCCATTCTGATACCCTGTGTCTTTTGATTGGGGCATTTAGCCCATTAACATTCAGGATAAGTATTGAGAGATATGAATTTAGTGCCATTGTATTGCCTGTAAGGTGACTGTTATTGTATATTGTCTCTGTTTCTTTCTGATCTACTTCTTTTAGGGTCTGTCTTTGCTTAGAGGACCCCTTTCAATATTTCCTGTAGAGCTGGTTTGGTATTTGCAAATTCTTTCAGTTTTTGTTTGTCCTGGAAGCTTTTAATCTCTCCTTCTATTTTCAATGATAGCCTAGCTGGATATAGTATTCTTGGCTGCATGTTTTTCTCGTTTAGTACTCTGAATATATCATGCCAGCTCTTTCTGGCCTGCCAGGTCTCTGTGGATAAGTCTGCTGCCAGTCTAATATTTTTACCATTGTACGTTACAGACTTCTTTTCCCGGGCTGCTTTCAGGATCTTCTCTTTGTCACTAAGACTTGTCAATTTGACTATTAGGTGACGGGGTGTGGACCTATTCTTATTGATCTTGAGGGGGGTTCTCTGAACCTCCTGGATTTTGATGCTTGTTCCCTTTGCCATATTGGGGAAATTCTCTCCAATAATTCTCTCCAATATACCTTCTGCTCCCCTCTCTGTTTCCTCTTCTTCTGGAATCCCAATTATTCTAATGTTGTTTTGTCTTATGGTGTCACTTATCTCTCGAATTCTCCCCTCGTGATCCAGTAGCTGTTTGTCCCTCTTTTGCTCAGCTTCTTTATTCTCTGTCATTTGGTCTTCTATATTGCTAATTCTTTCTTTTGCCTCATTTATCCTAGCCGTCAGAGCCTCCATTTTTGTTTGCACCTCATTAATAGCTTTTTTGATTTCAACTTGGTTAGATTTTAGTTCTTTTATTTCTCCAGAAAGGGCTTTTATATCTCCTGAGAGGGTTTCTCTAATATCTTCCATGCCTTTTTCGAGCCCGGCTAGAACCTTGAGAATCGTCATTCTGAACTCTGGATCTGACATATTACCAATGTCTGTATTGATTAGGTCCCTAGCCTTTGGTCCTGCCTCTTGTTCTTTTTTTTGTGGTGAATTTTTCCACCTTGTCATTTTGTCCAGATAAGAGTATATGAAGGAGCAAGTAAAATACTAAAAGGGTGGCAACAACCCCAGGAAAATATGCTTTAGCCAAATCAGAAGAGATCCCAAATCATGGGGGGGAGAAAGGGGATAAAAAGTGGTTCAGAAAGAAAGAAAAAAAAAATTAAAAAAAGAAAACCAATAAAGAAAAAGTATAAAAAGGAAAAAAAAAATATATATATTAGATAAACTAGTTAAAAATGTTAAAAAAGAAAAGGGTAAAAGTTAAAAAAATTTAGCAGAAGAAGAAAAAAAAATTGAAAAAGAAATGAAAAAAAAAATTAATTTAACTGCAAGGCTAAATAATCATGGGGAGAAAGCCATGCGTTCCGTGCTTTGCTTTCTCCTCCTTTGGAATTCCGACGCTCTCCTTGGTATTGAAACTGCACTCCTTGGTAGGTGAACTTGGTCCTGGCTGGGTTTCTTGCTGATCTTCTGTGGGAGGGGCCTGTTGTAGTTATTCTCAAGTGTCTTTGCCCCAGGCGGAGTTGCACTGCCCTTACCAGGGGCCGGCCTGAGTAATCCGCTCAGGTTTGCTTTTGGGAGCTTTTGTTCCCTGAGCGCTTTCCTTTTGTTCCCTGAGCGCTTTCCACTTTCCGTAGAGTTCAGGAGGGAGGGAATGAAGATGGCGGCCTCCCGGTCTCCGGCCCGGAGGAGCCGAGAGCCCAGGGCCCCACTCCTCAGTGCGCCCCCGAGAACAGCGCCCAATAACTCCCGCCACCCTGGCCTCCGGCCGCGCTCCGAGCTGACCGAGCCTGCGACCGGTTCAAGGTAACCCCGAGCTGAGAGTCACTCCTCGGCTCTGTCTCTGTAGCCGGCTTCCCCGTTCTAATACCTGTGAGCTGTGCGACACTCAGACACCCCCGATCCTTCTGTGACCCTGCGGGACCTGAGGCCACACTGACCCAGCGTGGGCTTCACCCCGGTTAAGCCTCTGGAGCGATGTCCCTCAGCGGAACAGACTTTTAAAAGTCCCGATATTGTGCTCGGTTGCTCCGCCGCTCACCAGGTGCCGGCTCCTCCCCCCACGGTCTATCTTCCCATCGCTTTGGATTTACTTCTCCGCCAGTCCTACCTTGCAGAAAGTGGTTGATTTTCTGTTTCTAGAGTTGCTGTTCTTCTTCTCTTCGATCTCCCGTTGGATTTGTAGGTGTTTGTAATCTTTAGATAAGCTATCTAGCTGATCTCCCGCTACCTGAAGTAGTCTCAGCCTGCTACTTCTCTGCCATCTTGACTCCTCCCCCTGACTCTTGGTTTTGACTTGAGTTGTGATCGTGGGGTCCTGGGATCAATCCCAGTGCCCGGCTCTGCGTTCAGCGTGGAGTTGGCTTGAGATTCTCTTCTTCTCCCTCTGCCCTTCCCCCTTCTCTGTCTCTGTCTCTCAAATAAATGAGTAAATCTTTTTTTAAAGTAAGTAAAAAAAAAAAGTTCTTTGAGTACATTATTCAATTTCCGGCCTTTCAAGAAATACCAGTTGTCTATGTGAAGAACAATTCCAAAACTACAGAGAAGTAAGTTAATGCTAAATAGATTTTCATTAGGAAAGGCAGAATGAAAACAGTGGGTGGTGTAAAAAAAATGTACTGTGAAGGCAGTAAGAAGAGGTAAAGGGGAGTCATACAGAAATGAAACATGATATAGAATTGCATTTGGTGGACCTTTTCTCCTTAAGCCAGAGCTGAAAACTTTTCTTTGGTTAAGCTCAGCAAACATTCATTTTACGTCTATTATTGTATGTCAGGTGCTGCATTAGGTACCATGTTTCGAGCTGAATGCACAGAAGGAAGTACAACATGGCGCTTTCTCTCCTGGGCGCTTCCAGTCTCTTAAGATCATTGGACACCTGTAACACACTATGTTTTACAGCAAAGGGATGGGGAGGGGTAGCTCATTCTGGATTGTTTCTTCAGTGGAACATGAAGCCCTCTTTGCCAAGAGACACAGATCCCATAATGCAAGAGCAGAGTTTTCCTGTAGATACTTTTTGGCCTGAAAGTTAGCTCAGACTCACCTTGGAAAGAAATTTTTTTTCCAGATAGGATGGTTCTTCAATAAGTTATAGTTATCAATTTCTGAATCCTTTCCTATTTCAAAATAACTCAACTTCTGCTTTATGAAAGTTACTTTAACCAAGAGATACAAACTCCCAGAGTTGGTGTGGGGGGAAGAAAATATCCCTTTATCTATGTTATTCACCAGGAGTTTTATATATTTTGTCTCACTCATTCGTCCGAATGTTGGTTTGAAGAGGGAAGTGACTTGCTAGATCATATATTTGTTGTGTAGGGATGGAGTACGGATTGTAACTCATGTCTGGCTCCATTATACCACGTTCCCCTCCCTAGCTTCAGTTATCTAAAGCCAGCAACAGTAAGCTGCATCTTGTTTATATCTTCCTCTGGAGTACATGGTTGCATAGTAAAGCTGATCTTGGGGTTAGTGCAGTGTTTTCCAGACTGCATTATAGGACCTTTTTTGGTTTATGACCAGCATTTTTTACAAGATAGAGTAGAAATTGTCAGATTTTGTTCCAGTTCATATTGTTTCCTGAAATTTTGGCTTCAGTTGAACGAGAGAAGGAGGAGTGGGGGGTGGAGCACGTGCATGTGCTGAATCTTAGTATAGTGTATTTCGTACTCTGGGAAATCCTTCTCTTTTTTGAGTGTAGGACATGGTCATGAGTTCACTATCATGTCTTTTCTCCAGGCTTAAAAAACCTTACATTTTTCTTTCAGTTATAAGGCAGTAGCGTGTACAGCATGGACTCTGGAATCAGACAATGCTGGCTTGAATCCAGGCTCTGCCATTCACTACCTCTGTGACTTTGGGCAAGGTATTTTGTATCAGTGTGCCTCTGTTTTATCTTCCATACATGTGGTTGAGCATTAAGTGAATTTATATCCTGAAAGTGCTTAGGATAGTGTCTGTCTCAAAGTAACACTCCATAAGTTAATTGCTGCTATTACTGTTGTCATTGTTAGTGTTGTAGAAAAGTTCCTATCTTTCTTAGAGGGATTATGGATATATTGCTTTAACAACAGCCTTCAACAGCAATTGATTTATTTGGTTAGTTAATTCGTAAACTTTTTGTAAGCTACAAGAATGCTAAGAATGCTAACTTTGCCACTGGTTTAGTGCAATACCCTCTTTATTTATATACTCAGATTGTTCCTATTTGGCCAAGGACACCGAAGACAGCTAAGATAACTACTAAGTCGTGTATTTGTTTAAGAGTTATTATGAAAAATTGTGAGCCTGACTCTGCCAGATCTTGGCCTGTGAAGAACTGGCTGGCTTTATAGGCTGATTTAATCCTGGACATAGGCCAGTGTTGCTGGCTCATAAAATATGTGTGTTAGAGGTAAAAAATGTACTGTATACTATACCTACATCCGCCTGCCTCAACCTCTGTGACAGGTTTGGAGGAAGATGTTGTTTGGGTGATCAAGAGAGGCTTCACAAAGGAAATGATATTTGAGTTTGGGTTGAAGGATGAATAGAAATCTTCTAGAAAAATAGTTAAAAGATGTCATACCAAGCTCTGGAGTCTGGAAGTCCTAAAATGGTCATAGAAAGGCAAGAATAAGCAGAAGCAGTGAGCAAAAATTCTAATCTGTTACCATTTAGGATATCAGTGGCGCGGATCTTTGTAAGAACTTACTCTCAGGGCGCCTGGGTGGCTCAGTGAGTTAAGCCTCTGCCTTCAGCTCAGGTCATGATCTCAGGGACCTGGGATCAAGCCTTGCATTGGGCTCTCTGCTCAGCAGGGAGCCTGCTTCCCCTTCTCTCTCTGCCTGCCTCTCTGCCTACTTGTGATCTCTCTCTCTGTCAAATAAATAAATAAAATCTTAAAAAGAAAAAGAGCTTACTGTAAAAAAATAAAGGTTAAATAAGCATTAGAGAATTATTTGTATTTTTAGGAATTATACTTCTTATATAGTGCAGCATATCTTATAGTGAATAGTTAGCTACATTTTGTTATGATGATTGTTGATAAAATAGTCTTTGGTTTATAGAATTGAATCATATGCATCACATGTTCTCTTCATCTGGGCCTTGGCTCCCATTAACAGCTCCTAAGAGCAGCTGCTAGAATTGCAGGCAGTAAATGCATGGGAAAAATTCATAGGACTTGGCTGGAAAAGTCCAACCTGGTTCACAGAATAATTAGTATAATGTAGTGATATGAGTTAATATTTTTTCATAGAATCACAAACACTTAGATAACAATTATTACATAGTTAGCTATAAGCATTAAACAAATTGTATCTTATCCTCACATCCATCACACAATATTCTGATAACACAAATATTATAAGAGATGAGGTTCTCAGATGCTTAGGTTGACAAATTTCTCAAGGTTATGGAGTTATAAGTTTATGCCATTTTTTTTCTAGTGCCCTTTGTATTTCCTTTTTGCTTAAATTAAAAAAAATGCAGGTGTATGTTTTATAATTATAAGGCAGTTTAACAACATCGCAGAAATCTTAGGCAGTTCAGAGAGGCAAACTCTCACCTATTTATTCCCATTGCTGTAATATAAGTATTAATGTTTTGAGAAGAGAAAATACCTTAAAGTATTTTTACATAACTTGAATATAGTTATTATTATAGCTTATACAAAATCTTACTTTTTCCCCCTTAACTTTATACCAAAAGCTCTATAACCTTATATCAAGACCTTTTTCCTACTGTGAGGTACCTTTTTTTTTTTAAGATTTTTATTTATTTATTTGACAGAGCAAGTGAGCACGTGCACAAACAGGGAGGAGCAGAGGGAGAGGGAGAAGCAGACTCCCCACTGAGCAGGGAGCCTGATGTGGGGGTCGATTCTAGAGCCAAAGGCAGATGCTTAACTGACTGTGCCACTCAGGCACCCCTGGGTACATTTTATTACTATAGTTTTTAGTTGTGGCATAATAATTAAGTGTTTAGTACCATAATTTACCAATACATTCTGTTACCTAGTTTTCTTTATTGTAAATAGTGTGTTGAATATTAATATGCCTGTAACTTATTCCATATTTTGGGTTTTCTTTGTGTTTTTAAAAAAATTATATTTACTGTCAGCGTCCACATTTAGATGCAGAAAAGTGTTTGGGAAAAAAAAAAAGTCTCACTTTCTAAATAGTTTTTTTGGGATACCGGTTCTTTGACTGAATTACAGGATTTGACCAATTCTCTGATAGTTACTACCATCCATTTTATGTCCTATAATATGACAGATCAGAGAACTGGGTGGACTGTTCCAGACAGATTTCCTTACTTTATCTGTTTTGGACGTGAAAATTATTGGAAAAACTAGTTAGTTTACTGATCCTGGAAATTTAAAAAAAATTTTGTTGCTCTTCTAGCACTTATAATCAAAATGTTTAGATTATACCTTTGAAATAATAAACAGCATTATATGGTCTTCATCCATAAATGACATTTTCTTTTAGAGGTTCTTAATCTTAAACTCATCAGTGTGTGACATTCCAAATGCTTTATTCACATTAATGCTTTATTAACATTTTTCAATAGAATGTTCTTTCTTTCTTTGACAAAAAGAGACACACACTGAGAGGGAACACAAGCGGGGGGAGTGGGAGAGGGAGAAGCAGGCTTCCTGCCGAGCAGAGAGCCTGGTGTGGGACTCGATCCTGGGACTTTGGGATCATGATCTGAGCTGAAGGCAGACGCTTGATGACTGAGCCACCCAGGCACCCCAGAATGTTCTTTTTAATGACCCTTTAATTCATTTTATAATTTTAGTCAGATTTTAATATCTTTTAAAAATACCCGTTAACATCCTGTTGGTGGGAATGCAAACTGGTGCAGCCACTCTGGAAAACAGTTTGGAGGTTCCTCAAAAAGTTTAAAGTAGAACTACACTACAATCCAGCAATTGCACTCCTCTAAATATTTATCCAAAGGATTCAAAAATAGTGATTCGAAGGGACACATGCATCCCAGTGCTTAGAGCAGCAAGATGCACAATGGCCAAAATATGGAAAGAGCCTGGATGTCCATCAACAGAGGAATAGATAAAGAAGATGTCACACGCACACACACACACACACACATACACACACACACACACACACGAATATTACTCAGCCATCAACGAGAATGAAATCTTGCCATTTGCAACAACATGGATGGAACTAGATATATTATGCTAAGTGAAATAAATCAGAGAAAGACAAATACCATATGATTTCACTCATATGTGGAATTTAAGAAACAAAACAGATGAACATAGGGTAAGGGAAGGAAAACCAAAATAAGATAAAAACAGAGAAGGAAGCAAACCGTAAGAGACTCTTAACAGACTGAGGGTTGCTGGAGGGGAGGTTGTGGGAGGTGGGGTAACTGGGGGTGATGGGCATTAAGGAGGGCACTTGATGGAATGAGCCCCGGGTGTTACATGCAACTGATGAATCATTAAATTCTGTCCCTGAAACGAAAAATATACTATATGTTAACTAAATGAAATTTAAGTTAAAAAATACCTGTTAGTATCTGCTTTATGCAGGCAGATATCCTAAGACTGTGAGAAATTACAGTAGCAATTAAGGGAAAATAGGAAGGGTGGGCTGGTCAGTTTTGGAGAGCAGGAACAATGTAACGCATTTTCAGATAATACTAACTAAACCTGAGAGTCAAAGTGTAAATTCCTTTATGTGGCATTCAAACTTAAGAATATTTTGTGTCAATTTCTGATAGGGTAAAGTCTACCATAATGCTGTAAATAGAATCACAAATATTCAGTTGGGGTAAAGTGTGGGATGGCATTAAACACAGTTATGTTATTATAAGATTGATGAAATGGCTGGGTGAGCCTGTTATGGAGGATGGACGCTAACCACCAATTGCTTTATATCCAAGTTAGTATTAAGGAAGGGTATATTATCAAGGGATTTCACTGGATTTTAATATATTTATTTCCTTTCTGCAATGGAATTATGTATTCGAAATCAAATCATTGAGATTTTCTTTTTAGACATAACCTGAGTAACTTCCCAAAGAAAAGTTCGACTAATTGAATAGGCTTTATCTGGTGGTACTTGTATTATGGAATGAAGTGTATGAGCAGCCAGCATGAAAAGAAGTTAGCTATTGTTTCAAAACAGCAAAACGGGTGCTTGACATTTATGAAGTTCATTTTTTTAAAAAGCTTCACAAAATCACTGTTGTTAATGACCACCCAAGTAGCTGTTGTAATTAATGCCGATGGGCCTTGAAGAGCATTGGCGAGGCACTGACCCTGAATAGATCAACCAAAGGGTTACCAAATATAGGCTATTTATTCTTCCTAGATAGTTTATGGAGACTAGGACTTTTGTAAAACTCTGTTTTTGTGTGAGGGAAATAGTGTTACTAAATGCGTGCTGTGTGCCAGATGCACTCTTGTAAACACTTTGTGTGTATTAACTCATTTAATTCTCATAGCAAGACAGATTGGACAATTAAAAGATCCTCCTTTTTTTCCTCCTCTTCCTCAAACACTTTTTTGTGTAGAAATCTGAAATCATTGCCTTGTTCTGGGGATACACTTTGACTAAAGGTGGGAGGTGCCATAGTCTTATTGGTAGGAGGAAAGTTTCAAAGTTGTGGTGGGGTCAGTGGTGAGTCTTTGGTAACTATATAGTTTCACATGTTAGGCACATCTAATAAGGATTTCCTTCTGGTTCATGGTAATTCTAAATATTTTATTAAAGCAACATACTTTCCATAACTAATCTATACATCAGGTAATATTCCATAAGAGTTGACTATATATATAATAAAAAATGAATTACTTAGATTTGCATTTTGTGAACTAGTATAGATTTCCACTTAGAATTTTTTGAGCTATATTATGTATATTAATTTATAATTATATTAATTTCTTAGTTATATTCAAGAATATTATAATTCCTGTAAGAACTAGCATGACCACTCTGTCTCACTCTAGATATGTCAACTGCCTCAGCTATTTAAGTTCCATTAGTAGTAGTAACATTCTATAAGAATTCTAGTCATTTTTAGATGCAAAGAAAGCCCTTCCAAATGTCAGATTTCAAAGCTAGATCAGGCATTTATTTAGGAATACTTACTATGATATAATCTGTCTAAATTTTCACACGTAGTTTGCTGTTTATTTTTTAAATTTGCGAATTGCATGTTGCCATGTTAGTATCTGTTAACCTCAATTTTTTTTTTGTCTTGAACTCAGAATATTTAATTTTCTTTGATTAATAACTATCTACTCCTTGGTGAGAGTGTCTTTCCCTGTTCTGCATTATCTTCCAGCCATTATATTACTCATAGAGATTAAGTTTTCCTTCCTCGAGAAAAGCAGGTGGCTCCACAGTGATCTTATTCTTAGGTCAGTAGGCCTAGTTCTGTTGCTTTTTGTTGTTGTTCTTGTTTTTACCAGCTCCCACCCCTACCCCTGAGTTAGAATATTAATAATTCATCTTCCCTCATTATTTATTCTCATAATGAAATATATTCTTAATCTTTTTTAAAGAAGATAGATTGGGGGCGCCTGGAAGGCTCAGTGAGTTAAGCCTCTGCCTTTGGCTCAGGTCATGATCTCAGGGTCCTGGGATCGAGCCTCGGGCTCTCTGCTCGACAGGGAGCCTGCTTCCCCCGCTCTCTCTGCCTCTCTGCAGACTTGTGATCTCTCTCTCTCTGTGTCAAATAAATGAATAAAATCTTTTAAAAAAATAAATAAGATACATTGAACTTTTTTCTTGGTTTATATGACATCACTTTATTACTTCTCATTTCTTCTTTCCCTTTCTCATGTTCTCTTCTCTCCCCACTCTATTCTCCCTCCCTTCCTGCTTCCCTTCTTCCTTCTCTTCCCTCATCTCTCTCAGAGACAAGTATTAATTTAGAGCAAACTCCTTTAAAGTTACATGAAATATTGATTTATTTGGGTCTTAAATTTGATTGCCAAAGATGCCTTAATAAATAAAAATATAAAAGGCTTTTTGAAAGTCTTGGGAGATTATGGATTGGCTCTTGTTATCCTACTACATTTTGTTTTTCTTACATTAAACAATTTCACTTCTTTTAGTTGCAGTTATATATTTCATTTTGTTTTGACTGATGAAAGTTTCATTGTGTTTATGCTTATGCTCATAACTTCTAGAAAATAACTTTTATAGGTTTTTTAAATACTTAATTTTTTAAAGATATTATTTATTTATTTGACAGAGAGAGAGATCACAAGTAGGCAGAGAGGCAGGCAGAGGGGGGGGGAAGCAGGCTCCCTGCTGAGCAGAGAGCCCAATGCAAGGCTGGATCCCAGGACTCTGAGATCATGACCTGAGCTGAAGGCAGAGGCTTAACCCACTGAGCCACCCAAACACCCCTTTAATACTTAATTTTTGAAAGCAGAAGAAAATTGTGATACTTTCATTAGCCAGTAGAAGCAAAACTAGTTATGGGGAGAATTTAAAACCAAGAAAATCTGTTAATAACTGAATGTTCCCGAAGTAGCTTGAATTATGAGTTTATATAACTGAAGGTGGGAAGGTACAGACACTACGTTTATTTTTGATGTAAATGTTGTGAAGGTCCCAGCCAGATATTCTTCAAAACCATTATAGATGAAGCACTACCTTTTAATAAATCATTCTCTTTCTGCTTAAACCAAAGGAATCTCTCTGACTTGTGTAGTATATATTTCTTTGCTTAAAGTTACATAGTTTTGTTGGTCATCTAGCTTAGCTCCTTCTGTTAGGATACACAGTTTTTAAGCTACAGTGTATCCTCTCCTGACAATGCCCAGCTTAAAGTCAAATATGAGTCTGCTTGGTAAGCCAGGTAGGAGCTATTATCAATCTGTCTCTATCGGACTGATACCTTTCCTTCTTATCTTTTGTGCTGTTTCAGATCTTTAAAACACGTGCCCTTTGACTGAACATAAATTTGTCTTTCTTAGTTATTGCTGATTCCTCTGGTAATTTATTCAAAGTAGGCTACTGCATGTCTCAAATTATAAATGAATCAGTCTGAGATACATTAATAGTTGATTATAAAAATTAGGAACTAGGGGGGCGCCTGGGTGGCTCAGTGGGTTAAAGCCTCTGCCTTCGGCTCAGGTCATGATCTCGGTGTCCTGGGATCGAGCCCCGAATTGGGCTCTCTGCTCAGCGGGGAGCCTGCTTCCCTCTCTCTCTGCCTGCCCCTCTGCCTACTTGTGATCTCTCTCTCTCTGTCAAATAAATAAATAAACAAATAAACTAAAAAAAAAAAAATTAGGAACTAGGTCTACATGTTAGAAGCTTTGTGGCAATCAGAGTCACTGGACCTTTCCAAGATACCCCGTCAGTTACTTATTATTTATTTTAGTACATGACCAGGGCTTATAAAAGTCAGTCTTGAGGGCGCCTGGGTGACACAGTGGGTTAAAGTCTCTGCCTTTGCCTTGGGTCACGTTCCCAGGGTCCTGGGATAGAGTCCCGCATTGGGCTCTCTGTTCGGTGGAGAACCCGCTTCTCCCTTTCTCTCTGCCTGCCTCTCTGCCTACTTGTGATATCTCTCTGTCAAATAAATAAAATCTTGAGAAAAAAAAGAAGAAGAAGTCAGTCTTGAGAAGACAAAAAACAAAAAACCACACACACACACACGCACACACCTCAAAGTAGTTTATGTAGTCAGGCATTGGCTTTGCCTGAGCCAGCCATGCGGTACACAGCACCTAAGATTGGCAGGCTCAAGGGTATGTTCACTGTTACTGTATCCACCATATACTTGCTTTAATTCCATGAGACAGTGGATTAGTACACATACTGGGGGATCTGCTAAGAAGGATGCCTGTGATTGGCTAGTGTAAACTCACCTTGTCTCACCCCATGGGTATTATAGGAGAAAGATCATTAGGAAATGAAGTCTGTAGCAGTTGGTACTATAGACTTTATTTCCATCTGCTAAATGTTTTCTAATTATTTTAAATTCTGTTAATATTATCTCTAAATATTACTTTAAGTGCCATGAAGGCAGGGATATTTTGTACTTCTCGTATTCTCTGTAGCCCCTCAAAGTTTTAGAAAAGTAGAAGTAAATAATATAGAAAGCTGAGAAGATTGTTTTGGTCAGGCTATAAATCTGTATTTCCAAATTCTTTAAAGAAATAAAGTCTTCCTTACCATTATGACAGAGATGGCATCCACTGTGCTAAAACAACTGCTTAATTAAAGTTGTGTAAAATATTTGTATAAGAAACACAGTCACCACAGATAGGGTTAGCTACCTTGGTGGAGAAATGGAGTGACGGTTCCCCAGAACCAGGAAGAATTCATTGTTGGCAGCTGTCCTGTTGGCATGGTGCTAAGACTTGTTTTGTCCCCAACAAGGACAGGATCTGCTGTAGGAGGGTCTCGGCAATAGGCCATATCATTATGAGGGTTATTTTTATAAAGCAGGTCTCATTGTAGTAGCAAAGCTTAATCCTGTTGTGGGTAGAATTCATTTTATTATAGTTTATATTATGACATACTGCTTTGTTAGCAGTAAACTAGAAATGTTCTGTTTATTTAACATAAAGATAGCATCTGTCATTTGAAGTGTACTTGCTATTTACATATATGAAAATTATTTCATGTGTTCTTGTGGAAAAGAAAAAAAGAACCCATGGATTTAGAAAATTAAGGTTGGAGGAAGAGTGATAAAGAAGACAGACTGGCATTTGAAGGAGTAGGATAGGGGAAGCGCCTTAGGTAACCCTTATACAGGTTCTTGGGGTAAAGAAAAAAAGAACCCATGGATTTAGAAAATTAAGGTTGGAGGAGGAGTGATAAGGAAGACAGACAGGCATTTGAAGGAATAGGATAGGGGAAGCACCTTAGGTATCCCTTATACAGGAACCCAGGATATACTCAGGGTCCTGAGTTCTACCTGTGAGTAGATGACATCAAATGCATATTCAAATTTTGTGTAATTAAGTGGAAAATTTTCTTTGTTCTTTTTTTTTTTTTTTTTTTTAAGATTTTTTATTTATTTGTCAGAGAGAGGGAGAGAGAGCGAGCACAGGCGGACAGAATGGCAGGCAGAGGCAGAGGGAGAAGCAGGCTCCCCGCCAAGCAAGGAGCCCGATGTGGGACTCAATCCCAGGACGCTGGGATCATGACCTGAGCCGAAGGCAGCTGCTTAACCAACTGAGCCACCCAGGCGTCCCTTCTTTGTTCTTTAAAGTGACATTCTATAAAAGTGAGAAGCCTTGTGTTTGAAATCTGCAAGTTACTTACTGGCTTTGAAGCTTATTTTCCCCATCGCCCAGATGTGGGTATGTTAGATAGTTTTGGAAGAAGCTTAGCTTTTTAGACTGGAGTTCGAAAAACATTTCCTTTTCCTCTCTTGGGATGCAATTCGGAGGCTCCAGTTGGTATGACAACTGTGTGCGATCTTATGATAAAATTTATGATTTAAAAAATGATGAAGTTGTATCTGTACTGTTAGTTATAGACTTCATCAATAACTCCTTGCTTTTTTCTTTTCTTTTTTTTTTTTTAAAGATTTTATTTATTTATTTGACAGAGATCACAAGTAGGCAGAGAAGCAGGCAGAGAGAGATAGGAGGAAGCAGACTCTCCGCTGAGCAGAGAGCCCGATGCGGGGCTCGATCCCAGGACCCTGGGATCATGACCTGAGCCGAAGGCAGAGGTTTTAACCCACTGAGCCACCCAGGCGCCCCTCCTTGCTTTTTTCATTATCATATTTCTGAATTATGGTTTGGAAAAATTTTTTTTCTATTGATGTTGACATTTTTCTGATTGAGTTTGTTTTATTTCGAAGGCAACTTAAGTGCAGCTCAGGTTTTTATGCATAAACATTAGCAGTAACTTATGTAGTTAAAATTTAAATACAAAATAAACAATTTTATAGCCATTTAGAAATAACATCATCTGCTTTAGAAACAACATCAAACTGCTTTATGTGACATTTTAAGTGATGGCATAGGAGGTGATCTCACAGATCTTGCTCTTTCCTGATGTCCCAATTGTGGCTGATTGACTCTGATACGTTACAGGATGGCAATAAGAACTGTTAATATAACTGTAGTTTAGCTGGATAAGAAATATCTGCAGAGAGCTTACAAGTTAAGGAAAAATTTATCGTGTTGTTTGTCAGCATATTTCAGAGATACAATCTCTAAAATCTAATAAGTAAAAGTTACGAAGCAATTTACAACCTCGACAAATCAGGTCTTTAAGAATCCCTTCTTTCTTCCTTTTGCTGCTTCATGCAAGACTGCTTTTGTGCCATTAGTAACTGAGCTGGTGAAATAGCTTAGCTGGTAGGCATATTTTGCTGTAAAAGTCATTCCCTTTTGATCTTAACTAGATGAGCTGTAGTCATTTATCGTTAGAGTCTGTTATCTTGTTGAAAGAAGAACCTTAGGTAGATTTATTTTATTACACATCAGCTTGATGTGTGAAATTGCTTATGTTGTCTGTATTTACAACTGTTAATTCCCAGGAAAACAGGTGTCTTTATATTATGTAGCCCATTGGAATTCAAACCTTTTTGTTTTTAAAGGGTCCGTCAAGAATCAAAATCTTCAATATTTAGTGTTACTTCTGTGTTTTGAAGAGTTGTTGGTAGCCTGTGGATACTTAGAGCATTAGAGTAACTAACCCTTCAGGAAGGTAATTCCTAGAAAATAATAGACAAAGCAGTTTATAGGTAGATGATTTGAATATTACCCTGGAATAAATATTTTCTATTTAGAAATTCATATAGGTAATAAAAATATTTAGCCTTACCTTTTACGATAACTTCGAGATACAATTCATGTACCATAAAATTTACCCTTTTAAAGTGTATAATTTAGTGGTTTTTAGTATATTCACAGACTTGTGCAACCATTTATCTAAGTTTCAGAACATTTATTGCCCCAAAATGAAACTCCATACCCTTTGGCAATTACTCCCCATTTTCCTTTTCCCTCAATCCATGCACTAATGTGCTCTTTTTTACTTATTGAATTTTAAAATGATACTTTAAGGTTGAAATAATAATAGGTTTCATACCACTGATCCTTCATATTAATGAAATTATGTAATTAAGTTCTATATCATTAAATATTTGTGGCAGTGCGTTAATGTGCTTCCTCATGTTGTAAACAATAGTTTATCATCACTGTATAGTTTAATTAAGCATAGTAGTATATTGTTAATTATTTTTATTTAGTAAAATTTTGTTGAATCTTTTTTTTTTTGCTTTCGTTTTTGAAGATTTGAGTTGAATGTTTCTGTCTTTTAACCCTTAAATTGAGATAAACATAGTGAACTTGGTTGTGCTTATCTTTGCTTAGAATACCTTTCCTTCATAGTACAAATAAGTTATTTATGTAGCAGTTATAATAGAAGTAATATTTAAAGTTCTTTAAGGTAAACCTTGCAGTTTTACTTAGGAAACATCACTTTTTTGCACACAATTGACATTCTTTATAGTTCATGCTTATTTATTCACTAATGCAAACTCTTACAGTTCTTGCTAGGTGCCTGACTTTGGGCACCTGATTGTTTGACCAGTGATTAATAATCACAGATCTGTGATTATCCAAGATTAGTCTAGTTTTGCCTGGTATAATTTAGGTGCTCAGAGAGAGGTATAGGGAGTATTTTTTGAAGTTGGCTGCTGTACTGAGTATTCTGTTAATGTAGAGATCTAATTTACAGTTCACCTGGGGTTTTTAGTTCAGCTAAGAACTGTCAGAATCATCCTAAGGCTGTTATTGTATAAAACTCTAACAGATGTATAATAGAATAAAGAGATCTGAAACTGATTACGTAAGAATTCTGGGAAGGAGACCTGTTTGGGGAACATTACTATAAGGCTTCTCTAAGTCTTCTTGGAAAATGATGACAGAATCTAGGGTCTCCAAAAGCAAATGATACTAGTTCACTGTGACTTTTCCAAAAATAGCTGTTTTTGTTTTTTTTTTACTGTCTCTGTAGTAATAAGCAATGGCAAATACTTTCAACAGCTAAGATACTGAAAGAACCCACAGGTTGAACAAGTACTCCGTTTTTGGATTCGTGCCTCACATTTCTTCTCTAGATATAAAATCAAAACTTTTCTTTTTTTTAAATGACAAATAAACCAGAGGACTAAAACATTGCCATTACTGGGTACTGACAGGAGATGCTTGGAGCCTGTGTCAGCTGAGCAGGTGGAAAATGAACATCGTCATACAAGTGGACACCACACTACAGCTTTTATTCCAGTACACAAAAATATAACCCAAATCCACGGTCTCAGGAGCATGCTTCTATATAGATACACATGTTGGATTTTATAATAGCTCCCAGAGGAAAAATGGGTTTCACTTTACACAAAATTTTGTTCTGCCTACAGAATTTTAAGAATAAATCTCTTGTAAAACTCGATGCTCTTATGTAAAATTAAAAAATGAAAAGCTGTTCTGTTTAAATATCACAGAATAGGCCCCAATAAGAAGTACTAATAATAGAATTAGATTCTGAGTTTTCTATTTTATATTAAAAAAAATTTTTTTTTCCATTGTAGATTAACTACTTCATGTGCATTCCCCAAAAGATAATTTTATTGCTGTGCCTCATATGTTTTTTATTGAATTTGAACAGGCAGTTTTGTCCATGCCTATAAGACTTTTTTCACTGCTCCCAGTTATCATGCCTGGCTTGTGTAATTGGGTAGTCATCAGAAAAAAGAGGGGGGGATTTTTTTAACCTTTGAAAGTGATATCCTTTTCAGCCTTGGCAGGTCTCAGTGTTCTATCTTTGTCTCTAAAATCCACATCGGAAATGCTAAGAGTTCCCACGCAGGAGTTAGGAGAGGTCGTTGTCAAAAGGATCCTGTAGCACTTTTCAGAAATTAGAGGGTCATCCAGCAAAACTAGGCCACATAGTCCAAGGATCAAGTGCACCCAGTAATATCACTTGGATTTGAAGATCTGCATGCTTTTAAGCTTATCTGTAATTTGGGCTGGCTTCTGTTTACCTAGTCAAGCCCAGCATAGTTTTTGTGGTTGCTGAAAAATACCCTACTAGTAACAGTTTGCACACATGAAAGTCTTTTTCCATTTTCTTCTAATTTTCTTTCTAGGAGTTTGCCAGATTTATGTGTATTTTCCAGGGGAACTCCCCATTTAGCTCCACTTACCCACTTACCTAGCTCCTTCCTTTGGTACAAGGGTTACAGTGAGTGATTCCACGAATGTGCGGCATGTTATCTCTGTGCAGCAGGTGTTGAGGAGTGAGTCCATGGCCTGGTCCTTTTCCTGAATTATATAAGTACGAGTTTTTCTGTACATTAAAAAGATCTGATGTGGGCTTAGCCCTTGTTTATTTTAATTGAATCCTTTCACCAGTGATACAATGGACCATCCTGTTACGTTTTCGAGCCCCTTGATGGCCCCCACAATGAATTAACAGAACGCACTGTCATAAAAACACTCTTCTCTGAGATCAGTGGGGAATGACATCACAATAAAGTGAGTTATTTAGTGCAAATCTTTTAAGCTTTGTCCTGATTGTGGAAAACATTTTGCAGTATGCCTCTTGGCCTATAAGATACTGTTATTTAACTCCTTGCTGAATCAGAATCATCATTATGAATCTCAGTACTGAACTGTACTGCTTACGGGTAGATGCAAGTGTATGGCCAAATAGTGTAGGAGATACTGATTGCAAAAAATGACCTTGATTTTTCCCTCCCTGTATCTATGCCCTTTGTAGTGTGACTCTGCAGAGATAGTGTCTGTTTATTTGCTTCTTGAATCTGGGCTGGGCTTGGAACTTGCTTTGGCTAATAAATGTAGCAGAGGTGATGGTGTGTCAGTTACAAAGCTAAGTCTCAAGAGGCCTTGTGCATTTCTGCTCACGGACACTTGTCTAGCTGCTGTGAGAATTAGCTTGGTGTAGTCTGCTGGAAGTGTCCCCATCATGCCTTTCACCCCATTCAAGAGCCAGCCAACCATAATATATATGAGGGTGGCCATTCTAGATAAGCCAGTCTTAGCTAACCTGTAAGACTGTTGCATACTCATAAGAGAGCACAGCCAAGGTGGAATTAATTGCTAGCTGACCTGTAGAGTGAAGAGTGAAAAACATTTATTATTTTAAGCCCCTGCATTTGGGTTAGTTATGTAGCAGGGTCTCACTTGGGTTCAGTGATTGGTTTTAGAACATGTTTCTTTGTGGGACGCCTGGGTGGCTCAGTTGGTTAAGCAGCTGCCTTCAGCTCAGGTCATGATCCCAGCGTCCTGGGATCGAGTCCCACATCGGGCTCCTTGCTTGGCGGGGAGCCTGCTTCTCTCTCTGCCTCTGCCTGCCATTCTGTCCGCCTGTGCTCGCTCTCTCTCCCTTTCTCTCTGACAAATAAATAAAATCTTTAAAAAAAAAAATGTTTCTTTGAGAAAAAACAAAGCTTAGACATCAGCTCACTTTTTGCTCAGTTGTTGCTTTCTCAGAAAATTGTCCTGAATGACATTTCTTCAAAATTAGTGAGTCAAAGACAAAGCAATTTATTTCCATTGTTATTGGCTACCTTAAGTGTTTGTTGAATTGTGCTTTTTCAGTTAATCCTTTTTTATTATCTTTGCTGTCCATTTATAATAGTATTTTATATATTATCTGTTCTGTTGACTTTATTAGAAGGGTAACCACAGGAAGTCCCCTGTCATCCTGAACCCATTTTTTAATCTTATGTGTGCTTAGTGTTTTGATGAAGTATGTTAAGGATTTCCTAATCATTTGTTTAGTCATAACACAAATATTTTTGAGCCCTTGAAGTATGCATCGGCACTGTGTCCAGGGCTTTTATGAATTTACCGTCTAGGAAGATACTGACTAACAAACAACAAACTAAAATAGTGGCATTAGGATACCTATGATAGGAACATGTAACAGAAAGCAGTTAGGCAGGTTCAGTAAAGGTACCCAGTATAGCTAATCACCAGTGAAATAGAAATCAAAACCATAATAAGATATCACCTCACACCTGTCAGAGTGTCTATCAAAAAGGTAAGAGATAACAAATGCTGGCAAGAATGTGAAGGGAAAAGACCCTTGTGTACTGTTGATGGAAATTAAACTGGTACAGCCACTATGGGAAACAGTGTGGAGGTGCCTCAAGAAATTAAAAACAGAACTACCATATGATCCTGCAATCTCATGCCTCATGATACTCAAGGGAGATGTAATCTTTGTCTTGAAGGTATTCCCATGTTCGATACAAAATTATTCACAACAGTCAAGGCACAGAAACAACCTAAGTGTCCATTGATGGATGAATGGCTAAAGAAAATGTAAGATACACACACACGTACACACACATACAGAGGAGTATTTTTCAGCCTTAAAAGAGAAGGAAATCTTGTCATTTGCAATAATGTGGACGAACCTGGAGAACCTTACTAAGTGAAACAAGCCAGACGGAGGAGGACAAATACTGCATGGTATCACTTACATGTGGAATCTTAAAAGAAAAAAAAGTGAACTCAAAGAAAAAGAGGGTAGAAAGGTGGTTGCCAGGGGCTGGGAGTTAGAGGAAATAGGTAGAGTTTGGTAAGATGGTACAAATTTCCAGTTATAAGATGAGTAAGGTCTGGGGATCTAACATATAGCATAGTGACTATAGCTGATAATACTGTACTGTGTAATTGCAACTTGCTAAGAGTGTAGAACTTGTGTTCTCACATACATACAAATTAAATATGTGAGATGATACATGTGTTAATTAACTCATGGTGGGAATTCTTTCACAACATATATGTATTTCTAATTATGTTGTATATTTGATATTACAGTCTCACTTGCCAATTATACCTCATAAGAAAAATGCTAACAAAAGGGCCCCATTAAAAAAAAAAAAGAAGAAGAAGAAAGAAAAAAAAGAGGAAGCAGTTGAGGGATCAGTGGATCCCCTGAGGAAATAATGTATAATTTTAGATCTAAAGGAAGAGTGGGAATTCGTTTAAAAAAAGAGAGAGAAAAAGAACAGAAATGGCATATTATGCATGGGAAATGTATGTAGAAAGACCTAAAGGCAAGATAAATGGTTGAATATGACTGGAAATACAGAATGTGTAGGGGCTAGGGGCAAGAGGTAAGTCCAGAATCTAATTAGGAACTAGATCATGCCAGATACTGTAAGACATACTGTCACGTGGAGGGTAGGTTGGAGGCAGCAGGGCTAGAGGCAAGGGAGTCCGGTTAGAGTTTTGCAAGAATTTATGCAAGAGGTGATAGGACCATAAATGAGGACTGTAGCAGCTGGGATGAAGAGAAGTATACAAATTCAAATAAAAGGCAAAATTGATAGAATTAAGAACTGAATATATGATGAGCATAAGGGAGAGAGAGAAGTCAAGGACAGTGTCCAGGTTTTTTGTTTGGACAACTGGCTGGCTGGTTCTCTGAGGTGGGGGGGATCCCAAGAGGAGAAGGAGCTTTGGGAGAAAGACATTTTCATTTTGAAGTATTAAGTTTGGAGGCGCTTGTGACATTTTTAAAGAAGTGTCCAGAAGACAGTAGTTGTTTGGCTCTCAGCCTCCAGCCTCGGGAACTATCTGTTCTGGAGACACAGCTTTGAGAGTCATGAATATACGGTAATTGAAGCCATGGGAGAGAGATGAGCTCTACCAGGCAGGGGACTTTTCATTTTTGGAAAAAAAAAAAGGGCCCGGTACTGACTTTATGGAAATAACAGTATAGAAGAGACAAAGAGAAACCTTCAAAGCGCACCGGGGAAGACGGAGCAGAGAGATTAGGAGGAATACAAAGAGAGGGCAGTGTCACCAAACTAAGAGAATATGTCAAGGAAAGAGAATGATCATCAGGATCAGAAGCTGCTGTGAAATCAAGTGAGTTCTGAAGAATGTCCTTTGGTTTTAGGAACGTGGCCTCTTGTTCCTAAGCACAAGTTGTTCCCTTTACTTAGAATGTTCTTTATTCCTTTTCATATTGGAGTTTTATTGAACTCTCAGTCTTTCAAGATGTTTTTCACATGCCCTCTCTTCTGTGAAGTCTTCGCCCACTTGTTCCCTGGCTCTAGTTTCCCACTTGGGTAGCATACCTGAGCATCCTCACAGATGAATTTGAGTTTCGCTGGGCACCGTGAAAGGACAGTGAACTCAGCAAGTTTTTGTTAATTCTTTTAGGACTGGGGTCTTGTGTTAATCATCTTTTGCTTTTTTTTTTTTTTTAAGATTTTATTTATTTATTTGACAGAGATCACAAGTAGGCAGAGAGGCAGGCAGAGAGAGAGAGGGGGAAGCAGGCTCCCCACTGAGTAGAGAGCTCGATGTGGGACTCGATCCCCTGGGATTGTGACCTGAGCCGAAGGCAGAGGCTTAACCCACTGAGCCACCAAGGTACCCCCATCTTTTGCTTCTTAACATTCCTCACAGTACCTAGCAAGTAGGTGTTGCTTGATAAATATGTGGATTTGAGTATGAACCTCAGCAAAAGCAGCATTTTAAATTGCACATTAACAGTCAAAACCAAAATTTCTAAATAGTGCTTGGTCAGAGCTACAGGAGCAAAAAGAATGTTCTCTGCAATGAAAAACAAAAGGCTGAGGAGTTTTAAGGTCTGGTTTATGGAGTTTAACAATGGTCTTAAATAAAAGGAGAAAAGAAGGAACTAGCTCATATTAATAAGCAAGGATTTCTAATTTTCAGGAAAAGCCCAGGAGAGAAGCCAGTGGTAAGAACCTCAGAAATTGCCCATGAATAAATTTCTGGACTGAGGGCTTATGGACTATTCCTGAAATATGTATAAAATTGTATGTGAAGGTCAAGAGAGCAGCATTAATATGTATGAGCAGATTCCAACTCCAGAAGGCAATCCATTCCCTCAGGCATAAAGTGAGGTAGTTGAGCATTGAAGAAGAAACATTCTGTGTTAGCCTGTGTTGCTTAGTTCAGTTGTGTTACACAGTTATATTTTTTGGTGTTATGAATGTTGGGGTGTGGTTTGTTGGTGTACCACCAAGAAGTGGGGGTGCCTATGGTCTGTGGCGCCCCTTGGAAGTTGGTGCACCTCAGTTGGGCCCCATAACCAGTTTTGCTGAGTTGATTGATCCAAAGTCCTAGGAGTTGTCAAGTTATGATAACTCCCTTTCTCTTAACCCCGTCTTTGCCAGTCCTGTAGATTCTATCTCTGAAAATGCATGTTGAATCAATTTGCTTCTCTCCTTTATTAAATATTTGAATGAATGAATGAGTGAATGAATTCAGCTACCCAAGTTCAAGTTACCACTGGCTCTCAATAGATCTTTCTTTTCTTTTTCTTTTTCTTTTTTTCCAAGGTTTTATTTATTTATCTGAGAGAGAGAGTGAGAGTGAGAGCAAGAGAGAGCACAAGCCAGGTGAAGGGCAGAGGGAGAAGCAGACTCCCCACTGAGCAGGGGCCTGGAGGTGGTACTCCTTCCCAGGACTCTGGGATCATGACCAGAGCTGAAGGCCGACGCTTAATGAGGCGCCCTCAACAGATCTTTCACTTCTGTTTCCCCCCAACTAGAAATAGTGATATTTTCACAAAACCATAAATCAGGTCATGTTAACTTTAACCCCCACTTAAAACTTCTAGGCTTTAGGCTAAAATCCAGAATTTTCTCACATTCCACATGGCCTTGCATAACTGATCCTGGCTGTCTTTATTTCAGCCACAACTGGTTTTCTGGTCCTCTAATTACTCAAAATTTTTCCTATGCTTTGGCTTTAGCACCTGCTATTTCCTCTTTCTGCAGTGTTCTTATTTCCACTCTTCTGGTAAACTTTATTTTCTCAGAGATACCCTCTCCAGTATACTTTAGGTTTCCCACTTAGACTTTCTGAAATTCTAGTATCACTCTTTCAGAGCACTTACTATAGCTGGGAGTTCTGTAAGCAAAACTTCTAAAGTGAATTAGTTGTTTGTAGTCTCTATGAGTTCCTCTGTCATTTGTCATTCACCCCACAGCCCATTCCAATTCAGCTTTGATTCACACTGCCCCACCGAAAATGTCCTCTTCAGTATTCTCAATGACCTTCATTTAGCCAAATTCACTCATGGTTTTTACTTGACTTCCCAGCAACCCTCATCAGAGTGGATCATTTCCCCTTAGAAACACTCTTTCTTCTTGGTTTTTGTCACTGTGGAATGTGGTTTTCCAGGATGCAAGTGCTGAGATGGAGAGAGACATGCAAGAGGCTTACTAGGGAGAGGGGCTTGCCTATGAAGGTGAAGAGGAAGGAAGCACGAGTGGACAGGGCAAATCTTCAGACCATGACCTTAAGAGCTGTGGAAGGAAAAGGGGGAGAAAGCCGGATTGGGCAGGGCAAACCTCAGACCATGCTGCAGATACGACAGAGTCTCTGGCAACTCTACTGGGAACTCTGGAGCAGAGGTTACTCATTAGAAGAGATGCATTAGGCAGACCTGGCCAGATCGTACCACCCACAGTGTGCTCAGTGATCAGCTGGGCGGCCTGGGAAGATTATGACTTTGGCTCCAAAACCAAGCACATTCTGAGGCTATCAAGAGCTGGGGTTGTCAGTTAACTGAACTCCTTACATTTGAATGGCAGGTGCTTTCTTGACGGGAGATTCTAGTAGCATACCTCCGTGGCTTGCCACAGTGACACTACACATTTCCCTCTACCTTACTAATCACTTCTCCGTTTTTCTTTTCCTCCTTTACTTAACCTCTCAAAGGTAGAATGTTGTCAGGGTTTGATCCTGAGGCTCTCCTCATTTATACTCTCTTCTTAAAACCCATCTCTATGCTGAACTCCTGGTTTTACCTCTCTGGTTCTGCCCTCTGAACTTTCAGGCTCCTAGCAGTCCCCTGGATAATTCCTCTTCATATGTCTAGGGTACCTCCTCCTATATGACCAAAATAGAATTCTTGGTTTCCTTCCCCAGACAGGCATTTCTGTTTTTCTCCATTTCGGAAGTCACATTACACCCATCAATGCAGTTGTACAGACCAGAGATGTGAGAGTCATTCCCAATTTCTCTTTCCTTTATCCTTTCTAGTCCTATCTTTTGCACCTCTAAAATAGAACCTATATTTGTCCATTTCTCTCTCTTTACTGTGACATACCTTGTCCAGGCCACCATAATCTATCATCTGGACTCTGCAGTGGTCTCTTAACCAAAGCCCTTACTTCCTTTTTGTCTTCACAAGAGTATTCTAGAATACTCTAGAATGAAAGCTTAATGAAGGCAAAAGCTTTTTACCTGTTTTGTTCATCATTGTATCCATAGTGATCAGAATGATATCTGGTGCATAGCAGACAGTTACTAAGTAATTGCTGAGTGAAGGAATGTGTGAATGAAAGAATCAGTTCTCTACATAAGATTTAAAACATAAATCGGATTATGCCCTTCCCCTGCTTAAAATTCTTCAGTGCGTTATCAATTTGGAATAGAATCCAGGCTGTAAGACTCTGTATAATCTGGTACCTGCCTGTTTCACTTACTTTATCTCATTTTACACTATTTTCCAGCCATGCCACTGTTCTTTTCATTTCTCATACCAACCTCTTTCTCACATTAAGGCCTTTTACTTGTGGTCCCTCTTCCTGATAATCTCTAAGGCAGGATATAGGTCTTTATCAGTTCTCAACTCTAGCGCATCTTAGCCTCAGAGCTATCTTCCTCTATCTACCTAGCAATACTTTCCTACCCTTCACTGTATCTAACATAAGAGGCCAAAGTAACTGACTAGAGCCTAGAAAATTGAGTTTAGACTATGATGATTTTAGGAAGGCCATTGGGTGCTAGGCCATTGGGTGCTAGGCCATTGGGTGCTATGCCATTAGCATCTGGGACTTTTTTCTGTAGCCTTCTGAAACCTCAGAGGCTTTTCCTCAGTAGAGTGGCATTATCAAATTATTTTTTTCCTCAGGAAAAAACCATCATTTTTATGACTGGGTATAAGACAGGCTAAAGACAGGGAACTCTATCAAAAGCCTAGTTCTAGAGTGTAGACAATAGGTAATGACCAATCCAGAGCTTTGGCGTCAGTTTGGTGGAAAATTGGGAACAGATGTGAGACACGATTCAGAATGGGGTCCATCAGAACTTACCATCTGATCAGGTATTCATTCATTAACATCCATTATTGGTACCAACTCTGTCACATCCTGGACTAGGCTCTAGGGGACACTAGTGAGTAAGATAGCTCCCGGTGTAGTGGAGGAGAAAGCAATGAATTCAGAATTGTGGCTTGTAGTCAGTCCCTGAAGCAGGCAGATGGGGTCAAATGGTGTGGCATGCTTCTGCAGACTTCTCTAAGGACACGACATCTTAGGTGAGAACAGAAAAGGAGAGAAAACAGCCATGAGACAAGATGATGTTTTATTTTTTTAAAGCTTTTTAAAAAGATTTTTAAAAATTTATTTATTAGAGACAGAGAGAGAGAACGCACAAGCAGGGGGAGTGGCAGGCAGAGGGAGAGAGAGAAGCAGACTCCCCGCTGAGGAGGGAGCCTGAGATGCAGGGCTCCATCCCAGGACCCTGGGATCATGACCTGAGTCATAATAATGACTGAGCCACCCAGGTGCCCCAGACAGGATGATGTTTTAGACAGAAGGAACCACATGTGCATTGTGGGTGTGGGGATGGACAAGAAGGAGTCAGAGATGAATGAGACGACTTCCTCGAGTAGGGGCATTAATACCGATTCTTTGAAGTGAGACAGGGATGGTAGGAGGGGGAGCCAGTCCGAGAAGGAGGATATTACATTCTGTTTTTGACATGGCTAGTTCTGGGTGCCTGCAGAAGAACCGTATGTCTGACTGGTATTGCAAAATGTGGAATTGCAGCTCAGACAATAGATATGTGAATAGTAAACTTAGACCTGAGAATCAGTCGTCACATAGTTGTGGTTTTAGCCATAGGGTTTAGGTTAAAGCATAGAACTCTGAGGAACGGCAGATTTTATTTTTTTTTTTAATTTTTTTAAAGATTTTATTTATTTATTTAAGAGAGAGAGAGCATGAGGGGGAGAAGGTCAGAGGAAGAAGCAGACTCCCTGTGGAGCTGGAGCCTGATGTGGGACTCCATCCTGGAACTCTGGGATCATGACCTGAGCTGAAGGCAGTGGCTTAACCAACTGAGCCACCCACATTCCCTATTTTTTTTAATTTTTAATAAAGATTTTATTGATGGATTGACTGTACATGGTGGGAAGGGGCAGAAGGCAGGGGAGAGAGAGAATCCCAAGCAGACTCCGAGCTGAGCCTGACACAGGACTTCAAGGAAAAGATAGGTCAAAGATGGATGTAACTATTACATTTGGCAGCTGGCGAGTTCTTGCGGGCCTCATAGAATTTAGTTGCAGAAAAGTAGCAGAGACAAAAAACAAGGCTGCATGGAAAACATGAAAAAGGTGTTGATGAAGAAGGATAGAGGCGTGGAGAGGTGCAATTTAGGGAAGTGACATGAATAGTGAAATAGGCTGAGTACAGAGAACTAAGGAAGGTAATAATGACTTGAATAATTATAAACAAGTCAACATTTTAGGATTTTTGCTTTGCCTTTTTTTGGGGTCTGTGCCAGAGCATTATCATTTTATTTTATAACTCTAAGTGTAACAAACCCACTGTTAGTGGAGACCAAATTAGTGTGAGAAAGTTGCAGAGTAACAGTGTAATCAACACGTGGAAGCCGTCTTAGAGTAGTTAACCATTCAGCTGGAATTATACTGTAGTTATGAAATTTTAATAACTTACTGGTTTCTTGGCTCTGTAACTTACAGTTTTTAGTTTTATTGAAGATCAAAATAAGTGAGAGTGTGTGTGTATGTGTGTGTGTTTGGGGGTATTGGAAAAACTAGTTTTATTGTCAGTTTATACTAATTAGTTTGTCTATTTTTTCTTTTTTAAAAATTTTTTTATCTTTAATTCCAGTTAGTTACCATACAGTGTTAAATTCGTTTCAGATGTACAATATAGTGATTTCAACGGTTCCATATATCACCCAGTGCTCATCATGACTAGTGCATTCCTTAATCCCCATCACCTATTTAAGCCATCCCCCACCTCTCTCCCTTCTGGTAACCATCAGTTTATTCTCTATAAGAGTCTGTTTCTTGGTTTGTCTCTTTCTTTCATTTTCCCCCTTTGCTCATTTATTTTGTTTCTTAAATTCTGCATATTAAATTAGATGATATTTGTCTTTGACTTGTTTCGCTTAGCGTTGTACTTTCCAGCTCCATCGATGTCATTGCAAATGACAAGATTTCATTCTTTATTATGGCTGGATAATATCCATCATATATATATATATACACACACACACACACACACACACACACACACACACACACACACACACACATATATATATATTCTGACAGGGATTGCATTAAATGTGTAGATTGCTTTGGGTAGTCTTGACATTTTAACAATATTCTTCTAATCCAGGAACATGGAATATCCATTTCCTTGTGTCATCTTTACTTTCTTTCATCAGAGTTACAGTTTTCAGAGTACAGGTCTTTCATCTCTTTGGTTAGGTTTATTTCTACGTATCTTATTTTTGGTACAATTGTAAGTGGGATTGTTTTCTTAATTTCACTTTCTACTGCTTCTCTTTTGGTTTATAGAAATGCAGTGGATTTCTTTACATTGATTTTGTATCCTGGGACTTTACGGAATTCGTTTATCAGTTCTTGCAGTTTTTTGATGAGTCTTTAGGGTTTCCTATATGTAGTATCATGTCATCTGTAAAAAATCAAAGTTTTACTTCTTACTTACCAATTTGGATGCCATTTCTTTCTTTTTTTCTTATTTGATTGCTCTGGCTATGTTGAATAAAAGTGGTGAGAGTGGACATCTTTGTCTTGTTCCTAATCTTACTGGGAAAGCTCTCAGTTTTTTCCCATTAAGGGTGATGTTAGCTGTGGATTTTTCATATATGGCCTTTATTATGTTGAGGTATGTTCATTCTAATCCTACTTTTTTTTTTTTTAATCATGAATGAATGTTGTACTTGGTAAATTTTTTTCTGTGTATATTGAAATGATCATATAGTTTTTAATCCTTTCTCTTATTGATGTGATGTGTCATGTTGATTGATTTGTGAATATTGAATCACCCTTGCATCCCAGAAATAAATCCCATTTGATTGTGGTAAATGCTTTTTTTCTAATGTATTGTTGGATTTGGCTTCCTAGTATTTTATTGAGGATTTTTGGATCTTTGCTCATCAGGGATATGAACCTGTAGTTCTGTTTTTTAGTGGTGTCTTCATCTGGTTTTGGTATAGGGTAATGCTGGCCTCATAGAATGAGTTTGGAAGTTTTCCTTCCTTATCTATTTTTTGGGATAGTTTGAGAAGAATAAATGTTAACTTTCCATTAAATGTTTGGAAGAATTTGCCTATAAAGCCATCTTGTACTAAACTTTTGTTTGTTGGGAGGTTTTTTGTTTTTTAATTTTATTTACTTATTTTGAGAGAGAGAGAGAGAGCATGAGCACAAGCAGGGGGAGGGGCAGAGGCAGAGGGAGACACAGGCTCCCCACTGAGCAAGGAGCCCAAGGTGGAACTCCATCCCAGGACCCTGGGATCATGACCTGAGCCAAAGTCAGATGCTTAACTGGCTGAGCCACCTGTTGGGAGTTTTAAAAATTACTGATTCAGTTTCTTCGCTGGTAATCAATCTGTTCAAATTTTCTATTTCTTCCTGTTTCAGTTTTGGTAGTTTATGTTTATAGGAATTTATCTGTTTCTTCTAGGTTGTCCCAAATTGTTGGCATTATTGTTTTCCATAATATTCTCTTATAATTGTTTACATTTCTGTGGTGTTGGTTGTTATTTCTCCTCTCTCATTTGTGATTTTGTTTATTTGAATCCTTTTTTTTTTTTTTTTCTTTTCTTGGTAAGTCTCCCTAAAGGTTTATCAGTTTTAATGATTTTTTTCAGAGAACCAGCTCCTGGTTTCATTGATTTGTTCTTTTTTTTTTTTTTTTTTAAAGTTTCTATGTCATTTATTTCTGCTCTGATCTTTATTATTTCCTTCTTCCTGCTGGTTTTAGGTTTTTTGTTTGTTCTTTTTCTAGCTCCTTTAGGTGTAAGGCTATGTTGTTTATTTGAGATTTTTCTTGCTTCTTGAGATGCAAGGCCTGTATTGCTTTAAACTTCCCTCTTAGAAATGTTTTGCTGTATCCCAGAGGTTTTTGACTGTTGTTTTTTCATTTTCATGTAATTTTTAATTTCTTCTTTTATTTCCTGGCTGAACCATTCACTGTTTAGTACGTGTTATTTAACCTCCATGTATCTATGGTCTTTCCAGATTTTTTTCTTGTGTTTGATTTCTAGTTTCTTAGTGTTATGGTCAGAAAAGTTACATGGTATGACTTTGATCTTCCTGAATTTGTTGAGGCTTGTTTTGTGGACTAATATGTGACCTATTCTGGAGAATGTTATGTGTGCACTTGAAGAGAATGTGTATTCTGTTTTAGGATGGAATGTTCTGAATACATCTGTTAAATCCATCTGTTCCAGTGTGTCATTCAAAGCCATTGTTTCCTTTTTGATTTCCTGTTAGATGACCTGTCCATTTATGTAAGTGGGGTCTTAAAGTCCCCTACTATTACTGTATTACTATCAATTAGTTCCTTTATGTTTGTTATTAACTATTAATATATTTGGACACTCTTATGTTGCATGCATAAGTATTTATAATTATTATATCTTCTTGTTGGATTGTCCTCTTTGTTATTATAAAGTGTCCTTCTTTGTCTCTTTACCATTTTTGTTTTGAGGTCTGTTTTGTCTGATGTAACTATTGCTTACAGCTTTCTTTTGGCATCAATTTGCATGATAGATGTTTCTCCATCCCCTCAGTTTCTATCTGTTGTTTTTAGGTCTGAAATGAGTGCCTCGTAGGCAGCATATGGATGGCTTGTGGGTTTTTGGGGGCTTTTATTTTTTTTTAAATCCATTTTGTCACCCTATGTCTTTGGAGTGCTTAGTCCATTTAAATTCAAAGTAATTATTAATAGATATGTATTTAGTGTCATTTTATTGTTTGTTTTGTGGTTGTTTCTGATGAGTGTCTCAGATTGTCTTTCCCTCTTTCATGACTTCCTGATTTAATTCTTTAGTAATATATTTTGATTTCTTTCTTTTTATTCTTGCATATTTATTAATGATTTTTGATATATGGTTACCATTAGGTTTATATATAACATCTGCAAATAGTAGACTATATTAAATTGTTTGTCATTTACGTTTGAACCCATTCTTTACTCCTCTTCTCCCTGTTTAGTTTGTATTTGTCTGGAAAACTCTTTATCACTCCTTCTGTTCTGATAGCCTTGGTGGATAGAGTATTTTTGGTTGCAGATTTTTCCCATGCAGTACTTTGAATATATCATGCCACTTTCTTCCTACTTGAAGAGTTTCTGCTGAAAAATTTCCTGCTAGCCTCGTGGGTTTTCCCTAGTAAGTTACTGTCTTCTTTTTTTCTTGCTGCTTTTAAGATATTTTTTTTTTCTTTTTCACTGTATTTTGTTAATTTAACTTAAATATGTCTTGGTGTGGATCCACTTTTGTTGATTTTGGTGGGAATTCTTTGTGCTTCTTTGATGTGGATATCTGCTTCCTTCCACAGATTACAGAAGTTTTCTGCTGTTATTTCTTCAAATAAATCTTCTGCCTCCTTCTTCTTTTGGGACTCCAAAATACGAATGTCATTATATGATGGAATCACTGAGTTTTCAGTCTGTTCTTGTTTTTAATAATTGTTTTTCTCTCCTTTGTCCTGGTTGATTACTTTCCATTACTCTGTCTTTTAGGTCAATAATTCATTCCTCTGTTCCTTTCATCCTGTTGTTCTTTCCATCTAGGTTCTTTCTTACTTCATTTATTGAATCTTTTGTCTCTGCTATGTCATTCCTTATCTCTGTGTTAAAGGTCTCTTTCATGTCTTTCACTCTTTTCTCAAGTCCAGTGAGTACCCTTAAGACCTTTACTTTAAATTCTCTATCAGGCATGTTACTTATATCTGTTTTGCTTAGATCTCTTTCCATGGCCTCATGCTATTTTTTCATTTGGGATAAATTTCTCTGTCTTCTCATTTTGTTTAAGCCTCTGTGCCTGTTTCTGTGTGTTAGGAAAGTCAGCTGTGTCTCTTTTTGTGTGGGTAATGCCCTTATGAAAGTCCTGTAGTGCTCTCCCTGTGTTGTCTGCTATTCCCCAGGGTCTGATGCTTCCGAGAGTGCCCCAGTGTGTGCTGTGTGTGCTCTGCTGTTTTGTCCTGGCCACTTTATCCTTTAGGCCCGGTGTCTGTAGAGACTGTCTTTGCCTGTTGTGGACAGTATTTGGTCCCTGACTTGAATGTGACATGTTTTTACTAGGTGTGGTTCTCTGACTGTTTATTAAATGAAACCTGTTGCCACCTCCATAAGAACTAAAGCTCCAGAGAACTCTCCATGAGGAGATGTGGTGTGGACAGTGCTTGGGGCTTGTCTTTTGGGGGAGGAGGAAGCCCACCACACTGGGATTGAGGCAAGCATTACTGGGAGGGGTGGTTCCACAGGAGTATGGGGGCGGGGTTTGGTGCAAGCAAGTTAGATAGCAAATGTCAGCACCAATCTGGTTCTTGCAGGTGCCCCTGTGCTTATGTTGAGGATCGGGGAGGGAAATGGCCAGTTCCTTTGTTCTCAGAGGCATCTCCATGCATGCTGCCTCTCTAGGACATGCTCTGAGAGGGCAAAGAACCTCCCATTGTATGGCCCAGGTACTCTTCAGATCACTGTTTCCACACTGCATGTTCCTAGGCTTTTTGCCTGCCTTTTCCTCAAGAGCACTCCTAGTACCCTCTGAGCTCTCCCAGAGCCAAGCATGCTAACTTTTAAAACTCCAGGCTTTAAGCCCCATTGGTTGCAAGAACTCATGAAATTTGGGCTCTCTTTCTTTCCAGGCCAATTGCTATGGGGATTCGTGTTCACCATGTGCACTGCTTTGTCTTTGTTTGTTTCCTGCCCTTCTCCATGCCTGTAACTCCTTCCCCACTGCAGTGGCCACCGTCTGGTTCTCTCTCAAACTCCTTCTCTGCACTTCCTACCTTCTTTGGTGTGGCCTCTTCCCTAGCTTTATTTGTAGTGTCTGTTCTTCCAGTCTTCAGGTCACTTTCTTGTATATTTAGGATGATTTGATGGATATCTAGTTGTATTCATGGGACAAAGCAAGCCTAGAGTCCTACTTCTACTCTGCTGCCATCTTCCCCATCCTGTGTGTGTTTTTTAAATTTAATGATTTAGATATAGCATTTTGTGTAATTAAAGGCTATAAATTCAGTAAATTTATTTGAACTCATTTGTTCTGCATAGCTCTTAGTGCTAGCAACACAAAGTTGTACAGAACTGGACTTTGTCCTCACAGAGGTCACAGTCTAATGTTGGTGAGAAAAATGTGCAGTATAAAACATGTGATAGGACATGTATTATACAAGAAGTGTAACAGACTCAACCCTGTAGATACATAGAAAAATGATAAATTAAGCCTGGAGAAGTGAGGAGATGCTCCAACAGGTGGGCCCTGACCTGAATCTGACCCATGTCTCTTCCACATATTGTATTTTCATTTAAATATCATATTTAAAGTTCTAATTTTCTTGTAGAGTCTTAATCCTGATTTGCTATTAAGTTGTTTCTCTACTTCCTAGTGTGTTTCTCCTAATTCTTTGTCCCTTGAAGGCACACCATAAAGAGATATTGAAATGAAGGAACAAATGCATTAGTGTGTGTGACTAGGCTAACAGCTTCACAAGGAAATGGATGTTTGTTTTATTCAGTGTTGTATTTCTAGCACCTACAGCATTACTTGGCTATCTGGAAGGAAAAGAAAAGAAATGAAGGAGAATTTTAAATATATTCACTTCTGAAAGAGGAAAGAAAAGAAAATGGACAAAAATATCTAACTCTGACAACAATTTTGGAAAAATTAAACATTTAGAGTATCCAGAGATTTGATTATTGTCTGAAGGAAATTTGAATTTCAGTGTATTAACTTTTATGCATTATGGTGCATAATCCAATATGGTATCATTTTCTTTCTTACAGCTTTCAATAGATTGGGCACCCACAATGGAATTTTCATTATAGACAGCAGCTTTCACAAATAAGAAGTCCATCAAACACATTAAGTACATTTTTCTTTAGAACATCATCTCTACTTTCTCTTCATTGTTTCTTCTCTTCTGTATTTCCTTAACATACCACTTAAATTTTGCTGTCTTAAGAATGTCCAATAATGTACTTAAAAATTATTGGATTTTATTCTCTTATAGATTCTTTAGAGGTCATAGTTTTCTTATTGTAAAAACATTTGCATCTGAAAAATTAGTATCTTTTCTGTCGTTTGCCCAAGACAATATAGAACTTTTTAATGGTATATGGAATTAAAGTCTCAGTAGGAATTCAGATAATCCGGATATCAACATATGTAACAGTGAAACTGCCTTATAATTTTATCTATTTAACAAATTCACTAAATTTTTTTGTTTTTTACTGCCCTGTTTTTAATTTTCCACTCACCACATGTGCATCAAATTAAGATAGTTTATTTAGACACTGTATTGCCAAGCAGTTATGGAAAGCTTCTTTGGCTTACATTTTGAATTTTTTCCTCCTTTGTCTTTGGCCAACGCTCAGCCCCTTTGGTGTCTCATCTGCTTACCACACGACAGCTATGGCATATTTCCATTCATCTGGGTCAGAAAATAAAGAGACCTTTAAGTCATCCTGAACATTACCTGCCATTGCTGTGGGTTTGGTAAAGCTAAAACCAGGAAACTTGTTTTTGTTTTTCCCAGAGATAGGTGCAATTTATCCCATTTCTGTGAATTTGTACCTTCTTTTTAAAATATCCCTCATTGAATTCTAGAAGTTATTTAACTTTCAGAACACGTAAGTATTCACCTCAAAGGAATAGCATATTGCTCTACTCCCCCATAACTTTGTCACTTTTTGTGTTAAACTCTCTTTGTCATTGCAGGGACTTGTTTTACTTTTTGACTGATGACTCTTGGTTCAGCTTTCCTTTGAGAGTCTAAACTAGTATGGGGCAGGTTCTACTTTTGGAAGTCCAAAGAATTAAATTTTTCTCCTGACTTGGTAGCCAGTATACCCATGAATTAGGCAAAGTGACATTTTTTTTTAAACCAAAGTTATCACCAGTTCAAAAACAAGCACTATTTATTTTTTCTGCTGGTTTGTGAATTTGTTTATATTTATGCATCTTGTCTCATTCCAAAAAAGAATTTGAAGAAGCTCAAAATAGTAATAGAACACAATATTATAAAAAAAATGCAGTATCCAGGCCATGGGAAAATAAAGGTGAAGGGATAAAGTTAGTTTACAAAAGATTATTAGTAGAAGATTTTTGTCCCTAGTACACAACGTTAGGTTGTAGATTCAGCTCTAAACTCATTAGTGGCCAGAGCAAAAATGTGTACATGCTCAGTTAAAAGAGTCCCAGGATACCCAAGATGAAAACTTAGAGCTTTTCCTTTCAAGAGTGTGTAAAAGATAATTGTTTCCCAGAGATCGTCATATAAAGGACAATGGTTGATATATATATATATATATATATATAGATAGATAGATAGATAATACCCTTATACTAAATACTGTCATAAATTTATAATAATTGGTCATATACTGTGTACAAGGCACTGCACTAAGTGCTTTTTATGTATATTTTGTCATTCAATTCCTTAAAATAACTCTGTGAAGTATGATTTTCGGATTGGGAAGCTGAAGCTCTGACAGGTTAAGTGACTTGTACAGGAACACATAGTAAGCGAGGAGAGAGGATTTAAAAATAGGCAAATCTGACTTCATTGTCCTCATTCTTAATCATTTTTCTCTACTGTATTCCTGTTACTATTTTTTGTTGCACCTGACAGTATAAGTCAAGCACCAAGAAATGTAATTCCGGAGAAGACATCCTAAGAGAGAGGGTCAAAGAAATGCAGTCTAAAAATACTGTCAGCTCTCTGAAGGTCTTGCTTGGGCCAGAATGGCAGGTAATTTTAGGTTACCTGGAGCTGCATTCTTAACCTTTGTTGTATCTCTTTGATGATCTAAGAGGCAACTACAGACATTTTCTGCAAAAAGACAAGTAAATACTCTTTCAGGCAACTCAGTACCCTTCCCTCCCCTACTCCCCTCAAAAAAGGAAAAAACCTCTCAAAGCACTATCTGTAGATCTATATCTGTATATCTAATGTTGGGTAGCAGAGAGTCCAAGGCAATAAACTGATATTTCACTAGAGGAGGTCTTTCTTTTCTTTTCTTTTCTTTTCTTTTCTTTTCTTTTCTTTCTTTCTTTCTTTCTTTCTTTCTTTCTTTCTTTCTTTCTTTCTCTCTCTCTCTCTCTCTCTCTTTCTTTCTTCAAGATTTTATTTATTTTATTTGAGAGAGGGAGAGACCACATGCGCATGAGCTGGGGGAGGGTCAGAAGGAGAGGTACACTCCCCGTAGATTAGGGAGCCCAATGTAGGGCTCTATCCCACTGCTAAACTGACTGAGCCACCCAAGCGCCCCACGAAAGGAGTGATTTCATTAGATTCCAGGTCTTGGATCTCACAGTACTTTAGACAACTCCTGGGGATGGAGGAAGTTTATGAAAACTTTTGTTTATTTAAATGTACTAAAGCAGTATCTGCCTTACTAGGATATTTAAACTTTGATGGTCTTTTCAGTTATAGGATGGGTCATTTTTACAGTTGTATTCTGGTCCTCATTTCTCCTAGAGTAAATTTAAGTTTTGTGTTGACAACTAATTAACTGTAGGAACAGGTGAAAGCTAAACATTGAAATCAAACCTTTTAATTTAATTTTTTTTTTTGAGAGAGAGAGAGAGAGAAAGTGCATGCATGCAAGTGGGGGAGGGAGCGGCAGAGGGAGAGAGAGAGAATCTTAATTAAGCAAGGCTCCATGTCCAGTGCAGAGCCCAGCACGGGGCTCAATCTAATAATCCTGAGATCATGACCTGAGCTGAAATCAAAAGTTAGACACTTAACCGATTGAGCCATCCAGGCGCCCCTAACCTTTTAATGTTTTATGGAGACATGTAATGAGTGTTTTCGGAAAGCTAGGCTAACAGTATTTTTTTTTTCTTCCAAAGTTGCTATATCAGACATCAAGCCATATAACCCTGGAATATTCTGTTTACTTAATAGTGTCTGGTCCAATTTTATACAGGAATTATTCAACCAGAGGTCTACACACAGTTTTCCTTTAGCACCTCTATAAGGCTGACCTGGATTAGAATCCTAACTCTTTTAGTGACTGTGTGATCATGGTCAAATTACACAACTTTTCACACCTTATGCGTGAAATGAGAATGATAAAGGTATCTACTTCAATGTTGAGTTTATTTATTTATTTATTTTTTAAAATTTTATTTATTTATTTGGCAGACAGAGATCACAAGCAGGCAGAGAGGCAGGCAGAGAGATAGAGGAAGGGAAGTAGGCTCCCCGCCGAGCAGAGAGCCCGATGTGGGGCTCCATCCCAGGACTGTGGGATCATGACCCGAGCTGAAGGCAGAGGCTTTAACCCACAGAGTCACCCAGGCGCCCCCAATGTTGAGTTTAAAATGAGATAAAAGTCCTTAGCATAGTGGGCTGGTATAATATAAACAGAATACGTGTTTAGCTTTTATGAATATCATTATATTTAGTGGTAATGATGTAGACAGGGGACATCTCTTTACTTTGTCTCTTTATGTAGCCATAAAGGCTGGAGAGCATTTGGAGAGTTGACAAGAGTTTCAGCCTCTGCTTTCAGATGGGCTGTCCTTCTATACAGCACTTCTTGACTATTTTCTCGAAATTCTCTTGTTTCTGAAGGGAAAATGCTATATGGGTGGTTTCCCCTGCTCTGTTGATCCTAGTAGTTCATAGCCTCTGTGCAAGGTTTTAAACTGTTTGGTGAGTTTTAAAACTTTTCCTGGTTCACCTTGTTTATTTCCCCGTTTGAACTCTGTGTATCAGATGCTGCTAATTCTTCTACATGCTGTTCCTTCTCCTCTACACACAGAAAATTTTATCCCACTAAAGGTATTTTTTAAGTGTCTGGCAGAGCTTATCGAGGAAGAAAATGCCTGGCTTATGAACAAATGTGCCATAGGCCTTGGTGGGGGTGGACGGAAAAGTGAGGGTTGGGGCACAGAAGCAATTAAAATAAATGGAATTCTTTACCCTTCTATGCTTTGAAAATGTCTTCTCATTCTCTTCATTGGAAGAGAAAAGTTGGAATTTATCTTGTTAAATATTACTCTATTTCTGTAACATACTTTATAATAATGAGACTTCCAAATCACAGCTTGTTCATAAAGGATGCAAAATACAGAAAATAGCTTTATTTTGCATTAGTTTTATAGATACGGAAAATGCACAGTATTCTTTCTTAAGCAAAAGTATTTCTTGCACCATCAGTATCAATCCAAAACTGTTGTGACCTTACCTGTGTTCATGGGTTCTCGTAGACCAATCTATGAAACAGGAGTCGGCAGTAGATTATTTTGCTTATCTGAATATTGACCTAAATTATTACTAATCTTTCTATGCTTTAGTTTTGCTCTCCAAAATACAGATTATAATAATAGCTTCTTCATAATAGAGTTGTGAGGATTAGATGATGAAGTACTTACAACGGTGCTTACTTCATTCAAAGCATGTAAATGTGAGCTATCATGCTTATTAGTCCAAATTCAGCTTTTATTCAGATTATTAGTTCAGTGTTCTAAATTATCAGACACTTTTTGGCATTCGTAATTTCTGGAAATAATCCTCCAAGTACAAGAGTTCTGTTACAGATTATTTGTTAAAACTATTTTAAAGGTTCACTATTTTTAGTGTAAACTCCTAAAGTAACATTGACTACTTAACTCTATAACTTGATTAAGCATTGTTTAACTTTTCAGGCAGGAAAGAAACCATTCTCTTTCAAAAGAATATTTATCTCATTTTCAAATTTGCACTGAATCACTCTTTGGCACATAAAATCTTATCTTTAGAATCTGTTTTGCAGATGTGCAGCCTGCTGCTTTCAGACTTGGTTGGTTGAGTGAATACTTTGTGTCTTTATTGTATTTTAGAGGCATTTTTAAAAATAAGGAGTAATGGCTGTAATCATGAAGAAGAATGGCTCCATTTTTCAGTGGCTTGTTGGAGAGCCTGCTTCCACCTGCTAATGTCCAGGGAGAAGTTGGTCCAGAAATACTATTGTGCCCTGGCAGTACTTGGGTAAAGGGTGGGTGGAGGCAGATTTCTGTAGAATTTGTCGTATCTGCTTTATCCTGGGCTGGCTACCACATCTCTTTATTTCTCCTCTTCCTCCCTATCTCTCCACCTCCACCCATTGCATTCTGTCAGGAGGTAGTAATTATTTCTTACCATAAATTAAAAACAGTCATCTGTAAATATAGACACATTTCATTTTTCTGCACATTTTAAGGCCAAATCTACATGTGATTTCTTTTTGTGATGCTTGTTATAAGAGTGATTGATTACTGGACTAGCACTGAATGACTTGCTTTATGCCTCAGGTGGGGTCATTGTGAATTTTCTGCTTCCGAATCAAGTACATAGAAATGCAGTTGGAAAGTTGAAGAATTCTTCTGTCTATTCTCAGTGCCCTCTTTAAGAGAGTTGGTATCTATCAGTGACATCTTCAAGTTTATTTCCAGTTGGTCAGAAATATATACTATTAGGAACACTGGATCTTTACTTATATAATTTCATTTTTGGGTATCTTCTTCAGTTCTCCATTTATGTTAATAATGGTATCATTCTCCATTGTTCGGGACATTTGTCAGCAACAGTGTCTTCATTCCTCCTTGGCTCTATACTTTGCAGCCATGGATCAAGCCCGGTTATTAGAGTACCAGTCCAGGCCAACTTTGGGGCATCATGCTTGCCCAGGAGGAGAATTCCAGTCGGCCTGCATGGTCCTAAACCCCTTATTGGTGTTGACTCCTTATTGGTGTTCCTAACTGGGTTTCCAGTCCTAGTCTTTCCATCCTCATCTCTAGATATGTGTGCAGTCCTCCCTCCCCTTTCCAACTTCACCCTTATACACACACTGCCACTATAATCAGACCGTGCACCATTCCTTTCAAGGCCTTTGCTCATGGTATTTCTTCTGCCATAAATTCCTTCTCTCAAATCTACCCCACAACCCTTCTCATTTAGGAGCCAAATCAAATGTTGTAGTGTCTCAGCCTCTCTTCCTCAGTGCTATTTCTCCTGGCCAGGTTTTATTGATTCTTACCTGTATTTAAATAACATTTTATGCAGGAGCACTCTTCACCAGCTGTTTCTCCCTTATCATCCCCACTCCTAATTTCCATTGCATTCTGACTGCCGCCATCTTACCGAAATTGCTCCTGCAGACCTCATCTATGACCTTTACCTGTTAATTCTAATGGAGGCTTTTCACTCCTTGTTTTACTCAGTATCTCTGGAATTGACACTCTTGATCATACCTTTCTTTTGAACTCTCTCCTTCAGCTTTTCTCATCCTCTTCTGCCTCTCTTACTTTCTTGGCTTCTGCTTCATGTCTTTTCCTTTTTGCTGCCTATTGCTTCAGACTCTGTTTCATGGGAGTCTGCCTGCTCCCACACTTAACTCTGTTTACATTCTAATGACTCCTGATTGTGATCCTTTCACATGCCCTGTACAAGATTCTCCACCTGGCTGTCACGGAAGTATTTCAACTTTATCTTGCTCTTACATCCTTTAATATTATTTTCTGTTTTATACCACACCTTCCACAACTCTGCCTCACTGAATGAGTGGCAAGCCCCCCAGCCCTCTTCAGAGTTTTCCTTTATACCTTCCACACCCCTTGCCTTAGCCCAGGCCTTGATCATCTCTCACCTGGGCTACCCAGGACAGACCTGTTCCCTCCAAGCAGCCTTGCCCACTGTCGCACAAGTGGTTTTCTAAAACAGATGTGGTTGAATAACTTAAGTCACTCCTCTGTTTAGTGGCTTCAGAGTTTCCTAGACCATAAAGCCCCTAATCCCAGTGTGTCTTACAGGATACCCTTTATAATTTTGTGATTACCAGTGCCTGTGACAGTCTCATCTTCCACTTAAGCCCACTGGGCACCTCATTCTTTTGTCAAAGCAAACTACCTGTTGTTCCTAGAATAGCTGTGCTTCTGCAAGCCACCTTATCTTTGTATTTTCTGTGCCAGCTATTAGGATCCCCTGTCCATCCCCCCAGATTTCAGAAATTTCATGTGCAGAATCTCAACTCTTCCCAACATACATACCTCTGTGGAATCTTTTCCAGATCTTTCCAGTTAAGCTCCTCTTTCTTTTCTCTGGGTGGTGCTTCATGAGTTTTTCTCCTCCGTTAAGTAATTTGGCTTATAAGATTATGGAGTAAATTTTATCTAATAAGAAATATTGGTATATATTTTAAATTGAAAGTCTCTTAATTCCATCTGGTCAACTTTCTCCTCTGAGTTTTCTTAGAGTGGTCTTCAGGCATGTTTACTGATGATCATTTTAGGAATTTAATGAGACTTTTAGCTATACTGATTCTAGATGAAACTAGAAGAGGGTGGGGAAATGATTTTTAATATATTTATAGAGTTGTGCAACCATAAGAACAGTTCAATTTATAACATCTTCATTACCCTAAAAAGATGTTATGTTCAGTCATTCCCTTTTCCTACCTCTACTGCTAGGCAACCACTAATCTGCTTTCAGATAAATGGAGTCATGTAATATTTGACCTATGGTATCTAGCTTCTTTCATTTAGTATAATGTGTTTTTAGGTTCGTCCATATTATAGTATGAGGTGGGTTGAATAGTAGGCCCCCCCCCTTACCTGCGCCAGCCAAAGATGTTTCTATGTCAAATTACTAGAACCTGTGAATGTTACTTTGCTTGGAAAAGGGATCTTCAGAGATGCAATTGTTAAGGATCTTGAGATGAGATCATCCTGGATTATTCAGGTGGGCCTTAAATCTAATGACAGGTATCCTTATGAGACAGAAAAATAGAAGACACGCAGAGGGGAAGATCATGTAAAGATAAAGGGAGAGATTGGAGCAGTGTGGTTGTGAGTGAAGAGGACCAATGCTAATAGGCCTGAGAAGCTGGAAGAGGCAAGCAAGACTTGTCCTCTAGAGCTTCCAGAAGGAGTGGACTACTGGTGTTCAAAACTGTGAAAGAATAAATTTTTGTTGTTTTAAGTCACCCCGTGTGTAATTTGTTATGACAGTCTCAGGAATGTCAAATTAGTATGTGTCAATACTTTGTTACTTTTTATTGGTAAGTAGTTTTCCGTTGTATTTCACATTTTACTTATCCTTTCATCGATTAATGGACATTGGGTTTCCAGTTTTTGGCTGTTAAGAATATTGCTTCTATGAACATTCATGTTAAATTTGTTGCATTGGGTATGTTTTCAGTTCTCTTGCATGGATATCTAGGAGTGGAATTGCTGAGTCATGTGGTAAATCTATGTTCAATATTTTACAAAACTGCCAAATTGTTTTCTGAATAGGTTTTACCATTTTACACTCCTACCAGGATTCCAGTTTCTTTCCTTTCTCACCAACAATTATTATCTATCTTTTTGATTATAGCTCACTAGTGGGTATAAATTGGTATCTCATTGTGATTTTGATTTGTATTTCCTTAATGTCAAGCATCTTTTCATGTGCTTATTGGGTGTTTGTATATATTCTTCTTTAAAAATTTATTTATTTATTTATTTATTTATTTGACAGAGAGAGAGAGAGAGAGAGAACACAAGCAGGGGTAGTGGCAGGCAGGCAGACAGAGGGAGAGGGAGAAGCAGGCTCCCTGACGAGCAAGGAGCTTGATGTGGGGTTTGATTTCAGAACCCTGGGATCATGACCTGAGCTGAAGGCAGCCACTTAACTGACGGAGCCACCCAGGTGCCCCTGTATATATTCTTTAGTGAAATATGTATTCATGTCTTCGCCTATTTAAAAAGTTTATCACTTTTCTCTTTATTGAATTGTAAAAGTTCTTTAAATATTCTAGATCCTTGTCCCTTGTCAGGTATATGATTTATAAATACTTTTTCCAAATCTATGACTTAGCTTCAAACCTTCTTCATAGTATCTGTTGACGCACATACATTTTTAATGCCATCCAGCTTATCTTCTTTTTCCTTTTATTATTTGTGCTTTTGATGTAGTATCTAAGAAATCATTTTTAATCTAATATCATGTTTTAAGAGGTTTTTTTTTTTTTTTTTTTTGTTTTAAGAGTTTTTTTTTTTTTTTTTTTTCCATCCGCTGTTCTTTTATTTTTTTTTTTTTTTTAATTTTTTGTTTTAAGAGTTTTAAATTCATGTCTGTGATCTATTTTGAACTAATTTCTGTATGATGTGAAGTAAAGGTCCACGTTCACCTTTTTGATTATGGATATCCAGTTGCCTCAGCAGCAGTTTTTGAAAAGATTTTTTCCAAAACAGTTCTTTTCCCCTGAATTGTTTTGGCATCTTTGTTGCAAATCAATTGGCCATAAGTGTAAGTGTGCAAGTGGTTATTTATTGTGGCATTTATCCCTTAGTCTAACTCTAGATTTCATAAGGCCTAACTTTAAATGGTGAGTTTAAAGCATTAGCACCAAATATATTTCTTCTGAATGCAATTGTATTCTTATTGCAGTTGCTGTGTGTGTATGTGAATTATGTGTGTTTGCGAAGATTATTGTGGGTTTATATGGAAGCTAGAACATTTTTCCTATTTCTAGAATTTCAGTGCTTTCATTTTTGGGCATTTTTTAAAAGAAGGTCATTCTTGTTGACTTTGCCAAGAGAGCCAGCAAGTTTCATGCTTTTACATCACTCAAGTTGCTTGTGTAGTCTTTCGAGAAAAATTAAACCAAGATCGCTTAAGTGATTTACATGCAAAATTAATGCTTCCCTTGACTTCTGCCAAATGCTGTGATGCATTTATGTAGTCAATGCCAGAAAGTTCAGAACTTGTATCTGGAAAGAACTAAAAATTTTAAGACAGAAAGCATTTGTGCCTGGGGCAATGTAATGACCCCACCTGTGTCTTTTTCTTGTCTCCTGGGTGTTTTCATTGTATGTCTAGAAAGGCCCAGGCAGGTCCTTCTTCTATTTTGAAATCTTTTTTATGAAGCACAGTTTTAATTTTACAAGACCAGATCTCACTCCAAGTTTCAAAATATGTGTTCTTCAGCATAAAATGTTTAGACAGATACCTAATGGCCTAGCACTTCAGCATCCATCTTTTTTTTTTTTTTAAGGCATAGATTCAGAGAATCAGAGCCATAAAACCACAGTGTAATTAGTTACTATCAGATGCTGTTTAAATTATGATTCACACTTCTATCTGCTAGGTTAACTGCCTTTTTTTTCCTTTCTGTTCAACCTGTTAATATACCACTGAAACAAATGGAACATACTTAGTTGTTAGTTTTATTAGCTGTAATATTTTATTTATAGTCTAAGAGGAAGAGCAGAAAGGAACTGATATTTATTGAGTGCCTACTGTGTTCCAAGTACTGTCCCAGACACATTTACATCCCTGATCTCATTTAAGTCCCTTATTGTTGGTATTATTATCCCAGTTTTTAGTGATGAAGAACTTGAAACGAGCCAGATAATGATAATGATATTTTATACTTGTGTGGGGCCTTTTATATCAAATTTTAAAGTAGTATCTGACTTTTGGAGATGTTCAGTTATTAAAAAAAGAGAAATCATCATAGTTTATCTCTACTGTTGTCAAGCCAAGGGTAGAAAGAAGAGACACATGAGGTATTTCTCAACTATGGGAAGCATAGTGAATAGAGATAAGATACAAGTAAGCTATACAGAATACATTCAGTAGGGAATGAGGTTTTATAATTCTCAGGTATAAATGGTGCTGGATCAATTGGGATATCTATCTATCTATTTATATATGTAAATGAACTTCAGCTTTGTACCAGATATAAAAACTAATCTAGATAGATCGTAGACTTGGTTGTAAAACTTTGAAGCATAAAATTTCTAGAAGAAGGGGCACCTGGGTGGCTCAGTCTCTTGAGCCTCCAACTCTTGGTTTCCATTCAAGTCATGCTCCCTGGGTCTTGGGATCGAGTCCCACATTGGGCTTTCTGCTCAGCCTGCTTCACCCTTTCCTTCTGCCTGCTGCTCCCCCTGCTTGTGTTCTATTTCTCTATAAATAAATAAAATCTCTTAAAAAATAAATATTAAGCAGGGCATGTATTGCATGGAGCACTGGGTGTTATATGCAAACAATGAATCTTGGAACCCTACATCAAAAACTAATGACATACTATATGGTGACATAATGTAATAAAAATAAATAAATAAATAAGTAAATAAAATTTCTAGAAGAAAACAGAATTTCTATGACCTTGGATAAGTGAAGATTTCTTTAATATGTTATTATAAAATTTGATAAAAAGGACTTTATCAAAATCTAAAACATCTGCTATTTGAAAGACTATTTAAAAAATTGGGGCACCTGGGTGGCTCAGTCGTTAAGCTTCTGCCTTCAGCTCAGGTTGTGATCTCAGGGTTCTGGGATTGAGCCTGACATCAGGCTCTCTGCTCAGTGGGGAGTCTGCTTCTCCCTCTGCCCCTCCTCCTGCTCATGCTCTCTCTCCTTCTCTCTCTCTAATAAATAAGTAAAGTCTTAAAAAAATTAAAAAGGCAAGCCATAGGGGCGCCTGGGTGGCTCAGTGGGTTAAGCCGCTGCCTTCGGCTCAGGTCATGATCCCAGGTCCTGGGTTCGAGCCCCAATCGGGCTTTCTGCTCAGCAGGGAGCCTGCTTCCTCCTCTCTCTCTGCCTGCCTCTCTGCTTACTTGTGATTTCTCTCTGTCAAATAAATAAAATCTTTCAAAAAAAAAAAAAGGCAAGCCATAGACTTGGAAAATATTTGCTAAACACATATCTGGTGAAGAACTTGTATATATAATATCTAAAGGACTCTCAAAATACAATAATAAGGAAATAAACAACAAAAGTTTTCAATGGGCAAAAAATTTGAAGACACACATCACCAGAGAAATGGATTGACGCCCAACATTATTAATCATAAAGGAAATGTAAATTAAAATCAAAATACCAAAACCTACCTATTAGAATGACTTTCAAAAAAACCCCAACTGATCATATTTTTGGGGGGGTAGTTAGAACTCTCATATACTGCTAGTGGAAATGCAAAATGAAATAGCTACTTTGGAAAAGTTTCCCAGTTTCTTATACAGTTAAACATTTACTTCCCATATGATCAGTAATCCCCTTTCTAGGTATTTAACCAAGAGAGATGAAAGAAACATATTTCAAGAGATATGAAAACTTATTTTCATTAAAACAAACAAACAATAAAAAACTATACATGAATGTTTATAGTGGATTTATTCATAATCACCTCAAACTGGAAACAACCCAATAACCATTATTTGGTGAGTGGATAAACAAAATGTAGTATATCCATATGTGGAATGTTACTCATTAGCAAAAAGGAATGGACTAATGAGACATTATAAAACTCAAATACATTATGCTGAATTAAAGAAGCCAGACTCAGAAGCTACATGCAGTATTATTCCCATTATGCAGTAGTGGAAAAGTCATAATTCTAGGGATACAAAACAGGTCAATAGTTGCCAGGGGTTAAAGCTGGGGAGAGGGGTAGTTTACAAAGAGGCAATACAAAGAAAACTTTTTGGAGTGATATAACTATGCATTTCTCAAAACTCACAGAACTGTACATTTAAACAGATGAGTTTCATTGTATGTTATTCCCCAATAAACTTTCCTTCCTTCCTTCTTTCCTTCCTTCCTTCCTCTCTCCCTCCTTCTTTCCCTCCCTCCCTTCCTCTCTTTCTCTCCCCCACTCTTTTTCTTTCTATTTATCTGTCATCTATCTATCACTCAGTAAGAGAAGTCTAGAGATAGGTACTCCAGAGTTGGTTTACAGCTCTAGTGTCAGAGTATCTCATAACTCTGAAATTAAATCTTCTGGCTCCCCACTATGTTGCTTTAAATCCTGGGATTCCAAGGTGCCTTTCCATTGTCTCTGTGTGTACTCTTTCTAAACTCTTACTTGAACTTACATTTTGCTAACCAATAGTTCCTAAAATGCAGTCAGTGCAATCTTATGTCAGGCATGGGTTTGACAGCTCCTAAAACTAGGGTTTGGTAATGTTAAGCAATTGATTAAGTTCTCAAACAAAGCTTAGGTGGAAAATAAGCAGAAGTTATTTTAAAAATCCCCAAACCCTCGTTTGGAAAAAATCATAAATACTTGCTGAGAAATCTATCTGAAATCTATACATTTAAAAATCAATTTTATTTCGTGTATGTTGGTTATACCTCAATTAAGTTGATTTTTAAAATGCTTAGATAGGCAGTGAATTTCTTTTATTCTTTGACAAACATTTGTTGAAGACCCAGTAGGTATTGTGTTCCTGTTAGGTTTAAGAGATGGTGCAGAGGGCACCTGGGTGGCTCAGTGGGTTAAGCCGCTGCCTTCGGCTCAGGTCATGATCTCAGGGTCCTGGGATCGAGTCCTGCATCGGGTTCTCTGCTCGGCAGAGATCCTGCTTCCCTCTCTCTCTCTCTCTCTCTCACTCTGCCTGCCTCTCCATCTGCTTGAGATCTCTCTCTGTCAAATAAATAAATTAAAAAAAATATTAAAAAAAAAAAAAGAGATGGTGCAGACTCTAGGCATACAAAGATAAGAGAGAAAGAGAGCCCTTGCTCTCAAGTAGCTCTTTTTGTAGGAGTAGATGTTAATATGTGTAATTACAACTTATGTGATTGGTGTTATAGTGTGGGAGTTAGAAGGTAATATGGGGACTTGGGTAGAGTGAATTCCCTAATTTTGTTCTTTTTCAAAATTGTATTGACAGTCCAAGTTGTTCACATTTTCATGTAAGTTTTAGAATTACCTTACCCAGTTTCTATAAAAAAAAAAACCCCAAAATGAAAAACAACCCCTGCTGGATCTTGGATTGAAATTGTGTTGAATCTAAAGATTAATTAGGAGAGAATTGTAATCTTAACAGTATTGACTCTTCCAACCCATGAATACAGTATATCTTCTCATCTACTTAGGTCTTCTTTCATTTCTCTCAGGAATATTTTATGGTTGTCAGTGTACAGATACTATACATCTTTTGAGATTCCATGTTTACTCATATCATTATTAATGGTATTATTTTCATAATTTCAACATTCAATTGTTGCTAGTCTGTGGAAATAAAATTGATTATTTACCTTGTATCCTGTGACCTCGCTAAATTCGCTGTTAGTTTTAGTAGCATTTTTGTAGATTCTTGGGTTTTTCTATATATATATATATGATCAGATGGTCTCTCTCTTTTAAAAGATTTTATTTATTTATTTATTTATTTATTTAGAGAGAGAGCTGGGGGAGGAGAAGACAAAGGGGGCAAGAATCTCAAGCAGACTCTGCAATGAGTGCAGAGCCCAACATGGGGCTCATCCCACAGCCCTGAGATCATGACCTGAGTCGAAACCAAGAGTCAAATGCCCAACTGACTGAGTCACCCAGGCACCCCAGACATGTCGTCTCTTAATAAAGACAGTTTTATTTTTTCTTCTGGTCTGTAAGCTTTGAATTTTATTCGCCTTATTGCACTGGATGGCTACTCCAGTATAAAGACATGGTGAGAGTTTGGTATCATTGCTTTGTTCTTAACCATAAGAGGAAAGCATTCAGCCTTTCTTCATTAACAAGTATATTACTTGTAAGTTTTTCATAGATATCCTCAAACAGGCTGAGGAAGTTCCATCTTATTCCTAGTATGTGGAGAGTTCTTATCATGAGTCAATGTTGGATTCTTTTTAAATGTTTATTTTGCATGGATTGAGATGATCATATATCTTCTATTGTCTGTTGATGTGATGTATTAATTTTCATTCCTTTCAGTTCTTTCATTCCTGTTTTTTTTTTAAAGATTTTATTTATTTATTTGACAGACAGAGATCGCAAGTAGGCAGAGAGGAGGAAGCAGGCTCCCTGCTGAGCAGAGAACCCGATGTGGGGCTCTATCCCAGGACCCTGGGATCATGACCTGAGTCGAAGGCAGAGGCTTTAATTCACTGAGCCACCCAGTTGCCCCTCATTCCTGGTTTAAATACTCTCAGCCATAGTGTATTATTATATTTATACACTGCAAGTTGAACAATTTACTGATATTTTGTTAAGGACTTATGTTTCTGTGTTTATTAGGATATGGAAACATAGTTTTCTTTTCTTGTAGTGACTTTGGTTTTGGCATCAGGGTAGTGCTGGCCTTATACAATGAGGAGTGATGGCAAGTGTTCCTCTTCTATTTTCTGGAAGAGTTTGTATAGAGTTGGTATTATTTCTTTCTTAAATGTTTGGTAGAATTCAACAGTGAAGCTATCTAGATTTTTCTTAATGGGAAGATTTTTAACTATATATTCAGGCTCTTAATCATGTAAGAATATTCCAGTTATTTATTTCTTATTGAGTGAACTTTGGTAGTTAGTGACTTTTAAGGACATTTCTCCATTTCACCTAAATTATCAAATTTAGGTGAAATTCATGCATGGAATTCCCTTATTCTTTTAATGTTGTTATGCTTTATGGTGATGTCATCCTATCTTCCATTTCAAATATTGATATTTGATATTGTCTCCAATTTTTGCTTTTTTTCATCAAACCAGTTAGAGGTTTATTAATTTTGTTGATCTTCTTAAGGAACCAGCTTTTGGTTTCTCTGTTGTTTTTCTGTTTTCTATTTTATTCATTTGTATCCTCATTTTTATTATCTCCTTCCTTCTACCTGCTTTAGATTGAATTTTCTCTCTTTTTTTCTAGTTTCTTTTTAAAAACATTTTATGTATTTATTTGAGAGTTAGAGAGAGAGCTTGCACAAGTTGGGGAAGTGGCAGAAGGAGAGGGAGAGAGAGAATCTAAAGTAGGCTCCATGCCCTGTGCAGGGCAGGGCATGATCCCATGACCCTGAGATCATGACCTGAGCAGAAATCAAGAGTCAGACACTTATTAACTGACTGAGCCACCCAGGTGCCCCTTTTTTTTCTAGTTTCTTAAGGTTGAATCTTAGGTTGTTGATTCCAGCCTTTTTTTTCCCTATTATATATAATTAATGCTGTATTTTCCTTCTGTGTTTTTTTTAGCTGAATACCATAAATTTTGGTATATATTTTAATATTTATTGGATTCAGAGTTTTTTCTGCTATGCTTTGTGATTTTTTTCTTTGACCTATGGATTATTTAGAATTCTATTTCTTAATTTCTTAATGTTTTGGAAAAGATATATTTTCAGATACATTTCTGTTATTGATTAATCTTATTTTTTGACAGTGTACATGCTTTGTGTGATTTTGGTCATTTTTAGTGTGTTAATATTTGCTTTATGACCCAGAGTATGTTCAGTGTGTACTTGAAAAGAAGGCACATTCAGTTGTAGTTGGGTGAAGTGTTATATAAATGTCAATTAGCTCAATTGTTTGGCCTTGTTTTTGAGGTCTTCTGTATCCTTACTAATTTTGGAGGTGGGCAGGGAGGGGGATACTTGTTCTATCAGTACTGAGAGAAGAGTGTTGAAGTATACAAATATAAATATGGGTTTCCTTTATTTAATTTTATTTCTATTAAGTTTGCTTTCCTCTTTTGAACCTCTGTTATTAGTGGCATATGCATTTAAGATTGTTATGTCTTCTTGATTGATGGGCTCCTTAGCATTATGTAAGTTTGCTCTTTGTCTTTAGTTTTATTCCTTGTTCTGAAGTCCACTTTGCAGACATTAATATGGTTGGTTACTCCAGCTTTCTTTTGATTATGTTCACCTGACACATTTCCCCCCCATCTTTTTACTGTTAATCTAAGTCTTTATATTTAAACATTTGTGTATATTTAAAAAATATTTTATTTTATTTTGTCTTTTTTTTTTTTTAATTAATTTATTTTAGAGAGAGGGAAAGTATGCACGCACATGAGCTGGGGATAGGGGTAGAGGTGGAGGGAGAGGGACAAGCAAGCTCCGCACTGAGCATGGAGCCCATCATGGGACTCGATCCCAGGACCCTGAGATCATGACCTGAGTGGAAACCAAGAGTTGGATGCTTAACTGACTGAGCCACCTAGGTGCCCCCATTTTTGTGTAATCAGCTGGATCTTGCTTTTACCTAATCCAGTCTGACAATTTTTGCCTTTTAATTAGAGTTTTTAGATGATTTCTAATAAATGTAATGACTTATGAGACTGAATTAAACCTACCATTGTGCTCTTTGGTTTATGTTTATCCCATAGTTCTTCTTTATTATCCCTTCCTGTTTTTATTTCATTTCCATCAGAATCTCTCTTCAAATAATATTCCACCATTTCCAGTATAGTATAAAACTATATTTCCGTGTCTTCCTCCTAACCTTTGTGCTATTGTTGACATACATTTTACTTGAACGTATGCTATAAATCTTATAATACATTGTTTTACTTCAGCCATTTATCTTTCAAAGAGATTTAAACATTTTCTAAAATGTCTTTTAAATTTATCTTCATTTTTACCATTTCTGGCAGTCTTCATTTCTTTGTGTAGATTCAGATTTCCATTTGCATTGTATTTGTTCTTCTTGAAGAACTTCCTTTAACATTTCTTTTAGTACATGTCTGAAGGAAATGAATTATCTCAGCTTTCATTCATCTGAAAAAGTATTTACCTTATTTTTGAAATATATTTTTGCTGCCTATAGAATATTAGATTGACTTTTTTTTTTCTTTTTTCTTTCAGAACTTTAAAGATGTTGTTCCATAGTGCTTTGGCTTGGATAGTTTCTGCCAAGAATTTGCTGAACTCATCTTTGGTTTTCTGTATTTTATGGCTCCCCCTCTCCCTGACCCTGGGTCATAAGGATCTTGTTTTAGCTTTCCTTAGTGGCAGTGTTCCTTTGCCTGTGATGTGAGCAGGCGGGTACTCTGTATCTCCCCCAGTCCTAGCCTGCTGTTTTTTGTTACTTGTTGAAAACTCAGGGGCAGACAATTTTGTTTCTGCTTCTCCCCCAGAGGCATGAAATCTTTGCCTGTGCCCTAGACAGGGACATCATTCTTTTGTGACTTATTTTTTCAGTGTGTTTTCTGGTGTGTATTATATAACAGTGCATTAACACGTGTAATTAATTTAGAAATTAGTGTGTGTATATAGGAGGTATATATTCAACAGTTTTACTGATCAGAGTGTATAGTCAGAGTTGTTTGGAGGCCAATGTTATAGAGGGTCAGAACTTACAACGCTGATAGATTTGAAGTAGAATTTGCTACTTGCTGTTTGATTTGAAGACAGCATGATTCAGATGGTTCACTTTATTGCAGTGAGTAACTTCATTTATAAGTGGAGAATGTTTTACAGTACACATTTTATTTTAAAAATAATTATTAGATTTATATGCTTAAGAGGTGAAGCAGTTTTTATGAGCTCTTCTGAATTTTAAACTCCTTTCTTTTTTGTAAATGAAAATCTCTTTATTGTTTTTAGGACTGTGAGGACATGGGAAGTTGAAAATCCAAGGAAGCAAAGAAGTGTGTTTAAGCCACGGACGATGCAGGGTAAAAAAGTAATTCCCACCACGTGCACATATAGTAGAGATGGAAACCTCATAGCAGCTGCCTGCCAGAATGGAAGCATACAGATCTGGGACCGAAATTTGACTGTAAGTCTAGGTCATTCAAGTCCGCTTTTCTTAGAAGAAAACCACCTTATAAAGACGAGACAAACATCATGTTAAAATATTATGAAGGTCAGTTTCCTGAGTTTAGCCCTAATTTAAACTTCAGTGTTAGTTGATAAAACATTGGGACGTTTGCAGTAAACAGCATTTCAGCAAACATTCCAACTCAGTATTTTCCAATGTGTATGAGATTTTGTTTTTAAAATAGAGTAGATCTTTTAGTATAAAATTTAAAAAGCATAGTGCAGTTTTATTATTTGGTGTCTCAGTGTACTTGATTTTGAAAGCGAAGGATTTGATAGTAGTGTAAAACAAGACTAAGCAGAATACTAGAAAATACCCTTTAAAAGATTTAAGAAAACCATATGTATAGGATGGTCCATCAGTTGTTTTGCAATTATTTTTGTAGTAATTTAAATAATATTTTGTTTTGACATTCCATGACATTCCATTTGAATATTCGGGTGTCAGATTTCCTTTTACAGTTTTAGATCATTATTAGAATAAATAAATTTTTGAATTGGAAGGGATCACAGAATTCTATGTAAACAATTCTGCGAAATAATGAATATGAAAGTGTTTGGATTCTGGGAATTCAATAAACTTTAGAAAGAGTTTTGTTCTATGTAGAGATGGTACAACAAGATTTTTTTATAAGTGGAATGATTCTATTTTACCAATGTTAAAATGAAAATCTACACTAATGTAGTAATAGTATTTGTTTATCTTTATTTTAATTAAAGATCCTGATAAAATGATTAATTTAGTAACTTGTTAGAATTTATTGGGGTGCCTGGGTGGCTCAGTGGGTTAAAACCGCTCTGCCTTTGGCTCCGGTCATGGTCCCAGGGTCGTGGGGTCGAGCTCCGCATCAGGCTCTCTGCTCAGCGGGGAGCCTGCTTCCCCCTCTCTCTCTGCCTGCTTGTGATCTCTGTCTGTCAAATAAATAAATAAAATCTTTTAAAAAAAAAAGAATTTATTAAGTAACTCTACTACATGATAAGGCACTATTGTAGACACTGGGAATACTGCAGATTATAAAAAACTCCTCCCCTTTGGAGTTTATATTCTAGTTCTAGTTTAAAAATTATAAAAATAGTCTTTCAAATAAAATTGCCCATCATACATTTACGTTTTGAAAGACACCCTAGGAGACATTGTTGTCTTTTAGGCTGATGGGTTAAAATCATTTGTCTTAGAGTGAGGTAAAAAGTAATGATAGGGAAAAAAGAATCCATGTTGGTAATGCTGGAAATATCTTTGGCATTTTCTGTTTGTCAGATCTTTTTATTTCTGTTTTCATCTCTACTGTAAACCCTATAAAGCTTCATAACAGCACAGAGATCTTAAAAATCCTTTGAATTGTAAACTGAGTTTTAACCAAGCAATAAATTTTTTAGTAACTGGCTTTCATCGTCTCTGGGTGCTGTTGGATTAAACATAAAAATTCTAAGACATGAAGTTTTTTTTGTGTAGCTTTAGTAGTGGTGTCTTAGTATGTGCATATATGTGTGCCTCTCTCTTAGAACCCATATATTCTTATAAAGTTGAGTATAGTTTTTAAAGATTGGCTTTGCGTATCTCCTAAGATAATGAGTATCTTCTATTTCCATTTTTGTAAAAAATAAAGCTTTTTAAATGTCAATTTACCCCCCGCCATCTTTTAAGCTATTTTTCCTAATTATAGTCTTCGTTCTGTTTTCTTATAATTTAGTAGTACATGAAGTTATAGCATATTACATAACATCCTGTTTATTTTTATTCACATTTTTACATTTGCATGTACATCTGTCACCTAAAGACAAATCAAATAGAGAAGAAAAACTTGCTAGCAGGAAATACAGCTGGATTTAAGGACAGAATTTTACCAAATTTCTTACTATTACTTCAGCAATAATAAATTATCTGCAGGGAAACACTAAAGCTGAGATTAAAAAAAACAAAACAAAACAAAACCTAATAGCGGTCGTTTTTCTGTGTAGTAGCCAGAGAATTAGATGGTAAATAGTGATTAATACATGTGTGTGTTTTGTGACAAGTAAAACTATCATAATTGCCCTACTTAATCATAGAATTCTCATTAGAGAATTTAGCAAATTAAATGAAATATTTCTTTTTTAGAAGTAAGGTGTCTATTAGTGATAAATTCCTGTGTTCTCAAGACCTACCTCTGCTCTAGAATTACGTTGGCCAGTATTGTCACCACTAGCCACATTTGACTCTTTCAATTTAAATAAATTAAAATTTGCAATTAAAATTTCAGTTCCTTAGTCACGTGGCACTTTTCAAGTGCCAAGTAGCCACATGTGTCTAGTTATGTGCTACTTACTGAACAGCACAGATCAAGAGCATTCCCGTCACTGCAGAGAGTTCTGTTGGAAAGTGCTGCTCAAGAGGAGTGTTTGTTTGCCCAACATCCCTTTCAGAAGTCATGGATGATGGCCCGTCTGTCCGTTTGAGGGAAGAGCTTTTCAGAGGAGCTTCTACAGGTCTGTAGTGCCTCCTTGGTCCCTCAGCCCCCATTCACCAGCGTATATCCGAGCAGTGGCAAGAAAGCCCATGTGTGGTTGGAGTAAGGTGAGGGAGGTGCAGAGCAGTGGGAGGTGACATGGGGAGGTAACAGCGTGCGCTCTGACTCAGGTTCCATGTGTGCAGAGGCCCACTCAGCCCGCACCATGCTCCTCCTATGTGCTCGCGTGGCTTTTCCCCCTCACCTCTTTGAGTCCTTTGCTCACATTTTCTCTTCTCGGCAAGGTCTCCCTGACTCCACCCTACAAAAAATTTCAGCCTTCTCCCCACCAGTGGCACTCTTCTATCCCCTCTTATTTTCTTCTGTCGTACTGATCAGCATCTTACATACTCCACTGTATATCTTCCATACTTGTTTATTGGCTGTTTGCCTCCAGTAGGATATTGGCTCCATAGAGAAAGGATTATTGTCTATTTCACTCCCTGTTGGATTCCCAGAGCAAAGAACAGTACCTAATCTACGGTAGATCTTCAACAATGATTTGTTAAATGAAGGAATGAATGAATGTATTCTGCAAGGGTAGCAAAATAAGGTTGTCAGTTTGTTTCTGGGAAGACATTTAAAAATGGCAACATAAAAAAAAACTTCTATTTCTATGAAACCACAATGAAATAGAGATAGAGAAGAGATAGGGGAGAAATAGACTGACGTAATTTTGGGTATATCCTTAATAATGTATGAATATACAATCTGTATTAACATAGGTAGATTTTTAAAAACTATTTTCATGGCTCTCAAGCCTAATTTCTGACTTTTAAAATATTCCAGCGTTGTATGGTCTCATGAGTATCTAACGGTTTCTTCTGTTCATATAAAAACACATAGCACATTATTTGGACATATTTTTTCAAAGCAGTGTTGCTGTTCTTGAATGTCTGTTAAGAATCTATGATATGCTAGACCCTTTACTAAAAGAACATTCTGTATTTGCTTGTCTTGCAATCAGTATTTATAAACTAAGATTTTGGCAGGAAAATGGGGACCATTCCTATTTATTTATTTATTTTTGCCTTCCCTAGACACAGGTGATAGGAGGGAATAGTATCCAAAGTTGTTCCATTTGGCAGTAGAGGACTGTCAGCAGTAGCTTGATTCACTTGCCACCTGATTGCCTCTTACTTCTCCTTTTGCCTGCATTGCCTGCCCAAATTCTGGGGCTGTGCCTTTTGGGAAAATGACCACATACTGCAGCCCCCTATCAGGAAAACTTCAAGCCTAAGAGATTTTACAGAGATGCATTTCTTCAGCTCAGTGGCTGATCAGCGCCCTTACTATCAGCTGCCCTAGAGAGTGGTTGGTATGGATTAGAGAAGGGCTTGGGCAGGAACTAGTAATGACGTTGGGAGATAAGTTTCTGGGCAAATGAAGCCCCAGTGTGTAAGAGAACAGGTATAAAGGAGAGAGACTGTGGGAAATAAAGTTACCAGGAGTAGCTTAGATCTAGTGCACTACAGATCTTTAAATGTCTTCAGTCACTGTCAGGTAACCCATGTTGAGCTTAGGTTGATTTATGTCCTTTTTCACCTTTCCCTTTATTTTTGTATAAACGTGACTTAAAAGGTTTTGTTTTTATATATAGAGAGAATTTGCAGTTTGCTTTTTTTACTTGTAAGTGAATAGGTAGACCTCTAATTTCTTTATTTAAATAGGATCATAATATTACACATGTGAAAGAGATTTTTCAAAGAATTTATTTATTTTTATTAACTTCTTTGTTCTCATTATTCTGTCTCTACCCCTAAATGCTTGTAAATTATCTGGGATGTATTTTTCTGTACTTTTCTCCATATCTCTGTATCTGTACCTAGCTAGCTAGTTAGCTGTCTATATTAGGAGCATTTCACCTGGTATTTTGGAACACCTACCACCTCACTGAGAATGAAACAAAAGAAATTTAAACTCATTAGGTAGTTTGTAAAAAGGAGAATAATCTGTAAGATAATTTATAACCAGATGCTACCTGATGAGTGTCCAGAATATGGAAGAGTTAAGGAAGGCTTAGAGGGTCAGGGTATATGCATAGTCAGGACCTCTCAGAGGTATGGAATTTAGATAACCAAGGGAATCAGTTGGGATTACAGACTAATAATGCTATTATTTTACTAACCAACATAACAAGGGCTATTCTGTGTTAAAGGAGTCACATTGAAAGGTTCTTTTGAGATTGTTATTTCTCAAAATGTTTTGAATCTTTTCTTTTAAAATTGCCATCAAGCTAATTTCAGATAATGGCAACTACCACAAGGAAAATAAAGCAGAATAAAAAGAATGTTTTGTGGGAGGGGTGGTACTTGAGTCCCTGGGTACCTTTAAGTTGCTTGAAGTCTCACAGAAATCATTCCTCACTATTGGAGACTATCTGCTGTGCCTTGTATTTTATATATAGATATATATAAAATACAATATATATATATGTATATATAGTATATGTATATGTATGAATGTATATGTATATGTATGAATATACAATCTGTATTAACATAGGTAGATTTTTAAAAACTATTTTCATGGCTCTCAAGCCTAATTTCTGACTTTTAAAATATTCCAGCGTTGTATGGTCTCATGAGTATTTAACGATTTCTTCTGTTTATATAAAAACACATAGCACATTCTTTGGACATATATATACACACATATATATAACATATATAGTATATATATTAATTACATATATAATTATGTATAATTAACTATATATATATAGTATATTTTTCCTGAGCATTCTATACATCGTTTTCCTGATTCAGGAAATGAGGGCATGATCACCATCTCATCAGATTATTTTGAGGAATATGTTAGGTAATATATTAAAAGTACCCAGAATGGGACTTGCACGTAACAGTTTCTTGGTAACTCTCGGTCTTCTTTCTCCTTTTCCTCTTTAGCTTCTAATCAGCTTACAGTTTTTGTAGAGTGGTTGGATCTCAGGATGCTGTTGAACTCTGACTGTGAACGTGTCATGAATTTCCCAGATTTCTTGGTGACTGAAGGTGTGGCTTAGAAAGATGAGAATGTAGATCCCTGTTACAGCTGTCATTCAATGTATAAAAATACAGTCACCATCAATTAATGAGAATGTTATGTACCCACCGGCTAGTGTGCCTGAGTAGATGTATGAACTGTAATTACCTTTTTAAATAAACACTTGGGAGAAAACATGTGACATACAGATTGTTCTGTAGTGTTTTTAACAGGCATATTTTTCGAAGTTTACTTTTCAAAAAAAGTGTGTCATTGTCTCACAACACAAATAATCATCAGACTTGCACAAAATTACTTGCAGGCCCTGAAGTTAAGTTCTAATTTGTCAATTATTTTAATGAAAGCTTTAAAGTTTTACTTATAATGCTTTTAGGAAATGTTGTATACTGTTGGAAACAACATTTTTTAAATGAGAAAAGGTTAGGTTAAAAGATTTTTCTTTTAAATATAAGTGATTATTGTCCTTGGTTTTTGAGGTCAGGAATAATAGAGCAATTGCATTTTAAGACTTTCAGTTAAGTAGGGTAAATTAAACACATTCCACTCGGCTCTCTCCTGAAACACCACTAAAATGACAGAAAGGGCATTTTTAAGAGCATGGATGAAGAGAATTAGAGGGGAGATGACAGCAGAAAAGAGAACTCAAGGCACTTTGGGAAGCTGGAAACCAGATGCAGGAATGGTAACTGACTTAGCCAAGGAGAGAAAAGCGGAACCTTAGCAGTGGTGGGAGCAGCCAGTAAAAGTCCAACCGACTTATCCTTTGGGTCCCTTCTCTGTCATGTGCAACCATATCACTGTTCTTCCCTCTTCTTCCCTCACCCTGACAGAACACCAAAGAATTACTGTTGGGTGTTAGAGACTGTATTCCAGGTAAAGCTGCGATAAGGGGAATATCCTTATGTGGAGGTGTGTTTCTCCCCCCCTCCCCATTGTTACTATAATAACAATTACTGGTGTTTCCTGTGGGGTAGGTGGTATTTTAAACACTTGATGTGTAATATTTCATTTAATCCTTATCGCATTCCTGTGATGCAAGTACTATTACTATCATCACTTTGCAAAGGGAGAGATAAGACACAAAGAGGTTGAGTTGCCTATCAAAGATTACAGTCAGTAAGTGACAGAATTGAGATTTCGTCTCAGGCAGGTGGTTCAAGGGCCAGTACCACAGCTTAGCAAAATACAGCCCGTGTGCCCAATATAGCCCACCATCTGGTTTCCTATGGCCTGAAAACTCAGAAGGGCATTTACATTTTTAAATGGTTGTATCGTTGTCTCATGTAATAAATTATCGCAAACTTAGTGATTTAAAACACAAATTTATTATTTTACATTTTTGTGGGTTAGAGGTCTTACTGCACCAAAAGTAAGGTAGTTAAGGGCTGTGTTCCTTTCTGGAGGCTTCAGGAGAACATCTGTTTTCTTGCCTTTTCCAGCTAGTAAGAGTCACCCACATTCCTTGGCTCATGGCCCCTTTCCTCCATCTTCAAGGCCAACAACAGTGAGTGGAGGCCTTTCACATCACAACATGGTGACCTTCTCTTCTGTTTCCCTCTTTCACTTTTAAAGACCCTTGTGATTACATTGGATCAACTCAGTAATCTGGAATCGTCTCCCTATTTTAAGATCAATTTTCTCAATATTAATTCAGTCTGAAACCTTAATTCCCCTTTTGCCGTGTAAAATAACTTATTCACAGATTTAAGGAACTAAGATGTGGAAATCTTTGGGGGGCATTATTCTGCATACTTCAATGATACACAACATTTAAAAAAGTCAAAGTATTGGGGCACTTGGGTGGCTCAGTCATTAAGTGTCTACCTTGGGCTCAGGTCATGAATCCAATGTCCTGGGATCGGCGTCCTGGGATCGAGCCCTGCATCCGGGCTCCCTGCTCCTCCCTCTCGCACTCCCCCTACTTGTGTTCCCTCTTCTCACTGTGTCTCTTTCAAAGAATGAACAAATAAAATCTTTTAAAAAAATCAAAATGTGAACAATATTTCATGACATGAAAATTACGTGACTTCAGATTTCATAGTCATAAAATTTTATCAGAGCAGCCTCGCTCATTCATTGTCATATTGCCTGGGGTGGTTTTGGCTTTGCAGCAGCAGAGTTGCAACAGACTCTATGGCCTTTAAAGCCTGAAATATTTACTGTCTAGCCTGACATAGTGTTTCTAATCAGCTTTTTAGCACCTTACTCTTATATATGAATGGACAGACGAGGGTTACCAGACATTTGAGGAAATCTTTTAATATGAAAGACAGAGATTAAAGCAAACAGACTAACTCAGAGTGGGGAGAGAGGCAATGTAGAAAAGAGAAGAAAATTTGAAGAAAAAAAATCCTATAATTCATATTCCAGAGAGAAAAGAGAAAATATTACAACCAAGAAACTAAGCAGAATACTACAAAAAATTTTTGGACACTTAGAGTTCAAGCAGGAGCTCTTGGAAAGTAAATGGATGATACTAGGGGTTGGACATCCATAGGAGTGTTGAAAGATAGAGCCAGAGAAATCTACTAGAAAGGAGAATAAAACACTGAGAATGATAGTCTTTTAAAAGGGTCAATTTTGACTTGAAAAGTCTAGAAAAAGAAAATTTAGAAGAGGGTGGACGGAATTAGATAAGAATTAGTTACTCTTCCCTCTCAAAAAAAAAAAAAAAAAATCAGAACTGAAAAAACCATAATTTTCCGGATAGGAAGGCCTCATCGAATACTCACTACAGTGAATGAAAAAGACTCCCGTTAAGCTATGGGTCATGAACTTCCCGGGCACCAGGCTTATAGAGAAGATACTAAGAAATCTCAGAGAGAGAAGCAGAAGAAACATGTAACAGAAGGATAATGGGGCATGTAATTAAGTATGTTGGTAAGGTAGTTGTTCAGTGTGGGTTCTTGGGTCAGTAGAGAAGAAAGCAAAGAGCAAGAGGGGCGGATAGATGGAAGGGAGGCAGAAAGATCACATCATTGATTCCACAGAAATTATTGAACATCTTCTCTGGTCCAAGCCCTATTCTGGGTGCTTGGCACCTACCACAATGAACAAAATAGTGACCCGAAGCAGTGTGCTTTCAAATGCCCTGGAGAAGCTGGAAAATTGATATTTTGAGGACGCATCATAAGATATTATGTAATCTGAGTATTTTGAAGAATAAAATATAAGACTTTCCAAGCACCAAATTCAGCTTTTTCTCCTTTTTCCTCTTTTTTCAGTCTTTCTTCTCCTTATTGACAGTATTACTCTTTGAAACAACTTCTTCTCCTACTAATTTCCCTTTTCTTTTCCGTTTTTTTTTTTAATTTCCCTTTCCTATAACCAGTGTCAGTCTTATAAATTCTGTTTTAGTGGCCCTCACATCCGCCCCCTCCGTTTCACCTTCTTTGCCTTCCTTCTACTTCAGACTTGCATCATCTCCAGCCTGTGTTTCTGGGTATCCTCACCTTTCTCTGCCCATTCCCTCTGGTATACCCAGTTCCAGTTTAAATCTCATTAAATGCAACGCACACCGCTTCAGTGCTCACCACATACTGAATATAGTTCATATTTCCTCTGACTGACACCTACAGCCTCTCAGTTTATCTTTAACCAGCCTTTGAATATCTCCCACGACTTTCTCCATAAATAGAAAAACTTCTTAAGAAAATCAGACTTAATTATACTTTGTTCCCTCTTGATCATCCTCTTCTGCCTTGCTGCCTTTCTCAAAACTGACCGCTCTGCCCTGTGTGCTTCTCCTGCGAGCCCCCGACTGCGGGTGGTGATTTCATTCTTTGGAAGCCAGATCAGATGCTGTTCCCTGCAGGCTGCTCCTGAACGGTGGGCCAGAAGATTATTTGTCCAGGACTGTAAGCCCTGTTGAATGTTTTTTAAGAAATAATTTTCTACTTTAAAATCTCATCATTTTAATAAGTGAAGAATGCTTTGCCTCAGTTTGGCCCATGGTGATGGTGGATTCCCCCAGAAATGTCCATTAGTGACCTAATGTTACTGCAAGCAGTTGGATAGGGAAGGGGGTGATTGAAATAGTGAAATGGTACAAGAATTTAGTGTCTGCCTCTCTCTTCAACCTCACCTGCCATCCTCCTCCTCCTCCTTTTCCTTCCCCTTCTTCTTCTTCTTCTTCCTCTTCTTCTTCCATAAGACTTATTTATTTATTTGAGAGTGAGAGAGAGAGAGAGAAGAGAGAGCATGTGCAAACAGGGGGAGGGGCAGGAAGAGAGGGAGAAAAGCAGACTTCCCACTGAGCAGGGAGTCTGACACGAGGCTCCAGCTCAGGACCCTGAGATCATGACCTAAACCCAAATCAAGTGTCGGAAACTCAACTGACTGAACCATCCAGGCGTCCCATCTTACCTTCTTTATGCTCATTAAACTCCAGATTAGCTGGCCGCTTTCCATTCCTCAAATACTTCTAAGCCTTGTCCCGCTGTGGAGCCTTTGTACTTGTTACCCTTGGTGCTTGTAGGCCTTTGTCATGGTTTATTGCTTTGGCTCTGGCAGCTAATTTCTCATTCTGACCTCTGGCAAAATGTCATCTCAAAGAACCACAAAGCAGTGTAATAGTAGAGAATATGCACTAAGAAGGCTAGTTCTAGAGCAAGGCTTGATTTCCGTCTAGAGTAGTGCCCTTGTTCTCCCTGACCCTGTATCTCTGTCTCATTGCCTAAAGTATACTATTGTCCTTAGAACATTTACCACTGGATAATTATTTTGTTTTATTTTTCAGTTGTCTGCTCATTTGGTTTGTCTCCTCCTAACAAAAGCTTCGTAGGGTCAGGGACTTTGTCTTATTTGCTATTTTCCCATCCCTAAAAAGAGCATGACATGACATTTAGTATGTACTCCCCCTAAATATTTGTTGAGTCAGTGCATGGATGCTATCCGATCATCATAGGTTTTATCTTGAGGTGGTTTTGTTTTCAGTTACCATTATTCTTGTTTTTAATTTTTTGATTACTGTTAATCAGGCTTTTTAATTATCAAATAAATGTGTTGTTACAAGTTGTTTCAGCCGTCAGTATGGAGTGATGTTTATTTGTGTTGAAAGTATTTTCAGTCTATTTTTTCCAGAAAATACATTTTTAAAGCATATGATATATTTTTTAAAGATTTTATGTATTTATTTGACAGAGAGAGAGAGATCACAAGCAGGCAGAGCAGCAGGCAGGGAGAGAAGGGGAAGCAGGCTCCCTGCTGGGCAGAAAGCCTGATGCAGGGCTCTATCCCAGGACCCTGGGATCATGACCTGAGCCAAAAGCAGAGGCTTTAACCCACTGAGCCACCCAGGCACCCCAAAGCACATGATATTAATAATAGCTAATAATTACTGGATACCTTGTGCCAACCACTGTTCTGAGTATAGCTGTGTTAATTCATGTGACACTCAGAACTGTACTATGAGGTGCTACAATTAGCCACATTTTTAGATGAGAAAACTGAAACCCAGCAGAGAAAGGTTTACTGGCTTGCTGGAGGCTGGTCAAATCATACAGCCCCGCAGTCTGCACTAGGACCTGTGCTCTTAATCACTATGCGGCAGTACTGCATGGGTCACAACGGAGTGGTGCTGGTGGAGAGATTCTAAAGCTAGAGTATGGTGATGGTTGCACAGCTCCGCAAATTTACTAAAAAGCATTGAATCATACAATGACAATGGGTAAATTTTATGGTATTAAGTTGTATTTTGATAAAGCTGTTTAAAAAGTGACATATTATTAAAATGGGTCATAAACTTTTCAAAACTGCTCCTGCAGTGGAACTTTAAACCCTGAATTCTCTTGCCACTGGAATGAAGGAAGAGATAAAGCAGGTAATCTTCTTCCCTATTTAAATTGGCTAAGGACAGGGGCGCCTGGGTGGCTCAGTCGGTTAAGTGTCTGCCTTCCACTCAGGTCATGATTCCAGGGTCCTGGGATTGAGCCCTACATCTGGCTCCCTGCTTTGTGGGGAGCCTGCTTCTCCCTCTGCCACTCCCCCTGCTTGTGCTCTTTCTCTCTCTCTCTCAAATAAATAAATAAAACCTTAAAAAAAAATTGGCTAAGGACAAAAAAGTTTACAGGTCATTGTTACATGCTCTTTGGAGACAGGGTTTTTTTTTCCCCTTTCTTCTTTAACTTTGGATCCACTGGGTATGGAACACATGTAGGAGGGATTTAATAAGTAGTTGCTGAATTAAATTTCAAGGGCTTAATTTACCTATACCCTCAATATTTAGATTTTCCAAACATCCTTGCTTTCATATTCTAATTTTGCACAGCATCTTGAAAAAGGCCGAACTTATGCACTGCCTTGATGCAGTATTAACACACAGAAAGAAGAAAATATAACACATGAAAATAATGTGTGAAAAAATTCTTAGGTTTAGATGATCATATACTGATCAAAGTTGCCCAGGGAAGCCAGAAGAAAAATTATAATTGAATTAAGATAAGTATTTTTCTTATAAGACTATAAATATTCTTTTTTTTTTTTAAAGATTTTATTTATTTATTTGACAGAGAGAAATCACAAGTAAGCAGAGAAGCAGGCAGAGAGAGAGGAGGAAGCAGGCTCCCTGCTGAGCAGAAAGCCCGATGTGGGGCTCGAACCCAGGACCTGGGATCATGACCTGAGCCGAAGGCAGCGGCTTAACCCACTGAGCCACCCAGGCGCCCCTAGACTATAAATATTCTTAAAGCAATTTACCTTATAAGTAAAACTGGAAGAATTAGAATTTTCTCCTAAATGTGGTAGTAGAAACTTCTATGAATATCTGTGGATGTGTATTGATCATTAGAACAGAAAAAAATGGAAATTGGTTAGCCGAAACCCCCAGTGTAAAATACGTGAATAAGAGGGGTGCCCGGGTGTCTCTGTTGCTTGAGTGTATCATGGGCTCAGGTCACAATCTTGGGGTCCTGGGATCGAGATCTCCGGCTCCCTGCTCAGCAGGGAGTCTGCTTGTCCCTCTACCTCTACCCTCCCCACCCCTGCTCATGTGCTCATGATCATTCTCTCTGTCTCTCTCAAATAAATAAATAAAATCTTTAAAAAAATGTGATTAAGAGCTGCTGTTATGGAGTCAAATGTATAAACATTGTAAGTAAGCAGTTAGTATAATCTTACATTTTCTTTACACTGAATGAATAGACCACAGGGGCTATACAGATTCAAGAGAATGATAATACGTTTTGTCACTGTTTGGTGACTTGAATTTAGTCAAAATGTTAAAGTAATTATAAAATACCTGTAAAGAAGTAATACTTGTTTATCTGTAGGGCATGTAGTCGTGATTAGAGACAGTTCTTATGTAACTCTGTTTCGAGTTTCATTAGACATGTATCCAACACGTAGCTTATGATTTCCTCTGAAAACCTGGTGCCAACCTTTCCCCTATGTAATGGTTCCCAAAGAAGGTTAATTTGGGCTATTTTTTCTGATTATAAAGTAACCTACAGTTATTTGTAAAAATACTTGAAATAGAAAAGCATATGAAAAACATGAGTTATATATAACTACTCCACCCAGAGATAAGCATTTCTAGATTCTCTTCTGTACTCACATGTAAGGTGTGTGAGCCCTGCATGTGTTTGTTTCAGTGAGTTGGGTATTTTAGTAGCCCTAATAATTTAGCACCCCTCTTCCCTACATGAGTTCTAAGCAAAGAAATAAATAAGACTAATCACCAAAGCGTGATAGATGAAGCCCCAAATCCGCCTTTGCCACAGATGGAGGATAACAGCCAGAAATGCCTGCTGTCTAACTCCTAGCATTGGACAGTATTGGCCACCCAAGTCCCGTCCAACACTGAACCTGGCTAGGTATGCCTCAGGAAGACTTTGGGCATGGGAAAGGGGAGGAAAATTACTCCTTAAGGTCAGTTTACACCAAAGAAGGAAAAGGGAAGAACTAAGCCAAGTGCTGTCAGTTACTTTTTACCACAAGCACAGGTCAGATTAATGTACTACCTTCCTTCCTAGGAAAGAGTGAATGAGACTTGGGAAAAGGTTGGGGTGGGAGGCTGGTCAGGTCAAAGGGCCTCAGAGGAGTTTGAATATTCTTCTAGGATAATAGGAAGCCATTAGACGGATTCTAGAAGAATGACTTGATCCAAGTCGTATTCTTAAAAGAATCACTCTGGCCACTTTTTTTTTTTTAATTGAAGTATCATTAACGTACTGTGTTATATTATTTTCAGGTGTACAACATAATGATTCGGCAGGTGGGTTTTTTTTTTTATTATATTCAGTTAGCCACTGTATACTACATCATTAGTGTTTGATGTAGTGTTCAATGATTCATTAGTTACATATAACACCCGACAGTTCTATACATTACTAAACACTCACCATGATAAGTGTAGTTACCATCTGTCACCAGACAATGTTATTGAGTATATTTCCTGTGCTGTATTTTTCACCTCTGTGACAGTTGTTTATTTTATAACTGGAAGTTTGTACCTATTAATCCCCTCCATCTATTTCACCCATTCTCACCACCACCACCCCACATCCCCTTTGGAAACCCTAAACTCCATGCCACTTAGCATGGAGAATAGCTGTAAGGGGCAAAAGGTAGAAGTAAGGTGACTGGGGACTGGCTGTTGCAGATTTCCAGGTAATTTCTTGGACCAGGGTGGTAGTGGTAGAGGTAATGTTTGGATTTTGGAGACTTTTTTTGAAGCTAGATTGACAAATGGGTAAAATTTAATGTAAAGGTAATTTTTTCACAGCATTTTGAATTATGCCTTTTTAAAGAGTTGTGCACTGTGTTATAAAGAAAACCACAGGCCTAAAATGGTATCACTTAGGTTAAGGCCCCAAGTCAGTAAACCAACACATAATACCTAACCCATCTCTAGTTTCAACCCTCCAGGAATATAACCTTTATATTATAAGCTTTATAACAGGGAATTTTCTGGTCAGCACTAGGAAAATTACTGAGAGACCCTTCCTGTTACTCTTAAGAGGGCAACTTTGCCTAAAATAGTGGATTCTTTGCTAATAATTTCCTTTTGTCCACCCCCTCTCTATCTTTAAAAACCCTTTCTTTTCTGTAGCCCTGTGGAGCTCCCCTCTACTTGCTAGAAGGGATGCTGCCCATTTCATGCATTGATTAATAAAGCCAATTACATTTTTAAAGTTTCCTCGGTTGAATTTTTGTTATTTAACAACTGGTATAATAATAGAGCGTTTAATTTGAGAAATGACTCCATAAAACACATTTGATCAGGGGCGCCTGGGTGGCTGGGTGGGTTAAGGCCCTGCCTTCGGCTCGGGTTGTGATCCTGGGGTCTTGGGATGGAGCCCCACATCGGGCTCTCTGCTCAGCGGGGAGCCTGCTTTCCCCGCTCTCTCTGCCTGCCTCTCTGCCTGCTTGTGATCTCTGTCAAATAGATAAATAAAATCTTTAAAAAAAACCCACACATTTGATCAGCCATGTCGATGCAAATGGTGGGTATTCATGCTTTTTGACGGCTGAGTCATATTCCATCGTATATACGGACCACATCTTCTTTATCCATTCGTCCATTGAAGGGCATCTCAGTTCCTTCCACAGTTTGGCGATTGTGGATGTTGCTGCTGTGAATGTTGGGGTGCATGTGGCCCTTCTTTTTACTATCATCTGTATCTTTGGGATCATTACTTTTCATTCTTTCTGATTTTTTAAAAGATTTTATTTATTTATTTGATAGACAGAGATCATAAGTAGGCAGAGAGACAGGCAGAGAGAGAGAGAAAGGGAAGCAGGCTCCCTGCTGAGCAGAGAGCCCCATGCAGGGCTCGATCCCAGGACCCTGGGATCATGACCTGAGCCAAAGGCAGAGGCTTAACCCACTGAGCCACCCAGGTGCCCCATGCTGTCTGATTTTTTAATAGTAAGTAGCCTGTTTGGGGTTGAGAATTTGGATTACATGAAAATCTGTTTTGATGTTGTATTATTTTAGGTAATTTTAAATAGTTTGTTTTACTTTTAGGATTATCTTACATTATTTGGTAATGTGGAGTAAATGCTTCCTAATTCTATTTCCTTCCTTCCTTCCTTCCTTCCTAGAGAGAGCTAGCGAGCATGAGTGGGGGTGGGGGGAGCAGAAGGAGAGGAAAAGAGAGAATCTTAAGCAGGCCCCATGCCCAGTGTGGAGCCCTATGTGAGACTCAGTCTCAGGACCCTGAGATCATGACTTGAGCTGATATCAAGAGTCAGATACTGCGGTGCCTGGGTGGCTCAGTGAGTTAAGTCTCTGCCTTCAGCTCAGGTCATGATCCCAGGTCCTGGGATCAAGCTCCACGTCGGGCTCTGCTCAGCAGGGAGCCTGCTTCCTCCTCTCTCTCTGCCTGTCTCTCTGCCTACTTGAGATCTCTGTCTGTCAAATAAATAAATAAAATCTAAAAAAAAAAAAAAAAGTCAGATACGTACAATAATCCCTGAATCTTAAAAAAAAAAAAAAAAGAGTTTTTGCATCTTCTGTAGCATGAGTAAATTCCTTTGCAGTTGTCTAGATAGGGCTGTTATGTCATTTAAAATGGTGGATCTCTGCAGGGTGACTATAGCCTCTAGAAAGCCTATATAAGGGATTCCTCTCTAGGAGGGATATTTCCTGAGCTATGTTCCTCAGCTTCAAGACATCTATGATTTATTTTGTAAGCTGAAGAGGCCAAACATTACTGTTTTAATCATTATAAACAACATAGTAAATGTTAAATGTTCACTCAATAGAGCCACTAGTGGGGATTTTATATACAGAAAGTAATGTCTGAGCCAAAAATGTGAAAGCGTTCTCTGGGCTGTGTGCATTCTCTTTTAATCTACTCGTTGATTCGTTGCAACTGGAGAAGGGACATAACCAGTAATGGCTTAAGCTCTAAAACTCTTGGTGTTAACAGTGAACGTCCCTGTTCTGTGTTTTTGTTTTGTTTTTTAAAAATATCCTTCTTCTACTAATTATACAAGCCATATTATTTACCATATTTCATAGAACTCAGAAACTTATTTTTATGTATGATACCCAAATTACAGGGCATTTCCAGATTCTGGTAACTCTCAACACTTTGGAATATTTAACATATTTACCGGTTTTGTTCCGTATCAGAGTGTTTGTGTCTTTTAACTCTCTTCTACAAAGTAATGTAAGGATCCAGTCTTAATTCAGAAGTATCTTTAAAGTTATTGCCCCAACTTATTTATAATTATATAAAGCGTTATTCTCACAGCTGTCTGATAAAAATGTTTACTTTTTGCTGTAAAAGTTTTACTTTGGGTGGATAACACTGATCCTCACGAGGTAGGTGGTGAAGTCACCAATTGCTGTGTATATCCTATAATAACCCTGTTTTATTCCAAAAAACAGTTCTTATGGTCTCAATCTGATCATACAACACAGAGAGAAAGCACTTACTTGTTTTGTAAAACTACTTTCTTTTTGCCCACAATAAGTTACATTTTCATTGTGAGTGACTCGACAAGTATCTTTGCGCAGACTGACACACACCCACACATACATATACACACCCGTGCAATTTAAATAGAAGTTTACCAAAACAGTTCCTGATCTTGCAATGTACAGTGCACTCCCAATTGTTTTCATTTCACTTTATTTCATTGTACTTGTAATAATTTGTTAAATTGATTTTATGAACCACTAATGAGTTAGAATCCAGAGTTTACAAAATACCTCTGAAGCATGTCCCAGATATAATTTGATCTTTACAGTGACCTTGTGGTTATCGATCCTTTCAGGATACAATTAAAACCTGCATTTAAAAAACCAAAGTTCTGTGGGTCACCTGGATGGCTCAGTTGCTTAAGTGTCTGCCTTCCACTCAGGTCATGATCACAGGGTCCTGGGTTCAAGTCCTATATCGGGTTCCCTGCTCAACGGGGAGCCTGCTTCTCCCTCTGCCTGGTCTCCCTGCTTATGCTCTCTCTCTCTGACAAATAAATAAATAAAATCTTAAAGCACACACACACACACACACACACACACACACACACACACACAAAACTGCAAAAACAGAAGCTCTGATTGATGATGAAGAAGAAATGGCTTGGGGCACTGAGTGACCAGCAGGCATCATGAACACAGCTGTCCCTTCAAATGGTGAGAGAGAGGAAGGGGAGATGCTGAGATTTAGAACAGGAGGTGGATGGATGCAGTAGATGCTTTCTCTGCCTTAGGATTTTTGCCTCAGTCCTTCAGGACATCTGCTATGCTACCAGAAATCACTAGTCGTTAGACTGTACTAGGTTGCTGGTATCTTGAAAAGCTACCAAAATTAGTTTGTCCAGAACTCTACCTTTGAGATTCCTGTGGTTTACCCCCAGAAATCCCAACCATACTCATCCAGTCCAGTTTCATTAGTTAAGTGTGTTTCTCAAACTTCATTTGTTTGCGTACTATTCCCATAACTTTTCCCATCCCTCTACGCTATCTCGTTAACTACTTAATTTTAAAACACTGATTTTTGGGGCCCCTGGGTGGCTCAGTTGTCGGGTATCTGCCTTTGGCTCAGGTCATGATCCTACGGTCCTGGGATCGAGCCCCGCATCGGGCTCCCTGCTCGGTGGGGAGCCTGGTTCTCTCTCTCCCACCCCCTCTGCTTGTGTTCCCTCTCTTGCTGTGTCTCTCTCTGTCAAATAAATAAAATGTTAAAAAAAAAAAACAACACTGATTTTTCCACAGTTTGGCAATTGTGTCCATTGCTGCTATGAACATTGGGGTATACACGGCCCTTCTTTTCACTACATCTGTATCTTTAGGGTAAATACCCAGTAGTGCAGTTGCAGGGTTATAGGGTAGCTCTATTTTTAATTTCTTAAGGAATCTCCACACTGTTTTCCAAAGTGGCTGCACCAACTTGCATTCCCACCAACAGTATAAGAGGGTTCCCCTTTCTCCACATCCTCTCCAACACATGTTGTTTACTGTCTTGTTGATTTTGGCCATTCTACCTGGTGGAAGGTGGTATCTCAATGTGGTTTTGATTTGAATCTCCCTGATGGCTAATGATGATGAACATTTTTTCATGTGTCTGTTAGCCATTTTTATGTCTTCTTTGGAGAAGTGTCTGTTCATGTCTTCTGCCCATTTTTTGACGTGATTATCTGTTTTGTGTGTGTTGAGTTTGAGGAGTTCTTTATAGATCTTGGATATCAGCCCTTTGTCTGTAGTGTCATTTGTGAATATCTTCTCCCATTCCGTTGGTTGCCTCTTTCGTTGACTGTTTCCTTTGCTGTGCAGGAGCTTTTGATCTTGATGAAGTCCCAAAATTTCAGTTTCACTTTTGTTTCCTTTGCGTTTGGGGACATGTCTTGAAAGAAGTGGCTGTGGCTGATGGTAAAGAAGTTACTGCCTGTGTTCTCCTCTAGGATTTTGATAGATTCCTGCCTCACATTGAGGTCTTTTATCCATTTTGAGATTATCTTTGTGTATGGTGTAAGAGAATGGTCGAGTTTCATTCTTCTACATATGGCTGTCCAATTTTTCCAGCACCACGTATTGAAGAGACTGTCTTTTTTCCAATGTATATTTTTTCCTGCTTAGTTGAAAATTATTTGACCATAGAGTTGAGTGTCCATATCTGGGCTCTCTACTCTGTTCCACTGGTCTGTGTGTGTCTGTTTTTGTGCCAGTACCATGCTGTAGTAGTACAGCTTTGTAGTAAAGCTTGAAATCAGGCAACGTGATGCCCCCAGCTTTGTTTCTCTTTTTCAACATTTCCTTGGCGATTCTGGGTCTCTTCTGGTTCCATACAAATTTTAGGATTGTTTGTTCCAGCACTTTCAAAAATGCTGTTGGTATTTTGATTGGTATGGCATTGAAAGTATAGGTTGCTCTGGGCAGCGTACACAATTTAACAATATTTATTCTTCCGATCCAGGAGCAGGGAATGCTCTTTCATCTTTTTGTGTCTTCTTCAGTTTCTTTCATGAGTGTTCTGTAGTTCCTCGAGTACAGATCTTTTACCTCTTTGGTTAGGTTTATTCCCAGGTATCTTCTGGTTCTTGGTACTATAGTAAATGGAATCGCTTCTCTGATTTCCCTTTCTATATTTTCTTTGTTAGTATATAAGAAAGCACCTGATTTCTGTGCATTGATTTTGTATCCTGTCACAGTACTGAATTGCTGTATGAGTTTTAGTAGTTTGAGGGTGGAGTCTTTTAGGTTTTCCATGTAAAGTATCTTGTCATCTGTGAAGAGAAAGAGTTTGACATCTTCTTTGCCAATTTGAATACCTTTTTTTTTTTTTGGTTGTCTGATTGCTGTTGCTAGGACTTCTAGTACTATGTTGAACAACGGTGGTGAGAGTGGACATCCTTGTCGTGTTCCTGATCTCAAAGGGAAGGCTTTCAGCTTTTCCCCATTGATGATGATACTTGCTGTGGGTTTTTTTATTTTACAATTATAAATACTTTTTAAATTGAGATAAAATGCACATAACATACAACCATTTTATTTTTATTTTTTCATTTTAAAATATGTAATTTTGTGGTGTTTAGTGTGTTCTCAGTGTTGTGCAACCACCAGCTTTCTCTAGTTTCAAAACTTTCTCATCATGCCATAAAAATACCCAGTGCCCATGAAGTAACCACTCCTCATTCTCCCTTCCTAAGGGAAACATTGTAACACCACCATAAGCAAAAAGCCAATGTTGCTGTTAATAGAACATAGCAATTATTAAAATTGCATTAAAAACAAAACAATCATAAATACTTGCTAGATACTATTGTCAGCCAAGGCTCTGTGTCTGAATTTTTTTCTGTATTAAAGAGATAATTAGCAAGTGTTATGGAGGTAAAAAGACAAATCAGTGCTAAATCAAGACTTTGGCTTGGAATTGTAGGAGAATTTTAAAAATAGTTTTCTATGAGATTCACTACCATTTAATGCTATTTCCTTTTACCACCTAAAATCTGTGTTGCTATAGCTGAATTCATCCAACCCCCACCCCATCTTCTCACTTACTTCATTTTTAAAGGGATTCTGTATTATTCCCAGAGTTTTCTATAGAAATTCAGAATGTGTTCTACCAAGTATGGTGATTGCAATCTTCATCATTATCCTTGATTATATAAAATTAGGTATTACCAAATAGTGAACTAGATGCTTTGGGAGTTTTAAAGAAAAGACACAGATTCAACTCTGGAATGATATAAATCTTTGTTGTAAAAATCTATGCACAATTAATACTTAGGAAATAAAACTCATAATAGTAGACAAGTAGGTTGATTGTATTCTAAAAGTTCACTGGTTTAAATTGTTTGGAACTTGTATAGTTTTTTGTAGAAACAGTATTAATATTAGTCAGTATTGTGAATATTCTAGGTTAGCCCAAATGAACTTATCTTTCTGCACTCTTCTTTATGTTCCCTGTAGGTAGGTTTGGTAGGACAAAAAGAGTACTTTGCCTCCCAAGCTTCAGTTTACTTATCTGAATAATAAACTTCATCTTCGTGTGGTTATACAGATCAAATGAGATAACCTTTGTGAAATTACAAAGCACCAGTACCTCGTCCTTAGGTGAAGGTCAATAAGTGTGCCTTTTTTTAATTTAGTCACTCATGTTCATAGTCTGGTTAGGTTGTTAGGAGAACTACATCAAGACTATATGCCCACAGGCACTTAGGTGGCTCAGTCGGTTAAGCATCCGCTTTGGCTCAGGTCATGATCCCAGGGTCTTGGGATCGAGCCCCACATGGGGCTCTCTGCTCAGTGGGGAGCCTGCTTCTCCCTTTCCTTCTGCAGCTCCCGCTTCTAATGCTGTTTCACTCTCTCAAATGAATAAGTTAATAAAATCTTGGAAAAAAAAAAACCACTATTTGCTCAAAGAAGTCAGTTAGCTTTGTTTTGTTGTGACCTATATAGAACTTTACCGGAGAATTCCGTTCCTTCTCACTGCTACCTACCTCAATATTAGTAATTGTGGTGGTAGTAGTGATAGTAATAATAGTAATAATTATTAAAATAGGAGCTAACATTGTTCACTACTTTGTACCAGCAATTTTTATAAATGCTTTCAATCTTGTTGCTTGCTATACAGATTATGGCTTAATATTGATATCTCCATTTTAAGGATGAGTTAACTGAGACTCAGCAGTTTATCTGAGGTCATGCAGGAAAGAATAGGTAGAGCTGGGATTCAACTCCAGGCAGTCTGGCTCCAGAGTCTGTATTTCTAACCACAATCTCGAGTCTCTGAGAGTGGGAACCCATTCATCTATCCAACTGAAGCATATTCTCTATATGTTGTTCAAAAGCCAGGAAATGCATATTATCAAGGGTAAAATTGTCTGATTAATGATCTGGTTCCAATAAGAAAAGAACCAATTTCTGTCTGTCTGCCTAGAAAGGCTCCACGGGGCTGGGTAAGTGGGGAGTGGATCCAGGAGAGAAGAGGGAAGTCAGGGGGATAGTGCAAAGGAAATTCGTGGGTCTTTCTATCACAATTAACAAGGAAAAAAATGGAATAAGGCTGGAAGAGGAAAGAGCTCAATTTAGACTCAGATAATTAGACAAGGAGTGACTACCACAGTCTTTCCTTACAGCTGTATTTCCAAATGCTATCACCTAAATTGACTGCATAAGAAGTGCTTCTAAATTTTATATCTATTTCCCTTGGTAAAAATGTGTGGTGTCCACATTCATTAAAGGAAATAATTCACTCTGTACTATATTTATGCTGTCTGTGTTTTATTACTGAGATAGTGAATCAAAATGATAGAAATAGCATAAAATTAAGACATTTTACTAAGTTTAAATGGCCATAACTTAAATGGAATTCTTTGTCATTGACTAGATCTAGTAGCCAGATGACATTTTGCTATTTTATTTTTAAACCTAGGAAGATTTGCCTATAAACCATTTAGTAGCAGAGCAGACTTTCCAAGTGCATGAGCTAAAACATATGGAGATGCTAAAGATATTTGCATGGGGCATGAATGTTTTCCCACACATAAAATCTGTATCTCAAGGAGGGAGAGATATTTTAGACATTTCACTGAAACACTAGTTAGAAGTTATAGCAAGATACATGATAGTTATTATTTTTTATATTGAAAAATTAGTACTTTTAAATAGATATGATAAGCCAAAAAGTTAAAAAAAAATCTATACTGTAAGCCTAAACCCTAAATTAGGAAGTGACCCTCCAGTATAACCCTGAAACTGACATAGTTGTGTGTGCGTGGATGTGTTTGAGTTTGACACTGATTGCTTGTTTGTCTGGGGCTTTCCCATTCACAAAGATAGACTTGGACCGAGTGCCTCTGTTTTATCTTACAGGAGAGTATTTTTCAGTATCTTAAAAACCAATACATATTCTGTGTTTTGCAGTTAGCTAAGAAGACTTTGTTAAGCTTTACTTTCTGTACTCTGTTACGGAAACAGTAGGAAATGGAATATGCTTTTTCAAACAAATCTCTGTTCTTACCCCACACTGTGATTTGCCATGCACCACCTGGTGGCATTGAGGTGGGGTGAGGTCGAGAGGAAGGTCTGGTTTTTTTCCCTTTCAGTAAATGGCTGTGTGTAGGAGAGGGATATGATCAGAGTTGTTTTTGAAGAATCACTTTGTTGTGCATGTGGAGGCCAGGGGCTCACTGAGGAGATGCTAGGTGAGTCCAGGCCCAGTGAGAGGTGAGAATGGAGATCAACCCAAGAAGTGGATTAGAGAGATATTTAGAATATAGGACAGACACATACAGTTCCATAAATGTTTGTGTAAGAGGAGGCAGGATGAGTGACTGGCTAGGCTGAGGAGCTGGGATGCCGCCATCGAGGCAGGGAGATTACCCAAGGAAGTAGAGGAAGGAGAGGATGCTGTAAGGAGTTCACTTTGGGTTGTTTATTTGCAAAGCCCAATTCCATATCCAACTTAGTGGAATAAATGCATTAGTTAGTTTATTAATTCTTGGGGCTTATATCCATGCACATTACTCCTTTGCCCCAATTTTGACTAAAAAGTGCCTCTTTTGCCCTGGGGCTGGGCTTCTATTTGTGAAACCTCACTGAGATTGGATTCTTTTCCCCATGATCTCCCAGCCTAATTTCCTTGTTTCGTTTCGTTTCGTTTCTTCCTTCCTTCCTTCCTTCCTTCCTTCCTTCCTTCCTTCCTTCCTTCCTTTTTTTCTTTCTTCCCCTCAGCTTATTAGGAGGACTAAATGAATGTGTGTGTATACGTATTATATTAGCTGTTGTTAGCTACTGTTATTATTTTGATTTTCTGATCAGCTCGGAAGTTTATTTTTGTTCCATTTTCTGCTTAAATTTTGTATGTCAAGTCCTTTAACCTTTGTGTCTGCAGTATGTTTTCTCTTTGTTGACCTCTGTAGTAGGTGTCTTATAGGAGAAAGTTCACACCAATGCTAAGATCTGAGATCAGATTTTGTGAATTGATTATGTTATTGAATCAACTCTGTTTTTGGCAGTTTTTGGAATCTATACAGCCTTTCAGTTTTTAGCCGATTTACTTATAAGTAAAAGTGATAACTGCCACCCCAACTTAAGAAGGAAATGAATTTGTTACTTTGAGAGCAAGACTAAAATATTAGCTTCACTTTATTATCTTTAAATATTTCTAGAATAATTTGATATACATAGTGCTTAAAAGAAAAAATGTATCTAACTTAATTAAATGGATTTTTATAAGCCAGATGAACAAAATTAAGCTATTCACTGACCGCCCAAGAGATGAGTAAGTTAGAACATTCGGAAGAAATGGAGAACATAAAAACAACCCCTGAGAGTTACTCATTTAAATAACGAACAACAGCATCATTGTGTTGAGCCTTTGAAATTCTTCCCCTCGTTGCCTATTGGAGTAAGCTTTCCTTAAAGAATTATTATACCAGTATGATGGAAAAAACCTGAAAATTTTTCCTGACAAACTTCACACTTTCTGATCTTGTGATTAAGACTAAGTGATTTTAATCATTATGATCGTGGTTCTTTCCCAGTGGATATGGACATCATTATCCATCTCTGAAGGCTCATCAAAACCTTCTTCAAAGTTTTATTGTAGTCAGTTAGCAGCCTATTAAAGGAAAGCCACAGTGCTCATTGGGGCTGCTAGCGAGACAGAAAGAAGTTAAAAAATTACCCTCTAAATACTTTTCCTGCCTAATTTGCAAATCTAGGAATGCTCATCTGTGGACCTTAATAATTCTTGAATGATGGGGCGCCTGGGTGGCTCAGTGGGTTAAAGCCTCTGCCTTCGGCTCAGGTCATGATCCCAGGGTCCTGGGATCGAGCCCCGCATCGGGCTCTCTGCTCAGCAGAGAGTCTGCTTCCTCCTATCTCTCTCTGCCTGCTTCTCTGCCTACTTGTGATCTCTGTGAAATAAATAAATAAAATCTTTAAAAAAAAATAATTCTTGAATGTTGTTAGTCTTAGTTCCTCCATTTTTGTAGCTCTTAAGCTTTTTCTGGTCTGGGTGTGTTGTATAGTTCTTTGTCAGTGGCTCTGGCCTCTTACATTTTAGTTGATGCCAGTGTCACCTGTTTTGGATTATAAGTTCCTTGAGGGCAGTGACTCTTTGGCTTGGGTTCCACCGTCCTCTTTGATGGTGATCATGATGATGAAGTGGTTTGCTTCTTTGATTTCCAGTATACTTTTGACTTCTGGTTAGCATATTCTGAGAATTAATAATATTGCATCTATTTCTCAATATTCATCTCCTTTCCAATTGCCTATTATGTAATAGCTAATATAATAACTATGGTTTGTTGATCATTTTCTGGGTACCGGAGGTGTGTGCGAGCACTTCACATTTATTATTGCATCTAATTCTTGCCACAATTCACTGAAATTTGTGCTGTTTTCTCATTTTACAGGTGAGAAAACTAAGGCTTAAAAAAATTTAAATAAGTTGCCTGTTGTGTACAATTAGAAATACTAAAGCTGAGAGACCCAGGTCTTTGTGATTTCAAAGGCACTACTTTCAGGCACTATATTATGGTTTTCTGAGTCCCCATGGATGTTTGCATGTGTCATTGATTATTTTATTTCTCTGAAATTCAGAATTAATTTTCATTCCTTATAGAATGCCTGCAGAGAGTTAAGATTGTAATGGCATGCTCTTGAAAGGATGAATATTTCACTGAGTTGTCTTCACTTATTAGGGAAAAGAATTCTAAAAATGTCTTCCTACCCCATTTATTTAACACCAAAAACCTGTTACTTGAATTGTTAATGCTGTTTAGAATATGGAGTGGACATTTCCTGATGGTAGCTGCCGGCGTTGATACATTTTGTAGTTCCCTGATAATTCCTCTATAGCTATGCCTTAGCCTTTCTGATGTGGCATTCACTAGTCTTTGATAAATAGACTGTATTGTGTGTTTTTTTTCCTTGAGAGAATGATGGAGTTAAAAATAATCACAATAATAATTTTAAAAGAACATGCTGACATTTAGATCTAAAGACTTTCTCCTCTAGGCTATAGAGTCTTAAAAGTAGGTCACACTTTGGGTTTAAACTCTGAACAGATCCTTGCTCTCTGTATTAGCTTTTACCTTTTGATCTTAAAGCAGCACTTATTCTTGACTTCAGTAAATTTTACATTGTCCTTCCCAATTTGAAATACCATATGAAAGGAAAAATCACCATTTAAAGGAGAAAATTAAAGGAACAAGTATCTGTCTCCTTGAGGAATTGGAACTTTTCTTCAGTCACTGATTTAAGCTAGAAATACGAGACAGTTTATAAGTACAGAAGTTCATGCTCACTTGACTAAAAGGAGGTATAGGGTAGCATCTTTCAAATTCTCTGTTGAGTTACCTTTCATTAACCAGAGGACGGCAGAGTAAGAGAGAGTTTGTAGGCTACTCCCTAAATAGAGCCTGCCTCACTGAGTTAGCGTAATTGTCAATTCACTAGTTTCCCAGTGCTCTATTCATTACAACAAAATTTCTGTGGGTCTTTTGAACTGTTTTTCCTCAGTTCCACACCACCACAAACCACTGAAGAACATGACCTTTAGCCTTTCCTCTTTTATTTCTCTGATTCACAGCATACTTTCTTATACTTAGAATTTCTCTTCCAGATTCCCCTGCCCGGTACTGCCCAGTTCCAGTTATGTGTAAACAGCAGGTTCACTTTTCTGCTGTAGGCATCAATCACTGAAAAACGTTTTTGCAAATGGATTTTTTTGTTCTATAGTAGGGCAAATGCTTTTCAATGTCAGCTGTTTTCGAAAAGCGTATTCTATGGCCAGAGAAGGTTAGTGGTGGTGGAAGTGTAATTAAAGGTTACTTTAAATTTTCTAGATCTAGTAACTCTCAATACAATATTTGGTATAAACATAACTGTTAGAGTTTTGAAAGCATGATTGCTAAAAATTTGGTACCTGTTTACTTGTAAATATTTCTTTATTTGTATCAACTGCCTATAGTTATATAATGTTAGGAGGTATTTGTTTCAAGATCAGTTAACTGGTGATGATTTATTTCACATTTTAGTTCCCTAGCCCACTGTTACCCCCACCTCCCAGTATTACCTTTCCTACTCTTCTCTATACTAAGTCTAGTTTTTCCTCCCAAATGCTTAGTACAGTTTTCTCTTTCCTTTCCTCCTCCATTTCTTTCTTGTTTTGTTACTGAAAATAATAGTTAACTAAATTCTTTGTTTAGAAAATAAGAATTATATTCTTTGTCTTATTTATATTTGACATTATAATCTTGATCTCTGTTGCCATGGTTTAAAATGGAGTCCCAAGACTGTTGAAAGTGAGCAGAAGATTATAATCCTATATAAGTATTTAAGGGGGTTCCATTTAAGATGGTCTAAAAGAGAATTATTTCCAGCATGAAACTGTCGAAATAAGACACCATTCACGACAACCAGGAAGTGGGGAAGTATAGTTAGAATCAGAAAAGAGAACCCTGTTGGAGGCATAATGCTTAGAAGTACACAGTGAACAAGCATTTTGTACTGACTCACAAAGTACTGACACCGAAAAGGCATTTTTCGCTTACCTAAGGAATACAGAGAGAGTGACATAGGAAGAAGAGCATAGAGAGAGATCAATTAAAAACTGATCCTGTAGATGTTTTTTTGTCTTCACTTTCTTATACCAGCTTCTAATTAATTTCATCAGATGTTCATAGAGAAAATGACCCAGCATCCTAACTAATCCCAACTAATACTTATTGAATAAATACTATTACTTGGTCCACTTACCTTCATAAGATTATGATCTATTTCAAAGTATAAAAATAGTCCAAAATTGACCAGAATTATACATAAGCATTTTTAATGTTTGTTTTTTGGGGACTAATAAGTAAGCAATATGTTTTCCTAAAGAGAATGAAATCTTGCTAATTAATTAGGAAACTCAGAGGTATTTTGAACTTGTAATGATAGTTTTACATCTACCAAATGTAGGATTTAGATAAGACATTAGACTGTTCTTCAGGAAATGAATATTATTCTTCCAACAGAATTGTCATGCTTCAAGTTTTTATGACTTCCTTGGGCATTTTGGGAAATAATTTTTAGATTTTCTAAAATATTTTAACTTCTACCCAAATGAGAAGGCGGCATGAGAAATAATTCCCTTTCTAGCATTCCTTACAGAAAGGCTAGAGCTTTGTTTCTGTGGTTGTTGCTGTTAAACAATTTTAGGAACGATCATGAAATAGTGAGGTCTTTACCATTGCATTTTATATAATGTAGTATCATGATACTACATAGACTGTTACCAGATATATCTAGCAAAAGGCTGCCTTCTTGAACTTTGTAAAATTTTTCACAAGATCTGAAATAAGAGCTGATGCTTGCTCTTTTGTGTAGCCTAGTGTTTGTAAAGGAAAAACAGCAGCACTGCTTTTTGATTATCTGTGCTATTTCCAGCCTTCCTATTCCTTCCTATATCCCATGGTAAAACAAACTTAGGAACAACTGAAATTTATTTAAAAAACATTTTTGACCAGTAGAAGAAATTCAGTGTCTTTTATTCTGTGTTGTGTCTTGTGATACTTTTGAGCTTATTTGGACATTTTTTCCTAGTTCACGCTGTCCTATAATAACTATACCTAAATGTCTACATATTCACTCTGTGACATAAAATGCTAAATGCCAACACTTTTCCTCATGAAGTATTATATTTTAGCTTTGAGTGCCTCAGACACAGGAGGCACTTGATAAATATCGATAGGCTGAAATGTATATATAAAAGAGAGTTTTCAAAAATATTTTTAAAAATAGTTGTCTTATTGAAAGAAATTAATGTTCCAGTTTTCTCCCCACCCAGAAATTTGCCCCATATTAAAAAAAGGTTCATCAGTAGATATATGGGAACATCAAATGAAAAATGTTTATTTTGAGAGGATATACCTAATAAGTGCTGTTTTCAGTATCTTTTCTTGCTTTACTAAGATGGTGGTAATTTCTGTAATCTGTGAAGAGCCTTTTTTATTCTGAAAAGATCATGTCTTTCAGGCATGCTGAATTCTCTTCGTTTTAATCTAAATTTATGAAGCTCCACTGTAAAGTATGATGCCATAATCTAGAAACACAGTGATTAATCCCAGTATTGACTTGAACTAATTAATAACTTTTTTAAAAAACAGAAAAATACTTTCCAGAGAAAGAGAGCTATTCTTTTACTGGTAATCTGTTGGTAGCTTAATTGTAAGGAGTAACTATAAAAGAAAACAGCAACAAATATGGTTGGTACTCTTCACCCATTATTTGTTATCCATAGTTTATGGAAAAAAGAGTGGTTTGATATATTTCTTCAGCTTTGAACAAAACAATAAGGTTGAGTACTTCCTCTTTCTTTGTAGTTCACTATTCATAGGGTTTTAAATTATAGCTAAAATGCATGTGTCTTCTTTATGAAAGAAAAAGTAGCTGGAACTTTAAAATATGAAGATTTTATTTCATATATAAAATGGCAATTTGGATCAAGGATTTTCACAGATGTTTATAATTTTTATCTCTTCTAACTTGCAGTCCCTATTGAATTTTCCTTTTAAGACATTGATTTCTTTTTCATTGTTAACATTGTCAGTGGCCTCTAAATGATTTTTGAAATGATATTTAGAAATCATTTAGAAATGACATAAAACTAAACTGTGACTCTTTAGTGATAAACTCCCTGAAAAGCATATTCCTGTACCCAACTTTATAAAAATTAAATCAAATTAAAATTTTAAAACGGTAATTTTAAAAAGTTCTTGTGGGGCCCCTGGGTGGCTCAGTGGGTTAAAGACTCTGCCTTTGGCTCAGGTCATGATCCCAGGGTCCTGGAATTGAGCCCTGCATCCCATGGGGCTCTCTGCTCAGTGGGGAGCCTGCTTCTTCCTCTCGCTCTCCCTGCTTCTCTGGCTACTTGTGATCTCTGTCAAATAAATAAGTAAAATCTTAAAAAGAAAAACTTTAAAAAAGTTCTTGTGTGTATATTAGAAAAGCTTCATGTAGTGAAAGGTACCCGGATTTTGACAGGTTAACTAGGGCAGGTAGAGAGGAGAGAGGCAGGCTCTCTAGATAAAGAACAGCATTGGCAATAGTGTAAAGTAGAAAATGGAAGTCTTGCCAAGTAACAGTGACAATTTGAGTTTATCTAGAGCAAAGGATTGCCGCTAAGAGTAGTAGGAAGTAGGACCAAGAAGCTAGGTTGGGTCCAGATCATGGAAGAACATGAGTGTCATCGTGCTTGGTTTTAGACATTCATTCATTCATTCACTCATTCATTCATGAATTTACTTACTTTCTTTACTTAACCTATTAACTTGCGTATTTTCTTTCTTATTTTGCATTGTCACTTTCTAAAGGTCTGTGCATATGGAAGTAACACGACCAACAAAGTTTTATGAGAACAGTTAGTTTGGCGTGGGTATATAAGATGGTTGAGATGGGAGAAAGATCTTTCCTTACCTTGAATTATTATAATAATTGCGATGAAGCTGAAGAGCACGATGGGAAGTGGCACTTGTGATCTTGAGCTGGGTCATTAATCTTTCTGATCCTGTGTGGTTTTTCTATCTAGACAGTGGGTATAACAAAAAATACCTTTCCTAGTTTTCTCACTGGGTTTTTGTGACCAAGAATGTGATAGTACACATAAAAGTGGTTTGTAAACTATGAAGTTAGTGTACATTTAGCCTGATATTACTTCTTATATCATTGTCAGTAATTATGGGAACACTCAGGACTTGTCAGCCATCACAGTGGTTACTAAAAGGTGGCATTGGATGTGAGAGATGTATTATATCAAGGGATATCTGGTAAGGGTCAAAGATTATGCTTAGTGACTAAAAATTGTAGAAGATTAACTAAAATTTAAAAAAAATCAGGACTGGGAGCAGGTTTGGGGGTAAAAAGTATGAGTTCAGTTCTAGGAATAATGATTAGAAGAAATAATAGTAAATCTGAGTGGAAATGTCTAGTATCATTACATGTTAAAGGCTTTGCTTGAGAGAAAGTTCTGGAACACAGTGGGGTCGAAATTTGGGGATCATTTGCATGGCAGGTTATTGAAGCTATTGAAGTGCATTCATGAGCTCTTGGGCAGTAGGTATGGAGAGGAGAGCAGAGATTTAGGGGCAAAACCATGCACGTAATTTGTTCCCTCACATACTATCTCATATGTTTTGCTCCTTATTTTGAGGAGGAGAAGACACTGTCCTTTGTAACTCCCTCTGCTATGCAACTACCCACTCTTTTTTTTATACTGTCCTGAAACAGCAACACTTGCTTTAGCAGAACTTCCTTGAGGGCTTTCAGAACATCAATCAGCAGAACATGCTTTGCTTTTATAAAGGCGTTAACTGGCTATTTATCTTTAGTTTTGAAAGGGGAAAAAAAAAGTCTTTTTATCTCTGGATCGACCCTTCTCCTGTCTCATTTCTTTTTTTTTTTTTAATTAAAGATTTTATTTATTTATTTGACAGAGAGAAATCACAAGTAGGCAGAGAGGCAGGCAGAGAGAGAGGAGGAAGCAGGCTTCCCGCTGAGCAGAAAGCCCGATGTGGGGCTTGAACCCAGGACCTGAGATCATGACCTGAGCCGAAGGCAGAGGCTTAACCTACTGAGCCACCCAGGCGCCCCTCCTGTCTCATTTCTTGAACTGATTTGGTGGTTCTGGCACTTAAAGTTCGCATGATAGTGAGAAAGGCTGAGAATCAGTCTGCTAATGTGGCCCTGGGGACAAGATATTTATTGGAGTCCAATCTTGTAACCCGGGCCATTGCAGCAGGACCATCTGGTAGGATGTGCAAGTTTACCCTGTCAGTTAAGGCCCTTGATAATCTGATCCCAGTAAGTCTTCTCTGCCTTACGGTCTACATTTCTGTTTTTTGTTTTGTTTTGTTTTTTGTTTTTAAAGATTTTATTTATTTATTTGACAGACAGAGATCACAAGTAGGCAGAGAGGTAGGAAGAGAGAGGAAGGGAAGCAGGCTTCCTGCTGAGCAGAGAGCCCCATACGGGGCTCGATCCCAGGATTCTGGGATCATGACCTGAGCTTAAGGCAGAGGCTTTAACCCACTGAGCTACCCAGGCACCCACCCCTACATTTTTGTTTTCTGATCAAACTGTTTCTGATCAAACATGTATTTTAAACTTCCTCCATACCTTCAACTAGGCAGTTTCCTCAGCCTTAGTGTCTCCTCCGGCCATGGAAGACCAGTCTTCCATCAAGGCCCAGTTCAGATGTGTCTGCCAAGAGAGAAATAATTATCCCTTTCTTTGCTTCCCCAAAGTATTTTAAATCAGGAATATATAAGAGGTCAAGCTCTAGAGTCAGACTTTGTAGATTTAAATCCCACTTCTAAGTACATAACCTGACTCCTCATCTGTAAAATGGGAGGTTTTATGAAGATAAAATAAAATAATATAAATAAAGAGGTTACCCTGGGAATGGCACATAGTAAGTGCTTATTAATACATGTGATTTTTTTAATAGTGATTATTATATCTTGAAACCATGAAAGTGGTTTCATTCTTAGTTACTCATAGTTGTATACTTTTTTGTCTCCTTTGCAAGATTGGGTGGTCTTGGGGGCTCCAGGGCCCTGTGGTAGTTATCTTATTCCTCAGGGGGCCTAGGACAGTGCCTCATTTACAGTAGGAACTCCATAATTGAATATATGAATTGAGGAACCAATTGACTGTGGATGTGGAACAACAGCAATGGTTTGGTCTCTCTTCCATTGATACCATAGTGTCTTCAAATCCAAACTCATTTTTTTAAATTTTATTTCTTTTCAGTGTTCCATAATTCATTGTTTATGCACCACACCCAGTACTCTATGCAATACATGCCCTCCATAATACCCACCACCAGGCTTACCAAACGCCTACTCCCTTCCCTCCAAAACCCTCAGTTTGTTTCTCAGAGTCCCCAATCTCTCATGGTTTGTCTTCCCTTCCAATTTCCCCCGACTTACTTCTTTCCATCTCCCAATGTCCTCCATGTTATTCCTTATGCTCCACAAGTAAGTGAAACTGTATGATAATTGACTCTCTCTGCTTGACTTATTTCACTCAGCATAATTTCTTCCAGTCCTGTCCATGTTGATACAAAAGTTGGGTATTCATCCTTTCTGATGGAGGCATAGTACTCCATAGTATATATGGACCATATCTTCTTTATCCACTCATCTGTTGAAGGGCATCTTGGCTCTTTCCACAGTTTGATGGCTGTGGCCGTTGCTGCTATGAACATTGGGGTAGAGATGGTCCTTCTTTTCATTACATCTGTATCTTTGGGGTAAATACCCAGTAGTGCAATTGCAGGGTCATGGGGAAGCTCTATTTTTAATTTCTTAGGGAATCTCCACATTGTTTTCCAAAGTGGCTGCACCAATTTGCATTCCTACCAACAGTGTAAGAGGGTTCCCCTTTCTCCACATCCACTCCAACATATGTTGTTTACTGTCTTGTTAATTTTGGCCATTCTACCTGGTGTAAGGTGGTATCAAAATGTGGTTTTGATTTGAATCTCCCTGATGACTAATGCTGATAAGCATTTTTTCATGTATTTGTTAGCCATTTGCACATCTTCTTTGGAGAAGTGTCTGTTCACATCTTCTGCCCATTTTTTGATATGATTATCCGTTTTGTGTGTATTGAGTTTGAGGAGTTCTTTATAGATCTTGGATATCAGCCCTTTGTCTGTAGTGTCATTTGCGAATATCTTCTCCCATTCCATGGGTTGCCTCTTTGTTTTGTTCACTGATTTCTTTGCTGTCCAGAAACTTTTGATCTTGATGAAGTCCCAAAAGTTCATTTTCGCTTTTGTTTCCTTTGCCTTTGGAAACATATCTTGAAAGAAGTTGCTGTGGCCGATGTCAAAGAGCTTACTGCCTGTGTTTTCCTGTAGGATTTTGATAGATTCCTGCCTCATGTTGAGGTCTTTTATCCATTTTCGAGTTTATCTTTGTGTATGGTGTAAGAGAATGGTCGAGTTTCATTCTTCTACACAAATGCAAATTTAAAAGGATAACACTTTGTTTTATTTTCTTTATAAATTACTGCCCATTTTTACTCTGACACCCCCTCTCTTACATATACTGAGGCGTACACACCTTAATCATGTCACATAATGACTTCTCACTGGCATCACATAAGTAATAAGTTTATACCCAAGTGATAACTTTTCAAAAAAGAATTAGGACTCTAACTCATGTGAAGAAATGACAGGAAGGCTAAATTTGTTAGCTTTTTGTTGTTTAGGTGACTCTTTGTTTTTAATTAAATATAGATAAGAGTCTCTAAAATTATGAACATTGTTTAACATAGCTATAGATTAATGCTCCCATACTATCTCTCTTACAGTGAAAATGGAAAATACATATACATATATATATATATATATATATACACCCATTTCCCATAAAATATTGAACACGCTGGTTACATAAGAGCTATATAGTCACAGATGCTACCTTTTCAGTGGAAATTCAAATAGAACCACCTCTCTAATCCTATGTGATAGTAAGAAGGGGCAGGCTGAATATTAGACTACCAGACAATTGCTTGTCATCTCTAAATGTACTGTGCCCTCTCCCACTGTGCCCTAGAAAATATGTTCCTTCTGCCTACTACATACCTTGCCCCTTTCTCTGCCTAGTGACCTCCCAGCAATCTTCCAGAACTGTCCTTAAATGTAATTATCTCTGTCAAAACATTCTGCCCCTAGGTAGAATTTGTTCCTTGCTCCTCTCTGCCTGTGTGAGACCCCTTGGAGCTCTCCTCCCACACTCCACTGTGAGTTCCCTGAACAGCGGCCATCTCTGTAGCCTCAGCTTCCCAAGTACTTAGGGGCTCTACAAATGTTCAGAGTGTGGATGAACTGGGGAATGAGTTGAGTAAATTAGAAATCCACAAATAATCCCAAATCCAGGATTTTGGTAAGAGGGATAGGCTAGCAACTTGCTTTCTCCCAGCCATTTGCCAGCCATATTTTTTGTTTTAAGACAAAATCAAACATTTGAAGTTTTAGTTTCATTATTTAGTTTCATTTTATCTTCCCATTTGCTGCCAGAAGACCATATATTCAAGAGACTGGAAGAAAAGAACTGGATACTTTGCATTTGGGCTACTCAATTCCTGATCTCTATGCTAGGAGATTCTCTTTGGTACTGATCGTATTTTCTATCAATTAGAGGAGTCTTAATGATCTGTACACATTTTATTCTGTAATTTTCATTTCAGCAAGTTCTTAGAAAATGACTAGAAGTAGATTATTATTTTAATTTTTTTGGGGGGGAAGTGTGCTCTACATCCTCAGTAGCATATGTTTTAAGATAAGTATATAGACTATATAGATTTTAAGGTAAATGCTTCTCTATTTAGAAAACAAATTATTAATACTTCTTAACTGTTTGTGACCTAATGCAATAACCTTGACATTTTTGTTTTGGTTAATTTCTCTGTTTTGTTAACACAGAAGTTGAATGTAGATTTCCATTTGAGTTTCATGTTTTTGGTATTCTTGTAAATATTTTTCATTTCAATTTCTAATTATTGTTTTTTATTTCTCTTTTAAAAAAAATTTTTTTTTTTGATTACTGCTCTTTACTATTTTCTTCCTTTTTTTTTTCATCTTTTTCTAATTTCTTAAAGTGGAAGCTTTGGACTTTTACATGAGACCTCTTTTTTTAAAATATATATACATTAAATTTCCCCTCTAAACACTTTGTATCTTAGTTGGCTTGGGCTGCCATAACAAAATACCATAGACTGGATGGCTTAAAAAACATTTATTTCTCACCATTCTGGTTACTGGAGAGTCTATTCATTTCCTAGTGAGAGCCTTTTCCATCATTTGCGGATGACAGCCCCCTCATTGCTGTGTCCTCTGCAAAGGAAGGGGGCGGGTGGGAGCTATGGCTATTTTCTAGTATCTCCTTTGGATTTCTTTTTAGGGCCATGGATTATTTAGAAGCATGTGATACAATTTTTAAAAATTTTTCTGCCATTCTGTCAATTGATTTCTACTTGAATTCCAATGTAGCCTGAGAATATATTTGTATGATTTTAACCCTTCGAAATTTATAGTGATGCGTTTTCTGGTCCAGCATATAGTCTATCTCAATAAATGTTCCATGTACAGTTTGAAAAGAATGTGTATTCTGCTGTTTTAGGCACGAGTGTCCTATAAATGTTCATTAGGTCAAGTTGGTTGATAGTATTGATCATGTCACTTTACTGATTTTGTGTCTACCTATTTTACCAGTTGCTGAGAGAGAAATGTTGAAATCTGCAACTGTTATTATGGATATGTCTCTTAGACTATTATTATTCTATTGTTTCTCTAGAGAGTCTTGGGTGAGAGCACATAGTCTGTTTTTCATCTTTCTCTATGACATCTGACCTTTGCCTAGAAGGGGCATGGGCCAGGAGGTAGGAGAGTTTCCTATCCTTTATCAACAGTAGATGCTTTTTGCTTTAAATTAAAGTAGTATCTGGACCACAGCCCAGGGCCAAAGCTCATCACCACACCTATGCCTGCCACTTATGGATAATGTGAAGGGTCTTAGGAGCAAATACACTTATAGATAGGCTTTCAGAACAAAACATATTGATAAATAGCAGAACTTCAATATTTTTCCATTAAAACTCAGATGAAAAGGAGTTTAAGAGAAAATCTGAGCTTTTACAGAGAAGTAAGTGTTTTCCAAGATCAAGGTAAATGTTAAATAACTGGGAGAGGTTTTTGTTTGTTTTTTTGTTTTAAACTCAACATTGTATCTTTAATAAAGATTGATTTGTATTCATGCCCAAAACATACTAGTCTGCACAAAGGAGGAGACTATCTATCTTGGTTAAAATAGTTTCAGTGCATCCTTGTGCTTATACTTAATGATATCTTATTAATAAATGAGTTACTTTTTTTTTTTTTTACTTCAAATTAAAACAGTTTCTTTTGTCATGTTATCTTAAGGCAGTCTATTTCTCCTCTGTTAGCCTATTGTTACAATGTGGAAATAAGGTGTGTGGGATCTTTTAGTTTATTACTAAGAGAAGCCAGAAGTCCCTAATTTCTTGAATGCCTGTATTGTTATAAATTCCTATTTGTTTCTTCCATATTCTGACTTATTTTAATTAAAAACCTTAATGAAGATACTTTTTTTTTTTTTTTAAGATTTCTGTGTCATTTAACTGCTTGGTCATTATTCCTTTTTTGTGGATAGTTGAAAGATTACACTAGGCTCATTAACAAATATAACGAACAAAGAAATATGAGATGCTATTTAGCAAGGAAAAATGTTATTAAAACATTTAAATATGAATTACAGTATAATCTTGAAGGCAGGGATTGTGTTTTTGCCTCTGTTCCTACAAGCATGGCGTAATGAGCTCTGTGGCAACAGAGCTGGAAAGCAACCAATAAATATTTGCTTTAAGACGATTTAAGTGTGTGAAATTGGAACTCTTGCTTTTTTGAAATAAGTTAATGCTATCTCAGTATAAACAAAATATTGATACTATTATTTTTATTTTTATTTATTATTATTATTTTTTAATAATAATTTTTAAATAATAAATAATTATTTTTATTTTTATTTTTATTATTTTTTTAAAAGATTTTATTTATTTATTTGACAGAGAGAAATCACAAGTAGGCAGAGAGGCAGGCAGAGAGAGAGGAGGAAGCAGGCTCCCTGCTGAGCAGAAAGCCCGATGTGGGGCTTGAACCCAGGACCTGGGATCATGACCTGAGCTGAAGGCAGTTGCTTAACCCACTGAGCCACCCAGGCGCCCCTTATTTATTTATTGTTGTCGTGAAGGCATTTTCACTAACAAAGTGTACATTTAAAGAAAAGAAAACATTCTATTTCTGTAATTGAGCTAAGTTTAAAGTTACATTATACGGACCTCAACTTTGACTTTGGGGGCAAAAATGCATATTTAAGCCAGTTAACTGTGGCGTTTAATCCTCGGAGAAAAGGCAAAAAAGATCACTTGACTTCTGCAGTACACGTTTTACCAAGATTTAAACTGTGCTCTATTTTCTGTTTTCTATCCTGCACCTCCGGTAGTATGGTTCGTTGCTGCTCTGCTCTGGCTCGAAGTCCAGTATGATCAAACCCGTAGTTCTGCCGATCGGTATATTCCAGATCGATGATACAGCCTTCTTCTGGGCACCCCCGGCCTTTGGTAATCCCTTCCCTTTTCCTGTCCATTTCTGTCTTGTCATTTCACCTCAGTGGGGATTTTCAAACTCAGCCAGATCTCCAGTCTACCTTGTAATTCCCACCACCTGCTCGGTTCTCTCTCCTTCTCTACGTGGAAGAATAAGGAAAATGGGCTAGACCTCTGTCAGACGTTGCCGCCTGATGTAGGTGAATGTCTCTAGGTTGATACCTGCTTGTCTTCAGCCTCCTTCCTTGCAGTTCCGCGGAAGAGGTCTGTCTTCCAGTGCCTCATAACTCTTCTGCCTGCGTGCTTGATCGTGGCTCCTTCCTGCTGCCCCTGACACTTCATTCTGTCAGTTGCTCCCTTTCCTGAATTTTCATCCTTTTCATCCTTATTGGCTCCTCAAATGCTCAAGCTCCTCTGCTTTTTATTTACTTGATTTAACAAAAATATTTTCCAACTCTTCCTTCTTTATTCTATCAGGTATCGACCCAGAAGAGACGATATTCGCTCAGTCACAGATTCACCAAAACTATGCCAAAATTGCTGACTACAATCACTTGTTCTCAGTCATAGTCTTCCATTCCCCAGCTTCAAGCCCTCACCTGCTCTCACCTGGACTACTGTGGGTGTTAACTAACTTCTCTCCCTTCCCCCAGTCTTCCCTTTTCTAGTTTATCTTTCCCACTTCTGCAGAACGATCTTTTCAAAAATACAGATATGATCATATTACGCCTCTCTCCTTAAAGTCCTCAGAGGCTCAACATTGCCCTTGGGTACAAATTCAAACTCCACAGGCGGATATCTGAGGGCCCTAGTGATTTGACCTCCAGCTCTCCAGGCTGATGTGCTACTGGTCTGTTCTTGAGTCCCACCTGTGGTTCCAAAAGCAGTGTGCTGTTTCACAGTTCAGAATCTTTTATATTCTGAGTCCTGTAGTGGAATAACTTTTGCTTGTACTGCTAAGTGATCTCCTACTTATCCTTCAAAGACAGGTGTCAAGCATCCTCACCAGGTTTTAACTGATTTCTCTCTCCTCTACTCCCCCTATCACCATTTTGCTACGATGGCAGAGTTGACCATTATTCTTGGGCTTATTATATAGTTTGTGGATACCGTGCTTATTTATTACACAAAGAATTGCAAATATTTGTTTTATGTTTTCTTCTACTTCTAGACAGGTCTCCTTGAGAGTAAGGAACCATTTTACCAATCTGTGACTCATCTACAACAACTGGCATAGTGTCTTGTACACAGCAAGGACTCCATAGATGTTTGTAGAATGAGTGAATAAACCATTGGATTAATTTTCACATATATTAACCCATCCTGCTTCTATAGACTCAGTGTTACACTTCTAAAGTTAGATAATAAGTTTTGGGTTGTATGTTTTTGATATCACTGTACTTGAAGCTGGCTACTGTGTCATATAGTTTTAAAAAGACTTAAAGAGCAGGAGGAGAAGGCATTTGTAGCTAATGACTTAAGAGAGTTATCTGAATATCGAGGTCTTTTCCTCATATTGCCCTGGTGCCTGGTACAAGCTCATCCATTCATTCTTTTCCTGACCAAAATGTACAAAACTAGAGAAAAGATTTCGTGATTTTATGGTCATTTTTCTCCTTGCTTCCAATCTCCCTCGCTATCTCCACGGAACTGCCGTAGAACTCCATCTGAAATGTAGGTCTGATGGTTGACTCCTCTGTTCATGACTCTTGAGTTCTTTCCTTTCTCCTACATTTTGTCACTTCCACAGCCTTCCACTTTACCAAATTTAAGGTCTTGTTCTTAGGTGGACTTCTTTTGAAAGTTTGTTGTCACTCACAGAACTGTTCAGTGTCCCTTTTGTACCTGTAGTTGATAACACTCACTATCCTCTCTTCCAAGCATATTGTTTCGGAGGATAAATATAACAACACATTGGTAATGTTTACGTTAAATGAGCCAGTCCTCTTCGAGCATCTGCTGCACAGGCGCAGAAACAGATAAGTGGTTTTAGTTACTGGCTGCCAGGGGAACAGAAGGGTTGCCACAACAAACTCAGCAAACAACCCCAAAAGTCCCCAAGAAGCATAAACTCCTGCTGCTGGAAAATCAAAATTAGTAAAGGATTGTGCATTTTTGATGCTTGATCTTAGCTTTGTCCCCTACATCCTTACGGAGAGATTGGACTATTTTCTGCAGCAACTGGGCCATCTTTCGATCTTTAGAAGAGTACATTTGAGGGGCGCCTGGGTGGCTCAGTGGGTTAAAGCCGCTGCCTTCGGCTCAGGTCATGATCGCAGGGTCCTGGGATCGAGCCCGCATCAGGCTCTCTGCTCAGCAGGGAGCCTGCTTCCCTTCCTCTCTCTCTCTGCCTGCCTCTCTGCCTACTTGTGATCTCTGTCAAATAAATAAAATCTTTAAAAAAAAAAAAAAAGAGTACATTTGAGAGTCACTTAGCTTTTGAAGGAATTTGAAAACTTTCTGGTCGCTTTGTGGTCAAGTTGGATTGTGCTCTCCTGGAAGCTTGGTCTTTTGACTGACACTGATAAGCTTGGTTCCAAAGAAACCCAGCATCCTCTTTGCCCTGGCGCCACTGGGCCTCGCCACCCTCCTCCCCCCGCCACTCCCTCTTCCTCACCCTTCCTTCTCTGCCACCTCTCTATCCCTCACTTGAACTGGCTGCCAGAGTTCACAGACAGCTGGGCAGAGAGTGGCTAAATCTGCCCAGCTGCCCGGGAAGCTTGGCGGCCAGGCCGAGGGAAGGAAGCATCGGCTCTCTTTGAAGGTTGGCCGCCAGTGAATCTCAGGCAGCTGGACTTCAAAGGGGGGACCGCTGGGCTTTCCCTCCTGTCTAGGCAGGTCATTCCACAGCACTGTGCTTCCGGTGTTGGCGTAGTGGCTTTCAAGTTCCTCTTCAATTAAAAAGCTGAATGGAAGGCTGCACTTGTGTTCACATTTGTGTTTCTTGTGTCATATAAACGCTCTAAGATCCTCACCCCTCTTACCCCATACTTAAGAGTAAAGGTGGAGGGGAAGGGTAACATCATCCGAAGGGCAACTAAGGAGATTCACAGCAGTAAGTGGGATTAGCTCCTTTCCAGTTGTAACTTGTGTTATTTACCGAGTTTTAAATTACTTTAAGGACTCGTTGTGTGATCTTCGCAAGTAAAGAACCTTGGCTTATGGATTGCTTAACTAGTGACCTAGAATTGGGTTTAGTTGTGACAGTGGTTTTATTTGTTTCCAGAAGCTGGTATAGTGCTCACCTACCTCGCTGCACTCTCTAGTTCTACTTTCCCACTTTCCACTTGCAAATTTCTTTGGTGGTTACGGGTTGGAGGGGGAGGACTGGCCTCTTGAGGAGAGAGCAAAGGTGCTGCACAAAGTCTAGGCCTTTGTTGCTAAAGTCAGAAGAGCTGTGTGTATGTACGTGTACGGTGGTGGATAGGAGAGTAGGCACTGAAGCCGGGTGCCTGAGTTCAAATCTTGGCTCCCACTTAGTGATCATATGGCTTGGGCAACTACCCTTACTTACTGTGTTGTCCTTCTGGAAAGTGGGGATACTAATAGTATTTATCTCATAAGGCCATTGGAAGGTTCAAGGGGTTAATCCATAGCATGCACTTGGGACAGTATCTAGTCCACAGTAAACTCCCAGTAAATGTTAGCTGTCATTATCATGTACCAGATCCCATTGACTGGGGCTAGAGTGGAGGTGAAAATGACTGGGTTAAAATTTTTATTCCCCCTTTTAGATTAAAGATGGCTAGTTTCTGCTTTAGATGGAATTTGCAATAGAATCCCCCCCCGAAATTTTTAATAGTGTTTAAATAATGTATTATGTATTTTGAAGGAGAAAAGTTATTTCATGTTATCTACTCTCCATCCCCCCCTCCCTGCACTGCCTTTTTTGGGGGTACAAGGAGATACAATCATTTAGGACCCTTATTATAATAATCTGTACAAATCCAAAAGAAGCCTGGTAAAACATGATAGCATACATATATGTATATATACTTCAATACATAAATATAAAAAAATGAATATATAAATTAAAAGAGATGATTTAGTGAAGAGTACACTTTCTGGAGTTAGAATCAGGGTTTGAATTTTTGTTATGACAATATACTAGTCATACGTCTTTCAGTAAGTCACCTTGCTAGCCTCAGTTTTCTTGTCTGTGAAGTGAGGTGATTACATACATCTCAGGAGGCTTGTTCTAAGGATGAAATTAGAAAGTGTATGTTTTACTGCACCAAGTAGCAGCATGTTCAATAAACATACCTGTTTTTATTGACACCACCATTGGTGTTACAGATTAAATTCTTACTGAATCACAAGGAAGCCTTTAGTCTATGGAGCAGTGGTTGCCTTTTCCTGAGATTTTTATTCTCTCTAGGTCAGAGGCCAGCAAACTGTGGATCAAACCCAGCCTGCCATCTCTCCTTTAAATAAAGTTTTATTGGAACACAGCCTCATCCATTTGTTTATGTATTATCTATGGCTGCTTTCATGCTACAACAGCAGAAACCAATCATTACAACAGAAACTGTAGTCCTCAAAGCCTAAAATATTTACTGTGTGGCCTTTTCTAGAAAAAAGTTTACTAACTCTTGTTCTAAATACTCTATTTCCCCAATTAAAGTCCAGAGAATGTTAGTTCTCTCAGTGTTAGTAAGTACTATGTGTATTTAAAAAGTGCCATGGTCAAATAAGCATCAGAAATGTTAGAGAGGTTGAGTTATTCTAGGACTGCTATTTAAAAGACTCTGTCTTTTAATACACTAATGTGCATTGTGAATTTTCAAGACAAGGGCATGGTTTTTAAATAAACTCTATTTTCCCAGGCTTCTTTGGCCCCCCACCCCCACCCCCACCCACCCCTGGAGAGGGTGATGTTGCACAAAACATCTTCTGGGAAACCTGCTTTTAGGCTGTTTCTGGAAGGACTTTTTTTCTTAAATCATTTCTCTTGGTGATTTAGGTGATATCCTCATTTGGAAACCTACAGAATATCATCTCATTTTTTTTTCCCCAGTAAAAAGTACACTTTGCTTAAAATCGGAACAGTAAAATATATCAGATATTTAAATGTTCTAATCAGATAACATCCCCATCTTTAAATGATCCTATATGATGTCTGAAGATTGAACTCGGAATCTCAAAGTCCAGAGTTTCATTTTATTCTTTCTGCAGATTCCAAAAGCTTGGGTTTTCTGTAGGGCTTTAACATTTTTTTCCACCCAGCTTTCAGAGGCATAAATCTAGAGTGCCTAACTGGTGTGCCAATTGATTCAGCTAGGGTTTATAGGAAGGGAAATTAATGTGAAGGTAACTTGTGCCTTAGCCAAAAGGGGTTTGTTTTATAGACTAAAGTAAACACCTTGAATTTCAAGTTGCAAGCACACGGGGAGCCAGAAGATTCCAGAGCAGTGGCGTCATATGCAGCCTGTGACTCACACAGCTCAGTGGCTGAGCTTTCTCCTGCAGCTGCAGCTTCCAGCTGGTCATCAGATAGAGCCCTAGGTAGTCACACACTGCAGTCACCTGGCTTCAGATGACCCAACAGGCATGGAATTGCAACATTGTCCAGTTATGAATGAAGGCTGGCTATCTCTTTGCCAAACATAGTTGGAAAATAAATGCTAAGTCATACCTGTTTTCTGAAATCACAGTGGTTCCAACAGTGAGCCTGGACTAAGCGTGGAGAACCCTGCTGGAGAGAGAGTTCAGCCCCGCTCATAAATGTTCACACTCGCCCATTCTGTCTCTGTCTTTCTCTTGCTTGTAAGTTTCCCCATTAAAGGCAGAGGCCAGATCCTAGTCATTCTTGTGCCCTCTAAACCTGGCTTATAGTTGACGCAGTAAATGTTTTATGGAAGAATAAGAGGTCTACGTGTGTCTCTCCCTTTTCCAACTTGCAAATCGTTTGAAGAACATTCCATGTGGTCTCTTCATTTATGTATCTCGTTGTGTGTATAATAGGTCCTCGGTAAATGTGGCTCCCACTGTAAATGTGGATTCTGAAAGTTTCATTTTCACACTTTTATTTTATGGGGGATGATGAATAGACTTTTCAGAAACCTTTGTCAGATTATTACTGTCTTTTGGCTTTAAATTCAGAGGAAGGGAGGGCAGGAAAGAAGGAAGGAATGAGGGAAGGGAAAAAACATCTTGGCTGGAGCATAATTATCTTCTTAAAAAAAGTTAGAAACTTGGAAAATTGTCAACTTAGTATGAAATATATTATTCCCTTGAAACATCCTCAAAAGTTCTGAGTTTCATTTGCTGTATTTATTAAGTCTGTTCCTCTTACAAGCACCATGATATGTGATGTATAACATATTATACTGTTCTAAAACTCATTGGCGTTCTTGGAGTTCAGATGTGTCTGGGAAAGAAGGAATCTGAGGCTGACCTTCTTGAAAGAAAGGATTGGAAATGTGGGGAAAGAGCTTTTATCTAGTACAATAAGGAAAAGCAACTTAAACACAGTCCTCCCTTTCAAATCCTTGAAGAATGAGCTGTTCCTAAGCATTCTCTTCTCTCACTGCAATATTGTCTGCTGGAATCCTCTTATTCGGGGTCCCAAGATCCTATACAAGAATGGCTGCAACTGGTTGGAACCAGACTACAACCACCTAGAGACGGGCGATTCCAAGCGACCACAGCAAGGATTAAGAAACGTTGCTAGAGAGAATTCTTGCTCTCACAGGCAGGTGCAGAAAGGCAAAAGAGGAGCACAGTGATCATGTAAAGTACAACACATGACAAAGTTGAATAAATTTTAAATACTGGATTTCAGGACTGGTTTATGATGGATATTATTTGGTAGCATGCTGAGGTAGAGAATCAGCCTTCTTTAAAAAGTTAAGCTCCTGTAGTATCATGTGACTTAAAATAATGCCAAACACATGTGATGTTTACTATCTGTCAGGTACTGTCCACATCCTTTATGTTATATTAGTTACCTTTTGCTAGCCTAACAAACTACTCTAAAACTTAGTAACTCCAACAACAGACATTTCTTGTTTCTCACTGTTCTGTGGGTCAGTTGGGCAATACTTTTGGTCTGAAATGGCGGGGCTGATTTCTCCTGTGTTCTCTGTTGCATCTACTGTTAACTAACAGCTGGATGGTCTAGGATGTCCTCACCCACATGTCAGCTGGTGCTATGGGGATGACTGGGCACGTCTCTGATCATCCAGGAAGCTAGTCCGTGCTTTTTTACAAGATGACTGGGCTCCAAAAACAGCAAGAGAACAAGTCCCAATGTATATGCCTTTACAGTTTTCTGCTTGTGTCTTGTTTGCTAGTGTCCTTGGTTAGGCTTCTCCAAGAAGCAGATGCTAAGGCAGCCTTAGATGTATAAGAGATCTATTGCCAAAACTCCTACAAGGGAAAAAGTGAGTGCGGGAGCCAGATGAGGAGGCTAGAGAGTACCAGATGGTGACACAGGTCCGACTCCTATGAAAGAAAGAGGGAGGGAAGGGGGGATTTGGCGTTGGGTAGGAAGAATCTCAGACAGCAGCACGGTTCTAAGAAAGCATTGGCCAGGCCAGTGGGAAGTCCTTTTGCCAGAATCACCATAAGGCTTTATTAATCTCCTCTAGCTATGACCTGTCATTCATCACAGGAGCTACAATTGGGACTACTACTCCATTAAGTCTGTAGTCAGCAGTCCCTTTGTGGAAGGACTAGGAGAATTATTGCTCCACTGAGTAGCATTGTCCTTTTTCTTAGGAATCTGGCTACCTCTGTAGTCGGGCTCCTGATCTGAAAATAGGCTTAGATATGGGACTAGAACAAGGGATCATGACTTTTTATTGAGGTGACCACCTTCAGCCTCCTCCTCCTCCATTCATCTCTCTTTTTGATGGTAGAGATGAAGCATTACCTTTGTTGTCTGCCCATCCCTTCTGTCCCTAGGAATGCTGTGTTCTGTCAACCTTCTCCATAACTCCCTGCACATCAAGCCCCCTTGCCTGCCTCTCTGACTTTGCCAGTCATTATGCTTTATGTTATAGTAATTGCAACCTTTTGACTTCTAGTAATTAAGTACTACCACCTGGCTGATATTAATTTGGGCCTCATCATCCCTGTTAATTTTAATGGTCTAGCTCTGTGACATTAGCCCTGGGCTACAGAGGAGAGCTGCCATTGAACTTCTCAGTGATGCTGGCTCTCTCCCCTGTGCTTGCTGATGTCCCCTATAAATGGTGGTTCTTCTGGGCTCTCCCATAAAAAATAATAATCTGTTTTCTCCGGCCTGACATAATATATCCATTCCAGTATGCCCATTTCCCTAGGCCTTTTTATTTCCTCTGCTGGGACAATCAGGGTGTTTTTATTTTACTCAACATTGGCCATCACTTTTCTAGGCCTCCAACAGCTTCTAGGCCCCTAGCAGCTTGTTTGCCCCATATCCTGGGTTCCTTTTCCAAAAATCCTCGCCTCCCCATGCCAAAATCAAGGAATCCTGCTTATCTAGTCTTACATCAAAGCCCCATTGATTAAACATCATCACACTTTAAACTCAAGACACGTCATGGCTCCTTCCAGAAGCTGCTAGCTAATTTGTCCCAGTAGCTGCTAGCTAATTCTTGCATTCTCTTGGTGTGTAATCTCTTTTCTCCTCTCAGCCACTGCAACAGCCCCCCACACCTCCCACCCTGCCCCAGCTGAGTCATCCTGGGATTCAACCCTAGTTATTAGTCTAGAAGCCAGGAGAGGAGGAGGTAGGGGAAGGTCCTCATGCGGGAGGGGCGGTTGTAGGATTTTCCAACACAAACAAAGTTCTAGCTCTTCCTAGGGCAAGAGTGGCCACCACTCTAAGCTGTGAGTGTTCCAAGGGCATCTGCAGATCCAGCGTTCTAAGGACATCCATCCAGATATCCTATCCTTATGTTTCAGGGTCTTAGGTTTTCCCAGCTAGAACCCTGACCTTAGAACACCAGACCTGCCTTGGTTGAGCATTTAAATGTCCCCAGAGCTCTATAAATCTAACTACCTGATCACTTTTGTCTATTGCTCAGCTCTGTCCGTTATTCCACTGCAGGAGATGAGGGCCTCTTCAAGAAGTACTGAAGTCAGCCCTCTGGTTCTCCCACATCGTCTCTAATGTTAATGGCCCTCAATTTCTCATTATCCCTCTGTAGGGTATCAGTACAACTTAGCTGTAGCCAGCCAACACCATTATTTCTGTAGGCAGTTGTGCCTCCCGTGTCTTTTAAATGCCTAAAACATTGTACCCACAAGGACATTCCCCTATACCAGGATGTGTTCCCAGGTCACGTCCAGTGAAATCTGTAGCACTTGAACTAGTACCAAGCACTAGGGTGTATCTGCACCTCATAGTCCACTTAGAACAATGTTTTCTCTATCTGTCAGGAGATGAATGAGCCAGTCCCACATTCCTATCTCACCCTGATGTTGTTGGATCCCTCATAGCAGCACTTGTGTTAGTCTGGGTCCTCTGAAAACAGACACCAAGATCAGGATTAAACATGTGAGATTTACTGGGGACAGGCCTGAAGGGGGTAATGGGTAGGGAGTCTGTGAAGTCTGGAAAGAGAGCATGATGCGGGTCACACCTCTGTGAAAGGAAAGAAAGAAGCATTAAATGTTCATCTGCGGATGAGTGAATAAATAGAATGTGATACATTTATACAATGGAATATTTTATTTGGTAATAAAAAGAAGTGAACTACTGATAATATCTACACTGTGGATGAACCTGAGAAACATAGATGAAAGAAGCCAGTCACAAAAGATAGCTCATTGTGTCATTTCATTTAGATGAAATGTGCAGATAGACAAATACACAGAGACAAACTACAGTAGCAGTTGCTTGGGGCTGAGGGGTTCGGAGGGAAATGGGCAGTGATTGCTAATGTGTATAGGGTTTCTTTCTGGGGGTGATGGAAACGTACTTAAATTATGGCTGCCCAACTCTCTGGAAATACTAAAATCAGTGAACTGCATACTTTAGGTAGACAAATTCCATGGTATGTGAATTATATCTCAATAAAACTGTTATAGTAAAAGAAAAGAAAAAAGAGGGCCATGCAGAAAAACTCTTAGACTGTAGCACAATGTCAAGAAAGTTTCATGCAGATTGGCTGGGAGCGGTCCTTGGAAAGCCTGGCTGAGTCACAGAGGCAGGGGGCATGGCAGTCAGTTATGGTTTTTACCCTGGGAGATGTGACAGGCACATTTTCACGGCTGCATGACCTGTATGCCCAAGCAAGTCACATGTCCATACCCAGAACCCAGGGTTTGAGAAGAAAACAGCACATCTTGATGAAAAGAACAGCAAAGTTGTATTGCAAAGACTTGTGCCGTGCTCAATTCATTAAATTTTCCCAACAGCTGACGTGGATATTATTATTATTCTCATTTAATAGATGGCAGAGGGGGGCATAGGGAAATTAGTTTACCCAAGATCATTCAGATGGTAAGTGGTGAAGCCTGGATTTGAGCTCGTCAGTCTGGCTGCATCATCTGTGCTTTTTATCATGATGTCATATTTTCACACACTGTATTAATCTGAATAACACAGCATCAGTTGGAGAGGCATTACTGTCCCTTTCTCCTCACTAAAATGAAGGCTTCATGGCAGTAGGGAATGGCAAATCATGCTCATATGACAGTTTCTGTTGTTTTGTACGTATTCTCTTCATTCTCCTTACTACAGAATCAGAGAGACAGGAGTGAATTATGTTCAGTCTAGACCAGTATTTATTCTGTTCTTACTCTTGCCATTTAAAAAAATCCTGGCATATTTTTATCCTGGTGTAATAGGTAACTCTAACGTGTGATTGCACATGTAGAGTTGCTTGGTTATTGAAACTAGGTTCCCAAGGAGAAAGAAATTTTTTATCTATTGAGGGGGTCCTAGAAACAGATTTGAGAGGACAAATGTTAGTACCCTTCATCGGTTAGGGAGCCCTCCATTTGCTTCATCTTGCTCTTGGGATTTGTATTCTGGTAGCACAGCTGCGTGCCAGCAACTTTCTGAAAAGAGGTTCCTACTACAGAGTTAATGAATGTGTGGTATTGACCTAAGACAGGGATTAGAAAGTCAAACGTAACTCCGTGTCTTTGGGAGTTGAGGAGAAGGGGAGGGGTGGGAAGATGGGTACAGTATGTTATTTTAAAAATTAACAAACTGAGAAACAGAAAGATTAATCCGTTTGGCCAGGGTCAAACTAAAATGTAACAGGCTGAAAATTTAGGTGAAATCAGCTTGGCTGTAGGACCAGTATTCTTTCTGTTAAATTTTCCTCTATTTTCAGCCCAGCAATTCATTTAAATTCCCTCATTTAAAATAGTTTATTCCACTGTCTCTATTAGTTACAAAACATACTTTGATCATTTTGAGGGCTGTCATTCTTCTTGCATTGATCGACACACATAGAACAATAAAGATACTGGGATCTAGGCAGCCCGGGGGTGTCAACTCACTGACCATCGGTTACACCTCAGAATGTTTGGATTATGTTTAGGATTTGGGGAATGGTATATTTAAGACTTTGTGGAAGACATCATATTTTTCTATGAGAATTTGGCAGACTGTGTTGGAGAAGAAAAGCTGGAATTAGTCAGCACAGCCACGGAAGATGGGACCAGGAGTCATACGTAGATATTGGAATTCTAGGAAGGAGTCTTGGACCCAGTTTAAGAAAAGTGTTCCCAGTTAGAGCCACCCAGAAATGGACTGATCTTGCTTGTGAGGTAACATGTTCTGTGCTGTCAGAGGCTCCTGGCCATCTGCTAAGAAAGGATCGAGGGACAGTTTTACCAATTGGAGTTTGTATGGTACTATCTCAGGAGAGGGCCCTTAAAATGCCAGCATTTGTGCTTGTGTTTTCCATCACTATGAATCTGAGACTTGATACTCTCCAAATCATAACCGAAGGCCCTCCTAAGAATAGGAAACCTATATAAAGGAGTTAATAATCTCAGCTTCCCTGAAGAACGATGTTCTTCGCTTGGGATGATCATAAAATCAGTTAAAGGAGAAGTCACGGTTTTAGATTTCCCAAGTTATGCCAGAAGTGTTTTTAGTCGGGTTGACGCTGTTTCCAGAGCATAAGTGTGTTTGTCATCTATTTTATGCAAGTTTAAGATCACCTCTGGCTCTCATTTTATTTCATTAGAATAAACTTTTGTTATTGGTTAAAGTGAAGTTAATAATTGGAGAGCACTTTTGACATGAAATCTGTGAACTGTTCATCGGAAGTGAGGACATTTTGCTTTTTTATTTTATTGGGTCCTTTTAAAAGAGGAAATGACTTAGATTATTTTGAGTGCAATCTCTTGAAATCTTAATTTTTAATATGCGGCCGTTTGTTGCTCTAAAAGACTGTTGCACTGACATGTGAATTACTATGGCAGCAGGAACCACGGGAGTCAGAAAGATGGGGGGGAGTTGTTTTGTGGTGTATATTCACACATTTTGCCCTATAAATAGTGAATTGTAAAAATTTCAAAACACCCAACCTCCAATATAGTGACCCTTTAAATAAAGTAGTACCTAAAAGAGGAGACATAAAAGTGGGGCAGATGAATATTTGGTAAAGTTCTTTCTTATTAGATTAAGGCAAAATGACCTATTGTCACAATTGCTTATTTCCATCAGTTCCTGTATTACAGGTTCCAACTTGCCAGTTAGATCCAGTAGAATCTTAAGTTCTGAAACAGTGCTTTCTCTTTGCTTGAGTACCAGGTGGCTGTATGCCTTTAAACCCTAGAGCCCCTCTCAGGGCAGTGAAAAGTGGAAGCAAGACCCACCTAGGGAACAGCAGATTCGCAGGCTCATCTCACCCTTCTCTGAGCAACAAGGATGAGAATTAGACAATCACAGGGAGAAACCTGCTTGCCATGGGGCTCACGCTGAAGATTAAATGATATGGTTCCTTTGGATTCTATACCTTTTAAGGTTTTTTATCCCACTTTACTGCTATATGTTTACATACACACATCTATGTGTATGTGTACATTTATGTGTTCAAATGTTGGCATTCAAAATCTGTTTTGTCCTATTAATAAGTACATACTGATCAGTTTGTTGAAGTATAAAATACTATATATACTAGTTTTTGTTTTTTCCTTAAGAATCACAGAGCTGTCAGTGACCCTAGAAGTCATCTGGTGCAATCCATTTATTTTATAGCGGGCAGACTAGTGATCTGGAGAGACTAATTTGTCCCCAGCCGCACTGCTATTTTTTATTGAATGAAGTCTAGATTTTCTGTCTCCTGGTCCTGGCCCAGTTTTACTATCCTGCACTGCTTTACCGGTTCTGAAATGACTGGTCTTCCTTCTATGTATATGTGTATATATATTAAGGAGCATTAAAAATAAGCAAAACATTTAAAACAAATAAACAAAAAACTAAGTTAATTTCACTGAGGCCAAATGTAAGTATAGACTTTTTGGTAAGCTGCTACCAATACGGTATCTTTCAGAAGTTCTATTTATTTTTTTATTTTTTAAGTTTTTATTTATTTATTTGACAGAGAGAGACACAGTGAGAGAGGGAACACAAGCAGGGGTAGTGGGAGAGGGAGAAGCGGGCTTACTGCTGAGCAGGGAGCCCGATGCAGGGCTTGATCTCAGGACCCTGGGATCATGACCTAAGCTGAAGGCAGACACTTAACAACTGAGCCACCCAGGCACCCCCAGAAGTTCTATTTAGAATTTAGTCGTTGATAACTTGATAAAACATGGCCAAGTGGCAGATTTTCCTAATTGAGTTTGGTAGCAGAGTTTCATTTCTCTGAGGATCAAAATACTCCCAGACTATTCTCCGCATGTGCCCAGAATGATCTTTTTTTTTTTTTTTTTTAAAGATTTTATTTATTTATTTGACAGAGAGATCACAAGCAGGCAGAGAGGCAGGCAGAGAGAGAGGAGGAAGCAGGCTCCCTGCTGAGCAGAGAGCCCGATGCGGGGCTCGATCCCAGGACTCTGAGATCATGACCTGAGCTGAAGGCAGCGGCTCAACCCACTGAGCCACCCAGGCGCCCCCAGAATGATCTTTTTAAAAATAAGCAAACCTAGTCACGTTCTCCTCTGAGTAATCACCATTAAGCAGCTCCCTTTTGCCTTCAGGATAAAATCTAAGCCCTTAACATGGCCTATAAAGCTTGCTGTGATCGAGGCCCTGCTCACACCATCCCCCCACCTCTCCTTCCCCTCCAGTCGTGGTTAGCTTCTTTTAGTTCTTTGAACGCAGCTAGCTCCTTTACCTTTATGCACGTTAGCTTTCCATTGCTTAACAAATTACACTGTTTAGTGCCTTAAAAAAAAATCACCCAATTTATTATTTCACAGTTTCTGTAGGTAAGATGTCTGGCATGGTGTGGTGAGTTCTCTTCTTAGGGTCTCATCAAGCTAAAATCAAACTGTTGGCCAAGGCGGTGGCTCTCCTCAGGGGCTCAGGGTCCTCCTTCAGACGCACTGGTTACTGGCAACATTCAGATCCCCATGTCCCTGACATATCTTTAGAATCAACAGTGGCATGTCCAACACTTCCAGTCTCTTATTTACTCTCTGTCATGTCTCTGCAGCTTTTTCTTCTGTCCTCAGCCGGGAGAAAGTTCTGCTTTCCCCGTCTCATGTGACTACTTCAGCCCACCTGGGTAATCCAGGATGATCTCCTTCTTTGAAGGTTAACTAGTTAGTAACCTTAGTTATACCTGCAGCGTCCCCTTTGCCATGTAGAGTGACATGACACCAGGAAATGGAGGTCATGGGGGTCGGAATTCTTCCTACTACAACACAGTACCCTGTGACTGGAATATTCATTGTTACCTCTGCGTCCTCCTCAGTCATCTGCTAACTCGTGCTTTCATCCACTGGGTCTCAGGATTTCTTTCTGCCCCCCTCCCGCAGTTCTCAGGTTTGGATTAGGCATCTCTCTTCAGTGCTCACTTATTACTCCTCATGTCCCCATCATACCACTTGTCACTTACGCTTACCCGTACGTATTCCTTCAGGGGACTGTCAACTCTCTAAGGAGAAAAGCTGTGTTTATCTTGGCACATTTGTGTTTCCCTGTTTAACCTTGTGTCTTTCGTACAGTTGATGCCCAATTAAAAGAGAAGTTGAATCATTTAATTATTTGTACCCATGAAAGGTGGAAGCATGAGCAACATGTTTAATACAAATTTCTAAGACTATCAGAGGAAGAGAGAGGACAAATTAAACTCAAGATATACAAATTATTAAAAACAAAAACAAAAACAAAACCCAGCCTGCTTTTGTGAGATAATGAGGTGCTCCTCATTACTGGAAACTTTTAGGTAGAAGCTCACAGACGGGGGGTCGGGGGTATTGATGTGAGGCTAATGGACATGAGCTCCATTTTGTGACTCATTCTTGTTAGGGTTGATGTAAGACTGAAAGAGATGGAGTCACTTTTATTCCTATCCCTGTGGCTCCCAGGAGAGACCTCCATGCTGTGTCACCAGCCGTGTCCCTTGTCCAGTCACTGGAATTACCTAGCCTGGTGGAGCTAAGATAATCGACCCCCTAGTTTTTGCCTGTGATGGTTACTGAATCATTACTGAGTGACAAGATTAGTAGAGTTACCTTTGTAAGTCATTAACTGTGAAGAAGTAACACTGGAAGTAAAAAGACTACTAACATACATGAACAGAGAAGGAGTATCATGTAGAGTGTAAGAGCGGCCTTTCAGTTCAAACACTGAGCTGTACCACATGAGCTATGTGACCTTACCTCAGGTACGTAAGTCTTTGCGGTTCTGTTTCCTAATCTGTAAAACGCAGATGATAATAGTAGAACCTAACTTGTAGAGTGACTGAGAGAATTGAGTAGACGAGATAGTAAAGGGTACAGTGTGTAGGGTACGATTAGCATTGTGTCAGGGTTGGCTCTCCCCCTCTTCCACTCCACAGCAACATAATCCTGCAGGCACGTTAAAGAGAGTTCAAGACCTACAACCACATGCACGGTGTCTGGCATATACTAGGAATACAACGAGGCTTGAACTCACAATGCTGAGATCGTGAGTCCCATGCTTTACTGACTCAGCCAGCCAGGCAACCCTACAATGATATTTTTAATTTAAAAAATGATACGTTCATTTGTAATTTTTATTCAGATTTTTCAATTTTATTTTATTCGTATTTACCATAGGAAATGGTCCCAATGACTTTATGCTCTGAGAACTAAATACTGTGCCAATCTTGTGTTGCTTAGAACTTGCTAAGGCAGTCTGAAAAAATGGGACTTAATCTCTTTTTTATTATTAAAGCAAATGGATGTTTTAAGAAACCTTTTGAATTATTTTCCAGAATAAAGAAAACTATATTCAAGTAAAATTCATATTATACGTATATCGTTTTCTAGATGATAAGGTAAAATACTCCTGCCACAGAAACGTTCTCATTTGAATTCCGATGAGATATTAACACTTTGCTTGTTTTTCAAACAGGTTCATCCCAAATTCCACTATAAACAGGCTCATGACCCGGGCACAGACACTTCTTGTGTGACTTTTTCTTATGATGGTAATGTCCTTGCCTCTCGTGGAGGTAGGTTAAAAACTTTCTTTTGGATGTGTCTCTTTGTTTAAAAATGATCATAATTAACAGATGTTACTTTAATATCCTAACAGTAAAGCTATCTGTCCTTTTGTTAATGTACTTTTGCCAGTCTTTTTTTTTTTTTTCATTAAAATGCATTTCTAACTTGGCAATATTGTTTTCTTAAAAGATATCGAGTAAAATTTAGAAAATATATACTTTTTGCCTAAAGTTTTATTTTAGCTTTAAATTCCATCAGAGTTTGAGCCTCCAAGGATGACCTTTGCCTCTAATTTAACGAAATTTTGTAGATGATGTTCTGTATTCTTCCTATATTGTTTTATAATTTAGAGTCTTCTGTTGGCTCACAATTTTTTTTTCCAGTTTGAACACTGTACCTCAATTCAGTTAAAAAAAAATTGTGTACTTTGATGTTAGTTTTTAAATAACTTCATAGTTCTCTATTTACCCACATTCATATGGTTGAATATGGTTTTTTTTCTTGCTGAATCTTTCTCACATCAATGAACCAAGTGTTGATACAAGAGAATAGAGAGGGCAGCTTATGAGCTGACTGAGCCAGCCAGGCAACCCTACAATCATATTTTTTATTTAAAAAACGATACGTTCGGGGCGCCTGGGTGGCTCAGTGGGTTAAAGACTCTGCCTTCAGCTCAGGTCATGATCTCAGGGTCCTGGGATCGAGCCCTGCATCGGGCTCTCTGCTCGGCAAGGGGCCTGCTTCCTCCTCTCTCTCTCTCTGCCTGCCTCTCTGTCTACTTGTGATCTCTCTATGTCAAATAAATAAATAAAATCTTTAAAAAAAAAAACGATACGTTCATTTGTAATTTTTATTCAGATTTTTTATATTCCCATTATGGGAAGTATGGGACATGACTGAGGATCTTCCTGTAGGCCCGTTTGTGGGGAGGGAAAAGAAACAGTAGAGTAGGAGCCATTACAGATGGCTTTAAGTATCACATAAAGGATTTAGTCTTTATTCTGTAGGCCATGTTAATCTAGCAACACTACATTTGGTCAGTCATTCACTCACTCAACTGCTCTATGTTGAGCAACTACTCTGAGCAAGCATTGTGCTAGGTGCTGGGTCTAAACTGTGAACATCATAGAAGAGTTCCTTTCCTGAAAGAATGTGCTCTGGTGTAGAGGGTAGTGGGAGTGAGAAGGAGATGGAGAGATTTGGCCTGGCTTTCGCTCAAGTCAGCCATTCCATGTCTGTGTACCTTGGGAATTGCATCAGATTCTCTTTCTTCTGAGGAAGCCTTGTCTGTTATATCCAAACTACCGTCACTTACATAATTGTAAAACATCAAAGCACATGTATTTTCTATTTATGGTCTATATGGAAAAGGGGGGGGTCTGTATAAAGTGTGTATTTTGGTCTATCGGTTCTAACCTATTTGAGTCCTGAGAGGACTCTTAATTAAGACTGTATATACTCTTTACTTACAAATAATGGTTCTTACCTCAAGAGTGTGTACCTGAATCGTCAGAAAGTTTTTCAAATGATAAATGTTTCACTTAGAAACTCTCACGTTGGGGTGCCTGGGTGGATCAGTGGGTTAAAGACTCTGCCTTTGGCTCAGGTCATGATCCCGGGGTCCTGGTATTGAGCCCTGAATCAGGCTCTCTGCTCAGCAGGGAGCCTGCTTCCTCCTCTCTCTCTGCCAGCCTCTCTGCCTACTTGTGATCTCTGCCTGTCAAATAAATAAATAAATAAAATCTTTAAGAAAAAAAAAAATTCACAGTTACCCTTGCAGCTTTAGAATAGTGTACCCAAATCTCCAACGTGGAGTGAGGGGACGAGAGAAGAATAAGAGGGAAGCATTGTTTGAAAATTCCTCTCAGAGGATTCTAAAACAGGCCAGCCCCAAACTAGTTGATAATTACTAGAAATATACGACTAAACTCATTTCAGTCAAAGCCATTTTGGTGATAATTCTTGCCTTCCCCTTCCATCCTATAATAGCTGTTGGGTAACATGTCTCCAACACAACATGTATGCTCTATTCTATCATTTTTCTTCCTGGACATATAGAATATGGCAGATGGAATTCTAGTCATCAGAGTCCCCAGGTATTGCAAGGTATTCCAGCTAGCACCAGAACCTGTCAGGTTAGCTAAACTGTTTAATGCAGATTAATGTTTTCTTATTATTTGAGAATTATGAGGATAGGTAATCTTTTTTTAAGACCAAAAGCAAAAAAAAAAAAAGTGAGTCTTACAGAGTCCTTCCATTTTAAGCAGGTCCCCAGTCCAGCCAGTTGTGGATTAGTGCACCTGCCAAAAGTTGGGTTTCAGAAGAAGGGTCACTTGGGAGAGAATGGAGATTTTTATTGAAATCTCCACTCACCTCACTTGCACCTGATACTGATTCTTTATTGGACCCAAGGGGTTGAGGCAGGTCTCAGCTGTGGACACCGGGGAGAAAAGAACAGCAAAGACATCACTTATATGAGTTTTGGCTTTCATTATGGCCAGGAATATTAGTTAGTAGCCCTTTAGAAATATAAAAAAAGTGATTCTTAGAAGAATATTCATTACACTTTAAAGAGCTTTTGGAAAAGCTGTACTCCCCAGCAAAGCGAAGAATGATAGCCACGTTGGAGTCATACTGGAGGGAAGGGAATCCCGGGGCTCACTCTTATTCATGTTAATGGATAGCTTCATCTACACCCCAGTGGGAGAAGGAATCTATTGTGAACTGAACTGTTTTCAGTCCTGATGGTTGTTAAATTAATATCTTCTTAAGAAGTCAGGTTATGTTTAACTATACCATAGGGGAACTGCCAGCTGCTGTAAAATCACTCCTTAGAGCAGAGTCTCCAGGGCTCTTCTAACCCACAGATGCTGCATCAGTTTGAAAATTTATTTCTAGGAGGCCGGTTCATTATCATAAATCTTTCTACTGTTCTCACATCCACTACTTTCAAACTCCCCAGTTAAAACAGTAAAATGCACTTATGTGCACCTTCCTTTCCCCTTCCTTCCTTCTTTCCTTCCTATAGTTATACACTAAGTTTAGCAAACTCTAAACTTGGAACTAATTTTTTTGCACAATTCACTTTTTTTTTCCTTTTCCATTCCTCTATCAGGTGATGATACACTGAAATTATGGGACATCCGACAATTTAATAAGCCACTTTTTTCAGCCTCGGGTCTTCCTACCATGTTCCCAATGTAAGTAGCATATTTTAAATAACTGATAAACATAAGAGAATAGAGAAAAAATTTTGTCACTTTAATTTATGTCATATGTCTTAAAAAGGGACAAGAAGAGTACTTGAAAACTGTTTTTTGAAAGATGCATTTTGTTTTTCCTTTCATTTGCACATTCTTCAGACCATAAAACTTTTTTGAAGTTGAAATGATATACATTCATGTGTCTCTCTGTGTGTATACCTGGGATAGTAAAAATATTTTAAAAGATTGAATTGTTCTTTTAATATGTATAAATGAGAGGGTAGGCCTACATATTTGTTGTCTTTTAAAATTTGAGCCCCATTCCATCAAAGCATTATTACGTGTCATTCTCTCAATTTTTTCTTACCATCATCCTAGTCAGTAATTCAGTATACTTCACTTGGTCAGAGTACCTTGCTCTAGGTAGCTGAACACCATTACCTCCATTCTGTTAAGTTGACAATGGAAGCACTTAAAGGTTTTTCTAAGGCAATTGAGGTGGGATTTGAACTTTTAAGTCCTACAATTGGTGCCTAAATAAAACTTTCTACTTTTTAGAAATAAAATCTCACATCTGTGTTAAATAATGACCGACAGGGAGAGCGTGAAGGGGATGGAAGCGTCAAACGGAGGAAACTGTGTCATAGCAGAGCATTAATTCTAGTGTGGTCCGTTGCCCATGGCAGTTATCTGCTAAAACAAACAGATGGACAAACAAACATGAATTTATAGCTGATGAGAATTTTTTGAGCTATTATGCCTGCTGTAAGCTATACTAACTACATAACTTCTTTGGATCATGTCTTAGATTATTCACAATCAGGTGGCCAGATCTCTAATAACAAGGGCTCTTGAATCATAGCCATCAATAAGGTTCCAGCAGTTCAACCTGCTCCTCATTTCATGGTCCTTGACTTGACAAAACTCAAATTATTTGGGGATGGTGGCTAGTGGTGGTAAAAATAATTCCGAAACTGGACAAAATTATCACTTCTTAGACATTAGTCATACAATGTCTGTTTGTCTCTATCTCCGTCAAGGCCTATCTTGACTTTTTCCCACACTTCCTTTACATTAAAAAATAGGGTGTGTAGAAGTTAAAAAAGCACAGATTCTGGAATCAGACTGCCTGAGTTCACATCCCAGCTGCACCACTTACTTTTGTGATCTTGGGCAAGGGCAAGGTTTCTTTAATCTCTCTCTGCCTCAATTTCCTCATCAGTAAAATGGGGATAGTAATATCTACCTCATAGGATTATTGTGAAGATTAAGTGAACTAATATACGTGCTTGACTTACGTTGAGCCCTCAATAAGATTACAGTGGTGGTGTTTATGTTTTATTTAACTCATTGCTGTAGGGTCCTAAGCTTATGCTAATAGACTGTTTTTGTCTGTAGGACGGACTGCTGTTTCAGTCCAGATGACAAACTCGTAGTCACCGGGACATCTGTTCAAAGGGGATGTGGCAGCGGCAAGCTTGTTTTCTTTGAGCGCAGGACTTTCCAAAGGGTATACGAAATAGACATCACGGATGCGGTATGTAAATTCTTCTCTCCTCAGCCTTGAGAATGAAGTTTGCCTCCTAGTCATCTTTTGTTTTGGTTTTAGTTTTTATTTTTATTTATTTATTTGTCATAGAGAGAGAAGCGAGAGCGAGCACAGGCAGACAGAGTGGCAGGCAGAGGCAGAGGGAGAAGCAGGCTCCCCGCCGAGCAAGGAGCCCGATGTGGGACTCGATCCCAGGACGCTGGGATCATGACCTGAGCCGAAGGCAGCTGCTTAACCCACTGAGCCACCCAGGCGTCCCTGGTTTTAGTTTTTAAATAGAACATAAGTCGTGGCCCTTACGGTGCAATGGCAGCTGCTTTTTTCACCAACACGGGAATTCATAATGTAATGCTGACGGGCTGATCGACGCTGCCCCTTCTCTGACCCACTATTTCCCATGGGCCCACACTTCAGTCGGAATTTCGGCTGAGCTGGGGAAGTTTGCCCCTCTGCCAAGCATTTGGAGGACAGCAGAAGCTGATCACCATGTAGGATCCAGAAAGGAGTGCCCCAAAGGGCGCGTGTTTGTGAGGATTCAGGGATTGTGGGCAGAAGTGAAAGTTACGCCCTCAGAAAGTGATGAATTGTACCATTGTTCCCTAAACCTTGAAAACTGACAGAATTCTGCTTGCCAGAGTTGTCATTGAGGTAAGACTCAGCTTCCACTGAGCTTAATTTCTGTTTAGTTATTGGGAAGTTTAAAACATTTCACAGTTAACTTCTGCCTCTAAAAAACCTCCATCAGTTTTCTTTACATATTTATAAAACACCAGCATGCTTGGGGGCGCCTGGGTGGCTCAGTGGGTTAAAGCCTCTGCCTTTGGCTCAGGTCAGGATCTCAGGATCCCCGCATCGGGCTCTCTGCTCAGCAGGGAGCCTGCATCCTCCTCTCTCTCTGCCTGCTTCTCTGCCTACTTGTGAACTCTGTCAAATAAATAAATAAAATATTAAAAAAACAAAACAAACCCAGCATGCTTGCATGCGTTGTTCCACTGATTCATCCATTCCTGTCCCGAGACTGGAGCTGGATATAACACAGTAAGAGTGAAGTTTCCCCGAGGAAAATCCGAATTCCTTTATAGTCTTTTAAAGTATGTATTAGTATTTAGAAGGTAAGGTAAATCATTGTTATTTTCTGAGTATGAAACAGACCTATTAATGTCTGTGCACAATTTTTTTGGCTCACTGTCAAAGCCTTTAGTAATACCCTGTGTCTTAAACAGTGCCCTTATGTAGTCTTCTCCACTTCTTTCCGCTCTTTGTAAACAGTTGGGACATATTATATACTTAAATGATTCAGACAATTGAACAACTGTTTTTAAATCACTAGTCAAAAGCTCCTGTCTCTAACGTTCTAGTATTACTGTGTACTCTTAATTTGTAGGCCCTAAATTTGAAACCCTGGTATAGTTAGTTAAAGACAATGAATTAATTCTAGATGAGTATTCTAGATGAGTATTTAAGTTTTATAGATTCTAATCTCATGACATAATTTGAAATGTACCAGCACTACTAATAATTTTTTTGGGGTACATCCAAGAGCCAACTAAAACATTAGAATCAAAGAAAAACATTCTTGACTCTATCAACTTTAATCTCAAAAAATAAAATTATTATAATCAGTTGTTCCAGAAGTAAGCTGTGTTCTGTTATGCCTCTCAATGACTACATGTCAGTATTACTCGTGGTGTTCTGGTTTTTAATTATAATTAAAATTGAAACCTGAATAAATTAAGGGATGTATGATTGCACTTTTAAGAACCCCTGTGTTTTTGTAGTGTATAGAACATGCTGTCTGCTGTGTTGCTCTGAATTGCTTTTCTAGCTAGATCTTTTGCTCCATAGTATTTACTGCCGTTGCATCTGTTATATGTTTGTTGTCTGTTTTCTTGCATCAAGATGTAAGCCCCCTAGAGCAGAAACTCTGTCGTGTTCACCGTAATCTCCTCAGAACTTAGAACAGTGCCTGGCACATAGTTGTTGAATGCGTGAATGGTATACTTGGCAAGTGAATGTAATGAACTCTGTATGTCTTTGGAGAGTGAGGCAGAAGAGGAATATCTAGAGACGGAAAGGTAAACGGATCTTGTATACCATAATAAGAAGGTGACTTTATCTTCTGTTTTTTGTTTGTGTATTTGTTAAAGCAAAGGAATGGCACAGCCCGATTTAGTCTTTAGAACAGAGAATTTTATTGAACTGCAAAGGGTAGATTTACAAGATTTGGTGTCATGTATGGAGGCTGAGGTTTATTACTTGGGAGACTGGGCCAGTGTTCCCCAAGATTAAAAAAAAAGAAAAGAAAGGAAAAGGAAAAAGCAGATTTTGGAAGAAATTCAGTACATTGTTGTTGAAATACCTGCAGAGCCTCTGGGTGAAGACAGTAGACAGATAGGTAAGTGAGTTTGGTCCTTAAGGAAAGAAGACACAGTTTTGGGGGGAAATATTTACAGTTTATAGTTGAAATGTTGGTTACTGATTACTTTGATCAAAGAAAGGGCACAAAGGATGGAAAACATGGGCTGTAGGAAACCCACACTTTTAAGGGATGAGCAAATGAAGAGAAGCAAACAAAGGAGAAACGTCTTTAAGTCAATGGAATATACCTCCTATTGAATTGTCTTAGAAAAGTCAGAAAACAGATTTTGAGATCCATATTAATAGATGAAGAGAAAACTTCAAATAGGAACAAAAATGCCACAGCCCTTCAAACCAGCTTTTTAAATAATTGATTTATGATCCGTTTGATTGCATTTTTGTTGTTGTTACTATCAGACGGCATTGTTTTTGTTTACATAGTGGAATGGTATGGTAAAAGAACTTTAAAATGCCCCTCTGGGGGCGCCTGGGTGGCTCAGTGGGTTAAGGCCTCTGCCTTCGGCTCAGGTCATGATCCCGGGGTCCTGGGATCGAGCCCCGCATCGGGCTCTCTGCTCTGCAAACAGCCTGTTTCCTCCTCTCTCTCTGCCTGCCTTTCTGCCTACTTGTGATCTCTGACTGTCAAATAAATAAATAAAATCTTTAAAACATAAAATGCCCCTCTGATCTAAAGTTTTAAGACTTGGAATATAAGAGAATAAATGTGCTCTTTGGAATGGGTAAAGATAGTGGACATTTTGCTTGAAGGGCCAAAAATATCTCTAATTTTATTGTATTTTTGTCATGAAAAGCCAGAATAGTTCATCTCTTTTGGAAATACCGCACTCTGCTGCTGTAAGGTACTTACTGTGTTGAGTTTTAATTTACATAAACAGCAACATCTCATTCTTTTTTGTTTGTTTGTTTGTTTGTTTGAGGTTTTTTTTTTTGGATTAAAACTCCTCTTATTTGTATCATGAATTGTACAATCTCCAGTTCTCTTTGTCTCTAGAATATCCTAGCTGTAGCACTGATGCCTGGATCAGACTTGTAGAATCGCTATCCTGAAGACATGGAGCTCCAAACAAATGTTTAGAAAATAGGTTTCTTCAAAGCTGTTAGGACTCCAGGTGATTTCTTCTGGTTTTTAATTCTATGGAATGAGGTCACTTTGTCCATTTCTCTTCTCAACGTCTCATTCTTAATATCAGCGTTTAGTGGTGTGCTTGCTTGACTAGACACAGACAATGGTGGCTTTAGGTCTATTGTAGATGAGTCCATTTACTTCAGCAAAGTATGAGGGATTGTATTCTCACAGTCTCTTCTAAAATGAAATAAACCCCTAGGTGGCTATATTTTAGAATTCCAAGCTCCACATGTATATGGAGCCAAACATTGTTTTCAGTCAAGGAGCTTAACAACTCTACAGTTGACTAATAACTAAAAACTCTACTACAAGCTTCACAATAAATAGCTTTTAAAAATACAATTATTTGTATTTTTCCTACTTATTTTTGAAACAAACTTAAAGGAAACAAGGCTTTAATTCCATTCTCTGTATTGTTATATGCTCTGAAAATTTTTTTCTCTTCAATGTAGACTCTCTTCACTAGGAGATAACAAATGTTTCTTTAACATGTACCATTTTTATTGTATAATGTTCATACACATTTTACAATTCTGCTGGTATTATTTTTAGATGTTTCTTTGTAGTCCAGTTGTGTTTCCCTCAAGGGAAAAAAACAGCGTATTTCTCATTTGTCATCTAATTTTTTTTATGATTTGAGTAGTGTGCTTAGCCTCTTTTCTAAGATAAATTTCAGAATATAACTTGACTTTAGTGAGTTTACAAACTCACTTTAGTTCTTGTGTAAGATGGGACCCTAAGCTTTTGTATATTGCATAAAAGGCTAACCATTACTTATTTTATATGATGAAAGTATGAGAGAGAAAGAATGGACGAAATATAATTTGGAGATGCTATATCAATTAAAAAAATTATGTTTAATCGAAACCACAATGAGATACCACCTCACACCAGTCAGAATAGCTAAAATTAACAAGTCAGGAAATTACAGACGCTGGTGAGGATGCGGAAAAAGGGGAACCCTCCTACACTGTTGGTGGAAATGCAAGCTGGTGCAACCACTCTGGAAAACAGCATGGGTGTTACTCAAAAAGTTGAAAATAGAGCTACCCTGTGACCCAGCAATCGCTCTACTGGGTATTTACCCTAAAGATACAACGTAGTGATCTGAAGGGACACGTACACCCGAATGTTTATAGCAGCAATGTCCACAATAGCCTAACTATGGAAAGAAGCTAGATGACCATCAACAGATGAATGGATAAAGAAGATGTGGTATATATACACAATGGAATACTATGCAGCCATCAAAAGAAATGAAATCTTGCCATTTGCAATGATGTGGCTGGAACTAGAGGGTATTATGCTGAGCGAAATAAGTCAATCAGAGAAGACAATTATATGATTTCCCTGATATGAGGAAGTTGAGAGGCAATGTGGGGGGTTTGGGGGCTAGGAAGAATAAAAGAATAAATGAAACAAGATGGGATCAGGAGGGAGACAAAGCATAAGAGACTCTTAATCTCACAAAACAAACTGAGGGTTGCCCAGGGGGAGGACTCCCCTCTAGGAGACTAGGGTGGTTGGGTTATGGACATTGGGGAAGGTATGTGCTATGGTGAGTGCTGTGAAGTGTGTAAACCTGGTAATTCACAGACCTGTACCCCTGGGGCTAATAATACATTATATATTAATAAAAAAAAATCCGGAAAAAAAGATTTATGTTTAGAAGAAACAGACATTTTCAGGCCTTTTTAAACTTCCAGTTATTCAGGAGAGGTCCTGAAATAATGTTATGGACTATTATTAGCTTAGTAATTTTTCATCAAACTATAATTTGTTATAAAATGACTAACAGAATTTCCTTTTTCACTAATGTAAATCAGAAGACATGGTTTATGCAATTATACTAGCATATTAACATTTATACTCTTTAACCCAAGTATAATGGACTAAAGTTTTTGACCTGGTGTTATTTAGGGTGGTGGCCTCTCTCAGTTGCTTTTGGCAATAATTTAAAAGAAATAGCTGGTGTTCCCTTGGGTAAAGAGGAAAAAAAGTAGAAAGGAAAAAAGCCAGAAATCCCACCCTTGATCCTATGACTCTTCGATTTCTTTGTTAGCTTACTTTGACCTTTGTTATGCATACACTGACTGAAGGAAGTGAGGAAAAGAAAAAAAAAATCAAACCTATATTTACAAAACAGAGCTGCAAATTTAGTACAACTGATCTGGTATAAGGCTGCTGAAGGGAAGGGAAGCGAAACTTACTTGGATATTTTCAACCAGACTGCTTTATTTTATTCATTCATTCATTTTTCAGCTAGTCTGCTTTTGGTATTTTAATTGTATTTTTCTGATTATAAAAGTAGTACATATTAAATCCAAAAAATTGACACCATAGAAAAGATCATTAAGAAAATAAATATCTAATCATACATATCACCCATAGATTATTCTCAGATATGACATTTAAATTAATACATTTTCAATGTCCAAGAAAATGGCTCTATTTGTTAACCTAAAGAAAGGCATATAGCATACAATGAAAATATCACCACTTTCATTTCACATAAAAAGTTTTTGTGTTTTTATTAGGAGAGTATATTGATATTTTAAATCAAAGAGAATGAAGGGAAAGAAGAAATGGGTATAATCAGGCCATAAATAATAGACTCTTCACAAAACTGGCTGTTTATCTTAATTTATGAGTATAAGGGACATGCTGACCATTAAGACTACAATCATCCTTCATTACTTGTACATATGTAAGAGCAGAAAGGTCATTCAAATTAATGGATATTCCAGACGTCCTCAGAATTGGTTTTGGAAAGTGTCTTTGTTCTTACGTATGAGTCTAAATAGAACAACTCTGGAAATTCACTTCAAACAAATTAATGAAGCTGTGCTTGTGAAAGCTTGTCTCTGGAGAATTGAGGAACTCACCTGTTCTGTATCATCCTGGGAATAGACTAATGATCTGTCTCACTGATACAAGGTTCCACCTCTTTAAAAGTTATCTGGATATAAAGGAGTCCAGCAGTGTCTTTGCCCAGTCAGAATTGTACAAGGAACAGGACACAGAGGGAACTTGAGCTATTGGCAGTGCAAATGCCAACTGAAAATAAACTGGAAAGAAAGACTATATTTGGCATTTGTCTGCCTTCTAAAATATAGTGAAACCTTCTTAATATGAAGCACAGGGGATGGAAGAAATGGACTTCGAGTTTAGCTTTCCACTATCTGATTTTTATGAAAGAGCAATCAGGCAGCTGGTTAACTAGGGAACAGCAGTTGCTTTGAATTATATATTATCTTGGATAAAGCACCATCAGGTTAATGAAGTTTTGCTGTAATTCACTTTCTTGGGAGGATTAAACAATGCAGATTCTAGATGGATACTGATTAACCTATTTGTACTTAGTAAAATAGGTATATTTTTCCCATAGCCAAGTGATAAAACAGTATATTCAATGTAGGTATTTAGAACATTTGCTCATTGGAAACAGAAAGTCAGGTTACAGGAGCACTGGTTGTTTCCTGGTCTTCTGAGATGTATGAATATTTGATGAAAAACTTCAGAGAATTGTTTGTTCCAGCTCTGTGAAAAATGTCAATGGTATTTTGATAGGGACTGCAAACAATCCTAAAATATGTATGAAACCATAAAAGACTCCAAATAGCCAGGGGAATATTGAAAAAGAAAACCAAAGCTGGGGACATCACAATGCCTGACTTCAAGTTCTATTACAAAACTGTGATCATCAAGACAGCATGGTACTGGCACAAAAACAAACACATCGTTCAATGGAACAGAATTAGAGAGCCCAGAAATGGACCCTCGACTCTATGGTCAACTAATCTTCGACAAAGCAGGAAATGGGAAAAAAAGACAGTCTCTTCAGTAAATGGTATTGGGAAAGTTGGACAGCCACATGCAGAAGAATGAAACTGGACCATTTTCTCACACCACACACAAAGATAAATTCAAAATGGATGAAAAAAGACCTCAGTGCGAGATAGGAGTCCATCAAAATCCTCGGTAATACAGAGAGTAACCTCTTCAACCTCGGCCGCAGCAGCTTCTTGCAAGACACATCTCTGCAGGCAAGGGAAACAAAAGCAAAAATGAACTATTGGGACCTCATCAAGATAAAAATCTTCTGGGGGCACCTGGGTGGCTCAGCTGGTTAAGCAACTGCCTTCGGCTCAGGTCATGATCTTGGAGTCCCGGGAACGAGTCCTTCATCGGGCTTCCTACTCTGCAGGGAGTCTGCTTCTCACTCTAACCCTCCCCCTCTCTCATGCTGTCTCTCTCTCTCATTCTCTCTCTCAAATAATAAATAAATAAAATGTATTTTTAAAAAAAGCTTCTGCACAGCAAAGGAAACAGTCAACAAAACTAAAAGGCAACCTACAGAATGGGAGAAGATATTTGCAAGTGACATAACAGATAAAGGGCTGGTATCCAAGATCTAAAAAGAACTTAATCAAACTCAACACCCCGCCCAGAAAACAAGTAATCCAGTCAAGAAATGGGCAGAAGACATCTACAGACACTTCTTCAAAGAAGACATCCAAATGCCCAACAGACACATGAAAAAATATTCCACATCACTTGGCATCAGGGAACTATAAATCAGTACCACAATGAGATACCACCTTGCACCAGTTAGAATGGCTAAAATTAACAAAACAGGGGACAACAAATGGCGAGGATGCAGGGAAAGGGGAACCCTCTTACACTGTTGGTGAGAATGCAAGCTGGTGCAGCCACTCTGGAAAACAGTATGGAGGTTCCTCAAGTAGTTTAAAATAGAACTACCCTACAACCCAGCAATTGCACTACTGAGTAGTTGCATCAAAGATACAGATGTAGTGAAAAGAAGGGACACTGCACCCCAATGTTCATAGCAGCAATGTCCCCAGTAGCCAAGCTGTGGAAGGAGCTGAGATGTCCTTCAACAGATGAATGGATAAAGAAGATGTGGTTCATATATATAATGGAATATTACTTAGCCATCAGAAAGGACGAATACCCACCATTTACATCAACAAGGATCGAACTGGAGGGGATTGTGCTAAGTGAAATAAGTCAGTCAGGGAAAGACAATGATCATATGGTTTTACTCTATGTGGAGTGTAAGAAATAGTGCAGAAGATCCTAACGGAAGGGAGGGAAAACCGAATGGGAAGAAATCAGAGAGGGAGACAAACCATGAGAGACTCTTGACTCTGGGAAACAAACTGAGGGTTGTTGTAGAAAGGGTGGTAGGTATGGCAGGGGTGGGTAACTGGGTGATGGGCCTTAAGGAGGGCACACGATGTGATGAGTGAGCACTGGGTGTTATATGCAACTAATGAATCATTGAACACTAAATCAAAAACTAATGATGTACTATATGTTGGCTATTGAATTAAACAAACAAACAGACAGACGGGAGTAAGTAGAAGGTGATGGGGTTCTTGTACTGCCAGTGCTAATCTGCAGTGCAGCAGTTAACATGGTTCTTTCTCTAGTGCTGCCTTTTCAGGGTCAAGAGCTTCCAGGATGGCTATTAGGACAGTGTTTTACTGTTAAGATGATCAAACAGTGATCAGCCACCACTCCTTTCTGTAGGAGTATTTTCTTTAATCACCAAAGAAAAGATATGTCATTGGGCTGTGATGAAAAACAGTATTGCATTATTGCTGCTTTCATGGTTTGGATTACTAAACTCTTTCTTGGGATTTCATGAAGTGAGCAGCAGACTCACCAGACTTCAATTTAAATGGTACCTGGACCTCAGCTGGAGTCCCCTGCTAAGTTAGCTGTTAGCTTCACAATGTCTGGGGCTGGGGGTGGGGGTGGGGGCTGGTATTACTTGATTAAATTACTTCTCATTACATGGAAAGCTATCATGTAATGGGTGTTCCAGGACAGAAGTTCTCAGGATTTGAGGAATACAGTTGAGTGCTCATCCGTAGGCACATGCAAATAAAAAAGAAACCACTGATTTCATGGTAATATCTGCTTTATCAAATCTAAATGTTTTAAGTAAGGAAAATGATACGAACTAGTTTAGTGCTGATTCTTTGTTATTGTTTTAAAATGATACAGTAAAATGTATCTTTTTAAAAAATGTACAGGGACGCCTTGGGCAGCTGCCTTCAGCTCGTTTCATGGTCCTGGCATCCCAGGATGGAGTCCCACATTTCATGGTCCTGGCGTCCCAGGATGGAGTCCCACATTGGGCTCCTTGCTCCTCGGGGAGCCTGCTTCTCCCTATGCCTCTGCCTGCCTGTGTTCTGTCTCTCTGACAAGTAAATAAATAAAATCTTAAAAAAAAATCAATAAATAAATTTAAAAAATAAAAAAAATAAAAAGGGTATAGTTCTGTGACTTTTAGCGCATGTATGAATTTATGTAGCTGCTGTCAGTACAATCAGGATACAGAATAGTTCTGTCACCCCCCCCAAAAAACTCCTTTGTGCTGTCCCACTGTAGATGCTCTCTCACCTCTTCCCCTGCGCCCCCCTTCCCAACCCCTAGCATTCACTGGTCTCCACTGTAGTTATGGCTTTTTAAGAATGTGTTCTAAGTGGACTCATACAGCATGTAACCTTTTTAGATCAACTTCATTATAATAATTATTATTATTACTATTATGTTCAGTTAGACCAGCTTCTTTTAGCAGAATGCTTTTTTTTTTTTTAAAGATTTTATTTATTTATTTGACAGAGAGAGATCACAAGTAGACAGAGAGGCAGGCAGAGAGAGAGAGGGAAGCAGGCTTCTTGCTGAGCAGAGAGCCCGATGCGGGACTCGATCCCAGGACCCTGAGATCATGACCTGAGCCGAAGGCAGCGGCTTAATCCACTGAGCCACCCAGGCGCCCCTAGCAGAATGCTTTTGAGACTCATCCAGGTTATGGTGTGTATCAAGAGTTTGTTACATTTTATTGCTGAGTAGTATTCTACTGTGTGGACATAGCCCAGTTTATCTTATTATAGGACGTTTGATTGTTTCCACTTTTTGGAGATTATAGATAAAGCTGCCATCAGCATTCACATAGAAGTTTTTGTGTGAACAGAAGTCTTTGTTTCTATAGAGTAAATACCTAAGAGTAGGCCTCTTGGGTCATACAGTGAGTATGTGATTATTTTTGTAAGAAAATACCAAGCCATTATTCAGAGTAACAATACCATTTTGCATTTCCACCGATGGTGTATTTGTTTTCCCTTTGCTCCATATCCTTAACAACAGTTTGTGTTGTGGACACTTTTTATTTTATATATTCTAATAGGTGTGGAATGGTCTCTCATCAGGTTATAATTTGCATTTTTCTAACTGGCTAATGACGGTGAATATCTTCATGTGCTCTTTCTCCACTGTTACTCTCTTTGTTGCAGCACCTGTTCAAGTATTTTTGCCCATTTTTAAATCAGGTTGTTTGTTTTCTTACTGTTAAGTTTTGAGAATCCTCTATATATTCTAGACAAGTTCTTTTTAGGATAAGTTCTTTTTAGGATATCTGCAAATATTTTCTCCTAGTTAGTTGCTTATTTTTTTCTTAATAGTGGCTTAATGAAACAAAAGATTTTGAATCTGATACAGTCTGAATTACAGTTTTTTTTTTTTCCTTTTATAAAGTGTATTTTTGGTGTCATATCTCAGAACTCTTTGACTGACCCCAGGTCACCCAGATTTTCTTCTATAAGTTTTATGTTTTGTATTTAGGTCTAGTGGTCCATTTTGGGCTTAATTTTATGTAATAGAGGGAGACATACGTTGAGACAGGTCCGTCCAGGTCTAGGGTCAGGCTCAAGCACAAAATTTAAGGAGGTGCCAAAAATCTCAGTACAAGATAAATGACTTTTTAACACAACATTATAAAAAATGAAAATACAAAAAAATCCATGATGAATAAAATACCACTATTTTAAATAAAAATGGGATGAGTAACAAGGCTGTGCCAAGGTGTACTAAAGCTTAAAGCAAAAGGGGAACTGAACTGGACTGAGCTGTCTTTTTCAAAATTTTGATATTTTGTGCATCACAGATTTTGGGGTGGGGTAGTGGGAAGTACTAGAATAAGGGAAATAGTAAACTCTTCTGTTTCAGCGATGTTCTGAATTCTGGACTAATTCCCCAATCTGCCTACTACTACTGTTTACTTTTCAGAGTCCTCAAATAGGTGCTCTATGCCTTCTGTATTCTATAACTGCATTCGGAAGGCAAGACTGAGTGGAATGTTTCCTCTGTCTCACCTAAAACCAGTCCTTCCTTCCTTTTTCTCTTCCTTCTTTCCTTCCTTTTTTCCTTAACTTCCTTCATTCCTTCCTTCCTTGAAAAAAAATTACAATGGTAATGGAAAATATATAATGGAATAGTACAGATTGCAGCAGATGTGCCTAGAAGGAAGCTTCTAAGATCCCTGCACATTTGCAGGGACATTTATATTGTAGGAAGTAAAATAATGTCATTGATCCTGGTGTGAGTCACTTCTCTTACTCTGGTGGTGTGTTCCCTTGATGTAATTGCCACAGGCAAAGCTACTGGCTTTTGCTTAATCAGCTGCCATCTGGCATCAAGCATACTTTGTTTAGTTTCTCAATATTATCTTCTGGAGTCCATCTCCTTGCCTACCTGAGAACTATGCCTTAATTCTTCTATGTGAAATTTAGAGTTAATTTTAACAGATTTTACAACCCTTCCAAAGAGTTCATTCCTTTCGTTGAAATCCCTTACTATCAGACCTTTTTCATTTTTTTCCTGTACTTGAGCCTCACATTCTTAAGCTTAGAGCCCACATCCTTTACGGGAGTCCTCATGGAGTTGGAGAACAGCTGGTCAACATCCTCTGTTTCCTCTATTACAAAGTTTCTGTTCAGTCTTCTCTTGTCTATGAGAATCAAACTTAGTTGTTGTTGTTGTTGTTGTTTTTTAACATTTCCTTGTGGGTCATATTGTCTCAACATTTCTGTTATCTCTGATCCTCTCTCTTCAGCCATTCTTTTCCTTGAAATAATGCTTGCTGTAGGAATTCATTCAAAACCTATAGTGAGATGTCCGTCCTGTCATTATCTCTTTGATCATCTATTTGAAAAGATTTTATTTTAAGAGTTACATCAAGTTGAAGTGCCAGTCACGTACTGCTCTAGGCTTCATAAATCAATGAAAGCAAAAGAATGAGGACCAAAAGGAGAGCTCATTCAGTTTAATAGTTTACTCATTTTCTAGTGGCATTTACCCTGTATCGTGCTATATTGAAAGGCATCTACTACTTATTGGTATTAGCGATTTCAAAGAAATGATTTCTGTTTACTGTTTTGCTTCCATTTCTGGACCTGCAAAAACAATAGCAAAAGTCACTATTACCCTTTTGGTTAAATAGAAACATTTTTTCTCTTCTCTACACTCTTGTGTTTGATGTTCTTTTAATTGGTATTGAAATTTATTTGTATTTCCTTGTATAGATATGATTGCCATGAATGGTTAAGCTGGATGAAGAATTAGCCACTAGATAATACAACCCTGAAGGAGAAACATACTTGACTCCTTTATAAAATATCAGAAAAGGAGAACTTGATTTTATAGATTTTTGAAGCTGTTCAGAATGGCATACTCTTCTTTACACAGTGTGAAACCATACAGTGCAATGATGACTAGTGCTCTGTTGTCTAACCCCAGCACCGTATTATGTCCTGCTGATAGCAGGCCAGTGAAGGTCTTTATGTCTTGTAGGACATTCTGTGACAGTTTTTCCTCTCCCAACCTGAATTTGATGAACGATCTTTAGTAACAAGTTTTCCAGCTATTCTATCAGACCTCTGGCCAGACAATTATATATAGTGTGGGGAAGAAGGAGGTCTATAATTAACACATATCCCAGGATAGTGTTTTTTTTTTCTTTTTTTGGAGTGATACAATGCTTTGTCATGTGTGAGGAGGGGTTGTGAGACCCCCCCAAAGGGCTAAGTAAAAGAGTATGATTTGTAAAACATTTTTACCATACTGTGTTAAGATAAATAGTGCTTTACATATCCTATATAGTTCATTTTTTTAAAAAGATTTTATTTATTTGACAGACACAGTGAACAGTGAGAGAGGGAACACTAGCAGGGGAAGTGGGAGAGGGAGAAGCAGGCTTCCCGCTGAGCAAGGAGCCTGATGCAGGGCCCGATCCCAAGACCCTGGGATCATGACCTGAGCCGAAGGCAGCGGCCTAATGGCTGAGCCACCCAGGTGCCTCTATATAGTTCATTTTTGAAGATACAACTTTTCTTGTTTGGTTTGGTTTGGTTGGTTTTACATAGCTGATGATTTCCAAGATTTAATGACATGTACTTCTTATCTTATATAGGGATTTAATAGCTTTATCTACTTGTGCTTTGTTTACTCATATAAACAAAGGATTTATGGTTATTATCTTTATGCACGTATCTATTTTTCTTAAAATTTGAAGTCCAGTGTAGTTAACATACAGTGTTATATTAAATATGCTTCAGATGTACAATATAGTGACTCAACAATTCTTAACATTACTCAGTATTCATCATTATAAGTGTACTTATATCCCCTTTATTTATTTCACTCATCCTCCAACCCACCTCCCCACTGGTAACCATCAGTTCTCTATACTTAAGAGTCTGTTTTTTGGGTTGTCCCTTTTTTTCTTTGCTTCTTTGTTTTGTTCGATCAGTTTCACGTATGAGTGTGGTTATGGTATTTGCCTTTGTCTGACTGACTTATTTTACTTAGAATTATACCCTCTAGATCCATCTCTGTTGTTGCAAATGGCAAGATATTATTTGTTTTTTTATGTCTGAATAATATTCTGTTGTATATATATACCACTTCTTCATCCATTCATCTATTGGTGGGCACTTGGGTTGCTTCCGTAATTTGGCTGTTGTAAATAATGATGCAATATGCTAGGGAGCACATATCTTTTTGAATTGATATTTTTGTATTCTGTTGGTGAATACTTGGTGGTAGAATTTCTGGATGCTATAGCAATTCTATTTTTAATTTTTTGAGGATCTTCCCTACTATTTTCCACAGGGGCTGTACCAGTTTGCATTCCCACCAACACTGTACAAGGGTATGATTTTCTCCACCTCCTCACCAACATTTGTTGTTTCTTGTTTGTTTGATTTTAGTCATTCTGAGAGGTGTGAGGTGGTACCTCATTGTGGTTTTGGTTTTTTTTTTTTTTTAAAGATTTTATTTATTTATTTGACAGACAGAGATCACAAGTAGGCAGAGAGGCAGGCAGAGAGAGAGAGAGGAGGAAGCAGGCTTCCTGCTGAGCAGAGAGCCCCATGCGGGGCTCGATCCCAGAACCCTGAGATCACGACCTGAGCCGAAGGCAGAGGCTTTAACCCACTGAGCCACCCAGGCGCCCCGTGGTTTTGGTGTTCATTTCCCTGATGATGAGTGATGTTGAGCATCTTTTCATATGTCTACTGGCCATCTGTATGTCTTCTTTTGCAAAATGTCTATTCAGGTTTTCTGCCCATTCTTTAATCAGATTGTTTTTTGGGTGTTGAGTTATATACGTACTTTATATATTTTGGATACTAAAACTTTATCCAATATGTCATTGGCAAATATCTTCTCCCATTCAGTAGGTTGTCATTTAGTTTTGTTGATAGTTTCTTTTGTTGTATAAGAGCTTTTTATTTTAATGTAGTCTTAATAGTTTCTTTTTGCTTTAGTTTCCCTTGCCTCCTAGATGGGAGGCCTGTCTAGAAAAATGTTGCTATGGCCAATGTCAGAGAAATTGCTGCCTGTGATTTTATGGTTTCAGATCTTCTAGGATTTTTATGGTTTCAGATCTTAAATTTAGGTCTTTAATCTATTTTGAGTTTAATTTTGTGTATTGTGTGAGAAGGGGGTCCAGTTGCATTTTTTTTTCATGTAACTGTCCAGTTTTCCCATCACCATTTGTTGAAGAAACTTCTTCCCATTGCATATTCTTAACTCTTTTGTTGAAGATTATTTGACCATATAATTGTGGATTTATTCCTGGACACTCTATTATGTTCTATTGATCTATGTCTGTTTTTGTACCAGTACCGTACTATTTTGATTACTGCAGCTTGGTAGTACATCTTGGTATCTGGGATTGTGATACCTCCCATTTTGTTCCTCTTTTTCAAGATTGCTTTGACTATTTGAGGTCTTTTGTGGTTCTATATGCATTTTAAGATTATTTGTTCTATTCCTGTGAAGAATACTGTTGGAATTTTGATAGGGTTTGCATTGAACAGGAGGTTGCTTTGGGTAGTATGGGCATTTTAACAATATTTGTTCTTCAAATCCATTAGTATGGAATATCTTTCCATTTGTTTGTGTCATCTTCAATTTCTTTCATTAGTGTTTTATACTTTTCAGAGTAAAGATCTTTCATCTCTTCAGTTAAGTTTATTCCTAGGTATTTTATTATTTTTGGTATAATTATAAATGGGCTTGTTTTCTTAATTTCTCTTTGTGCCACTTTATTATTGATGTATAGAAATGCAGTGGGTTTCTCTATATAGATTTTGTTTCCTGTGACCTTACTGAATTTATTTATTCTACTAGTTTTTTGGGCGAGTCTTTAGGATTTTCTATATACAGTATCATGTGATCTGCAAATAGTGAAAGTTGTACTACTTCTTTACCAATGTGCCTGCCATGTATGTATGTATGTATGTATGTATTGTCTGATTGCTTTAGCCAGGACTTCCAGTACTATGTTGAGTAAAAGTGGCAAGAATGGACATCTTTGTCTTGTCCCTGATCTTGGGGGAAAAGCTCTCAGCTTTTCACCATTGAATATGATGTTAGCTGTGGCTTTTTCATGTATGGCCTTGGCCATCTTTAACTTGATGAATAAAAAAGAGTAAAGAGGCCTGGGTCTGTGTAGATTAGCTGAGAGATGTGGCCTTAGGTAGTGTTTCTCAAGCTTTTTCTCAACCAGGTACTCATGATGATAATGTGTAAACAGATAAGGGTACTCTTTGCTGTTTACTGATTTGCTGAAGGCTCTAGTACCCTATGCCTATCTTAGACCTGAGGAGATCTCAGGCCTAAGGAATTCCCTGCAGCCCATCGTGTGCCCACCAGTGGGAAGCTCTGCTAGAATTTTGGGAATGTGCCTCCAGTAAGTTCTGCTTCTCTGTGGATCGTTGTGGTATGGGGCCTCTGGGATATTTGCCTTGTAGGATCCACCGCCAGTGTCACTCATCCTGTGGACTCCAGCTTCCAGCTGCCTGTTTGTTTCCGGCTCCCAGACTGCTGTTAATAAGAATAATTACCAGATTTTCTTCAGTCATTATTTGTGCTTTCTTTGCCTTTGTAAATTCTTCTCAAATAAGTGGATTGGAGCAAACTAACGTTTAGTGTTTTGAATTAGATGAAGAAAATTGTATTTAATTTTCTTACCCAAGAGACCTTCCATTTACTCTGAGAACTTTTTCTTGTGATGAAATTCTTTAGGCATTTTTATTATCAGATACAGATGTGATTCATTTAGTGCCAAGGACAACTATCAGATTTTTGCTGCTTTAGTAATTACCTTAATTTTAGAGCATAGGCTATAAAGGAAAAGATTTTAATAAATGAATTTTCCATGGCTTGGATGGGAATTAATTTGATAATTAGGTGCTAGTTTTTAAAAGTCATAATCTGTACATCTGTATCAGATACTTGTGGCAGGTACAGAGCAACACTTTTCCTTGTTTGGTTTTTCTGCAGCAGGCCCTACGTTTATAAAAATGGTACGGCATTTTTTTTTCTTTTCACCATTAAGCTGCTATCTGGTTTATCAGAAAATTACTTGGGGCAGGAAAGGGGGAAGACTGAGATTTCAATCAAAGAGTGACAATTGCTTCATGTCTGGCCCTATGGGAGAACTTCCTTGGAGTTGGAGGAGGTGTGGAGGAAGAAGAAAGGATAGGTGTGTATTTAGGAAGAGGAACTGAGAAGATGTCTGTCTTTAATTTTTTCCATTTGAGGGATGTCTCCATGGAGATCAGGTGGGTGTTGAGGAGTTTTATTTATTGGAGACTGAGACTTACTCACAAGGTTTTCCTCCTGAACTTCAGAGGGATGAAGCCAAGCCTCATGGTCCATGCGTGCTGCAGAATACCCCAAATTTGGGGAAATCATGGCTTTGGCAGGACAGGACAAATAGCCTTCAAAGATATAAAGAATTCTCGTCTTACTCTTCTACCTTCCTGGCTTAGTGTTTTAATGTAGAAAGCAGTTCTTTCTGTGAAATGAAATTTGGGCTTGTGAAAATTTGAAGAGAGTTTTTTCTCCAGTATTTTTCCATTTTCATCTGCTTTCTTTTTATTTATTTTGGACTCATATCTTGATCTGTGATCTTGGCCTTGGGAATCAGTACACACACAGCCATTCAAACGCAGTGGGTATTCCCAAGGATGTCTATGACCATGAGGCTGCCTCCATACAGATCTGCAAAACTGTGACTGTCTCCTTCACAAACAGGTGTAAGGCTCCTTATTTGAAAATTCTGAAAAGTGCTGGTTCTCCCAAGGAATCACTAGCTAGCTTATCCATTCTTGTACTATGTGACAAAAACCAAACATGAAAAAACCAGATGGAATTTGGTTTACAGTGTGGCTCAGCAGCTGGGAAGGATCAGGAAATGGTGTTTCATCATAATCATGTTTAAGATATAAAATTATGAAGGATGTTAGGCTTCTTTTAGCATGTAGAGTAGAATAACGGTGGTGTTTGGGTATTTGCACTACAGACGCCTAAGATACTATACAGGCATTGATTTCTTTATAGTAACATTTATGACCTGGTTAGTACTGAGCCTTCCCTTTATGATTTTAGTTATACCATCTGCCTTTTAACATAAACTTGCTAAGATTTCTACTTCTGGCTTAGGTGGGTTTGGAAATGATTTCAGATCTCCCACATCCCTTCCTCCCCATCTTCTAAAATAGGACTTTGCATAATTAAGTAGTATCAGGGAAGGAGCACTGGAATTGGGAAAACCTCCCCACTGATCCCAGCTCCTTTCTGTACAGGCTGCATGGCCTTGGGAAATTTCCCTACCCTCTTTTAAGCCTCAGTTTCTTGTTCTTATGAAATGAGGATAACATTACTAATTTCGTAGTATTGTTGCAAGGATTCAGTTACTTTAGATAATATAAAATTCCAGATACTTAGTAGTTCCCTTCCCACCATGCCCTAAAATATAAATTCGTTTCTCTCATTCGCTTCCTTCTCCTCTCTTTATTTGCTTCCATGATTTCACTTAAAGTAAACCGTAAAAACCACAGAAATAAATTATTTGGAAGTTTTCATGGCCTTTTTACTTTTGCTAAGGGGTAATCCCAAAATTCCTATTTCGGAATATTGACACTGCTGTTTGTACACAGCGCTCTCTTCTTCCCCAGCTCACACCCCTGCTTTTTCTTTGGTCTCTGCAGAGAAGAAAGATCTTTGTGTTAAGTACATTAAAATCTTGTAATTCCTTCTTGTCATCTTGCTTATGATCTCCAGCCCCATTCCCGTCTCTTTGTGGCTGCTGCTAGAGCTAAGTACCTTTGGGGCAGATTGTGGTTACTCTGCACTGCCAAATTATAACGCAAAGATGAAGGTAGGCTTTGGTTTACAAGGCTACACCTAATTTTGTGCTAAAATGGAGGTCAGCCTAATTAGCTAGGGGAAGCCATTAGTGGATCCACATTGTTTTGGTAAGCTGAAGTAGATTTGCGCAAGAATAAAATGCCTTACCAGGTCAGTTTAGCAAACCAGTTTATTATAATATGCGACTAATTTCAGAATCTAGTCCTGCCCACGACAGTGGGCTCCCGCTGTTTGAATCTCGGGGTACAGTGTGAAGGCTTTCTTGTAGATCCGGGTCGCTCTTGTGTCATTTTCCTCTCTGGTCCCGCCACTCAGATGTGCTGGGGACCCTCCGTTTGCCGCTTTGCTCAGGAAGCCTGTGGGTGGGTCCACTGTGTCAGCACCCACCCCCCCATCCCCCACCCCACCCCCCGCCACAGAAGCACCTCCCGAAGACCAGAGCCCGAAGGGAGGCTCGGGTGGGTGGTTGATGGAGGGGATGCCCTCTGCCTAAGTAGTTATAGCTCGTATGTCTTCTGATTGTTCCTTGGGTTTCTAGCAGGCACGTGTCCCATTGTTGTTAAGTAAAGCCCGGTATGTATGTTCGAAGAGTTAGCAGCGTGGCGGCTCTGCTGGCTGCCCCGCGCTGCTGTCTCGAGGATTGTTTGGTTTGGCAGATGGCCAGCTCTCTGCTATAAGATGCATTTCCTTGACAGGACAAAGTGTGGAGCCGCATTAGCTGCAAAGTTTACAAAGGTTAGCTAAACACACACAATAAATATTAATAAACAAAAAAGGCCCACCCACCTTTGATTTTGAATTCTGTTTCTTCATTCCACGTTTCAGAATCCCTGTAGTATTTGATTAATAACCAGTCTTAGGGTAATTGAGCCTTAAGTATTCTTTGCCTAAGTTAGACGGCTCACGGAGCCCTCATTGGCTGCCTTGGTGACTCATTGCCACAGTGGATGGAGCTCTGGAATGACTGTTTAGTTCAAGGGGTCTTATTCTCCCTGCTTCCATGAGAAAAGGAGGGTAAGTGAGCTTTATGCTGACCAGCCACATGTGTGTCTAAGAACTCCGGAAGGGGAAGGACATGAACCGGAATAGAGGTGTGGTGGCCTGAGCTTGGACTACCTAGAAAGCAATCTAGCCTTGGTCTGTTGGCCTGGGCAGTTGCCTCTCTCTAACATTTACACCCTCAGAGTAGAGGGAGAGAGTAACAGTAACCTGCTGCCCCTGGAAACTGCCTGTTTGGCTGGGTGTCTTGGAATTTACCAGGCCTACATTGTGGATCCTTTCCAATTCTGCACCCTGCTCCATATTTGAGAACCAGTAATCTTAGACTGTTAGCCAGACCTCTAGAGAACCAAGGAAGTGAAATAACTTTAATACTATGTCCTTGAGATTGTCCTGGGGCCATTTGTAGGTGGCTGGAATTTCTGAAGGCCCTTGAAAGCCCCTCTTACTATTGTCTCTCACTCTCTGGTTCATGCATATCCCTCTTTTTAGGACCACATTAGGAAGGAATGAGCTCTACTTTGTCTGTAGGATACTTGAGTATGATAATGATCTAGAGAAATAAAATTATTCTCCATAGATTGTACTGATTTTAACTTGAACTTTCACTTGTCTCTAACTCTGCATAGCAAAGCAGTCCATTTGGACTTGGGTGAACTCTGATCCTTGATTCATTCCATCAGCAAACGTTTATTGAACACCACACACTAATCTAGGCATTTGGGATACATTGCCACCTAAAACACGCCAAGATCTCTGCCTCTGTGGAAATTATGTTCACATCAGGGAAGCAGATAATAAGCATAATTAAAGATAAAATTATACATTCTGTTAAAAGGTGATACATGCTTTGGTTAAAATGAAAAAACAGTAAGGGAAGTTGTGGGGTACAATTTTAAATGGGGCACTCTTGGCATGATGACATGTAAGCATTGATTTGAAGATGAGTATTGGCTTGGATGAACTTAATCTAGATTGGGTTTTATAAGGTTAAGTTCGTGACTCTTCTCATGTTTCCTTATACCTAGCCATGACCATTTGGAAATTTCCAGTGGCCAAGGCATGATTCTCAAATGAATCTCAATGGCAGAGCACCTGTAAGTCAGGCTGTGCTTTGTAGACCGTGAACTGTTGGTACACTTAATTCCATCTTGATACACTTAATTCCATCTTACCAGCCAAGCATAGTCTTATAAGATAAAATGTGTCTTCTATGCTTGTGCATTATAAAGTAAGTTTCACAAGCATATGAATGAAATGACAACCCTCCCCCAAAAGCCAAGCTGTGTGTGATATACTGTTCTCAAGGATTTTTGTTAATAACCACTTACTACGTTATGTTTTATCATCTTTTAGTGCTTGCTCGTGGACACTGGGTAGCAGGCACCATAGATTTAAGAAAAAATTGTGGAAAGAACACCTAAAATTATAAAAACTTGCCCTTTTAACCCAATTTTACCCCTCCCCCCCCAAACTAGGAAAACACAGCCACTCTGGTTTTATTTTCTCTATAGACCATCTCGGCTGTCTTCCGTGCTGCAGAGCTTAGGAACCGCTCTTGTAGAGCATTGTCAGACAATGCTGAGAAGATCTGTAGACTCTTAGGTTTCCTCTTGAGTTCCTCAGGAATCTCAGAGAAGGATCTGGGGCCATATAACGATATGTATACTTCTCGCCAGTCAGGTGGGAGCCAGAATTCCTATCAAAAGGGATTGAGGAGATGCACAGATACTCTGTCTTAACAAGAATGGGATGGTTAGGGAGAAGAAACCAGAGAAATTCAGCATGAGATAGATTTGGAAGCCAGGAATTTTCGTGATTTTCATTTTGCTCTCAGAACCTAAAATAGCGGTATCTAATCATACCCTTTTTTCTTTAGTCCTTGTACATTGTGTGGCACCTGATGGTCCTTAATAAATCTTGAATTGGTGTTTCCATGCATTGCTTGTTCTATCAGAGTGAGATCTGCAGAACCTGGCCCACGGTGTCTCTGCCTACCAATCTGAGCTTTATCCCCCCCCCCCCCCCCCCCACCGTTCTGTCCCTGCTGAACCTGCCACTTCGGCCTACTTACTGCACACACAAATTAAAACAGGTGGTCATTCCCACTGAGAGCTCATTCTTTTTGACCCCAGAGCACCACTTGTTTTCCTTACCAGTAATGAATTCAAAGGATCATAACTTCCAGCGAACCGTCTCTTAAATAGTTTTTCATTCAGGTTAATGTCAAGTCTTTGTATGCTGTATCTCTGTTTTACTTCTGCTATCATCCTGCTGGTTTATCTCATAGATAGGGAGATATTATTCAATGCCTGCAAATATGTGTTGTTCCTGAAAAAGCTTTATGAGATTTGGATCTCGGTGAACTAAAAACAATAAGCACCTGGCTTTAATCTGCTGTCCAGAGGGACATGTTGTGTGTATAAAAGCATGAAACACTGAGATCTAAATCTGCTTCAGTGGTAAGCGGAACTGAGTTATGTGGGCTTAGTGTTCCAAGATGCCAGTCTCACATGGCCAAGGAGCCGGGGAAGCGTACCTCTGCGGTTACTAGGTTGTCAGGAAAAGAGAGGAGCGGTGTCCGGAAGGAACATCTTTTTCATTTTTTTTAAAAGATTTTATTTATTTATTTGACAGACAGAGCTCACAAGTAGGCAGAGAGGCAGGCAGAGAGAGGGGGAAGCAGGCTTCCTGCTGAGCAGAGAGCCCAATGCGGGGCTCGATCCCAGGACCCTGAGATCATGACCCGAGCCAAAGGCAGAGGCTTTAGCCCACTGAGCCCCCCAGGCGCCCCATCTTTTTTCATTTTTAAAGGGTATCACACTTATAACAAGTGATGGAATAGAACCTAACTCAGGGACACAACCTTCTGGTTTAGGGGGAGAATGTCCTAAAAATTACAGGTAGCCATCAGGATGATGCCCACTTTAGCAAACTAGCCACCAAGATAGGATTTTTCCCATCTTTATTTGGCTTCTTTAGTTGATTCCCATGCCTTTCCTTTTCAGAGTGTTGTCCGCTGCCTGTGGCATCCGAAGCTGAACCAGATCATGGTAGGAACTGGAAATGGATTGGCTAAAGTCTATTACGACCCCAACAAGAGCCAGAGGTATTTCATAAGTATGGCCTGTTTTAGATGGATGACAACAACTGGGGGGAGGGCTTCATTTCCCAGCCTGCTTTTATTTATTTCCCCCTTTGATGGGGATCCACCCTTTTAGAAAATGCAGCTGGCATGGAGTAAAGCCTGACTCCTGGTATTGTACTTTAAAGAGGATTTGGATATTGCTCTTGATCCAGATAGAATTCAAAGTGAAAGTTTCCTGAGGATTTGCAGTTCTTTAGCTGAAATGCTGAGTGCAAAGGGGGAAAAAGTCTTGCCCACTTTGCATACTTCCCTGGACATGTCATTAGCAGTGATACATGTAAGGGATTAACAAAGCAGAGAACTAACCACTTACAGGAAGTGGGAACACCTAGTCTGTTTTGTTCCCTTTCTGTTTGGGCTTTTATCAGGTAGTGGTTTGGATTTTGGGGGTTGTTCTCTACCAGCGGAAAGGGACAGCACAAATTATTTCCTCTCCAACCCTATGCCTGCCCCAAATGCTAGACTTAAACATCCCCGTGTGTTTCATAAGTCTGAAAACTTCACTGGAGGCTCCCTCTATTCCTCAGATTATTTTCATTTTCTTTGGGCACAAAGATGAACACTTGTCACCACCCCAAATGACGATGGTTTTGGTTCTCTCTTAAGGTACACTACTTGATTAGCTCTTTCTCTGGAGTAAGCCTTGGTTAGCTAGTATTAAACTGCACATGCTAAATTCACTGGGGTCCCCCATAAACCTGTTGTGAGGTCTCACATCCTTTTTGAGGAAAGGAAACTCCTCCTCTATTAATGAATGTTCATTGTTATAATTTGGATCTGAATAGAAACAGACAGTCCTGTCTTCCCTTGGAACTTTGTGGACTAGCTTTGGAACCCTTGCCCTCTAAAATAAAGTTTTCATTGTATTTAAGAACAAATAGGATTTTGTTTGTTTTTTAATAAGTAAAGAAATTAAAAATGCTAATGTAATTAGAATGAGAGAGTCTGTTTCACTTGAGAAAACAGTGAGCCCCATTTGCTAGCCCCTATTTGGAAGCTACTATGTTTGGAATCTTGAAGAAATTTTTTTATTTGTATTTGCTCCTCTTGAGAGGGATCGCTCATTATTGCTAAGGAGAAGTGAAATGTTCTAATCGGACTTTTGGTTAATCCCACACATTCTTGGGCAGTTGCCCCGTGGCAACACTGCCAAGCCGACTCAGTTCCAGACACTTGTACTCTTACATTTGAGATGCGGACAAATGCCACTTGGGGTGTAGACCACCCAGGTTGCTTTCATCTGAGACATAAACTAAAATTTGAACCCTGTGACCATCACGGTAAAAAGGTTTTTAAATTTTATTTATATCTCTCTAAGATCTTAAATTTTAAGTTATTTCTATAAATTTCTTAAACTAGCGTTCTGTTGCCCAGTTACCTCTCCAACCCTTTCACTCAGTAGTAACCACTGACTGACAGACTTGCTTTCCCATAAATTTAAGCCCTTATCACCAAGGCCCCTTCTGTTGACCATCCCTTAGAAAGTCAAGGACTTGGCGAGATGGTGTGCACAGAGTGTGTTCCTGAAAGTATCTAATGCTTTTGACATGACTTTCTGTTTATAAGACCAAGTAAAGAAAATAATGTGCTTTTACCCGCCCCAGGGGAGCAAAATTGTGTGTGGTTAAAACCCAGCGGAAGGCAAAACAAGCCGAGACTCTAACCCAGGACTACATCATCACCCGTAAGTTGTTAGCGTGGTCTCTCCATCATCTTTCTCCCTTCTGCTGTAGTGTGGTGTTGCTCTCATGGCTTTAGAGACAGAAAAAGTCTTCGGAGTCCGGGCATATATTACAAAATACTATGTGGACAGGGCTGCGAGTCATGTAACGGCTAACCGCTGTAGCTTCTGTGACTCATCACAGAGACAGGATAATTTCATGTAACTTTCAACCCAAAAGGGAAAAGCCTATTTGAGCCTAATGCATTACTCCAAAGCAGACTTTTAAAGAATAACAATCTGTTCTAAGAATAAACAAGAGTGAGTGCTGGCCTTGGAATCAGGAGACCTGGATTTGTCCAGTTCTACCAGTTGCATGCAGTGTGATGTTGAACAACTGAACTTTATCAGGAGAGGGGGGAGACTGGGGGAAAGGTCTCCTTCAGCTCCCTCTGAGACTCTGTGACAGTAGATCCAGAGACATTTAGATACAAAAGGAACTACCCAGAAACCTTACCAGAATAAGCAGCTTCTCTCACGTTTGTCAACCTGGCAGATGTGTGTTGCCCAGGGCCAGAGCCTCAGACCTGTCACAGCTAGTGGCTGGAGGGACATCTTGGAAGAAGTAACAGTTGTGATGAGCAGATGCCCTGTGGACCTCACCAGGGTCTCCGTCTCAAGCCCAGGGGGCGCTGTACTGCTGGGTTTTTCTCCCTGGTAGTGGGTCTCCTGTAAGACCAAGTCCCTTGGAGCTTAGGATCAGTAAGGAGATCCCGTGACACTTTTTGCAAGAGTAGAAGTGTTAAAGTCGGTGTCACAACCAGTCTAGCTCATGTAATTACATGCGGCCTACTTAAATTCCTCCAGTCGTTTGAAGTGAAAAGCTATTTTTCCCCCTCCTAAAAATACCGTTGTGTCGTGTTGCCCAACAGAGTGACGGGGTGGCTGTGTTTCTCAGCTCCCCTGACTCAAGGCAGGAGAGTTTTACTGGTGAGTGAGATGGTCCTGGCCCTAGCAGGTGCTAGGGAGAGGGGGATACTAGAAGACTTTTTGAAGTATTTGAGACATTTCTATCATTCATATTATAAATTCCCTTTGAGCCCCTCTTAATCCTTTTCCTTCTCTGCCCTGATCCCCTGGATAAAGGTTTTCTCTTTTAAAGGAGGTTGTACTCCTCATGTAAGTATCCAAAGAAAATATTCTGAAACAGTTTTTGGTTAAGAAAAAGATCATTATTTAATGTTCCCCCCAGTCACCTTCTTGCTCTCCAGCAGAATATCACTATTTTCCTTTTACATTCATAGACTCTTTTATAAGATTTAATTCTGACATTGAGTAAACAACCAGTAGCAATTGGACAAATACTACTCCGAGTCTTACCCTTTTGTTTCGTCCACCATATAGAAGTAGGGAAAAGTCTTCATCAAGTCACCATGCCCGGAGATCCAGACACCCCCCCTGCATTCAGGGCAACCTTTACCCCAGTTTCAGTGGGAGAAGTGCTCCTCCCTTCCGGTTACTCAGTGTTGTCAACTCCTCCTGAGAGGTGGTCACATTTCAGAAACGTGTGAAGTGATTCCAGAGGTTTTTTGAGGAGTCCGAGGAGACTTCAGGGTTGACAGGCGAGCTGCTGGCCTTATTCACATTTGGGTCCTGTAAGAAAAAAATAAGAAGCAGTCCCATTAAGTGTTTTCATTTCAAAACCACAGAAATTAAGTTTAACTGCTACCCATGGTTTGGGCGACGGGGAGCCTCACCAGTGTTTCCATGACAGTATTTGACAGTGTTTCCTGAGTGCCATTAGTTGCCAGGAGAGGTGAACAATGAGTCTGGTCTCAAACAAAATTGGCTAATTGGTTACAGTAAGACTGTCTTTTATTATTAGAGGAAGGCTGTCATTATGACTTCCATTTCATCTTCAAGTTAGTCATGCTTCAGTTATGTTTTTGGATGGAAGGGTTATTATTATAATAAAATTTTTCAAATGTGACTTCTCGTAGCTCATGCCTTGCCTATGTTCCGTGAACCCCGCCAACGGAGTACAAGGAAACAGCTGGAGAAGGACAGACTGGATCCCCTGAAGTCGCATAAACCCGAACCTCCTGTGGCAGGCCCAGGTGACCGTGATTGATCCAGCTGGTGACCTACAGAGGGGTGGGGGGCGGGGGCGGGGCGCAGGGTTCGCTGAGAGAGAAGTGGGAAGATGCTTTGCTCCTGATTGCTGCTTTGTCTCTAGGGAGATTTTACTACATGGTGGTTTTCAAACATTTTCTTTTTAGCATCAGAACTTTTTGCTTAAAGGGTGCAGAATCCTGGTGCATAAAACTGATAAAAATGGAGCTGCAGTGCTAACAGAGAGAAGGCTGGGCCCCTTTCTGCTCGGTCTCTGACTTGAGCCCTTTTAGGTGATCTTGGTGGTGATCTTAGGTGATCCCAGAACCCAGTGTTGAAACTATTGCTGTCAGTGTTGGCTTTGTACACAACATTTGAGTACTTTGACCAGAATCTGGGCTGGATTAGGTTTCACATAAGGGAGAAGTGGCCATCATTTAGTTTTATGTTGATAAAATGGAGCTGCCCATTCCCCTAGAGGATGGATAGAAGTCTTTAGAAGTTTGAAGAAAGTAGGTACCCCCTCCCAACCCCGCTCCCCCCCCCAAAAAAAAGAAAGAAAGAAAGAAAGAACGTACCAGAAGCAAGCAAGGCAGCATTGCTGTTATACAACACATACACTTACTGGAATCTCATTTTATTTGTTATCACTTGTGTGGTTTCTGTTTTCCTAGGCTCCTAAGCCTATAGCTTTTGACTTGTTCATTCATCCTGAACCTCAGTTCTGGGCCTCCATCTGTTTTTGGTCTGCCCTTTCCACCTTGAGCCTTGAAAACATTTCACATATCTATCTTAACTTTTTTTTTTTTTTTCATTTTCTCTGCCACCATTCTAAATCAAAGTTCCTAAATAATATTCTTACCTGGATTATTGAAAAGCCTTTCTTTTTTTTTTTTTTTTTGGCAGACACATTTTCAGGTTTTTTATTATTAAGTATAAGACAACAAAAAGTATCTGTGAACATTTTCAATTTGCCTTGCCCCAAACTTAGAAATGATGCTTTGTAAGTAACTTTGAAATGTTTGATTTATTCTTTGTCCTCACCAGGATAACGAAAACGTCAAATTTTAAACATGATCAGCTTAAAAACAGTTGGCATTCACAACTGTTTCCAAACAACTTTTGAAAAGCCTTTCTAAATAGGCACCGTATCTGAAGTAACTCTCTTTCCTTCCCACCTTGCCTCCATCCACTTTCTACATAGCTTTTATTCTCAGCTCCTCTGGCTTTCACACTGCTACTGCCCCCAAATCTTATAAGCTCCCCACTGTCCATTTGCATTTCCAGAGAGTTATTCTCTGCATTCTGACTCTAACGCACTTTTGAGCATCCCACCTCTCTTCCCTCCTCCTCCGATCTTCTGATACGACTGTCAGGTCACTCCTGCCCGCAAATGCCCATTGAATTGTCCTCTTTCTGTACTTTTGTTCTGAAACCATTCTGCTCATTCTGAAAATGACCGCTGCCTTCAGAGCTTTCTCAGATTGGATCCATCTCTTCCTAAAGAGCTCCCCAACCACCTCAGTACTATAATAGTTCTGTAAGTACTGTAACAGTTACTGGCCATGCAAATTCTTTCACAACTAATTATTTCCTGCCTTTTTTAGTCTCCTCTTATCTTGATTTATAGAATTAATCATATAGCACAATTTGGCTCTTCATGTGTAGTTTTGTTCTGTTTTGTTTTGTTTTTCAAATCTTCCTAAAATGTCATAGATTTTATGGGTACCTGGGTGGCTCACTGGGTTAAGCATGTGCCTTCAGCTTAGGTCATGATTCCAAGGTCCTGGGATGGAGCCCCATGTCATGCTCTTCGCTCAGTGGGGAGTCTGCTTCTTCCTCTCCTTCTGCTTCCTGCTCCCGCTGCTTGTGTTCTCTCTCTCTCTCTCTCTCTCTCTCTCTGACAGATAAATTAATAAGGTCTTCAAAATAAAAGCCATACATTTTTTTGACTACCAGGCACCAGACTAGCTGTTGGAGATCCAGCAGGGTGCAGATCCCTGCCCTGACAGAGCTTCTGTCTATGAGAGCAGTTCTAGTACCATAAAATAACGTGAATCAGGGAATTCAATTTGTTTGTTTTTCTCTCCTACAAGATACTTGGGAGATGGCAAGCCCTAAGATATATTTGTTTAAAGCTATAATAGGCATCTAATGAATACGGGTTAATTTTTTTAAAGATTTATTTATTTATTAGAGAGAGAAAAAGAGAGAGTGTGTGTGTGTGCATGCAAGTGGTGGGGAGGGGCAGAGGGAGAGAATCCTGCAGCAGACTCCCTGCTGAGCGGGGAGCCCACCTCAGTGCTCCACGCCAGAATCCTGAGATCCTGACCTGAGCCAAAATCAAGAGTCAGCCACTTAACTGACTGAGCCACCCAGCTGCCCCAGTATTGGTTATTTTTATGAATTGAATTTCAAATGTTCACGCCTAAGGAATCTTTTCAAGGCCTACACATGGCCAAGTATTTGTAATTCTTCCTTGCATTGGTATCACTATGTAGATGAAACAGCTAAGACATACTTTAAAAAAATCTCTACTTAAAAATGTTATGGGAGGGGCGCCTGGGTGGCTCAGTGGGTTAAGCCTCTACCTTCAGCTCAGGTCATGGTCTCAGGGTTCTGGGGTTGAGCCCCACATCGAGCCCTCTGCTCAGTGGGGAGCCTGCTTCCTCCTCTCTCTCTGCCTGCCTCTCTGCCTACTTCTGATTTCTCTCTGTCAAATAAATAAATAAAAATCTTTTAAAAAAAGTTAAAAAAATGTTCTGGGGAAGTTAAAGTTTGTTGATTTCCTACTTCGGTTGTGATGATCATAAATGAAACCCGAAGAGATGATACCGAAGTCCCCCTGAGATTTCTGTGCTTCAGGCCGGGATCTGAAGAAGCCCCAGAGTGCTCCAAACCTTGATCGTGTAGGGAATGATAAAAATTGGGTAAACCTGAAGCTCTGGCCTCACTCTGTTTCTCATGTCACCTGCCACCTTGGAAACCAGCACTGAGGAATTCTCAACCTTTTCAGATAAGTACAGGGCATACAAGGTAGTATGCGTCTATATTGTCATGCTCATTCCAGGTCTGATCTGTGTTTTTTCCTTGGGAACAGGTCGTGGTGGCCGGGTTGGAACCCATGGGGGCACTCTGTCGTCATACATTGTGAAGAACATTGCTTTGGACAAAACTGATGACAGCAATCCCCGGGAAGCCATTCTGCGGCATGCTAAAGCAGCTGAAGACAACCCGTATTGGGTTTCTCCAGCATATTCTAAGTAAGGAAACAGACTTTGAAAATAGAAAAAAAATATATTATGTTGAATGAATTGGAAAGAATATAACGACGCTACTTTGAGGTTCTAACTCTCCATTTCTTGTTTTATTCTTTTTTTAAAGATTTTTAAATTTATTCATTTGACATACAGAGATCACAAGTAGGCAGGGAGGCAGGCGGTGGGTGGGGAGCAGGCTCTCTGAGCAGAGAGCCTGATGCAGGGCTTGATCCCAGGACGCTGGGATCATGACCTGAGCTGAAGGCAGAGGCTTTAACCCACTGAGCCACCCAGGCACCCCTCTTGTTTTATTCTTGAGCATGAAAAATAAGCCAAGTACTCATAGTCCTGAACCTAGCTATTTGTTTGTATCTTAGGACTCTAGAATGGTGCATTTTTAAAGTAGGTCAATTCCATCAGTTATGACCTAGTGTAAACAAATTATGGGAAGTCCATCCTACCTCTGACGAGAAGGAGGAAAAGCACTCCCCGCATGTGTTATCTCAGTTGAAGAGGGTTAAAAGCCCATGGAGAGGAGCAGCTTGTAGGTCTGTCATCACGGACTGCTTTTCAGCTACAGAACTGTGTCCGTAAGGAGCACATGCGTTGGCAGAGTAGAGCCTGCCTCCGCGGATTCCCTCAGGTGGCTCAACATGGGTGAACATGTAGTGGTTCTTAAAGCCTCCAAACCAGGCACATTTACAGTAGAGAAGGGTCATATTGTAGAATTTTTTGTTTCGTTTTATTTTGAGCACTTCCTTGCTTTCCAGTACCATACGATGTGCCAGAGTCATCTTTGGTTTTCTTTCTCCAGTCCTGGAATCAACTACTTCTTCAAGGAGTCTAGGCTTCTTTTGTTTGAGAACATGTTTAGAAACCAAGACATTGGTGCTTGATGTCCCTATTGCTACCCAAGTGTCATTGCTTTTAGTTCCTCCTTTAGGTCTTCTTAGCTGACAAAACTTGAAAAAATATATATGTATACTAACCTGTGCTTCAACACACATACACATATGTACATATATATATACACACACATACACAAATCTGTATTCATATTTTTAAAACTATGAGTTTATACTGATGCCTCTGATTTCAGTCCTATACCCCTGGTTTCATTGTACCTTTCTCATTCCTGTATTTTTAACTTCTTTCTCCAATAATGAAAAACCCAGCTCTCATTACTGACAATATATTCACTTATTTATTCACTGCTAGTTTCCATATAAAGTAGTTTCAAAATTGCCTACCCATACACCTGTGAGAAACATTTCCCCAACTAGGATTTCTTTAACCACATTCATGTAGTTTTTTTTTTATTTGTTTTGGGGTTTTTTGGATTTTTTTCTTGGTTGTTTTGTTTTGTTTTTTGTCCTTTTGGCCTTATAGTATTTGGTCAAGAGACTGGTTTTCATAGTTACTTGGGTGAGATATTTTCTTCTCCACTCCTGTCAGGGTAGTTCTAGAATTCATTTGAAATGCAGCTAGGGTCATTTGTTAGTGTGCATTCCTTTTTGGGGTTTCCCCTATGTTCTATTTATTTTGGAGGTTTGTGTAGGGTGTGCAAAATATTACTCTAGTGTTAGGAGTCAGGGCCTTAAAAAAGACTCGTTCTTCCCCTCTGTTCTCACATTTCCATGCCGCACTTCTCTTGGTCCCTTCCCCACTCACTCCCGCGGGTAGCCTATCTCTTTAGTTTCTGGTCTACCTCTCCCGTAGGTCTTTTGCACAAGTGAACAGATTTGTATTTTCTTCTACCCTCTCCTTTCTAACATGAAGGATAGCATAATATAAATACCCTTTTGGGCTTTGCTTTTTTCACTTAGGATTATGCCCTAGAAATCATTCTATATCAGTTCATAGAGCTCTTTCTTGTTCTTTTTCACTACTGCATAGTACACCATCGCAGGGAAGTATAGTTGATTCAACCACTCTCCTATGAGTAGACATTTGGGTTGTCCCAGTATTTTGCAATTTCTAACAGTGATACAGTAAATAATTTGTGCATATGTATTTTTATATCATTGGAGGTGTGTTTAGGTTTTTATTTGATGTCTTTATATATTATTAAAATTTTCTCTTAAATTTTGAGAAAGCTGGAAACTGATCACTTTTCAGAACATTAATATGCTGGGAAAAAAATCACTTATGAACCAACTCAACAGACATGTTATACCAGTATCAGTGCTCTGTCTGCTAATCACTATGAGCTATTTGCGTAAAAGAAAAACACACGTTTTAGCTTGGGTTCCTTAGAAGTAGGTCCTGAGACAAAGATTCATATAAAGGTGCTTTTAAGATTCTTTATTATTAGGATGCTTATTAGGACGCACCCATAGAGAAAACCAATAGGGGAGTAGAGAAGTATAATGAGGCCAAGTAAGGGTGTATCAAGCAAGGTTTCAGGGACCAGCTCCCCTTTAGCTCAGTCTGCAGGGTAACCCTGGAGACCCAGGTCAGAGGCGTGGTGACTGGAGTCCTCACACTCCAGTATCTGTTGATCCTTGCTAATGGCTGGAGATGGGGCCCGGGGGATGACATTCCCAGGTACTTTCAGCTTTCCAGGGCTTCAGCAACGTGCTGACAGCCCTCTGACAGAGAGAGAGAGAGCTGCTGCTGTTGTGAGTGAAAGTACCCCACACAAAAATGCTGAAGAGATTTGTGGGCCGCTGGTGGGGAGCGCTGCCTCCTCCGCTGTCCGTGTAGAGGAACAGACTTGACTCCGTACTGTCAGGGGCGGTTGTTCACAGTGTGTACTAATAACCATACGGTACAGATGGAACATCTCTGAGCAATTAGTTGGATAATATTACAACAGCTAAGAGGGTCATATTAAGGCTGGCCAGCTAACTAGTGTGCATTTAGCCCTCTTTTGTATAGAATTTGTGTGTGTGTAAGCTAATGTATGTCAACACATCATTGGCAGTCAGATAAGCTTATAGATTATGCCTCTGTTGACACTTCTGTTTTTAATGGAGTCATTATTTTCTATTACTATTAGGGGTTTTTTATACTTAAAGAAATTTGTTTAGAAACAGGCAAAAAAATTAGCTGAGGAAAGAAGAGGAAACAGAGCCATGTTTTAAGATTTGCTAAACATAGTAAGCATCATTTGGAGAAAAATTTGGCACTATCTATACAAATTTAAAATGCAAATAGCCTTTGACTTGGCAATTCTATTTCCAGAAGTTTTGCACATGTGGGTAAATACGTATGTCCAAAGATACTAAGTTCGGTATTGTTTATGAAAGCAAAAGATGGGAAATAATGTAAGTGTCCTTCAGTGAGATATTGTTTTAGAAAAGTACAATACATCCATTTAATTAAAGGTAACAAGGAAATATAAAGAATGAGCTAGGTATATATGGATGGATGTGTCCCAATCTCCTTAAGTAAAAAACCAATAAGCAAAAATAGGAACCTGCTTGCAAAACATGCTCTCTGTATACCTGTGTTTTTACACAGTGAATGTACCTACTCGCATATCTGATCATTTATACATGAACTCCCCCTGGGAAGAAATACAATAAATGTAGGTGGTGGGTATCTTTTAAGTAGGAGAACAAAGGAGTGGGGAGGGGGGCGGGGTAGGGAGAGCAGCGTGAAGTGAAAGGGGCCCTCGAAGTTCCATAGTCTGCCCATGAGCACTGCTGGATTTTTTTCACTGTGCATCTATTCCTTAAAAATCTCAGACATGTAAATGACATATGATAGTAAAGTTAGATCCTTCATCAAAATACTTAGTTGTTAAAAATTAGAACAATAACCTGGAAGTTCTAAGGCCAGCTTCCTGGCCTGGATTCTAGCAAGGACTTACTATCCAGTAGGTTCTAAAAGTTATCTTCTCAGTGTCTTATTTTCTTCAGTGGTAAGTAAGGTCTTTGACACCTTCATTTAAATTATATATTGTTAATATCACCCAATAATCAGTATTATTTCAGTATTTATGGAAATACCTCAGTAATTTACTTTGCATGTAAACACACACAAACCTATTTGTTGTGTTGGTATTTAATTGTTCAGAGATGTTCCATCTGTACCGTCTGGTTATTAGTACACATTGTGAACAACTGCCCCTGACAGTACGGAGTCAAGTCAAACTGCTATTCGATAGCAGTTTGCTATCAAATGTATTTTAATGTAGTCAGATTTAGGAATTTTTTCTTTCTTGGGTTTTGTTTTAGTTAGGAAGGCCTCTGCATTCAAGATAGTTCTTCAGATTCTCCCATCTTTCCATTAATACCTTCTTTTTAATTTTTTTAGCATTAAATCTTTTATTCACCTGAAATTATTTTAGTGAAGGGAGTGAGAAAGGTATCTTCATTTCCTGTGGCCACTGGAACAAATTACCACAAGCATGGTGGCCTGAAAGGCAGAAATGAATTCTCTCACAGTTCTGGGGGCCAGAAGTCTGAAATAAATGTCTCACAGGGGCCACACTCCATACAGAGGCTCTGGGGGAGATCTGTTCCAGGCCTCTGCTAGCTTCCAGATTTTGCCTGCAAGCTTGGCTCAGAGCCACCGTGACCCCAGGCTCTTCTCAGTTCTCTCTTTGACTTTTGCTTTGTGTGAGTTTCCTCTTCTCTCTTATAAGGATACCCATGACATCATTTGGGGCCCACCTAAGGTAATCCAGGATTATCTCCTCATCTTAAAATCCTTAGTCATATCTGCAAATCCTTTTTTTCCAAATAAGGTCGTATTCACAGCGTCCAGGGATTTGGGGTGGATATTTCAGCCTACCACAGTAGAGCTCTAATTTGATTGTTTCCTGTTGGTTAGCCAGTTGGTTAGCCAGTTGCTGTAACATTTTTTAATTGGATAATCTAGTTTTCCTCATTGAATTGAAACCACATGGTTACACACATGCACTTCCATTTGAATTTGAGCCCACTTCTGGGCTCTCTGTTGTGTTCTCTTATTTGGTCTGTTCAAGTAGCAGTATCAGACTGTTTTCATTGTTGTTGGGCTGCCTGTTCTCGTTCTTCTTAGTAAAACTTTTCCATTCTGCAGGTTCCATGACTTTAACTATCTAGTAAACAGCCCACCCCCCCCAATTCTTGGTGCTATTTGTATTGGAATTGAGTCAATGTATATATTAACTTAGACTGAGTTTTACAATATTGGTTTTTTAAAACCAAGAGCAAGGGGGCACCTGGGTGGCTCAGTGGGTTAAGCCTCTGCCTTCGGTTCAGGCCATGATCTCAGGGTCCTGGGATCAAGCCCCGCATCAGGCTCTCTGCTCAGCGGGGAGCCTGCTTCCCCCTCTCTCTCTGCCTGCCTCTCTGCCTACTTGTGATCTCTCTCTCTGTCAAATAAATAAATAAAATCTTTTAAAAAAATTGTTTAAAAAAATAAATAAATAAACCAAGAGCAGGGTATGTCTTTCTATTCAGTCACATCTCTGTCTCTCAGTAGTATTTTAAAGTTTTCTTTATATAGATCTTTAACATTTTCTTTTAATTTTGTTTCCAGTTATTTTAACTTTTTGTGCCATTGTAAATAGAACCTTTTCTTCTGCTGAGTTTATAACTCCTGTGTATATGAAAGTGCTGTGTGGCCACATAAATGTGTATTATTAATGCATATGTAGGTAGTTGCTTTATATACAGCTATATTTACCCTGTTTTCCTCTTGTTTTCAATAATTTTCCACTCAATTTACTTGTAGTTTCCAGGCAGAAAATTATATCCTATGCAAATAATGATACATTTACCTCATTCTTTCTAATTATTTTAATTTACTTTTATTTTAATTAAAAACTTTTTTTTTATTTGAGTTTAGAGGACACACAATGTTACATTACTTTCAGGTGTGCAGCTTAGTGATTTTACAAGTTTGTACATTATGCTGTGTTCATCATAAGTGTAGTGGCCCTCAGTCCTGTTATGTCACTGTTACAATATCATTGACTATATTCCTCATGCTGTGCCTTTTATTCCTGTAACATATTCATTCTATAACTGGGACCTCTGTCTCCCCTAAACCCCAACCCCCTCCCCTGTAGCAACCATCAGTTTGTTCTCTATACTTATAGGTCAAATTCTGTTTTTTATTTCTTTATTCATTGTAAGGTTTTGTTTGTTTGTTTGTTTGTTGGGTTTTTTTAGAGTCCACTGGTGAATGCAGTCCTACAGTGTTTGTCTTTCTCTGACTAACTTAGTTCACTTAGCATACCATCCACGTCCATCCATGTTGTCTCAAATGCCATGAACTTATCCTTTTTTATGGCTATGTAATATTTCACTGTGTATATATGTGTGTGTCACATCTTTCTTTTTCATTTGTCTAATGATAGATATTTAGATTGCTTCATATTTTGACTATTGTAATTAATGCTGCAGTAAACATAGGGATGCATTTATCTTTTCAAATTATTGTTTTTGTTTCTTTGGGTAAATTACCCAATAGTGGAATTACTGGATCGTGTGGCATTTCTATTTTTAATTTTTTGAGGAACCTCCATACTGTTTTTCACAGTGGCTGTACCAGTTAACATTCCCACCAATATAGTCCATGCCAGCACTTATTGTTTCTTGTGTGTTTGAGTGTAGTCATTCTGGCAAGCGTGAGGTGATATCTCATTGTGGTTTTGAGCTGCATTTCCCTGATGATCAGTCTGTTGGCCATCTGTATGTCTTCTTTGGAAAAGTGTCTGTTCGGGTCCTCTGCCTGTTCTTTAATCAGATTGCTAGGGGGAAGCAGTTGGTGTTGACTTATATAAGTTCTTTATGTATTCTGAATATTAATATCTTCTATTCAGTAGGTTGTCATTTTATTAATGGTTTACTTTGCTGTGCAGAAGCTTTTTATTTTGATGTAGTCCTACTCATTTATTTTTGCTTTTGTTTCCCTTGCCTCAGGAGACACATTTAGGAAAATGTTCGTACAGGTCGATGTCAGAGAAATTACTGCCTGTATTCTCTTTTAGATCTTTGGCTTTTCAGGTCTCACATTTAGGTCTTTAATCCATTTGAGGGTTTTTTGTGTGTATGGTGTAAAGGGGTCCAGTTTCCCTTTATTGGATGTAACTGTCCAGCTTTCTCAGCACCATTTGTTGGAGACACTGGGTTTTCCCCATTGTATAGTCTTGACTCCTTTGTCATAGATTGATAAAGCATTAGAGTGTGGGTTTATTTCTGTGCTCTCTATTCTGTTCTATTAAACTATGTGTCTGTTTTTGTTTCAGTAACATATTGTTTTGATTACTATAGCTTTGTAGTATGTCTTAAAATCTGGTATTGTGATACCCTCAGTTTTGTTCTTTTTTCTTGAGATTGCTTTGGAAATTCGGGGTCTTTTGTGGTTCCATACAAATTTTAAGATTATTTGTTCTAGATTTGTGAAAAATGTTGTTGGTATTTTGATAGGGGTTGCATTGAATTGCTTTGGGTAATATGGACATTTTTTTTGAAGATTTTATTTATTTATTTGACAGACAGAGATCACAAGTAGGCAGAGAGGCAGACAGATAGAGAGAGAGGGGGAAGCAGGCTCCCTACAGAGCACAGAGTCCGATGTGGGGCTCGATCCCAGGACACTGGGACCATGACCTGAGCCGAAGGCAGAGGCTTTAACCCACTGAGCCACCCAGGTGCCCCTAATATGGACATTTTAATAATGTTTGTTCTTCCAATCCATTAGCATGGAATATCTTTCCATTTGTTTGTGTCTTCAGTTTCTTTCATCAGTGTTTTATAGTTTTTGGAGTACAGTCTTTCACCTCTTTGGTAAATTTTATTTCTAGGTATTTTATTCTTTTTGGTACAGTCATGTTGTTTTCTTAATTTCTCTTTCTGCTACTTTATTATTAGTGTATAGAAACACTACTGATTTCTGGGTATTAACTTTTGAATTCTGCAGCTTTACTGAATACATTTATTACTTCTAGTAGTTTTTGTTGGAGTCTTAAGGCTTTTTTTATGTATGGGACCATGTCATCTGCCAACGGTAATGGTTTAACTTCTTTATCAGTATAGATGCCTCATTTCTTTTTCTTGTCTTATTATTGTGGCTAGGACTTTTAGTACTGTGTTGAATAAAAGTGGCAAGAGTGGACATCCTTGTCTTATTCCTGATATTAGAGAGAAAGCTTTCGGTTTTCAGCACTAAATGTGATGTTAGCTGTGGGTTTTTCACATATGGGTATTATAATGCTGAGGTATTTTCCCTCTAACCCCACTTTGTTGAGAGTTTTTATCATAAATAGATGTCGCCCAGTTTTTGTACTAGTTATCTAATTGTATTGACTAATACTGCTAGCACGGTATTAAATAATGTCATGATACCACACATCTTTTTCTTAATTTGAACTTTAAAGGAGTGACTCCATTAGGTTAAATCAAGTAATTTCCCTTTTCTAGGTGAAAAAAAGTCAAATATTGGCAATATCACATTGTTCAATTTAATGATATTTCTCCATAAAGTATAATTTTTGAAAACTCGTACATATAAGATGTTACAGATGAATCCATATCTTTCTCTTCTATTTATTCAATAATGATTTATTGAACACTATGGGTCAGGTACTGTTCTAGATTATGGGGATGCAGTAGTTTTTATGGAGCTTATATTCAGGTTGCCAGACACAGACAGTAAAGAAGTCCCTAAATTTTAGATGATAGCTAGTGCAAAGAATAAAACTAAAATAGGGATAAGAGGATGTAGAGTGACCAGGGGAAGAAAAGGTTACTATTTTTTAGATATGGTGATCGGGGTAAAAACCTCTGCTCTGTGATTCTTTACTTGAGTGAAGGAGTGAGCCATGTGGATATCCAAGGGAAGAGCACTCCATGCAAAGAAAACACCATACAAAGACCAGAGGCATGTTCCTCTGAAATAGATGCTGAATGCTATTGCATTCATTTATTGTATTTCACGAAAGTGACCCTATGACTTTTCTACTTTGATCAATGAATATGATGAAGTATATTATTGGCTTTCCTCATATTGAATTATCCTTTCATCTTTGGTATGACCCTCACATAGTTATGGTTTATTCTTTGTTGTGTGTCAGACTGGCTTCAGAAAAATCTTGTACGCTTTTCTGTGTATACTCTCAAACTGTTTTGAATACCATTAAACCTATCTACGTTGTAAAGATTTGATAGAATTCACCTGTGAAACTCACAACCTGGTGCTTTTGTGGAGGAGAGGGTAAAGAGTAATTTCTTGGTTTCTCTCTTTTCCATCCCCTCATGGTAAATACTCTGTTTGGATTTTCCAAGTCTTCTGTGTCTGCTTAGTAATTAATATTTTCCTGGGATTCATGCATCCAGATTTTCAGCTTTCTTTGAATTACTTGAAGCAGAAGTTCTTTTTGTTTTTTTTTTGGTGAGCATTAACGGATGATATTTTCCAGCATTATAGGTAGTAGAATTATATTTACAGTTGAATAATGTGCTTGCTTAAATATTAGCTCTCCCAGGTGGGGAGAACAGGCACTGTCCTGTCTTTTACCCCACATGTGAGGAGGCTGAAGCTTGCGGTCCAGAGTGACTGCAGCAGCACTGGACTTCAGCTCCAGCCATCCCTCATCCAGTGAGCTCTTCAGAGGGCTGCACTCTCTCTTAATATATATACCCTTCCGTGGTGGCATTTTCCTCCCGTCTCCTTCCAGGCCATTTGGTCACCTTCCACTTCTTGCATACTAAGTTCATGGCCCTGTCTGTGGCATGTGACTCGTTAGCCAGGACTGTGGTGCTATTTCTCCTGTGTTCACCTGCTGGAGTATACTATTTACTGCCAAGTGGCAGAGTCTCTGAAGGGAAGCTAATATTTAAAAGGATCTTTCCGTAAAGGTCACTGTAATTGAGAATGTGTGTCTGGTTGTTTTTCTTCACTGCAATTGACTTCTGTCAGTGATGAAATGAAGATTGACTGTATCTCACTTTATCACAGAAAAGCCCCATTAGGCATTCCATAAATCTCCGTGCTTGCACATGACACGTACCCACCTTCTTTCTCCAGTGATGATAATGAACGGTCTTTAAACACTTCACCTGTGCCGATGGAGGCCTCGAGTTTCATTCCTGGCACCAGCAGTGTGATGGCCATGGAAGTTTTTTTTTTTTTTTTCTTTTTTTTTTTTTAAGATTTTATTTATTTATTTGACAGACAGAGATCACAGGTAGACAGAGAGGCAGGCAGAGAGAGAGGGGGAAGCAGGCTCCCTGCTGAGCAGAGAGCCTGACGTGGGGCTCGATCCCAGGACCCCGAGATCATGACCCGAGTCGAAGGCAGAGGGTTTAACCCACTGAGCCACCCAGGCGCCCCGGCCATGGAAGTTTTAAAACCCAGCAGGATCACAGAGGCCCCTAGTGCAGCCACACGTGGGCAGATTCAATTACAGTTTCTGGTTAAAAGAAGTGGCTGTGCGGGGAGGGAAGAGGAGCTGGCTGGAGGGCGGGCAGGATATAGATCCAGAATGCTATTAGCTTACACATCACACAGAGATGGACGTGTGTGGGAGCCTGGCCCCAGGCCAGCAGCCTGCCATCCTGACAGCTCTGTCAGCCATGGTCACTTTTCCTGCCAGAGAAGCTGCCATTCTCACTGGTTCTGTCCATGTAGTTTTCAGTGTGCATGTCTTGTCAGATACGGGATACCTGGATGTATGTGTGTGTGTTAAAATACCGATCCCATCTGTAAAGGATCCATTTAAAACCATGTTGAGTTAGTAGGCAGTATTTAAAGAGGTCATTCTTTGAGCGAGTAAAGGTTTGTATATTGTTTTTGCCAAGAAGAGACATAAACCCACAGAGGAAGGTGTAACTTTTTCCCTAAGTTATATTTAGGTGACTGATTGTCCCTGTCCAGCATATCCCTGTGTAGAGGCCAGCATTTCTCAGAGCAGTTCTGTGGACTGCCTTGTGTCAGAGTCAAGGGTGGGAGTAGGGGGTTAAAGATGCAGGTTTCTAGACTGCTCCTTACACTCAGCTAGATTCTGTGAGCTTGGGGCTGGAAATCTGCATCTTAAGAAGTTTCCCAGGTGACTATTTTGTGTACTAAAGTAAACCACAAATAAACCACAAATGATTTACCCCTTTAAAACGTGCAGAATAGATTATTCCAATTATAGAGATTTATGCTGAAGAAACAGATTATTTGCACAACCAAGTAATTTCCCTGTTTTTTTTTTAAATAGCAAGGTGCTGTCATGTATTTAATATATAAATTATTTTGCTAAATGTATTATTCTACATACAACTTTTTGAAAACATTTTGTATGAGATGAGGAATCCATGATAGCAGAAGCAAAGGGTATAATAATAAAAACAACGACACTTTTATTATATTTACAGTGTGCCAGCCCTGTTTGAGAACTGTATTTATATTATTCATTTAATCTTCTCAACAGTGCTATGAAGGAAGCGGTATTATTGTCCCCATTTTACAGATGAGGAGATTGAGGCAGATTGAGGCTTGTAAACTGACCAGAGCCATATAGGTAGCAGGTGGCAGAATTGGGATCTGAGTGCAGGCTGTCTGGCTTCAGGTCAAGCTTCTGCCCTTGATGACTATAGTGTACTGCTTCTCATCACAAAGCAACTCATGGCAGTTATGAGAAAAAAAATTGAGTACTAGTGAAGCTGAAAAGACAACCCTGTGAGCCAGCATGGCAGAGCCAAGCACTAGACTAAGAACCAGAAGTTCCAGGGTGTTGCTCTCGCCCTGTGCTTCGCTGATGTGGCCTGGGGCTGTTTCCCCGTGTGTGAGGAGAGCCAGGCTGTGGTAAAGTAAGGCCCAGCTCTACAGTTGAGAGAGGGAGCCATGACACCTGGACGGCCTTAGGCCTGTGCACTCTTCAAAGATTTTATCCTTTAACTTGTTTAACCATTTGGTGATAAGACAGATAATGGTGATTTTAGAGGGTTCTTTTTTGTTTTCCTTTTCCTCTGTTTTCTCTTTCTGTTTCCCATTTCCACAGGTTTCATGTTTGTCCCCTTTCCCTACCTTCATCCAGGCTTTGAACTCACACACTAGCATTATGAGTTAGTGTGCCCTCTTTAATGAGTCCGAGATATGTTTATCTATTTTTCCAAAATATTATGTGTTCATTTTTTGAGGAAAATAGAAACAGCATGTTGCGTCTCATCTTCTTATTCATCCCTAATATTTTTAAAAAAATATCTTTGATTAGCTCCTCACCAGAAAGAAGGGCTCATTTCAAGTGGAATCTTTGGTCAAGCCCCTATTTAATCTTAATAATTCTGCAATTGTGATGACTGGGTCACAGTTCATCCGGACCGTATTCATTCTAACAGGGTTAACAAGTGTGTCAGATTGTCAAGACATGGCTATAATTGACTTTGGCTTTGAGGTTTTCCTTCATAATAAACAATGGGCCCTGCGCCAAAAAAGCTTGTGGTTTATACTCACATACTGATGACTGAATATTATAAGTGATTTCTCCTCATACTCATTCTGTGACCCTGGAACTGCCTTTATGCTTTTTAAATGAATCATATCAGAAGAATATCCCTAATTAAAAAAAACATGACCTGTGTACTTTCCAATGCAGCTGAAAACATTCTGAGATTCTTCTGGAAAGGGAGTGTAAAAGTCCTAGGTTAGAGCTCAGTCAGAAGAGAGAAGAAAGCTCTGCTGACAGTTTGAATATCTCGCACCAGCAGTGCACCCCAGAAATGTCCTCATAAAATATTGCAGGAGGAATTTGTATTTATTACTATTCTACACCAAATTCCCCTGGATGGAAACACTGAAGGTGGGACTTAGTTTTTGTTGGGCTTCTGACATTTTTCCATTAACACATAGTTGCTGGGAAAGACTTGCTTTGTACAGATATGTGTGAGAATTCCATTTAAAAAATGTCCCAAGGGGAAAATTATTCAGCACATAGTATCATCTCATCAGAATTGATAGATTTGAGAAAGACATTTGCTTAAGCTTTTATCTTTGCTTCATGAAATATTAATTATTAGCAAATGCAGAGTTTACTGAAGCTAAAACAAAATGAAACAAAAAAACTTTCAGCCCTTCTCTGATTAGTTTATTGAATGGTTCATAACAATAACTATGTTGATACGTAATCTGTTCTTTTCTTGGTAACTCTAGTAAACAAATTGATGTATGTAGTCAAGTGAGAAATGTTTACTGTTCACCAAGTGAGTTAATCAAACTGGAAAACAAGTTTCACACCAGCTTTCTGTAAGTTTAAGTTTTCAGTTAACATTTAGAAAAATGGGTTAGTGTGGGCCATCAACCAGTAAATTAGATAGTCTGGATAAAGCTGATTTCAATTGTGGGTTACTCTGCTGGTTCTCAATGAGGTTTACCAGGTCCCTACTGACCTGTTGAGCAGCTGCCTTGATTATACCCTTGGCTGAATGGAATGTTCCCCTTACTACCTTTTCCTTCAAATCAGTCTTTTTATAGGCTTTTGTTTTGGGGCAACTGACACAAATCTTCCATGAGACTAGAAGTTTGAGTTGGCAACTTCGTGTCTCTCGAGAAACAAGGTATAGAATCCTGGAGGAACTGATTAAATAGAAGACACAGGAATGGGTCAGAAATGGTAATGCTTTCTTAAGGTTGTGGATATATTAAGGATATATTTCTTGCTCATTTTTTATTTCTATGTATATTTCCTGAGTTCTTGCCATGTGTTCAGTGCCCATTTGGTTTGGTTTGGTTTTCTCTTACTCATAGGAGCACCCAACAAAGTCTATATAAAAATCAGCTACAAATTCTGTTTCTTTAAGCAGCTCAGAAAGGAATCCACTTTTGTGGCCAGGGACGATGTTAATAGAGACTTGAAGTATTTTTTGTTGTTGTTTATTTGTTGGTTTCCTATTGGTTTTAAGAGCAGGGGCTTCTGGAGCAACTTTTAAGTGTTTTCAAATCCATTAGCATTTTTTTTTTTTTTTGCATGTGTCATTTTACTTCTGCTTGGCATTGTTGATTTATTTTTATAGTAGTTTTCTATGTCAAGGGCCAATTAGGCTATCCCCCAGGGAAGAAATCTTTTGGTTCTGTTCCTAACTCTTCCTAATCATCTCTGTTTCTCATTGTCTTAAAAAGTAGTGACTGCAGAAACCCATTTTAAATGCCCTAGATAATCTGAACTGAATTTGGGGGGTGGGGGGGCGTCTTTGTCATATAGGAGTTTCCAAGTTTTTTCAAAAGAATAACTGCTGGAAATAAATTTAAAGATAACAGTTGCTGAAAAGAAAGAATAGCTTCAGGATTTAAAGCTGTAATCGTCTCAGTTTGCTTCTCTAAAACACTGGCATTCTCTGGACTAGATAGAGATGTTCAGTGTACACAAGTCAAATACTTTTTTTTTTTAAGAACCTAGTCTTAGTTCAGCAAACAACATAGAGCTCTTATGTGAATGGTGCTGTGAGAATGTTGGTATTGGGAACAGGACGGATTGGAACAAGGGAAACTTCTCTCTCTGGGCCACATCTCCCCCCACCTGCTCATGCCTCACTCCCAGGGATTAAAGACTGCTCTTTCAGGTGTGGACCTGTGAGGGTGCGGCCTCAAACCCGGTCCCTTACTCAGTCTTCAGTGCCATTATCTAGGGCGGGCTTCTCCCAAGGTGAGAAGTACTTCCCTCCAGTTAAAGGAAACTCATCCTGTGTCAGAGTTGATGTTAAGAAGACAGACTCTTACTCCACAGCCTGGTTTCAGAGCCCTGCTTTACTGCTTTCTTTCCCCAGCTGCGGAGGGGGGAAGGTGTTCCCACAGGTGCTGCTCAGTGCGCTCTACCAAGCAGTACTCGTGAGGGGAAGTGTAGGAATTAAGAGTAAGCACTTAGGAAATTGTAGAGCAATTTGATTCATTTTTGGAATCGAATTCAAATTTGGATTTGCACTTTGCAGTCTTTTTATTTTTCTAGAAATATGGTACTTATCTGCAAGGGTTTGGAAATTAGAAAACAAAGCCTGGCTGTGCACCACAGATGGTTTGAGAAGCACTGCTCTAGGCTGGGCCACAGATTGGAGGCTGAGGCCTTTTCTAGGGTGCTTCCTGTTTATTCTAGAAGCAGGTTCATTATTCCTTATTCCCAAACCCAGGAGTCTGGTTCTTCTTTTTTTAATCAAAACAAATTTTTTTAATGTTGGTAAATATACATAACCTAAAATTTACCCTCTTAACCATTTTTAAGTGTACATTTCCATAGTGTTAAGTACACCAGTCTACAGAACTCTTCTCTTCTTGCCAAACTAAAATTCTGTAGTCACTAAACAAGGGCTCTTCCTTTCCCCCTCTATCCAGTCCCTGGCAACCACCATTCTGCTTTCTGTCTCATGGATATGACTGTCTCGGTACTGCATATAAATGGAATGACACAGTATATGTCTTTTTGTGACTTGCCTATTTCACTTAGCATAATGTCCTTAAGGTTCATATTCGTGGCATTTGCCAGAGTTTCTTTCCCTTTTAAGGCTGAATAAATTTCATTGTACATATCACCACATTTTGTTTTCTATCTATTCTTCTATCCACGACACTTAGGTTGCTCCTACCTTCTGACTATTCTGATAATGGTGCACCGAACATGGGCGCACAAATATTTAAGACCCCACTTTCAAAGTATGGGGGCATATTTCCTGAAGTGGAATTGCTCGACCACATGGTAATTTTATTTTTAATTTTTTGAGGATCTACTGTGTTGTTTTTCATAGAGGCTGCACCATTTTACATTCCCACCATCACTGTTCAAGGGTTCCAGTTTCTCCACATCCTGGTCGATACTTGGTATTTTCTAGGTTTTGTTTGTTTGATAGTAGCCATCCTGCTGGATGTGAGGTGTTACCTCACTGTGGTTTTGATCTGCATTTCCCTAGTGCTTAGCGATGTTGGGCATCTTTTTATGTGCCTGTTAAGTCTTTTGCTCTCTTCTTTGGAGAAATATCTGTTGAAGTTCTTTGCCCTGTTTTTAACTGTGTTGTTTGGGGTTTCGTTGTTATTGTTGTTTTTATTGTTATTGTTGAGTTTAGGAGTTCTTTATATATTCTAGGTAGTAATCCCTTATAAATATATAATTAGCAAACATTTCTCTCCTTTCATAGGCTGCCTTTTCCGTCTGTTGATTCTATCTACTGATGCACAGGTTTTAATTTTATATAGTTCAGTTTACCTGGGGCTTTTTAGTGTGTGTGCTTATGCTTTTAGTGTCTTCTCAAAGAAATCATTACTGTATCCAATGTCATAAAGCTTTTCTGTAGTATTTTATAGTTTTTGCTCTAGGTTTAAGGTCTTTGATCCATTTTAAGTTAATTTTTGCATATGGTATAAGGTGAGGGTCCAGTTTTATTTATTGCTTTTGGTACAATTTTGCCAGCACCATTTTTTGAAAGGAGCCTACTTCTTACATGTAGGTGTTCCCTACCTGGCCAATAAAATGAAAGACAAAGTGGTAAACAAGTACTGCTGGGAAAATCTGGACACGAGCTTCTCCTTGGGGGAAGGGCAGCCTGGCTGTTTGAAAGCTAAATGTCACGATTTGATGTTGCATATACATAATATGATTCTTTTTCTGGCAACATTGTTATTAGTTCAAAAACTGGAATTTAAAATACTAAATTGCATGGAGTTCCTCAAAGAGACCATTCTACCTTCCAAACAAATTCATATCCCCTGAGTTAAGATACCTGGAGAGGACAAAAGAAACTGTTGTGGTCTGGTAATTCAGCACAACAGTCTAAGTGATCCTGATGTAAAAGTTTAATCAGTGAATTTTGCTTAATTTAATTTAGTGCTGGGGGAAGAGGTATCTCCTTTGAAAACTAATATATTTCCTTTTTCTTTGTCTTTGTCTGGGCTACTAGGAAGTTGAGTGTTGTATTGTTATGTTTACCCTTTCCTTCTACTCATTGGTTTTGATTTTCTTTATAAGTCCATTTTACTGAGGTATAATATGTACAATAAAATACAAAATGCACCCATTTCAAGTCTTGACAAATGTATATACCTATGTAATCACTTTAGTCAAGATTATGGACTATTTCCATCCCCCCAAAACATTCCCCATGCCTCTTTACAATCATTACTCCCTTTCTGCCCCCCTGTGAAATAGTTCCATTCATTCTATGTTCTTCAAGTTAGCCACCAACTTGTAAAAAATACTTTGGAAAGTAGGTAGAATATGAGAGCAATTACTTAAATGAAATGGCCCTTTTAAGATTTAGGTTTTGTTCTTCCTGTGATCTGTCATTTATTTTTTTTTTAATATCCAAAAAACACCATTACAATTCTTAGTACTTAAGCCTTATTCCAACTAACATTGATGAGCTGTTGTCTTATTGCCAGATATGGTTACAAGACCATGTTATTTTTTTTCTCTTTTCAAAGAGTTTTTTTAAACTACATTTGTTCCCATATAGGTCTTATCTGTACCTCAGTGGTCCACATCTTTGCCAGAAAATGAAATATGTAATGAGCACCAGTTGCCCTACTGTCACATGTTAGAGAGCCAGCCTAGGAGGTCGGGGGGCTGCTTTCTAGTAACTCAGCAACTCATGACCTATGAAAATCTGCAGCTGTTTTTGGAAATATTAGAGCTGTGACCTGTTTATAGATGTCATAGCAGTGTCTTGAAGTGACAAGAATTTCAACTGACTGGATTGTGTATGGGGGCACCTTGGACTCCCAGTAAGTGTGTGGGTCATTAGAGAGACAGGCATGAGGAATTCCAGAATTCCAGAATGATGCAGAATGATGGCTTCTGCATCAGAGCAACATCGGCCTGAATGTGGATAGTATATATTTCTTCCCAGAATAATAAAGAGACAGCAACAAGTAACATAGGTTTTAACCCTGTTTTCACTTGTCAAAGAAAAGGAATGGCTATTGTCATTATTTTAACATTCTGGAATTACCTTGATATAATGAATTGAATTCAAGATGAAGATGTAAACAAAAATATATCATCTTCAGATACAGTGCTTTAATATTTCCTCGTAATGTGTGCAGCCACTCTGGAAAACAGTAATGAGACGGTTCCTCAAAAAGTTAAAAACAGAACTACTAAGTCTAGCAGTTACACTACTAGGTATTTACCCAAAGCATACAAAAATACAGATTTGAAGGGACACATACATGTACCCTGATGCTCATAGCAGTATTATCAACAATAGCCAAACTATGAAAAGAGCCCAAATGTCCATCGACTGATGAATGGCTAAAGAAGATGTGGTATATATATATGAACATACACATATACATATACAGAAACACACATACATATACTTACACATACATACATAAACAATGGAACATTACTCAGCCATCAAAAAGAATGAAATCTTGCCATTTGCAATAACATGGATGGAACTAGAGAGTATCATGCCTAGTGACCTAAGCTAGTCAGAGAAAGACAAATACCATATGATTTCACTCATATGTGGCATTTAAGAAACAAAACAGATGAACCTATGGGAAAGGAAAAAAAGGAGAGGATAAACCATAAGAGACTCTCAACAATAGAGAACAAACTGAGAGTTAATGGAGAGGTATGGTGGGATGGGCTAAATGGGTGATGGGCATTAAGGAGCACACTTGTTGTGAAGAGCACTGGGTGTTGTATGTAAGTGATGAATTACTAAATTCTACTCCTGAAACCAAAAAAAAAAAAAAAAAGAAAAGAAATAAAAAAGCTTTCTAAAAATATTTCTTTGTAATGTGATAGAGCTGGGGTTTTTTAAGATTTTATTTATTTATTTGACAGAGATCACAAGTAGGCAGAGATGCAGGCAGAGAGGCAGGCAGAGAGAGAAGGGGAAGCAGGCTCCCCTCCGAGCAGAGAGCCAGATGCGGGGCTCAATCCCAGGACCCTGAGATCATGACCTGAGCCGAAGGCAGAGGCTTAACCCACTGAGCCACCCAGGCGCCCCTATAGAGCTGTTTTTAAAAGGGAATCAGCAGTAGCATAACTGAAAGGAGCATCAATTATAACTATTTCACATATTCTTGAAAGTATTTTCTGTGTGAATGGTGTATAAAAAAAAGTCACTGAACCAGGTGTGTTTACAAAGCCCAAAGAATCCTAACACAAAGATTGCTTGAGGTACCGTGTTCCCGTATTAACAACAGCAGTAGCCAGTGATGTATCCTAAAATGCTTGAGTCTTGACATTTCCATGCACTGAACTGGGTGTTGGAGAGAATGTCCCATCTCTTTGTTTGGTTGTTTCATTTTTGTTGGCAGTGTTCAAGTTACTCTATATGCTATCAATTATTTTAGACTCATTAAATAAGAAAGCGATTATCTCAAATTCTCCTGTTCATGTGTACCATAATCACATGTATTTGGACTACTTAAGTCTAGGAACAATGCAGAGAGCTGTAAATAAAGATCATGTGTGTTCTTGCTTGGTAACTGTAATGTGGACTCCCAAAAAGTCCAGTTAGCATGAGTTTGAAGTAGAGGGTGGTTATGAATATATGAGATTGTACTGAATTTGATATATTTTCATTTTATTTAAGAAAAGGACAGCATACATGGTCTGCCACAGAGGGAAATCTTTAAGAGACTCTTTGGCTCTTTGGATGAACAAAAGTAAATTTTTGTTATCCTTTTCTGCCAGAAGTTTAATGATTGATATTTAATGATTGAGATGTAGTTGATTCCCCAGATGTGCTTCCACTTGATGAAAGTAGCAAAGTCTAATCTAATAAGCACTTGCTGACTAAATTTTTCCTCTTTTCATTAACTTTCTTTTAGGACTCAGCCCAAAACCATGTTTGCCCAAGTTGAATCTGATGATGAGGAAGCAAAGAATGAGCCAGAATGGAAAAAGCGTAAAATTTAAAGACTCTCACATGAGAGCTGTTTGCATGAAGGGGGAGTGATATTGGACAGGTTGTTGTTGTTGTTGTTTTTAATGAAATAAAAAGTACATTTTTATGAACAACTTTTGTAGTTTGCATTATTGAACCATTCAAAAAATTGGTAGCTACCCTCCACTAAAATTGTGCTTACATTTTTTTAACTACAACTATGAGTCTGTATTATAAATAAATAAGAAACAGATTCTTCGCTCATTACCAAGTAGTTTAGGTATTTGGAAACTTTATTCAACTATTAATGGTCTTGTACAGATTCTTACAACGTTGAGGGCGGGAGATGTACAGTGAAATGGACATGTGTCTTGACCAACTCTAGGAGCATAATATGTAGATAGACATCAAAAAGTTTAATATTTCTGTGTAATTTCACAAGTTATTTACATGATTATAATTAATTAGGCTGAGTTCAGGCTAAAAGCATTGCCATACTAGGAAAGAACATGTATCTGATTATCTTTAAGCAGCAGAATATAGTTGTTAGGATGTAGGAAATAGGCTTTGAAGTCAGACCCATGTGGGTTCAAACCTTGGCTCTGGTCTTTACTGTCAGGTCCCCTTGGGAGTTATTAAATTCTCTCTTCCAGCCTCCGATGATGATAGCACCACCATCCTAGGTTTGTTACAGGATTCGATGAGACACTCCTTGGATAGTGTTTAGTATATTACCTGGCATGTAATAAATATACACCATTTCCTTTTTTAAAATAGAGCTAATGATAACTACTTTGCTTGATTTTTATCACTATTAAAGTGGAAAAGTATGGAAATGCTTTGTACTTATAATTAGAAGACATTAAAAATCATTCTAAAAGATCCTTGTCCTTTTGTGACTAGAAAACTAAAACAGAAGTTGGCAGTTTGTCCAAAGTAATAATGAGTCAATAGAATAAAATTCTGTGGACTGCTTTCACACAGACCTGAGGTAATACTGCATGTCAAATAGTCCCCCCTAGAAAATTCAGGAATTTTTTAATCCTTTTGCCCTTTCCCCTCTTGCTCTCATTTGTCCTAGTGAATTAAATTATTCTAAAAATGAATGATGATCAAAAATGTGTGTTGGAAAGTTGTAGTCCTCATATACCTACCCCTTCCCCCCAAAAAAATCTTTTTTACCAAAATCATAGGTACAAAGGCTTCCTGCCTCTGCAGTTCTGAGGTGGGTGACAGTGGGCATTCCTCTATAAATAAATAAAAATAAATAAAAAATAAATAAATAATTCCTCTATAAATAAAAAAATTCCTCTATAAATAAAATAAGTAATAAATAAATAAAATCTACTCTCTGTCCTTTTTCTCTTCCATCCCCATCTTCATTCTGTTCCTTTCCCTCATTATTTCTCACATAACATTTGTTATGTGCCTACCATCTGATGGCTACTATTCTGAGTTCTTTACCTGCTATAATAGCTCATTTAATCTTCACAAAAACCCCATGAGTAGGTAAAATTGCTAAACCCATTTTACAGACAAGACAAAAGAGATTCAAGAAGTCAGTCTGTCTGAGATTAAAGTTAGGGAGGGCTATATGAAGACACCCAAGATTGCTAGGCATCAGTAATTAACAAACTGCCCCAAGTTTCCTATTCCTGTTGTATACTTCATCCAAAATCAATTACAGACCAATATTTTGTTCCAAGTGCTTAGGATTTGTAAATTTACTGTTTCTTGGATAAAATTTACTGAAAGCATTTCGTATTTTTTTCCTGTCTTAACATAAACATTGCACCATATGGAAGTATTCGTCTGGCACAGCCAAAAGTTGTCGTGAAGTGTTGGAGGGAGGAATAAAAACTTGATCATAGTGGTCTTGGCGGAGCCTGCTATGATGTCAGGGGAGAGAAAGATTTAGCATGAAGATGATTTTCTCATTGTTACCCACAACACAAGTGGCCCTTTTCATGCTTGAGATGATCTATCTCACTTGAGAATTTTATACAAAGTTATTTTTCCACATAAGATTGGCTAAAGACTCGTAGGACTTCCATATCAATTTTGGCGAGTGAGGACCTCAGAACCAGGACTAGATGAATAGTGCTCATTGGACCTGTTGACCCATCACCAGGGTAGAATCGCCAGTTGGTATTCCCCAGGTCCTCACACTCCCCATGCCCCTCGGGCCTCATTATCTTACCCCATACAACCCTATACTCCCTATCTCGGTCAACTGCATTTCTATTTGCTCAAATAAGGGACTGGAAGTCATAATAATGACTCCTCCCTTACCCCCCTCCCACTTCATGTAATCATTTGCCAGTTTCCATCCATGCCATCTGCTGACTGTCTTCTATTTGAACTTCATCTCTTTCCCTGCTACCCCTGCTAGAGTTTAGTCCCTCTTCTATCCCTCACCAGGACTTCCCAGGAGCCTCCCTCCCAACTAATCTCCCTGTTTTTCTTTTTTCTTTTTTTTTTTTTAAAGATTTTATTTATTTGACAGAGAGAGATCACAAGTGGGCAGAGAGGCAAGCAGAGAGAGAGAGAGAGAGAGAGAGGAGGAAGCAGGCTCCCCACAGAGCAGAGAGCCCGATGTGGGACTCGATCTCAGGACCCTGAGATCATGACCTGAGCCGAAGGCAGAGGCTTAACCGCTGAGCCACCCAGGTGCCCCAATCTCCCTGTTTTTCATTTGGTCCCAAATCCATCTTTTATTCTGTCATCAGACTTAGCTTTCTAAAACTAAAACCCATCATTTCATCTCTCTGGGAAGAGCCTTCTGGAGTGTCTATGTCAGTACTATGAATCCATTCGTGTGGTGGTTAGGATGTCTACATTTGGCCTCTCCCTGTCTTTCCAGCTTTAACTCTTGCTGATCTTGCATAAGCTTCTCAGCAACTCTCAGCAACTCTGAACCTGGGAAGTACCAGGTGCTTTGCACCTGAGTGCCTCTGCACATACTGTCCCTTCTTCCTTCCTTGTCTGCTTATTTGTTTTTGAATACGGAGATCAATGTCACCTTTCCCGAGCAGCCTTCCATGACCCACCCTAGTGGACAATTACTTCCTCCCTCCTCTGCTCCCATGGTTGCTTACATATCTCTATGCCTTATATGTTCATTGTAAGTGTATGTGTGTGTGGCTTGTGGGCTTGAGTGTGTTTCCCCTACCGGGATGTAGATTGTGAAAACTAAAGTACTTTGGGCTCTGTGAATGTTCAGTGAATTTGTTTAATGAGTTAAGAGGAGCCATATTTTATCCACATTTGTATTCCTAGCCCCTTGCCCCAAAAAAGGGGTTAAAAAGGTGCTCATTACAAGTATCATATGATCTCCCTGATATGAGGAAGTGGAGATGCAACGAGGGGATTTGGGGGTAGGAAAAGAATAAATGAAACTAGATGGGATCGGGAGGGAGACAAACCATAAGAGACTCTTAATGTCACAAAACAAATTGAGGGGGTTGGGGGGAGGGGGGAGGGAGAGGGTGGTAGGGTTATGGACATTGGGGAGGGTATGTGCTTTGGTGAGTGCTGTGAAGGGTGTAAACCTGGTGATTCACAGACCTGTACCTTTGGGCTAATAATACATTATATGTTTATTAAAAAAATTTAAAAAAAAATTTTTAAAAGGTGCTCATTAAATATTAGAGGGAAAGAGAAATACGGAAGGGTGAGGATGGAAAAGGAATGAGGTATGAAAAAGTGTTTGTGCCTCGCCAATGGGAAGGAGGATCATTAATATGGAAGCTGGGGCTGCATCTAGGTTGCTTGGCCTTTCTCTGTTGGGGTTTATTCATAGGTGACTATTGTGATGGCTTAAGGAGGAAACAGGATTGTAAACAGTTGCCTGTGTTGCACCTGGCATGGCCTAATAAGCTCTAAGCCATCATGACATCCTCAGGCACTTACCTCCTATCCTGAATCACTGAATCACCAAAGACCTGAGATATCTCTAGCGTGGAGGTTCTTAACCCAAGAAGGGTGTCTGCGAATGCCCCAGAGTGTGCAGCACACTTTGCTTAGGCTCATGTATGTCTTTCTGTAGGGAGGATCCACAGCATTAATTAAAATTCTGGATTACTGGGTGTTGCTAACAGCCCCCTCATCTCTCAAGAGGACTGTATAAAATTGGGCCATCCAGTTATGAAAATAAGAACATAACTATTATACACATTCACATATACACAAAATACCAAACAGAACAAACTAAACCCAGACCACTAACACACTGGCTTCCATGGAATCTTAGGCAGTTGATCTTACTGCTTTGTAGTCAGACCTTAATTTTGGTTCTTTAAAGATGATAGTCTTCTGTCCCATTAGCAGTTAAAGAGATCAGCTTTATTATTCCCTGAAGGCAGCATCCAAAGGTAAGTGCTTCTTTATGTGATCTAAGAGTGAATATTTCGAGATTTGAGCCAATTTGAGAAAAGCTTTTAGGAGTCGATATTACTATTTCAGGCATCTGTGAGCCCTTCAGTGCTTAATAACCAATGAATCCAATGCGGTAGGAGATAAGGAGGGTAACGGGATGCCTGCTTAGATGTGTACATCCAACCTGGGTCAGTGGCCCTTTACAGGTGACATGCTTTGTTCATTCATTGGTCTTCTTGTGTGTGAGTAGGTCAGGAAGTGGGAGAGGGTTGTTAAATGCCTTTTGAAAAGTTTCTACCTGGAATGGAGTATACCACAAGCCACCATGACTGTGACATGAATTTACTCAACACCCTCATCAAAGAACTGACCGGGGGTAGGAAGTGCTTACAGATGGGAGATCGTGTGTGTGTGTGTGTGTGTGTGTGTGTGTGTGTGTGTGTGTGTGTGTGTGTCTAGGGGTATATAGGTGGAGAAGGGGCTTTGAGGGCTAAGAGTAGAGAAATTTGCTATTTTAAGTCATTTTATGAATTATCAGAGTTTATATGAGGGGTCTTCAAATTTTAAAATAAAATCATTTTAAAGGTACTTCACCTGCCCCCCACTTGTAGTAATACTCTTTAAAGAAAAGTCTGGAAGATGTTGACATAAAATGGCAAATTACAGATGGCCACAAGTTCCTCAAGACATTCTTCCCATCAGGAAGAGCCCCACCACTGAAATCTGAGCAGGCTCTGTGATGGCTTGACCAACAGAACATGGCAGAAGGGTCGCTATGCTAGTTCCAAGGCCCAGCCATTAAGAGACCTGCAGTTTCTACTTCGTTTCTCTCAGAGAACTTGTTCTCGAAACTGGGCTGCCATGCTGGGAAGAAGCTTCAGCAGCCCCATGGAGAGACCACTTGGGGGAGAACCGAGCTGAGCTCGAGGGAGAACCCCGGTTGAGCTCCCAGCTGAGAGCCAGCACCTGCATGTTGTTGAGCCGTCTTGGGAAGCAGATCCTTCCGCCCCAGTCCTATCACATCAGCAGCTGTTGTATGGAGCCCTGCCCGAAACACCCATAAGGAGAACAAAAAATGATTATTGTCATTTTAAGCAGTAAGTTATGGGGTTGTTTGTTACTCAGAAATATAGAATTGAAATGACCTAAAAGATAAGAAATCATTTAAATGCTGACAGTGCTAATACTTTAATGAATCACTTTCCAATTTTTAAACTTTATGTACAATTTTGAGAATTATTTGCTCTTTTAAGGCATAATTATAATATTTATTTAAAATATGGTTAAATATTGTCACCTTAAATATTTATTTAAAATATAGTTAAATATTGTCACTTGTTAAATAAACATGTAAATTTTCTATATTACTACAAGGCTCATATATAAATTTAGGGACTACTTAGTAGTTTATTATACAGATGTATTTTCTATACTTAACCATTCTTTTATTATTAGAAACATAGGTTGTTTTCAAACTTCCTGTCATAAGCAGTGCTGCTTTGCTTTATTTCTATGCCTAAAGTTTCTTTTTGTACGTAAGATCCTTAGAATTGGTTATGAAAACAGGATTATGGGGGCCAAAAGGAATGATTCATATTTGATAGATAAGATTGCTATAATCTTGGTAGTTACCTTAACAGTGAATGCCCAACTGGAGAGGACAGAGATGATCCTGGGAGCTATTCCTAGTATAATGGGCTGATTAGTGTCTCCCCAAAATTCATGCCCTCCTAGAATCTCAGAATGTGGCCTTACTTGGAAATAGGGTCTCTGCAGATACAGTTACATTAAAAGGAGGTCATAGTGGATTAGGGTGGGCCCTAAATCTAATGGCTGGTGGCCTTATAAGAAGGTCATGTGAAGACACAGAGCAAAAAAAGACTATGTGAAATGGAGGCCGGTATTGGAGTGATGTAGCTACAAGTCATGGAACTCTAAGGGTTGTTGGGCAACCACCAGAGGGTAGGACGAGGCAAGGCAAGATTCTTCTCTAGAGCCCTCAGAGGGGATATGGCCCTCATGACACTTTGTTTTCAGACTTAGCCTCCAGAACTGTGAGAAACTAAATTTCTGTTGTTGTAAACCCCCCAGTCTGTGATAATTTAAGGCAGCCCTAGAGAATGAACACACCTTGTGACAAGATGTAAGGAACACTTGGATCCATGCGAAGTCTTCAAGGCTGCATATCACAACTCACTAAGTGCTTAGGAAAAGGGAAAATAAAATCACAAGACTTTCCAGATCCAACATCAAAGTTCCAAATCTTGTTGTCCTCCACCTCCCTCCCCTGCTCCCCAGGTCCAACCCTCAGCATGGACTTGAGTTATTATAATTGTTTTAAGCCACTAAATTTTGGGGTAATTTGTTACACAGCAGTCGACAACTAACACAATAGCTAATGCAGCTAATGCAGCTAATTCATCTTACATTTTGAGTATCTAGCCACTAGTTTCCAGAGAAACCTTCTGTTCAATCTTCTGAGGGTGGATTCATTAAGAATTTGTCTTAGGATGGTGAGGTCACTTCATTTTTCTTGATGAGCTAGGGGTGAGGGGACAGATTTTATTTTATAGGATGAGAAGACTGTCAGGAACCACTTGGGACAAACCCAGAGATCATAGCTAAAGGAAATACTAGTAACATTTTTCCTTCAGTTGCTTTGAGTGAGCAGAGTTGCTGCCCCTTCTCCATTTCCCCCTCAAGTTGGCTCAGCTGGAAGTGGTTCTCTGAGTTGCTACATTGCTATGGCTTCCACACTTGATCTTATCCCTCATTGTCTGGATAGACAAGCAGACATCCAGCTTTATAGCCTCCTATCCAAAGTACCCATGACATTCTAAGCCTATGAGTAAGTCTTCCTCATAGCCTTGTTTATTCTGAGACATCTATGGCTGATGGTTTTGCTGTTTATAAGTCATTTTAAAGCGTGGGTGGCTGACAACTGGATTCTCTCCTCAGATCTGCCTGACAGAGCTGATGTGACCAGATGTCTGGTGCCGCTCTCAGATCTTTGAAGTTGATCAGCCATGGCAAAAGATAAACATATGAGAGAAGAATATTTACTACATTAATCAGGAGTCTTAATCAGTGGTATGGCTGGTATCTTGGAAGTAGCATGAACTATAAAGTCAGAAGTTTGGGGTTTGTGTTTCTCCTTCACTAGTTAGTAATTTTGTGAGTTTAGAGAAGTCATATAAACAGTGAACCTCAGTTTTTTCATCAGTAGAATGGCAATATTGATTGCCCTCACTATATCCAGAGGTGTATTTGATGTTTCAAATGAAAGAGAAAGAGAGTGTGTGTGTGTGTGTGTAAGAGTTTTGCAAATTATGCAATGCTAATATAGTTGGTCACTTGTGGTTATTTATTATTAGTATCTTAGTAATATACAGAAAGGACATAGTCTTAGAAAAAAAGCCCAAATCCATATCAGCTCCATAATTAAGAATCACTGGGTGGCAGACAGGATGTTCTATTCCCAAGGAGAATTTGATCTGTGTGTTTGAGAGGTTGTCATCTAATGTGAAAGTTATCCAAGATTTGGCTAAGATTGTCTTAGGTGGACTCTGGTCCTGGTTGACTCAGCTTCTCATGGAACCAATCTGAACCCTGATCTACCTCCTCTTGGCTTTGCTGTTGGCCATGTTTAACACAATGACCCTCATGGTGCTGGCAGTGACAATATCTGAAACCTATCTAAATTTAGAAAAATGGGAAAGCTGTCTTTTGCATTTCTCATAGGCTATTTTGATGTTGCTTTTTTCTCATTTGCCCTTGCTTCTCCCCGGCATTGAAAAAGATTGTGTTCACTTCATTGGGTACCATTTGGTCTTCTCTTTGACCCTACTGCTTCATGTTTATGAAAAATAGCAAGTCAGCCATGACAAACAGCCAGCAGCAGTCTTGCCTCCTAAGTACAGAGTCATTTTTCTTTCCCTTATTTATTTTCTTTCCCTTATTTTATTTTTAAAAGAAGAAAAAATTTTCCCTTTGTGGAAAAAAATCTTATTATTCAGAAATACATAGTGTAGAGAAAAGCTCTGGAGTCAGGAGACCTGGGTTCAAATGCCAGGTCAGGCAAGTTACATAAGGTTTCTGGAACCTCGGTGACTCTGGGATGTTAGAAGGATCAAAGTGTGAGAGCACTTAGCAAACAACGACTACACAAATGTTCTCATTACTGCTGCTATATACAGAGGTGCCCTAGCACGAGAAGAGCAGCTTTTCAGAGATTCTAGCCTTGAGGTACTTCTTGGAAATGCTGTATTGTGGCATATGTGTATTTTGGCCTGAAATAAGTAAGTCCTGAAGAACATGTTGCAGATATATTTCTTTATCTCAAAAATGCACAGCCCTAGTTTTGAAATCCGGACCTTACGTGTTCAATGCCCACCAACAGTTTACCCCACCTGGAAGTTGGAGGATAGACTATGAGCCATCCCTTTAGTCTTTCTCCTGTTGATCTCCCCAGTGACCATGCTCTTTATTTCAGTGGTCAGAGGCTGGCTGAAGCCCAGAGTATTGTGCTTCTTGGCCCTCTCTGTTGCCTGATAATGTATGGCTTGGAGGTGAGATTTGTGAAGCTGCTCAGGACCAGATGTGTGTTTCTAATATCTGTGCCCGGATTTAATCACATCTTCCAAGAACTTTCTCATTATAAACAGTCAACAACAGTCAATATTATTCTTTTAGTTTATGTGTCATTAGCTTTCAGTTTTTCCCCTTTACTGAAGATCACAGGATTGTAAATAATGAGAAGACAGAACAACACAAGCAAATGTTATTGCTTTTATGTCTGGCTCTGTCTGACAAGCATTCCCTCACCTTTGCCGCAGTGTGCCTTCGGAGCTGTGTCAGGAACGTGGGCTATGGCAAAGCAGACACTGGTCAGGTAGGTTGGATTTTTTTACTTATAAAAACAATGTTGTAATTTGGAGGTCAACAAGATCGGGGTTAAGCATCCCATAAGTTATAGTTATGCCAACTATGTATCCTAAAACCCAGAGAAAGCAGCAGAGTGCTGCTGGAATAATGTGCAAGAGAGAAGGTGTAATTCAAGATTGGTAGGCATGGAAAGGGCATTCGAGCACTTCTGCTACTGAGTCCCATAGTTTACGGTTGAGAAAATTAGAGCCCTGAGGGTCAGCCACTTGGGCCAGAATAAACCATTAGTTAATGGTAGAATTGAGACCATAACAAAGATCTTTGATAGCAACCCAGTGTTTCTTCAGCTCCACTACTCTTGGAGGTCACTGACTAGAATGAGACAGACCTAGGCTGGGATCCTAGTTCTGCCATGTATATCTTGGGCAAGCTATTTCACTTCTTTGAGCCTTAATGTCCCCATCTATAGAACTGAGAAATCAATATATACCTTGTGAAGTTGTTGTCAGGATTAAATGAAATAATATAAGAGAAAGACTTAACCAATGGCCAAGACAACAGTAAATGCTTAGTAAGTGGCAGTTATTATGATTATACAAAAGGCCGACAAGTCACTCTACCATGACATATATTTGGCCTAACAAAAATGGATTTGCCAGCAATTCTAGACTAATCTTTTCTCAGCTTGGTTTGCCTTCTATCCCCCTTTGGTTTCTAGAGCTAGATCTGATATCTTTACCCATGTCTTTCAAATACAGTCCAGAGAAACTGAAACCAGTTTTTTCATTTTCTCTTGCTAACTCTCTGAGCCATCATTGGTCATATTGGAGTCTTTTCACTGATTGGAGACTTCTACTTAAAATTTAGATTGTTTTTTGGAAAAAGAGTCATTGGAGAATCCAAACAGAAGCCTCACAAAAGACTTCAGACTTTGAGGATTTTAAGTGTAGGTCGTTTTCCAATCTAGTCTCCCTGATCTTTCTCTCTCTTTGCTCTTTTTAAAAGAAATACCAAAAATTCCAAGGCTGCTTCCAAAGGAGTAAAGATGAAATGAAGAAACATCTTGGGACGGCCTGAGAGGGAAATGTAGAAAGCAGGAAGGAGGGGCATACCAACCAGCTGGCAGTGGACCGAGCCTCAGGTGGGTTCCAACAGCGTTGGCAGGGGATTGCCATGGGCTCACACGCCGAGTGGGGAAGTAGGGCTGAGGAAATGGAGTGTGCTGAAGGAGTGGAGCTGTGGAAGGCCAAGTACCAAAATGCCAGAAGGTCTTGGATAGGACTGGAAGGAGCAGCTGGCTTCCCTTCCGTTCTACCCCCTGGGTCTGTGGCTTGGCAAGACCCAGAATGTGAGCCGCAGCAGGAGGAACCATTTTGATTTTCAGACAAGGGTGGTACTAAATCCCAGGGGCATCTGAAGGTGGGTCCTCTGTCCCACTCGGCTCTCTGCAAATCCCACCCCTTTCTCCTGCCAGTGCCCCTTAGAGGCAGGGCAGTGAGAGAGTTTCTGTTCTGCCTCTAAAGAAACCGAAGCACAGGGACTTAAGTGAGGCTTAAAGTAGCAGGTAGGCCTGAGGTGACTCTGGGATCAAGAGTTTCTATAGCCCCCAGGTGGCACATTATGAGCCCTGTTCCTAAATATCCTGCCAACCCGAGATATAGGGAAAGTGATCTGGTCTTAGAAAATGTCAGGCCAGAGATCCCACAAAAGTCAAAGCCATGACTGGGGTGTAAGTCATGCACTTGGGCAGCCTCTGTCTGCACATAATTGTGGCCATGGCTGCATTGCTAACCTCTCACTCAGTCATTTGCTGAAGCATTCATTCTTTGGGAAATGGGGGTTGGCCCCTTCGCCCTTCAGAGATCCAAAATGCCCTCAGTGATGTCCTTGTCCATACCGCCCTTTCTGACAGCTTGTGGTGCCTTACAAGTTGCTGAAAGAATGTTGCCCGGAGGGAGGCTTTCTGGGTTAAGACACGCTATGGATTCAGCCTTCCGGTGTATGGTCTCGACATAAAAGGGTGATCCAATACCAGCAGAAACTGACTCTAATACAGCAGTCTGCATCAGAGTCATCTGGGGACGATTACTAGAAATACCAAGTCCTGGGCCCCACTCCCAGTCATTCGGCTTCCCTAAGACCCTGGGGCAGGGCCCATGATTCTGCATTTGTGACAAGTGTCCCAACGTGACTCTGAAGCAGGAAGTCATGAACACTACTCCGTGAAACACTTCTCATGACAACAGAGAGTAGTCGTGTTCCTTCTGATTCGGAGCTCAAGGAGATCTGGGGAACTTGGTGCCTCAGAAACCCTCAAGACCTTGAAGATGATGTGGCTGAGTTGAGAGGCTGGCGGCCCTATGTGGGCAGCCGCAAGCAGTGTTCCTGTCTTGGCCCCACTACAACCTCTTGATTCTCTCTTTCTGCCCATAAAATGGAGCCCCCTGTATTCTGAGTTAAGAGGAAAGGTACTATATAAAAATAGAGGAACTGTGGATTAGAGGTGTTCTATCTTCTTTAAAAATTTTATTTGAAGGCACCTGGGTGGCTCAGTTGGTTAAGCGACTGCCTTCACCTCAGGTCACGATCCCAGAGTCCTGGAATCGAGTCCTGCATCGGGCTCCCTGCACCATGGGGAGTCTGCTTCTTTCTGACCTTCTCCTCTCTCATGCTCTCTCTCACTGTCTCTCTCTCAAATAAATAAAATCTTTTAAAAATATAATAAAAATTTTTTGATATACTTTTATTTGTAGAACAGTTTTAGGTTCACAACAAAACTGAGAGGAGGGTACAGAGATTTCTGGCATATCTCCCCTGCCATCTCCCCCACCGCCTCCCCACCGGCACACACCACCTCCCTCATCATCAGCATCCCCTACCAGAGTGGCACTTCATTCTAAGGCATGAAACTAGACTGACCCATCATTATTGAAAAGTGTTCTATCTTAAACTCATGAACAGCTTATGCTACCTTCTGATTTTCACTGTAACCTCACTAGAGTTTTGCAATAAATCATTTCACATGTGAAGATATAGAGGCATGGAGATCGTTCCGCTGACTGGACAACTGAGCTGAAGTCTGGGTCCCCACGCTCCCATGGAACTAGACCCGAGACTAGAACATGGTCCAGTCACCAGGGTGGGGGGCTTCCTGGCAGGCTCTCCTGCCTTTCTGTATAAAATCCCTGATTGGATATAGGTGTTGCCATCATTACCTTAATCCAGAGAGTTCCCAAAAAATTACCAAAAAGACATTCAAAATGAACATGAAAGACTGTTAAAACTTTTATATGATCAGCATCTGAAACTGAACCAGCTCTAGTTTAATAGTCTACTCCAATTCTCTTAGTAGAGGTAGCTTAAATTATGGTGGGAGTCAGGAGATCTGAGCTCTGGTTCAAACTGACCAATAAATTGCTGTGAGCTTGGGAAATTGACCAGCTCTTGGGGTTTCCTATTTATAAAATGAGAGTTCTTGATTCTAAGCTGTCTTTTGTGTCTAATATGTTTCAGTCTAACTCCCACCAGTCCACTGGGAAAGCTAAGGTTGTATGGACAAGTGCCTTGCTCAGGAACCAGCCTGAGAAGAAATCTGCTCCTTGGTGAATTTCCAGGGGTGCAGAAAGCAGAAGGCTCAGGGCTCAGAGAAAACATAGTGGCAGATTACTTTTACATTTTCTTGCCCTCTGAGCATGAACAGATGCCTTCACCATTCATTTTGCCTTCAGCTTTTGTCTTGCTGCCTGGGGAACTACAGGACCTCTTGCGGTCAGAGCAGGATGGCAAGGAGGAAGCTCCTGAGGAGATATTTATGCGTTCTTACCTAAAATTGAATAAGAAAGTGGTGGGCATCTCTAGCTACAGGCAGGCGTGGGCTCCCCGGGGGCCTGACCTCATGACCAGGCATGCGAATGTTGATAAGGATTGATGAATTGTGGACAGGCTGGGCCTTAGCAGGTACCTACTTCATGTCAAACTCCAAGTATATTAGCAGCACATTCACTAGAATCAGGGTTTCGAGTAAGTGAAGGGCACAGACTATTCTTTAAGGATACCCCCAGAGCCTCAGCAATAGCACTCAGTAAAGGTGTACTGAATGAATGAACACCCCTGAAGAATGGGATCATAACAACTAGAGGGAAGTGAACAATTCACCCCTCAGTACAGCTGTTTCTGGGCTAGACTACAGAATGCCAGGACCAAGGTATGGGCTCCATCTCAGCGGCTCTCCTTCTACTTCTTTTCCTTGTGTTGATGCCTGCTTTCTCCATATTAAGGACCTCTTAAGAAGGAGAGTGGGCTGAAGACCACCTCTGTTTTTAAAAATATATTTATTTAAAAAATTATTTTATTATAGCAAAAAGCACATAATATTAAATCTAAAATCTTAGCCATTTGAAGTATACAGTTCAGTTGGGTTAAATCTGTTCACATTATGGGAAATGAGGACTATCTCTTTTTCAGAGCAGCTCCTAAGAGCTGAAAAATATATTCATTTCAGGAATGAAATATTATTGGAGAAATGGCTATAGGCTACCTATCTAAACTTTAAGTTCAATTTTCTAAAAAATGATTAAGGAATTGGTGCTATGTTTTCATGATTAAAAAATCCTTTCATAGTTGAACTTAAAAAAAAGAGTTCACATGGTCACCATGACTATTACAGATGCCTTTGCTGCACCTTTCAATTTTGGGCTTTCTGTTATGATCTAAAATACTTCAATGTCAAATTCTTACTTATTTCTTCTTTGATTAGATGAGCATCTTCCAAGTTAAATAAAGCTGGGTTGCCATCCCACATATCACCATTAGGTGCTACTGCTTGTAAAAGGACTGGGAGTGCCTGGGTGGATTAGTCAGTTAAGCAAACGACTCCTTGTTTCAGCTCAGATCATGATCTCAGAGTCAAGAGATCAAGCCCAGCATCAGGCTCCACGCTCAGCTGAGTCTGCTTGAGATTCTCTTTCTCCCCGTCCTTCTGCCCCTCCCCCAGCTCACATGCACGCATGCACACACTCCCTGTCTCTAAAATAAGTAAATAAAATATTTTTAAAAAATAGTAAAGGGACTGGAAATAGCAAAGCAAAACCTCTTTCCTTCCTCTCTTCTTTCCCTTTCTGTGACTTCTGGGTGCCAGCCTGCATGGGAGGTTCTATAGACACAGCAATAAAAAGACAGAATCTCTGGGTGAGACAGAGAAGTCATTACAATAGGACATGGTAGGGTTTGTTTTGTTTGTTTGTTTGTTTTTTAAAGATTTTATTTATTTATTTGACAGACAGAGATCACAAGTAGACAGAGAGGCAGGCAGAGAGAGAGAGAGGGAAGCAGGCTCCCCGCTGAGCAGAGAGCCCGATGCGGGACTCGATCCCAGGACCCTGAGATCATGACCTGAGCCGAAGGCAGCGGCTTAACCCACTGAGCCACCCAGGCGCCCCATGGTTTGGTTTTTAAAAGAGAGAGAGAGCACGCATGCGCCGGGTGGTGGAGGGAGAGGGTGATGAGGTAAGGGCAGAGGGAGAGAGAGAATCTTTTTTTTTTTAATTTATTTTTTAATTATTTTTTATAAACACATAATATATATTTATCCCCAGGGATACAGGTCTGTGAATCTCCAGGTTTACACATTTCACAGCATGGAGAGAGAGAATCTTAAGCAGGCTCAGTGCCTGACATGGAGCCCCACCTGCTGCACAATGCAGAGCCTCACATGGGGTCAGTCTCCCAACCCCGAGATCAGGACCTGAGCCACAGTCAAGAGCTGACACTTAACTGACTGAGCCACTCAGGCACCTTAGAGGTGGTGGGTTTAGAGGAGGGGAATGTCCGTGGTGCAGTAGGAAGACCAGTTCCCTCTGTCGTGGGGACGCATGTGAGGCATGAGATGGCCTGAACCACTGCAGGAGCTTCAGGGGTAGAGAGAGATTTTGGCTCTTGGAGCAACTTCATAGGTTCGTGTTTTTATGGAGGCCGTGGGTACAAATAGGCCTGTTGCCCTGGGCCACTGTCAATCACAGGTCACAAAATGGTTACTTGCTGACCTGTTTGGTTTGGCTCACATGGCTTTATTTTTTTAATGTGTGTTCCTTACGGTAATGAAATACAGATTTTTAGCTTCTCTTGAGAAATCAGAAGGTCTAGCAGCAATTAGCAAGAACCAAGTCACGGTTGCCCCTTTGGGGCCTCAACCCCTCGGCCAGCTTATTCCCTCCTTTAGATTTTTGCCTGTTTCCTCTGGACAGGGCCAGGATTTATTGAGTGTGTCGCTGAACCAGTTGCTAAACTGGTGAGATCTTCCTGTTCTATTGGTAAATAGCTCTTCTAAGCTTAGCACCCTTCTTGCTCGGGGTACATTCTCCAACAGCACACCCCCCAATCTATTTCCCCACTACCTGGCTAGAGAGAGGTCCCCTCTGCTATCCAGGGTCTCTGCCTCCCTGCTCCAGCGCTAAACCTTGCATCTGTTTGCTGGTTAGTCCTTGCCCTGTGCAGCTGAAATGGCCATTCAGTAGTTTGAACAATACTCCTGCCTTTAGGCGATGAACTCTGTGGTCTCAGGGTTGAACCGCGCAATCTTGCCTCTCGGAGCAGGGACTATGTTCACTCCCAAATCGCTTTGGAATTTTGTTTTTTTGTTTTTTTTAAACTTTTAATTATAAAAACTGTTTTATTTTTCAGAAATGTTAACGTTTCCATAGCATGGTGCTGAATGCGATCAATATGGAGAGGATTAGGTAAATTTTTATAACCTAAGGGAGACAGGAAATTATTCTTTATTTTTGTGGCTCCGACACATTAAAACACTGCGATTTCTGCCCCCATCTACTGAATGCCGCTCCAGAGACATATTCAAGTTCTTTGTAGTCAGTGTCAGGTGGCAAATACGGTTCACATAATTGATAATAATAATAACACACCCGTTTGGACTTTCAAACTACTCGCCTGCCCTTCGCAAACAGCCCATCTGTGTGAGCCCTAAAGGCCAAGCTCAGAGGAACCTGTTGTTTCTCCTCTAAGAACTTGGTCTGTGTCTAAAGAAACACTTGCTCCATTTTGATTAGAAACCAGCGGGGCTCCGGGCCGCCTGGCTGGCTGCTCTGTGCCGCGCTGTCAACCGGAGGGCCGATCCCCGGCCAGAGAGTCTGAGCATATCTTCAGGGTGACATATTTGATTACACAAGGGAGGGGAGCTGATTGCCAGGCCTCCCATCTGGAGAAAAAATTCTGGGTGGCAGGAGCTAAGGATAGGGTGATAGAAAGTGATACACCAAGGAGAGTGAGGTGAGGTGAGGAGAAGAGGCCGCCCTGGCCAGGTTGGTGTTAACGGCAAGGCGGCCAGCTTCGCCTCTGCCCTGCGTCCGTCTGAACTGGAACACTCCATGGGACTCAATCGTTGTGGGGTTCAGTTGGCCACGGATCTACAACACTCCCTTCTCCTCCTCACCCATTTCTCCCGGCCCCAGCAAACGAGCTCACTTCCTTGCTAAATGCTTCTCCCTCTGGAGCTCAGGCAGCAGCTTCCAGGGCCTTTCTCCCCCACACATGGGATTTACTGCTTTTATGGCTCTCCATCCACCACATCTGAAGCGGGGCTCCAGGCCTCCGGCCTCCCACAGAACGTGAGCTGCGTGATGCCAGTGGCCACACCGCCCGCTTGTGTGCTGAGCCAGCATCGAGCTGCGTGTCTGGCCTCAATCAGTTCAGTAAGAGGAACACATGTTTATCAAGCGAAGGGAGGCAAAATCCAGGCGAGGCAGGAAGCAGCATTGGCAAATATTAAGTGCATTTTCCAAAACGCGCGCTGCTTTCAAGGATCGAAAGCATAGCAAGACCTTGAAGTACTTGAGGAAACCTGAATGAGTCATGCAGGACAGCAGAGCCTGGCAAATGCGACCAGTAAAATTTCAGCCATTGAATGCGAAATGTGTTGTTACTTTATGTCACCTAAGAGCTCAGATGCATGTGTGATGCCCAAATGTCAGTCTCGGTCATTCTGAACAAATCAGAGTGTGCTATTGGGGTAATTTATATTCACTTCAGTTCTATTTTGAGATGTTTCATGTACTCTGTTGCTACTCTATTGGAACTGGTAAAGACCATTTGCTGAGCTCTTGCCATGAGCCCAGCCCCTTGTGAGACACTTTCCAGGTGTTAGCTGTCACCACGGAGCTGTGAGGTGGACGCTGTCCTCATTGTGCATGAGGAACCAGAGGCTCAGATTGGTTACGAGACAGCATGACCCTGAGCTTGGAGAGACTCGGTTTGCAAACGCTGCCTCTTACGATCTGGGGGCTTTAGGGAAGTTATTTAACCATAGTCATTAAAACCAGAGTATTTGGAAAGATCTCAATGTTTGTCTTGGCCAAACCATGTTGGGTCAGTACAGTTGGAGGAGCGGCGGTATGTGAACTCTGCATTGCGTGTAGGATATACACATATTTACGTGAACTTTGTGACTTCTTTGTTCCCTTTCACTGGGACGCGAGGAGAGGAGACTTTAAGGTCAGGCGGACTTTTAATTCCGGAATATGGAAGAGCCTGTTCGCTCCCAAGATGGACAGGCCTTTCTCTGGGACATGAAAGATTTATGACATGTTCAGCCAAAAGCTCCACCACAAAAACCTCATTGAGCTTGTTACACAGGATCTTCCAAATATCAACTCCGGTTAAAAGGGCCGTCTGGCCACCGACAGTTACCCACTGGCTTCTGTACAGCGCGCTATTGTGCAGTGCTTCCTCAGGAACTATAATTAGGGGATTGTGTAAGGCGTCTGCAGTGCACGTTCGAGGAGCGACTCTATTTGGCCCATGATGTCACTTGCTCACTCTGGTCCCTTCTCATCATATGGCCTTTGCTGTGATGCACTTGGCATCCAAGACACATGAAATCAGACCTTCCTTGAGTTTTCTGTGAAGTAATGATAGCACCTAGAGTGAGTCACTTGGAAAGCCTTTCCAAACCTGAAATAATTATGATGTAAGAGCTGAGAGTTCTGGGAACCTGATTTTCCAGCTCTTGTATCTGGACAAGTCTCACAGCCTCTCAAAGACTTTCTTTATCTGGAAACTGGGGGGCATGGTCCCCGCCATCCCAGTGGATTAGAATGTGTAGCATATGTAAGTTACTTCCCTCTTTCTCCTCCACTTCCTCCCATCAATGACCATGACCTGAGTTCCATCTCTTGAGTATCTCTCAACTCCTTCCATGTTTCTCTGTCTCCATGGCCACCATCATGGTCCCAGCCACTGTCTGCTCTTGCCTCTGACCACTGCTCTAGCCCTTGACTGGTTTGGGTGCGCCCACCCAGACATTCCCTCCAGTACACCACTGCTGCCTCCGTGATCTTTCCGGACCATCACTCAGAACTTATCCTCCAGCTTAAAACCTTCCAGTGGCATCTTTGTGCTCTTAGGATAAAGCCCAGATTCTTCATATTGACCTATAAGATCCTGCATGATCTGTTCCTGTCTATATCTGGAACCTCATGTCATGCCACCGTTCCCGTCACTAGCAGCATCACAGCCAAATTGACTTATTTTCAGCAACTCAAGTAGATCAAGAACTTTCCTCTTTAAAAGACCTTGGCACTGGATATTCCTTCTGCCTGGAATATCCTCTAACCTCTTCTCAACCCCTTCCCATATCTTGCTAAATCCAGATCCTTCTTCAAGAAGTAGTTGGAAATGCGACTTCTTTGGGAAATCCTTCTGAGATGCCTCTGCCCCATTATATAATTTCCTGATCAACAGTCTTACTCTATGTCATAGTGTATGTCATGCCTCCAATTAAATAATTACCTGGGAAAGTATTTGTTTAAAGTCTGTCTCCTGCTCTAGACTGTTCCTTCTACCCAGTCTTATTCCTAGAGTACCTTGTGGCACATAATGTCTACTGATAAACATTATGGAGGGGATAAACTTTGTTATTCCTCTATGAATTTAATTCTGCCAGTTTCTGCAGTCGAACATTCTTGGAGACACCTCTGCTCTTTCATATCCAGCCTCCTCTTAGTTGAGAGGACAGATGGCTCTGTGTGAGGGAACCCCACCTCTGGGTTCTCCTGGTCACCAGGGGCTGGTTGGACAGCATGGTAGGAATCAGTAAGAGTCATTAATCTGCCCTGGGTCAGAGCTAAAAAGAAGCTTGGGGTTCAGTGAACCCCATGGCCATATTTTACAGATGGGGAAACTGAGGCCAAGAGAAATTAAATGTTATGTCCAAGAGCAGAGCTGAGGAATGGATTCAATGACCCCACAATGTTCTTCTACGAGGTGGAAATACATCAATATAAAAATATACATTTATATGTGATTTGTAGACCATTTTGTAATTTTCACTTCGATCGCCTCAATGATCCTCATAACAGCCTTGAGAGGAAAGGAGGGCAAGCATTGTTTATCTTCACTTGACAAAGGAAGAAATAAGAGCAGAGCCTATGGGAGATTTATACCTACGCAAGCTTCCAAACGCAAGCGCCTGAGTCCCTGAGCTTCTGGTTCTTGGGTGGATGTTTTTCCTACTGTACTACCCCGTCCCTCTGACAAATAAATACTGGGGCAGCTCCATTTCTGGTAAGAAAAACACTGGCCAAAAATACCTTTGCTCACAGCTGTGAGCAAAGAAAAGTTCTGCTTTCTTGGCTTCCTTGCTCAGTTGGTGGTCGTGTCGTCCGTCCCCCACCTCTCCATCTGTCCGGTGAAGCTGCCCAATGTCAGGGGGCGAGACGGGAAGAGTGTGCTCGCGGCCGTCAGCCTCATCCGGACTTCAGCCCTGGCTCTGCTCCTTAGCAACCGCGTGACCCTAACTAGGCTCACCGGCATCTCTCTGAGCTTTGGGGGTTTGGCTATAAAAAGCAGTTGCTCATTGTCTCTTCCTAACTTTGTTCAGGATTGAATGAGGCAGCATCTTCAGGATGCAGAGAAAACAGAAGGCACTCCGTTAGCACTATTCGTCCTCATAGCAAAGGTAGGCTAGAGCAGCAAAGCTGAGAAGAGCACTGTCAGAAAGGGCCAGACTTTGGGTAGAAGAAGTATTGGGGGGTTGCAGAAGGGCCAAATGGGCCTTGGGGGTGTGGTTAAAAGGGGAGCAGTTTTGCAGGCTAAAGTGGATTATATTTTAGCAGCAGTCCTGTTGGCTGCCTCCTGGTTTCCCGTGAGTCCCCATGTCCCATGCCCTTTATGGCTTGTGCCTACCTGCTCATGCGGGAGGGGTTTGGAGTAGGGGGAAAATGCATTGGCCAGCAGGGGCCCAGTGGCTCCCCTCCCCTCAGTAGCACCAACATGTTGCCGCACACGCTATGTTTCCCATCTCTGCCTTTGGGTGGGGAAAGTGAAATAAATGGGAGAAAATGTTTACAAGTTAGTCTAATTGCCGACCTGAAGATGGTTTCATTTCCAAAGCCAATTGGGGGTTTTGTTTTTCTAAACTGTGACTTCACAGAATGTATCCAGAAGTAGTCCTTTAAGGAAGCTAACTGGGCTGTGAACCCTGTGGTTTTATGAGTGTGCTTTCTCCCAGGCCAGAAGTCGAAGTCTGAAAAGACCCAGCCAAAAAAGTTAAACTAGAAAATAGAAATTGAGAATGGTTTTTTTCATTGTTAACAGGTAGATTAAAATTTCATGGCAGACTCAGGAGCAAAGAGGAATGGTTGCAGGAAGAGGTGACAGGGGCTCAAAGGAGAGACACCAAGTTTAAAAAAAAAAAAAGAAAGAAAGAACGAGTAGAGCCCCAGTCATTCTGGGGAGGGCTGTCTGCTCTGCGGCGTCCTCTCAGGCAGGCGGGAGTCAGGGCCCTTGACCAGGTCCGAGGGCTGTGTCTTAGCCCGCAGGCTGGATCACTACATTTTGTCCACAGATCAAGGGCAAGTCCAGGGGCAGAACGACACTCCCCGAACTCCCACGTCTAAGATGAAAGCAGAAGCTGGAATAGCTCCTTTCCAGTGCGAAATCCCCACGGCGAGATTCAGAATCCCACACTGGCTGGGCCAGCTCGTCCCCTCCTTGCGGCAGGCAGATGCCGAGAACCAAGTGGAGTCAGAGGCATCAAATGTCTAACTGGGGAGTGAGAGACACTTCTCTCAGGATGAGAATCTGAATCAACCCTGCCACCAGAGCCCAAGGGCACCAAGTCCCTAGGTCAAGGCTGCCTGACGTTCCTTGCAAGGACATTGGCTGTGCCTGCATCCATGTGAGCTCTGCTCTGCTCCTGCTGCCACGAAATTCCATTTTGAGGGGCATGTCCTTTCTTTTAAGGAAAAGACAGAACTTTCTCTCCTCCACAAGCTTTTGTGGTTATATATTCCCCAGCGATTGAAAATGATGAATTCAACTGAATGAATGAGATAGTCAGGATGGCAAAGAAGTTGAGACATGTACATATTCTTTGAAATATCTTTTGATGTGAGTACATGTGTCGGGGAGGGGGTGGACTAGGAAGGCAGTCTATGGGCTAGAAAACTGAATTCTGGCTAGCTTGGGTTAAATCGCTGTTGAGACCAAGAAAGCAAGCGGGAAGTGTCTCAGTGGATTGGGGAAGGCACAGCGGTAGTGGTAGGTTGGGGCCATTTGTGGGGGCGGGCGGGGCTCTGTCTCCAGGCGCTGCTTTTCCTGCTTCTGCCCTTATCCCTGGGATCTCATGCACCCAGTGATGCCAGTGGTGACATGAGTGCTGACAACTTTAATTCTCTATCCCCTTCCCTTCTCTCCTGAGCTTGGGAAATGATATTTTATTCACCCTTATGTCCCCCAGGCAGCCTAAATACTCCACAGCCAACGTAGAGGACACGTGATCATGCATCAGTACTTCCGGTGCCCACCAGTGCCAGCCCCTCCATCGGTCCCATCATCCAAACATAAACCTGGAAGTGAGTCACAATCCCGCCTTCCCTCTCTGCCCTGGAATCTAATCTGTTAGCCCCGCCCGCAGGTTATTTATTTTCTTTCCATTCATCATATTCGTCTTCTCTCCTTCCCATCGCATGCGTTATTGCCTCGGTTCAGCCGTTGCCCCATATCTTTCTCCTGGCCTCTTGCAACTGCTGCCTAACCAGTCTCCCTGCTTCTACACAGATCTAGTCCAAGCCATACTCCATACTGTTGCTGCAGTGGGCTTTCTGATGCAACCCTCAAAAGTCTTCACCTTGGGGCGCCTGGGTGGCTCAGTCGTTAAGCATCTGCCTTCATCTTGGGTCATGATTCCAGGGTCCTGGGATCGAGCCCCACATCGGGCTCTCTGCTCAGCGGGAAGCTGTGTCTCCCTCTCCTACTCCCCCTGCTTGCGTTTCCTCTCTTGTAGTCTCTCTCTCTCTCTCTCTCTGTCAAATAAATAAATAAATAAATCTTAAAAAAAAAAAGAAGTCTTCACCTTACCCACAATGTAAAGTCCATACTCCTCACTAAAGCGGCAAAGCTCCCCTTGATCTGGACACTGACCAACTCTCCAGCTTTCTCTTTTATTTCCCTTTTCTAACCTCTTTCCTCAGCACGTGCTATCCTGCCCCTGCTTTGTGCCAGGCACCCATAGGTGAGAAGATATAGGGGTCACCATGACTGTCATGTGCACCTCTCTCTACAAGCAGCACTGTGCCTTTGCTCACTTGCCTATCTCTGTTGCTCTGAGACCACACGCCCGCCCCCCACCCCGCACCTATAGATAGGTGCACACTCCTCTTTCAAGACATAGCTTCAGGGCTTCCTCTATGCCCCAACCGCTCCCTGAATGTGGGGCTGGATTTGTGCACACAAACTACTCCAAGGCAGGTGCTGCCGCATCCTCCCTGTGTGATCCTGGGCAAGTCACTGTGTTATGATTTCCCATCGATAAAATAATGATAATGATGATATTGTAGGGAAGGTTAAATGTGACCCACCTTAGGCTTCAGCTGTGGTTCTTTTTTTTTTTTTAATATTTTATTTATTTATTTGACAGAGATCACAAGTAGGCAGAGAGGCAGACAGAGAGAGAGAGAGAGAGAGGGAAGCAGGCTCTTGGCTGAGCAGAGAGCCCGATGCGGGACTCGATCCCAGGACCCTGAGATCATGACCTGAGCCGAAGGCAGTGGCTTAACCCACTGAGCCACCCAGGCGCCCTTCAGCTGTGGTTCTTAAACTAAAAGATTAGCAAGGGGAAAATGACCAGTTAATTAACCTGTGCAGCACACATCCCCCAGGAGAAACCTGTGTAGGAAGCACTCATCCTCTGCTCATTGGGTAGAATAGAATCTGATCATCTAGGGAAGAGAAGTCTCTTTCTAGAAGCAGTGGATGAGTCCCTGGGAGATGTTGAAGGGTCTTTGCCTTTCCTCCCAGCTCCAACATTTTTGCATATGGTGGTGCATTTTGGTGGGAAGGCTGGAAGGTCTTTTACTGGGTCATGGAATATCTGAGCTGGGAAGGGATGGGGGCGATGAGAGGAGAAATGATGTGTGATGACAGGAGGAGGGATGAGGAAGAGCTGGGCTTCCTCAGACAGAGAGGGGAAGCAGGCTCCCCGCTGGGCAGAGAGCCTGACTTGGGGCTCGATGCCAGGACCCCAAGACCATGACCCAAGCCAAAGGCAGAGGCCTAACCCATTGAGCCACCCAGGCGCCCCTGATGTGGCTTTTTGAACACAGAAATGAATCCATTGCTTCCACAACCAATTTCTCTGAAGATGCCACCTTTATGTTCCAAATTTCTCATGTTCCACAGCCAATCCCATGCTCTTCCCACTCCCATACCGGGCCTGAAATTCCAGAATCTAGTTCCAGACCAGAGCCCAAAGTCCATTTCTTTGCCTGGGAAGAAGTTTGAGCAGCCTTCAGAACATGCCATGGACATTCATTCACACTTCTTTGTCTTTTCTCTGTTGGGGTTCCCTATGGAAGTCCTTTTACCCCTTGGTCCATGCTTTCAAAGTCTAGCAGAAGCCATGCAACTTGCCTGAAGCTGGAGATGTCAAAAGTATCAAGGTCACACTGTGTCCTCCTTCCTCCAAACTCTAAGATTGCTTGTCTGTACATATGATTTGGGCACTAACCCTATACATCTTTGCACAGTGGTAGCAACTGGTTTCTAAGTTTACTCAGAACCAATGCCATGGTTTTCTTTTTCAACTTTAACCTTTAAATAATTTTAGACTGATAGAAAAGTTGTCAAAATCATAAGAGGAGTGCTCCCTTATGCCCCTCACCCAGCTTCCCCTAATGCTTCCATCTTCCATAACCAGGTACAATGATCAAACCTGGGAGAAATTAACGTCCGTACAATACTGTTAACAAAACTGTAGACCTTATGAAGAGGGATTTCCCCAGTTTTCTCACTTATGGAGGATCCAATCTGAGGTCCCACCTCAATTGTCACATCTCCTTCATCTACTCCAGGCTGGGAACCATTCTTCCATCTTTCCTTCTCTCACTCTCTCGTACTTGACACTTGTGAACAGTATTTTGTAGAAGGTTCTTCGATTTGAGTTTGATGTTTTCTCAAGGCTAGACAGAGGTTTTGCAATTTTGGCAAAAATAAAAGAAGTGATATTGTGTTCTTCGCATTTGTATCTGGGAACACGATATCAATATTTCTTGTTACTGGTGATCTTAGCCCTGATCCCTTAGTTAACATGGTGTTTGCTGAGTTTCTCCAAGGTAAATTTACTGTTTTTCCCTTTGTAATTAATAAATACCTTGGGTGAGATACTTTAAGAAAAATGTAAGTATCTTTTTCTCCTTAAGCATATGCTCACTAATGTTAACATCCATTGATAGATCTGCCTGCAAAAATTATTTCTGTGGCACACACCATGTATGCATCCATAAACAATTGTGTGAGATAAGTAATCCCCTATTTAAACCACTGCAATAGGGTGTTCTATTAATTGAAATTCTTTGAACTGTCTTTTTAATGGAGCCCATTATAACAGGATTTTTTAAAAGATTTATTTATTTATTGCAAAGAGAGAGCAAGCAGGGGAGGGGCAGAGGGAGAGGGAGAGGGAGAGGAAATTTCAAGAAGACTCCCCACTGAGTGGGGGAGCCAATGTAGGGCTCGATCTTACAACCCTGAGATCATGCCCTGAGTGGAAATCAAGAGTTGCTTAACTGACTGAGCCACCCAGGTACCCTTTAACAGGGTTTTAATCTGACAATGGCACAACCAAATAAATAAAAGTCTTCCTTCCTTCTTCCTTCCTTCTTTCCTTCCTCCATCCATCTACCCATCCAATATTCCCTCCCCCTTTTTTTTTGTAAAAAAGATTGAAGTACCAATACTTATATTTCTCCCAGTTACATTCTAACTGATGCCCCCTACTCCCTGTTGTTCTGTTTGAATTGTTATACGAACTTGCTGTTATGGCCAAACACATAAGCCAAGATGGAAACCTTAATTTCTTTGAGCAGATGGTTGTCAAAATCAATCTGAGAAAAGAGGTGCCAAATTGTTTGCTGGAATGCACTATCACAGAAAATGACTGTCGTGGGCATCTGTTGTTTTTGGCTTCTCAGAATCCCTCATTCCTTCTTTAGGTCACAGCACCCATATCTCCTTCACAGCGTTTGACCTCCCATGTTCTTAGCTCATGCAGTTTAGTCAGGTTGGCCTACCAGCTGACACCCAACGTGAACACATGCCCTAGGCCGGGACAGAATTATCCACCCCTCTGGCCATAGCTATTGGTTGAGACACTGACATCTGGCTCTAGGTGGTCATTCAGAATCTCCTCCAAGGTCCTTGATGGAATTAAGAGAGTGGGACCTAAGCCTGTAACTTCCACTGGACATCTTTGCCACGTGGGGGAAGGACAGTCTAAGAATGAGGCCAACCTAATGGAAAATCACAAGATGGTTGACCAGGGGCTCTCCCTCATGATGTTAATTGAACACCTGGTTCTAGCTTGTTCTGAACCATATATACCTCAGAACTTTCCAGGTGCATGAGCTAATCAATTCCCCTTCATTGTTTAAGGCAGCTTGAGTTGATTTTCTGCTACATGTGATAGCATGTGCTCAGGGCTTTTCAGGATTCAAAGATGAGCCAGATGTGGCCCCTCCATTCAAGGAACCTTCAACCTAGCAGAGAATGTGAGACCAGTGCACTCATATCCATGAGAAAGGAGGCCCATGCCATCAGCTTGAGCCACATGAAAGAAGCTTAGCCACAGGACCACAATGAAATGGGTGATGGACACCAGCTGGGGAGAATCTGGAGCACTGAAGAGAAGGATCTTATTCCCAGCAGAGGGAAAGACTTGGGCAGGGTCCAGCTGTGGAAAGTGTAGAAAGCTCAGTGTGTATTTTGAGGTTCTGTAGGTCATCCATAGCGACTGAAGGGTAGAGGTTAGGTTAAACAGGAAGATTTGGGGAACATAAACATGACAACTAGAGAAAAGATTTGTTTGAAACAAATTATGGAGGCTCTGATTGGCAGTCTGAGGGATTTGTTGGGCAGGAGGAAGGTAGAGAAAACTTGAGTAGGAGAGTGAGATGTGGAAGATTAATTTGGCAGCCATGAGTGGAGTTGGAGAGGAAGGGTTGGAAGGCGGGAGACCTGTGAGGAGGCCAATGCAGTTGTCCGGCTAGACCTCAGTGCAGGGCTGGGAAGGACCAGATGGAAAAAAGAGGCCTGGAGGCGAATGGAATCCCAGCCTCTGAGAACATTCTGCAGAGCAGCCTTGGCCATATTTGCTCAAGAATCTTCCTTGCAGTGTCATTTGAAAGCCATACTTTTTATTTCATGCTAAACATTGTCAGAGGGAGCAGTGGCAGATTCATCCTGACCATGAGCCAACTGGCCTGGCATGCACACTTTTAATGGCATTCCAGACCTCAGGGCCTGGCAGACTCCCTCAGAGCCCGGCCCCTACACTGGCTCCTGTTTTACCCAGAGTTAGATGTCAGGAGGGAGCATCTGACTTCTCACCTGGTGGCCTTCCCAGAAGAAAGGCTCCACAGTGAGACCCGAATGAGGTCTCTTGCATGAGACCTGTGCAGCTTGGCCTTCTAGAGATGCCACAGCTTTGGTTTCAGACTCGGTACCATTCTGATCACACCTTCACTCCTGCTCTCCTAGCCCCTTACTCCCAGACCTTGAGCGAGTCCTGTGGGCACCACCATTGCTGATGCTGGTCCAAGTCTCCACCCTCACCCACGTGCATTAGTGCAGTGACCTCTCTGGTCTCCCTGCACCTGCCTTTGCCCTTCAACAGTCTGTACTCAACAAAGCAGCTAGAGGAGTCCTTTAACATCACAAACCAGATCCCCTCTGTCACCTGTCTTCTAAAACCCCCCTCATGGCTTCCTGCCTGATTCAGAATAATATCCTAAATCCCTACAATGCTCCAAAGACTCCACATGATTGAGCCATTGGTTACCTCGTCCACTTAATTCCCTACTACTCCCCTATCTCTTTGAGCCTTTACACTCATCACTCTCTCCCATCTGCTGACCGCTCTCTTTGTCTTCATGGACCACAATATGGCTCATCATAATAAAAACTGGCCTCTGTCAGGATAGACTAAGATATGCTGCAGTAACAAACAACCTCCACATCTCAGTAGCTCAGATTACAACAGGTCCTTTCTCTTTCACCCACATGTCTGTCATGGATTGGCAGAGTGGCTCCATTCATCAGAGTCAATCCAGGTTGACAGAACAGCCACCATCTTGAATGTTTCTGGTTTCCGTCCTATAGGAAAAGAGACTCTTGAGGGTCACATAACAGCAATTAAATATCAGGCTCAGAAGAAACACAACCACTTCTGCTCATGCTCTTTGGTCCGTCACTGGTTTCAACCACAAAAGAACCCAAATGTGCGGTCTTACCATATAGCCAGGAGTGGAACGTATGTGATTATTTGGTGAACAGCACTAATGAAGACCACAATGGCTGATTTTTTTTGTGTGTGTAGCATGTATCAGAACTTCTTGGAGTGGGGGCACCTGGGTGTCTCAGTCGGTTAAACATCTGCCTTTGGCTCAGGTCATGATCTCAGGGTCCTGGGATCAAGCCCCACATCAGGCTCCCTGCTCAATGGGGAGTCTGCGCTCCCTCTCCTTCTGCCTCTCACCCTGCTCTTGCTCTCTCAACTCTCACTCTTAAATAAATAAATAAATAAATAAATAAATAAATAAATAAATCTTTAAAAAAAGAGCCCCTTGGAGTATCTTCCAGCCCAGCAATTGTGATGCAGCAAAGGATCTGAAAGGGTGAGGTCAGGCATGGAGGTCAGAAGTGATCCTTTCCTAAGGGTGGATGTGGAGCTGGAGCCCAGCAGAGGAAGAGCTCCCTGTTCCCCCACCTCTCGCCACCCTCAGACTCACTGTTTCCTTCCCTCTCCTGCCCAATAAAGCTCATTAGTCTTGCTTTCCAAAGCTCTGGCCTTGACCCATCTCCACCCTCCAAGCCAAAAGTACACCAGGGTATTTCTACTTCTGTTGGCTGAGCTCTCAAGTCCCTTCTGTGTGGAATGCCTTCTCTTCCCCCAGCTTCACTCTGGAAAATTCCTACTTACCTTATAAAATATATGCAAGCGGCCACCTCCAGGAAGCTGTCCCTGATACCTTTCCCCACCCCCCGCCTCAGCTGGATTTATGGTTCATCCTCGACTCTCTCAGAATGCTGTGTTGTCTTTCTCACTATCTTCATCATGTATTTTATACTGTTTCTGTCCCTCAGGTCTGGGGGCCCCTTGAGGGCTTTATCTTTATGTGCTTTTATCTTTATACTCTTCCCTGGTAGGAGGTAGATGCTAAATAATTAATTGAATGAATGAAACCCAGACACAGAGCCGGAAGTGGGTTTAAATTCCTTGCATACACCACTTTAAAGAATTTCTCTAGTTAAAATAATCTACTCCGTGTGTTTGAAAACCTCCTCCTTGTTTGTCATGGCTCTCTGATTTCTCAGAGCCTTAACTCTTCTCTCTACCTTTCTTGCCTTCTGTCTGACCACTTCTTCCCTCTGTCGCTGTCCCCCAGTTGCCAGGGTGCTCTGGGCCACCTGCCTCACGTGTTTTCTCAAAGGAGGTGAATGAATCTTGGAATGTGGATGGCCTGCCCTTAGGTTTGTCTCCCTAAGTGGGGTGCAAGTGCAAACATCTTGAGAAGACGCCTGAACTTGAAGCGTGGGAAGAGGGTTTGTGGTGTTGTTGTTGATGTGAAGATTTAATGAGACAATATGTATAACAAGTTCTTACCGAGTGTTGGCCATGATGTTCATGCTGAGGTTGGCTTCCATGACAGGTGAGAGAGGGAAGCTCGGAAGGAAACTGAAGGTAGAGAGCGCAGTGAGGCTGTTATTTGCCCCCAGCCAGGGCTGTGTTACTTTTGCCTTTGTGGGCCCCCTCTCTATGGGAGATATTAAAAATTATATGACCACATGGCTTTATAAAGAGGAATAGAATCCAGACTGGATTTCTTATGACATAGTCAATATTGTTCAATTTTTCTTCCTATTTAAAAAAGTATTAAAATTGATATTTAATTGAAAGGACCTCTAGGGGTGCTTGGATGGCTCAGTGGGTTAAAGCCTCTGCCTTCGGCTCAGGTCATGATCTCAGGGTCCTGGGATCGAGCCCCGCATCAGGCTCTCTGTTCAGCAGGGAGCCTGCTTCCCCCTCTCTCTGCCTGCCTTTCTGCCTACTTGTGATCTCTGTCTGTCAAACAAATAAATAAAATCTTTTAAAAAGAAAGAAAGAAAGAACGAGCGAACCTCTAAAAATCTTGTGGCTCCTAGCCAAGGTGTCTGCTGTGCCTCATGGCTAGGTCAGCCTGAGCCCATTGCTGTGCTCACTGCTCCTGGAACGCACAGGGCCCTTCCGTCCTTCTGGGCCGCACTGTTCCTTCAGCCTGGACTGTCTGTCCCTCAGCCCACCCCCACCCTTTGCCCTCATCCACCTGACAGATTCCTGCTCACCCTCAAGGCTCAGCTCAAATGTCACTATTTCTTGCCAGCCTTAGCAAATTAAAATACAGGGTGCCCAGCTGCGTTTTGGATAAGCAACAAGTAACCATTTTAATGTAGGTTTGTCCCAAATATCGCATGTCCCAAATCTTACACAAGACACAGTGATACTGAGAAGTTGTGGTATGTCTATCTGAAATTCAAATGGTCTAGCGGTCCCTGGCTCATTTTCCTCTCACCTGCTGCCGCTGGGGCGTTCCCGCGCTCTCTGCGCACCTGCCCGGGTCTGCATTCTCCTCCCTGCTCCCCTCACCAGTCAGGGGGCCAGGATGTGGCAGTGCTTTCGTTGTCACCCTTGAGCAAATGGGTGCTTTCCCTTTATTTCTTTTTATTTATTTTCAGGGATGACTTGGCAATATTTGGTTTTAATTTCATTCAGGGACGTAATGAGACCGAAGTTAACTATTGTGTGGGGTCACAAGCAACAGTTTTGTTACCCAGGTGTCTTCCCAAGAAGACACTCCGGATTCAGACCTTTCATAACCTGACGGAAAAAATCCCCAGAGCCCGTGGCTGACAGCTTCGTCCCCTCCCTGCCACTGTGCTCTGAGATGGACGGTGTGAAGGTTTGGGTTCCCTCCTCCCCCCGCAGTTCTGGGGTCAGATCGCAAATCAGTCATGACCCAAGCAGGACTCTGCATGTGAACGCGGTGGTGCTTTTGGTTTTTAAGACTTAGGTTCATGAAATTCTGATATTGTGCCTTTACCTTAAGAGCAGATTGATTCTTTAAAACGTTCTTGTAAACCTTTGCCTTGCTCAGCACTGGCCACAGAGGAGAAAACTGGCCTGGGCCGAACTCATGGGCACAAGCCCCTGGGAACCACCAGATCATGGTGGGGGGACTCCTTATCCAGTTCTCCCAGAGTTCTCGGCAGCAAGAATTAGGAGCCTGAAGCTCCACAGAAGCAGCTTTCCCTTGGAGGAGCACTGCACGGGGGAATCAGCCTAAGACCACACTTGTGATTCAGAATAATTCGAGCCTGGTGAGGATGTTCAGTAAGCATGGTGAAAGTTCTCTTTTTTATTGCTAGGAATTTCCCAGCTTTCAACACATTCTCCCTTACGTGGGAGAAATTCATTTTCACATTCTCCCTTTAGAAAGGAAATTTCCAAAGCTGACCGCTGGTTAATCATGCTGAGCAGAAAACCACAGTACCCATGTGTGCATGTGTGTGTGTGTGTGTGTGTGTGTGTGTAGGGGTGTGTATGCGGTGGGGTGTCCTTCCCGTGGGAGCTGCCCAGCAGTTTCTGTGGCTCTACCGATCTCTAACCCCCTCTCTGCTCATCCTGATGCTTATAGGATCAGGCAGTAGTTCCAAGGGATGGTGCATAGGTGTCCTGCCAAGAAAACAAGGCAGCAGGCAGTTCCTTGGCCCCACCCACCTGGGGAGCACTGCACACCACAACCCTCCTAGACTGTCACAATGCTTGTTGGTCTAATCAAGGTTCTAATAAGTTCTGCACTTCTCTTTTTTAACCTGAAAATGCTGTTTGATGTTATTTAACTCAATGTTTTCCAAACTTATTTGATCAGAGAACCACCCCATTCTCCATTTGTTTTTGAGGAGCATATCCCAATAGCAACCCTGGGAGCCTACTTTGGGGAAATGGCTCTAAAAAGGGAACAGAAGGCAGCCAAGAGTTTACAATCTTTGCATTCCCTCTGCAAGTCACTAACTTTGTATCAGAATCTGGCTGACAGAAAGCATGGCTGGCCCCAGCACAGCCCTGGCAGAAGGACTCCGATCGCAGGCCCCACAGAGGGTCCCCCCAGACGCCGTGGACTCTCAGTGCAGGGGGCCAGGAGCGTCAGGAAGGAAAGGGCATTTTGGGCAAAGCCTGGCACTGCTTTGAAGGCTGTCTGTTGGAAAACCTCAGCTGGCAGACACTTGGAATGAGTTTTCAGAGTGTCCGAGTTTTGTTTTGGGTTTAAAACACCACACAGGGCTACCTTTTCATAGTCACAAGGCTGCCTGTGACATAACACAGGGAGTGTGTCATCCGAGGAGGAAGCATGTTCTCCTTCCCAACCCAGGGCACTGGCATTTCCTCTCTTTGGTGTGTTCTTCTTGCTACCAGAATACACTCGGCTCAAGGCCACCATTTGCACCGACTCCAAGGACTGTCATACAGAAAAATATGAATGGTGTCCCCCAAAGTCGTGCAGAGTGGTGGCTCCATCCAAGTGTTTGCCTGGTTCAGGGCAGAAGCCAAGATGCTCATTTGTTGGCGTTCTCTGTTTCTTCAATCCTGCCTCAGTGTCACCTCTAATTAAAGCAGGCCCTATTTTTCCCCCTATTGTAATAGCCTCTTTGTATTCTTCATAGCATTTATTATTGCCTGGATCACTACATATTTTTACTTTTTTGAATACTGTCTGTCTCCACTAAAATAAAATATCAACTACACAAGGGCAAAGCTTTTTGGTTTTGGACACTTTGGGATGACGAGTGCCTTGAATAGCACCCGGCAGAGGGACGGCACACCGGAAGTATGGGTGGAAAAAGTGAGGAACATTGTTTCAAGTTTGTTCTCCCTTGGGTGGGGATCGGTTGTGGACAGCGGACGGGCAAGGCCATTGATGGAACTGTGGGACGGGCAAGGCCATTGATGGAACTGTGGGCTGTGTGGTGGTGAAGGCGGGGGCGGGCTTCGGGTCTGGGCCCGACTGATCCTAAATGCTTGGGATGGCCGCCTGGGCTAGCTGTGGTCCCCGGGCACAGGAGGAAGGACAGAAGGACAGGGAGCAATAGAAATGAGTTTTTATTTGTAAAAAGTTACAAAATGATATTGTACAAAAATAAAGTCTGTAGAGAACTTTGGTTGTATAACACAAACGACTGAGACAGATCAGAGAAGTCAGAACTTCCAAAGAAGTGCACTCCCTACCAGATCAGATGGTAATCGCAATGATACAGAAAAATCACAAACTTTACCCTTTTTGTGGATTTGGTAGAGTGATTAGCTTCAGTTAAAACTTGCTTGTGGTGATGCTGGGAACGTGCTGTCCACATCCACTGTGTCCTAGAGCCCCTGTGAACAAGGACTTTTCATGGGAATCGGGGTGGGAGGGGGGACTGAGGCTGACCCCTGGGGACGCCAGCCACCAAGTCTGCCAGGATTGTCTGAACCAGACAGACGGTCCTGGGGCTACGTCACAATGTGCTTCACGAATGACCAGACGGCTGGGTCTGTCACTGTTTGAAGCAGGTTGCTCTTCAACGAGGTCCCCACTCTGGCCCCAGGGGCAGGGGGTTCCTTTTACTTTATCTCCAAGTTGTACAAGGGGAACAGAAAAGACAGGGACAGAATGATGGTGAACTTGGGTCTTTTGGGGCTTGGGGGAAGGGATGTCTGCCAAATGGTGCCTCTTGGTTACTTTGCGAAATTCACATGATTGTTTGAGGGAGGCCGGTAGGTCACTTAATTGCTAAATCTGTCATACTTTCGGGCTATTAGCCACTCGGATAGTGATAGATGATTTCCTTGATAAAAATCCCTTTTATGAAACATGCAACAAACTCTTAATATAGGGCCCAGTTCCTCGTGTCTCGTCAGCTGCCAGACAATCCCACATCTGGGACTTGTGTGAGGAGCTGGTTTTTCCCACCTTATGCCACCACCCCTCCAAAGGCTTTCATCGTGCAGGTAGGACATTCTGTGGGCATGAGACTCGGTGTGTGTATGCGGCTGGGCCAGATATCCTCCCTTCTGGGCCACCTCCTTCTGACAGGGACAGCGACTGCTGCCCCCAGGGGACAGCCAAGGGGCTTTTACGGCACCCGGATAGATCCCGTTTCTGGAAGGTGGGCCACGTGCTCCCTGGCTGCGCTGGGCGTGAGCACGTTTCTCTAGAAGACAGTGGTGGATGGTAGGACAGAGGAAGAGTCGGGACAGACCATGGCCAGCTGACAGGATTTGTATCTTACTTTTAGGTCAACACTGACTCCAGGACTACTTACTAAAAGGGATTTAACCTTTCATATACATGGTTATGCATGTCATAGATAGATACACATGGAAGGGAGTAAGGGCTTACATACAACAGCAAGGGGAGCGTGTGGCAGACCTGCTCAGCGATAGAACAGCGAGGACGTAAAACCAGAGCCCACGGGTCTTTGCACACGGCTCCCGAGAGTGGGCCTGTCAGAAGCGCTCCTTCTGACGCATTCCTTTTCTCAAAAATAAAAATAGGGAAGAGGCTAAAATGGGGGGGGAGATGAGGGAGGGCTTTTCTAAAAAAGGTAAAGTAAGTGATTTTTGCCTACTGAGAAACTTTTTAATACTTTCAAAAGCATGGACCCTTGTTCCCAATCAAAATTTCCTTTGTCACTTTTCTTTGCATTTTGCGACCACATATACTTTGGCACCTTGAAAAGAAACTTTAATAAATAAGGGGAGAAAAGAGCAACTCATTAGTGAACAGTAATAAATAACAATAACTTAAATCTCAATAAATATCTTCTCTATATTTCTGTATCTGAAACAGATGCATTGCATCGAGTAGCTTCTCTGGTCACTGGTGACCATGCTTAAACGGAGCTGGGGGGGTATGTAACCTCTGTCTCTTTGTAAACCGGCAGGCCCAGCGGGTCCCCCTGCCCCAGGGTGGCTGGGGGCCTTCCCCACTTGCTCTCCTGCAAGAATGCTGCCCAAAACCACAACTGGTTTCCTGTTTCCAAGGTCATCAAGGAAATACCTTCGGGTTTGTTTTTAGTCACGAGGACAGCCTTTTTGGTTCCTAGCCAACTGCTTCCTGCCTCACACACCAGGTTCCAAATCCATCACTGACCGACCGTTGGCAAACCATGCTGGCTTTAGGAAACCTCAGGCTTCGACTTTCAAATTCAAAGGTAACGATCTCTTGTGTCTTTGCTTTTGGTGTTGTGTTGTGTTGTGTTGTTTTTTCTTCCTCCTCTCCGGGGTATGTTTCCGCTGAGTGACAGAAAAATAAGCCTTTCTTGCTTTCAGCAGTAAAACGTCATGACAAGGAACGACAGCAGGATGACCGTTTCCCAGGTGTCTCCAGATGTGTGAAAATAAACCACAGGAGATACACTGGTCTGGTTTCAAGTGCATCCGCAACTGCGCCCGGGGCCGGCCTGTGGCGGGCTGTGTCCGATGATGGGAAACACCCAACCAGGGACCCCAGCCCTGAGCTGCTGGTGACATCGGCTCCCGGCGACATCGGCTGCCAGCAGGGAGAGTCCAGATGGCTGTTTCCTCTCCTGTCCAGTTCTCTGTAGCTGAATCTCCCTCTACCAGGCTCCCCCAACGGCTGCCTTCCTCTTCCTCTTCCTCTTCCTCCTCCTCCTCCTCCGTCCTCCGCCTCTGCCTCCTTGGTCCTCATCTTCCATTCGGGGCTAACATTTCCTGGGAACCTTGGTCCCTTTCTTTGCACTGTAGCAGGAATGCAATACACAGCAGTCTCTGGAGCCGGAGTCAGACACACCCACACCTTTTAGCGGAATGCTTTCTTAGAATATGGTAAACCAGGTTGTCATCTAGAAATGACAGGTCATCATCGTAGGCGATGGGTCTGCAGCAAGCCTGCCCGACTTTGTCACTCACCAGCCTCCTATTTTTGGATAAGTTCTTTAATATTTTGTCATACATTGTCTCGGCCGCATCGCAGGAACCGCTGCAGTACCGAAAAATCAGTTCCTCCTTGGTTTCGTAGCCCAAACCCAGGTCAGTGACGTTTAAATGTATCGCAGTCAAGACACAGCCCCGGTTTCTGCCCCGCTGACCTCGCCGCCCTTTCCCCCTGGAACCTTCCGGGCTGCCGGCCGCCGCCTGACGATTCCGCTCTCTCCGGGGTGGCACGGCCATTTGCTTCTCGGGCGATCTCTTCAGCCTTCGGATGGTGGCCTGAATAAAATCCATGACGTCGTCAAACTGATCAGAATAATCCTCTGGCATGTTTGCTGTTCAGCGAGAAAACAGAAAAGGTCACGTGAGACGACAAGGAGATGACAAAGCTCGTTTCAAGTGGGCTTCTCCGGGAAAGTGCCTCCAAAGTTAGCCTAGCAGGGACCCCCAGTGGAACCAGCAGCTGGTCAGACTAAGTGACCAGTGAAACCTTCCCCCCGCGCCCGACCCCTACCAGGAGCAGAGGTGAAAATGCACCCTCAGAAGGGAAAGTATCCAGTTAAAAGAGGAGACTAAAATAAATGAAGGGATGAATGGATGAATGGATGAATGAGGAGACTAGCATGCGGGGGCAGACACACTTCCTTGCAGAAAACAAGTCCTCAGAAGCGCATCTTCCGTTTGAATAACATCTGTTTTTTTTTTTTAATTTTCTATTTTTTTTTAAGATTGTTATTTATCCATTTGATAGATAGAACACGAATAGGCTGAGCTGGAGACAGAGGGAGAGGGGGAAGCAGGCACCCTGTGGAGCAAGGAGCTCGATGCAGGGCTCGATCCCAATATGCTGGGATCATGACCTGAGCCGAAGGCAGATGCTTAATGACTCAGCCACCCACGCTCCCTAACATCTGCCATTTTTAACCAGTCTGTGTTGCAGTTGCTGTGAGCAGGTGGCTCCTTAAAGGCCGTTTTTCTTGGCTGAGAATCGGAGCTGGAGTAGGGGCTCTCAGATGGAATGAGGAGGCAGCTCTTCTCAGAAGTTTGAGAACTTGGGGTTAGAGCAAGGATTCCCAGTCTCTTGGAGTTTTCTGCTCTGTTGCAGCATCTGCTTTGGCTGATCAAGTACGAGGTGAGGAACTGTTTGAACAATTTAATGCATTTCTAAAAGAAGAAAGCCGTTTAAACCCCTCATTATTAGGGCCTAGAACTCTTATGCTCTCCTCATCCCCATTTCAGGTAACTTAGCATGTTTAGGGTTATCTGTGGCTCAGAAAAAGACACCTTGAAGTAGTCATTGGCAAGAGTGAATGTATTTTGCTGAGACCACGGTAAAGCAGAGAAGGATTACTTTATGCCTGACTCCTGCCGAATTGTTTTGTCATGGATTTTTTTTTAAAGGCTTATTTATTTATTTACTTGGCAGAGAAAGAGAGAGCACAAGTGGGGATGCAGCAGACAGAGGGAGAGGGAGAAGCAGGCTCCCTACTAAGTAACGAGCCCTATGCGGGGCTTGATCCCAGGACCTTGGGATCACAACCTGAGCCAAAGGCAGACACTCAACGGACTGAGCCACCCAGGGGCCCCTGTCATGGACTGATTGTTAAAACACATATCAGGAATCCTGTGTGTAAAACAAAATCCAGCTAAGGCAATTTAACTATACCAATTGCTTGATCGATCAATTGATAAGTCTATTGATGAACACTGATCTATCTAGATTATGCAGAACATATAATCTAGGATACATAGTAATGAAAAGAGTGTAGATTGTGTGGAACCCCTAGAATGCCTCATTGTCTGATATCTGGGATTTGGCTTTGGAAAGTCCTGCTGGCTGGAAGTCACGAAGCTGCTCCCACCCTGGTCTGGGCCCATTGTCTCTGTTGGGATCACCGCAGCCGCCTTCAGCTCCCTCTTTCCAGCCTTACCCTCCTTCAACCTATTTTCCACTCAACAGCCAGAGCTGTTAATGTGGGTCATGTCCGCTCTGCTCCAGACCCTCCAATGGCTCCCCATTTCTCTTGGAGTAACAGTCAAAGTCCACGCTGGCCTAAGGCCCTTGCTGGCCTAGCCATTCCTTCTCCTCCAGCCTTTGTCACCTCTGATCTCTTCTACTTCTCTTTTCCCTTACTGCCTCTCCTCCAGTTTTCCAGGCCTCCTCACCACTTCTCACACATAGGGTTTCTCAACATTAGCCCCACTGACATTTTGGGCAGGATCTTTCTTTGCAGTGGGAGGCTGTTCCCCACATTGCAGGTTGGTGAGCGTCATTCCCGGCCTCTAGCCAGGAGATGCCAGTGATATCCCCCCACCTTTCCTAGACATTGCCAAATGTCCCTGGGGGCAAAAGCACCCTGGGTTGAGTATCACAGATCAGACACAAGCAGGAGCTCGGGGCCGTTGTGCTCTCTGTTCCTTCTCTGTATGTAACACTGTTCCTGCACAGCACCCAGTGGCTCAATCCCACAACCCTTCAGGTCTTTGCTCAAATGGCACCACCACCAAGTCCAGCCCTGACCTCCATGTTTAAAATACAATGTGTCCCCAAGCCCGAATCCAGACCCCCTTGCCTTGCTTCCCCACCCTCTACCATAATACTATCTTTCAGCGCATTATAGAACTGATTTCTTAAGTTTTTTATTTGTTGTCTGTCTTCTCTGATAGAAAGTCAACTCCAGGAGGGAGAGAACTTTGCTTGGCTTGTTCCCCCATGGATCCCAAGCACTTAAAATAGGATCTTGTCCCTGGAAGCCCACCATAAATTTTGAATGAAATAGGGCACTTCATAAGGGGAGAAGAAGGAGTCCTTAATTTTTCAAGGGGACGCTTAGACTTCGGTTAAGAACCACACCATCATGAAATAAACAGCTCCCAGGTAAACAGCCCATGACGTCACATGGGAAGCAGCCATGCCGAGTGACACCGTCATTTTCCACCCGAGAGTGAAATATCTACCTGGCCTGCTTCCTGCAGCAGGCAAGTCTCTCAAGGTCTGACTCCCCATAGGGCTTGTAAGGGGCTCTCTCTGGGAGGACTGGTGTGGGAGGAGCTCTGATTCATCATTTCCGCGGAACCACTTTCTAACGGAACTTCTTTAAGAAGTATTCTTCTTAAAATACAAAAACCTGGGCGCCTGGGTGGCTCAGTGGGTTGGGCCGCTGCCTTCGGCTCAGGTCATGATCTCAGGGTCCTGGGATCGAGCCCCGTGTTGGGCTCTCTGCTCGGCAGGGAGCCTGCTTCCTCCTCTCTCTCTGCCTGCCTCTCTGCCTACTTGTGATCTCTTTGTCAAATAAATAAATAAAATCTTTAAAAAAAAATACAAAAACCTTGGGGCGCCTGGGTGGCTCAGTGGGTTAAGCCGCTGCCTTCGGCTCAGGTCATGATCTCAGGGTCCTGGGATCGAGTCCCGCATCGGGCTCTCTGCTCAGCAGGAAGCCTGCTTCCCTCTCTCTCTCTCTTTCTCTGCCTGCCTCTCTGTCTACTTGTGATCTCTCTCTGTCAAATAAATAAATAAAATCTTAAAAAAAAAACCTTTAAATCACTCTGTATAAAGAAATGAATGGCTTGAAGAATGAGCTCCTTATGCTCTTTGTGATTTTTTCCAATAATAAGCTCTGAAGAGGAAATTAGATGTGCTCAGTTTCAAAAAACCGTACTTGTATAGAAATCTGAACTTCTAAAATTGGTATTTTAGAGGTGATTAATCAAAGTTCCATAAACGTCTTCATGTTCCCCCAAAAGACCCTTTGTGTGACAAAAGGACTCACATGAAGGGACCCCCCCCCCCAACTCTATTCAAGGATTCTTGAATAGATCAGTAACTTAAGAACCTGGGGACATAGAAAGTCAAAATCGATTAAGAACTGAAGATTAATCAGAAATCAGGATGAAACATTACTAAACTCTTAACAGAAACACATAGGAAAACATTCGAGTTATAAAAGTTCAACTTATATTGGTTTAGGGACTCATTAATTTATGCAATGATAAATTATATACTTTTATATTACTGGAGTTATAATAACAATTTGAATCAGTATTTGTTCTTATTTATTGCCTGATCCTTTCAAAGTTCCCCAAAAATCATTTTCCCACCTTTTTTTATGACATTTTGACTACATGGCTCTGTCCATTGGTTTTGCTTGCAGGTAAAATACAGAGCACCCTGCTAAATTTGAATTCACATAAATTGCAAATACATTTTTCGTATAAGCAGCCCTAAATGATGTTTGCAACATACTTATACTTTGTTATGAGAATGTTTAGTTCCTTTATTTAAAATTCCAGTTGGCTTTTCAAGGTGAAGAGTATAGCAGAGAGAATGCACCAGCCGCTTATGCTTTAGGATAAGGGGGTAAACGGATTATTAATCCTGAATCAAAAGGCTTCCAGGAACCTGGGAAGCAGTCAATAAATGCTTGATGTAAAAACCCAAGGATATAGCTGGTACGAACTTTTCCTTCTGGTGGGAAAAATCTCCCTCATGCCTGCTGGGTAATGTGGAAATATTTATTGAAACCCCAGTTTTAGGCTCCAAATGATTCTCATTGAGCCCAGAGGTTTTTTTGTTTTTTGGGTTTTTTTCTTCCCTTTTTCCTTTCTTCTCCTTAAAAAATAAAGCATAAATAAATAAATAAATATTTAGTTTGCAAGTTTTACATGGGTATGAATTTTGGAAACCAGAAAAGGGTAACATTCTATTTTCTATGACGGGTTGGGTGGGTGGCCGACATCGCCGCTGACCCACATTAGATTTTCCAAACCACAGAGCAAATAGGCCTGTCTCTTCCAACTAGATTCCTCATTCCAGGCCTCTTGATGCTGACTGAGTTCCCTTATGGAGAGGCGCCTTAATTTATCAACACGAGGCACTTTGGGGGCACGAGGAGCTCTTCGCTTCACTGTGCCTGTTCTTAGAAATTCTTCAGAGGCCTTGAACCCCGGGCTCTGGCCAACCCAAAGCTGCCTCTATCTTCCAAGAATTCATGGAGCTGAGGGGAATGTAGGGGATTAGGGTTTGGATTAGTTCCCTAAATTAAAACTTAATGGCATATCACTTTCTTCTGCATCCTATAAAGGGCTTGGCAAAATGTCAGCTATACAAACAGCCCTCATGGGTAGTAACTTTGATCGTAAAATACTTGCAAACCACAAAAGAGGAGCATCATTTTTAAAAAATAGGTCAAACACTTGCTCATTTCCCAGACCCGCTTGGAGGATATGTCTTGGAAAATCATGTCTAAAAGCTAAAGTTTTTGAAAAAAATCAAAATACTCAACTGCATTTAAAGTGACCCTTCAGTATGCAACCAGATATTTTGGCATTATTCTCTTTAAAATATTTTAACTTTGATGTGTCCTTTGTATAAACAGTGTTATTTAAACAAATGAAACCTTGTACTGGGGGAATATTTCTGGGAACAAACCGTTCACAGCAGAGACCTTGCCTCCCTTGATTATGGGGAAAGACAGTAAAGTCACCTCAGGAACACAGGACTGGGATATTGACCATTTTGTAAAGGTAATTGAGTTTTTATAGGAACAATGTAAGGATGCAGAGTACTTCTTGTAATAGCCTAAGTAAAAAGTACATAATTCAAAACATTATCTTAGTTAAGCAGGCATCCCATGGACAAAATAGTCTCCTAAATATTAGATTTCTCTTAAGAACAGTACAGCTTAATCAAAGGGGTCCTTTTATATTCATATCAGGTTGTCCGCCCCTCTGCCCCAGCCAGGCTGTTGAGTGTGTGGGAGGGGGGTGTCTAAGCCAGCCTTCAGCTTGTCTTCAACCCATGGGCCCCAAAGGGAGGCAGCACAAGGAGAAGACTCCTCCCCCAGAGTGCGAGTGGGCTCTGGGGACAGAGGGAAGGTCCCTGAGGCTCTGAGAGTTCCAGAAAATAAAAGGGGGGAGGGGTAGGGCTAGATCCTGGTACCCACAGTAGCCTCTCTTAGAGGAACAGTCTTCCAAGCCAGAGTCAGCCTCAAGGATGCAGGGGCCCCAGAGAAAAGTCCCGACTATTTCTTTCTCTGGGGGAAGACCAGCATCTGTACTCCACTGTAAGGTAGGCCAGCTGCTATGTACCAGAAGGGCAAGGGTTAACACACTGAGGCCCACGGGTGAGCTACTGTGTAAGCCAAGGCCACACATGTCTTACTCCAGGTAGTGCCCATTCCAGTGGGCGCACGTTGGGGGTGGTGGCTGGGGGAGGTAAGGTCACGGAAGGCTATGTCCGGGCTGCTGAGGTGCTGGGCAGCCTGTCCTCACAGGGAGAGCCTCCCCGAAAAGGCTGTTCACAGATAGGAGGCGAGGGGAAAACCTGGGGGTGGTAGTATTTAATCGGATATCTTTACCTGCCTGTACCCCAGATACCGTCCTGACTGCTCTATAGAGTACCCACATGCAGAACACAAGTTTTATCGACACACACATATACGTACATACATGTGCGCACATGCATGTTTATATGAAAAGAATCAGTCTGGCTGATAGAGCTTCTCCAGAAAATTCCCAGCCCATGTCATTCTTTGGAATACATTATTTTTACTTTTCAATAAAGTATAAACGTGATTTTTCTTCACTAATACTTAAATACTGAAATATTGTAAGTATTAAAAAACTTGAAAGTTCCTCAGATTACAACATTTCATCATTCTATGTTTTAAAATAACAGCTTCCTTGATGCACATAAAATATTACCGATATAAAGGAGGGACGGATGCCTCTTTTCCTACAACATCAACTTTAAGCCCCACAACATCCCTGCAAGGGTAACTAGGGACTGGGTATTATTTTCACTTCACAGATCGGGAAACTGAGGCTCAGAGAAGATGAAAAGAAAGACCACGTGACTCATAAATGTGGTCTCTTGGTTTAAAGTTCAAACTTAATCTAAGACTCCATGCTATACCTGTTTCTAAATACAAAAAAAAAAAAAAAAAAAACCCCAAAACAAACAAAAAAACTTACTACTATGCAGCTTTTTAAGTCTCAGGGCATGTGGTAATTTACTCCGGAACAAGTTGAAGATATGCTGATTTCACCTGTACACATTCACCAAATCCAGTGAGAAACAGACATTCTGTTGGAAAATTCAGCACAAACTGAGTTACGTGAAGTAGATGCTAAACTCGGACTCCTGCGGGCCACGGAATACAGTAAGTCGTCTCCGGGAAGGGAACAGCCATGCTGTTCAGGGCCACCTCCCATGCCCTGGCTTTTGCATATCACTCTAAGGCAGAGCTGGCAATTTCCCAGTTAAAAACCGGAAAACCAGCAGCCAAGGGCGGCGGCGGATTCCGACAGAGAGGCCCCATCTCCGGAAGCTCCTCAAACTCACTCTGGCACCAAACGACGAGGCTCTCGGGGCAGAGCTAGAGAGAACACGGCCTCAAATTCCAGTCTGGGGTCAGTTCCTGACCATCTGGGGACGTTGGGCCAGTCACTGAGTCCTCCTGAGCCCCACCAGACCTTCTCTGGGGCCCTCCCCAGTGCTAACGGCCTGAGATGCAGATGGCCTCTGTCCTGGGGGCGGCGTGGTGGGGGGGGGGGGGTTGCTGAAAACATTCATTTTGGGTGACCTCTGTTCAGGGAGAGGCCCCCTCTGGCTGTCACCCCAGTGGCGTTCTGCCCAGGGCCCCCGAAAGCGCACAGGAGGTATTTTAAGGTCTCGAAGTTCTTGACCTTTTCAGTTTACCTCTTGGCTCAGTGCATTGGTTACATCTGAAATAATCACCACGGCATGTCTCTCAACTCAACATCTTCCTCTGCCCCATGCAGGAGAGGTGAAAAGAAGTGTAGAAAGGGTGCTGAGTCTCAAGATACCCTAGGTTCTAGGGAGTTCTAGGGGTTCCTAGGGGGAGGCATCCTTACACCTGAGTCTCCATCTGTAAAGGAAGGGATGGAGCTGATGGCCTCGGAGAGGACATACTCCACCAACACGCTGTCAGCCTTCCGTCTCCATAGACGGGAAGTCGAATGCTAAACTTGTCATTCTCTTAAAAATCTCTATTTTATCCATTTCTGTTTTCACCGCTTCAAGCATGTTTGGGTCATACCCAGCTTATGATTCCAAGGCTCGAATCCCCCACTGTGACTGCTACCAAATGGATCACGGGTCCAGCCCGCCTTGCAAGCTGTTGACTCTTGTTCTATTTGACCTTCGGCGACCTCTGAAATGTGTGGTGGTATTCCACAACCATGTTCTAGTTCTCCAAAAAATTCTACAGAGTTTTGTCATCTGCTCCTACTTATGTGTTAATTTTACCACTTATTTGAATTAATTAAAAATAAAAAGCCTATGGGTCACTAAGCACCAGAATGCAGATACATGTCACATTATGTAACGATCATCGTCGTTTTCCAATTTTAGACAGAGTACTCTCCCAGATTAGATAGACCGGCCTAGTCCTTGGGTACTCCTGGGTTAACTTCAAGAGGGGTCTATGGCATCTAGTTCCCTAAGAGTAACTCATCAGTTGAGGCCGTTTACTAAGTCACTGTGACCATTGCCAGAGCTATAGTGCATTCTCTGCATGACCCGTGGTTTGTTGACAGGAAGGCATGACATGGGTTTATTTGAAAAGTATTCGCTTTGTAAAAACACCAGTGTTTAGTTGTTTTAAAAAAGCATTTCTGGGTCCTCTCAAGGCAGAAGAAAAAGACCCAACTAGTATGCAAACCATTTCAGAATATAGAAAAAGGAGCCCTGAGTATACTCTTAAAAGCCACTTTGCTCATCAAAATGCCATTTTATTTACCATCTCCACCTACTTTGACCAACATCTCACACGAGTATTAGATATACAATCTTGAACTTTTATCCCACAACTTAACTAAGAAAACCTGCCATGAGGGTAATGGAAATTATTCCAGGAAGACAAATAGCCCCGAAACCTCACCGAGGAAGAGACAGATAGTGTATTCATTTTGCCATCAGATTCTGATTGCCCGGCTCTGATTTCCACCTATGTGGTCCACGCTTCATTATAGTTACGTTAATAATTTTACAGTAATACAGCAGGGCTTCCCTGGAAGGAAAATGTCCATCCTCTTGCTTTTAAGTCACAAACACACCCCACAGGGTGTCCATTTGTTAACTAATCCGTGAACACCTGGTGTGAGCTAAAAGCACTTCACGGTCAGCAGTAAACACCCCCACGCTAACGAGTGCACCCCATGAGCTCTGAGATTGCATTTATGAAAACCTTATGGGAAGGTGAGAAAGTTACCCAGTAAAATTAAGCACTCAAATAGCCACTTGGGAAAAGAATCCCTTGCGGTGTTGAGGCAGGTGGGTTCTGAGGGGAAACTCCAAAAGGACCCTGGGAACAAAGGAATCTTTGCTTCTCCCCTCCCACAAAGCCCTGCGTGAGGCCAGGGGCCCCACAATGCTCCGGGGCTCTGTGTTCTCATTCCCTCAGACCCTCCCAGGGGCCCACTGAGCGGTGGCTAAGAGGAACGCTGATGGTCTGAGGGACTTGGGCAAGCAGAGGACAGGCAAAAGGAGAGGAAAATACAGGGGGTAAAAGAAAAGTGTTCCCTGTCATTTGAACCAGATTCCTACAGTCAAATGTGAGGAGGGACTTGCTATGCAACGCCCCCCTCCACCCCACGTGAAAGAATTTACTGGCATCTCAAGACTCTTCATGGAATCAGCTATACAGGCCATTCAAAAAATGATTGCATTTACAAAATCAGCCTTCCACCTCAGTGAGAAGGGGTGCTTCTTGCCCATCTCACTCATTTTACTGTGAGGCCATGCTGGGACCATGCAGGCATGTGTGGCTCCGGGGGAAAAACCAGTATTGGTGGCTCCTGACGTAGGACACATCATCAGGAACTCAGTATTCTGAGGATTTTTACCTGAATCTCGTAACATGGACAAAGTCACACAAATCCCAATTGAAGGGCAAGTCTACAAAAGAGCAGGAAGACAGCCTGAACTCTGCAGAACCTTCAGTGTCATGGGAAGAAAAGGCTTAGAGCTATTCTCAAGGAAAATAAAGAAAGGTGATCAATGGGGCACCTGGGTGCCTCAGTCGGTGAGGGGTCTGCCTTTGGCTCAGGTCCTGAACCTGGGGTCCTGGGATTGAGTCCCATATCGGGCTCCCTGCTCATCGGGGAGCCTGCTTCTCCCTCTCCTCCTTGCTTGTGTTCTCTCTCACTATCTCTGTTGTTATCTCTGTCTCTCTCTCTCTCAAATAAATAAATAAAATCTTTCCCCCAAAAAAGAAACATAATCATCAAATGCAATTTGCGGGGGCGCCTGGATGGCTCAGTGGGTTATGCCACTGCCTTCGGCTCAGGTCATGATCCCAGGTCCTGGGTTCGAGCCCCACATCGGGTTTTCTGCTCAGCGGGGAGCCTGCTTCCTCCTCTCTCTCTGCCTGCCTCTCTGCCTACTTGTGATTTCTCTCTGTCAAATAAATAAATAAAATCTTTAAAAAAAAATGCAATTTGCGATTCTTGATTAAGAGGAAAAAAAACAGGGGCGCCTGGGTGGCTCAGTGGGTTAAAGCCTCTGCCTTCAGCTCGGGTCATGATCTCAGGGTCCTGGGATCGAGCCCCGCATCGGGCTCTCTGCTCAGCGAGGAGCCTGCTTTCTCCTCTCTCTCTCTGCCTGCCTCTCTGCCTACTTGTGATCTCTCTCTGTCAAATAAATCAATAAAATCTTTAAAAAAAAAAAAGAGGAAAAAAACACATAGGATATTATTGTCACAGCTGGGGAAATACGAATATGGATTGTGTATTGGATAACAGTATTGTTAAACTTCCTGAGACTGATCATTGAACTGTTGTAATGTAAGGTAATATCCTTGTTCTTAGACGGTACAGAAGCATTTGATGTTATGTTTGTAACTAATTCTCAAGTGGTTCAGGGGACAAAAATGAAGCAAAATGCTAACAAGAGGTCAGTCTTGGTGAAGGACACGTGGTGTTTATTGTACTATGAACCATGTACTGTGAAGTCCCATATGAATAAACCAAGATATGCTGAAGTGGGTGGTTCCATATTTCATTCTGGCCAGACACTCACGGCAAGGTTCTGGGCTTCCCCCGTCTGCCTGTCCACCTACCCAATCATATCTTCGTCGTGTAATTAGGATCCAGAATTGTGATGGTTGTCATGGATGTATATTAACATGTGTCTTTGAACTGGAAATGAAGTCATATCTTTTCTGACCACAAAGTCCATTTATCTGGGCTAATTTGTTTGCTAGTTTCCCAGGAATTAAAGAAACTAAATTTGCAGCTCCAAGATTTCACTACACATATTTCACTTCACATGTATGTGAAGCCCACCACCCTAATGGCCTGGAAATTACATCTGGTATGACTATTAAACTTGTGATTCAAAATTTTAGGTAACCTCTTAGAAGTGTGCAATAGTTTTTCAACATTCTTTCTGCAGATTTATAGACAAAAAAGATTGAAGACTTTTAAAACCGTGCCTTTCCACCTCCATGACCTTATTAAAGTCCTGCAAAAAGTGGGTTTGCCTCTCCTGAGCTAACTGGTAGATTCCCAATAGTGACCCCAGCTCTCCCTGTGCAAACTCACTCCTGCTCCCACCATGGGGGTCACTCTGGCCCTTATGCAGTGGCCCTGGATTTCCCATGTGAGTGTCCCCTTCCCCAGGGCTGAACAGGACTGCTCTGAGAAAAAGTACCTCCCGGAAGGCCTCCCAAATTCTGTCAGCCTACAAAACATATGAGCAGAACTCACTTGTCCCCACATGTTAGGAAGCCTCCTCTCACAGCAACAGGCATTGGTGGTATTGGCATATGTACAGAATTCACGTTTCCTCCTTAAAAGCTGCTGATCTGGACTTCAAAGTAGCCACTAATAATAGGAGCCTAGGCCCACTGCCACCCAAATGGAAATGAAAAAAGGCCTTAGGGGTGTCTGAGTTCCTCAGTGGGTTAAGCGTCAGCCAGGTCAGTGCATGACCAGCTCAGGTCATGATCCCAGGGTCCCGGGATCGAGTCCCTCTTGGGACTTCTTGCTCAACGGGGAGTCTGCTTTTCCCTCTGCCTGCCGCTCACCTTGCTTGTGCTCTCTCTCTCTCTGTCAAATAAAAAAATAAATAATTTTTAAGGACTTAAAAAATTTAATATTCTCTACTTCTATTAGCTGACTCTTTGGACTTTCTTGAAAAATCTGTGTTTCAGGGTTAGTGAATGTATTTTTAACAAGCCAATGTTTGTGTTTTCTTAATCTACTAATATGGGAGCACAGTCTGTGTAAAGCCAAGAAATACTGGCTTTGATACCAGAAGTCTGAACTCTGGCTTCACCACCTACTAGATTCGTGACCTTGAGCAATGCTTGAGGTCCCATTTCTTCATCTGTAAAATGGGATACAAGTATCTCCTCCCGTCCAGTAGAGCTCAAACATATTCAATTTTTGGACAAGCTACAAAACTTATTCGTTTAAAACAGAGTCAACCGGGGTGTCTGGGTGGCTCAGTGGCTTAAAGCCTCTGCCTTCGGCTCAGGTCATAATCCCAGAGTCCTGGGATCGAGCCCCACATCGGGCTTCTGCTCAGCAGGGGAGCCTGCTTCCTCCTCTCTCTCTGCCTGCCTCTCTGGTTACTTGTGATCTCTGTCTGTCAAATAAATAAATAAAATCTTAAAAAAAAAACCAGAGTCAACCATCTGGATAGCCAAAAGGTGTTATGACAATAATTTTAATATTCAGTTTTTATTTGTAGTTATTGACTTCCTTGAGGATTAATACGTTGATTCAATGGTGCCTGTGCCTAGAACATGCCCTTTATTGTGCCCTTTTAAAAAATGAGAACACAATACCTCAAAATGAAAAATATGCCTAATGCTACAGACTCCACTCCCAAGCAGCTCGTGTGCCTGAGTAGCTTTTACAGTGAGACGGCTTTGCAGCGAGAGCCCGCACCCACAGCCACCTGCCGGCTCAAGATACTCCTATAGCCCTCCACTGCCATCAAACACAGCAAACCCCTCCTTGTCCCAGATTTATAGCATCTCATCATCTGGGGATCACCTGCGGAGATCCCCTAAATTTCATACCACTTCCCGCCACCTGTCCTGCTCTGGACAGGAGGTCTGGCCTCTTCCTTGGAGTTACCACCTGCCTTTCCCCATATCATGGTCATAAATTTGCCCATGCTTCTCCCTAGTCTGGAATGTGTCTTTTCCCCTTTCCCTTCCCTTCCTAATACCCATCTTTCAAGTACCAGCTCAAATCCTCCCTCTTCCCTGAATCCTTTCCTGCTGTGATCTCCAAATCCCAGTGACCTCATTGCTAAGAATTCTTACCATGACCTCAGCTAATATAAGCCCCTTGGTAGACATATCTGTCTGACAATCCGCCCACCCACCCATCTGCTTCTCCATAGTTTACAACCAGACCATAAGCTGTTTAAGTTCACCATTTTGTCTTTTTGATGCTACACAGCACCTAGCACATGAAAGATACTTAATACTTGCTTCTTGATTGAGCTCAAGTGATTAATTAAAGAATAAGTGTTTTAATTGAATGAAGGTGCAATGGACCATTAAGTGCTAAATGAAAAAAGATGAAAGGGATGTTGGGGGGGGGCGGACTGCCTTTATTTTTATATCACAGAAAGTAGAGTCTTTTCAGCATAATTCTTAGGCTGTCGGATCAGCCGAAGGTCCTAAGACCGGCCAATCCAAATTAAGCCTGAAATAGATTTCTCTAAACAGCAACAGTGTAATATCGGTCTCCAGACTGGGGCCAGAGTGAGATGCTGGTCTCAGATCTCAAGTGAGGAATCCATTCCTCCTGAAAGGGTTGGACATGAAATTTCTTGATTTCAAAAGCCTCATCCCAAAGGGCTGTGTCCCCTTCCAGCTTAGATATTTACTTTATCATAGCACTGCTCATCACATAGTAAAGAAGAAGCAATAGGTAAATGGTGCTTCTTCATTCCAAGTTCTATATCTCATAACATAACATTAGTTTGGAAAGCTTAACATTGAACTAGCTTCTAGAAGCTTCCTTTGCTGGATAACAACAGGCTGAACATTTAGTAAAGTTCACCAGAAGGGTTTTGCTGTGTTTCTGAAACATCTTAAATTAAGCATCTTAAATTAAATATCCAGCAGGGATCACTTAAAGCAGAAATACTCAATACAGGTGGCCTATCACCCACACTCCCCTATCACTTACACATATGGGTCTGCCTGCCTTGGCTCCCTTCTCCCCAGTGGGGGAAGAGGGTCTCCCTAACATGCCCATGGGAAGCTGGTGAGGAAAATTCCATAGGAACTCCATGGGCTCAAGAAAATGGGCAAGGGAAGGAGCTGTGAAACCTGGGAAGAGCCAGGGGGCCTGAGCCGGGGAGCAGAATCCCAGGCAAGGTTGGCCTGACCAAGTGTTTACCAAATGACAGACTTTGGGGCCCCAATTTGCCTCCTTGTAAGGCTTGCATTTCTTTCACTGTCCATACTATGTTGTGCTGCTTGAAATCCCACCATTTAGAGCAACGTCTTGGCAGAGGCTGAAGGAAAAGGTGGGAAAAAGGCTTTCATCGGGCTGTTGGAAGAAGGAAGATGGCCCCTAATAACAGCAATGCTTACTTATCAGGCACGGGCTTTACAAAGCATTTCCTCATTTAACCCTCAGAGCAACCCCTGAGGTTGCTATTTCTATTACAGAGAAAGCTGTAATAGCGTCCCTATTTTCCAGGTGAGGAAACTGAGGTTTGAGAGATTAAGTAAGAGCTGGTTGTGTGCCAAGGCTGGGACCCAAACCCTAGTCTGATCCAATGGTGGGAACTGGAAATCTTGTTTGTTGGGACTCCCTGATTTCTTGCTCTGTGCCCTCTTTCTGCAACTTATGGGAACTGGCACCCTGGGAAGAGGCTCTAGCCTAAGAATACTGTGACCTGTATTTCAGTTATATTATGGTTTACACCTAGATTTGTGTGGGCTGGCCTGGGAACTGGATAGCTTAATTTATAAAATTGTTTCCATAGGAAATTTCATGATGTGTTACCCAACTGGGGGAAAATAGTCTCATCGTATTACAATAAGTTGTGTATTACCTGTAATTATAATTTAACAATGCCCAATCTTTCTTCTACTTGGCCTCTGGTCACACAAGAAGTCTGCCTTCCTGGTCCAAGGCTGTTCACGTTTAGTTCTGGTTCACAGTACTACTGGATTGTACCACTGCTGGACATACTTCCACTAGTTAGTATGTTCTGTGCAGGCAGAGACTTTTGTCTATTATGTGTACCAAGGACCTCCCAGCACTTAGGACAGTGCCGGGCCCATACAGGCACACATACATTCATTTGTTGAATGAATACATGATTTCAGATAGCAAATTTTAAAACCACATGCACTTTATGCTTTTGCTTGTGAAACACATTTAGAGCTGTCATCCACGGCCAAGATCTGACATACAACTAAGATGAACTAACCTTTAAAAAATTCAGACAACCTTGTGCAACAGGCTTTTAGTCTCTAGTTGACCTTCCTCCCACCTAAAGTGTTTTCCCCTAAGCAGCAAAACTGAATGCTCTGCTCTGTGTCTCCGTGATTGGGGGAAACTCTGGTCCCGGTTCAGCCTACCTGCCTCCCACCATTGTGGAGCTCTTGCACTCTGGGCAAGCTGCTTTACCATGAGGAAGGGAAGGGGTTAACTGTGTCAGCTCTACAAGGCTATGAGATCTGCAAATTTCACCTTCTAGGTTCCTCCCAGCCTGCTCTAATCATCCTTTGGAGAAGATGTTGGCAAAAAGCAAAATACAAGAAAAAAGATCACTAAAGGGAAAAAGATGTCCTTGGATGCCCCAAAGGGAATACCACAAGTCCTTGAGTTTAGACAAGTTCACAGTTGCCACAGGAAGCAGCCACATTTACTTTATAGTGAACCTGTAGGCAAGCAAGCGAGCCAGTTACGCATTCTATGTGGGTAGTTCACCCTGTGAAAATGCTAGGAACAGAATTCTGGCTGTTTCATTTACACTAGAAGCAGCAGGACACCTGCAACCTCAGGGGTGAGGGTGTGCAGGCTAGCCAGCCCCCTTCAAACAGCACAGAGTGCTTAAGGTGGCACAAAAGCACCTTTGCTCAATCACTAAGTCACAGGCATTTGAAAAGTGGAGGGTCTATTTTCCCAACGCAACTCGTGACTTAATGTTTTTGTCCCATAGCGTTAACCAGTCGCACGGTGTACGGTGTGCAAGATATAAATGTCAGCACCGTGACGGGAGCCTGCTGACCCTGGTTGAGCGTTCGAAGTCTGCACGCTGTCATTCCTCTGCCTTCCCTGCACTAACAGCTTGCTACCGAACTGAACATACCTGGAAGAAATCAACTTGGCTTAGAACACAGCTCAGTTTCTCTTTGGGAACATTTCTGTTTCAAGTATCCTCTAGGATCTATTGGGTCTTCTAGCAGATAAAATGGAATTGGGTGTGTTCTGCTAGTTCAAATGTAAATAGAGTAGTAGGAATCTTGGCCATTGATGACTTAACATCAATTCTGGAAAAGGAAGTAATCTCCCTTCTCCCACCAGTCCTTTGCACACCACCACCCTCCCCTCATCAGTAGGATTAATGCTACCCTGCTTGCTTTGTCACTGGTTGTATCTTACATGGGGCACAGATTTTCTTTGGGTATTATCAAACGAAATGTTTCAACCCTGACTACACATTAGAGTTACCTGGGAACATTTAAATCTCCCAAAGCCCAAGCCACACCGGAAACCAATTAAATCTGAAGCTCTCAGGGTGAGGCCCAGCATCAGTGTTCCATTAAGGATCCCTGGGTGATTCCAGTGAGCATGGGCTCTCTCCTTCTGAGTCTTTTCCCAGACGACAGTGAGGGCAGGACCATGAAGGCCAGGGGACCAAGTCTTATAGCCACTGGTGTTTTGGAGTAGAAAGGCCTCCCCTTACTGCAAGGTTGTAAACTGTTCACGGAGTTGTAAAGTACGTATGTAAGTTGGCCAAGTCAGAATTAGTTAAAATAGAGCCAGATGGGGCACCTGGGTGGCTCAGTGGGTTAAAGCCTCTGCCTTCAGCTCTGGTCATGATCCCAGGGTCCTGGGATCCAGCCCCACATCAGGCTCTCTGCTCAGCAGGGAACCTGCTTCCCCTCTCTCTGCCTGCCTCTCTGCCTACTTGTGATCTCTCTCTTTCTGTCAAATAAATAAATAAAATATTTTTTTTAAAAAATGTAGAGCCAGAACCAGGGGCGCCTGGGTGGTTCAGCGGGTAAATCATCTGCCTCAGGCTCAGGTCATGATCCTGGGATTGAGCCCCAGGTCCGGCTCCTCGCTGAGTGGGGAGTCTGCTTCTCCCTCTTCCTCTCCCTCTCCCTCTGCTCCTCCCTCGCTCATTCTCTTTCTCTCTCATAAATAAAATCTTAAAAAAAAAAAAAAAAAAGAGAGAAAGTGGAGCCAGAATCAAGAGCCAGTATTAAATAAGCCTAGGTAGACAGGCTACTAATATGCTAGTTAGACTTCCATGAATTAAGCTTCATAATCAGACACAGTCATATTTCTCCTGAGCTTTCTGATTAGAGAAGTATTGTCTAACACTGTGTTCCTGTTCCTCTGGCCTAGGCTGTTAGAGTGAATGAAAAGCCACTTACTCAGCTCTCATGGGTACTATTCTGAAGACAGTGATACTAAGGGGCATTTTAAATTTAGGTTTCTATTAGAGAAACTTTTATGTACACTAAGGTGGATATTCATGGCTGAAACCAAAACCTTTAAAAATAAATTTATATAACTAATTGACAGAAACTCTTAAAACAGTTACTTTAATTTCAAGACATCAACCATGTTCTTTTGCTAACCTTAAGTCACTCCTGAAGTCTTAATTTGGTTTAGAAAATGCACTATTTCTTCTTTCTTGGGACTTCTGGAAGAAGAGGCTTTTATTGTTGTAATTAAGCATAAAATAAACATCACATTTCCTGCACTGCATTTTCAGCTCAAGGCCACTAGGTTTGGGGGACTCACAGCTGACTTTCAGGGTTGCTTCTCCTGTGTATATGACTTCAGTTTGTTTTAAGTGGAAAACAGCTAGTGGGATAATGGAAGGCCATAGTGGCTAGGGTGACATCTAGGCTACAGCTCACTATTGCTTTTGGGGGGGTTGTGTCGAATTTTCTACATAGTTCCCCAATAACCTTTAACTTATAATGTATGCACATACCCTGCTTAATGCAACAAATAAACTGAAGAGCCTAGGGCAATTTATATCAAATCATAGTTGACATGCCCTAATAGAGGTCTATCTAAAACATTTTTGAGAGGTAAATCACAGATTTTTATTTATTTATTTGTATGTTCTTTTCTTAAAACTTAGTATTGTCATGTGTGGAGCCAACTACAGCTTTTCCCCCTAGTCCTAGCTAGCACTATTTACCCTTAAGCCTTTCTAGAACCGGAACTTTTCTGAACAGATTTGACACTGCCCAGATGCTTGTTCTGGAAATCGAGGCCCTTCTGTGTTTTCTCTGACTCGGGCTTGGTTTTGGAAAAACCTCAGCCTCTTCCCTTGCAAGGATGGAAATACAACTGTTTCCAGAATTCAGCACAGCCAGGCACACCCAAACGGATAAGAAAGGAAAAAACAAAACAAAACAGGAGTGCGTGTGTATATTAGGGAAGCGGAGAAAAGGGGACAACTGTGTCTTTTCCTGCGGTGCTGGTAATGATTGGGGGGAAATGTTCATCCGAATGCTAAGCGGGCAGCAAAAAAATGTGATACCCTCTGGGCTAAGCAAACCAGCCTGTGCCCCGTACGGACGGGGCATCAGGGCTTTTGGGCAGCAGGCGACAGGCACACCCTGGGAGGGGGGCTACCGCGCGGGCGTGGGAGGCCGTCCCGCCGTCCCGGCTGGCTTGGGGTGTGTGCGGGCGGCAGGTGGGGATGCGTGGGGGTCCGCCGGCGGCCCCTCCACGCGGGGAGGGAACGGTTCTTACAGTCACGGCTCAGCGCGAAGGGCGCGCGGCGGCGGCCGAGGGAGCGGTCTTCGGCGGGCGCCTCGGGAGGCCTCTTACCGGCGGGCAACGGGAAGGCGGACGCGGTGTGGAGCAGCACCAGGCAGACAGCCACGACATCCCATAACTTCATCTTAGAGTCCCGTCCGGCGGCGGCACCTGCACGGGCGGGGGAGAGGACCGGCGGAGGCGCGTTAGGCCGGCAAGCCCAGGGCGCGGCATTCCCGCGGGTCCCAGGGCCCAGCTCCAAACTCGTCACCGCCCTCCTCCAGGACGGCTGCAGCCCAGCGCTTCCCTGGGCATCCCGCGCCCTCCTTCCAAGTCCCCAGCTCACTCCCGGGTCCCGGGGGCGTCCCAGGCGCGGCTAGGTCTCCGCCTCCAACCTACTACCGACCTTCACTCCAGCCAGCGGATCCCAGGGGCCAGAGTTTCCGGCCGGGCCGGTGCCCTGGCAGGTACCAACACGACGGCACCACGATACCTGGCCAACACGACGAAACCCGTACTGGTGTCCCCACTGCCCCATTCCCCCGGGGGACGAGGGGACAGCCGTCACCCTGCGTCCTCCGCCCGGTTCGGGGCCCTCCCACCTTCCCGCAGCTCCCAGAGGTCCCGGGAACCAACCTTCGAGCCAAGCAAGCGGTCAGCGTTTCATTTTACGAATAAAATCAAGGACCCTTTTTCCGGGGTCCAGATGCTGCGGTCAGCTGGCTGGGGCAGGCTTTGTGGCACCCCTCACCCTGCCCGCGCGCTTCATTCCTCCCACTTATTTATAGAAGTATTCTGTCGCTGAAGGAGTAGCAGGGACTTGGGGACTTCTGGCCTGTGTGGGAACACCTGCGTTAACGTTACTTCCCAAAGCATCAGCTAGGTTTAAAATACTACTTCCACGTCTCAAGGTTAGGAACATTAACGTATGAAAGACCTAGGGGAGCATACAATAAGCGCCCAATAACTGCTTTAGCATTGCTGTTAGGTAGGGTTTGCATTTGCCTTGACAATTTTAATGCTTCCTTCTAAATCGGAACACCCTCTATTTCACTTTTGTAGTTTTGCGAGATTCTGATCCCCAGTCCCTTCTCCCGGCTCAGAGGAGTCTCGAGCTCCCACGCCCGGTATCCAGGAGAATGGTACCCTGCAGCGCGGGCAGGGGAAGGCCTAGACCACCAAAGGGTGCGGAGTTGGGGCTCAGTTCTCAGCGAGGGGGTTCTGTTTAGCTCCTCAGCCCTCAAAACCCCCAAAAGGCGGCCTACACCAGCGCAGCCGCGGACGGGGGCGAAAAAGGCACTGTCAACTCAGGGCCAAGCCCCACCCAATCAGGGGGTGGAGGAGACCCAGGCACTTTGGGGTGTGGTGTTTCCTCGTGTCTTCCCAATGCCGTGTTCCAGTTTTCAAGGAAATTAAGTGGAACTACGGGATTCAAGTAGTTAATTATGCCTCCTCCTTCCTATCACGATTCTAAGGAAAATCTCCTTGAACTTTCTCCATGGGAGGAGTAAGACAGTGTGCAGGTAAACGCAAAAACTCGGCCTCGGCATCTTCGGGGAGCTCCAGGCTCACCGCTCCCGTCCCCCAGCCCTACCCCCATCTCCACCCAGAACTCCCGCCTAGATTCCCTCGCAGGCCACCCGGGGGGGAAGCGTTTAATTCGGCCTCCGCCACCTCCCCACCGCTGCGGAGACGACTGCATTTTCCATCCCTCGGGCGTCTGTTACTACGCAGCTGTGGGCTCGGGTGTTTGCAGGAACTGGGAACTACGGGCAACCTGCAACTAGCTCCCGGCCCCTCTTGTCGCGAGGGAGGGTTTACAAGCCCGGGAAAAAAGCAGAGGCTCTAGATTCTGGCGCCTGGGCCCAGGGAAACACTGCACCGAGGCCGTTGCAAAAGGATGCGCACAGGAGAAAACTGGAGGGGACGCCAGGCCTCCCCGCCCTCTCGCCCCGGTGCCAGCTCCAGGTGCGTGGAATGGCTGGCGGCCCGGAGAGGCAGGGAGCCCCGGGGTTAATGCGCCCTTCCAAATCGCGGTGCCCGCCAGCAGGAAGCGACGAGGCACCAGATTTCCCTTCCGCCATTAAGAGGGTTTTCCTTTTTTCCCGCTTGGCCGACGGAAGCTTTTTAAATTGGACGTGGGATCCTCCAATTAGAAGTGTGGAGAAGCTGGCAAAAGAGGACACAGTTGAAAAGTCTCCGCTTCGCCAGAGGAGGCTCCCGGCCTCCCGTTTCCCCGCCCGCGGCCGGGTGCAGCGCAGGCCCGGAAAGCGCTCCACCCACCTCCCCCGCGGCAGGGAGGGCGCAATTCCTCCTTGCGAGCACCGCCGTGCCCGGCCCCACTCGGAGCGGCTCTTCAGTTCCCGGTATTTGCTGGGCGGAGGAAGGAGGGGTTGGGAGCTGAGCACACAACAGTGGTCTGTCTACTGGGAAGCTTTCCCCAGGGCCCATCTGGGCGCCCCCCTCCAACCCCCCACCACTTCCCGGTTTGTCTTTTTATCGCTCTCTCAAAGCACAGCTGCAGGACGCGTTTCTGCTGCAACCGGCCGCCTTTGCTACGCGCGCGAATTTCTTAACGCGCTGCCACGTGCGGTAACCACGCTCTCCTCCCGAAGTCAGCTCCGCCAGGTGCCCCCGCAGCCATTCTTGTACCCCACAGCCTACTCCCCCACTGCGCCCGGAACCAGTGCGCCCCGCAGGGCAAAAGGGGCGCTTAGCGGGCGCCCACACCCGGCGGTCCCCAGGCCCGCGGCGGGGGGAAAGGGCGCCCCAGAGGGCCCCAGTGCCCGCAGAAGCCGCCGCTCACGGTGGGGCGCTTCTGGGTTCCCAGCACCAGGGGGCACCAGAAACCGTCCGAGTCCCGTGGCGCCCACGCGAACGAGAGGCTGCGTCATTTTAAGTATGAAATCCGTGAACAAGCACCCCTGGTCCCCCCCACAATCCTCCCCAAATCCAAATTACCCCCCAGAACTTCCGGATGTGCTCACCAGCTTGCCTGCTTTTCAGGTTCCTACCCTCCATCCTCTCTCCCGTTTTTCCCTTCCCACCTCACCTGATCTGGTTTCTCGGTAACCTGCTTTTAGACTTTCCCCCTCCCCCAATTCCCGCGTCACCATGACAGCTTCCCCCGGGGTGAGCGCCCCCGCCGCCAGTGCCCCCGCATCTTCCTCTGTCTGGCAGGATGGGAGGTTTGTTTGGGCTTTGCCTTCAAGATCCAGGTCTCAGGGAGAGAAAGGCGAGGCGGGGTGGTGGGGGGGGGGGGCGTGATGTAACTCGGGGGTTTTCTTTTGGGATAGGGACAGAAGTTCCTGAAGGATGTATTGCTTTTCTTCAGTGTGCCTCGTGTCCTAGCCTGGCGGAGGACTTATTTCCCCGTAACTGCTGGGCCCAAGACCAGGGTAAATAAAAAGTGGACATTTTCTGCATGCAGCTCTGGGGAGAGGTCTCTCTGGTAAGGGTCCAAAAAACCAGGTTCTAGGTCCGGGGGCACCCGAACCCCTTGCGAGACTGGGCTGGGAACGCTGCGGGCCCCCTGAACACCTGACACTTGTTGAAAAGGCGATACTGTCCCCCTACCCATCAAAAGCGAATGTGTGGCTGAACAGTGAGGGGGACAGTTGGTCCCGGCAGGGCAGAAGCCCAGCAGCTCCCACTTCGAGGGCTTTGCAGGAAGAGGTGCGTGCGTGGAGTTGGAAGCTGCATTTCTTACTCGGAATACTTAAGCGTATTTTCAAAATACTGTGCAAGAGTCGAGCACGCTGTAGCACACCGGCATCAGAGGCCGGAAGAGTTGTGTTTGTCCCCGCCAATGAGCAAAAATGTTGGGAGCAAGGGGTTGGGCAGCCCGCCCCCTCCCCGGGGCGCGCACGTCGGCTCTGCCGGCGGGTTTGCTACAGCCAAAACTAGGGAGGTGCCAGGAGGCTGGGGGTTCCGGTGAAAGTCCATTCCCCTCCCTAGTGAGGGTTCGTTTTCACCGGGTGGGGCTGGTAAACCAAACCACGGCGCGGTCAGCCCAGAGGTGGTGCAAGGTAGTGGCAGAGGGTGTTAACGGGGAGGTGGCACAGAATTACAGGACAAAAGAGGTCATTAAAGTGATCACTTCGATGGCCTAGCGGAGACTTTGAGAAGTTTTAATAACCTGCTCGAGGCGGAGACCCAAGTCCTGGACTGTCCAGGCAGTCCCTCTCTTAACCTCGACGGGCATGGTTTTCTGAGGTTTCGGGCATTAGGAAAGTGCAAGCGACCGGGTTCCGAAAAGGGCGAGGAACGTAGCTTTGCAAGACGGCGCCCGGAGGACGTGAGCCCACAGTTTTTAGGCTCTCAGCACCTTTCAGAAGTCCCTCCCAGGGTGTGCGCCTTTCCTCGGAACATACCCCAACAAGCTCAATAGTAGTTACATGCCCGCAATGAGATCTCCGCAGTTGCACGTCCAGAGAAGGCACTTTCTGGTCGCGGTGGGTTCAAAGATAACCCCAAACCTGCCCGTCCCGGGACTTGACAGAAGAGCGCCCCGAGGAGCCAGGGAGGGAAACTGAACCTCTCAGACATTCTGGGGTCCACAGGCATCGGGGCACCAGATATCTTTGTCCACGTGGGGAAGGCAACCGGCGTCTCTGCAAGGCCAGCCCCTCTCGCGTCCAACTTCTCTTTCTCCTCTACCCTCCCGGTGCCTCGGTTCGAGCTAGTCTTTTCTCTTTCCGATCTCACCGCCTGCTCTGGGGTCCAGCCGCACCCCCTCTGTCTCCCGCGCCCTGCAGGCCGCCGCGGCCGCCGGCGACTCAGGCGCCATCCCCCTGTTCCACCCCGGCCGGCTCTCCCACTTACCTCGGATCCGGTCTCCGCAGACCCCCAGTTGGACATTAACTCCAGGAACCCCGAGTCTCAGCCAGGAGCCCCATCCGCGCCGAGGGCAGGAGCGCAAAGCCCGCCCAACTGGTTAGGGGCACGAATTCGCAATCCTGGGGCAGCGAGGGTGCGCAGGAGGCGGTGGCCAAGACTCCCGCCGCCGCCTCGAGAAGAGCGAGGGATGCCGACAGCTCCCCCGCGGATGCCCTGCACCCCCAGAAACCGAGGTCCGAGCAGCCGCCGCTGCCTTGCGTGGGGGTGGGGGGGTGACACGGCTGCGCGCGCCGCGCTCTTGGCCGGGGCTGCGCGGGCCCGGGGCGCGGCGGGCGGCTCAGCTGCGGCGGCCGCGCTCTGCGCCTTCTCGGGGCGCAGCGCCTGGGAGCACGAGATGGGCCGGGCTGATGCTGCCGCCGGAGCTGAGGTCTGGCCTGGAAATCCGATCGAGACACCACGTCAACCGGCGCGGGGAGTCCCGTGAAGACATGAGGGCGCCAGGAGCGCAGGCTGGTCCTTGAGAGCCCGGGCCGGGGGGCCGGGGTGGGGGAGGGGAAGCGCGGGGCCCCGAGAGGGGAGGGGTCGGGAAGCGGTTGTGAAGGAGGGAAAGGAGAGCAGTGAGGAGGCGCCCGCGCTGCCGAGGAGGGGGCTCGGGGTGCGAGTGGGTGACGCGAGGCGCTCCTCCCGGGGGTGCAGGGAGAGCGCTCAGCGCGTGGAGACGCTGCCGGGTTCGCGTCTCCTCCTCTCCGGCTAGATCCGAAGGAATGTGTGGAGCTCCGCGCAGACCAACCGAAGGGGGCAATCGCAACTTGACCGCGGTGCCGGCGCCAGGCTTTGCCCCAGCGCCCCGCGCTGTGAGGGAGGGCGCTCCGTCGGGTGGAGGCTTACACTGGGCTTTCCTCGCGCCTGTCGAAGGCTTTCCTTCCCTCCCGGTTGTCTAGCCCTCTCGCGTTTCTGCAGGGCAGAAGGCAGTGGGGGAGGAGAGGAGCGGCTTGCCGGAGTCCTCCTCACACTACGAAGGAGAGATGTGCGGCGGCCCAGCCAAGGAGGCAGAGTGTTTGCCAGGGGACGCTGAGAGTGGGGATGAATTTATAGGACTCTCACTCTGTGACGTGCCCTCCAGTGGCTTTTCTGATTCGCTTTCTGACCTAAACACACATTAGTTTAGTCCCCATGCTAGGGCCAACACGGTCTCCAAATACCTGCTGGCTGAAGTCAGAGGCTTTGCATATCATGTATTACAGGGCAGGCAATGAAGAAGGCTTCTGAGGCTGGCCGGCTCCTCAGTCCTAGGCTCCATTTTCATGCTGTTGTAATATAATATCAGACGTGGGGTAGGCACATACATTCAAAATCCCAATTCCAGAGGGGTAAGATCATTTTATCAGGAACAGGTCAAAGGAGGTTGGGCTAAACCTTCTTTTATCCTGATTTTGCAAAATGTGGATGGGAAACTTAAGCAAGCACTCCACTGGGTGCTGAGTTTCCAGGGAGCAGGGGACCCAGCTCCCTTTCCTGATCTCTGTGAGACCTTTGAAGCATTCCTTTTGTTGGTTAGCTTACCACCAGAAGCAGCCAGAGCCTTCTTTTGTAGAGGACACGAGGAGGGCAAGTCCTTACACACCCCCTGTGCCTGACTCTTCCCGTAAATACATCTCATTCACACAGCACATGAAATTAACTCTGCCTTTGAAACAATGTACTAAATAAGGTATGTTTTCGCTCAGCTGAAGCCTGCTTTTCGGAAGGCATTGGGACCTGAATTCAGGGAGACCTCTTTTATTTTATGAGCTGGGGCCAGGGAAAGCATAAACAGGCTCAGTTTATGTCCATGTACCTCTAATTGTATGAGTCATCTGGTTGTTGGGGAGAGTGTGTTCTTCAAGTAGCTGATACAGACAATAGACAGGGGAAATGTGTGTGGCAATATGGGGAGAAGATCATGTATTATTAAGCTTTTTGAAAGTCAAAGATCAGCTACCTTTGGAGGTTTGTCAGTAAAGCTAGTGTGGGAAGAAAATTGTTCTTAGTAATGTTACCGTGATTTAAGATGAAGCAGAATGAAAATCAAGTCATCCAAACACACCTTGGCTGAAGTTAAGATGATCACTGTAGTTCTGCAGAACATGTCATTTCCTTCTTCGCTGGATTTATGGTAGACGTGTAGATGGATTTGGAAAAGGGAGGGCAGAAGAAGCTTAACATATTTAGGCTTATATTCATAGTTTAGCATTGTTTTGGGAATTCAAAAGGCAACCCTAGTCAGTGTCCCTCCCATGAATGATTTCTTCATTTTCAGAAGGTTTTTCACTTAGGATGGTCATGCTGTCCAAACACCTGCAATGATTTAGCACTTGTTAGGTGCTAGACCCTGGAATTATGCTGACTGGGCTTTTAGGGGTTGCAAAGAGCAGTTACCTCTGAGTTTACCCCTAGTAATGGGAGTTCACTGTGGAAGGAAAGCTGACCGGAATCTCCACAACTCAGCCACGTGTCTCCGAAAAGCCTTCCGGAAAGGCCACCCAGCCAGGCCTCACGAAAACTGGATTGAAGTTCAGGAACTGGAAGGTCATTCAGGATACAGCTCTGTGGCTGGGTTATCTTGTTGCCCCCTGAGCAGCAGCCATCTGCGATCCCTACTAGCAGGCTTAGCCGCCAAGGTGATTCAGCTCCTCTCTCTCTCTCTCTGCTTTTCTTTGATTGTCTCTTGGCTTCTTTGATCCTGCTATCAACTGCTCAGCTCTCTGTTGATCTCACATTTTAACTCCTTTAGTGAAAGAATCTAATTGGCCACACTGGGCACTAACCAGATGCTAGGGTTGAACTCAGCATTTGTACCAGGACTCCATTTGGTTGCTGGACACCTGTAGATCAGCAGATCTTGGTCAGGTACTTCTGGGCTCGTCACCTATGGCCATGCTGTTGGGGTCACATGGTACCAAGCCTGGTGACCTTTGCTTAAGAAACTTCCCGGGGTTCGTACTTGCTTTCTTTCTACAGGATTTGTGCCAACAGAAGGAACTGTATTAATGGTAGCCTCTTGGGAATTAACAAAGCTCTGTCTACTGTAAGACTCAAAGATAAAAAAGATTCAACTCCTGGTCTCCATGCACTTACCAGCTATAAGAGGAGGAGACATGCATACAAGTCGTCACAGTACAGTGACAAATGCTCTTGTATACATAGGGGTATGTATGAGGTGCTCATGTCCGATCTTCCCATGGCCAGTCAAACCCTGGAACAATTATGAAAACATACTCATGCGTTGGACCTATTCTTGGGCAATTCATTGAGACTCTCTTGGGCAGTAGAGCCCAGATGTTGGTATTTTTTTTTTAAGTGTTTCCTAAGTTTTTCTAAGTACACCTGGGGTTGAGGTGGGGTTGAGGTACTTTATTTTTTCCCATGATTATAATCATTTTATGATTCTTTCTGAGAGCAAAACTAAGAGATTTATCTATTTTGAGAGTCCTAGACCTTCCTAGGACTACAATGCTTCCAAAGTACTAAATTTCTTTTGGAATACTACTGATTATCTTGAAATTGTGGTATAAAGGAAAATGTAAAGTTGAATTTAGAGTTAAAGCAAATACTTCTAGTTTGGGAAGAATATTTATTTGCATGATTACGACATTCAGATGGCTGCAGAAAAGGGGAAAAGGTCCAATGCTGTTAGACTCTCCTAGTACAAAGACCAGCATTTAAATGTACTATAATTAGTATTGACTAAATCTCTTCAGACTCAGGGCTTGACAGACAATAAAAAACAAAATTTCTTCTAAAGTGACTGCCATGAAGAAGGCATTTGATGTCTTAGGGACAGGAGGATGACCGGATGTCACAATCTCAAAGCCTGCAGCTGCTGAAAGTAGGGACCTCTCCATGGCTCCATCTTCTCCCTTTTCTTTCTTAAAAAAAAAAAAAAAATATTTATTTATTTGAGAGAGAGAGCATGAGCAGGGGGAGGTGCAGAGGGAAAGGGAGACAAGCCGACTCCCTACTGAGCAGGGAGCCTCATATGGGGCTCAATCCCAGGAACCTGAGATCACAACCAGAGCCAAAATCAAGAGTTGGATGCTTAACACACTGATCCACTCAGGTGTCACCCCTCCCCCCATCTTCTCCTTTTTTCTAGGAAACAAAGCTAAGTTTGTTATGAAGCTGTTCCTCAGCAAAGCCCAGAAGAGAACAGTCTGCAGCCCCACTTTTGCTCTGAGTAGGTCGATTGTCCCCTGATAAAGTCACAACAACACACTGCTAAGAATCCTTACACTGGCCCTAGATCTCAGCCTTTCATCCAGAAAAACCTGCCTGAGGATCAGAAAGTGAGAAGCAAATATTGTTCAAGCATCTCATCTCCTCTTTGAGAAGAAAGGTTCAAAACCCTCCTAATTTCCCATTGCACTGTCATCATCTTCTTTGGAATCTGGTGTAGAGCTCTAACTGAAAGATTTTCAATGATGGATGCTCTCTGTACTGCGGGATCTTACAGTCCCGGGGAAGAGAAAACACAAACCAAATGATAAAAAGTAATACAGGGTATCATGAGGCTGTGGGCCACAATGGAGAAATGGAGAAATCAGTTGAAATATTACCATATTTGGACTGCAAACTAGACTTTTCTTGGGGAACGGAAGTGTGTGGGGGGGTGGCAAGAGGGCATTCTGGGCTAGGTGGAAGGGCTCTCCAGAGCATCTGTGCTCAGCCCTGCGCCCTTAGGGGGCGGTGGAGCAGCGGGTCAGCCATTGGGCATTCACAGAACATCCTGAGGGAGCTCCCAGTGAGGCTGTGCAGCCGCTTTGCTTTGCCTATAAGGGCCAGGCCCTGGGTCCCAGGACTCTCTCGTAACATGGGTCATGACGGCTGAAACAGAATCCATCACTCGAGCAAGGCAATTTCCTTTTCAAAATCACCACTTTATTGGGGAGGGATTTGTTTCATGCAAGATTGCCCTTTTGCAGTCATTTTCACCAATGATACTATTCCTCATAAAGGAAAGATAAATTTGCTATACTTCAGATTACTTCTAAGAAGAGAAAGAAGAAAAGAAAAGGGGAAAAATGGACAGTAATGGCCTCTTTGCCAAGTAGTAGTAAGAGACAAATTCTTTGGAGTAAAGTGTTTCTCATAAGAAATCAACTCTGACGTTGACATGGTAGGTTTATCAATGATTTCTGGCAGTGTCTTTGATAAGGATCTGGTTGACTAATTATCCATTAATTTTATTCTTGGTTCTTGAGATTACTTTATGACACTCCTGTTTTCCAGAACTAAAACTTGAATCAGGTAAGAGGGTTATGACAGACTTTGTTACTATGCAGATGGTCTAATGGTTTAGATCTGGGATTGGCAAACTTTTTTTGTAAAGAGCAAGCATTTTCAGTAAAGACAGTAAATATTTTTGGCTTTGTAGTCCCCAGTACAGTTTCTGTTGCCATCACTCAACTCTACCCTTATATGACAAAAGCAGATGCTGATAATATGTAAATTCATGTGCAGAGTTGTGTGTGTCCATAGACATTTTATAGACACTGAAATTTGAATTTTTGTGTGATTTTCACCTGTCATGAAATACTATTCTTTTGATTTATTCCCCACAACCGTTTAAGAATATAAGTCATTCTTAGCTCATAGATCATCCAAAAACAGGTAGTAGGCAGGATTTTACCTAAAGGCTGTAGTTGGCTGGCTCCAGCTTTGGCTGAAGTTGTAACTTGAACATGGATCAGCTAGCTCTAGAGTTATGAAACACCAAAGCTGAAAGGGCCCTGAGGCTTCTAGCCCAAATCTCCTCATTTGACCAGAAAACTGAGGCAGGGAGTGAGTAAGTGACTTAGCCAAGACCACTCTTGGAGTGAGTGACATACCCCTGCCCTCTGAGAAAATGTGGGATCAAATTATTTTGTGTGTGTGTGTGTTCTTAGGTGTGCATGGCAACAGTGGGGGGTGGTCATGGAGGTATGTTGTATCACCTTTCTTTCAAATTATGATTTAGTATATTTCACTGAGGCAAGAAATGAGTCAAAATATGGATAAATCAGTTGAAATCTTTATTGACGGTGGAGGTTGATGTCAGCCTGAATGGGGACAGAATTTTGAAAAGAGGTCGATTGCTGCCTTTTAGAGCATAGCAGATTTCCCAGGCAAAGTGGAACACTAAATAGATTTTTTTTTTCCTCCTTAAAAGGCCATTTTATTCCTGTGATTGGCTTTCAGACAGCAGCTACCCAGGATCTCATCACAAAGGCACAGAGATATGTTGTGTGTGTGTGTGTGTGTGTGTGTGTGTGTGTGAGTGTGAGAGAAAGCTTTGAGAGGGGAATCAAGATACCCTCATCCTAATTCTTTTGTAGGGCCATCTAGTGCCTGCAGCAGAGCTTCCAGAGTCTTCTAAAGAGTAGAAAACATGGGTGATGGTTAAAGATACTGCCATAAAAGAGTTGACTCTGGGGCAAAAACTCCATATTTGGACCTTCAAGCCGAAATATTCCTAGGGACCCTCTTTGCCATGTATTAATTACATCATACAGACTTCAATCCAGTTTGAATTCAATCTTTTCCTACCGAAAATAGACGAGCTCTTTGGCCTTTCCAACTCTGGCAACAAAGCCATATGGACAACCTCTACCTCAACCTACCATTATTGACTTCACATTTTCTCAGTGTGGGAAAATGAAGTAATTAACTAATGAATACTCATCAGTGTTTATGGGTTTATGAGAAGCAAGTAGTAAATGCAAGTGTGAATTCTGGTCTTAGATGTTTCAAGCAACTATCACATATCCCTCATGGGTCAGTAGCAGGGCTGAGACCAGGGGGAGGCAGCTGGGGCTTCTCAATCTGTGTGGTGGGCAGCACACTTGCCTCCCCCGTGTACCCACCCCCGATTAGCAGAAATGTCAAGGTGAGAGCCCCAAATCCTGAAGCCACTAATTAGGAGGAAATTATGTCAATGATCAGGCAATTCAAGTTGGACCTCTGCCCTGGATGAGCTGTGGGAAACTTCTAGCATCTGTAGCCCTGCCTGTTTTTCTCTTCTTACTCCTTCTCTCCCTCACTGGACACTGTGTGAATAGATGAGATAATAAGCTAGAATTTCTGAGTTCACAAATTACTCCCTGGAATGATTATTATTGCATGGATACTTTCTGGCCGCAGGGATACTACTTGATGAATTACTGCCCTCCCGCTGTGCTCTAAGTGGAACCCTGGTGACCTGAAAGAGTTAATGCCTCCCTCCAAGTAATTCACTTACTCCTGGGGCGTAATTTACACTCCAAGAGGATCTGGCCTGCCATATGTGAGGGCTTGGAGTTCCTTGAGAGAAAGTCAGCTCTAGAAATGTAAAGAATTAATATTACAAAAGCGCATTTGCAGACCACTCTTCAAGGAATCCATTATACAGCTTCCCAGAACAATCCTGTAGGGTAGGTCGTGGTAATCCTAGCCAGTCATTCTCTATCCAATGAAAGATCAGCCCATAATATACCCGTCATGAGGTTAGGAAATAGCATATTAGTAGAGTGACTTCACTACTTGAAAAATAATGGGTGAAAGATTGGGAAGTGCATTTTAGAAACATGAGTAAAAACAAAAGGTAAAAGTAAGATAAATGTAATAAAATATCTGCTTTACAATGTTGAATGGTAGGAATATGACCTAAATGTAGTGGATTAATGTTTTATGCAAACACAAGAACACTAGTTTATCAGAATGTGGCATGTGTCTTAAATGGCCCCCTGAGGAGATTATCTGCATATTCTAAGACACAGCTATTGCTTAAAAACACTTTTATGCTATGTGAATGTGTTTCTTCATTCATTTAACAAAGAGCTGTACAGGCACTTTGCTTCATAAGGACTTGTGTGGTCAGTTGTCAAGGGACATAAAAAGGCATGAGCTAATGCCCCTATATTCAGTAGTGGCAGTTATCTGGATTTTGAGGATGGGTTTAATTCTGGACAAAGGCCAAGCCATGTGAAATAAATTCTGGTGAAAGAGATGGGTTAAAATTGAGAAAGGGTAATTTGGAGATGAAATTTTGTATGGCTTGGGGTACCTTGCAATGAGGGTCTCCATTCTTCCTCTTGGTTCTCTGGGTTCATGTTCTTTGCTGTGTGACTTTGCAAATGCTTTTACTAACCAGGTAGCGCCATCTCCGCATCCCTTGAATCTGAACTCACACAGTGACTTGTTCTGGCCAACAGAATGCGATGACAGTGAACATCAACCCCCCTTCTGAGCTAAGGACCCCAGAGGCTGATATATTCTCACTTACTCTTTCAGATTGTGCCGTTATCAGGCAAACATGCTGGGGCTCGCCTGATGAAGGATGAGAGACTCGTGGAACAGAGTAGGGCGGCTCCATTCATCACAGCCACGCCAGTGAATGTGTGATCATTCTGAGTGTTGCGGCAAGATTACAGTGGACGTGATCTTTTAGCATATGCTTTTATAAAAAGTGGTAGCTCTGATGATATAGCAATCTACCTTCTATAGAGCCTTCAGAAACTGAGTATGCAACGTATGACTGTTGGTGATAAATGTATCTGTGTGTGAGAGAGAGTGTGTGCCACTACTTGTGTGAGGGCATGGTAGCTAACGTGTGTATGAGATCCTATATACCAGCATGTACCAAGAATGTGTGCGTAGTTTTAATTATGGTGCAATGTATATTTAACAGCACTGGTACTGTATGCTGGCTTTTCCCTTGTGTTTGTTGTTGCACACTGACTGCTAAGAGTGCGTCAGTGATAAGCATTGAATACTCCATCCCTTCCCTCCCAGTGAATGGAATGAGAAAAGCCTTCTTCCTTTGCTTCAGGCAGCTGTCACCTTCTCTTTGTTGGTGGTCCCACGTGGTCACTTAAGAAAAAAAGTGTAACGATTTCTCACTCCAAGAACCTGATTTTTTTGATCAACCCATCTGTTGAGAGTTAGCTCACACCTCCACCCCTAGACATGTAAATGAGCTTAGTAAAGATCAGCAGAGCTGCCTCACTGACCACTCCAGACATATGAGCAATAAATACTTCTTATTTTATGCTCCTGGGATTTTGTGGTTGTTACACAGCATTGTTATGGTGATGGAGAACTAATACAGCTTGAAAACTGGTTCCAAAAGAGGAACTCCTAATGCTGAACAACAGCAGAATTCCTGGAACAAGTGCATGGTGTCTCCAGGGAACTGCTAGGCGGTGGTAACATCCATGTGGGGGTAACCATTCCTGTGTTTATTGGGTATCCTTCCTCTGTTCCTACTGCACCTTGGACCACACACAAATGCTTGTATGCAATTCCTGCTTCATTAGATTAAATGTTCTGCAAGGGCAGGAATCACATCTTTCATTTTTGCATCCCTAGAACCTAACACATAAATGGTATTAAGTGCTGGGAAAATAGGAAGAATTCCATTAGAAGTCATAACTTGCATTGCGTGTTTTTAGTAACTTGGGTCTATTCACATGTGTTTGGTGCATAATATGGAATCTTAAAAATTAATTAATGCAGTAACTTGATGAAATGATACATACACATGTTCTGTCTTTCAAAAGGCACAAAGGTAACTTCAGTGATAAGTGATTCTTTCTCACATGCCGTCTTCAAGCCCCCCACTCCCCTGGTAACGCAATTACTGGATTCTTATTAATCAATTCTTCCAGAGAATGTGCAGTTATTAAAATAAAGCTTTTGTCTAGGAAAGAAAGAGGATTTTTTCAACCATTGTATCTTTAAAAGTCTGCGCATTTTACGGTCTCCTTTCTTTGGTTGTTTGGGCCTACTGGATGTAGCCCTTTGGCTCTTTGCTCGAATGCTGGGGGAACCTCTCCCCTGGAGTTCGTTCCTTTTTGATTCAGCAATTTTCCTTCGGCCTTAAGGTTTGAACACTGCTGGAATTAACATAGCTGTTTATGTTTACTTCTTAGCTTGTAGACTTCTTCTATCACATGAGATGTCAGCCCAGCTCCAAGAACCTGGTAATTACTTCGGAACCAGGCAGCAGGGGGAGCAGATAAACTCAAACATTGAGTTCCCTAGGTGACAGAGAGCCAGGAGCTCTGAAGCCCTAAAAAACAAAAACAAAAAACAAAACAAAAAAACTTTTAATAGTGAGGGGGTACAATTTTAATAAAAACTCTTAATGGAATCTTTACAAACCAGTATGTTGGTTCTGCTTTAGAACAATGCAAAGATTTGTAAACTCTGGCAAAACCATGTTGGCATAATCACATTGTCTGGAATAAACCTGGCATTGTATCTTTTGAGGCATGTTTGGGGGGTTCTATGAAGTGGTTTAAACCAAAACCACAAAAATGAGAAAAAATTTATTTTCAGATGAATTTTAGTAGAGTGCCGATTCCTAGCATTTATGTGCTAAAGATGCAAACTTGAAAAAAATCTTGAAAAAAAATATCTTGACAATTAAATGGTTTTAAAATATTCTTCTCGGGGTGCCTGGGTGGCTCAGTGGGTTAAAGCCTCTGCCTTCGCTCGGGTCATGATCCCAGGGTCCTGGGATCAGGCCCCACATCAGGCTCTCCGCTCAGCAGGGAGCCTGCTTCCCCTCTCTCTGCCTGCTCTCTGCCTACGTGTGATCTCTGTCAAATAAATAAACAAAATCTTTAAAAAAAATTCTTCTCCAAGATTCATGGATTTCAGGTTCAACAAATTTTAACAAGTACAAAATATATCCTAGGTACCCTAATTCTGTGTTTGTATGTGTATTTTCTCACCCGGTGGAATGAATTATTCATTAAATATTATGTCACCACGATCAAAACAAAAAAATTAAGTAAAATGATGTATTCGTTTTAGATCCGTTTTTCTGGTTTGGATAATCTTGGTTTGCATAATTTGGTTGCCCGTAATCTCTCTGCAGAGAAAGGCTTTTGTATGTTTTACACCATATTTAGCATGATTCATTTGTATTCATGCGATGGCCACTCTGAGTAGAGAAACTATTGCAATGTGGCATGCCTAGGATGTTAGTTTTTGCTTTATGATGGACGGGCTGTTTCATCAAAACATCGTTTTAAACAGATGTGTTCTGGTGTTTACTGAAGGGAGAATTTAAGCCAGACTGATTAATTAGCAGTTAGGCAAGACATTTCCCTGCACCTACCCGGGTAGTCTGGGGATTATGAAGCTGTCAGTAGGTTACACTCAGATGATGAAAAAATGACAAACAGCAAACAAAACCTCAGATCCAGTGCGAGTGTATAAAATATGGTGTCCTGACTGCTCTATGTGGTTTTTATTGGGACCTGAGTTTTCTGGAGTGGGCTTGATAGGGCTAGCACAGGGGTCAGCAGACTTTTTCTGTTAAGGGCCAGGTAGTAAATATTTTAGGCTTTGGGGGCCATATAGCCCATCACAATGATGCAGTTCTGCATTAAACATTAAGCATTGAAACAATCACAGATAGTATAAATGAGCATGGCTGTGTTTCAATAAAAGTTTTCTGGGGATATTGAAATTCGAATTTCACAAATTTTTCCCATGTCAGGAAACATTATTGTTTTTGCAATTTTTTCCCCAGCCACTTAAAAATGCAAAAAAATACTCTTTGTTTGCCCACTATTTATTTGGCCCGTGGACCATAGTTTGCTATCACTTAGACTAAAGCAAAGTGTCTCAAATCAGTTTTAGTCCTGTTTTCTTCCTCCCTCCCTCACTTCCTTCCTTCCTTCCTTCCTTGCTTCCTTCCTTCCTTCCATGGGACTAATTCTTTTTAAATCTTCATTTCTATAAATTTGTAAAATGAGGGATAATAGTAGCTCTACTAACTCTTCATCAACTCACTCCACAGGTTTTTGTGATGGCTGTGCAAATCAAGAATAAGGATCTAGGATCTTCTAACTCCCCATTCAGTTTGAGGGACTTTGGACTGACTCTCTGCACTCAATCTCAGGAATGTTGGCAGGATTAAAAGAGGTAATGGATGTGAAAGTATTTTGAAGAATGGGAAGTGCCAAGCTGATACAAGATATTGACTACATTATGACTTGTGTCAGGAATGCATTTGCCAGGGTTCCTGGGTGGCTCAGCCAGTTAAGCATCTGCCTTCAGCTCAGGTCATAATTCCAGGGTCCTGGGATCAAGTCCCAAGTCAGGCTCCCTGCTCAGCGGGGAGACTGCTTCTCCTTCCCCCCAGCTTGTGCTCTCTCTCTGTCTCTGTCTGTCTCTCTCAAATAAATGAATAAAATCTTTAAAAAAGGAATGCATCTTACATTACATCAGTTACAAGTAGCTGAGAACTGAAGTAACAATGGCTTAAACTATAAAGAAATTTATTGTTCCCTTACCTTATGTACAAGGTCCCAAGATTTCTGCAGTGGCTCCATGATGTCATTCAAGACCTAATGTTTGCTCTCTGCATTCTGCTCTTATCCATGTATTGGCGATACCTCCTTTCACAGTGCCAGATGGATGTCACAATTCCAAAAGTCATGTCCTCACATGGCGGTGTCCCAAATGAGAAGAAAGGGATGGGGGAAATGGAGAGAAAAGGGCTCCTCTTGGAGCCCTCAATCATTTTATCAGGGAGGAAACTGTCTCCTAGCACACCCCTAGCAGGCTTCTCTTCACATCTCATTGAGTTGAACTGGTTCACATGACCGTCCTCGTCACATCATTGGCAAAGTGGAAGAGGGCTGTGCCTGGCGAGTAAACCAACCATGAGTCAGCCTTTGCAACTGGATATAATGCTGCCTAACAGTGAGGATTCTGCTAGCAAAGATGAGTGAGAGCAACTGCTGGGGTCTGCCACGTGATTTTCCTTTCCTCTTACCCGTGACTGGGTGGCATCAGGTTGGGGAACAGCTGATGAGCTAATACCCTAAGGACATAGGGTAGGGATGAATCTTCCAGAAGCCAGGCAAGCTGTCTGCGTAGGCGTGGACAAAGACCATAGTAGTTAGTAGGGGGGGGGGCCCGGCTGTGAGTTGAGATGGCATGAGGGCAGAATCTCAACATGACCTGCACCAACCTGAGAAGGAAGTGGAAGAAGGAGGAACCCGGTGGTAATCTCCATGTGGCTCCTGGAACATACTAGAGGGAACCAGCTTAATGCCCATATATTATTCTATTTTATGAGAAAATGCTCCACAGTCATTTTTCTGAGGAATCATTTCTTGGTAAAATCTGGTACTGGAGTTATCTTTGTAGGTGTGTCTTGTTTTCAGGAAGCTTAGATTAAAATCTGGACTCACAAAACAACAATTGGGGGTTAGAAATTTTCAAGTTTAAAATATTCTTCATTGTATAGAAGAAAATACTTTGGTGTCCTTCAAATGATTTCACTGATGGATTTCACACATAATTTGTGTGTATACACACAGACACACGTATATATCTATTGCATTACATTGACCTAGGCAGATCTAGAAATTGATTAATTGAAAAAGCATGAGTAAAATAATCCTTTAGAATGAAATGTACACAAATGTGAGCTAAATTAAGCATCTCAGGGTTTCAGGTACCAAGCAAATGATGTTTTCAAGGAATTAAAAATACCTACTCCCAAAAAGAAAGCCTCACTGAAAATATACACTCTGTTCAGAGGTCAAATCTCATTACTGTGCAGATTCCCACATTATCTGGAAGGCTGACCAAAGGTCCCTCAGAAACTCTAAGATTCCTTCATTGTGTGAGTACCATTTAACTTTGAAGGTTTCTGCTTTGCTTAAATACTGCGATTCTGTGGTTACCATAGAAATGTCTTTATAATCAAGTTCCAAGCTCATAGCCCATTATCCACACATTCACCTCTCCATTCATCTCTTTGTTCATATATGTGTGTCTATCATGCATCTATCTATCTATCTATCATCTCTCTCTATATATCATCTATTCTATCATTTGTCTATTTATAATCTATCTGTCTTAGCTCACATATTGTTCCTCTGCTCTCATGAACTTACAACCTGATGAGGAGATCAACATTAAACATCTGCTTATATGGATGAATGTATAAATACACCCAGATTTGTGCTCTGAAGAAAGGAACATGACTCTGTGAAAGGACCATGCAGGAAGCTGCCACCCTTGACTGGGGCTCAGGAAAGCCTTCTTTGAGGAAGCAATGCTTGATCTGAGAACCAGCGTGTGATTAGGATTTAGGAGAAAGGAGGTAGAGTGGGATGGAAAGAGGCATTTTTAAACAGAGGTACAGTACGTGTTCACCTGTCTGTCCATCCATCCATCCATCCATCCTGTTTGATGATGACAAGACCGTACTAAGTGATCACGGAGGTGCAATCCAGAAGAAGCTCTCTGTTTTCTGAGTCTGTAAGTCCATTTAGGGAGACAAGAGAAGCATGTTTTAAAAAAATCCTCAAAAAAATGTTTGGTTATTTTAAGAAATAATAGATGTGAGGTAATTTTAATGCTTACTATTGCTCTTACTGGGATGGAATTTGCCTGAGTGAACACCCAGACACAGCCCTCCTGGGTATCAACCCCATTCTGGCTTTTTTTTGCCCATGGAGAAGGTGTAGAGGACAAGACCCACTGCCAGCAGCCCAGCTACACTTCCACGGAAACTAAAGTAAATCCTGCATTAATAGAGGAATTTAATCTACAATGAATTCCTTTTTTCCTAGTGCTTTTAGAATTGAGCACAACCCAAAATACAATATTTTAAAAAAATGAGAATTACATTGGTATTGTTCTACATAAAGAGATTTCACCATTTCACTGTGACCCTCCAGAATACAAGTTGCCCATACCGCAACCCAGTAGTTTGCGGGCTCACTTTTAGTGATTAGCAAATTAGCCATTTACAGCTGTTGTAAATGTTCCATTGGGTTCACAGAATCTTGGTGTTAAATTTATACCTGGAATGAGCTTAGAGATCCAATATAATTCTCATTTTATGGGAGAAGAAATTGAAAACCAGATAGGTTAAGTGATTTTTTTTTTTTCCAAGCCACTTAAAATTTATGCTCCAACTCACCCCACAGGCTTTAGTGATGGCTGTGCAAGTTGAGAACAACCCATATCTAGATCTCCTAACTTGGCTCAGGGTGAGGGGCTTTGGAGCCTGACTGTGCACTCACTCCTTGCTATTTGCTGGCCTTGTAACCTTGGAACTTGTTCATTTCCCAAGGTATCCCTTTCTTCATTTATAAGAGGGGTTACTACTTGTGCCCACCTCACTGCATTGTTGAAAAGGTGCAAATGCTCTACAAGAGTCAGACCTGCGTAAATGCTCAGTGAATGCTTTGCCACATGTCTTGCTTTGGCCAACAGAAGGAGGACAGAGGTGCCACGTGTCAGTTCTAGGTGGAACTTCAAGAGGCATGGCAAGCGCCCTCTGCTTTCTTGTGCCCCAGGTTGACTATGAGAAAACTATATCTTGGGAAGTCCATCATCCCACAGAAGGAGATGGATGGAACAAATGTGAAATATTATGATGAAGGTCACCATGAACATTCTTGTGTAGGTCCTTTCTGTGGGTATATGCATGTATTTGTTTTAAGTATATATACCTAGGAGTGTAATTAATTAAAAGCAGCCAAACCATTTTCTAGAGTGGCTATAACATTTTACACCAGCAGTGATCAAGGGTTCCATTCATCTACATCCTCACTAACACTTGACACTGTCAGTCTTAGATCAAGTCCATTTTGCTGGTGTGTGGTTGTTGGTAGCCTACTGAGTTGCAAAAAAGTTTTGTGCTTGTTCGAGAACTTCTAATACTAACTTCTAGGTCCTCTGTTTTGTCCTCAAGGATAGAGCACAAGAAATTAGATGAAGCCCAGACCCAGACTTGCCACTGAGCCTTGCTCATCAATGCTACCAACTGGGAACTGGCCAACCAAGGACCATGTACTCCAGGAACACCCAGCCAATGGGGTAGTTGGAGAACCTTCTAGGTGGCCACACTGCTTAGATGCCAAAGCTACTTCTCCTGTGTGGGAAATGTCTGTGAGTGTGAGGTGGAGTACCGAAGGTCTCTTCTACACGTTCCGTGTATTTAATGAACAGCAAACATCCTTCAGGGGGACTAAAACCACACTGTTTTGTGTAGCTCACAAGAGGAATGATCTCAGGACTTTGCCAGGGATGGAGCCCAGGATGTTGACCGCAGTGAGCCTCGTCCATCCTCCTCTCCCTCTGTGCTCCTTCTACTTCAACTTTCTGTTTCCTCTTTCTCCCTTTCTTCCCTCTTTCTCTCCTTCTTCCCCCCCCCTCACTCTAACTTTTCTCCTTGTTCTGCTTGTTTTTCTCCTTCATCACATAAACAAGCATTGAACAAAACATCGGGGCACAGATCTGAAAGCTCAAACTCTTGAAATATCATGTATATTCCCCCGTCCCTTCTGAATTTAAGATAAGCCTTATTTATTTCATATATAATTTTAATGTGTGTATTATCAAGTTCTGTTGTTGTCCTGTTATCATTACCTCATGTAGGTATTTCATATTCTAGATCATGCTCATAACTGTGACTCTGAATGTCAGAATGTCCATTGTGTGGACATCAGCCTGCTGAGCCATTTCTTCTAATAGCTATCCATTCTTCTAGCTTATGGATGCAGCAGAATTTATTTGACTAATACTCTCTTTAAAAAAAATAATAAAAATTTATTTATTTTAGAGAGAGAGAGCACCTGCAGCTGTGTGAGTGGGAGTGGGAAGCATTGGGTAGGTGGGTGCAGAAGGGAGGAATCTCAAACAGACTCCCGCTGAGCAGAGAGCCCTATGCAGGCTTGATTTCAGGACCCTGATACATTACTGGAGTGGAAATCAAGTGACGCTCAATTGACTAAGCCACCCAGGTACCCCTTGACCATTGGATGTTTTTGCTCCTTCCAGTTTGGAACATTAATAATAATGCTATTAAGAAAATATCCTTTTACATAAATCTTGGGCATCTGGGTGGCTCAGTTGGTTAAGAAAATATCCTTCTACATAAATCTTTTTTTTTTTTTAAGATTTTATTTATTTATTTGAGAGAGAGATAGTGAGAGAGAGCATGAGCGAGGAGAAGGTCAGAGGGAGAAGCAGACTCCCCGTGGAGCTGGGAGCCCGATGTGGGACTCGATCCTGGAACCCCGTGATCATGACCTGAGCCGAAGACAGTCGTCCAACCAACTGAGCCACCCAGGCGTCCCCTTCTACATAAATCTTTATCTGCATTTCTGCTTATTTCGAAGGATTCATTCTATGTAGAATTATAGAGTGAAAGGTAATGACATTTTAAAATGTTTCTCCTACACATAACCAATATTGTTCCAGAAAGACCTGATTAACTTTGTTCATAAAGTCATTTATGAGAATGCCTATTCATGCATGGCAAATGAAAATCATAAAAAAAATTGGGATTAACAAATCTTTGTTTTTTTAAATTATAAACTTGCAGGATTTTATAGGCAGTGGGAGGTGTTGCTGAGTCGGGATGAGGGTATAGTCGGCGACAGAAGGTGAGATTTTTTTTCAGCAGTCTTCCCCAGTAGCACTCAGATGCTGATTCTTCTCCCTTCCTTCCTCCTCTCTTGTGGTCACTAGTGCTATTCTCCAGATTCTTTCTGACTCTTTGACTTCCAGGCACAGGGGAGGATTTTACTTCCTGGCCCCCCTTGTCGTTGGGTGACTGGTGGTTGGGCCCCATGATTAGTTCTGGGTAAGAAGATACGTATGGAGGGGACATGTGTCACCTCCAGACCCAGTGCATAATTGCTGCTGTGAGACAGTGCTCTCTTCTCCTCTCCATCGTGCCTGGTTACACAGATCAAGATGTGCTGAAATGAGAAAGATGCCTTTTGTTGGCCTTTGAGATTTGGGTAGTGTTTGCTGCCACAGCATAAACTAGCCTGCATGGAATGTGGTATCTTCTCTTCCATCCTGACATTTTATGAGAAGTCACCTGTATTCATCATATAGGCACAAGGTCTTTGCCATGAGCCTCATGGTTGGTAGTCAACAGAAATGATTTGGATCTCATGTTATGTAATCATCATATCACAATACATGCTTAATACAATTACCACTTAATTTTTTAAAACTATATTTAGTATCAGGTAAACAAAACGTAAGTACCTTTGTCTATCCAGCGAGACGGTTGGTTGCAGGGTGGGAAGGCAGTGGGAAGGGGAGAGATATTGCTGGCCGGTGAGAGATGGAGGTCTGACCCATTGATACTGTAGACAGATACCACCTAGTGTGTGGTTCAGCTTCCCAAGGTAGTACAAAAAGGCTAAGCCCAAGAGCCTGTCAAAAAACTTTCCTGCTCTGTGCACAGTGTCTGTGTGAAATCATGGAGAAACCACATGCCCAGTGGAAAATAATGCCCCCTTTTAAACAAGCCGAGCTTATCTTACTACAAGGCAGTGTGGTCTCGCTCTTCTGTTTACAGAGGAAGTCTTTCATGCAGGCATGATAAAATGGAGGATTTAAACCATTGAGCTCCTTTTCGCTAACAGGCCATTTGTCTCGAATTTCCCAGGTTTCTAAGCTGTCTTCAAGGAGTACACCACTGACTCTGAAATTTGTTGTTGTGTGGACAGATACGTTGTAAGTCTCTAAATTATCAGGCTGCAGGAACTTGTCATTCCAGGACTTGACTGAAGTCCAGCTCTGGTCCAGCCTTCCCTTCTGTCCTGAGAGATTGTCGTGTGGGCAGTTTCCCGATCTCTTCTGCATCTAGAGCCCAGCTTCTGTGCTCCTCACCTTGCTCTTCTTTCGCATGGATATTCCCAACTATTATTTTCTAGTTATTGTTGTTGTTGTTATTGTTGTTATTATTTGGTTTGTTTCTGTGATAGCAAACCTCTAAATTTCCTTGAAGGGAAAAGTGGGTCTGAGAAGAAGTGGATGGTTTCTCAAACTGTGCGCAAGGGCTCTTTCTTTAGGAGTTTTCAGTCTTTTCAGGAGCTAAAACTCTACGGTTGATGAAATGTGTATGTGTGTATGTGTGTGAGATCCATCACAACAGCAAGGAAAGAAAGAATATGTGTTATGCCTTTCTCTTTTACATTAAAGTAAGTGGTGGTCTTTATAGATAATGTTGAGAATGTCCCTGAAGCGATGCCCCAGGATGGCATCCACCAGTTGAACGTGGAGTATTTCCTGGAGGCACTCGGGATGGAACTTTTCTTCTTCCAGAATGCTTTCCTTCTAACCCGTTTTCCTAACAGCTTATCTATGTCAGCATTCCCAGAGAGGAAGTTACGATGCAGATCCCTGGGTGAAATTCCAGATCCACTATGAGTCAGCGCCATGGGGGCTGAGAGCCAGGAATCTGCATTTTTTTGTGGGCAGCCCAGCTGTAGAACCCGTCCTCCTAAGCAGACCTCCCACCGCCTCTTTTTGGCCTCACCTGGAACAAAGCTACAGTCTCGTCCGTCTCAGAGACAGAACTGGAGGGAGGGAGGATGTCTCCCTGCCTCTTCGTCCAAAGCTCTCTGTGTGGCTGGGCCCTCTGTCTGCAATAAGGTCATGCAGGAAGGTCAGTGAACAAGACTCAGGAATACCCAAGGAGTGAGGCACTTAGATGTCATGTCTCTTCTGGTCAGAGACCACAGAACCAAGCACCATTTAGCTTTTTCACTCACTAGTCCTCAAATACATATTAAGTGCTTACTTAATAAATAAGCCAGTCATGGTTCCTCAGCTTTATGTCAGATGTGGAAAATGAAACTGAGATTTAAAAAAAAATATATTTTATTTTAAAGTAATCTCTACGTCCAATGTGGGGCTTGAACTCACACCCCCGAGATCAAGCATTGTAAGCTCTACTGACTGAGCCCACCAGGTACCCTGTGAAGCTGAGATTTATGTCCCAAATTATCCCCAAATAGGCGTACTAGCAAAATAATTAGAAGAATTAAGACAATTCTCTCCCTTTCCCAGTGTATGTGTGGTGCCTTTGTGTCACACCATGTGAGTTAGGGACTTTCGCTTGTGTTTTCCAAACATATGTATATAAATAACTCACTTTATTAGTTCATTCATACATTTGTTTATCACTCAGTAAACATCCACCCCTGCCTTCATTCAACTAATATCTACCTGTAGCCCTGCTGTGCATCAGTCTAGATGCTAGGGATATGGCAATGATGAGACAAAGTTCTTGCCCTCGTGGCTTCTATTTCAGGGTAGACAATGCTCTTATGCGTTTATTACATAAATAAATGTTTTTGCAATTTATGTTTCTAGTAGAGATTGGCAGTTTGACAGAATGCAACTGGGAACCGAGGAGCTCTGCCCTTGCTTTCCTCTCTCTTCCTGGCTTTAAAATGTTCTTTCAGGAAAGATGCCTTTCCAGACATTTCAGTACATGTTTGAAATATTTCTACACATAACTGGGGAAAATGAACTCTAAAACTGTGAACCTGTAAGGGACTGAAGTCAAAATGGGAAGTTGAGTTGTTTAGCTGGGAGCTTTGACTGGTTCCTGCTCGGAAACCCTTACAAGAAAAAACCTTCACCAGCAATACACTTCAAAGAGGTTCCCAAGCACTGCCATGTTTAAAATGTGTTAATTGAACCTAATTGCAAACAGCTGCCTTGTTTAGCCACTGTTGGGTTGGCATTTGCCCACTCCAGATCTAGGTTATCTTTTTTGTTATATTACATTCATATTGGGATCTTACTATATTGATAGAATCTCAGAATGTGTCACCATCCAAGGGATTAGGAGATAGTAAATAAAAACCCCAAGACAGCATATTTCGTCAAGCCCTGAGGTCATTGCCAAGTACACAAGTGCATAACAGCAGATGCCCTACTCGATAGACTATGTGGGGTCATGGTCCTCATTTAAACGTGTGGGAAAATTTTCAAAAAAAAAAACCCAAAAAAACCAGTGCTGTTTGCTGGCTTTTGGTTGTGGGTAGAAGCATTGAATAATCTTTTATCATCTGTTCTCTTCTACTCAACTATTGAATTTAAATGCTGTGTTGTAGGAAGGGGGAAACAATACGTATTTATTAGTTTATCAGGTGAAGTGCTGCTAGGTCTAGTTTTAAATATTGATATTTCTCAAGAAGCACTTGTGGGAGCAACTTATTGGTTAAATGTGAAGAGGTGGTTTTAAAAATATTTAACAAGGACTAAGACATGAGCACCGACCAGTTAGAAGGAACAGTCACTATAGAAACTGGCATGACCAGGCTTATGTATATTTGTGTAGTAACCAACGATTCCTTATCCAGCAAGTCACCACTGAGGGCATCTATAATGGATCCTACCTACTGGGATTCAGTATAGATTATGCACCCTGGAGTTACCTTCCTGTAAGAGTGAGAGAGCTGGGGTATTGATACTCACTCCCATCTGACATTGGTTGAAATCTGCTTCTTGGACATAATTCTCTGGTACTTCTGTCCTGCCATTCAAGTGGCAATGTGGGCCCTGAGTACTGGGGATGCCGTTATGCAAAGAAGTGCTGGTGCTGGCAATTGGAAGTCAAGCTGGTGAGTGTTGAAAGGGTCTGTGCTGGGAGATATGGACGGGTCACCGGCGTGTCTGCCATGGTGGTTGGGGAGCATTTGAGGCTGCTAGTGGGGCTGATGTGGGGATCATGAAACAGCTCCCCTCAGTGTTGTGCACCTCAGTAACAGTAGCCTTCCTGAGATTGTTCGAAAGAAATTGGTGCTCAGAATATGACTTATAAGCTAAATAGAATTAAGGAGATGGAGTATATAATAAAAATTGATGACGATGAGAATAATGTAAGAGGTTCATATTTATCTGTTTTTTCTTTTTCATAGGCATGGTTTCCCCATTTTCTAGATGAGGAAATGAGATTTGGAGATGTTGAATAGCCTACTACCCAAGGACACACAAGTGGGATGGTAGAGACGGGCTTTGATTTCTGGTCTTTCTGACTCTGTAAAACAAACTCCTGAAGTGTGAATGGTTTAACTCAAACCCTTCCCTTTCCCTCTCCTTGCCGGATTCTTCTCTTCTTCCTTCTTTTCTCTTTCAGCACATATTGAATGGGTACTATGTGCTTTCTAAGCACCACACAGCAGAGAATCAATTTTGGTCTTTTTTTGATGTAGAGAGTCACCCATCCCTCTCTTCCCCACATCCTCCCCTCACTTTCGTGGGGCCCAGCACAGGTAAAAATGAAGGATCACACAGCACATCTAAATATTTAAAAGTTGTAAATCAAGTTGTGTGTGCACTGGAGATGTGGCTGGCCCTGGAGAGAACCTGCTCAGGAAGGTTCCAGAAGTGGGCTTGAGACCACTCAGGCAGGAAAGGGGCAGAGCCAGGGGAGAGCCAGAAGTGTGAGGTCCAGGGGACCGTCTTTCCTGGGAGAGGGGAGCAGTGCTTCTCCTCTGTGTCCTCCTCTTCTCTCTTCAGAGCTCATTTCACACGCTTTTTTTTTTTTTTTTTTTGAAATGTGAAATTCAAACACTCCACTCATTGAACGAGGGAGAGGGTCAGTTGAGGTGACAGATGGTAGATGTTCTGGGAAGAGGAAGAACGGGATTGTGGAGAAAGAGGTGAAAGGGCTGCTCTCTGGCCTGGACAGGCTTCTCCACGTTTGGCGGCTCTAAGCTACAGAAGGGGAGACACATGGCCTGGGGCTCTGTCTGGAGCACTTGGTGGTTCATCCAGACTTCTGGACATGGATAAGATTTCAATATCAGCTCTTTAGCCCTATCGCTTCTTTAGCCATGACAACCCAAAGTTCTGGACAGACTCCCAGCACACACACACACACACACACACACACACACACACACACACACACGTATATGCCATGCTTCCCCCTACTGGGTCAGGTTATCCTGGGGGAGTCAGCCAGAGGAATATCTGACCTGAACAGCACATACCCATGCTGCATGTGTCCCCTTCTCTCCCTTGGGGAAGATCGATGGCTTAATATTTACTAGAATTAGGACTAATGCCCATGCTAACATGTTCAGTAGGTGATAAAGCTGTTTATTAATTCAGTCAGTACTAAATGCATGTCTGTCTAACGTTTGTGTTCCCCCTTCAGGTGATTACCATCTCCTGGGCACAGGTAATGGCCAACAGGTGTGCCTCTTAGGGAATCAGCAGTAGATCCAAGATGGCGCTAGCTTTTTTAATATGCGGGCTTCAACATAGTGGGTGGTGACAGAAGGACTCATTGAACAAGAGTACTGTGAGGGCCATGAGTAAACCCAGTTATGAACTTAACAGGGTGTTTCCATGCTGGGGACTCCCAGGATAAAGACCAAATGGAAAAGGTAGCTGGACCTCAGGGGGCCTGTGTCACCTGTGAGGATCTAAGTGGAGCTCAGGCAGCAGAGCCCTGCCAAGAGAGCACAGAACAGACCCTACCAGACACCGACTTCAACATCAAGGTCTTTAGGGAGGACCCAGAGGATGGTACAGGGACCTGTGCATATGAATCATGGAGGTCAAGGATCTCCCTCCCCTTTCATGCTACCACCAGGTAAAGTAAACCATTCCTTAGGGGGCCACCGTGGAAAGAAAAGAGAAAATGGGGAAGGAAAACTGCACAATCGAAAATATCTGGGAGACTGTGTAAATTATTGGATTGGATGATGTTTAATTTTCTGTCCCTGCGTAGTATATTGAAGGGCTCAGGAAAAAGATTAGAGCAATTAAAGAAAATAATGAAGCTATATTTTCTTTGTGTCATTAATGTAGGGTAATTTTGAACTTGCTAAAATTGTCTTTGCCCTGCATCTGTTCACTGTGCCTGCACGCATGGGGCGCACACGTGCACGCTTGTGTGTGCACACACACAGCACTTCTACCAGTCTTCCCTGCCACCACCTTCCCCAAGAGTCTGTACACCACAATAGCATTAATGAGAAACGGAGACTTCGCTGCAGACTTCGAGGAGAGATGGAGAATATCTCATTGCAAATTTTCCAGGAAACAGGTTTATAATCCCCCTTCAATACTCAGCTTGGATCTGAGATGCACCTTTTTCAAAAGTGAATATTGGATATCTCCGAGCCAGAATCTGTCTTACTACCATGATGTGTCATAGTATAATATAAAATAATAAATGTCATAAGCCATTCTCATAGCAATAACATAAATAATGGTGTGTCTGACAATGGCACCTTCTTATATTTGATGAATCCCTGTAGCTTTCTGCTTTGTCGTCCTTCCTCAACTGGGCCCAGAGGCTTACTCACTGAGGCAGTTGCGTAGAGTGGTTCAAAGCAGATTCTAGCGTCAGACTGCTCACTAGCTCCACTGTTCACTAGCCAAGTGACCTTGGGCAACTTATTGAACCACTCTGGGCTTTTGTTTCCCCCATCTGTGAAATGGGAATAATTTTACTGATTCCGTTCTTAGGGTTGTTGTAAGAGTTAAATGAGTGATGCCTATAGAGAGATTGAGTACTAGGGAGAGCTAAGCACTAGATAGTCTTGGAGTTATCACTCTCAGTCCCCTCCCACACGGGCCCAACACTACCCTTAGCTATTGCCTTTTCTTCCTAACTTATTTTATGAATAGTAGTTCAATGACCACTGTTTGCTCTCTGAATAACCCTAGAGATCTCGCCTGTCCTCCCCAGCTGGCTTACTTAAATATTTCCTCCAAACAGATCTATTTTCTTTTTCAACAAATTCTGAGAGATAAAAAATGCTATATGTTAAATCACTATTTTAGGCATCTATGGTGGATGCAAGAGATGGTGGGATATGAGCCTGACTGGAGTATGTTCACTGGAGAGCATTAGGGGATGTGATGGGAAAGATAGGTTGGAGCCTGCTGGCCATTTAAAGGATCAGTAGGCTGTTTTTTCAGCACATCTCCCCACACCTGTTGTGTTTGACACCAGCCTCCATGCTGTGGACACCTAGTCACACTGACCAGCCCATGGAGGGGAGAGTGGGCTTCCACACGCTCTTCAAAGCACTCCCTAGGATGGCAGCTGCTGCTTCTCACCTATAAGGCTGCATCCAGAAGACAAGTTGGTGGATGTCAACTGAGAGATTAATTGGGCTTAGGTCAAAAGTGGAGATTCAGAAAAAATTACTTTATTTAAAAAAATATTTTATTTATTTATTTGACAGAGAGAGAAAGAGAGCACAAGTATGTGGAGCAGCAGGCAGAGAGAGAGGGAGAAACAGGCTCCCCGCTGAGCAAGGATCCCAATGTTGGGCTCAATCCCAGGACCCCGAGATCATGACCTGATCCGAAGGCAGATACTTAATTGACTGAGCCACCCAGGCGCCTCCAGAAACAAAATTTTAGACACAGAAGACTTTGATAAATATAGACAAAAACAAAGAGACACCCAGCCCATCTGGGTCCAAGGCATGCTATAGGCCCAAAGGCTCTCTTAAGGTCTCCTAGACACTTGGGGGCAGAATTTGAATGGCTGCAACCCCTGTTTTTCTCTTCAGTGAGGCGGGACAAGATAATCAGCTCTAGCAAATGGGAAATTTCCACTGTGTGGTGTTAGCACTTTCAGCTCCAGAAATCAAACAGACTAAAAGCAGAGGGTATCTTGGCACTGAGTGACCAACCAAACTCCCTGGTCAGTTCTCTACCGCGTTAGTTCATCTGTGAACTTGTCTAGAGCAAATAGCTTCTAGGTGGTCACCTCTGGAACAAAGAGATGTTGAATGGGGATTAAAAAATATCTGGGGGTTTTCTTCGAGGGGAAGTCAATGAGTCAATGCTTTATTTTACCATGAATGTTTATAAGCAAACCTAGATGTGCGTAGCGTCTTGAATCTCCTCCCACAACTATTTCCTATTTGTTCCCAGAAAAATTCCAACGCCAGATTTTGTCATAGCAACCAGAGGCAAATATCAAGACAGCAAGAAGGAGCAAATTCTGGAAAGGGTTTCCCTCCCATGTGGCTTCAGTCTCTCTAGGGCACCCAGTATCGGCACGAAGCCCTTTAAGAACCGCAGTGCTGGCCCCACAGTTTCTCGGGGGGGGGGGGGATCTAGTGGAGCCCAGCTTTGCCGATTTGCAAGACCCACCAGGAAGTGTACCCCTCCGTTTGCCGGGCCAGGTATGGAAAAACTGACTTGCTAGCTCCTCAGGCTTTGTAGCTATTGTGTGTTGATCTTTATTTTTGTATGTCAAGTTTTCGAGATTAAATGTCTTGGATTATTATTATTCCATCAAGCACTTCCTGGGAGGATTTTAATAAACAAGCATCTTGTATATTTCCTAAACTGTCCCCTCAAATGCTTTCTGGAAGAAGGTGTATGAATAAGCAAGCAAAAGAAGACAGGAGAGGCTCCTGATACCTGCTCCCCACGTTCCTCAGACTGCTGCTTCTTTCTTTGTTGTTCTCACGGCAGTGCTCTGAGGTCAGACTTCTTGCCTGTAGGTAAAGTCATCTCTGGTTTTGCCACAACGCAGCCTTCTTGCTGAAAGCACCTTTGAGTTCGGGATCGGTTATATTAGGTGTCGGTTCTGAGTAACGGTGTGTCAGCAGCTGCTTAACAGCTGGCTCTCCGAAATGAAGAAATAGAATCGCCTTGCTTTGTAGCATGTGCTGATGTCCGTGATGTAAATACGCCCCCCATGGCCAATTTCAAGCTGCTCAAGTTCACTTACGAATAGGGAACTGGAAAGAGATGCACACAGCTGACTCTGGGGAGCTGGCTGCCTCGTGGTGCTGATTCTGTGGACCCCACCGGGGTTCTCAAGCTCCGGGCGATGACACTTTGGGCTGGGTAACTCTTGGTTGTCGGGGGCTGTCCTGTGCATTGCGGGATGTTTAGCAGCATCTCTGCCTTCTACCTGCTAGAGGATAAAGGGAGCCCCTTTCTGCCCCCAGTTATGACAAAAATGTGTCCAGACATTGCCAAATGTACCCCGAGGGGCAAAATCGACTCCCAGCTCCAGGCCAGTCTGCGTAGATGGTGTTCAGAAGGTCCATTCAGCAGATCGTAGGCTCTCACCAACTGTCCTCCATGGACCATCCTTACCATGCTCCTGAAGAGGTTCTCTCTTGGCATTTTGGATGTGGTATTTAAAAAAAATCAGAGTAGACTTCCTTGAAGAGTCTTAAGATAGTGATGTCATGAAGAATTAAGGTATCAAGACAAAGTGTGACCACTAAGGGAGAATCAAGGTAATTCATGGACTGGATTCCAGAATAGAATAGATGCTTATAATGGACATAGAGGTCCCCTAGTCAAGGCTTTACTTGGTATGGATGAGAAATGAGACTCAGGTGAGGAGTGACTTGTCCAAGGGCAAAGCAAGCCCAAAGTAGATGTGCTTGGGAGAGTCACTGGGTGATGTGGTAAGTGCCTCTGAGACATACTGGGAATTGGGACTGAGGCCAGATTACAACTATGAGTGTTGTGTAGGCTTTACAATGTCAGGTTTTCATGGCCATTTTTGACATCTCCCTGTCCCAAACCTCCCCCTGCCCTGAAACCTCTGCTCATGAAAACCATATTATAATGAGGGACTTCTGTTTCAGGCAGAATGATTCCCATAAACTTCAGAAGTGGGTAGTTGATTCAGATGTTCTATTCAGGAGGGTCAGACTGCTTGTCATTAGAGAACAAATGTTGAAGATTGTCACTGATTTCTCTCTCCTTCCTTCCACATCTGCGCTGGGCCTTCTCACTGATGAAGCATCTTGATGCCAGGCTCAAAGGGATTTCAGGAAAGAAATTATGGACGAAATGGACTTCCAGTAAAAAGTTAAGACCACGAGATTAACATGATAAGAACTAGGAAAATCCCTCCTGGTTAACATTGAGAATGTGTTTTCAATGCACAGAGGTGCCCAGTCAGAAAGGGAGTTTTAGGGAGGGATGATTTTCATCAGTGGCGTTCCTTGGCTTTGGAACTTACAGGGAAATTAGGGTAATCATAGACTAGTAATCAGTATGCTCCAAGTGCCAATAAATTGAGCTTAATGAGGACAGCAAGTCTGCTTTTATTAGGAGATTGAATAAAAGTGAAAGGAGTGCTTTGAATCACGGATCTCTAAAAACACATGACATTTCGGGGCGCCTGGGTGGCTCAAGTGGGTTAAAGCCTCTGCCTTTGGCTCAGGACATGATCCCAGGGTGCCCCCGGTCCTCCAAGTCTCTTTGGGCAATGTGAGCCATTGGGATTTTTGCTTTCTTTTCCCAGAGGACAGTTCAGCCTCAGCATCTGAATCAAAGGGGTTGATGATACAGGAGTGGTAGTGGTGGGTAAGGGTAAGAGGTGGGGGTGTTTGGGGTTGTGGGCAGCATTTGATACAACTCTGAACGACACTCCCTGCTCAGGGCTGTTTAGGCCACACAGCTCTACTGGTAAAGGCTTTGTGGGTGATGGGAAATATTTTTCTTTCTTTGGCATGGATTATGAATTGATCTAATCTTGTTACTCTTAAGAAGCCATCTATTCAGCAATGAATGATTTTTTTTAAAAGATTTTATTATTTATTAGAGAGAGAGAGAGAGAGAAAGAGCTCACACAGAGGGAGGAGCAGGCTCCCCACAGAGCAGGGACCTGACGTGAGGCTCGATCCCAGGACCTGGGATCATGACCTGAGCCAAAGGCAGACACTTAACTGACTGAGCCACCCAGATGCCCCTAATGATTTTTTTTAAGCAGTTAACACTTCACTGTATAGTCTTTTGGAAATATTTTATGTGTACTTTGTCAGGAACTTTTCAAAAGGCTCATTGTATATCTTGTCAAATTACTGTCCAGAGGAACATGCCCATATACACTCCGATCTACTGTATAGGAACACCTGATTATTGTAAAGAAAAAGTCAGTATGTTGAGCAGTAATATCTCATCTTTTATTGGAATTATATAATTCTAATGAGATTGACTACTATTTGGCATGTTGATTTTTTTATTAGGACTTTATATTTTTAGACCACTTTTAGGCTCACACACACACAAAAAATGACAGGAAGGTACAGAGGTTTTGCATGTACCCTCATCCCAAATGTGCGTAGTTCCCCCATTACCAACATCTACTGTTAGAGTGGTACATTTGTTATAATTGCTGTATGTACATTCAGGATCTACAGTTTACAGCTCATTCTTGGTAGTGTGTACTCTATAGATTTGGACAAATGTATAATGACATATAACCATCATTATGGTATTAATACAGAGTGAAAAAGGTAGTAGCAATAGCTTCCACTTCCAAGGAAATGTCCTGTAAACCTTCATAAGCCCTAGGAACTAGGGGGTGCAAAACTGAGGAGAAATAGAATAAAGAGTTTGATCTATAGTATTTGCCCTTGAGCCAACATCTGACACTTCCAGGGCTTAATACTGCATTTTTGCAATGTTACCCATGTTATAAGACTATAAGCAAGAGATGTCAAAACAGGAACAGCCCTGGTCATGGAAATAGCAGTACCAAACAGCTGTCTTGCTAGACTATTCCTTCTAAGATTCACTTGTGCCAACTTCTGTCTTTGCTGATCCTTCTTGGCTCTGCAACACAGATGTGAAAAGTAAAGAGAGCATGCCTTTGAATTTCATTTCGAAAAGTGGAGAATATACAATTAATTCTGGGATTTTTAAAGTATTGCTATTCCCCACATGTATTCATAGCCATATGTAGAAATAGATTTAAAGAATGGTGTGTACATGTACGTGGCTTCTCAATATCAAGTGGTTAAAACTAATGGGCTTCAAGTTGGGTTTTGGGGGTTGACCTGGACCCATGGGCTAGGATCTGGTCCTCAGTAGAGGACTGAATGCCTTGCTTTAGTCCATTTGTTGAGAACTAAATCATCTACACCCGTAAACCTATTTTATTCACCAGAACAATTTACTGGACTATGAGCTGCTTGGTGACAGAACTCATAGCTTATTTTGTAGCCTCAGTGACTAACATGGTGCCAGACATGTAATAAGTTCTTTTTTTAAAATTATCTAATAGATTTATTGAAGTGTAAGTGATACAGAATCAACTGCATATTTTTAAAATTTCCATTTGATAGTTTGGGTATATATATATACACTCATGAAACCATCACCACACTCAAGATAATGAACATGTCCATTGCTCCCGATGCTTCCTTTATAATTCTTCTTCCCTTCCTCCCACTGTTCCCAATCAAGTTTGTGCTTTCCATTACTCTAGATTAGTTTGCATTTTCTAGAATTTTATATACATGGAATCATGTAACATGTACTTTATCTTTTGTGGTCTGGCTGTTTTCAATCAGCATAATCATTTTGAGATTCATTGAAGTTGTTCCATATATTAATAATTTGTTCCTTTTTATTGCTGAATAGTATTCCATTGTATGAATCATAATTGGTACTTAGCAAATGTTTGTAGCATTACATTGACTTGAAATTAATTTTTAAAAATATAATTGGGGGAAGAGTGGATAATAGGGATAGCACTATTTCTGTTGAATAAGTCTGCTTAGGAAGTCAGAATAGAAATCAGGAGGTGAGTTGGCATGGTAGAAACTTTTATTATCATCCAGTATCTGTTTTCGCTCCTTTCATAGTGGTGGAATGACAGATTTGGCTGGGCACAGAATTGTCTGGAATAAAGACTACATTTCCCAGCCTTCTGTGCAACTAAATGTGGCCATATTACTAAGTTATGACCAATATGATGTAAACAGAAGGGGTATATGAAACTTGAAAAAGTCTTCTGAAAGGAAGGCGAATTTCCTTCTCCTCTTCTTCCTCCTTCACGCTGTCTGAAACACAGTCATAGTGTCTAGCGCTCTAGCAGCCATTTTTGGATCAGAAGGAGTCTTGAAAATGGAAGCACTCAAAGGTAGAGCAATATGTAGAAGAAGCTTGGATCCCTGAAATTGTTAGAGTGCTGTGTCTGCCCTGGCTAAACTACCTTCAGACTGTGAGAGAGAGATATTTTGATCTTGTTTAGCTTTTAAAGTCTCTTTTGTGTTTTACATTGTTTACAGCAAAAACAGTCCTACCTGCTATAGTTAGTAGAGATAGAGTTGAACAAGAGGGAGTTTGATGTTGTGAAAAGGTCATTTAAGCCCGCAATGTGCCCATCTTCAGTCTAAGGATTTTTCTGGGTTAGAAAAATGGCATCGGCTATTGGACTCTCTCTTGGTGAGTTCTGGAAAAACACTGACAAACCCTTGTGAACCATCCTCCTTTCCCCACCACGCAACTCACTCCATCAATATGTATGCATTGTTAACAGTTTACGACTTTTTCAAATTATAACTTCAGTCTACATTTATTTAGTTTTCACTTGGCGGGTCTCCAGAGAGACAGAGGTAGCCTAATCTCATTAATTTTTTTTTTTTTTTTTTTTTTTTTTTTTTTTTACAAATCATACGTATGGTGGCTTATTGGAGAATGCTTTCTGTAGATGTCTAGTCTCATTTATCAAGTATGAATCTTGTTGTGTTTAATTCCCAGTGATGGTTTGGCTTGTGACTCTTTTTTTCTTTTTAAATATTTGAGATATTTAAACATACAGAAAAGAGTGTATGTCCAGAAGTCATGTATCTGGCAACATGACTGAAGAACAGTAGCTGTCACTGTATTTATGACTTATCAGTGAAGCTTTTCTTCAATGGCTCTGTATGCAGAACTCCATTACATAAAACCTCTATCAGAGCTTCTCTGGTTGAAGTGGGAGTGGAGGACTTGGGAGGCCCTACTGGGTAACATCCCTCTTGCCAGTCCCATTCCTCCACTATGAGGGTCCCTGAGATGTGCTCACAGAGAAGGGACCGTGAAGGTAGCTGAAACCACAGATTTGAATAGTTCAAGATCAGGAAGCAAGCCTCAATGGTATTCGGATCTCTGTGCTCTTTTCTACCCACAGTTATACACGCATTGTAATCTGGTTTTCCCTTATAGAAGCGCAGACAGAAGAAGACCTCAGAGGCAGAGACAGTTAACCAGACATGACTGTGGCCAACAATGCGACCAATGATAGGAGGCAAGGAGTTTTAAAAAGACAAACACAGGGCATTTAAAAACCACTTTCTGAGGTCATTTGGGGTAATGTCATCTTCCTAATATATTTCAGGAGAGTCACAGAAGCATGTGTTCATATTTTTGTATGCACGTGTATATTTATAGTATGTATATATGTGTATATTTATATGTATGTATTTATATGTATTTATATATATGCACGTGCTTGTTTATATATTTATATATGGTGTATATAATATACATATGTATTGCTATACATGTATATCTGTGTGTGTATATATATGTGTGTATTTATATAGATTTTAGTGGGAGTGGGTGTAAGTAATATAGAGTATATCCTATGTATATATATATATATATATACTATACACACAGTATTTTTGTTGGAGTTTATGGAAATGACCATGACGAAAACAGCCTCCCTTATCTTTTCTATTTTACATTGCTTTAATAGTAACAAAGTAATTACTTATGAGATGATTATATGTGCCAGGTACCATGAGTGTTTTATCTAGTTGACTATTTAACCATCACCACTATTTTGTGAAGTAGGAACAGTCCCCAGGACACAGAAATCAGTTCCCTTACCCAGTGTCACACAGTGAGCGTGTGGTGGAGCTGGGATTCAAACCCAGGCAACTTGGCCCCAGGGCCCATGTTCTTAATATATGCCCATATCTTAGGATAATTTCCAGTATTTAAATAATAAAGTGCAAACATCTTGTAGCTAGCAAGTTTTTCAGTGTCTGGAAAACCCATCTATCCAAATACCTGGACAACTTGTCCTCCAACCATCCAGGTAAATGAAAGAGCAACTTAAATGGGAAATAGGAGCACAGGCCCTCATGTTCTATCTCAAGTTCTCCCTCTGCCGTGGGGCTTCTCAGAGGCCCACAGAGAGGTTTAGACCAACCTGAGCAGGTCTGAGTCACCAGGAAATACCCCAGGGGTGGACTTGACAATGGAAATGAAACCATGGACCCAACCACTGCACTCTGGTTGCATTTCATTTACCGTATTGTCATCTTCCTAGTGGCTCAAGGGGTATTTTGAGGTTGACATGGAGACATTGTTTTTTGAGAGGCATTTCCTTTCTGGCCTGTGTTTCTACATTGTGGTGGAAGAATCAGAGGCTCCCAGCTTCAAAAGTGAATCCTGTTGCAGGTTATGAAAGTGCCAGGATGTGGGGGAGCAGGTCAGCACGTGTCCGCTCAGGCACTGGCATTGGCCTGACTTCGCGTCCAGCCTCGGTTGCTGTTCTTTGTGCTCTGGGAGCAGGAATTACCTTGGTTCTTCCTGTGGCTAAGTTTGTAGGGGTGGACTTATCCCACCTTCCTGGGATGAAACACCAATCCAAGGGGTGCTTCCTGATTGTAAAGGGTCTATCCATTCCAAGGAGACCCAGGAGTTATTTTCTTATAGGGCTGCTACCTTAGTGGGTGCAGGCTGCCATAACAAGATGAGCTGGTGGCTTAAACAATAAACTTTTGTTTTTTCACAGGTCTGCAGGTTGCAAGTCAGGTTGGAGTGGCGGCTCAGTTGGGTTCTAGCAAGGGCCCCTCTTCCTGGTTTACAGACGGCAGCCTTCTTACTGTATCCTTGCATGGCAGAGAGATCATTTCTCCTCACGTTTCCTTTCATAAGGGCACTAATCCCACCAAGAGGGCTCCACCCTTGTGACTTAATTACCTCTCAAAGACCCCCCTCCAAATACTGTCATGCTGACGGAATAGGGTTTCAATATATGAATTTTGAGGGTATGCAAACATTCAGTCATAATAGCTAGAGTGTTACTTTATGATACACTTTCCCCCTTGGTGATATTTTCATGATTGTTGTAAACAGGTGAGTCATGCACAGTGTATCTTCACACACACACACATACATGTGGTCCATCAGCCAGGCTTTAAAGCAGTTCATTTTCGGGTGCCTGTGTGGCTCAGTCAGTTTAGCATCTGCCTTCGGCCCAGATCATGATCTCAGGGTCCTGGGATCTAGCCCCACATCAGGTTCTCTGCTCAGCAGGGTGTCTGTTCTCTCTCCTCTACCCCTTCCCTGCTTGGGCTTCTCTCACTCTCTCATTCTCTCTCTCTCAAATAAATACATAAATAAATAGAATATTTAAGAAAATAAATAAAGCAATTCATTTTCTTTTTGTTTCAAGAAGATAAGTCAAATAAGCAAATAAAAAGTCTTAGCACATTTACTTAACTGTTACCAAATCAGATTTCTGGCAATGTTAATCACACCATATTCTTTCAAGCCGATCCCACTTAATTGCCCCTTCCCCACACTTGCTGCCTATTTATCTCACAAATCTCCTATTTATCTCACTAATCCCAGGTTCTGTGTGGCCACTTTTGTGCTGTTTCTAAACACCGAACACACCTCTATACAGAACACATCCCATGAAGTAGTTCATTTCTTGTTACATATCCATGGCACTTGTCTTGAGTTTCATGAAGGCAGGGTTTATAACTTATGTAGCACCATACTTTTGTACAGATGTGCAGAACTCTAAGATTCCTTAGGCCCCTAAGCTTCCCACCTCCCTGGTATACACACCTTATGTAATTCCCCCTCCTGAATGTGAATGGGACTTATGAATATGAAGCCCCTGATTAGGTTAACATTATATAGCTAAGAAAAAGGATTTTGCAGATATAATGAAGTTTCCGTATCAGTCGATTTTGGGTTAACCCTAATAGAGAGTACACTGGTGGGCCTGCCTTACTCGGTGAAGAGGTCTTTAAACGAGCCTAGACCTTCCCAAAGGAAAGATTCTTCCACTGGCTTTGGAGAAGCAAGCATCCACATTTAAGACCATGGGTCCACAAGGCAAGGACCTGAGGGTGGCCTCTAGGAGTTGAGAGCAGTTCATGGCCAACAGCTATCAAAATATGGGGAGCTCAGCCATAGAAGCCACAAGGAAGTAAATTCTGCCAACAAGTCAAAGGGACTTGGAAGTAGATTTTTTCCTCAGTCAAGCCTCCGGATGGGAATGTAGCCCGGCTGACACCTTAATTGCACCTTATGAGAGCCTGAGTGGAGACGCAGTTGAGCTCTGTACAGACTCCTGACCCATGGAACTATGAGATAGTAAATGTATGTTGTTTTAAGCCACTGAAGTTGTGGTAATTTGTTATGCAACAATAGAAAACTAATACAGTAGGCATTTCTTTAAACGTTTGTGGATTTAATCAGGGAATAGAACATTTAAAGTGAATCTCTGCTAAAGTTTTGGTGATTTTAAGAATGGAGAGGTCTTAAAGAATTGCTGTCTTCTTATGGGTCTTCTGCCCATCCAATCAACTTTACATACATCCAGGGTTTCATATATACCAACTTCTGATTGTCTGGAAATAGGAAGTGAGAGTCTCTCCAGGGCATCGTTCGGCATTCTTGGGAGATAGAATGGCTAAAAAATTGATGTTGAAATGAGGACCACCATCATTTTTCAGTCTGCTCACTATGTACAGAGCTCAGGATGATTAGAAAATGTAAAACACATGTGAGTGGCTCAAACCCCTTTTAGTTAAATCACATTTACATAGATCAGTTTTCCCAAAGGACATAAGTGAGCTGAACTTAAGCAATTAAAAAAAAACAAACCCCAAACTAGAACCTTTTGCTAAAGCCAAAAAACATGGATGAGTTAAACCATATCAGATGTAATGGTTTGTTTTGAGAAGTGTTCGGTCTGTTAGTCTATGTGTGTGTGTGTGTGTGTGTGTGTGTGTGTGTGTGTGTGTGTGTGTGTGTTTAAGGCAGATAGAAAAACAGACCTTGCAAGATCTTTGACTGCCAAGGTAGAAACCCAGTATACAGGATTTAGTTCCACCAAAGTCGTTGATACCATCAGGATCACCGGCGACCCGGGTCAGGGACGTGCTGCTGGCTCTCCATACATTCCAGAGACACTCTAGGGCCATGGCAACAGAGGGACTGTGACTGTGGCTGAAAACAAAATCGGACCCAACCTTGGCCTTGGCGATTCAACCAGAGTGAGTTCCTAGGACCTTGACATACCACCTCAGGGGGATTCTCCTTGCTCTTCTGCCGAGTGGAAAATAAGAAACTTTCTGGTCACGGAGGGTCTTCCCTCCTATTGCCAACATTTCCAATTCCATTTGCCATTAGCTCAATCTAGCTTCCTATTTCTAAGGAAAGAGTCTGAAAGAGCCTTTTGAAGGCCTCACAGACAGTCTCAGAAGGCTTCATGGGCAGCAAACAACTCCTAGCAAACTACAATTTGATGAGTTAAGTGTAAATGGATCAGAGACATATGGATTACATTTTTGGGGAAATACACATGGGCTTACGATTGTAAAGCGGGGGCAGTGGGGGTGGGGCTGGGGCGGAGAAGGGAATGCTTGGAAAAATGTGGTTTGGGTCTTGCCAATTGCAAAATGTTTGAAACAAATAATCTGAGATGTTTTGCCCAACCTAGAGCACGGCTGGATTCACCCTTTCCTTCTGTTTACGTGCCCTTTTCAGACACAGCGTACATGCCAATGTTGGTTTGGGTCTTGGGTAGATTTTTAAAAAATACAGTTATTTTGAAAGATACTGTGTGTGTAGCTTCTGAGTGTGAAGGATGGAGTGGTGTTGGTGAAGAGGTGGGCATTTAGAACTATCTCTTTGCCTCTGGGTCAAACTATCCCTGTGCTGCTCTGCTGTATTTTACTTGCAGAAGTTCCAAGTCCAGGCTGAGCTGGGGGGGAATATGGTAGCTTGAGAAAGTTGCTTAACCTCAGTCTCCCCACCTGTAAAGTGGGGATGATAGTACCAACCCCAGGGCCCGTGGGGATTGAGATGCTGTGCAGTGTGGTGTTGATAGTGTGGAGGCACGTTCCAAGGATTCCATCCCAGTCTGATGCTTGGATGAACTTGGGCAAGTTCTTCTGCCTCTCTGTGCCTCAGTTTCTTCATCTGTATGATGGGAGATGTTAACATCCACCACATAGGGTTGCCTTGAGAATTAAGAGTTACTACATGTAAAGAACTTGGCACAGTGCGGGACACATAATAAGAGTTGGTTAGATGTTAACGATTGCTTTTGTTGATTTCTCGTGTTCCATTAAGCCTTTGGATATTGTAGAAAATAAGTCAGCTTCACCTTGAGGCGGAGGACAAGGGCAGCGCCTTACTCCAGCTGCAGGGGTCTCCTTCAGCTTATGTTCCTTTCCTTACTGCTTCAATGTGTAGAGGATTCTCTACTAGTTTCAACCCAAGATAAGAAGCAGGTGAAGTTTTCTGTCTGAAATTAGCCTCTTTTGGGGCGCCTGGGTGGCTCAGTGGGTTAAAGCTCTGCCTTCGGCTTGAGTCATGATCCCAGGGTCCTGGAATCAAGCCCCACATCGGGCTCTCTGTTCAGCGGGGAGCCTGCTTCCTCCTCTCTCTCTGCCTGCCTCTCTGCCTACTTGTGATCTCTGTCTGTCAAATAAGAAATAAAATCTTAAAAAAATTTAAAATTAGCCTCTTTTTTTTTTCCCCTCCTTTCTGGGGAAGGATCCTTTCTCTCTTCTGCTTTACCACCATCTAGCCCCTAGAGTCACTTAATTCAAGAGCCCACCTAAGTCCCACTGGAGCTTGTGATGGAATTCCGGGTCTGAAATGGAAAAAAAATCAGGAGTCTGGTGTTATACTGGTTTAATGCATTGCTCTTCTTTGCACTTGAAGGTGAACTGGGGAAACATTAAAGATAATAGAGGTTTTGAGTGTGGAGCTTGGGGATTAGTAAGTGTAAAACTTTCCAGATGCTTCCAGTGTGCGGTGAGGGCTGAGAACCATTCTAGCTAGAGCATAGAGTGGGCTTTGCTGTGCTTCCCATGGTCAGTTAGTTCGGACCCTCACCCCCTTTGAGCTTACTGGCCCTTCCTTTGAAGGCCTGGTAGGATTTCTGTCCTCTGGATCGCTGACCTTCATGCCACGAGTAAGCTTTCCTCTGGGGCTCCAGCCTTGAGGTCTGCAGAAGCAGAGCCACTTGGTCTCTGAACCCCAGGCTGGCTTTGGGTCAGAGCTGCCACCCCAGGTGGTTGGTTTCCCACTCACCTCAGCTCTGCTCTGAGGGTCTTGTCGGAATCCACGCTTTCCTCTGCCACCTCCCCTCTTGTTCAGCACAGTTTTGCCTCCTCTGTTTACTTCACTGACCACCATCCTCTTTTGCTCTGTCGCCTGTGGTTTCTGAGGCTGCAGAGTGCCCGAGAAGGAAGAAGGGATTGGGAGCTCGACCTGCATTTAAGCCTCTCCCTGGCTGCTGACAACTGACTTAATCTCTCTGGGCCTCAGTTCCTCATTTGTCAAGTAGAATCATCATACCTAAATGATTGTTTGGCTGTGAAAGTTACAGGAGGTGGAAGAGGGGTGACGCTTATGCTGGTGGTGGCAAGGCAAGGCTGTGGGAAGGGGGTGCTGGCGGTGGGGATGGGGGTGGTGTTGGGGATGGGGACCATGACAATGGTGCTGGTGGGGATGGGGTGGCAGCAGCCATGTCGGTCATTTGGAAGGCCATAGATGTGGTGGTGATGAGCGTTTGGTGGAGAAGGAGTTCAATCAAGAAAGCAAAAGCTTGGAGGAAGTACCAGTGTTCTGCTCAGAGGAACCACACGGGAAGCCAAGACAGAAGGATCTTTGTGTGCATTTGCTGAGCCAATGGGAGTAGCTGCTCGTATCAGTTGGCATTTGGTGAAGAAAGCAGAGCTCCTCTGGGTGACATGGAGTAAGGGGTTTTATATAAAGATTAGGCTTACCTAAGAGGAGAGCTAGTGGAAAAGTCTATGCAAGGCTGTTGCCTCTGTGTCTGATCCGCCTAACACAGATTCTGACTGCCAAGTCGAAGATTGGTGTAAGAAATGTAAGCCCCCCATGCTTAGGGGGCCAAAATCCCAGCTTCTGGGGATGAGACAAAATGGCCAGGCTACTCCATGATCTAAGAGTGTAAAGGGCTCTGTGATCCAGTGTCCAGCGGCTCCTCAGTGCGGCTGTGTCTGATGTTGGGCCTGAAGCTTCTATAGCTCAACAGGGTCTACACGTGGGGTGGAAAGTTGGATGTGACATGGGGGGAGAGCAAGAACAAACTGGAACTTGCATCTGACTCTTGCCACCTCCGGTCTTGACAACACAGGTGGCCTGCAGGACAGGTGGACACCCATTGTCACAGAGGCATGCGTGCACCTGGCCCAGGACTCAGAGAAGCTGCAGGAGACCCGGTAGGCAGTGGAGATGCTGTAGACCTAGCCAGTGCCCACACCATCGAGGTGAGCCAGGGGGTCTGAGCCAGCGTGTGCAGGCTGCTGCTCTGCCTGGCGCCCTAATCCGACCTCCAGAATATAAGAGTTGCTGCCTCATGCTGACTTCCAGAGGCCACACGGATCTTCTCGTTGCCTGCCTGAGTTCGGAGCCAGAGAGGGAAGAAGCATGGGGACATTGTTTGGTTCCTGTGACACAGGACGTGATCACCACCACAGTGGGAGCTCCATGCTGCTTAGATGGAGTAAAAGCTTCAGAACACAGAGTGGCGTGTGCGTGACACTCAGCTTTAACATTATGACAGCCGCACTGAGGAGCCGCTGGACACTGGATCACAGAGCCCTTTACACTCTTAGATCATGGAGTAGCCTGGCCATTTTGTCTCATCCCCAGAAGCTGGGATTTTTGGCCCCCTAAGCATGGGGGGCTTACATTTCTTACACCAATCTTCGACTTGGCAGTCAGAATCTGTGTTAGGCTGGAAACACCTGTCCCTCTTTGGGATTGTGGTGTGCCTCTGACTCCCCCCCCCCCCCCCCCCCGATGGTGAAGGCTCCTTAAATGGCTCTTTTCAGGGCACCTGAATGACTTAGTGGGTTGGGCCTCTGCATTCGGCTATGGTTGTGGTCCTGGGGTCCTGGGATCGAGCCCCACATTGAGCTCTCTGCTCAGCGGAAGGCCTGCTTCCTCCTCTCTGTCTGCCTGCCTCTCTGCCTACTTGTGATCTCTTTCTGTCAAATAAATAAATAAAAAATTAAAAAACAATTTAAATGTCTCTTTTCGTGGCATTCAGCGTACTCTCTCTTTCTGGCACCGATTCCTGCTAAAGCTTCTAGCCAGACCTACAGGTCTCTTTGGTGGCCAACCAGCACTCTCAAGTGCTCAGAGTTAGTCTTGGGAAAGCTTCAAGCCTCTTCTAACACTCTGGCTTCTGAAACCTTCATTTACCAACATATAATTATGATACCATTTTATTCTTTAATTTGAGAATGTCTTCATCAAAGATACCTTTAGAATTTAACTCATCCATGTTCTCTCATTTTGTCTGCCACTACTCTACCCTATGTCAAATCATGGATGGGTAGCCAGGAGAAGAAGGAGTTGGTTTTGAGTTCTGCAGTGTGAAATGAGTAGTCTGAGATGTGGTAGTCAGAACTGTGTTCGCCTTTCCCTTTTTTTCTTATTTACTAGGCTACCTGGTGTGTGAACATTTTCTCCACCTGCAAGCAATTTACACAAATTGTAAACTGTGAAACTGTTATAATCTCTGTAACTATGACTAGAGACTGGAAAATGACCCGTTGTCATCACATGTGAAACCTCATAGGAGAGGTCCTCTCACTGGCGGCCTCCTGCCTGATACATCTCAGAGGGTAGACAGGTTGTTGTAAGTATATGCATCTCAGTTTTCTTATCTGCAAAGTAAGTGAGTTGCCTCAAAATGTATGCCATGTTCTTTGAGGCCCCTAGGGTTTCCAGAGGACTCGCTGGGGCCTTGGGGGTGGGGAAGTGCATGGGGTCTAGGCTCCCTTCATTTCTCATTCAATTAGCAAAGAATCACCTATGTCTATTTTATATATTTGATTTCTGTGATAGATTGGATTATTGGTCAGTCAGTAATCATTCCCTCCCCTGTCTTGCTTGGAACAGACCACACTTTCCTCTCCTGTTGACTCTGGGCTTGGCCATCTGATTGACTGTGACCAATGGAACGGGGGAGGAGGTGACATGAATTGAGGTTTTAAATGTGCTTGCCAGATTTGTCTTGCCTCTTGTGTTCTTCCATTTACTAGGCGAATGGGCCCAGAGGTAGCAACTGGTCTAGAAAGAATGAGAGATGCATATGGCAGACCCAAAACTGACCCATAGCCTGAGGTCCACCTAGACCAGCTTATCTTCAACCTGCTGATTTGTAGGCTTGAGAATAAATGTTAAAAGCATTCTATTTTAGGGATTGGTTTGTTACACAGGATTATTACTATCATAGCTAATAGCTTACAAATAGGTTTTAATCAATAATCAAATTCTTTGATTTTAAAAGAAGTTTGAAAAGCTCTGGCTTGGCTGATTTTTCAGCTCTCTTATCCAGTTCTAACATCCTAAGTTTCATTTTCTGTGTGTATATAAGAGAGAGACACAGAGAGGGAGAAAGGGTTTTAGAAACAAAAGTCTCATGGAAAGAAAGAAAGAGAAACTACAAGTTTTTCTTTCTGGGGGAAGGGATGGCCATCAGGGAACAGGGAGCAGAGATGGGCAGATCCACAGTTAAAGTGTGTTTTATTTCTCTGAGTCTTCAAGGAAGCAGATTTCACCCCCGGTATTATTTTGTGCTGTTATGTCCATTTTTGTATTCCATTTGCACAACCTCTGAAATTCCAGGAAGAAGGTAGAAGCATAGCATTGCATGTAGCCCTGGGTTGTGCTCTGTTTATTTCATGATGGACCGTTCACTTGGGCTTAACCTCCAACTGACCTTTCTGACTCCAGACAAGGCGGCAAAGCTTTGTTAACAGATTCAAAATCATACTTTAAAGGAACAGAAATAGCTTACTTCCTTGCCGAAAGATACTTTCCGTTCTCATTATTTGTATCTGTGGTCACAGGGAGATAATTTTTAGGGAATTCTTAGACAAATTTACTACTGAGGTGCGTGCATCATTTCCCTGGGGTCTCAGACCATTGGCACCGCACTGCAAACTCTGGGTCTATGAGCTGCAAGGTGGAGGGAGGGGGAAGGTCTTAGGCTATTTTTTTTTTTAAAGATTTTATTTATTTATTTGACAGACAGAGATCACAAGTAGGCAGAGAGGCAGGCAGAGAGAGAGAGAGGAGGAAGCAGGCTCTCTGCTGAGCAGAGATCCCAATGTGGGGCTTGATCCCAGGACCCTGGGATCATGACCTGAGCTGAAGGCAGAGGCTTTAACCCACCAAGCCACCCAGGTGCCCCTCTTAGGCTATTTTTAAGCCCATTTTGCTTCAGCCCTTTGCAACATGGTTGCATTTTAAAGTTTTGAGAACGTGTCAAATGTAAATAAAAAACCATCCTCCAAAGCCAAGAATAAGGGATATGTGGATGCCCTCTGTTCAAATGTATAATTAAAGGGTTACCATATCATGTTAGAGGGTAGGTAACCTCTGCGAGGATGAATGACATTTTGGGTCAGATCATTGGGAGATAGTTCCAGTCCCCAGAGAGAGACTTCTGGGGTTTGTGAGGCCTGCATGAGGCAGGCTAGGCTTTGTCTGTGGCAGAGGCTGGGTTTGAGGCCATCGCTGCCATCAGCCCATGCTCAGGTTGTGTCTTACACTGATGGCCATCTGATTTGAGGGTATCGAATGAGTTGCCTGCTTGTTTGTACTGGAGTGAACGCCTTTGAGGACAACAGGAATGGCTTAATATTTTATAGCCAGAATTTGGTACTGCCTATACAGAGGGAATTCTGCTGTCTTGCTCTGGGGGAACTGAGTCTATGACCCATGGTGGAGAAGATGGCTCTGGGAGATGATTTAATGTAGGTTGATTAATGAGTGTCTAGCAAAAAATGTGGCAATAGTTGTATTTATTGAGATTTATTTATGAGGATTTTATAATATTATAATATTATTTTATATTATATTTTATAATATTATGAAGATTTTATAATAAAGTCTCTTTCCTGATAACCTCTAAAAAGAATAAAAGAATATATACCTACCCAGCTAATAGAAAGGGAAGATGGAATTGAAAAAGACAAAACTGGGGTACCCGGGTGGCTCAGTGGGTTAAGCCTCTGCCTTCGGCGTGGGTCATGATCTCAGGGTCCTGGAATCGAGCCCCGAATTGAGCTCTCTGCTTAGCGGGGAGCCTGCTTCCCCCTCTCTCTGCCTGCTTGTGATCTCTCTCTCTACATATCAAATAAATAAATAAAATCTTTTAAAAAAATAAAAAGACAAAACCAATCTGGATGAAGGCAAGAAAAAAAGAGGAACACAGAACAGTTTGGACAAATAGTAAGGTTGATATTTAAATACAAAAAAGTCCACTATTACATTAAATGTCAGTGAACTAAATATTACAATTGAAAGGTAAAGGTTGTCATATGGAGTAAAAAATAAAACCCAAGTACATGCACCTTATAAGGTGATATACCTTAAAATAAGATGTCTCTAAATGGCCACAGTGCTTTCTGAAAGCAGCATGGTTGTAAGTACCATGACTCATAAGTTCATTTATTCCCTTTGATTTTCTAAGTCATAGTTACGAGCTCAAAATGTGGAGTGGGATGGACCTTAGTTCAAATCCCATCTCTGCTCTGTACAAGCTATATGATCTTGGACGAATAACAGTCCCTTGCTTTTTCATCTGTAAAATGAGGGTAATTTGTATTTTTCTCAGAGGGATGTTGTGGGGAGTTAGTGATTTTTTTGGGTGTAAAGTGCTTAGCACGAGCCTGGCATGTAGTAACTGCTCGGTAAACGTGAGCTATTAGAATGACTGCTGCTGCTGGTTTTATTAACTCTTAAAAGCAGTTTTTTTTTTAAAGATTTTATTTATTATTTGACAGAGAGAGATCACAAGTAGATGGAGAGGTAGGCAGAGAGAGAGAGAGAGAGAGAGGGAAGCAGGCTCCCCGCTGAGCAGAGAGCCCGATGCGGGACTCGATCCCAGGACCCTGAGATCATGACCTGGGTCGAAGGCAGCGGCCTAACCCACTGAGCCACCCAGGCGCCCCTTAAAAGCAGTTTTTATTAAAACTGTTGCCACTGTAGTTTTTAATATCAGGAAAATAATTACATCAAGGAAATTATAAGCTAGAGAAAAATGTGGAATGCATGAAGATGTTTATTGCATCCTGCCTATAGCAATAAGAAATTGGAAACAATCTGTCTCATTCATTCATTCATTCATTCATTTGTTCATTCATTCATTCAATTCAACAGGTATTTACTGAGATCCTATTACAAGCCAGACATTATTTCCCACTGTTTGGGATACATCGGTGATCAAGACAGACAAAGATCCCTGCTTTTGTGATGGGGAAAGTGTAGCTAAGCTGTGGGGCAATGGAATGTTCTGCAGCTATTAAAAAATAGCAATGAAGACAGGGAAAGTCATAGTACGTAAAATCAAAAAGCAGACGAGGAAAACATAGATGTCTTAAAATATGCATGGGTGGGGAGAGACTAAAATGGAGCATTTGAAAATGAAAATGCCCGGAAGAGTGATGGGATCATGTTCTTTGTTTTCAATAACATACGAAATTATGAAAAAAAAAAAGATATAAGTAATTGAAAAAACGGAATTGGCACAAAGAAAAGCTTATGGTTTAGGAATCAAAGGGAGGCCTGTAGGCAGAAGAGGAAATTGCCTGCATAACAGGGAAGGAAAAATTGCTCTTTCGGAAGAGAAATGACTGTTGCAGCTTCCCGGTGAGCAGGCAACAGGATTTCATGCCAGGGGAAGGCGGGTTTTTGTTAAGGAAACCTTATTAGGCAGACTAGTAAAAGAGGCTGCAAAGTCCCTTGAAAGGGGTGGTTCAGACTTAAACATGTCTGTTTAATAAAGTAACAGAAATTTCTGTTTTCCCTTGGCAGTTTGAGGGTAGAGGGAGGAACAGAAATCTGGAGCCTGAAAAACGAGGAGACATGAGCAAGGAAAGATCCAGCTGGAGGGGGGTGAGAGTGGCAGGGATAGAACAGCGACTTTAAGAACACTAATATTCCATTTTAAATCATAATCCATTTTAAATGTTTTCTGTTGTTTTCCCCACAGTCCAGTGAAAGCAGGATTATTCGGGACAGTGATTCTCCATTCTTTTGGGGAAAGGATTGGGGGAAGGGGTAGCGTTCCAGGAGGAGAGCGCATACAGGTGCACAGAGGAAACCACAAATGCCAGAGATGAGATGGTGAGTGCAGAGCGAGAAGTCCCTTGGAGGCAGAATCGAAGTTCGGGTGGCTAGGAGACCTCAAGTCCTCCCCACCATGCCCTCCCTTGGGAATCTGGAGGAAGGCGCTGTATTCCCATGGGGTGGGAGCTCAGGCCATTTTGTATGGATATTAAAAGAAGGCTGGTGCTGCAGGACATTCAGAATTCACAAACACAGGATGATCATAGAGGTCCTGGCCAGAGGCTACCTTTTCCATATTGACCCTTCTTAAAGCCTCAGATTGCTTCATTGCCGCCATTACCAACAAGATCTTTCACAAAGGGCCACCCCCCTCTCTCTGAGTCCTGCTGTTTTCAGTGCAGCAAGGTCTGGGATCAGTTCTGCCTTTCCATGAAGCTCTTAGGGTTGATGAGTTTGGCAGACCATTTGGCCACATAGCAGGAGGTTGGGCAGGTCTGGATGGGTGGTGGGCTGAGGAGAGAAGGGAACTACAGCAACCAGGCATGAAGAAGAGTGACTTTGGGGCACTGAGGCTGATGGGCTGTGGAGGCTGATGGTGGAGGTGGTGGAAAGGGGAGGTAGCATGAAATTTGCTAGCACTACAGGGAACTGGCATCTCCACTCTGACTCTTGCTCCCAGGGAACACTGTGACAATGGTCCTTTTAAGAACAACGCTCAACTTAAAGGCTTCTAGAATAGCAAGCTGGTGTGGCCTTGATGTACCCAGGTAGGGGCGGGTGGGGGGCAACTGTCCCAGGTGCAGACCATAAGGGTTGAGGAGGGGAGTGCATTGTCTGCAGAGATTTAAAAAACAGTAACGAAACAAACTGATTTTTATCATCATCACATGCCAACAGTTCACTGTGGTGATGAAATATGCATCCCTGCCCGGACTGCTGGTTCAGCCCGGCCTTGTCCTCCCACCCGCTGCTGCTGTGGGATGGAGAACAAGGGAGGCGGGGAATCCAGAAGTGGCACGTGCAGGAAAGAAACCCAAATTCCTCAAACTGGTAAATAAGAGGTTTCTCAGGACTGAACTTGAAGAACACGAAGCTGGCCAACGGTGGGACAAGAAAATCCTTGGGAGGCGGTGGCTGAGCAGAGGTTAAGCAGACATCAGTGCCAAGGCAGTGGCGGGTTGGTAAATAGGCAGCTCACAGCCTCCCCAGGCACGCAAGATCAGTGTCTTTTCAGAGAAAAGACCTCATCTAAGCTGTGGCAGGGGAAGAGGGCTAGTGCTTCTTGTGTGAAAGACCACGTTCCCAGCAAGATCTTGAGAGGATGTCCTCAGAAACGCGGGGGAAGGTGCATTTGACCATCCTGTAGACCCCAGGGCATTCCACAGGGTGGGAGGAAGCCCAGATCCCTTCTCAGTCCTCCTATGTCTAGGAGATGGGGGCCCAAGACAGTGTACACTGACTCGTGGCAGAGTGTGGTCCCCACCAGCAGCAGCTGCAGCATCCAGAAGCTTGTTAGAAATGCAAATTCTCAGATCCCGCCAAGGTGACCTATGGACATACCCACTAGAGTCAGAGACATGGGTCTGGGGCCAGCCCTCTGTATTTTAATAAGCCCTCTTATGAGTGATTCTGATGTCCACTGAAGTTTGAGAACCACAGATTGGGAGCTGACTCGGGTTTGGCTCCCTTGGGGCACTGGTGGCAGCTCACCCCCCGCCCTTGTCCCCATTCTGGGCACCTGGAGCTCTGGGGTGGCAAGGGTGAGTGATATGACAGCTCTAGGGAAAAAGACACAGATCATCTTTTATTTATTTATTTATTTATTTATTTTTTTAAATTTGTGAACAACATTAGCTACTAGGTCTGTGTTATGAAAGCTTCTAAGGAAAGACAATTTAATCATTCATGTCAGTGTCTCATTCTTTTTATATCTGGGAAATTTAATCTAATGGTCTAACCCAATCCTTATTGTTTGGGCAAGTTCTTCAGATTGTCTAACCTAAATCTCCTCTACTGTCCGCACAAATCTAAATTTGTGGTGATTTGGTATTAGCAGCCATGGGAAACGCATGAATGAGGCTCTGGGCCTGCAGTCAGACTAGGGCGGCCCATTTGTCCCCAACTCCAAGAAAGATCCTACGGTCTCTGACCTGAGGAGTTAGATTGGGATGTGGGGCTTTCGGTGAGATCCTGGCTGCACTGAATCTTGGGAGGTATTCGATTGGGCATGGTGGAAAGTCTGTATCCAGGGGGCATCAATGCTCATAGCCACTTTCAAGGATGTTCTCAGGGTGGCACAGATAGCCTGGGTATCAACATGGCAGGTGGTGTAGAGAGACACAGCTCTGGTGGGATTTGCTGGGTCTGCCCCAGGAACAAGTAGGCAGGAGAGGCTCAAACTCTTATTTGGATTTGTTTGAAACTGTGCATCTTTCTTGGGTCTTGAATATCCCTTGCTATCAGGAGAGCACAGGACCGTCTTCATTCCACCCCAGCCAGATCACTTAACGTTGGTGCAACCTCAGATAAGTTATATAAATTCCAGCTTTGGTTTCCTCATTTAGAAAATGCACTTTGCCATGTTGTAATCAAGAGAGCTGCTACAAAGTATAAATAAGACAATATATAATGCAGGTGGCACAGGGTGGGACAGTGAGTCTTTCTGAAGAAGGACAGTTGTGGGCTTCTCTCCAGCTTGGTGATTGGTTGTAGAACTAAGTATGAGTACCTTCCTGCTTGCTTATGTGGGAACCAGGGTTAGTCAGAGATTTAGAGCTGCTGAGAGGGCAGTGAAGTAGGCAATCCACTCTTTAGCCCCTTTGAAATAAGATCTACAGATGATTTATTCCTCTGGGTTTTAGGGAAAGAATGTGAAAGGGGAAATTGCAAAGCCCAAGGCATTGATGGGTTGGGTTCTTGGGACCTCAGTGGTGGGAAAGGAGAGGGAAGAGGAGCAGAAGAGCTTGGGGTCATGCTAGCCACTGACTCCACAGAACAGACATCTCTCTTTTATACCTACCACTCTAGAGTAGACTAACCATGGTAGGAGCCTTCCCCCACTCCCCCGGCACTGAAATTAATTAAATTAAATTTCCGGGTGCTCAAAACCCTTCACTCTGGACCCTTACTCATTGGACCCCCACCCCATGAGCTCCTGAGAAAGCAAGAGTTTACAATAGATCCCTGAGAACCCAGAGGATGATACTCCAGTACTTTCTGATTCCCCAAATTTGAGAATAAAATGAAAGTAAGACAATCTACAAAGTCTTGATTTTCTCTTAATTCAGATTTCCATGAAGAGATTTCCATGAATCTCTTAATTCAGATTTCCGTGCTTGCCCTCACATTGCTCATGAACTGTAGTTAGCCACTTTTCCGAATTTCCCCCAAAGTCTTATCTCTCACCTGATAGATGGCATTTTTCACATTGAAACAAATTTTTAAAAATCACTTGTCAGAGTCGCTTTGTGTGTGTCTTCAGTGAGAAGGGAGCAATGGAGCGGAGTCCAGCCATGGCCTCTGGTCAGCTGTCTGGGCTCTTTCTACCAGCTGCAGATTGGAACCTTAATAAAGTTACAAATAGCTACATTTCCTAGGACTTTGGAATTGTTTCAAACTGTGAGTTTAAATGAAATGAAGCTGGGGGCTCCTGGGTGGCTCAGATGGTTAAGCAGCTGCTTTCAGCTCCCATCATGATTTCAGCATCCTGGGTTCAAGTCCCATATCTGGTCCCCAGCTCAGCGGGGAGTCTGCTTCTGCTTCTGTTTCTGCCTCTGCCTCTCCCCCTGCTTGTGCTTTCTCTGTCAAATGCATAAATAAAATTTAAAAACATAGTAAATGAAATGAAGCTGGTGTTCTGAATTGCCAAGGCCCTAACCTCCCTCCACACCCCACATTAACCACTTTGGTCTCCAACTGAAATCCATCTGACTGAGCTAACACTAACACAAGCTCATCTGAATGAGTTTTAATTTGGTAAAGGACCAAATGTGAATGAAGACTTTTTTGTTTTTGTTTTTGTTTTTTTGTTTGTTTGTTGTTTTTTTGAATTGTTATTTGGGGGGATAGTTTTTATTCCACACTGTGTACTTTGTATAGTCTTCTGGCTATGATTTTTAAAATAAAAAAGTTGTTTCATTGAGGTATAGTCAATATGCAATGTTAAATTATTTTCAGGAGTACAGCAGAGTGACTCAACAATTACATACATTACAAAATACCTCCCACGATAAGCGTATTACAGTATTATTGCCCACATTCCCAATTTTTCATTCCCATGACATTTATCGTATAACTGGAAGTTTGTATCTCTTAACCTCCTTCGCTCATTTTGCTCGTCTCCTCACTTCTTTCCCCTTTGGTAACCTATCAGTTTGTTCTCTATGAGTCTGTTTCTGTCTTTTGGTTTGGTTTGTTTTTTTAGATTCCATATAAAAGTGAAATCACATAGTACTTGTCTTTCTCTGTGTGGCTTATTTTACTTAGCATGATACCTCTAGGCACCCATGTTGTCATGAATGGCAAGATTTCATTCTTTTTTATCATTGAATAATATTTCATTGTAAATATATGCCACATTTTCTTTATCTATTCATCTATCGATGGACATTTGGGTTGCTTCTATAAATTGGCCATTGTAAATCACGTTGCAGTACACATAGGGGTACACATATATGTTTTTGTTTTCCTTGGGTAAATGCCCAGCGATGGAATTGTGTGGTACTTCTATATTAAGTTTTTTGGGGACTATCCACACTGTTTCCCACTGTGGCTGCACCAGTTTACATTCCCACCAATAGTGAATGAGGTTTCCCTTTTCTCTGTATCCTCGCCGATACTTTTTATTTCTTGTTTTTTTAATACTAGCTATTCTGACAGATGCGAGATGATCACTCATTGTGGTTTTGATTTGCATTTCCCTGATGGTTAGGGACATTGAACACATTTTCCTGTGTCTGTTGGCCATATGTATATCTTCTTTGGAAAAACACCTATTCAGGTCTTCTGCCCATTTTAATCAGGTTATTTTTCTGGTGTTGACTCCTGTGAGTTCTTTATATGTTTCAGACATTGACCGCTTATCAGATGTGTCATTTGCAAATATCTTCTCCCATTGAGGTTGCCTTTTCTTTCTTGCTGATGACTTCTTTGGCTATGCAAAACTTTTGAGTTCAATGTAGATTTTTAAAAAAGAACTGCAATGGGGGGCACCTGGGTGGCTCAGTGGGTTAAGCCTCAGCCTTCAGCTCAGGTCATGATCTCAGGGTCCTGGGATCCAGTCCCACATCCGGCTCTCTGCTCTGCAGGGAGCCTGCTTCCTCCACTCTCTCTCTCTCTGCTTGCCTCTCTGCCCACTTGTGATCTCTCTCTGTCAAATAAATAAAATCTTAAAAAAAAAAAAAAAGAACTGCAATGGGGGCACCTGGATGACACAGTCCTTAAGTGTCTGCCTTGGCCTCAGGTCGTGATCCCAGGGTCCTTGTCCTGGAAACAAGCCCCACATCAGGCTCCCTGCTTGGCGTGAGGCCTGCTTCTCCCTCTCCCACTCCCCTTGTTTGTGTTCCCTCTCTCACTGTGTCTCCCTGTCAAGTGATAAATAAAATCTTTAAAATAAATAAATAAATAAATAAATAACCAAGATGCAATGGCCATTAGGAAAAGAAGTCCAGCTGTACATGAGGGGTAGGATAAATGAAAGAAAATTTTTTAATGTAAACTTGAAGCATTCAGAAGATATTTATTAATAAATTAACATTTATTAGTAATAATAAATGTCGATTATTAATTGCATTAATTTCTAAGAAGATGAAAGAGAAGTTTTTTGTGCCAGGTATGGTTGTAGGTACTGGATAATACAACGATGGTATCAGGTCTTTTTCTTTAAATCTCTAGGTCTTTCTACCTTCCTCACCATTAATGCATATATATTATGAAGTTCAGTGATGCTTGTAGAGCCTGGAACAGGTGTCATATTAATTTTACTTTAAATCAGTGGCTCCAGACTGGGGTGATTTAGCTCCCCAGAGGACATTTGGCAATGTCTGGAGATCCAAACTATAAGGCTACTGGTGTCCACCGGGTAGAGGCCAGGGATAGCTCAAAATGTTTTATAATGCATACTCTCACTTACACTCTAACAAAGAATTATGCACACTTAAATGTCCATGGTGCTGAAGTTGAGATCCCCTGCTGTAAATCACGGATTCTCCGCCTTTGAGAGCTAATGTCTAATGAAAAATGTTACTGATAAGAGTGTGTTGAATTTGGCCTCCAGGAGACAGGAACATTCAAGATGTTGAACTCTAGCTTGTGTGTAAGTACAACACCAAGCTCTGTGTTACTACTCTATCTTTGTAAATGGTACTCATGGTCATTTGCTGGAATTTTAAAAAGAGTAAAATAAATCGATTCTGATTAGGTGTGGGACCTGTGTTTGTTACTTAAGCACCCTGAGCCTCAGTTTCCTCCTATAAAACGGAAAGTTGACAATACCTGACTTGTAAGGTACTGTTCGGTTTTTACACTCTGGGCCTATAAAAGTGAATGAAATGCTCAAATGTTGCCCTTCCTGTCCTCTGGGTGCTGATTACCCAGACCCCCTGGCCTGCCGATCCTTCCCATCAGGGTGACTTTTCTTTTTACCTCCTCTCATTATCTGATCAATTTCCGGGCCCATTTTTATAAAAAATGATACAATCCAAAGGCTCCATGGTTTCAAATAGCTCCCAGTAAGTTAGAACTCAATAAATATTTCATGGTTAAACTCAAAATAGCAACCTGGCTCCTCCCTACTATTAAACAGATTGAAAAAGTCTCCACACTGGGAAGTGGTGGGAAAAGAGTATCTCAGCCATTGAAGACATATGTGGAGAGGGTGGTTTTATCCCGCTGGCTCTATCAAAGACGCAGACTCCTAAAGTGTATTCTAGGGTGACCTGCCAAGATCAGCACTTTGTCCAGATAAACGCAAGGCCTGGAGACAGAGGTAAGGCATATGCATATGTTTGCATTTTGGGAAGGAGAGGCCTTAGTTTCCCAGTCCTTGCTATGGCTGTGTAGAAATAAGCCCATTAATAAATCAGAACTCAGTAATAAGCACTGTGTAAATAAGTTTAATAATCCTCTCTGACTTGAATCCAAGTATCAGGACTGCCAACAGTTGGTTGAAACTGGTCCCTTCTGTGAAAGATAAAATTGGTGGAATAGAAATATCCTACTGAGAAGTTAAAAGCCTTCTCACTGACAACTAGCCTCTGGAGACATTCATCTAAAAACCAACAAAATTACTACCCTTGCCCATAAGAATCTGTTCTTCTCCTATGGATTTGCTAATAGTTGGTTGGCCCTGGCACTTAATAATGATCAAAGGTGGACAGAGAAGTTCTGCGCCATTGACTAGACGAAGAGGGGGATTTGGAAATTACTGGCTGGGGCCTGCTCCCATGGTTTCTTGGACATCGGGGAGCCCATTATCCCATTCCCCTGCCCATCAGATTGTTCTGGGCAGCCCTCCCCCAATCTGGCCCATTCTGCAGAACTTTAAGGCAAAGCTGGCCCTTGGAAACCCCAGTTTTATGAATGTCTCAGTTAGAATTCTGGTCTTAATTACGGGGTTGGAGAAGTGATGTGTGCTTTCTAAGATTAGCTTTTACACCAGCTACTGTAACTGGCTGGGCTCTTGCAGAAGCAGCCTGGCAGCTGCAAAGAAATGGCTTTATGTGATGGGGCAAAGAGTCATCCGCGGAAAGCCTTTTACAGAAATCCTTTTTAAACCATAAAACATGGTTTATGTGTGCTGGCTGAGGATTTTGACTTGGAAAGGAAAAGGGTAAATAAATGATAGTAGAGGCAGCTCCTGCGGCGGCCGAAGAGAGAGAGAGAAAAAAAAATAATAAATGATAGTAGGGTCAGTTATATTTTTTGAAAGTTTGGAGGTTAATGATTTCAGGACCATTCCGAGAAGCATTACAGCATAGGATCTGTTTCAACCAGATGTTTCCTTCATGCGGCTCACGTGATTGAGCACCGGTGGCTATGGCTGGGCTGTGTAAAAGCGATACAGTGGTGAACCACCCGGCCTCAGTCCGGGCCCGTAGCGGTCTTGTAGTCTAGTCTTTGCCCACTTGTTTTCACCTCACTGAAATGACTGCCATACAGTTTTTCGTTTGGGTACTCGGTTCATCTCTCTTCTGCCACAAAATAAAACAAACCACCCAGAGGCTCAGTGACGGCAAACAAATGGTGTTGAGTAAGCCTATGCGTTCGCAGGACAGGAGTTTAGGCTGGACTTGTCTGGGCAATTCTTCCTGTCTTGCTCTCGCTCACTAACAGGATCCGCTCTAGGGCCGGCTGATCTAGGACAGACTCAGCCGCGAGGCTCTTCTGGTCTCAGCGGAGATGACGCACACGGCGGGTCTGACAGCTGATTGGCTGTTGGGTGGGGGCCATTGGGTCATGTGCTTCTCCTCGTCCAATGGGCTAGCCTGGGTGTGTTCTCCAGCGGAGCCCGCGCTGGAGTGCCTTTTGTTTTGAAGCCTTGGCTTGTGTCAGGTGGTCGGGGTAGTTGCGGAAAGTCAGGAACTGGGGGGTGAAGGCGTCGGGAAGTGTGTGCCACCTCTTGATCCAGGGAGCTGGGCCTTTTCTATTACAGTGAGTAATGGGCAAATATTAAGACTAATCTGAAAACAGGGGATGAAAGTTGAAAGTGACGCTGGAGTTAAATAATGTCAAAGTCCCTTCAAAGAAAGACTCTTTGTCTAACTGCTTGTTTATTTTCTGCTTTTATTGAAACACTAGTGTCCGTAGGTGGATGGAAATGCTGTAGTGTGGGGGTGCGGCTGGCTCCAGAACAGTTTTCAGGAAACAAAAACCTCCCCGCCTCCCCCGCCCAGTTCAAGCCCCAGGGCCCAGTAGCTTTGCTCCTTTCTGGGACTTCTTGCATACCCAGTGCCCTGCAGCTACCCTGTAAATGTGTGTTTTTCTCTCTAAGGAAGAGTAAGTGTGAGTCTAAGGTGAGTAAGTGTGGATAAGATGAACTGATGATCATCTCCTCCAAATACAGGAAAAACACTTTTTCAGGAGGCTCCACCCCCAAGTGTGGGGCTTGAGAATTGAGGACCCTGAGATGCAGTCAGGAGTCAGTGGCTTAACCCACGCAGCCACCAAGTCGCCCAGGAAAAACACTATTATTTTTTTAATTTCTCAACATTTATTTAATTTTATTATTTTTATTTATTTTAATTATTATTCTTCTAAAATTTTATTTATTTACTTGACAGAGCACAAGCAGGGGGAGTGGGAGAGGGAGAAGCAGGCTGCTCGCTGAGCAGGGAGTCTGATGGGGGACTCTATCCCAGGACCCTGCAATCATGACCTGAGCCGAAGGCAGACGCTTAACCAACTGAGCCACCCAGGCACCCAATTTATTTATTTTTAAAGATTTTATTTATTTGAGAGCGAGCCAGGAAGAGCACAGGCAGGGGGAAGGGCAGACGGAGAAGCAGATCCCTCTGAACAGGGAGCCTAACATGGGGCTCGTACCAGGACCCTGGGATCATGACCTGAGGTGAAGGCGGATACTTAACAAACGGAGCCCCTCAGGCATCCTGGAGAAGCACTTTTAAATACATATTTTACCACTAGCACCAGCAAGATGGGTATGTATGTCTCTATATCCACATCTATACTTAAGCCTAGCAAATGAGGCCGTGCCGGAGCGTTCATTAGTGTTTGTATTTCAAACAAGCTACTTTTCAGGTAGCTTTTCAGGTTTGAGGTTCATGCTCAGCCAAACCTTTCTGGAGTTGGTATTTGTAGTTGAGATAAAATATTTTTTCCTTTTTTTCAAACTTCAGCAACAAAATCGTTTGCTATGATTCTCAACCTAGACTGCACCTTAGAATCACCTAGGGACCTTAAAAAAAAAAAAAAAAAAAGGATCCTAATGCTAGGATTTCTGAGGTTAGGACACAGATATCAGGATTTTACAAAACTCCCAGGTGATTCTAATGAATAGTCAGGGTTAAGAATCGCTGCAGTTTTGTTGACTGTTTCCTTTGCTGTGCAGAAGCTTTTGATCTTGATGAAGTCCCAAAAGTTCATCTTCACTTTTGTTTCCTTTGCCTTTGGAGACATATCTTGAAAGAAGTTGCTGTGGCTGATATTGAAGAGATTACTGCCTATGTTCTCCTCTAGGATTCTGATGGATTCCTGTCTCACGTTGAGATCTTTTATCCATTTTGAGTTTATCTTTGTGTACGGTGTAAGAGAATGGTCGAGTTTCATTCTTCTACACATAGCTGTCCAGTTTTCCCAGCACCATTTATTGAAGAGACTGTCTTTTTTTCACTGTATATTTTTTCCTGTTTTGTTGAAGATTATTTGACCATAGAGTTGAGGGTCCATATCTGGGCTCTCTACTCTGTTCCACTGGTCTATGTGTCTGTTTTTATGCCAGTACCATGCTGTCTTGGTGATCACAGCTTTGTAGTAAAGCTTGAAATCAGGTAACGTGATTCCCCTAGTTTTATTTTTGTTTTTCAACATTTCCTTAGCGATTCGGGGTCTCTTCTGATTCCATACAAATTTTTGGATTATTTGCTCCAGCTCTTTGAAAAATACCGGTGGAATTTTGATCAGAATGGCATTAAAAGTATAGATTGCTCTAGGCAGTATAGACATTTTAACAATGTTTATTCTTCTGATCCAAGAGCATGGAATGGTCTTCTTTTTGTGTCTTCTTCATTTTCTTTTTTTTTTTTTTTTTTTTTTTTTTTTAAAGATTTTATTTATTTATTTGACAGACAGAAATCACAAGTAGGCCGAGAGGCAGGCAGAGAGAGAGAGGGAGAAGCAGGCTTCCCGCTGAGGAGAGAGCCCGATGCGGGGCTCGATCCCAGGACCCTGGGATCATGACCTGAGCCGAAGGCAGAGGCTTTAACCCACTGAGCCACCCAGGCGCCCCTCTTCTTCATTTTCTTTCATGAGTGTTCTGTAGTTCTCGAGTATAGTTCCTTTACCTCTTTGGTTAGGTTTATTCCCAGGTATCTTGTGGAAAGAACCAAGATGCCCTTCAACAGACGAATAGATAAGGAAGATGTGGTCCATATACACTATGGAGTATTATGCCTCCATCAGAAAGGATGAATACCCAACTTTTGTAGCAACATGGACGGGACTGGAAGAGATTATGCTGAGTGAAATAAGTCAAGCAGAGAGAGTCAATTATCATATGGTTTCACTTATTTGTGGAGCATAACAAATAGCATGGAGGAAAAGGGGAGATAGAGAGGAGAAGGGAGTTGAGGGAAATTGGAAGGGGAGGTGGACCATGAGAGACTATGGACTCTGAAAAACAATCTGAGGGTTTTGAAGGGGCGGGGGGTGGGAGGTTGGGGGAGCCAGGTGGTGGGTATTAGAGAGGGCACGGATTGCATGGAGCACTGGGTGTGGTGCAAAAACAATGAATACTGTTACGCTGAAAAGAAATTAAATAAATAAATAAATAAATAAAATCTTAAAAAAAAAAAAAAAGAATCGCTGCAGTGAGGTCGGTTTGTGACATCCCCTATGTGGGTGTTTTCTTTGTTGGGCTTGTAGCTTTCACAGTGTGTTTTTGCCCCTGCCTCTCTGCCAGTGCCTCTGTGCTGGAAGAACCACCCCATCCCTGATTGCTAATCTTCCCTGGGGCTGTGGTTTTCCCTGGAAGCCACTACAACGCAAAACAAATTCCCTACAACTGTTCTTTGCATTCTCTCCATTGGTTTCTGCTGCCCACCTACTGGCTTTTGTGTTGGTCTCTGCTTACTCATTCCCAGGGATGAAGTTGTGCAGAGCAATGCCCTGTTCCTGGGAAGGCCGGCACACCGGGTGCCATGACTTGGTACTGAGGAGCCTGCATTTAGGTCCCTTTCACGCAGGCTTTACCACAAAGGCCACCTTTCCCGGGTGCTGTGATGAATACACAGCATAATCCCTGTGGAACCAGCAGATTGCATGAGCTGGACTTCTTAGGGGAGAAGCAGAGAGTTCTATTACTCTTGCTCACCATTGCTTTTCAGATGGGTTCTTTTGGCCTTTCCTTCCCTGTCACTGGAAGAATCCATAGATGTTTGCTCGCTTTCAGGTATTTTAGCTTTGCTTTCTGGTATTAAACAATTACAGTTCGAATCAAAATTTCAAGTTTTCGTCCAACCCCAGGCCTGATCCAGTCTTGGGAACTTGTGTGAGGGAAGGTGGAATGAGCTTTGTTCTGTGATTTCTCTTTCCTGTTGTTTCTTGCTCTTCTGTCTCTATTTTTGCTGCTGCTAGTGCTTTGTAGTTTTCATCTGATACTAGTACATTTATATTCTGGGGTTGATGTATGCTGGCTTTCTCTCTCTTGGCGTGCTTTGTTTTAGGACCCCTTTTCCTAAAATGGTGTCAGGTACTGCCTGCTGCGTTGCTCCCTGACTTGCAGGCTCACCTTCCTACTGACCATTCCCTTCCCTTGAGCTTCTTGCTGCTGGGATCACTTTGACTTTGGAGTTGAATCTTTTTAAGATGGCTCATGTGGAGCTGTCCTCCATGATGTCCACAGCTCCTGGGAGATGGTTTCTATTTTCTGCTCACCCAGCTCTGGAAGGGCAGGCTGTGCTCAAACCTTTTCATGCTCTGCTCTGGTTGCAGTGCTAAGAGGTCTGAGTTTTTGCAGGTTCACGTGCATCACGCTGAATGGCAAAATGTTCATCTCTTTCAGGCAGATATACCTACCCTCTAAGGCCTGAATGGATGTGGGAATGGCTCTCTGTGTCACCCAACTGAAATGAACAGGATTCTCTAAATACAAGGTTACAACTCTCTTTTCAGAATCCTTGCTCCCCAATCTTACTTCACTTATTTTTAGTTCCTTGTTTTGGCTACAGATACATGGTGGACTATACAGATCATAGAACCAGCTTTCCCACCTCTGGTTAAATTGTGAAACAAGGCCAAACTCTCAAAAAACCCTGAAAGGTCACTGTAAAGAACTTCCAGCACCCCAAACCTTTGAGAGTAAATTTCTTACCTATATGCTTTCATCCTAGAATATTTTAGAAGGTGTTTCCTACAAAGAAAAAGGACATTTTCCTATGTAACCACAATACAACCAATAGGATCAGGAAATTCACATTGATACCTTGTTATCATCTAACCTCACACCTTGTTCAACGTTTGCCAGTAATCCTAATAATGTTCTTAGAGCAATAGGATCTGGTTCAGAATCCTGAACTGGATTTAGTTGTCATCTCTTAGCCTTCCTTCAGTCTGGAACACACTTGGATTTTTATCAACTTGACGCTTTGAAATTTACAGACCAATTATTTTGTAGCACATCCCTCAATTTAGATCTGATGTTTCCTCGTGATTACATTCAGATTATGCATTTTTTTGGGCAGACATACCACAGCAGTTAGGTTATGTTCTTTTCATTGCCTTTTATCAAGTGGTACAGATGCCTCTTTATGCTATTCCTGGTGTCGTTACCTTTGATCACTTAATTAAGTTGGTGTCTTCTAGGCCCTCCCCCTATAAAGTTATTCTCTTCCTCTGTGTAACTGATACGTATTTTGTGGGAAGGTATTTTGAAACTGTATAAACATCTCATTCCTCATCACACATTCATTGATTCATCTATTTATTTACATCTATAAAGACTCATCGTTTCCCATTACACTGAATGAATTTTGATTTTTATATATTTTGACGCTCAGATTGTCCCTGGTTTGGCCATTGGGATCACACTCAGGCTGGATTCTGCATTCTTTTCCCAAAACCCTGTCATTCTCAGAGTGCTTCCTGGCTTTTTGGCAAAGTAAGATATTCTCAGGTCACCTCAACTTTCTGTGCTCCAGCCCGAGAATCAGCCATTTCTCCAAGAAGCCCTGGACTCTTTTGGTAGAAAATGTTATTTTTTTTTTAAAGATTTTATTTATTTATTTGACAGACATCACAAGTAGGCAGAGAGGCAGGCAGAGAGAGAGAGAGAGAGGAGAGAGGGAAGCAGGCTCCCCGCTGAGCAGAGAGCCCAATGCGGAACTCGATCCCAGGACCCTGGGATCATGACCTGAGCCGAAGGCAGAGGCTTTAACCCACTGAGCTACCCAGGCGCCCAGAAAATGTTATTTTAGAAGCCAAGATCTGAGTGCTAAATATGCCCCTTGTTCTTGGGGGGATTGCTGCTCTCAGACTGTCTCAACAGCCAGAGCTCTGTGTGTGTGTGTGCGCGTGCGTGCGTGTGTGTGTTGGTGTATACACACATTGACATCTCCGTCTTTTGAAAACCATGAGTTCACGCAGATGTCTCCAATTGTAATCCAACACCAGTGCTCAGGCTTGCCTTCCCCCTTTCTGTATTTATAACTCTCCCAATTGGGACGCCTGGGTGGCTCAGTTGGTTAAGCAGCTGCCTTCGGCTCAGGTCATGATCCCAGCGTCCTGGGATCGAGTCCCACATCGGGCTCCTTGCTCGGCGGGGAGCCTGCTTCTCCCTCTGCCTCTGCCTGCCATTCTGTCTGCCTGTGCTCGCTCTCTCTCACTCTCTCTCTGACAAATAAATAAAAAAAATCTTAAAAAAAAAATAACTCTCCCAATAGTGCGGGAACCTCACTTTCATTACGTATGTATTTACTCATTTGGTTAATTTCTTCGTATTCAACCAATCTCCCCTATCTGCTGCCATCCCCTCCCCGGCAGGGCTGCCCTCCTCACGCTGTTGAAACTCTGAAACCCTACTCTGAGCCCCTGTGGCTTCCTCCATCTCCACCCCAGAACTGCTACCTTGCTTTGCCCCAGCTAATGGCTTTAGGACTGAATTGTTCAGGAAGGGAACGGGAGCTCAATGGCCGCTGAACCAGTTTTGAGTCACCAGTTAGCAAGTCTCACATAGAGCACAGGGTTTCTCTCTGGGGTTCATAGATGCCCAGAGGGTGCATATAGAAAATCCAGGAGTCTGTCAACTTTGAGAAATCACATCTTTATTTTCTAACTTATAACTGCATTTTATTGTTTCCCTCTAGTATGAAGGTAGGTAGCACACCACCGTAGTATCAGCAGTGACTGTGACTTGTCAACAAAAATTATACATATATATGTTTTTTTAAGTAGGTTCCACACCCAGCATGGAACCCAAAGTGGGGCTTGAACTCATGACCCCGAGATCAACACATGGGCTGAGCTCAAGAGTTGGATGCTTAACCGACTGAGCCACCCAGGTGCCCCCACACATATTTCCATATAACAGTTGTTGCAGAAACTATTAGTGCTAATCACTCATTTAAGATGATGGTAATTATGAGCTGCTCCTTTAGCTCTTATTCTAAAGTCAGTCTGCATTATCACAAAATTATTTTTAAGTTATTTTGGTAATTGTCTTTCAACATATTTAGTGTCCTTTATAATCTTTATAGATTTTGTTTTGTGCCTTAAGAATAATTATCCTGAGGAGTCCACAGTCCTTACCAAATTGCAAGAGGAGTCCAGGGGAACAAAATGTTAAAACCTACCCCTTAGTTCTTCTCTTTTACATATGAAAGTGTGTTCTTCTATGTTAAAATTTGGGGTCTGAACTTGATGGGAAAATCAACCTCTAAGAAACTGTGGCATACATCTGAAATGACTCTCTGGTAGGTTGAGGGTCACTTCTGGGGTAATAGCCCCCTGGCATGCCTGGCCTCTCTGCCTCTGGGCTGAGTATATGCTCCTGAAGCCAGAGGACCCTGGGCAGGGCAATGCAGAAAGTCATTGCCAGGTAAACCTGTTTGCCAGTGACCTCTGGGGTGGACTGAGGGGATATGGTTGGACCACCAATTTGTTTGCCAGCAGCATTCCTTTCCCTCTGGGTCTCAGCTCGTTTGTGTGTAAAACAGGGAAGCACAGTCTCTACTGCAATATGAAGAATATGCTTGGCGTTGGAGGTGGACAGCAGGAACCACAGGAATGGAAGAGCCCTCTGCTTTGTATCTTCTCAGGTGGTGGGGTTGAGGGTGTTGCCCTGAGTGTCCCCTCTCTCCTTACCCCCTCTTTCCTGAGGTGCCAGAGGAAGTGGGAGAGGAGGAAGGCCAAGAGTTCTAACAGGCTGGCTGGTGGTCAGTCCATTTGGGGGTGAGTCTGTTCCTCCTCCCCATTCCCTGCCTCTGGGCCCCAGAAAGTCTATTCTGCAAATGAGCTGTCCCGTCTCTGCTTGCTCTCCCCCAGATTGAGTTTCTAGACCTTCATGACACTCAGGTTACAGCTTGGCCTCGTTCAGGGTATCACTTTCTGTGACATCCTCTCTATAAAGCCTCTTCGGCACTCTCTCCCCAGAGGTTCTTGACCCACATATTCAGAGCAGTTGGCTCTCTCTGGCAGAAAAGCAACATAAAGTTAGTCAGGGAAGCGGGAGGTATAGCAGAGGACCTCTAAGGGCTTCTATTTCTAGCTCTATTTCTACTATTGGGACTCTATGGCATTAGGAAATATGTCAGAACATAGGCAGCCAAGTGGGTGTTGCCCTTCCAAGTGGCCATATAGAGAATACCATTGCTTACAACATGAATGTTGCTTTTTTGTACCCCCCCCCCCAGAATTATTTTGTAGAGCTGGTTTATGAGCCATAAAAGAGAACTGTGCATATTGCCTTATCTTCCCATCTTTTCAGCAGAGGTATTACTTTATTTACCATGCTTAGTTCAAGTGGCTTTTGGTTATTTCCAAAAGTCTAATTTTTATCTGCAAAGGCTAAAGATAATAGATATCATCCACAGAGTTCTTACTATGTTCTAAGCACTGTGGTACATGAATTTTCTCATGAAAGTCTTATGAAATCATTGCAGTTATTTTTTTCTTTCGTTTTTACAGATGAATAAATTGAGGTATTAAAAAGTTAAAGCTTGTTCAATGTCACATTGCTTATAGAAGTTGAATCTGAGATTTGAACTCAACAGTAAGACCAGCGTCTATACTCTTTATTGATGAACTTCTTCTTCTTTATTTATTTTTTCTAAGAGAGAGAGGTGGGTGGGGAGGAGCAGAGGAAAAACAAGAGAGAGAATCTCAAGCAGGCTCCACACTCAGTGTGGTGCCCAACACAGAGCTCAATCTCAAGACCCTGGGATCATGACCTGAGCTGAAATCAAGAGTAAGATGCTTAACTGACTGAGCCACCCAGGCATCCTGATGAACTTATTAATTAATTACCTTATCCATTCCATAATACATGTCAGGCACTCTTCTAGGCACCGAGGATTCATTGCTGGACAAGATAGATAAAAGTTCCAGCCTTCTTGGAGCTTGAATTCTAATAGAGGAGAGAGAAATAAAGAATAAGTAGGTTATCTAGTATGTTAGAATTTGATTTAGGAAAACCGGGAAAGGGGGATTAGATGGCTGGATGAAAGTTGAAATTATAAAGTAATGGGTCTGCATAAGCCATTTGAACAAAGATTTGAAGGAGTAGGAGTGAACAATGTTATCTGGAGGAAACTATTTCAGAGGAAAAGCAGTGTAAAGGCCCTGAGGCAGCAGTGTGTTTGAGAGACAATTGGGTACACCTCCCAATTTTGAAGGGGTTTCTAGATCATTGGGAAGATTTTGGCTTTTACCTTGAGACAAGCGGGAGAAAAGTTGCAGTATTTTGAGCACAGGTATGACATGATCAGGATCACTGTTATGGAGGAAAACTATATAGCAGAGAGGGCAGTTATCTGTTATCTGCAGACAGATGTAACCAGGCCGTGTAACCACCAGACGGTGGCGGTTCAAACCAGACCCAGAGGGCATCTGTGCATTCAGCAGTTACCTTAGAAGTCGCTACCAGGTGTGTTAATTTTTCTTCAAATTGGGCAAAGTCTGAGTAATTCAGAGGGCCTGGCCAAGTCTCTCTTTAACAAGATTTGGAAGCAGCAGAGTAAATAAGAGAATGTGTTTGGCAGAGAAAACAGTCACCAGCGTGGCTGCTCACCATGCTTCCGATGGATCCTTGCAACAGGAGTTCTGTGACAGGAGACTCTAGACTCAGATGAGCCTAAAAAAGGGCAAGCGAGGACCCAAGACAGGCTTCCAGTTTTGTATTGGGAAGGTGGAGAAAAATGCGAAAATAGGGAGAGAAATATGCAAAAATTTGTGAAGGTTTGGGAGTGGGGTGGGTCTTTGACTCCAGAGGAAACTGGTGTCCGTGTGCCCACAGCGGAGATAGGTCTGTGTCGGGCATGCGGCTCAAGTGGAGTGTGGCCAGATACTGGTGGCCAAAAGTCTGGTGCAGTCGCAGGGGTGGAGGAGCAGAGGAGTTCTCATGTGTGGACATGGGACAGGGCTTGGGGTCCCAGGTTTGGAGAAACAGAAGGGATCCACCAGTAGTATATCTGGGCGGTGATGGTTGAACTCACTGGTCTGGCCTCTGGCCAGGTTTTCAGGAGGCTTCCTTTGGGCGTGGGCTAACAAACCATTGGCATGAGGCATGGCTGTGTGGAGATACAGCGGATAGTGGTGCAACTCGATACCAACCAAGCCTACATGCAGAGGTTTTCAGACATTCTTAGGATGAATTCTTGTTCTTGATAGCAGATCAGGAGGTTTTTTTTTTTTTTTTTTTTTTTTTTATTTGACAGACAGAGATCACAAGCAGGCAGAGAGGCAGGCAGAGAGAGAGGAGGAAGCAGGCTCCCTGCTGAGCAGAGAGCCCGACGTGGGACTCGATCCCAGGACCCTGAGATCATGACCTGAGCCGAAAGCAGCGGCTTAACCCACTGAGCCACCCAGGCGCCCCCAGATCAGGAGGTTTTAATGAATAAGTAACATGGTGTTTTATGTTATCTGTCAGTTGCCTTTATCCATGCTCTTTCTTTTTGGCATGAAGGGAGGTAAGGTCATCATAATTGTAGGATTCTGTAAATACCAAATGTGGAATCGAGCAGACTCCAAGATTCCTTAGCTATTAGAAGAGCAACAGCCTTCACAGGGCTCATTCTGAAGTTCCCTCTTGGACATGGGGCTGGAATAAGGAGGAGAAAACATCATGCAGTAAACTGTCAGAGGATGGCAGGCTTTGTCCTTTCTCATGCAAAAGGATCTGACTCATTGCATGTAAACCACACATCAAACTTTGAATGGTGGGAACAGATATGAAGAAGCAAAAAGGGACACTGACTTACAGAAGGGTAGGACCCCAACCTATGGTCCTGGAAAAATGGGCATGTCTGATACATGGGGGTGCTGTTCATGCTGGTAACAAGGGTGGTGTACTATGCTCTTGCTTATAGACCCAGGGGAGTGGGACCCTCACTCTACCTGTGATGTTGCTGTCTCTTCACTTACTGGTGGGAAGGCATGGGCACTGGGGGAACCTCCCTCCTGAGCTCTTGCTCCAAGTGTTTTCTTGGAGAGCTGTGAATACCACTTTCTGGTTTTGCTAATTCTAGCTCATCTGGGAGCATCAAGAGACACAGTCGTGGTCCTGGAATGTTTGAGCTGGAGGGGAACTTGGTGAGCATCTCCAAATCTGTAATGGTAAGAGCCTAGAGCCAAAGACCCAGTGGCTTGTCTAAGGTTCTGCAGCTCTCTGGTCCCGGAAGTTGTCCTTGGGCTCAAGTGTAGTATTTTTAAAACTCTTCTTGGTTTTCCTTTTAGGAGGTATCAAGCATGTATTAGATGCTTGGTGCTGTGTTAGGCATACTGGTGAATGAAGCAAAGTTCCTGCCCTCACAGAACTAACAATCGATGGGGGAGACAAGTCATTAAGCAAATAAACCCACAAATAAAATTACGGGTGGTGATAAGAGCTGTGGGGGAGGTAAACAGGGGTAAGAGACAGGGAATAGCCGAGGGTTTTGGAATGACTTGTAAAGGCCATGGCCTCCCCTGTGTTCCCCAGGTAGATAAAGGACTTTACCAGCTACCCAGGTGGTGGCTCAGCCTCTAAACCTAGCAGGCTCCTTGATGCCTCTCTTAACTCACCTCCCATGCCCATTGCATCAGTGACTCAACTTTGACCAGTTGTCCCCAGACTGTCCCCTTTTTACCACCTCATCTGCAACAGCCACTCCTACCTCGAGCCGCTGTCCTCTCACTTGGACAACTGCAGTGGCCCGAAGCTCCTCTTGCCTGTTTCAATTTGTTCTCCATACTGCAGCCTAATAGAGATCTTTTAAAACCTAAATCAGATCTTGTCATTCACCCAGGTAACTCTCCCTCCCCCATGCCAATGGCAGCTCGTCAGACCTCCAATGAAGTCCAAGTTCTTGACTGCTCCTGTCTCATTTTCCCACTCTCTTCCTTCCTCCCTCTGCTCCAGCCACATTGGCCTTCTTGCCCTTTCTTGTGTACTCCAAGCCTGTCTAAATTAGTTTTTTGAAAATAACAAAGGCAGTTCTTTCTAATGCCTCATTCTTCCATATGTAACTTGCCGTTAAGTAGGGCGGCTACCTGGCTTGGGCCAGTACTAGCACCCCCTGCTACTCTCAGCGTTGTCCCAGTTTTGGCAATAAAATAATATGGTTCTTCTATCTTAAAGATTTGGGGTGTAGTCCTGTCCATGGCTTTTCCCCTTCCGCCTACCCTCTTTTCCTTTCTTAAACACATGTAGAGTAGCTACTAGGTACCAGAAATGTACTAAGTACTGGAAGGTGGAGGTACCTGAAAATAAGCCTTGGTTATGCCCTCAAGGAACTTTCAAACATCTGCACAAACAATGAAAAATAAAACAAAATCACAATGATGCGACCTACACATTTTCAGATTCAATGTTTGTTATTCTATAGAAAAAATGGCTGGCTATTGGCTTAAACATTTTACAGTTTACCCAGATGTTTGGCACCACCTAGACACAGCCTGATTTCCCTCTCCCCACCAGTCCCTCTCAGCCCCCCTCTCTTTCCTCCCTTGTTTGTTCCCATTACTCAAGATCTGGCAGGTTTCACGCTTGCACCATGCCAGAACTTCCCATGGAACATGATTAAGACCAAGGCCTTGGGTCTTTCCTGCCTTCTGACAATTCACTACATAATTTTCTTATTCTTTCTCTGTTCTTTCCAGACCCAAGTCAGCCAGGCAGGATCTAAATTAGCTTCTCACTGGCCCTTGTATTCCTGCCAAGAGTGTTTTTTGATTGCTTGGCCTCCCAGTTTCATGGATTCCGGCTCTTCTGTGGTGCCCTTGGGGAAGCACACAGAGGCTTCCCGGCTTCTGGAGTGCTGTTTGTCTGCCGGACTCCCCTCCTGCAGGGCGAAGAGGCCCATCCTCCATTTGGGAGCTGAGAGAGGCTCCATGGGTGGTTCTGAGAGAGGTCAGGGGTTAGGGGTTCAGGACCAGGAACAGTGAACCTATTCCTTTTGGAGAAGTGTTCTCCAGTGGTCATTTGCTCCTCTTCCTGGCTTGGCTAGCTATAGAGTTGGTGATTGTTTACATGGGATGGCATAAGAGGACCCTGATCTCACTCCTCCCACAGTGGCTCTTCTTCCATTTACATGGGACTCTTAGAACCTCACCTCCAGTCTTACCTCCTATGGATCTTCTCGATAAGAGAGAACCTGTTAGCTAGCAACTGCTTATCAGGTGGTCAGCAAATGAACCGCATAACCCCATCTTCCATCATCTCTAGAGATGTAGACCTCAGAAGACCAGTATGTTTTTGATGAACCCGAAGAAAGTTGAAGGTGAATTCGGGATTATTGGGCTCCCTTGGGCATGGGGAGTGCCTCTGGGCCAAGACTGGACAATTAAGGATAGGAGAGAGGGTCCTGGGGGAAATGCTGTGGGAGTGGGGAGGGAGTGGTGGAAGCATTTTGAGGACTGGCTGCCTAGGGCATGACAGTGGGGAACCCTGGGACGCTGCTGTATGCTCTTACCATGGCCTTGAATGGGGTAGTAGTGCTGTGGGCAGGAAATTCATTCTTGCCTTTGTCTCTCAAGAAACTAAGAAAGTGGGGCATGGTGGAGGTGGTCTACATTCTGTGCTCGGGAGAAGTCTGCCAGGCTGAAGAGGGATGGAGAAGCAGGGTGTGGCAGAATGTGCATCTCGCAACAGGACAGTGGGCACATCTAGGGATATAAACCCTTTACCACATAGAGAATTTCCCATCTTTTCTCAAGGGCAGCAGGGCCATATTTATCTAAAAGCCAGAGCTTAAACCCATGCCCTCTTAAGAGAATTTGTAACCTAGGGAGACAGATGACTTTTACCATGACCAGAGGGAATGTGACTTGATCCCAGCAACAGGAGGTCCTTCATTATAAAGTCTTATCGGACCCAGATGCTACATGTCTGATAGAGGCCGTCTGGGTGAGACCACCAAAATCTGTGTTCTACTTGGGGAAGAACAGGCTCTTGGAAGGAAGGAGTTGGGACTGATAGAGAGTGTATCAGACAGTCTAGTCCTGGCCTCTTGGACCAGGCTAGGGCTGCCCTGGGCTATTCCCAGAGAAGGATGGTGTGAGTCCTGGCCCTGCAAAAGTGGGAGGGACTTGGCCTTTCCCAGCAAGGGCAGGTGATCTGTGGAGAGGAGAGAAGGAGCTATAGGTTCAGCATTTCTTTGCTGGAGGAAGGGAACAACCAGGGAATAATAAACCATATAAATGGAAAACACGTTTCCTAAAACAAGGCCGTATGTCAGCTACAGACAGGGCTCGTGAGACAAATTCTTTTGTGAGGATGAAGCTCCCCAAGGATACACACATATATCATTCACACACATGAATTGTTCATTGCCTGTATATGTACATATGTCCACACATACACTTCCTTATCCATAGAAATGTATACATATCAACCTCACATTGTAGGTAAACATGAACATACACTCAGATATACACATTTAAACATACCACATAATACTGGCATTGATTTGCTACATACGTATGTCTGTACATACTCAGATCTATAATACAGACACACACACGATAAGCCAACTCCCAATTATCTATCACTATCAACTCTTTTATCCAGCATGTTTTCATCTGAGAATGGGGGCGTATGGAATATAATTATATTGTAATTGCCACTCCCCCCTCCCCCAACACAAATGCTAAAGCTTAACTGTGAAAGAAAAGAACAACAGGGGGCGCCTGGGTTGCTCAGTGGGTTAAAGCCTCTGCCTTTGGCTCAGGTCATGATCTCAGGGTCTTGGGATCAAGCCCTGCAGCATCGGGGCTCTCTGCTCAGCGGGGAGCCTTCTTCCCCACCCCTCTCTCTGCCTGTCTCTCTGCCTACTTGTGATCTCCATCTGTCAAATAAATAAATAAAATCTTAAAAATAAAAATACAACAAAATTCCTAACCTAAATGCCAGCTTTCGTTATTTATTCTAAAGTCAGATAAAAATGAAATTTGTAGAAATGTGTCATTTGAATTTATTTGCATCTTCTTGATTATTGGTACCTGCTATAGACGGTTTGTGCCCCCTACCCAAAATTCATGTCTTACAAATTTTCATACAAGTATTTAACCCTCAATGCAATGGTAATAGGAGGTGGGGCATTTGGTAGGTGATTAGGTCACCCTTCCTGAATGGGTTGAGTGCCTTTATGAAAGACCCTTCAAGAATTCTCTTGCCTCTGAGACACAGTGAGGGGATGGCTGTCTGTGAACCAGGATTCTGCCAGGGCCTTGATCTTAGACTTCCTAGCCTCTAGAACATGAGAGATAAATTTCTGTTTTTCATAATTTACTCAGTCTATGGTATCCTATTAATAAGTTAGTTGGTTTTCATTGGTGCTTTAAGGTTTTTCCTTTTTTTTTTTTTTAAGAGTTTATTTATTTATTTGACAGACAGAGGCCACAAGTAGGCAGAGAGGCAGGCAGAGAGAGGAGGAAGCAGGCTCCCTGCTAAGCAGAGATTTTTCCCCATGTGGGGCTTGATCCCAGGACTCTGGGATCATGACATGAGCCGAAGGCAGAGGCTTTAACCCAGTGAGCCACCCAGGCGCCCCTTTTAAAGTCTTTCCTTTTTATCCCCCTTCTTTCTGGCAAGATGAACTGACTTGTACAAGTTGGGAGCATCTTTGACATGATAGGCAGAGCCAGGTGTGGGGCATGATTCATAATCCTCACACCTGCTCTTGTGTGTGTGTGCGTGCACGTTCATGCACACACACCCCCCCCGCCATACACTTGTGTTTAAATGTCAGGTCTTTAGCCCTTGAAAATCTATAATAAAATTGAGGACAATCTTGTCCTGCCGAGTTTTTCAAGCCTCTGGTGACAGGGTGCTGTCCTCAATGATGGACTGTATTATTACAAAGTCCCTGAACATGGAGTTGGTGCTTGACACTGGTACTTCATTTTTAATGCCAAATAAAAGGCCTCCTCTTGGGGTGTGTGTTCAATTACTGTAGACTGTTGGGGATATTAATAAGTGGAAACTCTCTGATGTAACTTCTAGAAAGAAATCTGTATTTAGGCAGCCTCTCAGGCCTCCTGAAACTAATAAACAATTCAAGCTTAGAACTAAGCTCGTAGGGTGTGGGGTTTTCCTGGTAATTGAATGTTCGGAAAAGGAACTCTTTTGGTCTCAACCACTTGGTTGAAAAGCTTGATCAAATATGTTAAGACCCTTCTTATGAATTCCATGACCATAATTGGATCTTTTTTTCAAGATTGAGGATTCTACAGGGAGACCAATGCATTTGATAAATAAGAGAGGAAGCCATTGAAGAAAGTTTAGGAGATTTTTCCTATACCTGGGACTTTGCCCTTTCTTCCTAAATTCCTGACATTCTTTTGTTTTCTTGTTAAGTGTGATGACAGTTAGGACTTCGGAGACCTCTACCATCGCTGCTGCATACTAGCACCTGAGCCCTTTCTGTGGGCCTGGCCCTGTGCTGAGAGCACCCCAGGAAGCCTGGCCACAGCTTATTTCCCAACTAGAGATGCTGGAGCTCAGGGAATTTGAATAACTTGCTCCAGGCCTTGCAGCTGGAAGGCTGGAGGGTGGGATTCCATTCAGGTCTGGTATCTGAACGTGTGCCCTCAATCACTGGGGCTTTTGCCTCTTTCCCTAAAAAGGAGCAAATTGATGTTTTGGCAAGTTAGGTTAATAGTGGCTTTACTCTATTTGTGTGTGTGTGTTTGTATTTGTTTCTAGAGACATTAAGGATAAGCCCAAATGATTTACTGAACTCTTTTTTTTTGCCCCATTATGCAGTGAACATACTCAGACTGGTGATTTTCTACCTCCCTCCCCAATTTCTTGCTCTCTTAGAGACGCCTTCAGTTTTACTTGACTGCTTTTCTTTTTCCAGTAACCTGAAATTTGAGTCTGTAACTTTTGCAATGCCTGTACTCTTTTTGCTTAAGGGTGAATTTTGGCGACTTAAGGGCTACCAAAAAGATATTTAAAGTTTCTGTCAATTTCTTTGGGACTAGCAGGAGAATTTAAAAACTGGAACTTCCCTCTCCTAGTGGCTCCTTTCTGGAGGAAACCTAATCTCTGGGGATCCTTGCCAAGAATAAATGCATAGGATGTATTGCTTGCAGACCATTGTCCTTGGGTTCAGACAGCCTCCTCCTGTCTCCTGGCCCCAGGGTATAAATAGAGAGAGACACAGTGGAGACTGGCAGAGATCTTGCTGACAACCCTTCCAAACTTCCAGAAAAGATGACTCGTTGCCTATAGAAAAGTCTATCTCATGGTTGGCAGCTCTTCTGTCTCCTATAGATGAAGATTCCTTTTTAGAGCAGTGGCCTCTCTGCATTCCCCTGGTATCTTTGTGTCTGTCTGCCAGTCTGTTCCCTTAGTAAGCATTTATTAGGACCTGGGGATGAGAAAAATTAGCAAGGTCTAGCTCTTACCCCTGGGAGCTTATTTGGGGGAGACACCCACATATTTAGGTGACAACATGACAATGTATCCATGCAGAGTATGGATGAAGGCCTTGGGAACATAGGAGAGGAGCCATTGGTTCTACCTGGGTGAGTCTAGGAGCACCTCCCAGAGGAGGTGACATTTGAGCTGGGTCCTGAGGGATAAGAAGGAGCTTCTCAGGTAGAAGGACCAGCATGGGCAAGAGACCAGATTTTCCAGCCTGGTTATTGTTTATGGAAAAGGGTGACCTGGTACATTTAACTGACTCATTCTGCCACCCATTTCCATGAAATTCATCACTATGTTCTTGGGTGAGGAGAGAGGTGAGAAAAACAGGGAATTCCCTCCCCTGTGTAGCTTGGCAGCATTGCCCTGTTCTCTTGCTGAACACATTGACTTTGCTTCTTCCATCTGGCCTTCCAGGCTGGAGTGTCCAACATTTGTGCATCTCTTCTAGCTGCATGGCTTTTTCTTTTCAAACTGTTTTGAGGGATTGAAAAGACAAAGTTTCCGTTCCATTTACTTCCCTTAATCAAAAGCCTCTGTAGCCACCGGCCGTTGAGTGTTTCCTCCTTTCCAGCCTCCCCCAGAGACACACGTGGAGGTGGGAGATGGGCCGGAAGTGTGTGTAATGCAGCAGGCAGAGGCTGAGACTGCAGGCCCTGAGCCAGTTCTGACTCCCTCAGTGGCTCTGTCCCTCCAGGCACATTAGGCCCTATATCCTGTGGGGGCTTTCCCTTGGCTGGGGCTCTGCTCCCTAGTGAAGATGTTTCTCATCCTCCTTGGAAATGGTCATTTTCTGGGCCTTGGTCCTTCCACAGGACCACCAGCCCATGCCATGCCTCTCCCAACCACTCTGTGTTGTTTGCTGTCATGTCCTCTCTGTGTTTTGGGATCCCAGTTTGGCATCTGTGTGTGAGTGAGGGAGGGTGGGATTGTTCTGGTTTGGGGCAACAGGACAAGAACGAGAATAGGGAGACTTACACCATAATGAATTGGGTTAACTGATGATTAATTGCCAGTGTTCAGGCAAAAGAAAATTAAATATTGCCTGATTTTGGAATGACTTTCTTTTTTTTAAATTAAAAAAAATTTTTTTCTTTATTTATTTGATGGAGGGAGAGAGATCACAAGTAGGCAGAGAGGCAGGCAGAGAGAGAGAGAGGGAGAAGCAGGCTTCCCGCTGAGCAGAGAGCCCGATGTGGGGCTCGATCCCAGGACCCAGGGATTATGACCTGAGCCAAAGGCAGAGGCTTAACCCACTGAGCCACTCAGGTGCCCCTGGAATGGCTTTCTGAATTGAACTTTTATTGACTTACTGTTTGGTCAGGAATCCTCTGGTGAAATGTCAGGATTTTGAAGAGTGCTGGGTTCTCACTTGTTCTGCCACATCCTTGTGCAGCAATAAAACCAGGACACGAAACTCCGGGGTGGGAGTTGGGAAGGGCTAGGAGTTTTCTTCAACCCTGCAAGACCTCCATCCCAGACAGGATGCTTTGTTTTTGGGCACGTCTTTGGCCCATCCTTGTTCTGCTTGGGCATTCTTCATCGAGAAGTTTTGCCAGCTCTGGGACAGTTGCACGCAACAACAGCCTTATCTGCCATTCTCACACAAACATGACCTCACACCATCCACATGGCCTCCTTAGTGGGAGCCAATGTGGAGCTCCTGTGGGGCAGCTCCCAGTGGCAGCAGACACAGACCATGGGAGGAGTGAGCTTGGAGGTCATCTGTCCTGACCCTCAGGAGCCCACACTCTGCAGTACCTTTTCCAATGCCAGAAATAGGACTGGACCCCTGGACTCACCTGTTCCTAGCCCCATGGCTTTTCTGCCCCCCCGAAGTGCTACCCTGTGTGTGAGTGCTCTCTCAACAACCAGTCAGATCAGGTGGATTCTAACCAGTCACTGCTCAGGCTTCCAGGGTGGCGCTTCTTAGCCCTAGTTACACTTGGAATCATCTGGGAGCATTTAAAAAATACCCACATCCAGGTCTAATCCACCAATGGGATCTGAAGCTCTGAGTGTGCCCATCCGACACATGAGTTCTCTTAAAAACTTTCCCCAGCTGATTCTAAAAACACAGAGAGGATTAAGAATACCTGTTCTTTGAAAAAGGAAAGCAAGTTTTGCCTAAGGATCTTTAATTTGGTGACTGGACAACAGTTTGCTAACACAAACCCAATGTCTTATTGCCCTGAGAAAATAGTTCTCTCCACGAGCAGGTTAAAGCCTAGAGCAGTTTCCCCCCACCCCCCATCCCAGATTTGCAAGTGAGCCAGCTATGCCTCTGACTGATTCAGAAATGGATACTGGGCTTAGAAACTGAAACAATTATTGAGGATGGAGATTTCTTCCCTCCACCAGTGACTTGGGGGACCATCAGTAGGACAAGGGACCCTATCTTCCCCTGTCTGCTCTACCCCGCCATAGAAATCTGAGAGTAAATTCGTTTTCCATTAGAGATAATTAATGTCAGATCTTCGATCAGTTTGTTATAGTAATCAGGCAGTTGGTTATAATGCAGATGCCCCAGTATTTCTCAGAAACTGTTTTTTCAAAAGGCCGACAAAGGTGTTTAAAGGATACTGCCTAAAGCCATCTAAATTGTCCCTGCTTCCCCTCTTTCTTCTCTTCTGAAGAATGTGGGGGGCTAGGGCATGGGGTCACTGCAGTAGCATGCTGGGGCTGTTGCTTGTGCTAGTGTGGGAGCCAGTTGTACCCATCTCCTCCCCTTGCCACATTCAGTGGCTTCACATTGGTAGCTTGAGGTTAGCCACAGTGGGAGTATTTATACCATGGAATTAGGCAAATGCAACAAATTAGGGAATCCCCCCCCTTCCCAGGGCTGATTATTAAACATTAACCAACATGTATTCTCTGGACAGTTCCCAAGTAGAAGATGTGAGTGTTGCCACCAGGGATTATATTTTTAATTATTCTCCAAAGAAGATTCTGGAAGCTGGTGGTATTAATATCAAGTTTTCATAATATATCTAAAGGCCATCTCAAATTTCTTGTGCCCCAAATGAAACAGCCAGATTTCTATCTCTCACCAGCCAAAATGTGTCCCTTTCATAATTTCTCCCAGCTCAGGAAATGGGAACCCCATCATTGCAAGTCTTCTCTCTCAGCCACTGATTTCCTTGCAGTTCTTTGAATGTTGAATATGTCGGTATGTTTCCCCCTCAGGGCCTTCGCACATGATGTTGCTTCCATCCGGAACCTTCTTGGCATGAATATCCAAGAGCTCATTCCCTCACTACGTATCTTTCAGAGCTCTGCCCAAATGTCATATTCGAAGGGGTCTTTCCCGATCACGTATCAGAACACCCTACCCACCACCAATGGTCTCTTTTTTTCCATAGCATTTCTTGACTGACCTGTATTTGTTGACTATTTCGTGTCTGGCCACCCTAGCAAGTAATCTCCAAGCAAGCAGGGCTTTGCAGGGTTTACTGCTATATCCTCAGTGCCTAGAATAGTGTTTGGCATCCAGTAGGCAATCAATATTGATCAAATGAATGAGTAAATGTGAGGTTATGTGCACAGTGAGGGTGTGTGTGTGTGTGTGTGTAAAGTCTGTATCAATGGTAGACCCTAGGAGATGGTCCATATTGGACCACTTTGGACAGCTGTTGTTACTAGACAGGATGGGAACTCAGCAGTCCGTTAATTTAACTCTTCATTTTGCAGTTGAAGTCTTTAAACTCAGGCGTAGGCGGATGACTTGCTTCAGGGACTATTAGTGATGGGAATGCATTTTTCTTTTACAAACAAAATATTTTCAAAAGCAGAATACCCTGATAATACCAGTCAGCAGTTTGCAGAATATTGGTTCTTCCCATGTGTTACGGTTTTTTGTTTTTTGTTTTTTTCCCCATCTCTGAGCAGCCTAAGAGAAGAGTTTTCAAAGAGACTTTCATCCCCTTTGGGTAGGATAATGCTTTCCAGAGCACTCGTAGAGAAGGCTCAGAGCTGCTCCTGCACCACTGTAGACACGGGGTCCAACCACATAAGCTGAGTCAGGGCCAGGAAGCACCTTGAGCTTATTGCTTTGGGCCTTTGGCAAGAAAGCTGGTAGCTGGTGCTTTTAGGACTTGGGGATGAAGACTGGACGTAACTACAGGTCTTGAGCTAACGCAGCATGGCTGGAGCCTCAGAGCTTTTTAATGCACAAGTCTCATTTCTGTAAGCTTTCACTTCTTATCTGTGCCAAAACCCCCTCCTGGGACTCATGCCCGGGGTACAGTGGTTGGGGGGGTGGTTGGGGGGGTGGTAGTGGGGAGATCTTTCTGGGCCTCCCTATGAAAAAATGTGCAAGAGTAATGATGATTTCTTTGGAGTATTCACTGTATAGAGAATTTGACTAGCGTCATCTGAAGTTTTCAAATGTATGTTTGTGAATTTATTGCTTAATAAAACTCACTAGAAGAAAATGGGGCTGGGGGGAAGACATTTGGATTGATTTTCAAGCAATCAGGATTTGAGAAGAATTCGAAATGAGGTCTCTCATGCTGATGCCGAACGAATGCCAGGAGTCCTTTTCAGCAAAGCCTGCAGTTGTTCTTGTGTGAATTATTTCTCTGAATGATCTAAGGATACATTTGCTTCACTGGGAAAGCTCTTTGCCCTTGGAGTAAAATTTAGCTACAGACTTGCATGTTCAGATTTGGGTACTTGCGTGAAGAATTTTTCTTAAAAATGGATGCAGAGTCCCCTAAGTGATGGGCTCGGTTTGTTGGTATATATTTTACAACCCTTCTCCCTGGATGTTATACCATTGTACTTTTCGAGGCTACGATTTGTGTCGGGACAAGTAAGCTCTCAGGATGTTGGTACCAAAACCCCAGGGCTCTGTCTGCTGAAGTGTGGAAAGGTTTGCTGAACTCCTTCTGTTCTCACAGCTGTGGGAAGGGTGAGACCTTCATAAGTCTTACTCGTGGCTGTGTCTATACTGGTATCCCTGTCTACAGAATTTCCTGTCAGGATTTTACCCTCGATAAAGCTGGGAACCTGTGTAGGTGTACATTTCCTTAATAGTCTCCCATTTCTTCTGTTATAGGTGCTATAACTTATTTCTCACAGAGGCTGGACTGCCTTCCAGCCTGGAAAGCCTTCCAGATCTTATGGTCTGTGTTCCTCACACTGAAGTTGAAGCTCTTCGTAGCGTTTCTGGACCATTATTGCCTGGGTTCCACCTTGGCACTGTCGGCTGTGAGGCCTGGGCCAAGTTATGAATCTTCTCCTTGCCTCAGTTTCTCATCTCTAGAAGGGGGATAACAGTAATGCTGACCTCACAGGGTTTTGTAGGGATTAAGTAAGCTGATGTAGGTAGTGTTTGCAGCCCAACACATAGGAAGTGCTTGATTTATATCATTATTATTTCGATGATAACTTGCCTATGTTTAACCAGATTCCCCTTGACATCAGAGGCTCTGATGACATTCCTTTTTCTATTCCACGTTAATTACAAATCTGTCTGAATCCTCTCTGCGGTTGGAACAGCCACACATGTCTTTGGGATGTCTTTCACTTCAGAAGTGCTGTGTGTGGTGTTTTCCTTGAGTGTCCTTTCTTTCTTTTCATACCTTCAGGACTTTCTGGCTCACTCATTGATCAGCTTGGAAGCACTGGCATTGCTTCTCTCACCACCCTCCTTCCTACGCTAAAGAACTGGTGATTTTTGTTTCCAGTTAGATAATTAGCATATCTCAAAGTAAGCCATGGCCGACTTACCTAGCTGGAAAGCAGTTTCACTGGAGAATGCTCCTTGACAAGACCTGCGAGTGTTATCTCAGGAAAGGTGAAGCAGTGTCTGCTTCATAAACTGTGCTGTCATGTGTGGCCATAGGTGGAAGCAGCATGCCTTATGGACCCTGGGAGCAGGTGGGGACACCTAGCTGGTACGTGTTAGAGCCAGTGCAAGAAGGGAAGGAGAGAATCTCAATGGAAGTAGGAATTCTAACATGTCAGTGGAAGCCACAGAGAGCCAGAGAAGGAGAGTCCCAAAACGCTTCGTTGAAACAGGTGCCTGGGTTCACAGCCTGTGGGGCAGGGGAGAGGAGGTGGTCAGGGAGGGTGTGGGGCACTTGAACAGTTTCTGAGAAACTTTGTTGGCTCAAGCTGCTTGCCCAGGGCCTGGTGTGTATTCACCTGCTCTGGTGGTGCCCTAACAAAACCTGTGGCCTGGTGCCTGACAGTTCCAGAACCGCTGCTGGGTCTTGGCCGACCTGTATAAAGGAGTGTGGTCCATGGTTAGAAGCAAGTGTATCCCTTGCCTTTGGAGATGTGTCTTGAAAGGAGTTGATACGGCCAATGTCAAAGAGGTTACTACCTGTGTTCTTCTCTAGGATTTTGATGGATTCCTATCTCACGTTGAGGTCTTTCATCCATTTTGAGTTTATCTTTGTGTATGGTATAAGAGAATGGTTGAGTTTTATTCTTCTATACCTAACTGCCCAATTTTCCCAGCACCATTTATCGAAGAGACTGTCTTTTTAATTTTAATAATTAATTAATTAATTATTTTTTTTGAGACTGTCTTTTTAAATACTGAATATTTTTCCCCTTTGTTGAAGATTATTTGACTATAGAGTTGAGGGTCCATATCTGGACACTATAGACAAAGGGCTGATATCTAAGATTTGTAGAGAACTTCTTAAACTCAACACCCAAAAAACAGATAATCAAGTAAAAAAATGGGCAGAAGACAGGAACAGACACTTCTCCAATGAAGACATACAAATGGCCAACAGACACATGAAAAAAATGTTCATCATCATTAGCCATCAGGGAAATTAAAATCAAAACCACATTGAGATAACACCTTACACCAGTTAGAATGGCAAAGATTAAAAAGGCAGGAAACAACAAATGTTGGGGAGGATGTGGAGAACGGGGAACCCTCTTAACACTGTTGGTGGTAATGCCAGTTGGTGCAGCCACTTTGCAAAACAGTGTGGAACTTCCTCAAAAAATTAAAAATAGAGCTACCCTATGACCCAGCAATTTAATTACTGGGTATTTACCCCAAAGATACAGATGTAGTGAAAAAAAGGGCCATATGTAGCCCAGTGTTCATAGCAGCAATGTGCACAATAGCCAAACCATGGAAAGAGCTGAGATGTCCTTCAACAGATGAATGGATAAAGAAAATGTGGTCCATATATACAATGAAAGATTACTCAGCCATCAGAAAGGATAAATACCCAACTTTTGCATCAGCATGGATGGGACTGGAGGAGATTATGCTGAGTGAAATAAGTCAAGCAGAGATGGTCAATTATATGGTTTCATTTACTTGTGGAACATAAGGAAAAACATGGAGGACATTGGGAGAAGGAAAGAAAAAGTGAAGGGGGGGATATCGGAGGGGGAGATGAACCGTGAGAGACTATGGACTCCGAGAAACAAACTGAGGGTTTTAGAGGGGAAAAGGGTGGGGGAATTAGTGACCCTGGTTGTGGGTATTAAGGAGGGCACATATTGCATGGAGCACTGGGTGTTATACGTAAACAACGAATCGTGGAACACTACATCAAAAACTAATGATGTATTGTATGGTGACTAACATAACACAATTAAAAAAAAAAAAAAAAGCGAGTGTAGCTGCTCAGTAAAAGTCCCATCCTGCATTGACTCCCCAGCAGGTAAGAACTCAGTGAGTCGCTGCTCTTGGTTTCCCTGGAGCCCTTTGTGGGGTTCTCTCCCTGGCCCTGTGGTGTTAGCCTCCTGGGTCTGTCATGCAGGCTCCTCCTCCTTTTCCTTTTAAACACTGATGTTCCTTAGAATTCTTAGTATCCTTCACTTCGCATTCATCTTCCTCTTCCTGCGTAATCTTGTACATGTCTGTATTTTCTCCTCTGTTTCTTAGAAATTCTATTTAAAAATAGTTTTGAAAGGCTTAAGATGCGCAAACCCGCCTCTTCCACAGCTTTATCCTGTGTCCATTTTCACATTGTGGCAGATGATACTTTTTAATTCTTTTGGCAGTTTCTTTTTGTAGTTGTCCCCTTATTTCTATAATATATTTTTTAATTTTTTTAAAAAATATTTTATTTATTTATTTGACAGAGAGATCACAAGTAGGCAGAGAGGCAGGCAGAGAGAGAGAGGAAGGGAAGCAGGCTCCCTGCTGAGCAGAGACCCCCCCCAATGCGGGGCTTGATTCCAGGACCCTGGGATCATGACCTGAGCTGAAGGCAGAGGCTTTAACCCACTGAGCCACCCAGGCACCCCTCTATAATATTTTATATCACTAACTCTTCATTTATCAATTTCAGACAATGCTTGAAATTACCATTTCTTCCAGTGTTGATGAGGATTTAGCTTTCTTACATCTCCCTATACTTCCCTCCCTCATCCTCCTAAGGTAGCTACAGTTCTTGTTAAACCAGTGATCAGCATTTACAATTATTACTTGATTAATACTCATTTTAGACCAAGGTAGAAGACTGTTGATATTTGCTTCCTAGTATCATTTTTATTTCTACTAGAGTCAATAACTGCTCCTAATTCTCACTTGTTGATTTTTGAATATAGCTATTCATTTCTTCGTTTGTTCCTGAATGCCATATCTATCGGTCACAAAACCATTATTATTATTTTTTTTTCTAAATGCTCACGTATATCTGGTTCCATTTCAATTCTCCTTTTTCATCGATACCACCTCCCTCCTCCCACTCTGGTCACATTCCTTGTTCTCTGGATCCCCTGGGTCCTTCCATATTTGGCGGGGAAATCTTCTAAGACTTCTAAAGAAAGAATGCATGGGACTTAAAATTTTCTTGAGTGCTTGCTCATCATCATCTGAGATTGTTTCTAATTTGCCCTCACACTTGATTGAAAGTTTGGATGGGTCCGGAATTCTAGATTTGAAACCATTTTCTCTCAGAATTTTGAAGACATTCCTTCATGGTCTTTTAGATTCCTGTGTTACAATTGATAAGCCTTTGCCATTCTATTTTTTTTCTTCATTGTTTTTCTTTTCTAAAAAATGGGCAAAATCTTATAAAATGTGATGTCTTATGAAAGCATAAAATAAATATTAAGTGTTTAGCTTGACAGATTTTTACAGATGTATCTACCTGTGTAATGCTATCCAGATCACCAACTGAGAAGGTTCCTTGGTACCCCTTTCCTGTCAATACCACCTCACCCCCACCCTAGAGATGACCACTTACGTGACTTCTCTCACACAGATCAGCTGTATTAGTTCTTGAACTTCATATGTGGACTTTTTTGTGTCTGCTGCTTTTGCTCAATAAAATATTGGAAATACAGCTATGTGGTTGTACATATTAGCTATTTGTTTATTTTTAGAGTATGTGGTATTCCACAATATCTATCCATTCCCCTATTGTTGGACTTTTTGGTTGTTTTTAGAGTTTGGCTGCTCTGAATAAAGCTGTTAAGAACATTCTGTTCATGTTTTTTTAAGGACACACACTTTTATTTCTCTTGAGTAAATACCTGGAAATGGTTTTGCTGGATAGAGGTTATAGATTCTACCAGCCAGTTCAACAGTGTTCCAAAATAGATGAACCACTTTTCCCAGCTAGGAGACTGCCAGTTGCTCCATATCTTCCCCGATACGTGGAAATTGTCAGCCTTTTAAACTTTAGTCATCCTTGTGGGTGAGTAGTGCTAGCTCATTGAAGCTGTCATTTGTGTTTTCCTAATGAGTAATCACACATTAAGTATTTTTTCATGCATTTACCAGCAAGTTACATACTTTTTTTTTTTTTTTTTTGGCAAAATGTCTATTCAAGCCCATTAAAAAAATAGCTTGGTATCTTTATTGATTTGAAGGAGTTCTCTCCGTATTCTGGATACAAGTCATTTTTCAGATATATGTATTCAGATTCTCTTTTCATAGGCTATGACTTGCTTGTTTAGTTTGTTAATGGTTTTAGTTTTTAAAAGTATAGTTTATTTTTTACAAAAGTCTGTTTTGGTTTTACAGAAGTATTGTTTATTCAGTTTTTAATAGTTGGTATGTTTTGTATCCTGTTTAAGAAATCTTTGCCTACGGGACGCCTGGGTGGCTCAGTTGGTTAAGCAGCTGCCTTCAGCTCAGGTCATGATCCCGGCGTCCTGGGATCGAGTCCCACATCGGGCTCCTTGCTCGGCAGTGAGCCTGCTTCTCCCTCTGCCTCTGCCTGCCATTCTGTCTGCCTGTGCTCGCTCTCTCTCCCTCTCTCTCTGACAAATAAATGAATAAAATCTAAAAAAAAAAAAAAGAAATCTTTGCCTACCTCAATGACATAAAGATACTCTTCCTGTGATTCTTCTGGATTGTGTACTGTTTTAATTTCACATTTAGGTCTATGATCTACCTTCTGATATCGTTATGATTACTATTCCTTTGTATATGGACTATGGTTATGTCCCTGGGAGATTTTCATTTTATGTTGATAACCTAGGTGTTTTGAAATTTTACTGTTACATGCTTTGATGTAGGCCTGTATTTGATCCCTGTGTATGTATTTGGAGGGTTCTTTCAAACTGGGAATTTGTTCTTCAGTTCTGGAACATTTTCTGCGTATGATTTCCTTATAATTTCCTTTATCCTCTCATTCCATTCTCTTTCTAGAGTTCCTATTAGTCAGCAGGTGGACCTCTAGGATTGATTATCTAAGTCTTTAGTCTTTTCTTTCTTATTTTCTTTCTCTCTGACTTTTGACACACTCTCCAGATTTCTTTAACATCACTGTCTTCCTTTCCTTCTGGTTGTTTTAGTTATTCCTTTTTATTTCCAATGGCATTTTCTTAAGTGGTTTTTGGAAGGTGAGTCAGCCTCTTTACAAACGCTAGAGGTTGAGCCTATTCATTTGTGAAATTGGTTTGCCTTTCTCCAACTACTTTCTGTTGTTCAGTGCCATCCACTTTCTTGTGCATTGTGCTGTTGTATGTTTGTATCTTCTTCAGTACTCCAATAGCATGCTAGCATGTTCTTGGGAATGAGAGACATCGACACTTGCCATGACTCTACATTTTCTCCTATTGTTTCTGTTCCCTTCTCTTTATTCCCCAATATATTTTTATATATTTTTTCAATGTATAGACATCTCTTAAGTTCCAGATACACAAATTCCTATGGGAAAAACCACCCAAAGGTCAGTACTCTCATGACAATACTTATTCCCTCTTTCTAACCTGGTCTTCCTTCTGAGCTCTCAGTCTTGGTGAATGACACTGACATTTATCTAGTACATGCAGGAGAACAGAGTCATTTTTGATTTCTCCCACTCCTTTACTCTTTCATTGCATTGGCCCCCAGATAGTTCTGTTGATTCTTTCAATGTCTTTTTTTTTTTTTAACTATGACCTATTTTTTTTTAATTAACACATAATATATTATTTTCCCCAGGGGTACAGATCTGTGAATCGTTATGCTTACACATTTCACAGCACTCACCATAGCACATACCCTTCCCAATGTCCATAACCCAGTCACCCTCTCCCTATTCCACTACCCCCCAGCAACCTTCTGTTTGTTTCATGAGATTAAGAATCTTATGGTTTGTCTCCCTCGCAGTCCCATCTTGTTTCTTTCTTTCTTTCTTTCATTTTTTTTAAAAAAGATTTTATTTATTTATTTGACAGAGAGGGCATGAGAGCACAAGCAGGGGGAGCAGCAGAGGGAGAGGGAGGAGCATGCTCCCTGCTGAGCAGGGAGCCCGGTGAGGGACTCAATCCTAGGATGCTGGGATCACGACCTAAGCCAAAGACATACACTTAACCATCTGAGCCACCCAGGTGCCCTTGTTTCATTTTTTCACTCCCTACCCACCACAGCCCCCCACCCTGCCTCTCAAATTCCTCATACCAGAGAGATCATACAACAATTGTCTTTCTCTGATTGACTTGCTTAGCATAATGCCCTCTAGTTTTATCCACGTCATTGCAGATGGCAAGATTTCGGGGGTTTTTTGATGGCTGCGTAGTTTTCCATGGTGTGTGTATATATATATATACTATATATATATATATATATATATATATATATATAGTGTGTGTGTATATATATATATATATAGTGTGTGTGTGTATATATATATATCTACAGATATATATATATATATATATATATTTTTTTCAATGTCTCGTATCTCTCCTCAACTCAGCACTCTTGCTGCTATGCATAGTTGAGGCCCATGTTATTATTCACCTATAATATTGCAGTAACCTCTTCCTTGGTTTCCCTGCTTCTCATCTCGGCCAACTCCTAATCCATTCCCCATAATGCTGCCACACTGCCTTTTCTGACATTGGGGTTTGAACTCTATGAAGGCAGGAATTTTGTCTTTGTTGACCAATATATCCTCAATTCTTTGAACAGTGCCTTGCTCTTAGCAGGCACTCAATGAGAATTTTTGAAAAATTTTTTTTAATTTTTAAATTTTTTAATAAACATATAATTTATTTTTATCCCCAGGGGTACAGGTCTGTGAATCGCCAGGTTTACGTACTTCACAGCACTCACTATAGCACATACCCTCCCCAATGTCCATAACCCCACCACCCTCTCCCGACCCATCTCCCCCCAGCAACCCTCAGTTTGTTTTGTGAGATTAAGAGTCTCTGATGGTTTGTCTCCCTCCTGATCCCATCTTGTTTCATTTATTCTTTTCTTACCCCCCAAACCCCCCACATTGCTTCTCCACTTCCTCATATCAGGGAGATCATATGATAGTTGTCTTTCTCTGATTGACTTATTTCGCTAAGCATAATACCCTCTAGTTCCATCCACGTTGTTGTAAATGGCAAGGTTTCATTTCTTTTGATGGCTGCATAGTATTCCATTGTGTATGTATATACCACCTCTTCTTTATCCATTCATCTATTGATGGACATCTAGCTTCTATCCATAGTTTAGCTATTGTGGACATTGCTGCTATAAACATTCAGGTGCATGCACCCCTTTTGATCACTACATTTTTATCTTTAGGGTAAATACCCAGTAGTGTGATTGCTGGGTCATAGGGTAGCTCTTTTTTCAACTTTTTGAGGAACCTCCATGCCATTTTCCAGAGTGGTTGCACCAGCTTGCATTCCCATCAACAGTGTAGGAGGGTTCCCCTTTCTGCTCATCCTCGCCAGCATCTATCATTTCCTGACTTGTTAATTTTAGCCATTCTGACTGGTGTGAGGTGATATCTCATTGTGGTTTTGATTTGTATTTCCCTGATGCCGAGTGATGTGGAGCATTTTTTCATGTGTCTGTTGGCCATCTGGATGTCTTCTTTGCAGAAATGTCTGTTCATGTCCTCTGCCCATTTCTTGATTGGATTATTTGTTCTTTGGGTGTTGAGTTTGCTAAGCTCTTTATAGATTTTGGATACTAGCCCTTATCTGATATGTCTTTTGCAAATATCTTCTCCCATTACATCAGTTGACTTTTGGTTTTGTTGACTATTTCCTTTGTTGTGCAAAAGCTTTTGATCTTGATGAAGTCCCAGTAGTTCATTTTTGCCCTTGCTTCCCTTGCCTTCACAATGTTTCTAGGAAGATGTTGCTGCCTGTGTTCTCCTCAAGGGTTTTGATGGATTCCTGTCTCACATTGAGGTCTTTCATCCATTTGGAATCTATTTTTGTGTGTGGTGTAAGGAAATGATCCAGTTCATTTTTCTACATGTGGCTGTCCAATTTTTCCAACACCATTTGTTGAAGAGACTGTTTTTTTTTTTTTTTTTTTCCATTGGACATTCTTTTCCTGCTTTGTCGAAGATTAGTTGGCCATAGAGTTGAGGGTCTATTTCTGGGCTCTCTATTTTCCTCCATTGATCTATGTATCTGTTTTTGTGTCAGTCCCATACTGTCTTGATGATGACAGCTTTGTAATAGAGCTTGAAGTCTGGAATTGTGATGCCACCAACTTTGGCTTTCTTTTTCAATATTCCTTTGGCCATTGGAGGTCTTTTCTGGTTTCATACAAATTTTAGAATTATTTGTTCCATTTCTTTGAAAAAAATGTGTGGGATTTTGATAGGGATTGCATTAAATGTGTAGATTGCATTAGGTAGCATGGACATTTTCACAATACTTGTTCTTCCAATCCAGGAGCATGGAACATTTTTCCATTTCTTTGTGTCTTCCTCAATTTCTTTCATGAGTACTTTTTAGTTTTTTGAGTATAGATTCTTTGCCTCTTTGGTTAAGTTTATTCCTAAGTATCTTATAGTTTTGGGTGCAATTGTAAATGGGATTGACTCCTTAATTTCTCTTTCTTCTGTCTTGTTGTTGGTGTAAAGATATCCTGACACTTTACTGAATTCCTGTACAAGTTCTAGCAGTTTTGGAGTGTAGTCTTTTGAGTTTTCCACATATAGTACATGTCGTCTGCAAAGAGTGATAGTTTGACTTCTTCTTTGCCAATTTGGATGCCTTTAATTTCTTTTTGTTGTCTGATTGCTGAGACTAGGACTTCTAGCACATGTTGAATAGCAGTGGTGATAATGGAGATCCCTGCCGTGTTCTTGACCTTAGCGGAAAAGCTCTCAGTTTTTCTCCATTGAGAATGATATTCGCTGTGGGTTTTTCATAGATGGCTTTGATAATATTGAGGTATGTGCCCTCTATCCCTACACTTTGAAGAGTTTTGATCAGGAAGGGATGCTGTACTTTGTCAAATGCTTTTTCAGCATCTAACTCAATGAGAATTTTTTATCGAATAGGTGAGCAAATCTGATTTTGTCACTCTCTTGCCCTGGATCTTTGATGCCATGCCCCGGTGCTCATCACCCGTGTGATAAAATCTAAGTTTCTTATCATGACATGATCTAGCCCTGGTCTAGCACTCAGTTCCCACTTCTTCCCAAATCACACATTTTCCCCCCTGTTGACACTGAATAGCTTTTCCCAGAGAGTGTCCTGCTCTCTCAGGTCTCTGACTTTTTGCACTGTCTGGGACACCTCCTGTTCCTTTGCCTGTCTGGCAAGTTGAATTTAATTTTTAAAGTTTCATCACAAGAATTACCTCCCTGACAGAGGCTCTTTTGAACGCTCAAGGCAACCTTATGCTTTCCTTTCTTTATGACTTCATCATACATGTGTACCTTCTGTGGGAAACGTCAGTCTTGGGTTCCACTCTACTTCTGGGCATTCAGGAACGTTACACTTCCCTGTTTTTCTGAAATTACGTATGGCCAGGTGACTCTCTCTAGCCAGTTTATCAATGGAATTGTGCTGAGGTGTATTTAAGAGTTGGAGTATGATTCTCCCATCTCCTCCATCTGTCAAGACTGCCAGCTATAATCCAAAGAGTGGAGTCTCTGTTAACCCGAAGTAGAGCACAGCCTGCCCCTCCACATTTGCTCATGATGGACACAGAATATGAGCAAGAAATAAACCTTTATTGAGATACTGGGGTTGTTTGTTACTGCAGCATAACTTAATCTATCCTATTTTTTTTTCATAGTCATTACCTTATCTTTTAACATCAGTTTACCTTTCTTTGAGGACTGCTATATCATTGCATCCTTTTTATGAGTGAACACTTAAAACATTTGTTGATTTCATATTTTTTTGAGTTCTTGGCATGGTGTTCTTGGCATGGTGCTAAGGATTTCACCCTTGTTATTTCATTTAATCTTTACAACAATCCTGAGAGGTAGAAATGACTGTTACAGTTTTCCTGGAAGGGAAAGAGGCTCAGAGGGGTTTAGGCAACTTGCTCAATGGTCTAACCTCTGGGGAGAGGCAGAACGAGCAATCAGACCTAAACGGATCTGATTCTGAAGCCCAATCCTTTCCATCACAAGCAAACTTAGGAGTGACAGATGAAGAAAGCTCTGTCTGCTGGGAGGTTCCTGTCAAAGGGGACATTCCTGTCATGGGCTTTGTAAAGGATAAATAAACAAGCACTGAACAAGTAAGTAAACAAAATTGGAAACATGTTTTTAGCAACTGAAGGGAAATGGGGAATTCTTCAGATAACTTTGCAGTTCTTGAGGCAAGGCCAGTCACATACTGCACATTCATCAAACATTCCATCCGCAGTCCAGAGTGAACGTTAGCCCAGAGCACTGCTTGCTTGGCCTACTACTGGCTGGTAGGACTGACTTCTGGACCAGTTTCCCTGGTGGCCCCTGTGAACATGTCCTGATGATCAGTGATGAGGTAAGGTCACATGGCCCAGGTAAGGTCACATGGCCCAGAACACATGGTATGGTGTTCTCAGAAACACATTCCCTCAGAATGAATCAGCTGAATATTTGGGCAGCTGTTAGGTGATACATTGAAGTAGATGGACTGTGGAACAAAGACTTGCTTAAAGCCTCATGGAATATGGGTGACATCATGGCCCATTGAAGGAATAGCTACAACTAAGGGGCCTGGGCTCAGGCCAGAGAGAGCTTTCAAGAAAGAGGCAGTAGCAGCCAGAGAGGAAAAGGGGCTGAATGCCAATAAATACCACGTGGAGGATTTTCCCTTGTGCATAGGAATACCATGGGAATGAACCTTAGAGTTGGACTTGGACCTAGAACATTCTCATTTTCTTTAAGCTGTTATGCTTGACTCTGTATTGATTTTTATTTGTATTATTGGTACTTTCTTGCTACTCTGAATTTTGATAGTACCTCACATTCATGTGGTGTTTCTCATGTACTACTGTATATAATATATATAATAAACTTGCATCTGGGGAAGTTGAATGTCATTTGTATAACTGGTTCACATGTTTTTTAAAGTCAAAGAGTAGAGCTTCTATGTCTTTATGAGAGTATCTAGCATGAGGCTTCACACATTTGTAGCTCTGTTGGCTGTCTAGTCTGTGCTACCTCTTTGAAGAAATAGCTGCTGGTTTCCAGCAGTATCTTTGATTTTGAGAGTATTAAGAGCTCAGAATACCTAAGTATCCTTTGCCAATCAGATATACCTTGGAACATTTACAGGGAAGGATAAATATCTTAGGATTGGTTAATTTGGATAATTTTGGCAGGCTCTGGGCTATAGGAGTGGTATCTAGTTGTCCAGTACCCGGCCCTGCGGTGATGGAGGGCAGGGAGGGGGAAATTGGCTTAGTGTGTGTGAGTTAGATGGTGGAGGTAGTTGGGGACAAGGGCTCTGGGTCAGCTGGTTTACATATAAAAACCGTCAGAGTCAAGTTGTTTGCTATCTCTAGGAACTAGCTAACCCTGGAGGGGCAGTCTCTCTCCACTAGCCAGGTCCTCAACATCAAAGCATTATAAAATATAGAGACTAAAAAACCATGAATAACGTGACCTTGTTTCTGTAGGGACTGGACTACAGAAAATTCTGAGAGGCCTTTCATCCATACCAGGCCTGCACTTACTCTCTTCAGCGGCGTGATGGGTGGAAGTGATCATCCCCATTTTACAGATGAAGAAACTGAAAGAGTTTGCCCTGGGGCCATACAGCTGGCCACTGATGGAGTTGGGATTTATGCTCAAATTCTCCTTTGTTCCCTGGAAGTTTATTGCATCTCACAGAGGAATCACTTTTGTTCCATATGTCACTTGAGGCAGCCCAGTAATTAGGTCTGAGCCAAGGGAAGGAAGTTCTTGTCTGGGCTAGTGTTCATCCTCCCTGCACTTCCTTTATTCAGCTTTCGTGTCAGCTGGAAGAGTTGATTTTTTTTTTTCCTGAAACTAAGCTTCTTATTTGGACATACATCAAAATCCAAGGTGAAGTCTAGAAACCCAGGGATACTGCAAATCTAACATGTTTGTTGCTGCTTGGGGCAGCCTGAAGGGCCGCACACAGGCTTGGGAGGTGGCCAGGCTGCACCCACTAAAGCGGGCCCATAGCTGGATCCTCAGACCCAGTGGAGACAGGCCAGGGATGGGAATCAGCTTCACTGTGAGGTGTTTGGCCCAAGGGGAGGTGAGTGTAGATTGTCTTTGTGCTGCTTTCCTTCCCCGCAAGGACAGTCCTCAGCATTTGCTGTGTGTTGGTGACACACTGGTGACTGAAAACTTCAGCATCTATCTGTTTCAGAATGCTGTGTGAAAGTGAAATTGTTGCGTGGTAATGTTTGCTTAAATGACTGCCCAGAGAAATCCTTTAGATTCCAAATAGAATGCCCCTGGGTGTATTACAAGGGGCGAGGAGGCTGTGCGGTAGGAGCTGGAGAGCTCATTGTCCAGAGTGGAATAGATTTCAGGCATGGGGGCTTTTTAGTGACACTCTTGACCTTCACTTCTTGGCACTGCCATTTCCTCACTCTGTGGCCTTGGGCAAATGACTTAAGAGCTAACGCTTTGCAACTTTTGTCATGGGTACTTACTGTTTCTAAGCTCTTTGTGTGGAGTATCTTTTAGTCCTCACAATCACCTGGTGGGGAAGATACACATCTTGTCCCCATTTTGCCAGTGAGGAAATTGAGGCACAGGGAGGTTATGTGATGTGCCAAGGTTAGACACCTCTGTAAATGGCAGAATCAGGACTCAGACCCTTGCAGTCTGACCCTGAGTCCACATTCTGAACCAAGATGCTCCACTATTGCACTTGAACTTGAAGAACTTTTGTCTCCTTATCCATAAAATGTGTGCTCTCATAACACCTGCTGTGTGAGATTACTGCAGGATTTATTGAGATACTGCCTAGAAAGAGTTAGGCACATAGTAAGTGCTTAGTAAGTATTTGCTCTTATTACTATTCATTGTAAGCTGGTGTGTCTTCTTTTCTTCTCCCCCCGCCCCGCCCCCAGTTGTCTTTCTCCATGTCCCCTCTTTGTGGCCTTTGGAAATAGGTAAGACTGGAGGGATTATGTTCCTAGATAAATATAGAAAAGAAAAAAATACTCTAGAGCTTATAGTAACTGCATGAATGTGCTGTTGTCCCTTGTGCCTTCTGACTCTCGTCAAACTCTGATGGGGGCCACACACTACCTTTTAAGGCTGTGTGGTACATCCATGTTTTAAAACCAATGCAAGTCTGCTCCCTGCCCAGGTTCACTAGCCAAACCCTCTGTCCAGCCCGAGGACTTGCAGATGATGGGATAAATCCAGAACGCTGCCTAGAGGAGTCTCGGCTTGACTTGACGTGCCTGGACCTGGGATGGTGTTGAGGCTTGGAGGAGGAATGCCCTCTCTTTAGGCAGGGCCTCTGCCCATCCTCAGCCCCACCCGACCTCCAGGTTTCCTCTAGTTCAAGTTCAGGTGACCTTAGTCCAGCAGGGAGGAGGGGTCCCAAGACTTCCTTTGAGAGGTTCTATGTAGCTACAGGAGGGGTGGGGAATTGAGCCGGTTACCGTGGTTGGTTTTCCAGCATTGTTCCAGTGATCTAAGGAGACACCATCTTTCTTTCTTTCCTTCTTTCTTTCTTTCTTTCTTTTTAAAAGATTTTATTTATTTATTTGACAGACAGAGGTCACAAGTAGGCAGAGAGACAGGCAGAGAGAGAGGAGGAAGCAGGCTCCCTGATGAGCAGAGAGCCTGATGTGGGGCTCGATCCCAGGACGCTGGGATCATGACCTGAGCTGATGGTAGAGGCTTTAACCCACTGAGCCACCTAGGTGCCCCATCTTTCTTTTTTTTTTTCTTAATATATTTTTTTAAAGATTATTTATTTATTTATCTGACAGACAGAGATCACAAGTAGGCAGAGAGGCAGGCAGAGAGAGGAAGGGAAGCAGGCTCCTTGCTGATCAGAGAGGCCGATGTGGGACTCAATCCCAGGACCCTTGGGTCATGACCTGAGCTGAAGGCAGAGGCTTTAACCCACTGAGCCACCCTGGCGCCCCAAGAGACACCATATTTCTTGACCCGATTCCCACCTTTTTAGTTTCCCAGACAGGAATGAACAGATTTATATTACTGTAGAAAAGAGTTTAATGAGATGTAATGGGAAATTCTTGCCTATGAGACTAATTAAAAGAAAATGAGAAGATGAAAAATGCCTATTCTTGTGGACTTTAAAACCTTTAAAAACTACTTAAAAATAGTTGTCCTAATTAAAAGAATATACATACATTCTTCTTTCAAAAACCTAAGCACTTACCAGTCAGTTCTCTTTCCACTTTCCAGAAAAAGTCCTCTATTATTTTGAAGTGTTTTTTTGATGCATTAATATGGCACATACGAAAATTTGGTTCACAAAATTGAGAGTATTCTGTATTACAGATCATTCTTTTATTTACATATTATATTTTATCATAAAAATTCTTTCTCATCATTAACTCTATGTCCTTAAAAACACATGGACACTTTAAGTACCAGGCAGCTACTCGTCGTGGGTGTTTTGCAATGAGTGAGTCAAGGTGTTGGGTCAGGAAATCTTGGGGAAATATTTCTCATTCTCTTGGGTAGACATTGTCTATTAATACTGTGCAAAGCATGTTTCCATGTTAAAATTCTAGCAATGGACTTTGGAAGGTCATTTCTGAGTGTGGGTACTGTAGGAAAGGCAGAGAAAAGGAAGAATGGAGAAGGGAGGTTTTGTGTGCACCAGGTGGATGGAGACACCCAAGCACCTGGGGAAGTGGGGAGAAGGGGCTGGTGATCTGATCCAGATAAGATTTGATGACTCACTTGAGGCATGTCCATCGGCTCTGAAGGTGAGCTGAGAGAACTTGGGGTAATGGTCAGTGGTAGTTACCAAACATTGACTAGGTGATCTCCTTCCAGGCACATGGGGGAGGAGTGGTACTTTCCCTGCTCCTTTGTGGTTCATATGACTATGTAACATGCTTTGGTCAATGAAATGTGACTGAAAGGGATGAGTATCATTTTCAGGTAGAATCTTTAAGAGCCAGGGCATGGTTTTCCATGTTTCCTCTGCCTCTGTGACTGGCAAGGTCCATCTGGGTGTTTGGGCAAGGATGGCACAGAACAGATTACACACTGACCTATAGGGGACACTACCCTTTGATGGAGGAAGTGGAATATGCTCATGGGTCCTTATAGGGGGCTGACAGGCACTCTGGGTAATGGTATTTTGCCCCGTTAGATGTTAGATGTTAGAACAAAAAATTGAAGAGACTGAGCCTCCAAAGAGGCCAGAGTCATCCTTCCCAATAGAACATATCCGAGAGAAGATGACCAAAGGGCAGTAGGGGGTGTCTAGGAGTCACAGAGAACAGACCTGATGTGGGCCACTGTGGTAACTACCACGTTAACACAGCCACGATGCTGGCGGTGGGACCCAAGAGTACTAGAGCAGCAGTGGAAAAGAAATTCTAACCTTGTGAGCTTGGATGCCACCTGTGATGGTTAGCTTTATGTGTCAACTTTGCTATGGTGCCCAGTTGTTTGGAAAAACCAGTCTAGATGTTGCTGTAAAGATGTTGTGGGGGAGGGATTAATATCTACAGTCAGTTTCCTTTAAAGGAGATTACTCTTGATGATGTGGGTGGGCCACATCTAATCAGTGAATGCCTTAAAGAGCAAAAACTGAGGTTTCCCGGAAAGAAGGAATTCTGCCTCAGGATTGCAGAGTTAACTCCTGCTGAGTTTCTGGCCTCATGGCCTGCCCTAGAAATTTCAGACTTGCCAGCCCCCTGAATTATGTGAGTTAGTTCCTTAATATAAAGATATTTATGTAAATATATCTCATCTCTGTCTTTGTTTCTCTGTGTCTCTTTCTCTGTGTCTGTTTGTCCCTGAACCTTGAATGCATGAATTATCACCTCTAGTGAGAAGACTTGCAGACAGGTTCTAAGACATACTGGCAAAAATACCACCAGACCTGGTCACTCTATAGGCCTGAATCTGCCTCAGATTAGAATCTCAGTAGCTCTCAATGCTCTGAATAGGAGGATGTGGATTCCCTAGAGCAGGAGTGAGGAAGGTACCAATAGGAGCTGTGAGGAGGGAAGCCTAGTGTTTGATAGTCACCTCTATCATCTATCTATCCATCCCACTGAGATGAAAATTTCTTATTAAAATTTTTATATTAAAGTAATCAATTTAATAGCCTTAACAGGCCCAGGAAACCCACTCTCTGGCTACTGAATGGTAGAGCCCTGTTCTAAGGAGCAATTCAGAATTTCAAAAACTCCATTTTGACACAGTTCTCGTTTCCCTCAAATTGTTCATCAGACCCATTAACCAAAAGCCAAGTTGCTCTTCAGGGATTTTTTTTTTTTCAGTCTTTTAAAAAATCTTTTCCCATCCCAAAGCTGTTCCATATGTGTAGAAAGGAGCTATCAGCTTGAGTTCACATTCCTGCAATCACTTTCCTGGGGTGGGGACAGACCACAGGACAGAAAACTATATCTTCATGGTTATTTTCCTTGGGAACCAAGTGAAACTTTTCAGGGAATTTAATTCTGCAAACACGTATCACTTGAAGGTGAAGTTGTGAAATGAGCTTGTTTTGTACTTGACTGCTTTTTGGGGGAACCACTGTGTGCCATCGACATCTCCTCTCTACCCCTGGGTTCTCTCTCTCTCTCTCAATCCTTTAACTCCTCTCTGTGGCCCTTTATGCCATCAGCTTGCCTGTAATCAGTCCCTCCCTGCCCACCAGTGACTGGACAATGGCTGGCTGGGCAGGGGCATTTCCTCTTTGAAGTCTCAACCTTGCCTTGGTTCTGGTCCCAATGGCATTGGTTCCATCTTCAGGTTTGTACCAATAGTGAAGAAATGCGCCCTTGCTAATGTGCTAGCTGGCTCTCGCTGAACTCAGGGATTTGCCTCGCCCCACTAACTAGCTTTGTTTCTTACCAAATGGGAATCCAGGATTGAAGCAGTCACTTCTCAAATGGCACTCATCTGGTGGGGTGCAGGAACTAATCACAGGGGCTCATGAGAACTAGTAGTTCAGTATTTAGGAGTTTTCTGATGGGGCTGGTAAACTGTTAGTAGTAGTTTGAGATTGGCCATAGCAAGAGTATTTGTCCCATTGGAAACTGGTAAATGCTAGAAATCAAATTTTTTTTTTCTTCAGAGAGCCAGCTTACTCACATGTCACTGCACCTATCCCGCCTCATTTGCTAGAAGGTGTCCAAGTGATGTGTCACCAAAAAAAAAAAAAAAAAACCCAAAAAAACCCTCCCTAGCCACAGGGTATGCGGTGTGGAAGTTGGTAGTTGGAGCAGAGGAAGTTCTTACTGCCTGTAGACAAGAAGCCCTTTTATCATTTTTCCCTTTTGTCCTCATTAAATTTTATGACCCTTTTGATTACTCTAATTTGTGATTCTGATCTGCCATGTACTTCTTATTTGAATAACCCTTTAATTGTTTTCTTCTTTGTCTTGATTGGAATCTCCTTCGGGAAAGGTGATGTTTTATAATAAGGGAAATATTTCAAGAGCAACATACCACAATTAAAATTAGAGGGGAATTGTGGAACATGAAGGATGATGTGTTTCGGTTTATTGAATGTTAACTGAGGCTGAAGAAAGCGACTTAAAGGTCAAAGTGAGCCTGGGAATTGTTGACTGAGCAACAAAGGAGAGCATCTCAGAGTCTGAGAGAGGCCCAGGCCACTTCTAGTTTTTAGGTTCCTAGAAAAAAAAAAATGGACAAATAATGTAGACAGAGCCCTTCCAAAGGGTAAGAGTTTAAGCTCTGGAGGGCTAAATGTTCCTTTTCTAGAACTCAACATGTTTGGAACACAGAAACAATGATGATTTTTTTATAGCATAACTGTTTGTCTGCTTGCCTCTTCCTTAGACCTTAGGCAAACTGATAACCTCATCTATATTCTATGTCTCTAATCTCAACCCCTTGTACAGTGCCAGGTACCCAATGGGGGCCTCCATAAATAATGGTTTAAAGAAAAGTACAAATGACAATAAAGGGCAAGAGACATGATGTGATGCTGAAGTTAGGTCTACTTCCTCCAGCCAGTGGTTCCCAAGCTTTGAATTTCATACATGGGTGCAATTTTTGAGTACTTTTAGGGAAACAGGATAGTCAGGCTATTATTTTGTCAAGTAATGCCACTAAAAAGTCAACAACTATCTCTTAGACTAATAATTTATTAAGAAGAAAAATATTTTGACATGAAAAATGAGGAATAATGGATAGTTCATCCCAAGAAAGGAGATGGTAACTTTCTTTCTCTTTCTTTTTCTTTCCTTTCTTTCTTTCTTCATCCCTCCCTCCCCACCCTTTCTCTCTTCTCTTCTCTTCTCTTCTCTTCTCTTCTCTTCTTCTCCATCCTTCCCTTCCTACCTCCCTTCCTTCCTCCTTTCCTTCCTTCCTTCGTTCCTCCCTCCCTCCCTTCCCCTCCTTTTCCCCACACCCAACATGAGGCTTGAATTCACAGTTGATCGATTGTGAGATCAAGACCTGAGCTGATATCAGGAATCAGATGCTTAACTGAGCCACCCAGAAACCCTAGAGATGGTAACTTTCTGTTGATAAATATGTATTGATAGATACATTGATATTATTTGTATGGTAGATGTGTATATATTTATATCTTTACTGGATGTTGGAGAACTTGAGTCTTGAGGACCCAAGTCCAAACAAAGTCTTTAGATAAGCCCTACTTCTTATTAAAACAGCAAAGATGAAATTAGGTAATAGCCATAGTGTCCACTGATTGATTATCCAACTATTAAATCGATATAGGTTATTAATTTATTCATTTGACCAATGAAGCAACAAATATAGAAGCCATTCAATGAGATAAATATCTGAGACTGGACCATCCTTGAACATCTGCAAGTCAGAACTGGTCTGACTTTGGGTTCTGAGGATACTGGGAGAAGGTAAGGGATGGATCTGCTTCCTGTTACCCTCTTTGGGTTGACCTGGACAAAGTGAATCCCAAATTCAAGGATTTCTTAGGATCCTCAGGATCAAGCATGATATAGTTGAAATGCCAAACCTAGAGTGCTGCAGAAAACCTTGGGCTGGATTTTGGGTCTTTATTTTATTATCCCTAAAAGTGAAGGTTTAACTGGGAGACTACCAATGTCTATGAAATTGATGTAGACAAAATTCCAGGGATTTGGCTTAAATAGTCTTTGGAATGCTGTGTGAATATGTAGATCAGGTCTTTGTTTTACTAAAGAGGAATCTGTTCCTATGTTTGACAACATATTTTGTTTCTTTTTTTTTTTTAAGATTTTATTTTTTTATTTGACAAGAGACACAGCGAAAGAGGGAACACAAGCAGGGGGCAGTGGGTGAGGGAGAAGCAGGTTTCCCACTGAGCAGGGAGCCTGATGCAGGGCTCAATCCCAGGACACTGGGATCATGACCTGAGCTGAAGGCAGACACTTAATGACTGAGCCACCCAGGTGCCCCATATTTTGGGTTTCTTTGTCTGGAATCTACTTCTCAAACATAATCAACAGACTTTTATTGAATCAGCCACTCTGTGTAAAGATAAGTGGTAGATACTATAGGAAACTCACAAAAGTTTAAGGCATCTTCCTTACAACCCCCTTAGCCTTTGAAGCTTTCAGACTAGCAGAGGTAGATATGTCAGACTAGGATAGGTAGATATTATTTTAAAGTTCAAAACAAATAAAAAATCTTATCCAATAAATTGGTATATAAAAATGGCAAATTAAGGGTAGAAGCTAGAAGGTCTGTAAACATTTCTGAGTAGTAGAGATTTCTGGCTGGAATGTTTAAGAAGGTTTTAAGGAGGAGGTGAGCATTTGGCTGGGCTTTAAACGGAAAGAATTTCAAAGGTAGCGAATACATCCCAGGTAGGAACTGTATAGGGGGAAGTGTTAGGAGATAGAGGCTAAAATAGCTTAGTTCTGGGACACTTGGGTGGCTCTGTCAGTTGGGCATCCAACTCTTGATTTTAGCTCAGGTCTTGATCTCAGGATCATGAGTTCAAGCCCCATGTTGTGCTCCATGCTGGGCAAGGAGCCTACCTTTAAATTATCTAGCTAGCTAGCTTGGTTCTGGCAGAAGGCTTAGGGAGCAGTGGTTTATGAGGCTGGGATGGATATCCTCGGGCTGCTAGTATAGTGTGGAATGCTGGGGAAAGGGGAACGGGTTACATTTCTTAAAAAAAATGAGACTCATCAAATGTGTTACTTGTTACCTTTTTTTAAAACAAAATGGCAATGTGATCAATGGAAAGGATTCCAGTTTGTATAGTCCTCACTAATGAGACGGTGCCCCTTTCCCTTGGATTGGAGGATACACATGTGGACTACCTGACCCGGCCACTGAGAATGGGGTGGATTAGCTTGAATTCTTTGGGCACTGAGTTCATGTGCGCTAGAGTTTGGGGGCTGGGTATAATTTCCTTTAGAGAGAGGATCACTTTGAGCCTCTTACACTCAACTTGTTTATAAAAATCCTGGAGAATTATTTTCCAGACCATGGGTGGAAAAGTCAGTATGTTTAGTAGTGATCCTATAAACAAATGAAGATGTCTTTTTGCAATAGGAGCAGACAGGGAGGGGAACTTATTTTTCTGATTTGAGGAAACTGCTGGTTTCTGGGATGGCTGAGGGAGAAACAGTTTGTTTCTTCCTAGGCTGACTTTTTCTCCCAAGGAGAAAATTACTTATCTCTACTGACAACACTTAAAATCTCATTTTGAACTCAGTGTGAGTGTCTAGAAATTGACACAGTGTGGCTGTGTGATTCTCATGGGAGTTCAGCTCCATTTCCCCTTGAGTGAAGTACAAGAGGGAAGAGAGAAAAAGGAACGACAGCATTTGTTTCTCCAGAGCATGTATTGTGATTTCATATCAGAATTGCACTTTGCAGAAATCTTTGTGATACTGAATCAAGTTTCTCATTAACATGACGTGTTTGAAGAACTAGAGGCTAGTTATAATAAGTCTATATAACAAGCTCGTATATCTTAAAAATTACTATTTCCTTTTATTAATCTTTAGAACAGTTGGGTACATTTGGTTTGGAAATTAGAATGAGTTAAAGTAGAGAGTGAGGCCCAAAGTGGGTGACAATCCAATCGGTAATCTTTTATGAAGACAGTAATGTTGTGGTCTTGACCAAAGGACAAATCTCCCATTCTGTCCTCTTAGGCAGTGCTGAGTATTATGGGCCAAGCGGTCCCTGGCAGAATTGACTTTGTATCTCCTCCTGGCACCTGAAATTAGTCATGCCCAGAAGATAAGGATTTAAATGACGGTGTCTGATCTGGAACACTTAACACATGATTGGCCAAGCAGAGTGGAAGAGAAACCCAAGAACAAGTGGGAAAAGAAGACCCGAGGACAGAATGGCTGAGGGACCTGAGTAGCTGTCCCCTGAGCGCCAGAGACAAAAGAGGATGGACAGGGTCAGAGGAGAGCGCTGTGGGCCACCAGGCACTCCTGTGAAAATTCCCATGCAATTCTGCTCCTTGCAGAAAGTGCCCCTAATCTACAGTCCCTTTTGCATTATCAATCTACTTCCAAGGTGGCTCTCTCCCGTGGCTGGCAAGGTGGGGCTCTTTGGCTCCTTTCTGTCTGCGGGCCTCCTCCCAGGACTGTTGAGTGTCCCCACGACAGGGCAGCTTGCTTTAGTGAAGATTTCAGCCATTGTTTCTTCTAGCCTAGTTGCCATCTTAAGGAATAATATGATGAAAATCTTAACATTTTTCCGTTTTCTTGCTCAAAATGGATAAAGAGCTTGAATATGTGGGAGAATAAACTATTTAGGTGGATTAATAGGTTCTGGCTTACAAGATACAATCTGGAAAGGGGCATTGAAGCCAATGAAGACACTTGCTGTAAAAAAACCCAACAAATTAAAAACAACAACAACAACAACAACAAAACAAAACAAATTCTGGCCATCATTTAGGAGTGTTGGAAACCAAACAGCATTGTCTTACCATTGTGGGAGAGAAAGATGGGTTCACCCCTGTGCTGTATGTGAACATAGGCACTGCACCCCAAGAAAGAAAAGCTACAGCCAGAATGGAAAGATGAAATCTAAGCTGAATGTGGGGGAGGGTAAGGAGATGGAAGGGGGCAGGGAGAGGCAGGGGCTGTACTTATGAAAACCAGTGAAAAGGCCAGTATTACTTAGCCCACAAAAGTGGGGGTTATGGACATTGGGGAGGGTATGTGCTATGGTGAGTGCTGTGAAGTGTGTAAACCTGGCGATTCACAGACCTGTACCCCTGGGGGAAAAATATGTTTATAAAAAAATGTTCTAAGTTTATAAATGGAAATAAGTATAATAAATAGTATATTATGTATTAAAAAAAGTGAAGTCTGAGAGGAAACAATTGTGAAGAGTTCACAAGTTCGAATTTCTAAAGAAATATTTCTTGAAAGGCAAACTTAACATAATATATATAAAAAAAGTCCCACTTCATATTGGGTAATGTACTTTTGTTTCTCACTACTTAAGAACTGAGGCAAGCTCTGAAAATTCGAATTTACAAGGGTGTTCTGTGGAAGGAACAGAGACTTGCAATTTTTTTTTTTTTTTAGTTTTGATCTGACTTTTTGAGTTCCCATCAAAGGGACAACTGTGTCCTTCCATAAGGTGCTTCTTATGATCTCTGTCACAACTAGTATCCCAATCCAGAAGAGAGGCTCTTTTGTTTTTGGAGAAGAATTTGTATGTTTAAAGCATCTTCTAATCTTCCAGGATTGGTTTTATAGGAGAATCCACAGATGATGCTAGCATCTGGGGTAGAGATAAGAGCTGGTACTGGTGACAGCCATTGGTAGTTCATACTTTTTGCTAAACATGGATCGAGGGGAGCCAGCCCTAGAGGTTGGCAGAGATCCCAGGGAATACTGTGGGCTCACAATTACTGCTGATTATCCAGTGACATTGGCAACCAAGTTTGAACTCTGTGCATATGGAATCAACATCAAGATGTAAAGCAAGAAAGAAAAAAAAAAGTATCCTATTAAATAAGCCCCTCTTGGACATCCATTATTTCCATAAAGAAACTAATATAACAACGCATAAGAATGAGATTCTCTTATGTATATAACATGCGGCATCTGGAAAATCCAAAGACTGTTTTATCTTGGGTTTTTAACTCCCTTCTCTAAAAATAATATATTACATCACTTAGCCATCTGATTCAAGGATCTAGGTACATTCCAATCTAACAGGCACATTTCCCTGAATTACTTTATAAATGATAGAAACATCTGACCTTGAATGCTCCAAGACCTTATGAATACAGATGAGTTGATGTTTAAATGGAGTCTCCAAGCCTTAGGAGGGTAGGCACTGTGTCTGTCTAGTTCATCATTATGTCCTAGTACCTGTTTTAGTGGCTGACACATAATAGATGCACACAACAGTTGGATTAATTAATAAGTAATGCAAGAATGATTTGGGGTTTTCTTCTAATTTATAGTTCTGTGTATTAGGTACAGCTATTGGGCTTTTATACCTTAATTTGTCAACACCTGTCTAATGGTTATTTTACTCTGAGATTATTCAGCATAGTTTCGTTTGTTCCTTAAAAAAACTCAAGTAAGTAATTTTGGTGGGAATGAGCATCTGGGGAGGTGGAATTGGACTCTTAATTGGAGGCTCTAAGAACATTCATGCTTGAATTCTTCTGGGGTGAGAGAGTATCACCCTCCAGATCTTAAGAGTTCTTAAAAGGGAGGTGTAGTATTTCAGAAACAACCCTTTCAAGCCGTAATGCCTTTCATCAAAGGCTTTTAAAGCACTTTGCCTTTAACCGGGTCCATGTCTACCTCCTGCCTAGCTTACACACATGCCTCCCTTTGAGGTCAGTAGAGGCTAATAGTGCTGAGAAAACAAGGCAATGTATGTAGTAGAGGTTACAAACTAGCCGTATTTCAGTCTTGCATGCGAGTGTGCACCTGAGACTTCAAATAATTCAGCATAGGCCAATATGAAATCAAGCATGAGGTCCAAAGAAAATCAGCTGCTGGATGAAAGGAATTTAGATCTCACAATTAGACCCATCTCTGAATGAAATACTTTGCCATGGGAGGTAATAAGGTCCTTGTTGATGGAGATGATAGTTCTGTGGTAGGAGGAGTGAGTAGGACCTATACTCAAGATGGAGAAACCAGCTTCATGGACAACAAGAATACCCACCCCTCCATGTCTGTGAGTATATCAAGTCTGCCTCTCTTGCCTAGAACGAGCCATCATAAATCCTCAATTTACTTGGATGTTCACCCACCCACATTTCCCCCCTATTACTCAAGTTTAGTAAGAGAGAGGCAAATGACTCCACCCTTGATAAAAGTCTATTTGGAATCAAAAATGAATTTAAAAATCTTCTGGGTAGGTTTTGGACTAGGGCATGTTCATTACTGTTGTTCCAAGCGAGACCCTGAGCCCAGAAGGAATCTGAATCAACAATGATTTAGCTGGGTTTCCTATTCTATACTTGTTAAGGCAGGGCATGGCACTAGTCGATTTTATCATGGTTATTCAAGTCATTAATTGTTGGGGTTGAATTTTCTTGGGGATCTGTGTCTGAATGTGTTTGCTTAGTCTAGTGAGTGGCTCTCAAACTTTAGTGTGCATCAGAATTATCCCTAAGGGCTTGTTTAAGGGAAGATTTCTGGGCCCCACCCTCAGATTTTCTGACTCAGTAGGTCTGGGTTGTGGCCAGAGAATTTGCATTTTTAGCAACTTTCCAGATGTATTAGTTTTCTAACGCTGCGGTAACAAATTATTAGGACTTTAGAGGTTTAAAGCAACACAGTTTTTTTACTCCATAGTTCTACAGGACAGAAGTCCAAAATGGGTCTCACTAGGCTAAAATCAAGGTGCTGGCAGGGTTTGGGGAGTCCCTAAAGGAAGAATGTTTCCTTGCATTTTCTGGCTTCTAGAGCTGCTTGCATTCCTTTACCCATGGCTGTCTTCCATCTTCAAAGCCAGCAATGACTGGTTGAATCTCACCATGTTCTCCCTCTGGTTCTTAACTCCTTTTCCCCATTTAATGATCCTTGTGATTACATTGGCCTCACATGGATAATTCTTTATTTTAAAGTGAAATGATAGGCAGCCTTAACTTCACCTGAAACTTATTTCTTTTTTTCTCTGAAACATATATTCATAGGTCTCAGGGATTAAGATATGGACATCTTTGTGGGGGAGAGGGGAGCCTTTATTCTTCCCATACCATACCAGGGGTCAGGGGCCCACACTTTGAGAACCTTTGGTTTAGTGACTTGAGACTTGACCAACTGATTAGACGCTGCGTAGTTATGAGGAAGACAGCTTGACAATAAAATTGGGCAGGAAGGGGCGCCTGGGTGGCTCAGTGGGTTAAAGCCTCTGCCTTCGGCTCGGGTCATGATCCCAGGATCCTGGGATCGAGCCCCACGTTGGGCTCTCTGCTTGGCGGGGAGCCTGCTTCCCTCTCTCTCTCTCTGCCTGCCTCTCTGCCTGCTTGTGATCTCTCTGTCAAATAAAAAAAAAAAAAATTGGGCAGGAAGATGCATGTCTTATGGAAAACTAACATTTTGTGTGGTTTAAGATTTTATCAAACTTTTATGCATAATGCAACTCTGTAAAATATTGACCCCAAGATTCTTGTGGACACTCAGAAGGACCAGAGACCTATTTCCCATGACTCCAGCACTCTCCCCTGCCCCTTTTAGTCTAATTCACCCCTTGTACCTGTATTGTCTTTGCTGTCATCATGATCATTACCTGCCACATTGTTCCCCTTCTCTTACCTATTGAGATCCTGTTCTTTAAGGCTCAATTTGGAACCTCCCTCTGTCATGGAGCCTTCCCCAATTGCTCTGGCTGAAAGTTGTCATTGCTAGCTTATCAGATGCCCTCACACATGAAATCATTTGTTTTTGTAACAGTACTATGAGGTGGGTAGTATCTATTTCACAAATGGACAGAACAGGCAACAACATGTTTTAGTGAGCTGCTCAAGGTCACCTGTACTTGCAGGTCTGCGGACTCAGTCTCTGCAATAGACTGAATATTCATGTCTCCCAGAATTCACAGGTTGAAACCCAGTGCCCAGGGTGGAGCCCTCATGATTTGGATTAGTGAATTTATATAAGACACCCTAGAGCTTCCTGGATCTTCTCATCATGTGAAGACACAGAAAGAAGATAGCCATCCGTGAACCAGGAATTTTTCACCAGACACCAAATCTGCTGGATCTTTGATCTTGGACTTCCAGCTTCTAGAGCTGTGAGGCATAAATGATTGTTGTGAACCACCAATCTATGATATTTTTGTTATGGCAGCCTGAACAGACGAAGTCCCTGAAGCTGTGACTCCAAAGCTGAAGCTGTCTGGCACGGTGAAGAAGGATGGGCATTTTTCTGGAAACTTACATCTAGTGAATTCCAGGTTGACTGACTGTGTCTCAGCCTTACATAAGCTTCTGAGGCCAGGACTTCCTCTGTAAACTCCTTTCCAGTCAGGCTACATCTAAAGGAAAATTCTCCCATTAAGCTGCTCTTTATTGGGTACCATTTAAAAAAAAATTCTTGTAAGTGGAGATAGAGTCAGTTGCTTGTGAATTTAACTTGTCAAATACAATTGTTGTCATGATAATTATTAATGTGTAGCTGAAATGAGCAGCTATCATTCACATCTTCATTCCTGGAGTTTCAAAGAAAGAGACTATTGGAATGATGGGAATCACAAATTCAGAGCAAAGTTTGTCAGAATCAAACACTAACAGTGTGTTTTCTGCAGTTTGTAAACTCTGTGTACCACAACATAGATGGTCATTATTTTTTTCTTTCACTTAAAAAGTAATCTTGATCAGGGGCCTCTGAGTGGGTCAGTTGGTTAGGTGTCTGCCTTTGGCTTGGGTCATGATCCCAAGGTCCTGGGATCAAGCCCCATGTTGGGCTTCTTGCTCAGTGGGGAGCCTTCTCCCTCTCCTTCTGCCTGCTGCTACCCCTGCGTGTGTGTTTCCTCTGTCTTTCTCTCTTTGTGTCACATAAATAAAATCTTAAAAAAAAAAAAAGAAATAATCTTGATCATTAGGCCTGTGGTTCTGATCTATGTGAAAAGATATATCATTAGACTTGCTCCACGGGAAAGTAGAGGAAAGAAGAAGGTCAAGCGCCTATAAAAAATTATAGCCCTGGGTAGTGATTTTGTAAAATAAGTGTATGAGTAGGGGTGCCTGGGTGACTCAGGCATTAAGTGTGTCTGCCTTCGGCTCAGGTCATGATCCCGGGGTCCCTGCTCATTGGGAAGCCTACTTCTCCCTCTCTCCCATTTGTGTTCTCCCTCTCGCTGTCTCTCTTTGTCAAATAAATAAATAAAATCTTTAAAAAAAAATAAGTGTATGAGTAGATTGTGATTCAACATCAGGTTTTTTTTTCAGCAAGTATATATTTTATTTTTGGATGGGTGAGTGGGAAGGAAAAAATGGTGGATGGACATGGGATTAAAACACAGACCTAAAGACTCCTTTTGGTTTTTCCCACCCCTGCTCTTCCCTAGAAACTCCTCTATCCCTCTGCCTTCATTTCCTTGAGGATGTGAATGAATAGGCTGGGACTGAAGTCTACCTGCTGTTTGGGAAACTTGCTGGGTCAGTTCCCCTGAGTGCTTATGGACAGTGCCCACCCAGCAGGTGTGTCCCTGAAGTGCATTTGTCATCAGAAAGGGAATTCCTCCTCGTTGCAAATGAAATGTGATTGCTTATCAGGTGAGTGAGCACCCACCTGCTAAGCTTATTCACGTTTGGCTGTTGCAAGTATTCTGGGATGTAAGGGAACATTCTACCGTAAACCCAGAAAGTGAAGTTCACTGTAATGTGACTAATACTGTGACACAAGATTTATCTGTGCCACATTCTTAGGTTGTGTGTTGGGCATTCAGAAGAAATGTTAAATTAATTGATTAAAATATCAAAATGCAATAGGAGTTCTGAATGTGTTCCACCATGTCCGAACTTATGAAACTGACACGGTGAATTTCCTCCTGAGTAACACTTAAAAGCATCCACAAAATGGACTTCTAAATTTTCCCTGGTTTCCAAATAAAAATATTTCTAGGGGGCACCTGGGTGGCTCAGTGGGTTAAGCCTCTGCTTTCAGCTCAGGTCATGATCTCAGGGTCCTGGGATCGAGCCCCACGTCGAGCTCTCTACTCAGCAGGCAGCTTGCTTCCCCCTCTTTCTCTGCCTGTCTTCTGCCTACTTGTGATCTCTCTGCCAAATAAATAAATAAAATATTTTAAAAAATATATTTCTAGAAGAGACCCAGTTTCAAGATGAATGGGTAATTGTGACTTTGATGCTGCTGACGAAGAAATAGTAGTAATTAATATTTGCGAAATGTTATTTACATGTATTACTACACTCAGTCCTCAGAACAGCCCAATGAGGTACGTGCTATAATAATCCTCATTTTACTGGTGAGGAAATTGGAGCTTAGAAAGCTTAGCAAACTTGCCCAAGGTGACACAGCTAGCGAATTCCAGAAATGAGACTCAAATCAATCTTTCTGACTCTAGAAACTATGCTTTATTTACTCTCTCTTTGTATTTCCAGGTTTAAGTTAATTTTTCTTCCCTCCCTCCCTCTTTTTCTCCTTCTCTCCCCCTCTCTCTGCATACTTCATTCTTTTACATTTATGCTCATTTTCTTTATGTTATTTAATTATTCAAACACTGAATAAGCACATGCTCTGTGCTAAGCATGATGTTAGGAGGCAAGAATTCAACAAAGAGCAAGACGCTGATCATACCTGCAGGAAACTTGCAGGTATCTTTGTTCCTTTACTGCCCCTTTCTCCTCCTCCTCCTCCTCCATCCTCCTCCTCTTCTTCATCATCATTGACAGACACAGCAGATAACTGAGGCTACTCTACTAAGACTTAAGAATTTTCCCTCTGCACATTAACTGCTGAAGGTTAGAAAAAGCTAGAAGGAAACTATCTCTTTGCAAGGGAAATTCTGACAGAAGAAAGGCAGACCTGAAAGGAAATGGTGCTAAAAATACCACCAAGATGTGAAGGACAGACTGACAGCCAGAGTCTTCAGAATGAGCCTGTGCAAAGCTGGAGAAGGTGAAAATAACATTTGGTCCGTGATCACTCCCAGGATGATAATGATCTGCTTGTATGTGTCTACAGGGTGTGTGCACACAGGAAATGAGATGGTTGGGCAGAGTTCTTCAGGTTAATCTGCCAGAAAGATTAAGGGGGACAGGGAGGGGAGAAAAGAAAATGATTGATTGCAATTCCTAAATAGATTTTTTTTTTTTTGGTAGACTTTACATGCCATTTCAAACTCTGGGCCTGCTCATGAAAGTCAAGGGAAGATGTTCTTGTTTGAACTATTTTTAGATGTTCACTTTGCTTTTAATATCAACTAAATGACATGGATTATTTAAAACGCACACTGCCCAGGTATGTAAAGAAATGCCCCTGACCTCATATAGTCTTAGGTGGAAGAATACAGTGTGCTTCCCCGAGGTTTGATTCCATTTATCTCAACGGACCAGAATGTAATGAGAAGTGAGTTTAAGACTATATTCCTGAGAGATACTGCCAGATCAAGGAAAGTCAAGCATGTAAAATAGTTCCTGAATTATTAAAAATGGTGATGAAATCACCTTAAAATCCTGACTCTTAAGGCTTTACCTTTTCTGTTTTGATATTTTCTTAAAATGGTCTGTTCAGAGCTTGGGTTCATTGTCAGTCCACTCAAGTGAGTGCTAAAGTTGGGTTTCTGCATATGGAGGTTTCTGCTTTTGGGGACTGCTGTGAATCACTGTGCTCCTGATTGCTTCTTCCACTGAAGAGCCTTGTGAGAACATGAGGGTTTCTTAGCAGTGGGAAGGCACAGTGCTCAGATGCTGTATTAGTCAATGTTCTCCAGAGAACAGAATCAATAGGATATATAATGTATCCTATTGACACGTGTGTGTGTGTGCATGCATGTGCGCGTGCGTGTGCGCACGCACAGAGAGAGAGAGAGAGAGAAATTTATTTAGGAGTTGGCTCATGAGATTGTGGTGGCTAGCAAGTCTGAAATCCGTAGTGCGGGCCAGCAGCCTGAAAACTCAGGCAGGGTTTATGTGTTGCTGTCTGGAGACCAAATTTCTTCTTCTTCAGGGAACCTCAGTCTTCGTTCTAAAGTCTAAGCCTTTCAATAGATTGGATGAGGTCCACCTACATTATAGAGAGCAATCTGCTTTACTTAAAGTGTACAGATTGTAAATGTTAATCACATCTTAAAAATACCTCCATAGCAACATCTAAACTAGTGTTGAACTAAACCATTGGGCATTATAGCTTTGTTGACACACACAGCCAGCCATCACAGATGTCTAGAACCCAGGGGTTTCTGGGGATCATGCCCAGAGCAGAAGGTTGACAGGGCTTACCTTAGAACTAATGTCAAATCCATGTCGTGTGGTTGTGGGAATCCAGCTTGCTTGTGACCTCTAGACAAATACTTCAGATCAACCTAGTCAATCCACAGGGCCTGGCCTGAAAATGGGGGAGGTGGAACATGGGAGGTAGAACATGTGAGGTGGCAGATTCATGTGCCTGAATCACAGACTATTTAGGTGAGGGTCCTCAGAAACAGGACCTTTGGTAGCCACTGTGGCATATTTGTCTAAATTAGAAAATGGTCCTTCTCCTTCTGAGTAGATACAGCCCCTAGTGTGGATGTATAACCTGGTGAGCACTGATGTCATCCCTTACTAGACACTTGAGCCAGGTGTCCCTGAGCAGTGAACAACCCTCCCAACCATATGCATTGGCCTTGCTCAGAGAGAAACAAGTCTCATTTTATAGGTGAGAAATTAACCCCAGAAACTTAGTGAAATTGCCAAAAGGTGTGCCAGGTAATCTTGTGTTTAGAATTTTAGACTCCAAAACTAGAGTCTGAGGGGCCTGGTGACATATACCTTATTCTCTGGACAAGGGAGCCAGGGGAGGTGTGGACAGGGAAAAACCCTTCTCTCTAAAAGTTCTCTTCCCCCACTTGTCAGCTCACCAATTTCAGAATATTTAATTTTATGATAAAATTAAAATGCTCTCTGAGAGTCATTCATATTAGCATGAATGACTTTACCTAGGTGATGAAAATAATTCTTTACATCTAAAAAAAACCATAATGATTTTCAAATATACACAGTATTTTATTCCCCAGACCACAACGATTTCATGGCTGTTGAGGACTCCCTTGAAGAAATTAATAATTAATGACTTCAAGAAATGTTAAAAACTATGTTCTAAGCATACTTTTTATTGAAATATAATGCATACATAAAAGTACACGAATCATAAGTGTACAACTCAATGAATTTTTACAAACTGAATACACCTATATAACCCTGTCCCAGATCAAGAAATAGAATATTAGCAGTACCTTAGGAATCCCTTTCCTCTAAACATGATTCTAAATTCTTCCTAGAGACCCAGGTTCCCAGAGATAACTCCAACAGAAGGTCTTGAGGATGAACAATTCTAGTTAAATCTGTGCATCAGAAGGGTTAGGTTAATCTGTGCTTGATAAGTTACTGTGAATGAGAAAGGTATTAAATAGCTCCTGGCCTTTATTACTTTTAAACCTTCTCTGAACCTTGAAAATGTTTATCTGCCCAGTGATTTTGTGTGTGTGTGTGTTTTTTTTTTTTTTTTTTTTTTGGATTCTATTAGAGATTCAGAGATTTCTGTAGAAGTTGAGAAATTGGGATTCAACCTAAACATCCAGCAATGAGGGCTTGGCTAAATCAATTTTTCATAGACTTGAAAAATGGAGTATTATGTAGTGATTAAATAAATGAGGATGTTTGCTTAAGTGCTTATGATATAGTGAGAAGTGAGCAGGGCAAGATAAAAGAATTATGCACGTATTAGACAATAATCTCAATTTTTGTTAAAAATGTCTGAAAAATAGGAAAGATGGCAGAGTAGAAGGATCCTAAGCTCACCATGTCTCATGGATACAATTGGATAACACTCACATTGGTGTAAATAATCCAGAAAATGACCTGAAGATGGGTAGACAGACTCTCCACAGTTAAATGTAGAAAAGAGGTCATGTTGAAGAGGGTACAAAGAGCGGAGAAAAAGCTACATGACACATAGGACTGTCCACAGGAGGGAGGGATGCCCTGGACGCAGAGGGGAAAGAAACAGACTCTCACACCAGGGAGCCTGAATGGGGGAAGACAAATCTCCATAACATTTGGCTTTGAAAACTGGAGGGGCCCAGCAATTGGTTGGAGCTTAACTCCTAAAACTTTAAAAATCAGTGGGCTCAACTCTGGGAGAATCAGGAAGGCAAGAAGAAATTGAGTCCCTACCCTTAAAGAGACAGCTCAATGAATAGCCCCTTAGAGAAATAGCATAGAAACAGCAGTTTGAAAGAGGCCTGGAGTAAACAGGAGGGAAGTTTACTGATCACAGAAGTGTGCTGAAGGGGCAGGGATCATTGGGAGACTCAGCCAGGAAAAAAGGACTTGGCAGGTGCCATTCCCCTCCCCTACCACCCACCCCACACACTAGCCTTGATATACAGATACCTGTGGGAGCCAGCATAGCACAACACACCTCACCTACCTTGCTAACAGTGCATCTTGTCCCTGTTAGCAAGACATGCAGACATGCCCCCTCCAGTCAGGCCTTGGTTCCAGGTACCCCTTCCACAGCAGGCCCTTGCAAACCTTGCTAACACTATGAGCCCTCTCCCATCCAGTAACCCCTTGGCCAGAGCTCATCCAAGGCAGTGCTGCAAGCCTGGCAGTGTGCAAGGAGCCCTGAAGGGAGAGGGCTGCTCCAAAGTGACTTCTGCCGGAGGAAGCAGGGAAGACAACACAATGTCAGACCACAGTGCCAGCTGTGGGCTGGGGGTGGACATCCCATCTGACTGCAGGCCCCGCCCACCCACAAAAGCTGCTCAGGGGACAAGACAAGGAAAGTGGCCTGCAGTTTTGTGCTATGATATCTCTAGAAAATGTGTTGTGTGACACAAAACAAAAGCCCAAGGTGGCCCCAGACTGGCCTACTAAAAACAGGGGGACCAGACTCTGCCCATAACAGGCAAAGGCAAAGAGATCCATTGCAGACAATTGGACTGAAGGCAAGAGCAGCTCAGCCACAAGAACAGGGCACACGCAACATATAGGAGACACCCCCGAAGTACAGGATTCTGGTGAACAGGGAACAATGCACTGCAGGACACTATAGGACCACTTCTTTGTCATGCCATTACTTGCAAGAGTAGGAGACCCAGCTGACTTTCCTAACACATAGAAACATTTGCAGAAGGACAAAATGAGAAGACAGAGAATGTTCTAAATGAAAGAACTTACAGCAAGAGAGCCAAACAAAACGGAGATAATATGCCTGATAGAGAATTTAAAGTAATGGTCATAAAGATACTCATTGGACTTAAGAAGAGTGGAGAAGGGTCGCCTGGGTGGCTCAGTGGGTTAAGCCTTTGCTGTCAGCTCAGGTCATGATCTCAGGGTCCTGGGATCCAGCCAGGCATTGGGCACTCTGCTCAGCGGGGAGCCTGCTTCCCCCTCTCTCTCTGCCTGCCTCTCTGCCTTGTTGTGACCTCTCTCTCTCTGTAAAATAAATAAATAAAACCTTAAAAAAAAAAAAAGAAGAGTGCAGGACCTCAGTGAGATCCTTAACAGAGACAGAAAACATAAAAGCCAATCAGAGACAAAGAAATTAATAAATGAAATTAAAAATATACTAGAGAGAATAAATAATAGACTAGAGGAAACAGAAGAATGGATCAATGACATGGAAGACAGAGTGATGGAAAGCAATCAAGCTGAACAAGAGGGACAGAAAAGAATAAAAAATGAAAACAGGGAACTCAGTGACACCATCAAGTATAATAGGCACATGATAGGGATCCCAGAAGGAGAAGAGAGAGAAAAGGGGGCAGAAAATTTATTTGAAGAAACAATAGCTGAAGACTTCCTGACTCTGAGGAAGGAAACAGAAATTTAGATCCAGGAGGCACAGAGAGCTTCCACAAAATCACCCCAAGCAGGTCCACACGAAGACACATGGTAATTATAATGGTAGTGAAAAAGAGAATTTTAAAAGCAATGAGAGAAAAGAAAACAGTTACATACAAGGGGAACCTCAGAAAGCTATCAGCTTTTTCAGCAGAAACATTGCAGGCCGGAGGGAGCAGCATGATATATTTAAAGTGCTGAAAGAAAAAACCTACAGTCAAATGATGATTTTTGGATGCTTATTAGAAATATTGTCCCCACTGGCTAATGGGAGATAAAACTTGGGTGGGGCAAGGAGAAAACTGATAGGCAAGGTATTTTGAGCTTTCAAAAAAAATTATTCTTCAGGGTAGTGTGTCTGAATACCATGTTTTTTTCTGGAAGTTCTGTTCCATCATACTTTTTTTTAGATACTTCTGCCCCAGCCCCACTGAGAAAAGAAGAAAGACCAGGGAGTATTGAGTCTCTGAGGAGTCTCAGGGCTCTTATCTGAGACCAGGAAATAGAACTGTTCCTATAAATTGCTGTCAAAATTGACTGTTAATAGTTCTTTGTAGGCACTAGTTTGGTGACCTTGTCCCTGGAGGCACCTATTCAGGGCAATAGGATGATAGGCCTGGGTTTTGCCTGAGGTTTGTGGGGGACTGTGCTGTCCCCACTGGAGCCAGATGTTTCCTCAGCCCCTAATCTATAGTGTCTCCAACCAGAGCCTCTGACAAAACTGGGGCCATCTTGCGGATGTTCCGATCCTTCCACCACGTGGATGCATCACCAAAAAGGTCTTCTGCGCAGAACAGAAAGTGAACGTCACACTTTCCTCTTCAGGTTAAGACTGAGCTGAGGCCACAGACTGAGAGGGAGTGAAAGGGACTCTAACACACCCCAGGAGACTCCGGGGTGCCGCCGCATGGCAGCTTCTCCTGTGCTCCTTGAAGCTTGTGTCGATTCACACCCAGTCAGCTCTGCACGCGTGCCCCTCGCTGCCCAGTGTCTGTTACCTAAAACTGGCCTCTGATCTCAGGTCAGGAACTCTTGTTTAATCTCTCTGCTGTTCCTGGCTAGGTGGGTGGCCTCTGAAATATTTAATGGCTCTGTGTTCTGTTTCCCTTGATTGTGTGGTACCCAGTTACTTCATGGTGATGTCACATTGTCTATGAAAAACAGTGCTCTTCACATGTTTAATCTTTACCTGAGTACAGAGACTATATAGAGAGGTTTTGTGCTTGCAGATGATCTTCTGAACTTAGGGTAACAGTTTATCTTCTCAACTGTGGCAGGAATTATAATGATAGAAGGTTGTACCTCAAAAAAAGGAAAGTTTCTCTCTTTCTAAAAATGAAAAGTTGTGAAGCTTACATTTCTGCTTTTTCTCTGATTGCTCAGAGTCAAATATAAAATGTTATTTTAACCTTTACTGTTAACATATTTTCATTTTCTTTTTGTCATTTGGTCTTCATTTTCTGTTCTATTAACCTTATTGATTTGACAGTCAGGGTGTCAGTAAATTAAAAAACTAAATAAATTCATGTACAGCCTGAAGGGACCTTATGGATTGTCAAGTTCAAGTATGCAGTTTGCAGTTTAAGCAGTTAAAAGATATGGAGAGAAGGAACTAGAACTAGTGCCCTTAGCTAGTTAGTTACAGAGCTGGACCTGGAGAGCAGGTCTTCCAATTCTTAGACAAATATTTCTCTCCCCATTTCACTGTCACTGTTCTTAGAAAGTAGAGTTTAGATATCATGGTGGGGACAAGGCAACACAATAGTCTTTGCTTCAGTTTTAGGAACAGGAATTTTTTAATTTTTTAATTCCAGTATAGTTCACATAGTGTTATATTAGTTTCAGTTGTACAGTATAGTGAGTCAACAATTCTATATATTACTCAGTGCTCATCATGATAAATGTATTCTTAATTTCTTCACCTGTTTGACCTCCCTGCAACCACCAGTTTGTTCTTTACATTTGAGTCTGTTTTTATTGTTTCTTTTTTCTTTGTTTATTTGCTTTGTTTCTCAAATTGCTTATATGAGTGAAATCATATGGTATTTGTCCTTCTCTGACTGACTTAACTCACTCAACATTATGTTCTCTAGATTCATCTGTGCTATTGCAAATGCTAAGATTTCCTTCTTTTTTACAGTTTTTACACATTGTGTGTGTGTGTGTGTGTGTGTGTGTGTGTATCACATCTTCTTTATCCATTCATCTACTGATGGACATATTCTGTATGTCCACCCATGTTTTGCAAATGGCAAGATTTCCTTTTTGTTTTGTTTTGTTTTGTTTTGTGGCTGAGTATTCCATATTGTATGTATGTGTATACATACCACATCTTCTTTATTCATCTATCCATGGACACTTGGGTTGCTTCCATTATTTGGCTACTTATCTAATCAGCAGTAAACATAGGGATGGATATATCTTTTTGAATGTTTTTGCATTCTTTGGGTAAATACCCAGTAGTGGAAATACTAGATCATATGGCAATTCTATTTTTAACTTTTTGAAGATCTTCAATACTGTTTTCCAAAGTGGCTGCACCACCAGACTACATTCCCACCAACAGTGCACAAGGATTTCTTTCTCTCCATATCCTCACCATCACTTGTTGCTTCTTGTGTTGTTGATTTTAGCCATTCTGACAGGGTTAAGGTGATATCTCATTGTGGTTTTGATTTGCATTTTGCTGATGATGAGTGATGTTGAACATCTTGTTACGTGTCTGTTGGCCACCTGGATGTCTTCTTTGGAGAACTGTCTGTTTATGTCTTCCGCCCATTTTTAGTTGGATTATTTTTTTTTTTTTTTTGAGTATTGAGTTGTATAAATTCTTTATATATTTTAGATACTAACCCTTTGTCAGATAAGTCATTTGCAAATATTTTCTCCCATTCAGTAGATTGTCTTTTAGTTTTGTTGATGGTTTTCTTCACTGTGCACAAGTTCTTTATTTGGATGTAGTCCCAATAGTTTATTTTTGCTTTTATTTCCCTTGCTTCAGGAGACCTATCTAGAAAAATGTTGCTATAGCCATTTGTCAGAGAAATTACTGCTCGTACTCTCTTCTAGGATTTTTATGGTTTCAGGTCTCACATTTGGGTCCTTCATCCATTTCAAGTTTATTTTTGTGTATGGTGTAAGAAAGCAGTCTAGTTTCATTCTTTTGCCTGTAGCTATCCAGTTTTCCCAACACCATTTGTTGAAGAGACTGTCTTTTTCCCATTGCATATTCCTGCCTCCTTTGTCAGAGATTAATTGATCATATTTTTCATGTCTGGGCTCTCTATTCTGTTCCGTTGATCTATGTGTCTACTTTTGTGCCAGTACCATACTGTTTTGCTTACGACAGCTTGGTAATCTCTCTTTATATTTGGGGTTGTGATACTGCCAGTTTTGTTCTTTTTCAAGATTGCTTTGGCTATTTGGGGTCTCTTGTGGATCTATACAAATTTTAAGATTGTTGGTTCTAGTTCTGTGAAGAATGTTGTTGGTATTTTGATCAAGATTGCATTAAATCTGTAGATTTCTTTGGATAGTATGCACATTTTAGTAATATTTGTTCTTCCAGTCCATCAACATGGAACATGTTCCCATTTGTTTGTGTTGTCTTCAATTACTTCCACCACTGTTTTATAGATTTCAGAGGACAGGTCTTTCAGTTCTTTTTGTTAAATTTATTCTTAGGTATTTTTTGTGATTTTGGTGCAGTTGCAAATGGGATTATTTCCTTAATTCCTCTTTCTGCTATTTCACTATTAGTGTATGGAAATGTAGCAGATTTCTGTATATTGGTTTGTTTGCTTTCTTTAAAATTTTTTTTTAATTTTACTGTAGTTGATACACAATGTTACATTAGTTTCAGGTGTGCAACTTAGTAATTTTACAAATTTATATGTTATGCTCTATTCCACATATGCCCCATTATGTCACTATTACAATATCATTGACTGTATTCCTTATGTTCTGCTTTTTACTTTTCTGACTTATTTATTTTATAACTAGAAGTCTGTATCTCCCACTCCTCTGCCCTCATTTTGCCCAACTCCCAGTGCTTCTCCCCTCTGGCGGCCATCAGTTTATTGTCTATATTTATAGTTTTGATTCACATTTTTGTTTGTTTATTCATTTTTGGGGGGATTCCATTCATGGGTGGAATCATGTGGTATTTGTCTAAGTGTCTTTTTTCACTTAGCATAATACCCTCTAGGTTTATCCATATTGTCTCAAATGGCACAATCCCATCCTTATGGCTGTGTAATATTTCATTATATATACTATATATTGATATTATATCTTGTCACCTTATTGAATTCACTTATCATTTATACTAGGTTTTTGGTGGAGTCTATGGTTTTCTAAATACAGAATCATATCATCTGCAAGTTGTACTTATTTTGGGAACAGGATTTTTAGAATTAAATAGTTTCTGTACACGTTGTAGGGAATTCAGTTAATTTGTGCTGATTAGGTCACACTTAATGGTTATTATGTTTGTGACTAGGTTATGTGTTTTTTTTTGGAGTCTTCTGAAACTGGTAGACCTTTTCTGTTGGATAAAAATGAACAATAGTCTTTCTTCAACTTAATAAAAATTAGGAATTCATCTTAGTTTAATTGCCACCATGTATTGCTATCACAGTAAGTATATTTTCATGATTCTGATTGACTGATTTAAGAAGTTCCTATTATATATTTAGTAATAGGGGCTCAATAAATGTACACAAATAATGTACACAAATGTACACAAATGTAACAAATGTGTTAAGTATTTTTATGGGTAAAGATAATACATTTATGCAGATGAATGTAACATTTTGTATATAGTTCCATGAATGTAAAATCCATAAGAGATCTATTATTATCTGTGTATGCATATCTTTTACAGGAATTCTGTTGCCTGGATTTCTCATATTCCCAAATTCCCTCTCTTGACTCACAGTTTCCTTCTAGTACTAAAGGGGAATAAGGGAAGCCACGCATGATGGAACAGGTTGTGCCCAGCACAGTTCTCAAGGCCTCATTCATAATCTGTACAGCAGTAAGCAGCCCTGCAGTTCAAATCATGAAGTCACCACCCACCTAACAATATCTTGACATCCTAACTGAAGGCATAGCTTTAGGTGAAATAAACCATCTTCTGAGCACTAAATTTGCAAACAAATATATCAAAAATAACAATTAGACCACAAAATGAATCAAAGTACTTGTAATTTTTTCCTCTAATAATGGGCAAAGTTACAAGATTGAATCCTCAAGAAGGATTCTCAACTCTTCTTACTGGTGGTGTCTCTGAGGCCTGTGATGTGGTGTGGGAATAGCCATATTGTGTTGAAATTCTTTCAGTTCTCACTGATACAGAAAAAGTTCTAAATGCATCTTAATTACTGGACCATGGTAAAATTACAGTATAGCAAGACTCCGGGGTAATTGACTTCTCTGTCATTCTGAAAATTAATTGGAAGAGATACTAAGAATTCTGTAGATAATCCCTCTCAATGGTAATATTGTAAATATTTAAGTATGGTTAGCATACTAAGTATGGCTAACTATATTTAAGTATGGTTAATGTTATAGTAGTACCACATATTTATATATCATCCTATCTCCAAGGAATTTTAAGTGACTTACAAATTGTTTTAAAATCCACTTAGAGCTTCCACATTCTCTGGGAAGCAAGCTGTGACAAGTTCTATGAATACTACTTAAAGACAAGGAATTTGAAATTCATTGAGTGGCAAATTGAGACTCATCTAGTATTTCATTGTCTAAGTTAGACACACTTGGCACCTATACCTTTCCTGTTTTGTTGCTTTCAGTGGGGACCTAGAATTTTCATTCCTACTTGATGAACTCTCTTCCTTCTAGCTTGATTTCTAAACACCATCATCACATCATACTCTGTTGCATGACATTCAAGGCAAAATGGAATCTATTTGTGTGTGTGTGTGTGTGTGTGTGATTGAGATTTCTGTACTCACAGGAAATTTTGCTGACAATCACAAATACATTGTTCTGGGTCAATAATCTCTTCTTAAGTATTTGACACAGAGCAAAGAAGGAGGGTTTCAGTGGATTTTAGGATATTACCAGTGGAAGGGAGGTAATGGAGTACATTAGACAGAACACTTGCCCATGATTCAGGGATCTGGGTTCTAGTCTCCAGGAGTCTGCCCTTTGCCAGAAATCTGTGAGCTGAGCTGAAGTTCATTGAGAATTTTCCCTAGGAGATAGGGCTTCAGGAAGTGAACTTGATTTATAAGGGAAGGCATAACTAGGGACCTTTTGCACTGTATCCTTTCTTAAACTCACCAGTCTTTCTTCTCTGGTCACTTTTACAGATTTTTGGAAATTTAAAAATACAGGGGCAGACACATTGCTGCCATTCTTGGGCCTTTACTCTTATGAATCATTATTCCCTTTCATCTTATGACCTCGGTTTTAGCAGGGCGACCTTGGGCAAGTGACTTAATAATTCTAGGTGTCAGTTGCATCAAGCATAAAAAGGAGGAGTTTGACCAGATGTAGTGGTTTTTAAATTGGGTCTTGTGAATCTCTTAAGGATCAGGGGAGAGTTTGGCGTCTGAGAACAGCAAGAAAGAAGTTGTCTGGGCAGGCTATCAATTTTTTTTTCTTAGGCTATCAATCCTTTACCTCACTTTTAGTCACAGGAGCTTTGCTTTGTATCTGTGTTAAATAGTGACATTACTTGAAAAAATTCTTACACTAAAAAAAAAGTTTAGTTTTGTTTCTGTTAAGCTGAAGTAGAAGGGATTGGATTTATCTTTCCATCTGAAATGAACAAAAATGTAATATATACAAGAGCAATGGATACCAGCTCACACATATGAGGAAACTGAGACCGGAAAAGGTTTAGACAAAAGCATTAGAAGAAACGATCTCTGGTGCTCACACAGGAGACTGAATTTCATGTAGCAATGGATAGAATACTCAGAAAAGTCTTATTTCAGTGGTGGAAAACAATTAGCCCTAAGTTAACCACTGCTCTGGTCCAGCCTAACAAGTCTTAGAAGCAGGAACAAAAGACCCAAACTGTTTCCTTGCACTTTAATGGTATCCTTGAATAAAACTAAAAAATAAAGGAATATAAAAATATCCAACATCAAACAAAGGAAAAGTCACAATGACTGGAATCCAATAAAATCCAAGCATGCAAAAAAGCAGGAAAATACAACTTATAATGGGCAAAAAGCAATCAAACTGATACAGAAGTTGGAATTATCAGACAAGGACATAAAAAACAATTATTATAACTATATTCTACCTGTAAAAAGTAAAATAGAGATAGGGAAGATGTCTTAAGGAAAGTCCAATTAGGCTTCCACATGTGAAAGCTATAATGTGTGAGATGAGAAATATGTTGGATAGTATTAATAGCATATTACACATCACAGAAGAAAAGATTAGTGAATTTGAAGCCTTAACTATAGAAATTGTCAAAAATAAAGCACTCAGGAAAAACTTTAAAAAGGTAAGCAGAGCATCAGTGAGCTGTAGGTCAACTTCAATAGGGTGTGTGTGTGTGTGTGAGCATTTATACACTGTATATGCACACACACACACACACACATACACACGACTCAACAATACAGAGGAGTAAACTGTTGACACGTAAAGTAATATGGATGAATCTCAAATTAATTACTTTGAGTGAAAGGCCAGAGAAAAAGGTATGTGTGTGTGTGTGTGTGTGTGTGTGTGTGTGTGTGTGTGTGATTCTATTTATATAAAACTCTAGAAAATGTAAGTTAATAAACAGTGATAGAAATCAGATCAGTGTTTACCTGGCGATGGGAGAGTGAGGCAGGCAGGAGTAGGAAAGAAGGATTGCCAGGGAATATTAGGAAGCTTTTGGGATTGTTGGGTGTTAACTCTTTGATTGTGATGATGGTTTCATAGGTATGTGTGTGTGTGTGTGTGTGTGTATGAATGACACACATATATATGACATACATATAGTGTGTGTGAATGACACATATATATATGACATACATATATGTCAAAACTTTTCAAATTATATACTTTAAATATGTGTAGTTTATTGTATGTCAATTATACCTTTATAAAACTATAAAATTTTAAACTATAAAACTTTAACTGTCATGCTACTTGATATTGAACTTCTTTTATCTTCTAAATAATGAGCAAAATTTCCAACGAGGGAGCTGCTATTGATGGTGTAAATTATTATAATCCTTGTAGAAAACAATCTGGCAGTATGTATCAGGGTTCCTAAGAATGTTCATATGCTTTGTCTCAGAGTCCTATTTTTGATAATCTGACCTAAAGAAATAATGGAAAAGACAGAACAAGTGTTATGGAAATCCTTATAGCCTCTTCCTCCCACAGAAGTCTCCAGAAACGGCAAAAATCTTGTTTTTAAAATTAAGCTCCCAAGCAGTTGGCCAAAAAACATTTGATGAAGTTTAGAAAGATGGAAGATAGCTGAGGTTAGATTGAAGAATGAAATCACAACCCAAAACCTATGTAGGAGCAAACTCCTGCAAAGGTGGGTAGGTCCTAAAGATGCTTCCAGCCAAAAGACTGGTGACTCTCAGAGGTCTGGCAAGAAGTTCCCTGTGACAGCTGACAGGGTGATTCATTGGGGTTCTGTAGCAGAAGCAGTCGGGTCTGTTGACCATCTGCACTCTTCCTCTCTTCTGCCTCTACCACTCCCAGGCAAAGAGCAACCACTACATCTGTCCCCTTGGGCAGGAACAGCCAGTGGGAGAGGGTGGGGGGGGATCTTTGGGGGCTGTCGCCTAGGTGAAATCATGAGCCTTTACATGAGGAGATGACTAAAGGCCTGCCCTGAGGGGGATAGCGCTCTCTGTTCCTCAGCCAGATCACAGAAGACAGGCTAGAGGTCACACTGCCCAGAACAAAATGTCTTACCCTCTCCCACAAGCAGACTGAAGACACACAAACGTTGAAATGAAATGATTGGGAAAAAAATATAAAAGGAAAACGCTAACCAGAATACTGGCAATACTGATATGAGGCAAAAGAATATTCAAAGTAGGTATTAAAATGACTGAAGAAGAACACTTCAGAATAATTAAAGTAGTATAATCCTTATAATCTCTGACAATGTAGCTCTTAAATATATAGAGCAAAAGCAAAGAGAAAATAAAAGGATAAGTAGATCTGCAATCACAATGAAATGTAACTTTTTTAAGAAATCCATAAATCAAATATACTAAAAGATATAAAAGATTTGATTAACACAATAAATTTTACATATATATAGCCAATGGGCAGCATTCATTTTTTTCAAAACACATTAAGCAGTAAAAAAAAATCGATCCTGTATTAGAAAATGTTTACAAATTAAATAGAAATCACATAGGCCACATTGATTAATCATGTTACGTTTAAATTAGAAACTGAAAAGGAAAAAAGTAACCCTTCAAGTCAAAAGCCAACTATACTTCTTAAAATTTAAAAAATGTACTAATTGAAGAAAAATAAAAGCCAACATCTTTGTAACATCTGAGTTAAAGAGGAAATAAAGAACTATTTAGGAATGCAATATAATAAAAGTACAGTGTGTTAAAGGCATCAATACGGCCAAGACAGCACACAGCGAAATATTTATTATGATCATATTATTAGGAAAAATAAGAAAAAAATGAACTAATTTTTGAAATTAAGAAGCTAGGTACAAAAAAATTAAAGAAAAATCCATGCCTGAATAAAAATGCCAAGTTAAAAAAAAACAAAAAAATTTATATACGTCTGAGTATAAATGCCAAAGTTAAAAAAATAGGAGTAAATTATATCTGAGAAAAGTAAACTTAAAGAAGGTGGAGTAAATGAATTAATAAAAATAATAAAATAATATTTTATTTAATAATATTTATTTAATAATAAAAATAAAAGTGGAAATTATTTACATTGAATTTAAAATAATTAAAGAAATTAGTAAAATTGCCCTGTAAAACCAAAAGGTGATTCTTTGCAAAAACTTATGCATCCTGATTTCCTGTGCCAGTACCTTCTGTGTCCCATTCTCCTTCCTTCCACCCCCATCAATCATAGGTAATAACAGGGAAACCCAGTGGTCATGCTACTACATCTCTGGTCAGAGGGCCTGAATACCGAACATAAAATGATTAGTATACTTGTGACAGGTGGGATTTATCAGTTTATTTTATTGAAGTCTGCAGATGACATGTTAGGAAATTTGAATGCAGCCTGTACTGCATAGGATTGTGTGCAAACCTTAGCTATCTGCATATACTGTAAAAAATCTGGTACTTATAAACACATGGTTTCTTTCCTGGAGAAGAAATCCTTGGGTGAGTGAGGCCTGAGGGAGGAATTGCAATTACTTTAGAAACTGTAAAGCCCTGCCCGTATGGCCATAGTATTTAGGTGAGGTTGGCACTGCTGCTTTTTTTTTGATTCTGTATACTTTGCTTCTCACCTGCACTTTATGCTCTAAAAAATGGTTGCTCTTAGGAAAATTAGCGAAGGTCACTGTTGCATATGTTGCCACATTTCCAGCCCTTTGAAGCACCATCAAAGTATATAGTGCTTTCTACTTTGGATCCCACTAAGCTAGGATCATACCCTAAATTCTAACCCTTCCTTCCCCATTCATGTTATTAGTCCTATGTATCATGACTTCATATTTCTACATATCCAAGAGGCTGATAACTAATTAGACTAAATGATTTGTATTTAGAATTCTTGGATCTAAAAAGAGTCTGAGAAATCATCATATTCACTGTCCTTAACCACTTGAAACCCAGGCTCCCCACAGAGGACTTTTTTGACTTTCATCTTTTGAATATTCCTACCAGTCAAATGGTTTTTGTTTCACTTTACTTTTTGTAGTATCTGTGATTAAAACACTAAGAATGTTGGCAGACCCCTACCCCCATTCTGATGTGCTTCTCCTATGGAGGTGTATTCTCTTAGAATCACTGATACATAGTGCAAGATTTGGATTTGCATTTGGTCAGTTTGTTTAGATGTGACAGAAGCATGAATGCAGTGGCTTAACCAGAGAAGGCTTTGCTGAATTCCCGAGTAATAAGTCTAGAGGCAGAGAGTCAGGCTGGGGCTGCTGCTCAGGAAGTCACCAGAGAGCAAAGTTCTTCAGCTGCGCACATCACTTCCCAAAACTAAAGAGGAGTTCTACTGGTATGGAAGATGGGAAGAATAGTTATCTGAGTAAGAACTGGCAAAGCCCAGCCTACCCATTTCATAGATAAAGAACCTGAGAGCTGTATAATTTTAGTGACTTACCCAAGGTCATAAAGCTATTCAGTAACAAAGCTGAGACTAGAACTCAAAACCCAAGACTTTCTCTTATCTGGTGTTCTTAAAATCTGCCAAATTGGACATCTCTGCATTTTGCACACGTCATTTCCTTTATTTGAAAGTGTAGGCCAACATGCCTGCCCACTTCAACCATCCGAAAGACGTATCCCCAAATCCTACACATCCCATCTGATTTTTCTTGACTTGAAGGTAACAATTTCAAGAACTTGAGGAAAGCAGTGTTGGAAGTTGTGTTTGGCCCAAGGGTTAAGTCTTCAGATCATATAATTCTTCAGCTTCTTCATAAACTACATTAACTTAGTGATAGCTCCTTCTCACCTGCCTCACAATTTCTTCCCATCTACCATTTCCTTCCCACTGCTCACCAGGATCTGCTTTCCTCCTTGAGCTCCATGGGGGTAGAGCTGCCTTTGGAGCCCAGTTCCCTCTGCACTCTCTGTTCTTATACCGCAGCCTCTAGCAGCTAAATTAGAGGAGTCTTGGGGGGTTGGGGGGCGGGTCATTATTTTTGTGGGACTAAGAAGTCCTTCACAGGAATTGGGTATTGCCAGGACAGGACCCTTTGTTTTCTCATCTTTGGATTTCCCATAGCACTATCTAGAGATACTAATGGTAATTCCTCAAACATATTTGTTGGATGAATGACTTCTCAGGAAAATTCTAGGAGTGAAATCTAGAGGTTTGTAGAGGTATGGTTTGCTTAGTGCCTGGTACATAGTAAGCCTCCTGGTATGATGTCTGCAACTTACATTCAACTGTTTCAGTAGTCAGTAGTATGATATTATCTCAGTGTTACTTTAAGCTACAATCTGGAGATGATTAGTTGATCTAATCAGAAATATATACCTTAGGAGTAGTCTGCTTGTATTTAATCAGAAAAGTCATACTTCAAAGGTACTTTCAATAAGCCATCTCCTATCAATACTAGAAGCATTACTAATTGCATAATGAATGTTAGTAAAGATAATGGTATTCAAGATAAGTGGAGGGTTATAAATTTTTTTGGGATATTTTCAATTCTTGTATAAATAGGCTATGAGAAATTAGTAAGGTCTCATGGATGATGCCATTGGTGTACTGGTAAATATTTAATAGGCTCTTTGGGGAAATTTATAGTGTTTGCTGATTTCTGTGGTATAAATGCTCCCACCAGTGACTCCAATACCAACATGATGCCATTGAACAAGACATTGGGAAGAGATGTGCACAATTGGTGCTGATAAATACTTAGGAGTCTTAATGAGCCAGTCTTAGTACACCTTAATGGTGTTCTCCTGTAGAGCCCTCTGTCCAGGCACAGGTTTCTGGGTTTTTGGCTGCCTCACTCCAATAGAGGTTGACTTTGTCCTGCTATAGAATGTTATCCTGTTAGTCTGAGGTGACTGTTTCTTGCAAGGTATGGGCAGTGCTCTGAAAAAGACAGAAATCTTTGAGCTTACAGAATAGGTTGTTTGACTGTTTTCTGCCTCCTTGCAAATAAATGTGTGTGTGGCTGAATTTGGCCTGAGATTTTAGTTCACAAAACCTGTTAGAAAGATTGGGGGAGCAACTCAGTCTCCTTTTCCTCTAACAGTGGCCCATTGAGAGCTACCAAAAATAACATAATAGTTGTGCATACAAAGTGGTGTAGGCCAATTTACTATGTCCTCAATGAATATTTGTTTTAGGAATTCATGCTTCCAATCCTTGGAAGTCAGCATTATGCCTAGAGGTAGTCTCTCAGACCTTAATAGGCCACTATGCTGTTGTTATGTGTAGGAAGTTTTACCATGTGGTTGAGTGTGAGCTGGATACCAGACTCTCACCCTGAGTAATTTTATATAACATGGAGCTGCTTAGAGCAGGTGTCTTGGTTCATATTACCCTCCAAAACAGACTCTGAAATAAGGATTTGGATGTTAGTTTATTGGGAGGTGATCCCAAGGGAGTAAGGGTGTGAGAACAGAGACCAAAATAATGGAGGAAAGCGAATTAAAGAGACACTAATGGGTGTATCATATCTGTGAGCAGCTAATATTGTTGCAGACCTTCTGAGTGCATGAGTGACACATAACTAAGAACTGTCTCACCAAGGAACTAAAAAGCTGAGACATTTGTTCACCAACTTTCGTACCTCATTGGTTGCAAGGGCCAAGCATGCTCTCGAGTCCAGAGAAAAATTGCAGATGAAGAGAAATACATGTACTCAAGGGAGGAAGCCTCTGGTGTGTCTGAGAACTGACTGCTGAAGCTCTAACTGACCTCCGAATGGGGTGAGGGCTGAGGATGGGCCTGACCTCCAGGAAGGAAGCCTGTCCTCCTCAAAGTGGAAGAGCCTCCCTAACATCCTGGCAGGACACAGAGGTTTTTCTAGGATGGAATGAATAGGAGGTCATACCCCTACTCTACCCTGCTTGAAGGTGACCACCCTTGTACTGGAAATGGGTGGGTGCTGGACCCCAAGGTGTGGGGAAACTGAAGGGAAATGGTCTTGACCCTTGACGAATTCCCTTGACTATTAGCTGTGCTCCCAGTGAATTTGAGAGAGAATGTCTGCCTGTTGGGTTCTCACCACCACCCACTTTCACTCCGTGGGAAAGAGGGACCCAGACGTGGTCGCAGAAATCTCCCCAAACTTTCACACACTTTTCTTTGAGACAGGGAAGCCTGTGTCTCCTCTAAATCCCACATGCAGCAAGTGTACACCTATGTCAGCAACAGTGAAGAGCATCAGACTTTATAGAGAGCATCTGTATATTCCATGTAGCCAGGCTTTTTTTTTCTTTTTTTAAGATTTTATGTATTTATTTGACAGACAGAGATCACAAGTAGGCAGAGAGGCGGGCAGAGAGAGAGAGAGAGAGGAGGAGGCAGGCTCCCTGCTGAGCAGAGAGCTCAATGCGAGGCTTGATCCCAGGACCCTGGGATCATGACCTGAGCCGAAGACAGAGGCTTTAACCCACTGAGCCACCCAGGCGCCCTATCCAGGCTCTTCTGTCATTAAGTAATATTTGTTTGTTCTTTATTTTAGCTGGTGGTGCCCCCAGGCTGTTGAAGGGCAGACACCATCCCTAAAAACTCCACAAAATAAATACCTTGGCAAACCCAGAAAGTGTTAGCGATTGGCTGAGGTCAAATTATTTAAATGAATATTAGATTCTCCATCATGAGGAAGAACCTCCAACTGAAAATTATATCAGCCTAATAATAACCATTTGTTTCTCCCTCTGCACACATTAGTTGGCAAAACTACCGTCTGCTTCCAATTGGGATATTTTATTCATTTTTGGTTGCATTCTTGTCCAGTATTGAGATTTTTATCCTGAGGCTAATTAGTTTCAGCTGATATTCACGCAGCATCAAACTTTTTAAAGATAAATAGATCTAGTAGAATGTCCAGGTGGTATAATGGATTTTTTTTTCCTGTGTAAGTTTTTGCCATTCTTACTGTCTTCCCCTTTCACATTTTTCTAAAGAAAATGATAAAGAAAAATCTTATGAAATCTGTCACAGGAAAAGATAAGAGAAAAAAATCATTTGCCATCTCTCAGGGGCAGATTCTGAAGGAAATGTACAGCTTTATTTCTATTGCAGGAATATGTCAGATGGATGAAAAAAATTCTGCCTTGGCATAATGGCCCCTGTTTGCAGCCGACAGCTTGAGGTTTCTGCACCAGGGACCTGGAAAGTTGTCAGTATTAATAAAAAGTTTTCCTGATAATGGTTTTGGTTCATTGTGTGCAAGCATGTGCTATTCCTAGTGTTTGGTCAGAAAGAAACTATAATATGGAATGCATTATACAGAAGAGCCAAAAATAACATCTGTCTCACAAATAAGGGAAACGATCTCATTTCATATCTCTTCTTATTTGACAGCATCTTTTTTTCTTTACTGGAAAATTATAGTTTTGTATAGTTTACAGAAATAACATTTAAACATCGCATGTGATTTTAGACTCAAATGGGATCTACTTAATAAAACACACAAGCAATTAGAGAACTTGGTTGTAATCACTTCTGAAACCCCAGAAGGTTCACATCGACTGAGCTGAGTTGCTGCCTTCCCAGCTTCTCTCATTTCGGAAGCTTAGTAGAGGAAATCACTGCCCACATCATGTATACAGATCGTCTTTACCTAGCAGTGCAGATGGTTTTGAACTTCATACTGCTACTGCTTGGGCAGATTTCTCATTTCTAGAATGAAAATTATATTCGCCAGGGATTAGAGTTTGGTGGACACAGACGTTAAGCACACTTGGCAGCTCATCCTAGAGACCTTCTTAGGGAAGAAAGAATGATTAGGACAGAGACCCCAGTTTTCTGTTTTTAATTTTATGTAACAGAGGAGTTACCTCTTTCAGCTGTAAGCTAAGTCTACCCACTTACATTTTTTGCCCTTCCAAATATATGAACTCTTCTGCAAGTCTGAAATGTGCTACGTAAAAGTGACTATTTTGGTAAATGTGTCTGACAACCATGCTATTTTCATTAGGATTTGTCTTGTTCTTGGATCTGCTGTCCTTGAGCTGTTTTGATCAGATGGACCTCCATGTTTCAGAAAGAGCTAGTATTTCCTCCTATTATGACTGTGCTTGATGAACTACCAATCTTCAGTTCTTTTCATTGTTATTGTTTGGTTGGAGGTTATGGTCTTTGATTTCAGGGGCCTTATCTATTGGTTGAATCATGTCTTGGATGCACAGAAAGAATCTATTTGGCTAAGTAAATGATCTGTCATTTGAGTAATTATGATGGTCTATAATGGGCAGTATTGAGGTGAAGGAGGTAGTAGTTGTGTTCACGATAGTGGTGATGGAGATTGATATGGTAGCAGAGGTGACGGATGCGGTGGGGTTATCAGAAACGGTGGTGGTGAAGGAGATGGTAGTGGTCCTAGAGGTGATAGTGGTGACAGTGGAGATGGTGGTGTTGATGGAGAAGGTGGTGATGGCGTGGTGACATTATTTTGGCAGGCTTAGGCTTTGAAGAGAGTTACACATAAGAGGCACTGAAGGCTAACTTAATCATGGTGGTCCAATTTTTACTATTTAAGGTGTGGTCTGTAGAATAATAACATTGACACCAACTGGAATTTTGTAACAAATATAAAAGCTTAGGCTCTATCTCAGACCAGCTGAATGACAGTCTACATTTTAACAATATTCTCAGGTGTTTCGTAAGTTCCAAAATCATCGGTGGTCTAAAGGAGAAATAGCTACACATATCTGTTACCCTCGTTGCCTGGTCCTCCTGCCCTTTCTCCTTACCATGAGGGAATGTCAGTTTTCTCCTGCATGTAAGGTAAGGGAGGTAAATGTCTAGCTGCAGAATAGGTTATTTGGCTTATAATCTAGGGTCTAGAGTCAGCTGTAAGTATGAATCCAAAAGAAAGCTGTTCATGCCCTGAAATTTGAAATTTCCCAACTAAATATGTCTTCCTCTAAAGATTGCTGCTGTGCCTGACATTCTCATTAGCTTGACTTTTTAGGAAGCCCAGGCTTTTAACAGGAATGAGACATTTAGGTACTACACTGAGCCACTGATTATATCATCTGATTAATATATCAGCATGCACAGAACCTTGGGACCGAAACCCACTCCACATGGATTCCTTAGGGCAATCCTCAGACGGTTTGCCTATCGTACCCGATATGTAATGGGAACCCATGGCACATTCCACGCGCGCGCACACACACACACACACACCGGATTAATTACATTAGCAGAAATTCCTTTGTAGTGTTAGTGGTATGTGTGTAAACTGTGTGAGGAGAGGCAAGGTTGATTTCTACACATATATTATGGTTATGTATTTGCTGTATAATAAGCTGCCCCAAATTCCTAGTGGCTTAAAGCAACAATCGTGTATTTTTTACTCACAAGTGAATTGTTTTGGCTGGGTTCAATGAGGATAGCTTGCTGGCCTGACTGAGACTGGAAAGTATCCTTCCAAAGTGGCTCACTCCCATGAACAAGTTGGTACTTAGCTGGGGCTGTCAATGAGGGTCTTGGTTCTTCTTCATAGGACCCTTTTGCTGGGGCTTAGAGGTTGGGTGCCAAGAGAAAATGTTCCCAAGGACTTGGGAAGAAGCTGTAAAACTTCGAGCTTCTGACACCCCAGATGTCATTTCTTTGCGATTCCCTTTCATGTGGGTGTACTTTTCCTGTGTGTATCTCAGTGGCTCACCTCTTCTTTTCAGTACTGAGTTTTCCTCTGTGTCTTCTCATTATCAGTCCCAATCCAATCCCAATCCATTCAAAAGCAGGTGTTTAATGATACTGTAGGCTTACAGTATTATCTTTCTCAGGATGTTTACTTTGTATCTAGTGATTGCACCGTTGTTTAACCCAAATCAAATTGCTGTATATTTATTGAGAATCTATTATGTGCAAGGCTGTGTGTGGGGCTGTGAAAGTGCCAAAGCAACATTATACATGACTTGCTCCAAGGAACTTAAAAGTTGGCTATAGAAAGGAACCTAATATACATAAGGAATAATGAAAATAGAAGTTCAATGTTGAGCTGTTGGTTTTGAACATAGGGTATCTTATGGAGGCAAAGTCAGTACCAGGATGACATGCAAAGGGTGGCTGGAAGAGCATTTTTCTCCACCGTATGGGACTCCACAGAGTGCTTTATAAAGACCCACTGTGATTCTGCTATACCGTGAGAGTAGTTGTTGGGTCTCAGGGAAGCCATGTGACCCAGATAGATATGGAGGGTGGTGATGGTGGTGGTTGTGGATGGGTAGACCAGGGGAAATCCTTACTCATTATGCTTGCAGATATAATCAGGTGACTGAAGACATTATAAAGGAGGTGTGAGGACACGGGAAATGTCATTGCACTCCATTTTAGTTCAACAGCCACGTTCTTCATGTTGTTTCACTTTGGTAACAACACTCCTCCCCAAGTGGTACTGCTGGTATTTGGAAGAAAACCTTATCTTGATTTTCACAATGACAGTCGGATTTGAACCATGCTTAGAAACGTCCAGAAAGCTTATTTCTCCTTCAGCTCTTCAGAGGGGAACAGGATATTTTGTGGTAGGTCAGGAGATGAAGCAAGAAAACTCGTAGGTTGGAGAATTGCAAATAAAGAAAACCAGATCTACAGAAAATGGCAGAGCATTAACAAGCAGGACAGGCATGTGGCATACATTTAAATGAGACAAGTTTCCTATCTTTTAAAACAAGTTTACCAACTTTTCATGTATGCAGGGAGACCACACAGCGTTTGTCATAAAATTCAACCAGGATGGATTTCTGGACTTACCCCCTACTCCCGCCTAATTCCACGCACCCCACGCTCTCAAAGAAACAAAAAGGGAAACGAATTTGGGGGGCGGTAGGCTAAATGCGTACAGAAGAATACCACCAGCTTAACATAGAACTGCCACATTTAATTCTAGGCCAGGCTCGCTGCCAAGTCCCACAGAAAGCAAATGCACACCCAGTGTTTTAGCCACAAGTTAACACTGCCACAGGGCGCATTAGTGATTTGTAAATCATTATTCCCATTGGTAGAGTTACTACCTCATCTGGAACTAGGCAGGGCGATTTTAAGGGAGCCTATTTATATCTGGCTCATTCATTCATTCATGTGTCCAGCCACAGCCTTTTCTTTGTGCTCCACCAGCACTCTGTATGTGTTTTCCTTACAGCATTTGTCACACTGTATTGTTAGCATCACCAACTTTTGTTTCACTTCTTCTTGAGGAAGAAGTGAAGGAGCAATTTAGCTTATGCTAAATTTCCCCACCTCTTTTGCCTTTAGGTATAGCCACGTTACGGAATCCTATCTAAAGGAATGTGAGCGGATGTAGTGAATTCCATATATAGGCCTGGCCCAATAGGATAACTTTTCACACAAAATCATCTATGCTCCTTTCCCCTTCCAGCTGGCTGGAATGGGGATAATGCACAGGGAAATTTCTTTAATTTCCTTTTGTTATAATTTCTTCATTTAGTTTTAGTATTAGGGTTATGCTGGCCTCATAAAAGGAGTTAGGAAGTATTCCCTCCTCAGTTTTTTAAACGTTTGTGGAAGACTAGAATTATTTCTTCCATAAATATTTGATAGAATTCATTAGCAGAACCATCAGGGCCTGGAATTTTGTTTTGTGGGAAGCTTTTTAAATCAGTTCAGTTTATTCAGCAGCTATAGGGCTATTCAAATTTTTTAACTTCATTTTGCCCCAGTATTGGTAAGTTGCATTTTTCAAGAACTTGTTCATTTCGTCTAAGTTGTAGAATTTGTCGGCATAAAGTTTTTCATGATGTTCATTTATTATCTGTTTGATGTTTGTAGGATCTGTGGTGATAATCCTTTTTTCATTCCTTATACTGGCAATTTGTGTTCTGTGTAACTTTGGTAACCAGATGTTGAAGATGCTTTAGCCATAAGATGGAATGTATGTAGGTCTTTAAGTCACCCTTTGGCGGAGAGCTGCCAACTCATCCAGAATGCCTGTATCATATTGTTACGTGAGCCAGAAATGAACTGCTATTGCATTAAGAACAGATTTGGGGGTGTTGGGTTTGCTGTGGCAACTAGCAACACTTCATCTATTGAGAGTGTCATTACCACCCTCCCCCCACCCCCCAGGACAGGGGTGTTGAGAGTCCTGCTCTTGGTATTTGTTCTTGGGCTTAGCACAACACTGGTGAATATTAAGTTTTCCACAAATGCTTCTAGAATATGAACGAATGACTGAAATGGTTTCTATGTGTTTGGAGCCTCCAGGTTTTCTTTCCCTGAGATGAGTGACTCAACTCTGAACTGGAGCCCCTAGAAACACTCAGCATTGGTTGCTGTTTCTGTCCTGAGAGTTTCCCTACCCTTCTTCTCACTACCTTTTGTTTCCTGCCTGTATTCAGAACCACAGCTGTAGTGTCTGTCAGAGGCCTGTTATGGCAGTAAAATCTCATCAACTCAGATACTGGAAGGGAATTCAGAATAAACCAGACATGGGCTAAGCTTATGTTTGCTTTTACTTTCTTACTAAAGCATACCAGCAAAGAATCAACCCATCAAACACCATCACCGCTCAGAACTCTATGCAAATGAGTTTATAAAAATAGATCCCAGAGAGGAACATTGAGATTACTTGGAAGAACATACTTTTAAAGGATACTTCCAGTGATATCAGTTTAATGTCTTCGCATATAAACAATAGACTAATTACAAACTATACTTAATTAAAGTAGGTATCAGATCCACTGCTGGGAAAAGCACATTTTGCTATATCTTAGCATACGTTCCTATGAAATAATTCAACAAAAAATGTTTGGTATTTCAGACTGTCATCAAATTAGACTAGTCCTCTTAAAAACAAGAAATATTGGTGAGGGGCTCCCTGTGCTAAGTAACCATTAGCTGAAGGCTGGGTATCTTTTGCAGAGTCCTTTTCAGTGATAATGGAAACATTCCAACACATACGCTTTGCTGGGTTCTAGGTAACCTTGAGAGGGTTTTTCAGGTAATAACAAATGCTTACAGCCAAGTTTCATTTCATTAGTGTTTTTTTTAAATTGCTGACGAGTTTACTATTCTGTTTAAAGCAAATAGGTGCCGCGCTAATTCTCAGAATATTTTTGTTCTTGGTCTTGTCTAGTCTATGCTAAAGAGTTTCCACAGTACTCTCATGCTTCACACATATCCTTAGAAAAGTATGTAGGCCTCCTTCATTACACTCTGCAAATGCATTCTAGCAAAGTTTATTATAAAGCAAATATTTTCTTTTTTTTTTTCTTTTAAGATTTTATTTATTTTTCAGAGAGTGAGAGAGAAAGAGAGCACAAGCATGGGGAGGGGCAGAGGGAGAGGTAGAAGCAGGCTCCCCACTGAGCAAGGAGCCAATGTGGGGCTGGATCCCAGGACCCCGGGATCACAGCCTCAGCTGAAGGCAGCCGCTTAACCGACTGAGCCACCCAGGTGTCCTGTAAATATTATTTTCCATAAGGATCTGGAGATTGATTCATCTGGAGAAAATCCTCCAGTAGATTGGGTTGAAAAGTTCTGGTAGGAGGTGTTGAAAGGGTGCCTAACTGAATGGTTCAAGGCGGCACTGTGGGAATTGTGCGCTTCCTGGACTATGCAGTCTCCACTTAAACCGTGCTCTTGCTGATTCCGTCACCTTTTCAACTCTGTTCCCTTAACACCACCACCCCTCTTCTTAGCCTAGCATATGTAGCTCTAGGCATTTATGCAGTATCCAGAAATTCCCTCATTTCAATACTCAGTTCTCTAAACTCTGCTTCCTTTTTTTTTTTTTTTAAGTTTTTAAAATTTATTTGACGCAGAGATAGAGAGTACAAGTAGGCAGAGCAGCGGGCAGAGGGAGAGGGAGAAGCAGGCTCCCTGCTGAGCAGGGAACCCCATGTGGGTCTCGATCCCAGGACCCTGAGATCATGATCTGAGCAGAAGCAGGTGCTTAACCGACTGAGCCACTCAGGTACCCCTCCTTTTTCCTTTCTTTTGGCTATTTACTGTTCCTTAAAGCTGGGCCGTGATGTTTTGCCTCCATAGAAGATGTCACTGTCCGCGAAACAAAATACTCCAATCTGACCGTTTCCTAAATTGGTGGCTTTAGATTTGGGGAAATGCGAATACAATTTGGTTAGTTTAAACTACATGTAATTTACTTAATCAAAGGAATGTGTTAAGAGTCAGATAGCAGATTAAAACCTTATCATAAACCATCTTGCTTCAATAATGCTGATTATAAAAACTCATAAGTATTGAGTGTTTACTGTGTTCCAGATGCTGTTGTAAGTATTTTACAATATACATTAAATAATTCGGTTTTCATAACTGAGCAAGCACTATCATCGTTCCCATTTTACAGATGAGAAAACTGAGGTACAGAGAGGATAAATAATTTATTTTTTTATTTTTTTTTATTTTTTTTTTCAGCATAACAGTATTCATTATTTTTGCACCACACCCAGTGCTCCATGCAATCCGTGCCCTCTACAATACCCACCACCTGGTGCCCCCAACCTCCCACCCCCCACCCCTTCAAAATTCTCATCGTTTTTCAGAGTCCATAGTCTCTCATGGTTCACCTCCCCTTCCAATTGCCCTCAACTCCCTTCTCCTCTCCATCTCCCCTTGTCCCAGAGAGGATAAATAATTTATCTAAGGTTACATAGCTTGTAAGTGATGTCTGTACCACATATTCAAATATTTCTTGTTGAAGAATCTTCCTCATGCTCAGAGTAATGGATATTATATCTTCTTCTGCTGTATTAGAGAAATACTATGAAAGTTATTCTTGTCTGTAAATGTCAACTATATAAAAATGTTCTCTATATTTTAGAGCTATACTTATGTTAACAAAAAAAGCATTTTATTTAGTACCCTAAAATAATCATATCTTGGTTTTTAATCCTGGAATATGAGATCTAAATTGTTCATTTTGATGGGATATTTTATAAATTGAATTGTAAGCCATCACCGCTATATTTATGGTTGGCAAAATTGATTCTCATTATAACTAGTCTGTTCTCACTTCATAAGGTATGCTATTACATAATTTGCCAGTTTTCACTAATATAACCCATGTTGTAAAAATAACTAAAGGGAAGTTGGATCCTGAAACTCTTGCTGCCCTATCATTTCTGTAGTGTATTATAAGATTTAAATGTAGAAATACATATGGTATCACTTAGAAATGTTAGATCCCTGACTAGCTGAACGTAATTAAAAAAAAATATTAGATCCCTAATCAAATGTTAATAATTTAACTTTGTATTATATCTTATTAAGCTTTCACTTAAAAAGCGATTTTAGGCATGTTAATTCCTCATGGGTTCATGTATGTTTTTGATACATATTTGTAGAAAGATTTCATTTTTCAAGTTTAATTATGCTGCTCCTATAATTCTGAGTATTTCTACAGTAGATTTATTGCATTCATAACCCCAGGTTTTCACTCCCCTTACTGTAGGAGGGACATTTTGACTCAACTCTTGACTCTGTGGTCAGCCAAATGACTTGCTTTGCCCTAATGGGATGTTAACAAATGTGGTGCAAAGTATGCAGTCTGGACTCAGTCTCTTGCTGCTATTGCATTTTGCCATAACCACGAGAACATGACCAGGCTAGCCCACTAAAAGACTGTAAAAGAAACATGTAAAAGATTCAGTTCGTTTGAAGCCATCTAAGACCAGTCAGCCTCTAGCCAACCTGTCAGCTGTCCACAGACTCACAAGTGAGCCTAGCCAAGATTAACCAAGTATGAGCCAGATCAATAGAACTAGCCAGCTGATCTATAGACTAGTAAGAAATATTAGATTATTGTTTCAAGCCACTACTCTTTGGGATGATTTGTTATATAGCAGTAGCTAACTGATACAACTTTAATTGAAGCAATAATCAATTACTATTCATGAATCCTCAAATTGAGTACACATTGAGGCTGGTCAGCATTGTGGTTTAGGCTCCTGGCTTTGGAACCAGACTACCTACAGTTCAAATACAAGTTTTTAAACTTATTTAACTTATAATAGTGCCTGCCAACTAGGAAGCGTTAAAAGCATGTTAAGTAAAATGCTCTGTGGCCAGATCTGTGGCAAGTGTATGCATAAATGGTCTCTATCCCCTTCACTCTTGTGAAGTAGATAATATTATATCTGTTTATAGCCATGGGATACCAAGGTCTGGAGATATTAAGAAACTTACACAGTATCATAGTCATTAAGTGGCAGAGCTAGAATCTAGGTCTGGCCTTGTTTATATTCACAATAGTGCATCTTAGCCACTTAAGCCTCCTTTGGGGCCTTTTGTCCCAAATTCAGTCTTGTGCCACCAGTAGAATTTTTTTTTAAATTAACATATAATATATTTTTATCCTCAGGGGTACAGGTCTGTGAATCGCCAGGTTTACACACTTCACAGAACTCACCATAGCACATACCTTCCCCAATGTCCATAACCCCACCCCACTTCTCCCAACCCCCCTCCCCCCAGCAACCCTCAGTTTTTCGTGAGATTAAGAGTCACTTATGGTTTGTCTCCCTCCCGATCCCATCTTGTTTCATTTATTCTTCTCCTACCCCCTTAACCCCCCATGTTGCATCTCCACTTCCTCATATCAGGGAGATCATATGATCGTTGTCTTTCTCTGATTGACTTATTTCACTAAGCATGATACCCTCTATGAAATCTTGCCATTTGCGATGATGTGGATGGAACTAGAGGGAACCAGTAGAATTTTTTAAAAATAAATTCAGAATTCTAAATAATACTAATGGCAGGAGAAGATGCAACAGGGAAAATGTGGAGTAGGCTGAGTGTTGGGTATCCCCTTTTACTTACCAAAATCCTGTTAATATACATCAGATTTGGTCATGAGACATGAAGATAAATGAAAACCACCAAGGCTAGACTTTATCTATTTAGTACACTTTATTAAACCAGACTTATTGCTGGATTTGAGGATGGAGCTGGGTAATAAACCTAACTAAACTTAAAATATTTGAATTACAGATTTATTTTTCAAGGAAGTCCAGCTTTATCTAGGTAAATAATATTTCCATGGCAGATACTGTTGTTTATAGATCCCACTGAGCAGTCAAATAATTATTGATATTTATTTCTCACCTCTTCCCTGTCTCCTGCTGAACTATATGGAATTATTAAACTAGCTCCAGTCTTTTTTTGTTATCATTTTCCTTGGAAAGATAGTAATGATATCAAATTCTGGATTCTAGGAAATACATAATTGAGATTTTGGAATCCTTCATTACTCTGGATTATCCAATATGACTTTTGATCATTGTCATCAACAAGCAGCAAAATGCCAAACTTGTCCCCTTCTTGTGCATGTGTTAAGTCGTTAAAGAAAAACAACCCCACTGGACTCAATTCTTTGGGAGCCAACTTTGGAAAACCTGGTCTGCATAGTCCACAGCCTGGATAATATGCTTCTGGACTCCAGAATGTATTTTTCCAAGTGTTCAGTTTCTGTTTTCCTTGATGCTTTCCTTTACTCTAAAGGAAACTCAGACTGTTGTAAACAGTTTCTGCCTGGAACCAATCTCAAATGACCCAGGTTTTTTCAGTCCTGTATCCTGTACATCAGAATCATAATGTGCCTCCAACCAAAAGTTTAAGAGCTCTAAGCTGCAGTTCACCCCAGGAGTTCAAGACCAGTCGCTTCATGTGTATGGTGACAAGTGTGTCAGCTAAGATGAGGACAGCCTTCTGGGTCGGGAGCTTCCTTGCTAGAGATGGACTGTTGCTGCACGCATCCCCATCTCTAGGGATCAGCCAATGCCAAGTCCAGATTCATGGACAGATAATTATTATCATAGGAAAGTTACTTCAAAGAAAGAGTAGAATTCTGTGGCTGTGAGATCACGGTAGATCTGAGTGCAACTTTTGCAGCATTTCATTAGTTTTTCCCTGCAACAGTCCAGGAAGTGGCATGCATGAGGCTTTCTGGCTCACAGATTTGTTGTGCTTCTGGCTGAAAAAAAAAAAAATGAAATCTTAAGAAATATGTTTATGGTGCCTGTATCTTAAGAAGCTTTTACTTGATTTTGGCAGGGCAAGCGGCTGTTTGAACAATTGAAAACATCTTTTTAAACTGTTTCCAGAAAGCATTTGCAAACACCCCGAAGTAAGGTTACATACTTACAATTCAGCTCTAAGCCTCAATTAAGGCTGTTGTTGTACAGCATTTGCTGCCTCTTAATAGCCTGACACCATAATAATATTATGCAGTATCCCGAGATAATGAGAAGAATGCCTAACATCTGCTTATACTCAGAGAACAAAGGAGAATGCAAGGATGGGTCCTGCAACACTTGCAAAGCACCGCCTTTGCTTGCTAGAGATGCAGGGTGGCTTTTCCCATGAAATGATTCTTTGCCATCCAGAGGCAATGGCAAATGTTCTGGAAGAGGTTGGAGAAAGCTTACCACTGATAGGCTACTCAGGCTGGGGGCTCAGCAAAACTGACGTCGTTAAGGAAACCATTTTGGGGCTACTCTGGAATAGTTAAGGATAGTATTTTTAATTACCATTTCCTTTTTTGTGGCAAGAACTTTTAAGATTTAGTGTTATTATCTCTAATCACCATGCTGTACATTAGGTCCCCAGAACTTATTAATCTTATAACTGGAAGTTTGTACCCTTTGACCAGTATTTCCTCATTTCCCCCATTCTTGCCCCCCCCCCCCCGCCTCCACGCCCAGTCCCTCCCTGGTAATCACTGTTCTACGTTGTTTCTCTGAGTTTGGCTTTTTTAGATTCTAGCCATTCTGCATCCAAATAGGCAAAGAAGTCAAACTCTTTGCAGATGACATGTTACTCTGTGTGGAAAACCAAAAGACTGCACGCCAAAATTGTTAGATCTCCTACAGGATTTCATCAAAGTGGCGGGATATAAAATCAATGCACAGAAATCAGTTGCATTTCTATACACAAACAATGAGACAGAAGAAGGAGAAATTAAGGAATTGATCCCATTTACAATTGTACCAAAAACCATAAGAAACATAGGAATAAACCTAACCAAAGAGATAGAAGATCTGTACTCTGACAACTATAGATTTATGAAAGAAATTAAGGAAGACAAAAAGAAATGGAAAAACATCCCATGCTCATGGGTTGGAAGAAAAAATATTGTTAAAATGTCTGTCATACCTAGAGCAATCTACACATTCAAGGCAATCCCCATCAAAAAACCATCAACATTTTTTCACAGAGCTGGAACAAATAATCCTAAAATTTGTATGGAACTGGAAAAGACCCCAAATAGCCAGAGGAATGTTGAAAAAAAAAAAGAAAACCAAAGCTGGTGGCATTACAATGCCAGGCTTCAAGCTATGTTACAAAGCTGTAATCATCAAGACAGTATGGCACTGGCGCAAAAACGGACACATAGATCAGTGGAATAGAAAAGAGAACCCAGAAATGGATCCTCAGCTCTATGGTCATCTAATCTTCGACAAAGCAGGAAGGAATAGCCAATGGGAAAAAAGTCTCTTCAACAAATGGTAATGGGAATACTAGACAGCCACATGCAGAAGAAGGAAACTGGACCATTTCCTTACATCATACATAAAAATAGACTCAAAATGGATGAAAGACTTCAGTGTGAGACAGGAATCCATCAAAATCCTTGAGAACACAGGCAGCAACCTCTTCAACCCAGCCACAGCAACTTCTTCCTAGTCACATTGACAAAGGCAAGGGAAGCAAGGGCAAAAGGAACCCTCTTACACTCTTGGTGGGAATGAAAGCTGGTGCAGCTACTCTGGAAAACAGTATGGAGGTTCCTCAAAAAGTTAAAAATAGAGCTACCCTACAACCCAGCAACTGTCCTACTAGGTATTTACCCGAAGGATAAAAACATAGTGATCCAAAGGGGCACCCATACTCCAGTGTTTATAGGAGAAGTGTCCATAATAGCCAAACTTTGGAAAGAACCCAGATGTCCAATGACAGATGAATGGATGAAGAAGATGTGGTGTATATATATATATATATATATATATGCGCAAGGGAATAATACTCAGCCATCAAAAAAAAAAAAAAAAACCCTTACCATTTAGAACTACGTGGATGGGACTTATTATGCTAAGCAAACTAAGTCAATCAGAGAAAGACAATTACTATATGATTTCACTCATATGTGGAATTTAAGAAACAAAACAGAGGAGCATAGGGGAAGGAGGGGAAAAAGAGGAAGGAGAGGGAGACAAACCATAAGAGACTCCTAATTGTAGAAGACGAACTAAAGGTTCCTGGATGGGACTTGGGTGGGGGGATGGAGTAACTGGATGATGGGCATTAAGGAGGGCATGTGATGTAGTGAGCATTGGATATTATACGCAACTGATGAATCCCTGAACTCTACCTCTGAAACTAATAGTACGCTATATGTTAATTAATCGAATTTAAAGAAAATAAAATAATAAAAAAAATAAAGATAGCTATTCTGACAAGTATGAAGTGATACCTCATTGTGGTTTTAATTCACATTTCCCTGATGATCAGTGATGTGGAGGTATTAGCTAATGTTATGGTGGTAATCATTTTGTAATATAAATGTTTCAAATCATCATGTTGTATGCCTTAAACTTGCACAGTTGTATCTATCAATTATATCTCAATAAAGCTGAAAAAATGTAAATGATAAATAAGTTGTATTTTTAAATTATGTTGTTAAAATAACTGTAGCCAGTTTCCAGATGGCAGATAATATTCCAAAGATAATGAGTCTTTCTGACTTGGATTTTTGCTGTATTCTTCTCTAATCCCTGGAACTAAGTGATAGAGAATGATGTTTAATATGCCCTTCTGACACTCGTAGCAATAGACCCACCTTCCCTTATGCTATGCTCTGCTTTCCTGGGGTTGTACTCTGTAGGGACAAGGATCGTCATGCTTAGTCTTCACTAAGTAGAAACTTGAGACATGATGAAAGGAAATAATTTGCAAATAGAAACATAGCAGGTAGGAGAAAGAAGAGCAAAGATGAAACCCAGGGTGTATGCATCTTGCTCTGCAGGCAGTGCTGTGCTCTTATATGTTTAACAGAGCTGTAGGAGAAAAAAAAGAACATGATTAATTAATTGAAAGAGCAGAAACTAATGACTAGTGGGCATTCACTGGTTGACTTTGTAGTACTTTCCAGTCGTCTTCTCTTTTCTAAAAGAACTCTGAATTTCCTGCCTTGTAATTTTTTGGGCCTTATATTGGTCTGGATACTCCTGGAAACAAGCACGACACAAGGATTTTGGTAAAAGTAATTTAATTTAGAAGAAATACTGGTGGGAGAGAGAAAGGGAAAGTCAGTAAAAGGTGTGTTAACCAACCACCATGGAAAATGGAGCTCAATACCCCTGGGAAACTCTGGGCTACTCTTTAGAACACACCTGAGTTTTTCCAACTGAGACCTGGGATACTTATGTGCTCATTCCCTAAATCCATAGTCAAGGGCTGCTTCTTGGGGGCTTAACTCTGGAGCTTCTAGCTTGCTCGGCGCATGGGCCAGATACGTTCTTGTGGTCGAGAAGAAAGAAGGAAAAAAGCCAACAAGCAGAAGGCAGCAGGTACTTGCAGTGAGCATCTCGGAGGAGTAGACTGAGGGCTGAGCGGAGGTGTATGAGCACCAGCAGTGACTACCGCAGGGCTTGACTCATCCTCCATCTCAAGGGGGAGTCCCTGATGGTCTCAAAGCAGTCGGTACAGTCCGTCTGCTTGGACACTGTCATTGATTGGCTATTTGGACACATAAGTCAAACAGTCTATGTTAGACATGTGACTCAAATCCCAGACTTTAATTGGCTATTGCAATAGCTGACTCTCTCCATCAAGTACAAAGAAGCAAGAAGCCCTGGAAATTGCTGGCAGCCTTCTTGGGAGCAAGGAGAAGAACCATCTGAGCCTGAGGACTTGGTAGCTAAGACTGGAGAGAGAGAAATATGGTCCTGATCAAAGAAAATGGGTCCTGCATTAAGGTTTATATAAAAACCGAATCAATTGCCTGGGACTGCTGAAACAAAGCACTGAAAACTAGGTGGCTTGAAGTAACAGAAATTTGTTATCTGACAGTTCTGGAGGTCAGAAGTCTGAAATCACAGTGTCAGCAGGGCCAAGCTCTGTCTGGCTCCTCTAGGGGAGACTCTTCCCTTGCTTCTTCTAGTTTCTGGTATTTGCTGACAATCCTTGGTGTCCCTTGGCTTGTACATCCGTTTTTGTGCCTATCTTTTCCCTACCTGTGTTCACATCTTCTTCCTTCTGTCCATGTCGATATTCTCCCTCAGCCCCTTTGAAGGACATCAGTCATACTGGATTCAGATCCATCCTAATGACCTCATTCATTTTAATTTGTTTACCTTTCTAAAGACCCTGTTTCCAAGTAAGATCACATTCTGAGATGGTAGATTCAGGACTTCAACATATCTTTCTTAGGGGAGACACAATTCAATCCATAACAGAAACAAAACCTTTTTAATTTGATTAGAAACCACTCTGTTTTGGTTTAAGGGCATTTGGGTTGAGATCTTCTCTTTCCTCTTATGACATCTTAATAATTTTTTACCTGTGGCTATGGATAAAACAAAACCAAGCACATGGGGGCACTTATGTCCATGAGCTATGTGGTTGGCCTAATCACGATGTGTGAGTAAGCACTAGGATAAGAATCTACCCCCCTGAGGTGCTCAATATAAATTTCAAAAAGGGCCTCCATTCATCAATTCAATGTGTATTTCCTAAAATCCCCTTCTCCTATATATGTCAGATACTGTTCTAGGCATTGGGAATAGTGCTAAATAAAAAAGACATGCTTCTCTGCCCTCATGGAGTTTATACTTTAAATAGCAGAAACACATCATAATAAAAGTAATCTGTAAAATATAGGGTACATTAGATAATACTATAGGGACAGGGAGTATCAGAAGGCCTGAAATTTTAGGTAACACTGGGCAGAGAAGACCTCACTAGTAAGATGACATTTGCATAAAAACCCAAAGGAAGTGATCCTAATGAGAACATGGTATCCTAATGAGAACATGGTATCCTAATGAGAACATGGTATCCATTCTAAGCCTAACTGGAAGCATAAATGGATTAAAAGCCAGAAACACTTACTTGTAGAGGGGATTATAGCTAGAAGCTTTTTGTTTAAAGAGAATTTGTTTTTTTTTCCACCTGGTCCATCTTGGACACCTGGAGAGCTCTATAAACTGTTGTGTCTGTAGGAAATTACTTGTGACAAAAGTTGAGTCCCGCTCATAACCCATGATAAGCTAAATGTGCCTTTAAAAGCTGAGACAGTTCTTACGAGCCATTATGAGCATTCTCCCTGAATTCAGGGTTCAAGTCCTAGAAAAAGAACGAGAAGGACCAAATCTGTTGTAATGTCTCTTGGGGTTTATTATTTTTAACAGCAAAATATTAATTTTCTAAAATATTCAAATGTACAAGGTGTGGCTTGAAGGCCCAGGACTGATTCCACAAGCATCCTCTGAAAATCCATTGTATTTCTTCTAGTTGTAGTATTATAAGGTCTTTTGGGTGGGTAACAGGTATTGAACATGCTTTAGACCTGGTTAAATACACTCTTTATACAAATAAATAGTGCTCCAAAATTAATTGAAAAGGATGATTTGTCACTTTGCTAGCTGGTGTCATTTAGCACAACCCCAAATTAAGACAGCAGCCATCAGTTATATAAACAAAGCATTGACTCTGGTGCAGGTTGTAAACAGAATTAGGCTCTACTGAATTGTTTATTGCTTTTGGATAGTAGCTACACGAATAGTAGATGATTATGAGTTTCCTATATCCATGATGGCATTGATAATCAGTGTTTAGATACTTGGCTAGGAAACTTCAAAAGTGTCCCTTTCTGTAGGCAAAACCAAGTTACAGGAATTTATAAATGACATGGATTATTAAAGGCTCAACTTACGATGCTAAAAGAGACCCCAGAATTCAGAGGCATAAAGAGACAAGTGGGCTTCTCTCTGATGTAAGTCTAGGGACAGGTGAGCAGTCCAGGGTAGACAGATGGGTCTACTATCTGAGGTCACCCAGGACTAAGTTTCATCTATCTTATGATTCTGCCATTGTTAGGTTGTTGTCCTCATCTCCCTGCTGCAGCTGTCTCAGCACCACTATGTTTGCTTTCCACCCTTTAGGAATGGGAAGGAACAAGTAGAGGAGAGGCAGCCTCATTTTAATGACACAACCTGGAAGTTGTACACATCTCTTCAGCTCACACCCAGAGCCTAGTGGCAAGGGAGGCTGGAAGCATCCCCAGCTATGTGGCCTTGTTCCTTGCTGAAATCCTGGGGTTCAGTTACAAAGAACAAAGATTAGAATGGATATCAGGAGACTATTAGCTTAAGTAAGAGTGCTGTGGTTTCCCTCATGAGAAGGGATGAAATTTGGACTCTTAAGGGCTGATAAAACTTTGGGAGGCATTCATTTACTTAACAATCACCAGGTACTGAGGATATGATGTTTTTCTCATGGTCATGTGGTCTAGTTTGAAAGATAGGCAATCAAATAGAAAATAATAATATATGCAGATGTGCCATGGGGGAGATATGAATACTGCACAGACACAGAGCCGAAGAACCCAACCTAGTCCAAGGACAGAAGGACCATGATGGTTCCCAGGGTTGATTGATGCTGGACTGAGACTTCTGTGCAAGGTCCTGTTTGGGTGGAAAGGGAAATTGTTCCAAAGGTGGGAATCAGAGACATGGTGTAACCTTAATGAATCTTCCAAAGACAGAAGTCATTTACAAGGCTGCTGCTGGAAGAAACCTTAACCTGAAGTAGGAGCTAAAGGGAAAGCTATGTAGAATTTATCCAGAAAGGAAGAAGGATTACTGAGCCAGGAGGAGATTTTCTTGGCACCAGTCATGTAACAAAGTATAGAATCGTGATGAGCCCCAGATTCTGGGTCATCTGTAGTGTTTTGAAACATGGACCTGGTTATTGTTTGGCTGCAGGCACCAATAAATCAATCAAACTTTTCATCAAGAATTAGAATATTCCTATAATTCCCCATTAATCACGTCTTTTGGAAAGGTAGGAAGTGGTAGGAATCACATCTGTTTGGTTGTTTGGCACCAAAATATTAGCTCTCCTAGTGTTTATCTGGTGTTTCTTTATTAAAAAATGTTGTAAGTTTGAACTATGATGAAATATATTTTATGTGGAGAGTTGTTTTTGGGAATGGATAGCAAATTGTCCTGAAAAAAGAAGGGTGGGGGATATTGCAAGATAATGATTGGGTAGGAATGGGGGAACTTACTTCACAGTCATTGCTAGTTTAGAAAAATGTCTCATTTTGTCCTACACCGGAACTGGTATTTCCTTTTCGATGTACAGATTTTATTAGGTTTTGCTTTAACTGCAGGTTCTGAGTTGCTGGATGCTTCTAATTTTACCTTTCTTAAGATTATTGATTTATAGGCACCTATCGAGTGCTTATTATGTTGAAGTGTTGTTAGGTATTGCCAGGAGTTGCAGGCTTTGGGTGTTGCTAGGTGCTAAGCATTAGGGCCGTGACAGTGAAAAAGGCAGATTTAGTTCCTGCCAAAATAGAGCACAAGGGTGGAAACTGAGGCACACCACTCATCAGCTTACTTCTGAAATTCTGTGTGTCTCTGTCCTGTTATTCATCCTCTCTTCTATTAAATTCCTTAGCTATAGTGAGAATAAGCATAGTGCTTTTTTACCCCCTTTCACTCTTCATTTGTACCCTCTGGCAAAATTCTCCCATATCCAGTTCTTTCACTGCCGCTGAGACATGACTCATCTTTGACAAAACCAAGTATGGAATACATCTAAGACTGTTTTGAGAAGGATGATTCTGAAAGTATTTGCTAGAAGGAGGGATGTCTTCCCCACTATAGACCCTCCATGTTTTTACTCACAAGATAGAAACTTAGGTATCCTTTGGAATACCATGACCAGCTGAGGCCATTTCCACTGTCTGCTACTTTTTAGAGACATGCTGAATGGAAGAATGGAATATAGGAAAGTATCTTTGCCCAGCATCTGATGGGAATAATGGGATGGAATGGGTCTCAACATTAATTGAGGTATGTGCTAGGTGCTGTGTTACCTATATTACCTTGTTTAGTATGAAGAACAAGTTAACAATGAAGATGAGTAGGTTGAGGTTGAGAGATGCTCAACAATAGAATGTAGAGGCTGGATCCAAACCAACCTATCTCAGACTCCCATGTCTGGGTTGCCTTCCATTAAGATGTTTTTCCTTGAGCCAGTGAAATCCAGATACCTAGTGAGTCTGGTTGGGTTAGCCCTGCTCCTTTCAGGAATCCAGGTGAGTCTCAGCTGTTCGAAAGAGCAGACTCCTCCAAGGCTGGGGCAAAATGGGACAGATTTGAGCTGAGAAAGGAAGTTGGCTGGAATAGCGTGTGGCTCAAGCTGCTGTCTTACTGGCGAGAACAGACCGTTTTTGTTTAGCAAAATGATTGAAGTTCATCTTTTTTTCATTTGGGCCTTAGAGATACCAATAAAACATTATTATTATTTTTTTATTTCTGGGGTTTGGAAAGTTGTTCCAAATTTATATCCAGTTCAGATCTGCAGAGAAGTCTGTGTGATCACCTTACACGCAGCAGAATCCGTCCTCTCCCTGTGCACTGCGCTCTGATGATCTGACTGTGGGTCTCCAGAGGCAGGGACTGTAACTCAGTCATTGTGGAATCCTCAGTGCCCAGCACCCCATGTCTGGCATACCGCACAGCAAATGTCCATTAAAATGAACTGGTATCCCCATGTTTCTTGTCTGTAACTAAAGGAAGCAAATTTAAATTTGAATAGACAAATGTCAGTTATTTCCAACTCTGTTCCTGGGGAAAGAGTGGGCTTGATTGACTTTTAGTTTTACCTGCTCTTACCTGTAAGGTTGGTATTCTCTTTGTGCCATAACCCCACCTTCTTTAGGGGAAAGCCCTCTAACTGTGTCGCACAAATTCTCTGTCCCACCCTTAGTATTTGACCAAAGAATTCGAGAAGTGGGTAGTAACACTTGTAACATGACCATTTTATCTGTGACTATTAACTGCCAACTTTCCCGAGCAAATAAGGAAATTTGAGGAGAAATTGGGGAAGTCATAGTATTCTTGAAATATATTAAGTTTGGAGAGCCATTGTAAAATGGCTAACTTTTCCCTAGCACAGGATGAACAGAAAGAAGCACATGAATGAGGACAGCTGCTCTGTGGTCTGAGTGGGTCTATTTGCATTTTCACTGTTAGGGTCACTATGGCCTTTTTACTAATGTTGGTAATGCTCTAGTGGTTAGTTTCAATGATTTTCTTTATTGTGATTTGCAGATCAATCTCCTACGTGGTTGTTCCATTTAACCTGTATTCCCTAGGTTATTTCTTAAAGCAATTTATTGAACATTATCCTAAATTGAACTGCATTTACTATCCCTTGACCCAATTACTTAAGTGGTCCACATCCATTTGATTTTGATTGTCTGCTCTCTTGCTCTTTGCTTTCCCTCTAATTTTACTATCAGTTGCAAAGGAGATTATTTAGTTCTGGTGTCCTTCCCTTTCCAAAACACTCTGTGTTTGAGCAGTACAACTCATAAAAGCAGCTGTTGTAATTTGAAAAATCCCAGTTCTTCTATCTGAGTATGGTTTATTTCAACAATTCAATTTAACAAAGATTTATGGAGTGCCTCGTTTGTGATAGGACTCAGCAAAGAGCTATCTGCTTGCCCCCTTTGGAGTGAGTTTTTTTGGAGTGAGTTTGCTAGGCAGAGATCTCTGGTCTCTGAGCAGGGTGTCTTAGCTCTGGATCCTGTCAGATGGTTTTCCAACACCAGCTTCATCCTCTGGGTTCCTTTCAGCACTCCTTTCCCAGTGCATAACAAACATCCAGCAGGTTAGTTGGCTGTAACCATTTGTATGTTTGTAATTTCTAATTCATAATCAAGCCCTGTTTCTTCAAGTGTTCTTCTGTTATAGTCCTTAGAATAGTTTCTACTCTTTGTCTAATAACATTTGTGTAATATGGTAGGTCTTGGTTTATATCTTGAATTATAGTAAAAAAAATTTAAAAAGTCCATATCAATATGATTTTCTCTTTCTATCCTTAGGATTTTCTCTTTAAACTTCTGAACTCAAGGGAGATTCACCGTCTTCCTTCATTTCTCCTAACTCTTGTAAACCAACACTTGTGTTTTTATTGGCCTGAAACTTGTTTAAGTAGAGCCAGTGGTAGGAATGGAAGTGGCTTTCTTTGTGAAACCTCATTATTTATACTGCATAAGTAAAGATATCTTTAAAGAGGGCTCCCTTTTGGTCTCTTCTGCTTTCTACCCTGGTGTGAAAGTGACATTTTGCTAAGCTTCTTCATTACTTGCTAATACCCACGTCCATCTTGTGAGGTCAATGCTGTTGTTGCCAATTTGCTGCTTAAATCCCATGATGACCAATTCTCCACTAACCCACGGAGAGCCTAGTCACAGGTGGAGTTCTCCTCGCCTGCAGCGCCCCACCCTATGGAGTCCCAGTCAGTACAAACAGGATTTAACCTGTTCTCTTGAGGAATAGAGAAGATCTTGTCTAAAGCCACTTAGTAGCTCAGTAGTTGAAAACCCAGAAATTCCAGATTTGGGGATATTTGCTCTGATCATTCAACCGTGCCATAGTTCAAGCCGTAGGTTATATTTTGAGTGACAGCAATTTGATTCAACCATGACATTGAGCAGGAGATTGAATTACCAGAGTGTCGAGTTTACTGAAGGGAAAGACAAAACAAAGTAGGAGAAATGGTAGCAATGGAGAGAGGCAGAATTTGGTAGCAGAATGGAAGGAAATGGAATTAGTCTGTTATTTGAAAGAGCTGGGACTATGGGGATTATGTTAACTATCCCATCAAGTGTTTTTTCTATAAGTTATGTACAATTCAGTTTTTTTGTGAAATACTTTCTTGTGTTTCAGCAAAAATAAGATCCTGCTTCTTAGCCAAAAAGAAAAAAAAAAGACATAGTTAAAAAGAAATCTTTATGTCTTAAAATATGACCTTTAGTCTTAGAAATGCTTCTCCTTTCTCTTCCTTTCTTTTCCTTTCCTTTCTTGGATTTCTGTGGCAAATGAAAGAGAAGGGTTAGACTACCCTCATTTTATATCTGCTTGTTTTCCTGGTAGTATCTGGATTCCCCTGGACTTTCTTATTGGTGTGAGGATGTGGCCATTTGTCAAATAACTGAAGGAAATATGACTTTTTTTGTTTGAGGCTGTATTGTATTCCAAAAGGAAATGTGGCTCTATTACAAATTTGCTGTATAAGCTTAAATATCTGGGCTCTAATACAGCTGTGTTCAATAAAGGGGTGTTTTGAACATCAGGTACTAAATGTTCTTTTTATGGAATATGCTGTTTCTCTCCATTTGAGATCCAAAACTTTGTGTAAAAATATACTTCACTAAAAGATGGATTCCCTCCTCCAAGAATTAAAGAGGAATACCTAATGTAAATACTTACTCTGATGTGAATAATTTCATCCTTGGCTGTTAAGAAGCTCTTAAAAAATGTTCATTTGAAGGCTTTCAATTCATCTTGTGTGCAAAATACAATGTTTCAAAACTTCCCAACCCTCATGTCTGGTTGCAGTATATTTGATGATCAGAGATCAATTTTCACTATTCATTCTGTCAGCTAAACACATTTCCCCCTCAATCTGTTTGTCTCAATAGAATGAGACTGGCTACTTTTGGCATTTGGCATTTGTGATAGTAGTTTGTATTTTTTTCCAGATGACTTTAGTTTATATGTCAGCACTATGTACATAGAGCTCTATTTTTTTTAAATATAGCAGAATTCAGTCTAGCCCTTTTATATAGAAGAAAATAAAGCCATATGGAAAGATTTCATTTTTCAAATGTACTTTTAGCAGACAGAAATTTTAAATTCAGCTTTTGTAAAAAGCAGGTTGAGTTTGTTTCATGTCATTCTCACTGTTGACTCTGAGTCTGAAGAGCATTGCACTGACTCTTGGCTTTGCATCATGCACAGTATCTCTTGCCCTTGTGTTTAGACAGATGTGAAGAGAAAGGGGGACTTGGGCAGATATTTTGGATAGCCAAAGTCAGATGTTCTTGGAAACTGATGCAATCTAGGTTTCAGAAGAGATTGTAAGTCCCCAAAGACCTTTATTGGTTCCACAGTGAGGCGTTGTGGGGGTGGAGGGGGTGGGGGAGTGGAGCTCAAGCCAGGCAATGGCATCTGCAGCCCCTGATGGATTGACACTTACAGGCCGGCTAAAACGGAAACCACTTTTCCAAGATAGCTGGACTGCCTTCATTTGGAGGTCTTACTACTTTGTAGAATTTGAAGAAAACTCTCATGAAATCACGGAATAAAGATGTCAGCCAAGAAATATCCTGGAAGACATCTGCCCTATGTATGTAATAATCAGCTATTTGAAAAACAAAAGCATACGCAGTGTAGCTTGTAATCTGCACTTTGCTCGAGAAAGGTAATGGTTGTGAATGGAAAAACATCCGGGTCTCTTTAAAGTACCACGCCCCATACTCATCTATGAATGTATAATTGTTGATTGCAGTCGGCCATGGTCAGGTGGCATCTTTTCTCACTTCAGGAATAGGATGAAACGGGTTGAAGCTTCTGAGGACATGTTGTCATAGATAGATGTTCTAAGAGGAAAAACAGATTCCATTGGGAAGGACCATAAAGGGGAGCATTAGGGCAGATTTTCCTTACCAGTGAGCTGTTCTGGCTATTTAAATAAGAAGGTGGCTTGGAAACTATGGAAAAAGCTAGATAAGCATATTCAGGAGTGTTTCTTAACAAAGTGATTGGCAGCAAGTATAGATTCATATGAAAGATTCAATAAAAATATGAATTGAAAGCAGCTGCAAAGTTCTTAAAATCAAGTAAGGTGGGACAGTATATTCTTATTTTTAGCTATTTCATTCTTTTGGATTCTTTTTATTTGGTTCTCTAATGGTTCATAAATAAGGCCTTTGAGCTTTTTATTTTATTTTTTGTAAATAAAATGTAAAATTTTGATATGTCATAGTATGTCTCCCATTGGTAGTCTTAGTATCTAACATAGGAAATTTTAAATTTCAGGTTGCAAGTGATTTGTGAGTGGGAGGATATAATTTGTGGTTTATGACCAGTATTTTTTCTTAATGTTTTACTGAAATATGGTTTACATACAGAAAAGTACACACATGGTTTGATACATTTTCATAAATTGAACCCCCCACCCCCATAGCCAGCATCTAGATCCCTAGATCAAGAGGCACCAGGTACCTAGAAACTCCCCCAACCATGACTCCTTCAAATCACTACCCCTTCAAAGGTGTCCCATTGTCCTGACTTACCACAGCACGGATTACTTTAGGCTGTTTTGAACTCTATATAAGTAGGATCGTACAGTATGAACTCTTTTGTGTCTAACATTATGTGTGGGAGATTCATCTACATTATTATAGACAATGGTACTGCTCCATTGTGTGAATATACCAGCATTTATTTACCTGTTCTACTGTTGATGAGCCTTTGGGTAGTTTCTGATATTTGGTATTATGAACATTTCTTTTGTTCATATTACTTCTGTGACTATTCTAAACAAGTCTATGGTGGACACATGTACTCATTTATCCTGAGTATATACCTAAGAGTGAAATTGTTGGGTCATTTGATATGGTATATTGCACTTTAGTGGATCCTTACCAGAGAATTTGCTGAAGTGGTTGTACCAGTTTAGGGCTGACTAGAATAGAAGAGAAATAGGATTGAACTGAATGGAATGGAGAAGAAAATGGAAGCCTGCATCACATAATTAGTGGTAATTATTGTTTTTCTGAACTTTCATTTCAATTATATAGATATTTATGTTTGTACTAAATCTCAGTATGAAATATACCCACTTTTTTCATGAGTTTCCATAAAAGAAGTTTAAGAAGCATTTGTCTGATATTAAGGCTCAAGTACAAACAATTCTATTGACTGTATTACTTTATGAGGAACAGAAATTGCCCTGGTGTACTAGAATACTAGAAAAGGCATTGTAGAGAATAGGGAAATTGTAAGATCTTTTAGGATCATGATCAACTTTCAACAATAATAATATTTAGAAATACGGTGTGATAAGAGCTACACAGGGAAATGAAAGCATAAGATTGAGTAATCATTTATGATTTTGAGACATTCAGAACAGCAATTTGGATAATTTCACATGATCACTTCTAGTCTTGGATACTGAGAGTGCTTGTGGAGTGTGCTTCAAAAAACCTTTCCTCACAGATGGTTCCAGCTTACCCGGTTCCTCAACCAGGGGAATCAACCACTCCTTAAGTCCAATGCAAAGGGCTAATTCCATTATAAAACACAAAATGTATAGCTCACATACAAAACATATTTATCTGAGTTTCCTGATTAATCTCCCAAAATGGTTAGGGCTCAATAAACAATGTAACAGGCATCATAAGAAAGTAATATAGTTGACTGCCTGAGACTGTGTCCTGGCTCTACTATTTATTACCTATCCTTCCTTCCTTTCTTCTTTTCTTCCTTCTTCCCTCCCTCCTATCCTCCTTCTTTCCTTCTTTCCCTTCTAATTTCCTTCTTCACACCCTTCTCCTCTTCTGTTCCCCTCCCTCCCTGCCTCTCTCCCTCCCTACCACCCTGCCTCCCTGCCTTCCTTCCTCTTAAAGTTCGGGTTATAAGTATGGCATCTGTTGCATAGTGTGGTTTCATCTTTTAGGCTTATGGTTCTATTAAAAGTGTGAATATGATCATTCCCTTGCTTAATATCTTTCAGTGTTCCCATTGTCATTACAGAAATTTCTTTATGTGCTTTACAAGACCCTCTGGCCCCACCTTACTTCTTCAGGTCTGTTGAGTGACATTGCTCCTTCTTTTCAGCCATATTGAATTCCATTTGATTCTTTGAATATGCCAAACTCTATTTTTAAGGACTTAACCTTGGGAAGTTCCCTTTTCCCTTTTTCTGCCTGGCTCATCTTTCAGTGCTCATCTTAGATGACTTTTTCTCCAGGTGGCTTTTCCAAAGTGTGAATTATTTGCCCTTACTTCTGTTGATTCTTGCTGTTTTCTATATGTGCTATATAGTATTTTTTCCTCACTGGATGCAGGCTCTCTCAGAGCAAGGACAGTGTCTTTCTCATTCATCTTTGTATCTTTAAAACGATGTTCATTGAGTCAATCATAAACCCAGGGGTATTCTCTGAAAGGTTGTAATTTTTATTTTCATCTTTCTACTTTTGTGACTGATTTTTCTGTGGTGAACATACATTATCTGTCTTTTAAAATTGTGAACATTTTGAAATGAGCTAAATATAAAAAAATAAATTAAAAAATCAGATCACTATAGGAAAAAGAAAAAGGGTGGCAACACTGTGAGCCTGATATCTGTGCCTAGTTTACAAGGTGATAGAATTAAGGGTCCTCAGTTGTTGCTCTCCCAAGTTATTGGGATTTAGGGTGTGGAGATTATAGGGTCCAGCCTATTAAAAGCAGGTGGAATTAGAGAGGAAATGAGTTATAGTTAAGGAGGGGGAGGATTATTTAGGGGAGACAGATGGGACCAGCTGTGTGTGAAAGTTTCTTGGAAAACTGGAAGAAAATAAAAAGCTTCCAAGTATAAGAAAAATAAGAGCTGTAGAACCAGGAAATAGAAGAAAATGCTAAAGGAATAAAAAGTACAAAGTTTAACAGAGAAAAGAGGGACAAAGGAAAGAAAAGAAGAAAGGAATAGGGCTCAGGAGGGGAAAAAATGTATCTGAAAGATATTTAGGGAATAGGTTGGGAAGGAACAGAAAGTTAAGTCCTGCCCAGTGCAGGACATCTGGGCTCCTGCTGGTAGTAGATCTGCTTTGCTCAGCCCTCCAGGTGCAGCTGTCAGAGCCACATGGTCCTGCAGGGATTTCTGAAAAGTCCCCTTCAGGTCACTCTTTTCTTCGGGAGGTTTTGTCTTCCAAACTTAAGTGCACTGGGCCTCTGGTCTGAGCCATTTATTTACATTTTGAAATGTGAGCATTCCATGTGAACTTTCCCTACCCTGCTGGATCTGTGTGCCTGGGACAAAAGACATGACTTAGCTGTCAGTACACTGAAGTATGCAGCCTGCCTGTAGGTCAGGTCACAGGCAAAGCTGTTTAAAACGTATGGGGCTCCTCTCGGGAGACAGCTGTGTGTCCATGCAGCATTTGTCAGCTGTGCTAAAGATGGAATTGAGGACAGAAAGGAATATCCAGAAGAATATTATATGAATGGAAAGGTGCCATGAAATGTTTGAAACTGGTGTGAAGTCAGGTTTGAAGTGTTGAGGTCAGAGGGTAAATTCCCTTTCCTGTGGAGCCCAAGTCATTCTCTGGCAGAATTTTGGAGAGCTAGTTGTGGTAGGTACAAAACGGCTACCCTGAGACTCACTCACCATGAGTCTTCCGGCTAGTTTACCATGATGAAGGCTGTAGGTCAGAGTCCGGTGGTGAGCATATTTCCTTGGGCATAGGAGAAGGTAGTATTTGTACTGTATCATTTGTTCCTTATCTTACCATAGATTCTACTTTTAATAAAGGATGGTTGGTCTTGAAAATGCATACTCTTGGCCACTGTCCAGTGAGTCTGCCCAACGGAATTGACCTTGAAGGTGAAAAGGCTAAGACAGGTGGTTAAATTGACTTCATTGTTTCTGGGGAAGAACTTAACTTTCATGAGATGATTATATTCAATATATGGAACAACATGGGGTGGGTAAAGCAAAATTTGCTTTCCCTTGTGGCCTTGAATTTATTTATGAGACTGTAGAGATTATTGTTGAGTTTGGTTGTTAAATTTGTAAACAATCATGGGAAGTAGAGTTAGGCAGAGCTAGGATGGCCGACTGGCTCCAGGGACCTCTCCTCTTCTGTCTTTGGCATGGGTTGCAGGCAACTTTCCACTTTTTGGTATTGCTGTCCCATTGGAATGATTATTTTATGATGCACTGTGGAAATGATTATGTTTGAAGATATGCTCATATGGAAAATATTGAGGCTCATTCATGTCTCTGTCTTCAGGAAACAGTTGTGATGTTGTGGATATGACACGGATTAGGAAGTGAGATAGTTCTAGTTTCAAATCTGGGCCTCTCACATACTTACTGGAAAACCTCGGATGGTTTGTTTAACCTTCTGGGTTCAGTTTCCTTACCTGTAAGATGAGGATAATATTTATCCATGCAATTGTTGTGAATGTTGAATAAGAAAATGTATTTATGTTAGGGTTCTTAGTTTGCAGACAGCAGAACTTGTTTTTACTGACTGAAGCAGAAAGATAGTCATTTATTAAGGGATATTAGCCCAAAGAATCACTGGAAATGCAGAAAAATGTCCTCTAGGCTGGGCTTCCAAGAATAACACTGCAAAACTGGCCTGCCAAGAGAGATGCTTCCACAGTGAGTCCCAGAATCAGACTGCCTCTGCTCTGGTCAGAAACTGATAAATCAAATCTGTCATTGCTGTTGCTGGTCCTGGAAGAGACAAATGCTTCCATCTTTGCACTTAACAGAAGAACTGGCCTCATCCGAGTACCTTCCACATCTCCTTGTGCACGTCTAGTCTTAATATGCTCTGCTTCGAAGGGTTATGGCCCTTTTTACGAAGGTTACTTCCATTTTGCCTTCTGATCTCTTGTTGCTACCTTGTTACCCAGAATGGCTTTCCTTCTGTTTTCTACCCATCAAAATCCTAGTGACGTTAAAGGCATAAATACAGTTCTGTTCCACGTGTCACAGAATTAAGTCATCTCTCTCTCCTTCAAGTTTTTAAAATGATCTCTGATTATCCTCACTTCTCGGATACTGTTTGTTATTTTAAAATTTTATCATGTGATTTTTAAAATCTGCTCTCCTCAGCTAAACTGTTAATTGTCTTGATAGCAAAGATATATACACAATTTAGTCATCTCTGTAGCAATGAGCACATGGTATATATTCAACAAATATTTGCTGACAACAGAACCACCAGACTGTTAACATACTTAGACCTGGCGCTATTAGGAACTATAAGGGATGCCTTGATGAGCCTCACAGTCTCCCTTTGGGACTGAAGGACTTAGTCTGCCAGCTGCAGACTAACTACAGAACTTGGGACAGTTCAGAAGGGGCCATCCCTGCTTCAGAGGTCCCTTTGGGGTTGGCGGAGGTGTTTGTTGAGACTACGTCCCCAACTGTCTTCTCCCTCTGTCCCATTTCTGAGCCCTTTCTCTTCCTTAGGGGCTGATCTTGAGAGCACTCCTCCATAAAACTTCCTACATACCACTCTCAGGCTGTATTTGTGGGAACTCAACCTGCTATAGAAACTGGGATAAGATGAAAGCAATAAACAATTTGAAGGCTCTGAGCTGGGTTTCATGTGTTTGAAAAAAAAAAAAAAAGAAGTTGTTCAGATTTTGGCAGGATTTTTTATGCCTACAAATTTGAAATCAGGGGCATGTAATTATTACATTTTCAATTGGTAATCCTAAAAACATTTATAACTAAGGTGTGTCTTTTCATTCAGGTAGGATATCTGTCACTCTATTCAGAGTGATACATAAATCCACAAAAAGGTCAGTTTTAACATGTATGTTTTATTTCTTCTTTGCAGAAATTTTGAAAAATTACTAATGGGTCCTGCTTGGTGGACACTGAATATATCATAATGTTGATAAAATACTTACTTATTCGAGTGTTCAAAATGAATTAAAAAAAAAACAAATGAAGTAAAACAAACATAACAGCATAAATTTGTTTAAAAATTAATGGAATTTTCAGCAATTCCTGTCAATTTGATAGAAGCTATCTTTACTAACTTCATTGTTTTACAGTGAGAATTATGTGTTTGGGAAGGTATTAACTGTTACAGCGCTTCTATTGACAGACAGGACTATGTTTTTATACTACGTAATTATACTGCATGTGTAACATGGCTATTCCCCCAGGTTCAGAGTCATACAGCTAGAAGCAATCTTAGATTTTATCCAGTGAGTCTGTGTCTCTTAGCTCACATATAAGGTTTATAAAGGAGATGGAAAAAAATATGTCCAGAGTCAAGGTCAGTCTAGTAACTAGGCCCCATAGCTAATCCCAGGATCTTCAAAGTCCATTCTGTGTGTGATAGTCCCTTTCTGCGTCTGTCTTTTGGGGATTATTTGGGTGAATTACCTCTTCGAGCCGAAGGATGATTTTTCTTGCTTGCATTTTTTTAATGCTGTGTGCAAAAACAATTGGAGCATTCAGATCAGAGTGTCTGAATTCCACAAAGTAATAAAAACTCAAACAAGTTTAATTCACTCAAGAGATTGATTTTTTTTTTTTTTGGCCTCCATAATACCCAGCTGATGAATTGACAGAAATATTTATATCTCAAGTTACTGTTGTACCTGTTAGGAGGACATGCTTGACATGAACAAATACAAAGGAAATGGAGGTGAGGCAATATTCTTCTCTACCTTAAATGTAATTAAGTTTAATTCAAAGGCTGAGAAAGAAAAAAAAAGATAGATTTTTTAAGAGATTTTTTTTTCAGTGTTCCAAAATTCATTGTTTATTCACCACACCCAGTGCTGCATGCAATACGTGCCCTCCATAATACCCACCACCAGGCTCACCCCAGCCCTCACTGCCCCCTCCAAAACCTCCAGTTTGTTTCTCAGAAACATTGAGCACTGGGTGTGGTGAATGAACAATGATTTCCCTCAACTCACTTCTCCTCTCCATCTCCCAGGGTCCTCTGTGTAATTCCTTATGCTCCACAAGTAAGTGAAACCATACGATAATTGACTCTCTCTGTTTGACTAATAAGTCAAACAACATTATGCGCTGAGCTTAATTAATCTCTTCTAGTCCCATCCATGTTGATACAAAAGTTGGGTATTCATCCTTTCTGATGGAGGCATAATACTCCATAGTATATATGGACCACATCTTCCTTATCCATTCGTCTGTTGAAGGGCATCTTGGTTCTTTCCACAGTTTGGTGACTGTGGCCATTGCTGCTATGAACATTGGGGTACAGATGGCCCTTCTTTTCACTACATCTGTATCTTTGGGGTAAATACACAGTAGTGCAATTACAGGGTCATAGGGTAGCTCTATTTTTAATTTCTTAAGGATTCTCCACACTGTTTTCCAAAGTGGCTGCACCAACTTGCATTCCACCAACAGTGCAAGAGGGTTCCCCTTTCTCCACATCCTCTCCAGCACTTGTTGTTTCTTGTCTTGTTGGTTTTGGCCATTCTAACTGGTGTAAGGTGGTGTCTCAATGTGGTTTTGATTTGAATCTCCCTGATGGCTAATGATGATGAACATTTTTAAATGTCTGTTAGCCATTTGTATGTCTTCTTTGGAGAAGTGTCTGTTCACATCTTCTGCCCATTTTTTAACATGATTATCTGTTTTGTGTGCATTGAGTTTGAGGAGATCTTTATAGATCTTGGATATCAGCCCTTTGTCTGTAGTGTCATTTGTGAATATCTTCGATATCAGCCATAGCAACTTCTTTCAAGATATGTCTCCAAAGGCAAAGAAAACAAAAGCGAAAATGAACTTTTGAGACTTCATCAAGATCAAAAGCTTCTGCACAGCAAAGGAAACAGTCAACAAACAAAGAGGCAACCCACAGAATGGGAGAAAAAGATACATTTTTAAAGTGTCTTCTACTCTTTTCCCTGTCTTCTCCCCCACATTAGCTTTTTGCATCAACCTGGCCTGCTCAGACCCACGAACCTATCTATGGCTTGCTCCTCTCGCTTGAGGTTGAGAGTATAGAAAACATCAATTTGCTGTAGGACCTCTGTGAGGCTATGTTTCTAGATTTGTTTAGAAATTTGGAATAGTTCAGGGGTGCCTAGGTGGCTCAATTGGTTAAGTGGCTGCTTTCAGCTCAGGTCATGATTTCAGGGTCCCGGGATCAATCTTCACATCGGGCTCCCTGCTCAGCAGAGAGCCTGCTTCTCTCTCTCCCTCTGCCTGCTGCCCTGCTTGCTTGTGCTATCTCTCTGTCAAGTAAATAAATAAAATCTTAAAAAAAAAAACAAAAAAACTTGGAATAGTTCAGTCTTCTAGTGGGAGAGCCTTGTCTGTCAGATTAACCTGGAACCAGAGACAGAGGAGTGGTAATTGGACCCCAAGTAAATGGTGATTTAGCTTTTATTTGTCTAATTTGCTTCTCCATAGACAGCCCAGTGATCATATAAATATTTTGGCCATATTTGATCATCTTCAGGAATTAAATCTACCATCTACTGTTCTCTTACCTCTAAAAAGTTCAGGGCTATCCAGACTGTTTTCCTGTAATCCGTGTAACAAACCAAACCTGAAAAAGCAAAAAGAAGTAATGACTATACATAGCGATTTTTTAAAAAGATTTTATTTATTTGACAGAGAAGGAGACAGACAGAGATGGAACACAAGCAGGGGGAGTGGGAGAGGAAGAAGCAGGCTTACCACTGAGCAGGGAGCCCAATGTGGGGCTCAATCCCAGGACCCTGGGATCATGATCAGAACTGCACATGCTTAATGACTGAGTCACCGAGGCACCCCTATACACAGCCATTCTAAGAATAAACTCAATATTTGCTTCCAACAACATTTAAGGTATCAATATCTAAATTCTTTTATTGGAGTTATAATACATTTTGGGTTGTTTTGTGGCTTTCTCTGACTTCCTCACCCCGAACAGATCTTGCTTATAAATTTTATGCATCAGATGCTGGAAGCTTAGTTTCTAGACCCTGATCCTCTAGTGACAACTACCTTATTAAATATAATTAATTTCTTTAAGGTGAACCAAATGTCAGCATGAAACTGCAGTTGCAGCCTATCTTGGGAAGGACTCATTCCCTGGTTCTCATGTGATGATTTTGTAATTATTTTTGTTTCCCAACAATCGTTGATTATTGGTAGGTAGATCATCTCTGACATGCCAGTGAGAGAGTATATGGGTCCAAGTAGAGACTCCTTCTGACAGTTTTCAAAGTTTTAACTTTTATTGGTAATACTCTGTTATATTCAGAGATTGGCATTGTGCATGGGGGGTCTTGTATTTGTACTTGTCTCATTGTTACACAAATCACAGAGGCCAGGTCTGTATTCTTACTACTAATACTACTACGGTGGCCATTTACCGAATGATGACTAGGTGCTAGTCATTGTGTAGACGTTTTGTATATACTTTTAAAGACATTTTTAAAAGGGATTTTATTTATCCATTTGAGACAAAGAGCTACAGAGAGAGAGAGAGAGAGAGAGAGAGAGATCATGCACATGAGCAGGGGGAGAGGCAGAGGGAGAAGGAGAAGTAGATTCCCCGCCGAGCCAGGAGCCCAATGGGAAGCTCAATTCCTGAAGCTCGATCCCAGGATGCTGGGATTATGACCTGAGCCGGAGGGAGACACGTAACCATCTGAGCCACCTAGGCATCCCTGTATATGTTATATTTAATGTTTTCTGTAACAGTGCAAGTTAGGTATTATTATATCCATTTTATCTATGAAAAACCTGAGGCTAGGAGAAACGAAATAACTTATCCAGCCAGTTCCGCTGGGTTCAAAGCTCTTAATTTTTCATTTTTTTTCACTAGGAAAATAATATCTGTGTGATGCAGATAATTTGGAGATGGATTAATCTGCCCATTTTCCATATAATAGTTTAATGCAGAAATATTCTGCTTTCCTTTTATTTTTCCTAAATGCCATGAATTAATCCCCTTTGTCTTCAGAACCTATCATGGTAGTTGTAATACTTAAAATCATAGGCTGTCTATGGTAGTGGTAAAGTACGCCTGGGTTTGAATCCTGTCTCAGCCATTTCCTAGACCTTTCACCCAGGTGAGTCGCTTGGCCCAATGCCCAGGGAGTTCTGCAACCTAAACTGCACCTTAGCTTTCTCCTGCCTTGAAGTTAGGGGGCTGGGCTCTCATACTCCCTTACCAGTCAACCATTGGCCAAAGACCTACAAGAAAGGATGTAAAAGTCCAGACACTTTTCAGTGATCTGCACCTGTGACAAGGGGTGCTGTCTGTGTTAGCCACTCTAAGAACCTGGGAAGGTAGATCACAAAGACTGGCAAACCAGTCCCAGGGTTCTGGCCAGAGCACAGGCAGGACCCAAAGCAGTGTGGGAATCACTTCTCTATTTGTCTAATGCACTGTGGGCATATTCTGTACTGTAGGAATGTCTACCTGGCAGGACCACTCAGGATAAACCCCTTACTGTTCTGTTGTGGGGCTGGAGCTGTGATTGCTGCTCAGAATTCTCAAGGGCACCTGGGATCTTTTTCTCTTTTTCCTCTTTCTGCCTTGATAAGCAGAACAGTGCTCTTGGCCCTTGCTGCTGAGACATGGGATGTGCAAAGAGGAGTAAGGCAAAGTCTCTGCCATTCCAGAACTCACTGTCTGGTGAAGGAGGCAACCATTTAACAATTAGCTAAAATAGCTCTTAATGACATTGGGGCTATGAGGAGGTGAAAACACAGTGCTATGGGAACACAAGAGAATTCAAGTGGGGGCTTTAAGGCAAACTTTATGTCAGTGGTGGCATTCAGCAAAGCCTTGAAGGTTAAATATCAGGAAGATTTTTAGATGGGAAATGAGAGGGTGTTCTAGATTGAGAGAATGGGAGCAAATACTTTGAGAAATGAAGTTTAGAGTTTGCTCAGGGTAATGACTGACTGGTCCACTGGCCGTAGGGGTACTTTAGTAGGATGGGAGTCAGGGGAAGCAGGGTCTTGATGTTGTGAAAGCTTTCACATGGGGCCAGTGCTGGCAGTGATGGCCAGGTTTTACAGCACATGCTATTAGCACTGTGGTCTCATTACACTACATCAAAGGTGCGATTCAGTAAACTGTTCTCATAATGACTGCAACGTAGAGGACTATGATAGGTTCCAGGGAAAGTTTCTGTTGATTCCTAGGAACAACGGAAATAACATCCCCCAGGTGAACTGTAAGAACAGGAGTTATAAACCACGTGATTGAAAACTGTTATACGCAAACAACGAATCATGGAACTCTACACCAAAAACTGGTGAAGTACTATATGGTGATTAACATAATGTAATAATAATAATAATGATAATAAAAAAAACTTAAAACCTTGAGCCCCTCATCCATATTGAGGGTATGAAAGGGTTGAGCAGAGGAGTACTTTTGAAAGAGGATTTGTGGAGAGCATTTTTGGGGAGAGTGGGTTCCAACCCAAAGGATTGCCCAAAAGAGTTGTTCCCTGTTCTCTTCCAATAAAGAGAAAGTAGTGTCTTGGACACCGGTTGGAGTTGTGTGTCCCTCTGAGCTTAGGGAATACAGTGGACATGTCTGCCAACACTGGAAAGTCCAAAAAGTGACAGATGACCTAGCCGTTTGCTGTGAGCTGAGGAGTAAAGGAGAGAGCGCTATGCGTGGGATTGATGTGCACTTTCTGAGTTGTGGGGGCAGGTGATGGAGGTTGCAGCAAGAGATAGCTGGTGCAGGGTCTTTTTAAGTCATGTCTGAAAGGTCTCATGGCAGGGAACTCAGACCTCAGTAGACAAGCTGGAGGTGCAGCTGGGTTTTTCAGGGCAAAGGAAGGAGGAAGCCACCAGCTAGAACAGAAATGCATTGTGCAGGTGGCAGACCCCCAGTAATGGAACATCGCCAAAGAACGCAGAATAGTGCCCACAGGAGATTCATCTTTAGACATTTGCCAGGTCCTGGAAGTGGCTGTGCTGAAGTATCACAATCATATAGTTAAGTTAGAAGGTATCCACCCTATTGCCTTTACTTCTCCCACAACTTCCATTCAGAGGCATCAGAAAGTGCCTTTAACAAGCTGAGGGTGGAGGGATAAAGTACTGGGCTATGGAGAGGGAAGAAGTTGTCTTTAGCCCAGTTCCTTCTGTCCTTAGGCTTCTTGGGTAGGGGTGGCAGACAGGGAAAAAAGTTGTAACTTTAGAGCAAGACTGACATTTACATGGGATTAGGTATTTTATTTAATGGATTGGAATATTCATATTTCTTAAAGGTTATCAGAAAAGTCCTGAGATTGCTCAGATTTTCACCCAAGAGTATCCACCAATTAAGCTCCACTGAGTTAGTCATTTTATGGCTAAATTTCCATGAGTTATGTTTGTTTAATGTAATGCTGACACTACTAGTTATTCTTAAAACTGTTTCCTTGGGAAAAACTCATCTAGTTCCTACAAGGTAGAATACAGCACATCAGCACTCCCCTATTTGTGTGTGTTGGGTAATACGATAATGATTATAAGGATGCCAGCCAATGAATTAATGATTCTGACTTAAGAGCCAAATAAGTGACTTCCAGGCTCCTAGGATCACACTTAATCAGAGTGAAGTGAGACATGTCTTCAGTTGATCTGCTTGAATTAGTCCTAGGATCAGATATGAGGGATCTTGCCACCAGGATCCGGGCCTTCACCTTTCTTCTTCCAGGTGAATAACAGACCCTCCTCCATCAGTTCACTAGTTCCCACCATGCTCCTTAACAGGGCACTGATCCTGCTGGTTCCCAGTCTAAGGCGAGGAGACATTACTTTTTCCATAAGGTTCTGGTAGGCCTTCAGGACTTGAATAAAAGTCAACCTAGATGATAATGCTTAGGGAGTGAATACACTGTCTGAACTCTTCTAAGAATTATGTGCTAAGCATGTAAAGAACCTGGGCATCCTATTCAATCCTGCTTAAGCATTTGGTAGAGCAAAGTTTTCTTTTAGGCTGAGGTTAGCAAACTTCAACCCATGGGCCAAATCTGGCCCTCTGCCTGTTTTCTCGTAGTCTGTGAACTAGCAATAGTTATTACATTTTTAAATGTTTGGGGATAAACATCAAAAGAAGAATAACATTTTGTGACATGTGAAATTATATGAAATGCACATTTAGAATCCATAAATAAAGTTTTATTGGGACACAGCCATAGGTATCGTTTACGTATTGTTTGTGACTATGATGAAAGTTGAATCGTTTTGGCAGAAACTGTATGGCAAAGCCTAAGCTATTTACTATCTGACCCTTTACAGAGAAATATCTGCCAATTCCTGATCTAAAGCATTACACTACTCCCCATTTATAATTATATCTTGATCCAAGAAGGTTCTTTCTTCCATAGGTTTCTTTCTTCTATATGTTTCTTTCTTCCATATGTTTAGGTTGTAGCAATCATGGGGTTGCTGATTTAGAAAATAAATCTCTTGCTAGGAGATTTCAGTGTAAGATAGTAGACATAGCACTCAACAGAAAGTTAGGAAACCTGGGGTTTAGGCTGGGTTCTGTCATTAGCTTAGAGACTCTAGGCTGGTCATTTCAACTTTTTGGGTTTTGAGGAGTGAATGGTGTCACAGATTTTCAGCCTGTGCTTTGAGGAGTACTGGTCAATCTTTGGGTCCTTTCAGGATTAAATAGAGAGGGCGCTCTCGGTACTCCACTACTTTGTCTTCAACCAGAGTCTGTGCAAGAGTATGGACTTTGCCTAAGATTTTGATGATAGAAAGGACTGGCTGCTAAGCATTTTTTGAAAAGCCATAGAATCAGATCATCCCCAAGGTTCCTTACTGTCCCATGAGATTAAGAGGAAGGAAGAGCTTTTGGGATATGATACTACTCAGAGGTTTAAGCCATAGACAGGAGATGCTGACCTTCAAATTCTAAATCCAGCTTGTTGGCTTATTATATAATTGTCCACCTGTTTCAGTTTTCCCATCTGGATAACAGAAGCAGCACATTAACTGGGTTCTCTAAAGCACTTGGCTGTTATGGCAATATATGCCATTTGAGGAAGAAATGGTGGCCCGAGTTTATTCCAATTTTTGGCTCACTAAAAAACTCAGAATTATAGATTCTATTGGGGACGCTGAAAGGTGAGGAGTCCTTATGTCTCTCATGTCAATCCTCAGGGTTGACAGAGTTTTGATAAGTAGTTCTTTGAAAACAATTAGAAATCAGTGTTGCTTTTTATACTTAAGTGTAGACCATTATGGTTTTGATTGCTGAAGCTCATGAAAAAGCCTAAAAACGATGGAAATAATAAGCCACAGTTTCTTTTTACTCTCCAATGTAGACATGACTGGATATTTTTAGGTGCATTATCTTTGAGTTATAAACATTTTCAGTTATTATCTTAAGAAGGCAAGCTTAACTGAATTTGCAGTCTACATTCTCTGAGTTTTATGCCCATTTGCAAACGACCATTCATCCATCCACTTGAAAAGATTAATGATAGAGGGCAGGCAAATTGTTTAAGGTACAGATTTGATTTGTTTTTACTAAATAATGCTTAATAGTGGGTACACTGGAGAGATGGTGCTGATAATTTTTTCTGCAGTTAGATTTTGGAAGTACAAGTGAGTGAAGAGAGGTAGAAGGTATATTCAAAGGCATGATAGAAGGGTCCATTAAATCTTATTTTAAATAGGCACACTCAGTTTTCTTTCCCTTCCTTTCCTCTCTAACTTCCTCCCTCCTTCCTTCCCTCCCTGCCTGTCTCCTTTCTTTAGTTCTTTCCTTCCTTCCTTGAGTTTAAGCAGCAGCAGTTTTTTTTCTCCCATTTGGGAAGGAAAGAAGTCTGAGATCCGGGAGCCAGCATAGTCAGGTTCCTGTGAGAGCCCTCATCCTGGCCTGCAGGTGGCTGCCTTCTCACTGTGTATTTACATGGCAGAGCAAGAAAGCGAGATCTTTCTCTGGTATCTCTTTTGATATCTCTGTTATCCCATGGAATAACTATCCCATGGAAACTCTATCCTCATGACCTCATCTAACCCTAATTACCTCCCAACGCCAGACACCATCACAATGGATATTAGGGCTTCAAGATATGAATTTGGATGTGTTTTGGGGGGAACATTCAGAATATTCAATCCATAACAGAGGACAAAGATACCTTTCTAAAACTTAGATCTGAACTCATCACTCCTTACCTGTCTCCTGCTTACAGACCTCCTTGGCTTCCCACAGCCTATGTACAAATTACTGAATGTGGGTCCTTCACAAGTAGATTCTGCTCCCTGTGCTTGTCCTATACTAATCCTCCAAATCAGCCATGCTCAGGTCATAGTCCACTATCCTCCAAGCTCTTCCTTTCTCACCTCCAAACCTTTGTACCTGCTGTTCCTTCTGGCTGGAACACACTTATTTCCTCTATGTTATCCTGAAAAATCCCTTAATTATCTTAGGCCAGTGTCCCAGAAGCACACCTTGAGGTCAGAATTCACATATGCACACTCAATTTATTCAATAAAATTTATTGACCAACATACACCAAGTAGCTGCAGTGGAAATGGCAATGAATTAATTAGAGACTTGCTGTCAAGGGACCTGCTATCTGGAGAGGAGTTCAGAGGCAGAGTGGATCCTCTCTGTTTAACTCTGATAGCCCCATCCTCCCCTGGTCCACAGACCATGGGTGACTTGAGGCATAGCTGGTGGGGAGGGCTCAGCTTGATGGAAACATTACATGCATGAAATGACTAATTATCTCCCATCTATCCCAGTTCTTCCCCACTTCCAGTTTGGACAGCATCGATTTATGTTTCAAATCATCTTCAGATAAGAGATTTAAAGAGGCTACATGGGCTTACAGTCCTCTCTGTTCAGCATGAGGTTTGGACCAGTATCTGCAATGGGACATTTGGGAATAGAATTATGGAAGCTCTGAATCCAAATATTCCAAGTGTGATGTTATACCATCAGGATTCCCAGGGAAATTCTGGGATCCCACCCCCTGGTCTACAGTTGAGACCAAATTGTTGGCTCGGCCCCTCTCCTGGATAATCACTTGATATCCCCTCTCAGGTTCCTGGAAGAGGAGAAGCACTGGCCTTTCTTCCTGCAGCGTTATTGTGGTAATTCACTGGGAGTTCACTCTTAACTGTTTTTCACTGGAAACCTCCATGAAAGTATATAGTCAAGATTGAGAAGGCTTGGTGGAATTAAGTATCCCAAGATTTCTAGTCATATTGGGGTGGCTAGAGGGATGGAGGGTGTATTTCCGATCCTGGTTCAATCTCCTGAGTTGGGAACTTTGAAAGAACTTGGACTTCGGAGGGTTCAAATTTGTTAGTTCTTGGCCAGGCACAACTTTCCATTCTTAAGGAAGAGATCTATAAAAAGGCCATTTGGACTTCAAAGAGATGATATTTTGATGCATTAAGTGTACATATGAATCAGAAACATGTGGATTAAATTTCCTGTTCAAACACGTGGCCTTGACAATTTCAGGGGAAAGTGTTTGGCAAAGTCTGCCTGGGATTTGGATAGAGACAGAGCTTTTTTTTTTACGTTTCAGAAGTTTTATCTTCTTCCGTGTACCCCACTGTGATGCGATTGACATAACCTTGATGTATATTCAGAGGGTGGCAGGGGAAAAATTGCCTCCTGATGAATACATATTGAATTTACTAAAGAGGAGGAGGATCTGGACCTTTGTTAGAAGGGTCACTGAAGTTTACAAAAACCCCAAACCCAACCAAATAATTTTTTCCTGGAATAAGGGCATGGGAAAGCAAGACACCAATTACACTGGCGACAAGTGCTGTGGGACAGTTGGCTCTGTTTTAATGACTAGTGTCCTGCCCTCTCAGTCCAAGGCCCCTATCAGTATTGGTGTGACCTTTGCTAGGTAGCCATTATGGAACTCAGGGGGAAAACCAGCCCTTCTGAGCTTGGCTACCAAGCTACCAGTCTCTGCACAAACTTTGTTTCATCTACAGTTTGCTGGCTCTAGCATGTATAGGATGTCTTCTTAAGTTCTCCTGGAACAGGCTGCCTGAGTGTAAGAGGACTAGAAAATTCTGCTAAGTTCAGCTCTCCAATGTGAATGGGTGATGGCCTTCCATTCAAATACAAAAGGGTCCCCATGTATCCTGGAGAAGAATATGGAGACTGAATCACTGCTTGATCGAAGGTTGGGCACAACCCTCTTTCTTTTTGTTCTATAATGTATTTTTTTTCTGAATATAAATAATTCTTGCTAATTGTAGAAAATTTGTAAAGGCATAACTATAAAAATCACCATAATCCAATAACTCAATCATCATTAACATGGACATTTTTCCAGTCATTAAGTATTTTTCAGAAACATTACTTTTAACAGTTTTTAAATTCCACAGTACAGATGTTTCAGAATGTATTTGACCAGTCTCCTATTGTTAATATTTAGTTTGTTTTTAATTTTTTATTATGATAATTCAGAGATAAACATTCCTGATATAAAGTTCTGTTCTCATCTCTGATTATTTCCTTAAGGTAGACTTCTAGTAAGGAGATTGCTCACTTGGAATGAAGATTTTTATACATTATGCCAAGTAGGTTTCCAGGAAGTTTCCATTAATTTATTTTCCCCCACTTGTGGTGCATTTGAGAGTCTCATCCATTCTTTGATGCCATACCAGTGTTGGAGGGCATCCTGTTTATTCATGCACAGACTCACAGATGGAGATATTTATGAATGCTTTGCATACTGAACCCTCCAGTGAGAATGGCAGTAACCATGGATGCTAACCACTGAGACATGAAGGAGATGAGAGCCCTGCAGAGCATTTAGAAGGATCTTGTTGGTTAGAGTATATTGGCTCAAGTTTTCTTTTCTCCAGGCTACCAGGGCTCTAGTCATTCCTTCTTTTCTTTGAGTTGCTTTAAGACTCTGCATGGCTACTTCCTTGAGGGCTCCCCACAAGCTGGTTCTAGATTGAATAAATGGGGTCGGGATCCTCTTCCAAGTCTGTTATAGACTTTATCTTTCAGAGACACAGGGACCATAAACTTGAGCTTCCACCCCAACAGGGCTGAATGGGAGCTAGGATCTGGGATAACCAGGCAGTATATGACCCAAAGCCAGAATGTTCTTCTCTGCATTGGCCAGGGAGGATTACCCGCCTAAATTGTATTGTGCTATCAGTCTTTTCTGGCTCGAAAAGCCAGTGGGTTTTTACATCAAGGGTATAATGTGTCATAGAGAATGGTAGTCCTGTCTCCCCGACTTAGGGGGGATGCTTTCTGAGTTCCATGATCCCAACCTGCTACCTCTGTCCATATACCATTTAGACTCCCATTCTCCCATGACTACTGTATGTTAGGAATGCAAATTAACATTAATTTCAGGTTAAGTAGCACGTATTTGGAGGAAGTAAGTTTTCTCTTAAGCAAGTCATTCATTAGCAAATTCCAAAGTCAAAGACAAAGATTTTTCAGTTATTTTGCTAGATTTTCTGGGACCAAAAAAAAAAAAAAATCCACTCTGTTCATTAATCAAGTACTTAGAGTAGATTCTGCGGAAATATTATGAAAACAATGTTTTAAAAACATTTTAAAAACTAAAAATAAAAAGAAACCCTATGAAAGTTCCATTTACTTTAGGCCACATAGTGTTCTGACAGGCATAATTAATGATATAATTTCCTGAGTGTCCTTAGGACCTGTTTTTTTTTTTTTTTTTAAACATATAACACACACATATAACAAAAAACCAAACAGGTAATTAAAGTGCTTCCCATTTTTAACGAGTAAACCCTCAGAAACCTGTCAGGCAACATCCAGGCCCCACCTCCCAGTCTTTATTAACTGACATGTCAAAGAAGAAAGCCATATCAGTTTTATGTTCCCATGGCACAGAAACTAATTTTGGGTATTTTTAGGTCAGGGAGATTTATAGATCAGCATCAGAAACTTCTCTTGGGTTCCTGAGAGAGTAGTAACATTCCAGGAATTGGATGGATTTAGTATCCTCCCTGTTTAAAATATGGGCTCCTGTCAAACCTATGGGTATCCCTGAGTAACCTTCTATTATAGACCAGCTGTTCCTTAAAAGAAGCCATGGAAAATGTCAGCACACTGTGGCGGGTCTCCCCTCCTTTGCTGGGTCACCTTGGGGAGGATTGGGTTGAGCGGCAATTCTGCTGGAGGGTTCTTAAGTTCTCAGGAGAATCTCCTGCCAAATCCTGTTGATGGTGGCCTTTGAAATTGGGCATTTGGTGGAAAGGGAGAGAAAAGGTACCAGGGAATCAGCATTTTGGAGCAAATGCCAGGTCTTTCTTTAGATCAGCTTTCTTAGGGAGCCTCAGGAGGAAGGAAGTTGATGTTTCAGAATATAAATTATATAAGGCTTATATAATATAAGGCTTAAGTAGGAAATACATTTGTTTTGATTTTTGATGTTATGAATTTATTCATTTGTTGGCCAGGGAGAAATAAAGGTATAATTATCATTTGACTGGATTACTTAGTTGATAGCCACAAAAGAAAGCTTTTAAAATTTTGTATCCATCTGCAACATTTCCCTCATTATTCTAATGGATATGATAACAAAATGTTTCTTCTGAAACCCTTAAGCTACACCTGGAGCTTCAAGAAATAGGCAATTTTGAAATCTTAAGAGGCTTGGTTCACAGTCCTTCCAAGCTGTGTGACCTTGGGTAAAATTTTAACATCTTTGGATCTGATTCCCTCAACTCAAAGCAAGGATAATCACACTCATTTTATAAGGTTCGTTTGAGAATTCAATAAGATAAAGCAAGTACAGTTTTTAGTAGTGTCTGACACATAGTAAGCCCTCAGTGAGTTGGAGACCTTAGGACGGTCATCAGGGAAGCACCAGGAGAAATGGAAGTAGATGGAACACAGGAAGGCTGAAAGCAAGCACACAGAGGCTGCCACCATTTGTACTATAAGAAATTTGATGGGAGTCTGATTACTTTTCAGCTAGCAAGCTCCATGAGAATATGTATGTCTTGTTTTGCTCATCATTATAGTTCCAGTGCCTAGAGTTTCATAGGGTCTGACTATTTAGTGAATGAATGAACGAAAGAGTGAATGAATGAACACTTAGTCGCAGTTAAATTTTCCTATTCTCCATGGAGATTTCCCCAATCCATTCTGATTTCTCTCTTTTCTGAATTTGACTGCCTGACCTGTTTTTTTGGAAACTAGTACATTCTCCCTTGTATGATTATTTGATGATTATGTGTGTGTGTATGTGACTATGAACAGAACTCTGGAAGTCAGGAGCTATGCCTTGTACTACTTCTGAGTCTTCTCCTGGCTCCCCTCACCACTTCTGACACCTCAAACACCTCAAACACATCCTTAGGCACACATTAGTGACTAAATACATGTATGTTGAATTGAATTGAAATACTGCAGTGCCTTAGCAAAGAAGAATAAGAAAATGGAGTTCTAGATTTGTGAAAATTCACCATGTTGGAAAGTAATTATGTAAGAAAGCATAAATTTTATATGCTTCCCTGATTATTTCCAGAGTCTTGGGGCTTGGCATGTTCCCACTTGTCTTCTTTTGCAGAATATCTCCCAGTCTAAGACCGGTCTAAGCAGGGTCACCATGTGGTTAGTTTCTTTGTGCCTTCCACGAAATACATATTCTCAGAAAGTCCCCACTTTAATGTCAGTTGACAACAGCTTATACATCTGTGCCAGCCGAGAAAATCCTGCTACTTTGCAACCATTGACTCTTTGAAGAGATAAGCTGGGGATAAATTCATTGGTTTCTCCAGGACTTTGGTTTCAAAGTTGAACAGGTATGAGGAATATGACTCCTGTCTGATCATATTTCATGGCCACCACAAGTGGCTGCTAAGAGATTTGGCTTAAGGCTGCAGCTGGGGCTAGTTGGGTGCCTGCCAAGAGCAGGGGCATGATATATTTGCGTGGTGTATATGGATGTCTGTTTTCATAGGTATAATATTCATATGGATTGTTTTGGGGATTGAAGGGAAGGGTGTGAATACTCTGTCCTCTCCCATCCCCCCTCCCCAGTGGTTTATAGATTGATTGTCCTTTCTGCCTCCTTGGCTTCCAACAGAGTCCTAAAGATAATGAGTCCTCAGAAAAAGCTAGTATTCAATAGTGGTACCTTTGAGGAAGAAAATTATCCATGTCATTCACAAGGCTAGGGTATGTGTTATGCATGGATTATTGAGCCTTGTTGATACACAGTTGTCACAAATAACCAAATACATTCCTGCATTTTCTCTGGAAGCTTCAAGTTCTATGTTCACCCATCCCCTCCCTCATCAGTCTTTAGTCTGAATATCTGTATTAAGGGAATGGCCTGTCGAAGATTTCCAACAATTACCCATCCCCTTCTTTTTTTATTTTTTAGATTTCACTTATTTGTTTGAGAGAGAATGCATGAAAGAGCACAAGCAGTGGGGAGAGGCAAAGGGAGAGGGATTCAGTGCAGGTCTTAATCCCAGGAACTCGGGGTCATGAACTAAGCTGAAGGCAGATGCTGAACCCACTGAGCCACCCAGGCACCCCTCCCCCTTTCTTATTTAAGGCAGATTTTATAGAGAAAATAGGATTTCAGAAACTGCTTGAATAAAGGGAAAGAGAGGTCTTTGTGACTCAAGTGCTTTATCCAATTCTGTTTTCTAATTCTTCAACATAAGCTTTATGTCCATCTTTAGAGCTCTTGGCATAGTGTTTAGCTTTTTATATATTGAGTCCTCTTTGAATTAGTAAAGTTTACGTTGATTATAGTAACAAAGAATATCCTGTATTGCCTATACTTGTTAGAGGACAGAGGAAAGAGACTGTGTGTGTGTGTGTGTGTGTGTGTGTGTGTGTGTGTGTGTGTGTGTGTGTTTATGCATACACACATACATATCTTAGATTCTGAGAAAACTATATGGATCAAGAAACTATACCATGGTGCATTGTGTACTTTACCGCGTGCCAGTCCTGTACTGTGGCTTTGCAGGCATCATCTCATCTACTTTTCAAATTCTCATAATAGCCATGTGGCAGGTATTATTAAGACTCTTATCTTACAGATGAGGAACTTAATATTTCAAAAGAGGAAGTAATTTGTCTAAGGTCACACAGCTAGTAATTGACAAAGTTGGGAATCAGACTTGGATTTTTCTCACTAAAGTTCGAGCTTTCCTAATGGTAAGCTATCTTAAGCCCCCTGATAGATTAAAACATACATACACCCACCCTCCATCACCATCATCATCACTGTCATCACCAACTTTGAAGATTCAGGAACTTTCTCTGAGCTGTGGAGATGTTTCATGAGCAAAAACCTCCTGGTATCGAAGGCCCAAATGAAGCATGTTTAGGGACTCAGAGGTTCAGATTTTATCAGTGGAATGGACTCATGAATACCACCAGCAGCTGGGCCAGTGTGCTGTTTCTTGCTTGGGTGTGACTTACAAAGATGTTTCTAATTTCAAGAGCTGTGTGGTTTTCGGGAATTGCTCTTCTACTCATCTGCAGGAGCAGTCACATATCCATTTCCTGGATGTGACAGTGGGAGTCCACGTAAACTTGGGCTTACTGGATACCTCCTTGTCTTTGCATCTCCCTCTTCTTGAAGCTGCCCTCTTTCTCTGTTGATAGAGTGGCTGTTTACTATTGAACTTCCTGTTGGCAAGATGCTTCCTCAGTGTTTTGGGAAGATGTGTCATCTGTTGTGGAGGGCTATTTGCCTGGCAGTGTTTTTGCTCTTTCTCATTGTCTCTTCGACTTTCCCCTGACAATAGCTACAGAGCACCTTGATGTGTTTTTGAATATTGAGTCCTTGACCACTGACTGTAACTACCTTGGGCCCTAATCATCTTAGAAATGGACCTGGGATTTGGTTCTAATGTTCGGGCTGGAAATAGAAAATCAGCTTAAATATCTCAAAGAATAGCTCATCAAGTGATTAAAGAAACACTTTGCAAACTGAGATCAATATCCTAAGCTCAACTCTCACTTAAAGTCAGACCACAAATATAATCAATTTCAGCAGGCATTATCCTGCTCCATCAAGGAGAATCAAGCCATGTTATCTTCATGTGGGCTGCATACGTGATGCATAATAAGGGTTTAAGTGACTGGAATCTCAAAGAGAAGAGGAATCCCATGAATAGCTCATCAGTCACAGATGAAAATAAAATGTCGACTAGCTTAATGGAGTTGGTTACCTCCTGCTTCCAGGAAGCTGGTTAATTCAATTTGTCAACTTTAGGCATACGCTAGGGACCCTAGAACTCATAAGGACCTATATTGAATTCTGATGTCTTTAGTTTCTCACTTTCCTTTTAGTGGCATGTACAACAGGATCCATTGGCCAAAAGGTAGGTGATGTTATAAGGAGGCTGCTCTGATCAGGCAAAATAAAAACTCAGCATTGAAGAAAATTGGTTAAGTTATGACCTGTCATGGTCTTCCTTGTCTGTTTCTACAGTCCTAGCGTACTGTGCTTGCTACAAGGAGACCCTTGAGGTATCTATATGACTGAAGTCACTGAAGAGTAACATCTGACCCCAGTGTTTACTTTTTAATACAGAATTCAAGAGTCATCTTGCTTCAAATTGAAAGACATTTTCTTTAGTGTGTACCTAAATTCCTCATTAAGTCTTCCTTGATCATGGAAGAAGAAGTAGTAAATTTTCCTTGAATCCACCCATTCTCCACAAAAAATAACTCCCTTGTCTCTTCACAAATACATTATCCCATGATAGATAATGCTTACTTAGAATTTTCCCTCTACAGGATGTTGAGCTTGTATGGATATGTATTTTTTTATTACATTACGTTAGTCACCATACAGATATATACACATACATACATCATTAGTTTTTGATGTAGTGTTCCATGATTCATTGTTTGCATATAATACCTAATGCTCATTGCAATACGTGCCCTCCTTAATACTCATCACCAGGCTAACCCATCCCCACATCCCCTCTCCTCTAAAACCCTCAGATTGTTTCCCGGAGTCCATAGTCTGTCATGGTTCATCTCCCCCTCTGATTCCCCTCCCCCTTCATTTTTCCCTTCCTTCTCCTAATGGCCTCCATACTATACCTTATGTTCCACAAATAAGTGAAAGCATATGATAATTGTCTTTCTCTGCTTGCCTTATTTCACTTAGCATAGTCTCCTCCAGTTCCATCCATGTTGTTGCAAATGTTGGGTATTCATCCTTTCTGATGGCTGAGTAATATTCCATTGTATATATGGACAACATCTTTTTTTTTTATTATGTTCACCTAGCCACTGTATAGTACATAATTAGCCCTTGATGCAGTGTTCAGTGATTCATTAGTTAAGTATAACACCCAATGCTCATCACAGCACGTTCCCTACAAAAAGAAATAAAAGGCATCTAAATTGGCAAAGAAGTCAAACTCTCTGTCTTTGCAGATGATGTGAGACTTTATTTGGAAAACCAAGAAAACTTTACCCCCAAATTACTAGAATTCATACAGCAATTCAGCAATGTGGCAGGATACAAAATCAATGCATAGAAATCAGTTGTTTTTTCTATACACTAACAATGTAACTGTAGAAAGAGAAATTAAAGAATCAATTCCATTCACAATAGCAACAAAAATCATAAGATACCTAGGAGTAAACCTAATTAAAGAGATAAAAGATCTATACCCTATGAAGTACAGAACACTTATGAAAGAAATTGAGGAAGACACAAAAAGATGGAAAAAGATTCCATGCTCATGGATTGGAAGACAAACATTGCTAAAATGTCTATCCTCCCCAGAGCTATTTATACTTTCAGTGCCACCCCGATTAAAATACCATTGGCATTTTTCGAAGAGCTGGAATAAAAAATCCTAAAATTTGTATGGAACCAGAAAAGACCCTGAATCACCGGAAGGGATGAAAAAGAAAAACGAAGCTGGGGGCATCATATAGCCTGGCTTCAAGCTCTATTACAAAGCTGTCATCATCAATACAGCATGGTACTGGCACAAAAACAGACAGATAGACCAATGGAACAGAATAGAGAACCCAAATATGGACCCTCAACTCTATGGTCATCTAGTCTTTGTATGGATACTTTTTAGAGATGTTTATAAGATACTGAAATACAAAAATGAGGCAACATCACTTGATTTGGAATCTGGACATAAGAACTGGGGTAGCATTATTCCTCCTTTTAGGGGAGAGACTAATGACTACATGGCCATGGCCTGACTTTTCCATCAAAAACCAAAGTCCAGGAGAGCAGGATAGCTTTTAGGCGTGACCAAATCTTTTGTGAAGACTTGCCTTTTGTGAGTGACCTAATTAGCATTCTGGAGGCTGCACAGCTACAAGCAGTGGTCCAGAGTGTATGTCTGAGTGCTTACAGTGAGCAGGGTTATTTAAGAACTTTCTTAGGGCCCTGGGGCACTATTGAATATCCATAGCCAGTTCCAGGTTGGGAGCAGGGGCAGTGTACAGTTACAGAAGGAGTGAGCGCCGACATTTTTTGTGCCTGGCCTGACATCCAAGCAAGCTGCCTGGGTAAACAACATCTAAATTTTACGGCTATGAACATATGGCATTCCACACATATTGGGCATTTGAACTGACTGGTAATTTTGAATAAGCACAATTTCTTGTTGTGTTCACTAGAATTTCTCTGTCATATGTTTTAGATTTTCAGAGCAGTGAACCAGGAGGCCTGGAGCTTCCAGTATTAAGGAACTAAATCTGAACAATGCCAAAGAGTAAGATTTTAGAAAATGAAATGATCTTTGTGACACTGATAATGCTTATCACTTTAGGAGGCAAAAGACTTACTGGGGGACTTTTTTCCAAAGCAAAGTGGATGCTGTCCTCCTCTTCCTGGATTTGACACCATCTTTTTTTTTTTTTTTTAAGATTTTATTTATTTGACAGAGAGAGATCACAAGTAGATGGAGAGGCAGGCAGAGAGAGAGAGAGAGAGGGAAGCAGGCTCCCTGCTGAGCAGAGAGCCTGATGTGGGACTCGATCCCAGGACCCTGAGATCATGACCTGAGCTGAAGGCAGCGGCTTAACCCACTGAGCCACCCAGGCGCCCGACACCATCTTGATAGTGGTTCATTTCTTATTTTTTGGCAGCAAGATTTTGAATCCTATCCTAGAAAGATCTGTCTTCCTATTATCTTGTCCCTACTCTCATGGCTCCTATTCCTAAATAAAAGAAAGAAAGAAAGAAAAAAGAGGAAGAAATCCATTCTAGATTAATATAATGGGAGCTCTGTATGTTTGGTTTCAGAATTGGCATTAATCAAATTTGAAGGTGAATCCAAAGATCTGGAGACCAGGCAAATGGAAAAGTGGAGGACTTAGAATTTTCCCACAGGAAGTGAAGTGAATGATGAGCTTAAACAGCTCCTAGGGGCACTGTAGGATGAGCATCGGACAAAGGATTCTACTAGCTTTTGTCTTCCACAAAACATACCCCATATTTGTCTAATTGGGCAACTTTTTCCTACATCCCCTTTCTTCATACAACTTAAGTTTACTTGGCTATTCCAGTTCCTGTCTCTGGGTTCAAGGAGCACTTCTATAGTCCATATAGCTTAGAACTTATACCATCCCTGCATTGTGTTATCCATGTTAGTTCTTCCTCTTCTCCAGTGCTAGTCATCTGGTGTGAGGAAAGCACCATGCCTCCCTCTACTTTTAAACCCACAGGATCTAGCACACAGCTGAGCACATAATCATGCACAGTAAATATTTATGGATTAATTCAGTCTTCTGGTACTTACGTGGCCTCCGTTTTCTCATCAATAGGATAAGGGTAATAGATGAGAGCTAGTCCTTTTCAAACTTTTTAACAGTGGAACTTTTCCCTTTTTCTCCTGCGTGAAGTCTTATTTTATTCAAAGTATCAGTAGGCATGAGTATATTAAAAAGTTCTATTTTAAAAGCTACATTTGTCGTGGTTACTTATTGTAATTAATTGGCATGTACAGAGAGACTTTCTTTATGAACACAAATCAGAATTTATAGTAGCAGCTGGTGTTGTGTTTTGTGTAGGTTATACAATATTGAGAAACCCTGATTCACACAAAGGATATGTGCAGATAGGAGCCGTTTTCTTTTTTAAACAGAACACTGTATCATTTCAGGGAACCCACCAGTTAAAACTATCCAGAAGATTAAAAGAATGGGAAGACATTTTTTAAAAAAGATTGTATTTGAGAAGGGTATTGCCTGAGGTTCATGGTTAATTAATCACTGGAAGGGTGGAAGTAGTCTGGGTTGTTAAAATCCTCCAGGTATGGAAGGTTTCTACATAGAGAAGAGCCAAAACATCACTGGTTCCTTCAGGGACCATTTAGATACTTCAATCCAATCTAAAGAGTGTAAAATATCATGATCACTTCCTTAAGATTTCAAATTATTCTGATAGGGCAAGGAAGGATGTTATAAACAAGACTGGATCAGGACGGGTATTTGTTAATCAGTACATGTTTTTGTTAATTTGCATTTGGTTATGCATAATTAAAAGTACAAATTACGAAGTAAAAAAAAAAAAGATTGTATTTATTTGAGAGAGAGAGAGCAGGAGTGAAGGGAGGGGCAGAGGAAATGAGAGAAGCAGGCAGCCCACTGAGCAGGGAGCCTGCTGTGGGTCTCTATCCTGGGCTCTAGGACCATGACCTGGGACAAAGGCAGACGCTAAACTGACTGAGCCACCCAGGTGGCCCATGGGAAGACATTTTTGATTGAAGTTTTAATCAGTAATAACATCTAACACCTGACTACTTATTATCTCATAAAAGTCAAAAGAAGAAACACCATACTTTATGAATGTGAAAACTCTTTAAGATGTGATTGAGACATTGTTGTTTAACACAATTGACAATGACTCTACAATACGTATGCTTAGGATGTGCAAATTAATGAATGTTAGTTTTACTAAAATATATGCTTAAGCAGAAGGTAATTAGAAACTCATGGAATAGTGCCATTAAGAATTGTACATTTTATTCAATGTAAATTTAATCTAAAAAAAAAAAGAACAGTAAACTAGTATTGAACTTTGGTTTGAGATATGCACACTGAAATGTCTAGGAATGAAATGTTTTGATCTCTGCAGCTTACATGTACAAATGTACATTTCAGACAAGCTTCCTGGTGATGTTAATGCTGCTGGTTCGAGGGAACACACTTTGAGAACCACTGACTTAAACAATAGGAAATTTATTGTCACAGTCAATAAGAAATCTAGAACAATGATTCTCAAGCTTGGGTGTACAATATAACCAACTGGGAATATTTTTTAAAGTCCTGATTATCTTATCTTACCACTTACCAGTTAGATCAGATCCTCTAGGGGTAAGGCACAGGCATCAATATTTTTAAGAATAGATGTTTTACAATGTGCTAACAAGATCTATAGGAAGGTCATTGGTCTTCAGGAAGCTGAGGTTGCAGTTTTGGCTACTTCATTAGTCCAACAGTGTCATCATGGGCTATGTATTTATCTTTCTCTTCTACCTTCCACTAGGTGTTGAGCCTTGTTGACTATTCCCTTTACTGTTGCAAATTGCTTGCCCCTATTTAGACCTCACCTCCTCTTAAAACACTGCCCAAAGCTCAGAAAAGGAGAAGAAAGCACCTACTGTCCTTTTGGGTTTTTAAACCTGAAGAAAACCTTCCTAGAAACTGTCCAGAAGATGCCTTCTCATATCTCTGACCTGAATTAAACCACATGACCAACCCTAAGCCAGTCACTAATGACAGAATGAAATAATTGTGTTGACTTAGACCAGTGGTTCTCAACCACTGGTGACATTAGAATCACCTGGAGACTTTAAAAACTACTGGATGCTGGGACCCACATCTGACTGATTAAATCACGGTCTTAGGGTGGTGTGCAGTCACTAGGGTTTCTTTTTTTTTTTAATTTTATTTAATTTTTTTTTCAGTGTTCCAAAATTCATTGTTTATGCACCACATCCAGTGCTCCATGCAACAGGTGCCCTTCTTAATACCCACCACCAAGCTCACCCCATCCCCCAACCCCCTCCCCTCCAAAACCCTCAGTTTGTTTCTCAGAGTCCACAGTCTCTCATGGTTTGTCTCCCCCTCCGATTTCCCCAACCCACTTCTTCTCTCCATCTCCCAGTGTCCTCCATGTTATTTCTCATGCTCCACAAGTAAGTGAAACCATATAATAATTGACTCTCTCTGCTTGACTTATTTCACTCAGCATAATCTCCTCCAGTCCCATCCATGTTGATACAAAAGTTGGGTATTCATTCTTTCTGATGGAGGCAAAATACTCCATTGTATATATGGACCATATCTTCTTTATCCATTCGTCTGTTGAAGGGCATCTTGGTTCTTTCCACAGTTTGGTGACTGTGGCCATTGCTGCTATGAACACTGGGGACAGATGGCCCTTCTTTTCACTACATCTGTATCTTTGGGGTAAATACACAGTAGTGCAATTGCAGGGTCATAAAGTAGCTCTATTTTTAATTTCTTAAGGAATCTCCACACTGTTTTCCAAAGTGGCTGTACCAACTTGCATTCCCACCAGCAGTGTAAGAGGGTTCCCCCTTCTCCACATCCTCTCCAACACTTGTTGTTCCCTGTCTTGCTAATTTGGACCATTCTAACTTGTGTAAGGTGGTATCTCAATGTTTTGATTTGAATCTCCCTGATGGCTAATGATGATGAATTTTTTTTTTTTAAGATTTTATTTATTTCTTTTACACAGAGAGAGACAGATCACAAGTAGGCAGAGAGAGAGGGAGAAGCAGGCTCCCCGCTGAGCAGAGAGCCCGATGCGGGGCTCTATCCCAGGACCCCGAGATCATGACCTGAGCTGAAGGCAGAGGCTTAAACCACTGAGCCACCCAGGCGCCCCAGATGATGAATTTTTTTTATGTGTCTCTTAGCCATTTGTATGTCTTCTTTGGAGAAGTGTCTGTTCCTATCTTCTGCCCATTTTTTGACGTGCTTAATTGTTTTGTGTGTGTTGAGTTTGAGGAGTTCTTTATAGATCTTGGATATCAGCCCTTCGTCTGTAGCGTCATTGGTGAATATCTTCTCCCATTCCGTGGGTTGCCTCTTTGTTTTGTTGACTGTTTCCTTTGCTATGCAGAAGCTTTTGATCTTGATGAAGTCCCAAAAGTTCATTTTCACTTTTGTTTCCTTTGCCTTTGGGGACATGTCAAAGAAGTTGCTGTGGCAGATGTCAAAGAGGTTACTGCCTATGTTCTCCTCTAGGATTTTGATAGATTCCTGCCTCATGCTGAGTCACTAGAATTTCTAAACCACTCCTCAGGTGTTTCCAATGTGCAGGCAGAGTTTAGAACCGTTAGTTTTGACCAGTCAAGTTTCACCCGCTTAGACTGTGAAGACAGCCACTTTTTAGGAAAATACAGTCACCTGATAATTGAGTGAAGTCAAGCTTTTGTTTAACAGGGGAGGAGGGGTAAGGGCTGTTGGATAAAGAGCTGTCACTCACAGGGCATCCCAATGCTTTATGGTTAATCATAATTACCTAGGCTTATACTGCCAGTGAGAGCTGGACTCTGCTCCACTTCTTTATAGCCTTAACAAGTTCTTATCTTAATGTCTTGCACAGAGTAGGTGTTTAGTACATTCTTATTTGTTATTAATTGCCTGGTCAATCTGCTGAGGGATTCATTAATGGAGTGAAATTCCTTTGCTCAGACATTTAAACCTGCCAGAAGGACTGCTTTCCCGCCCCCAACATCAGAGCCAGAGAGGACCTTGAAAGGTCCCGCTCTGCTCCTTGATTAGTGTATCTGCCTCTTGACCCCACTATGGTTTTATGTGACAGGGAAATTCCACACACCCGGCATGAATGCTTGGCCTGACCGGAGCCATGCCAGGAGCTGCTGCAACGTTTATGTGTGCCTGCTTTTGTCTTCAGGGTGGTAAGGGCTAAAGTTTGTCACTCAGAGCTGACTTAGGCAAGTCAGCACTGGGGCTCTTTTGTGTGACAAGTATATTTGGATGCATAACTGAGAAATTTTTCCTCCCTCTGCAGAGAACTTGGCATTTCCCTATCATGGTTAGAGAATAAGCATTTGAAGATTGACAAGGTGAAGAGATAGTCCATCAACTGTAAATTAAGGGAGTTGATGGGAAGGGGGGCTGTTTGTGACGTTAGAAGCACAGATCCTTTTTTATTCAGCAAAATCCTGTGCAGAGCACCTCATTCACAACTCTTAAGAGAATGTTGAAGAAGAGAATGTTGCTCTGTGGAGGTTTAATTGGTGTATTAACGTGTAAGTTGTTTCATTTGAGGCAGAAAAGGAGAAGGTTTTCTAAGAGCAAGGTCTAATCATCTGGAATTTTTTATTTCGAGGTGGGAGGAGGGTATTTGATAGTTAATTATTACTGTCCCTGTAATAAAGTCTGAAATAAAGACATTGTATTCTGTTACATAAGACCCCATTCTTAATGAATGTTGCTTCTTTTCATTTCTTTCCTTTCCAAACTCATAATTAGTCCAGCCACCCCCTATTAATTACTTGGTTCTTGGTAACCCGAGACACTAGTGGTAGGCTTGGACAGACTCAACTTGAAGGACTGGCTCGCATCTACCAAGTGTCGGTATCAAATTCACTACACAACGAGCAGAAAGTGGTCATTTCTTTCCTATCCTTTGCTCTGACCTGAAAAATCCTTGCATCACTATCACCTTGTAGATGAAAGATTTTGCAGACCTTTCATTTCAGGGAGAATTTTCTAGGGATTCGGGGAGTGGGCTGTAAATACATTGCTGTCTGTTTGAAGCCAGTGCTAACTATTCAGAGAAGTAGGTGAAGCCAGGTTGGTTCACTTTGGGGGCCCACAGCTGGCAGTGGCCTGAATGGTATTGATTTCTTTTTTGTTTTCAATAACGTTCTTTGAGAGCTCCACAAAGCCAGTCGTACAGCTTTACGGGGCCAGAGTAGGAGCTAACGTTTTCTTTGCCAATTGCCTTTTCCTATAAATCTTACAAAGACCCTTGCATGCTGTTTACGAAGATGCAGCATCTGAGCGCCAGAGCAAGGATCAGATTCTTTTTCCAAAACTTCATAAGTACAACTTTCATCCTTCTTCCATGAAGAATTATTGTAAAAAGTGAAAACTCTACCACATGCGGCTAAAGAAGGAAGCTGTGGAGAGTGTGTGTTCCTGGGCCTGAGACAAGTGCCTTTAATTTGCGAAGTTGACTGTTGTCCAGGCTTCCAAAGAAAGGGTATAGCCCAGTTCCCAATCCTCATCATTTCTTTCCTAAGAATTCCTATTAAAGTGTAAAATGAGTATAAATGTCTCAAATCTTTTAAAAAGAAGGAAACCTCAGTTTTTCTTCCCCCAGTAAATCTCTTGTTGCTGATTGGTTGAACCCAGGGTGAGAAAGGACAAGCTGCGCACCAGAGAGTTTTCTAGATCCTGGCCACACCTGCTTGGTGAATGGGGTGACAAGGAGGGGAGAATTGTGTTACTACTGTTTCTTCTTGGGAGGCAAGAAGAAGAGAGCACAACCAAGTGACTCCTTCTTTTTCCACCAGCAGCCTCCCTGCCTGGTTGTCTAATTCCTTAGGGTTTCGGGGAGGGATGTAATATACTAGTTCTTTGAGGATTTCTGAAACTCTGAGGGATTTGCAAGCATTTTGAACGTGGCTGTTCTCTGCTGCTGTTGAGTGTCCTCATGGGGAGGACAGGGGTAGTCAGAGGAAGTGAGCTGCACCAAGTGACACTGAAGCTTGGGGAGCCCTGATAGGGAGTAGGCTGGTGGGCGTGGTCCAGGAGGGAGGCTGTACCCTGATTCTGGCACTCCGTGATGCTGCAGGTGATGGATGGATGACTTATTCAACTTTTATCCTCCTCTCTCAGTCTGGAAAATAGGGATCACTCCATCAAACTACTCAGGGTTTCCAGCATGTATGACTGTGTAGGCATTTGCCAATAGGAAATGTTGACTGTGCTGACTGCGTGAGCTTGGCTTCCTAGGTAGGGGTGCTCACCGAAATGCCTCCCTTCACAAAGTTTTCACCAGGCCCTTCTAAGCCTTTTGGTCTAAATCCTGAATGTCCTGACAAGACTTTTTGCAGGTTTGGCTAGTTTGTTAGCTCTTATGGCACTGTGAACATGTAAAATGAAGGCAGTCATGCATTTGGAGCTTTTTTGCTTGTGGAGAAGTCCAATGTATTAACTAGAAAAGAAATGGAAGAAATATTTCATTTCTCAGAAACTTGGCCTTCTCCCTGGGTATTTTTTCCCCTTTGGGTGTCAATAGCATTCTGACTCTGTCAGTCAAAAGGAATTATACAGCATACTAATTTGAAAAATTAAAAAAAAAATAAGGACAATCCTCATACCTTTGCCTGTGGGTCAGATATTCCTATCTTTTGGCTGACTCCAGTAGTTACCTTCTCTCCTAGAAATGTGCTACAGTCTTGTGTGATTCAGTTAGAAACAGGCTTTTAATCCATTTGAACATTTTCTTTAGTTGTCTTGAATCATTGCAATTAAAACATGCATTTTCTGTGGAGTGCAGTTTCTGTGCAATGCAGTTTCTGTGGAGATAGGCTGCTTTCCTCCAGTGTTTTCAGGATTCTTGCTGTCCCTTTTCTCTTGACTTGGGAGGGCAGAAGCCCCACCTTACCAAGGAACTCAAGAGCAGACATTAATGCAACCTTTTTAAAGTGCTTGGAGCAGAATGAACGTCCACCACATAGAAGGCTGAGCCCTGTGATTTCTCATTCCTGTACTTTATATATAGCAAGGGACTTCCCTATCACTCCAGCTCTCACTATATGTCTGGGCATGCCCTCTTTTTATACTCAGTTTACTTCTAGCTGTGTGGTCTTTGCTGCCACTGCCATTTTTCCTCCAAGTCAGTTGGGGGAGTGGGATAGGGATATAAGATAAGAAAATGTCCCATTCTATTCTCTTCCTGTCCCATGTTCCTCTAAATAACAGGGTGTTCTGTAGGTGGCAGTTCCCAAGAAGTCAGAAGGTGGGAATAATGCTAATGGCAGAAATGTCCTGAGACACTTTAGTGTCTCTTATTTTATCCAGCCACTGTGTCCCTACTTACATTTTGTTTATCAAGGGCTGAATTTTAGGGTGGTAATGCAAATTCCTCCCTGACTATCTACAAGGCTGGCCACTATCTTGGATGCTCAGTGTGGGTCTAATCCAAGTAAGTTCTCTCTTTGAGTCTCAAGACTTTTCTTCTGTCAGAGCAAGATCTTAGAGCCAGAGAACGATGGATCCTTGAATCATAGACCATAGATTCTTAGAAATTTTGTGATTCAAAGACTTTATGATTGTATATCTCTAAAGTAGAATGTACTAAAAGTTTCCTAAGGTTCATGCAGTGGATTTAAATTTCTGTGGTATTCCATATACCATACTATTAAGAGTAGTTATTGTTTTTCAATTTTACTGATGAAGGAGACATCAGAAGTGAATTAGATATCAAGCCTGAACTGGACTTCTTAGTGCAGGGAGCACCCTGAGAGTCTCTCTGGTAAATTTTATGGAGAAGGAACAGGGCTCTGAGGGGTTAAATGTACTGTCCAAGGTGGATACAGCCAGTTGTCAGGCGGAGCTAAGGCCACTTCCATGTGGCCTTGACTCTGTTCTTCCTTGCACCATCCTTTCTCCCTACAAGACACTGAGGGCTCTATGCAACAATTACCAGCTTGAGACAGATTTGATTCCAACTGAGGGAAATCCATTTTGTGTTTCACCAAAGCTTATGATATTAAAAAGAGCATAGAAATGTAAGTCTGTATTCCTGTAAGATGCTAAGCAATATTGATACTTCTGAGGTGCTCTATGGAACACTTTTTGTTCATTATCATGGTCTGTAAGTCTAGCTGTATTTGAGGGGGCTGGTTGTTTTATGCCTTAAGAGTCGTATAGTCTTTGTTAATCTAAGTAGAATGTACTGAGAGTTGGGGGCCCTTCTGGGCATAAAGTTGAAGACTATTTCCTCATTTTTTTTTCAGCTACTATGGCAGACAGTGCCCTTCCTTCTTTTCTTCCTTCCTTCCTTTTTCCCTTCCCTTCCTCTCTTTGCTTTCTTTTCCTCCTGCTTCTCCTTCTCTACATCTTGTATTTATATCCTCCTCTTCCTCTGCTTCTCCTTCTTTGATAAGGAGTGGTTAGAAGTGAATTGTCAAGATGAAGATGGAGGGTATGTTTATGATTCAGTCAATGCTGATTGTCTTAAATCACTTTATTTGCTGGTACCCTAGACTAAACAAAACAAAACTGTAGAGAAAGAAGGTGTATTGCAAAGTCATAAATAGGTATTTACCTGTGATTGTGAAATCCTCAGTTCCTAATGGCATTCTTATGAAGGAAGTGTGGTCTTGGATGACATGATCATAGGCTAGGTAAAGATTTGTATCTACTTTATTCCTGTATCCCCACAATTTGAAGATAGGATCTGGGACTCCTGAGGGTATATAAAGGGGCAGCAGAGTTATATAACATCCCTATATTCAAAAAACACCATCAAGCCAATCAAGGATGACATCTTCCCTGACTTTTCTTAGAGTCTAGACATGGTCTTATAGGAGTAATCTCAAATGGTGTAGGCCAGAGGCAAAACTCCATTTGGATTTCATTGCTAAGACTTCTCAAAACAGAATTAATTCTGAACAGGCTGCAGTAGGAAAAGGAGTTAATACTAATGAATTGGAAGAGTGTAACTACGCTTGTAGTGAAGGAAAACAAATATATTCCTAGAGATTAAAAGGCACTAATTTTCCGCATGAAAGGATGGATGGGACTCAATCCTCTTCTCAGCTAGGTTTATCACATAGAGGTGTATGTGTGTGTGTATGTGTTTCATCTTCTTCAGAAATTTTTTCTTCTTTTTTAAGCTAATTCAGACCATATTTTGCAATATGGAAATAGTTCTAACCAAGATGGTTTTCAACAATTAAGGGCCTTTTAAGTATTCCCCTGGCACTACTGAGATTAAAGGTGCTATGATCATCCTAGGCCATTTGGAAATTGTAGTGACCAATTGTGTAGTAAGTATTTCCTTGTGAATTTATGGTTCTCATCAGATTTTGGAGCATGCTGAGGTGAGGCTGAGGTGAGGGCCAGACTTGGAGCTTGACTGCTTCACTGCTCATGAGTAGCTTCCTTTCATCCCCCTTTCCAGTTCAGGAGCTCCAGAGTTTTTCAAAGGCCGTTACACTACCCAATAGCATTCCTAAGAGTAGAAGGAAGACTGTTTGTTTAGCTGAATTAGGGGAAGTCTCCTGAGGCCAGAGAAGTTTTATTGAGCCATATCTGGAAGGACTAAAGAACTAAGAGGGTTTCTTCTTCTTCTTCTTCTTCTTCTTCTTCTTCTTCTTCTTCTTCTTCTTCTTCTTCTTCATTCCCTTTAAAAGATAATCTGCACTGAGATTTGAGCCAGCTGACAGCAGTTGAGAAGTAGGACATCATTCATAGAACAAAAAGAGAGGAGGAGCCTATGGGAGGTCACACTTCAAAATATTGGGATAGACAGACCATTTGGTTGAATTGAATTACAAAAGGGAGAGTCTAAGAATTTCATAAAGTCAATTATAGGCTCTGGTGCTACTTGCTGAGTATATAATGTGTCAAATGGTAAGGGCTTACTGGGGAGTCTGAAGGGATTCCCAGCAAAAGGTAACAGAACTGGAAGATATGCTACATGGAACAGTAAGGAGCAGATTGGGAAACCTTAACAACAAGGGAAAGTTGGGTTGGCACTAAGTGTAGCAGTGCCATGTCACATACTGAAAATATAGCATTATGAATAGATATCTGTGTGGGAGTATGTGTGCACACACCTGTTTGATTGTGGGCAGACGCTACAGATAGAAACATTTTTAACCTAACACTTAATGCTTACTGTGTATCAAGCTCTGTGCTAGAGTCAGTGATTTGGATCTCACAAGACTTTTTGTCCTTTGAGTATTGCTGTGGTTTCTGCAAACAGGCTTGACCTGTGGATGCAGAATTACCCTTGTTTGCCCAGAAGGGAATAAAAACAGAACAAAACGACACAAAAACTAGACAGCATATAAGCCCATAGGATTACTATGGGAATCAAGGTAAGTACTATGGTCAACTTCATTTTATAGAACAAAGAGGAGTTAAAGATTTTGCCTAAAGTCACACAGTTAGAGAGTGGACTTGGTGGGATTTGAACCTGGACCGTGTGAGACCAGAACATGGCTGCTGAACCATGGTAGTACTCTCCCTCTCTACAGGCACTTCTTAATCCTTCTGTTTGTTATCATGCCTAAATGCACATAAAAGAATGTTCATGGGAATGGATAAATAATTTTGGAATGTTCCTGTGAGAGAACACTATACAGCTGTTAAAAATAATATTCTCAAAGAATGTGTATCAATACTTAATGTTAAGTGGAAAAAGCAGGCAACAGTTCTGTGTTGTACTTTGATGCCAATTTGGTTTTTTAATGATTATAAAGGAAAAAAAGAGGAGACCATCTAACTGTGTATCAGTAGAATAAATACACTGTGGCTTAGTCATACAATGGAATGCCACATCTAGTTCAGCAGAATGAAAGCGATATCCATGTATCAGCATGGGTAAGTTTTAAAACATACTGCTCTCTGAAGAAAGCAAGGTACAAAAGGATGCACAATTTTACGCAAAATTTTTAAGTATACAAAAGAACATACATTGTTATGGAATATGTATAAATAATGTCGTAAAAATGTGAAAATATGCACAGATCTCTACCCACTTCAGTTTGAGGATGGCACTTCCTAGGTTTCTGTTAGGAAGGAGAGAGAATTAGATGGGGGTTGAGTTTTAGCTGGAACCATTTTATTTTTATTTATTATTTATTTATTTAAAGATTTTATTTATTTGACAGAGAACACAAGTAGGCAGAGAGGCAGGCAGAGAGAGAGAAAGGAGGAAGCAGGCTCCCTGCTGAGCAGAGAGCCCGATGCAAGGATCGATCCCAGGACCCTGGGATCATGACCTGAGCCAAAGGCAGAGGCTTTAACCCACTGAGCCATCCAGGGGCCCCACCATTTTATTTTTAAAGAAAAGAGAGGGAACTGAAGCAAATGCAGCAAAATGTTAGCATTTGTTAAGCACTCAGTGAGGATACAGGTTGTTTATACTACTTTCTGTATGTCTGAAATATTTTGTAATTAAAAATTAATATGTATGTAATATGCACAAATATTATGGAAAAGACTAGGAGATAAGCATCAAAATAGAATCAATGATTATTGTTGGAAGATTATGAACAATTCTTATTTTCTTCCTTAAGTTCTGTATTTTCTGAACTTTCTATAGTAAGCATGAGATGAGCAATAAAAACAGTAGATGGCTTTTTAGAAGGTGGCAATATTATAGGCAGAGTGCTGTATTAGAAGACAGACTCTTCCCTGTGTATTGGATGACTCAGCTGCTCTGAGACATAGTTTCCTCATCTGCATGGTGGCGGTGGTGGGGGTGGGCTTTAGAGTCTGTTAGAGATGGACTGCACATTCCCTACATGACTGATTTTTCTTGGTAGCCTTGGTGTCTAGTTGGGCATGTTGACTAACTCTTGCTAGTGGAACGGGAGGGGGCAGTTAGGAGTAAGCATACTTCCTCTGAGGTTTCTCTTATCTCTCTGCTGGCTGGATGGTCTGGGATGTCTCGAAACCCTTCGTTGAGATGGTGGAGCCATAGTGTGAAAGTAGCCTAGAATCCATGTGTCACCACTTGGACAAAAGTGGCTTAGGCAGGGACACACACATTGGATTTTGTGAGAACAGTAAGAATGTTCAGCACTCTTTGTTATAGCAGACAGCCTACTCTGACCACTATAGGCCTCATCTCCAAGGTCTTTTCAAATTTAATATTCTGTGAATGCAAAGAGTTCCTTCATTTCAAGTTGTGTCTCCATTTGTTTGACTCTTAATAAGGTTCACTAGTCTCAGGGACAAACTAATTTAAGCCATCAATTTGGATATGTCCAAAAGAAAGAAATTCTATAATTATAAGTGATATGAAAAGATAAAGAATAGAGAAGGCAGCCAGGGAATCATCTAAAAGCAAGTAAATTTGGGATGTGAACAACTTGGACTGTTATGTTTACATAACCTGAGGACAAAGACCTTCACATCTTTGATCTCTTTATAACCTCCTATTTTTATATATCACAGGCACTTAATCAATACTGTTGGATGAATGAATGAAGGAATGGATGGATGGGAAGATACCATTGAGTTCTTATGGTCACATACTTTGAGAAGTGCTATGGTCTTAATGTATGTTTCTTCAAAATTCATGTTGAAATCTTACCACCACCACCCCCAAACTGATGGTATTAGTAGGTGGGGCCTTTAGGAGGGGCTTAAGTCATGAGAGTAGAATCCTTATTAAGGGGATTAGTGCTTTTATGAAAGAGGCTCCAGAGAGACTCCAGCCTCTTCTACCATGTGAGGACAGAGTGAGGAAGTGCTGGCTAAATCAGGAAGAGAGCCCTCACCAAAACCCAACGATGCCGTGGCCTTGATCTCAGACTTTCAGCCTCCAGAATGGGGAGAAGTAAATTTTGGTTGTTTATAAGCTACCCAGTCTGTGGTATTTGTTATCACAGCCTGAATGGACTAAGACAGGAAGCCAGTGCTGCTCAATTTTTCAGATTGTAATCAGTCGCTCTCAGTTCTGGAATACATGGATGTTGCCCTTCAGTTTGGTCCAGGGAGTAAGAACATGTGCTCTGGGCCTGGAGGAGTCAGGCAGGCTGGGTTAATATCCTCTATGGCTCTGCCTCTTCCTCATTCCTTAGCTTTCTTAGGTATAGAATAGGGACAAAAGTGCTATAAAACTCCTGGGGCCATTTTTGAGGATGAAAGGAGTTAACACAGGTGAAGCACTTAGCATAGACTTGACACAAAGTTGAGTAGCTTGGAATTATGACATGAATTCACAGTAACCCGAAGTTAAATCAAGATGAGACTCCCCCCATCCGTAACCAGTTCTGCCCCAGACACACTATCTGAGCCAGGACGGTGTGGGCCTTGACAGGATGTAGTGTTGCACTAGTAATATGCTTCAAAATTGCCTTATTAAACATCACTAAGTCATATTTTCTAAGTAAGTCATGGCTCTCGTGTAGCAGGAGCATTGGCGGGAGGTGAATAGTTCCCTAATGCAGATGTCCCTCAGAGTAATGCAGAGTGATTTAGAGAAGGTGACTCAAGTTCCTGAGTTTCATTTTCTCATCAGTAAGGCTGGGGAAGAACACCTACCTACTGTGCAGGTTACTGTGAGGCCGAAATTCAAACTATGTTCCCAAAGCTCGGTGTCTGGCTCAGAGGGGCCTGGATGTCACACTTTACCCCTCCATGTCACCTCTTGGAAACCCAGCCCTGCCTGGAGGTCAGAATATATGTCTCTAGTTTTTATTCAGAACACTGTGGTTCTTGTTAAAATTCACATACATTTTGGGGAAGCTTTTATTTATTTATTTCACTCCCCCAAACACCCATTTTCTTGAAGGGAAATTGAATCTGTCTGGTTTTGATTCATTTACACTCAACTTGTTAGTATTGTTTTATAAGCACCAGCCAACATCCAAGTAGCCCTTGGAACATTGTTTCAAAAGCTGCATTTTTAAGTCTAAAAAGTTTATTTTTCTTTCTTCTTTTTTAAAAAGGAGACTGGACTTCAGCACCAGTTTGCATTTATTCTGAGTATATGACTGGATTCCAACAAATTTGGTTAAAAAAAAAAAATTACACTTTGCCATTCCTGGTTTTAAAATTTCAGCTCAATTTAATTTACCCTTGTAAAAAGTTTTCATATTCCAAGCCAAGAGAATCTTTGTGTGTTCTGTTGCTTTTTGCAACATGAGATCATGAGATTGTCACCTCTTCAAGACTTTTGGTTTGCCACTTGAACGAAAAAAAAATGAAGACCTTTCCTGCATATTTGCATGGAACTGGCTTTCTGTTGATCCTATCTTCATTGATTTTGGTAAAGGGTTTGGTGGAAATTGGTACGAAGTTTCATTCATGGTAGTCAGACATGAGAAATTACATATAATTATCCAAACCTATACTCAACAAGAGTAAAAACAGAAAGGAGTTGGACACTCCCCTTGGAGTGGAAGGTTTCTCAGAGGTTTCTAATGAGGAGGACACCAGTCCTCCGCTCTGCTGTATCATTTTACCCACCAAGCCGGTATAGTAAACACAACCTCAAGACAATGCCGTTTACTTTCCATTGTGCAGTAATAGGCTTCATCTGCTGCTTCTAGGCTAACAATTGTTCATTGTTCATGCTGCTTCAAGGTTGAGAAATTGAATTTTCTCTCGGGTTCCCAGGAGAAGTAGGAAGACTGAAAACAAACAAGGAGGTAATTTCCACATGTGTAGCAGCTACTTCGTTTGTAAAGGGTCTCAAGTTGTGTATTTTAGGAGATGAATTTGGAACAAGTTAGATTTTTGTGTAAATCTCAGAAAGGAAATGAAATCTCTTGAATTTGCATTCAGGTGTTTGAGGTGCAGATGGGCTTTCTGGGCAGACTTGGTGAGCCTTCGCAAGTTTGTGTTGACCACGTATTTCCAGCTGGACAAGGAAGATGTATTTCCAGTTTCCTAAGAGGAGCAGTCAGTTCCAGCCCTCCAGTTTGCTACTGTCTCGAGGCAGTGCATGAAATGTCACTGATGATTTTTTATCTCCACCTTGACTGAGAGGATTTTAAGCTATCTAAGTGAGACCCATTAAGTATCAAATCAGTTTTCTCTAAACTATACTCCCAATTTTCATATAGCCGAAACAGCCACAGAAGATATGGTGAAGGTAGTAAACAATCTTTGCAACTCTTCCTTGTGTAATTTAACAAGGCAGGTGGAACCCAGTGAGAACCTGCCTACCCAAAGCAAATGTGTCCACTCCAAGCAAAAAGGTGGGAATGAAAACCTCCCAAATACTAACAGAGTGGGATCTGGGGGAGTGGGATTATGTTTATGGTTGTCTGTTTTCTTTTTCTTAATTTTCTGAATTTTTATGTAATGGATGTGTATGTGCAAGTATCTGTATATATCTTAAGTTTTTATTTACCAAAAAACATGAGCAAATGTTTGTTTTAATTAAATGGTATAGAAGTGTATAGAATGAACTGTACAGGTTCTTTTCACTCATCCTCTAGCACATTCTGCTCTCTAGAGATCACAGTTGGTTTTGTGTGTAAACATCCAGACTTTTCTCTGTTATATATGTGTAATTTTTAGAATTATATTGAAGGAATGGGACTCTGTGGAGAAAAGTTTCCCATTGCTGTCTCTATAAAGATGATATGCAGGCTCATTCTAACTTTCTTGGACACTCGTATATATAATAGTTCGTCCAGTCCTTTCAAGTCTCAAACATAGTCCCTAGGCTCTCTGGCTCTCTTTGCACACAGGGGGTCCACCACCTTGAGGGCATCCTCTGACAAAAGATGCAGGTGCTGCCGGAGAGAATGAAAGCTCACCCCCAGAGCAGGTGTGTGAATATGATCAAGAGATGGGAAAGACATGAGTGGCGAGTGCTGAAAGCATCTCTACAGGTGGGGCCCCTTTTAAAACGGTCCTGGTGGGCTCCTTTGCCTGTGGTCCAGAGGGAACACAGGTGCAGCTTTGCTGCCGCTTTTCAGAGGACTGCGGTTGCTACAATGCAATGCACTTAATGCCTGGGCCTCCCTATGCTTCTGGTTCCTGCCTCTTACCAGTAGATGAACTTTGGTCATGAATCAGTCTGGACCCCTGTAGACTCCAGCAGTCTGAGCCATCTCCTTGAAACCGTTGTCAGTTGGACTGAGGTAAAGGTGGAAACACCACCATGCCCAAACAAATTATTCCAAAGAAATTCTCCTAGCCTTGTCAGTTTCAGTCCTTTTTATGCCCTTGAGGTGGGTGATGGGTGAGTGGTTGCTGTGGATCCCTCCTTTGTCTTATTATGTCTAGGTGGTCTGGCAACTCATTTTGGAGTGTAAAAGCATTAATCACCTACTGCTTTGTTCTGAATCTTTGAGACACTAGACAAAGCTAAAAGATTCTCATTTTAACATCTTATTATAGACCTAGAGATTTGTTTTCCATAAACTGGAACATATTAATGTTCTGTACATTGCTGTCTGAGTAACAGTCTTTTCATATTAAATGATATTGAGCTGCGTCATTCATTTTTTTTTTTAAGATTTTATTTATTTATTTGACAGAGAGAGAGATCACAAGTAGGCAGAGAGGCAGGCAGAGAGGGAGGGGAAAGCAGGCTCCCCACTGAGCAGAGAACCTGACGTGGGGTTTGATCCCAGGACCCTGAGATCATGACCTGAGCTGAAGGCAGAGGCTTAACCCACTGAGCCACCCAGGTGCCCCATGCCTCATTCATTTTAATTGTAGCAAAGTATCCTATCAGGTAGATAAGCTATAGTTTAACCATTTCCCTACTGATGGGCTGTTTCCTATTTTTGGACCTTATAAAAAATGCTCCTATAAATATTTTTGTATTTACATATTTGTTTTACATGTGTGTACTCCTGTTAATATTTCTCTAGCATAGAGGCTTAAAAATGGAGAAGGTATGAAAGGGGATGTATCAGGAAAATGTTGCTAGATTGTGCCAGAGAAGAGCTGTATGAATTGTCTACTTTCTCCAACAGTGCCTCAGAGTACCCATTTCCCCACAGCCTCACTAAATATTTTCAGTGGTTTTAGTAGTTGCCATTTTTAGAGGCTAGCGGTGATCTCATTATTATTTTAGTCTGTATTCCCTTCGTTACTAATGAGGTGAGCTATTTTTCCTCATGTTTGTCCATTTGTATCTGCACTCCTTGGATTGCTTGATCACATATCCTTCAAATCGGGATTCTAAAGTCTTTCCCAGGTCCTTGTAGTTATAAACAAGAGCAAATGTCAGAATGGTAAAAGAGAGTGAGGATGTAGAAATTTGGTGAGAACCTGGGCCCAGCTCCGTGAGGACAAGAAATAGCAAAAATTTTACCACTCAGATTTTATCACTTTTCTGCAAGTCTGAATCTGAAACACAGGCTACCTTTTTCCTCAAATTGACACGTATAACTTGATTAGCAAAATTTCAACTGATTCCTTGTGTTACAGAATATGAGCAAACTTTGAATCTTAAGTCTAAGTAGTTACATTTATGGCTTTTTGTCTCTTGGCCTTTATTTCACACATATTAAAAATTACTAAAGGCATATTGGGTTTAGAGGAAGAACCATAGGAAATTATTTAGGAACACCTAGCAGCCATAGCAACATGCCTTTAAAAGGGGCATGTACTCTGCTAAAAAATATTCCACTTACAGGTAATGACATACATTTGCCAAACAGCCCCAAGCTAACCCAAGAAAGAATAGACAGATGGTTTGAGGCGTGTCAGGAATAGGATTTACAAAATAAGATTATGGTTATGCTGGAAAGTAACAGCAATCATTGTAAACAGATGGAACAGATTCACTTTTTGCCATGGGGCAGAGGAAGAAAGGGGTTTTGCATTGCTGCATGTGAATTAGAGTTGGCTCACCTATACACACAGCTCTCAGGGGTTTTGTAGATTTTTGTAGGCACTTGTATAGGTCACATGACGGGGCCTCCCGTTGGGTAGATCCAAAGCAGGGGAACTGCTTTCTCATTCATGGGTTGGCCCTGTTTGGGTTGTGTTAGGCATACTAACTGACATCATTTTCTACACGAACATAACTACCACACCACTTGAACTGTTAGTTGAGGAGACGTCAGAGAGAGCCAGCCTCTTTTATTTCTGAATGTGTATTCTTGGCTGCGTGAATTAGATTTATAGTAGAGGAAGGTACAGAACCCCTCCCATTTATGATTGGTCTGTATTTGCTCTGTCCTTGTCCTCAACCTTAAAGGCGTAATGAGTAAGTCTGCCTCTGCCATGAATTTAAAAATCTCAGATCTCTCCTTTTCAGTTCAACTAAGAATTTGGAAAGATAATGCTTCCTCCTGGGAGTATCTTGGCATTTTTCAAGAGAAAAGAAAGAGGGGTTGCCAATGGGGATTTGCTGATGATGGCATAAGAGAAAGGTGGTCACGAAGGAAGACTAGAGATCCTAGACCTTGGGATTCAGTTGAGGCTCCCTTGCCTGGTTAGATACTGTCCCTGTGTAATAAAAGGGTGGAATTTGGCCTTTAGAATACATTTCCATTAGTCCTAGAGTTTAACAGCTAGTTCCTAATGGCAGCCTACTGCAAAACATGTGAAGCCTCCAAGTTGGCAAAGTTGATCTCTGACTAATGGAGAAAATTACCCAATGAGAATTAGTAATCTTGCATCACTGATCAAAATTCTTACATTACCTTTCATGTGGGTAACAGAACAAGACTTCCAAAAGGAGTTGAGACTGGTTTTAACATGGACTGTTGGTCACTGAGACAGGAAATATTTAACATGAATCAGGCTCACTTGGAATATTTTTTATTTGTCTTGATCTTGAGGTTTCCAGGTATTAGTATTATTGAACACTTATTTAGTGTTCTTATGTACTGAAAAAAATGTGCCTACTCATCATTCCTGGATAGATACATTTGCCCTGATTTGGCTCTGTCATGCTCTATTACTTGTACCAGATTTTTTTAGTGTAACACAAGGGGTGTCTCCTAATGTTAAACCCAGAAAAGCAGATCTGAACAGCTATCACAAAGAATGTTGCTATCATAAGCTGAATTAATCACAAATGGATTCTGGAATGGGAGGATTAACAATGACATAAAATGATTTAAATACAGATTGCACAATGATGATCCTTTGGAAGGGGGCTTGACCCAGAGCTACATGTGTCCTCAGAGTTGGGGCTTAGATATCATTTCCTTTGGACTTTGGATGGCTTGAGGTGGTCAAAATGATTTAAAAATGTTCAGTTATGCTGGTGTTGGAAGATGGCATAGTTTAAGAACAGATGCATCAACAGAGGCAGTAAACTTGCATTCCTCATCACTGATGTCAGAAATGAGAAGGTGCAGGGTGGAGGTGAGTCAGCTTCTTTATCTTGTCTTTCTGGACTGTATTGAGAAATCCTGCCTTTGTCCATTTGCTACTCTCTCTTTTGGTAATAATAATAACTGAGCTGAGGAAGATGTAGTTGTGGCTTTTTGACCCTTCTCTAACCAGGGCAATAAATATAATGACAATAGTGAAGACATTTGGGAATGCTTCTTTATTTATCTCTCCATGGGAAGTCATAGTATTGAACAGAGCTTTCATTTAGTGGATTCTTCTGTGGGAATACTTACAAAGAATGCCAAACCCACAGGGTCTGTCCTGGTCAGGGTCTCCACATCTAACCCCAAGTAACTGGGGTATCCCAAGCGGACTAAAGAACTAGATGGGACTGTCTCTTCATTGTTTGTTTTTAAGGGTTATATGAACTGTATACTTAGGATGGATTTTTCGGGACACAAGCTGCGCAATGTATAGGCTAAGAAATGAGTCAGAACCAAGATCAGAATGGGGGTAAGATGAATTCCAGCAAAATGCTCTCCTTTCAACAATCTTACTGCAAAGTCCAAATGGCCACTTTGAACACCTGCATGATATATTGGAAGCATGGTGTTTTGGGACCCTTTCCCCTTCACACACACACACACACACACACACACACACACACACACGCACTCAGCACAAACCTGTCCATTCTGTGAATCAAGATTTCTTACGGGATATTTGTGAGTCTTAGATCAGTGTGATTCATCATGCAAACCAGACTGCACACTAGAATTATTTGGGAATATTTTTGGGGGGGGGACTAGTTTCCCTTAACCTCAACCCAGACCCAATTAAATCAGTATCTCAGGGCACTGAAAAAAAATTAAAGCTCCCCAGGTGATTTAATGTGTGGCCAGGGTTGAGAACCATTTTCTTGGGTAGTAGCTTGCTGAGATGGTTACACTGACACTCTTTCTTCTCTTCCAGATGTACTTCCATTCGATTCTAGGTTCCTTGAGGGCTGGACTGCCTTATATAGTTTTTGGGTTTCCAGAACATCTAGCTTTCAGGGAATAATTGTTTCATGAATGGCTTTACACCAGAATGGGGACCCGTTTCTAGTCTGGCTCTTCCCTTTGTTAGCTGGGTATCCCAAGGGAAGGGTAGTCAGATAAAATACAGGATGCTCAGTTACATTTGAATTTTAGATGACCAATGAATGATTTTTTAGTATGCATACTTCCCATGCAGTGTTTGCATATGAATTTTTATTTGCTCAGTTTGGCCTCCTCTTTATATGTCTTCTCAGTCTCAGACTTTTGGCCTCCTCTTTATATGTCTTCTCGGTCTCACTATTCACTCGTAAAATGAGGAATGTAGTCTTTAGAGATTAAATTATTTCATTTGAAAGAAAAAATTGTAAGAAACCAGAATCAATGTTAAATACAATAAATTTAAATTGAGGTATACCTAATTCTTCCATCCCATTTAGGATTTGCAAAACAGGTTCTTAAATGGTGTATCTAGGATTACATAATGGTGACCAGCCAGCAGGTTATAATAAAAGTACTTCTTTTTCTCCACATTTAATAATGTTTGTTTGGATTTCAAGGAGCTCTTACAGGTTAGCACCAAAATGTACTCTTTTCAGTTTCTGTAATGTCAGAGATATTTGATTTTGAGAAGCCCTCTCTCATCTGTTTCTTAATTTCATAGAACACAGAGGGTGTCCAGTACACTTAGTTGAGAACTTTTTTTTACAAGCAAATAGAAATTTTTGTATTTTTCAGACTAAACTTCTTCATTGTGTATGTGTGGTACATTTGCGTATGTGAAGTTTGGTCCCATTTCATCAAATGATGCAACATATAACAACTTTTGGAGTTCTAATACTTCAGTATACAGTATTTATTATGTATCTATTAAATTGTATTTGCCCCTATACAATTGCCCAGTGCTAAGATCAAGGGAATAGTGTTTGCGTCCTAAGGCAATTTCTTTGTAAATTGAAGAATCATTAAAATTGGAATTTCCAAATGAATTTTTCCATGTGTTAAACTTCATGGAATGGAGTAATGAGTCAGATGTCCGGGAAGGTAATTAGCAGTGTTCTTTTAAAAACAATCACAGTGTTTGTGAGGCAAAGACGTTCCTACTTTCACCCAACATTAATTTAATAATGTGGGGTCAGGAAAGCATTCAAAGTCTGGTGGAGGTGCACTCTTTAAGGTCACCAGAAAGAAATTTGAGGAGTTTTTGGTCCAAAACTGAAATTGTGTGAATTTTACAATATGGTCAACATTAAAAACAGAAGAAATACTAAACTGTGAATGTTTACAAAATAAATGTTGTAATATCTAAAAGAATCTGCCATTTTAATGTGATTTTAATGGCAAGGTCAAATGGTCAAAATAGAGGTTACTAAAATCTGCCAGATTGGGATTTCTTTCCTGTTTTCCAGTCTCTCTTCCCACCTTCACCTAAAACAATCAGGGAGCCCACACTTTCTGTTTACTCTTATTCCAGTTGGGATCCTCAGTGAACAATTTGTATCCCAACTTTCTCAGAAAACCATTTTTTGTGTTCCTCTCCCTGGTGTTCCTTGGGACCAGACACAATATTAGACTGCGACAGATCCTGCCTTTCTTGTGGCAGATCAACAAGCTTCTCAAAAGATGCTCATCCTTGGTATTTTTTTTTTTTATTTTAGTATCTGCACTACTAGTAAATTCTACTGTAAAACACATTATTATGCAATACTGTGTGCTAAGCCTTATGCCAAGCATTTTATATGCATTATCTTTTTTGATCTTCAGAACAGTCTCATGCTGTGAGCATAATTATTTTGAATTACAGATGAGAATTCTGAGGTCTACAGAAGTTGAACACCTTTCCCAAGGCCACACGGGTATTAAATAGAACTGGTAGAATTTGAACCCAGGACTCTGGAATTCTTGACCACTATGTTATAGTAAAATGCTAGTTTTATAATGAGAGTGACTTCATTTATTAAATAATAATGACTATTGTTATAACAAAATTTATTTAGTACTTGCAGTGTGTTAGGTATTATGCTAGGTGTTTTATCAGTCCTCTCCTTTGTACCATTATGTAAGTTAAGTAAGATTGTATCTTTTCTGCAGAAGGGCAAGTGAGACTCAAAGTATAACCTTTTCAAAGTCACACAGCTGAAAAGAAGCAGACCCAGGAACTCAAACCAGAAGTGTTTATCTTTAGACCCTCATGCTCTTCTCTCTTCAACCCTCCCTTTTGGGATGTGACAGTCAAGAAGGGTTTGAATCCAAAAGACCTCTTTCTCCATTACTGGCCTTCTGTCTACCATCCTCCTTCCCTTCCTCGTTCAAGACTGGAGGGGAGCCATTGCAGAGGTACTGCTTGCCTTATTGAATGTGGCACTAATGCTGCCTATCCTGAAATACACTCGAATTGGATATCCAAGATGGCATCAGCTGCCTTTGAAATGAAGCTATCTTTCCTTTGGACTCCTTGAGTGAGGCCATTGTTATAAATGAAGACATGCTCAAAGGCCATGCTAAAGGAAAAATGCTCAGCCTTATAGAAGCTGATGTTAATGACACAGTTGAAACTGTTTTATGGAAATATCAACTCAAAGATTTGATCCTGAAGAGAAGGAATCCAGTCTTCACAAAAGGAAAATGGATTAGCAAGTGGCATTTAAAGATAATATGAATCTTACAAACTTGGTTGGCAAAGATGGGACATGTAGGAGTAGATACAGGGTATGGTGACCATATGTCCTGGTTTATGCCTATTTTATCTCAACATAATTAGTAATTAGCATCCACTTTTATTCTAAAAAATGTCCTGATTTGAAAAATTATAAGGATACACTACATAAGAGAATAAATGTAAATGCTGTCGGGTTTGTTCATTCATTTATTTATTCATTCAACAAATACTTATTGAGTGCCTACCTACACTGTACCAGATGGCGTGCTAGGGAAGTAAAACAGGTAAGGTTCCTGTCCTCACCGGATAGGAACATCTAGTTAGACAAAGAACTAAATACATTTTTACAGGTTGTGGTAAGAACTAAGAAAAAAAAATGGCTGTGAAAAAGAATACAGTGTCTTCTCTGGGGAAGTCTAAAAATGGGGAACTCGAAGGAACAAGAGGGGCCAGCCATGGGTTATGCGAGAGCGAGTCAGACTGGCGAATCTTCAGGAATGCCTTGAGGGGTGAATGAGTTAAGTATGTTCCAGGAGCTAAAATAATTGAGACTTAGGGGGGAAGGAGTCAAGATGGCGGAGAAGTAGCAGGCTGAGACTACATCAGGTAGCAGGAGATCAGCTAGATAGCTTATCTAAAGATTGCAAACACCTACAAATCCAACGGGAGATGGAAGAGAAGAAGAACAGCAATTTTAGAAACAGAAAATCAACCACTTTCTGAAAGTGGGTTTCTGAAAGGTAGGACTGGCGGAGAAGTGACTCCAAAGCGACAGGAAGATAGACCGCGGTGGGGAGGGGCCGGCTCCCGGCAAGCGGCGGAGCAACGGAGCACAAAATCAGGACTTTTAAAAGTCTGTTCCACTGTGGGACATCGCTCCAGAGGCTAAACCGGGGTGAAGCCCATATGGCATCAGCATGGCCCCAGGTCCCGCAGGGTCACAGAAGGATCGGGGGTGTCTGAGTGTTGCAGAGCTTGCAGGTATTAGAAAACGGGGAAGCTGGCTACAGAGACAGAGCTGAGGAGTGAGCTCTCAGCTCGGGGTTACCTTGAACCGGTCGCAGGCTCGGTCAGCTCGGAGCATGGCCGGAGGCCAGGGAGACGGGAGTAATTGGGCGCTATTCTCTGAGGGCGCACTGAGGAGTGGGGCCCGAGCTCTCGGCTCCTCCGTGCTGGAGACTGGGAGGCCGCCATCTTCATTCCCGTCCTCCGGAACTCTACGGAAAGGGATCAGGGAACAAAAGCTCCTGAAAGCAAACCCGAGCGGATTACTCAGCCTGGCCCCTGGTAAGGGGGGTGCAATTCCGCCTGGGGCAAAGACACTTGAGAACCACTACAACACGCCCCTCCCCCAGAAGATCAACAAGAAATCCAGCCAGGACCAAGTTCACCTACCAACGAGTGCAGGTTTAATACCAAGGAGAGCAGCGGAATTCCAGAAGAGGAGAAAGCAAAGCACGGAACTCATGGCTTTCTCCCCATGATTCTTTAGTCTTGCAGTTAATTTAATTTTTTTTTCTTTTTCTATTTTTTTTCTCTTCTTCTGCTAAATTTTTTTTAACTTTTACCCTTTTCTTTTTTAACATTTTTAAACTAGTTTATCTAATATATTTATATTTTTTCTTTTTTATATTTTTTCTTTATTTGTTTTCTTTTTTTAAGTTTTTTTTTTTCTGAACCTCTTTTTATCCCCCTTTCCCCCCACATGATTTGGGATCTCTTCTGATTTGGTTAAAGTGTATTTTCCTGGGGTCTTTGCCACCCTTTTAGTATTTTAGTTGCTCCTTCATATACTCTTATCTAGACAAAATGAAAAGGCGGAAAAATTCACCACAAAAAAAAGAACAAGAGGCAGTACCTAAGGCTAGGGACCTAATCAATACAGACATTGGTAATATGTCAGATCTAGAGTTCAGAATGACGATTCTCAAGATTCCAGCCAGGCTCAAAAAAGGCATGGAAGATATTAGAGAAACCCTCTCGGGAGATATAAAAGCCTTTTCTGGAGAAATAAAAGAACTAAAATCTAACCAAGTTGAAATTTAAAAAGCTATTAATGAGGTGCAATCAAAAATGGAGGCTCTCACTGCTAGGATAAATGAGGCAGAAGAAAGAATTAGGGATATAGAAGACCAAATGACAGAGAATAAAGAAGCTGAGCAAAAGAGGGACAAACAGCTACTGAACCACAAGGGGAGAATTCAAGAGATAAGTGACACCATAAAATGAAACAACATTAGAATAATTGAGATTCCAGAAGAAGAAGAGGGGGGGGGAGCAGAAGGTATATTGGATAGAATTTCCCTAATATGGCAAAGGGAACAAGCATCAAAATCCAGGAGGTGCAGAGAAACCCCCCCTCAAAATCAACAAGACTAGGTCCACACCCCATCACCTAATAGTAAAATTTACAAGTCTTAGTGACAAAGAGAAAATCCTGAAAGCAGCCTGGGAAAAGAAGTCTGTAACATAAAATGGTAAAAATATTAGATTGGCAACAGACTTATCCACAGAGACCTGGCAGGCCAGAAAGAGCTGGCATGATATATTCAGAGCACTAAACGAGAAAAACATGCAGCCAAGAATACTATATCCAGCTAGGCTATCATTGAAAATAGAAGGAGATATAAAAAGCTTCCAGGACAAACAAAAACTGAAAGAATTTGCAAACACCAAATCAGCTCTACAGGAAATATTGAAAGGGGTCCTTTAAACAGAGAGAGCCTAAAAGTAGTAGATCAGAAAGGAACAGAGACAATATTCAGTAACAGTCACCTGACAAGCAATACAATGGCACTAAATTCATATCTCTCAATAGTTACCCTGAATGTTAATGGGCTGAATGCCCCAATAAAAAGACACAGGGTATCATAATGGATAAAAAAACAAAACCCATCTATATGTTGCCTAAAAGAAACTCATTTTAGACCCGAAGACACCTCCAGATATAAAGTGAGGGGGTGGGAAACAATTTACCATGCTAATGGACATCAGAAGAAAGCAGGGGTGGCAATCCTTATATCAGATCAATTAGATTTTAAGCCAAAGACTATAATAAGAGATGAGGAAGGACACTATATCATACTCAAAGGATCTGTCCAACAAGAAGATCTAACAATTTTAAATATCTATGCCCCTAACGTGGGAGCAGCCAACTATATAAACCAATTAATAACAAAATCAAAGAAACACATTGACAATAATACAATAATAGTAGGGGACTTGAACACTCCCCTAACTGAAATGGACAGATCATCCAAGCAAAGATCAACAAGGAAATAAAGGCCTTAAATGACACACTGGACCAGATGGACATCACAGATATATTCAGAACATTTCATCCCAAAGCAACAGAATACACATTCTTCTCTAGTCACATGGAACATTCTCCAGAATAGATCACATCCTCAGTCCTAAATCAGGTCTCAACCGCTATCAAAAGATTGGGATCATTCCCTGAATATTTTCAGACCACAATGCTCTGAAGCTAGAACTCAATCACAAGAGGAAATTTGGAAAGAACCCAAATACATGGAGACTAAACAGCATCCTTCTAAAGAATGAATGGGTCAACCAGGAAATTAAAGAAAAATTGAAAAAATTCATGGAAACAAATGATAATGAAAACACAACGGTTCAAAATCTGTGGGACACAGCAAAGGCAGTCCTGAGAGGAAAATATATAGTGGTACAAGCCTTTCTCAAGAAACAGGAAAGGTCTCAAGTACACAACCTAACCCTACACCTAAAGGAGCTGGAGAAAGAACAAGAAAGAAACCCTAAACCCAGCAGGAGAAGAGAAATCATAAGATCAGAGCAGAAAACAATGAAATAGAAACAAAAAAAAAAAAAATAATAGAGCAAATCAACGAAACTAGGAGCTGGTTCTTTGAAAGAATTAATAAGATTGATAAACCCCTGGCCAGACTTATCAAAAAGAAAAGAGAAAGGACCCAAATAAATAAAATCATGAATGAAAGAGGAGAGATCACAACGAACACCAAAGAAATACAAACAATTATAAGAACATACTATGAGCAACTCTACGCCAACAAATTTGACAATCTGGAAGAAATGGGTGCATTCCTAGAGACATATAAACTACCACAACTGAACCAGGAAGAAATAGAAATCCTGAACAGACCCATAACCAGTAAGGAGATTGAAACAGTCATCAAAAATCTCCAAACAAACAAAAGCCCAGGGCCAGACGGCTTCCCAGGGGAATTCTACCAAACATTTAAAGAAAATTAATTCCTATTCTCCTGAAACTGTTCCAAAAAATAGAAATGGAAGGAAAACTTCCAAACTCATTTTATGAGGCCAGCATCACCTTGATCCCAAAACCAGACAAGGATCCCATCAAAAAAGAGAACTACAGACCAATATCCTTGATGAAAACATATGCGAAAATTCTCATCAAAATACTAGCCAATAGGATTCAACAGTACATTAAAAGATTATTCACCATGACCAAGTGGGATTTATTCCAGGGCTGCAAGGCTGGTTCAACATCCGCAAATCAATCAATGTGATACAACACATTAATAAAAGAAAGAACAAGAACCATATGATACTCTCAAGAGATGCTGAAAAAGCATTTGACAAAGTACAGCATCCCTTCCTGATCAAAACTCTTCAAAGTATAGGGATAGAGGGCACATACCTCAATATTATCAAAGCCATCTATGAAAAACCCACCACAAATAGCATTCTCAATGGAGAAAAACTGAAAAACTGATAACGGCAGGGATGTCCATTATCACCACTGCTATTCAACATAGTACTAGAAGTCCTAGCCTCAGCAATCAGACAACAAAAGGAAATTAAAGGCATCCAAATCGGCAAAGAAGAAGTCAAACTATCACTCTTCACAGATGATATGATACTCTATGTGGAAAACCCAAAAGACTCCACTCCAAAACTGCTAGAACTTGTACAGGAATTCAGTAAAGTGTTAGGATATAAAATCAACGCACAGAAATCAGTTGCATTTCTCTACACCAACAACAAGACAGAAGAAAAAGAAATTAAGGAGTCAATCCCATTTACAATTGCACCCAAACTATAAGATACCTAGGAAAAACCTAACCAAAGAGGCTAAGAATCTATACTCAGATAACTATAAAGTACTCATGAAAGAAATTGAGGAAGACACAAAGAAATGGAAAAATGTTCCATGTTCATTGATTGGAAGAACAAATATTGTGAAAATGTCTATGCTACCTAAAGCAACGTACTCATTTAATGCAACCCCTATCAAAATACCATCAATTTTTTTCAAAGAAATGGAACAAATAATCCTAAAGTTTATATGGAACCAGAAAAGACCTCAAATAGCCAAAGAAAGCCAAAGTTGGTGGCATCACAATTCCAGACTTCAAGCTCTATTACAAAGCTGTCATCATCAAGACAGCATGGTACTGGCACAAAAACAGACACATTGATCAATGGAACAGAATAGAGAGCCCAGAAATAGACCCTCAACTCTATGGTCAACTAATCTTTGACAAAGCAGGAAAGAATGTCCAATGGAAAAAAAAGACAGCCTCTGCAATAAATGGTGTTCGGAAAATTGGACAGCCACATGCAGAAAAATGAAATTGGACCATTTCCTTACACCACACACGAAAATAGACTCAAAATGGATGAAGGACCTCAATGTGAGAAAGGAATCCATCAAAATCCTTGAGGAGAACACAGGCAGCAACCTCTTTGACCTGCAGCAACATCTTCCTAGGAACATTGCCAAAGGCAAGGGAAGTAAGGGCAAAAATGAACTACTGGGATTTCATCAAGATCAAAAGCTTTTGCACAGCAAAGGAAACAGTGAACAAAACCAAAAGACAACTGACAGAATGGGAGAAGATATTTGCAAACGACATATCAGATAAAGGGCTAGTGTCCAAAATCTATAAAGAACTTAGCAAACTCAACACCCAAAGAACAAATAATCCAATCAAGAAATGGGCAGAAGACATGAACAGACATTTCTGCAAAGAAGACATCCAGATGGCCAACAGACACATGAAAAAGTGCTCCACATCACTTGGCATTAGGGAAATACAAATCAAAACCACAGTGAGATACCACCTCACACCAGTCAGAATGGCTAAAATGAACAAGTCAGGAAATGACAGATGCTGGCGAGGATGCGGAGAAAGGGGAACCGTCCTACACTGTTGGTGGGAATGCAAGCTGGTGTAACCACTCTGGAAAACAGCATGGAGGTTCCTCAAAATGTTAAAAATTGAACTACCCTATGACCCAGCAATTGCACTACTGGGTATTTACCCTAAAGATACAAACGTAGTGATCTGAAGGGGCACGTGCACCCGAATGTTTATAGCAGCAATGTCTACAATAGCCAAACTATGGAAAGAACCTAGATGTCCATCAACAGATGAATGGATAAAGATGTGGTATATATATATACACAATGGACTACTATGCAGCCATCAAAAGAAATGAAATCTTGCCATTTGCGACGACGTGGATGGGACTAGAGGGTATCATGCTTAGCAAAATAAGTCAATCGGAGAAAGACAACTATCATATGATCTCCCTGATATGAGGGAGAGGAGATGCAACATGGGGGATTAAGGGGGTAGGAGAAGAGTAAATGAAATAAGATGGGATTGGGAGGGAGACAAACCATAAGTGACTCTTAATATCACAAAACAAACTGAGGGTTGCTGGGGGGCAGGGGGTTGGGAGAGGGGGGTGGGGTTATGGACATTGGGGAGGGTATGTGCTATGGTGAGTGCTGTGAAGTGTGTAAACCTGGAGATTCACAGACCTGTACCCCTGGAGTAAAAATATATGTTTATAAAAAATAAAAACAAATAAAAAAAAAATCTCTTAGATGCAAGTAAAAGAACCTCATTAAAAAAATTCTTCAGCTAAAAAAAAAAAAAGAATTGATACTTAGGGTCCAATTTTGGGAATGAGAGGAGGTTTTAGTGGGGAAGGGAGGCGGCTTGTTAGCAGAATCTTAAAAGGTATTTAGGGGACAGGTGTTTTGCTGAGCCAGGTCCATGGTGGGTTTTTCGGGTTTTTGTTTTTTTTTAAGATTTATTTTATTTTATTGGACAGAGAGAGACAGAACAAGCAGGGAGAGTGGGAGAGGGAGAAGCAGGCTTCCTGCTGCACAGGGAACCCGATGCGGGACTCTATCCCAGGACCCTGGCATCCTGTTCTGAGCCAAAGACAAATGCTTAATGACTGAGCCACCCAGGCACCCCGCCCCCCATAGTGGGTTTTTTGAGCAGCAGGTGTACTAGTTGGACTAGTCTCTAAGATCCTTTGAAAAACCAATGGGAGAACACACTGAAAGCTGCTGGGGCTGGAACAAGAAGTGGCAATTGGTAGTTTCCAGTTTGATGCTTCTTAATAGATGGCTCAGATTTGAACTGGTGCCTATGCTGAGTCTTAAACCTGCTACCTATTGTTTATGCACATGCTCTGACTGGCTAATTAACAATTAAAAGAGCCAAGCTATTGCTTTTGTGATGGAAATCAATAGTCTTTCCACAGGGAAGACATGGTTTTGTTTCTTCTAAGATTGGAGGTCAGAGTAGGAGGTTGTGGCAGACAGGCCAAAGTATAGTCTTTTTTTTTTTTTTTAAGATTTTATTTATTTATTTGACAGAGAGAGATCACAAGTAGGTAGAGAGGCAGGCAGAGAGAGAGGGGGAAGCAGGCTCCCTGCTGAGCTGAGAGCATGATGTGGGGCTCAATCCCAGGACCCTGGGATCATGACCTGAGCCGAAGGCAGAGGCTTTAACCCACTGAGCCACCCAGGCGCCCCAAAGTATAGTCTTTTTTTTTTTTTAAGATTTTATTTATTTATTTGACAGACAGAGATCACAAGGAGGCAGAGAGGCAGGCAGAGAGAGAGAGGGAAGCAGGCTCCCTGCTGAGCAGAGAGCCCGATGCGGGATTCGATCCCAGGACCCTGAGATCATGACCTGAGCCGAAGGCAGCGGCTTAACCCACTGAGCCACCCAGGCGCCCCCCCCCCCCAAAGTATAGTCTTTTAATGACAATAATTGTAGTTTGAGTGTACCTTAACATATGAAAAAACTATTGTATCACAGGGGCTCAATTCTGATACTTCCTCTCCCCTCATCTCTTCCCTTCTCCCCCAATTCTCATCCTCAAATTGCATGGGGACTTTTGAACCAAATTTCAAATAAATAGGATCCAAGGGAACATTACAGCTGCATTTCAGATATATGGTAAGTACATGTAGAGGTACACTAAGATTCAATTTCTGGATTGAAATGCCAACTTATTCCTTAGAGCTGGCTGATATTTAGGAAGAAATGCTAGTGATTTGCCATGTATCTGAATATGATAGAGCTAGTGACTGCTTCACCCCTTCCCTCCTGTTTTCAAGGCCCTCCACTTCCCATGTGGTGCCTTGTTGCAAACTCAAAAAGGGGCCTCTCCCTCCGGGCAGAAGCATCCATGTGCCAGGATGCACATTGGACAAAATGAATGTGAACTGCATGTCAGCCTCTACTCATCCTCTTGGCTGGGTGCTATTGTGCAGTGAAAAACCTGTACAGTGATATATAGCTTCCCTGACCACCTATTGCTGTGGTTCCAAACATTCAGAAGATCTTTGCCCTAGTCAAGAATAGCAAAGAAATAGCAAAGAAAGAAACTTTTTGAGATCACTAAAAGATCTGAGTATCTGCTTATGAAGCCCCAAGTTTTACCACTTTGGTTTTGGTCTCTTGAATTATACTTTCTTCGATTTGCTCTTTGACCTCATTGATACTTTTTTGACTTTTTTTGCGGGGGGGATGTGCATTCTCAAGACAATATCTTTTTAAAATCTACTAAATTGGAAAAATGGTTAAACTTTGTTCAGCTTACAGTAATTCTATGATTTATCCGTGTGTACACAGTTCCTGGAGAGTCCACTCCTGGAAATGCTTTAGAAAAGTAAAAGTTTTCCTTTTTTATGTTATGGGGGATCATTCTTGTCCAGTCCTCATTCCATGTGAAGCACAAAATAGAACTCAGCTATCTGCTCTGTGCTACCTACCATCTCTTGACAAGGTGTTCAGCTTGTCTGTAATTACAATAGAAAGCCCTTCAGTGTTCGGTGTGGCTCAACACACGTCTCCCTCAGATGATGCTTAGTGCAGAGCTGAATGCTCAAGCAATGCACAACGAAAACCTCCTCATCTGATTTCTCCCTGGGCTCACATGTCAATGGAAAAGACTTGACTCCAAAATATGGGGGAAACTGTGGTGCCAGAGTAGTATCTGATTGGCTATTATATTTACATTGGTAGAGACTTGTAAAACAGAAGAAGTTAGGGTTTTTTCCCTCTTAACCCTTGTTTATAAATAGCAGCCTGACACCCCCAGGCAAGGGTGTTATAGGGAAGGATTATTGCACGTTTCAGGGGCTTTCAGCTACTCTAATTTTGGAGACATACCTTACAACATACAGGAGGCATGCAGGAATCAGCACTCAGAAATGCCCTGGCTGACATGTCTTCTGGCTTAATTATAGCACCACTGTCTTGAATTATTCCCATAGCAGTGTTTACAGGCTGCTCTGCCTCGGGTTTCTAGGCAATTCAACCCAGAGATGTGTACTGACATACTGTAGAGTAATTGCCACTTGGATTCAGTTGTCCTACCAATAGACTTATTTACACTCTTTGGAGTTCTTAATACAATTATTTAGAAGTCCTATGCTTTAATTCTAATCCAGTGTTTTTCAAATTGTAGATTGAAATCCATTAATGGATTTGAAATCACCTTAATGGGTCACTACCAGCATTTTGGGGAGAAATGAACAGAATGGTAAGTATCAAAGTTGATTGCACATAATAAAGGTTAGGGTTGTTATTTGACATTTTCTCTGTATTCCACCCAAGTTATATTCTATTTAAGACATACTATTTTTTCATTACAAACATCTGAAATCATGATGAGTTTTATTATGGACAACTTTTTTTGTTCCTGCTTAGTGGTAAAATTATAGTGTATTTTGCAACTGATGACAACTTAGATTTGTTATTGTGTGTATTGGGTTTCAGTGTAAAATGTTTTTCTTCTTGTGGGTCATGGTTGAAAGAGTTTGAAGCAGGTGATTTAACCCATCCTTTCCTGGTTGTCTTCTCTACTGGAACTTGGATGGTTGGTCTGTTGCTGTCTGGAGACTTTATGCAGGATTTTTGAGCGTCCAGTGTTGCCTCACTCCTGATGAGGAATGGCTGTCCTCCCCCAATAAGGAAGTATGCATTCCCAAACTGGTGATCTCTAGTGTAGTCTCTTTTTGGATGTTGAAGACGATTCAGATAAGATAGTAATAGGGTAAAAGATCTTGAGTAATGAGGATTCTCTGGTTTGACCCTCCAGTCTACCATTCGTACCAGTGCTTTCTGGAAGCGATTTCTTGGTGATGGAGCAAGGTGGCAGAGAGGGCTGCTCCTAGATACAGCTTTTGTGGATGCTACCTTCTAAGTCTTCCTGTGGTTTCTTTCACTAGCCAGAGATTCCTTTGGCCACTTTCAACAGTGAGGGTGCACCAGAGCAATGTCTTTTAAGGTCCTTGACATTTTTCATGTCTTAGGTGGTCATCTCTTTCTCAGACTGACAACTCAATGGAATTCTGAGCACCACTTACAGAGTGCAGGTCACAGGGTCCTTGGTTCCCTTTTTGTACTGAATATCTGGAGAGTTTCTAGCCATTCATCTATGTTAAACAAGATAAATAACTTCTGCCAGCTTGTGTCTTTCATTTTTGTTAAGTGTTCATGCTACGTTTTTATTTATTTAATCATGAATAGGCAATCTATACAAATGGTTGAAAATGAGAAGTTGCAGGGGCACCAGAGTGGCTCAGTTGGTTAACTGACCAATTCTTTGTTTTGGCTCAGGTCATGACCTGAGGGGGGATTGACCCTGTATGGGGCTCCCCACTCAGAAGGGAATCTCCTTGAAGATTCTCTCTCTCTGTCCCTCCCTCCTACCACTTTCTTTTATGCATGTACTCTGTCTTTTTAAAATAAATAAATCTTTAAAAAGAAGTCAAAAGTTGTAGAAAGATACATATATATCTCTCTATATAGATTCTTGCTAAATGTCTCCCTTTGATAATACCAAATGTTGGCAGTGATGTGAAACAACTAACTGGAATGCTCATACGCAGAAGATGGGAGTGTAAATTGGTACAAACACTTTGAAAAGCTGCTTGGAAATATCTACTATTGCTGAAATACCTTTACCTTGTGACCTAATAATTCCTCAGAAATGAGTACATGTAAGACGACCAGGAAACTCCTAGAATACTACCAGAATACTCCCAGAAGCTTTGATTCATTATATTCCCAAACTGAAAACAACTCAGTGGCCATCAACAGTAGTAGAAATACACACTGTGGTATATTCATTTCTATAATGGAATACTATATGGTAATGAAAAAGAACTGCCACATGAAAAATAAAATGAATGAATCTTATTGACATAATAGCCAATGAAAGAAGTCAGACAAAAAAGATTACATACTGTGTGAATCCATTTATACTGTGATCTGTGCTTATCTTTGGGGGCTGGATATTGACTATGTAGGGACAGGGGTATCTTCCGAGGCTCTGGAAATGTTCTGTGTTTTGATCAGGGTACGTTTAAATGAGTGGATACATATGTAAAAATTCATTGATCTATTCATTTAAGATTTGCACATTTTACCTCAATGGAATAGTAAATAATAATTTTAAGAAACCACACACACATATTTTTAAAACCTCTCTTCCCTTCCTCTTTCAGTCCTTCAAGTTCTCCTCCTTAGAGAAAACCAATATTACTAGTGTTTTGATGAATCCTTTCAAGGACATTTTGTGCAGGTCCAGGCAAATACATGCATACGTACATGCATGAATACTTACATGTGTGTAATTCTTTCCATTTTAAAAATACATGGTAATGTTTAACAAACACTGTTTTGTACCTTTTCCCCCCTCCAAACAATCTTGGAGGTTGTCAGGTCATTTAGGTATATCAATTTAATGTATTAGAACATAAATGATAACCTGAGTTATTCTCTACCCTGACCAAAGGAGACTGTGATAAAAATAACTAGAAGAAATGATGGCAGATGTTATCAACTTGTAAAGTCTGCTTTCTGTTGATTATTGCAGTGTTAATGGCAGTGCCACCCTGGAACGAGTATCAGAGAAAGTTTTACTTAAAATTAGTAGGCAGTTAAAAGACAAAAATTATTTCAGAAATTTGTAATTGTCCAGTTCTAGTTGAATGGTTTATGTCTGTCATTCTTAAAATTGAAGTATTCATTAAGTAATAGGAGATTTAAAACTATTTTCAAACTTCCTGAGCCCAGAGACTGGAGGTTCAAGTTCACTTTTCAGGTTTAAATGAATGTTATGGAGTCATCAGTCAAATATATTTTTTGAGCATGTGCTGGGCCAGGTGCTGTCTCAGTGTACACTCACCTGGTCTTTCTTCTGTGAATGTGATAGGGGAAGGTCTCTCTCTCTCTTCTCTTTACAAGGCCACCAATACTATGGGAGAAGTCCCTACCGTAATGGCCTAATTTAACCTTAACTACTTCCTCTAAAGATTCTGTCTCCAAACACAGTCACACTGGGGGGTTAGGGGTTCAACGTACGAATTTTGGGGAGGCACAAGTCAGCTCATAGCATTTACTAAACCTTCTCATCTGTAAATAAGGACAATAACACTTGTCTCATTGGGTCAGTGGGAGGATTTGAAAGACTATCCTGGTATGTCAAAATTATCTGACGTTAGTTTTTCATTCACTTTTTAACCACCTTTTTTTGGAGAGAAAGCAATAAAAGTGAAGAATGTCATAAATCTGTGGTTATATATGGTTCTGTGATAGAATTCTGGAGTTAGAAGGTCCTACCGAATTTAAGTGACTTTAAATGACTTGTCCCAGGTCACCTATTAAGCAAGTTACAGAAACTGGGCCAAACCCTAGGTCTCAGAACCATTAGGTCTGTGTTATACTACACTGGGTGCCTTATTTTGCTCAGAGTTGACGAGACTAGGTGGCCGGCCCAGCAGGCTTAGCTTTGTCTTGGATATTTTACAGCAACGCCGCCCCCAGACACATGCAGGCATTATGGGCTGAGGGGAACGCTATGTGCCCTGTGTAAAGCTATCCTTTCATTGGATTAATGAGCTGGGCGGCCTCTTTTGCTATGCGCAGGTCTGGCCTCATAGTATCTAGTTTCAGAGGAGCATGATTGGCCAGCATGCAGGTCAGGGAGAGAAGGTTCTGTGGGGGTCACCAGTGTCCTTGGGGATAGAGGATCGTGCTTTTCACTGGGAAGGAGGCTCTGTACCAACTGCATTGAAAAGTGTACCAGCTTGGGCAGCTGAAATAATTTGCTCTCTAAGGGATTTGGGTTTTGAGGGGCAATATCTGCCACCAAAAGACTCTCTGCAGCTGAGCTCCTCATGGCTTCGGTTACTCTGATTATTTGAGCCTGCATAAACATTCTCTGTCTAGCCTGGGGTGGCTGGGTACATAATCCCAGGCTGAGTGGTGAGAGGGCGGAGAATGTGCTGTTTCCCAATTGATAGGATTTAGGGGACAAAGGCTGGGGCCTAGTAGAGTGGTTCTGTGCCTGAACTTCCACCGTTAGGAGTAGTTTCCTTTGTGTGTTGAAGGCTTTGGGGTCATTATGATCTGTCTTTGGGACTCCATCTCTTCAAGATGAGAGGAAGCTGAGCTTTGTGAGTTTGGGTTATTAGGTAGATATCAGACCCTGTGGAAAGGTGACACAGAGTAGGCTGAGAAATGTTGTAGTCGACAGGCAACCTACCATGAGTTCATAAAACCCCTATGATTTGCAGTCAAGGAAGCCAAAGTAAGAAGACTTCTCTGAGGTCATGCAACTGGTTCGGGCAGAGCCAAGTCAGATAGTCTTGGCTTCTGTTTCCCTCCTATTTATTTAGTATAAACAATGATGAAGAAAACAGAGTGGCTGCAGAAGGGTGAGCCCCAGAACAGGGGGAATGGGAAGGAGACCAAAGACAACCTCTAACTGGCTCCCAGCAGTGCCTAGGCTAGTACTGGTATCTGCGCTCATGCAGGAAATCCTCTCTTGCAGACAGAGTCAAATCCCAGAATTAATTTTAAGCTGATTTCTTGAATTGTGGAGCTAGTTTTTCCATGGAAAAAATAGTTTAAATGTTTTAAATGGTTAATTAGATTCCTTGGGACCTGTGTGTAAATACCTATTTAATTCACAGAATCCCTGTAGTATCAATAGGAGTATTTCAATTAATCCTACTCAACACTTGTTACATTATTACTTCTATGGGAATATAATATAGAATGAATTTTAGGTCAGGTTAGAAGAAAGGCACCTCTCACACAGGGTTGGGGTAGCTCTCCTAAAACAGAAACTGGAGGATGGGATTAGGAAGGGTGGGTGGGAGGGCAGCCATCTTCTCTGACCTTCAGCTTGAAAATAAGAACGGTAGGAATAATTTCACCTTGCCTGCTTCATAAGTTTGAGTGAATGAGTAAAATAGTAGATGGGACTGTGCTTTGTAGAGAAAATATTTAAGCAAGATAAGCCCTTTATAGGTTAATAACTCCCTAGTTGGTTTGATGGGGTCATTGAGGGAAGTGGTAAGGAGATGGTAGTGCTTGGGTACCATGTTCAGGCCTCAGGTACTAGTAGTGAGGATAATAGAACAACAGTAGTGACAGTAAAATCATGTTTACAGAGACCTTTCTAGGTGCCAGACATGGTCCTGGGTGCTTTGTTGTACTAATTTATTATACCCATTATAATGGTTAACGTTATGTATTAACTTACTGGGCCATGGTGCCCAGATATTTGGTCACATACGAGTCTAGATATTGCTTTGAACGTACTTTTCAGAATGAAATCAAAATTAAATGTAAACAAAATGTATAAAATATTAATTTAACTGCTGATTCCAAAATCCCCTTAAGGAAGAGAGCTATGTTTGAGAAAAGAGAAGTTCTTGGGGTAGTAGGTAGGACTCCCACAACCTTGTTGGCCAACACTGTGCCATGAAAGGAAGAAGAGATTAGAAGAAGTTGCTCTTTGTAATAGAAGGGAGAAGAATTTGAGATTCCACAAGCAATCTGCAAAAAAGAGGTAGAAGACAAAAAAGGAGAGAGAGAAAATCTGTGTGCTGTGCAAAGTGACTCCTCCCAGAGACCGTTCCAAATTCTCAATAAAGTCATTTAAATTTGTAAAAAAAAAAAATTAATTAAATTAAATTTAAATCAGTAGGCTTTGAAGCAGGGTACTTCCATAATGTGTGGGCCTCATCCAATCAGTTGGAGGAGGAATTTTGCCTTCAGACTGATCTCAGATTCAAACTCAAGCCTAGATAAACTCTTGCCTGAAGATCTGCCCTGTAGATTTTGGACTAGCCAGCTTCAGCAGTTGTGTGAGCCAGTTTCGTAAAGTCAGTCTTTCTCTTTCTCTGTCTCTGTCTCTATAGGTGTCTGTCTGTCTCCTCTCTCTCTCTCTCTCTCTCACACACACACACCCACACACACACATACGCACACACAAACATACACAAACACACACATACATTTTGTTTCTCTGGAGGATCTTGAGTAATACAGTTAACAGGGAAAGAGGCAAAAACATATAACATAGAAACTTCCTTAAGTAAGTGACTGTGGCAGACACCAGGTAGTTGTTCGCCAAACCATTTTCTATTTCCCTGTAGGCACACAGCTACACTGCATTTCCCAATCTCCCTTGTAGGCGGGTGACACTGTATAACTGAGTGCTGGTCCCTGGCTAGCAGGTGAGAGTGAGACACATCTCCAGACCATGATCGCCCTTCCCTGACTTAACTGCAGGGCCCTGGGTGATGCCGTGGGTGCAGTGAGCCTGAGTCCCTGTGTGGAGCAGAGCCTACAGAAGCACTTTGCTAAGTGACCTGAGTGAGCAGTAAGCCTGTGTTTTGCTTAGTCTCTGAGATCTGGGTATATGTTGTTAAATACAGCACTTTCCCTGACAAATGCAGTGATGTTGCTAGATTCACATCTGGCCATCAGGCTCTGGAGTCTGAGGGACCATCCCCGTGCTGCCCAGATGCCCTTTGCATCCAGGATTCAAGAGCTCAGAGTACGAAATGTCTCTCTCACTTTCCCTGCCTGCGCCTAAAAGACAAGGATGCCTGAGAGGTTCAGAGCACCACATCCTGGAGCTAAAAGCTAAACACCACATTCCAGGGTACGGGAAACCATGCAGAGGAAAGTGAGTGCCTGGATATGGACGGGGAGGGAGCTGAGAAAGATGGGCACACATTGTGCACTTGATCTATTTCCTGATTTCCCTGGCTGTGGCCTTTGTCTTCTCCGAGCAGGGGAGTTCCTGGCTCTTCACGAACTAAGAAGCCTGGTCTGTTTATGTTGGAGTAGACTGTGGAAATATACAGCCCGTTCTGCCAGTGCCAGCCATTCCTCACTCGGAGGTGCTTTTTCCAAGCTCAGTTCAACAAAGGAGGAGAGAACTACCCCAGTCCTGCTCAAGGAGGCTGGCACAAACACATTTTTCCACATAAATGTTGCCATCTATAAACAAAATCAAGGTTCAGGGCGAGGCGGGTGGCTTCGTCTTCCCTTTTCTGCTTAACCTGTGGTACCTAGGCTAATCACCCTGTCTAGTCTGGAACAGTTATACTTTCTGGAGTTGTCTAAGGTCAGAAAAACCTAAGTCAGAGGTGACAGATTGGGCTCTCGTGACCAGACTCAAATGAATTGACCAAGACTCTTCACCCCATAGATCACAGAAATCCCAGGGGAGAAGCTTTGAACTGGAAAGGGCTATGCTGATACATGAAAGCTTCCACAGAAGCTGCTCTAGCAACCCTGCTCACATCAGCTCTTACGCTGAGAGGGGACCATGCTCGCAAGCTCCAGCGTGAAACCTGAACCTCGAGGCCTCTGTTGTCTGGCTGAATCTTTGGGAAGAATTAGTTTGCTTTAGGAAAACATGAATTTAAATTTAGTTCAACTGCATGAGGTCAAAAGAAAGAATTTTTCACAGATTTTTCACTTTCCAACCAGTGTCAGATTGTTTAATTTCAGCTTCTGTGTAGTCCGTTTTTTAAAAAAAATTAGAACATGTCTTTGTTCAGTGTGACCACTTAATTTATTTTTTACCATATAGACCACTGACGACTTTTGTTTAAATGAAAGAATACAGCGGTGCCTGGGTGGCTCAGTCAGTTAAGCGTTGTCTGCCTTTGGCTCAGGTCATGATCTCAGGGTCCTGGGATCGAGTCCTGCATTGGGCTCCCTGCTCAGCAGGGAGGGCTGCTTCTCCCTCTCCTCTGCTGCTGCCACTGCTTGTGAGTTCCCTTCCTCCCTCCTCCCTCTCTTTCTCTCTCTCTGTGTCAAATAAATAAATAAAATCTTTAAAAAATTAAATAAATGAAGAATACAGGAGATTCGCATGTCCCTTGTGCAAGGCTGACACACAAATTTGTGAAGAGTTCCATATTTAAAATATTAAACAGGGGTGCCTGGGTGGCTCAGTGGGTTGAGCCTCTGCCTTCAGCTCTGGTCATGGTCCCAGCGCTCTGGGATCCAGCCCCGCATCAGGCTCTCTGCTCAGCGGGGAGCCTGCTTATCCCTCTCTCTCTCTCTCTGCCTGCCTCTCTGCCTACTTGTGATCTCTCTCTTTGTCAGATAAAGAAATAAAATCTTAAAAAAAAATTAAACAAACAGTCACTTCTTTTCTATAGTTTAAGAGAATTCCAGTATTTTAAACTAGCATATCAGATTTATGAGGAAGGGGGTATGTGGTTTGACAAAGTTGTCCATGGATCTTTCCTACCCTATCACACTCCTCTTTCCATAAGAATCCCTGTTCTGTGGTGGATTACTGGGTATCGTCTGGAACTTAAGACAGTCAGATTTCTTTCTTTCTTTCTTTCTTTTTTAAGATTTTATTTATTTTTTGACAGAAACATAGCAAGAGAGAGAACGTAAGCAGGTAGAGTGAGAGAGGGAGAAGCAGGCTTCCTGCTGAGCAGGGAGCTGGATGCAGGGCTGGATCCCAGGATCCTGGGATCATGACCTGAGCCAAAGGCAGAAGCTTAATGACTGAGCCACCCAGGCACCCCAAGACGGTCAGGTTTCTTGATTGCAACAGAAGGCAGTTTGGGCTAATATTAGGTAAAGGGAGATTTATTTATTTGTATTTAGAGTTATCAGGTTTGGGGGTGCCTGGGTGGTTCAGTGGATTAAAGCCTCTGCCTTCAGCTCAGGTCATGATCCCAGGGTCTTGGGATCGAGCCCTACATCAGGCTCTCTGCTCAGTAGGGAGCCTGCTTCCCTTCCTCTCTCTCTGCCTGCCTCTCTGCCTACTTGTGATCTCTGTCTGTCAAATAAATAAATAAAATAAAAAAAAAGAGTTATCAGGTTTAATGACAGGCTGGGAGACTAAGTTTGGGAATGGTAGGAACCAAGGAAGCACCATAAGCTTAGGAAGGATGTGGGAAACACAACAACTGTCTCTGTCTCCCAGCAAGAACTGAATGGCTGGGACATGATCCCCACTTTTGCCTCTGCAATGAAGATGACCTCTAGGTAGGCACCATTTTATAGAAAACCCCAAATTCCTATCCCTGGTTCCTGGGTAGAACACAAATCTACTCAGTGAAAGGATGTTCTGGAGATTAAGTCTAAATCAATCGACCTTAACAGATGGAGATGATCAGGATGGGCCTCATCATCATATGAGCTCTTTAAGGTAGCAGAAGAAGGCAGAAAGGGAAGTCCAAGAGATTTGAAACATCACAAGGATGTTATGTGGAATGGCTGGCTTTGAAGATGGAAGGGTCCCTATGCCAGGACCACAGAATGGGTGCAAGGAGCTGACAACAGCTAAAAACGAAACAAGGAACTCAGCCCTGCAACTGTAAGGAACTCAATTCTAATAACAGGAATGAACTTGGAGGAGGTTTCAAATGGGGACACAGCCAGCCAGCATCTTTGAGATCTTGTATTAGTCAGGGTTCTCCAGAGAAACCGAACCAATAGAATATATACATAGGTATAGGTAAGAGAAGGTTTATTAAAGGAATTGTTTTGCATGATTATGGAGGCAGAGAAGTCCTATGAGCTGCCATCTACAAGCTAGAGAAAAAGGAAAGCCAATGGTATAGTATCGTCTGAGTCCTGAGGCCTGAGATAGTGTAGATGCTAGTCCAAGTGCGAAGGCCCAAGAACCAAGAGCACTGATGTGCAAAGGCAGGAGAAGAAGATGGATATCCCAGCTTAAGCAGAGAGCAGATTTGCCCTTCCTCCACCTTTCTGTTCTATATAGGCCCCACAATTGGATGATGCCTGCCCAGGTTGGTGAGGGCCAACTCCTTTACTCACCAATCCAACAGCTAATCTTTTCCAGAAACATCCTCACAGACACATCCAGAAATAATATTTTACCATCTGTGTGGACATTCCTTAGCCCAGTCAAGTTGACATATAAAATTAGCCATCCCAGACTGTGAGCAAAGAACACAGCCACGGCATCCCCGAATTCTGACCTGTAGAACTGTGAACAAATAAACACACATTGATTTAAGATGCTAAGTTTGTGGCTATTTACTCTACAGCAGTCAGTAACTGATCTGCTATGTCATCTGTCATTTGGGAGTTACAGAGTCTGGGAGCTGGTGTGCTATCAGGTGGGCTTAGGTCGTTGCCGGCCCCTGACCGTGTCCATGGGCAGGAATTATATGGACTGGTCATTTTCTTTGCAGTTGGAAGGCAGGCTCTAAGAACTACTTCCTGCCATGGCTATCCACTGGAAGAGAACTGGTTTCCCAGAATGAAATCGAAGTGTGGTTAAAAAAGCAGATGGGAGCTATGTAGCTCTGAGAAAAGTCTACCACGGAGTTTTCCTCGGTAAATGGTCTGGTGTACCTCCTGCTCAGCCTGCCTGTGGCTGCTTAATGGCTGGCTGGCTGTTTACGACACCTGAGTTCCTAATATCCCTTGTTATTTGGGAACCTCTCCTGTAAAAATGTGGATAACGTGTTGCGTCTTAAGTGCCGGTGTTTCAGGACAGGCTTAGGTATGTTGAAGAGGTGGAGTGGCACAATGAAAGGACTGTAAGTTCGGCAGTCTGGACAGTGGATTTTGATCCCGGGTTTTCTGCCGTGTCACTTCAGGCAATCAGTGATATCCTGTGGCTTTAAGTTGCTTCTCTGAAAACTGAGCTTGTGATTATCTGTCTTAAATTCACTCATTCATTTAATATTTATTGAAACTTGGTATGTGTCAGGTTGTAAGGATGTGGCAATGAGCAAGGCTGGCAGGACTCTTGAAGTGCACAGTTAACATTATAGAGATGAGGGAAAACCTCTCCAAAGAGGTAATATTTGAGTTAGACTTGGGGACCTCAGACTGGGTCTACTATGAGATTATGAACAACAAGTTGATTCCCAGGATATTGAACCATCGACATCATGGTTGGACATAGTCTAGATACGTTCCATGGGCCACATCTGCCTTCTTGTTTTTATATGGCCCTTGGGCTAAGAATTGTTTTTCAATTTTAAATGGTGTATTAGTTTTCTAGGGCTGCCATAACAAAGAACCACAAGCTGAGTGACTTAAACACAGGTTTATTATCTCACCTGTATAGAGGCTTAGTCCAAAATCAAGGTGTCACATTTGTGTCACAAAATCAAGGACACATTCTATGCCTTACTCAGCTTATGGTAACCTCAGGCATTCCTTGGCTTATAGATAATATTCTCCTGTGTTTCTTTCTATGTCCACGTTTCCCCTTTTTATAAGGACACCAGCCACTTTGGAATAGGGCCTGTCCTAATAATATCATCTCAACTTGATTATTTCTCAAACATCCTTATTCTAAACGAGGCCACATTCTGGTGTGCTAGAGATTAGGACATCAACGTATCTTCTCTGGAGAGAGAGGACAAGACACAATTAACCTATAACAAATGGCTACATGTTAAACAGTTATTTAAGTACCAACATAGTATCTTCAATTTTGCCTCTTGCCCCACAAAACCTAAAATATTTGCTATCTGGCTCTTTAGTAAAAAGGTTTGTCAACCCTGATCTAAATAGGTGGTTCTCAAACGTAGAGTCTCCAGGGATGGGGCCTGAGATGATTTTAGTATGCAAGCAAGTCTGTTGGTCTTGTTTAATTACCTTGGTCAGGAAGGGCAACTGACTGGATTATTCCCTTGTCTCCTCCCTTATGGGAGCTCAGAGTGATTGGGGAATCCTGTTCTTGTCAGGAATTGTGCGGAAAGAAAACATCATCAAGAAGTGTATATGGCCTGAATTCTTCCAAGGCCAGAGACCTTTGTTTAGGTTGTTACATAAATATTATTATCATTAAGTAGGTTGTCAGCAGCTCATGGTAAAAAGAAAAGACATATTGACTACAAATTCAGTTGGAGCCAACAACAATGTGGGACATCTGCTGAGAGACCTCAGGCCTCCTGGGCTCCTATGAGAGCATTTTACTACCCAGATCACAGAAGGTAAAAGTCCCATGTGCTTTGAGTGCTGTGACTTCCTGGTCAATTAAGCAAACTTAAGAGGGATACTGACATACTGGAATATTCCGAAGGGAGGGAGATGAGGAATCTGGAAACTATGATCAAGAAAAAAAGGGTTGAAAGAGGGCCAGTAAAATGGTGGCCTGCAGGCCCAGTTCGGCCCAGTCCAGCCACAGACATGTTATGCTCAGTAATCCTAGTGGTTAAAAATTTCTTGAATTTGAGTGCCTTTGGGCAAAGCATGTACTCTGGCCAGTTCTACAACCTCACCACTTCCCATTTCTTCATGCCAGTCTCCTTTACAGAGATTTGTTACCCTCTTGCTCTCTGGCCTTGGCACTTGGAAAACTCTCAGAAAGAATAAAGATATATGGTCAGGTCACAGAGAGCTAAGGAGAGAATATGAACTATTTAAAAATATCTAAAGACATGTACTCAGGTATCCAGTGTCCACTGAGTACCCGTGATGTGCCAGGGTCAGGGCGGGGTGTTGGCAGGACAGCCATAACTGAGATCGCTCAGCGTGGCCCTCCGAGAGCTAACATTGTCTTACAAAAAAATACATACAAAAAACAATAGCAAATTTTGCTAAGCATTTGGAAGGAAACAGCAAAGGCACAAGTAGGTAATGATAAGGAGCAATTGGTTTGGACGGTGTGGTCAGGGAAGTTGCTGGCCGCTCCTGTGGTGGAGAAGACCTACCATGTGAAGGGGAAGTGCATCAGTCCTGTTTTTCTTCCAGGGGTGGGTAAGGAATCCTGAGGGATAATATGCAAGGGAGATTTTATTTCATCAGAAGAAGGAACTCTCCAATTTGAGCTTTCCATCCATGAATTAAGGAGCCTTTCAAGGTAATGAAGTTCAAGACAATGGAAATGATAGAGCTAACCACAGATTCTCAGTAGGCGGAGCTGCAAAGGTGGCGGCATGACCTTCAAAGAGATCCCCTACGATTCTGAGATTTTCTGATGTGATATGATGACAAAAGTGTGAAGCCACAGAAATCCTATTTTGGACCCAGATAATATGTAATCTCTACTGGGATTATTTTCAAATTCTACAGGCAAACTAAGGAAGCAGACATGCTTATTTCCACAGGAACCGAGTGGGTAGACTATAGAGATAGGATCTTGATATGGGAATACCCCCAGGTCCTAAACTCATATTTAGAAAAGCGATCTGAAAGTCCGTCCACTCTTCCTATAATTATGTTCTTTTTAAGGAATGGGATTTGAAGTCACCTGGTGGCAGTTTCTATTTTCCTTAAAAACTGTATATTGAACCATAACCACATTATGGAAAATCCAGGTAGCCATTCTGAGCCCTGTTGTTTGTGCATTTGTTCATTTTGTGGATGCTAAGGGGCCAAACCAGAATCAGATCTCTGGGGTCATAAAATGAGGGGGAGGATAGGGTGGTTCCATTAGTATAAAAAATGCCCTCTGAGGTTCAGGCATCAGCCAAGGTGACATAGGGGTTGGTTGCTCAGCAAAATAAATATCTCACTTCTGAAAACTTCAGCCGCCGCCTACGTCCACCACCTTTCCTCAGGCTACCTGCCCCCCATTAGTCATAACTGCAGACATTGGTTATGAGAGCTGTCTGTCTGTGCTCCAGGCACTGAGTGTTTCCCATATGTTATTTTCTTTAATGATCAGAACAAACCTTTCTGCATTTTACTGATGAGGAAATTGAGGCTCAGAGAAGCAGAGCTTCTAGTCCAAGTCACAGAGCAACTCAGGCACAGACAGGCTTTGAATTTAGGTTTGTCTGGCTCCAGAGCCCAGCTGTTTCCATCAGTTGCTACTCATTATCTTTGAGATGAATCACTGGAACTAGATTTCACTGTGATGAAAATGTTAAGGAACTTTCCTAGGGCTGGCTGACCATAAACATAGATTGCTAAAGGAAGGATCGCTCAGGTTGTGTAAAAATGTGCCTCTTGACGAATCCTGTTCTATGTGTGTCTGTTTTTTAAAGTAAAACTTAGAGATAATTTGCTTAATTTTATATTACTTTTCTTTACTCCCTTGTGAAGTCATGGATTTTTAAGAAATTTTTTAAAGATTTTATTTATTTATTTGAGAGAGAGAGCAAGAGAGCGTGTGCATGTGCATGAGTTGGAGTGGGGGGTGGCAAAGGGAAAGGGAGAAGCAGGCTCCCCTGCTGGGCTCAATCCCAGGACCCAGGGATTATGACTTGAGCCAAAGGCAGATGCTTAACCGACTGAGGCACCTGGGTGCCTCATGTGAAGTCACATTTTTATAAGTAATTCAGTAATCTGGATAGAGAGTGGAACCTACATTTTAGTGTATCTGTTTTTTTCTTATGGTTATGTGTTTTTGCTTTCAGGATTGTTTTCTTTTTCCTCTTTTATTTATTGAAGAAATACTTTACACATAGCAAAATGCCCAGATCTAAGTGTACAGTTCAATGAGTTTTGATAAATGTATGTACTCCTTTGTAACCATTAATTTCATTTTCCCAAAAGGTATTTGGTGCCACTTTCTAGTCCATTCCCTCATTCCTGCAGAGGCAAACCCTGTTCTGATTTTTATCATCCTATATATTGATTTGGTCTGTACTTGGTCTTAATATAAATGGAATCAGATGTTATGTACTTTTTTGTCTCTAGCTTCAATGCATTCATATATATATATATCGTTGCAGGTATCTTTATTTCCCGCCTTTTTTTTTTTTTTTAAATTGTGGACTAGAAGTCCATTGTGAATTTACTACAGTTAACTTATTTTTTTTGAGGGGGACACCTGGTTTGTTGACAGTTTTCAGCAGTTATGAATAAAGCTTCTGTGAATATTTGTATACAAGTCTTTTTGTGGACATATGCTTTCATTTCTCTTTATTATATTCCTAGGAGTGGAATGACATCATAAGGTAGGATATGTTGAACTTTATAAAAACCTGCCAAGTTGTTTTCCAAAGTGATGGTATATTTACACTCTCATAAGCAATGTGTGAGAATTCTAGCTGCTTCACATCCTCACCAACACTTGATATGGTCACTCTAATTTTAGCTAGATAGTAGTATCTCATTATGGCTTTAATTTCTACTTCCCTGATAACCTACGACATTAAACACCTTTTCATGTCCTTGTTGGCTACTCTATACCTTCTGTTGGAAGATTTCCGTTTAAATCTTTCCCTTTTTTTAAGTTATTAATTATTTTTATTAACATGTAATGTATTTTTTGCCCCAGGTCTGTGAATCGTCAGGTTTACACACTTCACAGCACTCACCATAGCAAATACCCTCCCCAATGTCCATAACCCAACTACTCTCTCCATAACCCTCCTCCCCCCAGCAACCCTCAGTTTGTTTCATGAGATTGAGTCTCTTATGGTTTGTCTCTTTCCTGATCCCATCTTGTTTCATTTTTATCTTCCCTATCTCCTAAAAACCCCACTCTACCTCTCAAATTCCTCATATCAGGGAGATCATATGATAATTGTCTTTCTTTGATTGACTTATTTCACTCAGCATAATACCCTCTAGTTCTACCCATGTTGTTGCAAATGGCAAGATTTCATTTCTTTTGATGGCTGCATAGTATTCCATTGTATATGTATACCACATCTTCTTTATCCATTCATCTGTGGATGGACATCTAGGTTCTTTCCATAGTTTGGCTATTGTGGACATTGCTGCTATAAACATTTGGGTTCACATGCCCCTTCGAATCACTACATTTATATCTTTAGGGTAAATATCCAGTAATGTGATTGCTGGGTTGCAGGGTACCTCTATTTTAAACTTTTTGAGGAACCTCCATGCTGTTTTCCAGAGTAGCTGTACCAGCTTACATTCCCACCAACAGGGAGAGTTCCCTTTTCTCCCCAATCTCTCCAACATCTGTCATTTCCTGACTTGTTAATTTTAGCCATTCTGACTGCTGTGAGGTGGTAACTCATTGTGGTTTTGATTTTATTTCCCTGATGCCAAGTGATGTTGAACATTTTTTCATGTGTCTGTTGGCCATCTGGATGTCTTCTTTGCAGAAATGTCTGTTCATGTCCTCTGCCCATTTCTTGGTTGGATTATTTGTTCTTTGGGTGTTGAGTTTGATAAGTTCTTTGTAGATTTTACATACCAGCCCTTTATCTGATATGGCATTTGTAAATATCTTCTCCCATTATGTCAGTTGTCTTGTGGTTTTGTTGACTATCTCCTTTGTTATGCAAAAGCTTTGATCTTGATGAAGTCCCAATAGTTCATTTTTGCCCTTACTTTCCTTGCCTTTGCAATATTTCTAGGAAAATGTTGCTGCCTGTGTTCTCCTCAAGGGTCTTTTGTTTTTTTATTTTATTTTTTTAATTTTAAGATTTTATTTATTTATTTGACAAAGATCACAAGTAGGCAGAGAGGCAGGCAGAGACAGAGAGGGGGAAGCAGGCCCCCTGCTGATCAGAGAGCCTGATATGGGACTCGATCCAGGAACCCAAGATCATGACCTGAGCTGAAGGCAGAGGCTTAACACTCTGAGCCACCCAGGCGCCCCTTCTCAAGGGTTTTGATGGATTCGTGTCTCACATTGAGGTCTTCCATCCATTTGGAATCTATTTTTGTGTGTGGTGTAAGGAAATGGTCCAGTTTCATTTTTCTACATGTGGCTGTCCAATTTTCCCAGCACAATTTGTTGAAGAGACTGTTTTTTTTTTCCATTGGACATTCTCTTCCCCCTTTGTCGAAGATTAGTTGACCATAGAGTTGAACGTCTATTTCTGGGCTCTCTATTCTATTTCATTGATCTGTGTGTCTGTTTTTGTGCCAGTACCATACTGTCTTGATGATGACAGCTTTGTAATAGAGCTTGAAGTCTAGAATTGTGATGCCAGCAGCTTTGGCTTTCTTTTTCAACATTCCTCTGTCTATTCAAGGTCTTTTTGGTTCCATATAAATTTTAGGATTATTTGTTCCATTTCTTTGAAAAAAATCGATGGTGTTTTGATAGGGGTTGCATTAAATGAGTACGTTGCTTTAGGTAGCATAGACATTTTCACAATATTTATTCTTCCAATCAATGAACATGGAACGCTTTTCCATTTCTTTGTATCTTCCTCAATTTCTTTCATGAGTACTTTATAGTTCTCTGAGTACTGATTCTTTGCCTCTTTGGTTAGGTTTATTCCTAGGTATATTAATGGTTTTGGGTGCAATTGTAAATGGGATCAACTTCTTAATTTTTCTTTCTTCTGTCTTGTTGTTGGTATAAAGAAATGCAACTGATTTCTGTGCATTGATTTTATATCCTGACACTTTACTGAATTCCTATACAAGTTCTAGCATTTTGGAGTGAATTCTTTTGGGTTTTCCACATAAAGTATCATATCTTCTGCAAAGAGTGAGAGTTTGACTTCTTCTTTGCCGATTCAGATGCCTTTTATTTCTTTTTGTTGTCTGATTACTGAGGCTAGGACTTCTAGTACTATGTTGAAGATAGCAGTGGTGATAGTGGACAGCCCTGCTGTGTTCCTAACCTTAGCAGAAAAGCTCTCAGTTTTTCCCCATTGAGAATAATATTTGCGGGGCACCTGGGTGGCTCAGTGGGTTAAGCCTCTGTCTTCGGCTCAGGTCATGATCTCAGGGTCCTGGGATCGAGTCCCGCATCGGGCTCTCTGCTCAGCAGGGAGCCTGCTTCCTCCTCTCTCTCTCTGCCTGCCTCTCTGCCTACTTGTGATCTCTCTCTGTCAAATAAATAAATAAAATCTTTAAAAAAAAAAGAATAATATTTGCTGTGGGTTTTTCATAGATGGCTTTGATGATATTGAGGAATGTACCCTCTATCACTACACTTTGAAGAGTTTTGATCAAGAAAGGATGCCGTACTTTGTCAAATGCTTTTTCAGCATCTATTGAGAGTATCATATGGTTCTTGTTCTTTCTTTTATTAAAGTATTGTATCACATTGATTGATTTGCAGATGTTGAACCAACCGTGCAGCCCAGGACTAAATCCCACTTGGTCGTGGTGAATAATCCCCCTTTTTTTTTTTTTAAAGATTTTTTTTTTTAATTTTTTTATTTTTTTTCAGCATAACAGTATTCATTATTTTGCACCACACCCAGTGCTCCATGCAATCCGTGCCCTCTACAATACCCACCACCTGGTGCCCCCAACCTCCCACCCCCCACCCCTTCAAAATTCTCAGATCGTTTTTCAGAGTCCATAGTCTCTCATGGTTCACCTCCCCTTCCAATTTCCCTCAACTCCCTTCTCCTCTCCATCTCCCCTTGTCCTCTATGCTATTTGTTATGCTCCACAAATAAGTGAAACCATATGATAATTGACTCTCTCTGCTTGACTTATTTCACTCAGCATAATCTCTTCCAGTCCCGTCCATGTTGCTACAAAACTTGGGTATTCATCCTTTCTTTCTTTTTTTTTTTTACAGCTTTATAAACATATATTTTTATCCCCAGGGGTACAGGTCTGCGAATCGCCAGGTTTACACACTTCACAACACTCACCATAGCACATACACTCCCCGATATCCATAACCCCACCCCCTCTCCCAACCCCCTCCCCCCATCAACCCTCAGTTTGTTTTGTGAGATTGAGTCACTTATGGTTTGTCTCCCTCCCAATCCCATCTTGTTTCATTTACTCTTCTCCTACCCCCTCGACCCCCCATGTTGCATCTCCTCTCCCTCATATCAGGGAGATCATATGATAGTTGTCTTTCTCCGATTGACTTATTTCGCTAAGCATGATACCCTCTAGTTCCATCCATGTCGTCGCAAATGGCATGATTTCATTTCTTTTGATGGCTGCATAGTATTCCATTGTGTATATATACCACATCTTCTTTATCCATTCGTCTGTAGATGGACATCTAGGTTCTTTCCATAGTTTGGCTATTGTAGACATTGCTGCTATAAACATTCGGGTGCATGTGCCCCTTCGGATCACTATGTTTGTATCTTTAGGGTAAATACCCAGCAGTGCAATGGCAGGGTCATAGGGTAGTTCTATTTTCAACATTTTGAGGAACCTCCATGCTGTTTTCCAGAGTGGTTGCACCAGCTTGCATTCCCACCAACAGTGTAGGAGGGTTCCCCTTTCTCCGCATCCTCGCCAGCATCTGTCATTTCCTGACTTGTTAATTTTAGCCATTCTGACTGGTGTGAGGTGATATCTCATGGTGGTTTTGATTTGTATTTCCCTGATGCCGAGTGATATGGAGCACTTTTTCATGTGTCTGTTGGCCATCTGGATGTCTTCTTTGCAGAAATGTCTGTTCATGTCCTCTGCCCATTTCTTGATTGGATTATTTGTTCTTTGGGTGTTGAGTTTGCTAACTTCTTTATAGATTTTGGACACTAGCCCTTTATCTGATATGTCATTTGTAAATATCTTCTCCCATTCTGTCAGTTGTCTTTTGGTTTTGTTCACTGTTTCCTTTGCTGTGCAAAAGCTTTTGATCTTGATAAAATCCCAAAAGTTCATTTTTGCCCTTGCTTCCCTTGCCTTTGGTGATGTTCCTAGGAAGATGTTGCTGCGGCTGACGTCGAAGAGGTTGCTGCCTGTGTTTTCCTCGAGGATTTTGATGGATTCCTTTCTCACATTGAGATCCTTCATCCATTTTGAGTCTATTTTCGTGTGTGGTGTAAGGAAATGATCCAATTTCATTTTTCTGCATGTGGCTGTCCAATTTTCCCAACACCATTTATTGAAGAGGCTGTCTTTGTTCCATTGGACATTCTTTCCTGCTTTGTCGAAGATGAGTTGACCATAGAGTTGAGGGTCCATTTCTGGGCTCTCTATTCTGTTCCATTGATCTATGTGTCTGTTTTTGTGCCAGTACCATGCAGTCTTGATGATGACAGCTTTGTAATAGAGCTTGAAGTCCGGAATTGTGATGCCACCAACTTTGGCTTTCTTTTTCAATATTCCTTTGGCTATTCGAGGTCTTTTCTGGTTCCATATAAATTTTAGGATTATTTGTTCCATTTCTTTGAAAAAAATGGATGGTACTTTGATAGGAATTGCATTAAATGTGTAGATTGCTTTAGGTAGCATAGACATTTTCACAATATTTATTCTTCCAATCCAGGAGCATGGAACATTTTTCCATTTCTTTGTGTCTTCCTCAATTTCTTTCATGAGTACTTTATAGTTTTCTGAGTATAGATTCTTAGTCTCTTTGGTTAGGTTTATTCCTAGGTATCTTATAGTTTTGGGTGCAATTGTAAATGGGATGGACTCCTTAATTTCTCTTTCTTCTGTCTTGTTGTTGGTGTAGAGAAATGCAACTGATTTCTGTGCATTGATTTTATATCCTGACACTTTACTGAATTCCTGTACAAGTTCTAGCAGTTTTGGAGTGGAGTCTTTTGGGTTTTCCACATATAGTATCATATCATCTGCGAAGAGTGATAGTTTGACTTCTTCTTTGCCGATTTGGATGCCTTTAATTTCCTTTTGTTGTCTGATTGCTGAGGCTAGGACTTCTAGTACTATGTTGAATAGCAGTGGTGATAATGGACATCCCTGCCGTGTTCCTGACCTTAGCGGAAAAGCTTTCAGTTTTTCTCCATTGAGAATGATATTTGCGGTGGGTTTTTCATAGATGGCTTTGATAATATTGAGGTATGTGCCGTCTATTCCTACACTTTGAAGAGTTTTGATCAGGAAGGGATGCTGTACTTTGTCAAATGCTTTTTCAGCATCTATGGAGAGTATCATATGGTTCTTGTTGTTTCTTTTATTAATGTGTTGTATCACATTGATTGATTTGAGGATGTTGAACCAGCCTTGCATCCCTGGAATAAATCCCACTTGGTCGTGGTGAATAATCCTTTTAACGTACTGTTGAATCCTATTGGCTAGTATTTTGGCGAGAATTTTTGCATCTGTGTTCATCAAGGATATTGGTCTGTAGTTCTCTTTTTTGTTGGGATCCTTGTCTGGTTTTGGGATCAAGGTGATGCTGGCCTCATAAAATGAGTTTGGAAGTTTTCCTTCTATTGCTATTTTTTGGAACAGTTTCAGGAGAATAGGAATTAGTTCTTCTTTAAATGTTTGGTAGAATTCCCCCGGGAAGCCGTCTGGCCCTGGGCTTTTGTTTGTTTGGAGATTTTTGATGACTGTTTCAATCTCCTTACTGGTTATGGGTCTGTTCAGGCTTTCTATTTCTTCCTGGTTCAGTTGTGGTAGTTTATATGTCTCTAGGAATGCACCCATTTCTTCCAGATTGTCAAATTTGTTGGCGTAGAGTTGCTCATAGTATGTTCTTATAATTGTCTGTATTTCTTTGGTGTTCGTTGTGATCTCTCCTCTTTCATTCATGATTTTATTTATTTGGGTCCTCTCTCTTTTCTTTTTGATAAGTCTGGCCAGGGGTTTATCAATCTTATTAATTCTTTCAAAGAACCAGCTCCTAGTTTCGTTGATTTGTTCTATTGTTTTTTTGGTTTCTATTTCATTGATTTCTGCTCTGATCTTTATGATTTCTCTTCTCCTGCTGGGTTTAGGCTTTCTTTCTTGTTCTTTCTCCAGCTCCTTTAGGTGTAGGGTTAGGTTGTGTACCTGAGACCTTTCTTGTTTCTTGAGAAAGGCTTGTACCGCTATATATTTTCCTCTCAGGACTGCCTTTGTTGTGTCCCACAGATTCTGAACTGTTGTGTTTTCATTATCATTTGTTTCCATAATTTTTTTCAATTCTTCTTTGATTTCCTGGTTGACCCATTCATTCTTTAGAAGGATGCTGTTTAGTCTCCATGTATTTGGGTTCTTTCCAAATTTCCTCTTGTTATTGAGTTCTAGCTTTAGAGCATTGTGGTCTGAAAATATGCAGGGAATGATCCCAATCTTTTGATACCGGTTGAGACTTGATTTAGGACCAAGAATGTGATCTATTCTGGAGAACGTTCCATGTGCACTAGAGAAGAATGTGTATTCTGTTGCTTTGGGATGAAATGTTCTGAATATATCTGTGATGTCCATCTGGTCCAGTGTGTCATTTAAGGCCTTGATTTCCTTGTTGATCTTTTGCTTGGATGATCTGTCCATTTCAGTGAGGGGAGTGTTAAAATCCCCTACTCTTATTGTATTCTTGTCAATGTGTTTCTTTGATTTTGTTATTAATTGGTTTATATAGTTGGCTGCTCCCACGTTAGGGGCATAGATATTTAAAATTGTTAGATCTTCTTGTTGGACAGTTCCTTTGAGTATGATATAGTGTCCTTCCTCATCTCTTATTATAATCTTTGGCTTAAAATCTAATTGATCTGATATAAGGATTGCCACTCCTGCTTTCTTCTGATGTCCATTAGCATGGTAAATTCTTTTCCACCCCCTCACTTTAAACCTGGAGGTGTCTTCGGGTGTAAGATGAGTTTCTTGTAGGCAACATATAGATGGTTTTTGTTTTTTTATCCATTCTGATACCCTGTGTCTTTTGATTGGGGCATTTAGCCCGTTAACATTCAGGGTAAGTATTGAGAGATATGAATTTAGTGCCATTGTATTGCCTGTAAGGTGACTGTTATTGTATATTGTCTCTGTTTCTTTCTGATCTACTACTTTGAGGGTCTCTCTTTGCTTAGAGGACCCCTTTCAATATTTCCTGTAGAGCTGGTTTGGTATTTGCAAATTCTTTCAGTTTTTGTTTGTCCTGGAAGCTTTTAATCTCTCCGTCTATTTTCAATGATAGCCTAGCTGGATATAGTATTCTTGGCTGCATGTTTTTCTCATTTAGTACTCTGAATATATCATGCCAGCTCTTTCTGGCCTGCCAGGTCTCTGTGGATAAGTCTGCTGCCAATCTAATATTTTTACCATTGTACGTTACAGACTTCTTTTCCCGGGCTGCTTTCAGGATCTTTTCTTTGTCACTAAGACTTGTCAATTTTACTATTAGGTGACGGGGTGTAGACCTATTCTTATTGATTTTGAGGGGGGTTCTCTGAACCTCCTGGATTTTGATGCTTGTTCCCTTTGCCATATTGGGGAAATTCTCTCCAATAATTCTCTCCAATATACCTTCTGCTCCCCTCTCTGTTTCCTCTTCTTCTGGAATCCCAATTATTCTAATGTTGTTTCGTCTTATGGTGTCACTTATCTCTCGAATTCTCCCCTCGTGGTCCAGTAGCTGTTTGTCCTTCTTTTGCTCAGCTTCTTTATTCTCTGTCATTTGGTCTTCTATATCGCTAATTCTTTCTTCTGCCTCATTTATCCTAGCAGTGAGAGCCTCCATTTTTGATTGCACCTCATTAATAGCTTTTTTGATTTCAACTTGGTTCGATTTTAGTTCTTTTATTTCTCCAGAAAGGGCTTTTATATCTCCCGAGAGGGTTGCTTTAATATCTTCCATGCCTTTTTCAAGCCCGGCTAGAACCTTGAGAATCATCATTCTGAACTCTATATCTGACATATTACCAATGTCTGTATTGATTAGGTCCCTAGCCTTTGGTATTGCCTCTTGTTCTTTTTTTTTGTTGTGAATTTTTCCGCCTTGTCATTTTGTCCAGATAAGAGTTTATGAAGGAGCAAGTAAAATACTAAAAGGGTGGCAACAACCCCAGGAAAATATGCTTTAGCCAAATCAGAAGAGATCCTGAATTGTGAGGGGGGAGAAAGGGGATAAAAAGGGGTTCCGAAAGAAAGAAAAAAAAAAAACTATTAAAAAAAAAGAAAGCCGATAAAGAAAAAAATATAAAAAGAGGAAAAAATATATATATATTAGATAAACTATTTAAAAAACGTTAAAAAAAAGAAAATGGTAAAAGTTAAAAAAAAATTTAGCAGAAGAAGAGAAAAAGAAAAAAAAATTGAAAAAGAAAAAAAAATTAAATTAACTGCAAGGCTAAAAAATCATGGGGAGAAATCCATGAGTTCCGTGCTTTGCTTTCTTCTCCTCTGGAATTCCGCCGTTCTCCTTGGTAGGTGAACTTGGTCCTGGCTGGGTTTCCCGTAGATCTTCTGGGGGAGGGGCCCGTTGTAGTGATTCTCAAGCGTCTTTGCCCCAGGCGGAGTTGCACCGCCCTTACCCGGGGCCGCGCTGAGTCATCCGCTCGGGTTCACTTTCGGGAGCTTTTGTTCGCTGAGCGCTTTCCGTAGAGTCCGGAGGACGGGAATAAAGATGGCAGCCTCCCGGTCTCCGGCCCGGAGGAGCCGAGAGCCCGGGGCCCCACTCCTCAGTGCGCCCTCAGAGAACAGTGCCAAATGACTCTCGTCACCCTGGCCTCCGGCCGCGCTCCGAGCTGACCGAGCCTGCGACCGGTTCAAGGCAACCCTGAGCTGAGAGTCACTCCTCGGCTCTGTCTCTGCAGCCGGCTTCCCCGTTCTAATACCGGTAAGCTCTGCGACACTGAGACACCCCCGATCCTTCTGCGACCCTGCGGGACCTGAGGCCGCGCTTACCCCACCTGGGCTTCACCCCAGTTAAGCCTCTGGAGCGATGTCCCTCCGCGGAACAGACTTTTAAAAGTCCTGATTTTGCTCCGTTGCTCCGCCGCTCGCCGGGAGCCGGCCCCTCCCCCCGCAGTCTATCTTCCCGTCGCTTTGGATTCACTTCTCCGCCAGTCCTACCTTGCAGAAAGTGGTTGATTTTCTGTTTCTGGAATTGCTGTTCTTCTTCTCTTCAATCTCCCGTTGGATTTGTAGGTGTTTGCAATCTTTAGATAAGCTATTTAGCTGATCTCCCGCTACCCGAAGTAGTCTCAGCCTGCTACTTCTCCGCCATCTTGACTCCTCCCCTTTTAAAGATTTTTTAATTTATTTGACAGAGAGAGAGATCACAAGTAGGCAGAGAGGAAGGCAGAGAGAGAGAAGGGGGAGGAAGCAGGCTCCCTGCGGAGCAGAGAGCCCCACGAGGGGCTTGATCCCAGGACCCTGGGATCATGACCCGAGCTGAAGGCAGAGGCTTCAACTCACTGAGCCACCCAGGCACCACGAATAATCCTTTTAATGTACTGTCGGATCCTATTGGCTAGTATTTTGGTGAGAATTTTTGCATCTCTGTTCATCGAGGATATTGGTCTGTAATTCTCTTTTTTGATGGGGTCTTTGTCTGGTTTTGGGATCAAGTTAATGCTGGCCTCATAAAATGAGTTTGGAAGTTTTCCTTCCATTTCTATTTTTTGGAACAATTTCAGGAGAATAGGAATTAATTCTTTAAATGTTTGGTAGAATTCCCCTGGGAAGGCATCTGGCCCTTTCCCTCTTTTTTAATTGACTTATTTTTAAGTTTCTGATTTATAGAACTTCTTTATATATTCTGGAAATGAATCCCTTTATATACCCAAGTATTGTGAATATGTTCTTATAGTCAGTAACTTGCATTTTTTCACTTTAATGGTTTCTTTTATGAGCAGAAGCTTCCCCTCAGGTCAACACAATACGTTAATTCAACTTTATAATGTCTTAAAATCTGAAAAAAAACTCAAGATTTTGATTGGGATTATTTTAAACTATAGATTAATTTGGAGAGAATAGATGTCTTAATAATAATGAATCCATTCAGTCTTTGAACATGGTATATCACTCCATTTTTTTTAGAATTTCTCTCAGCAGTGTTTTGTGGTTTGTAAGTATAGAAGACTTGAATATATATTAAAATGTTTATTTTTAGGTGTCTGATACTATTGTAAATGGTATTTTATAAATTTCATTTTCTAATTTTTTGTTTTTAAGATATAAAATATAATAGGTTTTTTTTTTTTTTCACTTTTGAAAGGAAATCTTTGTATTTAAAATACTATTAGGGGCCCCTGGATGGCTCAGTCACTTGAACGTCTGACTCTTTTTTTTTTTTTTTTAAGATTTTATTTATTTATTTATCAGACTGAGAGAGAGAGAGAGAGAGAAAGAGAGAGAGAGGGAGACCACATACAAGTAGGAGAGCACCAGCAGGGGGAGCAGCAGGCAGCAGGAGAAGCAGACTCCCAGCTGAGCAAGGAGCCTGATGCAGGACTTGCTCCCAGGGCCCTGAGATGACCTGAACTAAAGGCAGATGCTTAACAGACTGAGCCACCCAGGTGTCCCTTGAATGTCTGACTCTTGATTTAGGCTCAGGTCATGATCTTGGGGTCCTGGGATCAAGTCTTACATCAGGCTCTTTGCTGAGTGGCGAAACTACTTGAGATTCTCTCTCTCTCCCCAACCCTACCCCCACCCTGCTTGCTCTCTCTCAAAAATAAGTAAATCAACAAAAATTTAAAAAATAAAATACTTTATAATACTTACATTATTATAAAACATTTGTAAATCATATAGCTTAATTTCTCTCAGTCTTTTATTTACTTTAATATTTCTTTTTATATTTAATTTATATGATTTCCACTTCTTTTTAGTTCAGCTTATTTTATTTTTTAAATTTTATTATTTTTAATTAAAATATAGTTGACATGATATTGGATTAGTTGCAGGTGTATAACAGGGTGATTCAACAACTATGTACATCATTATGCTATGGGTACCACAGGTGTAGTTACTGTTTGTCACCATACAAGGCTATTACAGTATCACTGACTATATAAGCCTTCCCTGATATTCCCTGTGCTATACCTTTCATTCCTGCGACTTATTCATTTCATGATCCTGTACCTCCCACTGTCCTTCACCCGTTTTGCCCATCCTTCCATTCCCCTTCCTTCTGGCAACTATGTTTGTTCTCTGTAGTTATGAGTATTTTTCTGTTTTTGTTTGTTTGTTCATTTGTTTTTAGGATTCCACATATAAGTGAAATCATATGGCATTTGTTTTTTTCCATCTGACTTATTTCACTTAGCATAATACCCTCTAGGTCCATCCATGCAAATGGATGGCAAATGGAAACATGTCATTCTTTTTATGGCTGGATAATATTCCAGAGTGTGTGTGTGTATGTGTGTGTATCTGTATCTATCTATATCTACCACATCTTCTTTATCCATTCATCTACTGATGGACACTTGGGTTGCTTCCGTATCTTGACTATTGTAAATAATGCTGCAGTAAACATTAGGGTGACTATATCTTTTTTTCAAATTAGCATTTTCATTTTCACTAGATAAATACCCAGTAGTAGAATTACTGGATTGTGTGGTATTTCTATTTTTTTATTTTTTGAGGAACTTTCATACTGTTTCCACCATGGCTATAACAATTTATATTCCCACCAACAGTACATGAGGGTTCCCTTTTTCCCATATCCTGTCCAACACTTACTTCTCTCTCTTTTTGATATTAACCATTCTGACTTATTGAGGTAACATCTCATTGTGGCTTTGATTTGCATTTCCCTGATGATTATTGATATTGAGCATATTTTCATATGCCTGTTGGTCATCTCTGTGTCTTTAGAAAAATGTCTATTCAGGTCATCTGCCCATTTTTTTAATAGGATATATATTTTTTTGGTATTGAATAGTGTAAGTTCTTTATATATTCTAGATATTAACTTCTTATTGGGTATATCATTTGCAAATATCTTCTCCCATTTAGTAGATTGCCTTTTTGTTGTGGATGGTTTCTTTTGCTGTGAAAAAGCTTTTTATTTTTGGTGTAGTCCAGGAATTAATTTTTGCTTTAGTTTCCCATACCTAAGGAGACATATGTAGAAAATGTTGCTAGGGCTGATGTCAGAGAGATTACTGTCTATGTTTTCTTCTAGGAGTTTTATGGTTTCAGGTCTCATACTTAGGTCTTTAATTCATTTGCAGTTTATTCTTGTGTATGGTGTAAGAAAACGGTCCAGTTTCATTCTTTGGCATGTAGCTGTCCAGTTTTCCCAGCACCATTTGTTGAAGAGACTGTCTTTTCCCCATACAGTTGATTTTTATATATTGCCATTGGATCCTAATGACTTTGCAAATTCACTCAGTAGCACTAAATAGTTTGTTTATTCCTTTGGATTTTCTACATACATAATTAGATTATCAGAAACAAAGATAGTTTATTTCTTCCTCTTTATACCTTTTATTCTTTAATTTGTTTCTTTTTTTTTTTTTTAAGATTTTATTTATTTATTTGACAGACAGAAATCACAAGTAGGCAGAGAGGCAGACACAGAGAGAGGGGGAGGCAGGCTCCCTGCCGAGCAGAGAGCCTGATGTGGGGCTCGATCCCAGGACCCTGGGATCATGACCTGAGCCGAAGGCAGAGGCTTTAACCCACTGAGCCACCCAGGCGCCCATCTTTTTTTCTGATATATGCATTTAAAACTATCACCTTTCCTTTAAGTGCTACTTCAGCTACATCTCACAAATTCTGATATTTGTGTTGTCATTATCATTCAGCACAAAATATTTTATAAATTCTATTTCATTTCTTTTAGAAGTGCATAGCTTAATTTCTAAATATTTGAGTGTTTTTCTAGTTACCAATTTATTTTCAACTTCAGGTTGAATTCCATTTTGAAAGAGAATATACTCTCAGAATTCTATTTACCTTTGATATGAACCCATGTATCTCTGACTCTGTGTTTAGTATTTTAAATTTTTTTTTGGTACTTTGGCTATTTTTTGTTGATTTATCTTTGAGTTCACTGATTTTTCTGTTGTTTTGATCTGCTTTTAATCTTATTTATTACATTCTTTGTTTCAGATGTCTTTTTTTTTATTCTGGAATTTCACTTTTGGTCTTCTTTAGAGCTTTAGTTTCTCTGATGAAATTCCCTTTTATTCATCCATCCTTGTCTATATTTATTTAACATAATTCTTTAACCTATTTAAAATAGTTATTTTAGAAACCTCATCAACTTATTGTAGTATGTGGTCATCAGTGGGTCTTCCTCTATTGACTATTTTCTTTTTTTGATTTTGGACATATTTTCTTTCTTATTTGTGTGGCTTATAATTTTTTTACTATATGTCAGACATTTTGCATAAAAAAACATAGGGACTAAGCAAGATCACATATTTTTGTTTTGTTTTAACCAGAGATGGTTTTCCCTTTCCTCTGTCCAGAAGCTTGAGAAGGGAGTTTTTATCGAGTTCTAATCTTTAGCTAAACTGGGACAGAGAAACAAGTTTAATTAGTTTTAGTTTACTTCTTGCCAGTGAGATGATAGAGATTTTTCTTAGCCTTTTAGCCTAACTCGAAAGTTCTTGCTTCATGTATAGGGGGCTGATCTGTTTGGGATTTTCAAGGTTTGAACTAGAAGGGGATTTGGTTGCAGTTCTAGTTAGTTTGATTTTACCTCCAGATCCAACTCCAGAAGGGTTCTGGAACCTAAGCAGCCCAAGGGACTAGGAAATTTCTCTCTACCTCCCAGCTCTGCTCTAATAGCTCCTGAGTCAGCAGAATTCCCATGAGGTAGAATTGCCATTTTGGAAAATATATTCTTGTATTTCAGATTCCAGTATTTCATGCTAACCCACACTGTCGTTAAAAGTTCCATTGATTTCTTTTCATTCCAGCAACTTGTTTTGTCTGTGTCAGGCCTACTCTTCCACTTGCTTGTACTCAGGCTAGGCAATTTGTCCCTGGTATGAAAATAATCACCACTTTGTCCTCTTCTTTGAGTGGCATGTCTCTGGAATTAGTTTATTTAGACCTGTATATATGTATGTATAGTAGTCTAAAGTCTTTGATGGCTTTAAAGAAGAATATAATTTTTATTTTATCTGTTATTTGTTATAATGGAAGTGATAGTCATTATGTCTCTTTATATCTTTTTCTTTCTTTTTTTTTTTTAAGATTTTATTTATTTATTTGACTGAGAGCAAGAGAAAGCGCAAGCAGTGGGAGCGGCAGGGAGAAGGAGAGGGTAAAGCAGGCTCCCCACCAAGCAAGGAACCAGATGCAGGGCTTGATCCCAGGACCCTCGGATCATGACCTGAGCTGAAGGCAGATGCTTAACTGACTGAGCCACCCAGGGGCCCTTCTCTATATCTTTTTATTTGAATATTTTATTTATTTATTTGCAAGAGAGAGAGAGCACACAAGCAGGGGAAGGAGCAGAGGGAGAGAGACGAGAAGACTCCTTGCTAAGTGGGGATCCTCCTCCCCATCACTGACACAGGGCTCAATCCCAGGACCCTGTGATCATGACCTGAGCCGAAGGCAGGCACTTAACCAACAGGCACCCTATATGCCTCTCTATATCTTAATGAGAAGTAGAACTTCCCTACTTTCTTGGAGTTTTTCTTAGATTAGCTCTGGGAGGCATGTGTAAGACCTCAGATCAACACAAAGTAATCCTAATTCTGGATTTAGACTTATTTAGATTTAGAATGCTAGTTGCCTGAGTCATGAGCAGCATTTGGCCTTGTAAAGTATTGCTGTTGTTTTAACTTTCCCTCCTGCCACCAAAAGCAGTTGGTTTTTACTGCATAAGGTTATTCCATATGCCTCTTTCCTCCAAATCTAATTCAAGTCCTGGTGGTGTTTTCTTTGATCTCTACTGGTACCATCCTGATCTAAGCTACCATCATTGCCAGATAACAGCAATAGTTCATTCCTGCTGGTCTAGCTGGTTTCCTCATAGTCCTTTTGGGCTCCCTCTAAGCCAGTCTCCACAAATCCAGACTACTCGTTACTAAAATATAATTCTGACCGTGTCACCCTCCTGCTTAGATTCTTTCAATGGATTCCCATTGCTCTCAAACTACAGACAAAACAACTGAGCATGGACTCTCCAGCTCTATCTTGCACCCTGCCCCCTGTTTTCCAATGTTCCAGTGGCTTTCTTTTTTGATTTCTACTCTCTTTGCTTTCTCCTGCTGTATAGCCTTTGCACATGGTGATCTACCTGAGCTATTCCTTCCTTCCTGTTTTAACCTAGTCATTACCTATCTTTGTGTCCTCAACTATCACTTCTCAGAGAAGCCTTCCCTGATATCCCTGGGTTTTTCGGATCCTCCTATCTGTTTTTCTCCCATTTGCAGTTATTTGCCCTAGTGAGTTCTGTATTTGCTTGTGAGGTTATCTAATTATTGGCAATATCCTCTATTAGACTAGAAGCTCCAGTGAAGACAAAGAAAAATACTTGTTTTCTGGATCACTGTTTCATCCTCAGTGCATAGAACAGTGACTGGCATTTAATAAAATGTGTGGAATGAATGAATAACTAATGAATATGAATAAAATTATATTTTACTTTTTTAACCTGAGGCATGTTCTTTAGATGGTTCCTATGTTCATTCTACCTATGTATCTATCTATCTTCATCATAATCATCTATTTGGTTTAAGAACAACCAAACATAAATGTTTGGTTGTTCTTAAAAAATATTTAGTACAGGCCCCTTGGACTTTAGGAGTTGGTTTTAAATTTAAAACATAAGGCTACATATTAAGTAGGAAGTACATCAACCTTTAAATATTGAGTTGTCTATGGTAAGTGTGTTACTTGATTCACTACAACAGAGGAACATGTCTCACAGAACAGTAAAGAAATTCTCTAATTTTTTTTTTTTTCCCTGCTGGCTGCATTGACAGGTTTATTTCTTTTGACCTAGATAAATAGAGTAGATGGGGATTGAACATTTGCCAATTAATTAGTGACTTATGAAATGGCTGTAAAAATCAACTCAAACTGACATAAGTGAATTCTTAGATGCCATGTAAACATAGGTGGTGTTGTCTTGTTCTGTGGTGGTGCCTAAGGAATTGTGATCAAGACTTAAGATCATTTAAGACCTTCCCCATAGAGTTCTTCTTCAAAGACTGGGTCTAGTTACCTAAGCTATTCTTAAATTATCTCTAGGTTTCCAATTCCACTCCTCATTAGTCTTTTGATCCAGTGTGCAATTACTGGCATTGAAAATGGTGGAATTGTATAGGAAACATCTCTCCTTCATAAGTCAAGATGATTGAGTTTCATACTCACATGGGAGTGATTTTAATGTTTTGGTTCCTAATAATTCTTTGGCATAACATCTCAGATGCTACTGGCACCCCCTAGATGACTCAGAGTTGGAGACTCACAAGTGTCTTTCTCCATGGCCTTGCCCAAGCACTTGAAACTTCAGAGAAAAATAACACACATGGTCACACTTCTCATAGGAGTTTGTGATCCTCTGCCTCTCCATCTTTTCACACACGGTAAAAGACCCTGCCCAAGTAAAACAAGAAGATTGTGTCTGCTGAAAGGAAGAGAGCAGTCAGCTGCCTCCTGCCATATCTCCTTTTTTTTTCTTTTAAAGAACAAGTAAATAAGTTTAAGAGGGACCAGATTGTATCTTTAATACTTAATTTCTTGACATTTTAATGTGATTAACTGGAATTGAGCCAATCTGGAATGGTTTAAAATGTCAAGAAATGCCTATTTGTGGATTGTGTGTTTAAGTCTGTGCACACAGACATATGAATGCATGTTACATAGATTAGAAAAGAGGATAATTACTCTGTGGTAGGACATGTTTTCAAAGAACACAGGTCTCAAGGAAATGGAATGATTGCTCTAACTACTAATCCCTAAGCATTTTTCCCCTTTATACTAGCTCTCTCTTCTGCATGTGTGTAAACGTGTGATGATCACGGGGATAAAGTTGTACCAGAAGCCTTGAACAAGAATCTTAATACTGTTTTATTAATTTACCCTTCTTGGGGAACATTTTTAGTGATGTTTTTCTGTCTCAATATTCACTTCACATGAAATCCTCAGCACTGCACCGACAGAAAGACAGTGTGATTTCTTTATATTTACCAATTCAACAGTTTTTTTGAGCACCTGGTAGGTACAAGGTGCTGTTTGGGGTGTTATTAATTACATATTAACTTGGAAAAATTACAGCTTAACTTGAAAAATGCCATTGGCCTTTTTTCTGTATTCCTTGTATCTTGATTACTCATGTCAGTACTTGCTAGGCCCTTTAACGAAGAAGAGACTTTTGTGTCTTATGATATATAAAAAAGGTAATAATAAACTACATTAATAACTATTATTTAGGGATTGTTATAGTCACTGTGCTATATGCTTTGCATGCATCATCTCATTTAATCCTCACAGAAGCCCTATCAGGGCTTCTATCCCACTTTACAAATGAAGCAACTGAGACAGAGAGTTCAGATAACTTGCTCAAGTTACAGAGCTAGTAAGTGGAAGAGTTGAGACTGAATAAGCTACTTAAGCACAAAATGATATCCGTAGAGCTTGGTGATGAGAGCTGACTTGTGCAAAATTGACGTGATACCTAGAAAGAAATGACTCCTGGTGCTTATAAAGACAAGATACCAAACCATCTGAAGAAGTCACAAGTATATTCTGCTGATTTCAGAAATACTGATATGAATCATTTTCAAATCAGAGAAGGAAAAGTAAATGGACTAGCCAATAGAAGAAGACAAAAATTCTGGAAACTGACCCACATATAGATAAATATTTAGTACTTCACAAAGGCAGTATCTCAGAAGGAGAAATGATAGATCTTTCAGTAAAAAGTAATAACAACAGTGTCTAACATTTGCTGTGCTCTGGGCAGTGTTTCTAATTCTTTATATGCTTTAACGCATTTCATTGTTGAAACCACCCTATGGAGTAGGTAGCATTATTTCCATCTTTGTTTTATAGTTGGGGTATAGAAAAGATGCTTGACTATTGAAGTTCATGAACCCAGCAGTCTAGCCAGCCTTCTTAATCACCAACATGTATAACATCTACATTAGGAATCCTGTTTGTCCACTTAGAAAAAATAAGATTATGCCCTGACCTCATATCTTACATCAAAGTAAATTCTAGATGAATTAAAGATTTAAAAGTAAAATACACAACAATAAATATGCTAGAAGAAAATAATTAAAAATTGAAGTAATTGGGATAAGGAAGGTTATTTCTCAAAAGGACATGTAAGACAGAAATCTTAAAAGAAATACATTATAATTTTGATTACATCAAAATGTAGAACTTCTGTATAGAAAAGCAACAACTAAACCCTACAATAAACATAAACAGGGGCGCCGGATGGCTCAGTTGGTTAAGGTGGTGTTGTCAGATCGTGATTCCAGGATCCTGGGATCGAGCCCCACGTTGGTCTCCTTGCTCAGCGGAGACCCGCCCTCTGCCTGCCACCCTGCCTACTTGTGCTCTTCTATCTCTCTGCCAAATAAATAAAATCTAAAATCTAAAATCTAAAAAAAACCAAACAAGAAAATGACAAATGAGAAAAAATTACAACATATGACAGACTTTATTATTTTTAAAATATAAAGATAATCAACCAATTGAGAAATGAGCCAAGATATCAGCAGACAACTAATTAAATATCAATAGATAAAAAATTAATATCTTTGGATAACTGATATAAAAATAATTCCATCTTTGGTAGTGCTCAAAAAGTTAGATATTTCAACAATAAGATGTTATTTTTGTCTGTTGAATTATTTGTTAGTGAAGTAGGTTATAGGAAGCTGACATTGCTGTACACTGTTGCCAGAAGGATCACTTTTGGGGAAGGTAATCTGGCAAGATGTGTAAAACCCCTATCTGGTATATACTTTTTGACTCAACAATTGAATTTTTTTTTTTTTTTTTGGTAAATACTAAGAATTTTATTTTTATTTTATTTTTTTTTTAATTTTATTTTTTATAAACATATATTTTTATCCCCAGGGGTACAGGTCTGCGAATCGCCAGGTTTACACACTTCACAGCACTCACCATAGCACATACCCTCCCCAATATCCATAACCCCACCCCCCCCTCCAAACCCCTTCCCCCCATCAACCCTCAGTTTGTTTTGTGAGATTAAGAGTCACTTATGGTTTGTCTCCCTCCCAATCCCATCTTGTTTCATTTACTCTTCTCCTACCCCCTTAACCCCCCATGTCAACAATTGAATTTTTAGGAATTTATTCTAAGGTCATCTTATACACATGCAAGACTTGATGTACAATTATGTTAGCTGAAGTATTGATTCTAATAGTGAAATGGTATAGCTATAAAACCAAAATGAAAGAAATTGTTAAATAAATGAAGTCAAAAGATGTCTGCATAGAAATTTATACATCAAAATTGGAATCTTGGTGTATATATAATCATTTATAATCATATTTTAATAGTAGAAAACATCATTCCATGTTGTGGTTAACACCTATTGTTTTCTGGCCAACATCATTCTCTCCTAATTCTTGGTAATGACATCCCACAAATCCTTTGGAAACTACCACTCTGTTTTGAACTTTTCCCACCTCCAGGGATAGAAGCTGGTTGCTTTAAGCAAATAATCATGTGGTATCCTCCTGACCACAGTGATGTTGCAGAGGTGAACACGAACATGTAAGCATACATGTAGCAGGGTGTACTTCATGAGTTTTGCTAGGAACTATTGGGACAGACTGACTTTCTTCTTTATCTGTTTGCTAATATAGAGCAAGTGGCTTCAGGGACTGTTGGCAGCCATTGTGCTTTATGAGGAGGGAGATAAGATGGAGCTAAGGGAGCTAAGAAGTAGAGATGGAAAATTGTGAGAGAAAAACCAGGTTCTCTTCACATCCTTGTGTGCTGGATAAAGCTTTGTCTGAAGCAATATTATGTACCACTTCAGACTCTTCAGATATGTGACCCAGTAATTTCTCTTCCTGTGCTCACTTTTTTTTTTTTTTTTTTTTTTTTGAGAGAGAGAGAAGGATTGGTGGCAGGGGAGTAGGTAGGAGGGAGGGACAGAGGGAGAGGGAAAGAGAGAATACTGAGCAGATTCCACACACAGCGCAGAGCACAACACAGCCCTGAGATCATGACCTGAGCCGAAATCAAGAGTTGGATGCCCAACTGATTGAGCCACTCATGTGTCCCCCATGTTCACTTTTTAAAAGCTAATTTGTGTAGGGATGTCTGTTGCATGCAATCGAAAACATCCTAACAAACACATGTCTCTCTGTCTCAAACATGTAATACCTACATGTTCAGGTCACACTGATTGCAGTTGTAAATAGCAAATTACCAAGGATGAAAATATTCTGATGAGGCAGAGGCTGTAGTCCAATATCACAGTCACTGAAAGAATTTCTGGAGTATAAGAAACCTGAAATTGGATGCAGACATTTAAATTATTATCATAGTTTTCTTTTTAATATTTAATAGTCAAAAACTCAATATTTGTTACACTCTAGGAACATTCTAGTAATTTCTCAGAGATGGCAACTGCTAGACAGTTCTTTCAGCTGCCATTCTGTACATTTTAATACTAAAGAGAGGGCCAGGGACGCCTGGGTGGCTCAGTTGGTTAAGCCGCTGCCTTCGGCTCAGGTCACGATCCCAGCGTCCTGGGATCGAGTCCCGCATCGGGCTCCTTGCTCAGTGGGAGCCCCTGCTTCTCCATCTGCCTCTGCCTGCCACTCTGTCTGCCTGTGCTCGCTCTGACAAATAAATAAATAAAATCTTTAAAAAAAAAAAGAGGGCCACTTTCAGCTGGCACATTGTATAATGTCACCAGCCATTGTGCACAGCAGAGTGTCATTCAGGTAAAGGCTTCCTTCAATAGTGTATTTTCTATAAGGACTTTTGATCCAAGATTCATAACTTTGGCAAATCTCAAAAATCTTTGACTGCCTTGAAGGAGTGGTAGTTGTAGCAGTAACTTCAATAAGCTTTTTATTTAAAATGATAGCTTCTCTAAGCTCAAAGACTACAAAGAATTGCCTTCTTAGAGCATTCTTATGAAGTTTATAATTTTGAAACTGGATTAATGAAAACAAAATGCATTATATGGACTCATTTTTCTCTAACAACTTATTCTATGTTTTATACTCTTATTATGTCTGGAAAAAATGGTTTGTTGGTTTATTATGGATGTGTGGTCCATGATTTAGGAACTGCTTCTCATTGTAAAATTTTAAGGTGGCAGAGTTTACATAATCATTTTAATTCACCTTTAAAAAAATGAAGAATTCCAAAACTACTTTTTCTTAAAAAAAAATTCATGGTCAAATAAAATTAAATACCTGAATATTTGTCTGCTTTATATTATTATTTGTATTTTTTAGGAACATGATTTGGTTCAGAAAAGATCATGATCTTCCTAAGTTCTCATTCATTCTTTATTAATATTTGCATTAGTTTATCCTATATTAATATTATATTGAAAGTTTTATATTTGTAAATGATTCCCTTATTTATTTAACTTTTTGAAAGTTTTCAATAATCATTTATTTTTATTTTTATTTTTTTAAGTAGGCTCTATGTCCAGCATGGAGCACACCACAGGTCTTGAACTCATGACCCTGAGATCAAGACCTAAGCTGAGATCAAAAGTTGGACACTAAACTAACTGAGCCACCCACGCACCCCTCAATAATCATTTTAGTACATAAAACTAATAGCATTAATCATTTTTAATTACAACATTTCACTTCTCTGTGTGTGTATACAATATTGTAATATTTGTTCCTCAGCTGTTAGAATTTCAATATTAGGCACTTATAGAATTTTCCCCTCTAGTTTACATCTAAAATGCTTATGTATATTTTTAGGTGATTATTCAGTTATCAACTTGAAGTCTGATAAATGTCTTCTTCAAGTTACTGACATTATTGCCAAGTAGATGTGATGGTAACGTGTTCCACCATAACATTACTGAACGTGCATGAGTTCAAGGTTGCCAGATGGTGATGAAGGTGGCATTCAGCTCTTTCACTTGCCAAGGCCAAGGTCAGAGACAAAACCAAAGAGCAGATTTTGGATAAACACAGAAGCAAAGACCCAAGGGGGGGGGTGCATCATGTGTGTATCATTCTTAGTAGCTGCATTTTATAACTGTACCAATATTTACTTAACCAGTCTCCCGAGAAAGATGTTCAGAAAAGACATGCCCTAAAATGATAACAGTGTTTATCTCTGAGTGGTGGAATTACAGATAATTTTTTTCTCATGGTTTATCAGTATTTTCTACTTTTTTTTCTATAATAAACATGCATTGCTTCAGTAATAAAGAAAAAATATAGAAGTCTAAAACTTTGCATAACAGCAGAACACCAAATTTACAGAAACAACATCATATTAAAAAAAAAAGATTCAGACGGACGCTGGGTAATCCTTTTTGGTAAGACACTGCCAGAACTTATAAGGGTCAGGAAGTTTTTCCTAAGATATATCCTCAATTCCTCTTGCTGTTAGTTAAGCCCTTTTATCAAAGGAGACAGAGTAGTTGCTAATCCTCATCTAAATCCACTTCCAGATTAGTGTTATATTTCCTTCTCTCTGTCTTCTCATTTTTAAGCCAAACTTTCTTTAGTGTCCATTCACCACACCCTTATTCTAAACAATTTTAGATTTAAGAGTAAAGGACCAAATTCCTCTTTCAAGGACATATTCCTATTCAGTTTTGTTTTGAACCTCACTGGCAGAATAACAACAACAAAAAGTTTGTTGGAGATAGACCTTGAAGTCCCAATCTGTAGAGGAATCCTAGAACCTAGCAAATCAATAGAGCTGGAATGGTTAGTACTCCTTTATCCTGAAAGCTCAAAGATAGAAAAGTAACTTGAGAAAAAAACCATTGTAGACACAGACACACACCCCATATACACACACACTTTCCATATATATTATTTTCCATATTCCATGCCAGAAAATGCAGGAAAGTCATTGCCAAATTGTATTGGGCCATTCACTGTAAGGAAGCACAGCCTTTTCTTGGAGTAGAAGCAGATAGACAACAAAGATCGGGATCTGGCATATCTTCCCAATTAAGGCAGTTAGTATTCATGGTTTGAGCCAGGCAAAGCAGGTTCAATTTCTGGCCATGTCTATGTAATTTAAAAAACAAAGCAAAGCAAAATGGAAAAAAGCTCAAATGAAGAGTGACTGACTCCCTGGTTTCCAATGATCTTAGTGTGGACCTTAGTGTGGACCCATGTGCAAATGTAGCTGGACTTCAGTAAAGAATTGTTGCCATACTGATTGATCATTCTGCCAAGCAGTTTTCTGCAAAGCAGTTTTGTGATGATCTCCTTTAGATACACACAGCTTTGGAGGAACTTAATATATGATATTTTCTGGGCCTACTTGGAATTTTATTCATTTCTAAGCCCCTAAACTTATGGATTCAGATGAAAGTTTGGGCTGGAGGTAGAGGACTGACCACAGACATCTTTTAAAGTTTCTGGCCTAGGGGCACCTGGGTGGTTCAGTGAGTTAATGCCTTTGCCTTCGGCTCAGGTTGTGGTTCTGGGGTCCCAGGATCCCGGGGTCCTGGGGTCCCAGGATCCCGGGGTCCTGGGATCAAGGCCCGCAATGGGCTCTCTGCTCAGCGGGGAGCCTGCTTCCCTTTCTCTTTCTCTCCCTGCCTCTCTGCCTACTTGTGATCTTTGTCTGTCAAATAAATAAATAAAATATTTTTAAAAAAGAATAAAGTTTCTGGCCTAAGCAATAAATGGATAAAGTAATGAAGTGAACACCTAGAGGAACAACTAGTTGGGTTTTACTAACCCTGTAGTCTTGAAAGCACCCTGAATTATGACAATGGATGATATAAAATTTTTGATGGAGTGATGGAATGGCTAAAGATTGAAACTAAAGTTATAACTTTTTTTGATGCAGTAGAGCAAATAATTCTAATTGGGAGAATCCAAAGCACAAATATTATGCCAAAAAATCTAATGAATTTGCTTGGCATACATACTCAATGACTTTTGACCAAGATCCTTTCCTTTTTCAAAATTAGAATTGGAAATCTTTGGGCACAGTTTAAAAGAACTCGAAAACCTTCTTTCCAGTTACTTGGTACATTCTTATTTTCCTTGATTTACAGGGAAAGTATAGAGTATATTAATTAAAGCTGTAATTTAATAGATCTAAGCCAGCTGTTCAATCTTGGAAAATATCATATCCTAAGTATTCTCTTTTCCTTTAAGTTTTAGACATGGTACAGAACCCTGGAGGTGTGAGAAGGAAGACAGGGCTCATCCAAGCCATTGAAATTTGATTATTGTACTCAGGGCAGCCCAGTCAAATGAATGCATCAGGTTGTCATTGGCCAATGGATTTGATCCCAAAATGGGTTATGCCCAAAGATGGAGCTATGCTGTCAAGGGCTTTAATCTGAAAACATGGTGGGATTGTGTCCAGGAATTGAGCTCTTGTTGCCCCTCAAGCTGGCTTTGAGTTAGCTCTGTGGTGATTGCTGTTGTCTAGGACCTTTAGCTTATTAATGTGACTGACGTCACCAGGATTGAGTAGAGCAAAGTGTGCTTTTGCCAAGAGCGAGATGGTTGCTATGGGAGGTATTTTAAGGAGGGGCTCCTCAGCATAACTTCTGCAGAATCTTCTGAAGGAAGGCTGATTAAAGTTGACATGCCATTGTCCTCCAGAAACCTAATAGGACACATATTATTTTCCAGTAAGTGAGACAATTGTAGAATCCATATTTCATAAATGCTCAAAAGAGGATCTCACACATGCAAGAAAGTAAACTTATAACTAATAGCCCTTTGGGGAGAAAATTGTATTTTCAATTACCATGCTCAGATGGCCTTCCACTTAATCTTGAACACTGTTGTCGGAACTGGGCTAGAAGCCAATTCTTAAAATAGCATAAATGGGAAATATTTAGGCAAGCCTTGTGATATATACTAGGTGTGTTTGGTTATTTTAACATGTTTCCCTTTAGTGCTTTCAGAATATGTGTGATGGATTATAGGGTTTGAGATTATTATAGTTAAGTGTCACTTCCCCCATATGTCATAGCTGGGCTAGAGGTCACAGGAATCGGAACTCACTATTAGCAAAATCAGGGTACATATGCTTATTTGGGGATTGTGCTCAAAAATAACAGAACCTCCAAATGGAGTAGAACACATAAACATATTTAGCTCATCTGTAAAATGGGGAGGGTTGATCTCTAAAGTTATTTGCCACTCCAATATTGTACAACAGAAGCAAATTTTCAACCCGTTAATTGCATATTGTCCATAAAAGAGAGAAAATAATAGTAGGCACCTTGGGTATCAACCTTGGCATTGAGATGAGGATTAAATGAGTTAATATACGAAAATGACCTATATTAGTGCCTGGCACATAGGGTGTGTTCAGCAGTATTACAGTCTGTGACTGTTTTTATTAGTATGTGTTTTGAGACTTTTTAAAAACCAACGCCATAGCCTGTGCTCTGCATTCTGTCCTAGTACCTCACACACAGCCTTGTAGAAAGTATACATTTCTTTCAGTAATATTGCCATTGGTCAAATATCTCTAAACTTTATCTCTAAATTGAAGACAGTTACTGATAGAACTAAGACAATTGGGGAAAGTATATAGGAGATATTTTGTAAACAAAAGAAGGATATTCAAATATAACAAAAAATTGGGAGGTTGGCTGTTATTAGTATAGATGCCCTCATATTAAAACTTCCCCAATATCCTCCCTTTTTAAAAAAGTGTAGGTTATTATTATTATTATTATTATTATTAATCAGGTATGGTGAGGCCAACAGATCAAGAGATGATGGCTGCTGGAAGGTTAGCTTGTCAACTCACAGTTCCAAGAGGAGAGGGGCATGCCAGGCCTTGTGGGACCACCTGGGGAAGTACAGGCCAGGGTCATTCAGAAGACAGAAGGAATGGAAGTAAAGCATGGGCAAGAGCCTTTATTGTGGGTTTTTATGTTTGTTTGTTTTGTGGAAAGGAATGGGCAAAGCTGGATAAGCAGTCTATGCAAGTTTAAGATTGGTTAGTTTGAAGAATTTCAGCAGGCTTTGGCATGTAGGGATTGTCCCTAGTTGCCAGGTCGCAGGCCCCAGAGTGGTTAGTGCAGGAGGATAAGGGCTCAACCTGTACGAGCTCAGTAGAGGAGTTAGTTGGTAGGTATGGGCTCTGGACTGGTTGGTTTGTTATACTTGAATAGCCCTCTTTTGTTTACAGAATATCTCATGTACACCTTCCCAACTGATTTAATTCTATCCCGGTTGTCTTCATTTTAGATACTGGGTGAAAGACATGTTCTCAGTGGACTTATTTGCTATCTCTGGGAATTCTCAAGCTCTGGGAGGGGCAGTTTCTCAGGCAAGACTCCTATGATGCCAGATGCCCAAACATCAGGAATATAGGAAATAAGAAATACAGTTAATACATCTTTCATTTTCATCACATCTTCAGTTTTATTGTTTGTTACCTAGAGAGGGCCAAAGGAATCTGAATAGGGATGGAAATAGAGAATTTTAGCTGGGCTGATTTTGAGCTTCTTGTGAATAAAAAGAATGAGTAGGAGAATCTGTTGAAACTTCCCTTCTTTAGCCACAAGAGATGTGTACAGGTAAGTCAAGGAAAAAGTGTGGCATGGAGTTGGAGAGGAAACCACCCTTCCCCATCTTCTTCCGTGGTCTCTTTATGTGGTTCAGCCCTGTTCAAGTTCAAGAGGAATGGAAGATTAGGAGCACAGAGGACACAGTTGGGTCTTGGTGTTCTCAGGATGGGTGCTGACAGTCATGGGACTTTTCCCAGTGACTTCGCAACAGGTGTGAAGAAGTGGGAGCCAGAGCAGAATGAGAACAAGACAGGCACATGTGAATAATCTCTTTGGGCATTTCCAAGAATAACTTGGAGATCTACCCTATACCCCTGAACAAGTACAAATTTAGGCCAAACTATAGAGGATGGTATTATTTTATTTCAGAACCTTTCACTCATTCAGTAGTTAACCAGATTCAGTGAGCCCCTTTTATCAGTTATGCAAGAAAATTCATCTTATTCTGTAGCCACTTCTAGCATTTGCCCCAAGTATATATTAAACAGATTGACCACTCCCTCTTTTTCATGACATCTGGGAGTATAGTCTGGATCTGCTGAGAATCAGATGCCAAGGGGGTATTAGATGTGCAAGGAAAAGGAGGAAAGGCAGGAAAAGCCTTCAGACTGCATTGCAGATGTGACACCTATGGAAGGAGAGAGGGAAAGAAGAAGGCCCGGGGGGAAGAATATCAGTCTGCAGCCAAGCTATAAGAAATGTTCAGCCAGGTTGAAGGGGAAGCCTTGAGTCCCATGTCTTTCTGGAGCGGGCCTGCCTTTATTTCCCGCCATGCTTAGTCTTTGTCTCAAAGTTGCAAGGTGGAAGTGTGGTCGATCTCAAGGGGCAGCAGCTGGGGCTATCAGTCAGTTACACTCCCAGCAGCAGCAGATCTGAAGGGCACATTTTCATTGCTTCCACCTCTGGGATCAAAATCTGTTTCCCAGATTAAATTTAGCTTGAATAGTTGAAGATTTGGTACTATTGGGAATAGTAAATAAATGTTCTCCTGAGTTTGAAGGCAGTCCTGGAAGAGGCATCCTGAACAAGGATAACTTGGAATTAGTAGAGTTCTACTGGGGTCCCCGAGGCTGCTGAGCAGTCTGTGCACTGTACAAGGGCAGCTGGTAGAGGGGGCTGGGACCTCACCCCGAATTTGCTCATTAGGCTACGTGCCCTGGGCAGGGTGGCATTTCCCAGAAAGCTGTCTTTCTCATTTGCACAAACATCTGCCTGCGTTCTAATGTGTGTGTTTGGAGTTGAGTCACATATACTTTCGAGACGCTCCCTGCACATCTAGCTCATGGAGACCTACAGGAAACGTTTTCAGTCACACACAAGAACAAAGACCTAGGCACCTCCGTCTAGAGCTACCAGAGTCTACCTACTTCTTTGTTCACTAGCTCTTCTGGATGGTAGAAATTATCTTCTTCCACTATCTCCATCCCTGGTTCAGTGGCCCTCCCCTGCTGGTCCCACCTGGGGCTGCCCTAATGCACTAACTTTTTTGTACCAAGACTTGTGTTGTATCTCATTGCACACAACCCTATGAGCTGGTTCTTCACTAGAAAAACAGTGGACCAAGTAGCTTCATCAGAGGGTTAAAGATTGACACCACCACCTTCTGAGAGAATAGTAATAGGTATCATTTATCTAACTTACTTTGTGTTAGCTGCTATGCCAAGTGACTTCATTTCATCTTCATAAGAGTGATGAAGGGGTAATGTCATTCCTATTGTTTTCAGGAGGAAAACCAAAGCTACAGGGATTACATAACTCTGTTGGGGTCACATTGTTAACAAGTTAACAGATTTTGAAACCAAGCATTTCCCCTACAGATTCCTGGCTCTTAACCACTGTGTAATACTGCTTTAGACACAGAAGCTTCTGACACTGTCCCCTTAGTAAGTATTTGAATAGAGAAAACTTCTGGAAAGGAGAGGTTTTGCTCAGTGCTTCTTACACTGTGCAGCATATATGAGTGGTTTTGAAAATAGTTGTTCAAATACCATTTCCCAACCAATTTAATGGGTCACAAGCAATAGTTCAAAAAAGGAAAATACATGGGGAGGTGAACCATGAGAGACTATGGACTCTGAAAAACAATCTGAGAATTTTGAAGGGGTGGGGGGTGGGAGGTTGGGGGCACCAGGTGGTGGGTATTGTAGAGGGCACGGATTGCATGGAGCACTGGGTGTGGTGCAAAAATAATGAATACTGTTATGCTGAAAAAATAAAAAAATTTAAAAAAAAAAGGAAAATACAAATAAAAAAGAATACAATAGAAGAAATACCAGAGGACATTACATATATAAGAAGTAAGTATTGCTTCCGAACGGTTTTATTTCAGCTTCATATATGTACATATACTTGTGTGTTTTATGGCTAATTAAATGCATATGTATATATGTGTGTATGTATTTATATGTGAGTACCAAGTTCTGTACACTGCAAAGGCAATGTACTTTTACCACTGGTCAAGGTCAAATGAGTTTGTTTCACACTTAGATGCTGGATTAATCTGCTTCCTCATTTATCTGGCCCTAGAGGAACCGAGAGCTTAGTGGATAGCCACACTGGCCTAAGCTCAACCCAGCCCTCTGCTTAGGGCCCCGGCCTTAGGGAAGAGGCCCTGCAGGCAGAGCTGTGCCCCCAACACATGTTCTCGCTGCTTTTCTCACTAACCCCTCCGTTTAGCACACCCTGAAGGCAATGTAGCCACTTGGGCCAGACTTAACAAGGTCTTACTCCTGGATACCTCCAAATTTACAGGGTATAAAAAAAGTGAAATAATTACTTCAAAATAGGGCTTATAATTTAAATATTAGTGACATTCATATATGAGTCTTTTTTCAGTGAATAGGAACCACTGAGTTAGATCCTAGTTAGCAAAAATAATTAATTAAATTAGAGTATAGCACAACGGTGTCACTAAGACCAATCTGTGAGCAGCAGCACAAATTGCAAAGTGAATTTGAGGAAACATGAGTGTGACATTCACATTCTTTGTCCTGAGCATCAGAATTCCTAGTGAGTTATGCTTCTATCCATAAAACAGTTAAGAAGAAGGCTGCTATGATGAGTTGTTAGGTGGTAGTCATGAGGACTGGGATTGGTTAGTATTTGGTAACTTACCAAATGAAGACATTGTTGTAATCTCTTTGATACAGACTGATATGTATATAATCCTCATAACAAACTTTTCAGTTAGATTTTATTATTATCTCTATTTTGTAAATGGGGAAATCAAGGCTCAGTGGTTACATAACTTGTCCATTGTCATATATCTACCAAGTGCCTACAAGCAAGCTTTATTGATTGCAAGTGATAGATTGACTACAGAAATGGCCCCAGTTCTTCCACACTTTTATGCGCATCCCTTGTAATGTGACTGTTGCTTTTCCTATAGAGGGGCAAAGCCTATTTCTCTTCCCCTTGAACTGGGACCAACCTCATGACTCTCTTTGGCTATTAGATATGGTAGAAATGACTACATGTGGTACCTGGTTCTTAAGAGGACTTGCATGCTTTTGTTTTCTCTTTTGAGCTTTCAGCTTGGGAGCAAGTCTGGGCTAGTCTGCTGGAGGATGAGAGGGTAATGGAGCTGAGCTGAGTCATCCTAGCTGAGGCCATTCTAGATCATCCAGCCCCTAGCCAACCCACCTACCTTCTGACTGCAGACACATGAGCAAGCCCAACCAAGACTGGTCAGCCCTGACTCAGATCAGCAAAATTGTCCAGACAATCTGCAGATTAATGAAAAATAGTAAATTGTTGTATTTGGCCACTGAGTTTTAGGGTGTTTTTTATTCAGCATTATTGTAGTAATAGATAAAAAATACAGTTGCCCATCCAGTCATTTCTTCTCTTTTCTTTGACGGAAAAAGACTGCTTCCCACAACAGAGGTTTAAATAGTGTCAAATAATACATTATATGTAAATTGAAAAAAAAGTAAATGGTATATGTTCACTTTTCAAACCTTTTTGCAGGTAGGGTGATTCAGTTCTGGCAGATATATAGGGAAGTCAACTTTGTAGGAGGGGGTATGAGGAGGGTAGCTTTTGAGAAACGTTTTCCTTTCTGAGTAGAAAGAAGCTGTCAGTGAGACAGAGGTCTTCTCTTTTCCTCCTGTCTGCTTTGGACACTATCATTAAAATCAGACACTTGAGCGATAGCAGCCATCTTGTGACCACTAGGCAACAAGCCTAGGAATAGCAATCTAACACACTGGAAAGAATTGAGAGCTGAAAAGAGCCTAGGTTCCCAACCACATCATTCAGTTGCAGAAACAACCCTGAAACTCCCTCACCTTCTGACTTCTGTACCATTTAAGCTATTGTGTGTCAGTTATTTTAAGTGACTCAGTGCAGGGACCAGAGTCCTATTAGGCAGTCTAGTTTGTAACCATTATGCTGCACTCATGGAACACAGGGTGTTATTAAGATGAACAGATCTCCGCACTTGAGAGGCCCAAGTGAGTATCTAATGTGGTCATCGACAAGATGTTTTGTTGGTAGATGCTGAAGTAGAGTCTGGCTCCTAAACTGGCATGGGCTGGAGCACTTCTTGCAAGTATCCTCACTCTCCTGGATAACAGCCCCACTCGGGTTAGTGTATGAGCTTTTATGGGGGAGTCAGAAAGATTCCAAAGATTTTCTAAAGATTCAGAAATAGCAGGGTAGAGGGAGGAACCATAAACTCTTGTCATCTCCCACAAACCCTACCCAATACCCCTGCCCTGCTCTTGTCCTTGGGTCCAATCACCAGTGATAATGAAAACCTTTCCAAATTTGTTTTAAAATTTAAAATTCATTCTTATTGTCTTGATTCATGAAATCGCCATATTTTATTATGTCTTATCAAATAGTTGTTTTGTTATTAATATAATATCTTTGATCACCTAGATCTTAAGAAAGACAGGCTTTCTTTACACAGAAGAGCCCCTGTCAGACTTCGCACTGGAACCCATGTTTATTATTGGTTTTTACTATTTCTTCAAAACTAAACCCAGGGACATTTCTGGCCTGGCATTCTGTCTGGCTCTCTCAGTACTCCAGATCTCTTCAAGTGGTGATGTCCTTTGGTCCAGGCACTGTTCTTGTTTCCCTGAAGTCTAATTTCTATTGACTCTGTCTTGAGAACAATGGGTCTCTCAATCTCCACCTTTTCATGCATCATAGCTTCTGATGTGCCTCAGAGACTCCTGGGTCATCCCAGCCAACCTCGTCTTTGACTACCTACAATCCAAACATTTCCATTAGTGTACTCATTTATCCCTTTTCCTGTTATATAGCTAGAGGAAAACCACAAATAGGTCAGTCATAGTTTTCATCTTAAAAAATATTGTCCCTCCATCTCCTTCCTTCCCACACTTGACCCAACAACACACATAAAAACTCCAGTGTGAAAGTTGGAGGTGGAAAAATGAGAGGACATTGAAATGGATACAGATTTTTGGAAAATGCAAACCATACTGTTTATCTTGTAGCAGGGCAAAGGCCTTGGAGAAAGCAGTTGTGCTTTCCTGATATTAAAGATTTCAAAGATAGCAGCATTCAGGATTAAAAACTGAACCCCTTCCTTGAGATATTCCACCTACCTGGAAACTTGTTTTGTTTTGTTTGTTTTAAGAAAAAAGACTTCCCAGATCCAGGAGGGAAATTTGTATCTTATGGTGGAAGACCTCAAGGAGCACAGCTTGTGTGGGCTTTTTGAAGGAATGGCTCTTTCCTGTATTACCTGCAAAAGTGCTAACTGGACTCTTGTGGAGATAGAGATGCCCAATCTAGAGTCATCAGCCTGGAGTTTTACCAAAAAAGAAAAAATGAAAGCAAGGAGCACCAAACTGACTGCTCTTAAAGACCAAACACAATGTTATTGACCTGATTTTGGCAGTGTAATTGCCCTGCCAACCACAGATCATTTTCCCTTTGTGGGAAGGGACTCTACCATCCAGGACCATCTGGAGGACCTGCAAAGAATACCCACGTGGCAAGTAAGGCTAAAACACGCCATACCCTGTCCAATCTGTTATATACCAATTTTTTTTTTTTTATTTTTATTTGACAGAGAGAAATCACAAATAAGCAGAGAGGCAGGCAGAGAGAGAGGAGGAAGCAGGCTCCCCGCTGAGCAGAAAGCCCGATGTGGGGCTCGAACCCAGGACCCGGGATCATGACCTGAGCCGAAGGCAGCGGCCTAACCCACTGAGCCACCCAGGCGCCCCTATATACCAATTTTTGTTTCAAAATGGAAAAAGTTACGTAGACATGAGTTTTCCCCAGGGGAAGACAAGCCCATTGTCATCCATGAAGACTTGAAGGCCTTACATTGGTGAATTCCATCTAGCCTCAGACTTGATTTAGAAACTGATGATCAACTTACCTAGTGATTGAGCTTTCGGAAGTGTGTTATGTTAGGTACCATTTTCCCTTGGACAGGGCTCTCTCTTTGTTTCTTAGGCTGGTTGATACTTTCCTTAAATGTGTATTTAATCAGATCACACTATCGGGCCTGGGATCCACTCTCATCATTAAGATGGCAGTATTTCTGTTGTGACCTATTGTGTGTTGTGATTTCAAGATTTAAAATGTTAGGGACACTTCATTTTCAAGTTTTTAAGAAACATTGTCTTATAACCAAGTACTACCGGTGGGTCATCCAACCATCCCTCTGCATGGAGATCAACATGTGGTCCCCACTATCTCCAAGATGTTCCCCCCAGCTCTGTTATTTTGATTTTTGTGGCTCTGTTTTATTCTTGGGTCTTTTCAAAAGCTGTGTATCTTCACAAGAAGATCAGTGTCCCTAATATTTCAACTGCTGTTAGAGATTGTCTACACCCTCATGTGGTTACAAGACTTTAAGGAACTCTGCTAATTGCTACCACTGACATTTTTTGTGTGTCTTTGCTGCTGCTCAATAATTATTTTATTCAACTCATTCCTTCTCCATAGAATCCTCCCCTGAAAAATTTCCACAAACTCTCATTTTCCTCCAGCCCTCAAACTAACTTCACTGCCCTTTGTATCTCAATATGTTAAATGTATCTTTTTTTTTTTTAAAGATTTTATTTATTTATTTGACAGACAGAGATCACAAGTAGGCAGAGAGGCAGGCAGAGAGAGAGGAAGGGAAGCAAGCTCCCCGCTGAGCAGAGAGCCCGCTGTGGGACTCGATCCCAGGACCCTGAGATCATGACCCGAACCGAAGGCAGCGGCTTAACCCACTGAGCCACCCAGGTGCCCTGTTAAATGTATCTTAACATGAGCTTTTGTGTCTATCCTAAAATTTCTATCACTTGCTCCTTCTCTTTTTTTTCTCAGATGATGAACTATCCTTCTCTCTTTTAGACACTAGTCTCACACTGTGTGTCTTTGATCCTGTATTTTCCTCATTTTTCCAAGATTTTGTTTCATTAATCTTATTTCCTTTCGAGTTTTCAGGTACTCCGTGGTGGGCTCCTGCTCCTTCCTTGCCTTACAAACAAATGCAGGCTTTCCCTGTGTAAGAAAATGTTTTTATCTTAACCCTCTCTTGAGTTAGCATCTTATCTCCCTGCCCTATCAGTTACCTCCAACAGTTTAAAGTGAGTCTAATTGCCTGACTCCATTTCCTCACTGCTCTCTCCTAATCCCTTTCTGTTGGGCTGTCATCCCCATTGATCTACCAAAACTGCTCTCTGGAATGGAGGAAGGAAAGAAAACAGGGAAAGAAGTTTCCTGTTGTGTTTATCTATTAGAATCAAGAATTTTATTTTAAAAAACAAGTTTTTGAGGAGGAAAACAAGACAAGAGTGTCTGCCATGTAGATAGTAATGAGTTAGAGAATGCAGTTAATGACTTCATAGAGTTGGTCATCATCAACACAAAATTGGTATGTATGTTATAATTTAGGAGCGTTAAATTCCATTTACTACAACAAACATATTCTAGCAAAAATCACTTTTATAATAAACATTAAGTGCCCAAATATAATTTTTAATACAACTATGTAAAGGAAGATTTGAGTTATCATAGCTTTGTAGTCAAGGTTTACATTCCATGGGAGATAACTATAAAACTTTTGTGGTTAAAAGCAGAAAATCACAGGAGAGCTTCTTGCCTTTTTCAATAAACAGTTCAATTTTATGATGACAAGATGCAGAGTATGTATAGATTTAACTTAAACAGGAACCCCCCCCCCCACCTGGATAATACTTCTTATTTTTTGTCTTATAGTAACTGGTATGTAAAAATCTCTATCTTCCTTATTTCTACAACCAAAGATGATTCTAATCCCGAACCTTTATATAAAGAACTTTTGTCAATAGTCCTTTTCTTTCCAAACTGCATTCTTTATTAGTTCCTACTTGTTATATTATGAACAAGCTCAGATCTTCAGACTCCTTAAAAGACAAAAAAATCTTAACTCTGCTCCCTCTTGAATTAGCATCTTATGCTTGCCTTTCTTTATTCTTATAATATTGAAGGTAAAGGCTACATTGCTTATCTCCACCCCCAAATTTCTTATTAACCATTGTGATCTATGATATATGATTCAATTATGATTTTAAATGAGACTGAACCAGTGTTTTATAGAGGCTTATAAATTTTTATTTTCATAGAATTAACTTTATTCAGTGCTATGTTATGTATCAAGTGTTTCATATATGTTATCTTGATTAAAAATTGTAACGGCACTGGGGTGGGTACCATTCCTTTCATTTAATGGTTGAGGAAAGATGTGTTTAAGAATCTTGCACAACCAGTTCAAAGTCACCCATCTGGTACATGTGGAGCTTGACTTCAGCCTATAACAGCCAGGACTCCTAGTTGTGAGCAACAGAAATTCAGTCTGGCTGATTTCAGTAGAGAATGAATTTGTCATGTTCGGTTGTTCACAGAATGCCAAGCAAGTCTACAGACACAGATTTAGGGCAGTATAGCTAGGAGTGACTCATCTAACCAGAAGAGAATGAGTCGGTACACTTCTGGCATCACTGTAGCTTTTACTGCTGACACCGCCAAATGGACACTACATGCCCTCATCAGCACCACTTTCATCACTGCCCCAGGAAGTTAATATTCCTGCAACTTCTGCTACCACCAGGGAGGATTTCCTATGGTCCCCTGATATGAGGTAGTATGTCTTCACTACCAGAACTGAGGTCATGGGCCAACACCCCTAACTATAAGGCTTCTTGGGAAAGTAAATTTCTGGAATTTTCCATGTATAGTGGAAGATAGGTTTTATCTCACTTCAAGTCTTGTGTGATTGTGTGTGTGTGTGTGGGGGGGGATGAAGGGGACTCTCAAATAAAGGAAATTGGGTTCATATATTGGATGGTCAAAAAGACAATTAGAGATTCCATTACCAGAGCTCAAATGTGTCTGATTCTAGGTCTTTCTTTTATACTATGAAACATCTTGAAAGTTACAAATATCTCCTATTTGCCAATTTTAGTGACTGTATCACTCATCCTTTATATTGACAGCTATAAAGATTCAACACTATTGAATACATTTCTTTCTTTCCTTTATTTGTTTATTCCTTTCTATTTTTATTTGTTCTATTACATTAGTCACCGTACAGTACATCATTAGTACATTTTTATGTAGCATCCCATGATTTATTGTTTGTGAATAACACCCAGTGCTCCATGCAATCTATGCCCTCTTTAATACACATCACCAGGCTCACCCATCCCCCCACTGCTTCCCTTATAAAACCCTCAGTTTATTTCCCAGAGTCTGTCTTCTCTCAATGTTCATTTCCCACTCTTGATTCCCCCCTTCATTTTCCCCTTTCTTCTCCTAATGTCCTCCATGCTATTCCTTATGTTTCATAAATAAGTGAAACCATATGATAATTGACTTTCTCGGCTTGACTTATTTCACTTAGCATAATGTACTCCAGTTCCACTCATTCTGACGTAAAAGTTGGGTATTCATCCTTTCTGATGGCTGAGTAATATTCTGTTGTGTATATGGACCACATCTTTATCCATTCATCTGTTGAAGGGAGCTCTTTCCACAGTTTGTTTTTGCAAAACAAAAACAGTAGAAGGAAGGAGCAAAGTTAATGGATTAGAAAATAGGCAAAAATAGAGAAAAATTAATAAAAACCCAATTTGTTTATTTTTAACATATTAATAAAATTAATAAACCCACAAGCAAACTGATTGAGAAAAAAGAAAGAAACACATTAGGTGATATCTATACAGAGCCTATAGACATTAGGAGAACAATAAGGGGGGATATTATAAACAATTTTATGGTGATACATTTGACAACTTAGAACAATGGACATTTTTTTGAGACGGTAACTTTCTGAAATTATCAAAAGTAAAAATAGAAAATGTGAATATTCTTATATTTGTTAAAGAATAAAATCTATAATTAGAAATCTTCTCACAAAGGAAATCCCTGACCCAAGTGGCTTCATTTGTGAATACTACCAAAATTTATTTTTTTAAAGATTTATTTATTTATTTTAGAGAGAGAGAACATGGGCAGGAGAGGCAGAGGGAGAGGGAGAGAGAATCTCAAGCAGACTCCACCCTAGCACAGAGCCCAAGGCAGAGTTTAATCTCACAGCCCTGAGATCATGACCTAAGCTGAAACCAAGAGATAGATGTAGTGAAAAGAAGGGCCACATGCACCCCAATGTTCATATCAGTAATGTCCACCATAGCTAAACTGTGGGGCTAATCCCAGTGGGGGATGGGTTAGCCCAGTGGTGGGTAACAAGCAGGATATATATTGCATGGAGCACTGGGCATTACACACAAATAATGAACCATGGAACACTGCATCAAAAACTAGTGATGTGGGGGCACCTGGGTGGCTCAGTGGGTTAAAGCCTCTGCCTTGGGCTCAGGTCGTGATCCCAGGGTCCTGGGATCGAGCCCCACATCGGGCTCTCTGCTTGGTGGGGAGCCTGCTTCCTCCTCTCTCTCTCTCTCTCTCTGCCTGCCTCTCTGCCTACTTGTGATCTCTGTCTGTCAAATAAATAAATTAAAAAAAAAAACTAGTGATGTACTGTATGGAGACTAAAATAACATAATATTTAAAAAAAAAAAGAAAAGAAGAGTCAGATGCTCAACCAACAACAACACCCAGGCACCCCACTACCAAACATTTAAATAAGGAAAAGTATAAACATTAAAACCCTTCCAGATAATAAAAGAAGAGGGAATAATTTCCCATTTGTTTTATGAGGCCAGGAAAACCTTGATACCAAAACTTGACAAGGAAAACCCAAAAATGATAACTATAGATCCTTTGAGCCTCATAAGCATCAGTGAAAAAATGCTAAACAAATAGAAACAAATAGCAATATATAAGAAAGATAAAAAATTATGATCAAGTAGGATCATGCAATTATGGCACATCATTAAAAAAATAAATCAATAACTCACCACATTGAAAAATAAAGAGAAAAAGTATGTGATCGTATTAATAGATGCAGAAAAAGCATTTGATAAAACTAAACATCTGTTCATGAAAATAACTCAGAAAAGTGGGAATAGAAGAGAACTTTCTCAATTTTATAACATTATTTATGAAAACCTGGAGCTAACATAAAACCTGATGGGAAACTATTGTTTTCTCTTTAAAGCAAAAATGTTCCCTCTCATCACTTTAATTCAGCCTTGTACTGGAGATCATAGCCAGTACAATAAGGCAAGAATAAGAAGTAAAATGTATAAGCATAGGAAGGAGGAAGTAAAACTGTTCAAAGATAACAGACTAATGTACATAGAAAAATCCAGTGGAATCTACAAAAAAAAAAAATTAAAAAACCACTGCAACTAAAAACAAATTTATCAGGTTCAAGGAATAGGTGGTCAATATACTAAAGTCATTTGTGTCTGTTTATTAGCAACAAGCAACTAGAAAATTAAAGGAAATACTATTTATAAATATCTATTTAGTGAAATATGTGCAAGACCTAACTGTATATTGAAAACCATAAAACACTGCTGATAGAAATTTTAAAAGACTGAAAAAAAAAGTGGAAAAATATATGGTGCTTACAGATTAGAAAACTCAATATTGTGAAAATGTTAGTTCTTCCCAAGTTGACCTGTTGACTGAATGTAATTCTATTCAAAATCCCAGTAGGTGTTTTGGAGTAATTTACAATCTGATTCTAAAATTTATATAGAAATGCAAGGACTTATAATGGCCATTGTGCCTTGAAAAAAAAAGAGAACAAAATTGAAGGAGTCATGCTATCAGATGTCAAGACATAAAATCTTCAGTAATGAAGCCTATCCTTTCCTTTTGACACTCATTTGTTTTCCTGACAAACCACAGCTTTAGGGCTGGGTCTTTTATGTTGTTTGCACTTTTTCTATAGGTATGATAGGACAAGACAGCCTAGCTGAGGTACTGTGCAGACTTTGTTAGAGTATCAGTGCTCAGAAGTCATTTCTAGGGCGCCTGGGTGGCTCAGTGGGTTAAGCCGCTGCCTTCGGCTCAGGTCATGATCTCAGAGTCCTGGGATCGAGTCCCGCATCGGGCTCTCTGCTCAGCGGGGAGCCTGCTTCCTCCTGTCTCTCTGCCTGCCTCTCTGCCTACTTGTGATCTCTCTCTGTCAAATAAATAAATAAAATCTTTAAAATTAAAAAAAAAAAAAGAAGTCATTTCTAAAGTTGTTAAATGTTTATTAGATGTGCAAGGGCTTTCTTTACTGAATTGAAGGAGTGTTCTAGTCATACAGGAGTCTATCCTCAAACTTGGAGCCTATGCTCTAGTTTCATTTTAGTCTTGGAGCCTTCAATGCCACAACTCATTGTTCATTTCCAGTATGTTCCAACATTTTCTGTGACTTCCTGTTTGGAGAGTTAGCTTCTCAGTAAGCTTCTCTGCCATCTTGGGATATTAATGGGATGTTTATGGATTAAGCTGGTATGTCTCCCTGGCTCCAGGGGATAGAAATATGGTTAGGAGATTTGCCATGATGAACTGCATCACTTCACCACAGAATTTTCAGTCTCACCCATTGGCCAATACTTTCTGAAGTTTGTGGCCTAGGTCTGTTCCCTTCTCTGGTTTGGTTGTTGCTGCAGCGTTTGGAGGCCTGTTTTTTAATGTATCATTTTGTTGATTTCAAGACATACTGGGGGAAGGAGATTCTTATCCCGTGGCTTCATTCTGCTTTTGAAACCTTGGAGGTCTTACCCTCTCTTTCCTCTCTTGGTTTCCTTTAAAAGTTATTTTCCTGCTTCCCAATTCCTTTCCTTAGAGCTCCTCAGTCTTCTTTATGGTTTCTTTGCCTATACCAATTAAATTAAAACATTTTCAAAGTTCATTATGTACTCTTCTTCTTTTTCAGTCTCTTCATTTCCATTCTCCTCCCATGTAATCTCTTAATATGCTCTTTTGTAACTTCCTAATTCATTTTCATGCCTCATTAGTAATGTCTACGCAGATGTCACTCAGATTTATATTTCATGCCCTGACCCGTCTTCTATGACATGGCTAAATTTCTCCTCTCTGCTGGATGTCTTGCTGTATGTCCGTTCTACTACAACCTTAAAATAACCCAAAGCAAGCTCTTGTGTTTCGTTCCAAATCGATGTTTCCTCTTATCTTGTTTGCTCTTACTCCTCTAAGCACAAAAGCCTGGCATCTTTGTTTTCTTTCCTGGACCCCTCTATCCAATTAGTTAATGAATTCTTTCAATTGGACTCTTATTCCTCTTTATTTCCACCTCTATTTCCCTAGAGTAAGTTTGCACTTTTTTCACTTGAACTTTGTTATAGACCTTTAACTGGTCTCCTTCCTCTAATTTCCTCTTCCTCTAATAAATGTTTTATACAGCTCCAGAGATTATCTTGCTCTAAAACCTTCCATGAATACCTAACACTTTCCCCAATATTCAAGAACCTGCATAATCCCACCCCAGTGTCTAATGTGAAGCTTATTTTCCACTGGACCCCTTCACAAGCTTTAAATTGCAATCAAGGTCAATCACTAAGCATGTCCTATTCTTTCCAGTTTCAAAAACTCTCATGACATGTCCTTTCTCCCTTCTTCATCTCTGAACAATTTTACCAGTTTTTCAAAATCTGTATCAGATTTTACCTCCTCCATGAACTCCTCCAAACTGACTGATTTGCAAGTGATTGAGCCTTCCCTATTCTGAACTCCTACCATTCTTTATCACTCATCACGTCATCCTTCCATCATTGTGAATGTATCGTAACTTGTCCTAAGATTGTCAGTTCCTTGTGGGGTGGGAACCAAGGTTGTGAGAAGTTGTAACATTTAGGGAAAGTCATGATATAGTAAACTTAGGCTTAACTATCATGAAACCTCAATTCAGGCTCAGTTTTGCTACCGTGTGTGGTTGGGTGAGTCACTTAACCTTCTTTGAGCTTTACTTTTGTCATCCTTGAAAGAGATTACTGTGAATATTAAATGAAGCAGCATGTATGAAAGTGCTTTACACACACACATATGCTTGTATGTGTGTACATAGACAGGTAAATGAAATACAAATTAAGGTATTACAGGTTTCTTCAAATTCCCTGCAACATCAAGCCTGATAGTTTATATGTAGGATAGCAATAAATGTTATTGATTGAAAAGAATGAAATATATCTAGCTGTAATTATGCCTGCCTGCAGAGCACCAAGGAGATGTTAATGGATAAGGATAAGCATAGAGGAAGTTGATAGTCTGTGTGGTTATGCCAGCAATTTGCCAAGCTGGAGAACTGCTTAAGTGCGTCATCTCGGATTTCATGCACGGTGCAGAGGACCTGCCTAAATGGAGGCAAATGGATTAAATGGTTTGTTCCAGTCCTTTCTAGCCCTCCATGTCTAGTCTTTCACAGAACAACACATAATAGATGTCATATGTAAAAGTGAAATACTTGTTTATCAGTAGCTATTTTATATACATGCACATGTATACATTTCAGATGTGAGTTTACGCTAAATATATTTCATGTAAATATAGACATTTATCTCCTTAAATGTTTCCTTATATAGTCTTTGTTGACATTCATTCAATCACCATTGTTTCTCTTTTCCAAACTCCCAATTTTCCAGTAGTCCTCCGTTTATAATCAAAGACAGCAAAGCTGCTGTATCCACATCAAAGCTGGGTAGAGAGTGACAGAACAAGTACATGAGAATGGCCATTAAGTAATTCCCTTAATGATTGAGATCATCTGGATCGAATCCTGTGAATGTTCAGATTTTCCATGCCAGCTTCTCCTGCCTTTCCTGAGAACCACATGCTCAACTGGTTTTTTAAAATATTCTAATTTTATAGGTTTTTCAAAAAATCCTATTTCATGGAAGACTGACCTTTTGGTAAGGATATTAATAAAAGCCAAAAAATGCATTCTGAGAACCTGCCTGTGCTGTGATAAAGTTAAGACCATGTGTACAATGCCTGACTGAATGTTCACATTCATTCTGCACCTGGACAAAATTTTGGGCAAAAATGTGTAGAGCATCTCTTGTCCTAGACTGAGCCTAAGCTGGATTCCTGATTCAGATACCTCAAACAGGGGCTCTGAGGGCACATTTGCAGAAGCCAATGTGCACCGAGAATAGAGACCCTTTCTAAGGAAGAATTTGAGGGAAGAACGAGACAGGACAAGTGTGCCCTAGTAAGAAACCTCGTCCTTTAAGGGGTGGCAACTCTTAGCCAGTCCCTCCATGTAATCATATCTAAGTTCTAGGGACAGAGGAGACTGGATAAACATCCTGGGAGACACTTAGGGCAAAGCCATATTTTATGGAGAGGGCAGTGTTCCCCACCTCACCACAGCAGAAACTGCCACCTCCAAAACCTCCACATACTGGCCTTGGTAGAAAGGGAAGTACCCAGTGGAAGTGGCAGCAGTGCCCTTTGGTGGGAGCCAAATCTAGATCTAGGAGGTTCGTAGGGTGGTGCACAGGGAGGTGGCAGAGGCAACCACGCTCAGCAGACACGAGTGTATGCAATGGTGGTGATGCATCTTAAGGCACTGGAAAAAGGCAGGGTTCCTGCACACAGCTTAGCAGACTTGGCAGAAATGGCAGCAGTGGGGTCAGAGCAATAGAAGAGAAAAGAGAAAAAAAAAATGTGATAATAATATTTGGAAAATGCCCACAGTGTTTAATATGTTTGGGAAAGTTTTTCAGGACAGGGAGAGGAGGAAGACAATTGCCAACCTTTGAAGTTTATCAAATATTTAGCAATTTCCATTTCATTTATTCTTTTAAAAAGTACTTGTTGGGGGTGCCTGGGTGGCTCAGTCAGTTAAGTGGCTGCCTTCAGTTCGGTCATGATCCCAGGATCCTGGGATTGAGCCCCACGCTGGGCTCCCTGCTCAGCGGAGAGCCTGCTTCTCCCTCGCCCTCCGTCTACAGCTCTGCCTGCTTGTGCTCTCTCTAGTTCTCTGTCAAATAAATACATAAAATATTTTTTAAATTTTAAAAAAAGTTAAAAATACTTGCTGGAAGCATTAACTCTTAAATAAGGCACAATCTAAATCTATTTATGTAATTTGTATTTAGTGCACCACAGACTATTAAATGTTTTCAAGGAGAATATTGAGCCTGACAAATCGCATAGTTGACTTTCAATTTCATAAGCAAAAACAGACTTATTTTTAAAAAATTACATAAAGACCTCTTAAATGATTACAAGTTTTAAAGAAAGATGTCTCTCTGTTGTCAGAGATGGTCAGATTATGAAAGTGAAAGTGTCCTACTGGGAGCGAAGAGGGGTGCCATAACTTATGATGAATATGTAAGGGAGAATAAAGATGGGGCGGATTTTACAAAGATGGAAAAATGACACAGGTGAGCATTACTGCATAGACGTTTTAAATACGTCAAGCAGCTAAGCTAAGGAGTCTTCTGCAAGAGGTGCTGCTTATGTGAGTTACCACCAGAATGACATCTGTATTTGGATGTTCCATATTAATCACCAACTCTTTGTCACTGAGGACTAGTGAAGATTCTTAACCAACTTCATTCTGGTTAATTGGACAGAGGATGTGAGCAGGTAACGTGAATGAAGCGTGCTAAGGGAGAAGATAGAAGTATGCCCAAATACTCCCCCAAGCACACAGGAAAGGCTTTATTCTAATTGAGTTGAGGTAAAGTTCTCAGAGAGAATGCTTGAATTTCACAGGATAAGTAAGGCAGGCAAATAAAGGTAGGAAGGGACTTCTACCTAGAAGAAAAAGGAAGAGCAAAGATGCAGAAGCATGGGGTTATATGGGGTGTGTGTTTGTGTGTGTGTGTGTGTGTGTGTGTGTGTGTGTGTGTGTGTGGTGTGTTAGGGGTAGAGAGGAGAAGGCAGTATATGCGCTAAATGAGGAAATCAGGGTATGAGGGATTAAGAGGGTAAACTGATGTTGCCAGTGTTGAAGATGAATGCTGGAAGACTAACAGAGGAGAGAATTTAAAAATTGGGTTGTATAATGCCATTTGAAGTCATTCAACTGACATACTTTCTATTTTTGCCTAATTTTTGTCTGCCCAGCAGTATGTATGTATATATAATATGTGTAATGATATGAATTATATATACCCAAATTTACATAGAAACATTACATTAGTAGATTGTATATAATTTCATTATATGTTATATAGTTATACATATGGCCACTGGATTTGATAATATGTAACATATATATTATGTATATTACATATAACATAAAATCACTACATTTGTCAAATTACCTGTATTGTGAATTTGATTGGAATGGAGCGGTAGGCACTATATTCCTAGGGTAACATTCTTTTCTTTTCTTTTTTCTTTTTAAAGATTTTATTTATTTATTTGATAGAAGACACAGCAAGAGAGGGAACACAAGCAGGGGGAGTGGGAGAGGGAGAAGTAGGCTTCCTGCTGAGCAGGGAGCCCTATATAGGGCTCCATCCCAGGACCCTGGGATCATGACCTGAGCCAAAGGCAGACACTTACCAACTGAGCCACCCAGGCGCCCCCTAACATTATTTTCTTGATTGTTCAAGTAGTATTGTTGCCTGCTCAGCCATCATGATGATTTTCTCACAGTTTAAATATTTACATGGACTGTTGCAAGTGTATAATGCCTTTGGTCTTGCATGATAAATGCCTCCTCAGGGCCGTTTAGTTTTTATGTAATTTATTTCTTCTTGGTAAGCAGGGAGAGTCTTTTGACTGGGAAGTCAAAGGCCTGGTTCTCACCCATTCTCTGCCCAGCTAGGTGGGAGGCCTTGGCATAATCCGTGCCTTCTTTTTCTCATTTTAAAAAGGCAGCTTTGGAATTAATGTTTTCCGGGTGCCCTTCATGGGCAACACAAATATGGTGGCAAGATGGCAGGACCAGGACCTAGAGCTACTGGCTCTTGTTCTAACTCTCCCCAGTACGCCATTTGACAAAGTAGGTTGGGAATTGGTCCTGTCTTCTCTTCAGTGGGTAAAATAACACCTTCTTTGCTTCCAACTTTCCCAGAGTCTTACTTTTTCCAGTTCCTTCCTGTTCTTTTAGATGAATGTTGTAATGTTAATATGATGCATTAGTATCCATATATGTAATAACAGTATTTCATATATTATTTATCTTCCAAACTCAGCATACTCATTATGTTTGGTATCATCGGCAAGAGTCACATATGTCATTTACTCTGTCATTTGATGTGTGGTTTACAAAAAGGATTAAACAAAAACACGTTTCCTTTAGTAAGCAAAATGGCAGAGTTTTGGTCTGGGATTTTGCAGTAGGAGCTACCTAAATAAAAAACAAATGAAACAAACGCCACTTTGAGAATGGGGGTCACCATTTACCCTCAGACTGTGTGAGTAGGGAGAGGTGAGACTGACTCAGGAAATTAAATTAAAGAATAAGTAATGGCAGACCCTGATCCCGTCATCATTTCTCACCAGACCCAATAAGACTTTGAAAGGAGGACTCTGTGGAATTCACTTTAAGTCTTGGGGAAACAAGATGCAATTTAAATATCTGCACATAAAATTGTTGGGGGTGGGTGGGTTAGGGGATGTCAGAAGGATCACAGCTTCACTCTCCAGACCTTTCCCCATTAAATACGTTTATATGTAGTCAGCCCTCATGGTGACAATGCTGTGATTGGAAGTTCCTGGAACTACCTGCTTGGGGAGATTTTTCTGATGGAAGTGGCAAACCAAGCTTGTCAGTATTTTTCCAAATTTATTCAGCTAGCAGAAGAATTATGTTGCATTTGAGCTTGACTATTTAGAGACCTTCAAGTTAAAAGCTCTCCTTTTTAAGTAAGAGAACAAGACCCAGTGAGGTGAGAGGACCTACTAGATCCCTCCTGTGTCCACTGCACCCCCCCCCCCATTAAGAGTGGAAAATTAAAATGCAAGATCCAATTGGTTGTTTTACTCTTTTTTCCCTACTTGGCACAAATATTTTTTCTGTTCCTTTATTATGGAAGTCACTTTACAAACCCTATGAAAATGCAAAGCTGAAAAATAAGGCTCCTAAGGAAGCTTCCAGTATAGACAAGTACAGAAGTAAACTACAAGATAGAGTGAGATAAATTCATTCTTGGTGACCTAAAGAAAGGTCATTGGCCAGCGAAGGTCCATGGAAGAGAAAGCATTTGAGAAGAGCCTAGAAAAATGACAGAAGTTTCAAAGACAAATAAGGGTGGGTGGGAATTGATCAGAAGTGTAGAGGTGTGAAAACAATGTGTGTTTCCATTTTGGCCAAAGAATGTCAGAGTAGCAAGTGATGAGACTGGAAAAGCAGGTTGGGGCTTTGTTGCATGTAGATGGATTTGTGCCAGGCTTTGGAGTGTGTATTTCACTTAGCAGTCCACAAGTGACCAGTGAAGGCTCCTTCACAGGACTGAAATGATTTGCAGGATTGAATGATTAGAAAGGGGAGGCAGAATTGGATTGGCAGGATTGAGTCTGTTGAAGCTGCTGGGATGTGGAAATGAACTGGGCCGTTGGTAATACCAACTGAAACTGAGAGGAAGAGTTATTTAAAAATTATTGTGGAGGTGAAATCAGTAGGATGTGGCACTTAGTTTGATGATAGGTAGAGAAAGAGGTGGGTTTGTACACCAAAGATAGTTGCAAGAGAACTATGGTATATAAAAGGAATATGATGTTGAGTTTTGAATGCTCTCAGAAAATGCTGCAGGAAGGGGGGTCTTGAGCATGAGGGAGTGGCCGTGGGAGTTCAAGGGTAGGCATTTGTACTGCATTGGTGTTTCCAGCAAGTGTCAGCTGCTCTTAGAGGGGAATGGAGAATGGAGAGCCTGGGGAATTCTCAGAGTCAGGAATTTGAATAAGATCACCTAGACAGAGCATTGTTGATATAAGTGCCTTGAAGGGCATGTTGAATAAGGACAGAAATGAAACCAGAGGGGCTAAAGGAATAGAATAGTAGGGAGGCCTCAGTGTGGAAGGTTAGCCTCAGAAGGAATAAAGGAATGAGCGAGATAGAAGACAGAGATGGTGGTCTATGAGGACAGCTCCAGAGTTGGCCTCTTGGTGCTGAGGATGTTTGGAGTGATGTAAAGTACTAGTGTGGAATTGGGCCATGTTGGCTGGTGCAAACACTGGATTGTGGATGTCAAAAGAATTGTGAGACTGTCAGTGGTGAGTGAAGAGAAAATCCCAATAAAAATATTTAAAGAAAGTTTGTGGAAGGCATTTATGGAGTTTATGTGTATGTGTGTCTTCGGGGTGGTGGGAGTGTAGAAAAAGAGACGGTTGTCGCTATATTCATGTTGTCTCATACTTTTATTACTGCCTCCTTAATTCTTTATGAATTGAGCCAACTTGGATCTTACTCTTATTTTATACAATCCATGTGTTTCCTCATGACTTTGAAATATGCCGGATGTAATGTCTTTTTCTTTTATTTTTCTTTGTTAATCCTGTTCCTGGGGAAACATCTATGCAATGTCTTCTGCCAACTTATATTTTTCTTAAATTAATCTTTGGAATCTCTGCCAAAGTTACTGTAAATACCTCACACCTGGCCTAAAATTTCCAATACAAAGTTCATTCTTCTGGCTGCAATAGCAAAGAAGGACAAGGAAAGCAAGAAAGAGAGGCTGCAGGTTGGAGATGGGGAGGGAGAAGGAAAGCACACAGATTTTAAACCATAGTGGATACCATTTTTTGTTGAGTTCAACATTTGAAAATTGTATTAAACCCAGGGTTGCGGGGCGCCTGGGTGGCTCAGTGGGTTAAATCCTCTGCCTTCAGCTCAGGTCATGATCCCGGAGTCCTGGGATTGAGCCCCACATCCTGCTCTCCGCTTGGTGGGGAGTCTGCTTCCCCCCCTCTCTCTCTCTGCTTGCCTCTCTGCCTACTTGTGATCTCTCTCTCTGTCAAATAAATAATAAAATCTTTAAAACAAAACAAAACAAAACAAAACAAAAAAACCCCAGGGTTGCTTGGTTTTTGTTTGTTTGGTGGGTTGTTTTGTTTTGTTTTGTTTCCTCTTCAGATGGTCTCAGGATGCAAAGACATGAAGTAAAGACAGAATTTGGTCCGGAGAAGAATGGGAATTAAGGGGGAAAAAAAGAATAACCCAGACTGTTTTGCTTTGGTTCTTCAGGGCTAAAGTTCTACACTCACCACAGTTGGACTGCAGCCTATTCTATAATGTGTGTGTGTGTGTGTGTGTGTGTGTGTGTGTGCGCGCGCGCGCGCGTGCGCGCGCACTTGCTCAAAATAAGGGACCCTTTAACCTTCTAAAGCCCTTCTGAGATGGTATCAGATCCTCTCTTCACCTTTTTAGTATTTCTCTCTCAGGAGAGAGGCAGAAAACTGAAGACACTGAATCAGGCTCATGAACCCACTTATAATAGAAAGCTTGCCTCAATTTTTTTTTTCCAACGTCTCAACCTTTTCCCATTCTAAATCTCTCTCAGGAAGATTTTATTGTGGAAGAGGGGTTAGAATGACAGTTTGGTCCTACTCTCTTTTCTCCATGTTTTGTCCTGGGAGAGCCAGAAAGGTGCAACCCATTTTCTGCAACTGAGACAAAAGGAGTTGCTCCAGGGGCGGAAAAGGCATTTTTGCTGGAGGAGCTGGCTGGGTGCAGCTCTCATTCCCGTGGGTGAGTCACCCACGGAAAGCAGAGGCAAATTAATGAGAGATAGAAGTGCCTTCTCATGAAGAGAACTTGGCAGGAGGAAAAAGTCAAAATCTGAGCCTTGGAAGCTCCTGTTTTCAGTTTATACTCTGGCTTTCACAACTAAATTTTAGCTTTGAATGCAAATAAAGAATATTAATTTTGTTCGTTCTTTGTAACCTTCTTCTGCCCTTTTTTTTTTTTTTTTTCTTGGCAGGGAGAAGACCCTCAAAGGAGGAACAAGTAACTTTAAAGCATGCAGTAGTATCTCGGCTTAAGCTTCATTGTTTAAATTCTTTAAGACAATTTTCCTCTTACTGCATCCAAGGTTAGGTGAGAGGATTGTTGTTTGAGGGTTTTTTTTTTCCTTCATGCTAATGAAATATGTTTTTCTATTTATCTTTCATAAGTTCTGTTTTATCACTTATAAAATGAGATTTACTTTGGTTAGGTGAATTTGTATAACTCAGCGAAAGGTGGGGGGAAAGAAACTGTTTTAAAAAAAAAAAAGAAAAGAAAACCTGTGTAGGGCTGTACTTAGATACACACACACACACACACACACACACACTCTACTTTTCTTTCACCTGGAGACCACCAAGATTGTATGGATGGTGGAGAGCTGGTCTGGTTTTTGTTTGGATTGGGTATTTTTATTTTTAATATTTGTCTTCTGAGTCAGAAGTGGTTATCTCTTAAAAGAAAAATTTGATGGCTTGAAAGCTGGGTGTTTGTGCTTTCCCCTGCGAATGTTAACATTTAAGTAGCCTTCACTGTGCTTCAAAGTTAGCACCCCGCTAAGATAAATTAGTGACCTTCCCCCTACCCCACCCCTGCCGCCATGCACTGGTGGGCAATTACCTCTCTGAGACTGTCTTGAGCCCCTTCTGGCCTGAAATGGGTGATTCGGTAGGAGACTGGGTCAGTCTGGGTGGCTTGAATGCCTTGCCAGGACAATGGTGGCTTTTCATGAGGATTTAGTAATCTGAAGAATGCAGCAGCCTGTCCTTGAGAGGAACCTGCTTCTGTTGATATGTTTATGTGGTTTCCGGAGGTGGGAGGTGGAGGGGGTAGGGGTTTAGGCAATTGGGGGTGGGGAGTGACATGTGAATTGCCTGGAAATTTACAAGTTAGCTTGAACTTAATTTATGGGAACTTAATTTATTGCAACTTTATGAAAAGTTTTTTTTTTTTTTTTTGAGTCACCTAACCAGTTTCCTGACACATTAGGTTAAAGATTGATGAAAACGAGGTTTTTCTGTTTCGAACACTGACCCTGATTACTGAAAGACCCTATTCCTTTCACAGCATGCCTTTCATGGTAGTTTCAAACAGCATCTTTGTGTAAAATTCTCAACTCTGTCTTTTCTGCCTTGTCTGTCTGCTGATTGAGACACTCTACCTGGTGTATGTTTTGCCATCCTGGATGTTTGTGGCTTGACCAGTCTACTCCAGCATGGTGCCAGTGGCACTGAGATTGGTATCTATTAACATGTCTTATCCGGCACCGTCGGAGGGGGGAATGTGCCTCCATGCCAGCTTGCCAGAATGAGTAATGGAGGAGCGTGTGAGTGGTTCCATGTATGTCCATCCCTGCCGCTGCCTGAAATGCCGTTCAATCAGATGATCTCCCAGGAATGTATACATTGCTGTCTCTCTACGGGGCTGGCAATCCTTCCCTCTCGTGTCTCGTATAGAACAAATCATCAATGTGCCCACCACCCCAAGCCTCCAAGGAGGAAATCTTCCTCCAGGATGCTGTGGGCACTCCCGTCCCAGGGTGCTCGAGTATTTGTAGTAGAGACCATACCACTGGGTTTAAATTTCAGCCCTGCCAGTCACTTACCCTCTCTGAGCCTCAGTTGTCTGCAAAAATGAGGAGGTTTACACTCCCTAAGAGGACGGTTTTGAGCTTTAAGTAAGATAGTGAGTGATTTCCCTAGCATAGTGCTGGGCAAGAAGTAGGTGCCAGGTACATGTTAATGAGAGCAGTATATTGAATAAGTACAACTTTCGATAGATTCAAGATAAGTTTATTTTTGCTTCCCTTGATACCTTTAAACTTTATTTGGTGGTGGTGGTGGTGGTGGTGATGTTCCCTTAGCCCAGATGAAAAATCAGGCGGGCTGTGACTTTTATGCTCATTCACAGGAAGGTGACAGCCTTGAGTTCCTTTAAGTCACATCGTCTTGAATCAGAAGACACACTTCTCAGTAATAATAAATATTCTGCACTTGACCTAGCAGCAGATCTCCCCTCCACCCTCACCACCTTGCAGTGGTCCTACAGTTTTCCTGGCCTCAGCTCTCTTCCTTACCCACTCTCCAATGACTTTTTCTTTCCTCTGCATGGAGTGGGGTGAGGGGATGAGATAAGGGGCAGGGTAGTTCCTAATCAGATTGCTGCAACCTGGCAGATGGCTAAGGCTTTCCCTCATGGGTCCTCTGTGGGATACCTAGGGAACTCTCTGCTGGGAGGGCATCTCCCCCTGCTCCCTGGAGGGACATGACCCCATCTCTGTCTGACTCAGCCTTATGCTGCCTCTATCATTCCAGGCCAGCTGGCCATCCACTTCCAGCCTCCTCCACCTGAGGCCACCTGCTGCACACATGACCCCCATAGGTTCCCACAGTCCCTGGCAGTGCAGACCCTTCCAATTCTGGGATACATGGGACTCAATCCAGGAAAGACCCCGCATGGTGTACTCTTCAAACCCCTTGGGAATGTGGAGGGAGAGAGAGTTCAGAGCACAGTTTTCTTTTACGATTTCTGCAAATATTCTCTTTATTTTCTTCTCTCCATTCTCTGATTCCTGCCTTATGTTCCAGTTTCTCAGAGCTGTTACACTGAGAGTGCTCATGTGTGTGCATGTGTGTGTGTATGTGTGATGGTGGAAGGACCGGTCACATATCCACCTTGTTATCTTGATATTTATCATGTTGGCACCTCTGTCTCAATTGCAGCAGGAGATTTCCCCCTTCCCACATAAACACGGTGACCATAATTTACCATAAAGGAAACCTTAATTGTTGGCAAAGATGTAGCAGAATAGAAGCTCAGCAGTGAGTAAATGCTGATGTCCCAGTGCAGACGAAGCCCACAGTTAGGGCACTTGAAAGAAATTGGTATTTGATACTTCAAAATAACATCAAAGTCATGTTGGTGAGAACAAAATTAGAACTTTGTTTAGTTTCCTTTAATTTATTGTTTAGTTTTGTTGTTACTTTGAATTTCATGAGTTTTGGGGGGAGCAAGGCAACGTAAAGCATCTAATATTCTTATCAGGTCCTGAGGGGCTGAGAAGGTACCAAATTTTCAGGTTCTACACTGACAGGGGCTTGGTCCAAGCCACATACAGCCTCCTCAGCTGGTGTTTGCACCCTGCCACTGTAGGCTGATGTCCGTTGTGTGGCTCATGGGGCCCTGACTTGTTTTGTGGCCCCGTCCTCTAGTCCAGAGCCTGTACTTGTTGTGAGGTGGGCAGTCGTTCCCTAGAGCCTGTCTCATTTACCAGTTGCCTGGGACTGTGCTTCGGTGCAGCCAATCAGCGGCACTCTCTCCGTGAGCCCTGCCTTTGCACAGAGTGCCCAGTGCTCACTGAGTGCTGATCTGACTGCTCATGAGCTGTGTGACCTTGGACACATTACCGAATCTCTCTAAAGCCTCAGTTTCCCCAAGCCTGCAACGGGAAGAGTCTAAAGAGTACAAGCACGTGGTGTTTGTGTGAGGGTGAAATGAGGTGAGGTGTGTGAAGCAGTTAGCTCAGTGCTTGGCACATAGTCAACACTGTGAAGGCTTGAGCGATTGGTCCATGACTTGGTAAAAAAAAAAAAAAAAAAAAAAAAAAAAAAAAAAAAAGCCAGTTCCTTGGCTCCCATCTCAGGAGATTCGGATTCTGGACTCTGTGTTTTTCACAACTTTCCCCAGATAATTCACCTGGCGAATCAGGTGGGCAGCCCTATGGACACTTCCTATTTGTGCCCTGTGGAATTATCTTTATTTTCTGGAACCAAGTACTGAATGTTACTTAGGTCGTTGAGGCAGCTGTGCCTCATGGTTAGAGCGGGGTCTCTGGAGGAAGGATGTCTGCAGTTAAGTCCCTGCTTTTCCGTGGGCTGGTAGTGTGTCCCCGAGGAGGCTCTTCACCCTCCTGTGCCTCTGTTTCCTCATCTGTAGATTGGGGAGAATAATGATGCCGCCTCACAAGGTTGCTGTGAACATTTAATGAATTAAAATAGGCAAAGAGCTTAAAGCAATGCCAGGCACACAGTAAGCACTCACTAAGTGTTAGCTACTATTAGGTTTACTTACTTTGGAGCACTTATCACATACCCTGAGGAAGTATTAGCAAACTATTAACAAAAATTTGAATTCCTTTAAAAATTATCTTCATTAACTAGTCAATTCTTAAGTAACAAACAAACCACAACTCTAAATACAAGCAGTCCAAAATTTCAGAATTTAAACACTAAATAAATATCTGTTTGGAATCGATGAATAGGGAACATAGTTAATGTTCTTATTAGGAGTTAATTCATTGGAGTTTAATCAAGCATTTGTTATACTTGCAGAATGAAGACTAGACTGAAATACTTATCTATATTACAAAAGATCACAAACCTTGAAGAAATTATACTGTGTAGAAGGACCTAGACCATGGATGTCATGGAGTCATTCCTTCATGTGATAAGAGCCACCAGTTATCCAGTGTACCACCAATAATATCAAATTCTGAGAAGAACAAGACTATTTTGACAGGATGGCAGAGCCTGTTGGTTGCTTGCCCAATGACTACTGCCCACTTTTTCTTTTTAGTAATAAAAACTCAGAATTATTAGACATGGATCAGCAAATGCTTAGGGAAGATGGTTCCAGGGCAAAAATCATGAATCACCTAACCATACAATGGTAAGCCTCATTTTTTTTTTTTCATCAGTAATTGGCTTAAAGGTGGACATGTAACTCAGTTGTGGTTAATGGGACCTGAGGCAAAGTCTCCTGCTGAGGGCCTCTGGGAAATATTTATGTCCTTATAGGAAAAGAAAAATGAGTAAGGGGATTTTCTCCCTCTACTTTTCCCAACATATATGCACATGTGCCCCCCCAAACCCCACTTCCTCTCTTTAATTATTATCATGTGAAACTGTGATACTTAGGACTATGGCAACCATCTTGCTGACATGAGAGGACGATCTGAGTTTAACACTGTTGACTTTCTGGAATATTCCATTCTCTGGACTTCTTATTATGTGAGATGATGAACTCCTATTTTAAAAACCATTTTTAGGTGGTTTTTTGTTTGTTTGTTTGGTTGGTTTTTATTTTTTTAAGTGGTACCTAATACTATTCTCTTGGGTGAATTACTCAGCCTTTCTGGGCTTTAGTTTCTGTGTAATAGTGTAGATGGGCTGGATGGTTATCATGGTCCAGTGCAGATTTAAAACTCTGTGATTCCAGCTGATGACTAGTTGCCCTCTGGAGGATCTTTATCATCTTTATTCTAATAGAAAGTGCTTTAAATCTGGAAGTAAAATGATCATTAACATCAGTAGAGTACTTTTTGCACAAATTATCTCTTGTGAGATTTATAAAGCTCTGAGAAGTAGACATACCCATTTTAAAGACAAGAAAATCAAGATTCAGAGAAGTTAGTGACATACCCAACATTTCTCTCGTAGATTGAGACTTAAAACAAACCCAGCTTCTTTGGCTCCAATTCCATTTCTCCTTCCCCTGTGCCTCAGAGCCACAGGCACCATTATCTTCGGTTGGTTTATAGCAGCAGACAAACTTCCAATGTGATTAATTTCTCCTTGCTGTCCAGATGATCACCGATCACTCCGAAAACAACTCTATGAACAGCCAGAGAGTCCAAAAGGAATTTTACCACCCACCAATGGATTCTTTTTTTAAATGAACTTTCAGGGTCAGGCTCTGATGTTTATATGAAAGGAGATAAAGCACACCTGTTCTTCTGGGAATATACTTTAAGGAAAGGAGAATATATGACTTATTTTGGATAGGATATTTATAACCTACTAATCTATAAACTAAATGATGAATTACCAAAAGTCGGAGTTCTGCAGGCCTTGGCAGAATGCAGTTTACACACTGATCGTGCTGTCCCAGCACCAAGAGGTAGAGGAGACAGACGGTTATGACAAGTAGGAATGGGCTCCCTGTTCATCACAACCTATTACCGAAGGTAATAGAGCTACAGAGCTTGGGGACATATACCTCCTGTCTCCTTTCCAGAGCACACAATCTTTATAGCAGGAGTGAGGTTGACATTAGCTAGGCCTCCCTCTCACTTTGTAGGTGAGGAGATTGCCTTTATGGTTATATCCTGAGCATCTAGCACAGAACCTGGCCCATAACAGGCACCCAATAAATATTTTCTGCATCCGGTTGTTGATTGATCAGGTTGAAGCCTAAAAAGATGAAGTGACTTAGAGTAAAATAACTAATAAACAGCTGAGCCCCGACTTCTTGTCTCCCCAGTTTCATCTGAATAATTTCACTCCAGTAAAATTGGAAATCTGGACTTTGTTGGAGGTCAGAAGTTATTGTTTTAATTCTGTCTCAACAATGTCTGGGATCTGGTATAAATATATCATTCACTTAAAAAAAAAAAAAGCCAGGTATATCTTCATAGATGAGTAGCAAATGTGGGTTGGATGACTGGAATAGCTCTAAGAGTCTTCAGTCATGGAAATCTGCTTGTCTCCCAAAGCTGTTCAAAGGGTCCATGGTGATGATCTCTGGTCAGTCTGAGCAGTTCCTTCTCTGTGGCTGGCATGGCCTCGGTCATCCTTGGAGAGATGCCACCAGGACACAGTCATAACTTTCTTATAGTGCCTCAATTTCTAAACACACGTTAATGGCATAAGTGATACCATGAGCCCCATTAAAGACAAAACAAAGGTGCATACTAGGATCTTAGAATCTGAAGAGATTATATCAAGGATCAGGGAAGGATTCAGCTGCTTTGACTTGGTAACAAAGGAGATGAAGAAAGGAGAAAGGACTATGCGCTCCTTGAAGGCAGAGACTGAACGATGTTCATTGTATTGGGCACATAGTTTGTTGAGCAAATGAAAATATAGTCTTATTATATACATATGCATATGTTAACTATTCACATGCTTGTATGTGTGTATGTATGTGTATATGTGTGTATGTATGTGCATATGTGTGTATGCATATAGTATGTATATTATATAATCAGTTAGATGGAGCAAACACTATCTTTTCTGATCTCTATTAGCTGAATCATTGGCTATCTTTCTTTTGACAGTAACCCAGGGTCCCCCAAACATAAACCCTGATATGATCAATCCAAATGGCCCCATCTGTGGCTCTGACTGGCAGAGAAAATGGGGTCCACAAATGTAACAAGATGTTATTGTGATTCATAAAAAGAATTATATATTTGGTCTTCATGTCCATTTCCAGCACAGAGCTTCTAAATTCCTTGGAATTTCCTAAGAGATGGGTGCAAGAAAGGGATATTTTATATACAATGAGTGATTTTGGGGAAACACCTGAGGTTTGGGGCTGGTTCCCAGGAGAACCAACCATGTGATTAGAGGGCTGGAACTTTCAGTCTCACCCCCTACCCTCTCCTCGTAACAAAGCCTCCATAAAAATCTGGAAGGACAGGGTTTGGAGAGCTTCTGGGTTGGTGGACATATGGAGATGTGAGGAAAGGGGCACTTGTTCGCAGAGGGGATGGTAGCTTGTTGCCCTTTCCCTCCGTGTTGCCCTCTGCATCTCCTTCATTTGACTGTTTGTAGCAGGTAGAATGTTTCTTTGAGTTCTGTAAGCCACTCTAGTAAAACACAAAAAATCCCCAAAACCCAAAGAAGGAGGTAGTCTTTAAACCTCTGATCTGTAGCTGGCTCGTCAGAAGAGCAGATGATAACCTAGATTTGCACCTGGCATCTGAGGTGGGGGAGAAGCAGGCTTGTGGGATTGGGGTCTTAACTGGTGGAATCTGATGCTGTCTCTAGATAGACAGTATCAGAATTTAGTTGAATTATAGGGCACCCAGATGGCGTCTGAGAATTGCTTGATGATGTAGAAGCCTGCCCCTGATTTCCATCAGAATTGTTTACTCAGAACCTTGTAAGTACCTTTGGCATTATGATTAATTCAGTTCCATGAGTGGTGTACTCTAGAGCTGTGCAACATGGTGGATCTGCCAGTGGACATGGGTGAGGAAGCATATATCCCCAGTAGTTGCTGGTAGCCATCTTGTGACCGTAAGGGAAGAAATCTTTGGGTTCAACACAACATGTGGAGGACAGATTAGAGACCAAATGAAACTAGGGTTTTGGTGATACTCTTGAGCTACTGGAGCAAGTCTTGCTGAACCTCTCTACATCTGGTGGCACCAGATTTCCTCAATTGTTTAAGTTGGTTTGAATTACATTTCATATTACTCGTAACCATTCATATTACCTATAATCAAAAAGTCTGAACAGACGTACACAGAGCAATGTTTACCTTAGATTTGTAGCATTAGCCTCGTCACTGTAGACACCCAGGTAAGACCACTGGATCTTAGAGAGACTGTTTTGTCCTGAGTGTCCAATTTCACACCCTATTTATAGTCACCAGATAATTACTGAGAGTCTGTTTCAGCTTGAATTGACCTGGGAATGTCTACACACATTTAACAATTCTCCTCAACAAAACTTTAACAAAACTTCCTTTACACGAGGTACTTTGCTAGGTGCAAGGTAATAAAATATAAATTTAAAATAGTAAATGTGTTTAAAACAATGAACAAGACAAGAACCCGGCCTTTAGGATCTTACAGTTTCATGCACAATAGGGGCTTGTAGAGGAGGTAGGAAAAAGAATGAGGCTACAAATGCCTCCTGTCATATAAGGCACAATTGTTAAATATAAAAAATGAAGGGCAAATACATTGCCTAGGAGGAAGAAACTAATTCCAAGATGGGGCATCAGCAAAGGGGTCAAGAATAAGTTTGCCTATGAGCTGGACTTGAAGAATTCACAGAATTTCCATAGCCAGCAGTGAGGAGAAGGGCATCCCAGGCAACAAAGGGTAAGCAAAGGCCAGGAGGCAGGAAATTACGAATGAATAATCTAGTGTGGCAAATGCTGATGTGTGGGAGTGAGGTAGTGAAGGATCAGGCTAGAAGGTAGAAGGTCCAGAGTGTGGGGGGCCTGGAACGCTTCTTAAAGGAGCTGGACTTCATTTAATACTAGACTAGTATTCGTACAAATAACAACAAGTATTTATTTTGTGTCAGGAATTGGTCTAAAAAGCTTATATATATTGATTAATGTAATTTTTACAACAACTTCATAAAGTAAATACCATAATTATTATTCCCATTTTACAGATGAGGGTACTGAAACACAGGGAGGTTAGGTCACTTGTCCAAGATCACACTGAATCACACTGGACTGGTGGAAGTGGGTGTCAAACCCAGGTAGGCAGCCTCCAAGGTCAGGCGAGTAGTTCTGTGTCGAATGAGGACTCAGGCACGACAGTGGAGGAAACATGGCAGTCATGTTGTCCTAGTAGCTCAGGTAAGAAAACAATGAGGGTCTGACTATGTCAGTGGCAGAAAGAAGGAAGGAGAGAAGATAAAGTCAGGAGAGATACAGAGGAAAGACTCCATACAAGGTTTGCAAACTGGGGCACTGACCTGCAGTGTTTTACAAATTGAATTTTGAATGCATTTTGATGTTGAATATACTCTGTTTTCCTGTATCACACCCAGACTCTTGCTATATTTCTCTCTCCAGCCTGACTTTTGAAAACTAATAAATTTATGACCCTTGATTCCATAGAATTTGATGAAAGGGATAAATGAGTCAGAGATGAATAAGAGATGTTGAACTTCAGAGTAGTATTGGGGAGTAGTGTCATCGTTGATATGACATAGTATGATGAGAGGCCAGGGAGAGAGGACTAACTAGCCAATCTGGGATATGGGAAGTTGAGAGATTTATGGTTGAGAGATTCGAGAGATTTGAGAGATTTGAGGATGGCTAGTAGCTATATGGAAATATAGCCTAGAGCTGGGGAGTTAGAAATGGTTCTAGTTATAGGGGTAGATAAACTAGTTAAAGTCAGGGAGGAGGTATAGCGTAACACATGAGATCTGGGAAAACATGCCAGGAATGGACAGATAACTTATTTTCATCAGTTTTAATCATTCATTTGATCCATCTTACTTAGCAGGCTTTAACTGTACAGGTTTAATTCAAAGAAACCAGTGGTTCTAGAGCCTTGACTGTACATCAGAGTCACCGGGGGTGTTTTCAGAATGCTGACTCCAGGCTGTTTCTCCCCACTGATGAATTAATTTAGAATCATCTGGGCATCGGGTATAATTTTTGAAGCTCCCCATGTCCTGACAGGCAATCCGACAGTTAGGCAACACCTGGAAAAGTTATCAGCCGATCGTGAACTTTGTGGTAGAGAAAGAGAAAAGGAAATAGAAGAGGCATGCCAAGCCCCAGTTCTAGGAAAGCTCTGATATTGTGCCTATTGCCTTGCCCAGAATGTAAGAGTCAGATATTTGGTTAGTCAGAGCAAAGCAAATTAGTGGACCCGGATAGTGTCTGCAGTAGACAGTAGCAAGGCTTAATGCTTAGACCCTGTTACATGGAACCTGGTTCAGCCCTTGCTTCTAAAGCCAAGTTTGGCCCCCATGACAGCAGTGGGACTGATCCTGCGCGTGGCGGATACATTGCCCAGCTGTGAAGGGAGATGGGATAAAGATGTTAGGAACCCGATGGAACATTAACGCTTTTTAGTGAGCACATGGTGAACTTAGTTCATCTTTTACTTTAGAAAATAAAGTCATCATCAAAGTAAAAACAGTAAATAGGTAAATAGAAAAAGGCGCGTCAGGCACTTTAATGTGAAGCTAGGTGGATGCTAGTTCCCTTGCCTCTCTGATTGAACTGCATTTCATTCACTGTGGCTGAATGCAACGAAAACGAAGAGCTTACCTAATTCTGATTATTTAAAGTAAGATATAATTTTCTGACTACAAAAGTAATAGATGTTCATTGTTGAAAATTTGGAAATTGAAAAAGGGTAAGAGAACATCAGAATCACTCAAAATCTTACTACTGTGGATAACTGTTTCATTGTATTTCTCTCTGTTAATTTTTCCCCCTGGGGAGCTTTTTGTTGTTGTTGTTTTAAGTTTTTATTTTAATTCCAGTTCATTAACAAACAGTGTAATATTAGTTTCAGGTGTACAATTTAGTGATTCCGCACTTCCATACATCACCTGGTGCTCCTCGCAAGTGCACTCCTTCATCCCCATCACCTACTTCACCCATCCGTCCACCCACCTCCCCGCTGGTAGTCACCAGTTTGTTCTCTATAATTAAGAATCTGCTTAATTTCTCTCTTTCTCTTTTATCTCATTTTTTGCTTATTTGTTTCTTAAATTCCACATTTGAGTGAAATCATCTGGTATTTGTCATTCTGTGACTTATTTCCCTTAACATTATACTCTCTAGCTTCATCCATGTCATTGCAAATGGAAACATTTCTTTTTTTATGGCTGAATAATATTCCTGTGTGTGTGTGTGTCCATTCATCAGTTGGTGGACTCTTGGGCTGTTTCCATAATTTAGCTGTTGTAAATAATGCTTCAGTAAACATAGAGATACATGTATACCTTCGAATTAGTGTTTTTGTATTCTTTGGGTAAATACCCAGTAGTGTGACTGCTGGATTATAGGGTAGATCTATTTTTAACTTTTTAAGGACCCTCCATACTGTTTTCCACAGTGGCAGCACCAGTTTGCATTCCCACCAATAGTGCAGGAGTGTTCCCTTTTCTCCGTAGCCTCACCAACACCTGTCGTGTCTTGTGTTGTTGAGTTTAGCCATTCTGACAAGTGTGAGGTGATATCTCACTGTGGTTTTGATTTGCATTTCCCTGATGATGAGTGATGCTGAGCATCTCGTCATGTGTCTGTTGGCCATTTGTATGTCTCCTTTGGAGAAATGCCTGTTCATGTCTTCTGGCCATTTTTAATTGGGTCATTTGTTTTTTTGGGGTATTGAGTTGTCTAAGTTCTTTATATATTTAGGATACTAACCCTTAGAGGATATGTCATTTATAAATATCTTCTCCCATTCAGTAGATTGCATTTTAGTTTTGTTCATTGTTTTATTCACTGTGCAGAAGCTTTTTGTTTGATGTAGTCCCAATAGTGTATTTCTGCTTTTGTTTCCCTCACTGCCAGAGACATATCTAGAAAACAATTGCTACTTGCAGTGTCAAAGAGGTTACCACTGCCTGTGTTCTTTTCTAGGATTTTTATGCTTTCAGGTTTTACATTTAGGTTCTCATTCCATTTTGAATTTATTTTTGTGTATGGTATAATAAAATGGTCTGGTTTTATTCTTTTGCATGTAGGTATCCAGTTTTCCCAACACCATTTGTTGAAAGAGACTTTATCCCATTGCATATTCTCTCTGTTCATTTTATTTAAATTTTTAAAGATTGATTGATTGATTGATTGATTTGACAGAGAGAGGAAGAACAAAAGCAGAGGGAGTGGGAGAGGGAGAAGCAGACTCCTTGCTGAGTGGGGAACCTGATTCGGGTCTCAATCCTAGGACCCTAGGTCCATGATGTGAGCCAAAGGCAGATGCCTAACTGACTGAGCCACCCAGGTGCCCCTCTATTCATTTTAAAGTGCATGCATGTATAATACATGACTGACATCATGCTATAATTATAATTTTATGTAATTCTATTTTTCACCTGACATTATATTATAAGCATTTCTTCATGTCATTAAAATGTCTTTGGAGACATAGTTTCAAATGGCTTCACAATTTTAACTTTGTATGGCTAGACTATAATTTACTAATTATTTGCCAACCATTGAACACTTAGATTTTTTTGCTTTTTTGTATTATAAATGATCCTGATATTCTTTGTGTCCAAATTTCAGATTAATTTCTTAGACTGAATTCCTAAAAGTAGAAACACTGGACCAAGGAGTATAAATATTTGAATTATATTCAAACTGTGGCTAGTTGCAAAAATGGGATTATTGGAAGAAGCCTAGGAGGAGTTCTGACTGTCTGAAATCAGGCCCAAATTAATCAGCAGATAAGGGACACACACATATACACATGCACACATGTAGCCACCAGGAGTGGCATCATGAGCACAGCACCCAACAAAATCCATGGCTACTACATGAAGATTTCTAGAAACGAATTTCTGGGCCAAAAAAGCATGGATATGTTAAAAGCCCTTAATGGAAATGGCCAAAATCTTGCCAGCAATGTACCAATTTATCTTGCATCTGGCATTGGTTAATATATATAATTTATATATGTTGCATTAATTAGTAATGTTAATTATATAGTCAATATGTTAATGATAATATATAATTAATGTATTAAATATATATTCATATATTAAATATATGCTGTAATAATATATAAACATATATTAAATATAAAATATACATTTATGTATAAAATATATGCTAAATATATGTATTAATATTAATATTATATAGTCACATGTGAATTTAATGTACTTATTAATATTAAAATAAAATATTACATATATTTATATATTATCCATTATATAAAATATAATATTACTATATATTATACTATATATATTACTATATAATTATACTATATATAATAAAATATAATATTACTATATTAATATATTCTGTATTGATATATAAATATTTATGTATATTTAATTTTTCCAAAATTTGATAGGTGCAATATTGTATCTCATTTTGTCATTTTAATTTACTTTTTTTTTTTCTTAGCATGCAGGGTTCTGAACATATTGGTGTTCAGATACTTGTGTTTGCTCTTCTTGTACTGAATCTTTGCTTCTGTCACTCACTTATTAATTGAGATCTTGGCTATGTGAATTATTTAAAAGCACCCGTCTACTCCCTCACACCAAAACTCCTTAGTAGGTTCTAAAATAGCCATATCGTTGAGCGAAAGTATTTGTTTCCTTGAATAATGCAAGCGGTTTCAGTTTATACTTCATGTACCTCTTTAGTGTGCCAAAGATTTGGATCTTATTCCAAAAGAATGTTTAAGAGAACACAAAAGCTCCATATAAAAGTCTTAAAATTTCCCTTTATTAAACATGATTTAAAGGCCTTTGATTTGTAAAGTACTAAAAAATCCCTTTGCCTTGTGTGGGAGTTGGGAGCACCGTTTTTTCCACTCGCTGCCGGTTAATACTTGGAGAAGAAAAATACTTTCCTCCTGTAGGCAGAGGAATAAACCTATCAAAGATCAGCTATCAGAGTGCACAGCCTGAACTGTTTATGGATAAGGCAAGGAAGATATAAAATTATGGGGGTTTTAATTATCATTAAATAACTCTTGATGTGCCAAGTCAGGAGGTCCTTAGTTTTATTTTTCTAAAGAAAATTGTTTGAGGCTAAACAGTTCTTGGCTCCTCAGAATTTGAGATCACCACCTTAATGAGGAGAAGAAATCTGTAAGAAAAAGAAAAAGAACCTAATTAACTTAAATTAATAATTTAATTAAACAAAAGAAGACATTAAACATCAAATGGAAACGAGACCAAAATCTCCTTTTGACCCTTGTTCCATTTTGTCCTCCACCCTTGCCACTCTGTAAGTTTACATGGCCAGATGGTTCAATTCATAGTGCTTATCACAAATGTACTTTTTGCAATAGCTTTGATAAGTCCAAAAAAAAAGGCAAGTTTGTTGAGTCTGAGGTCTCAAAATATTCCTGGTGATTTCATCAGTCCTTAAAATCACGTTGAGCTTGTAAATAGCTAGCCTGTCAGGAACCTCATAGAGATAGACTCTGTTTGAATTCATGTCCAGTCCTGTCCCAGGGCTCTATTTTTCAGCTTTATAGGGTGGAGGAGGGAAGGGGAGCAGGAGAGAGAAATGCTGCACACAGTATTTGGGTGGCATTAGCCTGACCCACCTGGGCTGCTCTTAAAGGCCTAGAGGGGAGTGAGGGTAACACTACAGGCATTTACAGTTAATTTAGATATGTATTTTTCTCACATCAAAAAGTAAGTGGGGGGGAACCCTCCAAGGTAAGTTACCAAGCTCCAGAAGGCTCTTTCCTATCTTCTGTTTGTGAACTACACTTCCCTCCTGGCTACAAGATGGCTGCAGGTCCTCCAAAATCTTCACATGACATTTTCCCAAACAGAAAGGGATAGAAGGCAAATAAGTTTTCATTCTGTGACTGGCTTTTCACTTCATTCTGTGGCTGCTTTTTCAAGAAAAAAAGTCTAGAAACCTCCAGCTGACTACTTCTTACTGAGTCACCTGACCTAGAACTTGGTCACCTGACTGGCTTCACAGGTAAAACTGAATAGGCCTCTTATAATTGGTTTAGACCAGTTGCACCTTGCTACCTGGACAAAACTGGGGCTCTGCTAACAAGGAGGTGAAGGCCTGGGTGTCAGAAAGCAGCCTCCTGTCCTGGCCTACTTCATAACACCTTCTAATGACAAATCACTTTATCAAATAACCTTCACTATGTGACAAGACTTCATAGGTTACCATTAAAAATGAGGAACCGGGAGAGAGAGAACATGTATGAGCTGGTAGTGGTGGAAGAGGGGTAGAGATGAGGAAAAGGGAAGACCATGTGGACCAACTCAAAGCAAAGAAAGCAGTTCACTGAGTTCCTGTTCTCTGTCTGGCATGGTGCTAGGCTATGGTCTGATTCAGAGGTGCTGTAAATGTACACCATGGGCCTTATCTGCAGGGGGTTCGTAGAGGCTGCTTTTAGAAAAATAAGCTTAGGCAGTAGAATGTAGGAAGAGCCCATGGTGACCTCCTGGCTGAATACAGTTGGCCCATCAGGAGACCCACCTTCCAATATCCACAGGCCCTAACTGACGGATAGGCTACTTACAACCAGGCACAATTATGCAAAAAAAAAAAAAGGAATATTCTGTACATTGCCACACCCCCTCACCTTCCCCTTTTAAAAACAGCCCCCCACCCACTGCCTCTGCCTCACTGCAGACAACCTCTCCTTTGCTGTCCTGCCCACCACTTTCTGGCAGTGTGTTCAATAAACTTCTATTTCCTTTGTTTTGCCTCAGGTGAATTCTTTCATCTCATGCACCACCAACTTTCACCTGATCATTGCCCCAAACTGGGGGACCAACATCTGATCAAGAGCCACCCCATTTAGACACCGTAGGAATTATAAGCTGTCCCGATACCAGTGAGAGAACAGTCGGAATCATAACATTTAGCAATGGGTTAAATGTGATGTAGGGAAAATAATGACTAGAGGAGATCAGGGTGAGGAGACATCACTGTGACTCAGAGTCTGGAGATGGCTTCAAGAGTGAGGGGTTTCGGGGCTGGGTGGGATTTAGCTGAGCAGTGAGGACATTCCAGGTGGGAGAATGTCGCAGAGTTGGGGAAAGGACAGTCACAGGCTGAAACAAGGATGAATGTGTGTTTGTGGGTGGGAGGACCCATCTGGGAAGAAACCTGAGTTTGTAGCAAATTTGGAAAGCAACTGCTAGAATTCTTGGAATGTTAACATTCCAAAGTGTACCTCTGAGAGCAAAATGATGTCTGACAAGTGAGTTTTGCTTCACAAATGTTCCTGGAGGAACATTTGTATTGTTGTTGGCAGCACAGTCTTGCCTCTAATGCTTACAGATATGAAGCCCTGAGCTCATTGGTTAGAAATGTTACAGATGGGGGTGGGGCTGGGCTGCTTCCTTCTGGGGACAAATGTCCATTTGTGTGTTGTGCACGTAGATTGCATAAAGTCAAACATTCCTTGTAGCTCTGAACTTACATAGGGTTGCATTCAAAGATATAGAAATCCTGCTCTGGCCCTCCTTGAAGAATAATATCCATCTTTATTACAGGTTTTCTTAAAGGGTGCCTACTAACCTCTTCAGGCATCTTGCCCTTATCCCCTGAATTTCCCCTCACAGCAGCAGCTGAAACCCTCTTCCTCTATATCCCCCAAACAACGTTTCCATCCTGTTGACTGCCCCTACCCCCCTTCCCTACACATCACAACTTTCCCAACAACCTGCACCCCTTCTCTACAAAGACTTCTACAAAGACCTGCAGTTTTAAACTTGACTCAAGAAATCTACCTGGGAAAGGAGAATGGAAAGCTGACCCTATGAGGCTTCTGTAGGGGTTGCAGTCATGGGCGACCATGAAATTCGTATAGATCACTTTTATCTCAGTTTACATCCAGTCAACCAGCCTAACAGACCTCATTTTTAAATTATGATAAAATATATATAAAATAAAATGTGCCATTTGGCCATTAAAAAAATAGATTTCTTTATTTATTTGGGGGGGTGGGTGGGGTACAAGAGGAGAGGGAGAGAGAATCTCAAGCACACTTCCTGACATGGGTCTTGATCTTTTCACGACCGTGAGAGCATGACCTCTGCCAAAATCAAGTCGGACACTTAACCAACTGAGCCACCCAGGCACCCCGATTTGACCATTTTTAAGTGTATAATTCAGAGGTCTTAATTACATTCACAATGTTGTGCAACACATCACCATATCTATTTCTAAAACTTTTTGATCACCCTAAAGAGAAACGCTGGACCTCTTAAGCAATAACTTGCCATTCTCCCAGCCTTTGGTAACCTCTAATTTACATTCTGTTTCTGTGAATTTTCTTATTCTAGATAGTTCATATAAGTAGAAGCATACATTATTTGTCCTTTTATGCCTGAATTCTTTCACCTAGCCTGATGTTTTCAAGGCTCATCCATATTGGGGCACATATCAACATTTTGTTTCTTTATCACTGAATATTATTCCATTGCATGTATATACCACATTTTGTTTAGGCATTTATCTGTTGATGGAGATGGGTTGTTTCTATATTTAGGCTGTTGTAAATAATGTTGCTGTGAACATTGGCATGCAAGTATCTGTTTGAGTCTCTTTTCAGTCCCTTTGGAATATACCTAGGAGAGGGATTGTTGGATCATGTGGTAATTTTAAGTTTAACTTTTCAAGGAAATACCAGACTGCTTTCTACAGTGACTATACCATTTTGCATTCCCGCTAGCAATGTACAAGAGTCCTAATTTCTCTACATCTTCACCAACACTTATTTTCTCTTTTCTATTATAATCATCTTAACAGGTTTGATATGGTAGATCATCATGGTTTTGATTTACATTTTCCTAATGACTAATGATATTGAATATTTTTTCGTGTGCTTATTTGCCATTTATATATCTTCTTTGGAAAAATGTTTATTCAAGTCTTTTGTCTATTTTTAAACTGATTTGTCTTTTTGTTGAATTGTAGGGCTTCTATAATTATATAGTCTAGATATTAATCCCTTATCAAATACATGGTTTCCAAATATTTTCTTCCATTCTGTCGGGGTATATTTTCACTCTTATAACAGTGTCATCTGATGTACAAAAGTTTTTAATTTTAATGAAGTTCCATTTATCTATTTTGTTGTTGTTGCCTGTGCCTTGGTATCACATTTAAGAATGCATTGTCTAATCCAAAGTCATCAAGATTTTCCTATGTTTCCTCTAAGAGCTTTATAGTGTCAGCTCCTAAATTCAGGTCTTAGACTCTTTTTTTTTTAATATTTTATTTATTTATTTGACAGAGAGAGATCAAGAGTAGACAGAGAGGCAGGCAGAGAGACAGAGAGAGGGGAGCAGGCTCCCTGCTGAGCAGAGAGCCCGATGCGGGACTCGATCCCAGGACCCTGAGATCATGACCTGAGCCGAAGGCAGTGGCTTAACCCACTGAGCCACCCAGGCGCCCCTTAGACTCATTTTGAGTTAATTTTGCATATTGTATGAGGGGAAAGCCCAACTCCATTCTTTTGCATGTGAGTATTCAGTTTTCCTAGTACCTTTTGTTTGAAAAGACAGTCTTTTCCCCTTTGAATGTTCTTGGCTTGTTTGTTGAAAATCAACTAACCAAAAATGTGAAGGTTTATTTCCAGGCTGTTAGCTCTTGATCCTGTTCTATTGATCTACATGTCTATCCTTATGTCAATACCACTCTTTTGATTATTGTAGCTCTGTGATAAATTGAAATCAGGAACCTGGAGTTTTAAATGCAAAGGCCTTTTCCATTTTGAGAAATCACACTTTCTCTACCTAGAAATTGTTTCAGTATTGAGTACAGATATTCCTGCCAGCCTCTGGTCTCTCTACTTGTTGGTCTCTACGTGTTCTAAGATTGGCCCTTGTTTAGGTCACAGTTGGGGGCAGGAGAAACCCCATCATTTTTAATTGGGGCAGGACTAAGAGAAAGCCTAAAATGAATGCACTGAAGTCTTTCCAGAGGAGCTAGGTTGGTTTCGTTGTTTGTTTGTTTGTTTCTCCATGTACAGTCAAGAAGGAATGGAAAATTCAGAGCCTTCCCAAATAAGGGAGCAAATGTTGATGAGAGGACATGAGTATCTGTCAGATTCTACCTGGGGATATGGGAACCGCTTCAGATATTACCACGGAGAGAATTGAATTTAGGGAACATGAGTGGAGAATTGGGGAAAAAAACATAGAGGTAACCCAAAGATGAGAAAGAGCAGGAAACCCAAGGCCACTCCTTAAGTGATAGGAGCAAAGGAAAGAAGCAATGTTACCAAAGCCTAGGATTCAGTGTCACTCCATGGAGGCTCGGGATTATCGGGCAGGAGGTGGAGCCACAGAGGAGATGCAGGAAGGGGAGAGATGCCCTGATTTTCCCCAAGGCCGAGCAGGAAGGGGAGAGATGCCCTGATTTTCCCCAAGGCCGAGCAGGAAGGGGAGAGATGCCCTGATTTTCCCCAAGGCCGAGCAGGAAGGGGAGAGATGCCCTGATTTTCCCCAAGGCCGAGCAGGAAGGGGAGAGATGCCCTGATTTTCCCCAAGGCCGAGCAGGAAGGGGAGAGATGCCCTGATTTTCCCCAAGGCCGAGCAGGAAGGGGAGAGATGCCCTGATTTTCCCCAAGGCCGAGCAGGAAGGGGAGAGATGCCCTGATTTTCCCCAGGTGCCACCGCACCACTAGCTGAACCTAGCCAGAAGTCACCTGTCTGAGAGCCTGGGGAAAGGCAGTCTGCAATTCTCCTGGTTCCCTTTGCCCTTCCCTACCTCACCCCCTAGCAGTGATGGAGAGCAGAACAGAGAAGAAGGCTGCAGAATGGATCTGAGGCTATGAATAGGCCCAGGAATCGTGCACAGGGAAAGCAGGACCCTCCCTCCATTGGAGTGCAGCGATCTGACTTGGGGTGTGCCATTAAAGATAAGAAATTCAGTAATGACAGCAGTGTTACAGTTACTGAGTATGAGATGTGTGTAAGGCAAACTACTAGGTCTTTGCACGTTTCCTACTTTCAACTCTAAAAGCTTCAGTGAGGCCAATGCGATTGACTAGTTTTAAAGACAGGGAGAAAGAGGCTCAGTTAACTGGCTTGTCCAAGCTTATAATGTGCAAAGCCAGAATTGGCATCTGGGCGCATCTCTCCCTCCCAAGTCTGTGCTCTTAACCATGAGGTTTGCTGCTTCTCAGCAAAGGACAGCAAGGCTCACAGTTCTGTGAGAACTGAATCTGCCCTGCTGCTGCTCTTTCCCTCCTGGCTGACTGTGACCCCCAGAGAGCCATGGATACGTGAGTTACCCCCAACTAAATTATGGACAACATGAGGGGAAATGAGGGGGAGCCTGTAAAAGAAGAATTTAAATGCCACTGCCCTGTGGGTCAGCTTGCTACTACTTCTAGAAGTAATTTTGCCTTCTCTCCAAGATGAAGGAAGAAAGAGCAACCATGTTGAAAATTCCTGCCATTCCTTGGAAGTGAGGAACAAGAGCTCATTTCTACAGCATGGCCCCAAGGAGGGCCATGGACAGCCTGGCCAGGGCATCAGGCTACTGAGGTGGCAGATCTGGGGAAGTTCTGCGGTGCCCTCGTGTGTTTGACCCGTAGGTGTGCTTGGCCATTCTTTCATCCTCTTGTCATCAGTCCCCAGTGTAAAACCCCTCCTGTGGCAGATGACTTCAGGAGTCCTCATGAATGAGATCAGCTGGTCCACCAAAGTGTCTCCAGAGTGAAGGGAAATGTTTTCATCTAAGGAGTTAGTCAAGTATAGGTCCTGCAGGATCTGCCCCCACACCCATCCTTCTTCACATTTTTAATTTTCTAACTTTGTTTTCTGGTACTCTCTCCCTGGTTCACTTGCTGCAGCCACACTGACGTCTTTGCTCTTCCTTGGACACATTTAGCATGGTCCTGCCTCACACGGGGCCTTTGCACTTGCCATTCCATCTGCCCAGACACCTTTTACTCATATATCTGCTTTATTCTCTCCCTTATCTCTTTTATATGTTCTACTCAAAAGTCACCCATGTCAATGAGCCCTTTCTTAATTCTTTTAAAAGGGACAAACATCCTTCTCCACTACATTCCATTCCCTTCCTTTTTCCTTCAAAGCACTTACCACCTGTACTCAGACTCTAGCAGGTATCAATCACTAGGGGTGAGAAGGGAAAGCATGTTAAAATTCAGATTCTTGGCCCTACTCCCAGTTTCTGATTCAGTAGATCTGGAAAGGAGCATGAGAATCTGCATTTTTCAGAAGTTCCCAGGTGGTGATGCTGTTACTATCCCAGGACCACATTTTGAGAACCACTGCCACATAACTATCTATCTTTCTAATAGCTGGCTATCTACTAATATGTATATTCCAAGTTTGTTGGCTTTTAGTTTTGTTGTTAATAATTTATAAGAAAGTATTTCTATCATTATAGTCATTCTCTCTTTATATTATCTGCAATTTCCTCCCCCCATTTCATCAGTCATACAAACTTTTCAAAAAACCACCTTTTGTTTTTCATATTCATTATTTTCTCTCTTTTTGCCTTATTGTTTATATTCCTTATTTTTTCTTATTTTTTCCTTTTTCTTTATGTATGCTCTGTTACTCCTTATCTTCCTGAGTTGGATACTTAGCTCATTTTCCATCTTTCTTGTTTTTTGTTACATATATTTAAAGATTTCACTACTGCTCTAAACAGTGCTTAAACTGGATCCCACAAATGTTGCAATGTATGCTTTACTTGCCATAAAATTCCATGTTTTAGTGACTTTCTCTCTGATTTGCAGTTACACTTAAATGTAGTATCTTCTTTCGTATTCATTTTTTCCTTTTAATTCCAGCATCATTAACACACAGTGTTATATTAGTTTCTGGTGTACAATATAGTGAGTCAACACTTTCATACATCACCCGGTGCTTGTCAAGATATGTGTACTCTTAATCCTCTTTACCTAGTTCACCCGTCCACTCACCCACTTCTCCTCACCCACTTCCCCTCTGGTAACCATCAGTTTATTCCCTGTAGTTGAGTCTTTTTTGGTATGTCTCTTTTTTTCCTCTTTGTTTGGTTTAATTACTCAAATTCCACATGTGAGTAAACTCATACAGTATTTGTCTTTCTCTGACAGACTTATTTCACTTAGCATTATACTCTCTAGATCCATCCATGTAGTTGCAAATGGCAAGATTTCCTTCTTTTTTATGGAAGAGTAGTATTCCATGGTGTATATACACCACTTCTTTATCCATTCATCTATTGGACACTTGAGCTACCTCCGTAATTTGGCTATTGTAAATGATGCTGCAGTAAATATAGGGGTGCATATATCTTTTTGAATTAGTGTTTTTATATTCTTTGGGTAAATATCCAATAGTGGAATTACTGGATGGTATGGCAATTCTATTTTTAATTTTTTGAGGAACTTCAAAACTGTTTTCCATAGTGACTGTGCCAGTTTACATTCCATGAGCAGTGTATGAGGGTTCCTTTTTCTCCACATCCTTGCTAGCACTTGTTGTTTTTTGTGTTTTTGATTTTAGCCATTCTGACAGGGGTAAGGTGATATCACATTGTTTTGATTTGCATTTCCCTGGTGATGAATGACATGAGCATCTTTTCATGTGTCTGGTGGCCATCTGGGTGTCTTTTTTGGAGAAATGTCTGTTTGTTCATGTCTTCTGCCTATTTTAAATTAGATTATTTGTTATTTGGGTGTTGAATTGTAGAAGTTCTTTATGTATTTTGGATTTTAAACATTTATTGGATGTGTGATTTGCAAATATCTTCACCCATTCATTAGGTTGTCTTTTAGTATTGTTGATGGTTTCCTTTACTGTGCAGAAGCTCACTATTTTGATGTAGTCCCAACAGTTTTTTGTTGCTGTTGTTCCCTTGCCTCACTCAGGAGACATATCTAGAAAAATGTTGCTGTGGCCAATGTCAGATAAATTGCTGCTTACGTTCTCTTCTAGGATTTTTATGGTTTCAGGTCTTACATTTGGGTTCTTAATCCATTGTGAGTTTATTTTTGTGTATGGTGGATGAAAGTGGTCCGGTTCCATTCTTTTGCATGTAGGTATCCACTTTTCTGAACATCATTTGTTGAACAAACTTTTTCCCATTGCACATTCTTGCCTCCTTTGTCAAAGATTAATTGACCATATAATCATGAGATTATTTCTGGTCTCTCTGTTCTGTTTCATTGATCTATGTGTCTGTTTTTGTGCCAGTACCACACTGTTTTATTATAGCTTTGTAGTGTATCTTGAAATTTGAAATTGTTATACCTCCAGTTTTGCTCATTTTCTCAATGATTGGCTATTCAGGGTCTTTTGTGGTTACACACAGATTTTAGGATTATTTGTTCTAGATCTATGAAAAATGTTGCTGTTATTTTGATATATTTGATAGAGATTACATTAAATCTATAGATTGCTTTGGGTACTATGGACATTTTAACAGTATTTGTTCTTCCAATCCATGAGCATGGAATATTTTTCCATTTATTTGTCTCATCTTCAATTTCTTGTATCAGTGTTTTATAGTTCCAGAACAGAGGTCTTTTATCTCCTAAATTTATTCCTAGGTAAGTTTTTGTTTTTGGTGCAATTATAAATGGGATTGTTTTCTTAATTTCTTTTCTGCTAGTTCATTATTAGTATACTTCATTACGCTATACAGAAATGCAATGGGTTTTTGTATTTTGATTTTGTATCCTGTAACCTCACTGAATTCATGTATTAGTTCTAGTAGGTTTTGGTGGGGTCTATAGGGTTTTCGATACATAGTATCATGTCCTCGTGTTCTCTGTTTATAGTGAAAATTTTACTTCTTCCTTACCAGTTTGGATGCTTTCATTTATTTTTCTTGTCTGATTGCTGTAGCTAGCACTTCAGTACTAGAATTTGTGAGAGTGAACATCCTTGCTTGTCCCTGATCTTAGAAAAAAACCTCTCAGTTTTTCATCATATTGAGTATGTTAGCTGTTGGTTTTTCATATACGGTCTTTATTATGTTGAGGTACATTCCCTCTAAACCTACTTTGTTGAGGATTTTTATCATGAATGAATGTTGTACTTTGACAAATGCATTTTCTGCATCTATTGAAATGATCATAAAGTTTTTATTTTTTCTCTTGTTGATGGGATGTATCATGTTGGTTGATTTGCAAATATTGAATGACCCTCATGTCCTAGGACTTAAATCCCATTTGGCTGTGGTGAATGATTTTTTTAATATGTTGTCAGATTTGTTTTGCAAATACTTTGTTGAGGATTTTTGTGTCTATGTTCATCAGAGATATTGGCCTATGGTTTGTTTGTTTTGTTTTGTTTTGTTTTTTTGTACTTTTTCTGGTTTTGGTATCAGGATAATGCTGGCCTTATAGAATGAATTTCAAAGCTTTCCTTCCTTTTCTGTTTTTTGAAATAGTTTGAGAAGAATAGATATTAACTCTTTTTTTTTTAAAGATTTATTTATTTTAGAAAGAGTGCCTGTGAGGGGGGAAGAGGAGAGAGAGAAAGAGACATAATCCCAAGCAGACTCCCTGCTGCGTTAGTGAGCCTGATGTGGGGCTCAGTCCCAGGTCCCTGAGATTGTGACCTGAGCCAAAACCAAGAGTGGGACACAACCAACTGAGCCACCCAGGTGCCCGAGGTATTAACTCTTTTTTAAATGTTTGGAAGAATTCACCTGTGAAGTTTTCTGGTCCTGAACTTTTGTTTGTTGGGAGTTTTACTGATTCACTTTCATTGCTGTCTGTTCAAATTTGTTGGGAGTTTTTTTGATTACTGATTTAATTTCAGTCTGTTCAAATTTCCTGTTTCTTCCTGATTCAATTTTGGGAAGTTATATATCTCTAGAATATTATCCTTTTCTTCTAGGTTGGCAATTTGTTGGCATATAATTTTTCATAATATCCTCTTATAATTCTTTGTATTTCTGTGGTGTCAGTTGTTATTCTTTTACTTGTGATTTTATTTGTGTCTTTCTCTCTCTCTTTTATGAGTATGGCTAAAGGTTTATTAGTTTTGTTGATCTATTCAAAGAATCACTCCTGGTTCCATCAATTTGTTCTATTGCTTTTTTAGTTTCTGTTCCATTTTTTCTGCTCTAATCTTTATTATTTTCTTCCTTCTACTGGTTTTGAGTTTTGTTTGTTCTTCTAGATCCTTCGGGTCTGAAGTTAGGTTGTTTACTTGAGATTTTTCTTGCTTCTGGAGGTAGGCCTGTATGGCTATAAACTTCCCTCTCAGAACAGCTTTTGCTGCATCTGAGAGATTTTGGGTTTTCATTTTCATTTGTCTCCATGTATTTTTTTTTCCCCCTTTGATTTCTTGTTTGACCCATTCATTATTTAGTACTATGGTATTTAACTTACATGTATTTGTGGTCTTTCAGGTTTTTTGTTGTGGTTGCTTTCTATTTTCATTGCATTGTGATCAGAAAAGATGCATGGCATGACTTCTATCTTTCTGAATCTGTTATGACTTGTTTGTGGCCTAATATGTGATGTGTCCTCAAGAATGTTCCAGGGGCACATGGGTGGCTAAGTAGGTTAAGCATCCAGCTCTTGATTTTGTCTCAGGTCATGATCTCAGTGTCCTGGGATTGAGCCCCACACTGGGTTTCATGCTCAGTGGGGAATCTGCTTGAGAGTCTCTCCTTCTTCCTCTGCCCCTCCTTCCATGCACTGTCTCTCTCTCTAATAAATAAATATTTACCAAAAAAAAAAAAAAAAGAATGTTCCATGTGCACTTGGAAAGTACGTGTACTTTGCTGTTTTAGGATGGAGTGATTTGAGTATATCTGTTAGATCCATTTGGTCCAATGTGTCATTCAAAGCCACTGTTTCCTTACTGATTTTCTGTTTGAATGATCTATGCATTGATGTAAGTGGGGTATTAAAGACCCCTACTATTATTGTATTAATGTGGATTACTTTCTTTATGTTTGTTATTTGCTGTTTTGTGTATATGGATGCTCCCATGTTGGGTGCATAAATATTCACAAGTATCATATTTCTTGTTAGATTTTCCCCTCTATGATTATACAGCATCCTTCTTTTTCTCTTCTTTTAAAGTACATTTTGTCCAATATAAGTATTACTACCCTGGCTTTGTTTTCACTTTCATTTTCATGATAATGCTTTTGCCTCACTGCATTCTCATTCTGAATGTGTCTTTAGTTCTGAAATGAGTCTCTGGTAGGCAGCATATCGATGGATCTTTTTTATCCATCTGTCACCACCTGTCTTTTGATTGGAGCATTTAGTCCATTTATATTCAAAGTAATTATTGAAAGGTATATGCTGACTATTATTTTGTTATTTGTTTTATAGTTGTTTTTATAGTTCTCTGTTTTTTCATTTGTTCTCTCATGATTTGCTGACTTTCTTTATATACCTGGATTCCTGGTATACTTGATATACCTGGATTTCTTGCTTTTTATTTTTTGCATATCCATTATAGTTTTTGATTTATGGTTACATTAGGTTTGTATATAACATCTTCTATATAGCAGTCTATATTAAGCTGATAATCTCCTAAGTTTGAATACATTATTTATTCCACTCTTCCCCACATTTTAGGTATACAGTGTCATACTTTACATCCTTTCATTTTGTGAATCCTTTGACTGATTTTTGAGGATATACCTAATTTTACTGCTTTTGTGATTCCTACTTTTCTTACTCCTGCTTATTAAGGTCTTTCCTTTCCATTCAAAGAGTCCTTTTTAACATTTCTTGTAGGGCTGGATTAGTGGTGATGAATTCCTTCAACTTTAGTTTGATTAACTCTTTATCTGTCCTTCTATTCTTGGCTGCAGGTTTTTTTCCTTTCAGCACTGACATCCTCCAGTCTTTTTCCAAGTCCAATGAGTATCTTTATGACCATTACTTTAAATTCTCTGTCAGGCATATTACTTTGTTTCATTTAGGTCTCTTGCTGTGATTTTGTCCTGTTCTTTCATTTGGGACATATTCATAGTCTCATTTTTTCTAATTCTCTGTGTCTGTTAGGAAAGCCATTTATATCTCCTGCCCTTGAAAGTAGGAGTCTTTTGAGGAAGAGGTCCTATAGTGTCTTGCAGTACAATGTGCCCTGTTCACCAGAACCTGGAACTTCAGTTGGGTCTCCTATGTCTGTTGCTGGGCCCTACTATTGTGGCTGAGCTGCTTTTTCCTTCAGTCATCTGCATTGGCTCTCTCTGCATGTTGTGAAGAGTGTTTGGTCCCTGTGTTGTTATTGGGCCAGCTTGGGGACATCTTGGGCTTGAGTTGTGACAGACCAGGCATTTGCCAGAAAAAGAGTAGCACTAAGTTACAGCACCCTTTCCCTGTCTTGTCCTCTGAGAAGTTTTTGTTGGTGGGCGGGGCCTGTGGTCAGACCAGATGTCCACCCCCAGCCCACTGCTGGGGCTGCAGTCTGACCAGTGTGTGTGGTTCTCTTCACTTCTTCTCAGGGCAGGAATCACTTTGGAGTGGTCCTGGACCCTCTCAGACCTGCTTACACTGCCAGCCTTATGGTACCACTTTGGGTGGGCTCCTGCGAAGGGTGTAGTAATGAAGAGGGCTGGATCATAGGAGAGTATGGGGGCAGGGCTCCCAGTACCAGCATGCCCATTGCAGAAGGGAACCTGAAGGTGGTGGGACCTGATCTAGCTGGGTTGGAAGAGGTCGATCTACAGAAGCTTGAGTGGAGGTGATGGGGGAAGACATGTGGTAGCAAGGTTTCCAAGTGTCTGCTGTGGAAGGAGACCTGAAATCAAGGCCTGGCTAGAGGGGCTGCTATTAGCAAGTTAGGTGGTGAGTATTTGCACCACACTGATTCCTGTAGGTGTCTGTGTGCCTGGGTTGGTGGTGGAAAAGGGAATGGTGCCCCCCAATTTCTTTGTTGCTGGACAAGTCTCCCAAGGATCCGTGCCCCTCCAGCATGTACCCTGAGATTAGTAAACAAATCTCCCATTCAGTTATTCCAGGGGTTTTTCAAACTGCTTCTTTCAAACTGCTGTATCTCCATGGGGTGTTTGTTGTGCTGTCTCTAAAAGCGTGGGGACTTAGTTTTCCATTGCCTTCCAGTTCTCCCAGAGCCCAGCCTGCTGATTTTTAAAATTCCATGTATTAATCACTGCTGATTGTCAGAACTCACAAAATTAGGCCCTTCTGGTTTTCAGAGCCAAATGTTATGGGACTTCAGCTTCCCCATTGGGGTTTCCCTTGGTGGTGGTGCCGGGCGTGAAGTTCTGTTTCTCTCCCCTCTCACTGCTGGTAGTATTCTTCCTTCCATCAGGACTCCTGCAGGGTCCTTTTGCTCCCAACTGCATCTTCACCCTTCCTACCCTCTTCAGTGTGGCCTTTTCTCTACATTTAGCTGTGGAAACTATATTCTGCCTGTCTTTAAGTCCTTTTGTGGGTTATTACACTGACGTGGGTGTCATTTAATTGTATCTGTAAATAATAGTAAACTTAGGATCCTCCTATTCTGCCATTTCACCAGAAGTCAGTATTATCTTTTTTTTTTTAGTTTCCAGACCATGGAATTTTTTTTAAAAACTGTCATTTTATGGATTTTGACTTTTACTGCATTGGGTCAAAGAAGTTAGTCTGCATGATGTTGATACCTTGAAATGTCTTCAATCTGTTTTTTGTTGTTTTGCTGTTGTTGTTGTTGTTTTGCAGCCAAGAATGTGTCCAATTTTTGTGAAGTTTCATGTGAACTTGAAAGGATATGAATTTTGTTTATAGGGAGTGAAGGTATAAATGTATAAATGTTAGTGCTTGTATTATGGAAGATATATAGTGTTGGACTTATATTAACATGTATTAGCACTTCTTATTCATGTTATTAAAATCTTCTGTGCATATATTTGTCTGCTTGATCCACTATTTCCTTCTCTCTGTTTCTTCATCGAAATTCCTGTTAGAAAGATGTGATGCTTCCATGTTTACCTTCTACATTTACCATATTTTCCTAGCTTTTAATTGTTCTCTTAGTCTAGCCATCTCATCAGTCTTTCTTGATGCCTGCGGGGATATTTTCCAACCTGAATATCCAGTTTGCAAATTCAGACCTTGTATCTGCTGTTTCCTGTCCTGCAGTGAGGATAGGGGTAGAAATCATGCCAGGGAATGTGAAGGAGAGAAAATGACACAAACAGGAGCTTTCTCCCAGAGGCTGGGGTGTGCTTCAGCTGTGCCCCATGTTCCCTCTAGCATAAGATCCTCATCGCCACCCCACCATACCCCCAAACCCACAGCCAGCTGGGTCCCAGTCAAGACTCTCCCTTGAGCGTTTCCCACCATGTTTGTGTTACTTGGCTGAGCACACTTGAGCTCCATCAACTTCCCCATCTCTCCTGCAGCATCTACAACGCTGGGACCCATATGGGAGCCAGCGGCCTATTCAGAGCCACTTCATGTCCATCCCAGCTTATCTGTGGGTCCCAGTTCCCTGTTTTTATAGCCCCTGCTTGTCTTAATTTTAGCCTTTTCAAAATACTGCAAGAAAGAAAATACCAAGAAGTTTGGGATCATTTTATTAGCAACAAATGTCTGTCAATATTAATTTATCCCACGTGTGATATATGAGTGAGGTAAGTGCCAAACTATTAAATTCAACTTAAATAATAGGAACAGCGAAGAATGAACTGAAATTCTTGGCTAGTAGAGTAGCCACATTTTTTTTCAACAGACTTGACCTGCTAAACTTCAGAGGTCTGAAGTAAAAGCTTCAACAGAGTTTGAGACAAGTACTGAATCTGGGATGCCAAATTTCTCAGGAAACAGTCCCCAGGATTTTAGCAGAGTGCTTTCTCCACTGAGTGGCCAGACCTCACAAATAAAAATATAGGACACCCAATTAAATTTGAAAAATTGCTTGGACTGCCAAATTTTTGTAATCTAGTAAAAAAAAAAAAAATAGCTGAGTCCAGGACATTTAAGGGATCTTGATGAAGCCAATATATGACGCAGGACAAAATGATTAAATACAGGCCATACCCTGTATATACAGGTCACCTGGCAACTTGATTTCTCCATTCATTAGCACTACTGGACGTTAACAGGCCTAATGGTGGCTCTGCATCATGAGGAGAAAGGCCTTTTTCCCAAAAGTGTGATCCTTGACCACCACGGGAGAGAATATTTGACATCAGGACAATTCAGAAAATTCCAGGATGAGCATTTGCACGGAACTCGGCTTCCTTTACAGCAGAGGTTCCCACCCCCAAATGTACATTAGCATACTGGGGGTTGGGTTACCAGATGAAATACAGGATAGCAATAAGATTTAAGTTTCAGGTAAATATGAATAATTTCTTAATGTAAGTATGTCCCAAATATTGCATAGGATGTATTTGCAGTAAAAACCAAACAGACACACACCCTCTTCTTGTTTATCCCAAATTCAGATTTAACTGAGTGTTCTGTATTTTTATCTGGCCAATCTGGCAACCTTACCCAGGCAAAGTAAATCAAAATCTAATGGTGAAGCCTAGCTTTTGGTCCAGTTAGAAATCTCTCCAGGTGATTCTAATGTGCAGCCAGAGTTGATGACTCCGCCTCTGGTCTAGAACAGAGCTTCTCAAGCTTGGATTCTATGTGAATCACCGAGGGTGTGTTCAGGTGCTGATTCTATAGCCTGTGGTGGGGCTTGGGATTCTGCATTTCTCACAAGTTCCAGGTGATGTCTTCCAGGTCATGGAACTTCTTTGTTGACCAAGTATTTAGGGGCACCTGTGGGTTACATAGTGCCAGATGGGCCTGGGCCAAAGACCTACAATAGCCGAGAGACTGTCAGCTCCCCTTCAGCGCCTGCAAGTTCCCAGTGGTTTGGTGTGTTTTCCAGGTCTTATCCTCATGTAGTGTTGTGGTGGCACCAGGTAAGATGGACAGTTCTTTGGTCCAGCTTGTCTTTAATAAGCTCCTAAGGGTTTTCTTGCTAAGGATAGGATGTACCTGAGGGCAAGAAGGAAAATCTGGTGTATGTGTATTTGGAGGTGTGTCTTGGGATGGGGAGGGTGATGCCTGATGTAGCCCTGTGCCCTGAGGGTCGACACTCTGGCCCCACCTGACTTGGCAACCTCTGTTGGCCCAACTGAAGCTGGTGTTTGATCCCTAGAAATAATCTGACCCAGAACAGATTTTAGACTCCTTAGAACAGCCTCTGCAGGGGCGCCTGGGTGGCTCAGTGGGTTAAGCCGCTGCCTTCGGCTCAGGTCATGATCCCAGGTCCTGGGTTCGAGCCCCACATCGGGCTTTCTGCTCAGCAGGGAGCCTGCTTCCTCCTCTCTCTCTGCCTGTCTCTCTGCTTACTTGTGATTTCTGTCAAATAAATAAATAAAATCTTTAAAAAAAAAAAAAAAAAAAGAACAGCCTCTGCAGCCCTCCAGAAAATCATGGGACTTTGGCTGAAGTGCCTATATGGGGAACAGATGGTATGGGGTGGCTATGGACACAAATGTGGCAGGAGAATCTATAGAAATAGGTCAGATAAAGTCTGTGGTACTGGTGGTGGTGGTGGTGTGTGTATGTGTGCGTGCGCGAGCGCATGCGCACATGCTTCCGCGCGCGCAAACTTCAGGTTTAACCTGTTTCTGAGTGGAGTTCTTGAGGCCTTGGTTCTTCTGTCATCCAGCTCCTCCCCATCCCCATTGCTTCATGTCATGTCTGTCGTACACACATGTGCGCACATACACACACACGCATATATTTCTTCTTTTTTCAACTCTTAGGGAAACTCTGAAAGTTTAGGTTATTGTCGCGATCACCAGGAAAATGTTGGCTCATTCCACTGAGTTTCTCTAGCTCGGGTCACAGTCTCTGAAGCAATGCACTTGACAAGGAACTGGTCACTGTGAGGTCTGGCAAGTGTGGAAGCTGGAAGATTCATTCTGAAAGTTACCACAGGACCGTTCGCTAGATCTGCATTGGGATGCTACAGAGAGATGGGACCACGTGGGGCCCCGTTCTCATCCTGCCAGGGAGGTGAGGGCAGATTACCTGGAAAAGCAGAGTTGCTCGGAGAATAAGGTTTGATTCCCACCTCAGTTTTGCCAGCCTAGACGTAGCATGACTTTAGGCAAGATACTTGACTGATCTGACTCTGTTTTCCACTCTAAAAGTCGGGCTGGTGCTACTGAAGAGGGCCACTGGAGGGTTAACGAGAGAAGATGCTGGCAAAACCCGGCACAGTGCCTGGCACAAGGCAGCTGCTGGTGAGTATTAGCCAGCTCTGCCCACGAGGAGAGGTTCTGTTTCCACGACAACTTCGTGACCTTTGCATCTCCAGTTCTTGCTCCCAGACACGTGCTCTGAGGGAAGAAGGCCATAGAAAGCAACCAAAGTGCAGTTCAAAGAGAACTGCAAAGCCATGTATCAGCAGCCTGGCTCATGTTTATGAAGAATGGCATTTATAGCTGAGCATTTTCCAGGGTAGCATATTTCAATAACACAAAACGAATCACACAAAAATACCAGCACACACACACACACCCCTTAAAAAAGTATTTACTATTAATTTTACGAGAAGTTGACTGAACTGTTGAAAGAATGTTGAAATGAAAAGCCACTTCTGAAACATCTCTTCATGCTCAGAAACATTTTGGTGTATTATTAGCATTATTCTTTCTAATCTGGAGGCTCTTTGCCGCCCCCGCCTGCGTGACTGAATGAGGAAACGCTCCAGTTTGGTGAGCGGGAGTATCCCTGGTTATCTCCTCGGTGAACATTCGTCGATTCCAGATGAATCATCGCTTGGGAATATTGAGAAATGCCATTTACCTATTAGGTCCAGCAGAACTGCACTCGGTGAATTAATTATTTGATTTTTGTGCCAATTATGCAGACAGAACATTTTTTTTCAGAGGCTGGGGATGCCCCGATTTTCTTTTTTAATTTATGGTTGTAAAATGAATTCAGCCCCTCGTTTTTAAACACTGTGAAGTGAGCAAACGGAGGAGGGAGTTTCATTTTCAGTCTGACCAATGTGGCCAGGCATAGACAGGCATATTGTTTTTTTGAATAATGACCTAATTCATATAATCCAGTTTAAATGTATTTTCGTACATGTATACATGTACGTATTAGGTTAGACTATAAATATAAATTACATATATATATATAAATATGTTAAATACATTGTGTTATAAATATATAATATTTTCTCTTTTTTCTCTCTATATATGATTAATGTACAACCTTTAAAAATGAGGTAATTAAGGAATATTCAACGAATGACGAGGGGAGATAGTAAAATAAGTTGAAAAAGGTTATAAACGATATGAGAGTATGATCCTAACTTTGGAAAATTACACACACACACACACACACACGGAAAACAAATGCAGCAAAAATTAGGATACATTACACTGTGTGACCAGTGGTTAGAGCTGGGTGGTTGGAGTACTGGTGATTTTGTTTTCTTCAGGCATTCAGTATTTTTTACATTTTCTTTAATAAACATGTATTATTTTTTAAAATCAGAGAAATCCCACAACAAATGTTTTTAGGAAATGAAATAGAAACTTCAGGGGTCCCTGGGTGACTCAGTCATTAAGCCTCTGCCTTCGGCTCAGGTCATGTTCTCAGGTTCCTGGGATCGAGCCCCGCATTGGGATCCCTGTTCAGCAGGGAGCCTACTTTCCCTCTCCCACTCCCCTGCTCATGTTCCTGCTCTCGCTGTCTCTCTCTGTCAAATAAATAAATAAAATCTTTGAAAGACAGAAGGAAGGAAAAAGAGAAAGAAAGAAAGAAAGAAAGAAAGAAAGAAAGAAAGAAAAAGAAAGAAGAAAGAAAGAAAGAAAAAAGAAAGAAAGAAATGCCAATGTTTTCTCTGGCTGCAGGTTAGTAAGCTGCCTTGACTTCTTGGTCGTGCTGCTGAGACCTCGTGGGTCCCTCCACCAGCGTGGTCAGGGCTAGGGGTGACCCTTGCAGCAAGATGGCAGCTTATAGGGTTGCCTCCAGCCGTGCAGCCTTGTCCAATGGAGAAACAGAGGTCCAGCTGCCATTAGGCTTTGTACCTAAGGACACAAAGGATAAGTGACCCGTGAAGCCACAGAGTTGAGCTCTGAAGGGCCTGGCGTTTGGCTGATGTTCTATTATCACCATGTTGAAAGTCTAACTCATTTTTGAACAGAGCCTCGAGGTTTCATTTTTCACTGGGCCCTGCAGATTCTGTAGCTGGTCTTGCCTGAAACTCTGACCTCTCAAAAGCAGAGTCAAAGATCATAAAAGAAAAAAAGAGTAAAAGAACAGCCTAACGTTCTGCCTCATGTGTGTGTTCTGCAGGAACACCATCCACGCTGTGTTTACTGGGAGCACAGTATTTCCTCCATAACATTTTACACTATTTCTGTTTATCAAAAACACAAAGCAAACAACCTCAGCGATGTTGGGGGCCGCTGGTGGCTCTTACTCAGCTCATGGATTAATTTTTTTATCCTCTTTCATGTATGTGATGGCTCTGAAGTGTGGCTGGGCCGGAGGATGTCCCTGGCCAAGCACCCGCCTAATGGGGGCTGTGGTGACACGTGTGTGGCCCTTCTCTCAAAGATTTCAGAGCGACCCTGTGTCATCAGCCACTGGGAAAGACTGCTCTCCGCTTTGTAGGCCTGTGTCCTTCAGATTTTTGCCCTGGGACAATGTTCCCACTCTTCTCTTTGCTTAAAGAATGATTGTATTTAAAAAAAATGCTATCAGTAAAATTCACCTGCTGAATTGTTGGGTTGATGCACTCTTTAAAAGAAAAAAAGATTAAAAATCTGCATTTCATTTTGAACTATTTTTAAGGAAACTGAACGTTTAAAATGGCTGACAAATAACAGGCTCATTACTGACTCTGGGTTTTGCAAGAAAGAGGCAGAAAACCAATAGTGCAGTCCCCTCCATACTTGCTGCTATTTTTGGTTTGCATAATATTTAAAACTGCATTTAAAATATTTATACTGAATAAAACTCAAGCCTGCGGGGTGCACCGTATTGCACTTCTACATTCTGCTACTGGGCTAAGGCTCTCTCTCAGCCGGCGTGGCTGGTGGGGTCTGTGGTCACCTCCCGCCCTGCTGCCCTGCATTCTCGGCTGAGCCCTTGGCTTGGGCTTGTCATCTCCGCGTGGGCTCACCAGCTCCGGAGGCCTGGCCCCCGTCACAGCATGCCTTGATTAGTCTTGGTCTCACTCGACCCTGTCCCAGGAACAGGGCTTCTCTTATTACAAAGTATCATCCCACCTCAGCTGTTGAAACCTGGTCATTTCGCACCTGCTTCGGTGAATTCTGAGGGACTTGTATATTTGACAAACTGCTCACTTCATAAATTCACCCCTCCCCACTTATCAGCACTTGGTCACCACTCAAGTGTGTCCCCATTCAGCTCATAGGGCAGCACTAGAAGGAGGCCGCTTTGAAAGCCTCTGTTCGCATTAAGATTCCCCAATAATGATTTTAAGTCTGTCTGAAACCTTTAAAAGGCATAAATTTTTGGTAAAAGGCATAACAGAGGATAAAAATTGGATCCACGGCCTGGCCTGAGGGACAAGCACCCGTGTGCTCCCCTTGCCGGAGCAGAGAAAATGCAGCATCATGTTTTTCCTAAAATTAAAGTAGAAGTCTGGTTCACCTTCTTACCCTCTCTTGGGGATTTGTTTGTTTGTTTTCCCCTTGTGAAATCACTGCCTGGGTTCTTTTTCCCCTCAAGGATTTTCAACACCACTAATTGCTGGAAATACCAAAATGCCAGGGGTTCCGGGGCATTTCTGGCATTTTAGGGCCAGCTCAAGACCAGGAAATACTTCAACTTTGGTAAAGGGACCTGATCTCTCAAGGTTTCCAGACCAGAGAGTTTGACTATCCCAGCCCTTACCAGACTTTCTGAGGACAAAGCTGCCTGCCCCTCTTTGTCTCCTGACTGACTTCTCTCAAGGCAGATTCAGACAGATTGGCATCGGCCCTTTTCTAGATTCCCTTGAGCAGCAGTCATTGTGTGGTCTGTGGTGTTTGATTTTGCGTGTGGGTATGTACTTATAGGTGGGTGTCTGAGCATGTGTGTGTGTGTGTGCACACTGAGTGTAGACTCTGGGAATCTTCCAAATGAGAAACTCACTAGATTTACATTTATGACCCTAGTGGGGAATTCAAAAAGTGAAAGTCAATAGCACAACCCTGGGCTTCTACTGACAGCCCCAAGTATCAGTGGTTTGAGAACTCCTCTCCGACTCTCCAGTGTCTTTTTCCAGCTCCTTCTAGAGAGAACCAGAAAGGCTCAGGCTCATTCCTTGGGTGAAATGTGCCAGGCCCAGGAAAAACTCAGTCCTGACATCTGTCCTCAGAGCAAGCCCTTAGCAGGGACCAGCCCCAGAGAACCCAGGGTGTATATGCTCCCAGCCTGTCTGTATGTTTCCCCTGGCTCTGTGCCCTCACCTGCCAGGGGATAAAGGTACCCACTCCTTAATAAGCTGTACGGTTACCAGCTGGGATCAATTTTTTTTTTCAATCCAGATGTCATCTGCCTTCTGAGTCTGTCTATTTAAGGATTCCACACCAGCCCTTCGAGGACTTGAACTCCAGGCTTCATCAGGGTCCCCTAGGAGATTATTTATTTATTTGACAGAGAGTGTAAGTGGGGAGAAGGATGATAGGGGCAGAGGGAGAGAGACAATCTTAGGCAGGCATCATGCTCAGCATAGAGCCCGACATGGGGCTCAATCTTAAAACACCGAGATCATGACCTGAGCTGAAATCAAGAGTCTGATGCTTGGGGTGCCTGGGTGGCTCAGAGGGTTAAGCCTTTGCCTTCGGCTCAGGTCATGATCTCAGGGTCCTGGGATCGGGCCCCTCATCAGGCTCTCTGCTTCCCCCTCTCTCTCTGCCGGCCTCTCTGCCTACTTGTGATGTCTCTCTCTCTGTCAAATAAATAAATAAAATCTTAAAAAAAAAAAAAAGAGTCTGATGCTTAACTGAGCCACCCAGGTGCTCCTCCTACTGGATTTTAGCTCAGAGTCCCCTCACTGGCTCCTCCTGCCTTGAACCAGCCTTTTGGACTCTGAACCCCACCCTTGACTGCAGCTGCTGGGATGGGATTTTGGTCGCTTGAGTGGGGTTCAGAGAAAGCAGGTATCCCTTCTCCAATGTGAGGAATAGCCGTTCTCATTGTTTTGCTGCTGCCGCCACAGGCAGCGCCACGCTTTGGAGACCTTTTTGTCCTGGTAACAGCTGCTCCCAGAGACCTTCCCACCCTGGGAAGCTCTCTGGGAAGCAGACCTTCCCAGAGCGCCCTGTATGAGGACTAGCTACCTCATTGTCACCTGCCCTCAGCAGGGAAGTAGACGTTGGAGTAGTAGCTGCGGCCCACTGACTGTGATTTTTCTGGCTACTTCTGCTGCTGCCACTCTTGAAAGCCCCTCTCTGTTGGGGACTGGGACATAAATCCCTGGGAAACTCCCAGATACCGCGCCTCAGGGCCCACCAGCTGGAGGTCGTCTGTGCAGCTCTACTGAAGAGCTGAGTTGGCAGGCCACCTGCATAGTTCTCTCCACTCTGGCATCTTCTCCGCTCTTCTCTCGGCCTCTCCCAGGTCTCACGTGGTGGAGTTTCATTTCCACGCACTGAGAGAGCTAGCACTCAAGTCCTTTCGAAAGGGCTCAGCTCAGTGTGATGGACACAATAGTCCCAAGCCTTCCATTTGGTATAGTGTGTCTAACCCAACCCACCTCGAATAAGATAAGGGGCCTTACGCCTAAGATTCTCCTTAATAAGAGCTGCTACTTAAGCTTTCCAGAATTATTGCTGCTTCCTTGCTAGGCTGCGTGTCCTCATTTAGCCTCCCTACTGCCCTAGCTGGGGTGTATCTGCAAACAACCTTGGGGGCCTGTGGACCTGAGCTTTCCCACTCTCCTCCAGAGGGTGGCCAGGCTCAGACCCGTGCTCCAGGGTTGATAGCAGGGATTACCAAATGTTCAGGCACACAGACTCTCCTCTTGTATATTACTTTATTTCATTTCAAGAGATACCAATATGATAGCTTTGGAGTGGGGCGGGGCATCTGATAATTTGCAGGCCACTTCTCTTCCCTGGTGGTTCTGAGGCAGGTAACTCACAGACGTCCTTTTGAGAAAGGATGCTTCAGGGTCTTTGGATTACACCCTTATTTTTTTTTTTAAAGTAAATAGCAGGTAGTAGTTTTAAATATCAAAATAATAAGTAGTGATTGTATTGTGAGTTTCTGAGTTAACTGAGATTTTTGAGAAATCTGAAACTTTTCTTTTGGCTGGATGATCTGATGATTTCTTGTCTTCCCTGTGCTCAGATCTCTGAGTCACGGGAACCTAGAGAGCAGGAGACCAAGAAGGTATTAAGTGCTTAAAACCTAACTGTACAATGAATTTAATTGCTGTTCCCATATCATACAAAAATGATAGAGAATCTTTTTTCTGGTATGTTTGGGGTGGTCTGTGTGGGGTGTATAAAACAGATACTTTGGGAGTCCCCAAAGAGATGCTATCAAAGAGAGGGACAGTTACCTTCTAGGATCACCAAAACTACAGTGAAGAACCAACTGGCAGAGACATGCCATTGGTATTAAGACACTGTGGACAGCACCATGTTGAGTGTTGGCAAGGATGCGGAGAAGTCCGAACCCTCTTACATCTCTAGTGGGAATATAAAATGGTGAAGGTACTATGGCAAAAATGGTTTGGCAGGTCCTCAAAATGTTAATCACAGAGTTACATATAATGTGGCAATTCTGCATCTAGTTATCTACCCAAGATAAATGAAAAGACACGCTTGCACAAAGCCTTATTTTTATGTGGGTGTTTATACCAGTATTATTTATAATAGCCCCAAAATGGAAACAACCCATATGCACCTTAGGTGAGGAAGGGAGAGACAAAATGTGATACACCATGGCATATTATTCAGCAAAAAAGGGAACGAAGTGCTGATACATGTTACAATATGGTAAGCCGTAAAAACATCGGGCTCTTCACGGAAGCCTTACATTAGACCATGCATTGAATGGCAGCTCTGGTGAGACAGAGATCCGTAGAATAGACTAGTGATTGCTTGGGGTTGGAGAGTGCTAGTTCATGGGTATGAGGTTTCTTTTGGGAATGATGAGAATCTTCTAGCATTAGATTACGGTGATGGTTGCACGACTTTGAACATACTAAAAACAATTGCACTTTAAATTGGTGCATTTTATGATGTGCAAATTATATCTCAAAAAGTTGTTTGTTTGTTTTTTTTTTTAAAGAAGACACTCTGGACAAAAAATATAGTCATATCAGTCATGAGCCCATAATAAAAAATCACAAGGACAGACCTTCCAAATTTGAAATATTGGTGTAGGTAGAACTGTGTCCCTTGGTCCAGGGTTTTTATTTGATTGAAGATTCTGCCCAGCAATGCTGTGTTCACAGCTGGTCTCAGAGAGTAAGTTATCTGGTGACATGCATCCTGAACCAACAGGCTCAATGTCCCCAAGTGGTTGAAATTTTGCGCCCCAGAGGGTAAGCCTCCACTGCAGCTCAACGACACTCTTGAGAGCAGAATTTCAGCAGTCCCGTGCTGAGCTCAAAGTGTTTTGCCTCTGACCCGTTAGCTAAATCTGGCCCAGGCAACAAGCCATGATCCAAAGATGATCCTTGTGAAAACTATGTTACTTGTATAAAAACCTTTCCATTTTGAAAAATTGCTCCAGGTGCACCTGTGTTTGTAACTTTATTTGGTCCATTTGGCTGGAAAATGGATGGAATTTTTCAACCTGACCATTTTATAGTCTGAAAGATAAACTTTTTTTTTTTTGGTTCTGCTTCAAATATTCCACTTGTTGTTAACATTCTGCCAATGAAAATTGAGCTCTACCCTTAGAATTACTTACACTGTCTTCTGTAATTCACTCTGCGTCTAGTTATCTACCCAAGATAAATGAAAAGACACGCTATTGACCTAACCTTAGAAATGGAAACTCAAATTTGGCACCTTCAAACTCTGGAGTTGTAACACCTTCTTTTTCTTTTCCTCCTCCTCCTCTTCCTTCTCCTTCTCTTCCTCCTCCTCCTTCTTCTTCTCCTCTTTCTTCTTATTCTTCTGTTATTACTATTATTATTATTATTTTATTTGCTTGATCTTATGAAATTTCCCTACTCCTCAGCAGAGAACTTGGATATGAGTCCGGATTGTAAGCACTAAATTGTGTGTTCCATTGAGCAAATACTAATTAAAAGTTGAATAGTGCTGGACAGCACTTTAGGGAACCCTCGGTTTACCCTTTCATTCTACGGATCAGGGAAGATCTCCTTTGGACAGTTGTGACCATGTCAGAAAGCTAGTTATTTCAGGCCTTGGTTGATTCATCTTTAAAATAGAATGTTTATGCAATCTGTGCCCTCTACAATACCCACCACCTGGTGCCCCCAACCTCCCACCCCCCACTGGGTGTGGTGCAAAAATAATGAATACTGTTATGCTGAAAAAAATAAAAAATTAAAATAGAATGTTTAATGTTTTCCCTTCATTACTACTGTTGCTTCATTCACAGAATTATAAGGATAGAGTAAGGTCATCTATGTTGATGTGTTTTTGAAAAAACACATTAGAAGAGCTAAATAAATAGTATTTTTAATAAACACATGCAAACTCAGTTTTATTCTGAGAAGGTTTTTATCTCTACTGAGAGAGTTTGAGACCCTCGGTGGGGTCACAATGCTAGAGTGAGAATTTAACTGCTCCCATCTGATGAACATCCTCTCATGTGAATAGAAGAGTTAAATCAGTGTCTCATGTCTGGGAGGAAAACTGTATTTAATAAACTGTGTTTCCACATGTCTTTTAGTAGTCGTCAGCTTTGTAATTTTTCACTGAGATTAGTTTGTAGAAATTGGAGCAATGAGAAAAGCTTTACACGGTTTCCTATGTAAGAAGACGACTTGGGGTGAAACTGTTCCCAGCATGTCGCCAGGGTAAGAGTTGATTTAGAGTAACCACAGGAAAGGGTTTGAGACAAAGCAAAGAGTTGGTTCCAGAAAATAATATTAGAAAATTTAAAATCAGTGTAACCTGTTGATCTGGATATGAGAAGGTGGGGTAATTTAGATGTTCATGGTTTTAATTTGAATTGAGGGAATGTTTCTGAGGAACTATATTATGTTATGAAAGCAATGACAGATTTCCAAGCCAGTACAGTCACGTACAATTGTGTCAAACATTCCCATAACTAAGTGGGGTGATAAGTTTTAGGAGAGAAATCAGTCTGAGGAGCTATAGAAATACAATAAGAAACTCCCCTGGAAAATATGTGGAAAAAACTCGAATGACACTAAGACTTCACAGGAATATGCACACCTCTTAATACAGTCTTAAAAAAAATAATGAGATGTTTTGTCATGCTCAATGAAGCTAGTTCTTCATAGAGAACCAAGGAAGAACAAATTACAACTTTTCTTCCAGCTAAGAGAGAGAAATTTGTCTTGGTAGGTTTTCTGCAAAGTTGAGTGAGGTTCAGAATTAGATGATTATCTTTATGCCAAAACCCACAGCTGAAGATGTTTTCTGTACAGTTCAAGTGGAGAAAAAATTTGGAGGTGACAGCCCAACCCATGCTCCCTATCTCTCAGAACCTCTCCTGCTACCGTCATAGGGACGGGACCCTATGGCATATCTTCATTGTGTAAACTCTCCCTCATTGTCGAAGCTGATTGGATGAATGGAGGACACCCAACCCAGGTTGAACCAAGCCAATCTCTTTTCCCAGAACACAGGATTAGGATTCTAAGATGCTGGCCAGATTCAGCTGAATGTTTGGGCCAGGCTCTGATGTGAAATTGGGTGTCAGGCAGAACCACAAAGACCAGTCTGCAAAAAGGGAAACATAGAATGCTGCACATATGCACATAGAAGCGGAAACGAGACCACGTGGTCCCAGAGAGGTAGAGGAACTGACTTTAGGTCTGATAGCTCTACAGTTTCTGGTCTAATACCTTCTAAGGCTATACTTTTCTCCGTTATTATAAAATATCCTTCTGGATCCTGAAAATAATTTATCTTGGGTATTTTTTAGAAAACCTTAAACTATAACACATTTTTAAAATGTCATATGAATATCATTCACATTATTACATACAAATGCCACTTTAGCCAGAAAAGACACAGTTCTTAAATTCCAGCATAGTAGGGACTCACTAAATATTTGTTTTTGAATGAATGAAACTTTCCTTGACAGGTATTTACTGAGCCCTGTTCTAGTATTGAGATGAGCCACGGATTAACCCCGTGTTTCCAAAAGTAATGATTAATGCTCTTGGAAGATTGTTGTACCTTTCATCGAAAATATAAATGAAACATTTTTGTGGATTTGCTAGAACACATGGCCTACATATGCCATGCAGTTATATTTGCATTATTTCCATATAAGAAATTTATTGTCTCATAATAGCAATTAGGGGAAGAAAAATGATGTTGGGCCTTTGAAGATGTAGTTTATGGAAAGAACCAGCAGTTGAATTTTCTATGTGGGAAAGATTTCATTTAGAATTTATTTATTCCCAATACTGAGATGCTCTGTAGATACCTGAATGTAAGGTTAAAATTATTTTCCTTCATTTTAGAGTTAGACCTGGAATCAAATGAATGTCTCATGTCTGGGAGAGAAATTTGCTGCTTGTCTAAATTGCATGACATCGTTTCCAGAATTACCTTAAAATTATTTGTGACCATCATCTCAGCTGCCCAGGAGAAGAAAAAGTTGTTCTCTACTGGATCCCTTTACATTAATGAGTCACCCCACCTGAGGTTGATTCACAGGGGTCCTTAGGGACACAGGTGGGGTTCATTAACCCCAGCTGGCCTTCAGACTGTTAGAAACCAGTCATTTGATGGGATAGATGGTGGCTTCTGGTTATTACCACATTAGGTACACAGCCTTTTGGCCTAGAAATTTTCTGAAAGTTAATATGACAAGATATTTCCTGAAATACTCAACTGTTGCTGCCCATTTTAGGCCCCAAATTGATAATAAAATAATTACTATTCTGTGATTTTAAAAGGATAGGTGCTATATATTTTCTAAAGCTATATACCATTTGAGGGCTTTCTTTTGCCTACATTTACATAATAAATTGCGATTTTTGAGAACTACCATAATTTTAAAAATTGCGACTTTTATTGGCAATATTATTTCTTCTAAATAAAGTTTAAATAATCAAAATAATGAGAGAGTAACTTAAAGATGTGAAGGAAAACCACGAAGACAGTTTATTTATTTATTTATTTTTTCCCAACATGCAGAATCAAATTCTTATTTAGTTCAGGGAAATAGATGGGTCTGTATTTACTACCGGTCATGGCAACAAAGATGTTTATGGGAAAGCAAAGGGGATTTATCCTCCTCGTCTTTCAAAAAGTCCAGAAGTAAGTGGTTTAGTGGCATTGGCTCAGTGGCTTATGGATACCAAGGCCACAGTATCTGGGAAGGTCTGGGAGGAAAGAGAAGTAAATGGTGCCAGCCTGCGAGGTCTGTCCTTTAAGCCCCGCCTACAAGTCTCCTGCTCTTATCTGGTGGCCTAGAGCTCTGTCTGGGAAGATCTCACACCTGTCAACAAAATAATGATTTGTGAAGAACAGGGGCAGTGACTAGCAAGTCTGCCCCACTATCACCTCCAGGTAAAGATGAGGGGTAGTAGCCTAAACATCCCTAGAAATTAACACCTCGCTACTGATCTATGTCTCGGGTGTATTGCCCTAAATGTATCTAAAACTTGTTTGAATCTATTTCTGTTTTCAGCCATTCTACTTAATGTCACAATCAAACTCAGAAGTAGTTGTTTCCAAGTTAGTATTTTTCAGGGGGAAGATAAGAGCACAGTGGTCAGACAGTTATGAAACTTAATTATTTTGGGGTCCGTGCTCACTTCCTAAAGAACAACATGGGGTCATTAATACTTGGAAAGACTTCCCTGTCTTCTCCACTCCTCATCCCTCCACACACATACCTGTGTTCAAACCTTTCATAGAAAGCAAATTCCATCCCCCCACTATGAACCAGACTCTGTCCTTGAGGTCCATGGTGTTCCAAGGTCTGGCTCTTCCCAGAGGTTCAGTATATACAACAATTTGTGATTGAGCTGAAGTTGGAATTTAAATCCTGTATGTATACCAGACTGGATTCGTTTTCAGTATTTTTCAAAGTTTGGTTCAGTGACCACCTGCATTCAAAGGACAAGTTCCTAGACCCCTAGGACACATTTGAAACTGAATCTCTGAGGGAGAGCTGAGGAAAAGTACTGGGGTGCTGCAGGGTCCGGGAGGGTGGGGCGATCCGTTTCCCCTCTCCTGCTGCTGAATGGGATGACTTTCCCTTAAATATAGTTTGTTTGTCATAGATGAAGTAGAGGCTTTCTTTTGTGAAAGGGACAAACCAAGTCTGTAAGAATCTGAATGTGAAGTTTGTATGTGAGCGAGGGGTGCCTGTGTGTGCACGAGCCTGTTTTCTTCAGCACACATGAGGCTTCTGGGTGCTTGTGCAGGGAGGACGCGTATGTAAAGGAACTCCTGGTCACAATTTCCCAATTCCCGCTTAGGACCCTAAACTTTTATTTCTCTGTGAAAGGCTATAGCCTGTCGTGGGTTGGCACTCACAATTATTTGTTGGAGGTGAGTCTTCACAGTGCTTCCTATGTTGTGGACATTGTTCTAAGGACTTTTTTCTGTAATACCTCATTTAATTCATAGCACAACCCTTTGAGACAGGCACTGTTGTTATTCCAATGGAGCTAAACTGAAACACCAAGGGATGAAAGGTCTTGCCCAAGGTCTATACTTATAGGTAATGGAGCTGGGGTTTAAACTCAGGCTCTGAATAAAATTAATGATGGACATTGAACTTAAAAATATTAGGATCAATAGGAAGGAAGGAAGGAAGGAAGGAAGGAAGGAAGGAAATGGAAGGAAGAAAGAAAGGAAAGAAAAAGAAGGAAAGGAAACCAAAAAAGGAAGGAAGGAAGAAAAGAAATTACTAGCAAATCTAGAAATCCATGATAGTCCTAGAATGTGTCTCTCAAGACTGTCAGGAGATGGTTACAGTAGACACTACAGATACAAAGATGAAAAAATGGGGGGAGACAGACAAGTTAACGGGGTAATTGCAAAATTGACATGCACGACACAAGAGAGCGAGTAAGTGGCCCATGCACTGGAAGCCCTTGCAAGGCCAGAGGAAGGAATGGGAGAGGCAGCTGGGGTGGGACTGTGGGGAGAGTTGAGGCTGGAAGTTGATGAAGGAAGTTGTTTGCCTGGATGAGGACACATATGGAGCATCAGAGAGTGAGCCAGAGCAGAGATGGGTTTTGCTCCGGGCTTTTAGAGGGCATAGGGAACAAAATCAGAAAATGCATGAACTCAGGAGCATGCATTCATCTAATACCAGTCATTCTTATGGCCATTCATTAAGGCCAATAGTTGTTGAGCATCTATCTGTGATATGCCAGGGACAGAACTCTAGTTATATGTGAACTATGTCACCTCATCCTTGCTACGGTCCTGTGAGGTTGTTAGTACTCCCATTTTATGAATCTGAAAAAAAAAAATGACAGAACAATTGACTTAGCCATTTGTAGGAAAAACCAGATAGTTCATAATGTTGAACCTCAAACTAACAGAAAGGAAATGTCCAGAAGTTTATTATGAGGAAACATAGATAGCATACCAAATCTGATGAGGTCATCCTTTGAACACAATTCACTGTCTTTTCTCTTTCATGTACGCATTTGTCAGTGCATTCTACTGAGTGTCAATTTCACGAGTGTTTCATATTTCAAACAATTCTGAGCACTTCTCTAAAACTGAATATTTCATATATGAATGGGATGACTTTTCCTTAAATATAGTTTGTTTGTCATAGATGAAGTAGAAGCTTTCTTTTGTGAAAGGGACAAACCAAGTCTGTATGAATCTGAATGTGAAATTTGTATGTGGGCGAGGGGTGCCTGTGTGTGCACCAGCCATGTTTTCTTCAGCACTCATGAGGCTTCTGGGTGTTTGTGCAGGGAGGACGCATATGTAAAGGTACTCCTGGTCGCAATTTCCCAATTCCCGCTTAGGACCCTAAACTTTTATTTCTCTGTGAAATGCTGTAGACATAAAATTGAATAATTTGGGGAGGAAAAAAGAGATCTTTATCTTTTATAAAATCCTTGAAATTCATTATATGTTCAATGCTAGCAGAAATAAGACATTACCCCCAATACAGTGAACTTTAAAAGCCTTCAGAAAAATACAAATTGCCATAAACTTCAGAAGAAATTATTAGAAACAAGTTTTAATTGAACAGATAATTTAGGGAATTACTAAATTGATGAATGGCTTTTACAGAAATTAATTACAGAAATTGATTTCTGGAGAATTGACCTAGAATTCTTTCTACATGTATCATTTAGAATCAAGTGGGATAGCCTACAAAAGAAAACATAAGTGACTATGGCTTAAGATACAGGTTTATTTTTCTCTTTTGTAAAAGAAGTAGGTCTGCAATCCAAACTGTTGTGGATGCTTGTAAGATCATCAGTGTTGCAGATTCCTTTTATTCTTCTTCTTAATCATCCTTAGGGCTTTCCTTCCATCCTCAGAGTTACTTCATGGTCTAAGATGGCTGCTAAGGCTCCAGCCATCACTTCTAGGGCTTGGACAGGAAGAAGGAAAAGGGGAGAGGGGAGCAAAGAACAAAAGGACATATACTAGCTGCCCATTCTTCTTTTAAGGAGTTTCCCTAAAGTCCCACCACTGACAAGTGCCACTTACATCTCAGAGGTCACTCCTAATTACAAGGGCAGCTGAGAAATACAATCTTTCAGCTGGTCACACCATTTCCTCAATAAAATTAGGGTTAGTTTGGCAACAAAGAAAGTGATCATGATGGACGTCTTAGCCACACTACACCAAAATCCTGAATTGTTTCTGTACATCAGGGCCCACATTTTAAGGAAGGAAAGAAACCTAATGCCATCCTTTGGGAACTTACAAAAAGGATGAGTTCTCAGGTCACTGGCTTAAAAAAAGGACATTGACACCCCAGCAGGCAGCTATTAATCTAAAGCCACAGGAACATTCCAACTTGGGGTGAGTAGTGAAAAACTGGCTCAGAGATCTCTTTGACCTTTATGCTCATGTCTGCCTGAGAATCACCAGACTTAACCCAATCCCAAATGATAGGATAAAAGGCGACAGAAGAGAGGGCAGAAGAAAGGAGATTACTATTATCCCCCAAACTTTCAGGGATGACCATGAAAAGATGTGTTTTTTCCCCATCAGATTTACTGAGGTGTAGACCAGATACGGAATTACTTGTTATGCAGTGTAAATGGTTACCTTAAGCTACAGCATAAACTGTTGGATCCTTTGAGCTCTTGGTTGAGTTGGTCGTGCTTCGGGACAAGGATGTGGGTTTTTTCACATAAAGCCTTTACTGCTTCAGCGCGGGAAGTGCCGTGAGTGGACAGTGCTCAGCGCAAAGGATAAGCTTCCTGCCTGATGTGTTGTTCATCTAGAACAACATCATGCTACTGGCCCATCCTGGGTGAGGCATGGGATTTGTGTGACATCTCCTGTAGTGGTGTAGAGTTTCCACTCCAGTATTTGTGTTCCTATTCAAGTTTGACATTGACTTGGGCTCTGCCATAGCTCTGAGCATTCTGAACACAGGTAAACTGAATGTGTGATAGACAGTCCACCGAAGACAGGCCCCTGCTGTCTGTGACATGTAGGGACTTTACAGAGATAAGACACACCAAATAAATCAAAACCATTGACAATTGCCTACCTTCTTCCAAAAGTCTCTGGATTATACACGCTCTACCAGTTCTACTTCCTTCCTCTTGCTTCCTCCTCTTTCTTTCTACCTGGAGCCTCCTGTTATTCTAATCTTTGCTCCAAAGTCACCGAAAGTTTCTGGAGCACCTTGAACTTGCCCTATGCCAGGCCCAACTTTCCTATGATGTATTGTGTTCTATGAGTCATAAAGAATTTTTATCTTTTTTTGGTTTACCCCCAATTCTACTGAAAGTACCTATGTTTGAAGGAAAAAAGGTAAATACTTGGAAAGGTAGCTGGGGGAGAAAATACTGTGACAAGGGGGTCATGAGGAAGACAAAGCTGGGGGCCCAGCGGCTGGAGTGGGAAGAGTCAGGAGCCTGTGAGGCCGTAGTCAACAAGTCCACAGGGCAGGTTTGAGGACAGCCTTGTGTGATGGCCCCTGCATGTCAACCATGGACCTGCCTCCCAAGGACTAGAAGCTGCCACATACATCACCTGCCTCCCAAAACAAACTTCCGGCATTGACACGGCTATTGAAGGGCTTATAATTGGGTCAGGACTCGAATTTGGGGCTACAAGTTTGGAGGTTGTTATGGTGGAGATGGTGGAGAGAGTGGAAAGCCATTCAACCACTTCTCCTGAAGACGGAGGACAGCCCTTGTGAAGTAAAAATGTAACTCGAGCTACATATGTAATTTACTTTATCTCATGAACACGTGAAAAAATTAAAAAGATAAAATTCATTTTAATAATATATTTTATTGAATGCTATACAGTTGACCCTTATATATAAAAAATATATCTTATTGAATGCTATATAGTTCCTACCATGGAGGTTAGGAACACTTACCTACCCACACCCCCATACAGTCAAAAATCCACATACAACATTTGAGTTCCCACAAAACTTAACTGCTAATAGCCTTCTGCTGCCTGGAAGCCATACCAGTAACACAAACAGTTGATGCACACGTCTTATATGTTACATGTATTTTATACTGCGTTCTTACAACTAGGGAAGCTAGAGAAAAGAAAATTGTATCAAGAATATCATGGAGCAAAAAAAATATGAGGAAGGGAAAATATGTTTACAGTCCTGTACTGTATTTACCAAAACAAATCTGCATGTAAGTGACCCACCCAGTTCAAACCGGTGGTGTTCAAACCTGTGTCACTGTGCATCCCAAATATTACAATTTTAAAATGTAATCAAATATAAAAATATTACTACTTGGCGATCTGTTTTCTCTTTGTACAAAAGTCTTCACAATCTGATGTGTATTTTGTACTTTCAGCACATTGCAATTCAGACCTGCTTCAGTTCAGGTGCTCAGTAGCGACATGTGCTAATGGCCGCGATATTGATCAGCACATTTCTAGGAATATCCTTTACTTCAATATATGACACCTACTTTCATCTGTCTTCCTGATGTCTCCCCCGCCCCACCTCTCAGATCATTCTAAAATCTCTCCTTCCTTTCTGCTTGCCCCACTTTCCCCCAATTTCTTTTCCAATATTTTCTCTCTCTCTCTCCTTTTCTTTTGTGTAACAATGACCTGTGTAAGTCACTTCTGGAATCATGAGAAATGAGAAGAGTGGATCAGAAAGAAAGGGACAAAGGAAGCTTAATTTTATGGTATAGTAGAAGGAATCTGGAACAAATGTTATGTGGTTCTAGCTCAAACCATACTACATCAAGCTCCAGGAAGAAATAATATTTGTAGGTGAATTGTGTATGCACAGGAGTTTGTTTAATTAATTTCATTCATAGTGAAAAATAAATACTAACTCTCCTCTATGACTTAATTACTTGATGCCCATGTATTGTTACATTTTCCAATAGAAACCATATGGGATGTTTCAGTTGCATAGAATCTATTTAATTGCTCAATTCCTGTGAGTTAGCATCCATGCCCATGCAGAATATGTAGGGAACATTTTAGATACTATATTTCTCTTTTCTACTTGAAGCCTCCCAACCCATATCCATATTTCTTAGCAAACAGGAAGAGAACATATCCTTTTCCTTCCTCCTCTTTGATATTTGAAGACAGTTGAGCAGAACGTAGGGGATCCTATAATGTGGTGGTTGGCTCTGAACTGTGAGATGTAAGTTTTGCTGGGGCTGAAAGCTGTTTTTCAAAATCTTGAATGTATAGGAAGTCTAGCTTGGGTTCCCAAAGACATTAACTTTCCCCCAATTTTCTACTTTTGATGTGGTCCTCCAGTACTCACTATTGTTAAATCCATCAAAGATTATTTTTGGTTGATTCTGTATTTTTTTTTTAATTATCCCAACTCTCCCCTCTTGTTGAAATAAATGCATGATGGCTATAAAGATCCTTTCCAGAATTTGGATTTGGAAACCTATTGAGATGCTGCCTCAAAGTCCTGATCCATTGAATTAAAATAAGTCGAACCATTGTTCTGCTTCTTAAATAGAATCAATTGGTTGGGTGAGTGTTTTGATTGCTCATTCCTACATTTAGATATAATTTTGGCTAGATGTTACTCTCTTTTTGCTTTAGTCTCACTGGCTATGCTGAACCAAAGCTTGTGTTGTTTTCTGTCTAGCTTATCCACCACCCACTTCATTTGACCTTATAAACATGTTTAAATAGATTTCTCGGATAATGACCATTTTAGCTGGCAACTTCCCGTTTAGATATTATAGCAGGCAGAGTGCAAATTAGAGGGCAGAGCAAAAGCACTAAGAATCATGAGACCCTGGATAAATATAGTAGAACTGCTCAGCCTCGGTTGGACAAGGCTGGGTTCTGATCCCAGTTTACCCACTGACTCAGTGAGTGACTGGGTAGGCCGAGTACAACAATCATTGGTTTCATCCACCGGTGACTAAGTCATGTTGATCTCGATAATGGGGGCCAAAGAAAGAGTTTACTGTCACAAAGACACCTCGTTTCACTATTCCCTGGACTTGCCTCTCAGTTCATGCTGAGAAAAACAAAGACATCCTTTATGCACTAGAGAGGGGAAACAGGCTGATCACCAGCTGACCTTATCAGCAATAAGAAAAATCTTTCTAAAGGTTAGCAGATGGGCAAATAGGAAGAGCCAGTCAACCTGGTATTAAAAGGGGGCCTTCAAAAGGTGGCTTTGTTCAATTTTGTGTTCTCTTGGTATAATGTGCTTTTTATTGCTCTTTGATTTCAGTAAAAACCCAGGTCCACAAATGACTCAGACTTTCAGTAAAAAGCCTGAGGTTCTGCTCAGCACCCAGCCCCAAATTTTGCATACACTACCTGCCCAGTGGGTGTTGAGAGAGTGAATGAACGAAGAGCTGAAGCATTAGGTTTGACTAAATTGTAAATGGCCTTGACAGCAGCAGCATTACTTGTTGTGATTTTCCAAGTGTCAGAGTTCTCAGCTCTGAGCTTCTTCAAGTCTTCCTTTATGGGATTTCCAGAGTAAGGGTTGACTTAGGAAGCACTTTCCGTTACTGTCTAGCCATCTGATGGGTCTTTTCCATCCAGTTATTTGCAAGGGATCATATTTTTGGACTAGAAGAGAAATATTTGGGATCAATTTTTGTCAGTCCTTGTTAAATAAACTGAGCATATACCCTTCCTCATCCCACAGAAATATATTTCCATATTCTCTGAGTTGGAACAAAGGAATGAGAAAGTATAATATATAAAACTATGTAGCGGGGTGGCTGGGTGGCTCAGTGAGTTAAGCCTCTGCCTTCGGCTCAGGTCATGATCTCAGGGTCCTGGGATCGAGCCCCACATCGGGCTCTCTGCTTGGCGGGGAGTCTGCTTCTCCCTCTCTCTCTGCCTGCCTCTCTGCCTACTTGTGATCCTATTCTCTCTGTCAAATAAATAAATAAAATCTTAAAAAAACTATAAGCAATTTAATGAACAACTGGATTTTTTTTTCCTAAATGCATACAAACAAATCTATGTATTAGAAGAAAAATCAACTTTTAAAATAAATGACAAAAAAGTTAACCAATTCATATTTTTCCTTTGGAGAGAGAAGCAGCAACTTCAAATGGATGAATGATACTTCTATTGACTAGTTAATAAACTATTTAGTTATTTTACACTTCTTTTTTAAACCCCAAATACCTTTATGTCCTCATAAAAATTGCCTGAGGCAAGTGGTATAGATGTAAGACTCTGCTTGAGGGGAGGTGGTTTCTGAGCATTGCCGGGGATCTTGCAGTTCATTTGTAAAATTAATATATGTGTGGGTGTATATCTATGTGTATGGGTATATATCTGTGTGTGGGTGTATATTCGTGTGTGTGTGTGTGTGTGTGTACATCCATGCGTGTGGGTGTAAATATAAAATGTATAACCTCAGGCAGATTCTGAATGTTCATTAAATGGTAGGAGTTCAGACAGTGGTGCTACTACCTCCCTGTATCAAGAAGCCTTTTTGAAGGAAGGTGTGTTTATGAGTTTAATGGGTTAGTGATGCTAAAGCAAGTAGAGAGAATTGGTGTTGGTGGATCAGGGACACAGAGAAAGGAGCAAAACCAAATGCCAGTACGTCTAATGGTTTTCAAGATTCCTTTGTTCAAATCAGTTTCCAAGTACAGACACTGTAAGTTAGACTTTGTATGTACCGATTATATTGGGTTTGGGTCTTGTTATGACTGTCACAAAAACCAGATTCTGATAGTTTCCTGAGATAGGCATGGACAACTTTAGAACAGATTTCAGCTAAAGAATGCAGCATCTCTGACCAGGGGAGTAGGGGATGTTGCCTGCTCTACTCAGATCCTCTCTGATCCATTTCTCCATTTTGATGTTCTTGTCTCAGGCTTCTGTGTGTTTTGTTTATGGATTCACACTTGTGATTCTCTCAGAAGACTGCTCCTTTGTTTGCCTGAATCCTGAAAGTCAGAGCACCTAAGGGTTTATATCTCCCTGTGGAGCCCTTGGCCAATGACTGACTGGCAAAAGAGAATGAAAGCCCAGGCCTATTGCCTCAATTTGGGATAAACTTGGAGGTTTAATCCACACTGCTGAGTTCTCCTGAAAGATCAGACACAAATACCTTTTGTGAAATTTTCCCTAAAATCACAGCTCTACTTGGCTTTTTCCCCTTCCTGTCCACCATCCCTCGTCCTCTACCTCCTTATAAAACAAATCTTCAGAATCAGCATCTGGGAGAATTGCCTGAAAATAAAGAAATGTGTCAATCTTCCAATGTGGGTAAAAGATCTGTAAAAGAAAGCCAAGAGGGAGGGGCAATGATGCAGCTGAACCAGAAGTGAATCTCTTACTATTTTCCAGCATAGGAAGACTCTATTGTGAATCCTTTCTTCTTTCAGTTCAAAAACAATGGAAGTTTGGAGATGGTAAACTCTGATAACTGTTCTCTGAACAGAAGAAGCACAAGCCTTTCCCTCCATCCTCGATATCCCCAGTACAATCTGTGTTCATAATCTGCAATTTGGAAACGATGATGACCAAAAGCATAATCATAGTCAAAGCCCTGTCTCACTGCTCCGTACCCACAAACCCTCTTGCTCATCCCAGTGATGTTTACCGGGAGGCAACTTGCCAGAAAGGAAATCGGCTGTGGGGGCTGCACAGTTCCAGGAGCCAACCCATCAAGAAGGCATTTTTGCCTTTAAGGAGTGGGGGCGAATTAGAACAAAAGTAGTGCCTGTTTGCTTGTGTCATGAGAACAGCACTGTGAGAAATTGCTGCTGAGCAACCAATGACAGTTGGTGAAGCCCAGACTTTGAACGCCAACTAGTTTGCCCATCAGGAAGGATATCCAAGAGATGAACCAACCACCATGACTCTCTTTCCTTCTGTTTGATTTTTTCAGTAGGAGTGCCAATCCGTAATAGGCTGTCCTCATGTGATGATTACTCCATAGCGCATCCCCTGACACTAGTGATGTACAGACTTCCCAAAGTTCAGCTGTTCAAAAGTAATTCCAAGAGCATTTCTGGATATAGGAATGGAACTACTGTGACATATGGACCATATCCAATTATTTTTCTGAAACTGATCAGCTGAATTTTTTAAAAAAGATTTTATTTATTTATTTGACAGACAGAGATCACAAGTAGGCAGAGAGAGAGGAGGAAGCAGTCTCCTCGCTGAGCAGAGAGCCCGATGTGGGACTCAATCCCAGGACCCTGGAATCATGACCTGAGCCAAAGGCAGAGGCTTTAACCCACTGAGCCACCCAGGCATCCCATGATCAGCTGAATTTTTATCTCCTTTGTCCCCTTCTAATTCCTTAAGAAATGTGAATTAATCTGTTCCATTGTCCAATTATCCCAAAGCAAGGAATAATCAATAGTACTTTATACTTAAAAGAGGGGCTTTCAAAATGTGTCACACAGAATAGGATGTTGTGAAGTCTCTGGAAAGTAAGTTTGTATCTCATCAATTTTGACTTATGGAGATGTCAATCCTTTTTTTTTTTTTTTTAGATTTTATTTATTTTTTTGGCAGAGGGATCACAAGTAGAGAGACAAGCAGAAAGAGAGAGGAGGAAGCAGGCTCCCCGCTGAGCAGAGAGTCTGATGCAGGGCTCGATCCCAGGACCCTGGGATCATGACCTGAGCCGAAGGCAGAGGATTTAACCCACTGAGCCACCCAGGTGCCCCTGGAGATGTCAATCTTAATAATTATTATTGTTAGTTAATGACTGAATTCTAGAATATTTTATACAAAAAATGAAAGAAATGTCACCTAGATGTTTTGATTGCCTTGATAAAATTAGGATATGCTATTATTAGTGCCTTTATCCACCACTCCAGGGGAAAGCATATTTTGTTTAAGAAAAGATTATTTTGACACAATTTTGTCATATGATTCTCTGATTCTGCAAAGATGGGGCTTTATAATCACCACTGAAGGGGGTTTATCAATTCTTGATTAGATGAATGAATGAACAAAATATAATATGAATCCATCCTTTATTCATCGTTTTAGTTAGCACCTTTATGCTTTCTCAAATGTTATTTACACTGTGAATTAGTTTTCTAAAATTCTTTTAAAGCAAAGGTAAAGTTCAGTTAAGTCACTATCTTATTGAAAATATGAAATTAATAAAGTCTAACTTTATAGTAGTTGACATCTACAGCATAGATAATCCAGACTTTTATCAGTTCTATATGATATCTGTAGGATGTTGGCGGAAGAGAGGCTGCCTTTCGCACATATCTGTTTTTATCCAGAAGGAAGTCTTCCCAGAATCCCCCAAGCAAGTCCTTATGTAACACTGGCCAAGATTGGATCCATGCTTCTTTCTAAACCAATCACTGACAAGGGAGAAGAAATTATAGTAGTTAAGATTCAACAAGATTTGCTCCCTGAGTCAAGGAAATGGGGCAGACCTGAACTAAAGGAAGAAAGGGGAAGAGAGGATGGTGGCCAAGAAACCAGACTGTCTGTTTCAGGGATCCAGCTTCTCATGTCACTGTTATGGGGAGAGACGTGTTTGAGGGGTGTGATGTGGCCTTTTGTAAGGGTGGTTGATAAGTGAAGATGTGGGGCTTTTAAGGTACGATTGATGGATGAACCTGTTTACCTTCACTTCTCACTAAGGAGTCCTCTGAAAAGTCTTACCTTATTCTTTTGGGTTAAATTATTTTATCCAGAGGACTTGTGCAATTCTGCCAACAAATACTTAGGTCTTTATTTTGTACTTCAAAGGTTCTTGGTGGTAGGTCCAGAGTTCTGGAATTCATGTCCCCAGCTATTTTAACTCTGAGCAGAAGTTCTCAACAAGATTTATGCAAGACCACACTATATATGATGGATTCTAATTGAGGATTTGGAAGTGGGAGGTGTTACAAAATAGCGAAGATGAATTCTTTAGACCTTATCCATATACTTATGTAAAAGGAGATATTGTAATTTTTAATTCAGTATTGAGTCTTTCATCTGGTGTGCACTGGAAGAGCATGTTGGCCAATATCCATTCTATTATTGGTGGTGGTCCACGTTGTACCAGTGAATGAATTGCTTAACTATCATCGCTGCATAAAATGCGGAATTACAAATTTAAAGAATAAAACAAGTAGAGAAAAATAAGTTGTGAAGTCTCTAACTTGAACACTTCTATTCTGGTATGCCCTGTGTTAGATATGGCACCTTCTGGTGATTTTCTGTCTATATTATCTATCTATACTATCTATATTAGGTACTAATATATGATATATATTATATAGATGGATAGATTATAATATACCTATCTATATTAGGCACTAATATATGGAGAAAGAGGAAATTATTGTAGTTCAGAAAACTAAGTGGTATGTTGAGAAGATCCCTTATGAAACATTCTTCTCAACTAGAGTTGATGGTTCAGTACATTCAGAAAACTTTCCAGGAAAAAAATTCACATAAGATGCTATATCAGTTTCCTATTGCTTCTGTAACAGATTACCAAAAATTAAGTGGCTTAAAACAACACAAATTTATTACCTTATGTTTTGGAGGTCAGAAGTATGAAATGGGTTTCATTGGGTTTAAGAAAAGATGTTAGCCGGCTGTATTCCTTCTAGAGGCTCCAGGAAAGAATCTGTTTCCTTGACTTTCCTAGCCTCTAGAGGATGCCTATATTTCTTGGCCTATGGCTCCTTCCATCTTTAAAGTCAGCAATGGCTGGTTGAGTTGCTCTCACACCACATCACTCTGATTCTAACACTTCTGTCTCCTTCTTCCATGATTAAGGGAACCTTGTGATTACAATGGACCTATCCCCAAAATCTAGGATATCTCTCCATCTCAATAGCCTTAACTGAATTACCTCTGAAAATGTGAGGTAATGTCTTCATTCACAGGTTCTGGGAATTAGCATGTGAACATCTTTGGGGAAACAATTATTCAGCCTGCCACAATGGGTTTCCAAATGTCAGTATTCAGATTTTAGTGTTTGATTTTAGAGAATCCATTCTGGCCACCACCTCAAGCATTTTCTTTCTGAAGTTTGTGGCTGAAGGACAGGATTGTTTTGTCTTTGGGAGTCATGGTGGTGTTGAATTAGAAGATGGAAATAACTATGAAACATAGAAACATAGAAAAAGTTGAATGGGCTGGAATCAAGAAATCTTTATCAAAAACTTATTGTGTAGTAGACTTATGCTAAGTGCAACAAAAAAATAGAAGAAAGCACAAACTTTACTTTTAAAGAGCTTCAAACCATAGAGGCAAAACAAATACACAAATAACTAAAGTTTGTACATTCAGCCATCATTTGCTGGGAGGAGTAGACTTCCTTGTGCCCACTAGATAAACTGCTTTGCTTATACCCTAGAAGTTTGTCTTGGAGCATGTGTCTCTTGATCTCAGCGTTGGGAGTTCAAGTCCCACATTGGGCATGGAGCCTACTTTAAAAAATAAATGTAGCAATCATAATCTACTTTCTCATTTTGAAAAGATGTTCTCTCTAGAGTCCTGCATCTCCTGGTTTGTTAGAATGGAATGGGAGAGCAGAAAAGGAGAGAGCAGAGAGAGGGAATTTACATGTATCAGTCATGTACTGCGTGCTGGCGGTTTCACCAGCATCCTTCGTCCCTTCTGGACAATCTGTCGTATTATTCATGCTTTTATAGATATAGAAACTGAGGATCTGAGAGGCTTTTAAAAAATACAGAGAAAACCCCCCAAACCTCCTTCTACCAGGTTATATGGTTAATAAGTGGGAGGCATGAGATTTGAAGCCAGAGCCCTCTGATTTCCAGAATATGTAGTTTTCTATTTCTTCCAACTGCCAACGGGACCTGTGGATATATTTAATTGAAAAATTTATCTCTTTGTATTCCGTTACTTCTAAGAACCTGAAAAAGCGTTTCTTTTCTTTTTTCTCCCCCAGTCCTCATGTAGCATCTGTCCCTTGCAAGAGGTCTGTCTTTTGCTGTTAGAAATATTAGAGTAACGACCAGCTGATTTCCTTAGACGTGGGACTTGCTCTTCTTTAATGACCTAGAGCGTGTTTCTCCTCTGTGCCTTTCAGCTCTTGGTCCCCTCACCTTGCCTCTGGCTTTCACTGCAGTGCATTTAGGGCAATCAACACTTTTATCTTCATATAACAACAACAGCGACAGTGAACTTGTAGGCTAACTGTTTTTGTGCCAAGTGCAGTAGTAAGCTTTGAGGACACTGTGCTGTATTCCTTGGACTCCCTGGGCTTATATTCTTCAGAGTGAAATAATGTAATGCAGGGCTTGTCAAGCGGGGCTATGCCTTTGGCAACTTAGAAACACTTGGCAAGTATATCTTTAATACCTGGGCCCCTCCCAGAGATTCTAATCGGGGTGGAGGTGGGGGGTCTGGGGTGGGTTCTTGGCAAGAGCATTTATTATTATACCCCGACCATTCCAGTAGGTAGTTGGCATTGGTAGCTTTAATTAATTGATAGATTTAATGTGTTGCCCATCAGAGGAATTAGGAAAAGGAAGTTTGGGGCAGTGGCCGAAGGGACATATCCTGAATGTGGAGTTTCAGATGTTGTGGCTTTGGATAAAGAAGGTAGTTTGGGGTTTGGATCTGATAGCCCTTCCCGCCACCCATCAGTTCACACTGGGTAGTGACTTAAAGTGACCTCGGTGGTCAAGTCAGCCTGGCCCCACAGCTCTCTGATTGTAGGGCCCCATGTAAGATGATTGGCGTTAGTTACCGCTATAATTAACTTACCACCGTAAGTGCCACCTGCCTGTCTCTCTCACAGTGACCCTGAGAAGCGGGCCTTCTGATTTTCATTTTACAGATGAACAAACAGGAGGGTGGGTAATAGACCGGAGGCCACACAGCTCGGACATGAGAAAGCCAGTTCCAGCGCTCCGCTCTAACCCACAGGGCCACATCCCACGGGCCAAGAGTGTGGTGCTGAGCAGGCTGGCTTGAGGAGCGGGACCAGGAGGAGCCATTCCCAGAGCCCGTCAGCCTGGAGGCCCTGCAGCCCCTGGGCCACACTGTGGCATGCATAGGGTGGGCAGCTTTTATGCCTGGAATTCTGCTGCATGCAAGCACCAATAGGCCCCATCTCTAGTCTCAACATCGCTGCTCTTGGAGCCCTAGCAGCATTTCCATTCTGCACCATCTTTCCAGAAATGAGAGTCTACGGAAGACCTTAGATGACATGTCTTCCCTTCCCCCTTTCACCTGCTTGTTAAGATTGCCAGGGAATCGAGGGCTGGGCAAAACTGGCAAGTGACTGATCGGCATCTTTGTCATCACCGTCCTCTCTTCTGTACTTTCTTCCGCTTTGTGGAATCTAAGACCTTTAGGCTTTTAAGGCAAAACCTTCTTTCAGGAAAGGGTAGGGTCAATTCATTAGGCTATGGCGTATATGACTGATGGCGTCCCACGTGCCACCTCTCCCACAGACAGTCCTATTTTAACAGGGGACAAAGTCCGACACACATGGACTTGAATCTTAGGCTGCCTACTGGTTATGTAACATTTGGCAAGTAACCTAACCTGTCTTAGTTTCAATTTCTTCATCTCTAAAAAGAGAATAATATCTCAGAGGAGATATTAATGAGGATTAAGAAGATGGGAGAATGAGCCTGCACGGTGTGTGGCACAGGGTAGCTGCCTGTTCGGTGTTATTCCTTCTTCGTTCCACCCAGTGACAGAATTCATGCATCTGTGAGGCAGGGGAAAAGTTAGGCAGGGACATATGGGACATATTTCTGAAATCCCTCAGCAGTGAATAACCTCCTGTTTCCCTACTCCATAGATGACACAGGGTGTTGTAGAGGAGCACACGGAACTTTTCCCCGTGAGTGCCCCCCCCAAACACACACACACACACTGTCTCTCTCTCATACTCTTTCTCTCACTCACTCTCTCTCTCTCTCTCTATTGCTATGTGACACAGATGGGTCATGCAGGAAAGTTGTGACTATACTTTCATCTAGGCTTCTCGTCCGTCCCTCCTTCCCACCCTGAAACCTCCTCCGAAATCTAAGTGTGAAGATTCATACCTCCTCTCTGAAGCACTGCGTGTTCGGATACATTTTGGACAAAACGACCTCTTGGTCTTTCTTTCCACAGAGGCCGAAATGCAGTTCCTTGGAAGCTCTGAAGGAAGAGCTAGCGCGTGTGTCCGCCGCACGGTGTGGCTGAAACACACGTGTGCTCCTCAGTATGCACCTTTATTCTCATGCACTCAAAAGATGGTTGTTATTGGGGCACCTGGGTGGCTCAGTGGGTTAAAGCTTCTGCCTTCAGCTCAGGTCATGATCCCAGGGTCCTGGGATCGAGCCCCGCATCGGGCTCTCTGCTCAGCAGGGAGCCTGCTTCCTTCTCTCTCTCTGCCTGCTTCTCTGCCTACTTGTGATCTCTGTCTGTCAAATAAACAAATAAAATCTTAAAAAAAAATAAGATGGCTATTATTAAAGAAGAATGTCAGCCTCTAATGATTAAGTTTTCCAGGGAGCTCCATGCACAAGCCTGCCTTTCAGTGTCTGTCTCTATCATCCTTATAAAACATCCCATTAGACTTAATACTGAGGCGGAAAAGCTGGGCTGACAATGGAAAGTGAGTTGTTATATTGATACTACCTTTCTAAGTTGAAAGTGCATTTTTTTTCCTAGTTGTTCCAGAAAAAGGAGGCTGGATTTGAGGGCCACATTAGGTGAGCCAAGGATTGTGGTAGAGCTGGCTGCTGCTTCAAAATTCTTCTGACATTGTCAGTCCTGCCCAGTTTCTGCAGGATTCTGACTTCACCTTGACTTGACTGGGGGGTAGAGGCCCAGGCTGGTATCCTGCGTTCTGGGTTCAAAGCCATGTTGGGTCACTTACTGGATGGTAGACCTTGGCAGTGGTATAATCTCTCCATGTCTCAGTGGCCTCATCAATAAAATCAGCAGAATGATAGTACCTTTGAGGGTCTTCCTGAGGGCAAACGGAATTTATGGCATGCCCGGTCACACTGCCCAGAAGAAAGTCAGCGAATGCTTCTGGCCTTTCTCCTCTCTGTGCAACCAAATGTAGTTGGTCCAGAGCGATTACATTTGATGAAATCACATAAAGTGGGCCTCAAGGGCAGCATGGACAGAAAGAAAAGTTACAGGGAGACTATACCCTCTGTGTGTGTGTGTAAGCCCCAGCTTTTGAAACTCAAAGTATAAACGGTGAAAACTCTGGTTCATTAGGAGACCTACCTTATGGCAAAGATTACAAGCAGGTGCCCCAGCAGCAGTGCTAGAAAGAGGAGCCATTTACCTGGCCTGGTTGTGTTAACTCCCCTCAAAAATGTCATGTGTATAGCATAGGACTGGATGAGTTAATTCAAATCTAGTAAAGGCATTAAGTATGTTGTGGAATAAATAACAATGGGTCATGTATTTCTGAGACATGTTTTCGGACTTTTTTTTTTTTTCTTTTAAACCAAAGTAGTCCTTCCTGGCTCCTAAACACAAGCCATCCTCATCTATTTCCTAAGATAATCCATTATAAATTATGACAGGCTCCCAGGAGCCTGGCGGGCAATGTGGCCCAATCTGTGCCCCAGTCTCACTTTTCTGTCCTGGTCATCTCCGACAAAGTCCCATGCGTGACCGGTCAGGAGACGGCTAATTCCAGCCCAGGCATTTTTCAGATGAGCCTCATTTTATTTTTAATTTCCCCACAAATGCATGCCAGGCGCAGATTTCGTCAGTTACAGACATAGCTCTCTAATCTGTGCCGCCCTTCCGTAGCTCAAACTACCAAATGAATTAAGGTCCAGTTACATATAAAAGTGATTATGATCAGCAAAATGTCTGCTCAGAGTGGCCTTCCCCAAAATGGGCAAAGATTTGAGGCTCTGACATTCCTCTTGGGCCATCTCAGGGCCAGGCACTGACTGTACAATAAAAATGAACCCATCGACAACCTTCTCAAACCTACCTGGCCTTCAGAGCCTATGGCCCAGTGGCTTCTGGCTACCATGGAGCAGAGAAATTAATTATTTTCTCACACTGGGTGAAATTATTTGTTTTTCTGTCCTCATCCAATAAGGTTTCTTTTCGGGACAACTGACCTCATCTTTTTGAAAGCTTCCTCTTTCCCTTCTACAGGCATCTGGCTTTTGCTTGGAGGTCGATGAGTACTCCAGATCCTGACAGTTGAGGGGCAGGACTCTACATTATCTTTGGGATTCTTGTTAGGTTCATTCTCACATTTCTCTGGGCAGTTCAGGGCTGTGTAGACTCTCTGTTTTCCCCTCAAATCATCAGGGGCCAGGAGCACCTGGAGTAGCTTTGCTCAGAAGCTATAAGTTAAATTAGGACCAGAGAGTGAAGGAATAAAGGCCACCCCTGCTTGCAGAGAGTTCATAGTCTACCTCAAGGAAGAGGAAATATTCCCAAGGATGCATATTTACTGTACTTTATCATCTCAATGTGTTAATGGGATATGTACAAGATAGAACAAAAAATACTATAGCAGAAAGGTGATCAGGGACCAAGAGAAAGTATGTGATCTTGTATGATCTTGATCTGCCTCTCTCCAAGCATTGGTCCCCATGAATGTAAAATCTATAATATATTAGGCTTCTACGATGAGGGTCAAAAGTGCTGGGGAAGTCAGGAAAGCTTTCCTCCTTGGAGTTTTCCAAAACAGTGACCACAAAAGCATAACCAGGCTGAACCTGGGGGAGCTCTCACTAGTCTCAGTTGCCCCCAGATCAGGCCTCCTACTGTGGCTTTTTCCCACCTTCTGTGCAGACCACAAAGCAGATGTGGCAAAGTTTGTTCAAGCCCCGTGATAGAGTTCTTTTGGAGTGGAACCAATTTTATAAAAGGTCCCACAAACTTAGATCTAAGCCCGGCAGAGCAAAGCCTGAGGTGCAGTGGTAAAGGCGGAGGAAATGCTGCCCCCAGCGGCGGAAGCATGCGTTACACCTGCTCTCTCCAGCCTGCAGGGCCAAGGCCAAACTGCCCTGGGGACAAGCCAACCTTGGTAGTCGCCCAACCTGAGAATCTTTTGAGCTCTTCCTGTCGCCATGCCCCACCCCATCCCATTCCACCCTCGCCTCTCTTTTTCTCCTCCCTGGCAGCCACTTTGTTTTCAGATGTTTACCCTGAGTTAGAAGCTCAGTGGTGGGCATGAGGCCTGGGGCAGGGTGCAATGGGGGGGGGGGGCAAAGGAAGGGGGAGGCGATGGCCCCCCAAAAAGGAATTCCTCAGGGAGGCATCTAGGGCCCATCACATGGATGCCTCCTCTTTGTCTATCTGAGAGATGGCGTGTATGTGCTTTCCCTTGTTGACAGTGGTCTGTTTCTCTGGGTAGCGGTGTTCTTCTAATCCTAGATGAGCCCAAGTCCAATGCTTTTGGGGAACACCAGCGCGGTCTAGGCTCCCAGTGCCCCATCTCAGTGGTCTCAACTTGATCAGGACATCCGGATTTTGTAACCTCGTTTTGTAACTATTCTCTGACCCTGGGGCCATCCTTCAGAGCTCTGAGGACATGTAGCTGGAAGCCGCTCCAGCACCGCCCCCCACCCCCCTGCAGTGGACTCGTGTCACCTGCCGCCCTGGCATCATCACCCAAGCATGCACTGTCACACTCCCAACCGGAATGTCAGCTTGCTGTTTGAGATTCACACGGGCGCGCGGTCCCCCGAGGGCTGCTCCCGGAGCCAGGGCAGCCTGCGCTTGGGAACACATGAAAGCACAGGAGTCCCCTGGCTGTTTGGCGGCACTTCAAGCGCCAGCGCAGCGGAGAGATCCCGACGGTGTACTTGCAAACTCCACGGGCCCCAAGGGCTCAAACACCACCACATTTATGCTCGCCGGCTGGATAGCCAAAATAGTTGGGTTGTTATGCAGACATGGGTCTCTTAGTCCAGGCCAGCATTGCTGACACCTGTTATCTGGCATTTGCAAGGACCGAGTTGAGGGGGGCAGGGGAGCCTTTGGAGCTGTTGCCAACCTGTACCTGAACAGCAGGGAGCCCAGCAAGAGTCTGACCCACCCCGCGGGTAAGAGATTCCCTGGTGGGATGAGCAAATGCGTTCAAGGCTTGCCAGAAAGGATAATCAGAGAAGGAAGAAAATAGGAAGGAGGATGGGAAGAAAAAGGACCAAGAGGGAAAGAAAAAAATAGAGGGTGGGTATTTTTAGATTTGCTAGCACAGAGCTTTGTGTTCATAGCACCCTGGGCTCTGTTTCTGCAGCACCAGCTCTCCTGGCCCAGGTGGGAATAAGCCCGCCTTGCCCCTTCTCTTTCAAGGCAAGGTCAGCAGCAGGACCACCTCCTCCAATGAGCCTTCTCTGAAAACCCCAGAGTCTCCGCTGTCTTCCTCCTTGATGCTCGTTGGAACGCACACTTCCCATTCTCCTGGGTGCTCCCTTGGACCCCTCCCCTTCAATTGTCCCCTCCCTGCTTTATTGATTCCTTGGGATCATAATTGTGACTTTCTGGCCGCCCAGTATAGTCCAAGACTCTGAGTAGGCTCTCAGTTTCCAGCCTCTTGGGTTGGTGTTCTCTTTCCGGGTGTCTTTCTTCTCCTGTTTTAGTGCTCCCACCACAGCTCCCACTCAGCAAAGCACCTGCTCTGTCCCCACACAGCTTCAAGCTGACCCAGGGGGCTCCATGAGGCTTCTTCCTTATACTTATCTCAAGGTTTGGATGGTACACAACTTGACCTGAGGGAAGACTGAGCTTATTAAAAATGATTTCTGTATTTCATTATTAGTACACAAAACATTTCCAGAAGATCCATATTTATGAACTGGTTTATATTCCAAAAGTCTGGGTGAAAATTTGTTGTTTGAAACTGGAAGTCCACAGAAATAATATTGTTCATTCATTCGGCAGACACATCTTGAGCACTCCAATATGGCAGGCACTTTTCCACGCACTGGGGAGCCTTCAGGGAACAAAGCATATAAAAAACCCTTGTTCTCAAGGAGTGTGTACCCTGGGCAGGGGAGACAGAGAAACGCAGAGAAGTAATATCTCTGATATGCTGAGTGACCCTAAATGTCATGGAAAGAAATAGACTAGGGAAGGGGAACGAGGAGTGCCAGGATGGGGCTGGGATTCTAACTCAGGAAGGCCTTATCTGAGAGAGACCTGAAGGAGTGAGAGAGTGGGGGAGGAAAGTTCCAGACTCAAGAGTGAACTTCTTATATTCAAGGAACAACATGAAGGCCAGAGTAGCTAGAGCCCAGTGAGCCCTGGGGATAGAAAAATACTGGTTGGTTTCTCCGGCCAGCGCACTGGTGGTTGACTTAGCCCTGTAACAAGTCTGAGCTATAATTCTAATTCAGTGCAGTACACATCTACTGAATGCCTTCTCTCTGCGGTTACTAATTCTCTCCACTACCTTAACCGTGGCTCTATGGGAATATCTCTTTTGAGTGTCAGCAAGGGAGGGTTAGGGACTACAGAGCCCACTGAGGGTATGGGGGCCAGACAGATAAGATGCAATGAGAAGAAGACAAAACTCTCCCTTCTGGAAGCAGCTTGGAACATTAGAACCATCTCTTTTGATTTGCTCTTAGACCGGATGGCTTCGGCCATCTGGGGTGGTTAACCATCTCTTGATTTAGAGACCCTGGCACTTGGTTTGTTGCTGGGTGTTGGTTTTTGACACCTTACCTAACCTTCTTGATCCTTGATTCCCTGGTAGTGATAATGACTGCTTTACCTTTTTGGGTAAAAATTAAACAAGGTTAGCATACATAACAGAGCCTTGTAAAACCAAAGTCTACTGTGAGTTGTGATTTTAGAGCTGTTACTCTGTCTTCTATATCAGGGAATTAAGGGAAAGGGGCTCAGAAATCGACATCTTTCAGTGACACCTTCATAAATGGAAATTGCTGGTCAGTTTTTTTTGTTTTTGTTTTTGTTTTTGTTTTTAGGATTTTATTTATTTATTTGACAGAGATCACAAGTAGGCAGAGAAGCAGGCAGAGAGAGAGGAGGAAGCGGAATCCCTGCTGAGCAGAAAGCCTGATTCAGGGCTGGATCTCAGGACCCTGGGATCATGACCTAAGCTGAAGGCAGAGGCTTTAACCCATTGAGCCACCCGGGCGCCCTGTTGGTCAGGTTTATGTTGGCTGTCTAATCTCCTCTGAAAACGTGATGGGGAGAGCGAGTCTGAAGATGGCAAGTAGCTCTGCTAAAAGATCCAGATGGGAGAAGGAAGGGGTTAGTGAAAGAGAATTGCCTGACTCTAGGGGAGGCTGTGGAGTAGAATTTGAGGATAGGTATATAATTCATTTGGAAAATAACAAGACGATAGGCCCAGATGAACCATTATAGAGGTAAAAATCACATTTCCCTTTTGAAACTGCTCTTTTCTCTCTAATTCCCTGCTTCCTTCAGGCTCCATTGTCCAGTGGTTAAGCCGCTCAGATATAGTATGTGCTTTCCATTGGAGGAGTCATGACCATCTTCAATTCTTCAAAATTCTTTTTTTTTTTTAAGATTTTATTTATTTATTTCACAGACAGAGATCACAAGTAGGCAGAGAGGCAGGCAGAGAGAGAGGGGGAAACAGGCTCCCTGCTGAGCAGAGAGCCCAATGCGGGGCTCGATCCCAGGACCCTGAGACCATGATCTGAACCCAAGGCAGAGGTTTTAACCCACTGAGCCACCCAGGCGCCCCACAATTCTTCAAAAATTCTTAGCCATTACTTCAAGTATTTCTTCTCCCCAAGCACTCTTTTTCTTTCACTGAAATGATAGATGCTATATTGGAACTTATCAGTTAACCTCCCTTCTCCTCCAGCTCTTTCATGTTGGTCTTTCTCTTCCCGAGCTATGTCCTGCGTGAATTCTTCAGAACTGCCTTCCAATTTACAAAGTCTCTCTTTCACTGGGACCAATGTAGTGGTGTATCCAATACCATTTAATTTAAGTTAACTTATCTATTTTAATATTCCCTATTATTCCACAAAAACTGAACTCCAAAATTTGGCTTCTAGCTGTGAATTACTATACCATTCCATTTTAAATATTGCACAAAAATCTCTCTTAATTTAGAATATAGCCTTTCCTTTTAATGTCCTCCTTTTACATTTTAACTCTCATAGCTATGGGTAAGGAACAATAAGGGCCTCAAATTGGGAACTTCATTCTCTGTCTTGACCTTCCCTCTGTCATCCTTGAACTAGCCTCATCTGCTTGACCTCCTTAATTTTCCTTATCAGAATCACTGTCCTCTGAACTCACTCTGTGCTGCCCAGAGTGGAATGCACTGTATTCCCGTGAGTGGTCTGTAAGCCAGAGACAGAGGACACTGAGCAAGTAGGATTCTGATAACACATGTTCTTTTAGAGAAGTGTCTATAACAGAGAAATTTCTTGGAGGCCTAATCTGTGTTTCAGGGATATTCACAAGGTCTTCAGGCTAATGATAAACAGTGCCTCCTGATCCAGGGGAAATCAGGCCACATTCTAGGTAAGATGAAGGGACAACATAGCAAAGAAGTCATCAAAGGCCAGCAGGAAGGGGTCTGTGCAAAAGGAGGGCCATCCGTGCCTTGGCTTTGGAGGTGATAATGATTCAAAGTAATCAAATGACTCATAACCATGCGGGCCTCAGCTTGTTCTTGACACCATACAGATCCATGGATGTCTTCTCTCCTGTCACTCCATCGTGGTCTAGCCATAGGTAAGGTTTGCTGGAGACCAGTTGGAGAGCAGAAGCTAACTTGTCTGCCACAGGGAAAAAGAGTTCTCCCTGTTCTCAGCAGAAGGATGGGCTTAGAAGGAGAAGGTGATCACAAGTCATTATGATTGTTTTTCAGTTTTTTGAAATACCTGTGGTGAAGCCATCTGGTGTAAGAGCATGAAGGTGTTGACAGTTATTAGCTCCTTTCAAAATAGTGTGTGAAGTTGTCTGCTGAAAAAAGCATGAGTTCGTAATTCCAAGCTTTTGAAATCACAGCCTTACCATTTACTAGCTGTGTGATGCTGGGGTGCTTTCTTAACCCCTCTGAGTTTCAACTTTTACTAAATGGGATAATGACACATTATTATAAATGTAGATTAAATGAAGTAATGCATGTCAAGGGCATAGAGTAAGTGTTCAGTTGTTAATATTCTTGGTGTCCATTCCTTTTACTGGATGTCATTTGACAGAACTGGGATGGAAAAGGAAGCAAAAGGTGGAAAAAATGAAGGGTATCTTTAGGAATGGAAAGGATTGTTAAGGACTGTTACAAAAGAGCCTGAAGCCACTCTGGCCATTGGCGATGTATGGAACCTAACACTAAATATTGGCCACCTCCAACAGTTAGGGACAGCTGGATCTTCTTATCTTCTTCCTACACATCCTGCCTATGGGGTGGTAGGCAACAATAAAACCAAGTCTCAGAATCCATTCTAACCCCATTCTGACATTGACCAGCAGTCAGGTCCCCAAAGGACTATGCAGGCTCAGATCCCATAAGCTCAGAATGTCCCCACTCTTGGTTATTTTAGACAATCTGTCAAGCACATGACTCCATTTGAACAGATCGTCCGTGTTCTCTGGGTCCCCTCGTGTCCAGTGCCCTCCTGTCTTTCAAGACTGAGTTCCTACATCACCTTCTATACAACAGGAACCATGAATAGGGGCCAGAAGCTTACAAATTGTTTTTAGGGCCAGAATAGGGAGCAATGGAAGGACAGTTGAAAGAGGTACAACTAGAAAAAGAAGTCTCTTCCCACTCTTGGTTTCTACAAAAGGGGATTTTCCCTACCAATGCTCCCCACTTCTGTCCACGCTTAGGGAGGTACAGTGACTTCTCAGACTGGCGCACTGCACAAGAATGCTTGAGCATGTTCTGCTCAGTCCTGTCCTCCTTCTTCCTTTTGGGATCAAAGTTGTCTGCCTTATGGAAATCTCTGTGCTCCAGTCCACGTGCCTGGTGCTATGTGTGAGAGTCTGCCTAATGGGGGCTGGGAGGTCAGTTGGCAGGCCTGCTGGCTCTCGGACGAAGCTATATTCTCCAATGTAACCTTTATCAGTACTAAAGGGGGGTGTTTCAGCTATGTTTGCACCCTTGTTTTATTTCATAATTTTCCCAGAGCCCATGCGGGGAAGAGGGATGTTATGTGTTGGGTGCCCCACCAGGGAGAGGACAGCCAGACCTTGGAGGGCTTAGAATGCTCCACCTTGAGTTTGGAATCCCAGGAGGAGAGGGCCTGGAGATGGAAGCAATAAATGCAGCCTTTGTGGGACAAGTGTGGATTCGGGTGTCAGGAGGACTGGGAGCCAGCCCCAGTTCTGCCACTCACCATCTGGATAACTTTAGGCAAGTTGCTTAAACTTCTCAGGCTTCAATTTCCTCATCTGTAGAATGAGTTGGTTTATAAAAATCTTTAATGGCCCTCTCCAGTTATATAAACTTTATAAAGGGAGGATTTCCTCACAGGAGGAAGTTTTGAACCTTGGGGCAGGTTATGGAATTTCTTTCCTAGGAGATCTTGATGAAGCAGCTGGTTTAGCATTCAGTTTAGATGAGAAATGTTATTTGTATGTGACAAGTATTTTATTACAAGCATAACGTGAACTCTTTCCTTTAATCTTCATGCCAGCCTGTGAAGTAGATGATATTATCATTCTTCATTTACATACAAGGAAACTGAGGCTCAGAAGTTAAATAACTTTCCCAGGAGCCTATGAATAGTAAATGCCAGTGCTGGGCTTTGAACTTGGGTGGTCTGGCCCCATAGGTGTGCTCTCCAGCACTCTCCAGTACTGCCTCCATGCTAAGGGGTAGCTCTGCATTTTTTCTCCCCAAAAGCCCATCCCAATTCATGGTGTCTCTAGAGGAACCCAGTTTGCAGCTTCTCAGACACGTGCAAAAGGCAGGTGCTTGGCTAGTGAGAGAAACCGAACTCCTTTTGGCTGTCTCTTAGCTCTGTGCCCTCAGGTTTGACATTCAGGGGTGAGAAGCACTTGTTTGGCAATTAATAATGCAGTGCGTGTGACATCTCTTGTATTGATGTCTTTATTGTTGTTCAGTTTCTATGTGCTTATGATTTGTCCCCTTCCTTAATCCTGACTGCCTGATCACCACACCAGGAACTCTTCTACACCCTTTAAATGTGTTACTTCATTTAACTTCATTTGAAAACCACAGTCCTTCAAGGTAGGTGCTATTATTATCCCCAATTTACAGCTGAGAAAACTGAAGCACAGAGGGAGAGATGCTGTTCTACTATTGATAGGACATAGACATTGACCGTGTATCCTGAGTCCTAGATAAATATTTGCAGATGGACCGATTAGTCAAAGTTCATGTATTTCCAAGATTCTCTTTGCCCAAGGCTTGCGTGGTCTTCTGTTTAGTCTCTATTTAGCCCTATGTTCCTATATTTCTTTTCTTGGCTGTGTGTAAGATGCTGATTGAAAACCAAAACAGCCATCCAAGTGTGGGCTGTTCTTAAATACTTAACTCTCGTCAGCCCTAGGGAAACCCACAGGAGCCTTCCAATCCAGAAGATGGCAGACACCTTACACTCCATAATTATGCATTACTTGACTAACGTATTGATGGCATATTGGTTTGCTTTGTGATTTTTCTGGTAAACATGTTTGTTCATCCTGTTACGAATTTTAGTCCTGTTAGAATTTTTCTTGATTTTGTTATCATTCTTTATTCCTGTGACTTTTGGCTTTTCTTGCTACTGAGAAGTAGAAATAGGACAAAACTGAACTCAGCAGAATGGGGGCTGCATGAGTTAGCTGTGCTTTTCTGAATTGGCGTGTGTGTGTGTGTGTGTGTGTGTGTGTGTGTGTCTATATTTTTGGAGGGGGGATGGGGACTGTGAAAAATAAAACCCTCTCCTCTCTGCCTCTTGAATGTCCTATGAACTTTGTCTCAATGTCAAAGCTACAACTTCTATATTTTTACCTTGGGCTCTGTCAACGAGCACTTGGTCTTCTCCAGTGGGGATGTATCCACGGTAGACACGCCAGTCTACATTACCATTACACTTGGTACACCAGCCCACCCAGCTGTAGCTGGGACAACAATTGGAAGTGACAACAGCAATAATTCACACAAATCAGAGACTAGACAGATTCGCAAACTGAGGTCAGTTTATCTTGTGTGCCCAGCACCTCTTCTGTCCTGACTTGTTCAAAGCCCTGGTGGACAAAGTTAGTTTTCCATAAGAAGAGTTAAACGAAAATTCACATAGTAGGCTTTTTGCTTCCTCACGGCTGACATTTCTTTGGTGAATGCTCTGCTCCAGAGTTGCAGGGAGAGAAATCCCCAATTCACCCTTGGGCATGTTTCTTTTGGCTTCACTTGTGACATGTCTTTAAATAAATGTTAACATTTTGCAACTACACATTATGAAGAAATACACATTTCTTCATAAAACCCAGAAAACTTTAGGTATTAGAGCATGAGCCCCAACTCCATGACTCTTGCTGTGCAGAATTAGTGTGTGTAACCTTCTTCCAGCACGTGCTTAGGCCTCCCCAGATCAAGTGATGCAGGTGGCCGTCTGGATAGAATCAGCATCAGCTCCGCAGCGAAGGCCGTGAGGACCCTGAGTTTCAGTTCTCTAACAGGAGACTCATTCTCCACCTGCCCTTGCTGGTGTGAAGAAAATATGGATACATGGACTGCAACTAAGGAAAGATGATGCTTGTCTACAAATTCTTGTGGCACAAGTGGGAGCTATGCTAGAAATTCCTCAAGAATGCATTGCACAAGGGCGAGATTTGGTCATGCAATTCATGACTTTCCTGGGATAGGGAGTAAATAGAGTCCATTCATATTGAAAATCAAAGGTAGGCAAAAAATATGAAGAGGCAATTCACAGAGGAGGAACATGAATGGCTGCTAAACATATGGCAAAATGAACTATCGGGATGATTATCCATAAAATGCAAGTGAAACTACAACAGGCTACCATTTTATGTCCATCACATTGGGCATAAAATGCTTGACATTACAAAGTGATGGTATGAATGTTGCACGACGGGGAATCTTGTGCCCTGCAGGGCATACATACATCAGTTCACGTACTTTAGAAAAAAATTTGTATCATTTAGTCAAGGGGAAGATGTGCATTCCCTTACCCCCAAGTAGACCACTATTTTGGCAAGTATAACATGAGTGCATTGTTTAAAACAAACAAACAAACAAACAAACAAACAAACAAACAAACCAAAACAATGGAAATGACCTAATGTCCATCAGCAGTGCATAAATAAATAGTGGCCTCTTCGTATAATCATTGCGAGACAGGGCTGAAAATGACCAAGTGTTACCTGCATCAGTATGGATAAAGGTCACAAACAAAATGCTAAGAGAATAAAAGTCACTTGTAGACTAATAAATATGGTATGACACTACTGATGCAGAGTTAAAAGCAGGCAAAAATGCCACATAATTTTCATGGATCCATATATATGTGTATGATAAAAGTATGAAGAAATGCTTGGAACGAAAAGCACAAAATTTAGGATGGTGTATTTTTCTGGAATAGAGAGCACACTCAGGGGAGGATACACAGAAGGTTGTCTATTACACTGATAACTTTTATTTTTTAAGTCAAGTAAGTATTCTTTGTATCATTTTTTATATCATTTCGTATCTCTTAAATATTTTATAGTACATTTTTAAATGTTCCTTTGAGGTGCCAAAGAATTTGAAAGATAGAAAGGCCTTAGAAATAATCTAACTCAACAATGACCTTTTAACATGATGACAAATAACTAAAATCAGAGATGAAAGAGGAGACATTACAAGTGATATCATGGAAACACAAAGGATGTCCTAGCCAGAGCAATTAGGCAAGAAAAAGAAGACATTCAGATCAGGAAGGAAGAAGTTAAATTATTTCTGTTAGCAGATGACATGATCTTATATACAGAAAACCCTAAAGACACCACACAAAAAAGAAACTGTTAGAACAAATAAATGAATTCAGTAGAGTTGCAGGATACAAACCAGCACTAAAAAGTCCATTTCGTGTCTGTGTATCAACAGTGAACAATTCAAAAAGGAAATTAAGGGGGAAAAAATCCTATTTATAATAGCATCAAAAAGAATAAAATACTTTGGGAAAAAAACTTAACCAAGGAGGTGAAAGACTTGTACACTAAAAAGTATAAAATACTGATAAAAGAAATTAAAGAAGACACAGGTAAATGGAAAAAGAGCTCATGTTCATGGACTGGAAGACTTAATATTATTAAAATATCCATACTTCCCAAAGCTGTAAACAAACTCAATGCCATCCCTATCAAAATGGCATTTTTTCCATAAAGAGGAAAAAAGTTGCAAAATATATACAGCATCTCAAAGGACCCCCCAAATGACCAAAATAATGTTGAGACAAAAGAACAAAACTAGAGGCCTTGTACTTTCTGATTTTGAAATGTATAACAAAGCTATAGTGATTAAAACAGTATGGTACTGGCATGAAGTAACATAGACCGACTGGAACTGAATAGAGAGATAAGAAGTAAATCCTCACATAAGTGATCAGATGGTCTTTGACAAAGACACTGAGGCTACACAATAGGGAAAGGCTATTCTCTTCAACAAACGATATTGGGAAAACTGGATATCCACAGGCAAAAGAATGAAGATGGACCCTTATCGTATACCATATACAAAACTAACTCAAAATGGATTAAAGACCTACATGTAAAACCTGAAACTATAAAATTCCCAGAAAAAAAACCATAGAGAATATCTTCATTACATTGTAATAGGTAATGATTTCTTCACAATGACACCAAAATATAGGTAACAAACTTAAAAATTTCTGTACAGCAAAGGAAATAATCAATGGAATAAAAAGGCAACCTACAGAATGGGAGAAAGTATTTGCAAACTTTATATTGGATGAGGGATTAATATTCAGAGTATATTTTAAAAACTCCTAAACCCCAGTTAAAAAATACTCAGATAACCTAATTAAATGGGCAAAGGACTTGAATAGATTTTATCCAAAGAAGATAGGCAAATGGCCAAAGAGTTTATGAAAAGATGCTCAGTATCACTAACCATTTGGTAAATGCAAATGCAAATAAAAACCACAATAAGATAGCATTTCAGGATGGCCACTATTTAAAAAAAAGAACAGAACAGAACAGAAAATAACAAGTGTTGACAAGAATGTGGAGAAATTGGAACTCTTGTAAACTGTTGACGGGATTATAAAATGATGCAGCTGTTATGAAAAGGGGCATAGTGTTTCTCAAAAAGTTAAAAATAGAACTACCTATGATCCAGCAATCTCACTTCTGAGTATATATCCAAAAGAATTGAAAACAGGATCTCTAAGAGAGAGTTGTACACGCATGTTAATTGCAACATTATTCACAACAGCCAGATCGGGAAGCATCCTAAGTGCCCTTCAGCGGATGGATAAATGGATAAAGAAAATGTGCTATATACCTGCCGTGGGATGGAAATCTTGGCATGTGCAAGGACATGGATAAAACCTGAGGAAGTTATGTTAACGGAAGTAAGCCCATCACAGAAAGACTGCGTGACTCCACTTATAAGAGGCATCTAAAGCAATCCTATTGATTGGAACTGAAAGTAACATGGTGATTGCCAGGGGCCGGGGTCAGGGAAAACACAGAGCGGTTGTTCAGTGGATATCGTTTCGTTAACATAAGGTGAAGTTCTAGAATCCGTAATACAACACTGCACATGGCTTAAGGTTTAACAATCCTGTGCTGTACACTTTAAAACTGTTAAGAGGGTAAGTGTATGTTATGTGGTTTTTACAATGAAGAAGCAAAACGTAAACGTAATGCAAGCAAGGGCCAGAAAGACGGATGTCTTGCCTGAGATGGTAAACTAGTTAGTGCTGGGACAGAATCGGGGCTGGCCATGCCCAGATGATTGGCCTCTCCTTGTTCTGATTTCTGTTTTATTTCTTACCCCATTTCAGAGATGTGAGATGGCCTTTTGTGACAGTGGCTCTGGAAGACAGCCAACTCTGTTGCACACTCGTGTCTAAATGTTTACTATTATCTTTGGGGGAGGCTTTGCCCTTTGAAGAGTGTAGGCTCTTAAACTGAGTTCCTGATTTTACTGCAGGCAATCACACCTTGATACTTTGCTCAGCTCTCTGTACCTTTCTGAGGTGGAGCTCGAGGCCCTGAGGAGGCAGCTAGGAGTCCTGATTTGCTTCCGGGGTAGAATGACAGCTGTGTGATTGAGAGAAAACCACGAGGCTCAGGAAAGTGCAAGGCCTTCCCTCGCATTACACTGGCGAGCCAGCCTTATTTTAAGTTCACAGTAGCTTCTCCCCTTCACTTTAGAGGCTGATTATCTACCACCTCATTTTCTAGTGGTGGAAAATGATCAAAATACAGAAATAAAGAAGTTTTAGGATCCACAGGCCCACCTTTTGCCCTTGGAAATGACCTCCTTCCTACCAGCCTCTGTGATACTCAAATCTTAAGGGTTCGCTGAGAAAAGCATAAAGCATTTCCTTGATTCTCAGGATACTTTTCTGCAGATTTTTATAACCATGGGGAGCCCTGAAAGGGAGAGGGAGCACAGGTAATCCTACCCAGAGCAGGGATGTTGGTGTTAAAATAAGAAGTCCTTGCAGATGGAAGTTCCCAGTCAAAGGCATCCTGAGTCATAATTCAGTCCTTGCCACAGCAGTCATAATTCACGATTTCCCGAAGGCTTCCTGAGGGAAATTAGGGGTGCCTTCTCAGGGGCCCATTTGCCCAATATGGGACACAGTCAGGAAGACAGCCCCCCTCTGGGCTGTCTGGTCTGGGCAACTCTCTCTGGACACCTGATCTGCCAGCCTCCTGGTTCAGCTCAGGTTCTCGGTTTAGAAAACAGAGGCTGCTGGTTGTTTATACCGTCTTCCCTGATGATTTGCTTCCTTTTTGGTGAACTTGCCTAAACTGGGTTCCGGGAAAAATGCCACTTTGCAAAACACAGAAAGGTGGTGGCAGAATAGAGGTTCTGGGTGGCCCAGATCCCTGAGACCCCGGTGCCTCGCTGTGTGAGAACGGCCAGAAGTCCGGAGCCCCTGTTCCCCACGAGGAATCTGCTGGAGCACATGGGCTCCTGTGACCTGAGCGTTTGTGGAAGAGCTGTGCACCCTGATGGCCGGGGATCTCTCCCCTTGCCTTCTTCATTCTCAGGGCACACTGATCCCCTTTTGGGCCTCGGGCCTGACCTCTGGGTCCTGGGTGTTGGCACGGATTTATGACCCTGAGCTGTTTTTTATCTCTTCGGGAAGTAAACGTTTTGGTTGGGAAGTTTTTCAATTTCCTCCTGGCCTGGACCAAACTGCTCAGGTTTCCAAGGGCAAGAGTCCCCTCTCCTCAGGGGTCCTTCGTGCTCTGGAGTGTGACCAGGAGCCTCACTGGGCGCCGCCTGCAAATGCAGATGGGGGAGCCGGCTGAGCACGGCAGACTTCAGGCCCTCTGCATGCAGGCGGGCTCCTCTGTCCTCCACAGGACAGGACCTTACCCAAGGGCATGGGGGTGGGGGCAGGGGCATGGCCAGGGGCCTTCCCTTCAAGTTAGCCACACACCCCAGGACAAGGCAGAAACCGACGCCTCTCCCTCGCTGCCCAGGCCATTCTGATACACCCCAAGTTTTAGAGCCCGTGGTGTAGAGACCGTCCGGTGGCTGGAACAGGGTGCAGGGGATTACAGTCCTCCTCCTTTTAATCCTCCTGAAATGAGTATCATCCTCAAGAAAAGAAGGTAAATCCTGGGTGGTCTAGCAGCACCACCATACGTTGGCTTCTCACCAATGATCCTGCTCTATTTTTTTTTTCCCCTATGCAAAGACATTTTCATCCAACTACACACATATCTATGTTTCCTCTGTAGGATCCCCTCCTCCTAACTCCTGTACTCACCCTCCCACGCAGATTTCTCTCCTAGCCCGGTGCCCAACACCATGCGGTGTCATTTGAAAGTCAGGGAAAGCGGTAAAGTCGAGGCATCCCTTTTATACCTTTGTGACTATCTTCCGTTTGGATGGGCCCTTTTATCCTGAAACGCTTTGCCCACTTTATATCCCAGGATAACTTCACCCCCCACTGAAGTCCCGCCAGCCGGCCCCGGGAGGGTGAGTGGCAGCTGCTGGCCTGTTTAGGGCAGGAAGCGAAGAACATGATATTCAATTAAAACTGCGGGGGGAGTTCAGAGAGACGGCAGGGGCTGATGGAGACCACTGGCCCCGGGAGATCCGCCGGCCTGAGTTCTATTCCCATCTCTGCCACCAGCTCACAAGGGTGACCTTGAGCCTGTCACTAAAACTTTCTGGGCCTTCGTTTCATCTGAAACCTGGTGGTGATGAGACCTGCATCCTCACAGGGATAGTTAGGAGGATTAGGGAGATTAGGAAAATACACAGGGCTCCTTTGATCCCTTCAAAGTTAGCAGTGAAGGATGGATGGCGGTAGGCTGGGTAGAATCGACTGCCAATTACAGGATGTGATCCGAGGTGTAGTGCAGAGTCTGCCAGCGTCCAGACACCTCCCGGACCAGCCGGCCGAGTGGCTCTGGAACCTGGCTGCTGGCCCCACGCAGGGAGAGCAGGTTAGCGTGGGGAGTGACGTGTGGGTGGCATAGCCCGCTCCCGACTTAGTTCCCCAGTTTCCCACTCGGGACAAAGGGCCCCGAGTGACTGAGGGAGTGGGACAGGTCCGTGTGAGTGGAGGGGGGTTTGGTACAAAGAGTGAGAGGCCAGTGCTGGGGCGATGATGGTGAGGGACTTGGTGGGGTAGGGAGTGGTGTTACAGAAACTGGCTTGAAAGCCACTCTAATGAGTGTTGTGTGATGACTAACAGCAAGACAGCCTTCCCGAGGTGATATTTCCGATGCCTGTCCTCTCTAAGACACTGTACCCATCGTTTCTTACTGACCTTCGCTCTTCCTGGAACTCGCTGTGCTGGACATACACGTTCATGGTGCCAAGAAAGACTCAGCCCCGTGACAGCCGCGTGATGGTGAAGAGCGGGCTGCGCTGGCCGGTATTCGCATTCTTATTACGTCCGTCCACATTTGCTCACCATCAGGCGTCATACCGGGGCGGGCATTGGAGTACTGGGGCTTGCATTGGATTCTCGGCTCTGTCCCGGATTGTCCTGGACCAGAATGCTTGCCTTCTGGGAACCCAGCTTCATCATCTGGAAAAGTGGGGTAATGGTTCTACCTCACAGCACTTTCCAGAGGATCAAATGAGGTGGTGGGATGTGGGAAAGGCATGTGTATGTGGCAGAGGGCTGTGCCCAGATGGGCCACGTCTGCTGCAATAGTCCCAGCGTTTAATGGTCTAAAGCGGCAAAGGTGCATTTCTTACTCGTGCTGTGAATCTCCAGCAGGTCAACATAGGGGGCACTCTGCTCCCTGAAGTCACAGGGGGCTGCAGGCTGATGGGGCAGCCTCAACTGCTGGGTCAGAGGGGAGAAAGAACATGGGGAAGTCTACACTGGCTCTTAAAGTTTCTGCTCATAGTTCATTAGTCCAAGGAGGTTACACGGTTATATCGACTGCAAGAGGGCAGGGGAGGGCAATCCTATCGTGTGTCAGAAGGAGAAAGCTGGAGTTTTTATCCGCGGCCCTATCTATGGCAGGCACAGTTGCTAGTCTATGAGGATGACTACATTGTGGTCTCTGCCCTCAAGAAGTTTACCCAGAACTCACTTCCAGATCCTTCCCAGAGGCCGTAGAAACATCTCCAGATGCTGCTGTGAATGCCCCCTCTGCCTCACTCTCACATTAGAGCCTTGGCTAAAGGCAGCTAAAACATACACTTGTCTCCTTGGCCTCTGCCACTGATTGTAAAGAACCCCAAGGCCTCACTTTCAGAGCTGGTGTCCTGCCTTTGTCCTTCACGTGGACTGTAAGGAGGGGTGCCCAGCCAGCAGGGACCTCCTCAGGGTTCAGCTAATTGCACCGTGCTCGAATGCTGCTGGGAAGAACAGCTCTTCCTTTGCCTCCAGCCCTGCGTGTCCCGGATGCCTGCTGGCCTGCCTGTGGCTTGAGCTTGGGCCTGTCATTCTGGCTTTGGGAAGGAACAGGCCAACTTAAGTGGGGCTTTGCCCCTTCCAACCTCCTTAGAACTATTTTCCTGCTCTCCTGCCGGAGATCTGACATCTCTGACACCCCCTTCTCCATCATCCAGAGATTCCTGGCATGGTCTGAATCTCACCAAAGGTTTCCTTCCTTTCTCCTGAATCATGTCCCTTCTCCTTGGGCAGTTCAGTTGGGACCCTGAAAGAGAAAATAAAAAGGTTCAGAGTAATATTATTAGTAAAAATAACAAATATAATAGCTTATCACACACCAGGTTTTGTTCTTAGAGCTTGACAAGTAGTAACTCATTAAATGTTCACAATTGAGATAGGGATTATTACTATGCTCATTTTACAAACAAGAAGGAAACAGGCCCAGAGAGGTTCAGTAATTCATCCAAGGTCACACAGCCAGTAAGTGGCAGAGCTGGGATTTAACCCAGGCAGTCTGACTGCAGAGCACATGCAGATCATTTTCCAACATAGCAATTATTTATTCAGTGGTTGAGAGAGGCGGTTCAAGTTCTAGGTTGCAAGAGCCCTTCAGCCCAGGATGCTCATTTTGTGGATGGAGGAGAGACTTCCCGAGGCATTATGAGGGCATGACTGCCCTCTGGTGGTCATTGGCATGCATTGCCACTTAGGGAGCCTAGAGCCCAAGCAGGGCCACAAAGTGCTTCCTGGGAGACTTCAGAGATGAGCTGGCGAATACACATGCAGCAAAGGCATATTGACTGTTTCTTCTCCCTGGTTTGATGCGTTTCACATTTTTTTCCCCTGGAAAAAAAAAGAAGCGGGGAACAAAACACACAAGCAGCTCTCCACCTCTGTGAGAACAAGCAGGAGAAAACCACAATTATGCAAGTCTCAAGTAAGAAGTCTATGTGTTTATTGTCATGGAAATGCTATGTCCGGTGGATACCCATGAAATGTCATCCTAAACAGATGCAAAAGCACATCCACCGTTTATAACTGAGTTAGGGTAAAACGCTTTCCTAGATTAATCAGGGTACTTTTCCACTATAGAACGTTGAGTGCTGAAAGACTCGTGTTTTTCAAGTTCAGCCGTTTTAGATTATCTGTGTTCAAATAGAAATCTGAGGTTGCTTTTTGATTTGGTGTCGAGAGACAGAGGTAGCCACGTCTGATGAGGCTGTAATCCAACAGGGTAGCCTGAGAACTAGCATTTCAATGTTGACTAGTTTTTATGGGGGACCCTGGCTTCTTAGAAAGCCTCACCGGAGACCCATCAGATGAGGTGGTCCTGCCCAGTAAATCTTCAGGGAAGTCAGGGAAGGAAGGAGGGAGAGGAGAGGGCATCCCCACCTGCAGACACAGAAACCCGATCCTGGAGACCATGCCTGGAGATTGTCCAGACAAAGCCCCGCTTACAGGTGGCTGACCCAAGGAATCATGGCTTCTGGAGGTTGGGTGTTCAGCCGCCAGACAGAGAATCATCAGCATTTGCAGCTCTCCACTTAGCTATTTAAAGTCTCCTCGAGAAAATAGAGCAAGGTATTCACATACGGAACCCAAGTCACACCAAGAACAATCTTTCATTGGTCAGAGATCCTCTGTGTGTTTTTCACTCCCTGCCAACACACCCCACTTAAATAAATGTGGAAATCACAAGAAAACTGCTGAGAGGAAGAGTTAAGAGGAAGACCTACTTTGAGGACATACCTTGGGATCTGTATGTACTCATCACCTCCCACAGGTCATGCCTAGACCATGTATGTTCATATCCTGTCCTTAGGCAACTTTTCTCCTCCATGACGATGCCTTCAAATCATAATCTCAATATGGGCCACTTGCAAATCCATTTCCTTACTGCTCCCTCTGTCCTAGAGTCCCAACTTGTACCCAGCTGCCCAATGAAGAGCTCCATCCAGTTGTCCCTCCATACCCTCACGTAGCATGTCCAAAGCCAACCCCAGTAATCCTGTCCTGGGGAGTGCCTCTCCTTGATGTCTCCATTTCTCTTAATGGCATCACCATTCTCCTGGGGATTCCAGCACAGGATCCAAAACACCTTAACTTTGCTTCATGTTTCCATCCCACCCACTGGACCTAGTCACTTGATGACATCTCTTACATCTGTCTTCTTCTTACTGCTACCCACCCTCCTAACCCCATGGTATGATGTAGTGATGCCATAGGCGAGTATGAGTTTCAGAGTCAGACATGGGTTCAAATCCCAACTCTGCAGACTTTTCACTTAATGCATTTAAACTTCTGGAAAATGGAAACAATATGTACCTTATAAGATTTATTTCCTTCATTCAGGGCTCACTTTTCTCACCAGGGCTAACTCAGTAGCTTCCTACTTAGTCCTTGCTTCTTGGCTCTAGGTCATAAACACTGCTCAAATACTCCCTTTTTGCCAGGCACTGGGCTAATCTCTAGGAAGAAAAATCTTATTTCACAAGGCCCTGCCCTCATGAAGTTTGAAGTTCAATAGAGAGTGTAAAATTCTCTCCTTCCAGGATGTATTTTCACTCTTCTGTGCAATGAATCTTGCTGAAGCACAGATCACATCATGTCATTTCCCTGCCCAAGACTGTCAATGGCTCCCCATTTCCCGTCTCATGAGATTTCTATTCCTTTGCCCACATGCAAGCCCTTCTTAATTAAAGAAGTCCTTATCTCCTCGTGTAGCCTAGTTTCCTACACACCCACCACACACCCTCCTTTCTATCCAAGCAGAACTACTTATTAGTATAGTGGACATTTGTATTTTTAAAAAATTACTGATCACTGTTTCTGTTTTGGAGAGATACCATGACCATGGGTTTGGTGAGAGGAAGAACTCCCTTCACACAGAACGGGGGCACACGGTGCTTCTCCCCTCTCTGTGGATACTGAGACATAGGCGATGACCCAGGCTCTGGCAGTCGAAAACTCTCTTTAGGATTCTGTATTTTGGGGACGCCTGGGTGGCTCAGTGGGTTAAGCCGCTGCCTTCGGCTCAGGTCATGATCTCAGGGTCCTGGGATCGAGTCCCGCATAGGGCTCTCTGCTCAGCAGGGAGCCTGCTTCCCTCTCTCTCTCTCTCTCTGCCTGCCTCTCCGTCTACTTGTGATCTCTCTCTGTCAAATAAATAAATAAAATCTTTTAAAAATAAAAAGGATTCTGTATTTTGAGGACGTGACAGATGCCTCAAAATACCAAATAGCATCAGATGAGACATTCAGCAGGTTTAGCTGCACATTTCTTAATGAAGAGACTCTTTGCTGAAGTGTGGACCGGGTTGGGGGGGTTAAAAAACCCCATAAGAGGTGGTGAAGTCTCCTCTACCCCAGAGTAGCAATGCCCTTAGGGTGCGCTTATAAAGAAGAATCTAGATAAAAGCTTAGAGACCCCCCAGCCCCCCAAATGTGGCATTTTCCTAATTTTGTCAGCAAAACTCTGGGGAGTAACATAGCACATATTCTTGGGTTGCCTGACCAAGGAGAGAAGGGGATCATTTTAGCCGGGACTGAGCTTATCCATAAAGGTGCACTTACCAGTGAGTTTAGTTCAATCATCTGGAAGCGATCCCTGCTCCTATCTTGGTTAATAACCTGAAGCCACTAAATGACATCAAGATGAGATCAATTTCTTATGATGATGTAGAACAAGAAGTCAAAATGGGAATGCTGGCGTACTCTTAGCAAGTTTAATCAGCATCCAGCCTCTGTGTTTCCAGAGAGGGTCTAGTTACTGTGCTCTTCACCAACACCTTTGGAAATACCATTGGGAAGGAGACCCGCCATCTCTGAGTGGTGCTTTTATGGCTCTTGCATGTGGACTGTGGTCTGCAAGTGGGAGGCTCTGTAGCTGACATGTGTTCCCAGATGGCAGTGGGATTGGAGAACCATTTGGGCTCTCCACAGAAGCACTTACTGGACAGAGACAAAGTGTGTGTTTACCGTAATGGTCAGCAGAGCTGACTTGGTAATGGCATTGATCTGACTCACAAGAATCTTTGGGAGAAGTTAATTGATTCTGAAGTTCCATAGGTATGTGGATAATTCGTCAAAGTCCTACCTGATTTGTATAAGCAAAAATATTCTTCAGGGTGAGAGACTGTGGATTTGCCACAATTTGGGTGATGTAAACGCTTGGCCAGAAGCTGCCCTCTGAACACCGAGACACCCACTGCCCTGTCAGACCCTGACTCCCATCAGGGAATCGGGGCTGGGAACAGAGGGAGGGGGTTGTCGCTTCGATGTGGGCAAAGAATTGACACGAGAGAGGCGTGTCGGGTGCCTGTGCCTGACCCCTGCCTGCACTTCAGCAAAGCCAAGGGTCCAAGTGTTCAGCTTACGGAGAATTAACAGCTGTGACAAGTGGACACCCAAAGAGCTCAATTTAACTGGTCACAGGGAAAATCCTTATCATTTTTCTTCTTGTTTTCACATTTTTTGGTTAAAGGATCAATTTAGTGACAGAAATGAGACTTTAGGTCTGTAAACACTGGCGTGATAGTGTGCTCTGCTGATTCACCATTTGCCTATTTAGTACGAAGGCTACGTCTCCCATTTGAAGAGGACTTGGGTCTGGGAAGATCTCCCTTCTTTCCGATTTGGCCCATCAGATTGCAAAGAATTACAGCGTATGGAGAGCGAAGCCAGAGTCTTCGAGGTCTCTTTACTACTGGTGAAGAAGGGTGGACTCCAACAGCGCTTTCTAGTGGAGGACCCTCCTGTTGGCAGTGCTGAGCGAGATACTCTGCTCGGTTTAAGTCTCCAGCCCACTGACTGCATGGAAAAGTCCATCCTGTGGAACTCCTGGTGGTGAAAAGACCTCCCTGACTCAGTGAAACACCTGAAATATTTTGAAAGCCTACATTGAAAACTTCTCGCTCACGCTCTGATGTCTAACTGGAAAGTTATCAGTAAAGTTCATCCAATACGATATTAAAGAAGCAACATCTAGGTCTTGTGACCACGTGTCTGACTTGAGCTAGGCCACCATGGCGGAAAGGGACACTAGGGAGCCGGAGGCAGCACGTGAAGGAGTTGGGTGCCTTTAGGAAGGACTTTGTAGCAACACGTCAAGGACACACTATGGCTCTTCCTCCTGGCTTTCCAAAGATACCTGAAGACCACGTACCACACTAACGGTACTAGCGAAGGCACTGTTTTGACACTGACTGTAAATGAACAAATTCTTAGAGTCTGGAGAGCAGGCTTATGGAGACCACTGACGCATTGATGAGTGATAGTTTGTCCAAATCTACATCAAATACAGCTTAGTGAGATCCCAAACATATTCTGGTTATTTTACCAGTCCTTGGGTATGTAGTTAAAATCAATACTTCAACAGAAGAAACCTTACCTGTAACATAAGATATTTCATTTTTTGAAAGGACCCCAAAGGCCCCAAAAGCCCTGCCAAAAAATGTTTTTGAAGATTTTACTTATTTATTTGAGATAGAGCAAGAGCAAGAGTGAGAGAGAGTGCACGCAAAAGCATGGGGGAGGGGCAGAGGGAAGAGAAACAACCCGACTCCCCGCTGAGCAGGAACTCAGGACTCAGGACTCCATCCCAGGACGCGGGAGATGCAATGTGGGGAGTTTGGGGGGGTAGGAAAATAATAAATGAAACAAGATGGGATCAGGAGGGAGACAAACCATAAGAGACTCTTAATGTCACAAAACAAACTGAGGGGTGCTGGGGGTAGGGGGGTAGGGAGAAGGTGGTGGGGTTATGGACATTGGGGAAGGTGTGTGCTATGGTGAGTGCTGTGAAGTGCGTAAACCTGGCGATTCACAGACCTGTACCCCTGGGGATAACAATACATTATATGTTTATAAAAAAAATTAAAAATTTATTAAAAAAATAGATAAATAAATTACTGCTGCTTGAAAGACGCAGCAGTGGTGATTCCCGTCAGGGATGTCCCAGTGCCAGCTGTGGGTCCCTTCCAGGACTGTTCCAAGTAAAGGACCCTCCTGCAGCAGCCCCAGATAACTGGGCGGGCGTGGGGGGCACCCCCAGTAGTGCAGGAGAATGAGCTGCTGGCTATGGGTAAGATAGTCCTCTCTTCTTTGTTTCTGCAGCCAGAAATTTCTTCCTTCAGCTACACATCTCTGGTTCGACTGGTCTTCCTGTTTTTTTGCTTTCTTGGCTCATTCAGTGTTTTTGTAAACTAATTCCTGAATTAAATCCTCTATGTTAGAAATGTTTAGCTTGGTATCTGTTTTCCAGATTAGGCCCGGAATGATACACTGTCCGTCCTTCAGAGTACATCCCCAATGCCTTCTCCTTCATGAAGCCTTATCTTTGATCTCCCATCCAGAGGTAACGTGAACTATCTGTGATTAGTTATTGCTTTTTGAACATCTTTTGGCATCTTTTGGGTAATTTTCCATCTAGTACAGAATTCATTCATTTCATCCTGCCTGATTTCCATTAGATTGTAAGCACATCGTAGTCATTCATGGTATTACAAGTTCCACAAACTCAGCGGATGTTCTGAGCAAACACTGGCTGATTTGAACTGATGTTCCAAATGGTAACCCTAAGATCTTATAGTGTCATCCCTCCTCAATGATTCCGCTGCTTTTGCTATGCTGTAATAGTTAGACTTATAATGTAATCATTACGTTTGTGGGTTGTTTTTGTTTTTTGTTTTTTGTTTAACTGCGCTCAAGTTGCAAGAAAAAAAAAATTCTGTCCAGTGATTCCCCAAACTGACATGAAAATATTTGCTCTCCTTATTTCCTGCCTTATACTCATTCATTCATATGCTTAACACAGTGCTTTCCACAAACACTATCTCATTTAAACCTCAGAAGATGAATACCCCTACTTCCCAGAGCACTGAATAGCAGAGGTTGGACTCCTGGATCCAGGTCTTTTGACTTACAGGTCCAGAACTCCTCCTTGCCTTTCGTTTGAAGCTGTGGTTTGGCAAGCTGAGGATCATAATTCCCGAAGTGCTTCCTTGTGGCTCACAAATGTCATTAGACATACAGACTTCCATGTTTTAGAGAAAGGTACAAAATAACCGATAGTGATTCCTTTTTCATATGAAATAACAGGGAAAATGACCATTTTATTCCTTTGGCTTAGAGAATGTGGACAATCATGTTCTCAATTTCACAGTTCATCACGCGTGCGTTTATTAGATTAGCACTGGTCTAGAAACGCACCGTAGAACCTCCCGATAACTTGGCAGTTGCTTTTTGATTGCTTTTCCGAGTTGTACCGTCTTGTTCTCCCAAGACTCCGACCAAGGTTTAGTGAGTTAAAAATGAAATGCTGCAGGCAGAAATTGAATCCAATCCAGGCAAAGCTCAAGTGATTACTTTTCTCCACCTGTTTATTATTTGGTTTTTCATTGGTGCCACGTCTTGTCTCCAGGGCTGATGTTATAGGAGCAGATATCCTTTTGAGGCCAGGAGACTAAGAGCAATATGAGGGCCCTGGTACAGCGGGGAGGCTCATTCCATCATGAGCCCTGTATTGGCCCCCAAACACATGAAAACACGGCCCCAGGAAGCTCATCTTGTACTTGGCTAAGGAAGACTTCTTCCATGGCCAGCTCGATGAGGTGTTATTTGAAGGGTATTGGAAATGTCCAGGCATGAATGTCATTGTCGGCGCCACACCCCTTGTCTTATAGTGCAGTTGATGCCTAAATTCCAGCAATGATAAGTCATTTTTTCCTTTCCGGCTGGTTTTTTAAATTGATTTTCCTGAGGAATTTAATACATTGATTCTGCTTATCAGATCTTATCCGATCTCCTTACCTGATCATACAGTTTTGGTTCCAGAACCTTAACTACCAACCTCATGTAGGCCAATATACACAGAATAGATAGTAAGACCTCAAACAGTGGTCATTATAGCTATCATTATCATTACTGTTATTACTGCAAAATCAGTTACTCATGGCTATTGTTTATTGAACACATACTATTTTAGGTATTGTTCTAGGTACTTAATTTACTCTTTGATCATTGCAGCCACCTCACGGCTGACATCTTATTATTTGCCACATGCTGTAGGTGAGGAAATGGAAGAAGAGAGGCAAAGCATCTTTCCCAGAGGTAAAAATTCTAGAAAGTGGTGAAACCAAAATTTAACAGCCCACACCCGTCATAGAAGGCAGAGGGCAGCAGGAATATTCTAACAAGACAGCTACTTCTTTGAGGGCTCAGAGGTAGAGCCTAGCTGAAAAAACGTTTGAGGGAATTTGTCTAGACAAAGGGAAGGACTCAAAGTCTTGTGCCATTTAAGGAGTAGTAAGGGCCCTTGTTCTCCCCCAGTCCTCCAGAGTGGGGTACATAATACTGTGTGGGAAATCTTGGACATCATATGCCTTAAGGCAGAAGATGCATTCAAAATACAGTTCTCAACCTTTCTTTTCTCGCCTGGGATTTCCTTGCTCAATGACTCCCCAGGGGTGTGCTTGGGTCTGTGCACCACTCCTTGACCTATGTATCTCCCCTTTACTCCTCCACTCAGGAGAGCACAACTGGAAATTAAGTGAATGAAAGTGATGTCTTTGGACCAAATAATGTTCAAGAACATTGTTCTGGTGACTCCCATGTGTTATCTCCAAGGGGAACCTGAACTTCCATGCTTCCTGAAAGGTATCTGTGGGTGCAGTGAACTTGAGAGTTGGAAGACTTCTGAACAGAAAAAAATGTGAATGAGGAAAAGAACGGAGGCATGACTGAGCAAAACCAGATCCCATGAACACAGTTCAGACATGATAGAGAAAATGGTGGTCATGTCATGTAACCACTTTCCTGCCCGGCAAACCCATGTTCCACTCCCACCATCAGGCTGTCAAAGGGGGTCCAGCCAACTGTGGGTTCTGAGTGGGAGCTGGGCTGGGCTGACAGCCAGGAGTGCAGCGTGGTTGCCAGAGCTGAAGGTGTGACCATCCCCCAGTGACCAGTCTGGCTGGCTCTTCTTTCTCTGTTCTCTTCTTACTACCGTACAGCTCTGTCGTCACTTTCCAGCATCAACAGTGCCGGCAGTGGGGAAGCAGAGAGCGGGGGGCCCACTTTGCCTATGTTGTCACCTGCCTAATTCCAGCATAATGTCCCAAAGGCAGGGAGGGGGTGGGGCGGGCACGCTATGAAGGGTCTGAAATGTGCTACAGCGTGAAATACAGGTAGGTGAAGTCAGCTACATACATTGTGAAACTCAGTTTAGAAATTGAGTTGTTAAGCTACATCACACCTTTTGTTTATTAAAACAAACATATCTGTTAGCACTCGGCCGTGGCGAAAGCTGCCTTCCCAGTTATTCCTCTCATCCCCAACCCCTTGGATTTGCCAGTGGGAAATCTGCCCCTTTCCCTTCCTGCCTGGGCTTTCTTCCCAGTCTTCCCATCTCCCCTCCTGCTCATACCCACCCATCTTCTTCCCCATGTCCCTTCCCTCCCTTCACACTCTGGCTTGGCCACTCCTCTTTGTCATCTCTCTTACAGCTGCTATGTGATGGTAAATGAAAATGAAAATGTTAAAAAAAAAGTGTAAAAGTGACTTCCTCCCTTCTCCTTTTTTTTTTTTAAAGATTTTATTTATTTATTTGACAGAGAGAGACACAGTGAGTGAGGGAACACAAGCAGGCGGAGTGGGAGAGGGAGAAGCAGGCTTCCCGCAGAGCAGCCAGATGTGGGGCTTGATCCCAGGACCCTGGGATCCTGACCTGAGCCAAAGGCAGATGCTTAACAACTGAGCCACCCAGGATCTCCCCTTCTCCTAACTTTTTTCCAGGGGGTTGGAATATGCACGCCGACATTCTTCCCCTCCCAAAAGGTTTGTACACGTTGAGTTGGAAATGATGCCATGCCACGGCAAACCTTTCAGAGCAATGGAGTTCCTCTCTTGTCTATAAGTTCTAGGGTGCCCTATGTTTAGGAGAAACATGAATGACAAGAAAGCAAGCATAATGAATTTCCTTTTTTACAAATTAGTTTCAGAGGTGAGATTGAGGGATTCATCAATTTTCAGAAGGATACTTCTATATAGTAACCTATTGCCACAAAAATGCTGCATAACAAATAAGCCCCAGAACTCAGTGGGATTATTTATTCCTGCTCACACAGCTGTAGGTCAGCTGGAGGCAACTGACCCAGGCTGGGCTAGGCTGGGCTCAAGGCTACAGGTTGGCTGCAGTTCTGTTCTGAGTCTCTTCTCACCCTTGGACCAGTGGGATTCTCAATCGTGTTCTTCTCGTAGAGGGGACAGAAATCCGACTGGCCAAACACAGTTCAAACCTCTGTTTGCACCAAATGTTCTAATATCCCGCTGGGCAAAGCATGTCACATGGTCATAACCCAAGTCAGAGGATGGGGGAGTACACTTTGCTTCTAGTAGGAAGACCTGCGAAGTCACATGATAAACAGTATAGATATGGACGGGGATGAAAAACTGGGGTCACTGAACTCAGTCTACCCCATTCCCATCTCTTGGGACAGGAGCTGCCACACTAAAGCCAGGAATAGCCAAGATTTAGACAAAACCTTCATTTTGTTAAGTGCTGGTGGCATAAGGGGCCCTCTTGAGGCAGAGGCAGAGGCAGTGGGGTAGGAAAGAAATCAGGCACAGGGGCAGCTGTGGCAGTGAGGCGCTCTGTGAACATTCTCAACTGCTCACATATTACTTTCCAGGATACTATCTGCTTCATTCCATGACCTTCAGGCTGTCAGCTGTCTACTTACAGCCTCCATTTTTCACCTGTAGAATGGGCATAAGGGAGAGAAGGGACAGAAGGAAAGTACATGGAATCTGAGTTCCTTCCAGATTTTGTTTATGTTTAAAAAAAAATGTTAAAAATTCTTAGCTCCCTTGCCCCTCGCTCCCACCAACATTTTATTCACCCAGCAAGAACTCAGCCCAGCTTTCTGCTTACCAGAACCCAAGCAGGCTCAGTGTTCCTGAAGGGAATCACACAACAGCGTTGAGTAAACCCACTTCAAACTTACGGCCAGTAGCTCAAATGGACTCTCACCACTGAACAACATCCTGCATTTTCCTAATAAATACACAGTCCAAGCTTATCTCTCCTCACATTGCCAATATTTTTTCCTTGCCTCGTGGTCATTAGGCAACCTCACCCCATAACTTCATAGAAAATACAGAAGTGATCAAAATAAAAATACCTCACTTTCCCTCCCATCTCACCAGCAGACCTTCAACTCTGCTCACTTCCTCTGTCTGCAGCTGATAGGAGCAGCCACAGCTCAGGCAACCATGAAGGCCATGTAACATGAGCAAGAAATAGGCCTTTGTCGGGGTGCCTGGGTGGCTCAGTCGGCGAGGCATCTTCCTTCAGCTCAGGTCATGGTCGGGGTCCTGGGATGGAGCCAAATCAGGCTCCTGCTCAGTGGGGAGTCTCCTTCTACCCCTCTCTGCCACTCATGCTCCCTTACAAGTAAATAAATTTTTAAAAATTTTTTTTTTAAAATGGGCCTTTGTATTTGGTATACTCCTGAGACTTTGGAGTTATTTGTTAATTCAGCATTAGTGAATTCATTCATAATTAGTGAAAGCTAATATATTTTTTTAATTTTTTGCCCTTTATCAAATTAATACATATGGTGAAACAGCTTCGTCACTGACAGAGTCCGTGATCTAGAGTTAGAAGACCCACATTTGAAATCTAGATCTGACATTGGGTTTGTTATCTTGGATAAATCATTTGACCTCTAAACCTCATTTTCCTGCTTTGTAAATTGGAAATAATAAAATGTTGTGGGTTGTTTTTTTTATTTTTTATTTTTTTGGATCACTGTTGTTATTTTTCCTACTAGATCCAATACTCGTACTTACTTCCACTTTTTGTTCTCTCGCTGTTAAGCACATACCAGGCACTGGGGCCCAGCACCTTCCATGGGTTTAATCATCACCATAATGTCATGAAATAGATTTATTATTCCAATTTACAGACTTAGAACTCAGGATCTTGCAGTATTAAGGAATCTGGCCATGGCCACACGGCAAATAAGAGTAGACACCAGGACATCTGCAGAAGCTCAATGTATTGAATGTAGCAAGAATTTAAAAAGGAATTTATAAACTCCAACTCATACATTTTAGAAAACTATTTTTTTTGTTTTAAGAGTCACCGTTCTGAATTAGAATATCTACACAACAGCATTGTACCTAGGTGAGAATTACACTGTATTTGGTTGTGTCTAGATTAAAAACCGTTTTTTCTTGCTTTCACCACGAGATGGCGCCCAAGGCCAACAAGCGCTAACAAGCCCACCGTGTTTGGTTCTGTCACTTCCCCGTGCAGCGTGGCCAAATATTCTGGCCCTTTCACGCTAGACCTCACACAGGGCTCATACCAGAGGGTCCAAGCTGGACAACTGGTCAGCGTCCACTGGGCTGCAGACGTCTGCACACCTTAGGCCAACTCTCGGACTGCATTTAGAATTTTTTCCTGTAGATTCGTTAACATTTTTCCAAGTCGATTTACCTTGGAAACTTTGTTTTAGAAACTTTAAGGGTTCCCCAACCCAGAAATGACACACCTGTCCACTTCTGACCAAGATATTTTATTACAAATGTTACCATTTAATGCAAGAAGGTAGATACTGAATGTAACTTAAACTTTTGAGTTTATTGTTATGTTAAAAAACACATAATAGGACTCAAGCAAGGCCCAGGGAGAGCACTATGGGTAGAGCGTGGGAGCTTCTCAGAAATGCAGAGTGTCAGGCTCTGCTCCTGACCCACAGGGTCAGAATCTATGTTTGAATCAGATTCCCCAGGTGATTCATATCACATTAGAATCTGAGAATCACACAAGAGCCACGAGCCCACATGTGATCTTCTGGTAAATTCATTTTAAAGAAAGTGCTTCCCTGTAGGCAAATGTGGCCACAAATGCCTGGGCCCAGCCGGATGTCAGTAACCACAGCACTTTTCGCCAGGGGCTCTCATGCTTGGATTTAACCTGCACCGTACACAGCAACCTTGACTGTTGGTTTATTGGTGGTCATATTGTATTGTCTCTCCCTCCCTTTCTCTCTCCCTCCCTCTCTCTCCTTTTTCCCTCTTTCCCTCTCTCCTTGCCATCTCCCATTTCCCTCTATGTAGAATATGTACCCAGAGATCCACCATCATAGATATATAATGACGTATTTGTATATCCTTGTATTATATGTACATATATCATTATATATACATAGACAATGTGTGTATATATATGATTATATATCATCATATATAATATGTATATATATTATATGTGATATATCTTATAGAATATATATCTGTTTAACCAGAACACAATTTATCTTACAAATGTATCTTTTTTTTTTTGAAGACACTTATTTATTTGACAGAGAGAGAGACCACAAGTAGGCAGAGAGGCAGGCAGAGAGAGAGGAGGAAGCAGGCTCCCGGCTGAGCAGAGAGCCCGATGCAGGGCTTGATCCCAGGACCCTGGGATCATGACCTGAGCCGAAGGCAGAGGCTTAACCCACTGAGCCACCCAGGCACCCCTTACAAATATATCTTAACAACTTTTATCTACTTGGAATATTTATGTCACATCCATTAGCCGTGGTAATCAAGAGTTGGTTATATCCTGAATCCTGGGAGAAACACACACCTACTCACAAATTCACGTGGCAAAGAGGATGGAAGGGATTGATTAGGCATCCATCCTGTCCCCACCACATTCCCATCAGCCCAGTACAACTTGCATATTTCTTTAAATGCTTTAGGATCTTGTTTGAAAAATAACAAAATATTCTTGATGGTCTTTGCTTTCATTCTCATCTTGTTCTTCCTAAGCCTTTTCTGTCTGATGCCCAGCATCTGAGGAGTTAGGTTAAATCCTCCTGGAAGGCCCTGGCCTGGGCCAACTTTCCCTTTGGATTATTGCCAGGGCGCTGAGCTCCTGGTTTCACATGCTGCCATCCTAGCGGAGTATTACCCAAAAGAAGATAACAAAAGGGTAAAAATGCTCCTAGAGGAGCACAGACAAAGCAGTAGAGTAGATGCGGAGAGGGTTGGTGGGAGGACAAGGAGGAAGGAGGGAGGGGGGAGGAGGGCAGAGTGATGAAAATGGGCCCAATCAATGATGATGATAATACTCCCCATCTCGTGCAGAATGACACCCGAAATGCTCACCTGAGTCTGTGACCTGTCCTCTTCACATTGCCCTGTGCTCAGCTTTAGCTGTTCCCCCAACCCCCCGCAGATTCCCATTACCTGCAGGCACCCTCTCCCCTCCAGGGATGTGCACACAGGCTCCTGCCCCAGGGATTTTGCCCTTGCTCTCACCTGTGTTGACTCAAGCTTGTCCCACGTATCTCCATCCACATGGCTTGCTTCCTCCCTCTGTGTGGAGTTCTCTCTAGGAATCTTGTCCCTGCCCCCGCTGCCCCCTATGACCTGTTTTATTTCCTTTTTAGCCTTTATCACCTCTGGACATCTTATATATCTGCTTGCTTCTTTGTCTGACTTGCTGGACCAGAGTACCAGTTTCAGGAGAGTGGGGACTTCGTTTTGTTTGCTGTCCAACCTCCAGCAGCACTAGCGACGGTGGCCGGCCCAGAGTAAGGGGCAGTGATGTCTGCAGAGGAGACTTGAGGATTTGCTGAGGGCTGGTGATGTGGGGGACAGGGCTCTCCTAAGTGCTCGCACATAACGACCTATAGGCCCACAACAGCCCTGTAACGTAGCTAACCTGTATAAAGTTTCTTTGGGTTTGTTCCGACTTTCCATTGACTGGTCTTTCTGCAGTGGAGGATGCTCCAGAGGAGGGTCGGGCCCCATGCAGCTTGCTGGTCAAGTCCAGCCCACTGTCTGTTTTTATCCAGTTCCAGTGGAACACAGTCGTGCCCGCTGGTTTACCTATGGTCTGTGCCTGCTTTGTGCTATGGTGGCAGTGTTGAGTAGCATGACAGGGACCCTATGGCCTGCAAAGCCTACTACATTTACTAACTGGCCCTTTACCAAAAAAGTTTGCTGACCCCCATTCTACAAAAGTAACCCTTTTTGAAAACAAAGCAAAACCCATCGTAGTCATCTAGTTGAATGTGTTGGTCCAATCGTTGTGTTTGAGCATGTCTTTTCTAGGCATTCAGATGAACGAAGAGAAAAAAACTCCAATTTGAATTCAAGAAATACGTGTTCCCAGTTAGCTAGCTGTGTGACCTCAAGTCATCATTTCATGTCGTCACCGGATCGGTTTTCCCATAAGTAGCAAGAGGAGTCACGAGGGCTCTTGTTAAATGCCAGGCTCTGTTCTTGGCATTTTAGTAAAATGATAGTGTTTGATACTCCAGGTTAATCCACTGGGATTTTCATCAATATTCGGACTGCCCTTCAAGGCAGACAGTAGAATGGTGCTTCCACACCCCCGTGAAGTAAGTGTGGCCATGGACTTGGGTTGGTGAATGGAGTGTTGAGGGAACTGTTAGGGGAACTTCCAAATGTATGTTAGAAGCTTGTGCACATGCTCTCATTCTTTCCCTCACCCCCCATCTTTCCTTCTCCCATGGCAACCAGACATGTTCCAGAAAGTGGATGCTCTGTCAGCTGGGTCTCAAAGTGTGGACAGAGTTCTGCAGAGCAGAACCACTGATCCTCATGGAGTGTAAGCATCGAATACACTTGTTTCTGTTATTCAAGCCACCAGGATTCAGGGCTGTTTGTTTTGAAGCAGCAGCTAACCTGCTGACCAGTAAGACAGCCACTGAGGTTCTCTCCAGGTCAGATTCTGGAGTTTTAAGTCTATAAGGACCTCTTCCTCTTCAGGGGTAAGACCTTCACTGTTTTGGGCACAGGAAGCTAGTCCCCTATGATGGGGAGAAGTGACAGGTGACCACTAACTGTATCCAGGATATTTTGTCAGGGAACGGGAGGGTTCTTTTTGAATGAAGATAGTAACAATCCAGTTTGCTCTGTTGTTGCTAGTTGTTGCTCTGTTGTTTTCTAGTTTTAGGTGATCCTAATCCCACTTATCTGGCATCAGTGGCCACTTTAAGATTTCATCACTGCTCATTCCTGTAGATAAAGTACTAAAGGCTTTTATTAAAATGTGTGTACTGGCAAATGCATGCAGGTGCGTGGTCATAGGAAGGGTAACACATTAAGTTATTAGCAGTCATAAATAAAGACCAATGCATCAAATTTTATTACCTAGAAGGTAAATGAATGAGACCTAAGAGAGATACATTTTGAAAATGGGTATAAGGAAAGGCTCATACATGAACATTTCTTGGAAATGGAGATGACATAGCAGCCAGAGGTCAAGGTTCCTGGGCTTGAGGGAGGACTGAACGGGAATGGAGGAGGAGGGAGCAGTACAAACGTTGATCACTCTGACACAATTCTGAATCTCAGACCTAGAAGCGGGATGAGTTTTAAATGTGAGAAAGTAAAAGAGGTTGGCTATTTCATCAGTTTTATCAATTCAGTTTCAGAAAGATTCACATTGGTACCAAAAAGGTATGGGAAAGGTGACAGAAATTATGTGAATTGTAAAGTATCATGTGTAGTCTCCATAAGCCTTTTACTTTTTTCCCTTCCCATTGTTCGAATACTTTCAGATTGCACGGTCGATTGATGGTGTAGGACATCTGAGGTATGGAAGAGTCTGCTGGCTCAGACTGACATAATTTCACCACATTAGGACATTGGGTGGAATTATTTTACAAGGTGGAAGATTTTTGCATTGTCCTAGAATGGACAACTGGTGTCGGCATAGATGAAGCCAAGTGGCAGCCATGTTAGGAGGGTTGGCGGCATCTGAGCAGCGGAAGAGTCTGCACGCGGTGAGCCATCACCCTTCCCCCTCCTCCCGCAATAACGGAGATCATGCGCCGAGTACCTACTTTGTGCTGACTTAGGGTCTTCCTCCAAGCATGCTGGCCACCAAGCCAGCTTGTCACATGGCAAGGTACCTACGTACCATCCACTTCCCTCAGGGTCTTCATGGGCACTCTTCACACAGAATGCAGCACAGTGCACTCCCCGGAGTTGTACAAAGTGGTGACCTTCTCCCTCTCTTGCCTCATATTGACCTCACACCTGCCAGATTCCATGGAGATTGGCCAACTTTTCCAAGGCATAGGTCAACTTTTCAAGGCTCACTCTTCTGGGGTCAAGGAGGGAGGGAGTTTGGTCTCTCAAGAAACTGAGTGGGTGGGAAGAGATGGAGTGCAAGCTTGAACTCATGTTGTGTAAAGGAGACAAAAGAGGCTCTAGGGCCAGAATGGGATAGGGGCTTTGGGAAATACAGGAACTCCCTCCCCTACTGGCCAGAGCCAGAGAGGAGGGGAACCGCACCCCTCCCCGCCCCCCCTCAGCAAAAATGTCTCAATTCAGGATAGTTTCAGGGAACCCAAATGAGTAGTACATATGAGTAGTACATATGGTTAACACGTTTCAGGAATTTAGAGGGATGAGAAGGTTTTGTGGAATAAGTAATATTATTTCTTCCAATGTGCTTTGCTTGTTTGCTTGCCTTTTCTTTCCTTTTTTTTTTTTTTTAACTTTGAATCTATATTGCTTTTATAATCAAAGAAGGCAATAGCTGTTTCTTTTCAACAAAATTAATTCAAGTGTGTGGACAAAAAGAGGTGGCAACATCAATACACACCATTAGTTTATTAATAATTATTTACATTGATTGATAATAATGACAATAATTTACATACATCTAATTATATAGTAATTATAATTTAAAATAATTAATTTGCACTAATTATTGTTGATGCGGAGAATGAATGAGCATCAGCCATGGTATGGGATGTATTCACCTCTTTCCAGATGTGTATCCAAGGGGAGGAGGTCTGGCATCTGGACCATCAGGACATGGGATCTTCTTATTTTCAAAAGTTTGTCATGTCATGTTAACATCTGTGCTTGGTATATCCAACCCGTTAGTAATTATTAACTGAAATGCACCATTTTGATATTCAATAAACCTCTGGTTTGAGGCAAGGTTTTTATTATGGAAATTTTCTTTTCCTGATGCACCAGTGTTACTTTGATGTGTTCTGGTTTGAGATTCAGAGACCCAAATACTACCCAGGTTTCTAAGCTTACAAACTTTGGAACCTCCAGCATATCCACTTGAAAATGTGGCCTTTCAAGTTAATAAGATTTTGTCTGAGCTGTTTGAACTCATAATACGGCAATAGCAAAGAGAACAGGTCCCATCATGTCTGAAAAGCCCTGGGCAGTTGGCATTTTTAGCCCACATTATTCTCTCCTGGGGACAGAATTTCTTCATATCAGTATACACATGAAAAATGTGGGAGAAAAAGTCCACATTTCATGTCTTTTCTTCCTTGCGTGTTCCTCAACCTCCTTTCTCCCCTGTCTCTGTAATTCCATAATTGTGTGACTTAGAGAAGTTCTGTCAAGTGCTTGGAGATTTTGGTGTGGAGGAAAGATGTCACAGAAAATGAAGTTGCGATGGTGGCAGCCCTACTCTTTCAATGCGAAACTTTTTGAGCATGAGGAGCACAGACTTTTTCGGCAGCAAATGAAAATGAGATGAACAAAATCATTTTTGACTCATTCAAATAACACTGGCAAGTGATTTCCTGTGGCACGCCTGCGGTTAAGAAAACCATGCTTAGTTTCCTCTGCAAGATGAACCAGAAATGTAAAAAGAAATATTAGTTCTGGAGTGGTAGTGACTTCCGAATTAGGAGCTCTAAATATTTTGAAATCATTCAACTTATTCAGAGATGAGAACACTGATACCTAGGTAAGTAAAAAGATTCACGGAAGACCATCCAGAAAGTGGAAAAGTCAAGCTCAGAACCTGGTCTCCAGCTCCCAGCCAGGACCATGTGTCATTAGATTTTATTGCCTTGTTCTGTCTCCAGTAAGGGTTTGAGTTCATCCAACCTCTCTCTTCCACTAAGATGTGCTTCAGGTAGCATCAGAATTTGGGTGCCATTTTGACATAAAGCCAATGTCTTCTAATCTCTGCAAGTTGTATGAAGAGCCATGGAGAAAGAAAGGCCATCCCGCTGGCTGAACGATGGGGAACATGAGGAAGAATTATAAAGAAATGAAGACATTGGGTTTTAGGAAGTACTGATATGAAAGTTTCAGTTTATGTTCATGAGCACATTTTTTTTTTTAATTTTTCTGATTCTACCTCTTTGCAGACTGAAATGTTGAGCGGTTGGATTCCATTTCCCAGTTGAAATTCCAATTCAGCAAAGCTGAGATGAAGCTCTGTGTTGACTCTTGTTTTAGTATGACCTAAGTGTCCTATCTATGCCAACTTGTTCATTTTTTTCTTTTCTGTGCATTAATGATGCCTTCTTTTTGCCTTGAAATTTAACTCCATAAAAAAATCCTGTTTAGCTATTCTACTTGCCACAGTCCAAACAATTCTCCAATCAAATAGTCCCGCCTAGCACAATACCTCCTCTCAGAAAGCCAAAAACATAGATATGGAGCAAACAAAGTGCAACTGTGTTAAAGTTGTTTAATAGCCCGCCAATGTGCAGCTTGCCATTGGGGAGGGGGTTGTGGAGGAGAGGGGGAGGGTGGAGAGGAGGCAGAGCCATCCACAGTAAGAGCTAGGATTCTGTTTCAGAAACAAAGTTAAAGAACATCTTTTTTAAAACGATAGGTGGGATAATACCGGCTCCAGCATCAGCACTCCCTAGGGAGAGAAAACTTATGTGGAAAAGTTAAGCAGATGGATGGCTATTGCCATGGAGATTGTTAGCTGCCTAGGGTGAAGCTCTCTGGGAGTCTCTGTGACATTTGGGGGTGCTCATTACATGGGTGAGGGTGTCTTACTAGCCCAGTGAGACCTGAGGTGTAAATTCTAGAGAGAGTCTTCATATCCTTGAAATGGTTGCATGTCATGAGGAAGGTCATTCTTTCCTGGTCAGGGAAAAAGGAATTCTTGGTTGGGGGCAGGGGACCATGGAGCCGTCTGGGAAAAGTGGCCTGAAGCTAAGGAAGGGAGTTTTTAACAATAAGCCATTGATGATGAAGGATTTCAGAGACAAGGCAGAGAAGATATTAATGGAAACCGTGGAAGGGTGGTGAGGCAAAGCAGAATGGGATCACATCATAAGTGCCCCCAATACAAATAGTGTTCTGGCTTTTCATCTTTAGGCTTCAATGGAAATGTATGCTTCCTGACTCCTGCATGTGCAAATCAGCTGAATGTCACAGAAAGAGATGTGTTCCTTCTCCTCTTGAGCTCTGTGAAGCCCTAGATGGAGGGAGTTTTTGAAGTCAAACTGAAACTTTCTTCTGGTGAGATTCATTTATTAAAAATGGCAATGACCAAAAAAAAAAAAAAATGGCAATGATAGTAGGCTGTCAAATATTGCCAAATCATGGGTACAAACTGAAAACTTTGAGAGTTGATTAGTCATTTCCCCTAAATTATGTTTTTGAAGAAAACTTAAATCTTCATTTTTCTTTCATTGCTACAGGTGTCTTTTTTTAAAATTAATTTATTTATTTTTATTTCTTTTCAGCGTAACAGTATTCATTGTTTTTGCACCACACCCAGTGCTCCATGCAATACGTGCCCTCTCTAATACCCACCACCTGGTTCCCACAACCTCCCACCCCCCGCCCCTTCAAAACCCTCAGATTGTTTTGCAGAGTCCATAGTCTCTCATAGTTCACCTCCCCTTCCAATTTCCCTCAACTCCCTTCTCCTCTCCATCTCCCCTTGTCCTCCATGCTATTTGTTATGCTCCACAAATAAGTGAAACCATATGACAATTGACTCTCTGCTTGACTCACTTCACTCAGGATAATCTCTTCCAGTCCCGTCCATGTTGCTACAAAAGTTGGGTATTCATCCTTTCTGATGGAGGCATAATACTCCATAGTGTATATGGACCACAACTTCCTTATCCATTTGTCCGTTGAAGGGCATCTTGGTTCTTTCCACAGTTTGACGACCATGGCCATTGCTGCTATAAACATTGGGGTACAGATGGCCCTTCTTTTCACTACATCACTACAGTGCCTTTCCACTATATTTGATGAGCTTTGTCCTGGTGACACAGAAATATTCATGTCCCTTTTGCTGGGACCTACTTCTGAGCCAGGCTCAATTTTATAAACCAGAGCTAGTTTCATCATCCATCTCAGGAATTCTCAAATATTGGGGTACATAAGTGCCCACTGAAAGCCCACTAATATGGCTTCTTAGGCCCCACTCCAGAGACTGGGAATCAGAAGATGAGGGGCTCAGGAACCTGCACTGTGACAGACACTCTGGGTGATCCTGATTCTCATGCAGCTGGTCTACCAGCCACACTTTGAGAAACACTGCCTTGCTCTATCTCCTTCCTGTCACTGTCTCCTTGTGCTCATCCTGTACTCCCTCCATTTCCCACTGCCACACAAAACTCTTCTGGATTTCTGTCAAGGGGAAACCCATGTGACCCCAGACTTTCTCCAAGTCCATTCCACACATCAACGGCACCCGAGTGCTTGCCCAACCTCTCCCACCCTTTAGCATCAGTCTCTAATTCCACCTGCTCTAGAATGGCCTCTGAAGGCAAGCAGAGGGAGAAAGGAGATTGGTAATAGCTGTGCTTTAGGGAGTCTCCCAATAGGTGATCACAACCATCTCTTTAGTCCTTCAAGTACAAAATGAAATAGCTGGGCAATGCCAATAGTTCTCCTACTTGTTTTGGAAGCAGAGTACCTACAAGGCTTTGTGTAATGCTGTAGAATTTACCATTTACTTACTCCCAGGATATGAACTAGGCTTTGATAGGACAATGGCTAGGTCGTAAAAAGGAAGCACTTCTACCTGGTGCTCTGAACTCCCAGTATGCTCACACAAGGAACCCAACCTCCACATTGTGAAGAAGCCCAACTCTAACGTGAGGCAATCACTCTGTGATGAAGGAAGCTGTTTCCCCCAGGTATATGGTTGGGTTGAGGGACAGGGAATTTTTGCTCTGTCAGAATTGGGACAATCTCTTACTATCTACACTTGTGTTGCTGAGCTTAGATATGTTTCATTTATGTCCATTTAGGTTTCTTTTGTTTTTTTGTTTTTGTTTTATGGCAGCCCTGGTTATTATACTACAGAGTTTTTATTTTATTCTAAATACAATGGAAAACCCTTTGGGTGTTTTAAGAAAAGACAAGACATGGTGCTATTTATATTTTTATAAAGGTAATCCTGACATTATGAAGCATGGGTTGTGTAGACAAATAAGGAATCTGGGAGCCTGTAGGAGGTTATTTTAGGAAAAACATGGTAATGGTGTGGCCAAAGGTGGTACCAGTGGAGATAAAGATTACTGGACAGATTTGGGATGTGCTTTGGAGGAAGAGGTGATAGGATCTCCCACTGGATTTGTCATGGGGAGACAAAAAGTGTTTTCTTAGCTTTTCCCCTTGATTTCCTGGTTGGAAAATAATGTGTTTTACTGAGATGGTTAAGATGGAGGGAGGAGCAACTTTGGGCTGGGGAGATGCAGAAATAGTTCTCTTTTCAGAACCCATTAGTCATCCTCATAGATATATTAAGTCCAAAGAGGGGTAAGTGTGGGGTGGAGGAGACAGGTCGGGGCTGGAAATGTAAATCCGAGCATCGTCGGCATACTGATGCGCTTAAAGTCTTGGGACTGGCTGAGGTCAGGGAAAGGGGCAGTTCGGAAAGTGAGGTGAGCAGGGGAAAAGCCATGGACGATCTCTGTCTGGTGGGACAGATGGAGGGGTCCAGGGGGCTAAGAAGGAGAGCCAAGGTCGGCATGTTTATGTAAATGAGGAGTAAATGAATAGATGAAAAAGAAGGTAGAGGAGGAAAGAAATAACCACAGAAGCAGAGTCCTTGAGCCAGCAAAGGAGGCCAGAGCCGGAGCACAAATGGAGGACGGATCTTTCACAGGAACAGGGACAGAGTTGGGACAAATAGGCGTGGGCACAGACCATGCAGGCACAGAGGCCGTGGGCTGGTAGATTTAGTGGGGGAAGATGGAAGAGTTTGGCTTGAGTCACTTGCTGTGAACCCACTCATTTGTTTATTTGATAACCCTTATGGAAAGCCTGTTTGTAGAAGTCAGTTGGCCTCCAGGAGGATCAGAGAGGTTTAGGCTGGCTTTATGGGAAGGTGTTTGCATTGCAGAGTTAATGAACTAGAGCTAAGACTGTCCTGAGCAAATAAGGAAGTAAATAATGATTATCTTCAGAAATTCTCCCTCCCCACCATTCTTTGCTGTTTCTCCCACCTCCTCACCCCTTTGCTCAACATTCTCATAGTCCTTGGACAGCTCAGGTCAAAAAAGAAAGCATCCAATAAACTTTTCGATCCCAAGCTATAAGGGCTTGAGTGTCTCACTTCCCAGGACTGTTTGTCTTTTTCAAGAGACTTCTGGGAGAAGAGAAGGCAGTTCCCAAAACAAATCCCCAGTGAGAAAATTCAGGCATGGAGAGGATTTGCAGGGAGTGGCTTTCCACTCTTAAATCCCAGTGGAGACAACAATCATCAAACAGTGTCAGGACTGAGAAACAAAACATCAACCAAACCACAGTTTACAAATTGGATTACTATTCACAGACGCTTTCTGTTTTATCTTTCAAAGTATTTAACTGTGACATACGTGAACCATCCTGGGTAGGGGAAGACAAGAAGGGAAAGGAGGGAAGAAAGAAAATATATTCTTTGGCACAGTTTATCATAGCTTATTGACTCTCTCTGGCTATGTAGTAATACTTCTCTAATAATCCAGTTATATATTTAGTAGCAACCCCGGTGGGAGTGTCCAAGCATTGGGATTATAACATATTCTAGATCAAAGTGGACTTGGTATGAAAGCTAGCTTGGTTATCACCATCAGTCACTGCACTTATCTTTAATAATAAGAAATACAGTTTCAGACAAAGTGTTTATATGTGTTATATCAGAGGCAAAGTAAAGAAATATAGCGTGGCTATTTCCTAATAAGGAGAAAAGCAGACTCATTCAACACCCACGACAACGTTAAGGTCAATGGCAGGCAGTAGTAGCTATCATAGTGCAGTTGAACACCTACTATGTGCCCAACAGTATCTAATTTTGCCCATCTAATTATTTTCATTTCATATTTTTTAAAAAGCCCGTGATTTCATGAAAAGGAACCGTAAGTTTGCAGATTTTGGAAGGTCAGGAATAAGGAGGCCCTCAAAACTTGCAAAGGTCAAGCAAGGGACAGTGATCTTTAGCAGTAGAATTTTGTCAAGTCTAAAGAATATGTGGTTGCTGTGTAGATTTCTGCCCAACTCCCGCCTCTCCACCCAAGCCAAAGAGAACAACATACTCGCCCTCTGCATTTGCTTTTTTGTCTCAGTTCTACATCTCTGAATTACTTCCTGATTCTCCATAGATGGTGAATGCTGTGTAATGAAAATAGTTTCTAAGTCAACCTACCCTGCTGTAAAGAGTTCTCCCTCAGCTTTAGCCTATGCCTGGCCCCTTAGCATTAGCCAGCAGCTCACATAGAAGAACATGCTATTTTAGGTGGAGTGGCTCTGGTGTACAGAAGTTGACAGTATCTGAATGACAAAACCTGCATTTGAATCTCATCTCGGCTGTTTTATTAGCTGTGTGGCCTTGGACAAGTCCCTTAGCCTCTCTGATCCTCAATTCCTCATTAGAAAAATAAGGAAATACTGACCTTGGGAGAACCCAATTGGAAAGTGTATATGAGCATACATACTTGGTAAATGAAAAAGGAATATTGACTTTAATGATTTTTAGCATCTCTCTTTTGGAAAGAAGTGGGCCAACAAAGAAAGAAAGAGAGAGGGAAAAAAGGAGGTGGGAGAGAAAGTACTTTGAGGACTGGCAATTGTTTTGTATAAATGGGAAACATTTGATTATTGGCTATAACAACGAATCAATTTCAGTGAATATAATCACAATAACTAGCTAACAGTTCTCACTCTTCTCCCTCCCCAGAGATTTTTATATCTGCCCCACCGAAACTTTTGTGAAGAAGTAAAATCTCAGATTACATCGTCTCCTTCTAGGGCTAATCTTAATAGGGGAAAAAGAAAATGTGGAGATTTTGGATAATTCGGTAGCTGACCAAGAGCCCCCAGGTAACTGAGAATTGGCTGTTTCCACTGTATGCTTCATGCTAGTTAGCAAGATGGCCAGTCCCAGCGACACACAGTGAGGCAACCTGCACCTACACCCTTGCCCCGCCCCAGACACAAGACACAGTGTCTGACCTTGACCTAAGTTCTGCCAAGTTCAGGACAGTCTGGGTTGCATTCAGTGTGGTGAACTCTGTGTGTCCTCATTGTGTATGCTTCATACATGTTTAAATATAAATATAAATAAAAATTAAATATAAATATACATGTATTAATATAAGCTTTCTAATGGCTGCGGGGAAAATGAGGCTCCCTATCTGTAAGCATCACTTCCTTGACACAGAGTCTAGAAACTGTTTCCACTAGGGTTTCTGAAAAAGTGTCATTAGAATGATTTTTAGACTATGAACTTAGTAATAACCAATAATATAATTAGTAAGTGAAATTTATCATGTATGTATCATGGAGTTATAAAATATGTCTATAATTACATGAGATCTATTTAGCCTTTCCTGGAGCTTATTTGGTGCTATCTTAAATTTTGAATAAGTTAGTATTTGAATTCTCAGAAGATTTAAGGAATAAAATTCTCCCATTCTTTGCATTATTCTGGACGCTACAGCAATGGAATAAATAATGCCATCAATCAATGCTTGTGCTAGGAAGGCTGTGATTTCTTTTACTCTCCGGCAGAAACCACGTGTCGGGGGACTCATTAGTAAGGGGAGATGCCAATATCATTTCAGAAGAACGTGGCTGGAGAATTCAGCACTTTCTGAGAATAAATAGGGTCAGCGGCCACCAGCTACATGTCCAAATCTTTGGCCCCTCTCCTTGGTCTGAGAATGGAATGAGGTGGTTTTCCCAGAGGCCACTCTGTCACTTTCCATGTGTGTCATCACACAGGAGGTGAGAACTCAGCCCTCAGCTAGCGAGCTGGCTCCCTGGGAGCAGGCACGGGAATGGCTCCAAGTACTGATCTGAGGCTGAAGGCTGCTGATTCCCAGGGACGCCGGCCCACCTCCTTGGGGGGCTTCATCACACAGTTTCCCTGTCCATTCTTTTCATGTATGATTTGTCGGGTTATAGAAGAGGCACCACCTTCGGAAATAGCGGAAACAGCATGTGGATGGATTTGCCAAAATCTGACTTCCGACACACAGGAGAACAGGAACGATTGCTGGGGGCCAGGAAGGGACAAGATACAGGGGCTGTGTGCTGGAAATGGAGCAAGAGTGTTTGCTGTAGAACGAAGCCTGGGCGTTTTAATGCAGGCTAAGGGGGGACAGGAATCCTAGTGCCCGGAGCAGGTGGCCATTCTTCGGTCTTGGACCTGCTGTATGCACAAATATTCCTGAGGTCAGAATCAGGCTCTGTCCAAGATGCAGGGAATTACTGAACATTCTGAATGTGAGTCTGACCAAAAGCACGTATTTTTTCCCCTTTTAAGCCATTAGGGGGCACCTGGTGGCTCCGTGCGTTGAGCCTCTGACTCTTGATTATGGCTCAGATCCTGGTGATTTCAGGGTCTTGGAATCGAGCCCGAGTGGGACTCCCCACTCAGGGTGGAGTCTGCTTGTCTCCCTCTCCCGCTACCCCTCCTCCCACTTATGCTCTCCCGCTCTCTCTCAAATAAATAAATAAATAAATATTTAAAACCAACCAACCAACCATTGGTGGTGGCCAAAGTCCTGGGCAGGTCAGAAGCACCAGAGGGAGACCTGGCAGCCCAAGGCGGGGGCATTGGACAGCCCCAAACCAGTCTTAAAGGGCTGAATTGTTACCCTAGGGCTCAGATTCTTAAAAAAGGTTTCTTGGTATCCAGGTTACCGAATTTGAGATAAATTCTTTTTGTTATAGAAGTTCATTCATATGAAACCATTTTCCTTAAAACTGAAGTTTCTAGAAAAGAGTCTTGTTGTTGGTAGGGGACTGTTTCCTTTCTGAAAGGTACAGTGTGCACTATTTCAGGACTTTCTTCCACTCTCTTGAATGGCGAAGTCTCCTGTGGCAGAGAGACTGGGTAATCAAGCCCTCACCACACCCTGCCCTTTTGCTCTCAGGCTCACAGTGGGGCTGCCTGTCCCAGCCTTCCTGGCAGTTATGTGGGAATGGTCCTCAAGCTTCACCAGACTTCCCAGTGGGTTCCATCACCCAAAAACATTGGAGTCTCTGTCCTGGGGATAGTGGGGTTCAAGACAGAAGGACTCTGTGGTCCTCAATGACTGCTTGGAGCAGACTCCTCCCCTTCCTTCCTTCCTTCCTACTCCCGCTCTCCCACCAGTTCACTTTCTGCTGTGAGAGGAGTGCGAAATCAACAGACGTGACTGGCCTGTTTTAGCAGTCAGGCTAGGACGGGTACATTCCAGCAGTAGGGTAAATAGGGAGGAAGCTAACATTCAAGTTGATATTAACATTCTGAGAGCTTTCAGCATCTAGCTGGCAGGTATCCGGCTCCTGGGCATTCACCTCTGTGATCCTGAGCAGAATGAAAGTCCCTCATTCCCTAGCATTCTTAGACCCAGCTCTCCTGTGGCTGTATCTGTGTCCACCCTGGGAAGGGGCATGTTGGACCTGGCATGGGCAGCACCTGCTTCCATACACCATGGTCGTGTGAAAAGGCGGCTGCTCAGGTCTTGACCCGGGATACTTTAAGCAGTACGCCGTGGAACACTCAACAGCATTCTGTCATTTTTCTTTTCTTTTTTTTTTTAAGACTTTATTTATTTATTTGACAGACAGAGATCACAAGTAGACAGAGAGGCAGGCAGAGAGAGGAAGGAAAGCAGGCTCCCTGCTGAGCAGAAAGCCCAATGTGGGGCTTGATCCCAGGACCCTGGGATCATGACCTGAGCTGAAGGCAGTGGCTTAACCCACTGAGCCACCCAGGTGCCCCTCTGTCATTTTTCTTTTCAGATTGATATTTCTTCCAATGCAGAAGCCATGGCATCGAAAAAAATAAATAAAATAAATAAATAAATAAAATAAATAAATAAATTTATTTTTTAAAGTTGGCTTTAAAACAAAAAGAAATTTTGATGTGGTCATCAGATTTGGTAATTAAATGACTTAGGAGATGGATCGCCAGTAGTCAAGCATATGCTTCTGGCTATAAGTTCAGCTATAAATGACTTTTTTTTTCCCTTTGCTTTTCCTGATTTGTTTAACTGGAAAATATTTTTCTGTGGTTCTATTTTAATGGGCTGTTAATGATGTTCTAAGTAGTCGCTTGTACATTACTGGAGAGCAGTGGGTTCATAAGCCTAATGAGGTTGATGGTTATGGAAATACAAATTAAAATCACATCTGTAACATACACGAGTCTTTTTAAACCTCAATCTACTTACCAGTAACTAATGCACCGGTATTGTTTGACTTTTAGACTTTTGCGGAGACACGTGGGCAAACAAAACACCTTAACAAGTATTCCTAGGTTCCAATACTTGAACTTCAAGGAAGCAGGTAAGGCTCTTAAAATTGGCTTTGTTCTTAAGCTACCCAAATCTCTTTGGGGTATCCTGTTTTTAAATTGTTAAAATAATTTGATTTATTGTTGAATGGCTAATAATGCTTATAATGTCCAAACAATATAAAAGATCATCTAGTGAAAAAAGCAAGTCTTATTTTCTCCCTGGCCTTCTAGAAACCTCGTTTCCCTCTCTAGAAGTCACCACTGTTGCCCATTTCCTATACAGTTGTCCCTTGAACAAAAAGGCAGTTAGGGGCTCACCACCTCTCAGCGTGGAGTAAAAAATCCATGTGTAACTTTGGTTCCAAAAACCTAACACTGTAATAGCCAACTATGACCAGAAGCCTTACTGATAACAGTTGATTAACACGTATTTTGTATGTAATGTGCTATATAATGTATATTTACAATAAAGTAAGCTAGAGAAAAGAAAATATTATTAAGAAAATGTAAAGAAGGGGCGCCTGGGTGGCTCAGTGGGTTAAGCCGCTGCCTTCGGCTCAGGTCATGATCTCGGGGTCCTGGGATGGAGTCCCACATCGGGTTCTCTGCTCAGCGGAGATCCTGCTTCCCTCTCTCTCTCTCTGCCTGCCTCTCCATCTACTTGTGATCTCTCTCTGTCAAATAAATAAATAAAATCTTTAAAAAAAAAAGAAAATGATAAAGAAGAAAACATATATTTATTGTACTACAGTTATTGAATAAACAAATCTGCATATAAATGGACCTGTACGGTTCAAACCTGTGTTGTTCAAGAGTCAACCATGTATCATTTCAAAAGTATTCTAGGTGTATTTAATGAACATGTATATATTCATTTCCCACACAAATGTAATATTATATTACAAATACTCTTGGGACTTTTTTTTTTTAACATAACAACACTGTCTAGAAGATCTTTCTGTATCATTATGTAAGGAACTTCCTCCATTTTCTGTATAATATTTCATTTCACCATGTACCATGTTCTGTTTAACGAGTCCTTATTAAGGGACATTTAAGTGGTTTCCAGTCTGTGCCTATCACAATGTTCCAGTGAGGAACCATGCCCAGTAATGCCATTCTGTGCATGTGAGAGTGCCTTTTAACTAAATACCAAGAAGCAGAAGTTAGGGGCATTTTAAATCTGACAGATACCATGAAGGATGACAGTTACATAATAACGTCTTTGCAATGACCTGTGTGCACCTCTGCCATTAGGGAAAACTTCCCCCAGAGAACTCCCATGATGCACAGAGCCAGCAACCTTTGGCCTTTCTGGGCCAAACTGAAGGGCTATGTAGAAACAACAGCCTAGACCTAAAGATAGCGAATTTACCAGATGCAGAGACGGTGGGGCTTGGGGGAGGCGGGGTGTATGAGAGGAGTGAGGGGGATGGGCTAGTGACGTTTAGAATTAAGGCCAGCCTGGCTGAAGGTGCCAGGAAATGCACAGATTGGGAGAGGGCAGCTACCTAGAAAAGATCATTGTAGAAATGTGGAGAGAGAGAGAGAGCAGCCCCACAGGGCTTGAAGTTAGAAGACCTACGTTTGAGTTCTGGCTCCGCCTCTTACTAGAACTGTGTGACCGTGGACAAATTAAGGTAGCAGTGCTTACTTTAGAGGGTCGTTTTGAGGGAGAAAGAGAGGGCGCACGCGAAAATGCCGGTAAACAGTATGAACTTCCCAACTGTTAGCGGAATCTGAATGAATTTAGGTTTCGACATGTTTAGGCATGAAGGATACTCACCATGGAAAGTTCTCAGAACATCAACTCCACAGGAGCAGCGGCATGTCTGCCTTGTTCACTGCCCTGTCCCCTTGGCCCAGAGCTATGACTGACTCTGAATAGGGGCCTGAAGAACATTCATTGAATGAATGAAGTTCAGGTCATCTCTGCACAACTGGGGAAGGACATGGAAGTGCAAAGAGAGAGAGGCTGGTTATGGCTGGAGATAGAGTTTTGAGAGTCATACATTTATAATCATGAGTCCTAACATAAGGAAAACCTAACAATGTAGATATTTTATGAAAATGTGTTGATTGAATGTATAAGTGAAGGAATGCACTTTTTATGATGCTTTCAGAAATTATTTCATGAACTAGATGGGCTCCCCAATCCTAGAAGATGAAGGAAAGAGTTTTTTTTTTTAATATTTATATTGGGATGCCTGGGTGGCTCAGTTGATGCGTCTGCCTTTGGCTTAGGTCATGTTCCCAGGATCCTTGGATCGAGTCTTGTATCAGGCTCCTTGCTCAGCAGGGAACCTGCTTCTCCCTCTGTCTGCTGCTTCTCCTGCTTGTGTGCGTGCTCTCTCTCCCTCCCTCTCTCTCTCTCTAATAAACAAAAATCTTAAAAAATGAACTATTTATATTACAGAGATTTGATGGTTAACAAAGGTACTCCATATTTTATTTTTCTGTAGTTTTTAACTATTTTTTGACCCGTGTTCTGGTTGAAATAGATTAATGTATCCTAGTTCCCTTTGGTTTGCTACATAATTTTAAAGCCTGCTTTAAGCATTAGTGGGGTTTATGTCTCCATATGGGAATGTATAGATAAGAAGGAAATTCCTCAAACTTTGTCACCAATCAGGGATCAGGTTTTCAAAATTAAATTAGGAAGTTGGGTTAGATGGTCTTGAATGCCTTTTTCTGCCCTAAAAGTATAGAATTCTGTGAACAAAATCACAAGGGGATGACCGGGGACTGAAACAAAAAAAAATCCAAAGTCTCTGTGGGAGCGAAGCCTCATTACATTTGGGAGGTGATAATAAACACCTCTCATTTATAGAGTGTTTACTAAAAGTCAGGCCTCATGTACTTTGTTCCACTTAATCCTTGCAAGCCCTATAAAAGGGTTGTTGGAAATTACGCCTGGTGCCCAGCAGCTGAAATGGAGGAGATTTTCTAAGCACATACCAGGATCCGAAGCAAAGTTGTCAATAATAATAACCTTTGTAGAAGTAATTGCTGCCCCAAGTCAAAAAACTGTCTTCCACAGAGTTGAAAGGCTTGTTAAATCTGAGGGTGGTCTCTCCAGACACAAAGACATGCAGAGATAATGTCATCTTTGACTCTGAAGGACTGAGTTCTGAATGACTCGGAAGCCTGTGCTGTTGTGACCTCACGAGCTGGGCTGTTTTGCTCGTCCTTTGCCTTTCTCTAGAATCCGTTCTTTCCTTCACTGGTGATGCTGTCTCCCTTCTGTCTGTTTTCTACTTCTGTTGTGAACTGGCCTGAGTGAATTTGACAGTGTAAAGTTTTCAGGTTCTTTTATTCATGTTGGACGTATAGCCATCCTCCGAGGTGGGTGAGGACTACAGATCTCCAAGCCCATCATCATGCTATAAGGAAGAAAAGCCAGACTTAGACAGATTATGCTGCTACACAGTTATGGACAGCAGGCATGAAAGCATGCAACTCAATGACTTCAGATCTTTGCCCTTTTAAATACTCCAATTACTCCCCATTTAAACGGCACGTTTGGGGCAAATGGCATAACATTGTAGAGACAGGGTTCAGTTAACCTTGTAATTGCCATCAGGTAACCAGAATCCTCCATGCCAACAGTGGACTTAGTGCTATTTTAGAACTCAGCCTTGGGAAACATTTTAATATTTTGAAAAGGTTTTTATCCTTAAACCCTGTCCATTCAAGGATAGGCAGTGTTTCTACACTATCCTAGCTTAGCAGTTGACAGACCCCAGTGTACAGGCCAAATCTGGTCTGTGCTTGTCAATAAAGTTTAATTGGAACACAGCCATCCCAATTCATTTGCATATTGTCTGTGGCTCGTTTTGTGCTACAGTGGCAGAGGAGTTGAGGGATTGTGACAGAGGTCATTTACCTGCAAAGCCAAAACCAACATCAAACCTTTACTGAACAGGTTTTCTAGGGACATCTGGGTGGCTCAGTCATTTAAGTGTCTGCCTTCAGCTCAGGTCATGATCCCTGGGTCCTGGGATCGAGTCCTGCATCAGGCTCCCTGCTCAGTGGGGAGCCTGCTTCTCCCTCTCCCTCTGCCTCTCCCTCTGCTTATGCGCTCTCTCTCTCTCTCTCTCTCTCTGACAAATAAATAAAAATAAAATCTTTAAGGAAATAAAGGGGTTTTCTGACCACTGCCCTAGCCAATCTACATGTATTAAGTAGTGCTGTTTTTGGCAATGAAAACCCATCGCTAATATGTATTTTGCTACTTAGCAATATCTCTGGTATGGATCAGGGATAAAGAGAATTGAGTGCTTATAGCCTCTGAAGTATAGACTGCTTATTAGTTACTAGATGACACCCCTGAAAGGTGCAAGTCCTGCTTGGGCAATAAGAGCCTCAGAGTATTTATTAAAACTAACATACTTTTCCAGAACTCTGTCAATTTTGAAATTTTAAAAGTAAATAGCAGTCATCATCACATTTCCTTTTATTGCTTCTCAAAACCCATTTTCATTAGTGATTATGATTAAACCTTCAGATACTCTTATATCAATAACAATATTAAGCCCAGAATTTGAAAAGTATTTTATCCAAGTGAATCCCAATGCAATAGCTAAGATAGACCAGGTTTATAATTATCCCATTTTATAGCAAAAAAAGCCAAGGTCTGGAAATATATCTCATTTTTTCATAGTTGCAGAATTGGTTGAATATGAAGGTCTTCATTTTCCAGATGTGATAGTCTGTCCTCTACACCACAGTAACTTCCCAGTCACCGTTCATGGATCACACATTCGGAGTAAACTGCAAATTTTTAATTTTCAGTCAATAGAAATGTATTCCCTCTTTAGAGAAAAAAAATAACATTCTTAGGGGCACCTGGGTGGCTTAGTGGGTTAAAGCCTCTGTCTTCAGCTCAGGTCATGATCCCAGGGTCCTGGGATCGAGTCCTGCATCGGGCTCTCTGCTCAGCGGAGAGCCTGCTTCCCTCTCTCTGCCTGCCTCTCTGTCTACTTGTGATCTCTGTCAAATAAATAAAATCTTTAAAAAAAAATAACTTTCTTAGAAATTCCTTGACTGTTTTGTAAACTAACTTCACCTCCTTTCTTCACATTTTTTTTTTTTTTAAATTCTTGAAGTTGTGGAGTCACCATTGAGCTGCAGGACTGGTTCTTGGGGGCAGGACAAAATTTCCCAGAAGAATCAATGGAATGAAGGTAAATGTTGAAAATAGATCTGTTTCATCAACTACATAAAATGAGACCCTACAGGTTCAAAGAAGCCCTTGAAGGACCACTGTGACTTAGAAGCCTATAACTATAGCACAGGGTAACAAGGCTCCAGTGCTGGTCATAGATTTATAGATGCTGGAAGAGGAAGAAGCTCATTATCAGGTCAACAGATTCACTCCACTCCACCCTTACAATGCTGGATTGTTCTCTCGGATGTGTTTGACTGCATGGGAAATTCGCTTATTATTAATTGGCTAGAGGTTATTAGAACTGGCATGGTGTCTCCCTAGCCTTTTCTTAGCCGCTTATGCCCATGGCTCTGACCCTCAGTTATCTGTAATTTATTTCTCCCCATCCCATGATACCATCTTGGCTGGATTAAGCCCATAATTGGTGCTGGTGCATTTTGCCTCTTTCCCCTTCAGGCTGAGTTGGAGCCTTTCCTCCAAGATAGTCCCTTCACATACATGGGCTCCAGTGGACCCCTGTTACTACTGAAATTTATAAGGAAGAAAAAGGGGGGCCAGATATTATATTCAGGAATAAGACCATTAAGATTTGAGCTCAGGAAGTAGGTTAGAGGTCTCTCCAGACCCCAGAGTGATTATCTGCCAGTGATTCAGGCCGTAAGTCATACAACTGCTTGGATTTTAATAGCGAATGAGTGGCCCCATTGGAAACTTTTTGTGTGTGTGTGTGTGATTTTCTTCTTCTTTTTTTTTTAATCTATAAACATATATTTTTATCCCCAGGGGTACAGGTCTGTGAATCGCCAGGTTTACACACTTCACAGCACTCACCATAGCACATACCCTCCCCAATATCCATAACCCCACCCCCCTCTCCCAACCCCCTCCCCCCATCAACCCTCAGTTTGTTTTGTGAGATTAAGAGTCACTTATTGTTTGTCTCCCTCCCAATCCCATCTTGTTTCATTTACTCTTCTCCTACCCCCTTAACCCCCCATGTTGCATCTCCTCTCCCTCATATCAGGGAGATCATATGATAGTTGTCTTTCTCCGATTGACTTATTTCGCTAAGCATGATACCCTCTAGTTCCATCCACGTCGTCGCAAATGGCAAGATTTCATTTCTTTTGATGGCTGCATAGTATTATATTGTGTATATATACCACATCTTCTTTATCCATTCATCTGTAGATGGACATCTAGGTTCTTTCCATAGTTTGGCTATTGTAGACATTGCTGCTATAAACATTCGGGTGCACGTGCCCCTTCGGATCACTACATTTGTATCTTTAGGGTAAATACCCAGCAGTGCAATTGCTGGGTCATAGGGTAGTTCTATTTTCAACATTTTGAGGAACCTCCATGCTGTTTTCCAGAGTGGTTGCACCAGCTTGCATTCCCACCAACAGTGTAGGAGGGTTCCCCTTTCTCCGCATCCTCGCCAGCATCTGTCATTTCCTGACTTGTTAATTTTAGCCATTCTGACTGGTGTGAGGTGATATCTCATGGTGGTTTTGATTTGTATTTCCCTGATGCCGAGTGATGTGGAGCACTTTTTCATGTGTCTGTTGGCCATCTGGATGTCTTCTTTGCAGAAATGTCTGTTCATGTCCTCTGCCCATTTCTTGATTGGATTATTTGTTCTTTGGGTGTTGAGTTTGCTAAGTTCTTTATAGATTTTGGACACTAGCCCTTTATCTGATATGTCATTTGCAAATATCTTCTCCCATTCTGTCAGTTGTCTTTTGGTTTTTGTTAACTGTTTCCCTTGCTGTGCAAAAGCTTTTGATCTTGATAAAATCCCAATAGTTCATTTTTGCCCTTGCTTCCCTTGCCTTTGGCGATGTTCATAGGAAGATGTTGCTGTGGCTGAGGTCCAAGAGGTTGCTGCCTGTGTTCTCCTCAAGGATTTTGATGGATTCCTTTCTCACATTGAGATCCTTCATCCATTTTGAGTCTATTTTTGTGTGTGGTGTAAGGAAATGATCCAATTTCATTTTTCTGCATGTGGCCGTCCAATTTTCCCAACACCATTTATTGAAGAGGCTGTCTTTTTTCCATTGGACATTCTTTCCTGCTTTGTCGAAGATGAGTTGACCATAGAGTTGAGGGTCTATTTCTGGGCTCTCTATTCTGTTCCATTGATCTATGTGTCTGCTTTTGTGCCAGTACCATGCAGTCTTGATGATGACAGCTTTGTAATAGAGCTTGAAGTCCGGAATTGTGATGCAACCAACTTTGGCTTTCTTTTTCAATATTGCTTTGGCTATTCGAGGTCTTTTCTGGTTCCATATAAATTTTAGGATTATTTGTTCCATTTCTTTGAAAAAAATGGATGGTACTTTGATAGGAATTGCATTAAATGTGTAGATTGCTTTAGGTAGCATAGACATTTTCACAATATTTATTCTTCCAATCCAGGAGCATGGAACATTTTTCCATTTCTTTGTGTCTTCCTCAATTTCTTTCATGAGTACTTTATAGTTTTCTGTGTATAGATTCTTAGTCTCTTTGGTTAGGTTTATTCCTAGGTATCTTATAGTTTTGGGTGCAATTGTAAATGGGATGGACTCCTTAATTTCTCTTTCTTCTGTCTTGTTGTTGGTGTAGAGAAATGCAACTGATTTCTGTGCATTGATTTTATATCCTGACACTTTACTGAATTCCTGGACAAGTTCTAGCAGTTTTGGAGTGGAGTCTTTTGGGTTTTCCACATATAGTATCATCATCTGCAAAGAGTGACAGTTTGACTTCTTCTTTGCCGATTTGGATGCCTTTAATTTCCTTTTGTTGTCTGATTGCTGAGGCTAGGACTTCTAGTACTATGTTGAATAGCAGTGGTGATAACGGACATCCCTGCCGTGTTCCTGACCTTAGCGGAAAAGCTTTCAGTTTTTCTCCATTGAGAATGATATTTGCGGTGGGTTTTTCATAGATGGCTTTGATAATATTGAGGTATGTGCCGTCTATCCCTACACTTTGAAGAGTTTTGATCAGGAAGGGATGCTGTACTTTGTCAAATGCTTTGTCAGCATCTATGGAGAGTATCATATGGTTCTTGTTCTTTCTTTTATTAATGTGTTGTATCACATTGATTGATTTACAGATGTTGAACCAACCTTGCAGCCCTGGAATAAATCCCACTTGGTCGTGGTGAATAATCCTTTTAATGTACTGTTGAATCCTATTGGCTAGTATTTTGGCGAGAATTTTTGCATCTGTGTTCATCAAGGATATTGGTCTGTAGTTCTCTTTTTTGATGGGATCCTTGTCTGGTTTTGGGATCAAGGTGATGCTGGCCTCATAAAATGAGCTTGGAAGTTTTCCTTCTATTTCTATTTTTTAGAACACTTTCAGGAGAATAGGAATTAGTTCTTTAAATGTTTGGTAGAATTCCCCCGGGAAGCCGTCTGGCCCTGGGCTTTTGTTTGTTTGGAGATTTTTGATGACTGTTTCAATCTCCTTACTGGTTATGGGTCTGTTCAGGCTTTCTATTTCTTCCTGGTTCAGTTGTGGTAGTTTATATGTCTTTAGGAATGCATCCATTTCTTCCAGATTGTCAAATTTGTTGGCGTAGAGTTGCTCATAGTATGTTCTTATAATTCTCTGTATTTCTATGGTGTTCGTTGTGATCTCTCCTCTTTCATTCATGATTTTATTTATTTGGGTCCTTTCTCTTTTCTTTTTGGTAAGTCTGGCCAGGGGTTTATCAATCTTATTAATTCTTTCAAAGAACCAGCTCCTAGTTTCGTTGATTTGTTCTATTGTTTTTTTGGTTTCTATTTCATTGATTTCTGCTCTGATCTTTATGATTTCTCTTCTCCTGCTGGGTTGAGGGTTTCTTTCTTGTTCTTTCTCCAGCTCTTTTAGGTGTAGGGTTAGGTTGTGTACCTGAGACCTTTCTTGTTTCTTGAGAAAGGCTTGTACTGCTATATATTTTCCTCTCAGGACTGCCTTTGTTGTGTCCCACAGATTCTGAACCGTTGTGTTTTCATTATCATTTGTTTCCATGAATTTTTTCAATTCTTCTTTAATTTCCTGGTTGACCCATACATTCTTTAGAAGGATGCTGTTTAGTCTCCATGTATTTGGGTTCTTTCCAAATTTCCTCTTGTGATTGAGTTCTAGCTTCAGAGCATTGTGGTCTGAAAATATGCAGGGAATGATCCCAATCTTTTGATACTAGTTGAGACTTGATTTAGGACCGAGAATGTGATCTATTCTGGAGAATGTTCCATGTGCACTAGAGAAGAATGTGTATTCTGTTGCTTTGGGATGAAATGTTCTGAATATATCTGTGATGTCCATCTGGTCCAGTGTGTCATTTAAGGCCTTGATTTCCTTGTTGATCTTTTGCTTGGATGATCTGTCCATTTCAGTGAGGGGAGTGTTAAAATCCCCTACTATTATTGTATTATTGTCGATGTGTTTCTTTGATTTTGTTATTAATTGGTTTATATAGTTGGCTGCTCCCACATTAGGGGCATAGATATTTAAAATTGTTAGATCTTCTTGTTGGACAGTTCCTTTGAGTATGATATAGTGTCCTTCCTCATCTCTTATTATAGTCTTTGGCTTAAAATCTAATTGATCTGATATAAGGATTGCCACTCCTGCTTTCTTCTGATGTCCATTAGCATGGTAAATTCTTTTCCACCCCCTCACTTTAAACCTGGAAGTGTCTTCGGGTTTAAGATGAGTTTCTTGTAGGCAACATATAGATGGGTTTTGTTTTTTTATCCATTCTGATACCCTGTGTCTTTTGATTGGGGCATTTAGCCCATTAACATTCAGGGTAAGTATTGAGAGATATGAACTTAGTGCCATTGTATTGCCTGTAAGTTGGCTGTTATTGTATATTGTCTCTGTTTCTTTCTGATCTACTACTTTTAGGGTCTCTCTTTGCTTAGAGGACCCCTTTCAATATTTCCTGTAGAGCTGGTTTGGTATTTGGAAATTCTTTCAGTTTTTGCTTGTCCTGGAAGCTTTTAATCTCTCCTTCTATTTTCAATGATAGCCTAGCTGGATATAGTATTCTTGGCTGCATGTTTTTCTCATTTAGTACTCTGAATATATCATGCCAGCTCTTTCTGGCCTGCCAGGTCTCTGTGGATAAGTCTGCTGCCAATCTAATATTTTTACCATTGTACGTTACAGACTTCTTTTCCTGGGCTGCTTTCAGGATCTTTTCTTTGTCACTAAGACTTGTAAATTTTACTATTAGGTGACGGGGTGTGGACCTATTCTTATTGATTTTGAGGGGGGTTCTCTGAACCTCCTGGATTTTGATGCTTGTTCCCTTTGCCATATTGGGGAAATTCTCTCTAATAATTGTCTCCAATATACTTTCTGCTCCCCTCTCTGTTTCCTCTTCTTCTGGAATCCCAATTATGCTAATGTTGTTTCGTCTTATGGTGTCACTTATCTCTTGAATTCTCCCCTCGTGGTCCAGTAGCTGTTTGTCCCTCTTTTGCTCAGCTTCTTTATTCTCTGTCATTTGGTCTTCTATATCGCTAATTCTTTCTTCTGCCTCAGTTATCCTAGCAGTGAGAGCCTCCATTTTTTATTGGACCTCATTAATAGCTTTTTTGATTTCAACTTGGTTAGATTTTAGTTCTTTTATTTCTCCAGAAAGGGCTTTTATATCTCCCGAGAGGGTTGCTTTAATATCTTCCATGCCTTTTTCAAGCCAGGCTAGAACCTTGAGAATCGTCATTCTGAACTCTATATCTGACATATTACCAATGTCTGTATTGATTAGGTCCCTAGCCTTTGGTACTGCTTCTTCTTCTTTTTTTTGTTGTGAATTTTTCCCCCTTGTCATTTTGTCCAGATAAGAGTATATGAAGGAGCAAGTAAAATTCTAAAAGGGTGGCAACAACCCCAGGAAAATATGCTTTAGCCAAATCAGAAGAGATCCCAAATTGTGAGGGGGGAGAAAGGGGATAAAAAGGGGTTCAGAAAGAAAAAAAAAAAGAAAGAAACTATTAAAAAAAGAAAGCCGATAAAGAAAAAATATAAAAAGAGGAAAAAATATATATATTAGATAAACTATTTAAAAAACATTAAAAAAGAAAACGGTAAAAGTTAAAAAAATTTAGCAGAAGAAGAGAAAAAGAAAAAAAAATTTAAAAAGAAAAAAAAATTAAATTAACTGCAAGGCTAAAAAATCATGGGGAGAAAGCCATGAGTTCCATGCTTTGCTTTCTTCTCCTCTGGAATTCCGCCGCTCTCCTTGGTATTGAAACTGCACTCCTTGGTAGGTGAACTTGGTCCTGGCTGGGTTTCTCGTTGATCTTCTGGGGGAGGGGCCTGTTGTGGTGATTCTCAAGCGTCTTTGCCCCAGGTGGAGTTGCACCGCCCTTACCCGGGGCCGGGCTGAGTAATCCGCTCGGGTTTGCTGGGTTTGCTTTCGGGAGCTTTTTTCCCCTGAGCACTTTCCGTAGAGTTCTTTCAGATAGTGGTTGATTTTCTGTTTCTAGAATTGCTGTTCTTCTTCTCTTCAATCTCCCGTTGGATTTGTAGGTGTTTGCAATCTTTAGATAAGCTATTTAGCTGATCTCCCGCTACCCGAAGTAGTCTCAGCCTGCTTCTTCTCCGCCATCTTGACTCCTCCCCATTGGAAACTTTTTAAATTCTAAATAACTTTAAAGCAACAACTTAATGGTGTAAAAAGACAAACATAATTTCAAGTGTGAGTCCATTGGTAAATATTACAACAGCAGTAATGTTAGGAGAAATCCATGTGTGTGTTGAAAAGACTTAAGGCTCTTAAAGACAGCTTCTCATTTCTGAACATCTGGGATCCTCTGTGTGATTCTTCTAGTTGACTTTTGATGATACATGGAAATCACACTATCAGTGTGATTTTTTTTAAACTTTGGGGGAAAGACAAGACTTTGAAAAATCTGAGTTTGAGACTAAATATTTATGATCCATTCTCAGCAGAAAAAGGGAAAACACAATGAAATCTTGAATACTGATTTTGGGGGAGAAAATAAATTAATTTTAAAAATAATTTATTTTTCTTAGAATACCAGCATTAGGATTATGTAGTGAATCTTTCAAGATGGGTTAGGTTATCCTGTGGTAACACACAATCTCAAAATCTCAGTGCCTTAAAAACAAAAACAAAACCAAAAACAAACCCAGATCTATTTTTCATCCATGTGACATATCCATTGTGAGTGTTGACTTCACTCCGGGACCCAGGACTTCGTGAAACATGGCTCATTATTGTGACAGACAGAATGCGAATTTTGGAAGGGCCTGGACCAGCGATTAAGTGCTCCAGCCCAAAGACATGTTTTCCCTCAACTCATTCACCAGCATTGGTCACATGCCCCACTCAAATCACAAGGGGCCAGGAAGTGAAATCCTACCAAGTACCCAGAAGACAGAGAGCTAAAAATATTTGAAAAACAGTGCTGAAGACTTCCACATGTTGCTAAAATGGAAAGGACAAAATTTGATCTGGAGTATGTTCAAAAGCATGCACGTCGGATGCTTCTAGTAATAATGATCTCTGACTTTATAAAAATGAACACTCACTACATCAAGAAGCTCTACCCAGTGGTTCCCCACACTTGGGAGAATGAACATCAGGCTTTCCCCCAAAGTTTAAAAAATACTGATGCCTGGTTCCCACTCCAGAGAGTCTCATTTAATTAGTTTGAGATGCATCTTGGGTTTCCAGTTTGTTTTGTTTTGTAAGCTCTTTAAGGTACACCTAGCATAGAAAGTCATTAGTCTATTTTACGGGTTGGGATTTTAGGATGACTTTGAACTCCTGTATTACCCACCCATCTGTGTGGTCTTAAGTCAACTTCTCTGGGTCTCCATTTTATTATCTATGAAATTAGGAATGGAGTAACTTCTACAGATCCTTCCAGCCTTAACAATCTCTTTTAGACCACTGACTTCCATTTAGAAAATGTTTCAAACCTCAAGTTAATGTGTAAGTGCAGCCAGATTACTTTGGAAGTCAATCTGGTTAAACTCCTATAGTTTCAATAATGGAATAAGGGCAATAATTGGAAAAAAAGTCTTTATGAGCTAAGTAGTTGTATTTTCCCACTGAACCAGGAAGCTGGACCAGACTCGAGAATAAAGTCATGTTATAAAAAAGACAGGGAGTTCACTTGATCTCTTGGTTACATGTGGACCGAGGGTGAACTTCCTGATCTGAAATGAAAAAATTGTATTACCCAAGGCTATTTAGATAAAAATAAATTTTAAAAAGCCGCTTCCCTCAATTCTTCTTGCTGAAAATGAAAAGTTAAAGGTTTCACAATTTCTTCACCATGTAATCCTATCTCAGCGCTGTCCGTGTCTTAATAGTGTATTGATTGGCTCCTATGCCTGCTATCTTTAAAGAAGCATTATCACTCTGTTGGGCCAAACATGAGAAACTACTTTTAAAGACCTTTTTAAGAGCTTTTTGATTTTTCAAAAGCTTCTTGGGGGCGTATTAAGGTTCTGTGGCAGCTGGAATTAAGTCTACAGTGTTCTTTCTCTATTTCTGACACAGTGGATTCATCTGGAGCGGGCAAGTTATCAATGACTCACAGGAGGGAGACGATAAGGAGGCCCTTGAGATAAATTCATGTGGTGATTAGTTACATGGACACCTGTATTCTTAGACTCTAAGTGCTACCATTGCATTAGAAACTTGTGATAATTATCAATAGCCATCTTAAATATGTGACGTTGATTCTACCACTAAGGGGTAGAAAGTGAGAAGAAGAGAAGATGAATTGTAAAAATTAAAACTGTTAGTGCGGAAAATAGCACTAAACTGGCTTTCAATTATCAAAATGCCTGGCAAGCTGAAATAAGACAAAAATCTCCATTTATAACTCCGCTGTAGTTACTCATTGTCTGTGTCTCTCTTCTTCAATTATTGAAAAAAAGCATCAGAATAATTTTTATTGAATGCTTAGAAAAATATTTGGTGATAAGGCACCAAGATGTTATCACTTTGGGTGGTGGTATTGTGGGTGGGTCTTTTATCTTCCTTTGGGAATCTCTGTGTTTTACCATTTTGCTCCACGAGGCATATATATTTTTTGGAACTGGCTTCACTCCTCACTGTGTTCTGGGGAAAATTACTTAACCACCCTGAGCCTCAAAATGAAGATAATAATAGTATCTATCCCAAAGGGTTGTAGTAAATATTAAGTCTCAACCACATGAAATAGCTAATATTGGACCATCTTTTGACTGATGAAAATTGTAAGTTGAAATGGTTCAGCATAATATTAAACACTTAGCTTTACACCTGACAAATACTGAGCACTCAGGAAATATTAACTATGAAAGAATGTTAAGGAAATATAGAAAGAAGAAAGTGAAAAAGTAGAAAAGAAATTATATGCAATCTTTTAAACATCTGGCTAATTGAGGTATAATTTATGTACTGTACACAGTTCTAGAAACTCCAGAAATTGTTTGAGTTGGCAAACTCATACAATTAGGTAACACAGTTGATATACAAAACAGTTCTATCTTCCCCAAAATACATGCTCCTCCTCCCACCACAGCCCCTGACAACTGCTTATCTTTCTAATGTCCCTATAGTTTTGCCTTTAATATGGATTCCCCCTTACTTTTAATTCCCATATATGTTGATTTGCGTTCTTCTTATGTGGATGGACAGCTGTCCCTTCGGAGGCAGACAGCAAGCCCACCCCTCTGGCTGGCCACCAATGGAAGTCACTTGAGGGAAGGTCTCTTTCAGTTTGCTCCGAAGGGTGAAAGCGTGGGTTCAGGCTGCAAAGCGGGGCAGCAAAAGGCATTTGCTGAGCTTTACCTTTACACCTCGCTCGTTCACGGCTCCGTGGGGAAAGGAGACAGGAACGTGTGCAGCTAGGCCATTCAATGACTTTTCCAAGCTCACCATGGTTTTTAAATTGATTTTTTTCTGTTGATGGAAACATATACACCTGTTGGTCAGAGGTCTCATGCATGACCTAAGGATCAATTTAAACCCCAGATCCCCAAGTAGAATTGAACAAAGAGTCCTCCTCTGTTCAGCTCTCCTTTGAGAAAAATGCCCACCCATAAATGTCAGCAAAGCCCTCTGCTCCTGACTGCTGACACTTTCAGCAAGATCTAACTCATGTTTCATCTTCCTTGAGGTATTTTTTTTCTTGCCTTCTTAGAAGATCTTCATCATGATATCACTTTGCCTGAATGTAATTTGCCACAACATCCAATGGACCAAATTTTATCATCTTGAAATTAGAGAGTCACCACCCTCTGCCCCACCAAAACAAGTCTCTAGGGCTGCCTTGTGGTTTATAGGGTGATATCTGGATTCCTTTGTCTGGCAACTCAACCCTTCCTGATTGGACTCTGTCCAGATTTAAAGAGCACTATGAGTTAATTTGACTTGTGGAGACATATAGAACCCAGTACTCACCAAATAGAAAACTTAGAACATTTGTGCACACAGGTCACTTATTAGCCAGAGAACATATTTCAATAATCTCTGAGTGTTGGCATCATGGACAGAGGCTGTCTCACATAGTGGAAAATTACATGGGTTTGGGAGCCCATTTGCTTTTGTATGGATCCTGACCGCTTCTTTTACTAGCTCTGTGATGTTGGGCCAGTTACTTAACCTCTCTGTGCCTTCATCTCCTCAAGTTCCTTCCTGGAACTCGAAGGCCTGTGGTGAGGAAAAACATCATTCCTCAATCATGTCACATTCTCCTCAGCTTCTCTGCCTTTTCCCTTGCTCTTCCTACTATGGAACGTGCCTTCTCCATGCTTGTCTGTTTGAAAATGCCCATCATCCTTGGAGTTTCAGAATAAAATCCTTGGCTTCATAACACAGGCCTGGGGCTCCCACTGCCTTTTTGAACACACCAGGAGTCCACTGGCGGCTTCACTATATAGCAGCTGCTGGGATCTGTGTCTTCTCACTGATCTGCCCACTCCAAAGGAGGAATAGCAGCTAGAACTTTCAGAAAATCTACTCAGCCCTCAGTATTTACGTAATGCTGATTACAGGCAAGGCGTGATACGTATATTAGTGCATCTATCTCCACAACAACTCTATGAGCTAGGTATTGTTATTTTCCCCACTTTACAGATGGGGAAACTGAGGCATGAAGTGGCTATGTAATTCACCTAACTTCCGCCAGCTAGGGAGAAGTTAGGATGGAATTCAAAGAGGCTACGTTTTTCATCATTGCGTGTGGTGTCAAGATTAGGACTGATGGAATAAGTAAAAGATGCAGTCTGGTGCTTTTCAGCCTAACTGCACACGAATCACCTGGAGACCTTGCAAAAATGCAGGTTCTGGTTCAGTAGGTCTGAGGTGGTAGCAAGATTCTGGTCTGTTGAATCATACCTTGAGAACAAGGCCAGTGCTGCCGGTCCATGGACCACATTTTGAGAACAAGGCCCTAGACTAATGGGTCAAAGCTTTTTTTTTTTTTTTTTTCCTTTTTGTCTCAGGACCTTTTACATTCTTAAATATTATCGACAACACCAAAGAACTTTTATTTACATGGGTTATATTTGTTGATATTTACTGTCATAAAAATTAAAGCTGAGGGGCACCTGCCTTTGGTTCAGGTCATGATCCCCGGATCCTGGGATTGAGCCCCATGTTGGGCTCTCTGCTCAGTGGGAAGCCTTCTTCTTCCTCTCCAGCTCCCCATGCTTGTGTTCTCTCTCTCGCTCTGTCATAAATAAATAAAACCTTTAAAAATAAAAATAAAATGAAAATGAAAGCTGAGGAATAGAAATATTTTTTAAAAAGTAGTTAAGTGAACCCATTATATGTTCATGTAAGTACCATATTCTAATAAAAAATAACCATATTCCTCAAAATAAAACATTAATGATGATGACACCGTTTCCCATTTCTGTCCATCTCTTTAACATCAGGTTTAATAGAAGAGAACTGCATTCTCCCACCTGCTTGTGCATTCAGTCTGTTGTGATATGACATGATGTGCAGCTTCTGGAACTCTCTGCCACGTACTCATGACTCACTCAAGTCAATAAGCCGAAAATGACATCGTAGTATAGTCAATAAGAATAGGTTTAACCTGGCAGCCTCCTTGAAAAGGTCTCAGAGACCCCCCACCCAAGAATCTCCAGACACCACTTTAAAAACCACTGCTCTCAGGGGCGCCTGGGTGGCTCGGTGGGTTAAAGCCTCTGCCTTTGGCTCGGGTCATGATCCCAGGGTCCTGGGATCGAGTCCCACATCGGGCTCTCTGCTCAGCAGGGAGCCTGCTTCCCCCTCTCTCTGTGCCTGCCTCTCTGCCTACTTGTGATCTCTGTCTGTCAAATAAATAAATAAATCTTAAAAAAAAAAAACAACAAACCACTGCTCTCAACCACTCTTAAAAATCCAAGAGGACTTTGACAGTTACTGCACTCACCGTGCAGTTAGACTTTGGGTGTTCTTGTAAAATCGCTGGCCTAAGAAGTTCCATGAGGAGACTCTGACTCTAGATTTTGTTTCTTCTCCAGTTACAGTTTATATCCTCATCTTCATCTGATGATGGTGCATGGTCATGATGTCAGCACAGATAAGAATCTCTTTGGTAAACCAATGATCCAGAAGGTGATCCTCCTTTTAGACAGACTATTTGATAACAAAGAACCTCAAAAGGAGAAACATTTTATTGGCTCCCTTAAAGACTTTAAAATTGCTTTAGAATTAAAACAATACTTTTTAATTTTATTTTAGATTTTATTTATTTATTTGACACAGAGAGAGCATAAGCAGAGGGAGTGGCGGGCAGAGGGAGAAGGGAGCCCAGCTTGGGGCTCATCCTAGGACCCTAGGATCATGATCTGAGCCAAAGGCAGACACTTAACCTACTAAGCCACCCAGCTACTCCCCCATGTTTTTGATATTTAAAATTGCCTTAAAGAATAGATCATCCCAACCTAATATATCAATTCACTTAAAGCTAGTATGATTTTCCTGTATATTCATTTACTATATTTATCTTTAGTTCTTTTGCACAAATATGGTTTATAATTTTTAAAATGTAAACTATAAAGTGCTTGAAATAATCTGATATACTTAAATGTCATATGTCCAATTCTTGTTCTCACCTTTTTATAGCTTACTCTTATTATGCCTGATTTCCAGGCTTACACCAGGTCCACTCGGGCATGTGCTTGAATAGGCTCCTTGGCTGCCTTTGACCTTTGAAGTGTCTCCTTAGCACATTTGCTTCCTGTAGCAACCTGACTCCTCCAAGTGTACACGGAGGGAGTTATGCTCCTGGCAGACTTGTTTATCAACATTTCAGGGCTAGGCAAATAGAATACTCTGTGGTTCAAGCCTTCAAAATCCCTCTCCGGGAAAATATCTCCTCCTCCGGTCCTGTTGCTCTCAATTCAGAGAATCTTAGAATCTTGGGATCAGAAGGGATCTTCAAGGTCATCAAGATCCTTGCCACTCAGATGTGGCCTCTGGATCAACAAGCAGCATGGGCATCATCTGGGAGCTTGTTAGAAGTGCAGAATCTCGGGAGCCACTCAGACCTACTGAATCATAATCTTCACTTTGACAAGACCCCAACAGAGGAGTGTACACATTAAAGTTTGAGAAGTGGGGTTCCAGACCAGCCTCCCATTTGATAGAGCAGTCCTGGTGGCAGCCTCTTCCTCCTGACTACCCCCAAGTGCTCAGCAGCCTTCACCTTCCAGTTTCGGGGCTGAACTCTCTCACGCTACTTACTCTAGATCAAGAGATCCCAACATTGTGCACCAAAATCCCTTGGGGAGCTTCTAAAAATCCCAATGCCGAGGCCTCACCCTTGACCAATGAAATCAGAATCTGTGGAGATGAAGCTCAGGCATTGATATTTTGTGAAATCCGCCGATGAGATTCTGATGTGCATCCAAGTTATGAACCCCAGATGGAGAGCCACCTGTTTGCATCTTAGACTACTTACTTCATTTCTTGCTTTGATATTCTGTGAAAATGCAAATGTCCCCCCCCCCCCCCAGAAAGGCAAAACTGTTACCTCTCATTTGCACTTTGCTTGGGAATAGGATTCTTTTTTAAATTGGCACAAATAATTTATTGCAGACTCTTCAATATCATACACTAGTGGGCATGACAAATCATGTAGCAGTACTCTGGGTAGGAGGAGCCAAAAGTTTGGAACGAGAAAAGCGAACTACCTGAAGCCCGGCCGCAGAGGGGCAGGCTTCACGCCTGCTAGTAACCAGTTCTCAGCTGAACTACCGGGGGCAGGAAGTGTCTGGGCAGGAACCGGAAGTTCTCCTGCCGGGAGCCCACTTCCGGTTTCCCGCCCCTTTTCTTGCTTCTGCATTCACGGTCTTTGGGGTGCGGAAGTGAGGTAGCTCTATAGCTGCGAGGCTGGTGAGCTCTGTCAGATGAGCGCTAGTTCCCCGCGTAGCTCTGACCTGACAGGTCTGAGAGAAATTTTGCTAACGTCATAATCTTGCTGGCCTAAAAGCGGCTGGTTGTTTTTCATCTCTCTGTGGTCCTCTTGAGTAATACAGCCTTTTGTTGGTGACATGACTGCTCAAGAAACTGAAATCTGCTTTTGTTTTTTTTTTTGTAAGATTTAAGGGAAAATGATTTTTTTGATATTTTATTAGGTTTAAAATGATCTAGTTTTATTTAGATACTCCTGCATTAGACTAATCATTGTTTGGGGGACATATAAATCATGTTAACAGTAATTCTGAGCAGGCTAACTATATGATCAAGTCAAAAATTTGGGGAGAAGGGAAAAGTGTTATTTTGTTTTATTTATTTTTAAAGATTTATTTATTTATTTTAAAGAAAGAGAGCATGCTTGAGCAGGGGAGGAGCAGAGGGAGAGAGAGGCTCCCAAGCTGAGGCTGTGTTTAGCATAGAGCCTGACACAGGGCTGATTTTATGACCCTGCCGTCATAACGTGAGCTGAAATCCAGAGTTGGACGCGCAACTGACTGAGCCACCCATGACCCTGAAAAAGCGTTACTTTAAAAGGAAAATCAACTTACTACCCACAGTCTTATTGATTTACCATGAATTAAAATATAACACAAAACATAGGGCGCCTGGGTGTCTCAGTTGGTTGGGCAGCTGCCCTGGGCTCAGGTCATGATCCCAGGGTTCTGAGATCGAGCACCACATCAGGCTCCTTGCTGAGTGGGGAGCCTGCTTCTCCCTCTCCCTGCTGCTCTGCCTACTTGTGCTCTCTCTCTCTCTCTCTCTGTAAAAGAAATAAAATCTTTTAAAAAGAAAGAAAATATAAACCGAAACAAACCCTTATTAATAAATTTGGAAGCTCTACTATTTAAGATTCTAATGAGTATTGTTCACATATTAAAATATAATTTAGAAACTTACAGCTTACAAACTATCCTTTATACTTCCTTGTTTTACAAACTAAATAATAGCTTAATTAATTTGGATGTTTGAGAATAAAATACTATCACACCTTCTCCTCCCCAACATTTCCTACTCACCCAGCTCTCAAATCTGATAAACTTACTAGAGCATTGATTAATCATGAATTTGACACATTTGACAGAGTTTTAGATCTTTAGGGATTTAAAAGTAGATTCTCAGTTCTTTAGTATCCCAGTAATCTTAGAGATATTTTGGTATTAAAGTCTCTTTAGGCTAAGCAAGTACTATAGGAAGAGAGGGCTATGTTTCAGTGCCTCAGAAAGGTAACGAGAGTTTTAGAATATTTCTGTTCTCCGTTATAGAACATGTGGTTTGGCTTCCTAAGAAAACCTGGAACAGGAAGATGGAGAACAATTTTAAGAATGATTTTTTTTCCCTAAGTGTAATTTTTTTTCCAATAATTTAATATTTGCATTTAAAAAAATTTTTAATGAAATATCAATTTGGATATACATATACTCCACTTTTTTCACTGGCTAACATTTCATTTCAATAATGTTTTATCTTTATATTTGAATACATATAAAATGAAATGAAAGCTAATACTTTTGCTTAAGTATCTATTCTACTCTCAATCAAAACATTTGATTGGGAAAGTAGTAACTACTTTCCTAAAAGTTTTTTAAAAATCACGAAAAAAATCCCAGTTATCCCCCAAATGAACCTTTTTCATAAATTCAGATTTCTTATAGAAGGGCACACTTGTAAATAGCCATCAGTTTGAACTGGTAATTTTATCTGTTTGACTTGTCATTGAAATGCTAAATAGTTAAAATTTGAAACTGTGCTATCAAACTCATGAGCTACAATTCTGTGGACTTTTTGGAATATAAGAGAGATGCTCCTTCTGTCACTGTATCTTCCACTTCTGTTCCTTTCTCCACTCTCAGTTTGTTTTCTTGACTTCTGGGTTTTTTCTTTGTCCTAACTTCCTTCCATATAGTTCTCTACTGTTTGGGAAAGCCCAGGCATACACCTGCATGGTGAGGACATAAGGGGGCACATGTAAATATGCACTTATACTTTCTTATGCATTCAAAATAAAGTCTTTCTATTGCTGTCACTGCTTTTCACTCCATTCAAAGTTGAGATCTTGAATAGCATGTTGTTGCTTTTTTTTCCAATTAAACCCATGATTATGATAGAGCTTGGGAACAAAGGGTGATTAAAGCCATCCCCAGAGAGAGATGAAGTTCACTAGTTCACCAACTACAAGCAAGTCAACATCTCCACAACCACTTTGGTCTATTCCTTTGGCTCTGATACCAGAGCCATGGTAGCATTTCCCAGGATAAGTTGTTAGAGTCCAGAGATGACTGAAAAGCACGTGCCTGGGGCCACCATGTCCAAACATGGATGCAAGATTGTCTGAGCTGGGAAGGACCTTGAGTTCTATTCAGTTCAGCCCAGAAAACTAATGTCAGGGAAGCCATGTGACTCATCCAGGGACATGTAATGAGTAATAAAGAAGGAAATAGGGAACGTGAAAAACATGCATACTGGATCAATTAAGAGGCATGAAAGCTGAAGGAAAATATGAATAGGCTAGAAATTTTTAGGAGCAGCTAGGGCTACCTGGCATCCTACCAGTTATAGGTCTACCCTGTGTGTATCTTCATTTATTTTGATGGCTCAGCTATTATTCCTTCCTGGGAGAATCCTTATTGAAAATGTCACAATATTTTGGGAGACATCTTTCACTGTCTCAAAATACAAACCTTGATTTTCCGTTATTTCTAGTTCATGTTGAAAGTATCTGGAGCTTCATCTTTGGCCCCGAGATTCCACTGCTATGCTAGCAATCATCTACTAGTACTTCTGAAATTTAACTCTGGAGAGCACTTCGCTTGTTTCTGTGATAAAAGTGAGTTATGAGGGGCGCCTAGGTGGCTCAGTGGTTTAAAGCCTCGCCTTTGGCTCGGGTCATGATCTCAGGGTCCTGGGATTGAGCCCCGCATCAGGCTCTCTGCTCCGCGGGGAGACTGCTTCCTCCTCTCTCTCTGCCTGCCTCTCTGCCTACTTATGATCTCTGTCAAATCAATCAATCAATCAATCAATCTTTTTTTTAAAAAAGTGAGTTATGAAATAAAGCCAACATTCAGTGAGTGCCAAGTGCATGGTATGCACGGTACACTGGGGCATCCCATCTGATGGGCACAGCCTTCCCAGTAGGTGTGACATCCCATTACAGAGGGGAGGAACCCGAGGTTAACTTCTTCCTCGTACTTCAGTGTTGATCTTGCTTCATGTTGTCAGTTAACTTCATGTCATCATGAATCTAAGCCATCCCCTCCTACTTTTATGACCAGCCTTTGAAGCTGTCCTATTCCTCCTTCATCCCACAGCAAGGCCATCTTGACAAGCCATACAACTTCTTCTCTTGCTTAAACCTTTTCCTGTCAAACCACCCCCGCCCCACTCCTCCTCTGGGGCTGGATACAAACCAAATGTCCCCCTCACCCACCTATTTTTCACCTCCTTGACACCTTCTGCTTTGTGACACCAATCAGACCATACCTTCAAATCTTCCAGTCCCCTCCTCCTCCTCACTTCCTCTCTTAAGAAATGCACAAATAAAAATATAATCAAACTCAGATGGAGAGATTGGCCTTTTGCTTCTTTCCACAGGTTTTCCCTTGGCATCAAAAAATTTGCATTAATTTTCAGTGTCACTAACTAACCCAGAAACTGGGCCAGCATTCCTCTGCTTCCTACGCCCACCTCCCAGCCCTGGTCTTCCCTGCCCCTCCTTTCTCACACCTCCCCATTTCCTCTGTCTGGATACACTGGATGTGGCCTGCTTGGAAACTTTGAGTCTGCTTCCTACAGCCTTTTCTGAAGCAAGGGATTGCTTTTATCCTGCCACCTCTGTGTGTACGTGCATGTGTGTGTGTATGTGTGTGTGCATGTGTGCATGTGTATTAAATATTTTATTTTGTTTTGTGTTCTTTTTGTTTCTTTTCCTTTTTTTGGGCAAAAGACTGTTGCTTTCCAACTTCAGAGTTTTTTGTTTTTTGTTTTTTTGTTTTCGGAGGACAAGCCTTTTACAAGACTCCTTTTTGTTTTTAAGTAGTGGCATCTGTCCATCTTGGGAAAAGTCAAGAGGCTTTTCAGTGGAAGCTGATAGCTGTGATTGCTAGGACAAGCTGAGACCTCATCTTACCCAGCACCCTTGGATGACAGAGGAGAAAAATCAGGTCTAAGAAGGTCTATCGATTCACCAAAGTCCCACTGACAGTTAGTGACAGGGCCAGGGCAGGGGCACAGGTGTCCTGACCTCCAGTCCACCGAGATGTTCTGGATGTTGTGTTGTTCCCAAATAAGCTCTGCATTTTGAAGTGGCATGCCAGCGCTCTGAAGAGATGCCTCCCAGCGTGCAGTGGGCCACTGTGAGCCACTGTGGGGTCCCTGGGTTTTGTCGTGTTGTGTGGGGAACCGCAATCTTCAATGTGCTACAGGCTCTCCCTGCATTTCCAGGAGATGGTAATTTGTTTGTTTTCTTGCACATGAAATCTGGCACACCAGACAGAACCCCGTGATGTGTGAGATCTGCCTTTCCTGCCCTCCTCCCCTTTAGGAGTGCCTTTCTCAAACTCTTCCTTCCCTCCCTCTCCTAAGATGGGTGAGACCTGTATTTTTTCTCTTGTCTTCTCAGTCCCCTTCATTCAAGCTGTTGCTCCACCTGGACTGAGCCTATCTTCTTTTAGAAGGCATTAATACTTCCTTTTTAACCCAGATAAGGAGATCTTTATAATTTGAAAATACAACCAGTAAATATATAACACATTGCTAATACCCCCTGCATCCGTGCTAGACCCCCAGATCCCCTTCCCACCACTCTGTGAACACCTGCGCTCCATTCTGCAGCTTGCTTGGTCCACTTTGGCCATTTTAGCACATGAAGCTCTAAGTCCATCCCTTTTAGGTGGCTAAACACTGCTCCATTGTGTTCCCTACTGTGCTTTACCCATCTCTCCTCTAGTGAAAGGTTTGTTGATGGCTTCGAGAGTTGTGGTATTACCAGCAATCCATAATCCACATTCAGAACCTCACGACCACCAAATCCCCCTTCCCAAGTCACTCTCAAACTCACACACTCTACCGGTCGAAGACCCTGGAACCGATATCATAGGTGACTGCTCATTTAGCTAATAAATGAGTCCTTACCTCTTTGTTCACAGGCACAGTAATGAGCCCTTTCTCCTTTTCAGGGAGAATATGTCCATGTTAAGAGAACCACCTGGATAAATGTTCTTAAAGCATCTCTCTTCCATCTCTCTCCAGCTCTTTGGAATAGAATGGATATAATCGTTAACAAGTTATACTCTTAACTCATGGGAGTATTTCAAATGGTAGACATTTCAAGGAAACTGAGAGACCTTAGGTGAGATATTTTGGGACAAGTGGGCTTTGTTTATGCTCCAGAACATATAATGCAAGGTAGCTATCTACTCGGGTATACCTGGTGGGAAGTGTAGTCACAGTGTTAGCCCTGAATATCAGCTTAGCTGATGCTTGCAGAGGAAAAGATACCCTCCCAAAGCCATACTCTGGAAGCCCCATCTCCCTGCAGAGACGCACCTGCCCACGTCTAAATCTGGAGGGAGCATCCAGTCAAACAGACTTAAGAACTACCCTACACCATACACAAAAATCCATCACAGATCTAACTACGGAAGGTAAGCAGTAACACTTTCAGAAGAAAACATGGACTAATATCTTCGTGACCTTGAGGTATATAAAGATTTCTTAAGCAGGACATTAAAAATGCTAGCCACTAATGAAAAAAATTGATCAATTGTACATTAAAACTAGGACTTTTGTCCATTCAAAATCATTATTAAGAGAGCTAAAAGACAAGCCAGAGTGGGAAAAATATTTTCAATATAAACTTTGACCACCACCAACAAAATCCTATGACTTGTATCCAGACTATATACAGAACTTCTACAAATCAATAAGAAATAGGTTGAAAAATCAATAGAAAAGTGGGCAAAATACATGGATAGACACTTGCAAACTAGGAATCCTTCCTTCCTTCCTGCCTGTCTGCCTTCCTTGTAGGCTCCATGTCCAGTGTGGAGTTCAGTGTGGGGCTTGAACTCATGACCCTGAGATCGAGACCTGAACAAAGATCAAGAGTCAGATGTTTAACCGACTGAGCCACCCAGGAACCCCCACAAACTAGGATTTCTAATACACAAGTGAAAAGGTACTTGACCTCATTAGATTTCAAGAAAACACAAATTTAAACTGCAATGTGATATTATTACACACTCACCAAAATGACTGAAATGAAAAAGACACCAAACCACCACGTGCTGGTGAGATCGTGGAATGACTGGAACTCTCATGTACTGCCTGTGGGAGTGTAAACTGGTATAGCCACCTTGACAAATTGCTTAACAGTATCTTCCAAACCCAAACCTGGGCTTACCATATAACCTAGGAATTATGCATAATGGAAATGCGTACTTAGGTTTACCAAAGACAAGTACAAGAACAACTATAGAAACATTTTTGGTTGTAACTCCAAACCAGAAAACAAACCAAGTGTTCATGAGCAGTAGTGTGTAAGCAAATTACAAATGTGCATATAATGGGGCACCACATGGCAATGAAAAAGAATAACCAAACAAGTTGGATGAAAATCTCAAACATAATGTTGAGTAAAAGGGGTTGGACATAAATTAGTACGTCATTGGATTAAATTAGTGGAATCCATTTATATAAAGTTGAAAAACAGGCAAAACCAATCTAGGTCTTAGAAATTAGGAAAATGGTTTCCTATTTCACTGTGGAGTAGGTTATAACTAGTAGGAGGACTATAAAAGCTTTCAGAGTCAGGAATTGTTCTAGTTCATGATCTGGGGACTTATTCCATGGGTGTGTTCACTTTATGACTCCTTTGGATTATTCGTGTAGGTAGGATTTATGCATTTTTATACTTTGTTGAAAAGTTTACATTAAAATAAAAGCCTGGAGAATCAGGTTGCCTACCTTAACCATAATTCACCAGCCATTTTTTAAAAATTTTATTTATTTGATAGAGAGAGATCACAAGTAGGCAGAGAGGCTAGCAGAGAGAGAGGAGGAAGCAGGCTCCCTGCCAAGCAGAGAGCCCAATGTGGGGCTCGATCCCAGGACCCTGAGATCATGACCCAAGCTGAAGGCGAGGCTTTAACCCACTGAGCCACCCAGGTGCCCCTCACCAGCCATTTTTAATTTATGTTTCTAAGAAGGTATGCAGAAGGAAGGACAGATTGGTGACTACCAGGTAATTTACTCTTGTTAACTCCAGTTGTGTCCCTGGTAGAACCCTGTTCTGTATAGAAGCCTGATTTAAACATTCATGAGATCGATGGCTATATATCATAGTATATTGGGACATAGGTTATCATTTGTAATACAGGGTCTTTCTCTCTTGACATACCAACAGCATGCTGTTAACACTCTTATCTAGTGCCTCTTTTGTCCTGCTTTGTGGAAATGTGGGCTGTGCAATTCTCTTCTCTGAACTGTCTCTTTGAGTGCAGAAGACATTATTTTCTTTCCTGTAGTCTTTCTGTTCTCAGCACAGAGCCTTACACAGAGTGGGATCAAACCTCGATTAATGCTAGTTTCATAGTGGGGGTGAGGAATGCTTACATTGTTCACTGATCTCTTTTTCTTTGTGTAATTGTCATTTTTATGTATTTAAGTGGGAGGTCTGAACTCTTCTCATCCTTCTTCTGGAACCTGTGCATCTTGAGAGGAAACCCAAGGAAGGATTCCTGGAAGTGCTGGGAGGATTCTCATTCTTGAGCTGGGTGCTAGTTATACAGGTAAGCCGACTTGGCTATAATTAATCATTGGCATGCTTGTTATTGGTGTACCTTTATATGTTGAATGATGACAGAAACATGTAACATACATGGAAATAATATCTGGTTCTAGTTTGATAAGCTACTGAGCTGATGAGATTTTGTGGAATTAGTCATGCTTCTATATTGCTTGAGGGAATGTAAATTTGTACACTCTCCTAGGCCAAAGTTGGCCAAATCATCAAAATGAAAAAGGCACTTACCCTTCTGCTGAGCGATGGCTAGTCTAGAAATGTACCCTGCAGTCTAGTATAACAGGTACAAACTGTTATTCAAGGTCATGCCCTGCCAGAGTGTCTATAATGATACAATAGGAAACAACAAAGAACAAATAAATTGTACATCACACAACGGAATATTATTCAGCAGTCAGTGAAGGGGAGGCAGATCTCTACTTGCTGATTTGGGCAGATTTTCAGATTAAAAAGCATGTACAAGATGCTCCTGTTTGTGTTAAGTATATGTGTATGTGTTTGCTTGTATGTTCATACATTCAATATCTCTGGAAGGATAAAAAGAAACTGATAATAGCAGTTGCTTCTAGGAGGTGTTGGGTGACAGTTATGTGTCCCTAACCCTCTGCCTGGTGCACACTTCAAATTTTATATGTACGTATAACCTCTCTAAAGAAAAAAAATTAAACCTAAGGGTAATTCTTGGCTGCTGGTTCTTCCACACTCTCATGGAGTGACTTCCTCAACATTCTGTCATTGGTAACTCCGACTTTACTTTCATCTAAACACCCTCCAAATCCATTCCACGAGGCAAAGGTCAGACTCTTTTCCCATGATATTGAACAAAGGAGGCAGATCACCCTTCTACCGGTGACCTTATTAATTGAGTTTAGACCTCCCGTGAATTTGGACAGATTTTTAAAAATGAAACATTCAAAGCCGCTTTGCCCTCTCTAGTTCCTCTCCTCCCAGAAGGCAGGAAGGAAGTGAAAAGCAAGTGTCCATTTATCTTTAGTCAGATTTGTAAGTGCGATAAACTGGTTGTCAGACTGGTAGGATAGGGAAACTTAGGGGCTGTGATTTGACTCTCAACAGAAGGAAATAAGATCAGTATGCCCTAAGTATGCCCTAGATGTGTAGCAAACAGATCTCAGGAAGTAAGGCCTTAACTCAATGGCCTGAGGATCCAGAGCATTTGGAGGCACTCCGGAGTAAAATATAATGACATAATTGAAGGTAATCCTTCAAGGAAGAAACAAGAGGGGCCTCTGAAGAAACCAAGCCGGCTTTCAAATCACCTATGGCCATTGGCAAAAGATCAAAGGGAGGCCCACGGCCAGGACTGAAGAGGTAGTATGGGCAGAAGTCAAAGGTATGCAAGAAGGATGATACTCAGGCTTGCAAAATTTGCAATGAACAGTTTGTTCAAGTTGTTTAGAAGGCACGTTCAAAGCAGAACTGTCTTGGAATGGATGGTGCTTTTCATCAGATTATAAAGACAAAGCAGAACCTGGAAGTTACCGATGGGTCATCTAGTCCCTTCATTTTACCAGGATACACAGAGCCCAAGATTAAACACCAAGATCCCATGATTCCTGGTCCACTTGGTCTACTTCTGTGTCTGGTCTCCCTCTGTCTCCTTAAAAGCCTGGACTCTGGAACCAGACCACCTGGATTTGGTCGAACTCTGTCTCTTGGGAGCTGCATGGTTTTGGAGAAAGTTACTTAACTTTTTCATGTTTTAGTTTCCTTATCTGTCAAATGGGAATATTACTAATAACAATACCTATCTGGTATGATTGCTACTGGGATTCTAAAGCCCTTCAGAGAGGGTCTGGCCTACAGTAGATGTTAATATGAATGCTAGCCATAATAGTGGTTATTATTGCTTTAGATTTTTACCTCAGGGAGAATTATTTTTAAGTGGAAAAAAGCAGAACACACATGGAAGGCATCATCATGGTAACACTTGGTTGGCTCTGGGTACTACCTTAGGTCTGATACAAAAAGTCACTTTCTCATGGGGTGCCTGGGGGGCTCATTTCAGTGGTGGACTCTTGGTTTTGGCTTAAGTCGTGGTTTCAGGGTCCTGGGTTTGAGCCCCCCGCCCTCAGGCTCTGTGCTCTGCAGGGAGTCTGTTTGAGATTCTCCCTCCCTCTCCCTCTGCTCCTCCCCCTGCTCCTGCTCCCTCTCTCAAATAAATAAACCATTTAAAAAAAATCTATGTCTCATAAAAAGAACTATCCAACATCCTTCAGGCCGTGGTGAGGTAGGCGCTCTCTGTCACAGATGGAGGTTAAACCCAGGTGAACGGCCTGCCAAGGATGCTGAAGGCAGATTTCTGGGTGTCTTGACAGTCCCAAGGGTCTATGATTCTGTGACATTTGAGACTAGGAGTCCAGAGGGCAGTCACATCGCCTGGCATCCAAACATGGCCTTATTATCACCTTGGAAGTGAGGTCCACTGTCTGTTCAACTTTTCTACTCTAACTTCATGTACAAGAACAAGGTCTGGCGTCACAGCTAAGACTTGCAAATCCTCGAGTTGGGAGTGGACTTGAATTTATTAATGGGCAGTTGCACACCTGGGGATGCCAGCAGGTAAGGGACATATTCTCAGGCTTTGCTAACAAACAAACAAGATTGGGCTCATTACCAAACTTCTAGCTAGGGCAAACTTCATTCCTAAAAAGAGGAGGAGAAATGGGGGGCATGGCGCAGAGAGGTATTGGTCAAGCTTGCTCCCTCCTGCTCTCCCAAGCCTAGGTTAACAATGAAGGGCCTGGACACCTTGCGGTGAGGTCCTCCCAGCCAGCAAGTGCTGGCTCCCTCTGCAGGGCACTTCCTAGGGCCTTTGATCTTTCCCCAGGAATTGGCCAAGCCTGTGTTTTCTTTCAGGTTTATGCTCTCTTGGTTTATTTATTGTATCTGCTTCTCTTCTCGTTGGCTTGAAGATCAGCACTTTAATGTGTAACTGGACTTGGGTCCCGGGGTTTCCCTCTTGCAACGCCACCAGGAAACCCGACAAAAGGCGTGTTTTACTGAGTCTTAGTGCACAAATCCAAGCGAGAAAGGAGTTGACCCGGGAGTCCAGGTCCCGGAATCAGTGGTCAGGACCTTACCCCGGCCCCAGGTCCCAGTCTGGTCTTCTCCGTCCGCCAGGGGGCTTGAGCTCGTGTCCTCTCCCCCACGCCAGGCTTAACCTGGACTTTCATCGCTTCCCCTGTAGGGTCTCAACTTGCCTTTCTCTGCAGGGAGGGGACCCCGCTCCCCCGCGTTGGGCCCTAATCTCCACCCCGCGTTTCCAACCGAGTGGCGGGGCCTCCGCTCTCCATCTGCGCGCCTTAAATCCCATTTATCTTCTTAGCGCCCTAGACTCGGCCAGTCCCGCCCCCTCTTCCTCTTATCCTCCCCCACTTGCAAACCGCAGACACCGTCCCTCCCCCACAGTGCGCTGGACAGACCGGGGCAACCTTAGGAGGTGTTGGGAAAAGTCCCCAAGCTGGGTGGTAGTGACCTACAGGGGCGCGGCTGGAGGAGGGGAAGAGGGTACAGCCGGGGGAACGGGAAGCGGCGCCAGATTTCAGGGTCAGGACTGCAGAGGGTCTTGGACTCACTGTCCCCTAACTCCCGCCCTGCGACTCTAGTGGTTGAAGTCGTCCCCTCCTAGCGCCCCAATCTAGGTCACTGGCAGGGAAGGGCTGAGCCGGGGGTCGTTGGAGGGTGATGGGCGGGCTGTCGGCCCCAGAGGTGGGCGAAGAGTAAATTGTCTCGGAGCCTGCCCCCTCACTTCCACTCGAGTGTAATTCCATCCCCGGGCGGGTCGAGCTTCCCTCCCTCCCACCGCCAGCCGGTCCCTCCCAGTCGGCTTCCTTCGCCGCCCCCCCCTCCCCCCGCCTCGGAAAAGCCCTGCGGCTCCAGGAGGACTTCACTCCCGCACGCCGACCTCCCGGCGGCAGCCCTGCCTTCTCCGACTCCTCCGTGGTTGCTGGACCCGCTCCCTCAGCCCTCCACCTCCTCACCCCGGCTGTGATCCGCGGGGGCTGGCTCCCCCACGTCCCCCAGGAGACGCCCTTTCCTGGTGCGTCCGGGACTTGGTGAAACTTTGCAGGCGCCCGCGGTGAAATGGATTTAATCCGTGGCTTCTTGCTCCGGCTCTTGCTTCTGGCTTCCTGCCTCGGACCCAGTGCAGTGTCGCTCAGAACAGCTCTCCGAAAACCAGGTAACGCGCTCGGAGCGCCCGGGGGCACCACGCCCGGAGCGCCGGGACGCAGAGCGGGCTACGCACCGCCCCTCTACCCCACTGACCCGCGGCAGTTTAACTGGGTTCATCTCTGCCCAGAGGTGGGAAAAGACACGACCTCGCCCTCAGCCCCGCTCCACCCCGCCCCCGGCAACCCCCCCCCCCCCCCCCCCCCCGCCGCCCCAGCTCAGGCGGTTCCAGGGATGTTTGTTTGTTAAAAGAATAATCTATTTTCCAGATACAGTAGAGGTGGAGAGCTGTGTGTCTGAGCACAGAGCTGAGAGCAGGGACAGCGATCATGCTGTCTCAATTACAGAGGATTGCAACTGTGCAAGAGAAGTCAAACAGCTCTTCCTGTGTCTCTAAACATTTTTATTGAATTCATATTGTCCAGAGCCCAGCCATTTCCTGTTAAGTGTCTGAAGATTTGCCTGGAGTTCCCTGTGCCCATCTCTGGTCCTGCCCTGGCCGTGTGTAGGGATGTGGCCTCTGCTTTAAGGATGGTTTCTGCTCTGGGGCCGTTTTCTCAAAAAGAAGTGCCTGGTGGGTTAATTTTACAGCGTTTTGAACTCCTGTCTTTGCGAGGGCAGTTAGAAGGTGTATGGTGGTGTAGGCTATTACAAAGAATTAACCTGCATTTCCTCTAGTGTTAAAAGTTCTTTGGTGTATTTTTGTCTGCTTTGAGTTGGTCTGTGTTGTGAGATTATTCAAGGTACAGCGTTCTAAACAATAAAGTTCTAAACGTTGTTGCCTGAATAACGATTTTTATTCTACTTTGCTGAGGCTGTGTTTTGAATGCTGAGAAATCTGTGTTTTTCTGGGATTTTGCTTTTTGTTTTTTGGTTTTTAGTTTACTTTGTAAGTGAGGTTGTCTTATGGGATTAATTACATCTTATGAACAATGGAAAGCAATAGAACTTTATTTGAATGCAGTCTGCAAAACTCTGCAGAAAGTGCAGTTTATCTTCACAAATAACGATTCTATAAGAAAGAGACAAACCAGGGAAATTTATCAGAGGGTGAAGAAAATAATGTTGGCAGGTTCTCATATGGCTGCTTAAATATTTTCACTGCTCAAGGATTTCTTCATTTGGAAATCCAACTTGTTGCCTTTCAGCTTTGGGGGACCCCTCACTCTTCAAGCTGTGTCTATCGCTACCTGCCTTGAAATTTAGTCATTATCATAATCTGCAACACACTTAAATTACGAGCTATTCTAGAGCCATTGTTCATTTCATTTTGGAGATGATAGCAGCAGTCCAAGGCAATATTCTATTAAATTGTTTCTCACATGCACGCATACACACATCTTCAAGGATTTCAGTGAGGGCTTCTTTCTAACTTTTCTCCTTAAGATAAGCACATCATGATCATTGTATTCTGAGGGTTTATTCCCATTAAACCACCTAGTCACAGTTTTGAGAGATGCCTAGTTATATCTATCTATCTATAGTTCTTAGGCTTAAGCAGTGTATGTAATATTCTTTTAAGGACAGATTTCAATCCATTTAAGCAGAATTTTTTAAAAAGCATTTCACAAAAGCCTAGTGTATATAGAACTGCTCATATGGTTCACCCTATCTCCTTTTTTATTTTTTGTAGCTTCTCTCCTAAAAATGTTTTCTACCTGGTTCATCCAGGCTCTCATTCTGATACTCATGCCATGCATATGCCATCTTGGCCTCTTTGGTTTTATTTGAAGCTTGAATAGGGTTTTGATAGTAGAAACCCTACCTTTTTAAATATGTTGGCATATTAAATACACCAAATTTGAGGTAGAGGGGGTGTTTGGACTAGGTTTAGCCTAGAAGAGCTTTTCATTATTTTATAATTTTCTCCAGACACTGGCTTTCAGGTTGGAAAGCTGCTCAGATTAAAATGACAGCTACTTTATAAACTTCAGGGGAAAATTTCCTCCTGGGCTCATTTACATCCCTTGGAAAGACTAGTTTTTGATCCGGAAAATTGGTCCAGATTAAAACCTGAATGTGCCCTGCTTGGCTCTGATGTGAACAGCAACCAGCTAATTTATAATCTTCCCCAGACACCAGAAAATCCTGCTAGAATCCATATAGGAATTTCTTTGTACCCTGTTTCCTCAACAGAAATTGGTCTGTGAACACTACTTTGAAGGGAGCCCAGCCACCATGTAGGCGTGCTGGAACAGTCCTGTTTTCTTTGGATGACCCTGTCTGTCTCCTAACGCTCCTGAAAGACAGGGAATTCTTGGATTCAAAATCAACCTGAAAATTCCCCATCCCCACCTAGCTCTGGTGGAAAAAAGCAAGAAGCAGCTTCAATGATGAATTCAATCTGGGTCCAACATAGGCAACCTTTCCCTCCGCCCCAAGATAGCTCATCTTCTGCCATTGGGCATTAACAAAGAAACCTCTGCATTTGCCGAGACTAATAAGAAATGACAGCTCTTAACTTAAGTCAAATGAAATAATAATAACGAACTCTAATTAAGTGCTTGTTACACTGCTCTAACAACTTGGCACGTACTGATACTTAATCAACCCAGCAGCTCTGTGAGATGGGTACTATTATTACCCCTGTTGAACTGAAGATGAAGTTGTGGCTGAGAGATTAAAGATCTCCTCCAAGGTCACACAACTAGTAAGTGGTGGAATGGGATTCGGGCTGTGCTAGTCAGGACCGGGAAGGGAGTCCTTAGCGGTCCTGGTAGCAGAGGTCTGCAGACCGGTCCTGGAGGGCGTCTCCCTCCTGGCTGAACGGGGGAGCTCCCATGGGACAGAGCCAGGTGGAGCGAGTTATCCCTGCTGCTATGGGTACGGGGCCTCTTACGTGCTGTTAAACATTTGTACACGGGATCATGCCCAGGCCTTCCAGGGTAACAGTGTGAATGATACGGAGATGGAGTTCTGGAAGCCTTTGTCCACTGACCTCATCTGCAAGAATCAGAGGGTATAACCACGTCACCACATCGATGAACCACTTCCTTTCTCCTATTCAACTTCTGGCGCTATATCTTGTGAGGGCCAAGGATCTATCCAAGGACCTGGAGGTAGAAAAAGGGGCTTCTGACCCTAGATAGGGTAGAGGACACCGTCATCTCCCTGGCATGGAAACTTCACATAGCCTTCACTCCTTTTCAGATCACAGATTAGAATCAGAGACCTGGAAGGAAGTGAAAAGGCTTCATTTGACAACTGGGCTAAGGGTGATTAAGGGACTTGTCCAACTTAACATCAGAAGCTGAACCGGAACTAGTACCCTGGCCCTCCTGAGTGGGTACTTCTTCCTTATCCAGAGTCTCCCCAGGAAGCACAGGGAGGACTGGTGTTTCTGATGCAGAGCAGGAAGATGGGAAAGGGAAATCCAGACACACAGCTAGCCACACACCTCTCCCACAGGCAGATTGGTAACTCATGGTGTTAATTCCCTCTCTGGCCCAGAGAGAGGGGCTGGTGGACCGGGGCACAAGGGCCCTGCCTTTCCTCTTGTCTTTGCAGTTTGCCTGAGGCCCCAGGGGCAGTGAGACAAGGCCAGGTCAGGGCTGAGAATTGAAGGTCTTCCTTAGAAGACCATCTTTAGGGAGATGCATAGCTCTTATCGTTTTCTTTCCACTCCCTCAGCATTTCCTTATCTGTAAAATTGGACTACAGGGAAGATCCAGAGAAAGATCCAGAGAAGATCCAGAGAAACCCAGAAAGAAAAAACAAGAGTCTCGAAGAGCAGTTAGCTGGCGGGCAATGTATCTTGCCCGTTGTTGAGTGTGAATCCAGGAGCCTCTAGGTGGTTTCTGCTGCTGCTAGAGTGAGGCCTCCCTGTTCTGTTTCCTTCACGCCAGCCCGAACAACCTGTTGGTCACGAGGGCCTGCTTATGTCCTCACTTAAAGCTCTCATGCAAGACCTCTTCCCAAAGCATGCATTTGGTGGGGGCGTGGGGGGTAGGGAGGTGGTGCTCATCTCTTCTGTATGTCCCTCCTTCTCCCTTTCCAAACCAAAGTCCTTCACTACAATGCGATCCAGATTGTCTTGCTTCTTGGGGAATGCTGGAGCTCATAAAGGCCACACATATTTCCCCCCTTGAAGGCCATATATCTCCCCAGCACCTAACTACAGACATCCATGCAGTCCAAGCAACGTAGCAGAAATATTTCCTCCACTCCTCCATTTTGCCAGCCCTCCTACCCTCCTCTTTGTTTCCACACCATATCTAATCCCTATAAGAAACCTCCCAGGCCCCCCCCCCCCCCACTCCTTGGATTCCCTGTGAGGTAAAGGGACAAAGAGGTCAAGGTCAAGAGTAAATGTTATAACGTGAGGCAGTACTGGTTTCTCAGAATTCTTTCTCATGGAAGAGTGACTTGGCCGGAAAGGAACTGAGTGGTGTTTTTGGTTTTTGCTTCGTGTTTCTTACCCTGAGCCCAGGGGTTTAATAACCTTAGAATTCTTTTGGGAGTAGTTGGCCATCTGTCTAGCTCAGAAGTGGTCCAGTGCCGCAGAGCTGGGTTTCTGGAAGACAGGGTCTCAGGCATTAGAGGTTCGTGGGTGGGGGGGAGCTTCCACAGAGTGGCCCTGGGGATAGCCTGGGTCTCCCACCTCACCTGCTCAGCCCTCAGGACTGGTTGCTCCCCATCAACTCGAGGGATGATGGGATGTTATGATTGCAACAGAAAATCTTTTGAGCTGGTCAGGACCCCTGCCACTGACTTTGGCCACAGCCTGTCAAGTGGCAGATATTAGAAGTGTACCTGCTGTTTCAGGGATAGAAGAAGGGAAAAGGTAAAGAGGTACAACAGAGCCTAAAGGGCTGTTTGTAGCGGAAACCCCCAAACCCGTCCTTGAGTCCACTCCCATTTTGAAGAAAGACACCATTGTGTGGCTTCAGCCTCCTGAAATGAGCTAGAAGATGTTTACTTCTTACTCCCAGGAATCGAATCTCATGGGATTGGGGGTGGGGAGGCAGGGGCAGGGGCACAGGTGAAAGCAGAGGACGAACCTTTCAGAGCTGGTGGCTCAGAGCAGGTCTGGCCTCAGCCGATCTCAGGCCTCTGACCCAGGCAAGTAGTTCCTGAACTTGCATATGGATGAGAATTCTTTATATATATATTATATTATTATATTTATATATATTATATTATATATATTATTAGCCCCAGGGTATAGGTCTGTGAGTTGCCAGGTTTACACACTTCATAGCACTCACCAATAGCTCATACCTTCCCCAATGTCCATAACCCCACCACCCTCTCCCTACCCCCCTCCCCCCAGCAATGCTCAGTTTGTTTTGTGAGATTAAGAGTCTCTTATGGTTTGTCTCCCTCCTGATCCCATCTTGTTTCATTTTTTTCCTTCCCTACCCCTCACGTTGCCTCTCAACTTCCTCATATCAGAGAAATCATATGATAATTGTTTCTCTGATTGACTTATTTTGCTAAGCATAATACCCTCTAGTTCCATCCATGTCGTCGCAAATGGCAAGATTTCATTTCTTTTGATGGCTTCATAGTATTCCATTGTATATATATACACCACATCTTCTTTATCCATTTGTGAATGAGAATTCTTGGCGTGCACCTCAAGTGCCTGCCTTTTTAAAAAGAACATCAGTGACTTGATGAGATGGTTTGCAGTCAGCACACTGAGACCTGACAAAGCAGAGTTTAGGCTCCTGTCAGCCTCCCTTGCCTCCCGACCTTCTCCCCAGATACTCCCCAGATACACGCACGGTCTCCTTTTCCTTCCTTTGTCCACACCATATGGGATTTGCAGCGACAACTCATTGCTCTGGGTCTGTGTTGTAACCTTAAACTCCACAGGTCTTCCGAAGGTTGGATTTGGGGCTGTGGTCTTTGGAAGGCAGCTGAACGACATCTCCTCTGAGCAAATGTTTCTCTTCGCTGCCCCCACCCCCACTTTCCTCAACCTGTTCATTGAGAGATGGCCATACAAAGGAGGGAAAGCCTGCCATAGCACTAACAAGGAGCCCCTTGCAACTGTGTGTAACCCATCCCCCTGCCCTCATTTCCCTCAGACCCACTCCACCCCTGCGCCACCACTGCACCTGTGCTTTCAGCCTCCAAGTCTGGTTTCTTCTTGGGTAGGAGCACAGACTTTAATATTTGACAGCTTTGGTTCAAGTCCTGACACTGTTAGTTACTAGTGACTTGTTGGTGTAAGGCAAGTTATGTTAGTTCTGTGGTCTTCGTACCCTCATCTTTAAAATTGGAAAGATCCTGCCATTTAAGGTTGCTAGAAGGGTTAGGTCAGGCAAGACATGTACTGAGGCATTTAAAAGGCACAGGAGCCTGAGACTGGAAGGCAGTGTTTAAGGGACTGGGATTGTTTAATCCGGGCAGAGGAAAGCAACTGAGTCAATACACATGACTGAAAGACTATGTTCCAGGCACAACAAGAAACACAGGCACTTAGGATTTCATGTTCCTTTTCCATACATATGAATGTATGATTGATTGCATGTGATTTAATTTGTACTGAGTCCTAAAATTTTTCCAATAAATTAATTGGCAAATTAGAAAGACTCTCTGGTTGACCACATGCCTTAGTTTTTGGTTTGGAAAATATGGCCGCCAGGTTTGTGGTCTTGCCTGAATGGATTCCTTGGAGAAACAGTAACCCCCAGGGTGCTTGGCGATGTTTGCCTGGTAATTGTCTTGGGGAGGTTTTGCAGGGTCTGGTGGTGAAAGGGGAGCAGCTGTTCCTGAAAGAGAATTAGCCAGACGGATGCATGACTGGGCGTCAGTGGAAATCTCCATGAAGCTTGAGAGCTAAGAAAGGCTTGGGGTTTGATTGATCAGTAGATTGGAGTAATTCAAGAGCCACTCCCAGTGACATGGAATGTCAGAGGCCAGGCTCCACTGGCTCTTTCTTTCCTATGAATGATTCTCGGCCGTGAAACCCCCCATTTATCCCAGATATCCCCACAAGTTTATTTTCAGAATCAAAGGAAATAAAACAGAGCAGTGCTTTGAAAGAGCTGACGCACTCCACAAAGTTAGGATATGATCGATCATTCAACAATAATCATAGTAATTACTATTACCGTAACCGACCACACCGACCAAGAATATTCATCCTGAAGCTTTCATCTCATTTCCAGTCCCTTCCTCCTCACTCCCCTAAAGACACTTGAAGATTCTTTCTTCATCTGACTCTGCAAATCCTAAGCAATTTAAATCTTAACACTTGTGTTTGCTGACAGGGCACCCAGGATCTGGAATCAGATTTAATGTAATGTTAATTCTATTTATTTTTCTTGGTGTAATAAGTTTATATTAGCCAGTTAATGGTTTACATTGTGCAAAAGGAGTTGTATCAGCAGGCACTTTTCTGTAACATCTGGGCAACTGGAAACATAATACTTAAATACAACCTGAGTTTAGAGCCTTCCTTGGACAGATGGCTAATTTTATCGATCTAATTTTACACTTAGGAATAGGTCCCATGATCCTTTGCTCGTAATTCTTAGAGTGAGCAGAGAAATAAATAAAATGGATGATGGCTGTGAATTAGATGCCTGTTATATTGCTTGTAATTTATTTTTAAAATACTTCAGTATAAACAGTCACTGTGTGAATTACTTTAATCTGTACTCTAGGGGTGCTTAATCCGGCGTAGAAGGTGCCATTCTGGCATAAGAGTTTACATCTATTTTAATCTCTCAGTGACTGTGTCATATCAGTGGTCAAAATATTTGAGCTTTATCTCTGAGCTAGCCAGAAATCCACGCTCCAGGGCTAGTTACCGTTTGACCTTTACCATGAAGTCTACTCTCAGAGGTGGCTTGGAAAATACATGAAAATAACTGTTAGCATAAATCCAGGCAAAATGGTTTGTCAATTAGTATAAATAATGTTAGAAATAATGTTTTTTTTTAAAGATTTTATTTATTTATTTGGCAGAGAGAAATCACAAGTAAGCAGAGAGGCAGGCAGAGAGAGAGGAGGAAGCAGGCTCCCCGCTGAGCAGAAAGCCCGATGTGGGGCTCGAACCCAGGACCTGGGATCATGACCTGAGCCGAAGGCAGCGGCTTAACCCACTGAGCCACCCAGGCGCCCCAGAAATAATGTTTTCATTGGTGAAACATATGAATAGCTAGAAAGATCATACAGGCTCTGTTTTTGCATAGACAGAGAATAAGCACCAGTAAACTCAAGAGTCAAGCTGCTCTGCAGTTAGGCTAAAGCCCCATTCAGTCATGTATTCCACTCACTTAATAGTGGACTCATTTGCTTGCTCCCCCTAACTGATTTGCTGATTCTGCAGCTAGGATATTGATGTATCTGCCTCAGCAAGGTGCTTGCTGCTGTAAGAAGCAACTCCACGTCTCAGTGACTTGACACAAAATGTATTTTTCACTTACTCCAAGTCCGAAGTGAATGTTCCTTGTTGGGCAGCTCCCCTGGCTTGCTCTCCTTCAAGTGATGACTTGAAAACCTGAGTCATTACGTCTTTGTAACCTCTATCTTGTAATACCATCAGTGGAAGTGAGCTTGCAAGGTGTCACTGAAGGTAAAGAGAAAGAAAGCTTGTGTGAGAGATTTTTATGTGCCAGGCTGTAATATGGTCCCACAGCCCCAACCTAACTGTAAGGAGGCTGGGAAATGTAGTTTGGCCATGTACACAGGAAGAAAGTGACCAGATGTCATGGGTAGTTTCTCATGGAGTGCTTTGGAGTTCCTAAACCGGCAGACAGGGGATGATAAAAAGAGTAAGTTTATGAGAATTTTTGTGACTTCTTGCCAAGAAATATTTGTGTATGTGGCAGAATTTGGCCTAGAATTTGCATTCATTTTAGTGTACAACCTGGTTGAAGAGCCGGTAGTTGCTATCTATCTTTATGTGTTTGAAGCAATCATAATTTAACAAAAGATCCTGAAATCTAAGCAAATTGACACAGATTGGTTTGCAATAGGATGCAAAAATATTTATATATTTACATGAATATATGCTATTTGTTGCTACTTATTTCCTCCATTTTATACAAGGTAAAATTAATCCCTTTTAAAAAGTAAAGGAACTATCTAGTTGATTAAATAGAGTGAATTCCCAAGGCACATCAACTGGAACTCCAATTATTTTCCCTATAGTTTTCTGGAAGCTCCTTCTATTTGTATCCCATAACAAAAAGGACTATTCAGGGTAGGATAATTTATTCAGTGAGATATGCATCTTAAAATATAAAAATCAGTTTTTAGATACCACAGCCTGCTTTGTTGGGGCTGAAGACGGTATGGACTGATCCCAACGAAAATAAATTGATATCTTGGGTTGAACCACCACACATCTCAAAGCACTTTCATAGAAATGATCTCATTTGATCGTGGAACCCTTGCCCTACTGGGAAGTCAAGAGCAGATGACTTAGCAAGGAGGAAGGAGGTAGAGCCAGGACATGAACCTGGGTTGTCCAGTCCTTAGCCCTTGTTGCTTCACATGAATCGAGGGATGTTCCTGCAGCTAATGGATAAGAGCGTGATCACTGAAACATGCTCAAGTCTAGCTCTGTGGTCAGAAGAAAACTTACCGATGAGATCTGCCACTCTCACAGAGGCTCCATGCATGTCATAGGACACAACATACAAAGAACTGGTATTGCCTTCAGTCATTCTCCTGCCTGGTTAGTGGGCCTGCAAAGTACATGATGACTGAGGGGCTGTTCGCAATGAGAAGCAGCCGTGCTAGCAGGAAGGTGCTCCAGAATCCCCCCAGATGTCTCCTATAGAAGACCCTTTTGGGTTTTAGGGACAGTCTACAGGACTCAGCAGGGCCTTGAAATTTTCCATTCCTCCCCTGTTTAACCATCTTCTTTAGTGGCAAATGATCTTTTCTAGACCTTCGTCGGCGTATTTCAAGGTTTACCTTTCTAGTCTCAAGGCTTTCTGTTGGTTTCTTAAACATCTCTTTGATATTCTAGGAGTTCCTAATTAGTGTAGTTAAACAAGAACGACATTCATTTGAAGAAAAAAAAAGCATTCTACTCATAGTTATTTTAAAGTAATTGATGGGCTTTGGTCACAACCTACACACATAAAACACATCCCTTCAACTTGGAGGAATTGTAGCAAGAATCCAATAAACAGACCTGGGTTTGAACCCTAGTTTTAAAACTTATGGATGTCTGATCCCAGATAAAGTACTTAATCTCTTTATGCCTTAGATTTCCATCTGAAATTTAAGACTCGTAATACCAGCCACAAAGGTTTTGTGTGATAAATAAATGAGATACTATGATTTCCAGAAATGCACCTAGGAAACCCCTTTAACGTTTGGTAATAATTGCCCTCCAAAGTTAGTCTGTATTAATTAGATTCATTATGGTTTACAGAGTTTATATAGTGGTAGAGATGGTCGCTTTTTCATACTCGATGTAACCTCAAATATTGACAACACTGACACAAATGTATAATTGAGTTTTGGCTCCCGTGAAAATGGATTTGAAAATAATTTCATTTTCCTTAATTTTATATTAAGGAGTTTATATTGTTAGATGATGACTTTTGGTATCTAGATCATAGGTCATAAAGTTCATGTTATTGATGAAAGACCTGGAATCAGCCTTAGAGTTTAATAAAAATAGCCAACATTCATTTGGGGCTTTGTGTAAAACCAAGAACAAAGACTCACAATGATATATCAAGATCATATATAGCCACTGTAGTAGTAACAGATTTTCACGTATCAGCTGTATGGCTCCTTACCCAAGCAGAGGTTATTTGCAGTTAGAATATAAAAAAATTTTCTTAGCTACCTTCTTTACTGTGGTATTAAGACAGTAGATATAAAAGGTGCTATGCTACCTATTCTGATATAATATGGATAGCTATTCTATTCTATTTCTGTGATATCTACTCTGTCCCCATTTTGAGTGAACCACACTCTCTGCCGGAATAATCTTCCTAAAATGCAGTTCTAATCCTGTCACTCTTGTGTTTAATATTCTTTTCTGGCTCCTCCTGCCTCCCAAAGTAAACCTGAGCATCCGAGGTCTGTCGCAATATGGCTCCACCTTACTTTTCCTGTCTTCTCGCTGAATACACAACCTGTATTCCAGCCACACTGGGTTATTTGCTATTCTGTAGACCACCTCTTCATTGTCACAATACAAAGCTGTCGGCATGTTGATCTGCCGCTTTGGAATAATCCTGGACTGCAATGACCCTTCAAAGCATGGCTCCATTGGCCTTGTTCTGTGAAGTCTTCACGTGCCCTCCCAGCCAGGAGCCATTTGTGATTTCTCCCATTCTCCTTTGCGTTATGTGATTGGTGTGCCTGACTCATGCCTTTGGTTAGATTTGTAACTTTGTCAAGGCAAGCACCATGCCGTCTTCACCTGTGGGTCCCCTCCATTGCCCTGTGGAGTGTCTTGCGTGCACTAGGCCTTCCCCAGGCAGCTTCAGAATGGAAAGTGATGGCCTTGTGGGCAAATACGTTTTAACATCATGTGAGTAATTGGATTCTGCTCCCAGCCCCCGAATTCATTTCTTTCCTCCAGCATCATGCTGGAAATGTGTCGCTTCCACGCGCCAACACTTGCTTCACTGGAGGAGATGTTTGAAAACCCACAGGGCCGTGTGATTTAGAGAAGGAAATCTCTCAGGACTCAGTCTACAGCTGTTTTGGAATTTAAATCCTACCTCCGTGCTGCCAATGGCTGTTGGAATTGTGGGTGTTCAAGGAGCATCTGATGGAGTCCATACTGTGAAATATGTCATTTTTGCTACATGGGGAACTGGTAGAGTTTGAAGTAACTTGCAGGGCTGCCCCCAGATCTGCGTTTTATCATGTCTTGGGAGGTGATGAAGCAAAGACAATAATACCCTTTACTCCTACATCAAAAGATAGTGGGGGAGGAGGCATTAACAGTCCAATGTTCAATTCCCCTCCTTCCTGCATCTGTCTTTGAAACCAAAGGGAAAGGAGGCTGTGTGGGGAATGGCATTGGCGGTATGATTGAAAAGGTCAGGTTGCAGGAGAAGGGATGAAGCCAGTCCCTCTCTCGTAATGAGATCTGACTGTGAGGTCCAGAGGAGAACAGTACTCAAGCTCTCCAGCGTTCCTCTTCAGTTTTACTGTGCTGACCCTGGCTTGCTTGCGAAGATCAATTTTCTAATCCCTGGAAAGTAAAGCAAGGGAAAGCTGGAGTGCTTGCAAAGGTTTTTCCGGGCTTTGTTTTGTAAGGACCAACATGTTTGATAAAAAGAATGCCCCTGGGCAGCCCAGGTGAAAGCAACCAATTGATTGACCCATTCACCCATTGGCTTATACATGTCTATGTGTGTGTGCATAAATACTGTATGCGTGTAGATGTACAGTAGAGCTGAGAATAAGCTGCAGTGTAATGGCAGTTAAAGTTGAACTAAGGAAATGATACGCTGCTGAAGTATTTCGGGACAAGTGTACTGATGTCTGAAATTTATATTGAAATACATAAAAAATAAGATTTCCTGCCTGATGGTTGGGGAGAGGGGTAAATACATACGCGATACAGAGATGGTAAAGCAAGTAGTAAAAGGTCAGTGGTAGAAGCCATGTGGTGAGTATATACGTGTTCACTCTGAAACTCTCACTTTTTTGTATGTGTGAGTATTTTCATAATAAAAGGATGGGAAAGGTGTACTGAGTATTAAGGAAAGAAATGAAATGACTACAAAGTTTTACGCATGAAGACTGAGGTTCCAACATATTCAGCTCTGCACCCATAGGCCTGTGGGTTTTTTACCTTTGTCCTGCTCCTCACCCCCCATTTACTCCCTCTCTTCTCTACCCTGCCCCTTGCCCCGTGGGGCCACCTTGTCCGATTGTCCGATCACTGATCACAGCGACTGCTGTGCCCTTTGCTTCCCCTGGGTTCAGCCAATGGGCAGCACTGGAAAGAGATTGGGGGGGCGGGGAGGAGAGAATCTGTGATCCCTCCTGCTTTGCTACTGTGTTCCTCTAAAACCTTGGCTCCTGCCCCTGCAAGGCTTCCAACTCGGACTCTGGCTCCAGTGACTTAATGTGGTTTTTCTCCACTGGCTGCTGCCCTGGGAGTAGTGGCAGCATCTCACTGGGACTGATCTCTGGGTCGCCTTCAATATCCCTTATTCTCCCTTAAAGCAGCTCGTACCTCTCCAAGTAGTCTTTTAATTAAAGTCTTTTTTAATTAAGTAAATTCTTCTTCCTGCTGGGACCCTAATTGATACCTTTGTGCTACTACCTTGTTATATATGCCCTATTTCTATGATTTTCTTCCTTAGGCATAGCCATAAGGTTTTGATTTCTGTTTACCTTGCATTTAGAACTCTCTGAGGATCAGGTCTGATTTAGCTTAAGGATGCCTGCTATAAATTCATGGCAAAAGCAACAGGAACATTGGTCTTTGAGGACGACCTGGTTCTCTAGGCCCAAATCTGCTGGCCTCTTGGATAAGAGCACACTGAGACTGACCAGTCCATCGCTGTGTGGTGCTGAGAAATGATCGCAGTGATATCAAGGACTCCAGTAGAAATCCTGGAAACCCAGAGCTTTCTAGAACACATCTGACATGAAGGGAGCATAGTTCATTTCTTGAGAAAGTCACCGTGAACCAAAACTAACTCTTAGAACGTCAGTGAATTTGACCTTAAGGGAAAAGGCCATGGGAAGCTTGGACTTTCTCCCACTTCAGTTAGTTGTTGCTGGCTTTCAGGCTTTTGATAATTCTTAGATTCTATTCTGCTTCCTTGGCTATAAATATCTTGTACCTGATATTCTACTGATTGGGGTTGAAAATCCTTATTACTCTAATTTAAAAGAACTAATTAGCTTGCATTCATTGTCTTGGTATGGATTCCCCAGTAACAAACCTTAAGACAAAAATCTGAGTAGAAATAATTTACTTGAAAGGTAAACAGAAGGGGCTCCTGGGTGGCTCAGTGGGTTAAGCCACTGCCTTCGGCTCAGGTCATGATCCCAGGGTCCTGGGATTGAGTCCGGCATCGGGCTCTCTGCTCGGCAGGGAGCCTGCTTCCCTCTCTCTCTCTGCCTGCCTGCCTCTCTGTCTACTTGTGATCTCTCTCTGTCAAATAAATAAATAAAATCTTAAAAAAAAAAAAAGAAAGGTAAACAGAACAAAACAAAAATGAAAACAGAGGAGATGGGGGAGTGAGACAAGGAGCCCACTGAGAAGGCAGTACTTGAAGGTTTTCTTGTCAAGTGGGGGGGCACATTGTCGATGATAGAGCTTAAACTCAGGGGAGAAACTCAAGGAAGTGTTACCGAACACACCATTGGGAGTTGTCCTACCTGAGGGGTGAAGGCACTGGGGCATTCACATTCACAAGGATTTATGCAGGGCTGCTGCCCAGGAGGGCTTTCTTTCCCCCAAAGCTTCCAGCCTGCCAGGCTTGTGGGCAGAGCAGATTTCTGGGTCTTCTGAGAAACCCTCTGGTAAAAGGTTGCAGAAATTGGTAGCTGGAAGTGGGCTGGCTCTGGTGAGGCAGGAGGAATTATGGGGGGTACGATCAGTGTTTCTACACCCATAACTGATGAACTTTATTTGGAGATTCATGACTGACACCCCCTTCTCTGCCCCCGACTAGCAGTTTATATGCATTACGAGAAGAAGGCAGAGGATGTTTAAAAACTTAACATCTGGGGACGCCTGGGTGGCTCAGTGGGTTAAAGCCTCTGCCTTTGGCTCAGGTCATGATCCTGGGGTCCTGGGATCTAGCCCCGCATAGGGCTTTCTGCTCAGCAGGGAACCTGCTTCCCTTCCTCTCTCTCTGCCTGCCTCTCTGCCTACTGTGATCTCTGTCTGTCAAATAAATAAATAAAATCTTTAAAAAAAAAAAAAACTTAACATCTGGAGTCCTAGTTCTTAGTCCTAACCTGCACTAGGATTTTCAGGGAGTGAGGGGTATGTGTGACTCTGCACTGCTGTACGAAATACAGGCCATGACTGAATCAGTTCTCCAGTTGGAAGTATTCAGGAAGGCTGACTGAACTTGGTTTGTAGATCAGAGAATCGCCACCACCAACCAACCAACCAACCAGCCAAACAAACAAACAAAAACTGTGCTGAGAAGGCCAATAGGAATGACAGTCTTCATTGCTTATGGGTATGCTCTGTCGCTTAGAAGTTACTTCTAGGTTGTTGAGTGTCACATTAGGGAAGAATCTGCATTTAACTTTAAAGGCATGCATTGTGCCTTCCAAAACAATAGCAATTGCTCACATTTATATAGTGCTTGGTAGATACAAAGCACGGGCAGGAACAGAACCGTCTTCTGAGGCTGGCATCGTAGAAACCTTGAATTTTTAGCACAAGAGGGACCTTAGGGGTAGATGTTTAACCCTTGTATGGTAGGGAAGAAAAGTCACTTGCTTAAGGTCATGCATCTAGTTACTGGCAGAATGAACACTAGGACCCAAGTCTTCTGACCTGTGGCCCAGTGCTTTTTCTGCTAGACCCACCACCTCCAGGTCCACGGGGGTAGGTAGAGACTCAAGGGCACCTTCTGTTTTCATTGACTATCTCTTCTTTCCCTTCAAAAGTGGTCTTTGCTTATATGTTTAGAGGTAAGGAGCCCTCAGCTCAGGCTTGTAAGACAGTGCCATGTCCAGAGAAACAAATAACATATAAAAAGTTTGCTTCTGCTTGTCAGTCATGGCCAAGCGACCTTCTTGACTCCTCCTGGTTACTCCAAACTATAAGATCTATGAGAGTCATCATCTTTGAAGCCACTCAGACCCACAGGTAGGTAGACAGGGGTATCAGGGTGGAGAAAGAATAACTTTGGGGCACCTGCGTGGCTCAATCATTAAGCATCTGCCTTCGGCTCAGGTCATGATCCCAGGGTCCTGGGATCGAGCCCTGCATTAGGCTCTCTGCTCAGAGGGAAGCCTGCTTCTCCCTGTCTCATTCCTGCTGCTTGTGTTCCCTCTCTTGCTGTCTCTGTCAAATAAATAAATAAAATCTTAAAAAAAAAAAAAACAACTTTGTACAGGATCAGAATGTCTACCTGGAATTATCTCCATAGCATGGTCTTGAGTGAATCCTTCCAGGAGGCACCCACCCTAAAGGGGAAATTGAGGAGAAATTTGTGTCATAAGACAGTGTCAGTGATTTAGTCACTTGGCTTGTCTCTCATTATTGGGGGTAAACTTGAGGAATTAATCCGTGCTGGCAAAGTTCCAGAACATCTTTAGAAATCAGTTATAGTCATAACTTGTAGAGCGCTGCCTAGTATAGAATTGCTCCTTAAGAGCTAGATTAGAAAACTTTTTCTTTAAATAGTCGAATAGTAAATATTTACTTTAGTCTTTTTTTTTTTTTTTTTTTTTTTAGGTCTCTATCACAATTACTTGGCTTGGTATTATAAAGCACCCATAGCCATAGACAATATGTAAATAAGTATGTGTGACTGTGTTTCATTAAAACTTTATTTACAAAACAAGCCGAGGGCCATACGTTGCTGGAATTCTGGTCAGCCCTAAGCCTTCAGGTGGTACCGGTCTGCAGGGCCACTGCTCTCTTTTGTATGTTCCCCTCTTTGGTGTCTTTATGCATTATTAATATCATTAACATTGTCTTTTCCTACTGAAAGTTTCTTGTTTTCTGGCAAATAACTTGATTCAGTTCCCAAACACCAGCAAAGATGGGGCTGTTGTAGTGCTTAAGAAGCTGGCCGGCTGTTAGAGCTGTCCAGAGCTAGCCTCAGATGGGTGTGGGGGTTTTGTTCTCATAAATAACCCTGAGACAATTGAGTTATCCAACCAATGGTCTCCATTTGATGTAGATAATAGGCAATGAATGACTGTGTCTAAAACACACACACACAGAAAGCATTATAGGTCTGAGCCATATCCTAGGAACCTCATTCTGCTCATGTTTTAAATACGATAACTCTTGTTATCAAGAGTAACTATTTTCATATAACTACAGTAGAAACCCTCCTATCAAGTCCAATTTGCCTTGGTTAGTTAATTGAGAGTCAGTTGAGGAGACAATTTAAGTATAGATACATTTTATTTTCCCTTAAAAATTAGTAATGGGAAAATTATTTCACAATGTGGGGAAGTGGGGGAAAACCCTTTTTTTTTTCTTTAGCCTGGGCACACTGTCTCATCCTTGGTCATCCTACAAGCATACACCACAACCGCTGGGCATTATGGGAGTGCACACTGCTTCTAGGTTTTCCGGTCTTTGAGAGTTGCAGCCATTGTTTAGAATCGCCTTTATTGAGTTAGCCCAAAGCATCCCATCTAGTTTTTTTTTTTTTTTACTTTTTTTTTTTTTTATAAAGATTTTATTTATTTGACAGAGAGAGATCACAAGGAGATGGAGAGGCAGGCAGAGAGAGAGAGAGGGAAGCAGGATCTCTGCCGAGCAGAGAACCCGATGCGGGACTCGATCCCAGGACCCTGAGATCATGACCTGAGCCGAAGGCAGTGGCTTAACCCACTGAGCCACCCAGGCGCCCTATCCCATCTAGTTTGTACAGAAACCACTTTCTCTGGTACTTGTATTTCATCCATTTACCAAAGGAAATATCATGTGATCAAAATAACAACTGGGGACTGTAGAGGCGAGTGTCCGGAAGCACACCTCTCAGCTGCGGGGGAGCAAAGGCACAGGGTCCGACAGAGAGGGAGGCCTTGCAGACCCCAGGCCCGCCCGGGGTGTGGGCAGCTGTCAGTAGCAATATGATTTGCAGAGGGAATGGACCCCAGAAATAACTTAAGTGCACTTTCTTTTGCTCATGGTGCTTTAAAAAGGTGTTTGGTTTGGGTTTGTTACATCCCTCCCTCTGCTTCACACTCATATTTTGCACAGGTAATTTCTTCACAGTAGGCTGTACACAAGCTTCTGGCAAACCCTGATGAAATTATCAACTAACTTTGGCTTGGTGGAGTTCAAATCAATGCAGTTCTTTTCAGTGAGTAGCCTTCCAGTTGTTCATAAAATCTGTGTCTTCTGTAATGACACAAGTGTAAAATAACAGAGTGATTGGTAAACTATCTCATAATTTTAATTTTTTTAAATTTCTTTTAAAGATTTCTTTTTTAAATTTATTCATTTGAGAGAGAGAGCAAGAGCAGGGTGAGAGGCAGAAGGAGAGGGAGGGACAGACTCCCCACTGAGCAGGGAGCCTGACATGGGGCTTGATCCCAGGACCCCAGGATCATGACCTGAACTGAAGGAAGATGCTTAACTGACTGAGCCACCCAGGCACCCCTATTATATAGTTTTTAAAAAGCTTTAACATGCATATAGCTCTACTACGTGCCAAGTAGTATTTCAAGTGCTTAGTAATAATTGTACTTTAGTCCTTTTAACAATTCCTTTGAGTTCTTAATCCATGACCATCTTGCCAATGAGGAGACTAAAGCAGGAGGAAATTGAGTTGCTGAACTGGGATTTGAACCATGCTGGGCTGAGCTAGAGCTTTTCTTGTCTACTTCCTTCTGCCCCTCCAGAGCTGAAGTTGCCGTGCAGAAGCTGGGCCAGACACTTGACCCGAATGAACATGGTGACACTCAAATCTTTTACATTTCAAAATGCACTGTAATAAGCACAAACGATAGGTTCTCAGCAAAGTGTATCACGAGGCATCAGCCTGGGGCCTGGTAAGCAAGTACATGGCCAGATTGCCTAGTTCCTCAAGGGAGACACACTTGACTTGGTGGCCATCGTAGACTTCCAACCTAGAGTGAAGTCTTGCCAGGGCATGAGAATCCTCTTTAAGCCTCAGCCATGAACCCCAAAATTCCAGCATACTTAGCTTTTATGGATCTAAAATTGCCATTAGACAGCCGTATGACTGGGCTGAATATCTGAGTATAGAGAGCTGGGCCACCAGCACTGTCTTGCTATCCTTTACACAGATTATGAAAGAGTGAGCAAACATTATTCCTGAACAGTGGCTATGCACCTACAAGATGATGACCCATGGGGGACAATGTCAGTTCCGTGTGACGTAATGGACCAAGAAGGAACTGAACACAGCAGGCCTGGTTGGAGCCTTCCACAGTGGCCTGGCCAAGGAAGGATCCACAGATATGTTAAATGGTATCCATCGCTTTCAGATAGGAGATATCTATGAGGGCACAGGTAGAAATCTAGGAGACTGACAGATTCTGATGACGACAGTTCGTGTTTGTAAGGTGATGTAGTTTGCAGTCCTGTCATATCATTAGTATTGTTCCTGGTGGTCAGTTTTAGGGTCAGAGCGATTTTACAGTCTCCTGCCTATATATCTGTGACCTTGCTTCCTAGATCTATGACCTTGGTCAAGTCCCTTACTCTTTGTGAGCTGGTTTTTGTTTGTTTGTTTGTTTGTTTGTTTTGTTTTTTGTTTTTTCCGTGTAAGATGGTGACAAATCCTTTACGTTTTGGAGTTTTATGAGTTAGGTTCTATGATGCATATGAGGTGCCAAGCCCAGAGCCTAGTTTGCTGTATTTTTAATGAAGATTTCCTTCGTGCATGTGAACACAGATCCTACATCTGAATCAGATGAGCCGTCTTTGCATTTTATCACACACTGTCCAGAGGCAGGCACATTACCACTGTACACCATGAGGCAAAGGAACCATCCAGTCAGGACGGACACCCAACCAGCCAGAAGGCAATGAATGGATCAGTGCCCTGAGTTGAGACTTGGAAGTGAGTATCTTTCATGCTCTGAATGGGGGCAATGACAAATGAATGTGCTTTTGTTAATCACTTATGTATGATTACATAATCATTTATTCATTCAACAGTTGTTTATGTAGCAAGCACCATATGCCAGGTATTGTGCTAACTGCTGGGAATAAAGTGAATAAGAAATATAATAATTTCTCTAAAACTCATTAACGCTTTGCAAAATTCCAAAGATATAATGATTCCTGTTGGAAATAGAAACGACTTAGTTTGTAATTTAACTCTATGAGATTTAAATCATCTGATTACAGATTACAGAACTAATTATAAAGCTGAAAGGTACATTATGAACTGCTTTTTCAGTGGAACTTCTTAAATTCTTAAATTTATTAATGTATTTTTACATACATAAATGAAAATTCAGTGCACAGGTCTGCAGTTAGGAAAAAAACCTGTTAAAGATAAAAGGGCTTAAATATATGATAAGGCTTTTTTATTGTATTATCCAATTTTCTTGACATCCTCTAGCACTTTCAATATAATTAGTAAAATAGCTGTAACTACTGTGAAAGAAAGATGGTCATTTTCGAAACTGGAAAATGGAAAAAAACATTGCTGGGAAAGAAAGGACCTCCACTTTGATATTATCTGTTATGCATTTATTATTCTCATCTTCTGGCCATTTCATCTCACAATTGTACTTTAGCTAAAATCAAAATAAAACAAAAACCTAAATAATTTTGTAAAATTTTATAATATCGAAGAGTCTGATTGAGTAGGCCATATTTAAGGTTTGAAAGTGGGGTTTTGAGTTCCTGAGACTTTGGTTCATAGGTAGAGAAAATATAGGGCTTCTTCCCATTCTTGGGGAGAAGTGGTGTTCTTCACTTACATAGCAAAGCTGAGGACAACCTGAGTGCTAATTTTTCTTGTGGTAAAATAGTCTCCCACTATAAGAAGGAGAAAGATGACAAGTATTTGCTTTATTTTCCTAACAAGTTACATAATTCAGTTGTCTAGACAATATTAAATTAACTGCATTGTTGAGCAACTCTTCGTCTGGTTGTGTAGACCAGATGTGTGCTATTTCTTCAACATTGGGGCAATTTTGTGTGGTAGGACGAGCTCTAGGTTAGAAGGCAGGGGCCCCAGGTACAAGCCATCCCAAGTTATGTGCTATGGTTGGATCGTGATCACCACTCATTGTTAGGAGTGTAACACTAAGAAAACCACATGTGGTTTACCTCGTTATTAATCCCCAATTCTAGCAGTCCTCTGTGGGGAGAAGGGTAGGAAGCTTTCTTTCAGCGATAAGAAGTAGAACCCCTCTAAACTCATGTCTCATCCATCCCCTTTTCTTCTAGTTGCCTTTTTCTTCTATGGCACCATTTTCCTTCCAGTGTTCCAAGCTTGCCTCTCTGAAGTCACCTTTTGTTTTTATTTTTTTAATTTTTATTTATTTATTTTAAAGATTTTATTTATTTATTTGACATAGGGAGAGAGAGATCACAAGTAGGCAGAGAAGCAGGCAGAGAGAGAGGGGGGGGAAGCAGGCTCCCTGCTGAGCAAAGAGCCCGATGTGGGGCTTGATCCCAGGACCCTGAGATTGAGCCCAATGTGGAGCTCGATCCCAGGACCCTGAGATCAAGACCTGAGCCCAAGGTAGAGGCTTTAACCCACTGAGCCACCCAGGCACCCCCTGGGGTCATCTTTTAATTCCTTTTCTCTCCTCCCCTACTTGCTAATTCTTCTTTCCTGGGAATTACTCTTTCATTTTCCTCCCTCACTGTCTGGTTTCTAGGTCTTATTTCAGATTCTTTTTACTTAAGGCCTGCAACAGACTTTGACTCCCTTGCCTCAGTCCTTCTGCCTTCTCCCCGGTTGTACTAGTTGGGGTGAGCTAGGTTAGCCTGCGGCAACAAATAATCAGAAAAATCCCAGAGGCTTAAAACAAAATCACTGTGACGGGGTCATCGTAGTTAGCAGGAGGCCGCCCTCCACAGCGTCCTCACTCTGCGTCCCAAGCTCTGCTGTCTATTTAGAATTCCATCATTTCTGCTTAGCTATCCCGATGCAGTAAGAAATGGGGACCGGAGGACCTCAGACTGACACATGTTCAGCGTGTCATGCTAACTTTCACTCCGTGTCGCGGGCCACACTTAGTCACGTGGCAGAAGTGTGTTACTCTCTCAAGTGCTTGCAACAAGGGACAAATTAGATATTGAAGAGCATTAGGGGGCTTCGCTATTCTATCCCATAGTGAAGGCCGGAATCCTACACTGAAGACCAGGTCCCCCAAGGAAGGCCATTGGTGATACTCTCCAGTCACTCCTTCAACCAAAACCTTTCAGTGGTTCCCACCCTCTGTCTCTATCCGATGGCCTGTGATTCAGGGAGCTCTAACATTTATTGAGTAACCAATATTTATGAAGCATTTACTATGTCAGTAAGGAAGATAATCCATTATCTTATCTATTTCTCCTCACCATTCTTCAAGGCAGCCATTATTATCCGCATGGGACCGATAAGGAAACTAAGAATTAAAGAATGTCCTAGTTTGGGTTTCTCCAAATTTATACCATATGGCAAGGACACGGGTACCAGGAAGCCTGGTGAGGGAGGAGGTCGTGGTAATAGTAAGAGGAGGGTCGACACTGTGATCGTGAGTATGTTACCACTGTGGGCAGCTGGGGCTCTGGTCCAGAGAGACCGGGGACCAGAGCTCAGCTCTGCCCTGTGCCAAGGGCCTGGGCTGGTTTTCCACCCACACCTCTATGTCCTTTGCAGCGGGTTGCTGTTGAGAGGTTAACTCCCCGATGCTTCTGGCCTGCCCTGACCATAAGCCAAGCCCACGCTGTCAGCCACAACACACCCTTCGGCAGAAGTGAGCCCGCTGTGGGTTTGTGAGGGTAGAGCTGATAACCCCAGGGGCTCCAGGCATTGGCGGCTTCTGCAACAGAGCGGCGAAGTCCCTTGCCCGAGGAAGGCAGTGAACCCAGAGGCGCTTGTTCCAAAACCCAGGGTTGACACTGACTGCTCACTACTTACTAGCAGAAGAGAGCGATCCGTGCTTTAGCCAAAAGTGGTCACTGATCCCTCTTCAGACCATCTTGTATTTTCCTCTCTATGCCTTTGTTCCTGCCACTGGCGGTTCTCTTCGCTCTGTGCCTCCTGCTGAGATTCTGTCCCTGATCTCTTCTCAGCTCAAACACTGCCTTCTCCGTGGAAGCCTTCTTTGGTCATCAGAAATGCTGCCTCTCACCTTTCCACCCATGGTAGAGGGGAAGGTTCCAGCAGCACTTAGCCTGCCCCATCTTGCATGGCAGGGATGCATTTATAGGTCTTTCTCTGGATTAGACCAGGCTCCTTGTGAGCCCAACTATTTGTCAGGGAGAGAGAGAGAGAGTGTGAGGGAGAGCGTGAGCACACAAGCAGGGGAAGCGGCAGGCAGGGGAGAAGTAGGGAGAAGTGGAGCAGGGAGTCCGATGCGGGACCCGATCCCAGGGCCCTGGGATCATGACCTGAGCTGAAGGCAGATGCTTAACTGACTGAGCCACCCAGGTGCCTCAAGCCTGGACCGTCTTTTATTCAGTTGTTTCAAATACTTGGTGGAGTCAGACAGATCAGTCTGATTGCATTTGTGTGTGCACACATCCATAGGCATATCCAGGTCACTTTCAGCCCGTGTTGGCTGGCCTTGCTGAAGGTCACCTTGAAGTCTGGGTGTTGGGAGGTTTGTGTTCTGAGGCTGACTGTGCCTCCGTCAGGGTCTCTGCTCACCTGATGGTCAGCCCCCGCATTGTCACTCGCAGTTGCGATCCTGAGCAGAGGCGGACAGAGCTGACGACGGAGGGCAGGCTTCCCTCAGTGTGTCACATCTGGGACATGTATCTGTCCTTATTCACATTAGAAATGGGAGTGGACTGAGGATGGCTTGCCTAATTCAGGTGACACGACAGCAGAATGCAATCCACCTAAAGGTGACCCTTCAACCCCCGCCCCCCCCACTATGGATTGCTAATGATCAGGAGGGGACAGAAACCTTTGGTTTTCTTGGGGCAGAACTGGGAAAAGCGAGATGACTGTAAGTGCTTTCACCTGGTATTTTGAGGGGCCCCTCTGATGGGCTAGGAAAAGGGGTATAGCTTGTGGAAGGGAATTCCACTTGGCTGTCGCTTTCCAAGAGACACTCTTGTGTTCCTGCAGCATGGCGGTGGGATGTCCCCTGCATACCGGAGCTTGTGACTAGGAAGAACAGCAGGAGAGGTAGCCCTGGCCTTATCTGTGGTGTCACCTTTCTCCATTGCACACCCATGAGGTTTTGTCACGTGCTCCCCCCAACCTCCCCCCCCCCCCCACCCGCCTTGTTAATACTGCCATTCTGTTTTGAAATGCTTAGCGGAAAGGGGAATTGGTGGCCACAGATGGTGAGATGCAGTCTAACAAAGATAGCTGACCCTTATCTTTTTACCGGACAAATGCAAAAACAGATGGCATTCTTCATCAAATCCCTTTTTAAAAACGATATTGAAGATATCCAATAATTTGCCTTAACAATTCCTATAGAGCAAATTCTTAAATTAACTATGTAGGGGACCAAAAAATGCATTTTCTTTGATCTGTTTTAACTAAGTTGCCTTTCAATTTCATTCACTGCCCCTATGTTCTCATGTGGCTGAGTAACAGTTTGTTTGAGTGAGAATGCCTTTGTTGCGTTCCATGTGTCTGTCCCCACTGCTTAAATAGAAAGTCTACAAGGAAAACATTGAAGAAAAACAAAAGCAGCTCAGTTGTGAGGACTTGCAGATACAGGTCAACTACAAGTTTGCTCTTATATCCCAGATTCCGTCCCATTTATAAATCATCTGTCCCATTTATAAATCACTCATGTTCCTCCCCTTTGCTGTTCTACACCAACCAAGTGCCACAGTCAATGAGTTAATCATTATCCCTTTATCAGAATCACACAGAGAGCCCAGATATACCAAGTCAATGACTTCTAAAGGAATAGTACACAGGTGTACACGTGTAGGCAATTTAAGTACATTTTGCAAAGGTACGTGTTGATATTAGGAGAGTTTTGAATATACATGTGTCAGCCAGCTGGCCAGGGCTGGGAGGGTGAGCTGTGATTAATCAAGGAAAATTTTTTGGAAGAATCACATTTTCGGCCAGTGTTAGAAGGCTAGGATATAATGCTCTAGCAAGTCATGTGAACATTAATACTTATTATGCTTGGTGAGATAGTGGGTATTTCCCTGGAGAACCATTAACAATTGTTTTAAGAAAATCAATTCCTGCTCTCTGTCTCTTCCTGTCACTATGGAACATACAACAGAGAGTTGCCCTTGTGAGAAGCAGCTCCACTGGAAATCTCTCCTGTTTTTCTGTTCTTTTTAGGTTGCAGTTTTTTCTTCTGTCTTCGAGCCTCTGACTCCATATGTTTTTCATTTCCACTCAAAAGAGTGCGAACCGCTATTGACTGAGAACTTCCAGCCTAATAAGGCTTTTTGTTTTTAACCTTTTAATTTGTCTAGTGTTTCGACTGTGACGACCCTTGGCTCTCTAATCTGGGTTCTAGAGCAGTCGTCGTCATATGCGGTGTGGTGGGACCGCAAGTTTGTTCTGCTTACCATGCAACAAGCCAGTAAATTGAGAGGTGAGATGTTGGGGCCAGGAAAGGGACTTTATTTGGAAAGCCAGCAAATCGAGGAGAGGGTGGACTATTGTCCCAAAGAACCATGCCCCCAGGATAAGAGATTTGAGCTTCTCTCCTATTAGGAAGAGAGGGAACCGGGAGGAGGTTGGAGTCAAAGGTGACCACCATCTGTAGTCTGTAGACATCTGAGAAAGGCCTTGGTCAGTTGGTCAGTTGATCTTTGCCTCCAGGAATCTGGTCCTATTGTTCCTGTAAATCTTAAACATAGCATAGTGGTTTGTGCACTTACTTCCTTATCTCCTGGAGTGAGGTAGATATCTGGTAAAAAAGGTTTTTTTGCAAATCTCATCTGTAAGCAGAATTCCTCAATGATTAACACGCCTCCGTGAAGGGTGAAGCCGAAGTTTCTAAGTGATATGTCACGGCAGCAAGGGAAATAGAAGCAGTGTGGAATCAGGCATGCTCAGTTTTTTCCTGTTGCTGGAAGAACAAGGGATTTGAACGCCGAGAACTGGGCTTGAGTCCTGGCCCCTTATCAGTCTCAGCTGTGTGACTTTAGATAAGACCTTCAACCTCTCTGAAATTCTGTGTTTTCAAAATGAGTTAAATAAGGATGACAGTACATGTTGCCCACAGAATTACAGTAAGGATTAAGCTTCATCATATGCATTAAATTTTAAGTTTGTCTTTTTTTTTTTTTTTTAAATAATCAGTGCTATAATGTACTGGCTCTGTATGGGGACTTGGCTGCCAAGAATTTCTCCTTTAATGTCTTCTTCCATGCCTGAAATACTTTAATCACAAACAGTTAACCACACAGAAAACATTCTTCCTTAGCAGTTGCCCTCTACCAGTCCTGCAAAGTGTCTTCATATGTGCTTCTTCAAGATAGGAACAATGGACTTGGAGGTTCTGTGGGGCTCTTTCCGATAAGGTCAGTGCATGATGTCAAAATGGCACAAGGGGTCAACATTATTCTTTGAGTCTTTATTATTATTACTATTCATTAAGTACAGTGTACATGCTTTGATGTCTACACATGTGACTCATTTAGGGAGCCATTTGTGGGAAAAGCATTTCTCTTTAAACTCTGAAATCACACTCTGTGAGGTTGATACTCACCCTGGGAGATGTATGTGGGAATTGAGAACGATTAAGGAAAAATAGATTCAAGACTCTCATCTCACACTCTCTCCAAGTGCTCACTCGCTGAGTACCCTTTGTATTGATGCTTCTTTTTTCTTTTTTCTTTATGACTCTGACAGCTATTACTGGAGAGCAAGCCACTCCAAAACTCAATGACTTCTAAGAGCTGTCATTTATTCTCATGTATGTCTCTGCATGTTGGCTGGGGACAGACTGATCTCGGCTGGACTTGGCCAGGCAGTGGTGTTTCAAGGTGCGGGTGCCTCTGGGCTTGATTTCTTGTTACAGTTCAGGCTCAGGTCTGCTCCATATGTGTCTAGCCTGGGCTGTAGGGGCTGTCATGGCAATGACAGAGGGACAAGAAGCAAACCCAAGTGCACAAGAACATTTTGAGCCTCTTATTGCTTACCCCATGGTCAAGTACATACACTAAGTTCTGTGTTGTGCAGCTCTACAGTTTAAGCCACTAAGGTCTAGTGACCCTCCACAGTGGCCGTCCCGAAGTGACGCATAAATGATGTTCCCATACAGGGTCATTTCCACCATTTAAAAAAAAAAAAAGGGTAACAAAGACTGTAATTTTTATGTTTGTCTTGGTTCTAGCTATAATTCTACTTTTCCTCTCCCTCTCAGAAAAGTGTATCTCCCTTAGCTTATTTTTAAGAAGCAAACAGTTCTTAAACTTTGGTATTTTAGGTACGATGCGTCATCACTTGCTTGTGATAAAGTCTACATGAACGGCAGCATGGCCTGACGCGGAACCTCCAGACGGCATTAGCAACTAACCAGGGTGTGAGCAGAGCTGACCACAAAACAAGGTTCATGGACTGTTGTAGTGACTTGTGCTTTTTTTTTTTAATTCGTTTTTTATCCATTTTTACTTGGGCAGGAAAGCATTTTTGTGGTGGTAGTCAAGTCACTGAGAGGCCCGTGTCTGATCTTTCAGTAAATGGGTGTTTTAATGTCACCTGTGAAGATTGTCAAAAATTGGTCAGTTGATCTTTGCCTTGTCAAGATTGTCACCCCTACCTGACAAGGAAGGTCTTTATGGACAAGCTGCGTAATGTGGGATGAACAGAGAGGACATTCCTTTTCTTCTTCAAGGCGTATGTTAGCAGAGTCCCAGTATTTCATCAAGTGGAGAAAGTTAGAAGATAATCAATTACAAATAGAAATTGGACTGATTTTTTTTTTAAACTTAGGCTGCAGTGGAGAGGTGTATACTGAGTTGAACTTTGGAACTGAGATAAGCCTTCCCCCAGCCCCAGACAATAAATAAGATTACGGTGCTGATTATTAGACAACTACTAAAAGCTACTTCCCACATTTCTAGTAGGGAAAACTGCTCATGTAAAGCAAAATGTATTCCATTGCTGAGGAAACCTCCTGCTTCAGTTCAGAGTGGAGTGAGAGACCATAGCTCTGTGCTGTCTCCATTGCCAAGGCGAGTCTCACGTAGGCAGCACAAGCAGCAATTCCGAAACGACGAAGATGGTTTGTTATATATTTAGGGTTAGTGCTACTATTTCAACTGCAAAATACAATCAAAAGGAAGCCCAAGAATGACTGTAAAGATAGTCTAGTAAGTTTAACAATCTACTACTGGTTATACCACACACTCCTGGCCACACAATGCTTTAGAAATGTTGTGTGGGCAAGAACGTGGTATCCACGGGATCTTGATAGGTTCAGGATAGAAAGCAGAGAGGTCTCCATGCAGTCCCTTTATGGAGGAAGCCCAGGCAGAAAGAGAGAAGGAAAGTCTCTTGACTCTTAACGTTTTAACAATTCTAAACCAAACTAAGGAATTGTTCTAGTGGAGGCACATGTTCATTTTTGAGGATGGTGAGAATGACGATGATCGAATCAATTTGCTGAATACTTGCCCCACTAAGTTGAAAAGTTTGCATTCCAGAAGAGGGCCATTCAACTCTGAAGTCCATTCTCTTTCATCCAGACTCAGTGTATGCAGCTGCCTTTTACTTAAAGGGAATGGGATCTTCTTTACAGAAGACTTCCAACTAATAAAAGTTGAAGGAATGAGACAAATAGAAAATTAGTTTTAGTCAAATGCTGCAATAATAACTAATATAGGCAAAATCCATTCATTTGTAGACAAAGTTTGAAGGATAATACATAGTAACAAAGTATCTCTCCACCCAAAGATATTAATTACAAAGAGAAAACTAGTAACCTTACAGTGGAAAACGTTGGCAGATAGCACCTCATTCAAGTGACCAACATGAACATCAGCCTCCGGTAATAAGACATACTCAATCTGTTTTCCTTGTAGAATGCACTGAGAAGGGCACCCCTTCTGTGACATTCTTGCCCCAAATGTATACCCTCAATGTAATGATGAAAAAAAAAAATCAGAAAGCCAAATGGAGGGATATTCTAAAAGACAACTGAGTCCGTACTCTTCAAAAGTGTCAAAGTCATGAAAGAAAAGGAAAGAGTTAGGAACTGTTGCAGACTGGAGGGGTTTAAGGAAACATAATATAATGCAATAAGGAATCTTGGATTGGATCCTGAAACGGAGAATGGACATTAGTGAAAAAACTGACATTAATATGAATAAGAGCTATAGTTTAGTTAATAGTATTGAGCCCGTGGTAATTTCCTCGTGCTAGAGAAAGTGCTGATGTTAGGGGAAGCTTGGTGAAGGGTATACAGGAGCTCTTTGTACTATTTTTACAAATTTCCTGTATGTCTAGATTAAATAAATAAAGAGTTTAGAAAAGTAAAATAATGGTATAGGTTAAATTAATAAAGGTCCTGGATCTTACTATTAAAGAGTCATCCCTTTTACCAAATAAAGACTATTATCAGCTCTTATTTACTTACCCAGGAACACAGATATTCCTAGAATTTTTAAAATACCTAATCCCTTGGCAATGATTTCAAATTTCACAGTTGTGTCTTAGCATTCAGCTGCCAGTCAGATATGTTATTCCTTTTGATGCTGCCCTGTGGATTTTGGACTTTTTCTGAAGACTAGACTATATGAACAATAAACCACATCTGAAGTGGAAGGAAGCTTCTTCAGAACGTGTCTGTTCTAACTTGAATTTGCTTGACTCCCTGAGCCTGTCCTGACTCTGCGGTAATTATCTGGTCTTTAAAGTCATACTTCTCAAGCAAAAAAACCAGGAAGAGCCATTCATTAGTATGTGTGATTAGAGCCAAAGGATTGCACTTAACTGTTCTTGGGCTCACTATCCAAGACAGCACCAGGAGATGTTCCAGTAATTTCTGGGCCTTGAAAACCTCTCACCAAAGATTTAGAGTTCTTTCTCTGCACCCCGAGCCCCTGGGTCTCCGGTAGACAGAGGTAGCCAGGGAGGACACTGCCAGTAGCTGGGATCCAGTCTCCATCATTGTCTAAAAACAGTGTCTTCCCAGTGCATTCCATCTGGATCCAGTATCATTCAGTCCAAATCTACACCAAGTATAGATTGACACCACCGGAAGAGTGGCCTCTGGAAGGCTGAAGTCCTTGAGGGCTTACGAAGACTTGGGCAGAAAATATCGCCAAGCTAGACAAGATAAGGTAGTAGAGGAGCCATGGTCTGCTTAGAGAAGGAGGGGAATGATTCTCTAACATGCTCTTTGAGAACCTTCACTGATCTTATTTTCCCTTCTGTACAACAATTGGCATTCTTAAAGGCTTCAGTTTTAATTGACTGTGACTCTAGCCCTGTCTGAGCCCTGTCAGAGTCAACTTTAGAGATCTTTCCCAACTACTCTCTTTCAGGGCTCTTCAGTTAGGAGAGATGCAAAACTTCCCAGCTTCTTGTACCTTCTCTGTTTATCCCCACTAGCCTGGTGTCCTGCACATTCCTTACTTGCTCAGTCCATGCCTACACAAGCCCCTATCTCTGGACTGACTCTGGGGCTATAAATCACTTATAAAAGCTCATATGCTATCCCTAAATTTGACACCTGAAACTAATATTGCACTGTATGTTAACCAGCTGGAATGTAAATAAAAAGTTGGAGGGTGGTCCATGTGTTAGGGTTTTAAGATGGTATTAAGTTCTCTACTATATACTGAGTACTCCACTATATGATTGTTGTCATTGCCAATGAATATAGAAGCTAAGATTTCCATGGAATTACCAGAATATAAATATTTTACCAATATTAGTTAAAATCATTCAATGTTTATTATATCTAAGCATTGGTTTAAGTTTCTTGCCTTGTATTAGCTAATTTAATCCTTATGCAATACTAGATGTAGGTTCAACTGTTATTCCCATTTGACAGTTGAGAAAAGTGAAGCACAGAAACGTTAAAGAAATTTCCCTCAGGGTTCTTGATTGGCTCAGGTGGTTGAGTCCCTACTCAATTTCCGCTACGGTCATGATCTCAGAGTTGTGGGGTCAGACCCCATGTTGGACTTGTGCTTCGTGTGCAGTCTGCTGGAGATTCTCTCTCTCTCCACTCTTCACCCTGCTCTCTCTCTCAAATAAATCTTAAAAAAAGAAAAAGAAAAAGAAAGAAATTCCCTCCATAATGATAGGTAGTGAGTGGTAGCAGCAGGTTGTGAACCCAGGAGACATGGTTCTCAGACTGTCCTCCTGGTCACCTGCCCCTGGGCTATGGCTTGTATTCTGCAACACAAAAGTAAAGATGAGTGTAGGCCAGACCGTGCCTGTTTAGGTGCCCAGTACTGTGACAAAAATACTTCTTTTTCTACAGTGTTCCCATGCACACTTGTTACTCTTTACTTCTAAGGCCTCTGTGTGCTATATGGCTTACATAAAGAAGCTAAAGCCCAGTGAGATGGAACAGAGTTCAGGGCACTATGACAAATGAGTCCTGGACATGGCATTGAATTCTGATGGCCAGTCTCCTAGCAAGGTAGTACACAGAATTCACATGACATGCATTTATTGAGCACCTGCTGTGTGCCGTTCACTGTTGAAGTACATGGGCTGCCTCTGTGAACAGAGGCAGACAATGAGCTCTGCTACCATGAAGATTACATTCCAGAGGGGACAGACAATGAATAATAACCTGGAAATAAATGTATGATTTAGTACTGCTATAGGAAACAAGAAATACTGGAGAGTAAGGAGCTCACAGCGTGCCAGGCAGGGACTGAGATGGGCTGCAGTTTTATTTTTTTTATTTTTATTTTTAAAATTTTATTTATTTGGTAGAGATCACAAGTAGGCAGAGAGGCAGGCAGAGAGAGAGGAAGGGGAAGCAGGCTCCCTGCTGAGCAGAGATCCTGATGTGGGGCTAGATCCCAGGACCCTGGGATCATGACCTGAGCCAAAGGCAGAGGCTTTAACCCACTGAGCCACCCAGACACCCCTGGGTTGCAATTTTAAATGGGGCATCAGGCTGGTCTCTTTGGGAAGGTTGAAAAGTTAGAGGAGGCAAGGGAGTTAGCCATATAAAGTGCAGTCAGTAAGAACATCCTAAGGGGGAAGGGGGTGTGACATGTCCCAGAAACATGGGGAGGCCTGGGGCCCTGGAGCTGAGTGTGAAGAGGTGAGAGAGCAGAACCACAATGGGGGTGTCCATCATGCGAGGTCTCAAGAGTCAGGATGATGCTGAGAAATGAGCCAGTGCAGGGTTTGGAACAGAGAAATAACCTGGTTGATTTTCTTTCAAAGGTAGCACTCTGAAAGGAAAAAGGAGCAGTAAACTCATGGACGTTAGTCTTAGTGATATTTCCAGAATCTGTCTCCTCACGCAGGGGCCACAAAAGAGTTGTTCCTCCTCCTTTATCCTTGGGGGATACCTTTCCAAGACCCCGCAGCAGGGGCCTGAAACTGCATAGAGCACCCAACACTCTGTGAACTCTGTGAAAAACTGTGTTTTTTCCCATACAGGCATTGCAATGATGAGGTTTCATTTATACATTAGATTAACAACAATATCTGATTAAAAATAGAACCCTGATAACAATAGACTGGAATGAAAGTTGCGTGACTGTGGTTTCTCTCTCGTTCTCTCAAAATCTCTCATGGTGCTGTACTCACCCTTCTTCTTGTGATACTGTGAGATGTTAAAACACGGATGTGATGAGAAGTGAGGGGGATGGAAAGGGGACACAGTGCACTTCAGTCCATTCAGTTCTCAGGGTCAGGTCAAGTGCAGCCTGCCCATTCCCTCAACGAATGATGATAACCCAGACTCTATAGTAACACTGAACGCCACCACAGGACCTAGTGCCCGACAGAGAGATGGCTCCAGGAAGCCCTCGCGGGGAATGCCAAGCTGCTGCTGACTCTGCTCTGAGTCTCCAGGGTTGCCTAGTGCTTGAGAGCCCACAGAGCTTGGACACTAGATGGTATTTTATCCCCAGAATGAAAGTTGATTCTGATCTTTTAAAATGCTTAAACGCATTTGGATGATCTTCCGCATACGCTTCTCTAGCTCTTTTTTCTCCAGATCTTCAAGCAGTGACGTCGTTCCTTCTTTCCATTTATTTAAGGCTCTGTCTTGAGCTGAGGTTGCTTTATTCAGATCAGGAAAGTGGTTAAGAGCTGTGGGCTCTGGGGTCGCGCAGTGGAGTTTAAACCCTGCTGCACTGATGAGCTGTACAGCTTGGTACCACGGTTTCCTCATCCATGAAATGGGAATGATAATGCCTGTTGCACAGGATTGTTGTGAAGATCACATCAGTTATACTTAGTAACTTACTGAGTTAAATCACTCAGACCCTGTGTGACACATAAGGGCTCAAAAAGTGTATTATTATAAATATATATAATTATATTATAATTATTCTTTAGTATTGAACTACCCCCTCCCCCCACCTTGACAATTTCAGTCCTCTTTCCTATTTTCTTCATACACTTTCTTCATTTTCTAGGAATCTCTTTGAATGTTACACTTCAAGCAACTAAAGAAAGAAAAAAATGTATCTTTTTATACCTAATGCCTTCATATACATATTTGGGTCATTATCATCTACCCTTCTGGCCTGAATTTGCAGGCAATTTTCAAACTTAATACAAGGTTACAAACGCAGTGACATTGACCTCCCTTAATATCTCAATCCTGCATGAGGATCTGACATGCCGCTATTTAAACTAATGTGGCCAATAAACTCTTTCCTTCTCACAGAGATTGGTTCATGTGCGAAAATTCCTGAAAGGTGATGCTGTCAAGGTTGCACACCGTGCCAGAGGAGCAGTGCGCTGGGGCCAGCCCTGGGGAGACTGCTCCCAGAGGTGGCCAGGTGCAGCCTCATCAACTCCCCTTGTTCAATCCCTGGTCCCTCGCCTTTCTCTCTCCCACTTGGCAGCCTCGTGTGTGTGTGTGTGTGTGTGTGTGTGTGTGTGTGTGTGTGTGTGTGTGTGTTTTGTTGTTTTTGTTGTTTTAATGGAAACAACGACCTCTACGAAATATTATAACATGCTTACACTCCTCTCCCTACAGAGATCTTTGTCAGATCCTGCATGTGGTGGAAAGTGGTTGAGCCTAGAATTGCAAATGCTGAGAAAGGAAGAGAATGCAAAACAGGCCCAGAAACAGAAGGGATGACTCCCAAGGGCCTAGGGCAATTGACACACTGAGAAGTAGGAAAAAGAGGCCCCAGAGGGAAAAGAGAGAAGTGTGGGGGCTATGTGCACTAGTTATTTGACAAGGTAGTTTTTGTGGGTGTTAGGAGCAAGGGTTGGGGGAAGGATGGGTTCCAGAATCCGATTGCTTGAGTTCACATTCAGGCTCCTTTCTTGCCAAGCCTGTAACTGCGGTCACTCACCATTCTCAGAGCCCTGGTTTTCTCATTTATCAAATGGCGTCCATCAGGTTGTTAAAGTGACCAAACAGTGATAGTAAATATAGTGACTACTACAGTCACTATCAAGTTACACGCGCTGGCTCTGGAATCAGTCTGTCTTGGTTCAGATCTCATTTCCCTCCCATGCCTACCAGCTGTGTGATTTAGGGTAAGTTGCTCTACTTTTCTGTGCATCGTTTCTTATCTGTATAATAGGGGTAATAATAACACAGAATGACAGGATAATATAGGGGATGAGTCAGAGCATATCTAGCGTCGAATCATGTTAGATGCTATACTTCTGCCTTCAGCTGTGGGTGGTTCTGCCTTGATTTTGTAAGGTCTCAGCCTGGCACCTGACACAGTCAGCACTCAGTTATTGTTATTAATTATTAAGATGCTTATTTTTCTCTCATAAAAGTAACACATGCTCTTTAGAGAAAACTCAAATATATGGGAAAATAGAAATTCATTACTTTGAGCCATCTACAATGAATGTTTGCTGAATTTTTCTTGGGGATTTGCTCTGCATAATTTTGTATTATATATGCATTCATTTTGTAGACTGCCTTGTTTACGTAACGTCATAACAGAAGCATTTCTCCATGTTATTATAAACTCTTTGTAAGTATCATTTTAATGATAGGCCATCACTTACATGTTACTGTAATTTACTTAAACATTCTTACCTGAATTCATGTTGTTTTTAAGTTTTCAATATTATAAATACATTGAGATAAATAAATGTGTGCATGACCCTTTTTTCTGTATCATTCCTATAGGAGAGAGTATGAGAAGTACTAATACTAGGGCATATTAGTATAGATTTAAGAGTTCTCATACCTTCCCCTATTAATTTCCAAAACAATTACACCCTGTAAAACTACAGTCAAAACCATAAAAACACATCCTCTGAAAAACTGGGTTGTATCATTTTAAAAAATTTGTTTCAATTTATAGGTAAGCAATAGCTCTCATTATTGCAATAAGTTGTCCCTTCTTTAATTCCTCGTGAGTCTTGAGTATTTTTTATGTACCTGTGTTTAAACTTTCTCTTTTTTAGTAACTAGTCTATGCATACTCTGTCCATTTTTCTCTATGAACCATAAAATGCTGCTGTTGTATTTTTTATTTTTTTAATTTTTTAAGAAGATTCTATTTATTTATTTATTTGACAGAGAGAGAGAGAGAGAGACAGAGACAGAGACAGCGAGAGAGGGAATACAAGTAGGGGGAGTAGGAGAGGGAGAAGCAGGCTTCCTGCTAAGCCAGGGCTGGATCCCAGGATCCTGGGATCATGACATGAGCTGAAGGCAGATGCTTAACAACTGAGCCACCCAGGTGCCCCTGCTGTTTTTGTTTTATATGAGTTCCTTATATATTAAATAATATGTTTTTGTCTGCCTATAAATATTTGTCTTCGGCTATATTTTAACTATGGTTGTTTTGACAGGAAGAAAGGTTTAACAATTTTTTTTCTTGTATGATCCTTTGTTTTGTGTATGATTTCTTCTATTAACAAAAACATAAAAGTAAATATGCTGGAGTGAGTGGGGGTGAAGGGGAAGAACCTTCTTGTTTTATGGCTTTACAAAAATATAAGTTTCTCTAATTCTTTAATCCATCTGGAGTTCAAGTTAGGTTAGTCTGTGGCATGAATTCAGGCTAGAAATTGATTTTCTCTTCTAATTTGCTAACCAACTGTCCTAATGTCATCTGTTGAATAATTCTTCCATTCCCTATTGATCCAAGATGTCTTTCTTACCATAAATTAAGTTTTTATACATTCTAGGGCTTTCTGTTCTGTTCTATTGATTTGCCTATCCATTTCTATGCCAATACCATGGTGTCTTAATTAAGGTTGAAGGGTGTTTTAAGTCCACCGTTTCAAGAGCGAGCCCCGGAGAACCAGAACAATGATGTAAATGTGAGAATATGGGCAATAGATAGTTACAAATGCCCAATTGTTTTACTCTCCTTGCCCATCATTGGGCCTTGAACAGGTCACAGAGTGACTGGTGTTTGTTGGAGGGAGATCCTCAGGGATGCAGATGGGATGTAGAAGCTTCCCAGGGACTAGCTCCCCTGGACAGGGCCCAGATGGGGGTCCACTTGTCATTTTCCTCTTCCTGCTGATTTTCTTTTCCACATGAATCCCCACTCTTCCATCAGGCAATAATGTCTTTCTTCACATCTTGGTAGAATGCTGTCATTCATCCATAAAGGTAATCTGTCGATTAGGTGGCTATAAGAAGGCCACATGGCTCGTTCTGATCCATGAAAGTCAGTGGTCGTAACATGTGTCACTATAAGGAAAAAGTTGAAGAGCAACCCCTGTTTCACTGGGCTCCAGATAGAGGCTACCCTGTTAGCCCAAGCCCGACCATGGGGATGGCATGGGACAGAATTGCAGTCAACCCTCAGGAATTTTGTAGAATGAATGGTTAAAAAAATATCCTGTTGTTGTAAATCAGTCATTTATGACAGCAGCATGACCTAGCCTGTCCTGACTGATCGCAGGAGTCAAAATACTTCACAATGGGTATGACACGCACATTGACTAATCAAAATGGATACCAGCCAGGACACACTGGAGCTGCATTGGGCATGACTGTTCACCTTGTTCTTCATTTAAGTCTTATCATCGCCCCCCTTCTTTTTTTTTTTTTTTTAAGAATTTATTTATTTGAGAGAGAGTGAGCACAAGTAGGAGGAGCAGCAGGCAGAGGGAGAGGGAGAAGCAGGTTCCTCGCTGAGTGGGGAACCTGACATGGGGCTTGATCCCAGGGCCCTGGGGTCATGCCCTGAGCTGAAGGCAGACGCTTAATGACCGAGCTATCCAGGCGCCCCCTCATCCCCTCTTGTTAAGGTGACTTTGCATGCCTCAAATCTCATTTCCTGGGTATTGATTTCCTAACTTAGATTTTATAGTCTTTAGTGATCCTAGTCCCTCTTCTCTATTACCTGTGGCGTGACTTGCTGTGCCGGACAACACACAATTCTTCATATTTTATTGCTTCAGTTCTGTTAATCTTTTCTCCTCATCGATATCATAAGTCCTGACAGGCATGGTCAATGTTCATGCAGCTTCTCTCCCTTCAGAGATTATTGCATCATTCTGGACCTTCCTTCCTTCATCCCACAACTATGTACTAAAAGCATTTTGTGTTTCCAAAGTCTTTGTGTGAGCTGCTCCTATTACACTTTCTTAGTTGATCGCAACAGCTTATTGTTCCTAACTGAACAGGCCTGCACAGATGATCTGGGTTTAGGAGCTTTAGAGGAGAGAAAAGGGTATTAGCGCCGTCCCCAACAAGAGGGAGCCCAGTAAGCCGAGCGATTGAAAGACTTGGTTTCTGGAGTCCAGCTGACCTGGATTCCTAGCTACTACTTAGGAGGTGTGTTATTAGGGCAGATTCCTTTATTTCTCTCAGCTTCAGCTTTCCTATCTGTAGAATGGGGTTCTTTGTGAAGATTGGATGAGAAAATATGTGTAGAGTGTTTGAGCACAGAATCTGGTCCTTAAAGAAGTTCCTTTTATTTTATTTTATGATTAACATAGCCCAAATATCTTGGGGGCCCTCCTGTTCTTTGATTCATTGGTTAAATCTGGCAATAAACTCCATGTGTTACTCCCCAAGGCTCTGGAGTTCATGGCGTGTCTTCCTCACCTTGGAATAACCACTTAACCTCTCTCTCAGTTTCCTCACCCCTGAAGTAGGAAAACAGTAGTGCCTACTGCACAGGGTTGCTGTGAGGACTGACAATTAATACATCCGAAGCCTCTAGAACTGTATCTAACATGTAACAAGCAGCCAGTAAACTTTCTTTGTTGTAATTGTCCATGTTCACATGTTTTAGGGCTGTTAATTTTTATTAAAGGTTTGACCTTCCCTCCACCTTGCTGGCTCAATTCCACTGCATTCTGCTTTCCAAAGCCTGTGTTTCCCCAGCAGGCCCCTCAGTACCCCCTGAGGCTCCCTGAGACACGAGGTCCAATTCAGCGGCTCCTTCCGCTGCTTCACTTTTGAGGACTAACCTTGCTTGCTCAGTTTGTCCCCACCCCTGAATCTGGGGAAATAAAAGGTCCCCATTTTCTTATGTTACCTTTTAAGATGCTACTAAGAAGGGACAGAGGGCAAGGGAAGGCTTACCGTTTGGGTCCAAAGGCAAAATAAATAGGATATGCAAGTGATACCATTTTTGCCAGCAATTACTGCCCGTGTAGTAAATCTGCTTGTTGCTGTCAACATTCCAGTGGTTTTTCCATCACCAGATCCTGGGAGTAACTGCAAAGATCTGTTTTGGAGTCAAAGAGGTCTGGGGTCAAATCCTGGCCACTTTGCCTTTTATGATCTTGAATATTTTCAATATCATACATTGTTCTGTTTCCTCATCTTAAAAATGGATATAGCAACACCCACCTTGCAGAGCTGTCCAAAGAATGAAAAAGAGTAACTTACATAATGTTGGGCCAGTCCTGTGTGGCCAAGAGCTGCAGAGGTCTGGATCACTTTGTTAATTGTGAATTGGGCGACTGCCTGGGAGCAGAGATGTCACCCTCTCTCTAAGCTTCTTCTCCAGCCGGAGGTCTGTGTCTGCCAGGAGGGGAAAGCTTTTTCCTATTTGCCCAAGATGTCCTATGGAATTGGGACTGTGGTAGAAGGGGCTTCCCTTGTAAAATGTGGAAGAGTGCCGGGCTTAGAGATGGTGGTCCGTAAATTAAATTATAGCCCTTATCATCCTAACACATTTGCATGCCAAAACTCTGAACCTACTGTTTTTAGAGTTTCCAGCATTGTGGGGAAAGGTATGTAGTTGGTTTCTTTTCCATTTCTCGATGACTCATAATCTGTCTTCCCAGAAGGACAAGACGTTTTCATTTCAGGCCGTTTGCGGTTACATACGTGCTTATGCAGTCCATTGACCACGAAGCTTCATGTTCTGCACCAGGAAGGAGTCTGCTTTGGCAAAATGCCTTTTGCTGCCGTCCTGAAAACTGCAGAGGCCAGATTCTGGCCCAGCACAAGGGAAAGGTGGGAAGCTGCTTCCTAAGGCAGGTATAACCTAGATACCCCTCCCCAGATGTAGTGCCATATGGTGCAGAGCTGGTGTTTGCAGGAGGAGACAGGAAAGAAACCCACTGCTGAGAACGTGAGAGAGAGCAGTGAATTACAGGGATGGTACCTGCTTTCTGCTGTTGGTTTCCAGGGCTTGCGACAGTTGTGTTCCAGGAGGGAGCTTCGCCTGTGAAAGGGGCCCTGCCTGTCAGAAAAGGTTCTCCTGCTGGGATTAGGATAAAAAAGGGAAGGAGCCCCAGTTTTTTCTTCAGTGATTTTATTTGCATTAATTTTAGATTTATGGAAGAATTCTGGCACTGGTATAGTTTCCATACGTCTCTCACTCAGCTTTCCCTAATGTTAACATCTTACACCGCCATAGCCCATTTATCAAAGCTGGGATATTACTATTAGCACCATGTTATTAATGAAAGTACAGTCCTTATGCAAATTTTATCAGTTTTTCCACTATTTTTCTATTCCAGAGGCTCATTGAGGGTACCACATTGTACTTTGTTGTATCTCCTTAGTCTCATTAAATTTTTGGCAGATTCTGTCTTTGTCTTTCATGACCTTGACACTTTTGAAGAGTATTAGTCGATTATTTTGTAGACTGGTTCCTGATTTGGGTTTGTCTAATATTTTCTGATGACTAGACGGAGGCTGTGCATTTCAGTCAGGAATAGCAGAGAGGTGAAGTATCCTTCACATCCAGTCAAATCAGGGGACAAATCATGCTGATCTGTTTTCTCAGTGGTGAAGTTAACCTTGAACACTTGTTTGATGTGGTATCTGCCATCTTGCTTCATGGTAAATCCACCATTTCTCCCTTTCATTCTCCATTTATTAGAAGTAGATTAATGAATCCCACACTCAAGGGAGGGAAGTTCAGCTCCACCTTTTGGAGGTGAATTTGTGGACACATGTTAAATCCACCACAGTAATTGGTAACTCCAATTCTTGGAAGCTATGCAAGTGTTCTCTTCATGGGAACTTCCCCTCTTAAAGTTTGCATTCACCCATGGATTTTGCTGGCAGTGATGCGTCACTGTGGTATTCTAAAGGTGATTCTCTTTTTCATCATAGGGACCCTCACCATAGTCGCAATGACCTAAAAAGGTCACACATGTAGCCATGAGCCAGAGGAATTCTGGAGAAGGCTGCGTTCTGTGAGAACAGGTCATTTTCCTGAGATCATCAGAGAGAACCTTAGAAGAGATTGGTTATAGACATTAAAATCCCCAGCCCTTATAAAGATCTCCTACATGGTGTGGCTTCGGGATCATGGGATGGGTAGAATTAATATTAGGAGCACTGTTCCTCGGCCCTTCCCCAATGTTCCTTCAATGCCTTCTTCAGAAAGGTAACCCAAGTTCCTGAAGCAGACCCCCAGCCCCTAGGGGTCTCTGAATGGCACATTCCTTTCAGACATCAGCGTGGAGCCTGAGCTAAGTCTCAGTGGGTTTCTGACGTGGAGCAAATGGTCTCTGGTCCCAGATAAGACAGGGATCTTATGTTGGAAAGATGATCCACTTTTGTCACCATGATTTCTTCTGGCAGTCCTCTGGTACCTTGGGGCACCTGGAAGAGCAAATTCAGGTTTGTGGCTATTTGGGGAGTTAGCACTGTTGGATAGAAGGCTGAAGTAAGGTCCCAGTGGTAGTGCTAGAAGGAAGATAATAGTAATTCAGGCATTTAGTTGACAAGACAACAAATATTTATGGAAGGCCTATTGTATTCCAGAGAATATTATAGGTGTCAAGAATAAAGGTGTCAATTATAGGTGTCAAAAACACAAAGGCCCCTGTGCTCAGCGAGTTTGCATTCTATGGGATACTGGGGGTGGGGGATAGCATCAGGTTGTATCTGGAAAGTCAGAGAAGAGGAGCCCTTAAAAGGGCTGTAGGTTTTTGAACTATGGAGACCATAAGAGAGATTTGGGGGTTAAAGAGGATGGTTTCATTCTGGAACATTTGGAGTTTGGGGTGTTTATGAGCCATTAAGGCTGAGAAGCTTACTTAGATATACCTAGTTAGATATGAAAAGCTACTTTTGGCAGAAGCCTGGGGACCCTGGGAATGGATGAGAGCTCCTGCAAGCATGGGACTCACGGTGTGCTCAGCCAAGGGCAGGTACACATGAGGAGCACCTGGGGAAGTGTGATGTGTGTTAAGGCAACAGAAAGGGTTGGGAGTCACTGGTACCACCTGGGAAGAGGCCTGGGTCAAATTGAAAGCTCCTATAGCTTCATGAGATATGGAAGTGTGTGCTTTCTAGCATCTCGCAAGAGAGTCAATATGTCAAGGTCTTAGTGTGAGCCTTCACTAGCTGCTGTCACCTCACACAAGACACTTAGCTCCTGAGTTTTAATTTCTCCATCATTGAAATCAGAGGTTCAGCCAAACCAGAGGTTCTCACACTGTGGTTTATGGAACCCCCACCCCCTAGCACCAGCCTCTCCTGAGAGCATGTGAGAAAAGTCATCCTCAGGCCCCATCCCTGATCTACGGGATCAGCAACTCCAGACAGGGCCATCCATCTTTTATTATACACTTTCAGGTGATTCTGATGATCCGCAAAGTTTGAGAACCACTGGATTAGATGAATGTGAGACTCCCTTCTAGCTTAAAAGCTTCTATACTGTATTCTCTTTCCCGTGCTTTTGTCAAGTTTAATAGCCTATGCTTCTTTGTCTTCCCTTAATTGTTAAACGATGGTAACATTTAACCATTGTTAATGATGAATCATCGTTAAGTGGCTTAAAATTTTCTGCTTGGAGTGCGGAGGGAGGGGGTGTCTGTGTGTGTGTGCCTGTGTGTATATGTATGCACATGTGTGTGCATGAACGCATATATGTGCATGCGCCTGTGTAGTGCAAGGAGGCTCCTGAATGGAGAGTTAGGGCTGGCCCATCCTCTTGTGCGCATGCGCTGTGTCGTCCCAGGAGGCTCGTGAGTGGAGACTTAGGCTGTCCTAAGTACTTGCTTTCTCGTACTCCGCCGTTTAAAGTGAGCTGTGTCAGGGAAAGCCAGAGATCACCGTGGGTGAGCTCCCGCACATAGTGGCCCTCAAAAGCTGTCCTTTGCCTTCTCTGACACAGCTGGAGCTAGGGGGAGAGTTGACCTAGAACTACACCCCTGGGATAGTTGTCAGCTCTGTGGTGCTAGTGATGTGTTTTTGGGAGCAGTGTTGTTGCCGTCCGGAACTGACAGCCTAGAAAGAATTCTTGAGACACCTTTGGTGCAAAAAAGGTGGTTTTATTAAAGCAAGGGGACAAGCCCTATGGGCAGAAAGAGCTGTTGTCTCCGGCTTGTGAGAACCAACTGATTTATATACTTTGGGGTTGAGGGAAGTAAAGACAATGGGAAGTTCCAAAAGGATTTTCAGATGAGGAGGAAGACTCACCAGGATCCTGGAGGCCAGTCTGTCATCAAGCTAAGGTAGTTTTTCCCTCTAGCAAGGCATTTACATCAAGACAGCTGGGAGCTTCTTTGAGGAAGGTTACACTCTGCCTGCCTCCAATATTTGTCAATGGGCTGCAGGTCATAAGGACATTTTGTTTTATCTACATTTCCTTCTGCCTTTGTTTTCCACATCATACCCCCCTGAATAATTTTGACCCTTAAATCTTTAAGGTTGTTGAGGGTGAATGGTCTTATCTTTGTTAACTTCTTCCTGTTGAAGAGGGGTGCAGAGATGTCCTTACTTCTGGGTCAACATTGGTCATTTGGGGGAATTTATATATATGAGTTACCAAAGGCAGAGGCACCCAATCCAAGGTAGACAACATATATGAACCTCCTTGAGTGAGAAGGATCATCTGTCAGCTGGAGGTTATGACAGTGAAGGAGTCTTGGCACCAGGGAGGGAGTCATCACAAAAGACAACAAAATAAAGTTAGTATTATGATGAGAAAGAGGAGCCCGAGAAAAACAGTCTTTGATAGTTGGTCAAAAATTTCCTCTAGTCCAGGAGTTTAACCAATCACTAAAGGAAAGAGAGAAATTATTTAAAGCACCAATTTGAGTATTTGTATCTTCTAGCCATCGTGTTACATTTTTGTGATAATCTGGAATATATATACTGCATTCTGTTTTTTTTTCCCTCTTTCTTTTGTATAAGATTTTACTTATTTATTTGCCAGAAAGAGAAAGAGAGAGAGCACACAAGCAAGGGGAGCAGCAGACAGAGGGAGAGGGAAAGGGAGAAGCAGACTTTCTACTGAGTAAGGAGCCTGATGCGGGACTGGATCCCAGAGTCTTAGGATCATGACCTGAACCAAAGGCAGCCACCTAATTGACTGAGCCACCTGGGCTGTTCCCCACATTCTGGTTTTATGCTATCACTGCTTTAACCTTGTGTAGCAGTTAAAGTATCTGCCGCCATCATATCCTCCTTTGTTTAGCAAGCAATCAGGTAATTCGTAAGAGGCACCTTTTTTTTTTTAATTTTTAAAAAAAGATTTTGTTTATTTATTTGACAGAGAGAGAGAGAGATCACAAGTAGGCAGAGAGAGAGGGGGGGAAGCAGGCTCCTTGCTGAGCAGAGAGCCCGATGAGGGCCTTGATCCCAGGACCCTGGGATCATGACCTGAGCCAAAAGCAGAGGCTTAACCCACTGAGCCACCCAGGTGCCCTAGTGGCACCTTTTATAGAAACAAAAGAAAAAATACAGGTTAAGGGCTGGAGCAAAATTACAAACCCCAGTGTCTTGAGTCTTAAGTACTTAAGATCTAATATCTACAAAGATGTGTTGCTGAAACACTTTCTCCTGTAATAACCCTCATTTTTATTTTTTTTTTAAAGATTTTATTTATTTATTTGACAGAGAGAGATCACAAGCAGGCAGAGAGGCAGGCAGAGAGACAGGAGGAAGCAGGCTCCTTGCTGAGCAGAGAGCCCGATGCGGGACTCGATCCCAGGACTCCGAGATCATGACCTGAGCCGAAGGCAGCGGCCCAACCCACTGAGCCACCCAGGCGCCCCTATAACCCTCATTTTTATCAAAGACAGCCAAATCAAGACTAATTTATTTATAAAACAAGTCCAATTTTAATAAACTTGGTCTTATTACTTTCATAAGCTCAGTAAGAATAGTGAATGATCATATAGATCTTTTAAAATCAACTTTGCTAGAACTTTTTTTTTTTTTTTTTTTTTTTTTTTTTTTTTAATTTTTTTATTTTTTTCAGCATAACAGTATTCATTATTTTTGCACCACACCCAGTGCTCCATGCAATCCGTGCCCTCTACAATACCCACCACCTGGTGCCCCCAACCTCCCACCCCCCACCCCTTCAAAATTCTCAGATCGTTTTTCAGAGTCCATAGTCTCTCATGGTTCACCTCCCCTTCCAATTTCCCTCAACTCCCTTCTCCTCTCCATCTCCCCTTGTCCTCCATGCTATTTGTTATGATCCACAAATAAGTGAAACCATATGATAATTGACTCTCTCTGCTTGACTTATTTCACTCAGCATAATCTCTTCCAGTCCCGTCCATGTTGCTACAAAACTTGGGGATTCATCCTTTCTTTCTTTCTTTTTTTTTTTTTTTTTTTTTTTTTTTTTTTTTTTTTTTTTTACAGCGTTATAAACATATATTTTTATCCCCAGGGGTACAGGTCTGCGAATCGCCAGGTTTACACACTTCACAACACTCACCATAGCACATACCCTCCCCGATATCCATAACCCCACCCCCTCTCCCAACCCCCTCCCCCCATCAACCCTCAGTTTGTTTTGTGAAATTAAGAGTCACTTATGGTTTGTCTCCCTCCCAATCCCATCTTGTTTCATTTACTCTTCTCCTACCCCCTCAACCCCCCATGTTGCATCTCCTCTCCCTCATATCAGGGAGATCATATGATAGTTGTCTTTCTCCGATTGACTTATTTCGCTAAGCATGATACCCTCTAGTTCCATCCACGTCGTCGCAAATGGCAAGATTTCATTTCTTTTGATGGCTGCATAGTATTCCATTGTGTATATATACCACATCTTCTTTATCCATTCGTCTGTTGATGGACATCTAGGTTCTTTCCATAGTTTGGCTATCGTAGACATTGCTGCTATAAACATTCGGGTGCACGTGCCCCTTCGGATCACTACGTTTGTATCTTTAGGGTAAATACCCAGCAGTGCAATTGCAGGGTCATAGGGTAGTTCTATTTTCAACATTTTGAGGAACCTCCATGCTGTTTTCCAGAGTGGTTGCACCAGCTTGCATTCCCACCAACAGTGTAGGAGGGTTCCCCTTTCTCCGCATCCTCGCCAGCATCTGTCATTTCCTGACTTGTTAATTTTAGCCATTCTGACTGGTGTGAGGTGATATCTCATGGTGGTTTTGATTTGTATTTCCCTGATGCCGAGTGATATGGAGCACTTTTTCATGTGTCTGTTGGCCATCTGGATGTCTTCTTTGCAGAAATGTCTGTTCATGTCCTCTGCCCATTTCTTGATTGGATTCTTTGTTCTTTGGGTGTTGAGTTTGCTAAGTTCTTTATAGATTTTGGACACTAGCCCTTTATCTGATATGTCATTTGCAAATATCTTCTCCCATTCTGTCAGTTGTCTTTTGGTTTTTTTAACTGTTTCCTTTGCTGTGCAAAAGCTTTTGATCTTGATGAAGTCCCAAAAGTTCATTTTTGCCCTTGCTTCCCTTGCCTTTGGTGATGTTCCTAGGAAGATGTTGCTGCGGCTGACGTCGAAGAGGTTGCTGCCTGTGTTCTCCTCAAGGATTTTGATGGATTCCTTTCTCACATTGAGATCCTTCATCCATTTTGAGTCTATTTTCGTGTGTGGTGTAAGGAAATGATCCAATTTCATTTTTCTGCATGTGGCTGTCCAATTTTCCCAACACCATTTATTGAAGAGGCTGTCTTTGTTCCATTGGACATTCTTTCCTGCTTTGTCGAAGATGAGTTGACCATAGAGTTGAGGGTCCATTTCTGGGCTCTCTATTCTGTTCCATTGATCTATGTGTCTGTTTTTGTGCCAGTACCATGCTGTCTTGATGATGACAGCTTTGTAATAGAGCTTGAAGTCCGGAATTGTGATGCCACCAACTTTGGCTTTCTTTTTCAATATTCCTTTGGCTATTCGAGGTCTTTTCTGGTTCCATATAAATTTGAGGATTATTTGTTCCATTTCTTTGAAAAAAATGGATGGTACTTTGATAGGAATTGCATTAAATGTGTAGATTGCTTTAGGTAGCATAGACATTTTCACAATATTTATTCTTCCAATCCAGGAGCATGGAACATTTTTCCATTTCTTTGTGTCTTCCTCAATTTCTTTCATGAGTACTTTATAGTTTTCTGAGTATAGATTCTTAGTCTCTTTGGTTAGGTTTATTCCTAGGTATCTTATAGTTTTGGGTGCAATTGTAAATGGGATGGACTCCTTAATTTCTCTTTCTTCTGTCTTGTTGTTGGTGTAGAGAAATGCAACTGATTTCTGTGCATTGATTTTATATCCTGACACTTTACTGAATTCCTGGACAAGTTCTAGCAGTTTTGGAGTGGAGTCTTTTGGGTTTTCCACATAGAGTATCATATCATCTGCGAAGAGTGATAGTTTGACTTCTTCTTTGCCGATTTGGATGCCTTTAATTTCCTTTTGTTGTCTGATTGCTGAGGCTAGGACTTCTAGTACTATGTTGAATAGCAGTGGTGATAACGGACATCCCTGCCGTGTTCCTGACCTTAGCGGAAAAGCTTTCAGTTTTTCTCCATTGAGAATGATATTTGCGGTGGGTTTTTCATAGATGGCTTTGATAATATTGAGGTATGTGCCGTCTATCCCTACACTTTGAAGAGTTTTGATCAGGAAGGGATGCTGTACTTTGTCAAATGCTTTTTCAGCATCTATGGAGAGTATCATATGGTTCTTGTTCTTTCTTTTATTAATGTGTTGTATCACATTGATTGATTTGCGGATGTTGAACCAGCCTTGCAGCCCTGGAATAAATCCCACTTGGTCGTGATGAATAATCCTTTTAACGTACTGTTGAATCCTATTGGCTAGTATTTTGGCGAGAATTTTTGCATCTGTGTTCATCAAGGATATTGGTCTGTAGTTCTCTTTTTTGTTGGGATCCTTGTCTGGTTTTGGGATCAAGGTGATGCTGGCCTCATAAAATGAGTTTGGAAGTTTTCCTTCTATTGCTATTTTTTGGAACAGTTTCAGGAGAATAGGAATTAGTTCTTCTTTAAATGTTTGGTAGAATTCCCCCGGGAAGCCATCTGGCCCTGGGCTTTTGTTTGTTTGGAGATTTTTGATGACTGTTTCAATCTCCTTACTGGTTATGGGTCTGTTCAGGCTTTCTATTTCTTCCTGGTTCAGTTGTGGTAGTTTATATGTCTCTAGGAATGCATCCATTTCTTCCAGATTGTCAAATTTGTTGGCGTAGAGTTGCTCATAGTATGTTCTTATAATTGTCTGTATTTCTTTGGTGTTCGTTGTGATCTCTCCTCTTTCATTCATGATTTTATTTATTTGGGTCCTCTCTCTTTTCTTTTTGATAAGTCTGGCCAGGGGTTTATCAATCTTATTAATTCTTTCAAAGAACCAGCTCCTAGTTTCGTTGATTTGTTCTATTGTTTTTTTGGTTTCTATTTCATTGATTTCTGCTCTGATCTTTATGATTTCTCTTCTCCTGCTGGGTTTAGGGTTTCTTTCTTGTTCTTTCTCCAGCTCCTTTAGGTGTAGGGTTAGGTTGTGTACCTGAGACCTTTCTTGTTTCTTGAGAAAGGCTTGTACCGCTATATATTTTCCTCTCAGGACTGCCTTTGTTGTGTCCCACAGATTCTGAACCGTTGTGTTTTCATTATCATTTGTTTCCATAAATTTTTTCAATTCTTCTTTGATTTCCTGGTTGACCCATTCATTCTTTAGAAGGATGCTGTTTAGTCTCCATGTATTTGGGTTCTTTCCAAATTTCCTCTTGTTATTGAGTTCTAGCTTTAGAGCATTGTGGTCTGAAAATATGCAGGGAATGATCCCAATCTTTTGATACCGGTTGAGACTTGATTTAGGACCAAGAATGTGATCTATTCTGGAGAATGTTCCATGTGCACTAGAGAAGAATGTGTATTCTGTTGCTTTGGGATGAAATGTTCTGAATATATCTGTGATGTCCATCTGGTCCAGTGTGTCATTTAAGGCCTTGATTTCCTTGTTGATCTTTTGCTTGGATGATCTGTCCATTTCAGTGAGGGGAGTGTTAAAATCCCCTACTATTATTGTATTCTTGTCGATGTGTTTCTTTGATTTTGTTATTAATTGGTTTATATAGTTGGCTGCTCCCATGTTAGGGGCATAGATATTTAAAATTGTTAGATCTTCTTGTTGGACAGTTCCTTTGAGTATGATATAGTGTCCTTCCTCATCTCCTATTATAATCTTTGGCTTAAAATCTAATTGATCTGATATAAGGATTGCCACTCCTGCTTTCTTCTGATGTCCATTAGCATGGTAAATTCTTTTCCACCCCCTCACTTTAAACCTGGAGGTGTCTTCGGGTTTAAGATGAGTTTCTTGTAGGCAACATATAGATGGGTTTTGTTTTTTTATCCATTCTGATACCCTGTGTCTTTTGATTGGGGCATTTAGCCCATTAACATTCAGGGTAAGTATTGAGAGATATGAATTTAGTGCCATTGTATTGCCTGTAAGGTGACTGTTATTGTATATTGTCTCTGTTTCTTTCTGATCTACTACTTTGAGGGTCTCTCTTTGCTTCGAGGACCCCTTTCAATATTTCCTGTAGAGCTGGTTTGGTATTTGCAAATTCTTTCAGTTTTTGTTTGTCCTGAAAGCTTTTAATCTCTCCGTCTATTTTCAATGATAGCCTAGCTGGATATAGTATTCTTGGCTGCATGTTTTTCTCATTTAGTACTCTGAATATATCATGCCAGCTCTTTCTGGCCTGCCAGGTCTCTGTGGATAAGTCTGCTGCCAATCTAATATTTTTACCATTGTACGTTACAGACTTCTTTTCCCGGGCTGCTTTCAGGATCTTTTCTTTGTCACTAAGACTTGTCAATTTTACTATTAGGTGACGGGGTGTAGACCTATTCTTATTGATTTTGAGGGGGGTTCTCTGAACCTCCTGGATTTTGATGCTTGTTCCCTTTGCCATATTGGGGAAATTCTCTCCAATAATTCTCTCCAATATACCTTCTGCTCCCCTCTCTGTTTCCTCTTCTTCTGGAATCCCAATTATTCTAATGTTGTTTCGTCTTATGGTGTCACTTATCTCTCGAATTCTCCCCTCGTGGTCCAGTAGCTGTTTGTCCCTCTTTTGCTCAGCTTCTTTATTCTCTGTCATTTGGTCTTCTATATCGCTAATTCTTTCTTCTGCCTCATTTATCCTAGCAGTCAGAGCCTCCATTTTTGATTGCACCTCATTAATAGCTTTTTTGATTTCAACTTGGTTAGATTTTAGTTCTTTTATTTCTCCAGAGAGGGCTTTTATATCTCCCGAGAGGGTTGCTTTAATATCTTCCATGCCTTTTTCAAGCCCGGCTAGAACCTTGAGAATCATCATTCTGAACTCTATATCTGACATATTACCAATGTCTGTATTGATTAGGTCCCTAGCCTTTGGTATTGCCTCTTGTTCTTTTTTTTGTTGTGAATTTTTCCGCCTTGTCATTTTGTCCAGATAAGAGTTTATGAAGGAGCAAGTAAAATACTAAAAGGGTGGCAACAACCCCAGGAAAATATGCTTTAGCCAAATCAGAAGAGATCCTGAATTGTGAGGGGGGAGAAAGGGGATAAAAAGGGGTTCAGAAAGAAAGAAAAAAAAAAAAACTATTAAAAAAAAGAAAGCCGATAAAGAAAAAATATAAAAAGAGGAAAAAATATATATATATTAGATAAACTATTTTAAAAACGTTAAAAAAAGAAAACGGTAAAAGTTAAAAAAAATTTAGCAGAAGAAGAGAAAAAGAAAAAAAAAATTGAAAAAGAAAAAAAAATTAAATTAACTGCAAGGCTAAAAAATCATGGGGAGAAAGCCATGAGTTCCGTGCTTTGCTTTCTTCTCCTCTGGAATTCCGCCGTTCTCCTTGGTAGGTGAACTTGGTCCTGGCTGGGTTTCCCGTAGATCTTCTGGGGGAGGGGCCCGTTGTAGTGATTCTCAAGCGTCTTTGCCCCAGGCGGAGTTGCACCGCCCTTACCCGGGGTCGCGCTGAGTCATCCGCTCGGGTTCGCTTTGGGGAGCTTTTGTTCCCTGAGCGCTTTCCGTAGAGTCCGGAGGACGGGAATAAAGATGGCGGCCTCCTGGTCTCCGGCCCGGAGGAGCCGAGAGCCCGGGGCCCCACTCCTCAGTGCGCCCTCAGAGAACAGTGCCAAATGACTACCGTCACCCTGGCCTACGGCTGCGCTCCGAGCTGACCGAGCCTGCGACCGGTTCACGGCAACCCGGAGCTGAGAGTCACTCCTCGGCTCTGTCTCTGCAGCCGGCTTCCCCGTTCTAATACCGGTAAGCTCTGCGACACTGAGACACCCCCGATCCTTCTGCGACCCTGCGGGACCTGAGGCCGCGCTTACCCCGCCTGGGCTTCACCCCAGTTAAGCCTCTGGAGCGATGTCCCTCCGCGGAACAGACTTTTAAAAGTCCTGATTTTGCTCCGTTGCTTCGCCGCTCGCCGGGAGCCGGCCCCTCCCCCCGCGGTCTATCTTCCCGTCGCTTTGGATTCACTTCTCCGCCAGTCCTACCTTGCAGAAAGTGGTTGATTTTCTGTTTCTGGAATTGCTGTTCTTCTTCTCTTCAATCTCCCGTTGGATTTGTAGGTGTTTGCAATCTTTAGATAAGCTATTTAGCTGATCTCCCGCTACCCGAAGTAGTCTCAGCCTGCTACTTCTCCGCCATCTTGACTCCTCCCTCAACTTTGCTAGAACTTTTATAAGGAATCTAGATTGAACTTTTAGTAGCCTCTCTAGGCCAGCAGGCAAGCTAAGTGCTTGTCATCAGACATGCCTGCAAATACCTGTAGATTTGAGTGAATTCCTTTTCACGAGGTCCCCAAAGTATCCTGATAGTCCTCCACCTGCCAGGAAGTGACAGTCTTCACTAGCTGGTGAGGCTGCTGGGAACTCTGTAAGCAAGGTATCAGGCCAACATTTCCAAGGGGCTCTATTGGCTTCATGTTTCACAAAGTCACCCATACTTCCTTAAAACTGTTTAGTCATATCTGAGTCTCTGCATGTCTCTCAAATAGGATATTCCAGTTAAAGCCTTGATAAAATAACCAATGTTTCAAAACCAGTGGTGTCCTGTTACAAGGAGAACAGAATTTGTATTGAACGTATGCAAATGATTGCTATGATTGCCAAAGAAGGAAGAATACTTCAGGAGATCTTTTTAATTTTAGAGGGTTCAGGTAGAGAGTAAAGCTAAAGGCTTCATTTTGTTCACAGAGAATTACTTTATCATTCTTTCTGTCTATCATTGATGTTTTAAGAGAAGGCTTCCTTAATCTGGAAGAGCAGCAAACATTAAAGAACTAGCAACGTTTCAAACAGGAGTCACAAAAACTATAATCATCCTCACTTTAGTTACTTCTGGCAACTCTTACCATTTTAGTTTTAGTGATATTAAAAACCTGTATTTGTCAAAAGCCCTTTTTATGAATCTCCTGGAAGATGAAACACATTTTACAAGAGAAGATGAACAATAACTGTAAACGACAAAAAGACTAAAATATGGACATGGTTCAAGATCTGAGGCGAGGTTGCAATATAGTTGGTGAGGAAATCTCGTGATTTCTGTGACACTTCAGTAATCAGAATATTAAGTGATGGCCTTATACCAGAACATATTAAAACTTTAGGAATTGTGGGACACCTGGGTGGCTCAGTTGGTTGGACGATTGCCTTCGGTTCGGGTCCTGATCCCAGAGTCCCGGGATCAAGTCCCGCATCAGGCTCCAGGTTCCATGGGGAGTCTGCTTCTCCCTCTGACCTTCTCCTTGCTCATGCTGTCTCTCACTGTCTCTTTCTCAAATAAATGAATAAACTCTTAAAAAAAAAAAACTTTAGGAATTGCCTGTCATCTCTAGAAGATTAAAAGCATTTACCCGAGCAATACAACCTAAGGCTTATTATTTAACAGTGCTTCCAGAATAACTCAACATACCAAATAAAAAGGCCTCATGAGTCAAAAAGACTTAATTTACATTTTAAGTCTTAAGAAGTTTGTTAAAAAAAAAAAAAACCTCAGAAGGTCATAAAGCACATGCCTAAATAGGATTACAGATCATTACAAAACTTAATTATTATTTATTCAATCAAGATGATCATAAGAGAGTCCAGAGGCAAATATGTAGGGTTATACAGTTGTTAGCAAAATGTAGCTCCTTTACTATTGAGAAGAAGTTGTAACTAAGTAATCAAAAACCTGATAAAGACAAAACCTAGAAACTGGTTTTCCTAGGCAGACAAAAGAGAAAAAAAAATGTTTATATTTTCTTATCAAGTGCAAACCACAATTCAAGAAAACTTTGTTCTTTTAACTAAGAGATCAGCAGAATTTCAATCATGCCACTGTACTTTTAAAATCCATTCATTTTAACTTCAGGCCTGACCACATATAAAATTCCTTTCCAATGATTTCCTTTCATAAACTTTTTAAAACAACTTTTTCATTTCAGAGTTGCTTCCCTTATTCCCATCAGTCTTAATTACATTTAACAAACTTTTAACTCTTAGAAACCTTAGTCTCCAGTGAAAACTAAGTAGTAACCAAATGTGAACTTCTAAACCAGAATTCTCTAGATGGCAAATTTATGAATCTAGTAAGCACAAAGCAGGTTTACCAACACATTCAAACAGCCTTAGTTTCTTTGCAGTAAGTCAAAAGTGCAAACCTGCATTCAGCCATCAGTGCTTTAGTATTTTATCTCATTTGGAAAAGGCCGAGGTGTCCAATGAATTCAATCCTATTTATTATCTAAACAAAATTTTAAAGTTTCAGGTTATCAAAGATATTGAAAGCTATCTTAACAATTACCCATGAAAACTTGAGACAGACAAAATTAGCCAGAATTTTAAGTCCTCTTTTTTTGTTTTTGTTTTTATTTTAGGAAGAGAGTGCTGGGGATGGTGGTGGAGGGAGAGAGAGAGAGTCTCAAGCAGACTCCTTGCTGAGCATGGAGCCCAACATGGGGCTCGATCCCATGACCCAAGCTGAAACCAAGAGTCACATGCTCAGCTGACTGAGCCACCCAGGTGCCCCTGGTTTTAAGTCTTCTTTTTGCTAACAAACCCCAACAGAGATAACATGAGTTTATGTAACCCTTAGTAAGTGTTGGTAGAATAAGAAGTTTCAATTAGTTTAAATACTGAACTATGTTCTACCTGGGTCCACTTAAAAGTAAATCGATTTGTTCCGCATTGTCAGTTTTTACCTGGGATACTGGTGGGGCAATCTGGAGTGGGCGGTGTTAAGTCTCGGGGTGCTCTTCGCTCTTCAACAGCAAAGGAAGGGGTAGGAGCCAATGGTGCTGGAATACCAGGGATGGTCTAGAAGCCAGTTATGCAGGTCACACACCCAAGTGGTACAGAAGTAGGGGGAGGGGAAGACAGTAGAGGTGAGGTGCTGCCAGAAGGCAGAGAAAAAAGGTTCCTGGTCTTAAAACTTAGCTCAGACAGGTGAGCAGATGCCACACTTTTTCCCTTTAAATCCTGCAACTGGATTGTTTCCAGTGGATTAAAAGGCATCTCAAGAGAGAGTCCCTGGGGGCTGAAGAGAAAAGGTCCATTACCAAGAACACCTCTGCGCCCAATCCCCCCACCTCCCTTGTGGTGTCCCAGGTGCAGGATTATCAGAGATTCCTGGTGTCAAAGTGACCCTAGGCATCCCTGGAACAAAATACCTATGATCACTGCCCGCCATAAAGGCCCTGTAGGAGGGAGGCCTGCCCTCCTCCCCCTTTCCACATTCACATTCTAGACTACAGTGAGTGCCTGAGGCCATGAAGAATCCTTCGTTTCTAACCCATAGAAAACATGAGAGAAGTTTAACAAAAGGCAATTACCCAAATTTGTAACTTTAGTTAGCAGAGGACATTGACAGAAACAGTAAAGATAGCAATCCATCATGGCCTAAGCAACATTCCAATACATATAGTATTTAAAGCCAGCTTCGCTAGGAAATGGTCCCCAGTTGGGTTTTAATTCCACTGGGTACCAGTTTTCGGCTGGCTCCCAGTGGAGATCCACAGCTAGAAGTGGCTAGGTCAGAGATGTGGAAGGGATCACATTAGACCAAGGAGGAGGAAACTTCACATGGGAGTCTGAAGATTGGCAGCCATCCTGGTGACTTAGGTGGCTGATCCGTGTCCAAGACAGAGAACTTTGTATAAGGACAGGAGTAAAGAGAGGGCATCAGGTGTCTGGGTCTTACTACCATTCTGCCTAGGGTACTAACTTCCAGCCGAAAGGCGGGCTTTCTCCTCCCCAGAGAGTAGTTCCGGGCTAGTGGATTACAGCCTGAACAATCAGCAGGAGAGCATTCCAGTAAGACCACACTCCTTGAACAGCGCCAGGAATGAGAGCAGAGGAGAGATGAGAGGAAGTACTCGCCAAGTCTGCACCGCGGCTCGGAGTCCAGATGTAAAGATTCAAAGCCATGAGTGAGGCCGTCAAATGATGTGTTTTGGGAGCAGTGTTGTTGGGGTCCCAAACTGACAGCCAAGAAAGAATTCTTGAGACATCTTTGGTGGAAAAAGGTGGTTTTCTTAAAGGAAGGAGACAGGCCTTACAGGCAGGAAGAGCTCTAGCCTCTGGATTGTGAGGAACCACTGATGACAAGCTTGGGGTTGGGGGAAGTAAAGACAATGGGAAGGTCCAGAAGGATTTTCAGATGCGGAGGAAGACTCACCAGGATCCTTGGCTATTGTCAAGCTAAGGTAGTTTTTCCCTCTAGCAAGGCATTAGCATCAAGACAGCTGGGAGCTTCCTGGAGGAAGGTTACCCTCTGCCTGCCTCCAGCATTTGTCAATGGGCTGTAGGTTATAAGGACATTTCTTTTTATCTAACTTTCCTTCTGCCTTTGTTTCCCATACCACTGGCACTCTCTCTGGCATCTCTCTGCATTTCTGGCGTCTTTGTTCCCTTGGGCTTGATGACTGCTTCATAACAAGAGCTGCTGCTAGTTCAGCCCAGATTTCCATGTCAGAAGTCACCTGCGGGTCAGTCCCTCCTCAAACGTGCTGCTGTGCACACGTGCAGCCCCCAACTAAGAAGCCCCGCTCTCTCCACCGCTGACCCTGGCAGACTGCAAGCCAGTGGCCTTCCCTCTTACCAGAGCGGGCACCCACCAACAACGGGGTCCACCCTCAGCAGGAAAGGAGGCAGCCACTGAGGACCAGGAAACAGGAATCTGGGTGGGGAATCCAGGGTCTTGGGCACTCAGGGATGGTCTACACATGGCAGGGTCCTGACTCTCATAAGCACGTGGCCTGGGACCCCACATTCCAGCCAAGGAGTATGGTATGGCCCAAGGGAGGACCCACAGTGGGGCTTCTAAAAGAAGACCCCCATTTATGTGGGTCTAAGGGAGAAGCCATGAACCGCTCCGAGGGCTCCTCTTCCCTCTCATCTTCTGTGTCCTGCAGACACTCCCCCCATGTGACATTTAGGGATGCGTAGCATGTCGAAGTATGGGAGACACTAGAAAGCATCTGATGGAGCCCATTAGTTAACACGTGGGAAAGCCGTGTTAGTGCTCTGGAAGGGCCAGCCGCATTCTGGAATGGTGGATTCCTCTCTGGAATGATATTTGGGAGTGACAAATTAATTACACCCCAAGAGTACACCCTGGGAGGGTGGATTCCAGTTGGGAATTACACTGTGTGGAATGGTGGAGTGTGTTCTGGAATTATGCGTGGCAATGGTGGACTTCAAAAGGAAGCAGGACTGTGATGGGAACAGACCCGCCCCTCGGAGAGAAGCAGGCAACGCTTAGGAAAGCACCTCCTGCTGCTCCTCATGTCTGAGAATGTCTTGAATCCCTGGGTAACTAGAACAAACTCCATTCTGTCTTAAACCCACATTTGCACTGCTGCCTTGAAGGCATCACCTCGGAAGAGGCTCGAGTGGCATATTTCGGTTACATATTCATAGTGCTGCTTTAGTAATAACAGTTGGAGCAAGCTTCAAAAAGATGGAAATAAGGTCTTTTTTTTTTTTTTTTCCTGTTCAGAATTTCCTGATAATTTTTAGTTAGTCTGGGCACTCCATTGCTTCGGTGAATATAACTTGGTTCATTCCATGAAAATCAAATAACTATAAGGCTAGCAATGTATTTCTGTCACAGATTATATTTTTGTTTGCGTTTTGAAGTGTTTTTATGAATTGAATTACAAAACTAACCAAATCAGAGATGAATTTTGCTTAGGAAGTTGAAGTCTTTTATGAAGTAAAATTACCATGAGAAATTGACCTAATTATTCAGAAGTTTCAAATGCAAAAACCTAATAGAGTTTTGAAAGCCCTCCAAAGAAGAAAGACCAGGAATACAGCTCCCTTGTGGCAAAGCAACACTTTTTATTTGCTTCTCTCTTAAGAAATATAGCTTTTAGCTCATGAGAGCACAGCTTCTGGATCTATTGTATAAATGCATTATACTAGTTTTCAAGGCTATGGTTCTTTAAAACTAGTTTTTTATTGCATAATACATTTTTTCCTCCATTCTAACCATTGTTGGTTAAATACAACTGTGATTTTCATATGTAACTGCTTAAATCTTTCATCCACATGTAAGTGGCCTACTATTTTGATGTTTGTTCATGTTGAGGAAGTGCTGGTATGTTTTCATATCATAATAGATAACATCCCAGAAGACCTCCGTGTTGTAATCGTTATCTAAACTTTCTGCTTCATGAGGAGTATTTGAAGAGTGTAGCTTGGGGTTGACTTGCCCTGTTCAAAGACTGGACTTTCTCTTGATATAAGGAAAGCCTCTTTAGTTTCACTCACTTAGCTGGAAGAGATTTAGAGAGAAGCTTTGATTGGCATTCATCCCGGTGAGGACCGCACTCCCCGACTCCTCTTATCTGCGGTTTCTCTGGTCCTTCCAGATCCACCACCTTGCTGTGTCTGGAATCTATTTCCAGCATGCAGAAGTGGCTTTCTCCAGCTCTTAACTTACCCCTCCGCAGAGGCCGTGCTCATCTGCGATCTCCAGCAATGTGCTCACTCGGCAGACACAGCTCCGGATGGCTCCTGGCTAGAGACCAGCCCTGCCCTTAAGGACACTTCAAACAAACATGCAAAGAGAAAAAAAGCTGTGCTCACAATGCACGCTTGCCCCTGGGGTTTCCTTCCAGCTGAGGGCCATTCATACATGCCTCCCACCCACGAGGTTTAGAGCCCCAATCCTATGACCCTAACACCCTTCATGTTGCATTCCACTGCTTTGCAGGAAAAGAGTTTCAATTACTCATGCATAGTGTTCAGTGGAGAATAAATGCTGTTTATGCTGTGAGAAGGAAACTGTGCCCCTTCGGATCTGGAACGGCCAGAAAAACCACCAGGGAAGTCTTGACCAAATGGCAAATAGGGTCCACCGCACGTACAACTCTGATAGTTAGTAGCGCTGTTCTAGGAACTGGGCTGAGGAAGATTCCAAGGCCTCCATGAATGGGAGAGAATTGATATCGTGTGATCAACTGAAGGTGACTTCCAGGTTTCTGGAAGTCAAGGTGGATGGGGATGCTGTTTATCAGGACAGGGATTACTGATGCAGCCCAAGTTAAAGAGAAAAATAAGGACCTCAGTTTTGATGTGTTAAATTTGAGAGGCTCACATGACACCTGGATCCACTTGGCTGTTGGGTACATAGACCTGCCCTTTGGAAGGAGAGGGCTGGGCTGGAGAAATAGATCGGCAGCCACCAGTGTCTATGCAGCAGTGACTGGCTGGGATGGGAACACCCAGGGGGAGAGTGTAGGGGAAGCTGAGAAGAAGAGGTTGGGCAGAATCACCAAGAACACCAACTCTAAGAGGAAGTTCAGTTCTACCTCCATTACTCATTATTTCTGCCCCTGTTTCATTGATAAGATTTTATATTAACACACTCTAGACTTTAGTTTCTTCCTCTGTAAAATGGGAATAATTTCTCCTTCCTGTATCCCATATTGTCATGAGGATCACTTGATTTCTGGTGAAACATGGTGGGTTGAACAAGCATACTTACTACTGATCCTTCCAGAATTCCACTGAAATGCTTGTAAATTGGGGCAAAGGGCACTTTGCCAGCAGGACAAAAGGAGAGAGGCAGAAGATGGCAGTGATGACATTTGGGAAACTGAAATGCACATAGGCAAGTGGCAGTGCATTTAGAAATCAAAGTATGGGGTGTGCCTGGGTGGCTCAGTAGGTTAAGTGTCCAACTCAGCTCATGATCTCAGGGTCATGAGATCGAGCCCTACTTCAGGTTCTGCGCTCAGTGTGGAGCCTGCTTGAGATTGTCTCTCTCCCTCTCTTTCTGGCCCTTCCCCAAGCTTATGCTCTCATGCTCTCTCTCTCTTTCAAAAACAGAAAGGATGATGATTGCTAGGCCAGCAGCAAGGGGGAGGTGATCAGAAGCTGGCTACTGTTTGAGGGGAGCCTTAAAGTTTACAGGGGTTTTCTCCTGCATCTCTGACTCTTTCTCTTTCCTCAGATCTCTCTTTCATTTTAAAGAAGTAACTGTTCATTTTAAAGAAGTAACTTAAAGAAGGGACGCCTGGGTGGCTCAGTTGGTTGGACGACTGCCTTCGGCTCAGGTCATGATCCTGGAATCCCGGGATCGAGTCCCACATCAGGCTCCCAGCTCCATGGGGAGTCTGCTTCTCCCTCTGACCTTCTCCTAGCTCATGCTCTCTCTCACTGTCTCTCTCTCAAATAAATAAATAAAATCCTTAAAAAAAAAAAAAAGAAGTAACTGTTCAAGGGAGAAAGATACAGGTACCTTGTATGAATAAACCACAGTGTATCCATTCTCTTACTGAGTTAGGATATTAGGATGTTTCTGGTAAAAACAAAGAAATGTGCAGATAAAATAAAGATATGTAAACCTCCACGGAGATAAGACACAGTAACACCTAAGGATTGTTACCCCTGGAAGAGAAGAAGGAAGAGGAAAGGAATGGAGAATGGAGATATAGCTGTGTTTTATTCCCCGCCCCCTCGTTTATTTATTTATTTGGAGCTTTATCGAGATAGAAATTATATATAACACTGTTTATATGTGGAAGTTTAGGGTCTACAGTGTGGTAATTCAATATATGCATTTGATGTACATGTTGAGAAATGATCAAGACAATAAGGGGAGATGATACATTAATCATCTCAGGAAGAACTTGTAAGATTTACTCTCTTAGCACCTTTCAAGTATGGTGAACTGTAGTCACCATGCTGTCTGTTAGATCTCCAGAACGGATTCATCTTAGAACTGGAATTTTGTATCCTTTGGCTACCTTTACCCATCCTCCTCCCCACACTACCCCACCCACTGTGGCAACTTCCAATGCTCTATTTCTGTGAGTTTGACTTTTTTTAGATTTCACATATAAATGAACTAATACAGTATTTGCTTTTCTCTGACTCATTTCACTTAGTATAATGCCCTTTAGGTTTATCCATGTTGTCACAAGTGGCAAGATTTCCTTCTTTTTTTTTTTTTTAAACTGAATAATATTCCATTGTTCGGTGACATGTGCATGTGTGTGTCCATGTATGTAACATATTATCTTTATCCATCCGTCCATCAACAGACATTAGCTGTTTCCGTGTCTTGGCTATTGTAAATAATGTTGAAACAAACATAGGGGCGCAGATATCTCTTTGAGATCCTGTTTTCATTTCCTTCAGACATCCAGTCATGGTAGTTTGAGGGACAGTTATATAGTTTTCCAGAGTGTCTGTGTCAAGTTACATTCCCACCAAGAGTGCACAAGAAAAGTTCCTTTTCTCCCCATTCTCACCAACACATGTTATCTCTTGTCTTTTTGATAATAGCCACTCTCACAGGTGTGAGCTTATACATTTTTGTGGCTTTGACTTGCATTTCCCTATTGTTTAGTGACATTGAGCAATTTTTCATGTGTCTGTTGGCTTCTGATTTGTATGTCTTAGGAAAAATGTCTTTCTTTGGAAAATTTCAGGTTCTTTGCCCATTTTTTATTTTATTTTGTTAAATTTTCTTTTTAAAGATTTTATTTATTTATTTATTTGACAGACAGAGCTCACAAGCAGGCAGAGAGGCAGGCAGAGAGAGAGAGGGAAGCAGGCTCCCCACTGAGCAGAGAGCCCGATGTGGGGCTTGATCTCAGGACCCTGGGATCATGACCCGAGCCGAAGGCAGAGGCTTTAACCCACTGAGCCACCCAGGCACCCCTTTGCCCATTTTTTAATTGTATTATTTGTTCTTTTGCTATTGAATTGTATGAGTTCCTTATATATTTTAGATATTATCCCCTTATCAAATATATAGTGTGCAAGTATTTCTCCCATGAACTAAAATGTTAGTTATTTTGAGGAAGGAATAACAAAATCTTCCCATCAGGCTGCAAGGACATGTAAGTGAGTTTATCTAAAGGCGCCATGCTCAGAGCATTGGACTTTCCCACCAGCTCTGGTTTAGAATCTTCATGAAGATGCGAAGCCCAGGACTGTGGTTATGGGCCTGTCCCTCTTCTCTTAGACATTGTGAGACCTGGTTCTGGCCATCCTCCGGTCTATGTCCTGTGAGGCCCCATGGCAATGCCCCTCCACCTTCCACTGCTATGAGACCTAAGTTGGAATCAGCTGCCCTAGAGAATGCAGGGCCTCGAGAGCAAAAACTTCGGAAAATCCTATTCTGGAATACAGCCAGCCACCAAGGTAGGGAGGAGCAAGAAAATGCCGGTTCTGTGTCCTTTATTATACCAAGTCACCCCAATAGCACTTCTGTCGCTATTAGTTGACAATGCTGTGGGCATTGTTCATGGCAGCAATAGCCTTCTTCCTGGGCGCCTTCATTTTACTGTGATGATTGACTTATGATACAGAAATGATATTCTCTGCAGATATATTACCTTTGGTTGTTAAGAGCTAATAGATCTGCTTCATTAATTGCAAACTATTTTTAGCCTCAGCATTAAATGGAGAGACAGAATGCATCCACGAGACAACAAAGCCTGCCTTAACCCAAGTAACACAATCTTCATAAAGCAGTGCTTTGTGGCTTTCCTTCAGTTCCAAAGGAGCCTGGTCATACCCACATGCATACAGTGTTTGGTCTTTGACTATGAAAATACTCTTCAAAGTAACTTTTTAAAATTAAAAGAAATAATATACTAACATTCTGTAATGAAATAAAAGAAAACAAGGGGGAAAAATCATCCTTCATCTCAGCCACACTGATATGACAATTGCCTTTTACCCTTGCCTTCAAGTTATTTTTCAAATGAATATTTCTTATATATCCAGTACTAGCATCATGGCAACTGGGTATACTTTTCATTTAACACTATATCATTATTGTTGCTGCGGAGTGACCCTAACCTCCCTTTTAAACTAAACTTTCAATTCTGAAATAAATCTAGATTTATTGTTAGTTGTGAAGGTAATAGAATTCCTTCCCGTCTCTCACCCAGTTTCTCCTCATGCCAACGTGGTCCCTAACCATGGCATGTTGGTCAAGTCTAAAAAATTAAGTAGTGATCGTACTAACTAGTAGTAGTACTGTATTATCAATTGAACTACTGACTACTTGGATATCACTGGTTTTTCCACTAATGTCTTTTTCTCTTCCAGATCCAATCCAAGCTACCACAATGTGTTGGGTCAAATCTCACCATTAATGACTATATTACAGTCCATCCATATAATATGCCACTATTGACCTAACACCCTGTTTCTAAATATCTAGATTGTTGCTTTTTTTTTCTTTCTCACAAGTGATCACAGGCAGAACCTCTTCTCTTAAGATTCTTTTCCTCACAACAGACTGTAACCACACTTCCAAGAGCCCGAGGAGAGGGCCGTATTGATGGCTCTGGGTACTGTCGTACATTGCCAAATTGTCTTCCAAAATAGCTGTGCTCATTTCCACTGTCGTAAGTAATTTTTTGAGAGTTGCACATTCATGTAATCTTATCAGCATTAGTTACTCTCACTGAAACATTTTGACTAATCTAACAGGTGAAAATGACATCTCAATTTTTAAAAATTGTGCTTATTTGATTAACTAGCAATTTGAATATTTTACCACATGTGTTTACCAACTATATTGTCTCTTTTGTGAGTTGTCTCTTCATATTTTATTTATTAGGATCTGAATATGTTTTTTATCAATATGTATGAGTTTTATAATAAAGATAGCCCTTGGCCTGTCATTTTGCTGCAGTGATTTATTCTTCAATCTGTTGTTTTGATTTTCTTTTGCGATTTTTGAAGAGCATAGCCAAAGTGTTAGGACGCAGAATTCATCACTTTTCTTTTGATTTATTTTCTTTACCTTTTTTAAGGTTAGAAAGGTTTCTCCTCAAGAACAAAAATCTGATCTTAAAACCCAATTCTCTTCTATAATTTGATTTCCCAACTTTAACCATTTGATTCATCTGGAATATTTTTGGCATTTGGCCCAAATGTCTGACCTGGCCGCCTCTTGCTCACCGGCTACAGGTGGCCATGCCTTCTTCATCATCAACAGTAAAGGCCACCTTTCTGTTCCTGAGTGAGTGAAAGGCATACACCCCCCACCCCTGTGTTGCCCAAGGCGGAATCCTTGGAGCTCTCCTGACTCTCTCCTCTCCTTCACCCTCCACATTCACTCAACTACAACACTCTAGTGGTTCTCGTATGCAGTTCTTCCTCCTGCTTTTTTTGGAAGAGAGTATATACTGCTTGGAACACTTTTCCACCCCACTTTCCCTCATCCCTACTCGTCTGGAAGATGGAGTCAGGGGTGTCCTGGCTTTGTGCCACTGAAGTGCCCCATATTGCTCATTATGTTTGTCCCACCCGGTTGCTCTGTCCTGCTAACTTATTTGTGGTCCTCTGTCTCTTACATCATTAATGTAGCCCCACTGGCTAACCCTGTGTCTGATGCATTTTGGAGCTCAATACATATTTTTTAGTTATGTGAAAGGCTTAATATAGGAGTATATATGTCAGTAAAGTAGGAGTCATACCCAACTCTGTCCCAGCAGGGCTTGATTAGAATATTTCCCTGCAGAATACGAAAGTAAAGGGGATAGCACATTGGAATTCATGCTTTTTATGGTATGAAGATGTCAGGATACTGTAGCTTGGCTTGTTCAACATCCATTTATTCTCCTTCTAGGCACCATGACTGTCATGCAAAGGCTGGAAAAATTAAAATGACATTTTTCAGACTGCCTTGCAGTCAGTATTCTGGAGGTAAATTAAGTCTCACCAATGAGATGCATTCTTGGGACAGATGTAAGGCAGGTGTGGGATGAAGGCCATGTCCCGCTGCTGTTTCTCCTGCTAAGCAAGGCGGTCAAAGCATAAGAACTCACCCTTCCAAGGTTCCCCATCACTTTGTGGGTGTAAAGGCAACCCCAGTGTCATGGCAGGATTGAGTGTGAAGGCAGAGATTTCTTGGTTTTGAGTCGGCACAAAAACTAGTTCCTCTCTCTCTCTTTCTCATCTATTTATTCATCTATCTGTAAAATAGAGTGAATGGCGAGTCATGAATTCCAGTCCATTGGCCTTCTCAGCAATTCTGTAACCACACTTCTGCTGAAAATACTTAGAATGTTTACTCTTTTCTGAACTGAACCATGGCAGGTACACGAGGCCACAAGGACTGGTGTCACACTTGTTGACTCAAGTTACCCACCTTGGTCGTTGTCATTTTTCCCAAAATAAATGGAGAAAGTTCTGTTCCTAGGACTTAGGATGAAGCTCTGCTTGCTCATTATTCTATGGTTCTGTGAGGGTCTGACAGATCATTTCCACTATCTTTCCCCCCACTTCCCAGTCTCCTTTGAGATTTTATTGGCACGAACCTCCTAAATCAGCAAAAAGCTACAAGAAGTAGATAATTATAAAGCTAGACCTAAAGATAAAAATACACAGAGAAGGGGCACCTGGGTGGCTCAGTGGGTTAAAGCCTCTGCCTTCAGCTCAGGTCATGATCCCAGGGTCCTGGGATCGAGCCCCACATCAGGATCTCTGCTCAGCAGGGAGCCTGTTTCCTTCTCTCTCTCTGCCTGCCTCTCTGACTACTTGTGATCTCTGTCTGTCAAATAATTAAAATCTTAAAAAAAATACACAGAGAAAATGTAAGTGAATGATTAAGATATTTAACATAGGAAGAGTTCTTTCAAATCTATAAGAAAAAAAAATTAACAACCCAGTTAAAAAACGAACCAAACAAATGAACAGAGGAAGAAAAGTAGCCAAGACAGATATTAAAATATTCAACTTTTTTCTTATCAGATTATTTGGGTGCCTGGGTGGCTCAGTCTGTTGAGTTGATTTTTGGTTTCGGCTTAGGTCATGAACTTACGGTCATGAGATCGAGCCCTGTGTCAGACTCAACGCTCAGTGTGGAGTTTGCTTAAAATTCTCTCCTTCTCCCTTTGTCCCTCCCACTCATTCTCTCTCTCTCTCTCTCTCTAATAAAAAAAATAAATCTTTAAAAAAATTAACAAAGACTTTTAAGTAATACTCAGATCTGGTAAAGATATATTACTTCTACTGGACATTCTCATAACCCCTTCATAAGCTTCTAAATTGGTTAATTTTCTAGATATTAGTTTGGTTATATTTATGAAAAGTCCTTAAAATATCCATTCTCTGGGATCAATAGTTGTCAACTGGAAGCAATGTTGTCCCCAGGAGCCATTAGTAATGTCTGGAGATTATTTTTGGTTTTCACAACTATAGTTGGGGGGTGCTATTGACATCTAGTGCTTTGAGACCAGGGGCGATATTCAACATCCTACAGTGCACGGGAGAATTCCCACAGAAACCCACATAGCCCAAAAGGTCAACAGTGTTGATATTGAGACAGTCTGTCTTAGATACAAGAATTTTGCTTTAAGAATTTTTCCAAATGAGAAAATTAAATGCATCTAAAGATTCATTTATTCAATCCTTTTTGGTGAACAGTAAGTCAGTAGCTATTGAAACTTTAAATGTACATACCCATAATTTTTAAAATTTTAATTCTAGTATAATTAGCATACAGTATATATTAGTTTCCATTGAACAGTTCAGTGATTAAAAAATTCTATACATTACTCAGTGCTCACCATGGTAATTGTACTCTTAATACCTTTCACCCATCCCCCCACCCACCTCTTCTCTGGTAACCACCAGTTTGTTCACTATATATAAGATTCTGCTTTTTTGTTTATCCTTTTTTTCTTTGTTCATTTATTTTGTTTCTTAAATTCCACATATGAATGAAATTGTATGGTATTTGTCTTTCTCTGACAGACTTATCTCACTTAGCATTATATCCTCCTACCCATGTTATTGCAATTGGAAAGATTTCATTATTTTTATGGCTGAGTAATATTTCTGTGTGTGTGTGTGTGTGTGTGTGTGTGTGTGTGTACACTGTTATACTACATCTTCTTATCCATTCACCTGTTGATGGACTCTTGAGTTGTTTCCATAATTTGGCTATTGTAAATAATGCTGAAATAAACATAGGGGTGTATATACCTTTTTGAATTAAAGTGTCCTCATATTTTTTTGGGTAAATAACCAGCAGTAGAATTACTGGATCATATGATAATTATATTTTTATTATTTTGAGGAATCCCATAATCTTTTCCACAGTGGCTACACCATCAGAATGCATTCCCACCAACAGGGCCCAAGAATTTCTTTCTCTCCATATCCTCACCAACACTCTTTGTTTCTTGTGTTTATGATTTTAGCCATTCTGAGTGTGAGATGATATCTCATTGTAGTTTTGATTTGCATTTCCCTGATGATGTGTAATGTTGAGCATTTTTTCATGTGTCTGTTGGCTACCTGGATGTCTTCTTTGGAGAAATGTCTGTTTTGGGCTTCTGCCTGTTTTTAAATTGGATTAGTTGTATTGCGTAAGTTCTTTATATATTTTGGATACTAACCCTTGATCAGATATGTCATTTGCAATATGTTTTCTCTTTCAGTAGGTTGCCTTTTAGTTTTATTGATTGTTTCCTTTGTTGTGCAGAAGCTTTTTATTCTGATGTAATCCCAATAGTTTATTTTTGCTTTTGTTTCCCTTGCCTCAGGAGACATATCTAGAAAAATGTTGCAATGGCCAATGTCAAAGAAATTACTGACTGTGCTCTTTTCTAGGATTTTTATGGTTTCAGGTTTCAAATAGAAAAAAAAATTATGGTTTCAGGTCTTACATTTAGCACCTAAATCCATTTGAGTTTATTTTTGTATATGGTATAAGAAAGTGGACCAATTTTATCCTCTTGCATGTAGCCGTCCAGTTTTCCCATCACCATTTGTTGAAGAGACTGTCTTTTACCCATTGCCTATTCTTGCCTCCTTTGTTGAAGACTAGTTGACCATATGATTTGAGTTTGTTTCTGGGCTCTGTATTTTACTCTATTCATCTATGTGTATATAGTATATAGTAGCATATCTTGAAATCTGGGATTGTGATACCTCCAGTTTGTTCTTCTTTTTCAAGATTACTTTGCTATTCAGGGTCTTTGTGATTCCATGCAAATTTAAGGATTATTTGTTCTAGTTCTGTGAAAAATGCTTTGGTATTTTGAATGAGATTGCATTAAATCTGTAGATTGAGGGACTCCTGGGTGGCTCAGTCAGTTAAGCGTCTGCCTTCAGCTCAGGTCCTGGGATTGAGTCCTTCATCAGGCTCCTTCCTTGGTGGGGATTCTGCTTCTCCCTCTGCCTGCTGCTCCCCCTGCTTGTGCTTTCTGTAAAGGGATATATGCAGAAAAATAAAATATCTGTAAAAATATTTGTAGATTTCTTTGGGTAGTATGGACATTTTAACAATATTTGTTTTCCCAATCCAGGAGCATGGAAGATCTTTCCATTTGTTTGTGTCATCTTCAGTTTTTTTTTTTTTTTAAAGATTTTATTTATTTATTTGACAGAGAGAAATCACAAGTAGGCAGAGAGGCAAGCAGAGAGAGAGGAGGAAGCAGGCTCCCCGCTGAGCGGAAAGCCCGATGTGGGGCTTGAACCCAGGACCTGGGATCATGACCTGAGCCGAAGGCAGCGGCTTAACCTACTGAGCCACCCAGGTGCCCCCATCTTCAGTTTTTTTAATCAATGTTTTTTAGTTTTCAGAGTGCACTTCTTTTACCCCCTTGGTTAAGTTTATTCCCAGGTATTTCATTATTTCTGGTGTAATCTTAAATGGGGTTGTTTTCTTAATCTCTTTCTGCTACTTCATTATTCGTGTGGAGAAAGGTAATGGATATCTGTATGTTGATTTTGTATCCTGCAACCTTATTGAATTCACTTATCAGTTCTAACAGTTTTTTGGTGGAGTCTTTAAGTTTTCCTATATATATAGCAGTATCATGTCATCTGTAAACAGTGAAAGTTCTACTTCTTTCTTACCAATTTGGATGCCTTTTGTTTCTTTTTCTTGTCTGATTGCTGTGGCTAGGACTTCCAGTACTATGTTGAATAAAAATGGTGGCAGTGAACATTCTTATCATGTTTCTGATCTTAGGAAGAAAGCTCTCAGTTTTTCACCATTGAATATCATGTTAGCTGTGAGTTTTACATATATGGCCTTTATTATGTTGAGGTATGTTCCCTCTAAACCTAACTTTGTTGAAGGTTTTTATCATTAATGGATGCCATACTGTGTCAGATGCTTTTTCTGCAACTATTGAAATGATCATATGGTTTTAATCCTTTCTCTTGTTGATGTGATATATTAGGTTGATTGATTTGTGAAAATCAAACTATCCTTGCATCCCAGGAATAAATCTCTCTTGAGCATGGTGAATGATTTTTTTTTTTATTGCATTATTGGATTTGGTTCACTAATAGTTTGTTGAAGGTTTTTGTTTCTATGTTCATCAGAGACATTGGCCTATAGTTCTTTTTTTATAGTGTCTTTATCTGGTTTTGATATCAGGGTAATTCTGGCTTCATAGAATGAATTTGGAAGCTTTCTTTCCTCTTCTATTTTTTGGAATAATTTGAGAAAAACGTGTTATTAACTCTAATTTAACTCTTTGGTAAAATTCACCTGTGAAGCTTGCTGGTCCTGGACTTCTGTTTCGGACTTCTGTTTCTTGAGAATATTTTTGATTACTGATTGAGTTTCATTGCTGCTAATCCATCTGTTCAAAGTTTGCATTTCTTCCTGATACAATTTTGGGTGGCTATATGTTTTTAGAAATTTATCCATTTCTTCTAATTTAGCAATTCGTTGACATATAATTTTTTTAATAAAACTCCCTTATAATCCTTTGTATTTCTATGTTGTCAGTTGTTATTTCTCTTCTTTCATTTGTGACTTTATCTGTGTCCTCTCTTTATCTCACTTTTTCACACTCTCTCACTTTTTTTTCCTTTTCTTTATTTTTTCTGATGCGTCTGGCTAAAGGTTTATCAGCTTTGTTGATGTTTTCAAAGAACCATCTCCTGGTTTCATTGATCTGTTCTATTGGTTTTGTTTTGTTTTAGTTCTTATTTCATTTATTTCTGTTTTAATATTTATTATTTCCCTCTTTCTATTGGTTTTGAGTTTTGTTTGTTCTTTTTCTAGCTCCTTTGCATGTGAAGTTAGGTTGTTTATTTGAGATTTTTCTTGCTTCTTGAGGTAGGCCTGTATTGCTATAAGCTTCCCTCTTAGAACAGCTTTTGCTGCAGCTGAAAGATTTTTGGACCACTGTATTTTCATTTTCATTTGTCTCCATGTATTTTCTTATTTCCTCTTTGATTTCTTGGCTAACTATTCATTTGTCAGTACTATGTTATTTAACCTCCATGTATTTGCAGTCTTTCAGATTTTTTTTCTTGTGGTTGATTTCTGCTGTCAAACTGTTGTGGTTGGAAAAGATGATGGTATGACTTTAGTCTTTCTGAATTTGTTGAGTCTTATTTCCTGGCCTAATGTGTAATCCATTCTGGAGATATTCCATGTGCAATTGAAAAGAATGTGTATTTCACTGTATTAGTATAGCTATATCCATAATTTTTAATTATCCATCATAGAAATACTCAGATGTGAACAAAAAGACACATACACAAATATTCTCAGCATTATTTTTAACAGTGAAATTTTGGAAACAACCTAAATATCAATCTGTCGAATAAGTTAATGTACATATGTGCTCTAAGTAGCAGAGTACTTGGCCTTCCCACCGCCCAGTGGTCTTTTCCTAGGATCTGATTCTCCGTTAAGGAGCTTTCAGTACTATGGATGGGATCAATAGAAGTACTATTCCCAAGACTCCCTTCATCCTGTCAGTTCCCAGTTTGGAAACTGGAAAAAAACCTGATCCTTCCTCTCTGACTCCTTGGTTGAGTCAGGAGGGAGTCACATTACATAAGTTTGGCCAACCAGATGGGACTTTAGATCTTGAACCAAGGCGGAGCCGGAGAGTAAAGACCAAACCCCTGAGTGACACCAGTGGTGGCAGTGGTAGGTGTCTGTGGGCGGGGGTGGGGCGGTGGCAGCTGCCTCCTAGACTGGCAGTTCTTACCAAGTGACAGCACTGAGCCTCTACTGGTTGGGCCGCCAGAAAGGCCTTGGTTTCTGTTATTAAAAACATGGATGGGGAGCCCCAGCAGCAGTCTAATAAATTGACACCTTAAGATCTTGGTGAATTGCAGACTATGTAACCTAAGTGATATGCTAGAGCATTCTACACAGTTGTTAAAAAGAAGGATCATCAGCCTATACTGTTAAGTGGGAAATCAAATGGAAGAAATTCATCCACTCAAACTCTTTCATTTATTAGTCTCTGTGCTCTGAACTGGACATACCTAGTTCTTGCCCTCATGGAGATTGATTGATTGATTGATTGATTGATTTAGATTTCACTTTTTTATTTGAGAGAGAGGGAGCACATGAGAGAGCACAAGCAGGGGGAGGGGCAGAGGGAGAGGGAGAAGTAGACTCTCCACTGAGTAGGGAGCTCGATGCAGGACTGAGGCACCCTGGTGCCCGTCATGGAGCATTATTTAAAATCGCAAAATACTGGAAATGAATTAATTTGTCTAACAAGAGTGGGACGAGAAAGAGTGTAAATTGTGGCATATGCAGTATAGTCATCCCCCACCTGTCTGTGGTTTCAACGTCACGATTTCAGTTACCCACCGTCAGCCAGTCTGCACACAGATGATCTGCCTTCTGACACATCATCAGAAGGTCAAGAGCAGTCCAGCACTCCATCACAGTGCCTAAGCCATTTGCCTCACTTTACCTCATTGTGTAGGCATTTTGTCACCTCTCATTATCACAAAAGGAGGGGTGAGTATGGTACAATAAGGTATTTTGAGAGAGACCATAGTCATATAACTTTTACTGTAGTATGTTAGTGTAATTGTTCTATGTTATTATTGTTAACTTCTTACACTGCCTAGTTAATAAATAAAGTATCATAGGTATATATTTATAGGGAAAAAATAGTATATATAGGGTTTGGTACTATCTGTGGTTTCAGGCATCCACTGGGGGTCTTGGAAAGTATCCTGCATAGGTAAGGGGGAATTACTGTATACAGGAGAACTAACAGCCATTAAAAATAATTAGATTGATAAATATATACTCTCAGTTTATATATATATATATATATATATATATATATATATACACACACACTATATCTATAAGTATATATCTAACTATATCTATAATATATATAACTATATAACTATAAGATTTAAAATTATGACTATGTATATATATTTATTCTATATAATGAACACAATAGAGAAAAATAAAAATTTTATATACATAAATATATATGTACATATGTATGTGTATATATCTATATCTACATATCTATATTTACATACAGATATCTTACAAAAAGTTGCATGTAACCAAAAGGAAGTATTGAATTCAAATGTTGACAGGACTCATTCCTAAATTTTGGCAATCTGCATATGTTATATTTATAAACATAAAATGTATTATTCATAACCATGAAATTATTTATGATAAGGATATAGTAAAAGATTTGAAGTTTGGTACTGTAAAACATTTGAAGTTTTCTAACTCCATTTTACACTTAACCATATTTTTGAGATGTTCTGTAATAGGAATAAGTGAACTATGTAAACAGACATAGTTACATAAAATACTTATAAAACATATATATGTTACAAAGTAAAAAGAAAAAAGAATTTCATCATCTTCCTTTGATACATTCCATGCCCCTAGAGTCAAGTCGGAAGTGCTTGGTTTCCCTTTGCTGGCCTCTGGGTGCTAGAAGTTACAGAAGGGACTGAGGGCCATACGATTGCCAGGCTGGGAGGGGACAGCAGAGTTCTGGTGAAGTCAGCTGAATTAGATGTGGCATGCCAGAGAGGTGTCTGATTTCTGTCCTGCGGCATCATCTTCCATCAATAGACACAAGCTTGGAACCTCTGACACAGTCTCTTTTGCTTTGGGGCAGGCAAAGTGGAGCCTCCTCTGGATATCATGCTATTCGCCTTGAACTGCACAGCTCTCAGCATCCAGTGGAGAATGCCCAGGCATCCCAGGAGCCCCATCATGGGCTATACTGTGAGTACCGGGGCCCAGCGATCTCGGTCATGGGTGTCGTCCCGGTAACTGTACGCCCTTCCTACCCTTGCTTCTCCTACAGAGGGTCTGCTTACACCAACCCTCCCCAATTAATCACTGCCCCGGTTTCCTTACATGAAACCAGAGCAAATGTTTCCCTTTTAAGGGTATTTGTAAGTGCCTGAAAGTCTGTTAGGATCTATGGAGTCCTTACTCTGTTCAGGGAGGGGGAAAATGTAAACTAAGTAGAAGATGTGGTTCCTGCTATCCAACTGCCCACGGTCAAATTCGGAGGCTAAAGCAGAAACATGGGAATAAAGTAAAGACATGGACAGGCAAAGTGGGGGAGGGAACAGAGAGTGCATTCCTACCTACCAGGGGAGAGGTTCACCAATGTGTTTTGTTTGAACAAGGTTTATAAAAATGAGTCAACTTCTAGGAGTTAGGAGATTTCAAATAAGTATTTGAGTTCTGAAAGCTCTGGGAATATCCAGAGAGCGGGCCACACCAGGCCCACATTCTTATGGGGCACCGAGCCCACTGGAGCTGGGCTGCCCACTTTAGATGGGACAGAACCCCCCTCCCACTCCCCATAACACCCAGATCTGCAACTCCCTACTGCCTCCTTTTCACTAAAAATAGGCCCTCCTCCTATTGTCTTCTTAAGGCAGAGAAATGTGTTTCTGAACTCCCGTTACATAAAAAGTGGGACAATGGAAGATGACCCAAGAAAGTTGTGGTTTGGGGAAGACTAGGTCCAGCCCCTCCCTCCCACTTCACTGGCACACATCTCCCTCCCAGGGTCTGTAGGCTCATGGGTGTGCGAGTCCGGCCACCGGGGAGCTAGTGTTTGTTGTAGAACCAGGGTCAGCAGGGTCAGTGAGGCGGCGCACCTCAGAGCCCCTCCAACCCCCCCAGCGGCTGTGTCCAGAGCTCGAACCCCGGGCCCTAGATCTGCTATAGGAGTGCTGGCCCTGCTCTCACCCCGATGTCTGCCTCTTTTCCAGGTCTTCTACTCTGAGGTGGGCACGGATAAATCCCTACAGGAGCGGTCGCATCATGTGCTGCTCCAGGACCCCGTGGCCCCGGTGAGTAGTGGCAGTGAGGCTGCCCCCTCCAAGAGCACCTGTGGTTGGCATTGCAGCGATAGTCAGAAGGATTTCTGATCGTGTGTGTGTCATATGTAATAATCATGTGTACATAGTCCTCTGGACTTTACACACATCTTCATGCACACTCCCTCATCACACGCCTCGGCCCGCATGTCCAGGAAGGCAGGCGCGTGCAGAAAGGGTTCTGGGGAAACACTTCCATCCTGGACTCAACCCGCACCCCCTTCATCCAGCGAGAAAACAGCCACCTTACAGCTGTTTTTTCGTTCATGAAGTTCGATGCCGACTTTTTAAAAATCCCCATAAAGCTTTATAAATAAATATGACCCATCTGTATCCTCCCAAGTGCCTGGAGACACAATGCAGAAGAAAATGATGTAATTTGAAATGTATATTCAAACGGTCCAAGTTGTTTATTTTTCTTGTCAAGCTCCGGTGCCCGGTCCTTCCACTCACCAGCGACTGCCTCTCCATCTATTTCTTTTCCTCTTTCCTGTCAAGGTCTCCGTGGGTGAATTTTCCTGCCTTAGGCATGTTCTGTTTTCTTTCCTCCACTCTCCTCCCCCCGCTGCCCCGTTCTACTACAATTCTCCAAGAGGCTAGAGCCTTTTGAATTGCTCTACAAGCATCCAGCCCCAGCGGCCAGAATGCCGCGCCGGTGGGGGTGTTGGCGACTGCGGAGTCCGCGCCCACTGCAGGTGCGGAAGCCTCACGTGGAAGCTGTTGCTCCCTGGACACCTGTTACCTGCCAGGCGCTATTCCTCCTGCTTTCCATTCGCTTTCGCAGTTAATCGTCACAACTATCCTATGACTTCATTTTACTGACGAGGATGCCGAGACTCACTCTCAGGTGAAATCACTCTCCCCACATCACACGTTAGTGAGGAATAGCGTCCACTGGAACCCAGCGCAGGCTGACTTCTGAGCCTTGCTCTGGCTTTTTTTTTTTTTTTTTTAAATTAAATTTTAAGTTTTTACAAAAGCTCTTCAGAAAGAAGAGGTACACATTTGCAGCTTGTGTGTACTTTTTGCAGGATACACTTTTAATCTCAGACTTTGGTGCCAGCTGCCCTCATTTGCCCCAGAAGCCCTCAGCCCCAACCTCTATGGTTTATTTTATCCTCAAAGGGGAGACCGGCTTAGCCCACTGAGGAATCCTTGAGTTGAGGTTGTATCTCATCTCAGCACTTTCAGCAAGCACTTGGACCCTGCCAAGGAGCCAGCAGTATCCCTAGCCATCAGCCTGCAACATGGTCCAGGCATCGAGGGCAAAGTGACAGTGACAGGTGTCTTAGAGTCTGGGCAGTGCCTCTGGAATTGAGATCCTACCCCGAACACTGGCATCTCTGGGGAGGACACGGCAGTGCAAATGTGAAGCACCGGGTCAGGGGAGAAATAGGCACCCTGAGCTTTCAGACATCCTTCCTGCACTTACAGGTTGGGTAACTTTGGCCAGAGTCCCCTCACCTGGCTAAGCCTTACCTTTCTCCCATGAAAGGGGTATAATAATTACACTGTTGTGAGTTTCAAATAAAATGGTATATTTAAAAGCCTTTGGTTTTAAAATGTGAAGAAGCCAGATAGATGTTAGTGATCATTTCTGATGATCACTGCCTTTATGTTAAATACATTCTGTCTGTTAATTACATCCAGGCATTAGAGTATGCTGGCAAATTATGTCTTGCCCATTTCAACACACTTTCACAGTTGCTGCTATATGCCCAATATAGGATAACACAGAGTCCCGATTCTCGGGCAGATTTCAGTCTTATTGGGAAAATCCCATTCTCGTTGATAAGCAGTTGGAAAGCAACGTAAGACCGATGTCATTAACATGCCGCTTAGTAGACTGAAGTTTCAAAGAGGGAGAGATTAGTATATGAACAAGTGGTCCATCTAGGGGCTGAGCACTGAAGCAGAAGCAGTTTCTAGAAAGGCACAGGAGAGGGAGGAGCACTGAAATCAAAAGGAATGGTGTGAACCAAGAGGACAGGCATGCATGTGTGTGTGTTCATGCCCACGTGCTCGTGCGTTCCGGTGGGGCGTGGGGGGAGGTACAGAATGTCCAGAGTGGAGAGAGGAAATCATGCGAGGACATAAAGACCGTGAGTCAGGAGGAGGGGAAGTGTCTGGTATAACAGCGAGTTCTGGATTCAGGACTTGCATTCAGTGTGCTGTATTACAACAAGCTAATCCTACCGGACCTCAGTTCTCTCGTTGACAGAACAGGGATCCAAATAGTATCTATATCATGGGAGCATATCTGGGGTTTCCAAACAGTGCCAGCTGCTCCAGGCTGTGCAGCAAACTCACGGGGGTGCTGCGGAATGTTGCAGCTTCTCAAGGGAAAGAGGGACATCTGTGGGAACGACCACTACCAGGTTGTTTGGGTAAAACTACGGAATAAATGGAACACTTGGGCATTTCTTTGGTATCATAGGTGCTGTAAAAATATTCCTGAGACAGCAAAGGTGCTGTCAGCAGAGAAAGTTTGGGAACCCTCTGACCTGTGTGATCACTAAACAAGGTCCCGGCCGTGGCGCCCTCAGTACCGCAGCTGGCGTGGAACAAGCACTGAGCGAGGGGGCAACAGAGCTCAGACGGAAGCTGTGTGTTCACTGCCTGTGTCTCTCTGTGGAAGAGGGGGCTGCTCTGCTGGTTTATTTGCAACCTGGAAGTTTCCCTTTCCTTTCATGTTGTTCTGTTTTTGTTTCTCCTCTGCAGGGACAGTCTGATCACCGGGTGATTTTTGTAAGTATGCTTCAGAAAAGTTAAATCCTTGTCCCAACTCAGGATTCAGAGGGGTCTCTTTTAATCAAAATGTTGATTTTCCCACATCTCGCTCCTACTGATTGAGGCCTGAGGGAGAGTGCTTAGTTCCAGTGTGAGCAGGGACAGCGGAGCATACCAGGTGAATTTTTAATCATTTAGAAAGAAGGATCTTTTATTCTCCTCTGTGCTGCTTCATCTCTCACGGCAGAGTGAGGTTAAGGGGAACATTTTTAGAGGTTGAAGTAATTTAAGCTCTGTTCCATAACTGGGTGAAAAAGGCTGAAAGGAGAGAAGATATTTAAATGACTGAGCACCGCTGCAGGGTGGTTCCCCTCCCCCCACCCTTCCTTCTCCTTTCCTCACTTTCCCTAAGGATTCCAGACCTTCCCAATAAGCCAGGATCAGGTCACCTCAAATCGCTTGACTTGCTGGATTGACTGCCAAACAGGTCGGGTTATATCCTTTGATGATTTGCCAAAAAGCATTTGACACTTACTTTTTTCTTAGAACAACCTGCAGGTTTCAACCTGGAAAAAATAAGTAGTAAAACAAAGCAGGGCAATTTGGTCATTTTTTAGAGTTGGAAATAGAAGCGAGGGTTTAGACTGGTAGGCTCCACACTTCCTAATCATTCCTATCATTGGTAAAAAATATTTGAACATGCACATGTATTTATAAATTATGCATATGCTACTCTACTAGTACATTATGTACATTAGAATGTTCCACAGAACCTTAAAGGAGGAGATAAGACAAAAATAGAAAGTTCTTTTCTTCTGGCATCTCAGAAGATTGTCTTGCTCACCCATGGGGATGCACCATCATCCTGCTTTGGAGTCCACTGGTCTGGTGACCCAGAACCATGATTGCACTTGGGTCTTATCCAAGGTTAGAGAGAGAAAATGGAGGCAGGAATCATGAGACTGGTTATGGAGTCCCTGCTCTGTCATCACAACAGAGGTCATCTTGGACAAAGTTACTAAACCCCTTTGAATCTCTCTTTGACTGTAAAATGACCTAGTAGTGGTTCCCAGCTGGGGGTTCCTTGGTTCCCTCTGGGGCATGTGGACATAAGCATGGACATTTTCATGGACAGGCCTCAGGGAGGCTGTTTTCCCTGCAGTACACAGGACAGACCCATACAAGGAAGATTTGTACAGCCCCAAAGTCAGTGCTGCCCTTCCTGTGAAACTCTGGAAGATACTTTCTAGCTTTCTGGGACCACTCAGGCAACAGAATCCCCCCAACTCCTACCACCACTCTGGCCCACATAGCCTTCCTCAGGGCCACTGAAAGAAAGATGTTTGGAAGATAGCACTTTTCTCTTTCTTTGGTGCCTTCCATGTAATGATGCTAGATATTCACAACCAAGGCCCAGTCTCAACTTGTAGAGTCAACTGTGAAGTTGAATCCAAGGTTATTAGCTACCAACAAGGTCATTTTAGAGCAATCGTAGAATTTTGGTGTTGAAACTTTGGCCCAGAGGAGCAAAGTGGCAGCTCTAAGATCACAAAGCTATTTGGCAGCAGAACTCGGGTCTCCTGGCTCCTGGTCCAGTGCTCTCCCACTTCGTGCTTTCTCTCAGCTCTGCTCACTGGACGCCCTTACAGTATAGTAGCTCCCTGTCTGGGCTAGCAAACAAGATGACCTCTCGCTTCGTTTCTGGAAACAAATAACCTGGGTTTCCTGCAGTAGAAGAAAAATACAGCGTGAAAGGGAGTAAAGGTGGAATCTGAAATCGGAGTCAGAGATTTAAGTCCAGAGTCCTTCAGCATGGTTTTATCATTGCAAAGAGGTATTCAGTTAAGAGTAGTCCCATCTTTAGGGGCTCCGTGTACATAGCTCTCCAGATTGTTTTTGTACATTGGGTCACATAATGATTAGGATAAAAGCCAAATAGTCTAAAATGCCAAGATAATAGTGATTCTAACAAAACGTGCATTCATGTTTCCTTCAGGATATAACCTGTTTGGTTATAACCAATTTTGGTGGCTTCTGTCTGTCAGAGACCTCGAATCTTGTTGCTCTGCCAACCCTTCTAGCCCTCCTTCCCATGGCCCACATTGGCTCACTGGCACATCCACTTTCTAGCCAATAGATGAGGAAAAGAGGAAAGAGAATGCAGCCCTTCCTATGAAGGGATAACTCAGAAATTGCCCTCAGCATTTTATTTTTATTTTTATTTTTATTTTTTTTTAAAGATTTTATTTATTTATTTGATAGACAGAGATCACAAGTAGGCAGAGAGGCTGGCAGAGAGGCTGGCAGAGAGGGAGGAGGAAGCAGGCTCCCTGCTGAGCAGAGAGCCCGATGTGGGGCTCGATCCCAGGACCCTGGGATCATGACCTGAGCCGAAGGCAGAGGCTTTAACCCACTGAGCCACCCAGGTGCCCCGCCCTCAGCATTTTAAACTCAAATTCTGTTAGACAGACTTTAGCCACATGGCCACAGCTGGATGCAAGGGATGCTGGGAAATGTAGTCTTTGAGTGGCGATGGCCCAACTAATATATAGGGGTTCTATGATAAGAAAGGAGAGAATGGATATGAGAAGATAATCCGTCATCCCTGTCACAGACTTTGAATGAGGGGAATGGGACTGGTACAGCTCCTCTTTCCATGACCCCAGCTCCCCAGTGCCCTTGCCCCACACTCCCTTATGCCACCTACCTAGCTGGTCAAAACAGGAAAAGGCTGGGAATAGTTGGCTCTGGGAGGGTCACTTTCTACCTGTCTACCTATTAGAATATACCTGGGCTACGGGTAGAGCTAATCTTTCATATCTAATAAAGGGTTTGTTTTGTAACCTACATAAGCAACATCAACATGTATGTTGATATGTAAGTTTATGTAGTACATAAACTTATGTAAAACTTTTATTTATGTAAGTTTATGTAGTACATAAACTTACATAAATAAAATAAAATTCTTAATAAATACATAAACTTACATAAATAAAATAATTTAATTAATTAACAAATTAATAAATTCATAAACTTACATAATAAAATAAAATTCTTAAATAAAATAATCTGATCTTCAGTGATTATGATAAATATTTATTATTGATTTAAATTTGAATATTTTTTGTACATGTATTTTTGAATTAGAACTTGGGCCTTGGAGTTAAACAAAGCAGGGTTCAAATCTGCATTTTGCCACTTAATAAATTTATGTTCTTGAGCAAATCATTAACTTTTCAGGGATTCTCTTTTCTCCTCTGTAAATGAAAGTAAGAGTGGTATCTACTTCACAGGACTAAAGAAAGAATTAAATCAGGCTACGTGTTCCTGGAACAGAGAAAACACACAATACATGGTAATAGTAGCCGTATTTGGTATTGGCCAGAGCTAATATCTATAATAATCTATAACCATGCTGCTCCTCCCATATGTCATTCCAGCATAAGGACTTCAAGGGGGAAAAGATCCTAAAGCAAAAGTCTGTGAGGGCATTGGTTTGAAAGTATATCTTTGCTCTCATGGGGAGAGCCTGGGCATGGCTGATGAGAGAGAAGTGAGAAACTTTTTATCCACCTGCTACCTCCAGTCTCTTAATATCTCACTTAACATGGAACCAGGGGACGGATAGGGGAAGTGAGATGCACAGATGCAAGGAGTTAGGACCGGAAGGGGGCTTGGGGTGAGGTCCGAGTGTTCAGCCACACCCCCTTGTGCAGCTGCATGGAAGATGGAGCAGAGCAGAAAGGAGAGGAGGAAGGACTGGGGGCAGACAGCCTCAGGGAGCCTGTAGAAATGGCCGAGATTCAGAGGAAGTGGAGGAAGGGAGCAGGTCTGAGAGGCACGTGGAGGTGGCTGGAGAGAGGTGGGTAAGAGAAAGTCAGCCTGTCTCTGGAGTTGCCGAACCCAGGGCCTGGGACAGTGGTACCGACGCTGTTAATCAAGATGGAGGGGTCAGTCATAGAAGCTGGTACCCCATGAGGTAATCTGCTTATATTGGGCACCTTGATTGGATTTCTTTCTTTCACTCATTCACTTTCTTTCCTCCATTTATTCATTCATTCATCAAAAAAGCATTGCTTAAGCATTCGCTACCTGTCTCCACTAAGCTTTAGGTTGCCAGAGGAATAAGAACTTGCTCCTGCCCTCAAGTGGGTGAGGAGAAGGTGACAAATAAACAGACACTTACAACCTAAGGTGAGTGGTGCTAAGATGGAGATACACCAAGGACACCAGGGGAAGCGTAGAGGAGGGGCGCCTAACCAGACTGGAGGCTGGGGGTCAGAGAAATGAGGTAATGTCTCAGCTGAACTGAGTCATGAAGGATGAGCAGTGGTGAGCCAGGCAAGAGTGGGGAGAAGGGCATTTCATGTAGAAGGAGCAGCAGGTTCAAAGGCCCAGAGGCAAGGAATTGAATGGCATAAATTTGAGCCCTGCCAAGTTCTTATGTATGACTGGAATGTAGAATGCAAGGCAAAGAGATGACATGAGATGGTGCTGGAAGGATAAACAGGGGGACACAACTATGCCATTCTAAGGGGATTATAAAATGGGAAGTGACATGCTCAGATTTGAGGTGTGGGAAGATAACTCTAGCAGGTGAGGTCTATACTGGTGGTGTAGGCAGTGTAGGTGGACAGAGAATCGGAACCCACTGTCATAATTATGGGGGCTTGGCCTTAAGCGTCTATGAGGATGAGATGACCTAAACAGATTCAAGTGACACGAGCAAGTCCCAGTGACAGTATTGGTAACTGGTTGAATGGTAGTTAGAGAGGAGGTGAACACAGAGAGGAGAGTGTCAAGAATTTGTTGTTTGAGTAATGAGAGAGTGAATGCAACATGGGAAGAAATTCCTTGTTTTGTTTTCAGTAGCAGGGGAGAAAAGATGAGGTGAAATTTGGTTATGTTGAACCTCAGCAGCTTGGTAGTTGTTGGGTAGAGATAGTCTAGAGGGGGTTGCAAACCCATGTCTGGACATCAAGAGGGCGGCCAAAGCTGAGAGGCAGATTTGGGAGGTGTCAAGCGAAGGTGGTTCTGGAAGCTGAGGAAGTAGTAGATGAGCTTACCCAGGCAAGATGACAGAGTGAGAGGGCAAGATGGCAAGGGACGACTCCCTGGGAAAAACCAATACCTGTGGGGCAAGCAGAGAAAGGGAGTGGGTGGAGGATATTGAGAAGGAGCAATGAGACAAGTAGAAGGAGACCAAGGAGGAGCATTGTCATGGCTTCCAAGGGAACCAAGAAATTTAAGAAGCAAGGCTAGGCAACAGTACTGAGAGGTACAAAAAGTCAAGTACAGAGAATCATCCCCATTGGATTTACTACAAAGTTGTGTGGTGACCTTGTGGGGCAAGAATATCTCTGTAGTTTCGTAGTGCAGAGAGGCCGGGGAGGGGTGAATCAGAAGTGGAGGCAGCTCCTTTAAGAAAGTTGCTCCTGTGGAGAGGAGGTGGGCGCAGGTGTGCTGGAGAATACTTGACTGTTCTTGAGGTGGGAGAGACTTGAGCACAGTGAGTAATCCCAGAAGGACCCCGTAGGGAGGGGAGGGGATGGAGTCACAGGAGAAGGCGGGCAACAGATGGAATGCAGAGCGCAGGAGGCGAGCCGAGCCCTGCATCCGGGGCTCATGTACCTGGCTGCCCATTTGTCTCAGCTGAGAGCTTTACACTGACCCCCGGGGGCCCTGCCTTCCACGGATTCTGATTTAAGTGGTCTGGAGTGGAGTCCAGGCATTGGTATTTTTTTTTTTTTAGCGATTCTTATGTGCACCCAGGGTTAAGGACTCCCATAGTAAGTATTCGATAAGTCTTTGTTGAATCCTTCTAAAAATTTTGTTGATCAGCAGGCACATTCTCCTTGGCAGCAATGACTACTTGATCATCTGCAGAGGCGGCTCTGAAGAAGTCCAAGGCAGGGTCCCTGCTGTCAAGGAGCTTACAGCCCCAGAGGAGAAATAGGAGTACATGATTTCTAATATTTAAAAGTACTGATCAGTGGCACAGCCTTTGGTAGGGTAAGCTCAGGCCTGGGTGATCAGATGTCATGGGGAAGGTTGGGACCTCAGAGGAGTGGTGGAAGATAAGTAAGCAGGGAAGAGGAGGGGCCTCACATGGGACAGTAGTTATGACAACCCATTTCTTGAGGACATCCCTCATCCCAGCTACTCTACACACATTATCCCAAATATGACAGCTATGCAAGATAGTTCTATATCCTCTCCCATTTTACAGAAGAAGAAACTGAGGCTCAGGGGATTTAATTTCAAGGCCACAGTTATCAATAAGTGGCAGAATCAGGATTCAAGCCAAAGACTCATTGATTCCAAAGCCCGTGTCCTTTCCATTGTAGTGTGCTGGGACCAGTGGGACCCAGACTCCCACTTCCTAGTTAGCACTGTAGCCCCTGGGACATGTTGCTTTCATCTAAGCCTGAAGTGGAGCCTGCTTTCAGAAAGCCTCCAGCTGGGGCCTTCTGGTCAGGGACATGGTGCAGGTGAAGTTCATATACATCCTTCATCAATGTGGGGTTCCTGGACCCGCAGCAGCACTTGGAAACTTCTTAGATATGCAGATTCTCGGGTCCCTTCCCAGATGTACTGAATCAGCAACCCCGGGGTAGGGGGAGGGGAGGCCCAGCAATTTAAGAATCCCTCCTGGTGATTGTGATGCAGCTAAAAATTTGAGAACCGAAGTTTGAGACCTTTTTTTACTGGTACAAATCAAGACCTCAGTTTGCTGTTGTGGCTAGTCTCTGAACATCTGTGATGTGCAAATGTAGAGAAAAAACTGGTGGATTCCAGCCCTGGAAAAGATGTTTCCCTGAATTCTAGCAGCTCAGTACTCTGATCAAGGAACTCAAATGTTAAAAGCAAGATCTGATAAGACGACTGAGTCTCTGTTCTAGAACCATGTATAGATGCCAGTAAAGGGTAACTCTCTGGAAATATGTGATGGTGTTTTCCTCTTTGCAGTTTTAAAACTTGGCCAATCCTAGAGAAAGCAAAGCAATCTGTCGTAAGCAGTTTCACAGGGGCCTCGAGGTACAGTCCTTCTGGAAATTGTCTGGTTCGCTTGAAAAGAACTTCTGGTCATTGATGCATTTCCTGTTTGGTCGTTGACAGGAGGAAGTGATTGGAGATTTGAAACCAGGCACTGAATATCGAGTGAGCATAGCAGCTTACAGCCAGACTGGCAAAGGGCGGCTTAGCTCTCCTCAGCATGTTACCACTTTGCCCCAAGGTAAAATGGGTTCAATTCATTAAGTGTAGAAAAACAATGGCTGCCATTCACTCATCCCTTCATTCGGTGTATACCAATGAGGACCTACTATGTGCCAGGCACTGTGCGAGGCTCTGGTGATGAACCAAAACAGGCACAGCCTTTGTCCTCTCAAAACTTAGTGGGATGGGTCAAGACATTACCTAGTTAAGGTGTAGTCATGGACGGTGGTAAATGCTATTTAGTGCTGTAAGAACATGTAAAGGGAGATCCCATGCAGGGGTGAGGTGAGAATTCCCTGGGAAAATGACTGATCAGTAAGGGGGAATCAGGAAGGGGAGGAAGGAGTGGGGGAGGAGATTTTATAGGCAAAGGGAACCCAACAAAGGCTCATTAAAGTGGCGCTTTACTGGGCACCAGGGGACAAAGGTGGCTCCATCATCACCGTTCACAAGCTCGTTGTGGAGGGAGAAGTAGATGGTAGGTGAGCAGCTCCAGGCCATCTGAGCGGGCTCTGGAGCACTCAGGAGGGAGCCCTCCTCCACCCCAAGGCTGAGGGAAGATTTTAGAAAGATTCATATTTTTGGCCCAAAGTTTGAGAACTACATAGGATTCCTCTAGGAGAGATGGCAAGAAAAAATGTTTCCGTCATAAGCAATAGTGTGAGTAAAGGCTAGGAGATGTGAAAGTCTGGATATGAAAATAGTAATAGCAGTTTCCTTGGGGCGATAAGATTGTGGGTGACTCTTAGATCTTTACACATGAGAGTGGTAGGGCATGTCCCAAACATCCTACCATTGGTATGCATTCTGATGGCCGGGGCAACATACACACACTACACACACACACATGCGTGTGCACTCGCATATGCACACACACACACACACACGCACAAAACTGAACTTGAGTGACAGTAATGTTATGCATTTCATTTTCCTTGCGAATGTCCATTCCAACATGCAAACAGAGATGGAAGGTTACTAGGAGGTGGGAGTGTAGTTGAGGATTCTAAAGGGATTCTATTTTGTGTCCCAGAGATGATGGCGTGGTCTTAATTTAGTTAGATTTCAGCCACAGCATTGAGGGAAGGAGGGAAGCCCTGTTCTCATTTCAAATTTTACATGGTATATTCAGTTGTGATTATTTTTCTGTGTTCATTTGGCTTGGATTTGGAGACTGTTCTGAATAGAGATGTTTCTGTTTTTGTTTTTTTTAATTTTTAATTTTTTATTAACATATAATGTATTATTAGCCCCAGGGGTACAGGTCTGTGTGAATTGCCAGGTTTACACACTTCAAAGTACTCACCATAACACATACCTTCCCCAATGTCCATACTGAATAGAGATGTTTAAACTGTAGGAAGCACATGTGCTTTTTATATATTAAACATCTTCAGCAGCAAAGACGACAGTCAACTCTAAGTGTTTGCTGTCCCACCTAGATTCCTGCCTGCCTCCGACAGCACCCCAGCAGCCACAAGTCACCGTGGTCTCAGATTCTGAGGTGGCCCTGTCTTGGAAACCTGGAAAGAGTGAAGGAAGCTCCCCGATTCAGTACTATTCTGTGGAATTCATCAGGTAAGTTTGTGTGTCACACTCAAAAACAGTATGTATTGACCTCAAGTGTTCCAAACATGACAGAATACTATGTGGAGAGTTATCTCCACTGCACGTGTATTTAAGAGAAGCCAAAGGCTTGAAGACCTATATTTATACTCTCTTCCCAGGCCAGCACCTATCCCCACACCTCTTCAGACCCAGGTCACCTGGTAAACCCAGTGCTCACCCTACGTCTTCCTCATCTCCCCTCTACCATCAGGACTGTCCTACGCTCTGAAAACTCCCCAGGCATCATTACTAACACACCTGCCCACATTTCAAGCTTGAAACTTGCCTCCCTGGCTTTGGAACATTATACCTGAAGTTTAAATATTTGATGATTTTTCTTGAGGAAGGGGGGAAAACAAACAAATATAAGTCATTGTTTCCTCCACATCCTTAATACCGTGAGGTAGGTGTCTTGGTTTGGTTTCCGCTTTTTCCTCTTATCTACCTCTCCAGTTCTTGTTACTTAGCTTATCAGAGGGTAGAAGAGTAATGAGGAATTCTTCCAAAATCTTACAGATAGAAAAACATGGATTCTCAATGCTACTATGTAATTGTAAGCAAAAATAAACAAACAAAAACAAGGCACACATGTGCCTTGCCCTCCCCGCCCCCCCATTCACACACATACATGCACACACCAAACAAAAGGAGTTCCTGATCTAAGGCCCTTCCTCTGAGCTCTAGCTGAGTTAGAGTGTGAACCGAAGCCCCTGGCGGATGCACACAGGTCTGGGGAATTAGTGTTCCCTCCAGTAAAGGTGGTGGTGTTTGTCTAAGGCCTGCTGCTTCATGGATCCATAAAGAGACTAGTTCAACACCTCATTCCCGAAGCTATCTGAAGCTGGGACAAAATGATTCTGCCAAGGGATGCCTGGGTGGCTCAGTTGGTTGGACGACTGCCTTCAGCTCAGGTCATTATCCTGGGAGTCCCGGGATCGAGTCCCGCATCGGGCTCCCAGCTCCATGGGAAGTCTGCTTCTCTCTCTGACCTTCTCCTTGCTCATGCTCTCTCTCACTGTCTCTCTTTCAAATAAATAAATAAAATCTTTAAAAAAAAATGATTCTGCCAAGATTTTGATTAGCCCTGCTCTGTGGCTTGACTTCCTAGCCTTCTCATCTACAGTGGACAGTAGATCCTTGTTTCTTCAGAGAAGTGCTGCTCTGAGTCCCTTTAATGCCTGAGGACAGAGCTCATTTCAAGCAGGACTTGTTGACTAGCAGGTGGCAGAAGCCTGGAAGATGAGGCAGGAATGTAGTGACTGCTGGGACTCTTAAGTCCAGTGGCAAATCTAGGTTCGGGGAGGATCTAATATGTGCCAAGGCAGCCATTTGTCTCCCTCCATCTGTGGGCTATGCTTTCCCCTTTATTGGCTGAATTTTCAAGTAGGCTTTTCTGGTGTGGTGGCAAGATGGCTGCCAGACACCAGAGACTTGCCATCCTCTAGCATAAGTCCCCCCTGGAAAAGAGTGGCCATTTCTCAGTGGACCCATTGGAGTCTCAGTGTCCACTCTAACTGGCCAGTCTTGGGTTCCTTCTCTCTAAGACAACCACTGTGGCCAGGGAAGAGGCTACACTAATTGATCAGGCATTTGCTCATATTCTGAACTCTGGAACTAGGGCCTGTGGGTCATTTACACCAAAGTACATGGATTGAGAGAGTGTAGAAGGGTTGGTTCCTCCAAGGAAAATTGTGGTGCTATTAATGTAAAAGGGGCAAAGCAGATGCTGGGAAAATGAGGTGGGGAAAAGGATGCCCACTGGAAAGCTCCAGACCAATGCTCATTATTGAGGATTATCTACCAGCCCTCCACTGAAGAAATTTGGTAGGCAAAGCCTGAGTGTGCCTGGGGTAGAAAAGATTCTAATCTTTTTCTGTTAGTAGTTAAACATGAAGCACTGAGAGTCCTAAAACTTCAGCTTGCTCATTCTTTTAAAACTCTGAGGTGAACTTAACATTTCTAATGCACTTGTCTAGCATCAGCAAAGCAAAACGTAATACTTTGAAATTTGGGGAAATGCAAAATTTTTCATGGTAGCCCAGCAGGCCATCTATGTAGCCCCCAGCAAATATGATGGTTATCATTTATTTTTAATGTTGTGCTAAAACATGTATTTTGAAAACTGGTTTTAAGTCTCACATATTGGCAAAAGGTAGAAATTGCAGTTTCTTAACCCACGTGCCCTACTGAACGTGGACAATGGAAGGGATTCATTGAGTTTAGAACCAGAAGAACTGGAAGAAAGCTCTTTCACCATCACTTGCCAGCCCGGAAGCCAGGCGTGGGTCAGTTCCTGTCCTGAAACCTCAGTGCCTTTCAGAGTTTGGGGTCCCCCCACAGGCTGGCCAGATACAGTGGTTTGAGAGCACATCGGTTATTTTATTTGGAAGCAAGAATGAGAAGGTGGGGAGAGGGAGACAGGGAAGGAGGATGTATAACTGAGTTCCCGAAGTCACTTCTGCAGGCAACAGGGTCTTCCATGGGGGCTTGATTTCACTGAACTCTTCCTGAAGTATGCACAATTCCTCTCAGACTTGCCCGTCCAAAGGAGAGGTTCACACTGCAGCTGCTGCTGAAACCAGAAGTGGAACAAAGGGAGGTGATGTGGGCCCCCCAAACATTGACCTCCAGTCCTTATCTGCAGTATACGGTTATCTTCCAGCCTTACAGTGTGTGGTCGGGAGGATTGGCTGCAATCCCATAGGAGAAAGAGCTTTGTAGATGTTAAAACCTATGAGAGTGTACAGTATATAGGAGTGTTATGTAACTACGTTTAATAATCCTTCTTCACCAAGAAAAATGCACTTTAGCATTCAGAGCAGTCTAACGTTTGAGGGCTTAGGTCCTAGATTTTTATATATCGACATTTAAAAATTATATACCATTCTAACAAACTGCTAATTTTTAAAAAAGAAAATTACCTTGACAAATGTAACTTTACAGTGTTCTGGAAAACTAGCTTTGAATTCAGAGTTCTTGGACATCTTGGAGTTCCAAATGGAAGGAACAAGGTGAAATGGGGAGAGCTTCCTGCCCCCTGGATCCAGCCCCTATGCTAAGATTTCTGCCTCTATTATCTCTTCCAGAATTTTTGACTCTGGTCAAATGATTTTACCTCAGAACCTCCATTTCCTCCTCTCTAATAGCAAGCTGCTGTAACCCTCATTGCAGAATTGTTGGCTACAGTCTTTACAAAGTGTTTCTACATCATAGACTTTTAATGGCTGTTCATTTTCTTCCCTCCACACCATGATTTCCTTTTACAAAGAAAGAAATTGAGGCTCAAGTGCTTAAATTGCTTTGCCAAGGTAAAGATGATGGGTTGGGGACAGAAACACAATCAGAAATCTCCTGACTTCTAGCGCAGTGCTCTTTTTGTGAAACCCTACATGTCCCTTTCATGTCTGTGATCCGCCTTCTGAGATGGTGGGTGCACAGGCTCAGCCCTCCCAGATCCCTGCTGGGAAGGGACTGTGAGGCCTCTTCTTGGGCTGCTGTTTGCTGCTGTTGTTCCAGAATGAAAGCTTTCACAACTTGTTGTGGTATTTAATGTTTGGCCACAGAATAAATCCCCATATTCATTTGTAAACATCTCAGAGCCTATCCCATTCCAGTGAGTGCTCACAGATATCTTTAGAGAGAGCTTTGTGAGCTCTAAATCAGACACTGCAATTAGTATGAAAAGCTTTGGGGGGTCTTTAGTCATTATTCTGTTTTCCCCAGAAAGGTTTGCTTCATGTTAATATTCAGTTCCTTTTGCCCAGATACCTGTCCCTGCTGCATAAACATCTGGGACAGGCTTTATGTGAGCTGAAAGTTTCTTGTTGTAGCCAAGAGGCAGGCCTTTGGGAACCAAGGCTCAGAAACTGTAGAAATCAGGTTCCTGAGTTATCCTCAGATTTCAGTTCCCCTGTAAGTCCTGTCTCTGGAAGATGAGCTTCTCCTGCCTCTCTCTGCCTTGGTAGGCGCTTATACATCGGTTGTTCTTCTTATTCAGTGAGGATGATGATTTCAAAGGCATTGTTAAGAAATTGTCAAAAAGCTTTTAAAGAGGCGTTTAACTGGCTGGTAAAAGATTAACCACAGCAATTATACTGGACCAGGGTAGGGGGGTTCTGACTGCATGTTTGCTGGTTTTGGTGATATTTCAAGTGGACATTATGTACTTATGGTGCTCTCTTGAGTCATAGGCTTAAGAGAAGCAAATTTCTTATTTCTCATTCAACTTCTGCCTCCTTAAAATGGAGGACATCCATAGGGTGACCCCGTGAAGCAGTGCTCTCAGTGACTTGGTCTCTGGCTCAGGGAGGATGAAGCTTTAGATGAACATAATCTTCTGATCTCCCCCCGAAGTTGGCCCGAGGGTTATTTTTTCACTTCCTCGCTAAGAGTAGATTTTTAAAATATTTAATCAGTGTAGAAAAGATTTGAAGAGGCAAATTCTAGTAAGCCTATATGCTGTAAGATATTTTGCAGTGTTTTTAAAACTTTTACCTGCTTTTATAAAACAAAAAAGTCCTGCATTTGAGGTGAAGGAGAATTTTTTTTTTCTAAAGTGATACTGAAAATTTCTTTGGGGGCAGCAATACTTACTGTTTATTAAAATAAGAACCAAGCATAAATATAGCTACCTATGATTTGAAATATTTTGGCTATAAATATCTGAGAAACTTTTCTCCTTCTGCCTAAGAATTTCCCCAGGGTAAGTGCCTTTCTCATAAGCAAAAAAATATATCCTATGGTGGCAATGAAAACAGAAGGCCTGGAAAAATATTCTTTATCTCTGATGTTCCAATTGGGGTGCCATGCCCCACGTATGCTATCTGTCAGGTGGGTTAAAGTTTTCATTTAACTTAAGTATAGTTTTTCTGTATGTGTGACATGATGGGTTAAAATTATTCGAGCTTTGCTTTGATAGTTGCTGGAAAGGGTAGATAAAGCTTTCAGTGGCTGTTATATTTTTTTAAGTTTTTATTCAAATTCTAATTCATTAACATGAGTGTACTGTTCATTTCAGGTGTACAATGTAGTGATGCAGCATTTCCATACATCACCTCGTGCTCATCACAAGTGCCCTCCTTTATCCCTGTCACCCACTTGACCCAGCCCCCCACCAACCTCCCCTTTGGCAGCTATCAGTTTTCTACAGTTAAGAGTCTGTTTCTTGGTCTTCCCCCGCCCCCTCTCTCCCCCTTCGCTCATTTGTTTTGTTTCTTAAATTCCACATATGAGTGATAGTGGCTCTTTTTAATAAAAAAAAGTCATCACTGTCTTATTTGGAGTCCATGTGAAAGTTTAAAATATTCTATGTATGTGTTAAGGACATTGGTCAAGAAGTGTTGATCTCAGTGTCAGCCCAAGATAGTTATACTAATAAAGGAGAAAAGGCAGTGTGTTTCCTCTTTTCCCGTTCACACCTTTCTACTTAAGTAATTCCCTGGTCCGTTGCAGATGCCTTCCATAATAAGACTTGCAAAATTCATCTTCACACAGGGCTGCTTCTAAGCTGATCGCAGTGCCTACAGATTGGTTTTTCTTGAGAATCTTAAGGTCATACACACTTGGATGGATTTTAAAATATTTCACAAATTGATATTTTTGTCAAAGTCATCTGTCTTTCCATCCCATCAAAAACTCTTCCTTAATCTGCAAGTAACAAATGAATTTAATTAGTTTGCTCACAGGAAGTTACCTTGTAAAGGCTGTTACTAAAATGAAGATGAAATCTGGGATTCAGAATAGAAGCTGAATGGATTATGGATTTTCCTTGAGTAGTTTTAAGGGATGATGTGATTTGACTCATGGTCAAGGTCACAGACTCTGAAGGTTAAAGTTTCTCATTTAGAATTGAGACTTTAGAGAACAAACTCATGGTTACCAGAGGGGAGGTGGGGGGGGGGTGGGGGGGATGGGTGAAACAGGTGATGGGGATTAAGGCATGCACCTGTTGTGATGAGCACTGGTTCTTGTATGGACATGTTGAATCACTATATTGTACACCTGAAACTAATATAACACAGTATGGTAACTATATTGGAATTAAAAACTTAATAAAGAAAGAATTGAGACTTAGTATCCAATTCTTGGTTTCATCTTTCAAGTTAGAATTTGTTCAGATGTGGGATCAGAAGACGCAGTTTGGAGCCGGCCTCTAAACTTGGGCACAAATTGCTCAGTTCCATTTCTCAGCTTCCTTATGTATAAAATCAGGCTGGACCATCTGCTCTCTAAACCCCAGTGACTGACTGCTGTTCTCATGACAAAGGTGAGTACTGCATCAGCTCTGAAGCGAGATCCCTGGTCCAACCCCACCCCCACCCCCACCACTTCCAGGCTGTGTCAGCTTAAGTGGATTATTTAACTTCTCTTTGCCTCTGACAGAAGAATGGGGGTAACAGTTCATTTGCCTCATGGAGTTGTGAGATGAAATGCATTGATGCTCACAAAATGTATAGAACAGGTCCAGGCACACAAAAGTGCTCTGTCAGTGTGAACCATTGTTATTATGGCTTTGGAGATAGGTATCTTCTGCTTTTGTATAGAGCCCTGTTCTTTCCTGGTGAGAAGTCTTTATGTTTGCCATTCTCTGCCAGGATAGTTCTTCTGCCCCTTTACCTGACTAACTCTTATTCATCCTTCTGGAACCCTGCTGAAGTACCACCTCCTCCAGGAAGCCTTCCTTGAACCCCTGCCCCCTCCCTAGACAAGGTTAGGTACACCTGTAACATTTCCTTGCAACACTCAGCACACTTGTAATTAATTACTTGCCCAAGGTCTGTCCTCCTCGGCAGGACGTGAGGGCAACATCTTGACTTGCTCCCCTTTGTAGAACCTAGCACCTAGCCTGGGGTGAATACACCACACATCATATAGGTGCTGGTGAACATTCGGACACAGCAGTCATGGGATTGCGTTTAGAGAATATCCAAACTAGCTGGAATGTTGCACAAGTTCCTCAAGCTCTCTGAGCCCTACTTTCGGCCACTGTAAAGCATGGATAATGACAGTGGCTACCAGGGGAGGCTTGGGAGGATGAAAAGCTTTCTGTGCAGCACTTAGCGAGGTAGCTTATGGAAGATTTTTTTTTTTTTTAAATGTTGGTTCTTTTCTTTGCCCTAAGCCACATGGAAATGGAAATGTATTGACACATGAACTGGAGGCAGGGGGCTCAATGAATCCTTTACCACTAATTTCAGAGGCCACAACACACCTTACTAACTACAGTAGTGTAAGCCAGGCAAAACTCAACATGGATCTGACTGTACATCTCTCTCCTCTCCCCTCATCCCAAGTTATTTATAGCTTTTGTTTTCTTATCATTAAAGGAGTATCGGTATATGGCAATGCTTCAAATGATACAAACTGTAAAACTAACTTGGAAATTCCCCTAGTTATATTATTTCATATTGAATTATAACTTGTGTTTTGGAGCTTTTAATAATATGTAAGTGAATTGCCAACTTTTTTCATAGCATTTTACTAGAATTTTTAGCAATAATTGGGCAAACGGCTATAATATTTAACAGTGATGTAGCCCTGTGTTGGTTTTCCTACCCCCAAAAGCACAGAGCTTAAAATATTTAAAGAATTGTTCTTATACAATTAATTAATTTGGGGAATAATGGAGAAAAAAAGGAGAAATCTTCCTTTCCTTTCAAGAAGTGTTTAGGAAGTTGCACCCTTTAAGTATAAGCCTTCCTTACCACCACCACCAGAATAAGCAAGAATGGGCTTGCTTGATGTTAGCTGAGATTTCATATTAACAAGTGGCACTTTACAAAAAAATTCCTTTTTCTTATCTTTAGTTTCCAAATCCAGGATCTTAGAACCAGCTTCCAGACTAGTGCCTGATCCCAGCCATTCTGGAAGCCAGCAAGTTCCTCCACGTAGGCTCAAAGGGAAGGATGGTCCTGAATGTTTTTGCAGAGGTCTGACCTACAGTTTCACGATTCGATCCCTTAAGGATTCCATCCTTCCTACCATGAGTTACCCTGATGTAACCCCGGGTCAGATTGATGGGAGGTCACGTAAACTGAGTTCTTGTGCAACCGCATTGGGAACCATTTGTAAACTGTCAATGGAAGTGTGCTCTCCAGTTGTCCTGCTTGGGACACATTGCCCGCTGAGTTTATTATTCACCCCATTCTATCCATCTGTTTGTCGTTTGGTTGGGTTGAACCAATTCTTTAATAAAGAAGGCTGAAGCTGGGGGCACCTGGGTGGCTCAGTGGGTTAAGCCACTACCTTCGGCTCAGGTCATGATCCCAGGTCCTGGGTTCGAGCCCCGCGTCGGGCTTTCTGCTCGGCAGGGAGCCTGCTTCCTCCTCTCTCTCTGCCTGCCTCTCTGCCTGCTTGTGATTTCTCTCTGTCAAATAAATAAATCTTTAAAAAAAAAAAAAAGAAGGCTGAAGCTGAAGGTCAAATAATGCGTCTTTTTTTTTTTTAATCTGTGACTACTTAGTGGTTTTGTACTTTTCTTGGCAATTCATTTTAGTACCGAACAAATCCTGCATAAAACCAGTCTGCAAAATGGACAGAGCATCTGAGGCTCTTCCGTGTGTGAGGTTTTCTCTTCCCCTCTTGTGTTCGCCCTGGATAATTTGTGGAATCATGTCTCTTCTCTTCATCTGTAGTGTGTAGATTTCCAAGGGGCCCATGAAGAGAATTCAAGGGGTCCTTGGTCTTTGGTTTGACAAAAATTACATTCTTAGCTTATCAACCGAAATTTAATGTTCCCTTTCATATGAATGTGGTCAACAAAGCACAGTAGTATTAGCAGTTTCTGTGGCTTTGTCATTGATGGAATCACAAGTATGTTCTTATCCCGTTACAACTGTTAAACATATCTCAGGGTTCCAGTCATGCTTATCACTACTTTGAAATAATTGTACTTACTAAATGCATTGCTAGGTATTATTACTTAATGTATTAGTAAAGATGTATGTCTTATTATCATAATCATAATTTTTATTATTTAGATCCGTGTTTTCAATATAATTGGTATCTTTTTTGATCCTAAGTATTTTGTTTGATGCAGTTAAAAATATTATTCTGAGAAGGGTTTATAAGTCTTCCTCAGACGGTTGAAGTGGCACAAAGGTGAAGACTGTTGTCTCTGATCAGGGGTTGGCAAACTTTTTTTCACAGGGTCAGATAGTATTTTGTGCTTTCCCAGCTCTATGGTCTCTGTCTCAACTACTCAATTCTGCCACTGTAGCAAGAAGGCAGTTATAGACAATACCTAAACAAGTGGTCATGATTGTGTCCCCAAAAAATTTTATTTGAAGCTTTCCATGCCCTGATTTAGGACATCATGTTATTCTTAAGGCCAAATTTTGAAGCTGTTTCAATTCATCTTACCCAACCATTATCAGATACCTGGTATGTGCCTGTGTTCATCCAGACATGCACATATTGAATATCTTCTTTGTGCAAAGCATGTACAAGAGATTTAGGGGTCAAACAGCTCTGTCTCTGCTTGGACAATTCAGTGGGGAAGGCAGAGGAGGGCGTAGTCTCAAGCGGTGAGTGGTGCAGGGGCCTAGAGGAATACCAGCTTGACATCTGACACAGTTTTGAAGGAGCCTGGGAAGGCTTCTTACAGAAGCTAAGAAGGACACTTTGGTGATAACCAGGAAAAAGGGAGGAAGACACAGCATGAAAAGAGTCAAGACGCAAGAAGCTACTTGAGTGATGGCTTGGAGGCAAGAGGAAAATGCTCCTGGGATTGCTTAGAAAGTCTGAAGCTCTGTGAGGCAAGATATAAGGCTAGATGAGTAAAGGCATAATACCTTGCCACAAGCAAGAAAGGGTCAGACTATGAGCAAGAAAGGCATAATAACAGAGCTCACATTTGTCCTAAAGGAAATAGGGAGCTATGGGAAGTGTTAAGCAGGAGAGAGACTGATAGTATTTGCATTTTTGAAAGATCACCCCGACTTTCCCAGGAACACAGAGATGAGCAACGCAGTCAGCATGCCTAAAGAGCCTAAAGAGCTCACAGCCTAGTACCAAAGGATATATATATATATAAAATTAGAAGGTGATATAATCGGTGTAATATTAGAATCAGATTTAAGGCATGGGAGAGTCCTGAGCAGAGTAGTTCTGTTTCTGAGATGATGCTTAGAAGGAATAACATGAAGGAAAATATTTAGGAAAGGAGCCTCCCAGTCATCTAAGGTTCTCCCAAAAACATTAAACCATGGGATGTTAGGTTGGATGCTGAGGGAGGGAGGCCACACATATCTCCGGCGTACTATAATTAGGCTTTTGGTCCACTCCCTCTCAGACCAGTCCAGTGGCCTCTACTGTCAAGGCCATTCTGGATGTCCTGCCGAATCCCCTGGAGGACTGTTTTCTGCACCAACGAATTCCGTTCTCAAAAGTATTTCCCTAGCACGATTTAACCGTTCTTAGCCCAGTTTCCTAGTTAATGGCTGATGCTTGAACTTCCTTCCTCAACCCAGCTCCAGCTTTCTAGAGAAAGGGTTCTCAAACTGGGACTAGTTATTGATTAGGAGGTAGTGAGACCAGGTGAGGAGGCCTGAGGGAGAGTTTTTCAAAAGTGAAATAGAACAGAAGAGAGAATATCAGAGAGTATCACACATAGTAAAACTAGGGATTATTTTATGAGACGTATGTTTCAGTTGTGTGTGTGCACATATGCATGCTGTATCCTGGGTCAGTGTCCCGTGTGTGTCTTATGTGGCTCATCCAAAGACTGAAAGACAGTGCCAGAGAGCATGACTTATCTAGAGCATGTTTGAAGTGAGACAGTCTTCATTTGCCACTTTGTACGACACAGTAAGCCATAGATTTCTCTCCGTGTCTGACAAAATGTGCTTTCTTTATTCTTAGAATTTTAGAGTTGAACGCTCCAACTTAAGTATTCTAGGAAAAAAGAAAACAACTTTGATTCCAGTGTTTTTCAGATTACGGGTTCATGATACTTCAGTGGGTGATGAGATCGACTTAGTGGGTTCTTACCAGCTGGGAAAAAAAAAAAAAGAAAAGAAAAGAAGAGAAAGAAAACAGCAAAATGAATAGAGTAAGGTTAAATAGTTTTTCTTGAAATTTTTTTTAGTTTTGTACTCATATGTAAGTCCTATGCATACATACCTCTATTATGGGTATACTGGGTTACTATACGTAAACATATTTGTTACTGTGAATCTGTTAGAGTTAGTGAACCAAGTCCAACCTGCCATCCTGTTCAGAAAGCCTCTGTTCCATCCCTGATGGTCATCCAGCTTCACTTCAATATAGCCACTGATGCAGAGATGGACCGTTTTAAGGCAGCTGGCTTCATTGTCAACCATTCCTAAGTGCCATCAGGGAAGGGTTTCCCTTAATGTTGAGAGACGAGTGCTGCTATAGGCTTCCCTGTAAGGAACCACTGGACCTCCTAGTCCACTATAGACATCATGGAGGTGTCTTTGCCATCTCCATTTGGCACACATGTAAAGACACGGTCCTATGCTCACTGTCTGGAGCCAAGAAATACAGCCCTTTGAACTCTGTGTCAAGTGGAGAGGAGTCCAGATCACCTCCTGGTGAGTGATCAGCCTAAAAAACTACATCTCCCCAGGGTATGGGCATGGGGCCGTTCAACAGCACCTTGCCCAGAGAATTCCTATTGAGTGTGTGACCAATTTTGAAAGTCCAGTTTTGTGCCCCCTGCCTTCCCCCTAGATTTTTGCCATACCTGGTTTTCTCTGTCTTTATATCTGTGCCTTTGGCTTAAAAAAACAAAACAACAACGACAAAAAAACAAACATAAGATTTTACATTTTCCTTTTGAACTGGCTTTTCCCTGGTGTTTCTGTATATGGAGATCATTTTGAATTTTTATTCTGTCATGCATCTTATTTGTAAGGCCACTTCCCAAGCAACTATTTGCATTTCCTAAAGTTTTTCTGGTTATTTTAGATTTTCTTCTTACTTTTGTTGAGGTATGATTGACTCATAGAAATTGTACAGATTTAGGTTGTACAATGTGTTTTCTTAAGGGTGTATAATATGATTTAATACATGTACACATTTGTGTAATGATAGCCACAATCAAGTTAATTAATATATCTATTATTTCACATAGTTACCCTTGTGTGTGTGTGCATGCATGTGTTGAGAACACTTAAGAATGACTTTCCTGGCACATTTCAAGAATATGATACAGTATTATTAACTATAATCACCACAATGTACATTAGATCCCCAGAAATATTCATCTTAAAGCTGGCAGTTTATACTCTTTGACCAACCTCTTATATGTCCTACATTCTCCAGTCCTTGGCCCCCAACATTCAACTCTCTGGTTCTTTGAGTTCAACTTTTCTAGAGTCCGTACATGAACGTGAAATCATACAGTATTTGTCTTTGTCTGCCTGTTTTCGCTTAACATAATGTCCTCATTTTATCGTGCTCCTGTGAGTGGCAGAATTTTCTTCTTTCTCATGTCTGAATAATATTTCATTATATATAATTAAATATACACACACACACCACATCGAAGGCAATTATGTTCAGCTTTTTCAAGTCTTTCAAAAACATTTGGGGCACCTGGGTGGCTCAGTGGGTTAAAGCCTCTGCCTTCGGCTCAGGTCGTGATCCCGGGGTCCTGGGATCGAGCCCCGCGTCTGGCTCCCTGCTCAGCAGGGAGCCTACTTCCTCCTCTCTCTCTCTCTCTCTCTCTGCCTGCCTCTCTGCCTACTTGTGATCTCTGTCAAATAAATAAATATTTTAAAAAAAACCATTTAACATAGCTGTCACTTCTTTTTTTACTCATATTCATGAGTTTATATAATTAAATAACATCATTAAATAACAAACATAAAAATCATAAAGAAATTAAGAAATGAACACAACTGACTCTTGACAAGCCACTAGCTGAATTAGAGGGAACAAGTGAAGATCATTGGTTAATTTTACAAGTTGGTTAAGTAGAGGTTGATAAGGAAAGCTTTGACTATGTGTGATACGCACAGGAGTGTCATATAGTCACTCACCTACTTATAGCTAGTGTTTTTATAAGTTATGCCCATCTTTTAGATAGATTTATTGATCATTCATTTCCGGGGCCCGTATTGTCTTTGGATAGTCCACATTGTATTTTCCCTGTAGCTAGTGCTTAATGTGGTCAGATCATAGAGTGAGCTCATGTTGTTCTTGTCTTTCCTCCACGCACAGGTACTCTGTTCCTTTTCAGTGATCAAAACCCAAATACATCTGAAATCTAACTCAAGTCCTTCCTGGTCTCCTTGACCTTCCCCAGCATTCCAGTTCACACTGAGCCATTCAAATACAGTTGACCCTTGAACAACATGGGTTTGAGCTGTGTAGGTCCACTTCTGTTCTTTTTATGATAAATACAGTACTGTACACGTATTTTCCTTATAATTTTCTTAATAACATCATCTATTTTCTAACTTACTTTATTATAAAAATAGAGAGTATAGTACTATGGAACATGCACGATATATGTTAACTGACTTAATGCTGTTGATAAGGTCAGTAGTAGGCTGTTAAGCTTTTGGGGAGTCAAGAGTTACCCATGGCTTTTTGGCTGCACAAAGATATCACCCTCACCCCCATGTTGTTCAAGGGTCAGTTGTATAACACTTGAAATATGCTATTTTGCACTGGCTTCTTACCGATCCTTAGATATTTATTTCCCAATTACATTATAAACTCCCTAAGAATGGAACTGTCTTTATAGTTCCTTGGAGCCTCCTAGAATATAGCTTCTGTCATGGGTGCCCGGATGATAATTAATCATATCCCAGTTGAGTAGCCCAAGGCAGCCACCTGCTGGGTTTGATGGTACCAAGAAAAATGAATGTCCACATAAGATGAAATTGGCAATAGGCGAGGTAGTCAAAATGCCACAAGAAAGGGAATAAGACAGAAAAATATACCACCCAGTGGTTCTATGACTTCAGATAAATTACCTTTTTTCAGTGTTCACATGGGTAGAATGAGAGGCTGGACTAGATCAGTGACTCTTCAAGCTTTTGGGGTCATGATTATCTTTGAGAAACTGATAAGAAGCTAAGGACACTTTACGTAGGAACGGAAATGATGCTCACACGTAAAATCTTGCATGTAATTTCTGAGAGCCCTCAGACATCTGGACCAGCTGATCTGTAAGCTATTTGATAACCAGGTAACATCGCTGGTGGTGCTGCTTCTTCCCACGACAGTGAACCCGTGAGTCTCAATGACTTGAGTCAAAAAGTGGGGTTTTGCTGACTGCAGTCTGTCTGCCCCATCAGACCCTCCTTCTGCTGCTGAAACACCTTCCAAAGGCATTTGATCTCCTGGGATGTGGGACGCCCAACCTAACCCTATCCTGTTATGTGGAAAAGTGTTTAAAGTGCCCACCAGGCTGGTGACTGCCCATTTTTGCCTGGGATGGCAGCACATTCCTGGTTTACTCTCCGCGCCACATGCCTTTTTGCTGATGGGGAAATTGGAAGGCCGGTGTGGTTATGAGGATTTGACTGGCAACTTTGTAGTCAGAACAGAATGATTTTCTTCAGTGGAGAAAGATAAAGCTGTTGTTTGAGGGTGATCTGACACAATCCTTTTGCCTAGTTATCTCTCTCTCAACTTCACCTTTGCACTTTTGTACATGAAGAGACTCTAAAAACATTTAAATGCGAAACGGTGACAAAATTGGAGGCAAGATGTTAAAGGTTTTGGACTGGTATTCAATCCGCATGAGCTTTGCTCTCTCACTTGACATAATGAATTAAATGTTAATGATTTCAATCTCTTCTTTTCTGAAAAGATAGCTTTCCTGCATTAAATGAGCAAATACAATATTTCTACCTGTAGATTGTAGCAGATATTTGCAGGTCGTCCTGGGTAAACAGTAGCACATTCTGAGAGCAGTTACATGTCATTTCCCCTATAAATGCCACCGGAAAGCTTAGCAAAGAACAGGAACGTTTTAGCTAAAGATCACATCTTTTCTGTCAACTTTTAGGTATCCCTGGTGGCTTTCCTCTGTGATGTGATTTTGTTCTAATTTGGATTTGTAAATGTGTTTCCATCCGCTCACTGAGATTTTCTCTTTGATGACAAAGTTAGTTTATACAAGAAGTCCGTCTTTGGGGAAAGGATATCAAGAAAGAGAAATGAGCCCTGCTTCCTCCAGTGAGCATGCCCCATGGCCACTGCTTCTCTAAACAGATGAATTCTTATGGGACGTGGGCCCCACAGACTCCTTGTTTGCGTGGTGAGCTTGAGGAAACATCTTTGATGGGGCTTAAGGACTCCATTTGGCTTTTAATTCCTGCCAGTGAGAAATGAGGCAAGCACACATTTGAGAAATCCATGGATCATCCAGGCATCTCCTTTCAGCAAAATAAGGCTCTACTTCCTTGCCTGATAAGTTGTTCATGAAGGATAAACATCACTCTTTTGCTTTCTGCCTTCCCCTAAATATCTGTGAGCAGAGGCATTTAACGATCGAACAACTGAGAAGTGGTCAGGAAGCAGGCTAAAGGATGGAGAATAGCCTGCCCAACCACGACTGCCCCAAGTTTTCTTTTCCTTTTTTTTATTTTTAATTAACATATAATGTATTATTTGTTTCAGGGGTACAGGTCTGTGATTCATCAGTCTTACACAATTCACAGGGCTCCCCATAGCACATACCGTCCCCAATGTCCATCACCCCGCTACCCCATCCCTCCCATTCCCCTCTCCTCTAGCAACCCTCCAGAGTCTCTTATGGTTTATCTTCCTCTCTGGTTTTGTCTTGTTTCATTTTCCCTTCTTTCCACTATAATCCTCTGTCTTGTTTCTCAAATTCCTCATATCAGTGAGATCATATGATAATTGTCTTTCTCTGATTGACTTATTTCATTTAACATAATGCTCTCTAGTTCCATCCACATTGTTGCAAGTGGCAAGATTTCATTTTTTGATGGCCATGTAATATTCCATCATATATATCATATGTTATACATATCATGTCATATGATTGACATATGATATAATCATAAATCTATATATGATATATATGATATATATCATACATTCCATCATATATATATATATGTGATATGTGCATATGTGTGTGTGTATGTGTGTATATCTTACATCTTCTTTATCCATTCATCTGTCAATGGACGTCTCAGCTCTTTTCACAGTTTGGCTATTGTGGACATTGCTGCTGTAAACACTGGGGTGCACATGCCTTTTTGAATCACTACATTTGTATCTTTGGGGTAAATACCCAGTAGTGCATTTGCTGGGTCATAGGGTAGCTCTGTTTTTAACTTTTTGAGGAACCTCCATGCTGTTTTCTAGAGTGGCTACACCAGCCCTAAGTTTTCATCCAGTATCAAGGGTCTTCTTAATCCAGCCTTTCCCTCTCCACCCATGTTGACCTCACCATTTATCAGCTGTGTGAACTTGGGCAGGTTACTTACTCATTTAATGCCTCAGTTTCCTCTGTAAAAATAAGAAGAGAGAGGTGTTTAATATTAGTATCTCCTGCATAGATACTGTGAACAAGATTGGTTCTTTACAAGCACTTGACAAATGTAGCTATTCTTCACTGTGATCACAAAACACCCGCTCGATTAGACCCTTGAGACCATCCCACAGCCATGTACCATCATTCCCAAGTTTTTCTCTTTTCTTTTCTTTTTTGAAATTATTTATTTATTTATTTGACAGAGAGAGAGAGAGAGCGCACAAGCAGAGGGAGAAGGAGAAACAGGCTTCTTCCTGATCAGGGAGCCCGATGTGGGGCTCGATCCCAGGACCCTGGGACCATGACCTGAGCCAAAGGCAGAAGCTCAACTGACTGAGCCACTCAGGCAGTCCCCAAGTTTCATTCTGGAGTTCTTATTACCTGGGGTGCTCTTCTCCCTGCTGGGATACTGCCCTATAGAGTAGCACTATGCAGTAGAAATTTAATAAAGACCCTATGTGAAATTGGAAGTTTTCTAATAGTGGCATTAAAGAGACAATAAGAAAAAAGTGAAATTAATTTTAATAACATATGTTTTAACCCTCTGAATCTAAAATATTATCCTCACAACGTGTGATCAGTAAGATATTTTACATTCTTTTCTTCCTTTGAAATCCAACGTATGCATTACACTCGTGGCCCATCTCACTCATTCAGATGAACTGTATTTCACGGGCTGACTCACCCTGGGGTTAGGGGCACCGTACTGGTGCACACAGGTATAGAGTATTAAGCAGGTGACCTGGGGTGGTCTACTCACTCGGTGATGTGGGTAAGTCCCCTAAATAATGCCCCAAATACGCCAAGTGTTTACCACATGATGCCAGGCACTCTGCTGAGGATATAGGTTCATTTAATCTTCTTGACAGTCTTCTTGGATAAGTACTTTCATTACTTAGAAAAGTTCAGTAGCAGCTGTTAAGTAGGAGAGGCAGGATTTGAGTGGCTTTCTCCAACCACAGCATTTGTACCCCTTACCCTCTGCTGATTGCCTGCCAGGTGGGAGCCCTAGGCGAGGGTCTGCATTCTCCGTTGGGTTTTTAGAAGAACGTATGAAAATTCAGCGAGTTGGCACAGTTGTACAATTTCATTAAGCACAAAAATGGCCGTGACCACCTTCTTGAGTTTTCCCATGGAAGCTCATGCAATTAGTCACCCTATAAAACTTGCATTTGTTTACTTTGTGCACAGATTGTGAATAGATGGAATCTGTGCCCTCCTGACCCCTGGGAATGGGGACGGTTAGGGGAAGGCTTGTTTATGAAACATCTGGAAAGCAAAAGTCCTTGAGAATGAACTCCTGTGTGCGAATCTTTTCACCATAGTCAAGCCCATGCCGAGGAAAAACAGATGATCTTGAAACCGTGCTTTAAACTGACCCTAAAAACGATCTACTTGCTTTATTGGCAGGAACCTAATAATTAGGACCTATGATTTAAAATCAAGATGACTTTTAGATAGGAGAGTTAACTTGCTGCTAAAGTCTGTATGTGATCAGTTTACATGGCCGGCAAGCTGCCCTTCCCTTTTGCTCCTCCTGAATTACTGCTTCTTGTTTTGTTTTTATAATCAATAAAGGCCGGATTTGGATGCGAGTTGGACCTTAATCCAAGAGCAGATCCAGATGGACTCCATGGTTATCAAGGGCCTGGATCCGGATACCAGCTATCAGTTCGCAGTGAGGGCTGTGAACGCCCATGGCCGCGGCCCCCGCAGCCAGCCCAGCGACACCATCAGGACCTTCTGTGAGTACCTTGGCTCTTCGGAAGGACAGACGTAGCTGCTTTGCTGAGGTTGCCTGATGAGGACCCGCCTGCCTGGGGTCTCTTAGTGCCTTGCAGAAGGACAGCCCGCCCTGAGGTTATCTTCAGCTTTTCCTGCTGTGCTTTTCCCAGCACTTTGGAAGTTCGAGGCTTTCCACAGGGACACGGGCTGTTTCTATGTACAGGAGGTCAGCAGAAGGTTTATTTCTGCCTCATCCTTGGGGAGTTCAAGGTCAGCGTTCTTTCACAATTACAGAACAAGCCACATACCAAGATGATGTGTGGCCTCCCCCCACCACCTGGCCTTTGCATCTTTTGAGAAAATGGGTTCATCTGGAGAAAAAAAAAAAAATAATGCTCTCAGACTACTTGGGGCTAGCGTTCATCTCCATAACCAAGGACACTCAAGTTAAATCAGTCCCGCGGAATGATAGGGAGAATCAAAGTCACTGGTGTGCTGGCGTGTAGCTGGGGGTCCTCCCGTGGCAAAGGTTCCTGTTTGTCATAATGCCTCCCTGCGGGGGCTCGAGGAAGCTTGGGCCACTGGCTGTCATATCACCCAGGGATTTTGTGAAAATTCAGATTCTGATTATGGTCCGGGGTTGAAGAAGTTCCTGCAGGATTCAGGTAAGAACCACAAGTCAACTACTTAGACCACCTGGTCAACCCTGGCTTAGAAATCTTTGTGTTTTGGAAATGGGGGCACAGTGACAGTGACGGAAACTTAGAGCACTGTGGTAGGGAGGTCTGAGAACTGGAATGTTGGCACTGTTTTGTTTGAAAACTCTGTAATCTTTTAGTTTTAACAACAAATTCCTCCCAGTTCCTGTGTCTAAAGATCCCTGCTGCTACTTCAGGTCCTCTTCACCTGGAGAGGAAGTCTCAGAAAAGAAGCCGACCTTCATTTGGTTTTCTTTCCCTTCCCCTATGTTCATCTGTTTTGTTTCGTAAATTCCACATATGAGTGAAATCATGCTGTTTGTCTTTTTCCGTCTGACTTAGTTCACTTAGCATAATTCTCTCTAGTTGTTGCAAATGGCAATATTCATTCTTTTTTATGGCTGTGTAATATTCTATTCTAGTCTATATATTATATATGCCACATCTTCTTTATCCACTCATCTGTCTATGGACATCTGGGTTCTTTCCATATTTTGGCTGTTGTGGACATTGATGCATAAACATTGGGGTACAGGTGGCCCTTCAGATCAGTATGTTTGTATCTTCTGAATGATATCTAGTAGTGCAATTGCTGGGTCTATATATAGGGGAGCTCTATTTTTTTAATTTTTGAGGAGCCTCCATACTGTTTTCCAGAGTGACTGTACCAGTTTACAATTCTATCAACAGTGTAAGAGGGTTCCTTTCTCTGCCTCCTTGCCAACATCTATTGTTTCATGAGGTGAAATCAGAGAGGGAGATGAACCATAAGAGACTCTTAATCATAAGAAACAAACTGAGGGTTGCTGGAGGGGAGGGCACGTGATGGAGTGAGCACTGGGCATTATATGCAACTGATGAATCACTAAATTCTACCCCTGAAAATAATACACTGTATTTTAATTAAATTGATTTTAAATTAAAAAAAAAAAAAGAAAAGAAGCCTACCTAACCCTGCCAGTTGCTTTCTACTGGCCAGCACAGAGCCCTCTTTATACTGGTTAGTCAGTCTTAATAAGCTCCTCCCCATCCTCACACAGCATCCACATGGCTCATGGCCAAGGCCATGGCTGTTTCCAGGGATGCAGATTCACCACGTTCCCCAAGTCCTAGCAATTTTGGCTTTTCTGAAAACAAAACAAAAACAAAACAAAAAACCTGTACCTTAACCTTGAATTTCAGGGCTTCTTCCTTCATATTGAATTGTTGGGGGTCATGGGGCTTGGCGAGGCCACCCCACACACGTATGCACACACACGCACACACACACACACACACTCTCTCTCATGCACTCATACATACACTCATACATACACAGTAACTATCATTACCCACCAATTGTTTCATGCTCCTTCTTCTTTAGGATTTAGAAGCTAAAACTTCCCCAATTATATGACAAGGGATAGAGGGCCTTCTTTCCAGAAAAAAATGTTAGCGATTCTATTTCAAATCCAGGAATGATCTCCTTTCACTCTTGCTGAATGAGATTCTTGCTATCATCTTTGGCTCAGCTTTGGAGTGTGTGGCCAAAATGGGGGCAACCATGGCTGGAGCAGGCCCCGGGATCTGCCTATGTTTCAACATGTGCAGTCTTTCTTTCTGCATCAAGGGTGAGCAGATGCTCTGTGTTCTCTGTGCGGTGTACTCCCCACCCACTGCTTCCCCAATGTCCAGTTTCTCGCTCCTGTCTTGTGAGCTGCCCCATGCTCTTTTCCTCTGTGCTTTCCCATATGTCCTTCTCCACATAGACAAGGAGACAGAAGGATGAGATGTGACCACTTGTGCTGGTCCCCGGTGTGGGTGTGGAGGCTGCATGCAGTCCCAGAAGGGGACAGAGGTTGGGATGCCTCTTAAGCTTTTTTTTTTTTTTTTTTTTTTTTAAAGAGGGGGGGCGCCTGGGTGGCTGAGTGGGTTAGGCTTCTGCCTTCAGCTCAGGTCATGATCTCAGGGTCCTGGGATCGAGCCCCGCATCAGGTTTCCTGCTCAGCGGGAGCCTGCTTCCCCCTCTCTCTCTGCCTGCCTCTCTGCCTACTTTCTCTCTCTCAAATAAATAAATAAAATCTTAAAAAAAAAAAAAAAAAGGAAACACTGGTCTGGGCTTACAGTTTCTGATGCTTATTCCCCCTGGGTGGGTGGCAGCTTTGTGAATGAAGTGGGATAAGGCTTGTGAAATTGCTTCACAGATACATAACGTTACGTTCCGATTGGTCTCCTGTGTGAGCTAAGACTATATCGTTGCAAAGTAATTATGGGTCGGGATGGGGGCTGATTCAGTGAGAACTCTCAACTATGAAATATTCTGAAATAAATAAAATTTAACTGTGTTTTACATATAATCAGCTACTCAAATCAGGAAAACAAATAGAATTGATTAGAGGGTTGGTTTCAGGAAGGCATGAAATACCATAAGTGGTATTTCAGTTGGGATTTTTTTCCCTCATGATTGCTTCAAATATTTTAGAAAACCCTATATTCTGCCACATTCACACTTCTTATTTTGCTATTAGTTTAGATTATTAGTTTCCCAAACCCATATATGAAATAACCTAATTACCAATTAGCACTTATCTGAATGAAAATAAATTCTCAATTTCAGAGCTACCATTGCAAAAACCTCCCATGAGCCAGGCATTGCGCTGAGCACATTACTTAGGAAATTCCATGCTAATTCTTTTGTTTTTTTAAATTTATTTACTTATTTGAGAGAGCGAAAGAGAACGTGCAGAGAGGATAGGGGGGGCCCAGAGCGGGGGAGAGGCTTGAGTGACGAGCCTGATGTGGGGCTTGATCTCACAACTCCAAGATCATGACCTGAGCCAAACCAAGAGTCAGCATTTCACCGACTGAGCCACTCAGCTGCCCCTCGATGTTGATTCTCACAGAAGCACTGCGCTGGAGGAATAGTATCCCTTTTTATTTTTTTATTATTCTTTTTCACTGTTTTTTTAAATTAACATATAATGTTTTCTTTGTTTCAGGGCACAGGTCTGTGATTCAGCGGTCTTACACAGGTCACAGCGCTCACCATAGCAAAATACCCCTTATAAATTTTTAAAAATCGAGTCTTTGAAAGGTTCCATATTTTGCCAAGAATAGTCATTGAAAGGCAGGATTTGAACTCAAGCTTAGCTGACTGCAAAGCCACTTCCCTGAGCCAGATTCAAATCAAAGGAGGTTCTTACTTTTCTATTGCAGAGTAGCGTGAGCACAGAAGGATCAGCAATTTAAAAAATAGTTCTTGTGGCATCTATGGACTAAGGATGTTTGCCAGCACAGAACAAATCTATAGAATTTTTTTTTTAACTTGTGAGGTATACGGTATATACAAAAATGGGAATAAAACATACAGGCAGGCCTGAAATCCACTGGGAATCATCAGCATTGACAGTTGGCAGCCCTTCTCATCGGTTAGAACCCAAGCCAGTGGTGAAATATTTTGAAGGCCACCTTGAAGGGATTTGTGAGACCCGTATTTGTGCCTGTTGGGAAGTCCCCAGTCCTCATCGCCCCTCCTCCTCCTCCTTACCTCAGGGTCCTTCTCACAGGGGTGTTTCCTTGGTGTATGTAGTACCTTCTTTGCTTCCTCAGTGGTGAACTTCAGAACAGAATATTCACGCTGACCACCAAGGTGGAGACTGCCCACCGGGAATCCTTCAGACCCCACCCTAGACGCCACCACGGGTTGGGCCCCTCTGTGGCTTCCTTTAGGCCTGCACCCACCTCCTTTCCTACGGAGACATACCATCTCAGCTCTACTGACAGGGCTTTGACTTCCCCTGACCTGTTAATGTCAGACCCTTTTAGCCCCATCACTGCTCAGAGGGGCCCTTGGTGGCTCTCAGTTGCTAGTGTGTGTGGTCAGTGAAAGCCGGGGCCCGGTGTTCTCCTTCCTTGGTGCTCACCCGGAGTGAGGAAGAGCAAAGGTGTGATGGCTTCTCTGACATGGTGCCCGGTATGCCCAACTTCCACATCATATCTCAGCTCTACCAAATTACAAGTAGAATGGGGAGAAAATACCAAGATGTTTCAGGATCCAGGGACTCTAACGAGAAATAGAATCATTTTGGTGACCTTGAGTAACAGTGATGCTCCTCTGTATTTACATCCATCCTCTCCTTGGTGACCTTCCACACATATCAGGGCCTCTTCTGTTCCCCTGAGGAAATGCAAACACAAGGTCACGGTCTGCCACTCCTTACCCCATCCTGCTCATTTTTGTTTTTTTCTTCAAGAAAGAAATACCAACAACATTATCATTTGCCTTATTGCTTGGTGGTGTGCTTTCCCCCTGAGATTTATCTCAGAAAGTACCCGGTCAGAGCAGGGGGCTCTATGGAGCCTCAATGACACAGGCACACATGTGTGACTTTGTAGGACACGTGTTGGCCCCATCTGGTGGCCACTTATTGGCTGGGATCCAGGCTTAGCTGGGTTGAGAAGGATAGAAAGAGTAAAAGAGGGCACAAACTGGGGATAATGGAAATGGTAGAAGTAAAAAGCCAAATTTTTTCTTTCGTTTTCCCAAAGACAGATGAAAAGGGAATGAAAGAGAACTCACATGTTTGGCCAACTGTAGGGTTACATAACCTTTGCTGGAATTGGAATTTGGTCCGACCACCCTCGGCCACTTAATTTCTCATGTTCTATCTTCATTATTTAGTCAGAGAAATAACCAGTAAGTTCTTCACTGCCATGCACTTAGTATTGTCAGGGCTGTCCCAGGGGAAGGTTCTGTTTTGTTCCTCAGAAACGCCATTTTGTTCTTAACTGCCATGAGGCTTTTGTACCCACTGTTTCCTCTGCCTGGAACTCTCTCTCCCAGACCTTTCCCTGACTGCTGCTTGTACCCCTCTAGCTCAGCTGTCCCTTCCTCAGACAGGCTTCACTGCACTCTCCTTCACCTCAGCCCCATTCCTGCTGTAATTTCCCCAGAGCACTTTCACTGCCTGAAGCCATTGTGGTCTCTGCATCCCTCCTCTAGGATAAGCTTCGTAGTGGACTTGGAATGCCTTGCTCAAGGTTGTGTCCCCAACACCCTGTACCAAGTAGGTGCTCCATAAATATTTATCGAGTATGTGAATAACTAAATGTGACTTCAGACAAGAGCCCAGGACTACTTTGGAGGCTGGAAACTTTCTACCGCCACTGTTTGGGGAATTCAAGAGCAGATGGAGGAGAAAGGGAGTCTAGAAACCCATCAGGTTTCCCCATTGGCAAGGTTCACAGGAAAAGTCCAACTCCAGAATTGCAATGTGTCACAGAAAAGAAAAAGTAGAGTAGAGGGAGGGAGGGAGGGAAGAGGGGGGAGGGAAGGAAGAGAGCAAAGTCTGGGGGTTTACGTTCAAGACACTAAAGGATGGAAAAGAAGCCTTTGAGAGAGAGTCCAGTGATCAAAAGTGCACAAGTTGCTAATAGGGGGTGAGGAAGGGAGAGACATTTTCTGACCAAACCCATGTTTACTCCCCTATTCTTTCTCGATCATTAGAATAAGCTTTAACATTTCTATGCTAAATTTAAGCGCATTTTTCCTTTGGTTTTAGGTAATCTAATTACGGTTTTAGACCTTCAGAGATTGCTAGGAAGGTATGAGATGTCCAGTATGGGTTTGGTTTTCGCCACACGCTTCCCCCAACCCTCCACCCTCCATTTACTACAGTAGTTGGAGAAACACTCTCTTCTACTGAGCTGAAACAACCCACCTGGCCCCAATCAATCAAATTTCTAGAATAGACCTGGTTTTATGATGTTCCCTCTTCCCCCACCTCCCCCTTTTCTGGTCTCTACCTTCCTGCTCACTAGGACATTGCTGCTGGTGTTGGCTGTGTATCTGTTTATACCCTCACCATACGAATGTCCATGGGTGAATCTGATTGTGCCTGGTGTTGCTCTGAGATTTGAACCCTTGTCTTTCATTGCCTGTCTCCCCAGAGACCTGCTTAGCATACTGGGGTTCCTCGGAACATGTTGTCCCATACCTAGCCACAAAAGAGATTTCCTTTATCCCCAGTCACTAGTAAGGGCTCCTATTTGGTAGCAATGCCTTGAACTAGCTCCAACAGTGAACAGAGGGGAAGCGAGTGGAGACAGAAGGTAGTGGCGGGCACCAGGGATGGGTAGGAAGCAGACAGGAGGGGTCTGGAAGCAGCTTCTCCCCAAATCCCCGTGACTTCTATGTACAGCCTACTGCCTCTTTTAGTCAGTGCCTATGAAAAATCCTCACCAACCCTTGAAAGTTCCTCACTGCCCCCAAATACTGTACCTTTAGATGGAGCAGAATCTCCATCTAAACATGGATCTGTTAGGCATGTCTGGATCTGAGTGCCAAAACTATTCTCTTATCACCTTGCTGTAAGAACTCAGGAATGTCACTGAAACTCTCTGGGCCTCTGTGTCCTCATCTCTAAAATGGGTACAATAATGTCAGGGGTAGATAATGTTTCCTACTTCTAAAGACCATTTTGAGGGAACACATGTGAAACAGAGATTATGACATCTACCCACTTTTCAAGATGAAGGAGATGTTGGTAAGTGTTTCTTCCATGCATAATTACTGAACGTGTAACTGACCAGGGGATCACCTACCGGTCTCTCACTTTTCCTTTAAGACTCCATACCCTGAGTTCTGCTTCTGGGACTTGAGGGCATTAGAATGTCAGAACTCAGAAACAAAGGTTCAGAGACAAAAACTGTCCTGACAGAGTGGAAGAATAGAAGAGGCTACAATAGTTAGGTCACATAGAATCATTAAGATGGATTTGGTTGGTTGGTTGGTTGGTTGGTTGGTTGGTTGGTTGGTTTTAAAAGATTGCAGATTTAAAAGACATCAGATAATGAAAACTGCAAGGCACAATGAACTTTGCTAACAAAATTTCATCTCTCTCACCACTCAAGCACATCCTGAATTCAGGCAAGAAGAGTGAGGGGGGAACCCTCATAGTTATAATACTGTATGTACCTTTCACTCTTATTTGCTTGTTTTTAACCTCCCCAAAGTTAGCCATTTACTTAGACAGGGGTGAGCAGATTTTTCTGTAAAGGGCAAGGTAGTAAATATTTTGAGATTTCTGAGTTCACTTTTGCTGTTGTAGTGTGAAAGCAACCATAGACAATAAAAAACATGTGTGGTTGTGTTCCAATAAAACTTTATCAGTGGGCATGGGAAATTGAATTTCATGTCATTTTCCTGTGTGACAAAATATTTTTTCAACCCTTTTTTCACTCATTTAAGAAAGGAAAAACCACATAACTTGTGTACTATTAAAAGGATTAAAGATGATGATTTAGGTGATATAAGCAAACTGTATTTAACACTTCACGAATTGAGCAGTCTCTCTTCTCCAGGCTCCAGAAAGCTGCAGAATGGGGTGGGAGGCAGGAAGCTTCTGAAGGATAAAGAATGAACAGCAGGAAGAGAAAAATAGAAAATGAATCAGGAAGGAGATAAGCATAGAACTCAGAGCTGGCTTGGGTGTTCGAGCTCGTTTCTAGTCAAGAGGGGCATTTACAAGGGACTCAGAAGATACCTAGGTCACTGTTTGCTGATGTGCTAACCCTGGCAGAAATGACCCCATCTTGGGCCTAGAAATTTCTTTCATCAATATAAAAACAGATTTGGCTGGAGGGCCATAGTTTGCTGACCTCTGTGGTATGTATTACTTGGGCCCCCCCCCCCACAGATTTTAGGAGACTGTCCAGAAAATTTGGGGAATCTACTTGGTAGCAATTTTGTCAAACTTGGAAAGAATCCATTTGTGCATACTAATGAAATTGTCTCCTTGATGGCAATTGAATTTCCCCATGAAACTTAATTTTAATTTTCATATAAAAATTCTGAAACAGATAAGAGCCCCAGAGAGCCTGCCACCTAGGTGCATTTGGGCAGGTCTGTGCTGCTGTCCAGGGAGAGCAAGAAAGCTGAGGAAGTTTGTTCTGCTGGGTGCTGCTCCCTGAGCTTGGGTTCGGCCTATAAATTGGTGAGCTTCTTGGATGCATAAATCTTTAGAATGTAAGAGGGAGAGAGGGACCGGGAGGAAGAACAAATCATTTGTTTCCCTCATATCCTAGCTAAATCTGCATTTTAAGTGGGCAGTTTGTGCATAAACATAATTCAGAACTGGATTTTCCGTTCAGGTGCCCTCAGCGGTAATCGCTCCATTGATTAGCTAATGCCTCGATGCATGTAAATCTGAGGGGTGCCCATGTACACAGCTTTATTGGTTCTAAAGGGAATGATTCACTTTGCTGTTTAAATACCTGCTACCTTGTAATCGTTCTTCTGAGGCCTCTGTACCTTCTGCAGTTCCATATGTTTGCTTAGAATCACTACGCAGATGTTTTACCCCCTCTGGCTCACTAAGGAAGAGAGACTAAAACAAATGAGAAGAAAATAGAATTTTCCAAAGAAGAGTCACTTGTGATGTTCTCGTTTAGGTCAGCTGCTACTCCGGCCACACTATGAGCAGCGAGGTACTCTGTATTGAGCTCTGTGTCGATGGATTTTGAAGCATTCAAATATGGAAGTAATACTCAAATATTCTTCACTATTTTTCCTTTTGTTTCCTTCTGTGTCCTTATGACCCATTTTTTTTCTTTCTTTTGTATTCCTTACTTCATGGTTAAACATTCCCTATTTCCTTTGGAGCACTTCTTGTTTTTACACAATTCTCCACCAGGATTGTCTCTTACCTTCAAAATCCCCGAGTCACTGACGTTCTTCCATGGGAGAGGAGGCCCGTGAAATCAGCCAGATGCAGGGACAGACACAGAGGAGGGACCCAGTGCGTGCTGGCTGGGTTTGATGGATCGCGTCTGATGGTACAAGCAGATACAAAACAAATGTGAAAGTAAGAAGCAACTGTGGAAGGAAAGTTGACTTCTCTAATGATCTCCGACGTCAACAGGCTCCAGCAGGAAACAGAGACACAGTTGTTCCATTCGAAGTGAGTTTAGTGAAGGACTGTTTTGCAAGGAAAGCAAAGGCAAGCAATGGCCAGAACCTGGAGGCAGACAGGGAGAGCCATCCAGCAAGAGCTGTGACCTTCAGCCGTGACAACCTCGTGGTGTGGAGGTTGGAGAACAGAGACGCTGACTTCTCTCCCCCATCCTCGTACTTTCCAGATGGTCAAATCACAGCTGGTGGCCTGACAGGTCAGCCTCCCAGGGCCCAGGGCAGAGTGGGGAGGAAGAGAGGAAGATGCTGGGGGACAGAAGAAAGGAATCTACCAAAAGGATTATGTAATAGTATCATCTCATATAGGAAGAGATTGTGTCCTTACACGGATTTCAATAATATAGATTATGTTTTTGCCTTTTAATCTTATTCAGAGCAGGAACCTTATCTCATTCATCTTTGCCTTTTTAACTTTTGCCTTGAACAGAGGAGATAGTCGGGTTTCACAGCCAAACTTTTGTTGGTTGAAAGTTTGTAAGCTTAGAGTGGGGAAGGACTGATTTCTCGTTTTGCAGATGAGGAAACTGAGGTCCAGAATGACTCAACAGTCTTCTCAAGGTCACTTAGCTGCAGGTCCTGGATGAGAGTGCAGTTTGGTGATAACCTTATTTTCAGCTTGATTCCTAAAGTTTGTGGGATTTCTTTTTCCTAAAGAATCAGTTCCTCCAAGTTATTTTACAATATACCGATTTGCTCCTTCAGACAAATATTTAGTGCCCACTGCCCTAAATACTTAGGCCAGCACTGTTTTAGGTGCTGGGGATTCAGCGGTGAACAAAACAGACAAAAAGAATCCCTGACCTTGCAGAGCTTATGTTTTAGTTAAGGCAGACAGACAATGAACCGATCAATTAAAAAAATGTATATAGTGGGGCACCTGGGTGGCTCAGTGGGTTAAGCCTCTGCCCTCAGCTCAGGTCATGATCTCAGGGTCCTGGGAACAAGCCCTGCATCGGGCTCTCTGCTGAGCAGGGAGTCTGCTTCCCCTCTCTCGCTCTGCCTACTTGTGATCTCTCTCTCTCTGTCAAATAAGTAAATAAAATCTTAAAAAAAAATGTAGATAGTATGTCAGATGGGATAAGAGCTATGGTGAAATCCAGAGCAGACAAGGGGATGGGCAGTCAGAGAAACCTTCCTGAGAAGGTGATATTTGAGTAAGAAAAATGGGGTGAGTTTTCTGGATATATGTACCTGGCCAATAAACCAATTGATTTATCAATTGATCTATCTGTCTACCTATCATATCTAATCTATCCATCAATCCACCTGAGAGAAGAGTGTTCTAGACAAATTCAGAGCCCCTGATGGAGGAGCATTCTGGGATGTTCAGAGAAGAACAAGGAGGCCTGTGTGAATGGATTAGGGGTGTTTGGGGAGATGCCTGTAAGGAGATGAGGTGATGAGGGGAGATGAGGGAAGTCATGGGTAACGATCGATTAGGACCTTGAAGGCCATTTGACATTGCTTTTAATGGAAGGGAGGTGGGGAGACTGAGGGTTGGGGGCTTGGCCAGAGGAATGAAAAGACCTTAGGTTTCAATGACAGAACTCTTACTGGTACGGGAAGGGGCCAGAGTAAGAGCCGTGAGACCAACCAGGGAAACCACTGCAATCATTGTCAAAGCCGAAATAGCTTTTTTTGTTGTCTTGAAATAGAAAAGGCAACCCATACCTATTATTAGAAAAAACCCTCAAACAACATTAAAAATGTAAAAAAAAAAAAATCCAAATGAAAATTCCATCTAATCTCAGCATGCAGGCATAGCAACTATTTACATAGTGATGTATGATCTTGCAGGATTTTTCTGAATCCAGTGCTGAGATCATGGTGCATATAATTTTTCTGTGTAACAAAATGCTATGCACATCTTTAAGTACCAGTGAATAGAGATCTACATCATTGATTTTAATAACTATGGTGTATACCATTGGGAAGCTCTACCATGTGATTTAATTCTTTATTGATGGACACTTAGATTATTTCACTATTATATACAAAGACAGGCCTCCCAATAATGCCATGCCATGTTTCAGCTTGGCCATGTTTCTATTTCCCCTTCTGATATCTCGATACGGCAGAGCAGGTCAGGACTGTTATCCTTTCCTTATAGATACTGATAGATGGACTCGTATGTGCAGACAAGGATGGCTTCTGAGCCCTAAGACTCTCACCTGTTCTATTAGCGAGTATGTTGATAAGTAATGTACATAGTAAAGCACATTGTTCACACACACTTTTAAGACAAAACTATTTTTCAAAAGAAAAAAAAATCTTCCTCCTTGAAGCTCAGGTCTCATACTGGAGTTTTTGTTTCCAGCGTCTCATTCCCACCAGTGTGGTGAGCTAGAAATCTGGCAGGAAACTCCCATCAGCGCTGCCATCTTACTCAAACCCCAGTGTCTACCATATTTAAAGAAGTAAATGTATGTCTCTTCTGGCCTAGTGCAATGTTGCTCCCATCAGTAGTCCTGGTCATCTGGTCATAAAGGGATTCCGAAGGCCAAATGTCGAAAGGCTCACAGACATGGGGGAATGATCAACCATTGCTCCTCAGGAGAAAGGAGATGTACCCACCTGGCAGATGGCGGTAGTTCACAAGTCATCCAGCAGATGGCGGGAGTCCCCACACTTACAGAGCAGGAAGAGCCTTTGGGATCAGTTTGTAGTCCCCTGATGTGGTAGAGACCCAGAAGAGAGAAGTTCCCTGCCCTTGCCTCTCATGATTGACTTCTTCCATAGTTAATGGTCCCAGCCAACACTGGAAAGAACAACTCATTTTACATTTGCATTTCTGCAATCGAAAGAAAAGTTGCAAACACAAACTGAAATCTGCAGAGAGAGCTGAGGGCTTTGTAACAACACCCTGTTTATAACCGATGCTGAGTCCTCATGGTACCAAGAACCAACCGATAGAGTGAATTTCTAAAATAAGATGAAATAAAGAGCCGTCAAATTTAGAAAGAATCGGAACAATGAAAATTACAAGAGTGAGAGGTAAAAAGGGCTATAAACAACTTGAAGTCAGGCTTTTTTTTGTTTTTGTTTTTTGGTGTTTTGCTTCATACATCACCGTTGGTAATTATGTTAAGTCTTGAGGATGCTCGAGACAGTAAAGAACTTAGTTTCTGAATCTACAGTGATTCTTTTACCTGGTTAAGCACTCTTTTGCCAATTCATGTTTAAAATGGGTATGTAATGCCTATAATATTCTAGGCAAATTCTGGGTGCTGGGGCTTAGCAGTCCACAGGATAGACGATCCCTTCCCTCATGGAGCCCATATGTGGGAGAGTCTGTCTCAGAAAGTAAGTAGATGATGAACTAAGTCTTTATTATACTGTAATACATAAGGAATATGTCTTTAATGATGAGTCTTAAGAGGAAAAAAGAGAGTAAGAGGGCACGGAGGATGGTGGGAACTGCTGTTTGGGATAGCTACCGAAAGAGGGATTTGAGTGGAGTCCCTCCATGTGAAGGGAGCAGCAAGTGTGCAGATCCTGGGGTGACAGGAGGCTCAGGATACTCTAGGAATAGTAAGGAGGCTCCTGTGGCAGGGACACTGTAAGTGAAAAGAAGGACAGGAAATGAGATCAGAAAGGTAGCCAGAGGCCAGGGGTCAAACATTGTAGGTGTTGATGAAGACTTTGAGTTTTATTCTAAGTTAGATGCAAAGACCTTGAAGTGTTTTGAGCAGCTGGATGGTATGATTTGACCTACATTTTAAACAAGATCTTTATGGCTATGGTGTAGAAATTGACAGAGGGGAGGGGAGCCCAATAGAGAGGCAATTCTGTATTACTTTAAGGAGAATATGCATGAAAAAGAAAAGTAGAGAGCCAAACCAAATCAAGGAAGTTTGAAACTAGCAGGTAGTTTTAGGACCTAGCCAAACTGTCACAATTTTCTGATAAGGGACTGAAACACCACCAGATTAAGTGACTAATTTTAGGTCCCGGTTAGTGGCCATGTGTGTCAGATTCATAGAACTTCTGGCCAGTGCTCTTTCCATCTCCTACCCACCTCTCTGCTGCAAAGACCCCACTTGCACTCATGGTCGGGCCCTGCCCCATAAGAGCAGTGTCACTCCTTGCCACCTACACTTAATTTCCAAGGTCTCCCACATACTTGTAGCTTCCTTTCAGAGCAAGGAGATAGTTGCTTCTGTGGTCCCAGTGGGAACCTTCCCTATGAGCTTCTGGAGATGCCTCTTTTGCTGCAAGGGTCTGCTTCTTTAAGCCAGAAGTACTGGTAGTCTTTCTCCACTCTTGTTGCTTCCGAGAATGCCTCCTGACCCATTTCTTTCTATTTTTTTCCCCCAAAGATCTACTTATTTATTTGTCAGAGAGAGAGAAAGAGAGAGAGAACACAAGCAGGGGGAGCAGCAGGCAGAAAACAAGAGGGAAGCAGGCTCCTTGCTGTGCAAGGAGCCCAATCTGGGGCTTGATCCAAAGACCCCAGGATCATGACCTGAGCTGAAGGCAGATGCTTAACCAACTGAGCCACCCAGGTGTCCCTTGTCTTACTCATTTCTTAAAGGCTGTCTGGATGCCTGAATGATTTGGGGGCACCATAGAGGAGTAGTTCTCAACTGGGGGTAATTTTTCCCCCTAGGGGTCAGCTGGCCATGCCTGGAGGCACTTTTGGCTGACACCAATGGGTAAGGTGCTACCGGCGTCTAGTGGGTAGAAGGCAGGGAAGATGCTAAGTGCCCTATGACGCACGGGACAGCCCTCCACAGCGAACAGTGACCCATCCCAAGATGTCCATAGTGCTGAGCTGGAGAAGGACTCTTAAGATTAAAATAATTTAGAAAATCTAAACTTTGCTCACAGTAAAATGGCGATCACACTGGAAAATTGACTAGCATTCAGAAAATCAACTAGAGTGAAGTATTTCTAAACTTTTGGGGGCTGCGACCCCCCCATAAGAAGAAGCAGTTTGCATTGCAGCCCAACGCATACAAATGCAACTGTAATGTGTGTGTGTGTGCGCGTGTGTGCATGCGCACGCACGCACAGATGTCTCCTGGAGCAATACTAACCCGTGCCGAAGGCAGAGCTTTCTATTTTTATACCATTTGGTTCCATTTAAAAAAAAAAATGTGGTCACACCCCAGTGAATTATTTCTATTGTTCACAATGTGTTCGGAATCTGGAGTTTGAATAATACTGAACAAAATGTGTAAGAATATTGAACAGTTTCATATAAATCCAGGTTAGCACTGAAAGGCATAAAGCAAGGGCATATTCTGTATAGAAGTCCCCAAAAGGATCAGCCATTAATTTCACAAGTAGTTATTCTGGCCAAACATCTTTTTCAGAGAGAAATGAACCAGTTCTTGCCTTCCTGGGGTTCTCAATCCAGCCCAGTGGACAGACCACCACTAACTATCTGTGCAGTGATGTGCTGTGTACAGAATGCACCGCAGCTCCGAGAGGAGGGGACAGGGCTGGGTTTTGTGGATCAGGAAACTGGAAGGTGGATTGGCAAAGGCTTCCCAGTGAGGTAACCTGAGGGATGGCTGAGTGGGATTTCTCCAAAGGGGCCGGGGAGGAGGAACAAGAGAATCCAGGTAGAAGGTTTCCTGGGTGGGGTGTTGAGGGAGATCATTGAGGATGTGCATGAGGCCAAAAGATATAGGGGCACAAAGGCAGAACTTAGAACCCCCTGCCCCCATACCGGACCTTCGTGCTATGCTAATGTAAAACCACCCTCATTAGCATGTTACTCTCCTGCTCTTCCTGTTCCCAGGGTAAATACCATCTCCCCAACCTGACTTCACAGTCTTTCATGATCTGGCCCCAGGCCAGCCCTTCTTGCCTTGTTGCTCCTGGCTTCCTCGCAGGAGTCCCCCGTCCCAGACTATCGCCAGAGTCGGTGCATCTTTCCACACTCTCATCTTTTCTTGCTCAGCAGATTCTAGCCAGATGATCATTTCTCAAGGTGTAAGTTTCCAACATGGAATAAGGAAATTCTCCCATAGAAAGCGCTGTGATGATTGCATTTGTTCTTCCAGCAGTGAATTCTCAGCACGAGCGTTTCATCATTTTCTCTCTGATGGAGAACAGTTTCTGACGCGTCAGTGCCTGCAAACCCTCAGTGTAGCCCCCGGCTTCCCCTCGCTCTCTGTGCAGGTTTAATCAATATGCCAATATCTATTTGAAAGTGAGAACAAATTACTCTTGGTCCCATTTATTTTGGGAAAAAAGTTTCTTGGGCACAACTTAATCCATGACCTGGAGCGGGTTTGGCTTGCTCCTGTCACAGACTCTCTGTGGGGTTTTCAATCAACTATGGGACAGGATTGGGGGTCAGAGTAAGGACATAAGCCAGACTCGCTTCCCTAATTTAAGACTGGCTCTCCTCCGATGATGATAGTCATAACATAGAAGTTGTTTTCATCAGGACAGCGCACGTAGGTCCTTCTCCAGCTTAATGATCACCGGCGGTCTTTCCTGTAACTCATCATCAAGGGTTACTGTCTACAAGAGCCACGCCGGCTTTCGGAATGTGAGTTCACCCAAGACATTTGAATGTAGTTTGAAATCACTTCTGTTTCACCAATGTACAAAAGCAATTTGAGGCTTAAATAAATAGATAAAATCTTAAAAAAAAAAAACAATTTGAGAAAGTCTGTATACACAGCCACACACACACATTCACACACACAATTAAAAATAAATCTGATAAGATGATCAGAAAACAAATCAGAAATACAAATATAATTGTATGAGATGAGACAGTCACTTAAGTCCTGGGGGTGACCAAACTCTAAACTTCTTATGAACAAAGACAAGAACAAAATCAAGGTCTTAGAGAACTCTCTGTATCGGACCCAAGGATGCAAACCCATTTATCAGTGAAATTTTGATTTTTTTTTTTCTGGATACAGCTATAGAAAGAAATTACCAAGTGAATCATTTTGTAAAGAATATTGAGCAGTATAATGAATACTGACCTTAATAATGGTTTAATGGGTGAAGAAATATTTTTTGCATGGCTAGAATCTTACTGATCCTCATTAAAAATTGGATTGTAGCTGACTAATGGTGTTTCTGTGGGGATAATCAGACTTGACAGAAGGAAAACCCTTAGAAAATTAGAAGCATTGATGATTAATATGCTTTCAGAATTATTCAGCAGATTCCTCATGTGTATTTTAGAAGTTAACATCTAATGCATTCTGTTACTGAATACCAAGGTTTTTCCTTTAAACTGTTCAAAAGGGTATTTTGAAAGTGTCTTCATTCTTTTTAGTTCAGACACATTCTGAAGTTGGTAGAATGTCCTCTGCCTTCCTAACTGTCTAATACAGTCTTGACAAGTCACCCCCGGGACTGTGTATTTCAACATCAAGTTATTTCTTTACTTCCCCAACTTGTCTGCACAGAAATCACCATCCTGATTCCTATGGCTCTTCTTTCTGCTGTAGGAATCTTATTGGTTCATATCTAGGGGTAGGTCTCTTCATTTTAGCAGCAATATTAGCTCTTTCAAACTGTCTCCATTTTTTTTCCCAGCTCAGACAAGTTTTATTTTTATGTTTTTGATTCCTAAGACAGGAGAAATGTTTCCGTCATTCTGGTAAAGGTTAAATAAACATCCATAATCCCTTGGTTTGGATCTTGTCCTCTATATCCTCATCTGGTAGATCAGATTTTCTTTCCTATGTTTTCATCTTTCTGGGAACATTTCTCAGGTTCACCCCCACATCATTAATTCAAGTTTCTCCAGTATCAGTTTTGGTCTTTACTGTCTTAGGTGTGGATTTTTCCTTATAAAATTCTGGCTTTGTCTGCCTTCGGCTCAGGTCATGGTCTCAGGGTCCTGGGATCGAGCCCCGCATCAGGCTCTCTTCTCAGCGGGGAGCCTGCTTCCCCCTCTTTCTCTGCCTGCCTCTCTGCCTACTTGTGATCTCTCTTTCTCTGTCAAATAAATTAAAAAAAAAAATCTGGCTTTGTTACATTGCTTTTTTTTTATTATGAACAATTTCAAACATAGTGGAAAATGTCAGGAATACCTCTATATCCATGACCCAGCTTTGTCAAATCTTAACAGTTGCTGTATTTTCTTCAGTGTCACAAAAATAAAACATCACAGAAACGGGCAGCCTGTACTCGGCACCCTGGACCTCCCCCCACCACCATCTTCTTGGAGATATTTGCATTTGGTGCTGTGGTTTCCCTGCATGTTTAATCATCGTGCTAACATGTATATGTTTATTTATGAACAGTAGGATATTGTTTTGAATGTTTCTACACTCCTTATAAATTCAATGACATGCAAGTATCCTTTCGTGACAAATTTTTCTCCACAACATTATATTTTTGACTCTCGTGCAAGTTGAATTGTAAAGCTCTAGTTCATTTGGCTTCACTGCTGTAGTTTCCTACCATTTAAGTACACTGTAGTCTATTTATCAACTATTTTGATGTTAGACATTTAAATTGTTCCATTTTTTTAACATTAAAAGCAATGTTGCAATGAGCAACTTCATGTATGTTTCCTTGAACATGTGTAGAAGAACTCCCCCCTCACCCCCCTCCCACCCCTCTCACAGTATGAGCTTACAAATGAGTGAGTGCATATCTTCACCTCTGTCACCTGGTAGAAAATTGTTCCTCAGAATATTTGTAGCTACCTCCCCTCCACAGACAGTGTGTTCAAAACTCTTCTTGCTGCCCATCCTTGCCAGTATTGGGTTTCATCAGACTTATAAATAGAGTCAATCTGATGGAGGTAAACTGATATGTCCTTATTGCTTTGATTTGCATTTCCTTATTTCTAGTGAGGTCAAATATAAGTTTCTAACTTTATTACTTATTTTATGAATTGACTATATGTTTTACCTACCTTTATTGGTATATATGCCTATAAATAATATATGCAGGTATATGTTAACTTATATATATATATAAATTATATGCATAGTACATATATTTACATTGTAAATATTTTTTTTTCATTTTATTTTTTTTAATTTTTTATTTTTTCAGCATAACAGTATTCATTATTTTTGCACCACACCCAGTGCTCCATGCAATCCGTGCCCTCTACAATACCGACCACCTGGTGCCCACAACCTCCCAACCCCCACCCCTTCAAAATTCTCAGATCGTTTTTCAGAGTCCATAGTCTCTCATGGTTCACCTCCCCTTCCAATTTCCCTCAACTCCCTTCTCCTCTCCATCTCCCCTTGTCCTCCATGCTATTTGTTATGCTCCACAAATAAGTGAAACCATATGATAATTGACTCTCTCTGCTTGACTTATTTCACTCAGCATAATCTCTTCCAGTCCCATCCATGTTTCTACAAAACTTGGGTATTCATCCTTTCTTTTTTCTTTCTTTTTTTTTTTTTTTACAGCTTTATAAACATATATTTTTATCCCCAGGGGTACAGGTCTGCGAATCGCCAGGTTTACACACTTCACAGCACTCACCATAGTACATACCCTCCCCAATATCCATAACCCCACCCCCCTCTCCCAACCCCCTCCCCCCATCAACCCTCAGTTTGTTTTGTGAGATTAAGAGTCACTTATGGTTTGTCTCCCTCCCAATCCCATCTTGTTTCATTTACTCTTCTCCTACCCCCTCAACCCCCCATGTTGCATCTCCTCTCCCTCATATCAGGGAGATCATATGATAGTTGTCTTTCTCCGATTGACTTATTTCGCTAAGCATGATACCCTCTAGTTCCATCCACGTCGTCGCAAATGGCAAGATTTCATTTCTTTTGATGGGTGCATAGTATTCCATTGTGTATATATACCACATCTTCTTTATCCATTCGTCTGTAGATGGACATCTAGGTTCTTTCCATAGTTTGGCTATTGTAGACATTGCTGCTATAAACATTCGGGTGCACGTGCCCCTTCGGATCACTACGTTTGTATCTTTAGGGTAAATACCCAGCAGTGCAATTGCAGGGTCATAGGGTAATTCTATTTTCAACATTTTGAGGAACCTCCATGCTGTTTTCCAGAGTGGTTGCACCAGCTTGCATTCCCACCAACAGTGTAGGAGGGTTCCCCTTTCTCCGCATCCTCGCCAGCATCTGTCATTTCCTGACTTGTTAATTTTAGCCATTCTGACTGGTGTGAGGTGATATCTCATGGTGGTTTTGATTTGTATTTCCCTGATGCCGAGGGATGTGGAGCACTTTTTCATGTGTCTGTTGGCCATCTGGATGTCTTCTTTGCAGAAATGTCTGTTCATGTCCTCTGCCCATTTCTTGATTGGATTATTTGTTCTTTGGGTGTTGAGTTTGCTAAGTTCTTTATAGATTTTGGACACTAGCCCTTTATCTGATATGTCGTTTGCAAATATCTTCTCCCATTCTGTCAGTTGTCTTTTGGTTTTGTTCACTGTTTCCTTTGCTGTGCAAAAGCTTTTGATCTTGATAAAATCCCAAAAGTTCATTTTTGCCCTTGCTTCCCTTGCCTTTGGTGATGTTCCTAGGAAGATGTTGCTGCGGCTGATGTCGAAGAGGTTGCTGCCTGTGTTCTCCTCGAGGATTTTGATGGATTCCTTTCTCACATTGAGATCCTTCATCCATTTTGAGTCTATTTTCGTGTGTGGTGTAAGGAAATGATCCAATTTCATTTTTCTGCATGTGGCTGTCCAATTTTCCCAACACCATTTATTGAAGAGGCTGTCTTTTTTCCATTGGACATTCTTTCCTGCTTTATTGAAGATGAGTTGACCATAGAGTTGAGGGTCCATTTCTGGGCTCTCTATTCTGTTCCATTGATCTATGTGTCTGTTTTTGTGCCAGTACCATGCTGTCTTGATGATGACAGCTTTGTAATAGAGCTTGAAGTCCGGAATTGTGATGCCACCAACTTTGGCTTTCTTTTTCAATATTCTTTGGCTATTCGAGGTCTTTTCTGGTTCCATATAAATTTGAGGATTATTTGTTCCATGTCTTTGAAAAAAATGGATGGTACTTTGATAGGAATTGCATTAAATGTGTAGATTGCTTTAGGTAGCATAGACATTTTCACAATATTTATTCTTCCAATCCAGGAGCATGGAACATTTTTCCATTTCTTTGTGTCTTCCTCAACTTCTTTCATGAGTACTTTATAGTTTTCTGAGTATAGATTCTTAGTCTCTTTGGTTAGGTTTATTCCTAGGTATCGTATAGTTTTGGGTGCAATTGTAAATGGGATGACTCCTTAATTTCTCTTTCTTCTGTCTTGTTGTTGGTGTAGAGAAATGCAACTGATTTCTGTGCATTGATTTTATATCCTGACACTTTACTGAATTCCTGTACAAGTTCTAGCAGTTTTGGAGTGGAGTCTTTTGGGTTTTCCACATAGAGTATCATATCATCTGCGAAGAGTGATAGTTTGACTTCTTCTTTGCCGATTTGGATGCCTTTAATTTCCTTTTGTTGTCTGATTGCTGAGGCTAGGACTTCTAGTACTATGTTGAATAGCAGTGGTGATAACGGACATCCCTGCCGTGTTCCTGACCTTAGCGGAAAAGCTTTCAGTTTTTCTCCATTGAGAATGATATTTGCGGTGGGTTTTTCATAGATGGCTTTGATAATATTGAGGTATGTGCCGTCTATCCCTACACTTTGAAGAGTTTTGATCAGGAAGGGATGCTGTACTTTGTCAAATGCTTTTTCAGCATCTATGGAGAGTATCATATGGTTCTTGTTCTTTCTTTTATTAATGTGTTGTATCACATTGATTGATTTGCAGATGTTGAACCAACCTTGCAGCCCTGGAATAAATCCCACTTGGTCGTGGTGGATAATCCTTTTAATGTACTGTTGAATCCTATTGGCTAGTATTTTGGCGAGAATTTTGGCATCTGTGTTCATCAAGGATATTGGTCTGTAGTTCTCTTTTTTGTTGGGATCCTTGTCTGGTTTTGGGATCAAGGTGATGCTGGCCTCATAAAATGAGTTTGGAAGTTTTCCTTCTATTTCTATTTTTTGGAACAGTTTCAGGAGAATAGGAATTAGTTCTTCTTTAAATGTTTGGTAGAATTCCCCCGGGAAGCCGTCTGGCCCTGGGCTTTTGTTTGTTTGGAGATTTCTGATGACTGTTTCAATCTCCTTACTGGTTATGGGTCTGTTCAGGATTTCTGTTTCTTCCTGGTTCAGTTGTGGTAGTTTATATGTATCTAGGAATGCATCCATTTCTTCCAGATTGTCAAATTTGTTGGCGTAGAGTTGCTCATAGTATGTTCTTAGAATTGTCTGTATTTCTATGGTGTTCGTTGTGATCTCTCCTCTTTCATTCATGATTTTATTTATTTGGGTCCTTTCTCTTTTCTTTTTGATAAGTCTGGCCAGGGGTTTATCAATCTTATTAATTCTTTCAAAGAACCAGCTCCTAGTTTCGTTGATTTGTTCTATTGTTTTTTGGTTTCTATTTCATTGATTTCTGCTCTAATCTTTATGATTTCTCTTCTCCTGCTGGGTTTAGGGTTTCTTTCTTGTTCTTTCTCCAGCTCCTTTAGGTGTAGGGTTAGGTTGTGTACCTGAGACCTTTCTTGTTTCTTGAGAAAGGCTTGTACCGCTATATATTTTCCTCTCAGGACTGCCTTTGTTGTGTCCCACAGATTCTGAACCGTTGTGTTTTCATTATCATTTGTTTCCATAAATTTTTTCAATTCTTCTTTAATTTCCTGGTTGACCCATTCATTCTTTAGAAGGATGCTGTTTTGTCTCCATGTATTTGGGTTCTTTCCAAATTTCCTCTTGTTATTGAGTTCTAGCTTTAGAGCATTGTGGTCTGAAAATATGCAGGGAATGATCCCAATCTTTTGATACCGGTTGAGACTTGATTTAGGACCAAGAATGGGATCTATTCTGGAGAATGTTCCATGTGCACTAGAGAAGAATGTGTATTCTGTTGCTTTGGGATGAAATGTTCTGAATATATCTGTGATGTCCATCTGGTCCAGTGTGTCATTTAAGGCCTTGATTTCCTTGTTGATCTTTTGCTTGGATGATCTGTCCATTTCAGTGAGGGGAGTGTTAAAATCCCCTACTATTATTGTATTCTTGTCGATGTGTTTCTTTGATTTTGTTATTAATTGGTTTATATAGTTGGCTGCTCCCACGTTAGGGGCATAGATATTTAAAATTGTTAGATCTTCTTGTTGGACAGTTCCTTTGAGTATGATATAGTGTCCTTCCTCATCTCTTATTATAGTCTTTGGCTTAAAATCTAATTGATCTGCTATAAGGATTGCCACTCCTGCTTTCTTCTGATGTCCATTAGCATGGTAAATTCTTTTCCACCCCCTCACTTTAAACCTGGAGGTGTCTTCGGGTTTAAGATGAGTTTCTTGTAGGCAACATATAGATGGGTTTTGTTTTTTTATCCATTCTGATACCCTGTGCCTTTTGATTGGGGCATTTAGCCCATTAACATTCAGGGTAAGTATTGAGAGATATGAATTTAGTGCCATTGTATTGCCTGTAAGGTGACTGTTATTGTATATTGTCTCTGTTTCTTTCTGATCTACTACTTTTAGGGTCTCTCTTTGCTTAGAGGACCCCTTTCAATATTTCCTGTAGAGCTGGTTTGGTATTTGCAAATTCTTTCAGTTTTTGCTTGTCCTGGAAGCTTTTAATCTCTCCTTCTATTTTCAATGATAGCCTAGCTGGATATAGTATTCTTGGCTGCATGTTTTTCTCATTTAGTACTCTGAATATATCATGCCAGCTCTTTCTGGCCTGCCAGGTCTCTGTGGATAAGTCTCCTGCCAATCTAATATTTTTACCATTGTACGTTACAGACTTCTTTTCCCGGGCTGCTTTCAGGATCTTTTCTTTGTCACTAAGACTTGTAAATTTTACTATTAGGTGACGGGTTGTGGACCTATTTTTATTGATTTTGAGGGGGGTTCTCTGAACCTCCTGAATTTTGATGCTTGTTCCCTTTGCCGTATTGGGGAAATTCTCTCCAATAATTCTCTCCAGTATACCTTCTGCTCCCCTCTCTGTTTCCTCTTCTTCTGGAATCCCAATTATTCTAATGTTGTTTCGTCTTATGGTGTCACTTATCTCTCGAATTCTCCCCTCGTGGTCCTGTAGCTGTTTGTCCCTCTTTTGCTCGGCTTCGTTTTTCTCTGTCATTTGGTCTTCTATATCGCTAATTCTTTCTTCTGCCTCATTTATCCTAGCAGTGAGAGCCTCCATTTTTGATTGGACCTCATTAATAGCTTTTTTGATTTCAACTTGGTTAGATTTTAGTTCTTTTATTTCTCCAGAAAGGGCTATTATATCTCCCGAGAGGGTTGCTTTAATATCTTCCATGCCTTTTTCAAGCCCGGCTAGAACCTTGAGAATCGTCATTCTGAACTCTATATCTGACATATTACCAATGTCTGTATTGATTAGGTCCCTAACCTTTGGTACTGCCTCTTGTTCTTTTTTTTGTTGTGAATTTTTCCGCCTTGTCATTTTGTCCAGATAAGAGTTTATGAAGGAGCAAGTAAAATATAAAAGGGTGGCAACAACCCCAGGAAAATATGCTTTAGCCAAATCAGAAGAGATCCTGAATTGTGAGGGGGGAGAAAGGGGATAAAAAGGGGTTCAGAAAGAAAGAAAAAAAAAAAAGAAACTATTAAAAAAAGAAAGCCAATAAAGAAAAAATATAAAAAGAGGAAAAAAATATATATATATTAGATAAACTATTTAAAAAACGTTAAAAAAGAAAACGGTAAAAGTTAAAAAAATTTAGCAGAAGAAGAGAAAAAGAAAAAAAATTGAAAAAGAAAAAAAAATTAAATTAACTGTAAGGCTAAAAAATCATGGGGAGAAAGCCATGAGTTCCGTGCTTTGCTTTCTTCTCCTCTGGAATTCCGCCGCTCTCCTTGGTATTAAAACTGTACTCCTGGGTAGGTGAACTTGGTCCTGGCTGGGTTTCCCGTTGATCTTCTGGGGGAGGGACCTGTTGTAGTGATTCTCAAGCGTCTTTGCCCCAGGCGGAGTTGCACCGCCCTTACCCGGGGCCGCGCTGAGTAATCCGCTCGGGTTTGCTTTCGGGAGCTTTTGTTCCCTGAGCGCTTTCCGTAGAGTTCCGGAGGGCGGGAGTGAAGATGGCAGCCTCCCGGTGTCCGGCCCGGAGGAGCCGAGAGCCCGGGGCCCCACTCCTCAGTGCGCCCTCAGAGAACAGCGCCCAATGACTCCCGTCACCCTGGCCTCCGGCCGTGCTCCGAGCTGACCGAGCCTGCGACCGGTTCAAGGCAACCCCGAGCTGAGAGTCACTCCTCGGCTCTGTCTCTGTAGCCGGCTTCCCCGTTCTAATACCGGTAAGCTCTGCAACACTCAGACACCCCCGATCCTTCTGCGACCCTGCGGGACCTGAGGCCGCGCTGACCCCGCCTGGGCTTCACCCCAGTTAAGCCTCTGGAGCGATGTCCCTCAGCGGAACAGACTTTTAAAAGTCCTGATTTTGCTCCGTTGCTCCGCCGCTCGCCGGGAGCCGGCCCCTCCCCCCGCGGTCTATCTTCTCGTAGCTTTGGATTCACTTCTCCGCCAGTCCTACCTTTCCGAAAGTGGTTGATTTCTGTTTCTAGAATTGCTGTTGTTCTTCTCTTCAATCTCCCGTTGGATTTATAGGTGTTTGCAATTTTTAGATAAGCTATTTAGCTGATCTCCCGCTACCCGAAGTAGTCTCAGCCTGCTACTTCTCCGCCATCTTGACTCCTCCCCCTACTTTGTAAATATTAATAAGCATTAATATATACATATAGATTCTAGCCCTTAGTAATGTGTGTTGCAAATATCTTCAGCTAGCCTGTGACTTACTTTTCACTTCACTTACAGTATCCATTAATGAACAAAATTATTTTATTCAAAGTAGTTAAATATCTCAATTTTTCTTTTATGATTTATGTGGTTTTTTTTTAAACGACTTCCTTTTTCCAAGGTCCTTAAGCAAAATTTTGTTTTATCCCCCATATTTGAAAATTTTGCTCTTCATATTTGAGGTCTCAGTCTACCTGAAATTTACTTTTAGGCATGGAGAATAGGAAACTAACTTAATATATAGACATTTTTTTCATATAGGTAACCAGTCGCCCCAGCACCAATTATTGAATCATTAATCCTTTCTCCTCTTGATTTGTAATGGGATCTTTCTGTATATCAGATCTCCACACATTTGGATCTGGTTCTGAGTTCTATAGTCTATTCCTTTTCCCTCTGTCAATACCACACTGTCTTAATTTCTGCAGGTATATAGAATCATATCTGGTAAGTAATTCTACTCTACCTCATTCTCTTCAAAATTGTCTTTTCTTGACCTTTTCCTCTTCAATATAGATTTTAGAGTCAACTTTTTAATACCATGAAAAACTCTATTGAGATTTTAAAAGTCAAAATTGTGTTGAGTTCTGTTTAAATGTATAGATTAATTCTGGAGGAATTGGTATCTTTGTGATATAGACTCATCCAATTCAGGGCCATGTTATATCTCATTCATTTATTTGGATCTTTCCAAAGTCTTTTAGTGCACTTTTGTTACACTTACTCTCTGGTTTCTTGTACTTGGAAGGCTGTTTTAAATTAGTTTAATCTATGGAATTTTCTTCCTTTCTTTCTTTTTTTTATTTTGTAGACACAATTTTCTTTTCATGTACCTTTCCCTTGTGCTTTTGAAAAGAATGTGTGTTCTCTTATTTTGGTGTCTAGGGTTCTATATATGTCTACTTGATCAAGCTTTCTAATATCGTTGTTTAAACTTCTATGTTGTCAGTTGATCTATTAGTTATTGAGAGAGATAAATTAAAATTTCCCACTATATCTCCCTGTACTTCTTTTAATCTTTTTCTTGATATATATGTGAGGTTGTAATATTAGGTACATACAAGCTTAGAATCATCTTATATTCCTGGTGGTTCCTTTAATCATTAGTTAACAACCATTTTTAACATAAATGATGCTGCTTCTCTTTTAAAGTTTATGTTGTTCAGAGATAATATAGATACACTGGTTTCATTTTAGCTATTGCTTAAAGTATCTTTTTCATTTTTTTACTTTTATCTCTCTGTATCTTATGTTGTAGGTACTTTCTCAAAATAATATATTTAACTGGTAAAAATCAGTCTGACAAGCACCATCTTTTAAATGGCAGGGTTTAAAAATATATATATTTTTTATTTTATTTTATTCTTTTCAGCATTCCAAAATTCATTGTTTATGCACCACACCCAGTGCTCCATGCAATACGTGCCCTCCTTAATACCCACCACCAGGCTCACCCCCCACAAAACCCTCATTTTTTTTTCAGAGAACAGTCTCTCATGGTTTGTCTCCCCCTCCGAAGTTTGGGGGTTTTTTTAGAGTTATTATAATTGTTAACATGTTCTATGTATTTCTACCATTTTACTTTGTGTTTTTTACTCTGCTTTTTTCTTTATTTGGTATTGGGGAGAATCTTTGTCACCTCTTTCCTGTTTTTCACAGGATTGAAACGTCATGTCTAGCCCTCCTTTCTTAGCCCCCCTTTTTCTTCGCTCTTCTTTCCCCTCTATTGGGATGAATTATACTTTCTTTTATTTACCACCCCAGAATTGTTAACTTTCAGACTTTTATAGGACACCTGGGTGGCTCAGTTGGTTAAGCTTTGGACTCTTGGTTTCAGGGCAGGTCATGAGCACAGGGTCATGAGATCAAGCCTTGTGTTGAGCTCCCCGCTCAGTGGGGAATCTGCTTAAGATTGTCTCTCCCGCTGCCCCTCCCCCTGCCGTGTGCACATGTGTGCATGAGCACTCTCTCTCTCTCAAATAAATAAAAAAAATCTTAAAAGAAAAATCTTTCATAGTCTGAAGTTAATATCTATTGTTCTCATCACAAACAATAAAAGGACCTTAGCAGCCTCAATCTAAGTCAATTCTTTCCTGTCTTAATATGTTCTCTCTCAATATTTCGTCCTACCTTGTTTAGTAGCCACAGGTTAGACACTTTTTCTTACAGTAATGCTTATTTAGATTTTTCCAGATGTTTATGAGTTTCTCTGCCTATTACTTTTTACAGCCTTTTTTTTTTTAAAGATTATTTATTTATTTATTTGACAGACAGAGATCACAAGTAGGCAGAGAGGCAGACAGAGAGAGAGAGGAGGAAGCAGGCTCTCTGCTGCGCAGCGAGCCCGATGCGGGGCTCGATCCCAGAACCCTGGGATCATGACCTGAGCTGAAGGCAGAGGCTTTAACCCACTGAGCCATCCAGGCGCCCCCCCCCCTGCTTTTTTTTGATGAGGTGTTCCAAGATTCATTGTTTATGTATAACAGCCAGTGCACCATGCAATACGTGCCCTCCTTCTTATTCTTTCCTTCTTCCTGAAGTATACTTTTCAGTAAATCCTTAAGGGTCTGTTGGTGATAAACTCTCTCCAACTTTGTGATCCAGTCCCTGCTTTGCTTTCCTTATTGAAAAACCATTTAATCAAGTATAGAATTTAAAAAAAAAGATTTTATTTATTTATTTGACAGAGACAGAGATCACAAGTAGGCAGAGAGGCAGGCAGAGAGAGAGGAGGAAGCAGGATCCCTGCTGAGCAGAGAGCCTGATGTGGGGCTCAATCCCAGGACCCCGAGATCATGACCTGAGCTGAAGGCAGAGGCTTAACCCACTGAGCCACCCAGGTGCCCCAAATATAGGATTTTATGATGGTGATAATGTCTGCTAGCATCATGTTTCAAGTTTAGGAGGTGGAATGAGAAGGTAGAACCATCTCTGTTTTAAACCAGCTGGTAATCACAATACCTAAAAGAGAACTGGGCCACAGTTGATGCCCAAATGTGAAGTCACTTTACAAAGACCACAGGAAGTCCACTGCGATGGTGGCACTCTCACCCTCAGCATCAGTCGTCCTGTGCGGTGGCTGCAGGCGTGTCCCCCTTCCCACTAGACCAGCAGACTGCATGTCCTCTTTGTCCTCTCGCTCTCGACTCTTAGCTCCTGGGTCCCAAGTGCAGGGTATGAGCTCAGCCCCGTTTTGTACCAGCCCATTGGTGGTCACACCAGATACATGTTTTGTGTTTGCTCCTCCCAGTCTTCCCTACAGGATTCGTCTTTTTGCTCCCAGCTTTTCGAAATCATTCTCATCAGCACACAAACATGTATGCCATCCTTACAGAAAAGACTCCCTTGACCCCACAGCCCCTCCCCCTCCCATCTGGTTGCTCTGTTTTTCTTCAAGCTAGAGTTACTGTGTTGTTTACATTTACTGTTACCACTTTTTTTGACCTCTCTGCACTGTTCAGCCAACTCCAACCTGCTTCTACCTCTACTGCTCATGTGAAGAGGGCCAATGACCTCCATTTTTTCAAGCATAATATCATTCCATGAGCATATCACATGCCGTGAAATTTAAAATAATTTTAAAAAATAATGAAAATTTGTGGGGCGCCTGGGTGGCTCAGTGAAGCCTCTGCCTTCAGCTCAGGTCATGATCCCAGGGTCCTGGAATCAAGCCCCGCATCAGACTCTCTGCTCAGCAGGGAACCTGCTTCCTCTCTCTCTGCCTGCCTCTCTGCCTACTTGTGATCTCTGTCTGTCGAATAAATAAAATAAGAAAAATAATGAGAATTTGTAACTACTTTTTTAAAGATAGATTTCTAATAGGATTACAAAATTGAATAACTCAAATGCTTGATATAGACTGGCAGATTATCCCACGGAAAGAGAGAAAAGGAGAGAGGGAGAGAGGGAAAGAGAGAGATCTCCCTTTTTAAGCCAGATCCTCCTGACACTCTGGACAGTAGTTTTCTTTGCTACTAAACTCCAGGGGGAAGTGACTGGCTACACACTTAGAGCTTTGTTATTAACCAGGTGAAAACTGGGGTCTTTCAAAAAACATTCATTTTGTATTTACCATGTGCAGAGTTCACTATAAGATCTGGCTCTTAAAGAGAACATTTGGTCATTCACTCCTTCTCTTATCTGACAAATACATATTGAGTGCCTGCTGTATACATAACACTGAATTCTAAGTGCCGGCCACCATTTTGGCTCCTTAGAAATGTTTTCGTTTCCTACCTAAATAGTGCCCACTCCTTCTTGAGTCCAGAGGTATTGCCACAGAATGTTGTCAGTGAATTATTATTCATTATTCTTTGAAGCCACAAAGATTCCAAGTTTGAAATTTCTAGCACAGCGTGATGAAACTCTGGCCTTGGGTTTTCCTGCCGTGTTTACAGCCACCTCTTACATTATGCTTTGCCTGCGTGTCTCCTCCTTCAGCAGGTAGCAAACAAGTAGGTGCCTAATACCTTGGTTTCTGGCCATTTGCTTAACTTTACACGACCCCATTATCTTTAGAAAGGAAGGCTCTGAGGGAGAGAGATATAGTGGCTTGTGCTTGGTTGACTGGTTTATGTTCTTCAAAAGGCAATACCCCACAGGGGTTATGCATAGTTGGTGTACCTTGTGTGTGTGAGTGTGTGTGTGTGTGTGTGCGCGCGCGCGTGCATGTGCGCATAAAGATAAAGGAGTCAGAGAAGCTTTGCGGTGAGGGTTCTAGAAGTCACTTGGTGCCTGGGATATCATCCTGAGCTACAGTCAGATGAGAGTTTCCTGAAGCAGGAACAGGAAAGAGCAAACACATTTGCCCATGGCTGGTACTTACCATGCTCTCTCCCAACACCCCACTCCTGCCACGATAGAAACACACCTTGGATTAGTTAGATCTATTCAGGTTGGAAGAAAACATTCAGGCAGATTATTTGGGGGAAAGGAAGGAGCAAGGGAAACCATCCCGCATCTTTGTAGACGCTCTGAATCCCATGTTGCTGAGTCTGATATTGAGCAGGCTAATTTTCTGCAGAACCAGAAGTCTCTCCCAAGGGATCACAGGGGAGCTCTGTGCCCCACCCCTCAGCATGCACATAGTTGGTGGGTACATTTCCCAAGGAGAGGGTCTAATTGTGTCATTTGATCCCCATTCATTTTAGTTAGGAATGCACTAAACTTCCAGCCATCACAACCACCCTCACTGCCAAAGACAACACAGTAGAAAGAAAAGTTCCAGAAGACTTCTCCTTACATCTTAGTGACCCAGATGACCTCACAGTCACCCCTAGGTGCAAAGGAGGCTTAGAAATCCAATGTTTAGCTCCTGTAGCATCTACAGAGAAGAGGGAAGGGAGAAAGGATTTAGGTTGAAATATCTGCCTTGCCCTTGGATATGAAGCCCTCCTTTTGGGAGATTTTCACAAAAGGCTTCTCAGAGGTGGATGGTCTGCATATGGTTGTCTTAGGTTCTGGTCTAGATCCTGGTTCCATCATTTTTGGCCCGGGTGGCAGGACTGACTTCACCTAAATCATATAGCCCAAACCAAAGCAACTTAAATGCTTGGAAGACCCACCCCTGAAGGGGCACAGGGTATGGATGAATTTTCCAGAAAGGTCTATGGAACGATTTCTTGAAGATCTTGGAAAGAATTATTGATAGATTTTTAACCCCTTTATTCGGTCCTCCTGTGCCTTGAGTTTTGCTATTTAAGAATCCAGATGAATGCTATAGTCATATATTTTTATTATGCCTAAATTATTTTAGAAGTTCACTCTTTTTATTTCGTATGCATTTTACAAAATTCCTACAGTGTGTCAGGGAGTGAGCAAGGTTTGGTGTTATAGTAGAAACCGATGTAGACAATATTGCCTTCTTCAAGGCATTTGGCATTTTCAATCTATTGTGGGAGTCACAATTATGAAATCATTCCACAGATAAATATGTAATCACAAATTAATAATGTAATAAAGAGAGATCTATGAGGATATACAGGAAGAGAAGCTGACCTTATCTGGGGTGCAGAGAAATCATCTCTAAGAGAGTGATTTTAAGCAGAGATATAAGAATTTAAAAAGGCAAAAGATGGGCAATGAGGGATGATCTCCAAGCGCAGGCACAGGGAATAGCATGTACAAAGATCCTGAGGCAGGAGAAAGCAGATGTGCTTCCCAAATTGAAAGAAGAACCAATATTCTTTCTGGCTGGAGCAGGATGCGAAGGAATAAATTGGTATGAGATGGGGCTTGAACTGGCAGTAACACAGAATCTCTAAAGGGCCAAAGGCCATGGGGCTGACCTGTCACTTTTCCATCCAACCAACTGAATCTTGAGTATTTGTGTTGGAGGAGATGACCCAGTTTCCATCCTTGACACATTGTCTCATGGGAGACCCTGTCCTCCAACCATTCTTGTTCTGGTGAGTTGAGGTGTTGAGGAAGCCCAGTTAAAAACATGTATCCTCTTTGTCCACTTTCTGAATCAACTGAGAAATAAGACAATGTAGTCAGCAGATAAAGAATCAAATTGCCATCCTTATCGATGAATACCATCCTTATTTCCGATGAAGGGTGGGCAGGGAATGTAGCTTACTCTAAGGTACAAAGTGGGTTTGCGAACTCCTCTGACTAGGGGAGAGCCCACTAGAAGGAAAGTTTGCATCTGCAGAGAAGTCACACCTGCCCAGGTCACTGTGTTCCACTTTTCCAGGTTGAGAAGGGAGGTGGGAGGGACCAAATTTGCCCCTAACTCCACCTCCCACCCCCAGGTCCTTTGATAGATTAGCTTCACTTAGTTCAGAAATGTAAACCAAATGCTTCCATCCAGAGTTAGGCTACTGTCTCTACCTCTTTAGGGAGGCAAAAGGGTTGAACAAGAATCCAACGGTATTTTGGGGAACACTCTGCATGATTCCAACTTCCATGGGGAATAAGTATTCCTTTCTCATCCATTGTCAAGAGCTGTTAAGAGAAGGACATCAGGGACGCCTGGGTGGCTCAGTTGGTTAAGCAGCTGCCTTCGGCTCAAGTCATGATCCCAGCGTCCTGGGATCGAGTCCCACATCGGGCTCCTTGCTTGGCGGGGAGCCTGCTTCTCCCTCTGCCTCTGCCTGCCATTCTGTCTGCCTGTGCTCGCTCTCTCTCCCTCTCTCTCTGACAAATAAATAAAATCTTAAAAAAAAAAAAAAAGAGAAGGACATCATATAACCTGGTCCTTATGAATGAAGATGAATTCTAATAAATGATATCCTATCTTCTAAGAGGGTTATAATATTGAACACAAAGCCACAGTTCCCAAAGCCTTTAACTTCTTTGCTGAACTAACTCCGTTTTTTCTTTTTCATCCACATAAATGAAATTCCCCAGTTGTTTCTTTTTCAAACCTTGCTTGAAGTAACAGATACCAACAATATGTCTAAATCAAAAGTGTAAACTTCAGGGTCACAGAATGTTAGTGCTGGAAAGGATCCTATAGGTCATCAGTCTAATCCCATTCCTTGTTTTATTAGAAAACATGAAACCCAGAGAGACTAAGTGTCTCGCCCAGGGTCAAATAGTCATCTGTGTCCCTCTCCTAATTACTTGGATTCTGTGACCAGGGGTATTTCCAACTACACCATGTTGATACATCAGAGAAACTCACTATTTATAGAACACTTGTGATGCTTTTATAAAAATAAACATACAGGGGCGCCTGGGTGGCTCAGTTGGTTAAGCAACTGACTCTTGATTTTGGCTCAGGCCACGATCTCAGGATCCTGGGATTGAGCCTTGAGTTAGGCTTTGTGCTCAGCAGGAAGTCTGCTTCAGGATTCTCTCTCCCTCTATCTCTCCCCCACATGTGTGCCCCCGCTGAAATAAATAAATCTTTAAAAAATAAGAAATAAACATACAGGTGTTTGCCAAATAAATCGCCCTTGTTAGTGGTAATTTTTATTTTGTGCTTAGTTTTTCTTGGAGTAGAATAACCCTTGAACTTGTTTTGCATTCAGTCAGTGGTTTGACTTTTCTGGTTCTAAATAAATGTCTCCTTTTTAATGTTCTCTTTTCCTAATTAACAAGGTACCAAGTGGAAAGAGATAAGTTATGCACTTTAATTACAATAACCCCAGGCTACTGAGATAATTCTTATCACCATCTCCGACCGTGCATTCCATGTTCACTTAGAAATGGCATTGGTAAAAACTTCATGTAAGCCATGAATTTGAACTCTGAGGTGGTGGGGCCATCCATGAACAAGAGCAGAGAATTTTATCCCATGTTTTTTCCAGTCATGTTGTGCTCCTTTCCTTCCTATTAAAAATGGGAAGTGACTATCAGCCCAGGTTATGATGAGGGATAGGGAATTTGAGATGCTGTAAAGGGTAGTAGAAAGCAGCATTGGGAGCCCAGAATTCTGGATCAGCTCTGTCACTAATCAGCTGTCTCTTTGGACAAGTCACAGGGACTTTCTGAGCCTCAGTTTACCCATCTGTAAAATGGACTTGTGCTAGCCGATCTCTAAGTTCTTACTAATAGAGGTAAAAATTTATTTGACTCTGAGTCCTTATAATTCTATACTCCTTTCCCCACTCTTATCTCATACCCTTCATTTCCCCAAAACAAAGAGTAACCTCTAGCTTCAAGGATATATGCAATATCATGTCAAAACAGAGCAGTTTTTATAAATACCAAAGGACCTTATCCAGTGAATAATACATGCTTTATTCTACTCGTTAGAAAGAAGAGAGAATCTAGCATCATTTCCGTTTTCATCATGGTACCATTTCATAGCTATGGCAACACATCCATGGTCCTTTTCTCTAAGGAGTTTCCTTCAAGACAGACATCCTAGGTGGGCTAAGGGGCAGGAGGAGACCTCAGCTACCTACACCCAACCTCAGTGTCTTCATTTTCTTCTGGCTGAAATATCTTAGATATTTGGCACGAGAAAGTGCATGGTAAGGTGTTACAGATATTGAACTAGGGGTCATATGATCCAGTTTTGATCCTAGATCATCCAATGAGATGCATGACCTTGATCTCAAGTCACTTGTCTTCTGTGACCTCAGTTTACACATTTATGAAATGGGAAATTTGGACTGGATAGAGTCTAAGGTCTCCTTCAGCTTTAAAGTATGTGAAGTGTTACTTAAATGGACTTAAATAGATAATGGAAAGGTCTTTCAAGAAGCCTAAAATTATGGGTCCTGCCTTCAAGGGGTTCACAACTCAGTTGGGAAAAACAAGGGGAGCATTCCAGGGCCAGGAGTTCAGAGGTGGGAATAAAATTTTTAACATCTGTTGATATTTTCAAGCTATGGAAGTTTATTCTAAGCTCAGAGTTAGGGGCACATATCCCTCTGTGTGTGTGTGTGTGTGTGTGTGTGTGTGTGGTGTGGTGTGTGTAATCACCTTCTTTTCTCTAGAAGTGTCTGATGTTCTCTTTTTAAAATATCGCTTGATTTTGGCCTTTTGATGATAAACATTCCGCTGTGTCTCCATAGGGTGCATGCAGTTGGAAGTCTAGGTAAGCTATGTGTAGGCTATAGGAAAGAAAGAAAAGGTGGCAGTGTGGAAAAAAAGTAATAACCAATCTTGGGATAAGAAAACACAGGATGTATTAAGGAGACAACTGCTCTGCCAGTTTGGCCATCAGGACTTTGGAAGAGGGAAAAAAATGCTGACAACACAATTTGGAGTCAGACTATAAGTAGTATGATGTAGTCAAAAGAGAAAGCAAAGATTCTAATTCTAGCTTTGCTATTTTACCATCTGCGTGCCTTTGAGGAAGTTATTTAATCTTTCTGAGCTTCTATTTCACATGGTAAAATGGAGATGATAATACCAACGATACAGAACTTTTTTTTCAAAGATTTTATTTATTTATTCAACACAGAGATTACAAGTAGGCAGAAAGAGAGAGGGAAGCAGGCTGCCCGCTGAGCAGAGAGACCGATGCGGGACTCGATCCAAGGACCCCGAGATCATGGCTGAAGCCAAAAGCAGAGGCTTAACCTGTAAGGTTTTATAGGTGAGATAAACACGACACCAGGCGAGGTAGGCGCAAGGCAAGATTTATTAAAGGCAATCTCTGGCTAAGTTTCAGGGCTCAGGAGAAGGGGAGCCAGGAAAGTTGTGCCCGGAGGAGGTGGGCACCCTCGGGTGAGGTTCCTCCACTCAGGAAAGGGGAGTGGGGGAAGTCGCACTGGGAGGGAGTTGGCGGGGGTCTTTTATCTGTTTCCTGCATAGGTATCGGGTTACCTATGGAGACGTGACCTGGGCATACATCCTTTTGGCGGGAGAGTCAAGGGTGAAGGAAAGGGGAGGGGAGGAGACTGGAAGAGGGTGGGGACAGGCGGTCATTTCTGGTCATTTCTATTGTTCCTCCTGCACTCCCGGAGCTCGCCGACCCAACATAACCCACTGAGCCACCCAGGCGCCACAATACCGAAATTTTTGAGGATTAATAGAAATGATGTATGAAAAGTTCCTGGCACAGTAAAACTGGTCATAAGTGTTAATTTTCCAAATCCCAGGCTCTTTCCACCTCCACAGTGGCTTCTTCTTGGACAGGCATCTGGGAAAGGAGCAACCAGACAGACCTGGCTCTGAGTGAGGCTTGGCCAGTTACAAGGTCTTTGATCTTAGTCAAGCCATTTAACCTTTCTGAGCTTCAATTTACTCATCTACAAAGTGAAATTAACCGTTAGTACTTTGCAGGATTATTGTAAAGTTTAGAAATGGGTTACATTATGCACGCAACCATACCCATTAATCATGGAGAGACGGTAGGTTTCAATAAATGATGGTGATGAGGGAAAGAAGGAGGAAAAGGAGGGGTTACCATTGAGATCCTTGAACTTGCAACCAAGAGCCTAGGATTTATCTTGTAGTTTGTGGTGGCCTTTGAAAGTTTTTGTTTTTCAGATAGGGTATCATAAGATGACATGAAGAGAATCTTGACTTTGATGAACATGGTACAAGAATGGCGAGACTGGGGCGCCTGGGTGGCTCAGTGGGTTAAAGCCTCTGCTTTCAGCTCAGGTCATGATCGCAGGGTCCTGGGATCGAGCCCCACATCGGGCTCTCTGCTCAGCAAGGAGCCTGCTTCCCCCTCTCTCTCTGCCTGCCTCTCTGCCTACTTGTGATCTCTCTCTATCCAAAAAAAAAAAAAAAAAAAAAAAAAAAAGAATGGCGAGACTGTGCACAGGGCAGGGAGAACTCCTTGGGGGTAGAGAGAGACCAGTTCCCTGGAGACAAAACCCAGCTGTCTTCATGTATGTGCTATATAGTTCTTTTATTGCCAAATGGATTCTTTCCTCCTTAATCTGACCATTGTGAATCTATGAGAGAGACAGACGTGGAAACGGAGAGTGAGAAAAGGACCCACAGAAAGAGAGAGAGTTGAGAGAGGTAGAAAGATGCATAGCTACAGAGAGACAGGAGAGAGGAAAGCTGTGTTCACAGGCTTCCTGGCTTTTTATGTGAAGACATCTGGCACATGGCTGTGCCGGCTGGACGCAGGTGGCTTAGGAGAATTGCATCCAGGTATAAACCTGGAATCAACAGGCTTGAATTTTCAGCTGCCATGTGGGCTATTTTAAATAAAACTACCGGGAATTAAAGTGAAGGTGGTGAGAACACCACTTCCCCTCTGTTATCCCACCTTCACCAAAATGTGCTTGAACACCTGAGAAGGGCTCCTTCCCTGCTGTCTCTATGTTACCTGCCCACTGCCGTCTGGCTCTTCCTGGTCCAGAGATTTCTGGTCGACCCTGTGCCCACAGAGAAGGCTTCCCACACCCTCTTTCCGCATGTCCTTCAACTCTGTTTTCATCTGGTTGCTTTTTTTTTTTTTCTTCCCTAAAGGAGGGTGAGTTTGCTTTTATAAGAAAGGTGTTCGGCTCAGCTTATTCTGAAAGCAGAATGTCTTTAAGTTCAGTTTCTCTTTTCCATGTCTCCCTCCTATCCTTTCCTCTCCTTTTTCTAGCCAGTCATCCAAACACTGAAGGTCTGATGGGCATTGACAACCTAAAAGTTAGTTTCTGTTGCCAGAGTTGTTTCTGCTCAAAGGGCTAGTGCCCAGTGTGTAGGCAGTTGGTACCTAGGACCCAACCAACTGGGAGGAAATGGGGGTGCTATGGAGCAGCACTGGGAAGACTCTCATACCCTAGGGGGTGCCACCGGTGTGCACCTAAGGCAGGACTGCTATGACCATCCCCCAAAGGATAATGTCATCTATTGTCTCCTAAGAGTTTTTCTCAGCCCACCTTCCAGTTCTCAAAGATCCCATTGTCCTGCTAAGATGGATGGAAATGGTGGCACCCAAGATACCCATGTAGGGCCCGCTTTTGCTGGGTGTAGGGGCGTTTTCTCTAGTGCAACGTCTCTTTCTTGTTTTAAAGAAATTGTAATGAGGGGCGCCTGGGTGGCTCAGTGGGTTAAGACGCTGCCTTCGGCTCGGGTCATGATCCCAGGTCCTGGGTTCGAGCCCCACATCGGGCTTTCTGCTCAGCAGGGAGCCTGCTTCCTCCTCTCTCTCTGCCTGCCTCTCTGCTTACTTGTGATTTCTCTCTGTCAAATAAATAAAATCTTTAAAAAAGAAAAAAAGAAATTGTAATGAAATATTTCATACACCAAGGGTTCATGTAAAGGTAATATGAACACTCATAGGTACCCAGCACCTGTGTTAAGAAAAAGACTGTTAACAGAGCACTCAGAGGCTTCTCTGTCCTGCAGCTCATTCACTACCCTCTTCTAACTTCCCCCAGGTATTTATGGTCTTACTTTGCTTATGAGTTTAAAACATATAAAAATATGGAGAACAATATATATGTTTAAAATGATACATATTTACATAGAAATACATATATTTAGTTCTATATAATTCTATATATGTACATATATCTATATCTCTGTATATTCCTAAATAATATATCAAATTTGCTTGCTGTTGAATTTTATATAAATGACATCAAACTGGGTATGTTCTTTTGCTAATTGCATTTTTTGCGTGAAATAATGAGAGCCATGTCGATGCATTTACATACTCATTCCTTCATTTCTTCTGCAATATAGTGTTCCACTCCATAGATACAGTATAATTCACTTATCTATTCTCTGTTGACAGATACTTAGGGTGTTACTAGTTGTTATAAATAGAAAATTTGAAATGTTTTTTACAATGATAAATTCTGATGCCGTGAATGTGTTTTGGAACATGTCCTGGTACACATGTGGGAGAATTTCTCCAGATTTTGTAAGTTGGGGTGAAATTGCTGCATCAAAAGGTGTGAACATGGGGGGGAGGAGTCAAGATGGCGGAGAAGTAGCAGGCTGAGACTACTTCGGGTAGCGGGAGATCAGCTAAATAGCTTATCTAAAGATTGCAAACACCTACAAATCCAACGGGAGATTGAAGAGAAGAAGAACAGCAATTCTAGAAACAGAAAATCAACCACTATCTGAAAGGTAGGACTGGCGGAGAAGTGAATCCAAAGCCACGGGAAGATAGACCGCGTGGGGAGGGGCCAGCTCCCGGCGAGCGGTGGAGCAACGGAGCACAAAATCGGGACTTTTAAAAGTCTGTTCCGCTGAGGACATCGCTCCAGAGGCTTAACTGGGGTGAAGCCCAGGCAGGGTCAGTGCGGCCTCAGGTCCCGCAGGGTCGCAGAAGGATTGGGGGTGTCTGAGTGTCGCAGAGCTTACCGGTATTAGAACGGGGAAGCCGGCTACAGAGACAGAGCCGAGGAGTGACTCTCAGCTCGGGGTTGCCTTGAACCGGTCGCAGGCTCGGTCAGCTCGGAGCGCGGCCGGAGGCCAGGGTGACGGGAGTCATTGGGCGCTGTTCTCTCGGGGCGCACTGAGGAGTGGGGCCCCGGGCTCTCGGCTCCTCCGGGCCGGAACCGGGAGGCCGCCATCTTCATTCCCGTCCTCTGGAACTCTACTGAAAGCGCTCAGGGAACAAAAGCTCCCGAAAGCAAACCCGAGCGGATTACTCAGCCCGGCCCCTGGTAAGGGCGGAACAACTCTGCCTGGGGCAAAGACGCTTGAGAATCACTACAACAGGCCCCTCCCCCAGAAGATCAACGGGAAACCCAGCCAGGACCAAGTTCACCTAACAAGGAGTGCAGTTTCAATACCAAGGAGAGCGGTGGAATTCCATAGGAGAAGAAAGCAAAGCACGGAACTCATGGCTTTCTCCCCATGATTTTTTAGCCTTGCAGTTAATTTAATTTTTTTTCTTTTTCAATTTTCTTTTTCTTTTTCTCTTCTTCTGCTAAATTTTTTTAACTTTTACCGTTTTCTTTTTTAACGTTTTTTAAATAGTTTATCTAATATATATATATTTTTTTCCTCTTTTTATATTTTTTCTTTAATAGTTTCTTTTTTTTTTCTTTCTTTCTGAACCCCTTTTTATCCCCTTTCTCCCCCCTAACAATTCAGGATCTCTTCTGATTTGGCTAAAGCATATTTTCCTGGGGTTGTTGCCACCCTTTTATATTTTACTTGCTCCTTCATAAACTCTTATCTGGACAAAATGACAAGGCGGAAAAATTCACAACAAAAAAAAGAACAAGAGGCAGTACCAAAGGTTAGGGACCTAATCAATACAGACATTGGTAATATGTCAGATATAGAGTTCAGAATGACGATTCTCAAGGTTCTAGCCGGGCTTGAAAAAGGCATGGAAGATATTAAAGCAACCCTCTCGGGAGATATAATAGCCCTTTCTGGAGAAATAAAAGAACTAAAATCTAACCAAGTTGAAATCAAAAAAGCTATTAATGAGGTCCAATCAAAAATGGAGGCTCTCACTGCTAGGATAAATGAGGCAGAAGAAAGAATTAGCGATATAGAAGACCAAATGACAGAGAAAAAAGAAGCCGAGCAAAAGAGGGACAAACAGCTACAGGACCACGAGGGGAGAATTCGAGAGATAAGTGACACCATAAGACGAAACAACATTAGAATAATTGGGATTCCAGAAGAAGAGGAAACAGAGAGGGGAGCAGAAGGTATATTGGAGAGAATTATTGGAGAGAATTTCCCCAATACGGCAAAGGGAACAAGTATCAAAATTCAGGAGGTTCAGAGAACCCCCCTCAAAATCAATAAGAATAGGTCCACACCCCGTCACCTAATAGTAAAATTTACAAGTCTTAGTGACAAAGAAAAGATCCTGAAAGCAGCCCGGGAAAAGAAGTCTGTAACGTACAATGGTAAAAATATTCGATTGGCAGGAGACTTATCCACAGAGACCTGGCAGGCCAGAAAGAGCTGGCATGATATATTCAGAGTACTAAATGAGAAAAACATGCAGCCAAATACTATATCCAGCTAGGCTATCATTGAAAATAGAAGGAGAGATTAAAAGCTTCCAGGACAAGCAAAAACTGAAAGAATTTGCAAATACCAAACCAGCTCTACAGGAAATATTGAAAGGGGTCCTCTAAGCAAAGAGAGACCCTAAAAGTAGTAGATCAGAAAGAAACAGAGACAATATACAATAACAGTCACCTTACAGGCAATACAATGGCACTAAATTCATATCTCTCAATACTTACCCTGAATGTTAATGGGCTAAATGCCCCAATCAAAAGGCACAGGGTATCAGAATGGATAAAAAAACAAAACCCATCTATATGTTGCCTACAAGAAACTCATCTTAAACCCGAAGACACCTCCAGGTTTAAAGTGAGGGGGTGGAAAAGAATTTACCATGCTAATGAACATCAGAAGAAAGCAGGAGTGGCAATCCGTATATCAGATCAATTAGATTTTAAGCCAAAGACTATAATAAGAGATGAGGAAGGACACTATATCATACTCAAAGGAACTGTCCAACAAGAAGATCTAACAATTTTAAATATCTATGCCCCTAACGTGGGAGCAGCCAACTATATAAACCAATTAATAACAAAATCAAAGAAACACATCGACAAGAATACAATAATAGTAGGGGATTTTAACACTCCCCTCACTGAAATGGACAGATCATCCAAGCAAAAGATCAACAAGGAAATCAAGGCCTTAAATGACACACTGGACCAGATGGACATCACAGATATATTCAGAACATTTCATCCCAAAGCAACAGAATACACATTCTTCTCTAGTGCACATGGAACATTCTTCAGAATAGATCCCATTCTTGGTCCTAAATCAAGTCTCAACCAGTATCAAAAGATTGGGATCATTCCCTGCATATTTTCAGACCACAATGCTCTAACGCTAGAACTCAATAACAAGAGGAAATTTGGAAAGAACCCAAATACATGGAGACAAAACAGCATCCTTCTAAAGAATGAATGGGTCAACCAGGAAATTAAAGAAGAATTGAAAAAATTTATGGAAACAAATGATAATGAAAACACAACGGTTCAGAATCTGTGGGACACAACAAAGGCAGTCCTGAGAGGAAAATATATAGCGGTACAAGCCTTTCTCAAGAAACAAGAAAGGTCTCAGGTACACAACCTAACCCTACACCTAAAGGAGCTGGAGAAAGAACAAGAAAGAAACCCTAAACCCAGCAGGAGAAGAGAAATCATAAAGATTAGAGCAGAAATCAATGAAATAGAAACCAAAAAACAATAGAACAAATCAACGAAAGTAGGAGCTGGTTCTTTGAAAGAATTAATAAGATTGATAAACCCCTGGCCAGACTTATCAAAAAGAAAAGAGAAAGGACCCAAATAAATAAAATCATGAATGAAAGAGGAGAGATCACAACGAACACCAAAGAAATACAGACAATTATAAGAACATACTATGAGCAACTCTACGCCAACAAATTTGACAATCTGGAAGAAATGGATGCATTCCTAGAGACATATAAACTACCACAACTGAACCAGGAAGAAATAGAAATCCTGAACAGACCCATAACCAGTAAGGAGATTGAAACAGTCATCAGAAATCTCCAAACAAACAAAAGCCCAGGGCCAGCCGGCTTCCTGGGGGAATTCTACCAAACATTTAAAGAAGAACTAATTCCTATTCTCCTGAAACTGTTCCAAAAAATAGAAATAGAAGGAAAACTTCCAAACTCATTTTATGAGGCCAGCATCACCTTGATCCCAAAACCGGACAAGGATCCCAACAAAAAAGAGAACTACAGACCAATATCCTTGATGAACACAGATGCCAAAATTCTCGCCAAAATACTAGCCAATAGGATTCAACAGTACATTAAAAGGATTATCCACCACGACCAAGTGGGATTTATTCCAGGGCTGCAAGGTTGGTTCAACATCCGCAAATCAATCAATGTGATACAACACATTAATAAAAGAAAGAACAAGAACCATATGATACTCTCCATAGATGCTGAAAAAGCATTTGACAAAGTACAGCATCCCTTCCTGATCAAAACTCTTCAAAGTGTAGGGATAGACGGCACATACCTCAATATTATCAAAGCCATCTATGAAAAACCCACTGCAAATATCATTCTCAATGGAGAAAAACTGAAAGCTTTTCCGCTAAGGTCAGGAACACGGCAGGGATGTCCGTTATCACCACTGCTATTCAACATAGTACTAGAAGTCCTAGCCTCAGCAATCAGACAACAAAAGGAAATTAAAGGCATCCAAATCGGCAAAGAAGAAGTCAAACTATCACTCTTTGCAGATGATATGATACTTTATGTGGAAAACCCAAAAGACTGCACTCCAAAACTGCTAGAACTTGTACAGGAATTCAGTAAAGTGTCAGGATATAAAATCAATGCACAGAAATCAGTTGCATTTCTCTACACCAACAACAAGACAGAAGAAAGAGAAATTAAGGAGTCCATCCCATTTACAATTGCACCCAAAACTATAAGATACCTAGGAATAAACCTAACCAAAGAGACTAAGAATCTATACTCAGAAAACTATAAAGTACTCATGAAAGAAGTTGAGGAAGACACAAAGAAATGGAAAAATGTTCCATGCTCCTGGATTGGAAGAATAAATATTGTGAAAATGTCTATGCTACCTAAAGCAATCTACACATTTAATGCAATTCCTATCAAAGTACCATCCATTTTTTTCAAAGACATGGAACAAATAATCCTAAAATTTATATGGAACCAGAAAAGACCTCGAATAGCCAAAGAATATTGAAAAAGCCAAAGTTGGTGGCATCACAATTCCGGACTTCAAGCTCTATTACAAAGCTGTCATCATCAAGACAGCATGGTACTGGCACAAAAACAGACACATAGATCAATGGAACAGAATAGAGAGCCCAGAAATGGACCCTCAACTCTATGGTCAACTCATCTTCAATAAAGCAGGAAAGAATGTCCAATGGAAAAAAGACAGCCTCTTCAATAAATGGTGTTGGGAAAATTGGACAGCCACATGCAGAAAAATGAAATTGGATCATTTCCTTACACCACACACGAAAATAGACTCAAAATGGATGAAGGATCTCAATGTGAGAAAGGAATCCATCAAAATCCTCGAGGAGAACACAGGCAGCAACCTCTTCGACCTCAGCCGCAGCAACATCTTCCTAGGAACATCACCAAAGGCAAGGGAAGCAAGGGCAAAAATGAACTTTTGGGATTTTATCAAGATCAAAAGCTTTTGCACAGCAAAGGAAACAGTGAACAAAACCAAAAGACAACTGACAGAATGGGAGAAGATATTTGCAAATGACATATCAGATAAAGGGCTAGTGTCCAAAATCTATAAAGAACTTAGCAAACTCAACACCCAAAGAACAAATAATCCAATCAAGAAATGGGCAGAGGACATGAACAGACATTTCTGCAAAGAAGACATCCAGATGGCCAACAGACACATGAAAAAGTGCTCCACATCCCTCGGCATCAGGGAAATACAAATCAAAACCACCATGAGATATCACCTCACACCAGTCAGAATGGCTAAAATTAACAAGTCAGGAAATGACAGATGCTGGCGAGGATGCGGAGAAAGGGGAACCCTCCTACACTGTTGGTGGGAATGCAAGCTGGTGCAACCACTCTGGAAAACAGCATGGAGGTTCCTCAAAATGTTGAAAATAGAACTACCCTATGACCCTGCAATTGCACTGCTGGGTATTTACCCTAAAGATACAAACGTAGTGATCCGAAGGGGCACGTGCACCCGAATGTTTATAGCAGCAATGTCTACAATAGCCAAACTATGGAAAGAACCTAGATGTCCATCTACAGATGAATGGATAAAGAAGATGTGGTATATATACACAATGGAATACTATGCACCCATCAAAAGAAATGAAATCTTGCCATTTGCAACGACGTGGATGGAACTAGAGGGTATCATGCTTAGTGAAATAAGTCAATCGGAGAAAGACAACTATCATATGATCTCCCTGATATGAGGGAGAGGAGATGCAACATTGGGGGGGTTGAGGGGGTAGGAGAAGAGTAAATGAAACAAGATGGGATTGGGAGGGAGACAAACCATAAGTGACTCTTAATCTCACAAAACAAACTGAGGGTTGATGGGGAGAGGGGGTTGGGAGAGGGGGGTGGGGTTATGGATATTGGGGAGGGTATGTGCTATGGTGAGTGCTGTGAAGTGTGTAAACCTGGCGATTCGCAGACCTGTACCCCTGGGGATAAAAATATATGTTTATAAAAAAAAAAGAAAAAAAAAAGAAAGGATGAATACCCAAGTTTTGTAGCAACATGGACGGGACTGGAAGAGATTATGCTGAGTGAAATAAGTCAAGCAGAGAGAGTCAATTATCATATGGTTTCACTTATTTGTGCAGCATAACAAATAGCATGGAGGACAAGGGGAGATGGAGAGGAGAAGGGAGTTGAGGGAAATTGGAAGGGGAGGTGAACCATGAGAGACTATGGACTCTGAAAAAACGATCTGAGAATTTTGAAGGGGTGGGGGGTGGGAGGTTGGGGGCACCAGGTGGTGGGTATTGTAGAGGGCACGGATTGCATGGAGCACTGGGTGTGGTGCAAAAATAATGAATACTGTTATGCTGAAAAAATAAAAAAATTAAAAAAAAAAAGGTGTGAACATTATCTCCTTATTTCCAAGAATTTTTACAAAGTGGTTGTATACATCAAACATCAGGGTATGAAGAGTCCTCATGGAGCCCATCCTTTGTAATAGTCTTTTATGGCCCAACATTTACTTTTCTTGCCAATCTTGTCGGTATAAAATGGCAGATCTTTCTGGTATTTAATTGGCATTTCCTTAGTCCTTCTGAGATGAAACTTTTTTTTTTTTTATTTTTTGGTCATTGAGGCTTCCTCTCTTGTGTTGAATTCTTTGTGTGTTTCCAACACATCCCGATCCATTTGATGGAGCTCTCTGTATATGGCTCAGGCTAGAAAAGGGAGGGAAGACGTATGCTGACAGCCTGTGCTCTTTTCTCCCCGAAGGCCCCGAAGAAGCAGGAAGTGGCCGCTATGGATCCCGTTATACGATCGACATGGGAGTCGATGAAGATGATGATGGATTTGAAAACTACCTAGATTTGGATGTCTCCTTTGAGGAGGTAACCAAATCTCCGCTCGTAAAACCTGGGTGTTCTTGTTCTCATGCTCAACAAGGCAATTTAACCAATGGACCGTGAACATTTTACTTCAGACTTACTTAAATTGGCCCATTTGCTCTTAACACTTATTTATTTTCTCTATTAGGCTCAAGGTGCTCATAAATTCATAGTAACTAGGGACCGACCATGTGAATGTCCTATGGCCAGCCCCTGCCTGCTGACTTCACAATCTGGCAGAACCATATTTAGATTTCCCACCAAGTAGACATGTATAAAGTCAGGTATTAGAAGGAAATGAACAATTCCTTGACAAAGTAATAAATCTTTGTGATATTATAATAATAAAAATCATGTACTATCAGCTTTATCACTGATTTTCTAAATAGCATAGGGAAAGGTACTTAAAATCCTTGAGCCTCAAGTGCTTAACCATAAATGGGTTCTACATTCTAGGGTTTTGAGAAATAACAAAACTGACCATATTTTCAATTATTAGACATCAGCCATAAATAAGGCTATCTAAACACTGTGCTCTGTGTCAAACCTAAACCCTTTCTCTTCTCTGGCTTTAGGTGAAACCACTTCCTGCTCTCAAAAGAGGAAATAGGAAATATTTGGTGGAATCCAAGAAGGAACACAGGTCAAACCCAAAGACTGCTCCGAGGCTTGTCCCCCCTACTCTAGCATCTCTCCCAATGACTATGGTGGCTCCCCAGCCCACTCCAGCAGAGAGGAAAGGGAAGAAGGGCATGGCTATAATGCCAAGGCTCTTTGACATGTCTTGTGATGAAATGATCTGCTCTGCTGACAGCTTTTGTATCAATGACTACACCTGGGGGGGCTCACGGTGCCATTGCAACCTGGGCAAAGGTGGTGTGAGCTGCTCAGAAGGTAAGCCCTTGGTGGGAAGAAGAATGTGGTGGGGAGGTTGGCTCCAGTGGGACCCAGAAGGCAGTTTTGTGTGCCACACATGGTTCCTTCTAGCCCTTTTTTTTCCTGAGATAAGCACCTTGATTATGTCTTCATAATTAAGTTAGCTGTCCAGGAAAAACGTAAGGCCACTTCCATTGCTTCTAGTTGAAAAGCGCCCTGTTTCTATATGTGTTTCTACGTGTAGTATTTTTGGAGCAATTAATAAATAATCCTAACGACACCTTGGGGAGGCAGACTTTACTTGGATCACATCTCTACTGAAAAAGTGCTGCTGAAACATGGGCATGAAGTTAAGAAAGATGATAATTGAGCCAACTTATATCACACAAATATCCAGCTAGAAGGCAGGTGTCAGTGGTCTTGAAATTATTGATTTCTTTTTTAGGGTAGCAAGTTAATAATCTCTAGTTTTTCCCTAAGAATTTCAGAAGCTCAAAGTTCCCAAGAATCAGAATCATAGGTGTCAAAAGTAGAGAAGATAATAAGCTAGGTGTAACAGATTTGGGGGGTTTTCACTTAATGACCTCTAGGCAATGGCTTATATTGATTTTTGCCCTTGAACAAATAAGGAAATCATATAGTATGCTTTTATGTTGTCTTTTTCTCTTTTTAGATATTGTTATACAGTATCCTCAGTTCTTTGGCCACTCCTATGTAACTTTTGAGCCTCTGAAGAACTCCTATCAGGCGTTTCAAATTACTCTTGAATTTAGGGTAAGAAGGATTAGTTGTTTGATGAATGCCTATTGGACGGACATCTTAGCTGGGCATTGGGCCCTATCAAGTGGGGTGAGCTGGCAGTGCGAGAAGTGTGGAGGTATATAGCAAAAGTAAATACGACACAGAGTCTGTCCTTAAACACATTCACCGGGTAGCAAGAACGATGGGCACATTCATACGTTCAAGGGTGCAGTGAGCGGAGGGTGGGTTCTGTGTGTTACTTAACTACAGAAGTGGCTGGCTGGCCAGTGAGAGCGTGTAGATCCCAGCCCTGTGGCTCATCATGGTGACTCTTCACAGACTGGGATCTCAGAGTCATAACGAATTCCCCATTCCAAAATCCCTTGTAAAGGGAGCTCACATGTCTGCCGTCCTTGCTATGACTGTAATTGAATGCATAGAAACACTGCTCTATACACAGTCATTGCACGTAGTGAGAGCCCAATGGATGCTCTCTGACCTGAATCAACAACAAATCAGATCTCAGTGCAGGACTTCAGCTTAGAGTTACTCTTTTGGGCATCTCAGCACAGCAAGGGTTGGTGATCTGGAAACAAGTCCCCTTTGAGGTCACGGTCACAGTGTTGAGTGTCCAAAAGATGATCTGTCCCGGTCTAGGGCAGCCAACAAGGGTAAAAACAACCTAGTCTAGCAGCAGGGCAGATTTTATCAGCCTGTTCCCCTAACAGAAGGAAAGAAGCAAATGCGCACCCTTCTCCAGAGGGAGGGAAGTAAAAAGGAGTTCTTTAAAAAAAAAAAAAAAAAAAAAAAAGAATGTTCTTTGGTGGAAATAGAATTTGATGGACATACAAACAGCCTCTCTGCCCATAGTCTCTGTGCACATGGTTTTCCTGAGGCTCTGCTGGGGGACCCACCAAGCAAGGGGAGAGGAGGGCAGAGCCAGCTTTCCCCAAACTCGCTGCCATTCCTCACACCCTGTTTATATCGCTGCCGTTTGTTCACTGGAAAGGAGCAGAGACTTGGGACCTGGGAGTTCACTGGAGTCCGTGTGCTCACCCCTTTGTAAATAGGGCCACAGAGAGAACACTCAGGTTCTACAGTCATGAGTGTTTCCAGGTGGTGCTCATTGTTCGTGTGGCTTTTGTTTGTACACTAGGCAGAGGCGGAGGATGGCTTACTGCTCTACTGCGGGGAGAATGAACACGGGAGAGGCGATTTCATGTCTCTGGCCATCATCCGACGCTCACTCCAATTCAGGTAACTCCCACCAAAACCCCCCCACATTTGTTAATACCATCCTACATTATGTTTACATTTTTATAGTGTGAGTAAAATATAAATGGAATGGGTCCCTGCGGATAAAGGAACGATGTATATAAGGCGAGCCTGGAGAAATTTACTGAATAGTGGCATAGCAGGAACACAGGTCCACCTCGAAGCTTGAGTTCAGTCCGTTCATTCAACAGGATATTCTTCTGGAGCCCCTGCAGTATACCAGGCACGGTTGTAGGTCTGGTGACTGCAACAGTGAGCCCAAGCAATCCAGTCCCTTCGCTTCCCGAGCTCAAGTAGATGTGACGGAAAGGAGGCCAGGATCTTCTCGTCTCCTGTGGCAAATACGACTGATGGCCACAGAGAGCAGATAGGAGCCTACAGCCTCCTGAGGGTTCCCAGAGGCTCAAAGCCCATCCTTGGCTCAGCATCCCCCCAACCCCCGCCCCGGGGCTGCAGACTGGCACTCCTCCTCAGCCCTGGTCATTTCAGGGTGAGGGGTTTTCTGGGGCCAAGTTTTGTGGAGGTGCGAGGGTTTGAACCACCCTCATGGGGGTGTACACAGCAGCTATCTGAGAATGACCAAGGAGGATCAGCCTTGTCCTTGTCCCTAGTGCACTGGTTAAGGTCCTGATGGCACCATTCCTCTGCTGCCTGACCTTCAGCAAGTGACTTAACCTCTCTGAGCCCGCATTTCCTCCTAGGACTCTTGTGAGGACGAAATGAATGAATACACAAAAGTGCTCAGAGCAGTGCCTGGCTCATAGCAAGCACTCCAGAAGCATCTGCCGTTATTGTCTTTCAATTATTTCAGCCCCCAAATTACTTTAGGTTAAGCTGGAGAAGACGGTGGAACATCCCACTTGGGGAAGACAGCAGTCCGCCATTGCTTTGACTTGTGGGGGTCCGAGGCTGGGCCACGGTCCAGACAGCGGTTCTCACACTCACACACACACTAACGCTCGGAGGATGTGTAGCACTGGCAGGAGTTTATGGCAGCCGCCCTCCAACTCTGCATCTCCTGATTCCGCTGCCCCCTCTAGATAAGCCTACTCGGCCATGAGTCTCCACCCCATTCCTCTGCACCGAGGATCATCAAGGAGACGCAGGGAATCCATAAGAAGTAGCTGCGGTTAGTGCAAGTCCTGAGAAGGATGATGCTGGTCACGTGTCCTTCCCCACTGGCCATCTCGGGACCCACGGGGAAGTGGCATGGTGGCCGTCTGGAAATTGACGGGAAAGGGTCAGAATTCTAGACGTCAGGCACAGTGACTAGAGGGTGCCCTGCGCCATAGGGAAGTTGGAGAAAGAAAACAAAAACAAGAATAAAGCAATTGTCTGAGAATGTTCCCCCTCCGCCCACACCCCCCCCCCAGCAAAGCTGGGGCCTCCTATGGAAACGGCGCTGCCTTTGGGCACAGCTGAACACAGATGGCAGCGCTGGCCGGCTTGCCAAGATGAGTGTGAAGACATGATGAGTGTGTGTTTTTTACATTTTATTAATATCACCGAGCCCATCATCTGGGAGTTGGGGAAAGTCCCCAGAGAAATACCTGGAAGCAGAATGACTCAAGTTCTAGTTCGCCGTACCTTGGATCCACTTGAAGCATCTGGCAGTCACTGGAGGCGGGAGGGAGGTCTTAGTTGCCCATCCTTTTCAAAGCTGCAGAGAAAATCAGGCTGGAGAAGGCCCCACATTTGAAGGGTCTGTGGACAGATTAAAGATGGCTGGACTGAGACTGGCCCAGAGAGCAGGCAAAGTGTAGCTCTTCCGTGTGGAGATTGAAGCAGTTCTTGATACTCATAAACCTATGCGAACAGGTTGACTCTCAAAGAAGCCATCACCCCGCAAATGCTGTTGGGGGAGGTGGTCAGAACACCTAATGAGCTGGTTGAGCAGAGGGCCTTTTCCTCCTTTTCCTTCCCACAGGTTTAACTGTGGAACCGGGGTTGCTGTCATTATAAGTGAAAGCAAAATCAAACTAGGGGCCTGGCACACGGTCACGCTCTACAGAGATGGGCTGAAAGGGCTACTGCAGGTGAACAACGGCACCCCGGTGTCTGGCCAGTCCCAGGTGAGTGTGAGCGCCCTCCATTAGATCCCTGCTTCCTCCCGCCCCCACCTTCCACCCCCCTCCCTGCTGAGAGCTGAGGCAGACATGGCAGGACGCAGGCTCAGGGCACTCATCCATCCCACATCTATTGAGGAGAAGAGTTGAATTTGCAAGCATCATCACTGTGGGGGTGCAGGAACACACAGTTGGCCTTGTGCTCAGGGCCGTGTCCTCTTTCCACAAGGACATCAAAGCAAGGGGAGAAGAAGGCCCATATCAGAAGAATAGAAGCCATTATTAGTGCCAAACACAAAGCTTGCTTTTAAGGCAAGGGTGTTGCCATGTGGCTTTAGAAAACAGTCCTGAAAAGTTCCCTTGGTTGAATCTGCAGGAATGATCCTTTCATCTACCACGTGGGGGCGGGGGGATGATTACAGGAAGTGGTCAAACAATTTAACTGTTGGGCTATGCTGTAAATCACCTAGGTATTCACATGTTGGTCATGCTCTGGGCAATTTTAGAGCCCTGTTTAGAATAAACGGTTTGGATTAGCAAGCGGCCAAGGGACCGAGGCTGTAATTATAATCAGGCAGGTGTCTGTATTCTCTGAGGAAAAATGTAGCAAGAAAGCCTTTGTGTATATGTGTGTGGTTTCCTCCCTGCCTGGACTTTTCCCTATTTTTTACTGGCAAGACATGTTATATAAAGGGCCATGCCTTGCTGATTCCCATTAATTTGGACCCCCGTGGTTCCAAAGGAAGAAGAATCCAATTGAGTGACTATGAATCCAGTAAGGTCGCTTAGGCATATATGCATGTTATTTCTAAGGGAAAAAAGACAAGATAAATGAACTACAGAATCATATACATGCCAGGACAACAGCCCTAATATGATTACAATTAAGTCTGATAGGAATAAAGAAGCTTTGAACTTGGGTCCCAAATACTAACTGTGAAAATAGGATGGAGAAGCTGTAATAGAAGCAATACATGTGAAAATATGTCTTACAGTTTAAAGCAAGGAAATTCAATAAAGGTTAATAAACAGAACCATGTACTAACAACAAGCTCAAGAAATGATAAGTCACATTAATAGAGACATAACATCCAGAAAAATGGAGGTGATAGTCCTTTTATATTCTAGGAGCTATGTATATAGCCTCCAGTGCTCTAGTGGTAACTCAGATCCTCTAAGAGGCTTGCATTCAGATCTGTGATTGCACTCTAGGAGGACCACAGTCGAATTGGAGCATGTTTAACAACAGTCATTGAAACAGGAAACTGACCTAAAATCCTTAGAATGATCAAGGGAAGGAGCATTGTTTACTTTGGAGAGAAGAAGATGAAGGTGTGGATGGTGCCTTTTCATCATAGAGGGAGAGTTTGGGGGAAGAAGGACTTACTCTGTGGACCCCCAAGGTGAAGTGGGATGGGGAGATCCTAAGGAAGTGATTTTAACTCCAATTAATCATACAAAGGTATATAGAAGTGCAACAGATGATCTCAGAGACTGTTCCCTGTCCTTGGGGGTGTGCAGAAAATACGTTACCAAAACCTTTTGGTAGGGACACACAAGGGCTCCAGGAGTCAATGGGAGATTGGACTATATGAGTTTCCATATCTTTTCTAATACTGTGGATCTATAATTGTAATGAATATAAGAATTAATTGCAAGAAGCATTTAATTTTATGGCTACTCAGGGCCATGTTTGCCTCTACTACCAGGATTTGCTAGCAAGTTGAATAAGCAGAACAATTGTCGAATGTTTGGTAAACTGTCTTGGGAGATAGTGACTCTGTCTTTTTTTTTTTTTTTAATTACTTATTTGTCAGAGTGAAAGGGAGAGAGAGACAGAGAACACGCACAAGCAGGGGGAGCTGCAGACAGAGGGAGAAGCAGATTCTGCACGTAGCAAGGAGCCTGATGCATGCCTTGATCCCAGGACCCTGGGATCATGACCTGAACTGAAGGCAGCTGCTTAACTCACTGAGCCACCCAGGTGCCCCGTGACTCTGTCTTAAATCAGGGTTTACAAAGTTCTTCTTCAGGGTCTGGCTTCAGCCTGATTCCGTAGGGGAGCTCTGTAGTATAAGTTACACCTCAGAGTGATCCCAACCCAAAGCAAGGGAATTGGACTTTCACACTTTGGCACCCATCAAAAACTGTTAAGTGCCGTGCTGGGTATAGGCTAACTCCAGGGCACTTCCAATTCTCTGATAGCAGGCAAAGCAGGCTCCAGAACCCAAAGCAACCCTCATCAGAGGAAGGTAAAGGCCAACTTTTATCAGACTATTGTCTAGGATGTTGTGAGGGAGGCTCAGAGGAACCACTCACCCTACAATGCATGGAATGTTCCAGAAAAGGAAAAAGAAAAAGATTGAGTTGTCAGGCCCCTGCTGTGATCCTGGAGCAAGGAACAGAGTGAAAATGGGATCCAGAGTGAATTCTGAGGATCTTAATGAAATAAGCCCACAGGGCACTCAATTCATCTAACAAAAGCAGTGTGCCCAGTGGCGGGCAAACAATCCTTAAAATTCTCTGTAAGTACTTTAAAGTGGCCTAGCTCATATTCAGTACACTAGTTATAAATCATTCTTATCTATTCATTAGAAAAGATAAAGTAATGATTTAGATGTTCTATTTGTTGGCAACAAAAGTCTAAAAAGATAAAGATTTTCTTTATTTCAGTGGCTTATATTCTGGGCTTTTTACAAATTCTGGCAACATGATTTTCCCAGCCCCCTTTAATCCAAATGAATAAGATATTTCTTTAATATATAAAAACAACAACAACAACAAAAAAAAAACAAATGGCAAAGGGTACCTTAATTTTGTCCTACCTAATGTTCAGGTCAGTATTTTATAACCTCAAAGTCTACAATCCAGATTGTGGTTTTCTCTAAGATTAGAAATGTCCCCACCTACTTAGAGATATACACATACACAAAAGTTGTATCCGTGAGCAAATTTCAAAATATTTTGCAACACAATCTGAGTGGCAATCCTGCCCTCTTCCCCGCCACACACTTTTCTTGCAGGACATAGTATATGGCAGACTATGAGAGTAAAAGCTAAGTGTTAGCCCACATATACGCAAAATTAGCATTATCACCTTTTGAGACACGCAAGAACCCTATGATTCATCTAAGGTACACAGTAAGTTGGTGTCAGGACTGGAAAGAGAAAGTTTTTTTTGGATGTCCAGCATGGTGCCCTGCCTGTTGGGTTACTCTTGGCTCTGACCCACCTTCCCTTCCCTTCCTTTCCCTTCTCTTCCCTTCCCTTCCCTTCCCTTTCCTTCCCTTCCCTTCCCTTCCCTTCCAGGCATTCCAAAACCCCTTCTCAAAACACAGCCCTCGGAGGAGCTCACTAGGTTTCCTATAGTAACCATGGGTTTAATTTTCCAGGCAATGTTGTAAACATAAACACAGATGGAAGAAAGCAGTGGGGCTGTAAACTACCTCTTAACCATGCCCCTCATTAAAATCTGTTGTGTTTTGGCTTTCGATTTTGGTCAGTGAGTTACAGTGTTCATCTTTCTTAAAGGGCCAGTACAGTAAAATTACCTTCCGGACACCCCTCTATCTTGGTGGGGCTCCCAGCGCATACTGGTTGGTCAGAGCAACAGGAACAAACAGAGGCTTTCAAGGCTGTGTACAATCGCTCACTGTTAATGGGAGGAGAGTCGACATGAGGCCCTGGCCCCTAGGGAAGGCACTCAGTGGAGCTGACGTGGGTAAGTGGTTGCCCAGTGGGCCTGGGTGCTCTTCTGGGATTGCCCTTCTGGTGTGGGCCAGGGAGGTGAGCAGTTTAATGGACTGCAACCGTAGGCACCTGGTTAGCCCAGAGGTGGGCCCAAGGGGTGAGGTTGGTGCTTTGCAGACATGATGACCTGAGCCTGACCAGCAAGGTGTGGTAAACAATATGGCACACCCAACCCTTGGCTGTGTCCTGCTGCCCTTGGCCTTCTCCATGAAGCCTGGCATCAAGCAGTTTATCCCTTTCACCCTTCCTCCTCAGTCCAGTGGAAAAGCCAACACAATAATGCAAGAAGAACTTTCATAAGCCCTCTGCTTCCAGAGAAATGACGAAATTCTAATTCTTGACCACTGTGTCCAGCACTTTCTTATCTGCCTTAACTCCTCACACTAGCTCTACAAGGTAGCCATTGTTACTATTATGCCTATTTTATGATTTATATTTTTACTTTACTTTTAAAGATTTTATTTATTTATTTGAAAAAAAGAGAGACAGAGATAGTGACAGAGAGCACAAGCAGGGAAGAGAGGGAGAAGCAGGCTCCCTACTGAGCAGGGCGCCTGATGTGGGACTCCATCCCATGACCCTGGGATCATGACCTAAGCCGAAGGCAGATGCTCAACCAATTGAGCCACCCAGGCACCCCTGTTGTGCCTATTTTATACATGAGGAAACTGGGGCTGAAAGTCAAATAAAACTTATCCAAAAGAGCAGGCAGAGGTAGGACTGACTTTTTTTTTCTATTTTCTTTTTTTTATTAAGACTATTTTTACAGCATTTTAAGGTTCACACAAAAAAGTGAGGGGCAGGTACAGAGATTTCCCTTATACCACCCACCCCCACCTGCATGGCCTCCCCCATGACCACCATGCCCCTGGTTACACGTGGTGAGCACACACTGACACATCAGTATCACCCAAAGTCTGTAGTTCATGTTGTGGTTCACTCGTGGCATTGTGTGTTCTGCGGGTTTGGACAAATGTTTAACGTAATACCACCATTCTGGTGCCATACAGAGCATTTCTGCTGTTCTAAAAGCCCTCTGTGCTCTGCTCATTTATCTCTCTCCTCTCATCCCCAACCTCTGGCAACCACTGATTTTTTTTTTTCCCATTCTCTATGATTTTGCCTTTTCCAGAATGTCACATAGTTGGAGTCCTATTGTAACTAGCTTTCTCAGATTGGCGTCTTTTGGTTAGTGATACACATCCAAGTTTCATTCGTGCCTTTTCTTTTTTTTTTTTTTTAAGATTTTATTTATTTATTTGACAGACAGAGATCACAAGCAGGCAGAGAGGCAGGCAGAGGTGGTGGAGGGGGAGCAGGCTCCCCACTGAGCAGAGAGCCCGATGTGGGGCTCTATCCCAGGACCCTGGGATCATGACCTGAGCCGAAGGCAGAGGCTTTAACCCACTGAGCCACCCAGGCACCTGTCATTCATGCCTTTTCCTGGCTTGATGGCTCATTTTTTTTTTTGGTGCTGGGTGACATTTCATTGTCTATATGTACTACGGTCATGTCTGTCCTGCTCACTGAAGGGCATCTCGGTTGCCTCTGTGTTTTGGCAATTATGAATAAAACTGCTCTAAACATCAGTGTGAAGGTTTCTTGGGTGGACATAAACTTTCAACTTTTTGAGGTAAATACCAAAAGGAGTGTGATTGTTGGGTCACGTACTAAGAATATGTTTAGTTTTGTGAGAAGCTGCCAGACTGTCTTCCAGGGTAGCTGTCCCATTTTGCATTCCCACCTGGAAAGTTTGAGAGTTCCTGTGGCTCCACAGTTTTGTTAGCGTTTGATGTTGTCAGAGTTCCAGATTATAACTGATGTGTGGTGGTATCTTGTGATTTGCATTTTCTTGATGACCTATCACGTGGGGTATCTTTTCATATGTTTATTTATCACCTGTATATCTTCTTTGGTGAGGTGTCTGTTAAGGTCTTTAGCCCATTTTTTTAAAAATCAGATTTTTTTTTATGGTTGAACTTTAAGACTTTTTTTTTTTAAATGAATTTTGGACTACAGTCCTTTTTCAGATATGTCTTTTGCAAATATTTTCTCCCAGTCCGTGGCTTATCCTCTCATTCTCTTGTCACTGCCTTTCATGGATTAGAAATATTTAATTTCAGTGAAATTGAGTTTATTGGTTACTTCTTTCAAGGGTTATAACTTTGGTGTTGTCTCTAAAAAGTCATTGCCTTACCCAAGGTCATCTAGGTTTTGTCAACACTACTTTCTAGAAGTTTCACAGTCTTGTGTTTTACATTTAGGTCTGTGATCTCTTTGAGTTAATTTTTGTGAAGGGTGTAAGGTCTCTGTCTAGATTATTACCTTTTTTTTTTTTGCATGCAGATGTCCAATTGTTTCAGCATGATTTTTTGAAAAGACTAGGATTGTTTTTAAAGGAATAAGGATGTTTATTTCATCGCTGAGAGCAGATAGGTAATTCTAAATTTGGTTAACTTGGTGACTGTTTTAGTCTGCTAGGCCTGCTGTAACAAAATACCACAGACCAGGTAGCTTTAATAACATTGTTTTCTCACAGTTCTGGAAGCTGGAACTTCATGATGAAGGCACTGGCAGGTTTGGTTTCTCCCGAGACCTCCCTCCTCGGTTTGCATTTGGCAATCCTTCCTTCACCGTGTCCTCCTGTGGCCTTGGTCAGTGCCTATATCCCTGGTGTCTCTCCCTCTTCTTATAGGACACTGCTCAGATTGGATCACTAAGACTCCAAATCACCTTAATTACCTTCTCAAAGGCCCTGTCTCCAAATACAGTCACACTGGGAATTAGGGCTTCAACCTATGAATTTTTTTTGTAACTTCCTCATAAGATTACTTTGTCCAGATGAGTTGTGGTGCATATAAGTACTAAGAACAAAGCCTTGCACATAGCAAACATGTTGTAAATATTTCTTGCTATTAATATTATTATTAATATCCTGACTCCACCCAATAAGCAGGCTATAAGTTGTTTTTTCTCTCTTCATTGAACTAACAGGGAAACAGCCCTGAAAGACAGATCTGTAGCCTTCAGGCCGCGTGGTCATCTGATGGGTAGTTATGACATTGTGAAGTTGAGCAAGGACCAATTTCTGGCAGTACTTTAAATTCTCACACAGTGTGAAACCAACCTCTCCATTGAGCCGATGGCACCAGGCGGGCCCACCTTGCTGGCTCTGGGCTCCCCGGGAGCTACTATTGGATTCTTTGATGACTGTGAGCCTTATGATGAACCTTAACGGCAGACATCAGTCACATTGCCTTTTTTCATTTTCTTCCCATCTTTCACCCTGGCGTGCTGGAAAAGGGCTGCTTCCTCATACTCCATACTTGCTTTAGTCGGAGTTTGTCCTTCAGAAATTCAAGTTCTTTTAAGTGAAATGCAGTGCCACCATGGGGAAGGCTGGGCTCATACCAACAGCAGTGAATTTCTGGTGGGGATACAGGCTTCCAGAAGAAAGTAATGACAGTAGCAGACCCATGCTTCCTCTGTCTGGTACCTCTAAGTTGGCACTGCTATCTGCAACCCCAGCTTTTTCTCTGTTCCCCTCCCCCATCACCTCAGCCTGCCTCCGTGCCTCAGAGGGACCTTTCATTCCCCAAGCCCTCCCACCTCATCTCCTTCATTAGATTATCCCCAGTGACTGAACTCTTTAAACTCATGTTCTAGACTAGTCTGCAATCTCAGCAAATTTTGCATTCTCTGGCCTAGACTTTTCTTTTAGTATTTCTACCCAACTTCTCCAACCTAAACCAGCAGCACTCGTTTTTTCCAATCCTGTCGTGGATCTTCACACCCCACTGGGTCAGTGTGACAAAGTCAGCTTCCCAAGTTATTTGAGACTCCAGAGGTCCGAGGTGTCCATGGGTCTCCCCGTGGGCTTGCCAGTCTTTTAGTCATTCTTTCCCTCAAGATACTTGTTTAATGTCAGCCATGACTCTGTGTGCTGGGGATAAAGTAATGAACAAGAACCATAGGATCCGAGCTCAGCCCTCACGTAGCTGCCACAGGGAGAGACCAGATTGATCAAACAACCACACGAGTAAATGTAAAATGATGTTTGGCTGTAAGTGTTACAAAGGAGGAGTGATAACACACTTAATAGTGTGTAATAAGGGAATTGTATGAGCAGGAGGTCCAGGAAAGCTTTCTGAGGATATAATGCAAAGTTGCTATCTGAAGCATTTTTCTTTTAAAGCAGATAAGAGAGGGAAGAACATTCTGGGCAGAGGAAATGACTTGTCCCAGTGGGAGTACAAGGGGGAGGTGGGTACCGGGATGTAGTCTGTGTTTTGAAAAGATCGCTCTGGCCATGGACAGCTTATTGGAAGCAGTGTTCAAGATGCACGTTAAACTGGCAGGAAGGCGATGGCAGCGGTCCAGATCAGAGATAATGGCGATTTGCTCCAGGCCGGGGTGGTGGCAGAGGTGTAGACTAAGTTGACAGGTCTTCAGTAGGGGAGACAGGCCTCAGTTCTGGACTGGAGGACGAGGGGAGGAGGTTGCTCCCTGCCCATGGGTCCTTAAAGTCTTCTACCCTGTGATGTTCCACCTTCGCTTTTCTCCTCAGCGGCCTCATTTCTCTCTGGCCCTCACTTCATTGTCTTGCGTAAACACAAGCTGGCATCTAGTAGGTTCAGTGTCAACAAAAGTGATTTCATTTAGTGGGGCTGAGGTACCTCCAGCACTCTAGGCCCGTGACCTGGCCACCAACTTTCTTCCTCCCGCTCTAAGATTGGGAAGATTTCCTCATTTCTAAAACTGACCTGTTTATCTCCACTTTGCCTCTGTCCTTCCCTACATCCCTGGACCTTGCTACCAGGATCATCATTTCAGTAACCCAAGGGTTCTTAACCTTTCGTGTGCCATGAACTTCTCTAACGGTCTGGTGAAGCCAATGGACTCTTCTCAAATGTTTTTATTATTTTCTTTAGGATTTTTTTTTTTTTTTTTTGAGAGAGAGAGAGAGAGAGAGAAGGGGGTGGAGGGGCCAGAGAGAGAGAGAATCCTAAGCAGGCTCCATACCCCAGCATAGTGGTTGACGCAGGGCTCGATCTCATGACCTGAGATCATGACTTAAGCCAAAATCAAGAATCAGACACTTAACTAACTGAGCCACCCAGGTATCCCAAGATTTTATTTTTAAGTAATCTTACCACCCAATGTGGGGCTCAGATTTACAACCCTGAGATCAAGAGTCACACGCTCACTGAGCCAGCCAGGCACCCCTCGAAATGATGTTTTTAACTGCAGAGAAAAGGGGCACCTGGGTGGCTCGGTTGAGCCTTTGTCTTCAACTCAGGTCATGATCTCAGGGATTGAACCCCACGTGGGGTTCTCTGTTCAGCAGGGAGTCTGCTTCTCCTTCTGCCCCTCCCCCCAACTCATGCTTGCTCTCTCTCTCTCTCAAATAAATTTTAAAAATAAATAAATAAATAAATGCAGAGAAAAATATCCCTGATAGGAAACACTTACATTGAAATAAAGCCACACAATTTTTTAATTTAAGTTTTGTTATTGTAGTAGTATCTGTGCTTCTTTATAAAGCATTAGAGAATAAGATTATTTAATGGGGGTGGAAGAGCTACCATGATTTCAAATAGTAATTAGCATAAATGATATTTTGCGATATCTGCAACGAGTGGAATGTGATATAACAGTAACTTGGGACTGCTGGCCACAGGCCACGAGCACTGCCCATTCTTAGAGGTTTGTTGCCTACGTTAGTAACTGAGTCCGGCTTACATACCATGGCCAGCAGAATCAGCAGAACACTCCCGTTCAGTTGGAAGTGAGGGAAAATAAAGATTAATGTGTTTTATTAATGTTTTATTAATGTGTTTTATCAGTTCAGGACCCCCTCCCCGGCCCGGTCTTATTCTCACTTGCTCAGGTCCCCCTGCTGAAACCCAGCACCATGCCTCACACAGCCCTGCTGCCTTCCACACTTGGGAACCCCGGGCACCTCGCTCCTCTCTTTCTAGACCCGACGCTCCCAATCTTTCCAGTCCCCTACGTGAACCCCCTGCAATTAGGCTTCTGCCTTCCATGACACAGCAAAATCCCTCTCCTAAAACTGTGTATGGTCACCCCTTTACAAACCCAAAACCCTTCTTCCAGGACTTTCTAGTAGTATTAACTCCGCCTGCTCTCTGTGCTCTGGCTCCACCCGGAGCTTCCCCAAACCTGCCCTGAGTCCTCCCAGCCCGCTGGCCTGTTCTCCTGTTGTCTTCTCTGCAGGCTCCTCACCCTTCTCTGGTTCCTGGGAGTCCCACGGGGCCCTTTCCCCATCCTCTCTAGGAAGCCCCTCCACTCCTGGTGTCCAGGTCACCCCCACATCACTGCCACCCTCCAGGGTGCCTCTCGTGTGTAGGGGCTGTGTCCACGGGGCTGAGCATGGGATGCTGGGACAGGGACCACAGGCTTCAGCTGAGTGAGGCCAGCTTCTCTGCCCAGAGCAACCTGTTCCCGCTCCCAGCCATGCTCATAGCTCTGCTTCTGCCACTCTATGCAGATGGCCCGGCGGGGACCCCCTGGACGTTATGCTAGAGTCTGCCTCCACCTTCAGCCTCTAGAAGGAGCTGGCTGTTTCTTCCTTGTCTGTGTCTCACTTTCTCTCCATGTCCCCTGCCACCACCCTGTCCAGCCCCAGGTTCCCTCCCCATAAAATTTCGTTCCTGTTTCCCACGCCAGCGCTCCCAGTCCGGCTTGCATACCATGACCAGCAGAATCAAGCCGAAACACGCTTTCATCAAGGAAATGCCCCATCCCACTCCCACCTCTTAAAATATAGTCACAACGCAAATATATAAAGTAATATTTTCCTGCATGCATCTAAAATAACCCGAGAAGCTCATGTCTTCCCTGTGGCAGCAGCCCTTCTCTGAGAAAGAGCCGCAGCCTACCAAGACCAGTGGGGGCACGGGCCCTGCGAGTTTGGCTCTCGGGGATGCTCCTCACCCTCCCTGTGGAGCCAGGATGCTGGCCGTGTGCTCGGACTGTGATTGCAGACCACCCGTCACTTTGGCCTGAACTTCCAGGGGCCCCAACCGGGATTTGCCAAAGCCAGCCCACCCTGGCTGGAGCACCGAGCCGTCTGCAGGGGCTTGAATTCACCTCTGTCACAGGCCCCTGTGGTTGGCCTCCCCGAGGGGTGCACACTCTACCCAGCCCAGTTCCTCCTCCCAGGGAGGCTGAGCATGGAACCAGGGACTGGATCAGCTCGATGAACACAGAGGGCTGAGGATGAAAGGATGTGAGGCTTGCAGAGATGACACAACCAGGCCAACGTTGGGGGGGATGCTTTCAGCTCAGGCAGGCCCAGCGTCACCACCTGCAGGGCACAGGGCTGGACCCCTCAATCAGAGATGTGCCCCTTTGCCCCCATCCGGGAAAGAAGTGTTTTGTACTCACCTATGTTGTTCTGGACCAAATACTGGCCCTTCTGTCTAATTTATTTCGTATATACAAGAAGGAAGACCGCAGAAGCAGAAGACAAGCAGTGCAGGGGAAGCCCATTTGTTCCCCCTTCATCCGATGATCTTGACAATGATAAAGTGTGCCCTGCATGGGCCTCTCTGTGTTCGGTAAAGAGAATGGACCCATCTGGCGTGGAGTGTCTCACCACTTTTTACTCCAGGCCACCTTCCTGTCTCCCATGTGATCATAACAGGGATTCTGGAAGGCACGTGCTGAGGTATTAGGGAGCCCCCTCACCCCTCACCCCTCCCTGCCCTAGACAAAGGAGTGGATGGTTCAGGCCAGGTCATACATTAGACATGTCTTCAGTCCCTACCTCATTGCCTCCACTTTGAACCCCCAGGGTGGTAGCACTTCAGGTAACTGCGGCCACACCAACAAGAGCACTTTTAACAGAAATGCCTTGTTGACGTGGCAAGATTGAAACACACTCTTGTGGGAATAAGAGAGAGATGAATCAAAGCAGGGACAGCTCATTCATCCTCGTCAGTGGTCATAAACCTGTCCAACAATTGACTATTGATTAACTGTGTCCACTGTGTTTTGAAGATTCGGTGACTCTTCATAAAGAACAAGCCAAAATCAAATTAAAACAAACCCTGAACTTGTGCCGCGATACCAGGGAACAGGAGTGGAAGGGAACTGCATTCATCCGGAGCCCTGAGCTGTTGGCGTGCTCAGTGCCATCACCTCGGCCTGGCTCCCATGACGGACCTGTTTGGTAATTCCTCTTCTGTCTTTAGGGGAATGCAGCAGCGGACTCTGTGATGAGGCTTCGTGCATCAACGGTGGCACCTGCATGGCCGTCAAAGCCGACTCCTCCATTTGCCTCTGTCCCCTTGGATTTAAAGGGCGACACTGTGAAGAGGGTGAGAAAGAAGCAAGTTGACTGCGGTCGCTGCACGGCTAATTCTTGTTGATAGAATTTTCCATCAGTGTGCTTTCAGCAAGGTCCCACACATTGTTATGGAATTAAAATTTATGCAGTGTTGGGAGACACAGGAGAATCTTGTTTTAACAATTTGACTTATTTATTTAAGAGCGAGTACGTGCACGAGGTGGGGTGGGGGGAGAGGCAGAGGGACAAGCAGACTCCCCGCTGAGCAGGGAGCCCTACACGGGGCTCGATCCCAGGACCCTGGGATCATGACCTGGGCTCGAGTCAGATGCTTAACCAACTGAGCTACCCAGGTGTCCCCCCGCCCCTTTTTAGAAGGTTGGTGTGTCTTTGAGTGTTAATGGATCAAACCAGCCAAGGATATATCCATTTGAAGATACTCTTGGGCCAGGCTTTGGTGAGCTCCTTTTGGCCCCCCCCCCAAAAAACTTAGAAAAACCTCCGTGCATATGGTCTATATCAGACCCTTTGCAGCTCATGCTCGTTAGAATGGCTGACAGTTTCAGAGAAAAGGTTGAGAAGTGAGACGCAGAATCATTAACAACGGATAGGACAAAAGTCATCTTGATTCTCTGTCTTTGTACTGTTCTAGTGAATTATTCCTCAATACCATCTGCCTAGGTCCCGGTACATGTAGATGCCAACATGTGTGTATATACATGTAAACACACGCACGTACACAAACACACATATAATAATGGAAAATTTTAAAGATTTTTAAAAGATTTTAGAGCACCATGCAGAGTTGAACATGTTTTAATTTTTTACCAGTGGTTTAAATTTGGACCTAAGACACCATCCTGGGAGAAAATCTTCTGAACACAGTATAATCTCAAATCTCATTTCACCTAGAACAGGGCCTATGGTTTCCAGTAAACCAGAGCTGTTACATATCATCTCATACTTTGTAGCGTAACATAATAAAGGTTGATCCTTGCTCACATCACACATGGCTGCAGGTCGGGTGGGGAGGGGAGGTGAGAGGGTCGCACTCTCTGCTCCATGCAGTCCTTCAGGGATGTAGGCTCCTGCCTTCCAGTGGTTCTGCCGGGGGCCTTAGAATCCACCTCCTGCCACCTCCCCTTCCTGCATTCAGCCAGCAGATGAGGGAAGAGGGTGTGTGGAAGATGGAGGGAAGTTTTAGGGCCAGACCTGGGGTGCTGTGTGGTACTCCCACCCACATTCTACTGACCGGAATTCGGTTACGGCGGCCAGCTAACTCAGGGCCACCGGGAAATGCAGCTTTGCTCTCTACGCAGGAAGACAAGAACGTGGCTAGTCCTGCACCAGAGGGATTTCTAATGATACGCTCCTTTCCTCAGCTTTCAGCCTGATCATTCCGCAATTCAGAGAGTCGCTGAGGTCCTATGCTGCAACCCCCTGGCCCCTGGAGCCCCAGCATTACCTCTCCTTCACGGAGTTTGAGATCACGTTTCGGCCGGACTCGGGGGACGGCGTCCTGCTGTACAGCTACGACACAGCCAGCAAGGACTTCCTGTCTATCAACATGGCAGGGGGCCACGTGGAGTTCCGCTTCGACTGTGGCTCTGGGACCGGTGTTCTCAGGTAAGGGCTGCAACCTTCACGCCCCCCCACCACCCAAATGCTACACAGCAGTCACTTTGGGAAAAGATGACTTTGTCCTGATAGCTGGCACTCTTCCTGTCTTCCCTCCACAGTTATCTTTTCTGAAATTTGTCCTGGTGCTTACACATAACATGCTTCCTTGTGGCTTAGGCTTTCCTCCTGACAGGACTTCCTTTTCTCCAGTAACTCCCCAGCAGGGAGCGACTCTGTGTGTCCGTCTGTGGCAGGCAGGCTGGCTTCGGCCAGGATCCCCTGCCTTCCTTTCCTATGAAGCGGTGCCATCAGGAGAAACGGGAGGAAGTGTATTTCATCAGCACGTGCTCGGAGCATCCCTGGGTGGGCGCTCAGCAAATAGATGACAACCAGCAAAGAGGTGTCAATGGACATGGAACAGAAATGTCCTTGGTGACCTCGCTTTCCATGCTTACTGTCCTCTTACACTGTGTCTTCCGATGGTACCAGCTACTAGCGAGTCTCTTACCGCTCTCCACGTAGAGCCGGGCGCGGAGTCAGCTGTCACAGAGCCCCGTCCCTGAGCACGATGCTCTGGAAGGCTGTGTGATGGGTGGTTTCGATAGCGTGGCGGTGACTAGTTACTTCTTAAATACTTGCTGGCAGTGGCAGAATTGGCTCCGAGTCGTCAAACCTGTCCTCCTGGTATCCCGCTCGTACTATTAATTTATTAGCAGATCGATTGTTCCCATCCAGTGTGTCGCTATTTTGATGACTCCCCTAGCCTGTGGATGGTAAGGGCCCATGTTCTTCTTATTTGTGTCTCCCCCTTCTTACCATCTTGCTCCCATGGTAGTTTTTACCTTCAAGCCAGAAGCCTGCTCATCAAAGGCAGACATGGTACTTGTTCCTATGTTTGGCGAATTGTCTTTTGAAACTCACTACTGTGTTTTGTTCAATGACGCCCTGCAGCAGGAAACCAGTCGGTGGTGGTTGTTTTAAAATAAATCGCGGGCTGCGTTCCATCGTAATTCCTACTGCTAAACTATCATTTTTAGGAATAGCATGCGGGAGAGATGTTACAACCTTACATCGCCCTTGACCGCTGGCCATTTTTCATGGCTGATGAGAAATGCTTATGGCATTAGGTTCCAACAATTCTTAAAAAGGACTACATTTTTGTACCTCTGGTTATGCAAAAATGTCCTAGGTCTCAAGACAACTTTGGTAGGTATTTAATTGATTCAATGTACATATGATTATGCAAAACAGTCTAAGCAATTCCAGTAGAACTGTTTGTCAAGTTGAGAGGGGAAGACACCTTGAATATCACCTTGTGTTTTCACATGGCTTCCTCCTGGACATGGAGTTCATCAGCCCTCCTCCTAGACGGAGGGTCCCCCCACACCCCATACCTCTGCAGTGACCGCTCTAGCTGTGAGGTCACAGACTCATAGGACCTGAGTATCCAGCATCTCTCTCTTTCATAATTCTGTGCTTCTTTGAGACAAGAGGAGGTTTTAGTTTTTTGTTTTGTTTTGTTTTGTTTTGTTACTGTGAGTTATTGTCTTCTCGCTTGGCAGGAAAGCACCCGGAAAAAGGATTCTGCATATTGGTTTTGACAAAAGGAAGCAAGTGCTCAGAGTGTTCAAGGGGCAGAGCACCCTCTGTCCCATCCCCTCTCCAGTGTAATGTGACAGCAGTGATTACTATGGTTTTTCAGGCGCTCCTTTGCAAGATATTTATTTTGAAAACCATTTCAAAGACTTCGTGCTTGATTAGTAACATTCACTGAAAGCCCCTAACCACAGGAAGTTGTGGAACTGGCCAAATCATTTTAACTTCAGGAAAAGGAGAAGGTAGTCAAGTTCATTATGAACTTGATTCAAAAATCAAGGCATTTGCAACGAGTTTGTGATGGCTGGGATCGATACCAGCATGCTGAGGAAGACAAGTATTGACAGGGAGTGACCTCTGCAGGACGAGAACGCCACCAAGGCGTTGTGACTTATCACGGAGATGGGGCTGCTGTAAGAGTGCCTCTGGTTTCTTTATTGCATATCGATTTAGCCAAGGTGATTAAATTCTAATTGCTAAGGACAAATCACAAAAGCATTTGCCAGAGCAAAAAGAAATCAAGTGAGGGGGTGGAGACCTTTCGATAATTGTGCCCATTGGTATTCCTGACAGTTTTCTAAAGATGATCCAGGATCAAAAAATAATTGGGAGGTTCAGTGAAGGCTAGGAACTAGACACCATTAGAAATACAAATGCAATAATTATACTCTTCTTGCATACCTCACTATCCAAAGTAATGTGTAAAACTCCTGTCAGTAACATTTAAACTTCAAGCACTTCTACCTTGAATTAGTAATTGAATTTTTAAAGTGCCTTTAATCCTTTTCACAATATCAGATAATATGGAATCCCCCCAACATTTTTGTGAGAAATTTTAAACATATAGTAAAGAAGAATTATATAGTAAATATCTTTGTACCTCTCATTTGCCATCTATAATTAATATTTTGCTATATTTGCTTTGTCACATGCCTAGCTATCCTTATATCCATCTGTCCAGTCATCCATCCATCCATCCTATTTTTTATGCATTTCAAAGGATGCTGCAAACATCAGTACAGCAGAGAATCTGTGTTTTACACCAGAGCCCAGGTAACCTCTCCGTTTTCAAAGCTTGTATGCAACTGTGATCACATCTCACCCCCTTGTCACCTCTCATTTAGAAAACCAGGCTCATCTGACCCACATTTCAGGCTTGTTGTAACGAATAAATAAAATAATAATTGCAATGTTCCTACCGTAAAGGGGTCCGAGCTCTGATAGATGGAGCTCGCCTGCTGTGCTTACTAAACAGGATGATTTTCTTTGGACTGAATGAAATGAGGCATCTGAGGTTGGCCTCAGTTGCATTCTGGAGGATTCATGAGCGGGATCTGTAACACCAAGGATGCTAACCCACACTCAAGTTTCCTTCCTTCAACAGGAGTGAAGACCCCCTCACCCTGGGCCACTGGCACGAGCTGCACGTGTCTCGCACAGCAAAAAATGGGATCTTACAAGTGGATAAGCAGAAGGTGGTGGAAGCAATGGCAGAGGTAAGAAGGATATGCTTTAGTGGGAACTGGGGTAGTGTTTTCTTCCTCTCCTGGTGAGAAGAGCAGCGGCGTAGTGGGTAAGTACACGGACCCCAGTGCCAGGCTGCCTTGCTTAACACCCAAGCTCCCCACTGGGCAGGTTTCTTCACTTTTCTATTCCTCGGCTGTGAATGGGGGAATGATATGGGAGGTCTCTTACAGTTGTTGCAAGGATTGAGTGAGCAACTACAAGTATGGCATTTATAAAATTGCTTGCCACCTCCACCCCTACCGCTGATCCCTGCTGTTGTTCGAGTCAGTGTCTGATAGTCAGGACACGGACTTGGAGGGCAGGCTCGTGGGGTGCGGGTCATACACCTGACCCTAGGCTCCTGGGTTCCAGATCTAGTTCCATTCCGTCAACTCACATGGGTCATTTGACCTCCAAGTTTGTGTTTTCTCATCTATAAAATGGGGATAATGGTGATGATAATAGGGCCTAGTTCACAGAGTTGTGCAAATGAGAATAACTATACATGTAAAACACAGTGTTACTAACACACGGTCAACACTATGCAGCTTGACTTGTTAATAGAGTACTCTCGTGATCTCAAGAACTAGAATTTCTATTTGTTTATAACCTTCATCCATGATTTTATTCCCAAGGCCATGTCCAAAGAAAATAACATTTTTAAGAAGAGATAAGAGAGGTTTATTTTAAAGTATAACCTACCAGGATTCTTTACACATGAAACATTTAGTCCCCCCAAAACAATGGGGACTTTGGATTTTCTACTATTTTAATTCCCAACATTGTTGTTCTGAACATCACCAGATTTAAAGAAGCTATTAATGAATGTGGGTATTCTGATAAGAAAATGGATTGGTAGAAAAAAGAAAAGGAAGGAAAAGAAACTTTTGGTGAGGAAAGAGGTATTGGGTTGAAGAAGAAAAAAGGAAGGACACATATATGTCCAGAGGCCAGCATTAGGGGTGGCAGTAGTGAGAGGTCCTGTCCAAACCAAGGACCTCCTCATGATTAGAAGAATCCCAAACTGGGTTCTGCTTTAAGAGGTGAGGACCCTTCAGACCCACAAAATGTTCTATATGTATTTTGGAAGGAAGGAAAGAAAGAGAAAAGGAAGGAAGGAAAACAGGGTGGAGGGGAGGGAGGGATGGGTGGAGGGAAGGAGGGAGATGGATTGTAAAGGGAGAACAGGAATCACTTCTGATTGACCCAGAAAATTCTAACAGCTGAATTTAGTCCAAGATAGAAGTAGAAATTCACACCTGTAGACTTGACTGTATGTTGACTTAATATAAATTCAAAAAAGCACTGTATCTCTGTAGGCCTTAGTCACAAATATTTGTACAACAGGAACAAAAGTTCAGTATGGGTATATTTGTAGATAGTAGGGTCAAGGCCTTTGGTTACAAATAAAGAGCTCTTCAGGACATGGTATTTACCATTGGTATTCTACAGCGAAGAGACAACACAAAGGTAGAAACCATACCTCACAGTTTCTGTTGCTACCATATCAGAGAGTGAGAATTAAACCAGTGTGGTGGAACCTGTGCCTCCCTGTTGGCTTTTGAACCAGACAGGCCTGGAGCACAGCTCCCACCTGGAAAGCGATGTAAACATGAGGGTAAAGTGTAGCTATTCTGGGTCCATGTGCGGTGGTTTTATCTTTTTTTTTTTTTTTTTTTTTTTTTTTTTTTTTTTTTTTTTGAGGCAGCTCTGAAGCAGGTGTGGAAGTCCCCATGCTTGATCTCAATGAGCTGAGCCTTCATCACATCTTCCCCCCAGGGCTTTCTGTTCCCCAGCTGCCCATACCACGTCCAAAGGCATGGCTGACCCTTTTGGTGATAGAGCAGTGCTATTAGGAATAGTGGTCCTAGAGCTTAGAGATAGCTGGGATTAGAGAACACTGCTGGGGGGTCAACCCAGGATGTCGGCCCCTAAGTGTCCACACTAAAGCCAAACTGAGCCCTGGATCGCTCAGCTGAGAAATACCAACCATCCAGGGTTGAGTCCATGCCCGACTTAAGGGCTCCAGAAACCCCAACCAGTGGCTTCACTCAGGTTTCCCATCCACCTCCAGCTAACCAGAAGTGGCAGATCTAGACACAAAGCCTCATTTTGGTGGGGTCTATTTGCTTTTCTCTTGCGGTTTTTCGTGGGTGGGGCAGCTGCAGCCCAGCCTCTTGTGGATGGGTTGGGGGTGGGGGCAAGGGTTTTACTGAGCAACCAAAGGGAAGCAACTCTCACCCCATGAGGCTGGTCCTGTTCCAACTCAAAAGTTCTTCAAAACAGCCTGTTTCTCTGAAATCCCTCTGACCCTACAGCCTTCCTCCTCTCCTCTTATTATCTGACTTGAACTTTTGGGTAGCAGTTAAGACGCGACAGTGATGGGTGCCTGTGGGTGTGTGGTGACAGCTGCTGCCTGGGGCAGTGTTCTAGGCAGCCGCTAGAAGTCCTGAAAGCCCTTCGGCTTCTTTGATGAGCACTGCGTCCTGCCAACCCTGGGCCAGTTAAGAATGAACCCCGGAAGCTGCTGAAGGTTATTGACTGAAGGCGGTGCTGTCCGCATCCCAGTCAAGACCTCTCTGCCATTACCTGGCTGGACCCCGCCACTGTGAGCTCCCCCCAAGATGGTGCCCCTTCCTCTCTGCCCTCCCTGTCTCCCCTTCCCTACTCGGACCTGGTGCCACATCCATTCTCCTCCCTCCGGCCAGTGATCTGCCTAAAACACAGATAGGACTATTTTCTTCCACTGCTTTTTGGGTACAGAGCAAATTTCTATGCACGCAGTGTCTAATCCCTCCCTGCCTCTGTTCTATACCTACTGTTTCCCCGCAAGCCCTGACTTTGTCTGGTTTCTATAATTCTGACTCTTCCTCAACCACCTCCACCTCCCCAACTCTCTGGGTCCAGGCTAGGGTATGGGACACACACCTCCCCCCAGCAAGTACTTCTAGACTCACCGGAACTGTCCTTGCTGAGCTAGTCCCACCTACCCGTGTAAGCCTCTGGAGGGGAGGAACTTCCTTGTTCCCTCTTGTCTGGCCAGCATTTAGTGCCTGGGACAAAGAAATGCCCAATAATACTGATTAAATCAATGACTAGATGATGCTACTATCTATATTTCATTTCCCCATAAGTCGGAGGCAACCTGACTTACGTTACCTAAAGAGTGCTCATCCCAGAGATCTCAGATTTCAATGTGTCTCCCTTTGTTGGAACATTTTAACTTTTTGCTTACAGCTCTTATCTGGAGGAATTTGGACACTACCTATGACACACAGTTTGTTGTCCAGCCCATGCCTGAGAGTTTAGGCTGGGAAGTAACCAGTAACAGGGAAAGCCTCTGAGGGTTGACATGGGAACTTTTCTCAGAATATGGAAAACAGAAGAATTTCTCTATCCTTTGTAGTTGATAAGGAATGCCTCCCACCCACCACGCCTGCCTTTTCTCTTGGCCTCCAGCGGTTCTGTCTTTACCACTGCCAATAGCTGGTCACACAGGAATGCTGATTATGCATCCAACCGGGGGCAAAGTGCTAAGGAAGCAGATCTCAGCCTTCAAGGGAGGCTAGACTGTGCTCATGGCAATCACAAACGCCTCCAAAATATCAAAAGCTACAATAAGGGCTTATTTCTCACTTGCATATCCATCCGTGGTCAGGTGCAGCTTTTTGTAAAAAAAAAAAAAAAAAAGATTTTATTTATTTATTTGAGGTGGTGGGGAGGATGGGGGGCAGACGGAAAGAAGCTCAAGCAGACTCACCACTGAGCACGGAGCCTGAGGCAGGACTTGATCTCACCACCCTGAGATCATAACCTGAGCCAAAACCAAGGGTCAGATGCTTAATCGGCTGAGACCCCCAGGTGTCCCTGGTCAGGTACAGCTTGAATGGGGCACCTAGGCTGAGAGTCACCGTGAGCTACTCTCTGGCTCGGAAAGCTTCTATGAAGACGTGATTCATTTCTCTGCTGCCCGAGTTTTATTGCCTGGAGCCAGCTCCCTGGCCCCAAGATCAGCAGATTGGAGCTGGTCTTCCTGCAGGGAGAGGGGGTGCTTTTGGAGAAGCGCTGACTACGGGTGGGCAGTCGTGCAGCCCACCACACGCACCGTGACAGCTCTTGGCAGTAGACATTAGGGTTCCCATTTTATAGATGTCGAAACAGAGTCTCAGATAGGTTACTGCACTTACAGACGTTCCAACAGTGGGGGTAAGTGGCGATGCCGGCCAATGTGGAAGTCCAGCCAGCCTGCTGGGCTGTGTCCCCAGGGTGTCTGTACCCGTTGGTCGCCTTGACTACCTTTTCCAAAGCTATGTCGTGTTTCTTGTCTCCTCTGTTGGCAGGGAGGCTTCACGCAGATTAAGTGCAACACGGACATTTTTATCGGTGGAGTCCCAAATTACGATGATGTGAAGAAGAACTCGGGCATCCTGAAGCCATTTAGTGGAAGCATCCAAAAGGTACCAGCTTCACTTACGCATGTTTGTTGTGTGGCCTGGTCTGCAGATGATGGGATCGAGAACTGTGATCTCTGTAATCCAATGCCTCCAAAAAAGAAGCTTGGGGAAAGTTTTAAGGTTTTCTTTCTTAATGCTAGCCACAGAGCTTTCCAATCCCACTTTCTGATAACGTCTGCTCCCAGGCCTCTGTCCAGCAGACATTCTATGAACGCAGCTCAGTGAAGATGAATCCTTACAGCTAATCCACCAAAGGATCCTGGCAGTGCTGAGGGAGGGAGCAGGTGTCAGGTGGCTGCCGATGCTTCTACCGAAGGGAAGGAGGCCAAGGGGGTCTCCTAGACAGTCTCGGCTCTGTGCTTCTCTTTGGGGTTACTTTGCGGTCTGCTCAAGAGCCAACCCCCAATCCCACCTCCATGCCCACTGCCACCCCTGCAAGTTAACAATTGTTCACCCATCACATAACCCAGCCCCTAAGAGCATAGATGAAGGAAGTCCTTCCATAGAAGGTTCAGCAAAAACAATCCTTCAGCTAGTTAAAGCTATAGGGCACTGACCCCACTCATATTTGTCTGTTATTCCTTCCCTTGGGGCTGCTCATGACCTCTCCGGTTATGATAACATGTTTTGTCTGTAACAGACATGCAGGCTGACTCACCAAACCAGATTTCCAGGACCATGAAACCCTGGGAGAAAAAGGATTTGAAGAAAAGCATATTCGATTCCTGGATGTTAGCTTTGTCCTGTTTTCCTTAAGCAACCAATGGTGGGCGGTGGGCCGCTGATCCTTTCTAGCCTTGGGATGAAGCATGGGGGAGGCCAGAATGAAGGAGGCCAATGAAAGGAGGCCCTTTCATGATTTGCACTCAGAAAGGCCCCGCGGAGCTCTTTCTCCTCTTGTATCCCGGTGTGGGTTCCACAAAAGGGGTCCAGTCAAACTTGCTGACTCTGATGTGTTTCCCTGTGTGGCTGAACAGTGATATCCGTGACACCTCAGCTCAGCCCATAGCCCCCCATCAGCACAGTTGGCTGTGTTTAATCATGTTTTTTAAATTCTCACTTAGAAAGCAAGCTGAGATGCTAAGGGGCCCCATGCCCTCTCCCCACCCTTGTCAGGCTTTCCCCCTCCCCCCTCACACAGCACACAGAACCCTTTCCTCTGCACCTCCTGGGCAGGACACCCTCCCCTCCCAGGGGCTGAGTCACTGGCTCTGCCATGTCCTGCGGTGGACGGTAGCATCTTGGCTTGTCTCAAGTACATATGACTCAGTTTCACAGTCTTTCACTCAGAGCATGAAAAGATGACAACTATAGAAGGATTCGGGCTGCTTTCTTGCAGCTTGTAAGATTCAAGACCAGGAAAAGAAGTGTTCTCCCAACTCTCCCGACACCCTCCAAGGTCCAGGCAAGCCTGTGGAACCACGCATTAGTGGCAGGAAGGACCATGGCTAACCTCTCAGGACGCCCTGCAGCGTGGAGGTCTTTCTGAGAGGTGCTCTGTCCGCAGGTTCTGCAAAGTGACTCGAAGATGCAGCCGAGGTTGGAAGTGCATGACGCTGAAGCACCCACAGCTCAAAACAAACACACTCTCCACAGCAAGGGCTGAAAAGCTTGGCTCCGTTTATTTGGGGCTGGAAAGCCCAGTAACCTCTCCCTGATATCCCTCACTTGCACTAGAGCCCCCACTGCAGGGAGAAGGGTGTGAAGGCAAAGGAGCTCTCCTGTCGTAGTGAGTCTGCACGGCAGTGCTAAGAATGGCATCTGAGTTTCTTTCTTTTCTTTTTTTTTTTTTTTTTAAACGGTGGGGAACAGGATGTGGAGAGGAAGGGAATTCAAGAGTGTCAGGCAGGGAGGGTAGAGGAGTGGGTGGGACAATCGGGAAGACCCAGTTGATGGAGCTGTAGATTCCCCGGAGCCCATTAGGCAGAAGAACACAGCAGCACAAGGAGAAGCTTCTCCCAGCCCCACTGCCACCGGGAGCCATCCATTCCCCTTTGGTTCCTGCCCGTGTGGTTCTTCCTCTTGTATTCTTTCCTACTTGGCTTCACAGAAGCACCTTTCAACCTCAGCTGCATCTTCGAGTCACTTGTAAAGCTGTTAAAAGTGACTGCTGACCAGCCCCCACCCTCAGAGATGCTGAGGGGGACCTGCGTGGCCCCCGGCCATCGGTACTTTTCTTAAAGTTCCCCAGACCATTCTAACAGGCAGCCAGGTTGAGGACCCTCATTTATGGGGACCTCTTTATGACCTCCTGGAATCTTCCAGAGCCAGAGGATGCTTTCCTCTCTGCAGAGTCTCGCAAGGGCCACAGGTAATGACATCAGTTTCTGCATCGCTTTTACAAGTTGATAAAAACCAGAACTGGACGTTCTCTCTTTTATGAAAGCTCCTTCTCCAGGCGTCTTGCAGGTGAGGATGCCGAGGGAGGCTTCAGCCGACTGTGAACATGTGTCCCGAGTGCTCGAATGTCTTGACCTTTTGTCCCCTGCAGATCATCCTGAACGACCGCATCATCCACTTGAAGCACGACTTCACGTGGGGCGTGAATGTGGAGAACGCAGCCCACCCCTGCGTGGTGGGGCCCTGTGCACACGGGGGCAGCTGTCGGCCCAGGAAGGAGAGCTACGAGTGCGACTGCCCCCTGGGCTTCGAGGGGCTGCACTGCCAGAAAGGTAGGCATGGAGCGGGAGGGGGTGTCTCCAGAAGCACGGGGGCCGCACTCTTCCAGGAGGGGCTGCGAACCCCAGGACAGCCAGGCACGTGGTTTTGAGCAGTGAGTTCAGGAATGTGATAGCTGGCATGTCCCATGGTTAATTATCCTATTAAAGAAGAATCATAATGTCAAAATACCTCTAACAGTGAGCCTCTTCCCTGAGAATGCCCTGATGGTCTGGGAACCAAAAGCTTAAATCCTAGTGTAGGGGGGGTTTCCAGGACCCTTGCCTCTGAGCCGTACCCAGAGTCTGTCCTGATAGGTGGGTGCCTGGGCTATAGAGGCTGGTAAGTATGTTGACCTCTACCTGTGAACGTGATAACGAGAAATCTGAGAAATCTTGCCCAGAACAGAAAAAGGTAAATTCTGCTGAATTATAAATAACCTTCTGTGAAGTGCTATTTTTCACGCTCTTTCCTCTGTGCCTGGGTTTCCTCCTCAATAAAACGGGAATAATCATGCAATAATGTCTAACACAGAGGGTGGTAATGTAGGTTAAATGAGGCGATGCTTATTCCTGAGAAACATGTCTACTAAGCCCTCCACCAGTACTCACCGTCATTGTTATTGGTGAGAAGAAGAAAATCCACTGCATGTGCTGAGAGCTACTCAGCTTCCAGCCCGCACTTGTCTGAAAGCTAGAGCAGGTGACAGGCCTCCAGTCCCTACTGGATGGAGCTTCCGCACCTGCCCCAGGGAGGCCACGGACCTTGTGTCTGGAAGAGGCCTACCAGCATATGGTCATGTTGGGCCATTGGATCTTTTTGTTTCAAATATTAGTATGGCCTCACCTCTCTGGGAACTAATTTAAAAAAAAAAAAAAAAAGGCATCAGGCCACAGGAAGTGAGGAGATGAGCCTAAGTGAAGGGATGTGTGCTCTCTCTTTTCCATCTGTTTCCAGGTTCCTGAACTTTATCAGAATTTGGGCTTAGGGGAAGACAATTACAGGCAGATGCTGCAGTGTCGGAATAGTAGGAGAACTTGTTTTGCAGTGACCATGGGAAATAGGAATGCTAATTTGCTGGTTGGAAGCCTGCATCGTATTTTATTACAGTGAATTTTGAAAACTGCGTGGCAAATTATATGAAATACGTTTATGAACATAGCTCACCCTAGTGATGAAGCCCCGAAGAAGAGTAATGGATCCATTTCTGGAAAGATCCTGATTATAATTCTAACAAGCAAATTGTTGTTTGGCTAATGGCACGTACTTGTGGAGATTTAGTTTAAGAGCAGCCCATTCATTCGGAAAATTGAGTTTGGATTTTACACATTAGTGTTTGAGTTTCCTGGGTCTCCAGCTTTACCAGAAGCAATTCGGATCTGCTCCTGCCTTAAATACTCACCTTAATGGTCCATATATAAAGTCCAGGCTTAAATGAACGTCTCACTTAGAGAACTAGAGGAGGAAGGACAGGATAATTTGTGATCTTGTTAAGCCTCGTTTTCCGCTGCAGAGCAGTAGCCGTAACAGATCTAAAGTGCTCACATTTATAGCTTCGTAACTGTGGGTTCGGGTTCAGTAAGAAGCAAGTATCACCAGCGTGAGGAGTCAAGCCCAAGGGAGGTCCTGGACAGCAGCCAGGGGACCTGGGTGGCATTAGGCCTCTTTTTCTGGAATATGCTAGGCTTGAGGCCAGAGTAAAACCCAGGCCAACTATCACCTCCCCTCGTGTTGTATCAGTGTTTCCTTATGCTTTGAAATAAAGATAGCGTTTCTGCCCCAATAGCAGCCATGGCTACTCCTAGGAAGGCTTATGCATGGCAGGGGGCTGGGTGGCCTATAGCAGTCATTTCTTCTGTTATATGGCTTGAAAGCATTAATGAGAGACTGGGTAACAGGTTAGGCTGTTAAGGACAATTTTTTCTGGACCCCTGCAGGCACGTGGTAGCATGCAGTTGTCACACGGACTGCTCTAATATTGGGGTGAGCATCTTGTCCTGAGTGAGGATTGGAAAGAGAAGGGAGAGAGATGGGCTGCTCTACTGTTCCACAGAGATACAGAAGAACATTCTAAAAGTTTGGTTAGATTCTTGGTGGGAGAGACCAGGAATGCTCAGAAGCCATCCTTGGTCGTCAGGATGAATCCTGACAGGTAGACAGGAAACGTCTTGTCTAATCCAGCGAGGTGGTCCCTAACTTCGTATATTTAAAAGTTTGGGCTTTTTTTTTCCCCTCCCTGATAACCAGATCATGTTTCAAAAGCAAGAACCTATTCTTAGTATTCCCTCTGGAAGTTAAATCCTTTTACAACAACACATTGCGGAAGTCACCAGCGCTAGGCCTCATTCAATCCATGCCACCTTCTCTTCCAGCAGTGTAGTGTTGGGGAATCCCTGGTGGGTCTGGTTTTCTCTACCCTGGTCAGGGAGTTTGTGGCACGCAGGCGATTTCCACTAGGACACTCATTGGGAGCTTGGCACCTGTTCTCACCTCTTGGTGGCCCAGGAGGGTTGGAACCAGAAACTCGGGCAAATCCTGGAGTGGTCTAGACACCCAGACCATCACGGGGGTCTAGGGACCTCCCCCTCTGTCCCTGCAAGGCTGAGCTCAGACAGAAGTAGGCATCGAGCTCCCACTGAGTTCCTTACTGCTCCCGGGACGCTGTGGGCTCCCTGCAGTACCAGCAGCTACGGAAGACTGAACTGTCCACCTCAACCTGGGGAACCCACCAGGCCAGGAGAAGCCAGTTGTTCTGACTCCCAACCTACTTCTAACTTCAGGTGCCTACAAAAATCATACGGCCTGACTTTGGTGGTCCCCTCTCCTTCCGTGTGGGGTGTTTCACTCTTAGGTGCCTTCTGCCACCTCAAATCTAGGCACCCCCTTGGGACACCCCAATACTGAGACCCCCCTTCTCCTCTCACAAGAGGGGTGTCACGAAGGCCTCCCTCCTCAGAAAAGGTATGCCCCGTCCTTACAGATTTCGTTTCTCCTTCTCTCTACTCTCATCCAAATTTACCCATCTTGCGTCGGGTCCCTCAGAGTTCTTGTATCTCAGTAGGTTACTAGTGAGTTAAAGCAGAATTTCACAAAGCTCATGTACAAAATTAGGTTCTAAGAAATATTAATGGCTGTTCTGAGCACACATGCGAAGACGAACAACATGCGTTCACAGACACAAAATGGGAGCTGGGGTTCTGTGGGCACGTAAGCTTGGGTAATCCTGAGTAACCCCAGTTTCCACAACTCTCTCTTCTGGGGGACTTCTTGGCGCCTTGGCTGTGATCGGAGTGTCCAAGACAAGGTAGAGAATGCAGCTGTCTCCCCCGGGGCTTCTCCCAGCCAATAGCACACAGGCCATTTGGGAAAGAACTCTGAGGCCTGGGCCTCCCTCCCCTGCATTGACCGAGTTTGGACTCGGGGCGTGCGGGACTCGTCCGGCCGCTAGGTGGCGGTGTTTCCCTGCAGCGGGAGAGCCGCTCCGCACTCATGACTGACCGGGAACTGGGCTTGGGCACACGGTCCTCAGTCCTACAGGATGGGATCTTGTCTCATCATTGCACATCTACCCCAAATGCAACATTTCGAACATTTTCTATTGTGTTTAGCCAATTCACAGCACACTGCGAGGTCTGATTTAGACGATTTTGCTTTTTCTGGTCCCAGTATATGAAAAAATAGTTCCGTACATGTAAGCCATAATTTAGGAAAAATCGGTCTATAAATACACAAATTCGTACAGGATATTCCTTATGCAGGCTACAGGGACTGTTTTTTCCTTAGCTTGTTGTGTCATTCAACAAGGGAGCAGTGTGGTGGTGTTCAGCCTGGATGGTGGTCTTGAGAGAGTTGAAGGCTGGTCCTGGACAGAAAGGGGTTTGGTGGCTGTTACTCCAGCTACAGAGGCTGCATCGTGGAACCAAGAACCCTGGACCAAGTAGAACTGTCCAGCAAGGGAGGGTGCTGCCCGGTGGATGAGGGAGCTGCCTCGGGCCCGGTGGCCATCCATCAGGATGTTGCTGGGTTGGGAAAGTTAGGTTACAGCCCCCCAGGTCCTTCCTTCTCTGGGGTCCTGTGACTGTAAGGAAGAGCCCGCACCCCGCCAACTCGGTTGGGAATCTCACGTCCCTCAAGTGGAAAATTGGCTTCGCGTGGCTTGGAGGCTGCTATTCATTGGGTACTTTTTTGTGTCAGCAGATGGCACGGACTTTTAGGTATAAAAGTGAAAACGTGACAAAAACACTTCTCCACTAGTGCCTTTGCTGCAGAAGAAAAGATGGTATTGAAAACATTGGGTTAGGATAAAATATCATCACGTTTACAATATTTAAATAAGCTACAGAGGGCCGGAAAGGGCTAGATGGTCACTTCCAGCTCTTGTGTTCTAGCCCAGAATTAATATTTATCCATAGATACTGCCTGCAGTGAGTAGATTTTCACCATTTTCTATTCAGTCCGGTCATTCCTGGAGCATTCCCCTTGCCCTTTGTTAATCACAGAATGAGCAGGGCGGGGTGGGGGGGGGAGAGTTGGGGGATATTTTTCCGTCACCGAGAGAAAAGAGGCAGCTGGCTGGCTTCTCATTCCTCTTTCACATGTAGCTAGAGGCAAGAAAAGTAATAATCATTGACAAGGTAAGTAACTCTTTAGCAAAGAGCTGTTTCTCCAGGTTTAGAATAAACGGGGAATTGTTAGTTCGAACTCAGGGAGCCTCAGAAGTGTCAGAGGAGGGACACATCCCTTCTTTGTCCACCCCCCACCCCACCCCCACCATGAAGTGGAGGCTAAGGGAGGGGAGTTGGTGCTAATTGTGCTGAGAAAGATTCCAGCGGTTCCTGTGGGATTCATAGTCTCATTCCTCTAAGAGGACAAGCTGGGCCCTCTCAGGGCTTTATGAGGGAAACAAGGCCGGTTTCCAGTGATCTGCAACCGAGGTATTTGGGATTTTACAACAACTGTGGAATTCTGACTTTCCCTGTTCTGTTCCATGCTGGCACCTGGCAGAGTGTGGAAACTACTGCCTCAATAGTAAGTACAATACGTCCCATGAGACACCGTGAAAGCGCCCTGGGCTCCTGCCAGGGGGGCTCTGGCCAGGCCGTGGGCTCCGTGCAGGCCAACCACATGCGGAGGGTAACTTGGCTCAGTGGTGTGGGACTCGGCTGCTCCACTGGGGAGGTGGGACTCCTCCCTCTAAATCCAGCAGGCCCGAGATAGCACTCCTCTCCCAGCGGGACCTCGGGGAGAGCCTGAACCCCAGAGCTGGGTGCCTGGCAGACAGCTGACCCCTTGGAGGCTCTCTGTGTGCCCAGCTGACATGTGACAAGCACATCCTGCCCATTTCAAGGAGTCCAGGGGAACGATGGCTCTTGGCCACAGGCCCACGCCCATGGCCAATAAGGGCAGGCCCAGACCCTGCCTGTGCCTCTTACCCTGGGGGTGAGCCAAACCCAGTGGGGGAGCCTTGGCTATGTTTAGCTCTGGGAATGACTCCTCTGACAGCTTGGCTAGCCTCTCCTTTTACCTCCTGGGCACTCGTATCCTGAAGTTAGGGGCCCGCATCCCACCAACAGACCCCCTTGTCCCTCTTCCTCTCTTGCCTTCTCATTTCGACTTCTACTCCTCTGGGTCCTTCCCTCGCTGCCTGGCTTCCGCCCCACTCTTTCCCCCACCTGAAGGCTGCCTGGGCACTCGGCTCTCCTTTCCCTCCTTGGCAGCTTCTTTTCTCCTTCCCCCCGCTCCTTCTTTCCGTTCATTTTCCTCCTCAGCCCATATTTTGTATCCCCACTGTTTTTACCTGTCTCTGTTTCCCTTCCTTTTCTTCCCCTCTTCCTCATACCTGCTTTAACCAGAAGGGAGAGAGGCTGGCGGTGTGGCCAGAATTTGGAGTTACAGTAGCCCTTATCTGCGGGGGGGCACCTGCCAAGACCCCCAGCAGATGCCTGAAACCACGGACAGTACAGACTCTCATATACTCTATGTTTTTTCCCAGCCGTGCTCACCTACGATGAAGTGTAGCATCTAAACTGGGCACAGTAAGAAGAGCAATGACAATAACTGATGATAAAATAGAACCCTTCCGACCACACACATAATCAGAGTTATGTGACCATGGTCTGTCTCTCTCGGATACATTATGGGACTGTGCCCACCCTTCCGGTGATGCTGAGAGGGGAAATGGCGGTTCGGTGGGATGAAGTGAGGGCAGTGACACAGGCATGGTGACCCAGCATTAGGCCTCTGTTGGCTTTCTGACAGGAGGAGCATCTGCTAGAACATGGCCAACCGCAAGTGACTGAAAGCATGGCCAGCGAGCCCACCAATAAGTGGGGCCGCCGTCCTAGATCGAGCCTTCCTTGGTTCCAGTCGGCACCCCCTGGGCCGGCAGCCCCCTGTCCGGAGCTGTGAAGTGTCAGAGAACACTAAAGCAATTTCTTGAGCATTACCTCTGAAATTATTCGACTTTCATTTTTCTTCCTTTGCTTTTCTTGTTCCCTCCCTCCCCCTCCTCCATCCTTCTTTCCTTTTTAAATTTTTTTTTTTTTAAACATTGTGGAAACCTGCATGGGTGACCTGCCAACAGAGGAATTTATCCTTGGGGCTCAAGGTCATTGGGTTTGGGGGTTCGCTGTTGCCTTTCTCTCTCTCCTTTCTCTCTGTCTCTCCCTTTCTCTTTTCATGATTAGAAGTTAAGTGTAAACTTTCTTGCAGTTCATAGTATCAAATAATTTTACGTTTTCTCTCCTGGGCATGGAGTCAGCTCGGTGTCTCCTTTGCATCAAGCATGCGTTTTGGTGAAACTCTAACTGCTCTTATAAGCTGGCTTCTCTCTCGTTTTGCACGTCTCTTCAAAAATGCAATTCATTCCATCTTAATTTCCTTCAACGGTCATTTCTCTGTCTTTCTGAAGGGAGAAAGATATAGCCATGTGGGAAAGGGTGATTCCTTAGGAAAACAAAGGCATGAGACATTAGGAAGAAGCAAATACACTGCTAAGATACTGGGAAGTCCGAGGTGGGCTGAGGGCCAGAATTAAGAAGAGCCCACCTGCTATATGGTCTTATGCTCTCTTTGCTGTGTGACCTTGGGCAAATCCTTGATGACCCCCATGCATCGTCTTCCACTTCTGTGACATGGGAATAACCAGCCGTCCTCCATACTCTCTGCTACTTCATGAGAATATGGTGAAGAGGCTGTAAAACATGACACTGGAAGGTGATTTGTATTTAAAAAAAACAAAAAACAAAAACAACTGAGCCAAAAACCTTATCCTGCCTACTTCACCAATCTCTTGAAGTCATGGCTGAAGGAGTAGGAGTCCTAGAGCAGATTGGCTTCAGATAATGAAATCCTGGTGGGCTTTGTTTGGGGATTGTTTTCTCTGCCTCCCTTGGAGAGTATCTAGAGTTATCCCCAGCTGTTCCCCACATGGCCCAAGACCTACTCTTTGGCTTCCAAGAATAATTGGGCACAGTTCAAGTTTCAGCATACTGCAAGGACTTCTCAGTAGTGCTGAGGCCAATAACAGTGACAGCCAGCCCCAGGGAGGTGACCACAGGGAGACACCAACCCCAAGCCTTGACAGGCAGCTCCGAACCTGGCCAAGTACATGGTGCAGCCAAGAGGAAGGGGCTGACAAGTTGTTAAATGTCCCATTTCCAGGAGCTGGCATCCTCTGTATTTTCCTGCCCTGTGATTGAGGGCTGGGATCAAGAGATCCGAATACCACGTAACCTCCATTTTCTCTTCTGTCTCAGCCATCACAGAAGCCATTGAGATCCCGCAGTTCATCGGGCGCAGTTACCTGATCTACGACAACCCAGATATCCTTAAGAGGTAATAAGTTACAGTGGGCACCTTCCTTATCTCTGCGGGGGTCCATTTCTCAAAGTCTTTCCCAGGACTTTTCCTTATCTTACTTGCCAGAAGATAATTCTCCAAGAAGGCCATTGAGCCATGGCCTCAGGGGAGGGGAGAAAAACTCAAAATAGACATAGAACTAGAACAAAACAAACACAAAAACAAACTCTACTTGAAAAGTGCTGCCTTTCAGACAACCCTGTTACCAACAGCCCAAACCCTTTCTGGTCAGAGGGCCTGGAGGGAGGAGACTGCCCAGCCCCAGGATTTTCAGCAGCAGGGCACTGGGAAGCATTGAGAACTTGACACGCCCCAAGTTGGGGTTCTGAGTGTGATTCCCCAGGTGGGACAGTTAGCTGGGCTCTGTCCTCTGGCCACAGTGTACAGTCCTGCCTGGAGCCAGCACCGGAAGCACTCCTGTGGTCCTGCCATCACAGTCTTCAAGTCCACATGCTACCTTGTGTCTTCCTCCGCAGAGCTCCACGGTCCTCTTCAGGCTCTGGCCAGTTCAATGAGGGGCTTCTCGGCTCTCCTCATGTGGCTACAAGAGCCTGATCCGAGGAGATGACCAGGTGCTAGCCAGGCTTTTCATGCCTGGTGGCAGAAGCTCCGGCCCTGCCCTGGAGTCCAAGCCCCTGGTTTGGAACCGCGTGCGGACAAGACAAGAAAAAGGCTGGCCCTACCCAGGCAGAGTCCTCACCCTAGCCAAGCTCATCTGTGGTGCTTCCAATGTGCCCTTCTCTCTTTCTTTGTCCTCCTCTAGTTCCTTATAGTTTATAGGGTGCCTTCCCCCACTCTGCCACCAGCACCGTCATTCTAGAATTTTCCTTCCTCTTTAGGTTGACTGTATCTTAGCAGACTAAGACAAAGCTTTAAGCAAAAGGCACCCAGTACTTAAGGTCGATGAGTTTGGGGGCCTCTCAAGGGAGAAAGTGGTTGAGAGAAATTTTCCCAGGGCGCTGGATGCACCTGGTAACTGAACACACACCAGACGGACACTGCTTCATTTCTTTAATCGCATGTTGTGTTTATCTAGGTTGTCTTGGCGTGGGGCCCAGAGAGAGCCTCTTCCTTTTTTAGCCCTTTCTCCCCAAAGATACAAGGGCATCAGTCCCCAGAAAAAAGGCCTTGTGAAAGGGGCACAAGTCTTCAGCCCCCTGGGGCTTAGTACAAGGCACCAGGTGGTTTGGGGGAATAGAAGGGTTTGGTGAGAGTAGGGGGTGCAGGGCCCCAAACCAAAACAATTGCGTACACGTGGGTGTGAGCACATCCACGTGCATGTGCATGAAGGTGCAAGTAAAAGTCAGGATCAGGGTCTGTTTCCATCGGATGCCTTTGGTTGCAAGTAACAGAAAACTCAACTCCGATGTCTTCAACCTGAAGGGTGTTCATCAGATCGCGTAACAAGCAGTCCAGACTTAGACTGGTTCCCGGACTGATTAATTCAGAGATTCAACTCTATCATCAAAGACCTACGTCTCTTCCATTTTTCTGCCTTGTTATCATCAGGATCGTCTCCAGGGGCCTCCCTCTGTGCTTACGACAGCTGTCCATAAGACCTTCATGGAATGGCTATATAGCAGGACAATGTCCAGTGGAAGTAAACATTTTTTTTCATGCAACTCTTTTTTAAAGAAAAAGAATTTTCCTAGACTCCTTCGGATAAATTTCCTCTATCTCAGTGGACAGTATTGGTCATGTGCCCACCGCTAAACCAATCACTGCAAGAGAAATGGAACCATTATGATTGGCTTACTCTGGTCAGTGTGTCCAAAGCAAGTGAGGGAAGGAAGGAGCCCAGAGTAAAAGATGGGAAAAAGGAGGTCTGCAGGGAGTGGGGCCAGGGCTGGATTCTCTGCACTGGGCCTGGTGGCAAAGTCACCATTATGGACCCTGCTTCTCCCTGCTTCATTGGGAGGCCGTGCATGGGGAAGGCAAAGTTGATCCCTTCTTGTCTAGGTCAGTCTCTGGGAAGCCAAGGCAAGTGTCCCCCCCACTGTTCGCTGTAGAGAGTCCCCATGTTATGGTGGTTCGACTTCAGCTTCACAATGGTGCCAAAGGAATGTACATTCCACCGAAAGCATACTTTGAATTTTGAATTAGGATCTTCTCCCAGGCTAGTAATGTGTGATAGGATTCTCTCTCACAGAGCTGAGTGGTGGCAGTGGCCATCCAGGTAACCCCACCATCATGAACGTGAGCAACCCATGTGCTTCTAACCGCTCTGTTCCCATCCAGCTGTTCCGTTATTCACTTTCTGTGTGGTATTCAGTAAGTTACCTGAGGTGGTCAACACTTTACTAGAAAACAGGCTTTGTTTTAGTTGATTCTGCTCTAGGGTAGGCTAATGGAAGTGTTCTGAGACATTTAAGGTAGCTCGGCTAAGCTACGATGTTCAGTAGGTGAGGAGTGTTAGAAGCACTTGGACCTAGGATATTTATAATTTGATGGGTCTATCCAAGTGTAACTCCACAGTAAGATGAGGAGGGTCTGTACTGAACACACTGTGTAGCTCTTGAGTGGGTAGGTGAGTCAGAGAGGGATGGTGCGAGGGATAGGGAAACAGAAAAGGAGATTTTCCCAGTAGTGCCATGTTAGGTGTAATACTGAATTATTTTTACTCTTAGCTCACCTTTTATTTAAAGATCTCACACTTGCCCTACTCCTTACATCAGATGAAACCCCGGTCCCCTTAGTGAGACTAGATTTCTGAACTAGTCTTTTTCCAGGAATTGATAAGAACCCATAAGCCTGTGATCCTACCCCCAGCCATGCCTGTAGGGCCAGGAGCTGACCCGTCTGAGCCCCGTTCCATTCCTCTCAGCTTCCTGTTCCTTTCCACCCTGCCTCTACCCTAGCAGCTCTCAAAACCGTTATCCTATCGAGCCACATTCCTTGTCTGACACTCTTCCCCCTGTCCAGTCACTCCCTCAAGGACAGTCACTGCCAGAGCGGGCAATCCATAGCCATGATCAGGCCCAGAGAGCTGCCAACTTGAACCTCTTGGCAATTAAGAAACTCACTTTCTGTTGGGGAATGGGGAGCAGTATTCCAAGGCCCCTTGACGGGGGGACAGGAAAGAGGGAATATTGAGGTGTGAATTGGAGGTATAGCCTCGATGCCAGCTTTGGCCAGAGTCTAGCTAATCTATAACTCATAAAATGGCCTCTTGTGGAGTTTCACCACAGGGACAGAAGACACTGCTGCAGAATGAGTGTCCAGAATTGGAGGCCCATCGTGTGGCCTGTTGTGGTGATGCCATTTGTCATTTCCTGGTAGTATGTGTCAGAAATGCCAGATTACCCTTACACCTGATTCCCCCAGGGCTAACAGACAAAACTGGGCCTATTCAGAATGGCTGTTGGTAGAGACGGGTTGAACTGTTGCAATTATTTGTGCATTTTCCCCAGGGTATCCGGATCAAGATCAAATGCGTTCATGAGGTTTAAGACAACTGCCAAGGATGGTCTGTTGTTGTGGAGGGGAGACAGCCCCATGAGACCCAACAGTGACTTCATTTCCTTGGGCCTTCGAGATGGAGCCCTGGTGTTCAGGTAACCTAACCCCTCAGGACTGGTCATGCCAAACAGAGTGATGCCAAAGTAAGCCAGCACCCTGTATGCCAAAATGGACCTGAAGGTCCAAGCTTCTGCGAGGCTTTTGGAGTTTCTTTCTAGCATCCACCTTCTAGAGCATCAGTTGGCAAATTTTAGCCTGAGGGCCAAATCCAGCCCGTCACCCGTTTTTGTAAATGGAGTTTTGTTGGAATTCTGCCATACTCATTCACTTATATATTATCTGATTACTTTCATGCTACGGGGGCACACTTGAGTAGTTTCAGTAGGGATTCCAGGGCAAAGCCTAAAATACTTATCATGTGGCTCTTTACACAACATTTTTGGACCCCTGTTCTAGGCCATATGCTCCCCACTTGCAAATTAGGAGGTAGTAGGAAGAGGGCTTTGATAGCGCTGAGCCCGGGTGTGAGTGCTCTGCTCAAAGTGGCTCAGACAGATGTGACCAGCTAAGGTCGAGAGACCTGCCTGTAAATTCTGACTCTGGTCCCTATTAGCTGTGCAGCCTCGGGAAGGAGACCGCCTGCCTTCCAGTCTCCCCTGCAAAGCCAGACCACCTGTCCGTGGACCAACCCAACATTTGGATTTTTGTGACTGCTTCGGGAGTGATACTGATAAGGCAGTCCCAGAAGTTCTTACCTCTTTTGAGTGACTTGAGACTGTTCTCAAATTTGTCAAGTGGATCGTTCTGAGAAGCAGCTAAAAGATTACTTAGACCACTTCTCCCCACCACGGCAGGTGGGAGCCGGGTTTCCCCAGAGCAGGCACTGGCTTGTGTGATGTGAGAAAGTTTCTTTAGAGACTATGATTGTACATCCTCATTTGAGGTTAGAAATAACTTGTCTAGACCCATGATTCCCAAAACGTGGTCTCTGGACCAGCAGCATTAGTGACCCCCAGAAACTTGTAACAACTCTAGGGGTGGGGCCCAGCCGTCTGTTTTAACTGTTTCTCCTAGTGATTCTGTCCACTAAGGTTTGAAACCCCTGCCTGGTTTCTAGATCATCTATCTGTTCTCTATGGGGATAGGAATTTCTCTGGCTTTTCCTTCTTTAATTCCCCCTCTGGTGACCAGCACAAATTCACTAAATGATATGGGATCAGTTGGAATCAAAACAAAGATGACTGACCTGAGGGGGAGATGAAGATTTAATTCTGGGGCTGCTGTAGATCATGCACAGGGATTACTGACAGCCTGAGTAGAATAATGTAAGTCTTTTCTGTTTGAATAAAAGGCATTTTGACAGGAAATGTCATTTGTGAACATCATGTTTGCCCCTAAACAGCAGAGCGGGCTGGGGCTTGTGATCCTGTGATGGTCAGGGACTTGTGAGAGAGCATGTGGTTGAAGGCTACGGGCTGGCCCGGTGGGAGCACTCTCCCCGTCGCGGCTCCTTTCCCCCCTTGGCCCTGAGGTCAAACACAGAGCTCTTCACACCCCAGTTTCAGGCTGGCTGCCGTGAAGCCATTTTCTTGTGGTTTTCCTGTGGTTAACCTCACCAAGGCCTCAAGTACTTGATTGTGCCCAGAAAGGGGAACTGAAACAGTAGCTCGGCCGTGGGTGGGAGGCCCAGCTTCCCCCCTCTTAAACAACCAACCCCGGACAGGGGAACTGCACTCAGGCCCGCCCTGCACCTCCCACCGGCTCTGGGCTCTCACAGCTGGCCAGACCCCACTTCCCACACCCCTGGGACACCCTCTGATCACCCCCCTGCATCTCAGACATTTTTCTTCTGTTACCAGTTCTCCCTCAGGATTCTGCAAATGGGCTTGGTGTGTTTCTTTTAACCTGGAGTGGTGGCTGTGTTCTGTGTGGAGGATGCTGGCCTCCCCAGCGACCCAGGCAGTTGCCTGTGCCCACCCGTCCCTGGGCCTGGAGCTGCAGTGTCGCTGCCTCTGCTACCTTCCTTCCTCTGAGCAGGCACTTCTCACATCCATTCACCCAGTGTGGATGTAGGAAGTGTTGACAGAGGCTGGGCATGGAAAGGAATTAGAGTGCCAGCCAGTGGTTTGAAAATGTCAGTGTACAGAGAGTCAGCCGGGAGGGGGAGGGGCGTGGCTGGTCTCAGAGGTGGATTCCTGGGACAACCCCAGAGATTCTGATGGCCCAGGGCCTCTGGAGTATCAGAATCCGATTGGAAAAGATCAGGAGCCGCACCCTAAGAAGCAGGGTCTGAGATGGTCAACTGCCTGGGCTTGGAGTCAGACATGAGCCATTCCCATGGCCTCGTGACCTTGGGCAAGTTACCCTGCCTCCTTGTAAAAGCCCATAGAAAACAGTCATGAGGACTGAATGGGTTAACTCATGGGCAGGGCTTAGTGCAGGGTCTGGCCTATCTTGATGTCAGTGGTGCTGATTATTAAAATTGTAATCTTGGAGCAAATGTTTTCTGAGTTTCTGTGTATAAAATTTAGTAGCAGAAAAGGAATCAAGGTGTTCAGCCAAGAGTATGGTTTTGGGTGGTTTTGCTTCATTAGGTTTTATGATTGTGTGGGGGGCATAAAGACCAATGAAGAGGTTTGTGAAAACTGTCTGCTGGACCAGCTTTCCCGCCATTTCCATGTGACCTTGATAACATTTTCATGCAACAGGGAAAAGGAAGAGATCTGACGTTAGCAAAATGCCCAGTGCTGCAGTTCAAAGGGGGTACAGCTAAGGGGGTGGGAGTGGTCACCACACGGAGGCAGCCACATGGTTTCTGAAAGTCTGCACCTGGTGGCTCTCCCTGGCCCCCACCTCGGTGCTCAGCCCCATAGTCTCCCGGCACTGCGAGCTGAGCAGGCAAATTTGGATCAGAATAACCAAGTCCTGCTAACCACATTCACAAGGCGTTGATAGAGAAGCCGACATGCACTCATCCGTGCGTTCATTCATTCATTTGTATGTTTCTTCCTTTTCTTTTTAAACTGAGGTATAACTTCCATGAAGTGCACAAATGTTAGGTGTACAGCTTGATAACTTTGGAAATTTTTTAAACATGCAGACACCTGTGAAACCACCACCCAGAACAAGATAGAGAACATTTCCCACACTCCAGCAGGTTCCCCCATGCCATCTCCCAAAGCAGGTAACCACTATTCTTGGTCTTTCAATATTGTAAAAAACAAAAATTAAAGCAAAACAAAGAGATTCTGCAGGGTGACAGGGTGTCTGGGGAAGCAGGAGGCTGGTTGGAGGGTCCAACAGCATGCCATGGTGTTGGAGAGTCAGGACATTGAGAGGACATCTGAGCTGCCCCCACACACACACTGGGGGCTGGGGTCCTGGCTGCTAAGTTCAGTGTTGACTCCCTTGAGCACGTTCTGGCTCTTTGCTTGAACAGGAGCAAGGTTGGAGAACAAAAGAATGCCCGTCTTTTGTCCAAACAGCTGAAAGGTTTCCATTCACTGGATTACAATCACGTTCCAGTCTAGTGTCCCTGAGATTATCCCCAAGTCACCTTGATTCTGAGATCTGGGTGTTCATGACCTTTGTCGTTACATATTTACAGCCTGTTCGTTCACTCTCACACATGACTACTCTTCCAGGAGAGGCTTGATGAGTTTAACTCTTGGTGGCAACTTTCTCCCTACTACTGGTTCCTCCAGACATATTGTCAATCTTGAATATGAGCTGCATTAAGGACTGTGTTTTGGGGGTGGTGGGGTTACTTGTTTGGCTCTTACTGTGTGCCAGGCTCTTTTATGTAATATTCCCTATAGTCCTTTAGGGAAGGTATTATTACCCCCGTTTCACAGATGAGGAAACAGTCTCAGAGTGATCGGCAAACAGCCAAGGTCACAGAGCAGGTCCTTGTCAAGACCTGGAATCAAGGCAGGCTCGTCCAATCCAAGTGCCCACACTCTTTCTGTTACCTTGCGCTGCCTTTCATTGATTAAAGCCACCCCTGATGATTCAGCTCAGTGTCTGCCAATCGGCTCTCCGCCTTGCTTCATCCTCATTCATTTCTTCAAAGAGTTATTTGGCCACTAAATAATGAAACCTGAAAATCCCACCTCCACGCTGACTTTTTTTTTTTTTAAGATTTTATTTATTTACTTATTTGAAAGAGAGAGATTACAAGCAGGCAGAGAGGCAGGCAGAGACACAGAGAGGGGGAAGTAGGCTCCCCGCTGAGCAGAGAGCCCGATGAGGGTCTCGATATCAGGACCCTGGGATCATGACCTGAGCTGAAGGCAGAGGCTTTAACCCACTGAGCCACCCGGCGCCACATCCACACTGCCTCTTACAAGGAGACACTGGACGTGGGAAAATTCATTAGGAAGCTGTAAAGTTTTCAGGATCAGAGTGACAGCTGTGTCTCCTAGCTTGCCAGGTCACCCAAGTCGCGTGCTTGGTTCGGTGTTGACAGGCTGGGGGACTCCTTGGAGCCTCCGAGATTACAGAAAGGATCCATCGTGCTTTCCCTGGGGAAAGCCAAGTGCTTTCTCTTCTTGCTCTGCTCTCAGAGCTCAGTAACTAAACCAGGTTTCCCTTCAACTTTCCTGTTTCTTGGCCATTGAAGTCACAGAGAGACATGTCCTCTGATATAAGCTGAGGAAAGAGGTGCCATGGTGGAACACATTTTCTTTGAAAAGCGTGATTACATTAGGCTTTATTACATTATCAAGGGGGAGGTCTAGGCGGTTGGCCCAGTGCCCAGCCTGGAGTAGTCACTCACGAAATATTTGTTGAATTGAATTAAACTAGAATTATTAAATGAGAGGGATATTTCTCTCTGGTAAACAACACGTGCATGTCTTCAGAAACCCATAGGGTATGAGAGTATCTGGAAACCGAAATAGAAAATACAAAGCTACTGAGTGGGCCTGCTATCCGAGTAAAATGGGGAGGGAGGAGCAGATAAGATGCCGAATTAAATCCCATCCATTCACTTCAGGATTTTAGGCAGATCCTCCTGATATATTCGGGCTCAGCCCATCTGCCATGTTCTGTTTTGTTTTGTTTTTCAGAAAGTGAAAATGCGTGTATTAGTTTCTGAGCGCTGCCATAACAAATGACCACAAAGTGGGTGACAGTATATTGAAAACAATAGAAATGTATTCGCTCACAGTTCTGGAGGAGAGAAGTCTGACACACAGGTGTTGGCAGCCTTGGTTCCTTCAGGGGGCTCTGAGGAAGAATGTTCTATCCCTTTCTCCCGGGCAGTGGTGGCTGCTGGCAATTCTGGGTGTTTCTTGGCTCTCAGACGCCCCATTCCAATCTCCGCCTGCATCTTCACGTGGCCTTCCTCCCTGCATGTCTCTGTGTCCAAAAGTTTCCCCTTTTATGAGGACATATTGGATTTAAGGCCGCCCTAACCCAGGATGACTTCATCTTAACTAATTACATCTGCAAAGACGCTCTTTCTAAATAAGGTCACATTCTGGGGTTTTTGAGGAGACGGTGTTTGACTGAGGACAACACATTACAAATGATGAAGCCCTTCCTGCTCCTGGTTCTGTAGGACTGACGCTTCTGTACATGCAGCCACAACAAACCAGCCAACAGACACCTTGAGGACCTTGTGCTCAATGAAAGAGGCCATTTACCAAGAGACAAACACTGCATGATTCTACTTACATGAGGTATCGAGAATAGTCAAAGTCACAGAGACAGAAAGCGGTGGTTGCCTGAGGCCGGGGAAAGGTGGATGAGGAGTTGTAATTTCAGGGCTGTAGAGCTTCAGTTTTGCAAGATAAAATGAGTTTTGAACATGCTCAACACTAGTTAACTGACCCTTGAAAATGGTTCAAGTGGTAAATTTTAATGTTATATGTATTTTACTGCAATTAGACTTTAAAGAAAACATTTTTTTTTTTTTTTGGACCATTCATGGCCTACCCTGGAAACCTAATGCTTTTTATAAGATTGTTTTGTTTTGTATTAAGGAAAGTACATTCCGAGTTCCAAGGATTTTTTGCAATGAGAATCGTTCATGGTTGCCTGCCTGTCTATACTTCACTTGATTCTGTCTGTCTGCTTCTTTTCTCATGCCATTAGCTATAACCTGGGCAGTGGTGTGGCGTCCATCATGGTCAATGGCTCCTTCAGTGATGGCCGGTGGCACCGTGTCAAGGCTGTCAGGTGAGTCCCTACCACAGGGGGAGATGGAGCCGGAGCTCACCAAGAGGTGGATGTCCTATCCACGTCCCTGTGGCCCCAAAGTCCTGCTCCCCAACCTTGCCTGGTGTCCTGATGCTTCTGTCCTGGGTCATTTGGGCCGCTGTTCTTAGCTTCCCCCTCGCTTTTCCCTAACATTGACAGGCCAGAGAGCCTGAGCTCCCATTTCTGCGCTCAACAGAGACCTTCCAGAAAAAGAACTTTTTGATGGCTCAACTGGAAGAGCGCCTCGCTTTCTCCTGAGACCTAGGTCTCTAGTGGGATAAGATTTCAGGGCCTGTGGACTTTGAGGAATTCTTCAAATCTCACTGTGTGGGCAACTGCCCACTTTTTTTTTTTTTTTTTTTGGACATCACGTTACCCCACCTTTAGAGGCTGTGTGTGCCCTGCCCCAATTACACATCTCCCCCCTCACAGAGGTCACTACCCTGACTTCTGATTAACTTCGGGTGAATCATTCCTTTAAAGTTAGTTTTACTACCTCTGTCCATATTCTTAACAGTATATTCTGAGAAACCAAAGAGCAGGCCCAAACTTAGCTCTGTAAGAAAATGTCATTCGTGCCATGTTAGAGGAAGGTTCCAGGAACTGAGCTGAATAGAGTCTGTGGTTCATGTTTCCTGAGCATTTGCCATAGCCCTTCCTGGGGGGGCTCGTGGGGGAGGTCGTGAGCGAGGCTGGGGAACCATGGGGCTGCTGTGGTCAGTTTCCACCTCAGCTCATGTATAGGCTGTGGTCAGAGTAACCTCACTCTCCTGTCCATCACTTACTACCTTAGAAGTTGATGCCATGTTATTTTCAAACCTAAGATGCCACCAATTATAAGACATAATAGCCTCATTTCAGAGATATAAAAAAATGAAAAATTCTTAGATGAAATAAAGTGGTGGGGGGATGGAATTTTTTGGAGTAATGGTGAGAAGGGTGGGAAAGGCAGGTCAGGCAATGCAAGCTGTTGGGGGCATTGCCCCTCATGGCATTCAGGTATGAGATTCTAAGAAAGCCTATCCGAAGTGGGGAGGCAGTGTACGGTCTCAAGGGTGAGGCAGAACAGAATTCTCTCTACAGCTCATCACTAGAAGGGTTGCTACCAAGACATGAGGCCTGGCCAGCCAGATTTATATTATTGGGTCTCCCCAAAAAAGGGCAGAGCCAGGAACTTCTGGAAGGTGAAAGAGGAGCTAAAAATGGGAAGATTGGCTTTAAAAACTTTACTTAAATTTACCTGAGGAGTTAGAACCCAAGCCCCTTTTCTACCTCATCTAGCTGGCACACTGCCCTTTCCCTACCCAGCAGAAAATAATGAAAGGCAATTCCCTAGAGAAAGAGAAATAAGGTTCTGAGCTGGTGGAACTAGCCAGCCATAACTAAATACTAAATACTAAACACTGGGCCACTGTGTGAAGCTGGGGGCTGTGTGCAAGCTCACATGTTGAATATTAAGAACCCCATAACCCCATAATTCTGCCCCCAGTGAGATTCCAGAATGCTGGGAGCCAGGCCTATCCCACCAGCAAGGAAAGAAGAAAGTTCATGTGTCCCCCAGGAAAATGGTTGAGCAGATCCCAGCACATGAAGCCCCACCCAGTCAGCAGAACCCATCCTGCACATAGAGCTTCTAACCTGCTTTGTAGTACTTTTTTACCTTTTTTAAAGATTTTATTTATTTTAGAGAGTGTGCACACAAGGAGGAGGAGGGGCAGAGGTTGGGGGGGGGGGAGTGAGTTTCGGTGGACGCCCTGCTGAGTGCAGAGTCTGTGGTGGGGCTTGATCTCACAACCCTGAGATCAGGACCTGAGCCAAAATCAAGAGTTGGATGCTTAACCACTGAGCCCCCCAGGCCCCCCAGGGCTTTTTCTCTTAACTGTGAAGTAGATGTCAGGAGTCGCTAGGCATTTGAAAAAGTCTCCGATGTAAAAGACAGATATCAGAACAAGTCAACATAACAAAGCAATTTGATGGGGACAGAGACTTGAATGAGAAAATGATAAAACATATTACTGTTGTCAGAGAAGAGAGGCTAGTGATCCAAGAAACAAGAACAGTTTGCTATAAAATAAGAATATTAGAAGATCAGTAATGAACTCCTAAAAAAAAAAAATGTGCAGCCTGGGTTGGTACAACCCACCAAGAACTGTGCAAACAGAGGTGATTTTTTGAAGAAGGTCCCTGGGACTGAATAGTTTTGGAAACCAGCTTAGAAAATGGCAAAGGCCTTGTCACATATAAACACTTCCACTCCACTGTCCCCAGAGTCACTTTTTGGTGACTCTCTGGATTCTTTAGAAACTCCTCAGCCATTCTGTGTCCTCTCCAAGAGTAATCCTCTCTACCTACAAAACCTCCTTCATTGACTTCCCATTTTGCTTAGAGTAGTGTTCGAACTCACCATGTGTCCCCATGTCCCCCCCACTCCTCCCCTTACGGTTCTGTTCTTTGGCTCCCTTCAGGAGAAATGCTTTTCACCATCTGCTTCTGGCCACTCTCCTCCCACCTCCAGAATTCTCTATGCCCAACCTGCACCAGCCCCATCTTTTCTTTCTTTGGCATCGCCACTTCCTGTTTGCGTTACCCTCCTCCTTCACCTGACCTCCCCAGCCTTCGAAGCTCACCTCAGACAGAGTCTCCTCTGAAGCTTCCCCTGACCCTCTCTCCTTCTCCTGCATTCCACAGCATCCTGGCATTCCTCTGCTGTGGAGCCGTGACACAGTGTTGTCATGTACACTTCAAATTTTTTTGTTTGCCTCAGGAAACCCTAAACTCCTAAGGGCCAGGAATCTTTTTTTCTCTCATTCTTTACACCTCCATCATTTAGCCTAGTGCCTGGCACAGAGTAGATGGACTTAAATAGAGTTTTATTGAAATGAATGAATAATTGAATGAAGCTCCAAAAATGGTGGTTTCTACAGGGATGGCCAATCCGGAAAGATAACCGTGGATGACTATGGGGCCAGAACAGGCAAATCGCCCGGCATGATGAGGCAGCTGAACATCAACGGCGCTCTGTATGTGGGTAAGTGACCTCTGACCAAATCTAAATTACGCCCCGGTCTTCTTGCTAGGCCGCCATTTGTCATGGTGGGGTTCCCCCAAAGAGGTGCACGTCACTGGATCAAACACTTGGAAATTGGGAAGCTTGCCAGATGTTCTGTTCTTCTATTTTCTGAACTTTGGACTCATGGCTGAGGGGGCAGGAAGCACTTGGACGCTGTTGTGCTTTGGGCTGGTCCACCAGGAAAACCGTGCTTTTCTTGTTTATAGAACGAGAACCTGCCCGATATAGCCCCGAGAATTCCCTCTGAGGAAGGAGGATCCTTCTTGCTCCCTCTCAAAATCAGAATGAGTAGTGCTTCTGTAAATAGTTGAGAAACCACTACTGCAGACACAGAAACACAAAAATAGATCTCTACCCCAATGATATTTCCTAAAAGTGAACTTAATTGAAAGCTTTCAGTATCAGTGTGTTTCCTTCGGGCTGAGATGACATCACCTTTAAGCACCTGGTACATTCTGTTGCCGTCACACAACATTTCAAAATTTACCAGGTCCTATTTGGCTTGACCTGAGTCCTTTGGGTCAGCGGGCTGCGTGAGGCGGGTATTAATAGCCCCTGGTTGTTTGTCAGGTTGACACAAGTCTGTCTGCTCCTTCAAGGGCTACTGTTAGTTAGACGGATGCTCTGCACTGAGCAGCTGGAGGCGCTTACAGCCTTCACTCATCCTGTCAGCCGAGGGGCATCTTGGTCAGTAAATGCTCCAGCTTCCTAGCGAGACCTGCTCCCCTCTGGCTCACCCCATCACCCTCTTGCTTCCCGGCAGGTGGGATGAAGGAGATCGCTCTGCACACTAACAGGCAATACATGCGGGGCCTCGTGGGCTGCATTTCTCATTTCACCCTGTCCACTGATTACCACATTTCCCTCGTGGAAGACGCCGTGGATGGAAAAAACATCAACACTTGTGGAGCCAAGTAACACCGGCTGGCCTTGCTCAAGGGACACAGCCTTCTGTGCTGAGAATCCCCGGGGCCCTGAGACCCTGCCTGATGCCAGCCACAGTGGCACGGGGACCAGGTGTGTGTCTTCTCATCAAGGAGAACGTACCCCCTGATGAGAGACTAGATCCAAGACAGAAGTCCCTGTGTGGCCTTTCCTGCGGACACTCTGTGGGCCAAACCCAACAGAATCCTCTGTGTAGGAAGCGTCGAATTTTGTCCATTGAATGTGTAGCAGCTGCCAGAGATCACACATCAATGCGAATTCCAGAGCCTTCTGCTGTAGCTCAATGACTGTGTTGTGATTCATGGTGCATATAAAAAGAAAGAAAAAAAAAATAGAGACCCACAGGGCAGTATTAAAATACTTCCCTCCTTTCCTGATTCATGACACTCTTACTGACAGCAAAATGACTATTTGACCTTGAACTTTGAATTGCTCACCTTGGCCCTGGAATGAATAGGAGTAATCCCTTCCAGTCCTCAGTGGCTGGGGTCAGTGTGCTCTGACTATTCCATGAGAATCAGGAGGAGGGGAGCCTAGGCACGGAGTTCCAGTCATAATGCTGCCCTCCACCGACGTTTACCTGTAGTGGGAAACTCCCTACTTTTTATAATGCAAGTCGAAGACAATGGGGCACCATGATTTTGTAGCTGTCTTTTTGTATGTGTATATTTTTATAGCTGCAGATTATCCACACAGTACACTTTCCAAGTTTGTGCGGACAACACTGAATTCTTTGCACACTTCCTAAAGATATCCCCCCCGGAGAGACTTATTTGGGCCCCTCGTGGCATCAGTCAGAGTGGGATAGTACACTTGCTGGGGCAGCTTGGGGAAGCCGACTCTTCTCTTGCGGTTAATGAGGACGGCTCAAGGAGATGAACATGAAGCTTCCAAAAAAAGCAGATCAGCAGGCACATGGGTTACAGAGTTGGGGGCCACTGTCTTTTTTGCTTTAAGAGAGGGGGAATGACTATAGTGAACCTAAATAAAGAATATGAAGAAGGCTAGAACTCATGTGTTCAGTCTTTTATTCATTTGGGGGAGATGTTACTGATGCTTGCAGAAGCCGTGTCCACAGGTGGACACCGATACAATTAGAAGCTCTAGACATGATCCCTGTGAGTGGAGTCTCACAGTTGGTGGTTCTGAGGCCATTCTGGGGCGGGGATGTCCTCAGCGTGGTATAAGCGTCCGGGCAAGTACCCAGGAAGCGGGCTGCTGGCTCCGAGCCCTCGGCGGTGACCCTGCAGACAGCTGGCTCACTGGCAGGTCCCCAGGATGGGACTTACTAAGGGAAAGGTGAGCTGAACACTGTCCCCGAAGAGGAGGGAAATCGGGTCCCAATCACGGAAGAGCCTATAATTAGTCCATCATGACTCAAGTCTGGCGTGTGCAGCCTGCGTTTAGCGAAGACTTTGAGCTTTGGGCGAAGCACCGTGCTAAGCACTTTGAGAATTCTGAAAAATGAACAAGTAAACTAGAGACGGGCTGAAACTCGCACTTCAGCCTTCTACCTCTTGCCTCTGGGACCTCCGATGACCAGGATCCTCCCTCCCGGAGGAGGAACCACAGCAACGATGGTCATAAGGATGGCGATCGAAACAGCGGCAGTCCTGGTAATTCCTTTGCTCTGCCCGGTGTCCGCTGGGGAGTGCGGTGTGCAGGAAAGCCTCGTGGTAGAAAGTGGGGTGTTTGTTGTCTTTTTTGTTTGTTTTGTTATCTAGTTCAGTTAATCGCAAAGTCTTCCCACTAGCATTCAGCTTAGAAAATACAGAATTATCATACTGTTATATGTATTCCTGTACCCTTCAATCTCTAGCCTACATGGTGTCCTGAACTCTTCATGGACTTTGATGTCTTTGCACAATTCTTTTGTGCTGTTTCCTCCGCCCCGCATATCACATTCCTTAATCCAACATGTCTGCATTCTCTGTCCCCTTCAGGGCATCGATCAGAAGGTTCTGTGTCAGGATGTCTTAGAAAGCGGGTTTTGCCACCTCCCAAACACCCTCACCTCCACACCCCTTCCTTGGAGGCTGCCAGGATCCGTACTTCCCAAAATAGAGCGGGGCTGCTTTCATAGCTCAGTCTGAATCCATTGCCTCCAGCCACAAAAAAAAAAAAACCACAATCCCCCCAAGCCCCAAACAAACAAAATGTTGCAATTTTAGCCAAATATGCAGCTGAGCCCAAGCCAGGAGGGTTGTGCTGTAGAAGAGCTGCTGCTCCCTGCAGGTGTTTTCTGGACAAAAATGCGATGACTCAGGAACCGGGACCTGGGAGGGGTGTGTTGAAGCTGATGAGAATTGTGGGCCACCTTCCCCGGCTGGGTGGGATGCAGAGGCGTGAGGAGGGGTGACCCCATGGTGGGCTGGGGGCCAGGGAGATCCTGCTGACAAGAGGACAGCAGAGTACAGTGACCCCAGAGGAGCGGTCACTGAGGGCTCAGAGTCAGAGCACATGGAAAGTACATCCCAGACAGAAGCAGAGCTCTCCCCCTCGTGGTGGACAAGATCTGGGAGATCTGGGATGAATTTATAGGGGAGGTGGTTGTGGGGGTACAAATGGCATTCTGAAGTGGAGGACTTGGGCTGGGATTCAGGGGTAGGAGATAGAGCTGAGGCAAGCTCGGGCTGGCTCTGTGGGTGCTTTGGGTCCTGTCTAAGTCCGTTATCTACCGCCACAGAAGCCTGCACGCTACACATCACAGAACGGCAGGAAGGGTGTATTGCTCACAGGCCCCCAGTGGTCAGTGTGGCGGCTCGGCTGATCTCTGCGGGGCTTGACCAGGTGGTTCTTCGGGTCTCCGATGGACCTGTTCACGTGTGCGGCAATTGGCTCATTTAGGATGGCCTTGGCTGGGATGGTGAGCTGACTTGAGTCTGCTCCCTGTGGCTCTTATCCTTGTCGCGGGCCCAAGGGATAGGCTGACATGCCCTTGTCACTAGAGAGGAGGGCAAAGAAATTCAAGTCAAGGTGTAAGGCCTTTGACAGCCTACTTTTGGGACTGCACATGTCCCTTCTGCCACATCCTGTCAGTCGAAGTGCATGGACTGAAGAGAGGAAGAAACAGACTGGGTCTCTGCAGGGGAGAAGAGGTCACCCAGCAAAGGGCCGGGCATAGCCAGGGTGCAAGTTCCAGGCCATTAAGGCCATCCTCCTGCACAGCAGCCATAGGCTGTTGAGAGAGATGCTGTGATCAGGGGGAGGTGGCCCCGCAGGCCACGGTCTTCCGGAGGGGTGGGAGGGGGGGGGTCTGTGAAGTAGTCAGCAGCCTCCCAGCCAGGCGGGGCCCAGGGGGCAGCATCCGTCCCTCCTCCGGCTGCTCCTGTTGTGCCCTGTGCCTTCTGCTTCTACCTGTTGCCCAATCCTTGGCGGCCATGCTATTATTCTGAGGAGGGGGGCCTAGCAGGGTGATAGGATTTGTGCCCTAGCTTTTGGGAAGTGGCTCTGTTGAGAGAATATTGAAGAACCTGCCTGGGCCCTGGGCTCCCTAGAGAGGTTTGCAAGCCAGGGAGCTCGGAGATTAATGTCATCCCTGTCCTGCCCGGGAGGGCTATCAGGAGGCCCAGGTTCCTAAAAACCACCTTTTGTCCACGGGCAGGATCTGAGAAAATCCCTCAGACTTCCGTGTGCCCTAAGCAAGGATGGCTGGTTGGTGCGGGGGGGTGAGGACCGGGGTGTTCTTGCTGTTCCTATTAAAACTGACTTCACAGCCACACCTTTCCTCTAAGCCCGGTTGCGGGATTTCTCTCAGGAAGGTCTGTGGGGTCTTCTTTGTCCCCACACTGTCCCAGAAGCCCGTGAGTGGCAGCTTGATGACCCCGGCCGTCGGGCACCGCTCTGAATGGTTGCCCTGCTCTCCCACCCTCTTCTTTGCTTTTCTTTTCCGGACCCGGTCCTGTTCCAGCCTCCAGGCCTGCGCCAACACAAACAGGCCTCAGGTTGCCGGACGCGAACCGCCCGGGCTTCAGAGGAACGGGCGCTTTCCTTCCAACTTCCCGCCTCGCCTTCCCTTCACCGCCCACCTCATCGCTTCTCCCCCTTGCAAGCGAGCTGCCTCCTCCCTGAGTGGGAGGAAGGCTCTCGGAAATGTGCCCGGAGCTGGCCGGCCCAGTGCTTTCCACTTGGAGGAAATGCTGCATTTTTCACCTTTAACCCAGAAAAATATGGTTCTCAGAAAGCTTGTTTTTAGCACTGAGAGTTCCCAAAGGAAGAAGAATTGGGAGGAGGAGCAGCTCCCAACCTCTCTCAGCTCTGACAGCCAAACCCCCACCCCAGAAGGCTGTTCCTCTTTGGGAGGGGAGGGCTGGGGGGCAGCCTGCAGAGGCCCAGCAGCTGGGGGAAAATCAAGGCAGAGAATTCCAGCTCCAAGTAGAAGGACGATTCATCTTTTAGGAGAGTGGTCTGGACAAAGCATTAGCTACTCCCTATTCCCTTTATGGCCCCTTTCAGCTCCGGCCCAGCCACGCACTCGGGAGCTGTCCTTGCGGCAGGAGGTAGGGGTCGGGGTGTGCCCGGACCCTTTGCTGATCGGGCTGTGTGGTGAGCTCACCAAAGGCAGGAATGGCATCAAGGTCAGAATCCCAAACAAGGGACGTGTGGTCCCTCAGGCCACTCCCGAGTGGCTTATTCCCAAGGTGGAGAGCGTGGATCACGCAGCGGCCTCATCGCTGGGTTTTTGTACAGCACACACGAGACAGACAAGGGAAGAAGAAGGGCCCTGCCTCAGCCCAGTGAGTCAGGGGAGCGCGACGTCTGAAGGCAGGCCCCTGAAGCTGGTGGGTCTCGGTGGAGGTGACAGGCTGTGGTCCGGAAGTTCCAGCTTGCAGGTGGCTGTATTCTGGCGACCACCGGGACCGGCCTCTGGGATGGCCCCTGTCAGCCGTTGCGCTCCAGCCCCACGTTCACACGTGGAAGCTTAATGACAGCCCTCCTCTGATGACAGCCGGAGCTGACGGGCACGGCTTGTTCGGCTTGGGAGGACAGAAGCTGGCCAGGAAGACCGGGCGACTTGCCCTGGTCCTACCATGAGGACACAGCCATGACGCTTCCTTGTGGAGCTTTCCTCCCCCTGACCTGGATCTGCAGTCAGACGCGACCGGCCCAAGGATCCCAGGATTGTTCGGTGCCCTCTGGGCTTCTTCAGGTTGGCTGTGACCGGCAGCACAGGCCTGTGGGTAAGGGGATTTGGGCAGAGGCTGGTACCCAAGTGTCTGATTGCCAGTTTCTCATCAGAGCTCCAAGTCTGCCTTCTTCCAAAGTTCTCTTATCTCAAGGACTCTGGAAGTAGAAACCAGAGCCACTCGGTCTGAGTGGGATTTGGGGACTCACGGTATGCCATGAGGTCTGGATTTGAAGTGTTTTCCCTTCTCTCCTTCACCTTCCCCTCCACAAATAACCTCCAGAACTCAGGGGAGTTGTTGCGAAGTATTTCCAAGCAGCAGTGTGCTCCCCTGGGCCCTGGCCTAGCCCCGGTCAAGCCAAGAACTGAGAGCACAGGGCCGGCAGCAGGAAACACTCCCCACCACTCCTCCTCCTCCTGCCTCCCCTTGTGGAGACTTCTTTGGTCCTAGAAAGTGCATGGCTCCAAGAGCACTTGTCTTTTCCTGGAAGGACGTGAGAGGAACACTGTGTCTCAGTCTTTGGCATGAGGTGGCTGCTTTCTGTCTTTGTCTCACTGACCTATTTAAGATCCAAGTGGTTTACAAAGAGAAATTTCTAGCACGCAGTATGACCTCCCCCAGTGTCCCAGCTGCCACCTCCAAGCAAGGGCCCAGCCCGGGGCTACAGCCTCCTGGGACAGCCCGGTGATGGGGCTGCAGCTCTGAATTAGCTAGAAGATGACTTGGATTGGAATGTCTCTGAGAAGGACGGTCAGGGGAGCTCAAGAAATGTGCTCAAATAGCCTCATTTAGCAACAAAAGTAATAGGCACCAGGCCACAGACTGAGCTGCAGAAAGCCCTATCAGGAAATGGGCTTCAGGAAGGTGGAGGCCAGGGGAGGGAGGTGTCAGACCGAGAGAGTGTGGAGGGGACCTGGGCCCTGGCTGCAGATGTCCTGTATTCCCACTGGACTTCAGCTCACAGGGCAGCTGGGGGAGCGTGGGTGTGACAGGAGAGACTGTCAGAGCAGAATATGGGCCATACTTGTACAACCTCTTGAATGAAGGAAGCTGACTGATGGTCCGATCTAGTCCCCCAAACAGGGCTGGGGAGCTCAAATGATTTGCCAAGGGCTGGGGTCTTATTCACGGTGACATGACTGCCTCTGGCCTGGCAGCCTGGAGCCCTTTGGTTTGTGCAGGGCTGTTGGGGCTATCAGAATGGAAGGAGGCAGAGTGATCTGGGTCCTCACCAACATTGTGTTAGTGCCCCCATCCCCTGACATGTGCCAGCGCACATTTGCTTTGTGAACATTTCCTGAGGATTTGCTGTGTGGAAACCAACCCCTGGAGGAGACACGGGGGAGAGGATGAAGGATAGATAAGACTCGGCTCCTGAAATCCAGGTGTCGGCCAGGGCTGTGGTCTCGTCTGACAGGCTCACGGGCCACCTGCCCCTTCAAAGCCAGGAGACTCTCTTTCTGCAAGACCCAGTCCCTCTTGCGAGACCTGTTGATTAGGTCAGGCCCACCCCAGATGATCTTCCTTTTTATTAAGCAAGTCGATTAATGAGTAACCTAATCACAGCACGAGGTCTTGTCTCCTTCACTTGGGTCGGGCTCACACTCCAGGCAATGGGGATGGTAGCAGGCCTGTGCAGCCAGTGCTGGGAATCCTGAGGACCATCTTGGAATTCTGCCGACTACAGCTCATCAACCCTCCATGCCCGCCGTGCGCCTCCACACAGAACTGCCCTGGAAACCAGATCCGTTCGCCTAAGACAGCCTTCCTGTCGCGTGTCTCTTGTTAAAGAATGTGCCACCATCTGCTATGTCCCTGCACTAGGGAGTCAAAGACTCCTAGGATAAAGGGACTTCTATTCCCAGTGAGCATCAAAATATTTCAAAATCCCTATGACAGTTCCTGAAAGTCCTGTTTCCCTTGGGTGCAAAGATCCTTAGCAATGCCTAAGGGCTCAGGATGGAGTTCGGCAGTTGGTGTGGGTGCCCTGAGGACCAGGGGAACCTGAGCCAGGCAGCTGCCTTTTCCAGGGACCACCCAGCATGAGCCCTGAGCGGTCCCCACTCCGAGCTTGCTGGCTACCCCGTCATCTCAGAGGAAGTAGCATGTGAGCAGCAGAACTCTGCATTAGGCTGGAGTCTTCATTATTCAGTTGGTAGGAAAAGACCATGTTTTATGGCACAGAGAAGTTGCGTGCTCAAGGGAGTGCTTGAGTAGAGGGTACCAGTGGCTCATGGTGCCAAGCTTGAGTGCTGGGTTTTTAGTCCCAACCGTCCCAACCAAATCAACCCCAAACACCTTTGCCTGGCTTTCAAAGTCATCCACTGTTTAATGAAAACTATCACTGGTTTTATAAATGAATAAACGAAGGAATTCAATAAAGAATAAAGAATAGGAAATTCAAATAAACTATCCGTACACAGAGTGTTATAGATCCAGGAAAGAACAATGCCATATAAATATTGACATGAAAAGATTTTCAAGGTACATTAAAGAATCAGGTTTGAAAACAGAATATACAGTATAACCCTCATATATGTGCACACATACATATGGAAATGTGTAAATATTTAGATACATTCACAGAGAAAAATTGAAAGGGTAGAAGGAAAAGTGTTAAAAATAGCTAAAGCTATATAAGAAAACAGTGTGCTTTTTTTCCTTTTATTTTCTAGCTTTTTTTGAGCGAGCCTATAGTGAATATTGTTTTGTTCACTCAGAATATTGCCCATCTTCTTTTGGGGGACTGGTCCTCCTCTGACTCGGAACGTGTAGTTTTGCCTACGGACAGAACCTCTTTCGGGCCATGTGACCGCGCCCCCTGGGCCATGGACACGTGACCCAGGCCACGCCCACCAGAGTCCTCCTCACTAGACGCTGGGAGGAAGGGCACCCTCCTCTCCCTGACCATAAGCCTGTTAAGCTTGGAGGAGCCTGGCACCCCAGGCCCAGCTCTGTGGGGGCTACCCGACCTGAGAGAAGAAAGTTTGGGATGTGGAGAAGAGATGTGTTAGCCCCTGGGTGGAGCGGGAGGCTACCTGGGAGCCTGTGGAACTTACCAGGACTTCCGTACCCCACCGAGGCAATGTCTGAAAGGGGAGGCCACGCCTGTCTTCTGGAGAAGCAGATATGCAACTGCGGGGAGGAGAGGTGGTGGCGGAAATGGATGACTTAGTCATGCAGATGGTCCCTGGGAGGGAGAAGCCAACCCAGAGAGAAAAACATAAATTTCGAAGCAGGGAGGACGTGCAGGTGTTGGCGGACGGTGGGTAGGAGGAGGGCTGTCACCTGTGGTCGCTTCCATAAAGCCTATTTGTCCTTTATCTACGTTTGTCAGAGAGACAGGAGGATGAAGGCAAGTGTCTGTGAAGGAGAGCAAAGGGTGAGGGCAGGCAACAAAGACTGGAGCGCCTCGGGTGAGCGAGGTCTACCAGAGCCCACCTGGGAAGGAGCTGCTCCTGCCACCACAGGGGCCTCTGTTCCTTGTGTGAGGCACCCGGTGCAGGGCGATCCCTTGTCTTTCCACGGCTGGAGACCAGATCCCAGGCAGATCACCTCTCTGTTCGATGACATAGTTCTTCTATCCAGGAGACACATTAAGCCATGTATTGGCTTTTCAAGGTCCAGTTATTTCAAGATATGTACCAAGCCCTTGTCCTGTGGTTGGCACTATGCCGAGCTCTATGGATACAGTGACAACCAAGATGCCCCTCCATTTCTGCATCAAAGAAAGCATTCAGAATTGTGCTCAGTACTTGGAGGGGTGGGGGCTGCACAGAAATGGGGGGTGTGGAGAGATGGGGGTGCTGAGACACGGGAAGAGACTTCTCTCTGCCAGCCATGCTTAGCCTGAGACGTGAGGATGGAGAAAGGTTACCCGACTGAAGAGAGGTCACGTTCATTTAAGCAGCGGGGAACAGGTCTCGGTAGGCCTCTTGCCATGTAACACCCCTCTGGGTAACCAGGGGCTGTGACCTCAGGGGCATCCAAACCAAGTTTAAGGTATTTACACCTTAAGGTGCTAGTCAGAAAGTCAGAGGCATTCGTGAAGTTTCTGGAGGGACAGAGGCACGGGTGACAATCCCACATCTACCTGTTGGGAGCGTGGCCTGGAGTCCCATTTTCCGTTCCCCTTGGTGGCTCCTTTCCTTTCCTGGGGTGGCAGATGGGGTTTCCTGTGAGGCCAGGCCCATTTGGGAAGGGTGTGTGCTGTTGGGAACTGGGTAACGTGGCCTCTGGGATCAGAACCCGTTCCAGGACAAGGTGAGTGCGGGTGTGTGAGAGCACCTCCGGGGCAGGAAGCAGGTCTGGCTCCAGCCCAGGAAAGCTGTCAGCAGCGGTAAAGACGGTGAAGATGTCTCCAGGGCGTTGAGAAAGCTGGCTGGGGCCCCGGGGTAGGTGGTGGGGGCGTGGGGGGGTGGCCAGATTTCCATCTGAGCTGGGCCCTCAGACTTGCTCTCACCTTCAAGAGATGCAAGATGTCTGAGCAGCTCACTATGCTCCACTTGTACTCAATTTAACATGATTTCACTTCCGGGTTTTTATCAAAATCCTCCTCACAAGTTTTTGTCTCTTTAATCCAAGACTAATCACTCTGGGATAAAATCCAGTCCAATTCAATCCCAAATCAATTCAAGACATCTTTGTTAAATCAACTTCGCTGGTTCTCAGACACAATAAATACTTTTAATTCCATTTTTCTGTTAGTCACTCCAGGGGAAGGGTAATGGATCAAATTTATAGGCCATTCAAAACTAATTGTTACACAGCTCTTTTGTAAAGAACTTGAGATTTCTAAGCATTTTAGTGATGTTGAATACTATAAAGAAAAAATCCATACAGCTCTAGTTTTCTTTCCCTTAATACTTATACCATTACTCTGACCTTTTCAAAGTTCCTGGGGTGCATGATGCTCATGTATTTTGGCTCAAGAATCCACCATCTGGGAAACTAATTATGCACGGACACCTTCCCCGAAGGACAGGCCATATGTATGTGCTCTTCTAGGACTTAAATACGAACATGTGCTTTACAACTAATTCTAAATTGGTCTATGGTTTCTTCAGGTTAAATTGTAGCCATTCATATTTTAGTTGTGACTCTGGGTAAAGCAAAGGGAACAGAGGCCTTGAAGATTTCATTTCTCCCCTTCGGATACGCTACTTAAGATCACTTCATACTTTTTGAAATTACTGAGGTTTCGCTGAACCAATGACAGTATTTCCAAATTCGGTGCCTTGAAATTAAACTGATTTTGCCATATTCCCAGAATCTCCAGAAATGTTTAGGTTGTCTTCAGAGTTAAGAAAACAATTAAAAACCATACTTTTAGGACCAGTATTCATTTTTTGTTTCATGATGTTGGATTCCCACTTTTTATTTTTATACTAACTTCCCTGGGACACGGAATATAGATTTAGTGGAACATATGGAAGATTATGTCAAGGGCATACCAAAATATTAAAATGTTAAAAATTTAGTTAGAGCTCTGTGTGACTGCTTCATAAACCAGTGTAATTCTTTTGGGAATTAATAAAAGTATTAACTTTTCCCTAAGTGTTTAAAACAGGAGAAAAAACCAAAACAGCAATGTCCAAATCCGTCAGCGTAAGTTGTAAGAAAATATATTTATTTTTCCATGACAATACTATGATAAAATTGTTAAATACATGCATTTTAAAAACAAACATAAGTAACATCTTTAGAGTTAACAGCCAAGCATACTAGTTTTATGTTTAAGGTGTCTTAGTAATAGGTTACTTATATTCTATGTTCTTGATATAATCATGTTCTCCAAAAGATATGGAAACTAAATTCTGAAATTATACGAGGATATGAAATACTCAAATTTTTCCTTCTAACACCAACATAATCTCCCAAGTTTTCACAAGGTAGAAAATACTTCAGTTGTCATCTCTGTTAAGTGGAGTTATTTTATTCCGTTAAACTCAAAATTCTGTGAATCACACCAATATATAGTTTGGTGCCTCTACCTGTGTATTTAAAGGTTTCCTTATACAAATAAGCATGATTTTAGGTATAGAACATCACAGAAGAGAATTCGGGTTAAAAAAAAAAAAAGTCTAGTGGTAACATTTCAAGAAATGAAAATGGGACCGGTTTTGGATGTGCGGCTTCTCCTTATCTTTCAGCTACATTTGCACACACCTGACCAAACAAAAGTTAGTAAACAGTTACTAGTATTTATAAAAAAAAAAAAAAATTGAAAATATTTAACATGTAACAACTCCTTTAAAAAGACACTCATTCTACAGACAACCTTATAAAAGACAAAACTTCTATCTGTTCACAGTATGTGTATTTTGTAAACAGTTAATTCACTATAATGCAATTGTGAGAGTAAAAAAATGGCAATTTCTAAACGTGAAGACGACCTCTGACTTAGGGCCGACTAATGAGAGAGAAAAGAAGGCAACACGTCCCTTTGGGATAGTTGGGTATTTTTCAATGATTTTCAACCTTTGGATACTTGTAAGGTGGTACCATCTCAAATTTCGGATGTCTTTCTATCCAGGCCAATCTTTTTCAAGCAATTTTAAACTGAAATTTATTTAAGAAAAAGCCATGCTCCTTTTTTGAGAAAATAATAGGGAAGCACAAATGCCAAGGTAGGCTAGAATACCTACTCTTTCCCAACAACATTGTAAGGGTTTCTTACTGTGTGTTGTCTTCAACTATTCATAACATATTCACCTTTCTCCAAAACATTATGTTGGAAGGAAAAAATTAAATAGAAGGGTGTATCATAAATAATGGGGAAAAGTTTTGGAATCCAACTGGGGACCAAGTATTTGAAACTTTTTTTTTTAATGAAAATCATTATCAAATCATTATCAAATCAGTAACAAAATATTGTTTTCTATGATCAATTTGTTAGGTTTAACAGTATTTTGGCAATTGATCATATCAACCAACCCATGTTTCAAAGCAAATTGTATTACCACCTAGAAATATTTCTGAAATGGAATGTTTAGGAGGAACAGTAAGTTCAGAAATTGAAATTACCTACTTTTAAAATGGAATATTCTGAAGGGAAGTATATTTTCAATGTGTAAGGAAATTCTAAACATTTAAATAAGCCATTCAACCAAGTATACGAAGTATTTTTGGCTTAAGGGCAACATAAGGTCTGCTGCTGTTTGGGTTTTTAAAGTTCTGATTAGTTATTACAAAGGAAATCTTAAGGAAATATAGTAAGTGTAATACAAATTAATTTCCTTATCAGTGAAATATTAATTTTCCCCATCACATCTCTGAGTTTTTAAGGTAGTCAGTTATAGCAATCAAAAAGTAATATAAATCATTACTGTTTTGTATTTGGTTAATATTTAATCAGGGATAGCTTACTTGAGAGATTTTGAAGGTTTCTGTAGTTCAGCTAGGCACCTGTAATGAAGACATCCAGAAGGCTTCCCTCTTAAAACACTACTTTTAATTTTCATAAAAATGTTGCACAGTTAGAATTTATCTTCCATAGGTAAATTTAAATTCTGTCTGTAACTTGGACACTTATAATCCAAAATAATAACTTTCTTAATACAGGGAGAAACAAGCACTAATCATGGTTAAGAATAACAGACACCTGTCATAACTCAGTATCGTAATTTTGAGAATTTGAATATATTTAGATCAAATCACAGCCTGTGGAATTTTACCACACACAATAAAGCCTGCACTATCAGTTAACTGAATGTTTTAATCCTCCATACAGGCACTAAAAATAGCTCATTCGTATTGTACTGGCATGAATGCGACCATGTAATAGTTAAGACAAAGGCACAAATTGAAAAATCTCACCACCCTGTCGGAATAAGAGGTTTAAATATTAATAGCCTTGGTACATAATCCACAAAGACCTAAACGGACCAAATTTAAACCCAGTGATTTCCAATGATACTCTAAGGTCTTGTCTAAAGGATGCATTTCCAGTAAGTTTAGAAAATCATTTTCTTCTATGAAAAATTTTCTTCTGGATCTGAAAGGTAGGACGGGCGTTGGTACCTTGCGATTTTGTTTCAGCGGGAAATACCAGTTTAAAATAAATGCTTTGAAGAAATGGTTTATCAAGTGAATGCTTGAGTCCTTATAGTTAAGCTCACACATCAATGTCTTGTCGGTTTGCTAGAACAATGCTGGTTGGTACAGACACATCCCAAGTTTTGTACACATTAAATAAAATGTTGCTATGGATCCTCACGATGAGGGAGGAATAAGAAATCTAGTGACGCCTTTGCCAGCGTCTCTCCCAAGTTCTCACCCAAACTGGAGCTACTTCTTGAGTAGATTCAATCTTTTCAGTCAATAGTCTCGGCTCTACACAGGCTAGATGCTAGTATAAAGTGCCCCTTGTGAAAACTGCACATTCTGGAATGGGACTCAGTCAATAAACACTCACTCACTGAATTTCCACCATGTACCTAGCTGTCTTTGGAATTAGCTAATGATCTCACATTTGACTTCTGGGATGCCTAATATTAGATTTTGGAGAAAAAAAGGGCATTTTATAAAAGGTATGCAAACTTTAAATGGTTGAAAACAGAAAATAATAAAAATTACTTTAAACAGAAAAAAAGAGCCTTATCAGATTATGTGCTTGAGCAGTCAAAAAATCTGAGATAACATCTGCATTTTGATATGTTAGGGAGTACTTTAATTTAAAAAATACTATAAAACTGATTTCAAATTCCTTCTGAAAGAAAATATTCCCTAGTCTCCTTCACAAACCTACATCTGATTATTCAAATGTAGAGAGGGTGGTCATGTTCTTTATACATGGTCTGTATGAAGACAATTAAGAAATTACAGGACTAATGATTTCCCACAAGAATACAAGTTGCCTCAAGTTTTAACAATGTGACTTTGACCACGGTTTCCGAGTGTGATAGTACCAGACGTTCTTAAAAGCAGTCCTTCAGATCCATGAGCCATGAAGTAATGCTGGTATGGAAAACAGGGCTGATCCTTTTGCCCTTAACCTTTTCCGTGAATGGCTGCTTCAGAGTCTAAGCTGTCGGAACACAGCACCTCTGTCACCAAAGCACATAAACACACAACTATCCAGATACCCAGGGCCACAATCTCAAATCCATGCTTCTGTCATTCAACACACAGATGACTTCAACTGTATCTGGGTACTAATCCATGCACACGTAATGCACAAGCTCTACCTAATGTCAGAATTCTAGCTAAGTCGTCTAAGAGTATTTTTATAGTACTGTTCGTCTAGGAGGGCCACTCACTAGAGAAGTGCAGTCATAATCACCACCAGAATCTCCATTTTCCACAAGCGAAGCTTGATCTGAAACCAGTTTGTAAGTGAACTGGCTTATCCGAGACAGGAAAACGTGTCCTGAGACAGACTACAATTCAAAAGACGTGGTGAGGCATAGATGAGTCCAGATACTTAAGAGTTTTCTAACCAATGACTAGGCTTTAGTTGAGGAAAGGGGCATCTCCCCATTACTCTGCCAGTCGGGAAGGGCTGAAGGGAACACATCTAACCTCCCCTTCCAACTAGCCTTTAGTTTCCCCTCCCCCAGGCAGAGGAGCTAAAATGACTGGACAGAGCATGAGCAACTCTGACTGGTTTTCACATCTGAGAACAGTCCTGGCATTGACAAACAGTGCACATTTACCCAGGGTCTCCAGTGCCACCAACAAGTGGATATGTGACAAAGGGCAGTGTCTTCTCTCCCAGTGTTGAGGTCGCCCCCACATGCCCAGGTAGGGTGGGGAACGGGGGTGGGGAGGGAGGTAATGACTTCGGATTTACACAGTGGGTCTAGCTGTCTTCAATTCAGTGGGGAAGGACAAGCAACCTGCCTTGGCCTCAGCCCTAAGCCATGTATTTCTAGGTATATAGCAAGTTATAAGGAGCTTGCCCAGACGAACAGTGTTGTTATGCTTCCCATTCACCAAGTGAGGATCACTGTGTATGGACTCCAGGGGCAGGGAGAGGTGAGCAGCACTCTGATCCTTTCTCATGCAGGAGAGACACTGAGTCTTGGAGAGAAAGGACTGAAGAGCCCAGTGATATTCACCATAAGCCAAACAAATGAGTCATTCTGCAGGTTAGAAAGGGCACTGGAACCAGAGCTGCAATGCAATATATACTGATGACAGAGGTCCAATACTCTCTTCTAGACCTTTCCCATTCTTGGTTCAGTGTAGCTCAGATCCACCAACTTCTACTCTAGCCAACACTTATCCTCAAGAGATGGAAGTACGGGATCCACTGGTTTCAAAGGGGAACGAGGCAGGAGCCTGGGGCAGGAGGGGATAGAAATGACAAGCTTCAGCACGAATGCAGGGAACCCCAGGTCTGAGCACCTGGGGTGCAGGCTGAGGACAGAAGCCTGAGAGGAAAAAGGAGAGTAGCAAACTGTCAGGGACGATCTGGTTTGAGATGTTTTTCACTGCTGAAAATCTCTAGGAGCCATTACATGGTTTTAACGTCTACCAAATGTGAACATAATTAGTTCAGTTTCTATTTCATTCCACGTGTCCCTATATCATGAAGCTCAAGAATTTAGGTGAATTCTAGCAATTAAAATCAGGATTCAGAGAGTACCCAAATGGATTTTGGCCCCTGTGGCCTTGTAGCTTTTTTCCATGACGTGGTTTTTATAAAGAAACATGAGGACCTAGAACAAAAGGATAACCAATCCATTATCATCACAGAACCTCAGAGGATTAAAGAAAGAAACAAAACAAAACAAGCACATCTTGATGTATTCAGGTATTTCAAATTTTCTGGTACTTTGCCTTAACTACCAAAAAATAAAATATCCATGGGGTAAGGAAAAGGTGTAAGATACACTTTTTAGTTTTTCATTCTGCTTTTCCACGTTCATTCTAGACATCACTTAAGAAAAGCAAGGACAGGCAGAGGCAGCTGTGAAGACACATGGTCACAGACAGCTCACAAAGCTGACACGGGTACACCCGCTGATTCAAATGGACCTGGCCACAGTCCGTACGCCATAGCCCTTGAGGAACTGTCCCTGAAGAAGGCATCACCTTCTAAGTTTTAGATTTAAAAATCTGAAGACTGTGTTTAAACAGTCTAGACTGATGATCATTTCAAAAGCAAAACTGCCAAAATGCCTGATCAGAAGGAACCTTCGCTACGAGGTGTCAAAGGTCACCACTGCCCCGTGTCCTGGGGAGGCGCTGAAGCTAGTCGGAACCCTACAGACAGCTAACGCAGCGAGCGTTTGTGCAGGCGTCCCCTCAAACAATCACTGCAATTCTGTTTCTCAGTAATGTTGGATTTGCTCGTGTAACATGGACACTGTGTCCTAAGAAAACCAGTTTTTAAAAAAACCTCAGGTCTCCAGGCTTAGAGAATTCGGTCTTAAATGTCAGCGCAACCAAATGCAATAAAGGAAGTTCACATGCAAGCTACAGGGTAAGGAAAAGGTTTGCAAAACCTCCCAAAGTAAGGACAACATGATTGTAATTTGGGCTGGTCAGTGTCATGCTCATTTTCAAAGTTTGTACCCCTGAGAAAACTGTCTGAAAACCATTATACAGTAGGCACAGAAATCAGCATACTTTGTATCCAACAAAACACTACATAGCGGTCACTACATCAGAAATTATATTAATTTTTGTAAATGCTGTGGACAGAGGAGACTCATGTTGAAAGTTCTGAAATCTGTGCTTGGTTTTCATCTAGAATGGAGCAAGTGTCAGGCAAATAAACATCATCTGGTACTCTGACGTCTTTCTCCCGTGCCTGTAATCGGCTCGCAATTCCACAGCATCCGTATGAGAAAACCTCTAGCAGAACAGAACACGTGGCTGGGGGACTTGTTTTGCGTGTGCGGACCGGACGGTATCCGCCGGGAAGGGCTTCCTGAAGGGAGAGCACGTGGGAACACTCTGGCTCCGATCACGGGTCGCTCCAAGACTTGAGCTGCATGGACCGAATCTCTGAGTGACTCTACTTGGGCTGTGAGACTACACTGAAAGCACAGGGACACTTGGAGTGTGACTTGCGTGCGGGAAGGTCCCCCTCGCCAACAGTACTTCACAGGATCCCTCCAAGACGCCCAGTGCTGGCCCGGGAACGCCGGAACGGAGAGCTTACTGAGATGGCAGACTGAAGTGACGCGGCGACGCTGTTAGTCGTTGGGTTTGTTCTGAAAAAAGTTTGTGAAGGACCACCCTCCCCCGTTCGACTTCGGGGAGTCTTCGTCTTTAGGAGGGATCAAAAACTGCCTGGAGTTAATGGAGCAGGGGCTTCCGAAAGAGGCCGTTTCACTGGTGCTGTCTGTGGACCTGGGAGAGTCTGGAGACACTAAGTTCCAGTTATTGACATTTGCCTGAGGTCTGTAACCGGCAGTTTTATCTAAGTCGTCCTCCGTGCCGAGGTCTGCCCCAATAGCAGGGACCAGCAGGTGCATCTGGGGCTTATAGCCGGCGCCCCCGACAGGGTCACTGTCTTGATCTTCCTCTGGTTTCGCCTGAGGCTGGTACATAGACTGGATATCGATGTACACGACCTGAGAGGTCCCTCCGGCCTCCTCGGCGCCCGGCTGCGCCGTTTCCTCCTCAATGACAGGGGGGCAGTAGGACACAACCACGTGGTTCTCGGCGTCTGCATCACAGCTCTCCTCCTGCCGCTCGGCTACCGGAGAGATTATTTCCGTGTCTTCTATTTTTGGAACCACTGATCGAGTTTCCAGAACCTCAACATTATTTGGGGTACAAGGATTCATTTCCAATGTTTTGAGAGCACTGTTTCCCTAGAAATAAATGATGAGGCAATGATTAAGAGGGGCACGAGAAGCTGCGGCAGTGCCCTTCCTACAAAAAGGGGCATTATCTCGTGTATGTTCCTCGTGGCTACTTAGGGAAATGTGTCTTTGCTGTTCTGTACTGCATACGAGAACACAGGTACTGATTTACATATCAGTATATTCCCGGCTATTCATAGCAGTAGCAAAAACACACGTTAACATGCATCAGCGCAGAAGTTCAGCAGATGTCCAAGACGCCCTCTGCTCAACACATTTTCTGCTGGGTACATATCTGCATGTTACAAACATGTCACAAAAGACTAAAAAAAGCAGCCCATACTGACAAATAAATGTAAGAAAAGAGGATTACCTCACAGACACTCTTCTGAAACTGCAGAGCTTTACAATTCTCTGGATTTGGAATATCAGGGTAGAAGGTTTCTTTGATCCTTTAAATAAAGATGATTAAGTGCATTTAACAATTAGGATTATCAGACCACAAGTAAGTTAGCAAACCCCTGGGCTTATTTTGACATTTCACAGGACGCTTCAGTGAACATCTGAGACCGCGAAGCCGCATCAAAGGTGCGCTTGCTCACAAAGCTCCTGACTGAAAACTACAAGCAGTACTTCTGTTTCTAGAACTACAGTATCTTACGGATCTTATGAAAGTGGAAAAGCAAAGGATTCAAACGGTGATGGTGCTCTCAGGTCAAAAGTACAACACAGGCACCGCTTGTCTGACTCAATGGCCACAGTGCGAGTGGGATCATGCACCGTCTGGTTGTTGGGGAGCGTATCTGCACGAGGCAGTTCCCCACGGCTCCTAACAAGGTCTGCACTCTGGGGGGAAAAGGCTACCAAAAATGAAACGCAAACAAAAACGAGATTGGCTCGGAGCTGTGTCATATGTAGACCTGTTAAAAAGTTCGGCATTTGACATTCCCGCAGAAAAAAACAAAACAAAACTTTATTAATCTAAAATGCCCTAGCTTCTAAATATCTTTTGTATTCAAATCGTTTTTATTTTTTTTATAATTTTTTTTTAAGATTTTATTTATTTAGTTGACAAAGATCACAAGTAGGCAGAGAAGCAGGCAGAGAGAGAAAAGGAAGCAGGCTCCCTGCTGAGCAGAGAGCCGGATGCAGGGCTCGATCCCAGGACCCTGAGATCATGACCTGAGCCGAAGGCAGAGGCGTAACCCACTGAGCCACCTAGGTGCCCCAAGGATGGCATTTTTAATACCAGTGAGGGCCGTCTATGCATGAACACAGCCATCTGTCCCAAGCCCCGCCCAGGACGCCTCCTGCCAGCTGACCCTGAGTCCCCGCTCACCACCTCACCTCCTCTCCCCTCCCCTCCTGCCTCTCTAGCTTCACTCAGACACCCAGTTCTTCTCACTGCCTCCTGATGACCAAGCTCTTTCCGGTTTCTGGGCCCTCACAGGATTATTCTCTCCTCCCGGCACACTCTTTCTCTTCTTCTTACCCTGTGGGACTCTGCTCAGATGGAACTCCCCTTGGGAAGTCGTGGCTGACCACCTCCAGTGACATGGTTGCCCCGTTATTCCCCTCATGGTACCCTGTGACCTTCCCAGTACACACGTACTTTATAAGCACGTGTTTACTGGATGATTATGGGTTTGAGGTCCCCCTTTCCCCACTGAGCTCTAAGTCTGTAAGGATCACGCTTATTTAGTTCCCCACTGTTATCACTCTTCATGTGGGAGGAGGCATTCATATTTGCCAAATATATGAGTAAATGACAGTATATTCTAAATAGGTCACCAGGACAAGTGTGATCTAATCATTAATCCCGCACACAGCTATTGCCGTATCTACACCTATACGTATTTTTAGTGCATCTATTACTTTAAATCATTAGTAAATACAGTTAAGAGGAGGTTTACCTTTTATATTATTACTTTAAAAACCTTTCAGTAATTCTTGTTTAATATTAAATCCAATATTAATTAGGACTAAACCAACATTTTTTACCAACCAGTTTCAACCAAGTACTTATTTCTTAACACATGAACTGAATTATCACACCCTTCAGAAACAACAGCAAGCAGAAACGCAGGTACCATTACCATTCTCGTTTCCGATAGCAAAGGATACTCGTGACCACTCCCACGATGACAGCCACGGCCACTGGGATGAGAATGGCGATTATTAACCCCACAGCTGAAAAAAGAATATTGGATATATTCAAATCACCACTTTAAGCAGGATGTATAGAAGACATTCATATTATAAGATACTTAAGTTGATAGATTAAAGAAAAAAAATCCTACCTGATCCAGAGACACCAAAAAATTATTAAAATACAACCTTCAAGCATTTTTGTAATTTTTACACTAATACGTAAATTCCTTAGAACAGGACCGAGTGCCACTGACACGTGAGGCTGGATCCTTCTTCCCTGTGGGACTACCGTGCGCACTACAGGGAGCTTAGCAGCACCCCTGGGTTTCTACCCACTAGATCCCAATATAGCACCCCACAGCTCTGAGATCCAATCCTGTCACCAGATGCCACCAAGTATCCCCCAGGAGGCAAAATGGCCCCCAGCTGAGAACCATGTCCTCATGGTGCTTTATTTAAGTGTGTGTGAACTCTAACTCCAGGCTGGAGAAGATGCCACCTTCCAACTCTAAGCTCTTCGCTGCAGACAGTCAAGCCCATCTTCCCTACTCTCCATCTCAAACTGGTGAATGCTGGGGTTTACAGTTTTTTAAAGGGTACTTCTTTAGCTCTTCCCTGGGTATGTTAAAAATCACATTTGGAATAGGGCAAAAAGGCGTTAAAGTGGGGGACACCTGGGTGGCTCAGTCAGCTGAGGGTCCAACTCTTGATTTCAACTCAGGTTATGATCTCGGGGATGTGAGATCAAGCCCTGCATGGGGCTCCCAGCTCAGTGGGGAGTCTGCCAGAGAGTCTTTCTCCCCCTCTCCCCCTGCACCTCCCCTACTTGCACACACGTGTGCGTTCTCTCAAATAAATATAATCTTTAAAAAATATGTTAAAGTGGGTCAGCTTTATATAGATTTAACATGAATTTAGAACTCCAGATTTGAGATGTATCCTTCATACATTAATTTCTTAAGTACTCTTAGGAAAAGAGCTTCAAATAACTGACAAGAATAAATATGAAGTCGTCCTGTGGCCTTTGAACACTGCTGGCTACGCATGATAAACAAGCAACAATACATGCAATTTTAAAAAAGGGGGTTCCTCCATGAACAAAACTTGCCGAAAACTTATGCATTTAGGTACGGAAAGCACCTCAACAGCAATAATTAACTTACAATTTTCCTTCGTCACCACGAACATGCTCTTCTCTGGGCCCATGCCACCATCTGTGTAGGCTCGCAGGACCAGATGGTAACTTGTTTTACCCTGAAGATCAGCAATTCTCAGTGTCTTCTGGGATAGGTCAGTAATGTTCTTAATCTTAATGTCTGACCGACCTATTTTCAAAGGGAAGATTATTATTACTGGTCTCTACACCATTTTTTAAACACCTAGCTACTCATACCTGTTCGACCCACACCTCTGTCTCGAGTGAGTGGTTGCCGACTGCCCTTGAGGCCAGTCAGTGCCTGTGGAGTCAGCCAGAACCCAGTTCAAGTTCTCCCTCTGCCGTTAGCAGCCATGTGGTCCAGACCCGGTATTGAAACTACCCCAAACGTGAGTTTCTCTAATTCATGAAACAACGATCACGACCTACCTCCCAGGGCTGTGAGAAGTTGTCATACATTCTCTAGAATAATCCTGGCATATGGCAGGTAATCAATAGAAGTCCCTCCTCTTCCTCAGAGCAGGAAAGTATACCTCCACCTGCTGGGGCAGGGTTGCTGTGCCTGGGGCCACCCCACCGAGTGGTGCCAGAGCCCCCTCGCTACCATGCTCGCTCCCGCCTGCGAAGAGGCAGCACACTGAGCTGTCGCGTGAGCCGCTAGCCAGGAAGCCTTGAATACTCACAGGATCATTTCAGAAGAAGGATGAAGAACTGCTTCAACTATTGTTTTAAAGTTTTAATCAAAGTAATGGACAACTAGTTTGAAAAACTGTACAAGACTAAATGGTAACAACAAAACGCAGTAGTTTTCTGCTCACACCTTCCCTGCCAAACCACGTCACCTGTTTCTTTGGATATTTACTTCTGTATTTTGAAATAAAATCACGCTGGCGGCATTTTAAGACTTGTAGACATTACATACCCATGTCCTACAAAGAAGGTGAAGCTTGGGTGTTCTCAGCACTCTGTCTCCCTCACGTCCCACATCATTCACACATACCACGATGTTTGGGAAATTCACCATTTACATTACTGCGATCGTGTAAGTATGGATTCTTGCTAGACAAACTGCTTGGTCTGCTCATGTTTCCCTTACTTTTCTGTTGTTTTAATGTTTTTTCCTCATTTGCTTAATGTACCCATTCCTAATTCCTCCCACACCCTCCTGTGACTATTCAATGCAATTTTCCACATGGCCCAATGCAACAAAATCCCAGAGCCATGACTGGCTGCCCCACCCCTGCTTACGCCCCCCTCCCCACATCCCCCCCACCCGGGACCCCCTTCCCAGTGTATCTGCTCCAGACCCAGGCCTTCCCAGCTCCCACTGTCCTGAACCACCTTGTCCCACTTGCTTCCTCAGGCTGACCCACTGTTCTAGAACCACTGTCTGAGAAGGGGACATGGGGAAGAAGTATTTGCAGCTCTACGGGTCTGAAGATGCCTTCCCTCTGCTCTCACACTGGCTGCCGCTGACAGAGTACAGACTTCAAGGTTGAAAAAAATTTGCACTCAGTTATCTTGGAGACCCAGCTGTGCTATCTTCCAGCATCTGCTGTGCTGCTGAGAAATCCGAGGCCACTTTCATTCCTGAGGCCTCGCACCTGAGCCAGTCTTTTCTGTTCCTAGGACTTGTATCAGGTGCTTGGGAAATTCATGACAGCCTACCCTGGTGTAGATTTCTTTTTTGGTGTAGATTTTTTTCTACCTATCTTACTGTGTACTTACTGAGTGCTTTTATCTGGGAAATGTTCTTCTGCTCTTTGGTCATTTCCTTCTATTGCGGCCCCCTCCATACCTCCCCCCCGCCCCCCAGAACTCCTATAAAGCATGACAGCACAGGTCTCCGCGTGCTCCAACTTCCTCATCGTTTTACTCCAAGTTTTCTCCTCTGCATTTGTCTAACTTAGGGAAGAATTTCTCTATCTCCCATGTAATTTCACTACTATTTAATTCTTTAAAATTTTGATTACATTTGTAATTTTGATGAGTTCTTACCTATCTTCTGACCATTCTTTTTTAATAACACCAGGTCCTTTCAATAAATACAGGGAGGGTATCTCAACTATGCAAGGATAGTTTTGTTCTTTGTTATAAAATTCTGTTTCCCTACTCTGAATCTGTTTTCTCTAATTTCTTCTGGTTTCTGTTAGAAACCAGAAGAAATGTTAGACTCTTTCTCAACCATCTGGTTATCCCTGGCTGCTAGTCACAGTTAGAGCGAGCCCCTGGAAGGTCACTGTGAATGGGTGGAGCTTACTGGTTGGTGGGCTTCACTTATCACTGGTGGGGAATGACCAGGTCAATTTCTGGCCTTTCACTGGGACAGCCCCCCAATACCAGCACCTTTTGTGTCTTGCCCCAGGAACCATTTCCTTTTTCCAAAGAAAGATCCTCTTATCTTGTCCAGGGAAATAGACCTTAGCTGAAGATGTCCTATTAGCTTCCTATTAGGGGAAGGAGGAACAAAAAAGGTCACACTGTTCACTAGGGTCCCTCTCTCTGGAGGTTCTCTGGCTATTTCTCCAAAGAATAAAGCCCTCATCTTCGGGCAGGGGAACGGGCACTCATGTTAGCTGAATGAAGTTGGTGTACAACTTTGGGGGTTCTCACTGCTTACAAACTTTCAGTGAGTCCTCACTGTTCAGCTCCTATCCATCCTAACCACCTGCCTCCAATCCCGACCCATAGGATGAATCAAATTATTTCTCACTGAAGCCTGAACGTCCACCTGGATTTCACCATCCTTCATCCTCCAGGTGATCTGTCCTACTCCCATCAGCCCAAAAATGTCCAAATTTGGTGTACTCTTGCCTGTCTCTGTTTGTTTGGCTTTATGCTTTTCTTTTCCTCTTCAACTTCAGTGACCAATCCTCCATGTCTAAATGGAGTCTAGGTGCTAGAATTTTAATTGGTACAGTGTAAAATTTCTGAACATTTGAGAAAAATTTCACCAGACTTTAGGTATTTGTAGAACTTTGTATGTGGGGTTTTTCTCATTCACAGGCAACTGCGAAGGTTCTGGAAACACAGACCTTAGTGGTGAGGAGGCGGTGCACAGCTAGCACAGCTGCTCTGGGAAGTGCCTTAGCTGATGCCCAGGCAGCACCGCCATGCAGCACTGCTGTTCTCGACTTGTCGGACGGGCATTAAATAATTAAAGTGGTTTTCTTCTGAGGAGAGGTCATTAAGGGAAATGAGAGCTCTCAAACTGAAAAGATGATAGCCTTGTGTTATGTGGCTATGAAGAGGAAACATCTGACTCCCAACAGAAATATAATTTAGGGAGGAGCCAGAAGTCTGCATAAACATTTCTGTATTTATACATTTGAAAATCCTCTATGGACTCTGGACATCCGCTTACCAACTGTCAAGGACTGACTGAACCTTTAAAGATCTAATGGATGCTCTTGTCCCCAGTCAAGTCAATTAAGCTTGCCAGCTCACCAAGGCCACTACTAACTGTGCGGACGGCTCTCTGTCAGGTAACAGCAGAGGCTCTGGAGCCCTTCTCTGGGTTCCTGAACTTTTCTCCTCCATTATTAGAATTACAGAAAGACTTTTTAAAAAAAATTTTAAATAACCTAGGTAAGATGCTATGTTTGTTATGCATGATACAAGATTGCTAAGAGATGATCTCTGTCCTACGGGGCTTATAATCACAGTCTGCAGAATAATTTAAATGAAAAATGGTACAAGTCATTTATCACATACTAAAATCCTGAAATTCTCATATTTATCCATTTTCCTTTATCTCCTTGTCAGTTTTGGAAACCAGAATTACTCAGCAGCACTTCTTTCTCTTTCCTTGGCTTTTAATTTATTTTTTTATTTTTTGTGGTTAAAGAGAACTTCTAGGAAATATTCCCGCTGTAGTTAAGTGACTTACCGGATTCCAAACCCCTTATTTTAGATGTGTCTCTCTCTCCTTTTTCAAAGTAAAATAAATATCCTCTTAAAAAGCCTCTGAGCTCTTCCACGGGAATATCTTCCCATTTTACTAGTATCGAATCTGCAGATGTGTCCTCAACAGTGAAATTTGGCGCAACAATTGGAGCTATAAAGAGAAAAACGTCCGCAGCTAGAGGAGAGTTGACGGACACAGAGGAAGACCGCAACATTTGATGACATTTCTATCCTCAAGAGTAACTGAATCTGAAATTAGAACTTTATTGTCTACGAAGTCCCACTTTCAGAGGTACTAGCACAAGCACTGCTCCCGTGAAGCTCATGCACTACTGACTGGAGACACAAGGGGGTTTCTCACAGCACACACCCGCAGCAGAGGGAGAGGGGGCCCCCTCGGCAAAATCCGGGAGCAGCTATGCAAACAGAACTGTGTCCCCGCTCTGTACAGTCTTGAAGTTAATGGTTTTATTAAACGTGTTTAAGTGCAAATTTTAAGTCTCTCTGACATCAAAATTCAGATTTCATTTCTCAATGACAACAGTAAAACTGTGAAATATAAACATTAACGAAATGAAGATTAAGTAATCACAATTTTCAATTTATCATACAAATTATTCTTCCTTCCTTAAACATCTCAAATCGTTTTTAGAATTCAATCTTGCAATCGCTATTTATTTCTAATTTCTCACGTTACCTTGGACTCTAAGAAAACTTACCCATTTAACTTACCCAGTTCTTCTATATATCCAATTATAGAACGCAGTAACTGATATCCTTCATTTCTGCACCCATACAGAAAAAAATTGTATCTTACACCAGGTCGAAACTGATCTACAGGATGGAGACAATTAACTTTCGTTAAGCACATATTACTATGAACATCTATTTTAGAAATATCAAACCTATATATAATCACTTATTCTGAAATTTCCAAAGCTAATTTTAAATAGCTATTTTCTTATCATTAAAAAAATCCATTTTTTCCAAAACTGATAAATATTCAGAGTGAAAAATGACTAAAGAAAAATTAAACAAATTCACTTCTGCTGTAACGAACAGTGTAACATACCATGACCTTGAAGGGAGAAAACAGTGAACAGGGCTTTCATTCTGTTTCTTTAAGACCAAGCAACGAGGACTTCTTCCCAAATCTGGGCCGGGTCAGTTTACTAGCCAATTCCAGGTCCAAGTCAAGCCTCTGGAAAGCCCTTCCTGCTCTAGCCAGTGTGATCTCTCTCTCCCCTTGCCTCTGAAAAGCAGAAACTAACATTTCCACTCTACCTTGCTGCTTCAAGTATGCCGGCCCATAGAGTCTGTTTTTCTATGCAGCATCACTATTTAGTGCCCTTGAGTTAACATCACAAAACGCGCAAGAGAAGCATCTTAACTTCAAAAAGCCCCCTTTAAAATACCTGACACAATGCAACATGTGAAATGTTGGGAACAAAGAGGCAGACACTGTGTGGGCCATAGCCTAGAAGGGTGGTAGAATGGTGGGGAGACAGAGAGATGAACGGGGGTAACCAAGACACCACGTGCTAGACTACAGGGACCTATCACAGGCTGGGGCACCTTTACCGTGCCACCGAATGAGTCTAAGAGTACCACGAAAAGCCACCAAGAGGTGACATCTGAAACAGGGTCTTAAAAGGTAATTAGGAGCTCAGCAGTGGTGGTCTAGGAAGAAGATCCCACCTGGGGGAAAACGGCAGCATGTGGGGTTGCACTGCGCTCGTGGAGAGCAACTCTTCTGGTGTGGTCAGAGCACCAGTTCTCTAACTATGCACCCAGGGAACACCAGTGCTTCTACAAGCTCCAGAGTGAGATGGCCAACCTCTATGATCGTTTTGTAACTTTTTTCTTTGGCATCAGGCATGCCTGAGGTTAGTTTAATCTTCATGTAAGTTAGTAAACTGTATCTAGTGTTACGATGATAAGTATGTCAAGATTCGTAGGGTTCTGCTACCTTAAAAAGAAAAAGGGCCCGAGTGGGGATTATGGCTTTAGTTCTGTGTTTTGAGGTGGTAAAACAGACAGCTGAAGAGAGATGATTAGGTTGGGAAAAGGACAGGAAGTGCCTCCTGTGGCCTCCTGTGGCCACGGTGCTGTCCCAGCAGCAGTAAATGCGAGAGACCATTCCTGGCCTCCCAAGGCACTGAACGTTCTGCTTTGAATTTGAATCCTGGAGCTACCACAAGCTGGTTCTGTCAACTTGGGCGGTCTGAGCCTTTCTCAACCACTGTGGGGCCTTCGCTCACCTGCTGTAATCGGGAGCTTCTCCCTCTCACCCTACAGGTCTCAGCTTCAACTTCTGTCTCCAGATGCTCTAAGACGACCCCTCCCACACCACCGAGCCTGCCCCAGTCCACCCTCGTTATTCTCAAAGCCCAGGTGCGGAGGTGGAAGAGGGACGAGAATCTACGATGTACATTAGGCTGGCGTAAGGCTTAGGCAGCCCCAGGCGGGGACGGTGCGAGGGCAGGTGCGGAAGAGGAGGGTGGAGAGTGCCAGGCACTCTGAGAAGGGAGGCAGGCGCTAAGGAAGGATAAAGGGAACCATCGAGCACGTCAAGTACAACTGGCAAATACTCTTAACCAGCCCGGAGTCATCTAGCTGACGGGACTCATCTTCGCCAGCTGATGGTGAAAAAGTGGGCGGCACCGGCTCCTCAGCCTACTCTCCTGGGCTTCCCCTCAACGTGAGAAGAACCGGGACAGGGGATGACCTCGAGGAGCATCACCACCGAGGCCACAGGATCCACAATCCCCAAGGGCAGGGGCACGAAACACTCACAGCTACTCAGAATGAACAATGGTGGTGGAAAGAGGGCTGTAACGTCCAACGGCAAGGCTGGCTTCGCCTGCTCCTGTTGTTCTCCTCATGGCTGACCTGTGGGCTGGTTGCGTGCCTTACAGGGCTCCCCAGCTTGTCAACGGTCAGGCGCCGGGAACCGTCCCCTCCCCGCCCCATACACCCTGTGCCCCCGGCCACACGGGTGCCCCCCATCCTCCATCAGTGGTCTCTGTTCTTGGCTCTGCCCAGAAACCTGCGCTTGGACACATGAAGGCAAAGGTCGAGGGGTGAGACCACACGGCTTAGGGCTCCATGGTTTTCTTTCTTCAGGAGCATTCCTCCATGCTGTTATGGCTTTGACGCCATCTGCGGTGCTACTTAACATTCCACTTTACAGATACACTGTAACTGACTCATTCTCTTATTTGGGTTTTCAAGTTTTGTGATTACAAGTAACACTATGGTGAACCTTCCTAGATGGAATCCTGTGCTGCCCTCTGATTATTTCTTAGAATAAACTCCTAGACAAATAATTACTAAATTAAAAGATAGGAACCCTTTCCCATGCATACTGCTACAAAGCACTTTCCAGAAAGGTCAAACCAATTCACACCCATTCCTATGGTAAGGTGTAAACGACCACTCATCACACGCAGTCACCCCATGTACTGCTCTCTTAGAAATATTTTTAACAACTTTCATGGAGAGGCGTGAGTTCATCTTACCAGATTCTATTACAGTTTCAGTGCTGTTTGAAGGGACTTTTTTCCAGTCCATAAGGCAGGGTTCAGACCGAGATGAGTTACACCATTTAATAACATAGTCACAAGTCATATTGGGATCGTAATTCCAAGTGAGGAGAATTCCATTTCCCATTCCGACAGCCTGCTCTACTTTGAGGTCATCTTCAACAAGAAAGAAGTGCATGTTACTTGTATTAAAAACAGTAATATAAGGTATATCTCATGAAAATGGGCAAGAGTTAGAAAAACTACTTCACTGGACAGAAATTTTTGAAAGAGCGCTCAAACTACCTAAACCTGTAGCAAAGTTTAGAAGACTTACTCCGCTGCTTTTGTTGTAAAAAGCTAATTGCCTGTGCGTACAGATAGATTCGGAAGCTGGAAAGTCATGAAAGCGCACCTGGGACAGGTGGGCACGCAGCAGGCCAGGGTGTGAAGGCCGGCCAGGGCAGATGGGTGGGAGGACGGGGCTGAGGGCATGCAGACAACGGGGGGTGGTGGCAGTGTTTGGAGGGGAGGGCAGATGTGAGCTCTGTGAGCAGACGGGGGTGACTATGCCTGCGGCCCCCGCCCTGGGGCCAGACCTATATACCAGGAGCACGAGAATCTGTGGTGAACAAGCGGACCAACCCTTCTCTTCCTCTCAAGCCTCTGGGTGGGCTGAAGGGGCTTGTGGAGACGGGCTGAGGAATGGGGAATCAGCTAATACGCAGAGGGATCAAAGGCCATGGGACGGAATGGCCGCTATGGGACGGAACGGCCAGCTTGCTCACAGGGAGGGAACCACACACACACACACACACACACACACACACACACACACACACGGGACAGAGGGCTGAGGTGCAGAGGTTGGAGGGACCGGGGCTGTGCTGAGATTCTGCCTCCCCATCCTGTCAGATCTCGGCCTACAGATGATGGGGGGGCGGCTAGGCTGGGGGTGAGGACTGGGTAGCTTAGGCCCAAAGGGAGAGGGTATTTTCCACAGTTAATAGCAGGAAATTCTTTTTTTTTTTTTTTTAAGATTTTATTTATTTATTTGCAGAGATCACACGTAGGCAGAGAGGCAGGCAGAGAGAGAGGCGGAAGCAGGCTCCCTGCTGAGCAGAGAGCCCAATTCGGGGCTTGATCCCAGGACCCTGGGATCGTGACCTGAGCTGAAGGCAGAGCCTTTAACCCACTGAGCCACCCAGGTGCCCCAATAGCAGAAAATTCTTTAACTGATTTTTATTCAAGGGTCCAGTAAAAAGACACAGAAAGGGTTTTTGGAAAAAAAAAAAATGGTATTCATAAAGCAATTCCTACCTGACACAACACAACAATTCGGCTTAGAATTCAGAAGACCCTGGACACAGGAGTGTTTGGGCTCAATGTGATTAAACCCCACACTATGAACCTGCTCCGGGGCCACAGGGCCTCCGACGCAGGAAATCCTCAAGGAAGGGTGATTTTTTCTGAGGCTTCCGTAACTGTCTAGGAGCTGATGCTATACCATTGTTAGTTCAGAAGTTACCACCTTCTGAAGGACACATGGAAAAGGCAGGAAAGCAATCTGTGAATTAAAAGACAACGCAGCTATTGCCTATCATTGTAAAGCAGTGAAATGTAGAATCTAAACCAGAAGGCTATCTTCTTAAGGATGTTCATACCTCTCTTCTCCTCTTTTTTTTTCTTTCTGCTGTCACAGCACTGCCTGAGGACCTCTCCCCTCTCGTGTGTGCTGAGATCTGGGCTCTGTGTTCCATGTGTCTGAAAGGAACGGTGCTTCCCCCTGTCCTTCCTCCCCTATGGTCCACTGAACAAAGCCAAGCAGCAGCTAAGTGCAAGGATTAAGAAAGTGCCTCGGTCAAGAGTTGAAAAGATACTTGGAGGAACCTAACTGGACCAACCAACTTTTCTTCCTTTAGGAGTGGCTGGTCACAGACCAGCGCCCCCATATTGGGGCAGGACAGCAAAGGGAGATGGGAGCAGGGAATGACCTGAAGAGGAATGAACTGAGAAAAGAGGCAGAAGTGGCTATGGGTTAAGTATTATGGATTACTGGTAATCCGTAACATTTAAAGAAAGGCACTCAGTTAATTTTAAAATTGTTCTAGAGTGACTTTTTAAAGTGTATACTGAAGATCTAATTTAGACTTTAATTTTTTTTTTAAGATTTTATTTGATAAGAGTGACGCCAAGAAAGCAAACACAAGCAGGGGGAGTGGGAGAGGGACAAGCAAGCTTCCCATTGAACAGAAGCCCGATGTGGGACTTGATCCTAGGACCCTGGGATCACAACCTGAGCCCAAGGCAGATGCTCAACGATTGTACCACCTAGGTGCGCCTAAGAAGAATTTTTTTATCAGTAAAGGATTCCTATTAATAAAGAAATGTCTTATCAACAAAGCTGCTATTAAAAGTAAGTATTTTTTTCTTCCCTGGCAGTTTGTGGAACAGCGCAGCTGATACAGCAACAGCTCCCATGGTCTTGGAAAGATACCTGAAAATGGTCTTAAATAAACGTCTAAAACATTTCTTATTGAGAGTAAAGTCCACCACCATAACTCTCCAATGTTAAGCCCTAATGTGACTGGGTAACACTAATTATTTTATCCACCAGCACCGAGGTCTGGAGTCACCACGAGTGACTAATGGCTGCTGTCTCTTCAAGAATTCTGCACAGGAACGGGCTAAATCCTCCTTATGGATCAGCAGCAGCCGGGGATATGAGAAGAGAGCTGACCTTGTAAGAGCAGGCGAACACCCTTTAAAATGTTTCGCTGTAATTTCTGGTTCTTAGATTCTGCATTATCTTAGGTACTCACCGTTTGGAATTTCCATGCTAGCTATTTTAGAAGGTGGCGATGAGCCAACAGAATTTTTTGCCACCACACTGATGATGTAGTCGTTTTTATCAAGTTGTAGTTCTGCCTTGTGTTGAGGATCAGGAATCTCAGAAAGGGACTGTGTCTCCTCATCAAGCAAACAGGATACATTATAGGAAAGTATTTTCCCATTTGCTTCATTAATGGGTAAAGGCTGAGAGAAACAGAAAAATAAATTGTCAAGAAACCTCCAACACCAGCCATGTGGTGAGGCAAGACCATCAGGTGTAAACCAGACACCACGTCAATCACGACAAGGCAACATCAGAATCACGGAAGCTGTGAATGGTGTCAAACACAGATTCAGAAGGCACCTCGGCCAGGACAGATCAGGGGAGTGATGCTGAGGAAAAAAATATACTCACTGTAAGCAGTTTAAAAGCACACAGCAATTTAAAAATTAAGTTAATACAAACCAGTTTTTAGCCTCACATTTTTCAGAAGCAAACAAAAAAGTAACAAGAATGACTGCTCTACCAAACGAAACATAAAATATTACGGCACTGGGGCGCCTGGCAGGGTCAACCAATGGGGCATGTGACTCTTGATCTCACGGTCATGAGTTTGAGCCCCACACTGGTGGAGAATACTTAAATAAATAAAACTTTAAAAAAACAGCATCATAGTTTTTAAAAAAAATATTTATTATTTTCTCAAAATAGTACATGCCCATTACCAGAAAATTTGGAAATGATACAAAAGTTAAAAAAAACCTGTAAAATGTTCCCATATTCCCATCTCTTAAACACTCTTATATTTTTGCATTTTCTTCAAGTTGTTTTCTAAGATGTAGATATTTTTTAATTAAAATTGTTTTAATCACGATTTTATCTTTTTTTCATCTTTCTATAATATAGCTGTCTATAATATATACACTTGAATGGCTTTATATTTTATGTAGTATTTTTACCAGTTATTTGAATATTCCATAAATAAATGAAATTTAAGTTGTTTCTAACTTATTACTAAAATTATACTTTGGTGTACCTTTTCATACCACTTTTTTCTTTCATAGTTAGTTAGGATTAATTCTTTAATGTGGATCTCCAAAGTAGACTTATTAAACTGCTTTTCCAAACTATTCCTCCAATTTATACGACAACAAACAGGACACTCTGATCCAGACTGACCTCGATATTAATACTCTGTTGAAAACAGTGCTCCAAACAGGGACTCTCTGATGGCCTGTCCTATTGGGCCCTTTATCAGTCTAAGGCTCATGGGCCTTCTTTGACGCTACTGATGGCTCGCTCCTTCACAGAACCCACCCTGGGTTTCTGCTTTACCAGTTTCTGCTGGTCTTCCTGTCCTCTAACCTTCCCACTCTCTTCTGCGGGCTCCTCCTCCTCTGCCGCTCCGTTATACGCTATCACCTACGGGTCCCTCCTTGGCCTCTTTCCTCCCGGCATGGTCTCCCTGAGTGATTCCACGTACATGCTACTCAAAGCTATGTCTTTAGCTCTGACTACCCTCCTGAACTCCAGAGCCTCACATTAAACCACTACCTATTAGACTTTACTTTGATACCCCGGTGGCACCTATTTTTAGAATGTGTTTTTAAAAAGTCAACCCCAACCAACTTAATTTTCCACCCAAATACACTCCTCCTTGGCAAATGGCAGAACCATCAACCTAGTCTCTGAAGTTACAATCACTTCAGTATTTTTAACTGTTGGTTAGGCATTCATCTAGCTTGAAGCACGTCCCAGACTTTCTCTACACTGAAGTAATGGTCCTGCAACACCAGGCCAATGAGTGGAGTGGGTACAGTAGGCTCCTGTTCCATCACCTAATTCCAAAGACCCATGTGATATATTGTCTTTGGCTAGAGGACGCATCAGCTATTACACCATGAAGAACAGACCCTACACTTGATCTTAGCCGAAAGGCTGAGAAGCGACACACTGAGGTGGTGTGGAACTGTAACTACGTCGTCATGAAATCTGACAGACAACTCTGAGTGCAGTGGATTCTCTAATCAAGGGTCAGAGGGGTACGTGGTCATACGCAGACAATCACAAAGCAACAGGACTTACAGTGAATCTGCACACAGACTTAACTTTCCTCAAAGCTGGGCTGACCTCAAATTTTCGTAAAAATAATGTTTTACTTTCAGTAACAAAATTCACTATTGAAAGGAATCCAATTACGGCTGCTCTTGTAACATCTGACTCGAAAACAACCGTTTGTTTTTGACGTTTGCAAATCAGATAAAGAATATAATGCTACAACGTCTGCCCCAGTAGAGGAACACCAGAGAAAACACAATACAATTTATAGTGTATCTAAAAATTTTACAAAACCATGAAAGTCTTTTTAAGTGGCATACAGTAATACAATTAAGGGAAAACAAATTACATATGAGATATGTAAGAAGTTTCCTATTCAGTGAAGAAAAAAATGTCAAGAGAACTGAGATTCTAACTTGTAGCTTCTGGCTGTGTTTCTGGCTCAGGTGAGAGAGAGGAATTCATGAAATCCTCAGTTCCTTTGTAGGCCTCATGAAATCAAACTAAAGAACGCTGCAATCTGTCAGAGAAGATCCCCGCCAAACTGACCGCGGTGCATACGGGGTGATGAACACTGTGGGGGGCTGGCAGGAGCTAGTTAAGATTCACAGCAGGACTGCGAACAGCCAGTCTCAGAAACCCGGGCTCCTCGATCACCCAAGTAACACACATAAGCTAAGTAACTCAGCACAGTAGTGTTGTTTAAATTCTCAGGGGAAAATCAGGTATTTACCTTCCAGTAGATTATCAAATTTTTTCCATCGGAACTCCACTCTCTCCACGTATCTGGTCCCTTTGAAGGAACTAGGAAAGAGATTTAAAAGTTAGCAGCTGAAGGCGTGGACTACATGTCAGTTGGTAACAGCAGTAATTGAAACAGTGGCACTTGCGATTTTTTTTCCTAGGTTTTTGGAATTCTCCATAAAAATGTGAAGCGGCCCAGTGGCTTCCCCTCAGAAATGAAATAAGGGAAAAGCTGAGTGCTCAAGGCCTGCAAAACGGGAGGCCCCTTACAAAGGATTAAAATCACCCCTCAGGCCCTGAGGGGTGCGACTCCGTCTCACATCCTCCTACCTCCCCTCACTCAAGTGGTGAGGACTCTCCCTGAGCACAGGCTTCTTGGTGCTCCTCAAATGTGCTGAGGACACCTGCCTCAGGCTTCCGGTGCTTTCTGTGACCCCTCTCCCCGCACAGAGAAACTCTCCTCCCCTGATCACCTCACCTCCTCCGTATCTCAACTCTGGTGTTACTCTCCTACTTGAAGTCTTTTCTAGCTACCCTATTTAAAAAACTGCAACCCCTCTACCCCTGTCACCTTCTTTCCTTAGTCCCCTTTCTAGGCTTTATTTTTCTCTGTGGCACTACCCAACATACTATTTTTTTAAAACTGATTTCTAATCCTCTACCCTAATAAACTCCATGGGCAGAGACTGTTTTATTCAGTGCTATATCCTTGGTGACTACAACAGCTCCTGACACACTGTGGGTGCTCTTTTTTTTTTTTTTTAAAGATTTATTTGAGAGAGAGCAAGCAAGGATGCATGTGAATGGGGTGGGGGGAAGAGAATCCTGAAGCAGACTCCCTGCTGAGTGCAGAGCCCGACATGGGGCTCAACCCATGACCCATGAGATCATGACCTGAGCTAAAGCCAACAGTGAGCCCCTCGACCGACTGAGCCACCCAGGTGCCCCTCAGTAAGTATCTGTTTAGTGAATTCGTGCTATCATCTCAGTGAGGTATAGATAAAATGTTTTCTTGTGGCAACAACAGTGCATCAACTGAACGCAAAAGATCCTGTAGTAGCCAGTCTCCAAATGATCAGTGATACTGGTCACAGCTCCTGGTATGCCCACCTGCGTGTGGTCCTCTCCCACACTGTCACAGCACTGGCCTGGGTGACCAACAGAGTGTGACAGATATGATGGTAGGTCCCTTCTAAGGCCCGGTCATAAGAGGCATTGCGGAGGCTGCCATGTTCTCCCTCTACTCACTAAGTCTAGAGCAGCTAGCTGCCATGTTGTGAGGATACTCGGCAGCACCACGGAGAGACCTAATGGTGAGCAACAGCCTCGGCGTGAGCCATCCTGAAAGCAGATTCTCTAGCCCTGGGCAAGCCTGCAGCCTCCATCCATGTCCACGCTGTGGCCTCATGAGAGACCGTAAGCCAGAGCCACTCAGCTAAGCCGCTTCTCAATTTCTGACCTATACTCATTGTGAGATAATGTATGTTTACTGTTTTAAGTCACTGAATTTTAGGGTAATTTGTCAGGTAGCAATGGGTAACTAAATACACTCCCCTTTCTGGCCTCATGCACAGCGTTCAGTTTTGATGATCCAGATAGTTGTTTTACATCTATCACAAAGCTTTTCTCATCTCTCTAACCTTCCTTCATGTGGAGAGGCAAAAATCTGGATTAACATCCATCGTTTTTTGTCTTACTGTGCATTAATTTTTTGGAAAAAGTTTTTTTCAAAGATTCATTTATCTGAGAGAGAGAGAGAGAGAGAAACACACACACAAGCTGGGGGAGGGGCAAGGAGAGGAAGAGAGAGAAAATTCTCAAGCAGACTCCCTGCTGAATGTGGAGCCTGACGTGAGGCTTGATCCCAGGACCCCGAGATCATGACCTGAGCTGAAATCAAGAGTCAGAGGTTTAACCAACTAAGCCACCCAAGCGCCCCGGAAGAAGTTTTATATTCCCTATATTATCTAGTGCAAATAAAGCATTTGCTATCTTTTGTTGAATGACTCCTAAAAAAATTATACCTATTCATAAGTTTTTTGTTTTTGACTTTTAAAGCTGACATCTGACTATTCAAGGATAAAATCTCATTTCATCTTTGGAAATTACCATACTCAGAAAACCAGTTACTTAATTTTGTACTTATTTTGGCCTCTGTGTACTACAGAAAATGAAGTTCAAGACCTCTGGCCCCATCCATTTCTCAGGCCAAGGTCACAAATAAAAATTCCAACAAATTCTCTTTGTTAATATCTAAATAGATTATTAAAATTATAGGGAAGGAGGACAGAGTGTCAGAAAAATCACCCATAATCTTACCACAGTCTCGAGTCTGTTTCCTCTACATCATCTTAGGACAGCTGCAAACATCCTGCAGATAGGCCTAGTCTTTCCACACAGCACAGCCAGCAGCTGTTGTATTATCACAAACCTTAGAGCCACCACTTAAGATGTCTGGATGATCTTTTACTAGCAGACATTACACAATTCCGCAATTCAAGTGCTATCCTTTTACTCACTTTAGTGACATTTTCTTTAAAAATAAGTTGTAAAATTCAAGACCCACAGTAATAATCAGCTATAAATCATTTAGTGAACTTACTGGCTTCTGTGGTTAAGTATTTTTTTTCATTGCTCCATTTGCTCCATTTCCAGAAAGTTTCAGTAGAACAGCGAATCCGGAAAGTATATATGGTATACGGATTTAACTTGTCCACAGCTACAAGATAACTTGAATTTTCTACTCCTTTGATTGTGACATTCCGCTATTAAAGCAAATCAGTAAGTATATGTATGTACATGGAACATCATGTAAGAATTCTCATATATACACACACACATACACATTTTAATAAGAAAGCCCACCCAAATTTGTATCATAAATAGACTAAATGTCCACAGGAGTTTACCTTTATAAAACTAAAGACCGTTCAACCACCAAAATATTTTAATTTTTACATAAATACAAAACCCATGAAATTATGCTCTATAGTAACAATAAACAGTATTTATGTGTCATTTTAATTCAAATATGGATCTAAGTAATAATGATAAGATAAATTATGCAGAGAGGATGATATGCTCTTGCTCACTGGTCAATGGCTAATGGTAATACAACAGGCCTTAGTACACTTTAGTAATCTAAGATGACCTTGAGGATTAAATATATAAGCTGTATTTGTAAGCTTCTTTGAGGCAGGCATCATTTTATGCATTTTTTAATAGGGTACTCAGAACCTCTAGTATGGTGCTAAACATGTAGAATATATTCTTCAACAAACTCTTATTTAAATTATATAAAATTAAAGTGAAACAATTTAAACAAATCTGAGGATCCACATGTCTCAGAAAATCCTCTGAGCTCCCAATTACGAATTACAAAGCAAGTTTTCTGGGTTATATTCTGCCATTTGACTGATTTTCTAGCAATCATCAGTAAATTTCCAAATGAGTATTTTCATTCAGTATCTTTCATTTTGGACTTAGCACAAATTACAAGATGGTGCAGTACAAAAGTCAAGCTAAGTATCTGCAATGTATTAAAAAGTCATGTTCTGACTTGTAACGACCACCTTCTGACTTAGAACTTGTTCCTATTGCTGCACTTGGCAATTTTAAAAATCACATCTCCTCTCCGGTGCTTATCAGCCCATTAACTGATGTGAAAGGTTATAGCAACAACTATCCATTCATTTACAAATCTGCTGAGCACCAGCCATGTGCCAGGGACTATACTAGACCTGGAAACATTGTGGGAAGTCAAAGTCAAACTCATGTTCTATGACACCCAGTATTACAATTGTTTCAAGTGCTACATATAATGCTGTCATTACACTGATATATATAGTGTCTTACTTCTTACTAAATCTCTGTAATAATCCATGTGAGAGCTTCTGCATATCAATTTCCTTAATTCATTCTGAAAACTATTTTAGCCAAAGTAACATTCAAGGAAGTTTATAGGAAAATCTTACTCACCAATTCTTGGACTGAGTTAGTTTTGTTAATTTCAATTTGACATAAAAGTTTAATCTTTGCAAAGTTGCCTGGTAAATGCCAAGAAAGTGTAACAGCTGTTGAATTAATATCCTTCACTTTGATTGAAGTAGGAATACGAGGACAGACTGTAAGTATAATTTGTAAAGATTACTTAAAAAGTTACTTTCTAATAGGACAAATGACAATTAAAAACAAAACAAAACAAAACAAACCACTAAGAAACGAGAGGAGTCATTGGTACCGATCAACATTCCACTCAAGCCGTGGCATACACAAACCTCACTTTTACTGCTGGAATTGTGCCTACTCTGTTTCCGGACCAACCACACTCACGGTTCCTAGACTGGCATCAGGAATACTAAAAGGTAGTAAGATCATAATCTCTACCTTTAAGGAATGCCAAATTCATTTGGAGAGTAACCAAAAGAGAGAGAGAGAATGAATAAGAGTATATACGCTAAGTTGGAAATGCGTGGTACTAGTGGCCACAGGCACTGAGATGCAAGTGTGGTCGGGAAAGTCTGAGAGAGAAGATGGGACTTAAGGTGAGCTCTGAAGGAAGAATCTGACTAAAATTTTTCAAAATTTTCAAAATTTTTCAAAACAGATGCGGAAGAGCACTTCTGATTGGGGTCTTGGCAAGAATGGGATGACAGTGAGACAAACTGCACATGATGCCGGTGATGGCACAGAGGCCAACGTGAGTGGCAAGGAGTACTGTGACAGTAAGGCGGAAAGGCGGGGGGCAAATACACATGAACACTAGCCCTCAAATGTACCAAACATAGATCTTCTGAGCTTAGGGAAAACCAGGAAAGAACAAAAGTGAGGAGAAGGAATAACCAATAGAAGTTACTTACATTTACGAGTAGGGCAACGAGCTCAGCTACTGGGCACTTGCCAGTCTCTATCATAATGTGTTTGGTTGGAGCCCTTCTCCACTGACTGTGAGTCTGTGAGGGAGGCCAGGCCTCCACACCAGCACTCCTTGGACCACAGAGCCCGCTACGGCACCGATGTAGTGGGATGCCCACAGGAATGAATGCTAAGAAGATGGACCATATTTTATTTCTATCTTGAGCTAGGTATTAATAGGGCTAGTAAAAATTCCAGAATCATCAGCAATAAAAAGGAACCACTCACTCACTGATGTACACAGCACCTTAGATGGAGCTCAAGGACATTACTCTTAGTAAAAAATGCCAATCTCCAAAAGTTAGGTACTGGATGATTCCATTTAAACAACATTTCAAAATGACAAAACACAGAGATGAGGAACAGAGGAGATGTTGCCTGGGGACAGGGCTGCAGAAGCATGGTGTGTGTGTGGGGGGGATGGGTAGCGGGGAGGTGTGGGGAGGTTTGCCAATGGGGCAGGAAGAGAGAGTGTCTCTGTGGAGACAGAACAGCTCTGTATCTTGACTATGCTGGTGGTTCCATGAATCTCTAGACAGATTCAACTGCACAGACACGTCCATGCACACACACCTCTCAATGCACACAGAACCTCATTAGAACTGAGCAAGGTCAGCAGTCCAGTTCACCAGTCTGGTTTACCGTACTGTACCCATGTCGACTGCTCACTTGAAAACTGTACTACAGTTAGTAAGACATCACAAATGGGGAAAGCTGGGGGAGATGTCACAGGGCTTTATTATTTTTGCAACCACTCGTGAGTCTATAGTTATTTTAAAATAGAAAGATTTTAAAAAATAAAAATCTTTTAAGAACTGGACACAAAATTTTTCAACAATCAAAAACTATTAAAGCCACTTAGAGTTTCTATGTAAATGAGCAATTCAAATTTGTATCTGAAATCAACAAAATTTTACATTTTAAGGATTTTAAAATAAAAACTTATTTATAACTCTAAAGAAAATTATAAAAAGTAAGCCCTAAAAGAACTTTAATTTCAAAATATTTTATCCCTTCTAAAATTGTTTTTAAGACGCTGGTTTATGCAGCAGCTTACCTTTTTCAGTTATGTTAACTAAAACAGTTGATTCTGATCGACCCAGAGGATTGCGAGCATTCAAAGTAAAATTATATATTTCTTGATTTGGATGCATTTGAAAGAATAACTGATAGCTTTCATTTGTTGGCGCTTCAACTCTTTTAAATCTAACATATTTCCCCGAAAAACTGAATTAAGAGAAGAAGAAGAAATATTAAAATCATTTCAAAATGGCAAGAGAGATAAATACTTCAGGAAAAAATAAATGGGTAAATTTCTAATAATTAATCTTTTTTAAAAGTTTGTATTTCTAATTCCAGATGCACTACATACTTGGCTAGGAAAATGTGTCTGATTCAGAAAATAGACGAAAATCACCAGCCAGAAGCCTACTATCTAAAACAGTCTCTGTTCGTATTTGAGGGTTCTTCTAGGATTTTTAAAAAAGGCACATGAATCTAGTCTGTGTGCATATCATTTGCAGTATTAATGGTATATCCAATTTTATACAGCGTACTGAGTTTTTATTTTACTCATAACAGAAATGAGATACCACATTTCCCTGTGTCATTTAATACCCTCCAGGGTACTCCCTGCCGTCTGACATCTTTCCCTGGTGAGTTTTACCTTTCAAATAAAGTGTAACTCGTATTGCGTGGGCCCACCAATGCGGTTGGTCTTCCTGGATTCCAAGTACAGACAATCTCTTTTAAATCAGAGGTCTCACAATTCAGTTTTTGAGGAGTATCAGGTGGATCTAACAGGAAAAAAATGCAGTTACTTAGTGGTTACATACATTTTCCCTGAAAACAAGTTTCATAAATGTTAATTACATTTTGTACAATTTCCTCTGGAAATGAAATAACGTATTTACATTTGACCTTCTGAACAATGCAGCACTGCCATGCTTTCTGTAGCATGTTTTTCTGGAGTCCATATTATGTCAGAAATGATGGACTAAAATGTACTGCTTAATGACAACTAGCTCATTTGGAAACGCCCCAAGAGCAACCTGAACACATTCTTTCCCCCTCAAATCCCACCAAATCTCTCAAAAGAAGTTGTAGCCAACAAATCAAAAAAATCTACAGGGTGAAAGTAGTATTATCTATCATGTCTATACCGTGATTTGAAAAGAAGTACCAATTCAAATCACAGGTCAGCACAAGCCACATTCCAAGTTTCAGAGTTCTTAAATGAGTTACAATGACTATTATCTGCAAAGCATCTCTTGGTAAAATTCTGCATCTTCCTCATGTTCAAAGTGACTACAGCTCTTTTGTTTTTGTTCTTGACTGCAACATTCCCTCTGATTTTGCAGGGACAAAACTAAATAAAAGAAAAACTTTTGGGGGTTTTTCTGTGTGTCTTAGACTTTTAAAGTAATAATGGAAAATTCTTCAGTTAGACACTAATTACAGAAACTGTTATTTCCAATTTCATGTTTAATTAAACATACATAGAAACGGGTGTTCTCTGTTACATTTATCTAAATTACCTTTCATTAAATAAGATTTTTTTTTTAGAGTTTATTTATTTATTTGACAGAGAGAGATCACAAGTAGGCAGAGAGGCAGGCAGAGAGAGAGAGGAGGAAGCAGGCTCCCTGCCAAGCAAAGAGCCCGACGCAGGACTCGATCCGAGGACCCTGGGATCATGACCTGAGCCGAAAGCAGCGGCTTAAGCCACTGAGCCACCCAGGCTCCCTTAAATAAGATTTTTTAAAACGATTATCTACTTGTTGAAAAATTCTGTAAAATAATTTAGTTTTTTAAAAAACTAAACTTTAAGGGGTGCCTGGGTGGCTCACTCAAAGCGTCCGCCTTCTGCCCAGGTGATTGTCTTGGGGTCCTGGGATCGAGCACCGTCAGGCTCTCTGCTCGGCGGGGAGCCTGCTTCCCTCTCTTTCTTCCTGCCTCTGCCTCCTTGTGATCTCTGTCAAATAAATAAAATCTTTAAAAACAAAAAACAAACAAACAACCCCCCCCCCCCAAAAAAAAACCCAAAAAAACAAAAACAAAAAAACTAAACTTTAAAAACTAATTCTTAGGGGCACCTGGGTGGCTCAGTGGGTTAAAGACTCTGCCTTCAGCTCAGGTCATGGGATCGAGCCCCACATCAGGCTCTCTGCTCAGCGGGGAGCCTGCTTCCCTTCCTCTCTCTGCCTGCCTCTCTGTCTACTTGTAATCTCTGCCTGTCAAATAAATAAATAAAATCTTTAAAAAAATAAAAATAAATAAAAATAAAAACTGTTCTTAGACTGTTTTAGAGACTTAAAAGGGCACAGAAAATTTCACACAGCTTCCTAAGGTAGAATAATGTCCGTCAATAACATTTTAGGTAATATTAAAAGAAGTCATGAGTATTTAAAGTCTAACAACTGCATAATCAGATAACACTGACATACTTGTTTAAAAAATTGTTCTAAATCTAAGGCTAAACTTTCATTTTATTAAAATGACATACTAGATTTTTTAGTATAATCCTGAGTATTGTAGTATGTGGCAGATGTGTTTAGTTAAAACCCAAATAACAGAAGCAATTAGAAAGAAGTGGAAGCAAAGATGCAGGGAGAAAAAAATATGACAAAGCTGTATTTGAAAGGGAACGTACTGACTGTCTTCTCAAAGAACTAACAAGGGAATCAGCTAAAGCTGGATAAAAACTAGGTATAATCAACTGTATAACCAGCGAATAGAAAATGCAATTTTTAAAAAAAGCCATTTTTTATTAAAGTATTTCCAAATGAGAAAGTATGAAATTTGACTGGTGACATAAAATATTTACATGCTCTAATTCTATGTCACAGTGTCACAGTGTAGTATTTAGAAGTTTTTGAGTATGATGAAAGATTAATACTTAGGTATCATGCTGAAGTGACACTATCTACGAAAATAGTGATTACTGAACACATAGTATTTATAAAAGATTTTGCCTATAACTAAATCAGTTCATGCCTAAACACTGACAAGTACTGGATAAATAACTATTCTGTCTGCTGGATAATACATGAATTTGCAATCACAGTAATAAACTGAAGAGGAAAAAAGCTACTCTAATATTAGCACTGAACATCAAATTCTTAGTGATAAACTTACTGAAAGATATGTAAGACCACCTATCACTGACATAAATCAAAGAAGAGCTAACTAAATGAAAAGATATACATGTTCCTGATTTGGGTAACTCAATACAATGAGAATGAAAATTCTCCTAAGTGGTCTCCTAAATTAATAAATCTAATGCAACTCAAATCAAAATCCTGGTAGGTTTTGATTGTGTCTTTTCAATATATAGAGGGTTAACAGGATGTGCGTAAGGAAAAGAAAATAATGACTCTTAATCCCTAACTCACGCCATGAACTACCCTTGCTGTTAAGTTCCTAAAGAAATCCCTCCGCAGGGAAATTCTACTGCTGCTTTTGAGTTAACAAATACTCAATTTTTCAACCCCCAAATGCTATAAATGAAGGTTAAATTATGAATTAAACAGGCCTGTTCTACTATTATGGTAGAAGAGTAGCACACTATTGGAAAAACTTGATGTATAACCTGATATATAACAAAAACTTGATGTGTAACTTGATGTATAACAAAAACTTGATGTATAGTCTCATCTTCAGAGTTTTAGTTTTTGTCTTTTGTATTTTTAGGTGGATATCTCACTTCTTGGTATCAGTTACCACTCCATATACCACTGGTTCTTAACTTATACTCCATGGTCATTTGTAAGGAACACTCCTAAGTCCCTTCCTAAAATTCCTTTAGGAAAAAAATTTTCTAAAGTTTAAATCTGAACATAATCTCACTCTCACTTCAATTCCAAAATGCATTACTGGGAAGACAAAAAGTTAGTAAGGGTAGAGCCATCAAACTGAGAAGTGCATCTAATCCTGGTTATGCCCTTGAGACTGTATCAGCCATGCAATATAATTCATCCCAAGTTTCACTGGAAGGAAAAGAGAGGTGGAGAATCCAAAAAAGAGTAAGAAGAATCACCACACGATCAAAAGAAAATCGCAAAACCCACTCACACTACATTCCACACACTCTGATCATGAGACCCTTTAGACCAAATTCAGCCTCTTACTCCGCATTCCAGGGAGGAACGGGCAAGGCCATCACTGTGCCACATGACAGTTACCATGGGAGAGGGGACAGAAACCCTTGAAACACAAAAATCTCTGTGGATATTCAACACAAGCTATGTAAAAAGGGCAGTCTCTTACAACAACTTCTGGAAATGTCATGGAATTTTAGAACTGTAGCAATGACCATATTAATAAAGAAGCCCTTGTACTCTGAAGCATATGTTACACACAGAACATGCCTGGCCTCTAAGGACCCTCTTCTTCTCAGATGTATTACTTTAGAAGTTAGAGAAGCATATACTACAGTACTGAAGAGTTTGTGTAAAATCATTACAGTTCCATTAACTGGGGAATTTTTAAAAAGGCATGTTTTAGTTTTAAAAAGGTATTTCTGTATTAGGTGGGATGCTTTACAATTTTAATTTTAAAAGGTGTGTTTTAGGTAGGAAATTGACTTTTGAGTAGGCCCCTGAACACAGGGTTCAGGGTTACTGACCTCCCATGCAAGTCAAAAATCTACATACAGGGCAAATGGTTCACTCTGTCCAAAGAGCATGCAACTCTAGATCTCTGGGTTGTGAGTCTGAGCCCCACGCTGGGTGTAGAGATTACTAAAACAAACTTTAAAAAAAAAAATTTTTTTTCCATAGAACTCCTAACTCCCCCAGAACTTAACTCCTCGTAGTTTACTACTGACTAGAAGCCTGACCTACAACATAGACAATTGATTAACACATATTTTGTATGTTGTATGTATTATTTACAATAAAGTAAGGTACAGAAAATGTTAAGAAAATTGTAAGAGAAAATGCATTTAAAGTACTGTACTGTAGTTACTGAAAAAAATCCACGTAGGGATGCCTGGGTGGCTCAATCAGTTAACTGTGGGATGCATGTCCTCATCGCTCGTAAGACTGAGCCCTATGCCAGAAGTCTGCTTGAAGGTTCTGTTCCTCTGCCCCTCCCCCCCACCTCTTGCACACGGGTTCTCTAAAATAAATAAATAAATCTTTAAAAAAAAATACATGCATAAGCAGACCCATGCAATTTGAACTTCTTCTGTTCAAGAGTCAACTATGTATGAAATAATTCCTAAGCAATGTAGGACTAAGAAATATATAAAAACTACCCTTGACTCAACAAAACTGTTAAGTAAGAACTTAAAACTAAGCAGCTGGGTGTTTCCAATCTTATCACACAAGCTACATAAATACAAATATATAGAAAATGAACTTAGAATGCATCATAAAACAGGCAAAAATTTTGGTGTCTTCATATTAAAAGAAAAAAAAAAAAAAAAAAAAAAGACTGCCCAGTCCCCAGAAATAGCATTAAAGCTTTTAAAGAGGAGCAAAACAGATCAACAGGAACTCTTTAATATTAAATACTTACATCCTGCGAAAATAACAGTCCCAAATATGTTATCTTCTGTTGTAAAAACCACATTTGTTCCACTATTAGCAGAAACAGAAATATTATGGATCTTGATCGCCACATTTTCCCCATCAAGATGGATAAGGGGACAATTTGTTTGGCCAATCTGTGCTGATAACACTTTTTCTTGAGTCACACAACAAAATATTATATCTGAGCCTACAAGTATCACTTTGTCTTGAGGAAAAACCTTAGTCTGGGAATCAGGTGACCCTAGAGAGAACAAAAGGAATCACAAATATTTTATGTCTTTTACCATAAAAATAGCCCGGTATACATAAAATATACTATAAAGTGTTTTATAGTAATGGTGGCCCAAAGGAGCTTTCAAAGGAGCAAGACATATATAAATAAAATGAAACCATGTATGTTTTATCGACTTATGGCTGATGATGGGGGGAACAGAGGGGACTGCAGGCCGATGCCCAAGGTCACAGGTTAGTATCCAAGAAGTCTGAAAGTTCACTCTAAATGGGCTTATAGCTACATGTGAAAAATCTACACCAAGAAAAAGTCACTCATTACATAATTCTATTCCTTTGAAATCACTTCTATGTATTTAGGGAAGACTTCTTACTTTCCATCAGCCAGAATATGTATTGAAGTACTCCCATCCTAAACAGCACTTTTTCTTTAACCCCAACTCTGTGCAGGTTAAAGCCACACCTCTGCTTTTATTTTCCTGTATGTCCAATCTTATCATTATCTCTAGTTTTTTTCTACCTACCACTATTTAATCTACCACAATCTGGCTTCTAGCCCAATCATTCTACTGAAGTGGCTCACTGACCTCTTTGCTCAGTCCAGTGGCCACTTCTCAGCCACCCTTCCTTCCCACATCGACAGCATCAGTAAGTTGCCTAAGTTCTAACATCTCAAAACTCCCTTCTCCTCTTGGGTTCTACAGCGCCCTACTCTCCTGGGCTACTCTGAACCCTCTGGCTACTGTCCTCCACTTTGTTGCCTCTTTTTTCTTCCGTCCTACCCTTAGACAGTACAAGCTTGTAAGGCATGTGTCCCTGGTCCCCATTTCTCTTTCCCTGAGTATGGTAACCTCTAGATTGAAACAAGTTCGCATACATCTATGTTGATAACTCTCAGATATGTATCTCCGGCTCCTAGTAATCCCTTGGATACCAAACTGGTATTTCCCACGGCCTGAGACATCCCTACCCAGATACTTCACAATACCTCAAGCTCAGCATGTTAAAAATGAATTTATCTTTCCCACCAGAGTTATTCATGTATTTCCTGTCTCAGTGGAAGGCATCACCAGCCACGCAGCTGCCCAAACTAATAGTCATCTATGACTCTATTTCTTGGTCACCAAATACACAGTCAACTAATTTTAATTCTGTCCCTTCAGTGTTTTCACACCTTTTCCACCTTTTCATTTCCAGACCCAAGTACCCTACTTTATGCTTCCACTGTCTTTTGCTGAACCACAACAAGATTCTTCTTGCTTATCCACGTGCTTCCAGTCCTGCCTTCCTCTGATCCATTTCTCCATGCGGTCACTAGAGTGGATAATCTATAACGATAATCAGCCTTTCGAAGGACTTCATTTCACTGTCAACTATTTTCCAGGCCTCTCTCATGTTGCCAACATTCTACCTGCATATGAATTTCATTCAATGTACAGATGATTTCAGGTATCCTTACAGATCATGTTCTCTGCAATTAATTCTTCAGCTCACAGGGATCTGTTCTGTGGGCAAGAAACTAGAAGCCATTTTTTTTTTAATACAGATTTTATCTCAATTACACCTACATAAAATTTTTAAATGTTCTTCAATGCCTACCACAGTGATTTTCAAACCTGGATGGTTATGTAATCACTTTGGAAGATCTTTAAAAATACAGATTCCTGAATCCTAACTCAAGAGATTTTTAATCAAAATGTTCTGGGACAGAGATCTGGGAGATCCCCAGGTGACCCTCATGAAGCCAAATGGCATTTGGAGAACTGAAAGCTTAACTGATACCTTACCCTTAAGCAAGACTAATCTCGTTCATTTGAAACGAAAGCTTTTTAAACAGAAGCTTACAAGAAACGTTCTTCAGTGGGCTCCAGTCACTCCACTCTTTGCGACCAGAGAAATGAAGATCATCAACATAGCACCTAATTCCCACAGAATGAGTGGTGCATTCCAAGGGCATGTCTGAGGTCCAACTCCAGTGGTGAACTGTATCTTTACCATTCACAGTTGTGTTGTGGGTCACCTAAGAAATGAACACAAACACAAAATGAGATTTCTAAGTAGTGATATGTTCTGCTTCCCTTTAGATTTAAAGAACACAATAGACAGTATACAACCACTAAGCTATAAAGGCTCGCCTTTTTGTACAAGTATCTCAGTTTTCTATTAGGTGTAAAAGGAGAGTTACGGAGACAATAATCATGAATCATTTGTTTACCTATTTTTTGTAAAATTCCAGTATAGTTAACATACAGTGTACTATTAGCCTCAGGTGTACGACATAATGACCCAACATTTGCATACACCAGTGTTCGTTGTGACCGGTCCACCTTCCTCAGCTTGAGGCTCCGCTCCCTGATACACAGGATGTTAATACTCCAGAACATTCAATACAGTTCAGAGAGAAATGAACCATTGCCAAAACTGATCTCAATTTTTCGTCGAGAAAAAGTAAATAATGGATTTGTACTCCCAAGAATTAAAGTCAAAGAAAGGAGCAGCACTTCAACAAAGTAACTGTTTCGGATTAGGTTTTATATGTGTTAACTGTTTAAAACTTTATTTTTAAATATGCAGCTTATAACAGGATAAAATATTAATCTCAACTGTGAAAAATGGAAGGATTTCAATCAAATATCAAGGATCTACTAAAAGAAACCTTGGGAGCTCCAGCTAAAGACAACAGATTAAATAACTGTACTTCCTTCTCTCTTCTGAAATCTTTCTAAAACAAAAGTACACAGTTTTTTTTTTTTTTAAGGCATAGATGCATAGAGCCAAAAAAAAAAAAAAAAAGAAGAAGAAGAAGAAGAAGAAGAAACAGTATCAATGAATTTCTGGATCCTGGAGAGCTGATGGACAATAGTAATGGATTCTGAAGACCTGAAAATGCTGAATCTTAAGCCCCCAATGGAAAACGCTGAAACAACCTGATTTCTATCACAGAAATGCCAAAGGGCTCAGGAAGAGGCTGTACCAGGCTCCCCTGGAAGTGCATGGTGAAGGTGAGGCTTCTGTTCTGAGGAACAGAAGACTGCTTGAAAGCTTTTCAAAGAGACATTAGACACCCAGAGATCCCTCCCACATTCTATGCTACTGAAAGACCACCCTTCTTCATCTTGGCAGAATGGAGATTTATGACCTGAAAAGTAAAACAGAACACCTCTGGAATGAAGAACCTCAGAAAGAGTGGAGAATGGGGAATACTGTACCAAAAACAAGGGACTTGCTAACCTATGCACCAGGAAGGCTGGGGTGCTCCTGCCTCCTTCTCCTACTCAGCTCCCAGGGTACAGATGGCAGAGTTGCTACTTACAAGGCAGGGATCTGAATCGATTTTTCTGGGGCATATGAACAGGTCATGATAAAAATCTAAAAGAATAATATCAAGGTTGTGCCAACTTGATAGGCCATTTTAATCACCTATGATGAAGCCCCAGTCATCTAAAATCCCTGGATGACACACAAAAGTTCCAATTAGATTAAAAAAAAAAGTTAAGAGCCACTCACTTAAATATGAGCAGCAACCAGGATGACCAGAAATTGGAGAAAAAGTTCTAATATCAGAGTTAAAGATAAAATAAGAAAGGAACTCAAAGAAACTGACCCCGCTAAAAGAAAAAAAAAAAAAATAACTGCTATCCTTAGAGATGAGATACTGCATCCATAAAATGAACAAAAAGAAGAGACAAACGGGATCTCGTGTACATTAAAAAAAAATTATTAATAAAAAATATGAAAAATTCAATAGCAGGAATTCAAGATAATGTTTAAGAAAACTGTTAAGAAAACAGAGCAAAATAACATTACAGATGGAACGTGGAAACAATTAAGAACATTAGAGGACCAGCCTAGAAGGTCCAATTTCTGAAGAAAAGAGTTTCTAAGGAAAAAAAAAAAAAAAAGAGGAGAAAACAGTTATGAAGGAATCAAAGCCATAAGACCTACAATAAGGAGATTCCCCAAGCTGAGAAACATGTGTTTTCAGACTGAAAGGGACCCAATGACTGTCTAGTACAACAAAAAAAGATAGATCCACAAGAAGAAACAAATGGAACAGTGTCTTCCAAATCTTGAGAAAATCCCCTAACCTACAATTCTATACCCAGCTAAAGTAGAAATCATGAGTGAGTGCAAAATAAACACTTTCAGAAATGTCATGTCTTAATTAATTCTTCAGGCAGTATTTTACACTCCCATCAGAAATGTATGAAAGTTCCAATTCTTCTGGATCTTCTCAAGATTTGTAATCGACAGTCTTAAAAATTTTGCTGGCAACCAATTTAAATTTAAAAAATAGTGTATCTGCAAGCTACCATTAAAGACAGCAGATAGTATCGACAATACGTAGCAAATACCTACTAGAATATATGCTTCCACCAAAATGAGGAAGAGGAAAAAGTTTTTTAAAAAGGGGATCCACTACAAGACAGGGCACCTGGGTGGCTCAGTGGGTTATAAAAAAGGGGGACCCATTGCAAGAAAAGGTAAAAGGAATCCCCTAGATGATGATGGAGATCCCTTGGACAACAACTTCCTAAGAAATGTGCCCAAAAAACCCACAGAGGTTTATCCTAAATGACTTGTGAGTATACCTAGGTGCTGCAGCTCCTGAGAAACCTCTGGCCACAAGGGTCCTCAGCTTTCTACCACACTCCTGCTACACGAACACTGTACCTGTGTGAACCCTATGTAAGCAGGGTTGAGAAGTAAGTCAGAAGGCCTTCAAGAAAGCTATTCACAAACATACAGCTGATAAAATACTAGTGTGTCTGAACACTTCAGCAGGAGATTACAAAGGATTAAATTAATGGGGCACAAAAATTAAACTGAAAATACAAGACATGACAAGAAGTTGGATTTCTGAAAAGGAAAATAGTAGTATATGCTGCTTGGTTTAGCTGTGGATAGTGTTTATATAACCGTAACACAAATAATGAATGCCTGTCTGCCACACATTACCACAGTGTAATAGAACAATACTGGAAAAAGGATGGGAAATGCGAGAGAGAGACAGGGACAGAGAGAGAGACAGGGACAGAGAGCGAGTGAGCACTCCAGCATGCACATGTGTGCTCCCAGGCTAGGAGGTGACAGGACGAAATTCTCATCTCCGACTGTTAAAATAAAACATTGTTCAAAACTATAAAGAAAAATTAAGGAAGAACAACATAAGCATGCTACCCGGACACCAGAAATATGTCACAGAAGAATCAGCTAGAAGAACTGAAACCTGCTGTTTACTGGAAAAGTAAAATGGGAGGGGCTGGAGGTGCGGCAGAGATCCCAGGTATCACAACCACCCTGGTGCCCATAGCACCCATAGTTTCTGCTCTTGGCAGAAACCATCATGTTCTAATTGAAACACCAATGTACAGTATTCTTTATTCTTACACAACCACAAAAATAGTATCGAAGTGACAAGGCATAAGCAGCTCTGCCTCAAATTATATCGATAACATATAAAAAGAAAGGTCACATTTTACTACAGATCTGCATTACTTGCCCTCTCACGTTTTACTTTTTAAAAATTCATTTGGTCTATCTGTTTCTCTGGCCTTTTGGCTGTATTTCCCAGCACAAAGATTTTTCTTCAAAGATCGGATCCTACTCTTCCATTGCCATCTTGTGATGCATCTTGTGGCAATGAGTTAAAGGACCCTGAAAACGAAATTCCATTCCCTTACGCTGGATTTCACTTACACTTCAAAGAGTAGCCCCCAAAGGAAATACTGACAACTAGTAGGCATTCAGCAGCTTTACAGGTACCGTTATCATTTACTGAGGTAGATACTTGGCACCATTTTACAAATGAGAAAAAGGAGGTTTTGGGAAGTTACCCAAAGCCAATAATAGGTAACTCACCCAGCACAAAATGTCAGCCATCATAAAGAGTTACACGGTCCAATTTTAGATAAGCAATAGTTTCAAGACAACAAGGTAGAGCTCTATCAAAGCTACTTGCAAATTAAGCTGACAGGAAAGAACTGCCATTACAACTCAAGAAAAGAAAGAGCATTTTAGGCTGAGGTAATTAGGATGGGCTTTAAAATGAGGGGTAGGATTTGATTCAAGTCTTGAAGTATACATCAATTAGCACAGGTGCAAAGGAAGGAAAGGTATCTTAACACAAAAATAAACATATCTATTTTGTAACAGAAACTGCAGTGGTTAAGAAAGAGCACAGACTGTAACTCTGGGTCCTGGCTCCACTACTTCCTGTCTTCCTGCTTCTCTGCAGCTTCATCTCGAAAATGGAGGTGATGCTGATGGTGCCTCCCTCAGGGGTCCGTGGTGAGGATGCAGAGAACCACACACGGAGCATTTAGAGCACTGTCAGCAGTAACGCGGACGCGCCAACGCCCAAAGCTACAGCTATGGCCGCCGCTAACTTAGGAAGCTAATACACACAGAGTCAGAAAGGAACACCATGACAAGCACCATGAACTAGAGAGTAATTCTTTATCTTTACAATCTAGCTTATCTATGTACTTAGGCAAATAATGTAAAATATGAGCTAGTCTTCTAAGTCTTTAATCTATAACTAAGCACATTCAAATCCACTGAGGAAGAAAGGACAAAAGAGGGAATTCCCACACACCCACTGTCAAAACTTTTCACTATTATTCCTCATTCTGCTTCAGATTAAGAGGAAACTAAAGATAGATTATATAAGGAAACCATTTACCAACAAAATTTTAAAAAGAGGGGAAAAAAAAGTATGTATTATTAAATGTAAAACCGTTATTTCAGATTCAGATAAATTCAACCTTAAAATTTCTCAACAATTACTATAACTATGTTTCAAACACTTTTATGTTTATAGTATTAGCCAAAATTAAATAGTACATTTTATGTATACATTTATTTCATTTACGTAAAAACATGCACATAAAAAAGCTGGACAGAAACACAAAAATAACATTTACTGTGGTCAAGTGGTAGAATCATGGATTATTCCTCCCTTAATTTCCTAAATTTACTATAATTAATGTTATATGTTATTTTAAGTTATACATTATTTTAGTATGTGATTTGAGTAATAGCACATAGTTTTTAATGAACCTGAAAGGATATCTGATCTATATCCTTAACAATGTAAGAGTTCACTGATAACACCTTAAAATCTTTTAAAAATTACTTGGCTTCTTTAATGTCACAGGAAAAAAAATCTATTTTGGTTTAAACTTACTAATTTTACGACTTCCTTATTTTCTTTACGTAGAATTTTAATTTCCCAGATGACATTTAAGTGATGTGGAAAAACAGAACCCCTGTCATTCCACTTTAGGTGTAATGTGGAAGTTGAGAAATCAGCAGACAAATTCAAGATCTCTGGAGTGTCCGGAATTAAAGCTTCAAAAAAGAAAACAAAAAACACGACTTAGTAAAATAAGTAATTATTTTTCATATTGTAATTCCATTAATCAACTACTTTTAAACTCCATTCCTTCTTGACCAAAAAGGATCAAGAACAAAACACAAACTCCTGGGGCACCTGGGTGGCAGAGGTGGTTAAGCATGCGACCCTTGATTGTGACTCAGGTTGTGACAGGGTTGTGAGACTGAGCCCCACATCCAGCTCTATGCTGGTCATGAAGCCTGCTTAAGATTCTGTCTCCTTCCACCTCTCCCTCTGCCCTGTTCATGCTCTCGGGGCGGGGGGGGGGGGGGGGCAAATTCTCAAAGCATGCTGAAAAAAGTGAATATACATATTTATTTGCATAAGCAGTTCCCAATGATTCAACTGTCAAATCTGAGAAAATTATCAAATCCTAGTATGTCTTCTAATACAAATAACCACCACATTCCCACAAAACTCTAGTGTCATCAGTCTGGAATCTGTTAAGGAGGCAACACCAGAGAGAAGTAAAGGAGCTTCCTCTGTATGACTGTGCCTTAGGCCTAAGAAAATGACAGAATATGGAAAGCCTGTTCTCATAGAGCTTTCTGTCTGTTTTTTTTCTGCAGCCTTCCCACTCACCTGGTGGTGTCAGAGCCCCTGATGCTGGCGGAAGTGACCCACTTTGGGATGCTATGAGCCATTACTGGTTTAGGGAGCTGTGAACTGCAGCAAGACCATAGAAATGACCAAGCCACTGACTGGGGGAGCCAACAGGGTACTGTGCAGATGTGGGCAATACTCCACAGGGTAAGAAAGTCCTCCAGAAAGGCTAGGTGAGCTGTTGGCATGCAGTGCAGTGCAGGGGGCTGAGAGATAAGGTGGTTAAGTTGGAGACCACTGGGGAAAGGCTGACCAAAGCAGCAAGGACAGAGATCATGAAGCATTGTCATGTTCATGAGGGATAGGGAAAAGGAAAACAACTCTGATGGGCATTTCAAAGAAATGACTAGATCAAAGAAATGAAGGATTAGTATAGTAAGAAAGGGAAACATCTAAGATTTCCTCAAGTTTCCACCCTAGAAAGCAGGCAAAGGAATCACAGACATTGTGAAGAAATAATAGAGACAGGCTATGGGTGACCAAGTGTCAGGGAGGGACAGAGAGAGGTTTAGTGAGTGGAGGGGTCTGCCGACAGCGAGGGAGAATGGGGCCCATCAACACCATGGACAGACTCAAGAGGAACTCTCTGAGTGCAGCTGAAGACTGCAACTGACAGACTTGAACTCAGGACTTAAAGGGGCCAAAGCTTGCCTGAGAGCGGAGAGCTACCAACAGTCACACCTTCGAGGCACCAGAGAACCCCAGTAAGAATCCTGAGAAGCAGAAGGAAACCAGAGAAGACCCAGCACGGCTGAGACTAAAAGAAATGGATTGTCATTTAGGCCAAATCAGAGAGGAAGAGTGAGAAAAGGCCACCAGCATTGGGGAGGGTATGGTCATTGATGGGAAATACAAAAGGTAAAGAAAACAAACAAACAACAAAAAAAACATGCTCAAGGATACAGTAGCTCAGACAGAAAATGGTAAATTAAAAAAAAAAAAAAAGGGCAGAGAAAGTAAAGTATTCTTTAAAATCTCCAAGTCTCCCTATCTACAGGGGAAGGGTAAATTACTCCAATAGTTCAGATCAATGAAAAACATGTAAGGTGTGACCCTGTTCCATTGTATGAGACGCAGGCTTTGTGGTATGACAGGCAGACAACGCGGGGACTCTGTTTTCCACGTTCTGACTCTTCCAATCCCAGTAAGTGAACCAGAGATGTCCAGAGACGTGCACCCCTGGGCCACCCCTACCCCAGCACCGCCCTGTGCAGCACAAGGGCAGCTCAGAGGAGTCCTGGCAAGCCCAGACTGCAGGACTCATAGAGCTGGGCTGGCTGAGTGTGCTAAGCAACAAAAATGGCAGAGCAAACCAACATAAATTAGTCTTGGAATTTAAAAATAAGTTCTTGGGACACCTGGGTGGCTCAGTCGGTTAAGCCACTGCCTTTGGCTCAAGTCATGATCCCAGGGTCCTAAAATATATGTATCTATAATATATATATATAAATTTGTATTTACTTATTTACATATATTTACACACACACACACACACACACACACACACACACGGAACCCGTGTCTGACTCCTTGCTCAGCAGGGAGCCTGCCTGTCTCTGCCCGCTTGTGCTCTCTCTCTGAAAAATAAATAAAATCTTAAAAAAAAAAAAAAAAAGGTTCTTCATAAATTTAACTAAGATGTGCTGACCACGGCACTCTACACTGGATCTGTATAAAATACTTACAACTGCACAGGAAATCGGACCTGTGGCTTCAAAACCTAAGCACCATACAGCAAAGTCAATGGCTCTATAGCTACAGAAGGACAGTCGGGGATGCCTCAACAGGACAGATTTCAAGTGGGAGGGGCCACTGCATCACACACCAGAAACTCGTGTAACAAATGCTGCATGTTAACTAACTGGAATTAAAATAAAAACTTAAACAAAACAAAACAAAACAAAAACCAGAAGGAACAAAAGGAGGATCAAGAAGCTGTCTTGGTGCCAGGAGAGGGAAAGCTGAAGGTGCCAGTGTGACCACGGAGCAGAGGCTTTGAAGAACACAGTTCTCTCAAATGCTTCAGGCTGTCATGATATAAAAACTTCAAAATTATGTTTTGAGCACTTACAAGTACGGGAGCACTTACATGAAGGCAATATTCATCTATTATTAAATGCTCCCTCCCTGGAAAGTACACGTAATTTACATTTTATCTCAACAGAAGTGGGCTCTTCTTTAAAACACAAGTCATAGCCAATATTTAAGGTAAAAGACAGTAACAATCACAATTACACAAATGAAAGGATTACACACAAACACACATTTTCCACTACTTCATAGTACACTTCCTCACAATAAAATGGGAAGTTTCTCTAAGATCGCATGAACTATTATTTGCATTTCTTTCTAGCTAAAATAGACACTTGAGGACAGTATTAACTTGCTTTCTAGAAGATAGGAACTTTTCAGCTGGGAGATAAGTCTAATCACTTGTGTTTGTTTATTTTTTAAGGCTGGTACATCTTTACCCATAACCTCCATGCTCTGCTTAAACATCAGAAGATGGGAGCTTTCCCAGCTCATTTATAGGATCCACATTATGATTTTGTCTCAGCCAGATCCATATTTTCAGGTTATTTTAAGAAACTTAAACACTTAAGTCTTACGAAGACTTATTTTTGTGTTTGCCCTTGTCAATTAGAAGCGTATTACGTATATGTGCGTATATTAAATACTTTGCTTTATATGCATGGTGTTGACAGCATCTGGAGAAAACATTAATTTCTCATACTTTTCTTCAGTAGCGAACTGCCAGAAAACCCAGATCCTCTAACGTACAGGTACAGTACCCTTTCCTAGCTTCTCCCCAACACAGAAGGTACTCGAAGATCTGCTGATGCATCCACCTCCCTTTTATATTTATCTAGTTGCTTTTCAATTTTCTTATCAGTATTATCATAATAGTAATAGTGATATCTTATTACTTGGATACTGTTAATCTAATATTCTAATCAGAATCAGACTCAATAGTATTAAAACTGCTATCAACAAATTACATAATTTTGTAAAAAACACAAGGAACTACTCATCTATTAAGTCATCTAGCATCTGTCTTGATTTGTCCTTCTAATTCTTTCTGTCAAACACTATCATCTTCAAGTAACTTCCCTGCCAGAACCTTCTCCTCACCTCTTGAAAAATCAGACAACACAAACTGGCTCTCAGAGTCCTGGGGAATTTTTTAAAAACCTGGAATAAAATTAAGTTAGATTCCTTATACCGTACTACAAAATAATTCCAGATGGGTAAAAGATTTAAATTGAGCATGGTAACAAAACCAAAAGCTCGAAGAAAAAGAGTGGAAGATTCTATTTATATAAAAGTGAAAACCATGAAGTTTAAATTTTAAACTCAGAAAATTATTTGTAGCAAATATGATAGAATTAATAACCATAATATAGAGAGCTCTTGTGAACCAATGAGGGAAAGGCCGAGGTTCAACACAGGATAAAACTGAGAAAGGATATAGACCAGAAAAGAATAAAAACGACTGGTAACTTTTTAAAAATAAGTAATCGCAAAACAATCTGCAAAAACAAAGTGCTATAACTGGGGGGCCATCAGACTGAAATGGCAAAACTAAGAGAAATGGACAACACCCAGTCTTGGCAAGAAGTAAAGAATAGGGTGTCCCTCTAATAGGATGTTTGTGGAAATGCAAAGAGACTCCAAAATTTTAGAAAACAACTGGCAATGGGTATCAAAAGTTCTAACAAGGGGATTCCCAATTTTAGGAATTTAGCCTAATGAAATCATCACACAAATCAGAAACATACATGTGCAAAACATGCTCATTAAAGCATTGGTTATAATACTGAAAAACCGGAAATAAAAATCTCAATGTTAATTATCAATCACGTAACATTATTATGGCATTCAATGGGATACTATGCAGCCTATAAAAATAATACAAATTTAGATAACAAACTGAAAAATCTGTGTCTTCTGTTAAGCAGGTTATAAAGTAATATAAACCTTACTGTTTATATGTACATGCAAAAAGAATATATTTAAGTGTTTTAACAGTATTGCTCTGTGGGTATTGAGATCATGGCTGACCTGCACAAAACATTCTCACATGGATCGCACATTCAGCTGTAGAAAGAAAATAACCAACATGGCTCCTCTCTCTTTATCTTGAAAGGCAGTGAGACAGATGCGAAGTTCCTGGAAAGCTTGCTTTGTTATTATCCTTTCAGAATCTGTTCTATCTCAGACACAGACCACTCCAAACAGGCATCTTATCCATGAAATTGGACAGGTCACCAAGTTAATTATATTTTTTCTCCTGTTTCAAAGTAAGTCATCCTTGTAAGTCTCATTATAATGTCCTTATGCCGTGCCATGATAGTTGTCAGGAGAGAATAAACCCACCTCCCCCACCAGGGAGAGTCAAGGCTCCTGGGGTTTCTAAGGTCTCACTGTGTAGCCAAATCTCCATCTCCATCAGCCTGGGTCTAGTTCATGACTCCACTCAGCCTGTTACCTAGGTCATAGGCACTGAATCAACACCTCTGTAAAAGATGCCTTGTCACATATAAGTCAGTGGCTAGGCGCTAGGTGTAGAAGAGAAACTTCCTGTCCTACTGAACCTATTCTCTTGCAGAAGTGACCACTTAAGTGCCTTATCACATAATATGTTAGTAATGCAACTGTGAGAAAATGCCACAAAGGAGAAGACACATTGCCCAAGGGAATGTTAAGAAAGGAACAGGGTCTCCTCTGGGAGGGCAGGGTCAAAGACTACTTCCTACAGCAGGGGACACCTGAAAAATTCTGTAAGGTATGCAGAAATCAATGAGGCGAACAGGTGACGAGAAAGTAGCCAAATGTGGAAAGGATCGTGAACTCTGTGACATCTACTCTGATTGACTAGACGACAGTCTGCTTCCTTCCCAATCTTGGCTGTGCTCTAGAAGCCACACTATGGTTGCTGGGGAAAAGCAAGTATTAGTCTAACAAGTGAAATTCAAAAGAAGAGTAAATTTCTGCCCATTTTATAAAGCACTGCAATGCTAAGCACAAAGGCACTGTGCTGAGTTCTTTTATCTTTTTTTTCCCTAAAGATTTTATTTATTAATATCTGAGAGAGACTGAAAGCAAGAGAGAACACAAAGGAAGAGGGGGAAATAGAGTCACCACGAGCAGTGAGCCAGATGAGGGGCTCCATCCCAGGTCCCTGAGATTGTGACCTGAGCCGAAGGCAGACGCTTAACCCACTGAGCCACCCAGGAGAACCCGTGCCAAGTTATTTTCAAGTCAATTTTCTTTTCAAATACTTACAAACATTTTTTTCATTTAGTGTGAATTTACTTATAAGATTTCCAAAATCATACAGACGGTTTATTGTTATTTCATGATCACCAGGTGGAAGAGCAGGGATCTTAGTATTTGTCTTCTCTGACTGATAACAAGAATGAGACCTGCAATAGGAAAAAAAAAATCCAATTTTAATTAGTGGATAAAACCAACAGTGCAATTTTCACAGAAACACGACTAACGAAAATGTGCTGGAAAATACTTTGTTCTTTCGTACAAAAACACAATAGGTTATACTGCCTTTTAAGACGGAAAAAGGGGAGGTCAATATAAGTCCATCAATGTGGAGGATGAATAACCAGACTATACCAGAAAGCCGAGTGATAAGCAGGGATGATTATTTCAAGAAACTCGGGATTTTGTCATGCCCTTCATACTTCCCCAACCTTCCCTCTGCAGCCTTACCTAGCGCCGCACATGCCCGCCCCACTACAGCCCTGCACTTCTATACAAGACCATCATGCGGTCTCAGGTGCTCCTGAGAAGAGTTAATTTCTGCCCATTTTATAAAGCACTGCAATGCTAAGCACAAAGGCACTGCGCTGAATTCTTTTATCTTTTTTTTTCCCTAAAGATTTTATTTATTAATATCTGAGAGAGACTGAAAGTGAGAGAGAACACAGAGGAAGAGGGGGAAGCAGAGTCACCCTGAGCAGTGAGCCCGATGAGGGGCTCCATCCCAGGTCCCTGAGATTGTGACCTGAGCCGAAGGCAGACGCTTAACCCACTGAGCCACCCAGGCGACCAGGTACTGGTCACACATACAAGTGTGCCCAGGTGCTCCACAGGTACTGGGGACAGGCACGAAACTGGCTGCTTGTGGCCTCTCAGACACACACCTCAGTCTGTCGGCTGCTTTCTGTTCTGGCCCAAGTTTCAATGGGAACAACACCTTCTCTTCCACTCTGCTTTCAAAACTCTGCCAGTTCCCCACCCATTATCCCTTCAGCGAAAGTTGTTTTTTTCCCCTCCTTGGTTCCATGGTCTTTTACATTCACATTTACATTATTTTTATGGCTATTCATCCATATATATATGTTGGTTTTTTTTTTTAAATCCACATTTCTAATGTCCCATATAAATCTGAGTTCAAGAAGAGGGACTCTGGTGTCTTGGGTGACCCTGCCCAGCACCCCACACAGACCTCTTCACGTTCTTTACTCAGGAGTCCCGACTTAACCAGGGCAGCTCCCCTCCTGTACGCTCAAAGAAGGAGGCTTCCTTAGCTGCCAATAACACAAAAGCCCTGGAATTCACTAAATCATGCTATTTCATACATTATGTTCTTTCAGGCTTTTTGTCCTTTTTCTGAGAAACTAGGTCTTCACACTCCACAATCACACTTTGGACAGCCTCTCTGAAGGCCCACACCGCTCAGTCAACGTGCCCTTCACCTATAATTTCCATCAGTGCCCACAGTGATTTGTTTCTTGTGAACTCCTGGAGAGCCAGAACAGCTTCCTCTCTCTGTGGCCTAAGGTAGCCATTCATGCTATTTACCAAATTTTTCAGGTTCTCCCCTTCTGGATTCACAGCAGGGCTATACTTCCAACTCCTTAAAAGCAAGGCAGGTGGTAGGGCTTTATTTGCAGAGACATGTGAGTGAAAGTCCTATCTGTCCCTTCCAGAAGGACGCTCTGGAAGCCAGCATAGGCTGTGCTCCCTCTACTCCTGTCTCCATGCACTGGAGGGTGAGGGACCCCCTACTGGTTTGGGGTTCCCAAGGAGAGCCTGGGGGCAGAGATGCCAGCCGACCCAAGAAGGACACTGAACACAAGCAGGAAATAATCCTTTATTTTCACAGCAGAAAATAAGGAAATAAGACTTTAGGGCTACTTTTACAACATAACTAACTCCTCCTGGTTGACAAATATACCACAAAGCTTAGACTCACGCTCACTGAACCGATACCAAATGGGAAGACAACACCTGAGTAATATTTAAATGCACACTTAGGACCATTTACATAAGGGCCACCCATCCGCAAAACGGGACTTGGAGCTGCCCTGCTGAACAACACTGATGTTGCTGAACCATTCAGAGTCCCGCTAGCATCGGGGAAAGGGAAAAGAATATTCCCATTTGCAGAGAGCCCAAATGCCTCATCTCTAGGCTTCAGAGCTCCTGGCCCTCTCCAAGATTACCTGAGAGGGGAAGGTGGGGTGACAGAACCAGTCAGCTGGCCTCCTAACGTCCTTTCCCCTTTCCCTTAGTAACATGAACTCAAGGTTTATGCAGGCACATTGCCCCGCCTCTTATGCAAATAGGCTTCATCATGTGACTACATTCTGCCAATGAGATGTAAGCAGAGGTGTGTGGGACTCCTTAGAGGTCTCCTTAAAGAAAAGCATCCTTTTCCGCACTGCTTTCTGGAATGCAGACAGGACAGCCACTCCTCAAGCATCCTTGAACCAGGAGATCGCATGCTAAAGCTGCACAGCAGCACGATAAAGAGGGACCTGGGTCTCTCATCCACAACGGTGCCAGCCTTGAACTGCCTACTCCAGACCGAACATTTTCTGTTGGGCAGAGTCAGAACAAGAACCCACCTGATCTAGACCGATGGTTTGGGACAGACTAGTAAAACTTCCCTACGGTAGATGAGAATCCAGAGCATATGAGAGGGGTGTCCTACACTTAATATTCAGATAATGCAACAACCAGTTTCGGCTGGGAGAAGGGTTTTTTCCATCCTGACTGATATAAGATTCAGATTTTTTAGGGAACAGAGAGCTAAGATTTAAAATTTCATTAAAAAATTTCCAAAATAAAATCTCTATGCTCTAATATTAAAGACCTTGAGGTTACAGCTCTTCATTTCTCTTACCTGTTCTCAATGCAAACTTCATAAACAGTACCGTGGCCTGCTCCAGAGGGTGCTTTCCAAGAACAGTCCCACACTCGCAAATTGTTAGTTACACACTTCAAATCACGAGGTGCCCCTGGAGAAGGAGAAACACACACACACACAACATGCTTAATAATTTAACTGCACCATGAAAGGCCAACATATCAAACCGTCTTCGGCCATGAGTATGAGCACCTGTGTCTGCACAGGGCCCATGTTCTTCATGCTGGGATGAGCCTGCAGTCACAGATGGACTAGTTTTCTATTTGTTTGTAGCTGTCGATTAAAAAATGAGAGGAAACCAAAGGAAGTGAGCCAACCACTAGACTACCTAGGGACTGAGCCTCCATCGAAGTCCCAACTTCAGCCACTAAGATAAATGGAGGGAGTCAAGGATGAGACCCGAAGAGGGCCTGGAAGAATTTTATCTTCAACAGCCCCATGTGCCCCCATTCCTCCCTGCAAATAAAGTAACTCTAAGTAAAAATTACATGTTTCCCATGCCCACAAATACAGCTTCTAAGCACTCCTAGCCACTGCCGCCCCACTGCATGTTACCAGACTGCTACCTCGTAGAAACCCCACAGCCAATCTTTAATTTTTTACGAAGCAGAGGTGCCTGGGTGGCTCAGTCAGTTAAGAATCCCCCCCCCCCCCCCCCCCCCCCCCCCCGCCCTGGCTTGTCTCTGGAGTCCTGGGATCTAGCCCTAGGTTAGGCTCTCTGCTCAGCAGGGAGTCTGCCTCTCCCTCTTCCCATTTTGCTCTCAAGTAAGTAAGATCTTTAAAAATGTTTATGAAGCATATTATATTTAAACAGTAATGAACTCACACAAGTCTCTGAAAAGTATTTTTTTGTGTAACCCTAAGCAACTGAAGAGTAACTCAGTTGTTAACTCAGAATATTATAACTCAGAATATTATAATCCTATTATAATCCAATAGTATTTATTCATACCTATGAAAGAATACTGTGAAAGAATACACTGGCACCACACAATGAAAAGCTTGTCATGTTAGAATGAAAAGAAAGGAGGTGGTACCAAGTAAGAGGGAGAACAAAAGGAAAAAGGAAGGAGAGAGAAGGAGGAGGAAATAAAGTAATCAGAGTATAAAAAACATTATTCCATCTCAGACCTTCTCTGTTAATGTCTCTGAAAAGGTTTTTTAAATTTTTACACGACTGACATGACATTTATGGTAGCAATAAATTATAAAGGTACTTATATGTGACAGAAAACAAAAACAAAAACATTAGAAGCACTCACATTAGAAATCATCATAACGATACTTAAGTTATTTAACAGTGATCTCGGGGGAAAAGAGGCTATCTGTTTAATTATGGAAATAACACAAAAACTAAATACAGGGGCAGAAGGATGATAATGTTCTTTATAGGAATGAGCTAGGGAATAACATCTACACAAACATTCTTAATATATTTAAGGAAGATGAATACAACTGAATATTATTAAAGAGATTTAGATTTCATTTATATGACATTCAGAAAAGCAAAATTATAGACAGACAGCAGGCCAGTGCTGGCTGGAAGCAGGGAGGAAAAAAGAGCTGAGTACAGAGGAGCATGGGGAATTTTCTGGAATGGGGAGTGTTCTGTTATTTTGTGCTGGTGGTCACATGACTACACATTTGTCGCAGAATTTTATCCCAAAAGGGTGAACTGTACTGTATGTAAATTATACCTTAATTTTTTTTTTCTGGGGAAAGACTATTTAGGTCCGTCTTTACAAGCCTCTTTTTAAGAGAGAAGGAATAGGAATACATAGAAAAAAAATGACAATAGAGAAATGGATTTTAACCACAGAAAACCTGAAGGGGTCAATAAAGACATAAGATCACCTCATAATCAAAATAATAATGGCAAAAAATAGCAATGGCATTGCAATCAGTTCATTCTCTAAGACTCAGATGCACTTACCTTTTTTCTGGCTATTTACTTGGTTCATTAAATATAGGAGAATAAATGTTAATAAGAGCCACTGGAAATGTGATGTCATCCCCATTCTTTTACTATCCATCATCCAGGAGGGTCTTCTTAAACGTGAGGAAAGGTTCATCATCCGTGCAAAGCAGTCAGTCCTGGATGAGGAGAAGAATTTCAAAATGCTGCAGACACACCTCTTGGGCTGCGCACAGCACCACACAGAGTAGATGCTGACGGATACTGACATGTACTGTACGTTAGTAACTTTGCAGACTAACTAGACTCAAGCTGCCTTGGCTTTGAGAGATGTCAATAATCAAACACAGCTGTAGCTTCTGTGATCCATCACAGGGTCAGTTTTCAAATGGCAGGCTTCAAGTGCAAAATTATAACCAGACAATGTATTTCTCAACTCTCCATTCCAATACTACTACTACACTGTAGAAAAGCAGTACATGAAACTGAAGTTTTGACGATTTTCAATTATATATGGAATGACATTTTTAAGTTCAATTAATATAGTCACTTATGACAAGTAGTATCTTTCTTTTCATTTACACTATGATGTGAAGTTTCTATTGCATATAAGAAAAAATCAGGTTAAATAACAGTATAGGGAGTTCACAGATGTGGCCAAAACAGTGCCCAATACACACAAATGACTAGGATGTAACAAATATTACAACTATAATGGGAAAGGGACCACTGGTAGACAAGATATGTCCACTCCTACAGACGAGCAGGGACTGAAGCCAGTGTGCCATGGGGGAAGGGATGCCATGTAGGCAGGAGCTGTTCAGCCTAAGAGCTTGAAGGACACTTGTCAGCAAATGACCAGAGACAGACTACCAAGTGTGAACCTCACTGGAGGTTCACACTGAACCAAAGTCCCAGCCCTCAGGGAGCCTGGAATCTAGCTGGGAAATACATATACATAAACAACTAAGAAATTTAAGATTTTTTTTTTAAGATTTTATTTATTTATTTGACAGACAGAGACAGTGAGAGAGGGAATACAAGGAGAGGGAGCGGAAGAGAGAGAAGCAGGTTCCTGCTGAGCAGGGAGCCTTATGCGGGGCTCAATCCCAGAACCCTGGGATCATGCCCTGAGCTGAAGGCAGACGCTTAACGAATGAGCCACCCAGGGACCCCTCCACTGTTGTTGTCATCAGGGGGAAATCCATGATCTGATCTGCACTTTGGGAAGATTTCTCTAGCTGCTACATGGAGGTGGACTCCAGGGGAAGAATAGAGGTAGGGAAACCAGAGCCAGGTGAGACCACCAGTGATGAGGACTAGGGTTCTAAGAGCAGACATGGAAGAGACAGTCAGATTCAGCATCTGTTCTAGAGATGGGAGGGTCTTCCCACTGTGCTAGAGGCAGGACAGTGTGGTGATTTAAGAACATGGACTGGACATCTGACCTCTATACATGTTTTTGACTACTGTGGACATTGCTGCTGTAAACACTGGGGTAGCATGTGCCCCTTCAAATTACTATTTTTGTATCATTTGGATAAATACCTAGTAGTACAATTGCTGTGTCATAGGGAAACTCTATTTTTAACTTTCTGAGGAACCTCCATGCTGTTTTCCAGAGTGACTATACCAGTTTGCATTCCTGCCAACAACCCCTGAACTAGAGGGTATAATGCTAAGCAAAATAAGTCAGGCAGAGAAAGACAAATACCATATGGCTTCATTCACTATGTGGAATTTAAGAAATAAGACACATTAGCACAGAGTAAGGAAAAGAAAAATCAAGTAAGATAAAAACAGAGAGGGAGGCAAACCATAGGAGACTTAACTATAAGGAAAAAATTGAAGGTTGTTAAAGAGGTGGGAGGGCTGGGCTAAATGTGTGATGAGCATTGGGGAGGGCACTTGTTACAATGAGCACTGGGTGTACATGCAACAGTTCCATCACTAAATTCTACCCCTGAAACCAATAATGCAATATATGTTAACCAACTTGAATTCAAATAAAAATCTAAACAAAACAAAAAAATGGACTGGGGCTGAATCCTAGCTCTACTAAAATTATATGGCCTTCACTTCCCTGTGTCTCAATGTCTTCATGGGTGAAGTGCGGATAAGAACTATATTTTCCGTAAGTTTGTTGTAAAGATTAAAAGAGTAAATGTGTAAGGCACTTAGCAGAGTGCCACACATGTACTAGGTGGTGTAAGTGTATTTAGTGTGTTGTGGGAGATTTAGGGAGAGGAGAGGAAGCAAAGATGGCTACGGATTTGGTGGAAACACAACAACGGATGGCGGGTGGTGCCATATAAATGCTCTCTAGGTACACAGAGGCGGCGGCAGTGAGTTACTGCTCAAAGGCTGTTTACAGACCGTCTGTTTAAGGACCTCAACCTTGACATGTTCCTACTCCTGAAACGGAGACATCCTCTATAGAATGTGAAAGAACTGCCCAGGATTTGAGAGCAGCTAACAAAGACACGGATGTCCAAGAGGAAAGGCTTCCACATCTGACACTGAGGGATTCCTCAGAGCAATGCTGCTCCCACTCTTGCTGAACGAGGCCGCCAGCTGACAAGTCCTCCCAATGCACTGAGAACTCTGTGTCAGACTTAGCAGGGCCTTGTTTTTATGCTGGAACAGACAACAAAGGATCATAAAACAGACAAGCCAAGCTTAAAACAATAAAAACCAATTCAGAACAAACAGGATCCCTAGAAGGAAAATGAAAATTACTCCCAGAGACAATAGGGATAATGTAGAAAAGAGGAAAACTAAAAAAACAGGAAAACCACCTCCAAAAAGACTCTCAAAGTGAACACAGCATAGCCATAAAAACTAGAAGAGGATGAGGACACCTGGGTAGCTAGCTCAGCTGGCTGAGTGTCTGCCTTGGGCTTGGGTCATAATCCCAGTGTCCCTGGATGGAGAGCTCTTGAGTCAGGCTCCCTGCTCAGCAGGAGAGCCTACTTCTTCCACCTCTCCTTCTGCCACTCCCCCTGCTTACACTCTCTCTTTCAAATAAATAAATAAAAATTTTTTATACAAAACATGTTTTATTAAGTACAATTTCATATTTATAACGTTTAAGATTACAAATGTGATTAGATATTTAGGATACATAATATATTCTTAAAATATATAAGTTATATACAGACATTAAATACTCAGTCTCCAAAATACTCAATAAAGATGTCTGGATGACACTTATAAAACTGACCTGTTTTTTAAAAAAAAAACAAACAAACTAAAAGAGGATTCAACAAAAAAGGAATAATGAGAAATAAAAATAACTCTTACAAGTTAAATGTATTGGCCAGTATTAAAAATTTTTTAAAGACAGATAAAACACTGAGCAATCTTTCAGGGGGAAAAAAAGAGACAAAAACAGAACATGTGGAAGAGATGTTAAGAACAGGGACTTAATATTGGAAAAAAGATCCAACATCTTAACAACTGGAGCCCACAAGGATAATTCAGAAAACACTTTTCTTAGCAAAAGCAGACGGCAAGACCTCCTCTTGGCTATTGCTGAGTACGGTCAAAAACTCAGGAGACAAATCTCGAGTAGCTTACAGAACTATAACCCAAACAGGCACGTATTTCCAAAAGCGTTCAACTATTTGCTGGCCGAATGACTCCCTAGTCATTCCCAGTGTCACTGAGCTTACACAGTAGAATGAAAATGTATTCACAATGCCAGTTGCTAAAGTTATAGAATTCCATGGCACGTGCAGGAATAAATGAATAAAGGAGCCCCAATCATGACCAAACCGGAACAGAAACCATCACAAACCATATTCACTAGCTGAAGATCCTCCTGAAATGAAACCAGCCCCTCACTACAGGTTTGCACTTGTTCCAGGAAAGAGATGTGTCCCACATGAAGTGGCAGGGCAGGTCCGGAGGCCGAAGAGCTCTGGACCAGGTCCTGGGGACATGGACTCTCATCCTGGCTCCAGGGCTACAGAGCAGCGTGACTGAGGCAAATCCCTCAATCCCTCCCGCCCTCAGGCTCAGGAGCGAGGGCAGAGGCCACTTCTGCTCAGGGTCCACAGGAGAAACTTCGCAGAGTTAAGGTGTTAATACTGCACTCCGCTGACAGGCGAGGAGCAAGCAGACAGACTGACACAAGGTCAGAGCCAGCGGCGGGTGCCAATCAAGGACACCACTGAGAAGGTCAGCGAGGGACAGACAGGGTGTGGGGTGTGCTTGGGGACAGCAGGACCAGTGATCCTGTCACCAACATCTGCTTAACTGAACACAGGCAGGATGTAAAGAAAACTCTCTTCTGTCGTTAACATTTATGTAGAAAATGGTAAGTGTGTCACTTAAGTCATACAATATTATGCTTGCGATCGATCTGACTTCTCTGCTAAGCAAAAATTTCGAGTGGACTCACTTGAGGCCAGGACAGTACAGGAACAGAATGTTCTAAAGTACTTTAAGGGAAAAAGGACCAATGAACCTTGTCTCTGCTCCCTTCGAATAGAAACATTGCCAGAATTTACTCTTTTCCCCACTGACACCTTATTCCTAGAGGAGCACACATTTTTAGAGAGTTTCTGAAATTAGGATCATAGTCACTTGCTGCAGCTGTAGAGGGCAAATCCAAGTATCTGGAAGGCAGAACGAGACCAACTCTGCCCACAGGTGATGCAAACCGGTGCTCGTCAGCCTCACCTAGAGGGGGCAGCAGTGGGCCTCGTTTTGCCAGATTTTTCTGATTTTTCAAGTTAAAGTAGAAACCTGGGAATTTCTATGAAACCCTCAAATTTTTATTTAAGGAACGAATTTGTAGTTTTTAAATATTCTAAAAGCCAAACAAAATAGATCTTCCGACTGTATCCCACCCACGGGCCACTGGTCTGTATCCTATGCAATATAATTATGGTAAAGGATTAAAAAAAAAAGTCAACAAACCTTTTTAAGGAAACTGATCAAGCAGAATCAATTTATAAAACTGTTGGAATGGAAAGAAAAAAAAATTGTTCTTTGCTTATTTTGTTTATGTTGTATCCTGACCTCAGTCTTAGGTTGTGACAGGCCAACCCCTCATGCAGAGCTTTCTGGCCCCTCTTGTGAAAACGGAACGTCACAAATGCACTGTGCTTTGCTTTCTCTTCTGCCCTGAATACTCTGGTTTCAGCCTACATGGAGGTTTTTCTGGCCGGGATAGTTAGAAAAGAGAGCTGGAAGAGGAAAGTAAAGGCAGAGGAGGACCAGAAACTGTGGTCCAGATATATTTTGTTTAGTCTGTGTTTTTCTTTTTGGTGGGGTGGGAGGAAGGACATGGGGAGGGGAAGGAGAAATGTGGTGGAGAACTAGTGCATTCTGGGGCAGGACTCTCCCACACCAAGGTCAGTGGGAAGAGGCCTGAGAAGCACCTGTGAGGTCAGGAAAACAGAAAATGAAGAGGACCGAGAGCATCTTTTACCTCAAGAGTCTATCCTGTTGCCATCCCAATGAGATACTTCCCTTGTCACTGCTTCACAAAAGGAACTGCACACTGGAGGGAGAAAAGCCACTGAACTACAAGGCAAGATAAACATGTCCCTGCAGATCACCAAACCTGCAGGAGAGGAGATGCTGGTATGTTTACCCCTAGCGAGGGAGACTGAAATGTAAAAGTAAACAGTATCCATATTGCTCATTCATACTCTTAGTGGCCCTTCTTTACTCTTTTCTATCAGGGGACAAAAACACTGTTGAAAAACCGGGACCAGCAGCTACTCTCCTAACTGCATTCCTCACCCCCCCGCCCCCCCCCCCCCACACAAGATCTTCAGTTCCTGGAGCACTGCCTTTGAAGAAGGCTTTTCAGGAACACACACTCTGCAGTCAGGGAGACACGACTGTATTGTAAAGTGAAGTGTCGGGATTTAAGCAGAGCGAGACATACCTATGAGAAACACAAACCTGGCCAGTTTGGGAAAGCAGACTGTGACTAGACTGTGTCGGGAGACAGTAAAGGTTTTTTCAGGAAGAGAGAAGCTTGAAGGAAGCGGTGTTTTCAAGGGATTAAGAAACCAGTGCAATAACAAAGACACACAAAGAATTATCAACATATGTACTCAGCTGCAAGAAATCGAGTTCTCCAGGAGCCAACCAAGTACACAGTACAGTGAATTTACAGTTATACCAAAGGACGCCGTGGAGAATAACGGTATAAAAGAAAATCTGAAGAGCTGTCAGGGAGAGGAAGGGCAGCTGTACAAGGACTCCGAAATGAGAGCATGGGACTCTGGTCCAGGACCGTGGGACTTGCTGCTGTGAGCCCGACAAGCCCTCCTCCATGACACAGGGACAGTGCCAGTGCTATCTTCTCAGGCTGCGGGGGCAGGGAGAGGAGACACAGGGTGTGTGCTCCCCAAACACAGTGGGGGGACTGGAGAGGGGACAGCAGACTTCCTAGAACTGAAGGCTAAAGAGAGCAGCTCCAACTTCACACGGTAAAATGACTTTCATACATGAAATCTATACTCAAGCTACTAACTGAGAGGATAAAACACATTTTATAAAGCTATGCCAGAGCTCAAAAGATACAATTTCCACCAAAAAAGTGAGCTAGAAAACAAAAACAAAATGACAAAACGAGAAAAATGATCCATAAAACCATAGCCCCGAGCCCTCCCAAGCTGCCACATCCCTTTATGACTCCTTACATTTGCATAAACTTTCCTTCTGCCTGGAATTCCTTTCTGGACTGCTCTCTGCCCCCTCCTCTCCTCACCCGGGAAACCCTGCCTGGTGATAGGAAGAGCCCACGGTGGCCTCTGAGATCCTTCTGGGGTTCCCCAGCAGGTCAGCTGCTTCTTCTGCTTCCACAACATGTTAATGACCTACTTCAGGGCCTTCACAATGTGACCCGCTGCCAGCCCTGCTCCTGTCAATTCAGGTTTCCCAGGACCCAGCCATGCCCATGTGTCTGCGTGCCACCACCGCCCCCCCGCCCGGCTGCTTCCACGATGAGTGTTCAGACAGCACAGCTTCCACAGACACTTGCAGGACCGGCAGTCTGAAACACTCGCGTACTACCCGGCCCCTTCCAGAAAGCCTGCTGACCCCCACACCAGAGCAGCACTTCCCGATTCTGTCATTCCTCCAACAGCCGGTAAGAGGATGCTGCCTCCTCTGGGTTCACCGTGAGCCCTGAGACCCAGCGCAGTGCCTGGCACTGGGCAGACTTGCTCCAAAGTGGGCTGCTGGCTGCGCCAAGCATGGCCCAGGCTGGAAACCAAGGCAAAGCTGTGGTTCCCAAACCGTGCCCAGAGGTGCCTGCGAGGCACGGAGGCCAGTGAACTGGGGTATCTCGATGTACTTTTAAGTTGTCAAAGGAAAATAGCAACATCACTGTCCGTCACTGTCAGAACCTTCAGCTCAAGGTAGTTCAGTTTCAACACCAGGCCATGCTACCCTCCTCTCAATGATCTTGTATTTTGCAAAGACAGGGTCACTGGATACTACAATAAAACACAGGTACCATCCATTCAAAAATCCATGTAGAAACGGGAACAAGGGTGACAGTGTTCGACCTGTTCCCAAGGTTAGAGAAGCTACGCAGTGCTCCACAGGTTCACACATGCGGCTTTTTAAAGAATAAAATAAAAATGGGATTTATCTTTTTAACTGTTATGCATTATTTTTCCAAACTGCTACTCCAGTGTCAGGTCATAAATACTCGGTTGTTTGGAATTTAGTACCTCCTAAGAACTGTGAGGCGTGTCTCTTGACCTGGGCAGCACCGCAAAAACAAAGAGACACCAAGAGCCCTGTGAACCACGAATGTGGGAGTCCTACTGTCAACTGAATCCGCAGGCGGGAAAATCATCCTACCAAGGACTTTCTGCTGTGTTACAGATCTTTGTAGACTCTGCAGGGGATCATGTTTCCCCAAAAGCAGCGCAGTTATTTCTTGGTCTGTGACTTTGTTTTTCAGGATCCTTAGTTCCTCTCCTTCAGTTCCGGTGATCTTCACCCCAGGGAGACTTCCCCGTTCACTGAAGAGCCCACTCACTATGAACTTGAGCAAGTCAGAACGAATTTGAGTACCTCACTCTGGTGCTTGAATCCTTTGAAGACTCCCCGCTGCTCCAACATCAAGTTCCTGGCCAGCCTCAAGGACAAATCCTTTCAACAGTCTTCTCAGCTCCACCGTGCAACGGGCTGACTACCTCCAGCTCCCCACATTCCCCACAGGCCTCAGGGTCTCCCCTCAAACCACTGCCTCTGTGGGATGGGCCCCATGGCCTTCTCCATGTGCTCCAGGATCCGCCCGCAGCTCTGCCACGCCGCCCTGACCAGTGATGTCTCCACGCTCGCCTCTGCCCTCCTCGGGGCTGTCAGCAGCCTGGTCTGCAAGAGCCTTCAATGAATGCTAATGATGTCTAGGGACAAAAATGAACTTCCTCTTGCCTCCTCCCACAGGGTAAAACACCCTATTATGATGCCAAAGAAAGGACACTCCTCCTGCCAAGAGGGATCTCTAACTTGCTGGGAGAAAAGCAGCAGAGCAGCAAAACTTCAAAAAAGGATCTGGAACAGCTCTATTCCCCACTACCTGGTTCCCCACACTCTCACCAACAGCAAGATTATTATTATTATTTCCTTAATCTCTTCCAACTCTTAGGCCCTAAATGGCATTTCCTTGACTATGGAGTCAGAAGTACTTTTCATGGGTCTATTGGCAATCCTCAATGCTTTATATGTAAGATGCTTATTCTGTCTTTTGCCCATTTTTTCTAATCAGACATTAATCTTTTCTTCACTGCTTGGTAAGAAACAAATCCTAACACCATACCATAACATGCATATGAACTGGTACCAGTGTTGCAAATATTTCCAGTTTGTTTCCTTACCTTTCAGTGAGGTTTCTGTTCGACTTTAAGTCAGATTTCCCAATTTCATCCTTTATAGTTTCTGACCATGAACTCTTTCTCATGCCAAACCCGTATAAATGGTCACCTATATAGTTTTCCTGTCTATTTAAGCCTTTTTACATGTGAAACTTTAATCCATATGAAATTAATTTGGATGTAGGACAAGAGTCAGGAACCCAGGCTCCCCCCAGCCCCCAAAGGTCACACTTACCCTATCACCATCTATTAAATGATCCGTTCCTTCCCCCGCCGACTAGAGATGCCCTGAAGAGAGTGCTTCTCCTCCACTTCCTTGGGGGACTCCCTTATTAGCCTACTGCTCGCTCTTCACTGAACTGCATTATCTATTCTGTGGCTTCCATCATTCACAACTTGCGATCTCCACATCTGTACTTCCAGGACTGGCCTCTTCCCATTTACAGATTAACCCCCTGCCCACTAGGCAACTGCTTGCTTGGCTACACGCCCCCAATTCAAAGAGGTCCTGCAAGAGTGACAGAATCTTTTGATGCTACATATCTACTTAGATAGCTCTTGGATCCTTCAAACATCTCCACAGGTATCAAATTACACTCACCTTCCCTTCCCTACCTGCTCTCTTATGCCCCAGTCCTGGTTCAGGGCACCAGTCTTCTCCTGGGTCACCCCAGCGAGAGTAACCCTAACTCCTCCTTCTTCCCCAGCCCTTCCACTGACTGGTCAGCTCTCCCTCCTAAAGGAGACCTGTCTCACTCCCTGTCCCTCATGCCTCTCTCCACATCCCCTGGCTCTGGCAGGCCCTCAGCAGCATCGTGGCCCAAGAACTTGAATGCTGGCTTAACCCACCCCGTGGCCTCCAGCTTCCACAGTGACTCGCCTGGCTTTGATTAGCTTCTCCGTCTCTGACCCTCATTGTCCCTTCAAGCTCCAGGCCAACAGTCGGGAGGCTGTCCGACCAGCAGCTCCAACTATAGGTCCGACGTCCAAGTCAAACTTCGGCCCCACAGTCTAATCCTCCCCTTCAGCTGTTTGGCATCTTTGCCTCCTGGCTCTCGCAGACCATCCTGCCCAGATCCTGGCATTCTCTTCGTGTTCCCTAGTCCACCACTGCCCAGGTGGCAGGTATGCGACCTTGAACAACTCTCCTCACCTCTCTGAAATCACACAATGATGACCCAGGGCCTACCTTCCCTACTTTCCACATGCTAAGAAATGCAGAGCTGTTTTAGTCTTAGGACACCTTGCTTGTCACCTTGAACAACAGATCTGGAATGTCAGGAGGGACGCTGCTCTCCTCCACGCTGCCCAGCTGCCCACTGCTCCTAGGGGGGGAAATTCCACCTGCTCTCCCAAGCACTGCCAGTCATCACATCATGTCCAAGGTCAAACAGCCTACGTTCAGGGAACAAAAGAGCAAATGGCTACCACCTTCCTATTCTCCTCCCAACTCCGAAGTACGCTCCTAACTGCTTAGCTCTTTAACTCAGCAGACAGGTGCAAACTCAAACCTACTCGGGAGGACCAGCCCAATGGAGTGAGTGAGGCTGGCCACAGGGACGAACACGGAGCGCACAGCTGCGGCGGGTAGCTCCCAGATACGGCTTTATTCTAGACAACTGCCATGTAGGAACATGGGTCCAGTGCAGTCAAGACCTTCAAGGTTTTCAAAAAGGGACAGGGATGCAGGTTTGGTTTGGTTTGGTTTTGTAATGTGAAATCTCCTTATTTTTAAATGCTGGCAACTACTTCTTTATGAAACACTATGTGAGCCAAAGAAAACACATCTGTAGGCCAAGTACAGTTCGTAGGGCACCAGTTAACAACCTGTTTTCAAAATGTATTGGCATTAAAAAATTCTTGACTTGCTGTTGAAATAATCTTAAAATATAAACTGTTTCAAGATTTGTATTTCAGTGTACAGATATTGACGAAAATGCGCTTGAATGTTTTCTTAACATTCTTTGGGGCTGGACTCTCAAAGCTCTCCTCTCCCAAAGAATTCAAATGGTCCTTTTCTGTTCTTCAGGGTATTATTTAATTCCAGATCTCCAAGTGCTAAACAACACCTTAGAATGCAAATGCTTCTCAAAAGAAAAAAAGGAAAAAAAGAACGAAAAGAGAATCTTTAGCTTTTGACCACCATCAGCAGCATCTTCAAAGCTTTTGCAAGCCCAGGACTTCACCTTATACTCACTTGAAACTTCTAACAGAGTGGAACAGAGAATGAAAAATGCAACAGAATTGATTTCTGGCCAAACTGTTTTGGAAAGGGATGTTCTGTGGGCCGTACTATCAAAAAAGCAGATTCTACAGACGAGAGCCATGTGCGCTTGACACTGATCCCAGGTAAGAAATACAGATCATGTCAGAAAAGAGACCCTAGGCTAATGTACTTCAGCCCCACCGCACCCCCTCACCTGATGAGGCTGCCGGCCTGGGAAAGCAAGCGCCAGAAACAGGAGGCATTTGAAGAGTATCTCTTCTAAATGCCTGAAGGGTCCTTATGAGCGAGAGAACAGGTTGTATACATAAGAGTAAAGGGGGTGTTTTCACTACCACATGCTCAACCTTACTCGTGGGGGGCTAATTACTGGATGCTGGACAAAGATTACTAACACACATGAGAGTTTGGCTTTTCTTGACCTTTTCTTTTTTCTTTTTTTTTTTTTTTAAGATTTTATTTATTTATTTGACAGAGAGAGAGATCACAAGTAGACAGAGAGGCAGGCAGAGAGAGGGGAAGGGAAGCAGGCTCCCTGCTGAGCAGAGAGCCCGATGCGGGACTCGATCCCAGGACCCCGAGATCATGACCTGAGCCGAAGGCAGCGGCTTAACCCACTGAGCCACCCAGGCGCCCTTTCTTGACCTTTTCAATAATGAACTGGATGCTGACACAGGAATCACATTCATCAAATCTGTGGATGAAAAAAATGGGCAAAACAGCAAGTATGTTGCATTTAATAATGAAGATCCTGATAAACTAATCCAATCAACTAGTCCAAAAGATAATTTAGCAGTGCACATTTCAGGGTCCGAAATCAAATGATGCAGATGTGGACAATGGCATCCCATGCAGAAAATGAACAAATACAGGCTGGGAGAGACATGATTTAGCAGTAACACGTGGGAAAAACACAGAAGACGGATCAAGGAGAATGGGCCAACAATGGAATGTAACTGCTGAAACCAGGGCAACAAGGACAGCTCTTGTGTCTCATTTTACCACAATGCCGAATACCCTGTCCTCCAGTGGCAGCAAAATGGGAGGATTCACTTCCAGTCTGAAAAATCAGCAGGTAGGTAATCCAATAGGAAGGTATTCTTCATTCCAAACATAAGCGGTTATTGTCTTTCCTACTGCCCAAATCGTTTATAAAGTTCTTGCTTCAACATAAATCTCACTCCACATAGTCTTATCCCATCTCTCCGTGGGTGTGCCTGCTCCCTACTGTCTTCTCAGCTTCACTGAGGGACAAGTGACCGAACAGGATCCATCTCACGTGTACAACCTGCTCATGTGATGATATACACAATGAAATGACAACAGGATCAGGTTAACAGACACATCTATCACCTCACAGTTTTTTGTGTGTGGAGGCGGTAAACGTGCTTAAGATCTGGTCTCCAGCAATTTTCAAGCATACACTACGAACTTAACTACAGGCACCATGCTGTCCATGAGACCCCCCAGAACTCCTGCATCTTGTAACTCAAATTTGTACCCTGTGGCCAACATCTTCCAGACTTCAACTGCTCCCTATTTTATAATACCACCCACGCTCAGGGACCCCTTGAACACTTAGCAACCTAAGGGTAGGGCACCGGCAGATCTGTGTTTGGGAGCTCTGAGGACATGGGAATGCTTCTGCTGAGTCTAATCAGAAGCTTCAAGAAAGGGCAGGGCAGACTGGGTATGAGAGGAGCTTGCGGTCTTCCCCACTCTGTGTGCTGCTGGTGTTAAGAAAAAATCCACACAGACTTGAGGGACTGGGCCTGCTGGGGACCTCTTCTCCTCAGCCTAGGCTACTGCAGGGATCCTCACTGGTCTCTGGATTCCCAAGCCTTCCACAGCACAACCAGAAGTCATCTTTCTGAAATGCTGGTCTCACGTGCCTGAAATTTTCCATCACTCTCCTGACCCACTGGAAAAGGGGCCAACTTTAGCTGAGACACGAGGCTCTCCACTATTTCATGCCACCTAACTTCCCACTCCCACCTCTGCCCACATTGCCCCTGTGCTCGGGTCCCACCAAACATGCCAGACTGGGCTGTCCTCTGTGCCACCGCACATGATGTGCGCTCTGCCCAGAATCTGTCCTTGCCCATTTAACAAAGAGCAACCCACCCTTCCAAACTAAGCTCACACTGCCCCACATCCAACGTCCCCCAGTGTCTTTTATTATTGGTCTCCAGAACAAAGACAAATTTCAGTTGCCATTTACCATCTAGATTGTAACTGTTGCCCACCTCGTAGTAAAAGATATTTCTTATTGTCTCTCCCAAAAGCACAAAGACAGCTGGCAGATCAGACCCACTCAGCCAGGCACCTGACCTTCACTGCACCTGTAAGCATTTGAGCTTCTGATCCCAGCAATACAGCCCTTGAAATGTCTGAGTGGAGCAACCACAGCCCTGACTATGCGGCAGTGAGCTGAAAAGTTCCCAAACAGAGACATCTGTACTTTTATTGAAGCTGGCGTTTGAGAAAAGGCAAGCGGGCTAAATGCAATGTCTACCCAACAGCCTCCTGTCTGCATGTCAACACAGCTTGGCTGCTCTCTTCTTGCCAATACATACTCAGTCCGTCCCACTGAGAAAGAGAAAGAGCGCTTCTTTCTGGAAAGCCATCGTCCCCAACAAAAAAAAAAGGAAAGCTACTGCTGGTTCTAGTGGGGGCGGGAAGGAGGGAGTAAGGTAGACCATGGAAAGCAAGAGAGCGGGCAGAAAAAACATGTGACAAATAAAATGTTGGTTCTGCTGGTGCCTCTGACCTGTGACATGACTTAACTTCCATGCATTTTAGAGGCACGAGGAAAAAAAACTAGTGAAACCATCTTCTTTTATTAGGGCCAGATGAAGGAAAACATGAAATGCAAGGTCACCGCTTGTCATGAAAGTTCTGAGGCTTCCTCCGTGACTGCTGCAGCTAACTTGTCAACTATTGCCAACTTCAGAACTGTCCTCGCATTAGGAAATTCCAAAATTAATGCTGTTTGGTGTATTTTAAGCTGCATGCTTTATTGCCCTCATCCTCCGTAAGATCACAGGCTAGAATTTCTCTAATGGGATACCCATGAATTCCATTCGTCCTGAATTTATTAGTAGGAACCCATCTCAATAATTTTATAAAAGATAACATCAAAAAGGCATGTCCTTCACAGAAGAAACATGGTCGCAATTTTAAGACTATCAGCCTAGGATATTCTCACATGTGTATAATGTAAATCATCCGTAAATCCTCACTGAAGGAAATAATGTTCTCTGCTCCTCATGTCATTTGTGGAGTAAGCAGGAGGCAGTATTTGTGTTCACTGAAAAGAAACATCACAACAAAGTTTCTTTCAGAACTGCGGGAGAGGAAATAAGGCCTGCCTGTCAGCTGTGGCAATACCATTTACTGAGTGTGTGTGAGCGCACCTCCTGGCCAGGCCCTGCCACCATACTGCACACTTTCCATGTCCTGCAAATGAAGGGGACATGCCTGTCCTGGCCTCTGCTCTGTAGCTGAGCCTACCCACTGCCTGGGGGGTAAAAAAAAAAAAAAAAAAAAAGGCCCCTAACAGTTACTGAATGAGTCAATCACATTTCATTCCAACTCTACAAAAGGAAAAGATCCGATCTTGACCTTCAAGAACTTACCATACAAGACGACTAAAGACAGAAACAGAAGGGGGAGAAAAAAAAAAAAAAAAGCTTTCAATTCAAAATAAAATTTCTTGGCAATGGAAAGCATTTCGGTTTTAAAGTAAATAAAAATTCAGCAAAATTATTTCCCAGTGACCAAAAGCAATGAAATATTTTGTCAGAATGTCCCAAAATGCTTTTCACAAGAGTCTGATATAACCTGTAAAACAAGTTATTCTGCTTAGAAATTCTGTATTAATAGGAACATAATATTGGCCTTAAACACTAATTAGATTAGTGAGGTCAAGGTAACATTTATCAAACACAACCTGCACATACCTGAGCTGGATAGTATTGTTCCCATTTTACAGACAGGCACAGAGACACAAGACACAACTTGCTCAAGTTCACAACCCGTAAATGGGAAACAGCATCTAATCCCGTTCTCTTAAGTATGTAACATGCTTTATATAAAGGAAATCAGGAATATTGTAATAAAAAAATAATAGTCACCTGCAATTTCAACACACAAAGATAATCTCATCGAACATTTGGTATATAATTTTCCTGGCATTTTACCAAATTGTATACACAGACAGACACACACATGCTCATTCTCTCCTATTTACCCTCCAAAACAAATAGCCAAAAAACTTAGGTCAATTTACACATGCCATTTTGCAATCTGCTTTTTCAGTTTGCAAATTCTTTCTTTCTCATCAGTAAATTACTCCCCTACCTCACTGTTAATAAATAAAGGGTTCTCTGTTACATGTACATACCGCAATATTTGTAGCTAATCTCCCTATTATTGAGCACTTAAATTGTTTCTAATTTACAACTATCATAAACAAAACTACAAAACCATTTTTGCAAATTAGAGGGGTTTTTCTCTGTGTACTTTGCCGGGAAGTCACCAGAATCTGGAGATGTGTTTTCCCCAAACTTCAGAGAGCACCCCCTTCCCAATTTTGAGACACTCCACCAAGCAGACTTCCCACCGAGAGTCACTGCTGGGGAGAAAGCTACCGATGGGAATGGGAATGCGGTATCTGTAAACACTGTGTAGGTAAGAACCACTGCTATAGATTGGTCTCTGTACACATGCTTATTTCTTTTTCCTTAGTTTAAATTGCTCCTGATGGAAATGCCTGACTAAGGGACACTGCACATTTTTGAGGCTTTCCATGAGTAATACAAAATTGCCCTCCTGGAAAGTTATGACAACTGAAACACCCACCAGCAGCATTTGAAAGTGACAATTCCCCAAACCCACCAGTTGGCTAGACTGGTTTTTAAAAAATCAAATCCCTATATAGCCTCAAGTCTTAAAAATAGTGGAACTATTAGTAAAACATATCTAGAAAAATGGCAAACAATTCAGACAACAAATGCTGTATTTTAAAATACATGTGTTTTCAAATAGGATATATAAGATGTTAATGACATCAAATCCCAGCCGACTGAGCTTACGAAAGGACAATTTGAAAATTTAGTGAAATCAGGGTCAGGAAGGTACCAAGCTACTAAGTAAAACCCCACATCTTCACTTGCCTATCTGGCTAATATTAAGCTTAATATTGAAGGGTTTAATAGCAATATGCCATATTTTTTAAACAAGAAACTCATGAAATTGTACATTCTTTCAAATTTTATAAATACTGTACTATCTTATAGTCAATACGGCAATCTGAAGTTGTTAAAATCCTGTAGATATTCATTTATCAACAAATATCCTAACACCTACTATGGGCTGGACAATGTTCTCTATTGAGGACATAGTGATGGACCCCACAAAGTCCCTGCATTCAATGAGCTGCTATTCCGGCAGCGGGGGTGGTGGTGGTGCGGATATGCTCAGGACCCTTCAGGGAAGAATCAGCAAATCATGGTTACAATGCCAGTCTGGAACCACTGGATTCTTGGGCAAACTGTAACCTCTCTGGGTCTCGGTTTCTTCATCAGTGAACTAAGACGTTGACCAGATGACCCAAGACTTCTGGCTCTCAAATTCCAGACTTTGGTTTCGTTTGAATGTTTAAGTTCTTATTACTGATAAGAGCTTTGCATTTTAAGCTCTATATAGTGCAACAAAATCTGAATGTAGATTTCCAAAAAAGATAATTTTTCATCTACAGTAAAACTCTGGTGGACCCAGGTGTCTTCAAAAAATCCACACAGGACAGGTTCCAATTAAATGAAGATGTAAGCTCCCAACTTTAATGGTTTCTTTGAAGAGGTTTCTGAAATGCCCTTGCCTCCTTCCTTCTGTACTGCACTATAAATACGGAGAATGAGATGTGAAACAGGACCTCACCGGTACCTCAGCAAGCCTCCTAGATTGTGGCCAGGGACGGCTGGCACCGCAGCTTTCAGGAGGCGCCCTGGTGCCCTCAGGGGCTGCAGCACTGGTGGACGCTCACTCCTCTGCAGCTTACACCCACCCTCGACTCAGCGGACACACAGGATTCTGTCTGCAGAACGTCTACAGCTCATGGCCCCGTTAGCATTTCTAATATTAGAAATGGGAAGCACTTCTTCTGCCACCACTTGTTATTTTCCACCAGATGTTCCTGCCACCACCATTTCAAAGTGTCCTCAGATCCAGGGTCTCCCTGCGGGCTGCTTCGCACAGCAGTCAGAGGAAATGCACAGCAAGGGGCCTCAGCCTCCAAATCCCCCCTTTAGGGAAGTGCCACACGCACACTTTCAGGAAGTGATATCGCCTCCTTGTGGTCTGTCAGATACTGTCACTTAAGAATCCAGACAGAATCTCAATTACAGGCACAGAGGAGGATTCCAAGATTCTTCTGCACCTGGCGTACAAACCAGGAGAACGGCTGTAAAAGCCAAGATTTTTCTCACCTCAGTGCAAAATTCCAGGAAAAATTCACCCACCAGAATTTTTTTCTCAACTTTCAACATAAAACCATTAAACGGTATCTGATAAACACCTTTGCCCAAGTGAGGGACATGAGCAGCAACGATTGGTGAGAGGGTTTATGTGCTGTAATTTTAGATGATTTAAGACAAATTTGCAATTCCTGCATCTCTATAGTTCACAGAGGAAATAGAAGGAAAGTAGTAGAAGTACTTTAACTCAACCATCTAAGCAGCTAAGTCACCACAACCAGTTACATATAAAACAGATGTGTACATGCTTCGGCTACATGAAGAGCTTTTTACTGCAGGGACAGTGACAAAGGACAAAGCTGACTCTCCTTAAGCCTTAGAGGAATCGCGGAAGCCATCCTTTACATAGTGTTTGTGCAGAGCTTATGAGAAAAAGTTGGAAAGATAAACCTAGACACAACTTATTGGTTCTGGCATCAACCAATTAGAACAGAAAATTAAACAATTCAGAACCCTCATTCCGCAAGATGACAAAACTCCTAATGGCAGACAGAAGCCAAAAAGTCACGGTCAAGAGAAAGATAACAGATTCTTATTAGACATGTATAACAATTACTTGGCTCAAAACTCATTTCCCACGCTTTCAATTAATATAAAGGAACATGTATTTAGAATGACAAACAGATTAGAAGTTGGGAAGAGGAAATACCACGGTTCCTGATAGTCCCTAAAATAGAATATGAACACATTCTTCCTGTGAGAATAAAAGTACCTGCATAGAGTACATATATTTTATTTGCTCATTAGTCTGACATCTGCCCAAAGGAATTAATGCATTCAGTATACAAAAAAAGGGGGAGGGCATCTTTGAAAATTTTAAACTAAAGCAGCTAGCAAATCTACTGAAATCAAAGATGAAACTTCTGACTACATCACTCAGAAATCACTATAATGTCCTGGAAAATTAGGTAGGTTTTTAAGGCTTCATGCTTTAATTTCATGGAAAAGCAGTCAAATGCAACCAATGTAAAAACAACAACAACAACAAAAACAAAACAAAACAAAAAACTAACTTTGAGAGGATGAGGTGTGTAACTGATTTGGTAACATCAAGAGCCAGAGCCAAAATGGAAAGCTCAAATGAGACTCCTGAATCTAAGCAGTTTGACCAAAACCAGGCAAGGTTGTTTTTTTTTTTTAAACTCTGATTATTCATTAATTCAACAGATATTCCCAGCCCATCCTGACCGCAGCTATTCCTGGTGGTGAGGAAGAATGGGGAGCGATCAAACCCCACCCATTCTCCTGGAGCATCTGGCAGGTGGAGGACCACCACCATCCACGGCCTACTCCATGTCAGCGAACATTCCTTCACACACACGTGAACACCCAGTGCACCAAATGCAGTGCCTGCGGGCTCCGGCCTGCCACTCTCCCCATCCCCTTTCCATCATAAACCCCAGCCACAAAGACAGCCCCAGTACCTCCCAAGAAAGGGGCTCAGACCCCCCCCCCCCCGCAGGGCCTTTGCACTTACTGTTCCCTCTGCCTGAGCCACTCTTCCTTCAGACCTCTAAACACAGATGTCTTCCCTCATTCAACTCTGCTCAAATCTCTCCACCTAAGAGAGAGTGTTCCAGGGCTGCTCAATCTAAAACAACAGCCCCCATCCTGCCCCTCTTCACTACAGCAACTCTTATTATTCTCCCAGTACATAGCACTATTTGGTATTACCTCCCTTATTGCTTCTCTGCTTTTTGTTCATCTCCCCCAGTAAGATGTGAAGTCATTTACAGCGGGGTCTGTCTACCCTGTGCACCCCTGCAGTCCCCATCAAGCTATCTGTAATGTAACAGATGCTCAATATATACTTACTTAAGAAGAACGAATATAGGCAATATTAGCAGTTTTGTAGTACAATGGTAGGTGCCACATAATAAAGGGAAAACACCTTAAATGCTAAAAGAGTTGATCAGTTGGAAAAAACTATAGCTTACAGGAGTCTTAAAACACTAAAAAATAAATATAACGAACATTTACAGGTCAACACTGGCTAATACTCAACTTTTATGATGTATTAGGCACAATCTCTAGGATTAGCAGTACAACTTATTTTATTAAGTCAGCAAATGTTCACAGCCCATCCTGACTGAGGCTGTTCCTGGGGGTGAGGAAGGTTGGGGAGCAATCAGCCCCTGCCCACGCTCCTGAAGGTGGGGGTGTTTAAAGCACTCTGAAATGTTCATTTTTAATTTAAATGAGCCAAATATTTTCTGAAAGCATGGCCCCCCTCGTTACTCATACCCTTCTCCCAGACTGTAACAACATTAAATAGCAGATATTAGTGATGATCTACAGAAGGCAGGCATTTTAGTGCCTAATGGTAAACAAGCCCTATGGAACCAAAACTGCCTTCATCTTCAATTTAATCAAAGGCACAGTCTTTTCCCCAGGTTCAGAAATATTTAATCTCTTGTAAATTTTTCTTACAGATTCTTCTTTAGAGTTATGTATGTTCTTTTTTACTCAGAACAAAGAGGCAGGGTGTTAAATCAAGGTGTATGACTTTAGTTCCTGGCTATCATGGATCAGGCTTCCCCACAAAGACACCGAAGATCCTAATGGATCATTATGAAATTATACAAAAGCAAGAGGTGTATACTGGAGAGTAGGGGCATTTGTTTCCTGGAATGTGAGGCAAAGAAGTCAATTACTGCTCCTCTGGGCCTTTGGGAATAATTAAAATCCACTTACAAACCTTAAAAACGACTGTTTTACAAAAATTTTACAACAAGGTATTAGAAACAATCTACACATATCTCAATAAAAGGGAGGTTAAATAATTGTTCACCCTTACTGGAGTACTCTCAGCAGCTCTTACAGAATGAGACAGCTCTTAAGTATTGATAGAGGGACTGCCAAGATTCAGTACTCTAAGGTAAGGGCTTGGAGCTGGTGCAGAACAGCTTATACAATGTGTCCTCGTTTGTGGAAAGACAAATAAAAAGAACACATACAAAATGTTTATACTAGCATAAGCTATATCTGGAAAGATATACACAACGAACTAGTAACCCTGGTTCCTGGGGAGAACAGGGTGCTATGTTTCAGAGAGGGGACAGAGATGCACAGTTTGTGCTCCAGACCTTTTTATGTCTATTCAATCTCCTACAGCGGGCACAGAGTGCCTGTCGCACAAATTAATCCAATAAATTTTAATATCAGAATAATTTATACTCTTGCCAACGTATTATTCAGGAATGATCATCAAAAGTACAGGCTTTCAAAAATCACAGAAGTTTCACTTGACAGCAGAGTTCCTGATCGTTAATTCCCAGAAGAGAATCCAAGTCTCCACTAATTAGAGAGGCTAGCTTGTGATCTCACCTATTACAAAGCAAATAAGCCTCAATTCAATTCTTGGAAGGGAAAGAGCTGCTAAGTTCACCTTAAAAGCATACCTCGTATTTAAATTGAGCTTGTTACTACCTAATGAAGCCTCCAAATTAACAGTTTCCACCTAATGATAAAACAGAAAGTCAATGTAAAAAACGAGAGGAGAGTCTGGAGTTTCTGAAAACGCGCTATACTTATTCCCTTCTTCTGCCAGGCTTAGACAAGGAACCCTCTGATATTAGTGAAAGAGGATTTCACATCTGTGGCAAAATAATAATTTTAAGGGGGGGGGGGGCAAGCATCATTTGCACTATACAAACGCTTTAATTTTTCATTTGTAAGGAATGGAAATTTGCTTAAAACTCAAGTTAGGATTCATTTGTGGACCCCTGACTAAATGATAGTACTATATCACATTAATTTTACTCCAAGCAAAACTTTTAATGAAAGACAAATCTGAAACTGAAAATGAACATGTCAGAAGACACACCTTAAACTGAAACCCTTCTGCTGAAAAATTTATGTTAAAAAAACACATAAAAAGAAATGCAAAAAATTAATTTCTATACAAATGCTACTCAGTAATCGTACACGTTATATCAATATTTGCCTGCATTAAACACCCTCCACAAAAAGGCACACTAAGATACCCAACTGAGAATAAAGACCTTATATATATACTTCAGTAGCGGAAGATGGGGACCAGAATCACATTATTCAAGCCTAGACGTAAATGCACAACCACTAGAAATGCAGTTTTCTGTCGGGGTAAGGATTCAAGATTCCAGCTCCCCCCTTTTAGACAATGTTATCAGAAGCCGCATCTTTCATGAAACCCAACTTTGATCACTAACGCTTTAACTCTGGGTCTTTTGCGTCTAGTGCCTTCGGATATAAACACACAAAAATACAGGTAAATCAAATACAGTATAAATAAGGGAAGAAGGGAGGAAGAAGTGGTTTCATGAAGAGCTGAAGTACGGGGTCACGAAATCAATCGGTTGATTCCATCTCCAAAGTTAAATAAATATTAAAGTCCCCCCCCCCCCCCGTCCCCCAGGTAGCCTATGGTCTCAGAACTTACTGCCCTATGTGGGGCAGAAGTTCGCGACCGCGGAGTAGGCGCCCTCCGGGTCGCGAGGTGGCCCAAGGGCGCGCGGAGAGCGGTGCGACCCGGAGCGCTCCCCCTCCCCCCGTCCCTCCTTGCGGACGCCCCCAGACCAGAGCGGACCGGAGCGCTGCCCTCCACCCCGCCCGACCGCCAGGCGCTCGCGGCGACGCGCCCACGGGACCGGGCTCCGGGCTCCCTGGCTCCCGCTCCCCACGCCCCGCGCCGCGCCCACCCGCCTCCGGCACTCACGGGCCGCTGCCGTGCCGCTATCTCGCCATCCCCCGCTGTCCACTCGGCCGCGTCGGCCGCCGCCCGGGGGCTGCCCGGAGTCCGCAGTCGCCCGGGGACTGGAGGCGAGGAGGAGGGGGGCCGGGCACAACTCGCCGCCGCCGCCGCCTCGCCTCCCCTGCCCCAGCGCCGGGCTGCTCCAGGCGGCCACGGGCCTGGGGCCGCCCGCTGCCCTCCGCGAGCCCCGGGAGTCGCCGCCGCCGCCAGAGCCTCCTGGAGGCAACGCTAACGGCTACGGCCACGGCCACGGCCGAGACGCTTCAGCCGGGACTGCGGCGCGCGGGGGCGGTGCCTGCACGCCGCTCGGCGGGGGGCGCTGCTGTCCCGGCCCCGCCCCCAGAACCGCCCCGCCCCGCCGCCCGCGCCCCGCGCGCCCCCGCCGGAAGCCGCCCGCGCGCCCCCGCCGCCACAACCCCCCATCCCCTCCCGCGCCCGGCCGCGCGCGTCCGGCGCTCGCCTGCGGGGCCGCCCCTGGGAGTTGGAGGAGTGCGGCGGCGCGCGGAGCCGAAGCGCCGAGGGTGACGCTTCCGCGAAGAGTCCTAGCCGGAGGGAGGCCGATCTCGGAAGGTCATGGAGGAGCCGGAGAGAGCGAAGCGGCCCGGCCAGTGCAAATCCTTACGGAAGGCCGGCCGAGCGCGCGGCGGCCCTGCGGGGAAGGAGAGTGGCCCCCCAAATGCTGTCAGTGCCCATTGCCAACATTGCCTAGAGGATTGGAAAGTATGGGGCCGTGTTTTCGCTTCCCCTGTAAAAACAAATGAAAACCAGCTTCTGCGCCTCCTCGAGGGTGGCGGTTGGTGGGGAGGGGCGATCGCTTAGATTTTTTGAGTTAACCTAAAATGCGCCCAGCGCTGGGGCCCTGCCGCTCAAGCCACCTTCCTTCTTGGTGGTGCAGGGCCTCTCAGTCCTGGAGGGCCCGGGGGGGCCATTCTGATAATATCCTGGAGCCATCTAGTCTTGCCTCCAAGGCGTGGTGGGCTTATTTGTACAGAGAAGAAACGGATCCCTTAATGGGGTGAAATTTTTTCCTCCGTGCATTGTTCCCATTTCCGCAGTTTCACTTGGCCTCGATTTTCTTCCAGAGTAATGCACCAAATGAAATTAGCTGGAGAACGCTTGATGGCGCAGGATCATGGTTTGAAGATGTTTACACTCCATGCCGGACGCGTTTGATGGTGTTCTCTCCGGCACAATTAATTTTGCAAAGTTCAGAAATGTGCCAGATAGAGCCCTTGGCACGCAGAGTCACAGGGCTCTGTAGACACACCTTCAATAGGAAGCCAGCTTGTTTGTTTTCATTTGTGATTTATTTGCTACACCAGCACCGAGGCCAGTGTGTTTTCTAGAGAGCTTTGGGTGAAATTCTCAGTTTTTAAATTGGCAAAATGAAGCTTATTTTCTGAAATAACATTTCCTTGTTGATAATGTAACTAAAATGGGTAACAAAACACCTGCAAGAATGTTAATGGAAAAAGTAAGCTTCAGAGACAAAATTATGGGTTTCACAGTAAGACATGGTTCCTGCTAGTGTCCTAATGGCCAACTCCATCCATGTGCATATTTTATTTTACTTTTTTATTCCACGTGCGTATTTCGAACACCAAAACTAAATGCTGCCTATGGTCCCTAAGATCTTGTTTGGAAAACGTACTTCTATTAAGTGTACCTGAAGCTCTGTTTAAGATGTACCACGTTGGGCACCTGGGTGGCTCAGTGGGTTAAAAGCCTCTGCCTTCGGCTCAGGTCATGATCCCAAGGTCCTGGGATCAAGCCCCACATCAGGCTCTCTGCTAGGCAGGGAGCCTGCTTCCCTTCTCTCTCTGCCTACTTGTGATCTCTCTCTCTCTGTCAAATAAATAAAATCTTAAAAAAAAAAAAAAAAAAGATGTACCACGTTGCTTTTTGTTTATCCCTGTTCTTGAGTCCATGATGGTTTGGGAAATTTATCATTATTTGTATTGGGGACTCCCACAACTGTGTTTTCCAATAGGCACAGTGCCTAGGTTCCAAAGTAGTTTAGGGTGCAGTTTCAAAGGGAAAAAATTAACATTAAGATTTAAGAAAGTGTTTTAATATATATTAAAGAATTTGTCTTTATACTAATACAATGTTAAAATATAATTTTTAATTTTTTTTAAATGGAGGAAGGTATTCAACAGAGGCCTAGAGCCCCCCGAATCATGTGGTCTTGTTTCCTGGGATTTGAAAAGTTCCTTTTCATGAAACAAATTTGCAGTTTTAAGCACATCAAATGCTAACTTTTATGACTTTGTCTTCCAGATAGAAAGAAAGAAAGAAAGAAAGAAAGAAAGAAAGAAAAGAAAAGAGAAGAGAAGAGAAAGGAGAACATTTGGGGGAATAATGCCTAGCCTAGCATCCATTGGTTACATACCATGTACCAGAACTGTCTATTACTCCTTTAATCCTCCCAACTCACCTGTAAAATAGGTACTATTATCACACCTAGACACTGATGCAGTTTTTGTGAGGCCTAAAAATTGGGTAGTCCTCTTAAAGAAAAAGGAATAATGAAAAAAAAAAAAGAAAGAAAAGAAAAAGGAATAATAAACACAGCATACTCACGCTATCCCAGCAACACCCAGTACAAGGGACAATGACAAAGCGAACATCCACGTGGAAAAGGACCTCAATCTCAGCTGACCGTGGCTAAAATATCTTACTTTTGCCAACTGTATAAAAATGTACAACCACGTGAATATATTGCCAGGGTCCTGCCAGGGCCTTGAATGGGAGCTTGGAAAAGATACCTTGAAGCTTAGCTTTAATTAGCTTCACAGAAAACTGCCTCTGATGTATACCCAATACATAGGTCAGGAAACTCGGGGACTTGCTGCAGCTCCTAAGGGCCACCATAGTGCCCCCCCACCCCCCTACACCCAGGTCTGGTTTGAAAATAGGGGGTGTACACACTTCTCACGAGAAATAATGGATTTTGTATTTCCGTAATAAGGCAAGGGCTTTAAAAATACGTTAGCAATGTTCTGAATATGACTAGGCCAAAATTCAATTTGCAGCACTTGATGTGATCCTGTTATCTGTGCTGACAGGAGTAAATTTTTCTTAACTACTGTGTGAAAAGGTGTATTAACCACTGGGGATTTTTAAAGGAATCTCAGCTTAATTTCAAGTGCCATGGATTTCACTCAACTTCAAGGGTCATAGGCTAGTCAATCTGTAAATACTGTCTTATGTAGTATTTACTTTTTTACAATTTCCTGAGATGTTGCAAAATAAATATCAGAACAAGAATTTGTTTTGGTCTCTGCTTAGATCTCCTACTATGAAGAGCCCAACACATAGTTCTCACTAAATGTTCCTCTGAAACAAAGAATGAAAGAGAAAAGATCACTTAATGAGAAGTAAAATGGTAGGTTATTATTACAAGCTATAATTAAATGGGAATGAAGCAGCAAATTGTTAAATTTTAACGTCTTGCTGGAGAGCAGAATTTAGCTTCTTAGTTATTTTGTGACCAAGATTTGTGCTCTTCTTTCCAACTTTCTGTGATTCTCCGTTTTCCTGTTTTGTTCATTTCTCTTTTTTTGTAAATAAGATTTCATTTGTAATGCTCAAAATATAAAATGATCTCTAAATGTAACAAAAATCATAATCACACCTGTAATGGAAGTTCCCGAAACAAAAGGCTTTGTTCTTTGAAAGGATTGATCACCCACAAAAGGAATAACCTTGATATGATGAGGTTTTATTATTAAACTATTTCCATTTTGGACCTTAAGCTGGCTTTTGGGAATGTGTGATGCAACGTGTATAGTGTTTATCAATCGGTGGGCTGAGACTTGGCTGTGTTCCTGAAAGAAATTTTGGAACTAAATAAAAATATACAAATTCAGTATAGTTATTAATCGGTGAATAGTTGAAATGAGTGAAAGTATTCTTTGTTTTAAGTCTGCCTGATAAATGTAGATTTAAATTAGTTTATTTTAGAGCACAGTTTTGGACCTTAATTAGATCTTTAATTAGATCTTTAACTTTAATTAGATCCCTGTAACAAGAAGACATATGAGACCAATCGGCTAATTTTCTCTAGATGTTACGTTCTTTTCCCAAAGTGGTCTGGAATGCTATTTGAGGGGCATGAAAAATGCGATAAACACTGTGAAAGATAGTATCTGCCCAGGATTCCGTTTTGAATATTCTCTTTCGGATAAAAAAGATCTCAGGGGTGTTATGTAAACTATTTTGGTAAATTATTATATCCCTAGCATAGCCCCAACAGGATTACATTTTGTCTTTTGTTTATTTATACTGTGCCTTCTTCCAAAGAGACTTAAGGCGGTTTACAATGAAAGGCAAATATTAAAAAAAAAAAAAAAAAAAAAGGGCAAGTCAAAAAAGTCTGGCTGAGACAAACAATAGCATTTGAGCACAAAACTTAGCTCCAAGTTTTCTCATAGCCAAGTGAAACAGGGAAATGAAGATTTTCATAACTCCCTTTGTCAAGTGGAAGAAATCGTACAATATATTGAGGAGAAAGTCTCTCCTGGTCCAAGTTCTGAGAGGAATTTGTTATAAGGGTCTTTATATAAGGGATATTTAAAAATCTAAATTAAGAAGGCTACTACACACCAATGGTTTTAGACCCCTTTGCGTGGCAAGCAGAGCTAATATGTATTTTTTTTTCCTGGTGAATAGCTTTGAAATTGCTATTGTTGAAAGTACGTAGCAAGACGCCCACAGAGTAATAATTTTTTATACTGTCCTTTGAAGGCAAGCCAAGGACATAATATCAAATCTTGGTTTTCCCAGTTTCCTTCTTTATAAAAAGGAGTTATTAAAAGTACCTACCTCATGGGGTGGTAGAAAGAACAACTGAATTAACGTCTATAAAACCACTTACTCTGTGTTACTTTTGCTAGTTTTCCTCAGCCAACGAGTGTGTTGTGTACTTCCTCCTCCCCTCTTAGAGCTTGTCCTGTATAGTGAACAGCTTCAAATCCCTTTTGGAAGAAGTATGTGCCTGACCCAGAGTAAGCAATGAATATTAGCTGTGAATATTCTCATTATTTTCATTTCTTTTATTCCTCCTACATCTATAAAGCAGATAGAAGAGCCTGTTCTGGGGCTAAGTGTGGTTGTAAAGTGGTTATAAAAGCTTTTCCTTAGTGGGTAATGCTTAGAGGATGAGGAGGGGTTACTAGGTTAGGTATTACTATGATGCCCGTAAAATCATCTCTGTTCTCTTTTATTCCCTTTTATTGTTTGCCCATCATTTCCCCTCCTACATGACTTAACTAGTTGATTTGAGGAGCACTGAGTAAGGGCCCTGTCCCCAGTAGACTCACATTTAGTTAATTCCCTAGATCTTAAGACCTGTCATCTTTAAGACTCATGTGAAATTTCTTACGCTTCTGAGAGATCAAGTCCCTCAGGCTGAGCCCAGAGACTGAGTCCAAGGCTAAAGAGGGGCAAGTCCCAGGAATGGAGAGAGCTCCTGCAGGGAAAAGGGGGCACCACTAACAAACCCTTCTTTCGGGAACAAACCCTACCTGCCTCCCTCACCTTGCCCTTCTCCAGACCTCCCCTTTGGCCCCAAGGAACAGCTGATTGATTAGAATCTTCCTTTCTAATCCTTGCACTTCCTTTCAGCAAGCTCATCCCCCTTCCTGCCTCTCTGATCGTCTCTTTCCCTGTCTATACTCACATCTTATCGTCATCTCACATCTTATCGTCCTCCAACCCTCTACCTTTTATCTCTTCTTCCTGCCACACCAAACCCTCTCCTCTGGCCCTGTTTTTCTCTTTCCTCTCTGTATTCTTTATCTGTTGTCTCGAGTCATTGTGGGGCAAAGCGAGACATTAAAATTGATGCTACCTTATTCCATATAGTCCATCAACGTCCCAGAATCCTGTGCTAACATTCTCAGTTGAGCTAATGGATCCCACAAAAGAGCAATTTACTCCATTCTCAGTGGTGATATTAAGCCCATTATTTAATTTCTTCCTACAGCTACTGCACTCAGTGTGTTGCCAGAGGCCTCTTGCACAGATGGAGAAAGAAGCCAAAAGATTAAGGAATTGAGCTGAGGTCAAGCCAGAGGTAGTGGAGTGGTTCGAAATTGGACCCAAATTCCTTAAATCCTTGAATATATTATTCTAACTAATGCACTTAATCCACAGACTTCAATGGTCTGTGCAAGACCAAAAACATAAAACCAAAAGAAAGTTTTTGTTTCCAGTTTCTGACTGTGAAGAATTTTCAATGGTTACACATTTGCCAACGGACTTAATTCAAGGTCTCTAACACACTGGAAGATAATGAGTCAGTTAAATAATTAATTTCAGCCACGTCCCTGGGGTTTCCTTCAGATACCTAATCTGGTGCACCGCCTGGGTCTCATATTGGAAAACAAAAGTGGCCATCACTATGGCAGCTCTGGTCAGCAGGGACATTTCTGTTGATGATTTGCCCATGCAACTTGAGGTAACTGAGGACTCCACTCTCAAAGGAAAACTAGCAACCCTGAGATTCTTCTCTGTGACATGCCCAAGAAATCTGGGGTTTCTGGCTCATCTGTTTAATCACACGGAATTTTATGCTCAAAAAGCAAACAGAAACTTGACCACCACCCAAATCCAGCTCAAAGTCAAGGGCTCGTGGAATCTCATTCTACTCACCGAGGTAGGCCGATCCTGGACTACACCAAGTAGTCTAAGCTTGCTAGAAAACTACACCAATTAGTCTAAGCTTGCTAGATGTTTTTCTTAACTCTCAGAAGGAGAAACAGTCCTACGTATGCTCCTGAGATGGGCAGGTTAATATGAATTGGTTATTAACCAGTTAATAAGTATAAACAACCTCAGTGCCGGGCACTTTCTCTGTGTTCTAGGTATCAATCCCACTTTACAGATGAACAAACCAAAGTTCAACGAAGTAAAATAACAAAGATTTGAACATACCCATCTAATTCAGAAGTTATTTTAATGATTTTGAAGATACTGATTAAAAGGAGAGGTCAGAGTATTTAGCCAATAGTTAATGGTAACGAATGTTTATTGAGCACTTAGAGCGTGCTGGGCACTGCACACCAACTCGTCCACCCTCTGCAATCCTGTGAGTTGCAACCCCTTTACAAAGGAGGCCCACGCAGCTATCGACAACAATGCAATTAAAACCATGGACAACTGTCTCCAAAATCCATACTCCTACTTCCCGGACTCCGTTCCACCATCAGTGCTGCCCGGTAAACCTTTGCCACTTCTGGCTTCAGGAGCTGCCCTGGGCTCTCGCCTACGACTTGTTGCCAGGGTGGGTGATGCTTTGACTCAGTTGAGTTTTGACCAAGCACCATGCAAAACCTTTCCCAGCCTGAAGGAATGCTCTGAACGTTCCCCAAAGCAGCTTGGGAACTGGTGTTCTAGCTCATTCTCCCATTCACTTCATGGGGTACTGGACACTCTGAGGAACTTCCTCTTCTCTGTCTTTACCTAGAAATCTGAATTGCTAACTATCTTCTAAAATTCTAAAGGCTCTTCAGACTCCACATAGATGAAACTCATATTTTCTGCTGCAAGTACACTCCTCCTATGTCCCCATTTTCATTAACTTATGCACTAATTACATTCCTGACCAGGGATATAACAGTGAAGGACATAAAATTCTTGCCTAATTCCAGAGAGAAAAACAGACAACGAACACAACAAATAGCTAAGTAATATAATGTCAGCATCTGCTTGAAATACATACTTTGGAAAAAAATAAAGTAGGTTTAAGCGATAGAAAATGACAGGGGTTTCTTTTCTTTTCTTTTTAATTTTTATTTATTTTTTAAAATTTCTTTTCAGTGTTCCGGAATTCATTGTTTATGCACCACACCCAGTGCTCCATGAAATACGTGCCCTCCTTAATACCCACCACTAGTCTCACCCAATCCCCCACCCCTCTCCCCTCCAAAACCCTCAGATTGTTATTCAGAGTCCACAGTCTCTCATGGTTTGTCTCCCCCTCCAATTTCCCCCAACTCCCTTCTAGGGGTTGCTTTTCTTTTTTGGGTGGGTTAGGAGGAGAGGCAGAGGGATAGGGAGAGAGAGAATCCCAAGCAAGCTCCATGCCCAGTGCTGAGCCCGATGCAATGCTTGATATGGGGCTCGATGAGGGGCTTGATCTCACGACCCTGAAATTATGACCTGAGCCAAAATCAAAAGTTAGATGCCTAACTGACCAAGCCAACCAGATACCCCCAGGGGCCGCTCTTCTAAATGGGGGTAACTGGGGAGGCCTGTGAGAAGGAGTTCTTGAGCAGAGAGATATAATTGAAATGAGAGATGCTAATATCTGGAGAGCAACAGGTGTGTGGCTAACATGGCCCAGAACTGCAAGGAGGCCATGGGGCCTTGAGCATAGAGCAGAGAACGACTAGAGAGAAGTATGATCAAGACTTTTAATTTTCTTCTTTATGTGATCCCTCTAGCCTATAGGTGAAGAGCAGATTTTAGGGGTCAGGAAGAGAAACAGGGATATTCTCAAGGGGCCCATGACAGTTATCCTGGGGAAAGACCAGGCTAACTTAGACCATCATCCTTCTAGCTACTTTGGTTGGCCACCTTCTTTAACGTGTCCCTCTCTTCCATTTGCTGTTTCTGTATAGATGCCCCACTATGGGTTTTGTTTCTACAATGCACTCTAATGCCACTGGAAGCTGATTAAGTTTCCCAAGGTATGGATCTTAAGAGATGAGCATGGAGAAGGTTTATTAGGAAGTGTTTTTAGGGTAACAGCCTGTTGAGAAGGGAAGGAAGCCAGCAGACTGGACAGAGAAAGAACTTCAACTGCAGTATGGAGGCTTCTGAAGCCAGGATGACCTTTCAGAGCCTTCTGAGCTACGGTGAGAGGTGGTGCCTTTACGCCCCTGCAGGAATCAGTCATTGGACACCAACTATCCCAGGAAGAAGGTATGCCTTTGTAAGTAATAGGGCTTGATAGCTGAGGGCTCTTGGTTGGCAGCATTCTCAGTGACTTGGATAATAAGATCTTTATTCTTTCAAAGGGTCTGAGAACCACTTCCCAACACCCAACACCCCATCCCTCTTTATATTCATCATTGAAACAGCCCTGATGTAATTCCCCCTTCCTCCTGCTAAGACTACAACCTGCTATGCTATCTCCAGAATTATATTCTTAGTAAAGGCCCAATTGCTCCTATTACCTATAGAATTACATTTAGACCTGAGCACAGCACAGAACCTTCTAAGAGCCAAACATCATCTCCCCACCGTACGTCTCACAATCTGTGCAGACAAGCCTCTTTGGCACACCCTAAAATCCACGCTGTTGCTTGGATCAGAAATGCCTTTCCCTTTATCTGTCAAAATCCTATCCTTCAAGGCAAGCTGAGTTCTACCTTCCTCTTTCCTCAGAACCTCTATTCCAAAACTCCTTCCGTTCTGCCTAGAGTGAGGTGTTTCTTTGTTAGTGGAGCAGGAGCATCAATGAGGCCCTCCCCATTTCAGCCCCACCAGTCCCTACCAGCCTTTAGCATCGTGGGTGCCCAGTGGGTGACTTGGTCTCCGTCAGCTTTCACCAGTGGTCAGGCTATATCCTAAGATGGCCGCATGCAGAATGGTTAAGAGCAGGCTTCTCGGGGCGCCTGGGTGGCTCAGTGGGTTAAAGCCTCTGCCTTTGGCTCGGGTCATGGTCCTGGGGTCCTGGGGTCGAGCCCCGCATCGGGCTCTCTGCTCAGCAGGGAGCTTGCTTCTCTGTCTCTCTCTCTCTCTGCCTGCCTCTCTGCCTACCTGTGATCTCTGTCAAATAAATAAATAAAATCTTTAAAAAAAAAAAAAAAGAGCAGGCTTCTCCATTCATTCTATCAAGGTCCAAATTTGGCCCCGCCACTTGCTAGGTCCATTTCATGTTTTATGCTTCAGTTTGCCCATCTCGAAAATGAGGATGATAATAATGACTACTTCATAAGGTCATTTTCAAGATTAAAAGAATTAGTGTAAGTACAGCCTGTAGAATAGTGCCTGCCACTTCATGAGCACATATACATGTTGGCTCATAATCATGCCTAGAGGTTATTGGGTACCTGCCTGAGTCACCAGTCCCCATGTTGACCCGTGCTCACTCGTGCTCGTCAAGACTGCCCCAGAGGAAACTGCTTCTTGCTGAGATTCATACACTCAGTGAAGGGGCCTTCATACAGCTCTTCCGTAGGGATATCTGTTAATAGCGCTCTTGTTTTCCTCTTAATAGCATTCTTTTAATGAGTGAGGATATTCTTGCAAAACATTCCGGAATTCTGTGTTTTCCTGGGGCTCTTTCAATCTGGACTCAGACCTGGTTTTATAATGAAGATTATGCACTTTTCCAATGTTGCAAGAAAAAAAAAACAAGCACAAAGCATTGCATTTATGAGTGAATAGATTCACAGACACTTTTGAACTGAAAAGGGACCATAGAGATCACCTGGTCCTGAAGACAAAAAAACAAGGAGATCGTGTGACTTGTCTAATTCATACAAACTTATCCAAGTTATTAAAAGACAAAGTTCTTCAACAGCATTATCCAGTTTTTGCCCAAAGACATTATTTTCTTCAGTAGGTACAATTCAACCAAGGTAGATCTAACTTGCTAAATCTCCAGAGGGGGGTGGAAAAAAAAAAAAGAAATCTTGTTTATTCCTTAGATTTATTGTGTTATTTAAAATTTCTCCTAAATTTGGCACAATACTTACTTGGTCTCATAATTACCTTTTCTTGTAAGGACAAGAAGTGACCATGATTTTTCACTCAGTTATGTATTCATTCATCAACTCAAGAGATATTTGTGGCGTTTCTTTGATGTACCAAGCACTGAGCTAGAAGTTGGAGGCTTTTTGGAATGAATGAGCCCTAGTGTTCTGTGACTTGTCCCCTTCTGTAGAATCTGTGTTCTGCTGGGTAATTCCAACTCAAGCAACTTCAGCACCTGGGCTCTGGCTAGGAATCGATCTTCATCAGACAAAGGTTAAATGCTGTCAGTCACAAAGTCAGCGATAAGAGTCACAGCAAACTTGCCATATATAAAACCAATTGCCATTAAGTGAGAATGGTCCTCTAAAGACAGACAAACACTGTGTACTGGTGTCCTTCTCCCTCTCACCCACTGATTGAGCTCTACAAAAGTCAGGACCAAAAGAGACGGCATCACACATTTTGTAGCCCAAGATCATGTTATGATAACAGAATCTGAATGCAGATATTATCATGTTTCTACGAGATGTTAATGAGTGTTAGGTTAAAAAAAAAATTCCACAGTCAAATCAATTTGGAAAATTCTGGGTACAATATCATAAAAGAGATTTCTTTTAATGTGCTTCCTTTTTCTGAACATTTAACATGTTGCTATGCATCAGGGATCTCCACCAAGGGGCTAAATTATTTGACCTGAGTCAAACTAACTTGCCTGCGGGAATCTTTGCCGTGCATTGTCCACAAATATTTCCAAATGCAAGGTCAACCCAGTCAGTTTCTATAATGTGCCGTCTCTCAGGTATTGCTTTTATCTGATAAAAAATCCTTTTGCAGTTTAAGCCTAACTTTTTCTATCATACAAGATTTCATATTATATTTTAATATTATTTTTATATTGAGAAAGATGACTCAAAAATCATCTGCATAAGATTCCTATCTTTGCTTGCAAATCATCGGTACCTTATTTACATGCAAATCAGCATGCACGCTATCAGCTGCTTACCCAGAGCTCACGGAGACACCGCTAATCCACTGCCACCCTCCTTCCATGTAGGTCTTTTTTGTTTTTTATTATGTTCAGTTAGCCACTGTATAGTACATAATTAGTCCTTGATGTGGTGTTCAATGATCCATGAGTTGCGTATAACACTCAGTGCTCATCACAGCACGTGTCTTCCTCAATACCCATCACCATGTTACCCCATCCCCCCCACCCTCTTCCCTTCTGAAACCCCCAGATTATTTCTCGGGATCCATAGTTTCTCATGGTTCATCTCCCTCTCTGATTTCTCCCCCTCTGGATTTCCCTCCCTTTCCCTATGGTCCTCCATGCTATTGCTTACACTCCATATATGAGTAAAACCATATGATAATTTGTCTTTCTCTGCTTGACTTACTTCACTTAGCATAGTCCCCTCCAGTTCCATCCCTGTTGATGCAAATCACGGGTATTCATCATTTCTGATGGTCTGAAAGACATTCAGTACCTTTCTTTCTTTTTTTTTTTTTAAGATTTATTTATTTGACAGAGATCACAAGTAAGCAGAGAGGCAGGCAGAGAGAGAGAGGAGGAAGCAGGCTCCCCACTGAGCAGAGAGCCTGACCTGGGGCTTGATCCCAGGACCCTGAGATCATGACCCGAGCTGAAGGCAGAAGCTTTAACCCACTGAGCCACCCAAGTGCCCCATTCAGTACTTTTCTTGATGTCATGCTTTAGGTGGCAGATTCCAAGCCATGAAATCTGCCCTGCTAGGTTGAAATGAACATGCGTTCATGGTTAACAATAGCTACCTCTTACCACATGCCCACTCCATGCCAAGCATTTTGCAAGGCCTTTTATTTAGATTCTCTCATTTCATTTCCATGTTAACTGTCATTGCACAGGTCTAAGCTGCCAGCATCCCTCACCCAGACTGTTGTGATCACCTCCTAACCGATCACATCCCTTCCCTCTGCACTAAGAGAACAATCTGAAACACTTCCATGGTCCACAGGCCTGCAGGATTTGGACCCCGCCTACCTCCCCAGCTCTGCATGCATCCCTCTCCTGAGGTCCAGTCATGGATCTCCAACTGGATGTGCAGGTTTGGAAGCTCAGCCTTCATAGTCTGCTATGAAGGGATGGAGCTCCTGAGAACTGAATCAGGCTAATCAAATCCCAAGAGATTATTGTGTAATGCACACTGCTAATGTGTTGATTTAAAATGAGAAATAGAGCAATCAAACCAACCAGAGATTGGTGTTGGCTTGTTTGTGACCTCTTTCTGGAGGCTGTAAAGAGTAGTCATTGAGAGCTTGGGGGCTGGGATCAGACTGCTTGAGGGGGTTCCAACTGTGTGTTTACTAACTGGGTGATCTTGGGCAAGTGGACCAGTGCACTTTTTGGTGACTGCTTCCCCATCAGTAAAATGAGAATAATAATAAAATGCACCTCCCTGAGTTGTTGTGGCAAGGATTAAATGAGAGGAGATATATATACCTCTTAGGCATTGCTTAGAAGGGAAGTCAACGCATAGTAACACCATAAATCTGAGCTACGGTTCTCAGAATGAAAATCTACTGTAGAACTAAGTTAATATCAGAGGAAAGGGAATGAAATCATCTTAAAGACATTTTTTTGTAGATTATGGCAGTCTCACAAACTGTTATTTGTATATTCATCCAGTCACTAGTTATTGATACCCAAATAGTTTCACGCATGACCTGATTCACTTGGTAGTTCCTCATCCCACAAATGTATCTGAATTCATGGATGAGTACTGAACTGCAAATTCATGAGTCAACCTCTGTCTTTGCACTTAGGTGATTCTGCAACCACTCCTGCTCCTTCCCCCAGCCCTCTCTTTACTTTCAGTTTTAAGCGCTTCACAATTCATGTGAAGCTCGTCCCTTAAAGGCTCCTCGGCTCTTCCCATTAAATCTGCCCCTGCTTTTCCATTTGCATTCTGTTTGCACACTCACTCTCTCTTTTCCTCACACATGCCACACTCTTCCCCCTTAGGTTTCCCTTGGTGCTTTTTGAATCTGCCTGGAATTTCTCACCCCCAACTCCTGGCCAGACTCATGTCTAGCCCCAGAGAAGCCTCCCTGACCCCCCAGTTTGGGCTACATTCCTTCATCTTATTTACCATAATTATAATTAAATTATCACTGTTTACTGTGTTCCTTCCTGGCAAAATCAAAGAGGTCAAGAACTCTCTCTTTTTTGTTATTGTTCCCCACTGAATCCCCAGGACCCTGCACACAAGTAGACAGTCAGTCAATAGTTGTGGAATGAATGGATTTCATCTTTCCACAACCTCTGTTTCCTGCAATGGAAAGACAAAGCTCTGAGCTGTCAAGGGATACACAGTCACATCTAGAAGAGCAAGCTTCTAACTCAGGCCTGTTTGCCGCCTACCCAAGCCCTATACTGCCCCACAAGGCTGCCACTCGATTTCCACAAGCTACCTGCCACCCTGCACACACCATCGGTTTAAACCACACCCTATCTCATGTCATTGCCTTTTCTTTCCTGAGCTCCGGACTTCTTCTTTCATTTTTGAACCTAGCCATACCTCCTTATCATATCGGTAGCTCTATTTTTACTGCCCTCCCTACAACACGCTACATTTCATCTCCTTAAGATTTCTTTTCCCTCCTGTAACCCTGCAATTCCACTCTTACATGTTCACCCAACAGAAATGTGTACCTGTTTATCAAAAGCACGTACTAGAACTTTCACAGCAGCACTACTCATAATAACCCCCAACTGGAAACTCTCCAAATGCCCATCCAAGTAGAATAGATCAACTATTTCCGTTCACACTGTGGCATATTATAGAGCAATGAAAATGAATGGTCTAGAACATAACAAGACAACATAGATGACTCTCACAGACATCTTGTTAAGGGAAAGAAGTCAAGTATGTGCTAGATGGTTCCATTTGTTAAAAGTTTCAAAACCAACAAACTCATGGTATTAAAAGTTGAGGAGTGGCTACTCTTGGGAGAGTGGTGAATTGGAGCGGGGAGAGGAAAGGGGTGGAGGGATTTTCTGGGTGCAGATCATGTTCCGTTTCTTGATCTGGGTGCTAGTTATGTACTGGTGTTTTGCTTGTGAAAACCCATCAGTATGTACCTTTGTGATACATATAGTGTTCTTTTTGTATATTATGCATCAGTAATAGTTTGTGCAAAACAACCTCCCCTCTGTTTCTGATAACGTCGATATGCAGAGATTGGTTTGAAATCCAATGCCACTGTCTGGCGTATGAACCACCCACTATTTGGCCAGATGGGGGCTTCCTATGCATGTAAAGATGCCTCTTTGGAGTGTTTAAAGTCTTAATCAGGACAAGCAGCCTCCAGCTGTGACAACCCAAAATGTCTCCAGATGTTGCCCAATGTCCCCTCAAAAATGAAATGATCCCAGTTGAGAACCACTGGCCTAAAAGGGCTTACATAGTTTCCTCACCCTCACCCCCCGCTGCTTGCTCCCTCGTCTCTTTCTGTCGGGCCTCCTCCTTGCACAAATCCAGCTGCCTGGCCTCCTTGCTGTTCTTTGAATGCCCAGGCCCCTCACTTCTGCACCTGCTCTTTCTTCTGCCTGTAAAGCTCTTTCTCAGCCATTTGCATGGCTCACACCCTCTCCTCCAAGGATTTGCCCAAAGGTTACCTTCTCTGCGAGGCTTTCCCTGGCCTCCTTATTGAAAATTTTAGTCCTCCATACTTCCTACCTCTACCTGGCTTTATTTTTCTTCAGAGCTTTCATTACACTCTAATCTACTATAAACTTTATTTATTTTGTTTGTTGTCTGTCTTCCCCGTGAAAAGGTAAGAACTAAGGAAGCAAGGATTTTGTTTTCTTCACTGCTCTATCCCCTGTGCCTAGAACAGTGTCTGGCATGTAATCAATGCTCAATAAAACTTGCTGAATAAATGAATGACTAAAATCTATAGCCCAGTTCAATGTCTGATACACAAGCAATGAATATCTGTTCCCTTTTCCTCACTCTTTTGTGCGCAAGCCAATGTTATAACAGGATTTTTCAGGATTTACTCACTGCTTTTTCTGTTTTACTGCTCTCCTTGTAACCTCTAGTGCCCTCATCCAGATTAGGGTCTATCCTTTAATCCCAGAAGGTGCCATGATTTTGGCTGACTAGTTGTTCTTGATCCTGACTGCCCCATTTCCACTGCTCCTAGGCATGCTTAGCCCACCTGCCAGGATGTTCACCTGATCACATCTCATCTAACCTTCCTAGCGCAGATTACCTGTCTGGATTGCCACCTTTTTGACCCCAGATGCTGCAGGTTCTGTGACCGTCTGCTCTCTCTCCTTCCTCCACACTGGGCCTGCACCCTGACCTTATCCCTCTGCTCCTACCCTACCAGCAACATTCTCACACACAACCTTCTCAGAGACAGAGGCAGGTCTGATCTCCATCTGTAACGTGACCCACCCATATCTCCAACCCCACAACTTCCTTCTGTCAAAATCTTGGGAAAGTCAAGAGAAATTGCATCTCCCTTCTCTCTGTTCATTTACCAAGAAACCTGACATTGTGGCAGGCCTATCTTTCCATGAAAGGCTTGTCTGAATTTTCCTCTTTCTACTTGACTGTAATGCCAGCCAGCACTCAGAGCCATAGAAACCTGACACCGTCCAACAAGCAAACAACTGTAAATGCCAAGAGTCAACAAGCTGTGAGAGCCTCCAGTGCAGGAGGCCTTGCAGGCGGTTGGTCATCATTTTCACCGTGTCCACATGACACTAGACAGTTTCTTTGGCAGGAATCACATTCATGTTAATGGGGATGTCTCTGGATATAGTAGTTAGTTGCCTGTGATAAGAGAGAATCGAGTAACCAAACACATGACATTTCTACCTCAGTTGTGCTCACATGCCTGTTGTGGGGAGGCATTTGGGGCAAAATCCAGATCCATCCAAAGCAAAAACTTGTGAAAATTGGTAAAGCAGCATTCTGAGAACTAAATTTTTTACTGGAAACAGATCTATGGACACAATCCCAAAGTGCTCACCAAAGCAGAATGATTGATTGGACCATAATGCCTTTGTCTATGATAAAATTGAAGATTGTCTCCCAAACTGTCCGTGGAGTCCATGACTTGAACTGATACTGATGATATAAACAGATATTTGAGGTTATAAGAATTTCATGAATAGCTCAAGGAATTCAAGGACACCATTTGAAAAGACTATTATGATTTGGTTTCTGGACATCTGGCCATGGTATGCGGCCAACTCACTCTCCTCCCTCCTCTCTCTTCCCACTCTGGCTTCTAACAGCTTCCCTACAAGCTATGAAAGGAAGGGGCTGACACAGATAAGCCCTCCATGCCCTTGAACTTTTCAGTTCCCGAATGCCATGTGGGATAGCAGCCATTTATCCCCATTGCCATGGCCCATGGGCTGTAGGGGCAGGACAGGAGTCTGACTTCCCGGCTGGTTCTGTGCTTTCCACAATGGTCTGAAAATGATAAATACACTTGTTACTGTAACAGCTCTTCAGAGGAGGAACTGCTCTGCATGATTACATAAGTTACATATGGATTACGTGCATCAGAGCTATTTCTCTGCAGTCAAATGTTGAACTCTTGACTGCCAAAGCTGTCAACAACCAGATAGAGGTTAGTAGTTTTCCCAAATAAACCTCACTTTATCAATTGTGCTTCACTTTTTATTCTGAGCATTAACAAATAAAAGTAGCTGTTGTGTTTTGATTTTCTATAAAAGAAGCCGCGCTTTAAAAAAAAAAAAAAAAAGATCTCATTTTTGGAATTTTCCAAGTCTGGTAAAATGTCCAAATATCTAGAGCTTGGCAGAGCTCTGAGTTGTCTCAGAAATGACTCCACAATGCTTCAGTGAATGGTGGCATAATCTTGGGCTGAGTCATTAATTAGTGACATTTATTGAACACTCGTTGTATACAAGGCATCATACTAACCGAGTATACAAACAAAAATACAAGAATGGGAATCTCATTATACCAGGGGGACAAGAAGAGGAAGTTTTCTTTAGGTAAGAGAATAGGCCAATGGAGAAATAACTTCACTTATAAACTTCCCTCCTCTAAAATGGTTCCATAATACTAGACAAGTGAAAATATTAGCTGTAAATAGAAAGGCACAGCAGAGTCCAAAACCTTTTTCTGTAAAGAGACTTGATGCAGATCTTCTTGGTCAAAGGTCATGAGTGAGTTAATAGAAGTCATAATGAAGACTGAACTACTTTTCTTCGTGGTACTTTGAGAACTCTGTAGAAAATGGCTCTGATTCTCACCAATAGTAATTGATTTAATAGGACAAAAGGTTGCCAGCATTTTCCCCCTTAAACATGAATGTGTGGGGGTGCCTGCGTGGCTGAGTTGGTTAAGTGACTGCCTTCGGCTCAGGTTATGATCCTGGAGTCCCAGGATCGAGCCCCACATCAGGCTCTGGGCTCAGCAGCAAGTCTGTTTCTTCCTCTGACCTTCTCCCTTCTCATGTTCTCTCTCTCTCATTCTCTCTCTCACATGAAAAAAAAAAATGGGTGCATGTGTAGATAATCTGGCTTCCATGAAAACTACACAATAGTGAATTTAAAGCAAGGTTTTTAAGTATGTAGGTTCAACACATCTATTGTAAAAATTTTATTAAGGAAGCAAGGATTTTGTTTTCTTCTTTCTTTTTTCTAATAGGCAGTCTTGGAGTAGAAAACACAGGTTCTTATAACTGCAGTTAGACCTAACTGTGGCCTGTAACTGTGGTCTCTGATATTTTCCCAGAAAGGAAGAGATATGGTTTGCTTACTTCAAACATTTTGCTTTGCTTGCTTGCTTGCTTGTTTTGAAATTGCTTGCTTTATTCATTCATTCATTCATTCATTCATTCATTCATTCATTCCCCCTTGGGGGAAAAAAATCCAGTGTGCAACTTCCCTTTCCTGTCAGATTGAGAATTCAGAGTAGGAAAAGTATCATGAGGTCTACAGTGGACAGATCGAATTTTCCCTGCACAGTCTTCATTGCCCCCTGGCTGCTGGGAATAGTGGCCCAATATCCTTTTGGGAAACCTTTGTGATTTAGATAACTGTAACTTCATCTTTGTCTGCAGAGATGGGCACATGGCCCAATCCTGGCCAAACGGGCATCTCTGGCCACAATGATTGAGCCAAAGATGGGCCTTGACCCAAGCCAGACCAACAAGACCCAGCTTGGGGATTACTAAATTAAGGGTCCCCATCTTGCTTCTCATGGGAGAGTCTGCCTGAGAGTGAAGTAACAGGAGGAAAGCAGAACTGAGAGATGGAAAAGAAACAGATACTTGAAGCCAACTTTCGAACATCTAGATCCAACTGTAAGTAAAGCCTTGATTCCAACTAATTGATACTCTGTAGAGATTCTGTCTACCTCCCTAGTTTCTAAACCAGCCGCCAAGACTTCTGCCTGGTCACAACTTGACAAACTTCCCTGGTGCAAATCACCTATGTAGACTATCCCTTCACCTGTCCCCTCACTCTCTAGGTGGTGCCTTGTTTGCCAGGTCTTCCTCCCACCAGAATCCACTCACCATCTTCACATGGCCCTGTTCTTAATAATATCCCCCACTCCCAACACCTTCCCAAAGGCAGTTCTGGTCTCTAGTTCTAACGTGTCCTCCCTGCTTGACCAGCAACAAACTTCATTCTCTCAAAACTATGTGCATTTTAGTTCTGTAACCAATACACTTGTTTTGCTTAAGGTGATTTGAATTAGGTTTAAGTCACTTGCAACAGAAACAGCCCTTGATCTTCATCAATAATAAAAAATTGTTTTAGAGAAGATTGATTTTTTTTTTTAAATGAGCCAAGGGTCACCTAGAGTCAGGCTTTCTGAATAAGAAGGCATTCAAACATGAGTACCATTTTGTGCATAACATATTTTCCAGTAAAATACAATGAAATATAATGAATATAAACTAAAATGCGATGTAATTGATTTCATACATGCCCCTCGTCATTCAAAAGAGGAGTCTTTATGGTGCCTCCTTAAATGGAAATGGCATTTATTTAAATGCATGGTACTTATAACTGATAATCCAATGAGTAGCTTTAGAGCAATACCCACCCGCCCGCCACAGTGTGGTTGATAGACCATTTGTATTAGTAATATCTTGGGAGGCTGGCATAAAATTCAGATTTCTTTGGTCTACTCCAAGCCCACTGAATCAGAGTTTCTGACAACTGGGCCTGGGAATGTCCATTTTGGTAATTCCAGGTAATTTCCTAGGCATACAAGAGTTTGAGCATTATATATATTTTAATTCACCTTCAAGTGTTATTGGCTGAACCGAGAGAGAAGTTCTAATAACATCTCATCATTTATAAAATTGAAACTGAATGCGTGCACCTATAAAAAGCAGTAAGGTCCATGTAATCTAGAAATGCTTACAGGAAGGATGGAGTCGGTGTAGGCTAAGCTAGATGTGGTAACAAAGGACCTAAAATATTAATGGCTTACAGTGTCAACAGTTTGTTCCTTATATATTTACATTTCCATCACAGGACACTCCAGAACTCTGGGCTATTGGAACAGTCTTTATGTGGCTCATAGCTGGTGTTGTAGCAGAGGGTAAAGAGCATATGTGCACTCTAGGCCAGTTTTTAAATGCCTGCTCAAAAGGGATCCATGTTACTTATAGCCACATTATACTGGTAAAGCAGGTCCCAAAACTGCTCCTGTATTTGGTGAAGTAGGGAAGGATGGGCCTATAGAGAAGAGATAATGTAGGAAGGAGCGGCAAACACCCTGAACAGAAATACAATCTATCAATAGGACATTCAATAAAATAGGTCACGTGTTCTTGGAAGAAAATGGGGACCTCATGGTCAGATAAGTTTGGGGGCTGCTGTATACTACCTCCATCTCTAGAGCTACACAGGGTAAACCAACATATTCAAGGCTCCTAGAGCCCTGCAATGGGGGAAAGAAAAGATTGTTTAACCCCATGTTCCCAAGCTTTGTTTCCGTGGAACCCTTTTCAAACACCATCTCAACAGGCTTTAACAATTTCAGGTGCCTTGGACATCATTTGTGTTGTGGATGAAATAATATTCTCTTCTTCCCCTACTACAAAGCATGCATGTGTGCCATTCCTAAGAGACGATTGCATAATAAATTCTGTGTGGCTTCAAGCTTTTCATTGTTAAAAAAATTATGATATGGTACTAAGTCACCCTCAAACCTGGAGAATTCTATGCAAATATCTTTGATATTATTCTAATTATTTTAGGCTGCTGAAATTTAATAATACTTGGGATCGCATAAGAAGTGAATCTAATCAGCCAGTTCTTCCAGGTACTAGAGTGTTCCAGAAAAAGATTTTACTTTTAAATCTTTCTCATTACCATGTTTGGAGTTAGGCAATTCCTGTAAATCGAAGCAATGTACTATTTCTTTCCACTTATGGGAAGCTGGTATTTCAAAAGTTCATTAGCAGCTCTGTAGTTATAATAAGTATAAATGTGGTCAAGGCTATGAAAGTCCTGGCTGGGGAAGCTATTTTCCACTTCTCTGCCCCCACCCAATGCATTCTAGTACCTGTGCTAGGACACCAGTGATGCACAATGTTTGTGTCGCTGCGTAAGCAGACGTTCGTGTCTCTCCAAGTTGTTATGTGGCCAGAGCATGATACCACAGAAGTGGCCATAGTTGGCTTCCAATTTTTCCAGTGTTAAGTCATTTTAAGCCTCTGTTCTGGGACACCGTTTTTTCCCTTACCACTGCCTCTCAATCTTTGCCTGGCTCTTCCTCCTAGATCTACTCCTTACAGAATGGGTTTCTCCCTATTCTGCCCTTGGTCCTCTTCTCAACACACTCTCTGCTCTGCCCTCCAGCCTTCTGCCCAGCCTGGGTCTGTCTCCACCCCACCCCACCCCCCAATTCCTGAGCTTCAGGATCATATTTAATGCCAACAGGTCATCTCTACCTGGTGCTGCATATTTGCCTCAAAATTAGTGTATCCCAAGCAAAACTCTTCATTTTCATTTTCTGCTTCTCTTCATTATCTCACCACCTATTTGATCTCCTAGTTAAAAAAAAGGGGGGGGAGACATTATTTCTGGCCCCTCCATGTCTCTCATCCACAGGCTCCAACTCACACCCACATTCTGGACACTCTCAGAAATAGGAGACTTGATACCTTCCCCCCTATCTGCGCACACTGCCTTAGTTCAGATGCTGGGATCATCTGCCTGGATTCTGAGAGGGTGGTGTGGCCGTGAAGCATGTGGTCTTGGGCACCCGGTCGGCATGGAACAGAATTCCAATTCTACCACTTCTTATGGAGTGAGCAACCCAAGTTAGTTAACCTCTCTGTGCCTCAGTTTCCTCCTTTATATATAAAACAAGAATCATTATAATACCTACCAAATAAGGTTATTATGAGGATTACTTTGGTAAATACCTACAAAATGCCTGGCACAATGGAAATGTGCAATAAGTGTTAGTTATTTGCATTACAACAGCTTTTTAGCTGATTCTGCTGGTACTAGTCCCCTTCCACTCCCATTAGAATCATCTTCCCAAGAAACAAATTTTATCATGTCACTCCTCAGCTTGACTGGTTTCTTCTTTCCTTAAAGAAGACAGTTCAGCTTTCTCAGAAGGACACTTAAGACCATTCAAAAATCTGTTCCCAACTCCCTTTCTGGGTCCTATTTTGGCCACATAGGCTCTAAAGCCCGAGTCTATGCTCTGGGCTGTGCTAGACTCACTATCATTCCTCAGACACTCCATACTCATTCCTAGTTCCTTGCCTTTGCCCGTAACGCTCCCGTGTTGGTCCGCTTTCCTTAGTTATGCTCCTATAACAACCACCCCCAGGTCTCAGTAGTTTACAACAACACAGTTTTCTTTCTTGCTTGTATTACTTGTTTGAAGGTTTATTCTACTCCAAGAGCGTTCTTTGGCTCAGAGACCCACGCTGAATAAGCAGCCCCTTTCTGGAAATGGTTTTCTCATGCAATAGAGGGAAAAGAGTAAGTCTGCAATGTCATGACGGCTCTTTAAGATTTTACTCAGAAGGGGTACCAAACACTTCCACTCACATTTTCTTGGCCACACTTGACCTTAACTGGGGCAGAGAAATAAAAACCTCTCCCAGGGAGATGGAACAAGTAATTAGAAACAATAATAAGGTCTTCCATGGTTCCTTAGATTTGAAAGGCCATCTCATGTCCCTCCTTTTCCCCATTCCTCAAAGCTTTCAAAGCTTTACCGTCACCTCGTTTGTGAAATTTTTCCGTTGTCACCAGGCGGTCAGGTCACATTGCTTCATTCCCTCAGGACTCTGGCTCCTCTTCTAATAAGGTGTTTGTCCCGCTGCACTGAGAATATCTGTCTACATCCCCCTTTCTCTCAGCAGCCATGACCACAACTTCTGGATGTCTCTATTCCTGGTTCCAAGCACCCTAGTGCTCAGAACGTGTCAACAGCATGAATGAATGGGGCTGTTTTGCTTCGCCTTTTATAGGCCAGGTTGGGAACACTTTTCTGTTAATATGCAGTGGGAGGTAACCAAGTAACTACTTCATGCAGGCAGAAAGGAGACCAGTGAGAAAGCCAGTTTGGTGTTTTCTCTGTGCCCACCAAATAGGATGTCATTTTCTTATTTTGTGATTAGTCCATTGCTACATACCTGGAATAAATGCCTTGAAAAGATACTATGGATGAATATAGCCTTGGGTTTTTATATACATGTAATATCCAAATGAAAACAGATTGTTAAAACTTTGCTTTAAGGTCAGGTTATCTACTGAAAAGACAATACCAGTGAAATCATCCTGATGAACCATCAAAAAGTCTCCTCTTTGGTAGCATTTTGGGAAGATACTAAATGAAACAAATGACTGGGGTGTTCAGTTTTACCTCCAAAGTATTGCAAATGTGCCCCCTGTCATCCCGACACCGGCACTTAGTTCAGGCTCTCCAGGTTACTCCCTACCTGCACTTCAGCCGCACATACACACCCCTCCTTGCTTTCCATCTGCCCAGAATGTTCTGGGCACTCCCTCAGGCCCCCTCCAATCAAGAAAAGCTTCTAATCAGATGTCATCTTCCTTTTGAACTCTCTCCACTGCCTTCTCTTCACCATCCTCTAACAGAGTTAAATCCTGTCCCCATATATCTTTTTATTGTTGTGTTTTATCACATAACATTGTAATTATTTGCTTACATGCCTCTTTCCTCTTCATGGAATAAGAATCCTGTGAGAGCAGCTGTTGTGTTGTCCAATTTCTGTCCTTGAGCAGATGGCCTTTGCACATACATAAGGTGCTCAATGAATGCTGGTTACGTTGAGCTGCTGTTGAACAGAATGCAAAAATCGTGACTCACACATTTTGTGGTAAGCAAAGTGGTATGATTGAAAATACTTTTAAAATCTGATATTTTAATGCATCCTACTCTTTTCATGACTCATGGAGAATGTAGTATTTCTAGTATTAGCCAATATATTCTGAGTTAATTAATGTGAATTTTGACTTTCATATATAAGCTCCGTGCAAAAATTTTTTTGGAAATCATCCAATTCTCACGAGAACCATTTGGTAAACTAAGAAAAAGGCTTTAGAGGAAATATTCTTCATAGGGTATTATATGGCTAAAGAAAATTTAAAAGATACTATAATTTTTTTATTGTCTTTGCCATGGAAAACAAAAATGAATGTTTCACTGGGACATAAAAACTAAAGAATTAAAGGGAACTGAAGTTTCATGTGCCTTAGGAAAACAGTACAGCATGCTAATTTGGCCAGATCTTCTGAACAAAAAGAAGGCCAAGTGTATATTACATCCATTTAATTAGCTCAAGAATAAAATTTTCAGTTTTGCTAACTCAAACACATGTTATGTAAGAAATCATGAGTGTAAGAGGGAGAAAAAGAGGGCAAAAAAGGTTGTAATTAAAGTAAATCTTCCCAGAACCCTGGATTGCACCAGGAACGTGGCCAGAATAAGCAAAGGCTACTGACTTTTGCCAGGGTCATGTTTGGAGGTTACTTTATCATAGCCCTTGTTTGAAAAACATAATTTGAGCATAGAAGGGCTCCCAACGTTCAATGATCTCCATGTGCTTCCCATTACGATCAGAAGAAGAAATGCTGTGGTGGCTTCTGCAAATGGAATGGAATGGGACTTTTCAGATCTCTTTCTGACTTGGCAAGAAGGCCGGGTGCCAGCCTGGACATCGGGAGGCCCAGCTATTTCCAGCAGGGAGGGACACACAGTCATACAGGGTCACCTACGAACCATTGCAAGTGGTTACTTAGTCACTCATCTTGTGTAGGACAGCACGTAGCTCAGCTCAGAATGGCTAGATCCCTTATTCTAGCTAACATCATAGTTGTTAGAGTATAAGTTAGTGGCAAAATATTATTAATGAATTCCCTTACTAGCTGAGCTCTGATGGACCAGAAATGGTCTGTCAAATCTTCACTTATTCACCCACTTCCTACCAAGGGAGCATGACCAGTCATGCGTATCAGTCGACCCCCCCCCCCCTTCCCCACTTCCCAATGACAACCAGGATAGCACGAAGACTAAGCCAAGAGTAGCATCACTAGTATCTGCTTATCTAAGACACATTTCCCTCTTTTTCATCACTAAACACTCGTCCAGCTAAATATTCACTTTCCCATGCAATGAGAAATAAGTAGACGTTTTCCTGAGAGTTCTGGTAAAGCCTTTGAATTTCCTGTTAAAAGGAGACAGATACATGACCCTCTACCTCTTCTCCAAGCAGATGTGATGTCCAAACTATTGCAGACATCTTGGAACATCCTGGAACATGAGGCACTAGGGATAGCAGATCAGAAAGACAGAATGACCTGGGTCTCATGGCATTATGAGCTACAAACAATTCAAGCATCAGGCTCGCCTGCTTCTCCCTCTGCCTGCCGCTCCCCCTGCTTGTGTGCTCGCTCGCTCTCTCTCTCTCTCTGACAAATAAATAAAATCTTTTAAAAAGAGAGAGAGAGAAAGAGAGACCTGGTCAGCTGAAAATAAAAGAAGTCTCACACTTATTTATAGTCTTTTAATAAAAGAAGATGTGGCTTTATCACACTAAATTTTACATAATCTTGTCTTGTCTCTGTCATGAAAATCCTACCTTAAAATTCCAGTTGTAGCTACAGTATCTACATTTTATTATTCAAGTATCAGACCTTCATGTGGATTCCATAATTATCTTCTGCAAATTGTATTTTTACAATATTCACTGCAGTCATTTTGCAAGTACTAACATGGAGGGTTCTATAGGTATAGATCACATTTCTATTTAAAAAAAAAAAAAAAAGCTTCCTCCAACTGGTAACATCTGGTTGATGGACTGGGTCATAGATGTTTGCACCTGGAGCATAGCCAGACCCGAAACCCATGCTAACCTATAATCACTGTAGATCTATCACTTCAAAGCCGTTTCTGTCCTGGCTCCAATTTTGGGTTTGGCTCATTGTTTCATCTCATTCCATCCTAAAACTTTCAAATAGGAATCCGAAGCTTGGGCACAAAAGGGCAGCTTGCTTATCTTCCTTCAACTCTCTTACTGGAGACATGCCCACCAAAGAATTTAGAAATGAGACAAATTCATCGCTTACACGTTCTTTTTAATGATGACAACCACCATTGACTGAGACATTTGCCACGTGCCAAGAGTTGTGCTAAACTCTCCACGAACGTGCTCTCCGGGGCCCCCACAGCCTGTAGCATGGCAGGGTCCTGATGTCATCGTCCTTCACGCATCCAGTCAGTGAGGGTTATGAGCAGCCACTGGGCTAGACCCTGGGACTGTAGCAGTCATGACGCACCTACCCCCACACCAGGGCTGTCCTTTACACACACACTTATTGCTCCTGCAGTCTCCTGGGGGAAGAGACATTGCAGTGCAGCGACGGCTCAGGAAGAGGCAATATGGAGCATGTAACAGGGGCCCTAACCTAGACATGGAAAAGGGAGGGAAAGGCTCACTGGGCAAATGATGTTTATGGTCAGACATTCAGGGTTATTCAGGTAATGGGAGACGTGGTCCTGGTGCTGGGGGTACAAATCATTCTGGACAGATGAGACAAGATGTTGTTGGAGAGCCCAGGGCACGAAGGTGCCCCAGAGCCCTGGGCCGTTACTCCTGGAAGATAGGCCACTATTGCTAGAGCTGAGACAACCAGGGAGAGAACGGCAAGAGGACCTGGTGGCCAGGACATCGTCCTGGGTGCGATATGAAGCCATTCAGAGTGGGGTTGTTGTCATTGCTGTGTGTGTGTGTGTGTGTGTGTGTGTGTGTGCCTGTGCGTATCTGTCTGTGTGTACATCTGTGTGTGTGTCTGTGTGTGTGTGTGTCTGCGTGAGTCTGTGTGTGTATGTCTCTATGTGCATGTCTGTGTGCGTGTGTGTGTATGTGTGCACATGCATGTTCGGGGGTGTGGAATAGGAAGAAGATTTAAGCTCAGATTCAGAAAAATTAAGCACCTTTGTCTAAAGTCACTCCTAAGCTAGAATTTGAACCGAATGTGCTTGACTACCATTCTTTATTCTCAACCCATCATTCTCTACTATCTTCTAGTTTTACCAGCTTCATTCTAGTCTGGGTACCTTATCTCTATCAACTCCACTAAATATTCAAAACACATGTGTCTAGTGCTTACTATGTACCAGGACCTACATTAGAGATTCAAAGGCTCTTGCCTTTGGAGGTATAACTTCTTTTCTGTTCCTTCTCAGAGGCTAGAATTTGGAATCTATTTTTTTTTTAAAAGATTTTGTTTATTTATTTGACAAACAGAGATCACAAGTAGGCAGAGAGGCAGGCAGAGAGAGGGGGGGAAGCAGGCTCCCTGCTGAGCAGAGAGCCCGATGCGGGGCTTGATCCTAGGACTCTGAGATCATGACCTGAGCCGAAGGCAGAGGCTTTAACCCACTGAGCCACCCAGGCATCCCTGGAATCTATTTTTGACCCCATCCATTAAAACATGTCCCAGAGGCCACTTGATTTTTGACCTATTGCAATAGTATGTCAAAGTGAAAGTTCATTGCAACTGGGGACCCTGGGGAAAACATTGTCCTGCCAGCAAAGTCCCCACTGTATGACTCACTTCTAACAACAACCTTGTGGAGCGAGTCCGCTATTGCAGATCAGTAGACTGAGGTTAAAAGGTTAAGTCACTAGCTGAAGATCACACAGGTAAAACTGGGAGACCGGCATCTGTCCTGGGAACCGAGCTCTTGGGGCCATGCAGCAGAGCAGTTTCTCTCTGAGTGGGGAGATGCTCCTGGCAAAGGCAGAGGGAGAGAAGCAGGGAAGGCGAAGGGGTTTGAGGGAAATGATTTGGAAGCTAAGAACAAGGTGTGTGACACAATAGGAGACTACCCAATTGTCCCCACAGCTTTAAACATTTTTAACCAGCCTCATTGTTGAAAAGCTCCACAGAAGTCATTGCCACTTAGGAAGGTAATGAATTTTCAATTCTAACTAAATCTCAAGGCATGTTTTTTCTCCGCCCCTCCCCCCGCTTTCTTTTAGGTTAAAAGTTGTATGTAGTTTGAGTTATCCACAATATATCTGATTTTTCTTAGACAGACAAGTAAAAAAATAAAATATTTATACAATTCAGAGGCTATATTTGCTTTGGTCTTTGAGTACCTTTTAAAAAGACCTCAAAGCCCTATAAATGAATCAAGCACCTGCCACATTGAGTCCTTTCAATGCTCAGGAGAGGCTTCTCATAGGTTGAAAGCTACATTACGACTTGAACTTGGGAATTTGCCTGAAAATTTTTCTCTAGAAGTCAGTTTGCTCTAGTAAGGTTTATGAAATGCTCTGGGCTTTGTATTTTACTTTCCAAATCATCTATCCAATCATCTGTCTAAACCATGAATCTATAGCTTAGCAAAGTTTTTATATATCCTATCCATCAGAATAAAATGGATCAGCTCATGCACCATTTCTTAGTATTAATTTTACTTTTGCACAGAGGAGCTTTTTACAAATATGTTCTTTGGGATACTTTCTTCTTTAAGCATCATGCTAACCCCATCCCGAATTTATTTTTTTTATAAGCTAACTACTGATCTTGCTGGGTCATGTTCAAACGAGAACGAGTAATGCATAGTTCAAAGAAAGATCAATATTAAAGTGAATGTTTCTTAAGTGTAAAAAAAAAAGAATAAAAAGGATCAAAGTAGGTTTGCTCATTAAAGATAAGTTTGATTTTAATAACAGTTCTCAAATAAATGAAATCGAATCCCAAATTACATGGGCCAAAACTTGTTCCTTAAAACGCCATAATATTCAAATCTAGTGTCATTAAATCCAGAAATTTGGGTAGTGGGTAAGGATAAGATTTTAATGACCTTATTCCATTAAAGAACAGCATATGAGAAATATTGAAATTAAATTACAGCATTATTCAAGTTTTATTTACAAATTAGAAAAGGAGTCAGAAGGCAAAGAAGAAAGTGTGTGTGTTGTGTGTGCCCCCTTGTTCTTTGTCCTCCAACAGGAAGTAGCCCCACCCTTTAGAGAGGGAGTCAGGGAGAAAGGAAAAAGCCCTTAGCCGAATCTCCCAGATGAGTTTGGAAGCTCAGAAGAGCTAGAGTTGTGGGGGTGGAGTGGGGGGCATGGCAAAATTTCTGTTTCACAGCTTAGAAACTTTCTTATTTTCATTGGAACTAGGCCTTTGACATACTCATTTAATGTTCATAAGCCCAGGAGGTAGAGCACCTGATACTATTCTGAGACACAGTCAATCCAGTAACTTACCATAGGTGACTCAGTTAGTAAATGTAGGATCTGGAATTAGCCTCAAGCCTTTTCTCTTGATTTCCCTTCCTTTCCTGAATATAGGAATATAGGCTTCTATTGTTTACTTTCTGGCAATAAATTATTTCCGCAGGAGAACAGATTACTGAAAAGCATCTTTTAAAAAAAAAATTGTTTTTTAAAAAATTTTATTTATTTACTTAACAGACAGAGATCACAAGCAGACAGAGAGGCAGGCAGAGAGAGAGGAAGGGAAGCAAGCTCCCCGCTGAGAAGAGAGCCTGATGCGGGGCTTGATCCCAGGACCCTGGGATCATGACCGGAGCCGAAGGCAGAACTTTAACTCACTGAACCATCCAGGCGCCCTGAAAAGCATCTTTTAACCATAATGGGAAGCGAGATCCTAGAAGGGAGGCTGATTTGTAAGCTGGGACTTTCGGGGAGAATTGGCCACATCGAGAAGACTAGAGGGTGGAGGGAACATGCTGGTAAGAGAAGGATGAATGTAGGGAGGGGGTAAAAGGTTCTGTAACTCCCCTTGGGCCCTAGATACTCATGTACTATTGTGAACATTATCTTGGTGTCTCCTTTGACACACTGTGTCTGCTACTGTGCCTGGCATTGCCTTTAAAGGGAAATTTAGTGGTCCCATTATCATATATGTACTTGAAGCCCTCTGGATAACTGATATTTCAATGGGCAAATACTCTTATTATTACTGTAGTAATAATAAGAAGGAGGACTATGATTTATGAAGTGCTTGTTACACATCACTTATAGTCATCACCATCATCATTAAAGATCATTAACACGTATGGAGTCCTCACTACGTCTCAGACACTGTTCTGGGCTCTTTGTATGTATTATCTCACTTAATTCTCACAGTTCTTCAATCGAGTCAATGCCATTATTATGCTCATTTACAGAAGAGGAAACTAAGGCATAGATAGGAAAGCCACTTGTCCGAGAACACTGGCTCTAAGGCCAGGATCTGACTGCAGAGACTGCAAATGGCTTACTGGCTTTCTCCAAAAGATTGTTGTTGACTCCCTACTGCACGCCAGGCTCTGAGCAGAAATGGACATGACCGCTGACTTTCTGGAACTTTCAGTCTAGCCAAAAGAGACAGCAGACGAGTGGGGATATACACAAATGTCTAATGGCAATGGTGGCAAGGATTCTGGAGGATGGAAGGGTTTGTGGGGCTCTGTCCTCCTGTCACTGGTCACCACACTGTCCTTTTGTACCCACGGGGCAGCAGGCATGCGGTGTTGGGACAGAAAGGGAAAATGGTGAGGTGTTTGGCTGAGGACAATCTACTCAGATCTTCCCAAGTTATGAATCAATCAATTATTTCACTCTGGGGCCTGTCACATTTCAGTGGCCATTAGCAAATCATTTCGTTTGGAAGCCTAAGCAGTAATTACATGCACAGAGTTCCAGAACACAGACTTCACTTCAGCACAACTCACCCTATTTTTAATATGCAAAGATTTCCTCTGCTTATGTAACCGAGACCAGGCATCTAACTGACCATTCACATGGGCACGTAGGTACGAGCTCCTCAGCCAGGGCTTCCATGTCTCTACTTCCACTTTTCATCTGTGGAATGTAGAAATTGAATTAAAGACTATGTTGATTTCTGTTCAAAGCACTGGCAATAAAAGGTTTGTGCGGCTGTTTTAAGGACACCATATAGAATATACACAAAATTTTGCGGTCAGTTTCGCCACTGTCGTCAGGACCAATGACTCACTCTGACCTGGGTTTTGTGGGCTCTTGAAATATTGTTTTGGTCTTGTCCTTAGCAAAGTTGATGGGCTCATCCCAAACATGGGGGGCAGTGGAGGTGGGATTTTGTGAACTATTCTTGTTTTAACTTTCCCAGGGAGTCCCAGATGACTTCTGCCCCACAGAGTGTTTTCATCTGGGAGAGACCTTAAATTGGAGCATCTGGTGAGAAGCCTGCATAGCTAATGCAGGAGAAAGCTGAGTCCCTGAGAGATGAAGCCATATAACTAATGTCATGGGCCCGCTGGTGGCACAAATGCCCTGAGAACTCCAGCCTCCCCAGAGCCTCAGCCTGGAGCTCCTTACTCACCTGGTGCTGACTCTGGAACTGAAAGTCTTTGTGTCTTTTTGGATGTTGTCATATCTTCTCCTTTTTTCATGCCTTAAATACGGTGCCACAATTATCTACAATGACACGGATCAACACTAACAACAGCTTGTAGTTATTGCCAACTAAAACACGAGGTATGTAATTCTACTCTGGTTTCTAGGAGTAGAGAGTTTGGAACAGAGAACATTTAACAGAGGGAGATGTTAACCTGTATGGACAAGGAATATGGAAGGGCCTCATAAATTAAAGAAATTTTGTAAGCTATCTTAATGTGATGTTTTAAGAGCAGAATATACACATATTTGGTGTGAGGAACATGGGAGCTCTGTGTTCCAGCAAGGGGTCAGGAAGGATTCTATTTCTTTCCTAACTAGGGAAGATTCGAGGAGGACTGCAAAGACTTCATGTAGAATGTAGGGGGAAAGTTTATGAATGCTATCACAAAGGGTGATCTGGAAGAGGCAAAAATTTCGACCTGTGCTGTCTGATACCATAGCCACTAGCCACACGGGGCTAGTTCTATTGAAATTATTAAAGTTAAATAGAATTTTAACATTCGGTTCCTCCATCCCACTAGCCACATCTCAAGTGCTCAATGGCCACACGAATCTAGTGGTTACTGCACTGACCCACATAGATGTGGAACATTTTCATCACTGCAGAAAGTTCTTTTAGATAGCACTGACATGGCACCCGGTCAGCCAAGGGGAGGGACGGATGAATGGGGGAAAGGGGAGCGCAAGATAAGGCTGACCAGGAAAAGGTTGTACTAGCGTATGAGACACAAGGGAAATGAGACACCCTGAAGTGACCCAGGGAAAGATATTGAAAGGGATTTGATCATAGATGCAAGGCAGTGGCTAAGTTTTAAGTATGATGCACTTCTGGGTAGAAGTATCCCTATGCTTTTGGCTGGTAGATACTCTTCTGTACAAAGAGAAAAGTGTACCTTCTGCCAAACTATGAAAAAAAAAAAAAAAGCTCAGTGTTTCCCAGGACTGGGGAAGGGAAGGGAGGGGGAAGAGGGGTGTTTGGGGGAATTTTTGATTAAAAGATTCTGTAGGATACAAAAATGGTGAATACACATTACTTTACATTCCTCAAAACCTGGATCTGTAGTACAGAGTGAACCGTATAAACAATGGATTTTAGTTCATAATAATCTATCAATATAGTTCATCAGTTGTGACACATGGACCACAGGACTGCAAGATATGATAATAGGGGAAACCGGTGGGGGGATAGGAGGGAGTGGGTAGGGGTACTTGGAAAATCTCTGTGCTTTCTGCTCAGTTTTTCTGTAAACCTAAAACTGCTCTAAGAAATAAAATCTGTGAGTTAACTAGTTCCAATAAAATAGGTTTAAGCATTCAAAAAGTCTTCTTTTTCACATAAACAATGAGATGACAGCAAACCTATTAGTCTCAACTGATAATCTTATGTAATTATGTATTTATATAAATATTTGTCAGTTAAAAAAAACAAACAGTGGGCTGTCTTCCAGAAGCCCACAGTGCAGTGTCAGGCATTCATCTTGGTGAGCAGAATGCAAGGTAGATTTTGGTCTATACTTGCCCCCTTTCCTCAGGTGTCTTTGTGCAATGCACAAACCACACAACTGTACACAGTGGCTCTACTGGAACCCCATCCATTACGACGTGGCGTTCCAAACAGAGGGTATAGTGGGTGGGGATGGCCATCTCTGTAGGGTGCCAAAGACTGACTAAAAAAAGAGTCTGTTGAGAACAGATCACATTAAGCCATATGAAAAATACTATTTTGCATCAATGGACAGCCAAGAACAGAGCCCTGAGAGACCTAAAGAAATCTAAAGGGGCATGGGAGATAAAGCTGGGAAGGCAGGAGGCAAATCACAGCCATATTCTACGTAGAAGCTAACGTGTGTGACCCAGCAGCTGCCTGTCTGAGCTGGGATTCAGTTGAGAGCAGTCTTGGCAAACGCAGTTTTGCAGAGAAAAGAGCCAGGCGCTGGTGGGAGGCCCACCTTCTGGGAGAGGGGTTAGGATACGAGGATGTTCATCCTAGGAGCCTGTATACGCACATATGGCATAGTCCAAGGGCTGGAAGGAAAGAGGAGAAGGAAATGCATCCCAAAGATGACTGGAATGCATCAGCTGTGCAAAATGAAACTCCTGGGAAAACCTAGCCACATCTTGGATTGTGGTTCAAGGAACTCGTAATGGGATAAAAAGCTTTCTCTTCCAGGCCGGCGGTGTGAGCCCAACCCAGGTTAGGAGTTAGCCCAGTGCTTCAGATGTCAGCGTGAAAGGAACTGATGGGGCTGGTCTACCTTCTAGTATCGAGTAATCCTGAAAAGAACCACCTGCTACAATAGGTAATCCTAGCAGCCAACTTCACCGGAGGACTGGGGTGGCGCTGGTGGGGTGGGGTGGGGGGTGGCGCTGAACTGTGTGAATTGTGATACCTGCTCATTCTTAGCTGAGAAGGGAGTCCCTTCAGAACGCGACTCAAGCACTGTGGAAAATTTCTACTGCTCCTGCGTATCTAGGTCAGTGCTTCCTTCAGCGTGAGCCTTGGACTCCCGTCTCCAAATCATGCTGGAATGCTCATGAACGAGGCCCACTTCTAGGGCCCACCCTAGACCAAGGAAATCAGGGATGAGGTCCGGGAATCTGCATTTCAGTCAGTTTCCCGAGTCATTCCTATGCACCCGGCAGTTTGAGAGTAATTCCTGTCCATCGGTAGCTCTCAAACTTAGCCCTGCTTCGGAAACACCGGGAGGACACGTTTGCGCACCCATTGCTGGCCCCGCCTCCAGAGCTGTCAGTCAATTTAGTATCAGGGGTGGGGCCTGAGAATTGACATTTTTAACAAGTTCCCCTGCGATGTTGCTGTATTTAGGGACCCCACTTTGAGAACCACTGGTGTAGACGGTGAACCTGCCTTCACCTGGCAGTTTCTTGAAAGCTAAGAAGGTTGTAAAATTCCATTTATTATTCATATACCTAATTGAACTAGCTTCTACTATTCTGTTTTTCAGGTGACTAAAACCCATGACCTCTTTTTCACCTTGTTAGATAACTTAAATTTTAAATTAACAACACAAAGGCATCTCACCTGGCCAGCCCTAATCTTGTATGTTGTCTTAATTCCAATGTTTATGCTGTCATCAATCCTATCTTTTCTTTCTCCCCTGTCTGGTGGTGACCGCAGAAAACCATTCAGCTTTGCGTTGCCTTGGGCTCCAAAAAACTATAATCAGCCCCTTTCTTCACTTGCCATAAAGAGATACCCTGGGGGGAAAAGAAAAAAAACTCACACAAAAAAAGAGAAACCTGGAAATATTCTGAAATTCAGAAAGTGTTATTTTGGGGCGCTTTCTGGGACAGGATGTCCCCACCATCAGCTAGAGGAAGCCCAGCTTCTGATAAACACTATTTTGCTTCGTACAGATCAAAGGGAGCCATTTATTGAAGGAAGGGATGGAAGTATTTGATGAGGCCCTTCTGCAGACTCCCGGTAAACAGGATAAGCCCTATCAATGAAAGCTTATACACAGCCAGGCCACAGTCCCCAATAACAATGGAGCAGCAAGAACAGTTGGTGGCAAGGAAAGGTCCGACAGGACTGTTCTGCCAAGAGAGTGGCCGTAAACAGGATTAGTTGTAATGAGATTATCAACTCAGGACCTGGAGGTCAGAGCTGGAGAGTTCAGTGTTGCAGGAAGAAAAGACACTCAAGTGGTGGGTAGGTGAGAGATTACAAAGCCAGGTTGAGGGCTTTCCCCTCCTGCCTCCTTCTGGCCCTGGGTTGCAGTGTCTCCTGGGCTGAAAAAAGGAGTCGTTTTAATTACAGACACGGCTTTGCAGGAGCAGAAGAACCAGGAGTGGTGGTTCTCTATCAGGGGACATCGGCAAGGTCTGGAGACTTCCTTGGTTATCACAGCTGGGTAGGAGGATACTCCTGGCACCAAGGAGCAAAGGCCAGGGATGCCGCTCCACATCCTGCCATACACAGGACAGCTCCCCACAGTACCCCTTCTGGGTTCTCAACCTCCTCCAGGCACATGGCCAGGAAAGACAGGACAAGCAGGCTTCCTCCAAGAGCAGTGCTTCCCACAAGAGTATGACTTAGAAACGGGTCACAGAAAAAACAAAGAGTAGAAACAGAAAGTGAATCAGGGGTAGGGGTGTTATATATACAAGGCCTCTCCGTGCTCTTTTCTAGAGCTCAGCCAGGGGTCACGTCTAGGTCTCCAGGAAACACAGTTTATTTAAACCACTGCCTTAAAGTCCTAAAGCTAAGGTAAGTGTTTTCAGTAGAGTGATCCCAAATTTGACCTCACATGTCATGGTACCCATACTAAATGGGTCAGGAGCCCAGCTCTAGAACCCGTGGGGTAAAATCATGAGAGTGGAGATGGAGGACCACAGATCTGGAGACTGGGGGCGGGGGGGGCAGGTCGGGAGGCAGAGGACATCTCAGAGTCATCATTAGTACATGGGGCTTATGTCACGGGTGGTCTCTGAAGCTGTGGGACTGGGGGAAATTAGAGATTGACAGAAGTGTGACATGAGAACAGTACTTGGTATCGCAAATGGCAAACAATCGTGCAATGTCTCATATTTTCAGTCAACCTCTTCTGCGTAGCTCATCTTCTCAACTAGACTTGGTATTGGGGCGGCTTTAGACACTTTTATTTTTTTAAAATTTTGATCATCTTAGTGCCTTGGACAGAGTAGATGCTTAAGAATTAAATGAATTACGTTGACTAGTTAAACTTGTTTGCTCCACTGTTAAACTTCCGCAGAGTTTTCTTTTTGCCTCCACTTCCTTTACCTGGCTGTGCTCTGCCCCATCCCATGATGGAAATGTCTCTTTAGCAAGTTGTCTGATTTCTGCACGGCCAAGTCCACTGGCCCGTTCTCAAGTCACCTTCTTTTATCTCTGCGGTATTCGGCACCATGAACACCCCTCCTTCATATACCAGTCGCCAGCCATAGTTTCCATATCACTGTGTTCTCTTGGTTCTTTTTCAGTCTTCTTGGATATTACTTTGTAGCCTCCCTTGTTGGCCCGGTCTCTCTCTTAGCCCCTGAAAGCAGATCATTGCTCAAATTTCTTTTTGTTCCTCTCTTCTCCTTTCTCAAATTCTACCTTGATAGTCTCATCCATGGTCTCAGCTCCAGCTTCTGTGAAGATGACTTCTAGATCAAGCCCTGGTGTCTTTCCTGATCATCCTGGGTCTGGTCCTCTGGAACTGAGGGAAGGAGTGAGTGTAGGCACCCTTTAACAAAAGACCAGCAGCTCTGGGTTGATGCTAGAAGCCAGAGTTGGTGTGGTAGAGTAGACAAGGACAGAGGCAGTGCAAGGAATGAGCAGGAAGGTTGACCTTAGCAGGAAGGTTGACCTTGGTGGGTCAGCCATCCTGCACACAAACTTGAAGAACCAGAGCAAAGATGGGAAGAGGGAGAGATGCAAGGTACAGTCAGATGGCCTGTGTCAGTTCATGATTTCTCTCATGGACCCTGAGTTCTGACCACAGCACGGTTCAGACATGGGTTTGTGTACTTCCTGTAGGAGCAGGAACAACACACAGATACTGATTTCTAGGCTGTATTTCCATGAGGCTTTGCCACATTACTCCACTGGGACCTGCTGGCTCCCACCTCCACACCCACCTGGCATTTGTTCTGCAAGCTTCTGCATTTGGCTGGCTTCTTTTCTCTTTGCTGGGTGATTGCCCCCACTCCTGTGGCTTGAGATACTATTTTTAGGTTGACAACTCCCAAATACATATTTCCAGACCTGTAATTCTACCTAAAGATTCCATAAAAAAACTAAAAATAAACATGTCTCAAAATGAAGACATTCTCTTCCCCTCCATGCAGGACTCTGTCCCCCCTGCCTGGTTCTCTCTCCCGACAGTGATACAACCAGCCAACTGGTGACCCAAGCCAGAAGCCAGAGAGTCATCTTTGAATCATCCATCTTTTTCCTCCCATAAGTCAATTTTACCTCTTAATCCATTGTTCACTGGTTCATACTTTCCTTCCCCATTGTTAATTTCTTGCTTATCCCTAGCATCTCTCACCTGGACATTCTAGCAGTTTCCATCACACACTTGTATCCAGGTTTACAACCTCTCAATCCATCCTCCACTCTCTAATTGTCCTCACACTGTGGGAAGCTGCTGATCTTACTCCATGGTTCAAAGACTTCTCATTACCCACCACCAGATAGTATTTAAACACAATGTCTGACCTGCAACCTCTTCCTGATTTACCCTCTTTTTTTTTTTTTCTAGGCTCATTTACAGCCATTTTCCTAGTAATACACCCTGCTTCTCTTGCCACCTCCTGAAGACTGGTGCTGTTCCTAATTCTATGCCTGAGTGCCCTCTACCTGGGCACACTTTCCCTTTATTCCAGTGGATGCCAGCTCGCCCTGGAAAACTCAGCTCTGCATCAGCTGCTCCTCGAAGCCTTCTCTGAGCCTTTCTCTCTCTGAGCCCTTCCGCTCCCTCACCCCCTGTACACACCCGCAATCTAGCCCTTCACAGACTACACCGTAATTCCTTGTGTAGGCTTTTGTCTTATCCCCTACAGTTCGAGTCCTCCAGGGTGGAGCCTGGTCCTGGGATTTCTCTCCCCTCCGCAGCTAGCCCTGCACTTGCGGATTGTGCTTCTTGGAGTTCTAATGAACAGGTTTTCTTCAAACGAGCATCTACAGCCAACTATGTCGGAGGAAGGCTGCACACTGACAACACAGGTGCTCTGGGAAGTCTCCAGCACAAACCTGTCCCATCTGGTTGAAGTAGATCCTTATGACACTTGCCCAAGGGGCAAAGCTGGGAACACACCCAGGGAGGACCCAGAAGGGGCTAACTCGGGCTCAAGGGGCTCTAGAAGGATTTCTGGAGGAGGTGGTCTCCATCTTTCACAACAGGATAGACCCTAGTTTAACCTCCCGGAGGCACACAGTCAGTTATCCTAACACTTGCAGAGAGTGAACTTTAGGACTGGATGTGGATGCTGGGCGAGATTTAGGATCGGGTGATGAAAGTCTGGGTTTTGGGGTATCCTCTTCTCATATCCATTCCTGTGGACAGACCCCACTGGGAACTGGCCTGCCCCAGCCTAAATCACACCCCGCACCTCAACTCACTCAGCACTGTCCATCTGTTATCCTACTTCAGGTTCTATCCCCCTGTGCCCTCCCTGTTCCCAGGGCCCTCCCGTCGCAGTCCTTAGGCTTTCGGAGGGCAGGAGCTGGTCATTCAGCCTGCTTTCCCCTAGACTCTGACAGTGTTGCGCGCATCCTGGGCACCCAGTACATGCTCATTGAGGGCAGTAAGCACCGCGAAATTCAACCGTGCGTGTGTTTGCCTGGAGGCAGCAGAGACATGGGTGTGATAACATGGAGCCCAAGCTTGGGTTTAGGGAGGCCTAGGAGGCAGTTTCTAGATCTACTGAGGCTGAGGGGCGCACAGGACTTTTCTTCTGCTGCTTCTACCTGGAATCCAATGAATCTGCAAGTTCTTATTTAACACCCAGACCTGAGGATGGGAAGAAGGAGAAGAGGGGGATCTCTGACTTGGATATCTAGCACATTCCCCTGAGAAGAACAATTGTTTTGAAAGCCTTGGGCTCTACCTGCCATTTTGTACACTGGCAACGGTGCAGCCGCGTTTTGGGCCGACCCTCTGCTCAGTGTATGGACTGGAATCCTGGCTTCACCCCTTGCTGCCTCAGTGCCTCTGGGTGAATTCCTTACCTCTCTGGGCCTCTGTTTTGTCACCTATAAGATGGGGGATGATAAGCACAGTACCCACCTCCTGGGATTCTTCTGAGGACTAAATGAGTTACAACGTATGTGGCATTGAGAGGAGCTCCCAGCCAGGAGCACGTGCTTTGCAAGGGTCTGCAAAATCGATCCCTCTAGATCAGATTCTATGTTGGGGCTGATCCAGGAGTCGACAAGGAATAATGGTCAGAGGGTGTGAATGACCTACAGTGCCAGCACCTACTGCTTAAAAATAGTAATAAAAGCTAGCACTTCGATTGCCCAGTTCCATCCCACCATCTACAAAGCAGGTGTTCTTTTCACATTTTATAGAGAAAAGAGGCCCAGAGGGTAGCAGGCTCAGGGCCATGCAGCCCTGTGTCCGGTGATGGAGCCAGGCTCTTGCTCTAAAGCCCAAACCTCCTCATCACGTGACATTCTCTCCTGGGGCATGTTTGGGCTGGAGGCAACCCAGGACTTCCCAGGACCTGCTGCTTGGGCAGCGGTTCACAAACCTCCTACTTTGCATGATTCATGTTGTATCTCACCCATATGTTTAGAATGAATTTGTACTTTTATTAGAAAAGTGAAACTTGCACGTGACCCACCCTTCCTTCCTTCCTTCCTTCCTTCCTTCCCTCCCTCCCTCCTTCCTCTCTCTCTCTCTCTCTTTCTTTCTTTCTTTCACATACTACAAAAAAAGCAAGGCTCTTTCCACCTTCACCTTCCCTAGCCCCACCAGTCCTGTGCCCTAAAGTCTCGGGATACCATTTCCAAACATCTGTGTTTTGTAAACATCTTCTTTCTCATACGTAGAAATGAGGCCGTACCACATACACAGGTGTCTTCCTTTGGCTAGTTAACATTTTAAATCCAAATCCTCCTGTTTGTAGAATCTTCTTGCACTTGTTCAGATGTTTTCGTTGCAGATCTACCTGTGACTCTTCGAGCTCAGCGTCCCAGCCGGGGACACAGATCCCGCAGTTTCCCCGGGCTTCACATCCCGTCTAAGACGGGGTCTTCCAGTGTTCTTTGTGCACCTCATCAGGGCAGGGGCGTTTGCTGAAACTGCGCCTTGTCGTTCTCACGCAACAAGGCTTTTCTAGAGCATGGGAGCTTCAGCATTCAAAATGTCTTTCCCAAGTCCTCCTGCCCCTCTTCTCTATCACCTGGGAATGGACACGGTGCGCGCGCACACACACACACACACACACACACACACACACTCCAGCTTAGAGCCTCTCCTTTCTCCCAACTGTATGGGAAATTCCCGTAAGTTCTTACTTCTAGCAGGGTAGAAACTCTCACAGAAGAGTGAGCAGAGCAGGGCATCAGGACACGACAGCCAACTCATCTTGAATGGGAGAGCTGGAGGCCCCAGAGATGAACCTACTTCTCCCTCTCCATTTGACAGACAAGGAAAGCAATGCTCAGAGAGGGTAAGTAACTGCCCCTAACGCCCATGGCAGGCCAGTGACAGAGCCAGGACTATCTGAAGGTAGGTGAAGTCAGGTGCATGGGGTTATATGCAGTAGTATAGATTATAAGTGTCATGAACTTGGAGGTGATCATGATGATCCCAACAGCATATTTCAATGCATCATTCAGAATATGGGACTGTGTATTAACTCTACCTCTTAACTCTCTCAAGAGGAGGAGTCTTTCAGAAATGATCTATGCATTTGTAAACATTTTTTTTCAAAACAAACCAATGAGATCAGACTTTTCATAGTGATACAAGCTTCACCGCTTATGTCCCCAATGTACAGATGAGGCAGAGAGGCCTGGGGAATGACTCAGCAGCTCACCACAAGAATCTTTTGGATATCTGCCTGGACTTCTGTCAGATCTACTTGGTTGACTTTCTATTTAGTATTATTACTGAGGTCTTATTGTTACGAACATGTTCTTTGGGTTTCCTGCTTATCTCTGAGCTGAAGAAAATGTGTTGTTTTTTTTTTTTTTCTGTTTGCTTTTCAACCTTCAGCTTCCATGACCTTAAAAAAAAAAAAAAAAAAAAGTAAGCACAGGCTGAGCTGGTCTAAAAGCAGCCTGTTTGCAACGTGATATGGAACCTGGATTGTGACCAGCTAAACCTTGGTGTAGTGTTCTCCAAACACATTTCAACAATTTTTTCCAAGTGGCAAGTAGTTTATTTCCACTGAAACACTTGAAGATGCTGAATTAACAGTACATTTCCTAAACTATCAAATAAGTGTTGGTAAAAGGGCAGTTTCTAAGTCTGAAGGGGAAATATTATATATATATATATATATTTTTTTTTTTTTACTTTGAACCATGGGTACTATTTAACATTCCTAGCATTCAGCCAAATGCATTTTCAAAGTTAGAATCAGTTCGTACAACATTTTCATAGTCCATAGTTTTTATTAAGACTGCTATTTGATGAACCGTAACCTCTAACATCACTTTCTGCTTTAAAATTTATGATTCTCTACAAAAGGAAAGTTATATGCTCCCTAAATCCAGAAAAACCTGATGAATTATGTGAACTGACTCTGGAAAATGTTTCCGAATTGTCTTCTGTTTGTTTCAAGAATTTATTGTACATATATAAAATACATATATAGTGTATATATGTATAACACATAAACATATATAATAACATATAGTTTTTTAAAAAATATATATATAGTATTATCCATTGTTTTACCAAAAGCTATAACTGCTTGTCAGCATAGACATAAGGAGGGATCCTTTGTGGGAGAACATCCCAGAAAAGTATGTGATATAATGATGTTTCCTTCTGAGCCTAAATGGTAGAACTACATGACTTAAATTATGGAGTCAGGGCTAATCACAGGCTTTGGAAGTTGCTCCCTTTGGTCCTCTCTAACCTCCCTTTGCTCTTTCATCAAAGGAGGGAGAGCGAGTAGGTAAATCTGACTGAATTTATGAGAGTAGAAGGAAATGTAGTATAACTTCTCAGGTCCTACTTCAATACCTATGACTAATGAGACATTAATTACGGTGTCAAATAAATCTTGAGAACATTTCAAAGCCAAGTCTTCTTTTCATTCCATTGACTTGCCACCTGGGAGGCTTGCCTTATCAAGAATAGCTGCTTCTCATTGGCTGTTCTCAAGAGTCTGACCCAAATGGGACATGCTAGTCCTTCAAAAGTGGCATTTGAGTCCCCTGCCTATACTTCTACACACCTTTCATGTTTCCCTCCACCAGCCCCAAAGTTCAACCAACACTTTACCTCTTCTTGAAGAGTCTGCAACTGCTCCCCTACCTCCTGGCTCCCTTTTTCTGGAGCCTAGCATGACCAGCTGAAGTCCCTCTTGCCACCCACTGCTGGCCTACAGTCATCGGCATTATGACAACCTTCAGGGTTTTCCTTGCTGCCTTGGCCAAAACCACTATCTCCACCAGTGTCTTCACCAGGAAGCCATACTTGCCTTCCTCTGCCAACAGGAACAGAAGCCACGCCCACAGGATCACCACCAAATCCTCTAACAGAGACTCTGCTTTTGGGTAGGTCTAGGCTCCCTCATCAGGGGCAATTCCCCGAACTGCCAGAGGGCATCTGGAGACATTTTCTAGTTGTCACAGCTCCAGGCCGGGAGAGCAACTGGCATCTAATGGGCAAAGGCCGGCGGGGGCTGCCACACAGGTGCCCTCCACAACAGAGAAGTATCCTGCCCCACATGCTGATATAGCTGAGATGAAAAAAACTCTGCTCTCAGAGAGAGTGGAGACTTCTGTTTCTCTTTTTTTCCTTCATCTTTGGCAGAAAGACTAGAACTAAACAAAACAAGATCTGTCCTCCAGGCACACACCTGGAGCTGCCACTCTCTTCCCCACTCCTGAGCTCAGGACTAGAAAACACACATGGCATCTGGTAGAACCAGCCTTGTCATTCCCTGTGCGGCGGGGCTGGGACAGAGCGGTTCCATCCAGGCAGAAGAACCCATTCAGACCAGTGGTTTTTCCACCCTGGCTACACATCACGTTCATGTCATTTCAAATATTTAAAATACTTAGAATACCTAGAATACAAATACTCAGAATTCAAACTGGATTGGTCTGGGGTGAGGTCTGGGTGATATGTTTGTGAAAGTCTCAGCTGATACCAACATCAGCAAGAGTTAATCACACCCTATTCTAGCAGCCTGATCGGTGGTGGGGGGAAAACAGATCTCCCCAAAGAGCTGTAGGATATTACTTTTTGGGGACCCTTTAACACTGTAAGACATGCAACTTTCCAGTAGGAGAGAAGTCTTTTAACTGTGTGGCCAGTCTGGGTCATCTGGGAAAATTCAAATTATTTGAGGGTCTTTGTTCAGTCTTTCTGTACCTTGATCTGGGGCTTACACTAATTTTTAATATTTATCAATATCAAGAAAAAAGGGTAAATCAAAGGTTAACTGCTATCTTTATAATTAAGCACTTTTGCTAGCTATTTATTTGTCTTGGGGGGAAATGCCTTTTTCCTATCATAGAAAGATAAAATAATTGTAAATTAAAGCTTTGAGATGAATTATGTCTGATGAAAAATAATGGGACAGTATCATAAATCACAAACATTGTCTCTATGAAATATGACCGGTCTAATTCTGTGCACTTCCTCCCTGTTTCAATACAATAGAGTCTTTATGAAGCAAATTAATTTACCATTAACCTTGGAACTGTCACTGTGCTTTCGCTGATGACAGTGATAAAATAAATATACTTTTCAATGCTCAAGAATCTCATTAAATAATCTGTAACTTAAGTAAATCATATCTAATTTCCATTTCTTTTCTTATCCTTCTGTACCCACACCCTCAACATGGTACCATGGAATAAGTATGGCTCCCAAGTTGGGAAGCCCAGAGTCTAGTTCCTGCCCTGATACCACTTCAGAAAGACACTTATCTTCTCTAGACTGCTTCCTTGCAGGGAAAGTAAAGATGTCACTAAGTGATACATAAGATCCCCTTCTGGTCTGAGACTTAGCAAGAAGGCAGGCTATTGCTTTGATACCCCTAAGTAGCAATGAGGTACCTGATTTTGTACCCTGGCATGTGATGTGGAAATACAGTATTTATTAGCCAACAAACATTTACTGAGCATTCTCTTTGCCAAAAATATGGGGCATTGTTATAGAAGACTCAAAGAAATAGCAATTCTATCTCCAAGGTTTTACTTTCAATAAGGTTATAATTTAGTTGGAGAGATAAACAGTTTCATCATATCGAAAAATTCAAAAGTGACCATTGGCATTTCATTAAATATGCAAATATTTTTTGGACACCTCTTGGGTGAGTCAGACCTTAATCTAATAATGATCATCACAGAAAATCATGCTGATGTGCTCAGGGAAGAGTTGCAACTTTTCTTCCTTTATACAAACTTCAGTAATACACCTACATTTAACACTTCAGTTATGGGCATGATGTTATCTACTATCTCAGGTACCTCTCACTTATTACTATGAAATTAACATTTATTTATCTGATTCCTTGGTAATTCTAAAAATTTTCTCCCTATGATCTTCTCCTTCAGCTGAGATGATCATCTCTCTTGTGTTCCACTGAATATTTTAAGTGGAGAGCTGGTGGTCATCAATAATTTGGTAGCTAATTTAATTAAATATGCATTAATTGAGTACTTAGTAGGATGTGTGCATCATGAGCACTGTGTTAAATGTTGGCAATACATCCAGAAAATAACTATTATTTATAACCTTCCTATAGAGTTCATAGTCAAGCAGGAAAAAATACATAGAAATAGTTAAATTTACTGTGACAAATTTAATAACATTCATTCCATGTTTGGAGGTAGCTCATTCATTCATTCATTTAACAGCTGCGGGTTTAGTGCCAGTTTCCCTGGTCACCATCCAAGGCATGTAATAGACATCAGGGAAGAAAACAGACACAGTCCTTACCCTTGTCATGAGCTTGCAGCTTTGTGGAAGAATAGACATTGAACAAGTTAACAAATGAACAACAAAACAGTATGTCATTTCCAAAAATTCTAGGTTCTGACTCTAAAGGAAGCAAAAAAGGCACAGAGATAATGGGAGGGGTGGACTTCCACTCCTAAAGTGGCCTGGAAAGCTTTCTCAGTGTCTTAGTGGCGAGATAAACTGAAGGCCCATAGTACAAACAGCAGAGGTGAGGGCCCCCAGGTCAGGGGACAAAGAATGGGCTAAGGCTTGGAGACAGTGGGAGTTGCAATGGGAACTGTTGTTAAAAGAGGAGTGTGGTAGAGATGAGGCTGGAGGCAGATCATGTAGGACTGTATGGACCACAATCAGGAATTTTCTTTAAAACCTAATGAGAAGCCATTAAGGGATATTAAATTGGGAATAGCAATGATCTAGGCAGGTTACAGGTCGTTTTTCCATGTATCTGATTTAGGTTTTGGAACATTATTTTGGATGCTGAACAGAGACTGTATTGGAGCAGAGTATTTGTGCTTATGGGGAGACCATATAGGAGGCTGAGGTGAGCTGTATTGGGCTGTTGGCAGTGAAAATGCAAAAAAAAAAAAAAAAAAAAAAAAAAAAGGAGGAGGGGCTGAATTTGAGGTTTACTTTGGAGAAAGAAGCAATAGGGCTATGACAGATGGGGGAGAACGAGGGAAGAGAAGACCCACAGGAAAGTGTCTAGGAGGCCCCTACCCACACAAGTTCAGGGAAGATCTCAGGGCTGGGAACAGAAGTCAAAAAGCCTCTGGCAACTGTGTGGTATCAAAGGACAGGAATGGATGAAGACGCTCACAGAATTAAACAGAGAGGGGCCCTGTCCTGAGTAAGTCCACCATTCACAGGAACTAAACAATGTTAACCTCAAGATCCCTTACACGGTTTCTTATCACATGTACAGAAAGCAACGTGGTGCAAAAGAATGGGCCAGGGTATTGAAGGGATCATTTTCTGTTTTCATAAGCAGAGGAGTAGAAAGCGGAAAGCTCCTTGCTCTAAAGGGGGAGGAAGTGGCAGGTCTGCTGGGAAATTAAGTAAGCACAGGCTTCGTTTGGTCTCCTTCACTAGCATGGACCCTGGAAAGGCATTGAGTATAATGGTGTTTTTCTAATTTTGTACTTCTCTTTCAAAACAGGGCCCCAAATAACACAAGTTCAGGCCTCACAAAGTCTGGGTCTGCTCCTGGCAGGGAAAATTAAGGAACAGATCACGAAATCAAAACCCACCAATGACCTGACACTTTGGCTCCCAATGGGCCTCTTTGGATGACTTCTGGGCTGGGTCAACTAGAAGTTGTGGGCAGACATATTCTTGCAAGGAAAGCTTTATCATTCACAGCTATGTCCTGATCTATTCGTATGCCCTTTAACCAGAAGCATGGTGGCGACACCGTACAGGAGAAGGGTAAGGCCTAGGTCAAGACTGAGAAACTGGAGTTCAGCCATAGGCATCACTGTGGCCACCAGAACACCTTGTACACATCTGACAGAATGAACCACCTGGCTGACCAAGAGAACATTTGGTTCTTCAAACCCAAAAAGTCTGAGGAAGAAGCAAAAGAGTAAAAATGGATAGGAACATTGGTTGTGTGATACATAGGGCCCCGTGCAAATTGGAAACGTGGATGTGTCCTTCATGCAAAAAGTATTAACAATTTCAAGATGGTGCCTGCAGAGTGTGAGACCAAGAGTGGGGACTCTTCTAAGCATGGGGCCCTCTCTGGCTCCACCAGCTGCACACCCATGAAGTCAGTCCTGGGGATAGGAGAAAACTTAGGGCCAGGGGTCTCAACATCCACTAGGCATACTATATTCCAAACACAGGGTACAATCCATTCACAATTCATTTTACCTTCAAAATAACTCTGTGAGAGAAATAGCATTATCGACATTTCACAGGTGCAAAAAATTCTCAAAAAGCTTAGTTTGTTTGCACAGAGACATACAGGTATATGTTTGTGTGGGCTCTGGGGAGGAAAAGACCAGAGGTTATTGCATGAATAAGTAGCTGTCAGAGGCAGGAACATTGGGCTTCCATCGTTAAGCTCATCTGATAAAGCCAGAATGTTAAAATGGCTTCATTACTGTTGCTGTTGCACAGCTGAGGGTGAATAGGAAACTGAAAACACTTCTGTTCCTTACCATTTCCTTGAGCTATTTAGCCTTGCGCCGCCTCAGGGAGGTTGTCATTCCAACCAAAGCAGACGACTCTGGAAGCTTCTAGATTTTTCGGTTTTTGTATTTAGCTACAGGTTGGCACAGGGTTAAATGACTACTGCTTTATTTGCAATTTATTTATATTAAAAGTGAAATGTCAAGTTCACACAGGGTGAAATAAAGGACTCTTTATAAACATGCAAACAAACGCGAGTGTTCGCTGCCAAAAATATCCAAACAAACCAAACCAGAGACAAGAAATATCTCCTCAGCTGAAAGGGTACAGTTCGTCCACATGGCATCTTCAATAGAGGAAAGGAAATCCTGAAATTTAAGACCAGACTCAGTCAAATACTGATTTCATGTTGTTCCTTAACATGAAAGGAAGTGTCTAACTTGGGATTTGCTACTTATCTGACTAATTTGAGCACAGTGGACACCCACATTACAAACGAGGCCAAGAAAAAAATCCAGTAAGGGATAGGAATTAGCTTGTGTTTTGCCAGTAGTCTTCAGAGTCCCTTAAACACTGTCTTATCATCATTCACACTTGTCTATTTACATATTTTATAAAGCACAATTAAGAATCCTTTTATTAAAAAGCAAATTATTTATTGGACTATAAGCAAACAGGAGTTTCAACCACCGAGGTGTTCTGAGTCTTTATGATGTTTAAGTAAGGAGAGTAACAGTAGGACCTGCATACTCCCGCATCCCAGAGATAACAGATATGTGACTTCTAAAGTATGTGTGGATCTGGCGTGATTATCACCAAGGAGACATGGCTCCATATCAATACCCAGAACTGGAATTGAGCCCGCATTGCGCCTGTGCCAACTCCGTGGCCCTTGAAACTGGCGAAACGGGTTTGTCACTTGCTTTGATCTACATACAAGAAACTCAGGGCTTCCACTAACAGGAGAGTTTATGGGATCATGGTTCTGGTACCTTTCCTGAGAATGAGGGAGGTGGAAACTGGCATCTTCTCTTTCACGCATCACCCTATCCGAAAGCAGCAAGCACATCTACAAATTCGGTCACTTGAGGTAAGGAAACCGCCCACCATCAGTGGAGAAAGAGCAGGTGTACCGTGTTCGGTGAACATGGAATTTAGGTTACTCTCACAGCCGGGTGATGTGTTCTGGCCCACTGCAGGAATAAGACACAACTGAGATCTTGTTCCTAATTTCAGAAATGCAGGGAAAGCCTGCATTTCTTAAGCAAATAGTACCACACATAAACAAAGCTCAATATTTATTTCAGTAAATCTTGCATCAATTTCTTAGAGTATATATATAGTATGAAGATCAGTTTGCAGACTTACCTACAGGAAGGAAATTGCTGGAAGAAAGTCTTCATGGATCGTGCAAAAAAAAAAAAAAAAAAAAAAAAGGCAGGCCAGAATAGCCTTCTCACATCTGTTGATGGGGAATGTCACTACTGATGATGTGATGCAAGGACACTATTCTCAGAGCAGGTGGCTTCTGCTCTGGCAAGAAAGGGCACAGGGGCTGGAACTGGGCAGCCAGCTCAAATCTCATCTCTCTTAGTTTCTAGTTTTGTTAACTCCCCAGCATTAGTCTCCTCATCTGTAAACTAGGGTTATTAATATTATCCTTGAAAGGGGCCACTCGTTTCCTACTCAGTATGTCTATTCCCTTTCTTCGTTTTCCCACAACCATAACTTTCTTTTGTTTTGTGATAGTTCCAGTTAGAAACACTCATCTCCCAGATGTTGGTAGAGCTGGGGTGGCCATGGGACCCGCTTCTGGTAAACAAACGATAAGCAGATGTCATTGGGTGGGACTGTCCCAGTGGAGATGGATTCCACAGGCACGTGATTTTGTTCTTCACATCCCCCTGTTCCCACCCAGAATGTGCTCCAGGACCCAGAGATGGGGCAGCCACTGTAGAACGTACCACATACCCAAGAGTGAAGGAGCAAGTAGGATTACGAGGCATTGCTCCTTGGGGGCGTCTGGCTGGCTCAGTTGGTAGAGCATGTGACTCTTGATCTCGGGGTCATGAGTTCGAGTCCCACACTGGGTGTAGAGATGACTTAAAAAATAAAAACTTAAAAAGTGAAGAACCATTTCTCCTTGAATGGTCACACATATCTGGACTGTCCACCCCTGGATTCCTTGTGATAGGAGAATGGATAAGAGGGACAGGAAGCAGCAGCCTGCAAAGCCAAGTCACAGGAAGCCAAATGCAACCCTAACTGAGCCACCATAAGGTTGGTGTGAAGAATATGATGTCAACTGCCTAGTCCAGAGCCTGGCACAAAGAATCCAGTAATAGTGATGTATACGTAGATACCAATAGTAAGGAAATATTAGCAGAGGCCCAGCGCAGAGGAGTAATTCCCTGCTGAGGTGGGTGCCTTCTCCCACCCAATGGCTGTAAACCAGCCAACCCAGGTGTGGGCAACATTTCTCCTCTCATGTCACGTTTCTACCTCATGGAAACCTGTCATTTATCTCTCCTGCTTGCTGCCACCAGGAGTGGTGCCACATCCAATGTCATTCCAAGACTGGTAGACATAGTATGATTCTGAATCTCATTAAAGTTCTTGTCTGTTTTCTTTAAATTGTACCTCATAAGGAATGCTGAAAAGAACCAGACATGGTATGTAGCATGGGTTTGTGGTCCAGAAATTAGCCTACAACTTGACTTTAATGACTAATGTTCTCCCTAATAACCTCCACACCCAAAGAGTCAAGGAAGGTAGTGAAATGGAGAGATTCCAAAGAATAGAGAGATTCTTCTAACCCTAGGAGTATTGGGACATGTGATAGCAGCGCCTCAAGGACCCCACAAATGCAACATCTGTGATGAGCACAGTATGGCCTTGGCCTTCCTGGGTGACAAAGAAACAATTATAACTTAAAGGAAACTTGTATTGCTTTTCAGGCATAATGTCAGTTAGTCACCATGCTACCATCTCAGCTCTTCACAGGGAGAAACTGGTTTGTCTATGTCTGGGTTTGATCTCCTTTTCTTTTATTAACAACTTCACTAAAGTATAATTTTACAAAATTTGTTAATAGCTTCAGTGAGGCCTAAGCTTTTTTGAGGGGATATGTATGACAAACTACATGAGTTTAAGGTGGACAGCCTGATGAGCTGTGGTGTATGTATATCCCCGTGGGACCCTCACTATGATCATGATAATGGACATAAAACCATCATATCCAAAATTTTCTTGTGTCCCTTTGTAACCCTGCCCTTCCTGCCCCATGTTGTCTGCCAACTCCTACCACTGGTCTACTTTCTGTCACTATAGATTAGTTTGCATTTTCTATAATTTTAGATTAATGGAATCACAGACCGTGTACTCATTTTGGGGGGGGGGGGTCCTGTGTTCTTTCACTCAGCAAAACTATTTTGAAGTTCATTCATACTTCGCCAGTATGAACACTCCGTTTCTTTTTATAGCTGAGTAGTATTTCATTGTATGGTTGTACCATAGTCTGTGCATCCATTTAACTGTTAATAGATATTTGAATTGTTTCTAACTTTTGCCTAATTACAGTTAAAGTTGCTACAAACATTTGTATACAAGTTTTTGCATGGACATATGCTTCCATTTCTCTTGGGTATATACCTTTGTGCACTGCTGGTGGAAATATAAGCTGGTACAGCTGCTATAGAGAACAACAGAGAGGCTACTCAAAAAATTAAAAATAGAACTACCATATGATCTAGCAATTCCTCTTCCTGGTGTATATCAAAAGGAAATGAAAGGAATTGCGAAGAGGTAGCTGCACTCCCTTGATTACTGTAGCATTATTCACACTAGCCCTGATAGGAAACATCCTCAGTGTCCACTGATGGATGAAAGGATACAGAAGATGCAGAATATGGAACAGAATATTATTCAACCATGAGAAAGAAGGAAATCCAGCCATTTGTGACACCATGGATGGACCTTGAATCCATTATGCTAAGCGAAGGAAGTCAGAGAAGGATAAATATTGTATGGTATCATTTATGGATGGGATCTAAAAAAGCTGAACTCATGGATATGGAGAAACAGAATGGTAATTACCAGAGGCTGAGAGGTGAGAAAAATGCGGAGATGTTAGTCCAAAATCCAAACTTCCAGTTATGAGATAAATACATTCTGGAAATCTATTGTATGGCATGATGATTGTGGTTAACAATAATATATTATGTATTTGAAAACTGTGAAAAGAGTAGATCTTAAATGTTCCTACATCCAGATGGCCATCAGACACATGAAAAGATGCTCCACATCACTCATCAGCAGGGAAATACAAACCCAAACCACAATGAGATACCACCTCTGTCAGAATGGTTAAAATTAACAACACAGGAGCATATCCTGCCGGTGAGCATATCAAATCAACTTGTTAAGTGCACCAAATCAGTGCCTTAAACTTACAGTGTTGTAGGTCAGTTTTATCTCCGTAAGTCGAAAAAACTACACATTAAAAAAAAAAAAGAGAAAGAAATTGCCAGACCATTTCCCCAAGTGGCTGTATCATTTTGCATCCCTAAGAGCAGTGTATGAGGGTCCCAGCTTCTCCACATCCTGCTCAATGGCTGCTTTAGTCAGTCTTTTTCACCTTTGCCATTTGAATCAGTGTTCTGGGGTAGCTCATCGTGGTTTTCGTTTGCTTTTCCTGATGACGAATGAAGTTGAGCATCATTTCATGCTCTTCTGGGCCACACATGTACTTCCTTTTTGGTGAAGTGTCACCAAAATCTTTTGCTCACTTTTTTTTTGATTGGGTCAATTGCGTTCTTTTTATTGAGTCCTAAGAGTTCTGTACGTATTCTGGATGCAGATTCCGATGTATGCCTTGTAAATATTTTCTTCCAAAGCATGGGCTTGTCTTTTCATCCCCTTAACAGTGTCTCTCTCAAAAAGCAGAAGTTCTTAATTTTGATGAAGTCTAATTTATTAATTTTTTCTTTTATAGATAATGATGTTGGTGTTGTATCTAGGAAATTTTTGCCTAAGCCCAGGCTAGGAGGATTTTTCCCTGTGTTTTCTTGTAGAAGTGTTATCATTTAGGTCTCTGATTTTGAGGTAATTTCGGAGATAGGTAGTTAAAGTTGTGAGAATTGTGGTTTGTGAGATATGGATCATACTGATTTAATTTTTTTTTTGTTTTTGCATGTGAATATCCTATTGTTCCAGCACCATTTGTTGAAAAGATTAGCTTTTCTTTAGCAAGTTGCCTTTGCAACCTTGTCAAAAATCAGTTGTCCATATATGTAAGGATCTGTTTTGGACTCTCTGGTCTATTCCATTGACCTGTTTTGTCTATCTTTGTACCAACACCACACTATCTTAATTACTGTAGCTTTAAGTCTTGAAATTTTCAGTTTTCAAAGTTTTTGGTTTTGGTTTTAATTTTAATTTGCTCTCCTGTTTCTCAGTTTCTCAAGGTAGAAATAGAGATCACTTATTTGAGACCTCTCTTCTTTTCTAATGCAGGTATTTTTGTGCTATAAAAATATCCCTAAGTACTGCTTCAGATATGTCCCACACATTTTGATATGCTGTTTTTATATTTTGACTCATTTCAAAAAATACTTTCTAATGCTTTTGATTTCTTCTTGTACCATGTATTACATATATATGTGTGTGTGTGTGTGTTATATAATTTCCAAATACTTAGGGGGATTTTCCAAAGGTGTTCCGTTACTACTCAACTAATATTTAAATGACTTTAATTTAATTTAATTCCATTGTGGTCATAGATTATACAACTTGTGGATACTTGCTTTATGCCCCAGAATATAATCTGTCTTGGGTAAATGATTTGTAGGCCGTTGAAAAAAAAATGTATCTTCCATTGTCACATGGAGTATTCTTCAAATGTCAGTTACATCAAGTTAGTTGATAGTATTATTCATGTCTTGAAGTTCCCTGTCTACTTGTATCAATAATTGAGACAGGAATACTAAAATATTTAGCTAATATTTCTCCTTGGGCCTCAATCAGTTTTTGCTTCATAAATTTTGATGTATAAAGTTTAGGATTGTTATGTCTTCTTGGTGAGCTGACCTCTTTATGTTTATGAAATGAGTTTCCTTGTCCCAGGAGATATTCTTTGCTCCAAATCTACTTTGTCTGATAATGATATGCCCCAGCCTTCTTTTGATTAGTATTAGCCTGGTATAGCTTATCCTATTCTTTTATTTTTAATCAATTTTTTTCTTTCTAATTAAAGTGGGTTTCTTGGGATGCCTGGGTGGCTCAGATGGTTAAGCATCTGCCTTCAGCTCAGGTCATGGTCTCTGGATCCTGGGATAGAGCCCCAACCACATCAGGATCCCTGCTCAGCAGGGAGTGTGCTACTCCTTCTCTCTCTGCCTCTCTCCCCTGCTCATGCATGGGCATGTGCTCTCTCTCTCTCTGTCTAAATGAAGAAATAAAAAAAAAAATCTTAAAAAAAGGTAAATAAAGTGGGTTTCTTATAGTCAACGTATAGTTGAATCTTACTTTTTTATACAATCTTTGTCTTTTTATTGGGGCATGTAGATCATTTATATTGTATATGATTACTGATATATCTAGGTTTAAATCATTAATCTTACTGTTTCTTTTATATTTTGTCCTATCTGTTCTTTGTGCCCCTCATCTCCATTCTGCCATCTTTTAGATTGAGTATTTTTTATAATTATATTTATTCTCCTTTGCTGGCTGAATAACTAAAACTATTTCTTTTGTCATTTTAGTAGTTGGTTCAGGGTTTATAGTATACATCTTTAACACAATCTATCTTAAAGATATGATACAATTTCATGAATAGTATAAGAATCTTTATATTAATCCATATATTAATCCTTTTATATTAATGTTAATTGATCCTTTCTCCCTTACCATCCTTTGTGCTATTGTGCTGCTGTTGTCATACATTTTACCTTTACATATGTTATAACCCCCCCTACTACATTGTTAGTCTTTTTATTTAAATAGTCAATTATCTTTTTAAATGTTTTAAATATTTTTTAAAATCTTAAAATTTTACCCAGGTAGTCACCATTTCCAGTCCTCTTTATTCTTTGTGTAAATGCATATTTCCACCTGGTATCATTTTCCTTCTGCTTGAAGGACTTCTGTTAGCCCTTCTTGTAGTGAAGTTCTAGTCTGCTGGTGATGTATTCTTCCAAATTTTCTATGTCTGAAAAAGTCTTTATTTCACCTTTTTTTGGAAAGACAATTTCGCCATTGACAGCTTTTGTTCTTCCAAACATTAAGGTATTGTTCCAATGTCTTCTTGCTTACCATTTTTTCCAAGAAATTTGCTCTCATCCTTAGCTTTGTTACAGTATCTCTCTCTTTTTTTTTTTTTACTGACTGTTTTTAAGATTTTCTCATTGTCACTGGTTTATAGTAACTTTATTATAATGTGTCTAAGTGTGATTTTCATCATTGTTCTTGTGCCTGGAATTCATTGAGTTTCTTGTGGGTTTATGGTTTTCATCAAAGTTGGAAATTTTCTGGCCATTATATCTACAAATATTTTTTTCCGAGTTATTTATTGCTGTGTAAAAAATTACCCCAAAATTTAGCAGTGAAGACAACATATACTTATTGTCTCACACTTTCTGTAGGTCAGAAATCTAAGCACAGCTTAGCTAGGGGCCTCTAGCTTGAAGCTCTCACGAGGTTGCAGGGTAGGTGTTGGCTCATAGCTACTGGTAGATCTCAGAAGATCCAGTTCCAAGCTCATTCACATGCTTGTTGGCAGCCTTGGTTCCTTGCCAGATAGACCTCTCTACAGGACTACATCAGGGCATGGCATCTCTTCCCCAGAGAAAAGAGATCCAGGAGAGAGTGAGAGAAAAAGCACCCAAGACAGAAACCAGAATCTCTCTGTAATCTAATTTTGGAAGTTATATTTCGTCACTTCTGCCATACTTTCCTCATTAGAAATGAGTCAATAAATTAATCCCACACTTGAGACAGAGATTAAAGAAGATCATGAATTCCAGGAGGCAAGGACCATGGGGGGCGGGACCACCTTAGAGGCTGCATGCTATTCCCACCCCTCTTTTGGGAACAACAGTTACACATCTGTTAGGTTCCTTGAAGTTGTCACAGCTCAATCATGCTCTGGTTGTTGTTGCTGTTTCAATCCTGTTTTCTCTCTGTACTTCATTGTAGATCATTTTTCTTGCAATGTCTTCAAGTTTATTAATTTTCTAAAATGTCTCATCAATCTGGTACATTTTTCATTTCAGGCATTATACTTCCCATCTGTAGAAGTTCAATTTGGGTCTTCATTATATCTTACTTAACTTTTCAAGCATATGGAATAAGTTATAACTGTTTCAATGTTCTTTGCTGCTGCTGCTAACACCTGTCTCAATTCTGGGTCTGCTGCAATTGATTATTTTTCTCCCTGTATTTTCCTGCCTTTTGGTACTTTTTTACTAGATGCTACACACTGAATTTTACCTTGTTGGATAGTGGATATTTTTGTATTCCTATAAACAGCAGCCACACCTGTTGTTTTGGAATAGAGCTAAGTTACTTGGGAAGAGTTCAATCTTTTTGGGTATGCTTTAAGATTTGTTAGGTAGAAATGGAAAAATTGTTCAGTGTTCAATAATTAGGGCTAATTATTCCCCAGTACTGAGGCAAGAGCCAACTGTGTACCCCACACAGTTCTCAGCAAATCACGATGATATTCAGTCTATACTGTAAAAATAGGCATTATTCCTGGCCCTACAATGGGAGCTGGGCATCATCCCTCATATCCTTTTGAAGCTTCCTCTTCTGGCCTCCAGAGAGGATCACTATCCTTTTTTTTGCTTGATACTCAGTGTCTTCAACACCACTGTTTCATATACACTTTAGGTTCTCGGTTGTTTCAAGAGGGAGGGTAATTCTTGTCCTTGTAACTCCATTTGGCTAGAAGCAAAAATCTGGTCTCCCGGGAAAACATTCTGGGTGGACATCAGCACCATTGCTGAAACAGCACGCCAATATTTATTCTTTCTTTATAGTGGCTAGGAATATGGGAGAAACCCTAGTGTGGCTGGAGATAGGTTAAGGGAGAAGGAAAAGATCCGGTTTTCTCTCCAAGTTTAGAAGCTGCTTCTCACAACTCCACCCACACATTATTTTTCTAAAACTCTTCTGTCTCACATTCTGTCACTGGATTTCTGTCATGGGCTATCCACCCACGGTTTTGAGGCCCACAGATGTTCAAATCTTTTGCTTAGAACCTGGCTTTAAGTGAAGGCCGCACTCTGGCTACAAGTACCCTAGAAGATCATCTTTCTAGGTTCATATCTATGAGGGAAATTAAGGAGCTGATTCATATCTAGCAGTTACACCAAACCATTTGGTGCTTCTCACCAGTGGCCATTAATATGTCAGAGGAACCTCTGTATGAATCCTATCTTCTGCCTGTGGAAAGAATACTGATCAGTTTGCCTAAACCAGAATCCAATTAGCTTTCCCTTTTCTCATCTAATTTCTTAAATGTAATTTTGTTAATGTGACTCTTAAGAGTGATTTATGGTAACAGCATCCCTTTACCTTCCCATAGAACTAGGTAACTTCTTGAGGTCAAAGTGCTGTAAGAGCTGCCTTGCTCATAATTCTCCTTCTTTTCCATTTCCTGTTGTAATATTTTTATAATATCTTCAATCTTCTACTGTTAATCATATTTAACTGCGCCCCATTTTAGGCTATCTCAGTGCATTGTTAATGTCAGACTTCACAAAGCCCATGTTTCCTGGAAAGGCTGTTCTTCATTAGCCAGGAAGGACAGGAAATGTTCGTGTCAGTGCTCGGAGAACCGCTGTCTCCACTGAATGCTTTGGTCGGGACAGGAGGACAGTATCGGCTGAAGAGCAGCTTGGGCATTTCTGAAGGGGGGACAAGAGCTGATAAGCACATTTGCTTAAATATTTTCTGCTTGGGATATGTTATGAACGCTGACATTTGTCTTAGTAGTATCCTGACTGCCACAATCCACACAGATAAGTACTAGAAAAATAATGCTGCAGTGTGGGAAATGGCGCCCACCCAGTGTGCATCCCCCTAGCCTCGACTGCGGAATCACTAAGAGTGTGAGGGAAAAACAGATGCCACAGCCTTGAGGTGAGAGGCAGCTTCTTGAAGCTCCCGGAAGTTGAGGCAGTCTAGATTGTTTTGGCTTAAGAACACAAGTTCTAGGGCATGACTTTCAATTCCAACTTCAGTTCTGCTACTCTTAGCTGTGTGAACTTGGGTAAATGACTCAGCTTCTCTGTGCCTCCATTTTGTCTTCTGTGAGATGGAGACAAAATCATATCTATGTCACAGGATTATGGTCCTGTGACAACTCAATTAAAATAAGTTAATATATGGAAAACTTAGAACGGTGCCTGACATACACCTGTCTTGGCTACTATTATTCTTTCTTTATTAATTGAAATATGTTTGACATACAACACTGTGTAAACCTAAGGTGTACAACATGTTAATATGATACCTTTTTTATATTGTAATAGGACTGCCATTGTAAGATAGTTAACACACCCTCATGTTGTGTAATTATCAGTTATTTTTTGTGGTGGGATAATTAAGATATAGTCTCCAGCAAGTTTGATGATTATAATACAATATGGAGTCTATAATCACTATAGTGTACCTTAGATCTCCTATACATATTTGACTACGAGTTGCAGGCTTGTGCCCTTAAATAGCTTTTCTCCTATTCCCCTACTCCCCAGCCCCTGGTAGTCTGCATTTTGCTCTCGGCTTTTACAAGTTGGACATTTTAAAATTCCGCATATAAGTGAAATCATACAGTATTTGTCTCTGTCTCTGACTTATCTCACTGAACATAATGTCCTCAAGGTCTTTTTGAGAGATTGAACCAGGAGTTAGATCTGTGCCGTTCAATATGGTAGCCACCAGGCACGTGCAGCCATGAAGGGCTTCAAGTGGGCTCAATGGGACAGAATAACTTGATTTTAAGTTTAAATTTTAAATTTGTTTAATTTTAATTAATTTAATTTAAACCCACACTTGACTTTATCAGAATAATTTTAAGTATGCTTGGAACAATTTGGATATGTGAATTTATTCTTTAAAGGGTAACTTTTATGAAATCTGAATACAGGTAAATATTTCAGATAAAAATTTGGTGTCTAGATTTTGCAGATAAAGCATAAGAAAAAAAGACGGCAAAATATTTCATCGCTATTTTAAAAATATTGACTGGATATCAAAATGATAGTATTTTGGACCTATCATGTTAAGTAAAATGTATTAAAATTGTTTTCCCTTACCTCTTTTTAGTTTTTAAAAAAGGATACCAGAACATTCTAAATTCTGTATGTGGCTCACATCGCCATGAACAGTGCTGGGCTAGACTATGGGGGAGCTTATTTGCCCTGCCCAAATGTTTGGACTTTATCCTAAGAGCAATGGGAAGAAACAGGATCAAATTTACATATTAGAGATTTCCATGTCAGAAAAGTTCCCCGGTGGCTGTGCAGGAAATGGATTTGAGGGAAATAAGACCAGAGCTTTGGAGATCAATTAGCGGGAGAAATGTAGGCAAGAGAAAATTGTGATCTGGATTGTGAAGGGCAGTGTGGATGGAGGAGGTGGGCATACTGAAGTGGGAGACCCCCTCAGTAAGACCAGGTTGGGGGAGGCCACATTGACTATAATACGTGGCTTCGAGAACTGGCTAGAATCTCTGAGGCAGAGCCTAGAGGAAGGAGAAGTGGAATGTAATTTAAGTGTCACTCTGAGTCCCTTTAATAAAACCATCCTTGATTCCTTCCACTTAGTTGATTAGATTACAGAAGCTCCCACAGCCAAAATACTGCTTTTAGGAGATACTGGCTCTCATATTCTTTCCCTAATCTACTCCTAAATTAAGAAGCACAAAATTAGTCCCCAAACTGTCTTTGTCTAACTCTCTTTTTAAGAAACAACAACAAATAAAGCAGACATATTCCAGTATCAACACTACCATTGGGTGAACATAGTTAATAGTCTTTACTTCGTACTCAAAGAGCTTCCAGAAAGCAAAGGGAATATTTTAAAAATGAGGGTGAAAGAGAAGGCCCTTTGGAGATATTCCTCCTTAAGGGAAGCAACACAGTTCCAGGGATAGAACACAGGCTTGGAATCTAGATATATTCACCCCTGGGTCCTAGTTCTGCCACTTTTAGTTTCTAAGTCCTGGCACATGAAAGACTCACAATCAATATTTGTTGAGCAGATGAAATTTACTTAACTTCTTTGAGCCTCGGTTTCCTGATCTGTATGAATGAGGCGATTATTTTCATCACGAAAAGTTGTTTTACTGATGAGATCATCTTGTACATGAAGAGTCTGGCATTTAATCCATAGTCATTCAATGATAGCATTAATGATCACATCTTGGAATAAAATTAAAACAAAAGGCAAAACTATGACAGCACATTCTAAATACTGCACATGGCCCACTTTACCTTGAGACTATCCTTGTATATTTCCAGGGCAATAAGGACATGGCCGGCCTCTATCTCCTAAGTCTTGGGTTGACCAAACCCTCAAACTTTTGAGCATCAGCCTTCAGCCCTCTCTCCAGCCAGTCTCCAAGCAGGGTTTGTGTGACCACTAACAACATTGCCTTTGTTAATTGTCTTCCTTGTTCTTCTTCCCTATCGTTCATGCCCCTGGGGAAGAAATCTTAGAAACTCAAAATTCTAAAAAGAGGTCAGGAGGGATCTGAGCCAGAGCAAAGGTCTTGGATTACCCACATACTGATTAACTAAGTTTGGCTATTCTTGAAATGGCAACTGATGCTTCAGTATTAGCTGAAAAATATCACCATCTGACCTGCCCTCCTTCCCAAGATGAGTATGTAGTGGCAGTCCTCAAGTCTGGCTTTTTATCACAGCTTAAACAAATGTTTGTGTATTAAGTACAAAAAGCAGGCAATTGCTCTCCTCTGTCTTTTAAGAACAAATGAAACTCTTCTTCTCGAATGTTTTACAGGGAACCAGTGTGCTCCCAATCCTGGGCTGGAAAGAGAAATGGAAGAGCTATTAAGAAGTCTAAGGCAGGCTGCGCAGTGGTGTCGATGACATGGCCAAGACGTGGAAAACTTGTCCGGAAGGGGAGGCTTGGCATGACCATGTTCCTGGAGAAACAAAAGGTTCTGAGCCTTTCATCGGTCAAACCATCATCTGTGATGTGGTCCCACTGTTCCCTCCTATGTCTGATCCCACGGGAAGACATGATTCTGGTCCTCGAGTACTTTACCATTTATCAAGACTGACAAAACACAGACTTGAAATAAATAGACACTGAATAACTTGGATGATATTAGCCAGTAAGGGGAAGACGAGTTTCTAGAAAGGGGAACCAATGGTGGTTGGTGATGGTAGAAAGGTCTAGGTAAAGAAGATAGAGAGAAAGTAGGCTATGAAGGATGAGTAAGAGTTCAGTAAAAGAAGGAACAAAGGAAGAACATTGGGAAGGGGTGTGTGTGGGGTGTGTGTGTGTGTATGTGTGTGTGTGTGTGTGTGTGTGTGTGTGTGTGTGTGTGTATGTGTATCTGGGGGGAAGGAGATTGAAGGGCAAGGAGGTGCTGATAAGTAACGTACATGCTATTCACTCAAAATCTTTAACCTCACACTATGTTTCTCTCAATCCTCTGCCTAACTTCCCTTCTCTCTCAAGCCTCACCTCACAGTTGTCTTTTGTTAGCTTTAAATTCCCTCTTCTATCTTGTATCCACCAGCCTTACTAATAGATGGACTTAAAGTCATGTCTAATGTCTCAAATATGGAAGTTTATCAGGTCAATTCCTTGCTCAGTAAATGTTACCCAGTGGCTGGACTTGAATTTCTTTCCCTCCACAGCAAGTCTCTGGGACCGGAGAATTTCATGATTCCCATCTCGGTGATCTGGTAAAAAGATGTGGGGGAACCAAAGTTGCTAAAAACTGCAAAAGAATACTCAGGGGAGATTAAAGCTCTGAAATTGTAGGGTATTTTCAATAGCTAGCATTGAAAAGATCCATTTCGTCTCTCTCTCTCTCCTCCACCCCCTCCTTCTTCTCTCTCCTTGCCCACCGCTGCTGCTTTTTTATCAGAATTTTTCACAAATGGGTTCATTCACAAAGAGAAAGCCAAGTTTTGGTTACTACACCTTCCCAAAAGGGAGGCCTCTGAAAACACTGGCCTGGATGAAGGTGCATTCCTTGCCCCCCATCCCTCTCCCCCTCCCTAAATTACTCCCTATAATTTGTTCAGCTTGATTCTCTGAGCGTCGGATGGCTGGGACCCACAGTCCCTCTGGGCCGTGAAGGGAAAGCATCCTTCCTCTCCCTCCCTCTCAGAGGCTCTGAGGCGGCTGGCCCTCTGCCGGGCTATGCCAGAAAGTGGCATGACCACCAGGGCGACTGTGGTCAGCACAGGAAGAAAATCTCGGGTATTCACAGCTAAACTATGGTTTGAGAAACGCTGGTGACTGAGGGTTGGCTGAGTGAAGGAGCAAGAATAGCAGCAGAAATGCACTCTTTGACCTGCTTCTCCCCAAAACAGGCTCTAAAAGAACCACAGAAGGGATCTCAATGTTCACGGCTGGGCTTTGCACAGTCTCAGACCTACAGAGGGCCAGGGCAGGAACCCCCCGCAGGGCATCTCTGGGGATAATGGAGGGATTCTCAAGGACCCTCCCGTCTCAGAGTAGCCTTCCTTCACCCTTAGGAAAGACCCCGTAGAGCCTAGGATTTTCCAATCCAATTCAACATTCCAGACGCTTCTTCCATTGGAGACAATGCAGCAACACTGTTCCTATGATTTCAGTGAGCATTGCTGGTGCTGGTAAGACCCCAGGATGTGCACTGCCAAGCTGAGTAAGGAATCTACCCACAACGGTTGGGTTTTTCTTCTTTCACTTGCTCCTCTCACACTGGAATGGAAGTGGGGTACGCTTCTGTCACGGCACATGTGTCTGGCCGTGATAGGAGGGAGGAGATAGGAGAGATAGGAGGTACCCCCTTTCTGTTCCATTTTCTCCTTAAAACAAATGGGTCTGGACATGGGCAAGCATATTTGTAGCAAAAGATTGCTCCTTGGAATGGGGTCAGCAGTATAAGCTACCGAGTTGCTTTCCTTTTTCAAGATTTTTTTTTTTATTTGAAAGAGAGAGAGTAGGGGGAGGGGCAGAGGGAAAGAAAGGCCAGCAGACTCCCTGCTGAGCACAGAGCCCCAGGCAGGGACTCAATCTCACCACCCTGAGATCATGACCTGAAGCCAGATTGGGAGTCTGCTGCATTACGCACCACTCAGCCCAGGAACCCTGCTGCTTGGTTACTTTTATTCGCTGAAGAGAATGGGGAAAAGCACTAGAGGCCCTCAGGATGAGCACATGAAGTATGGCCACTTGTTTCAGATTCAGATTTCAAACGAAAGGGGGGCGTCTTTGGGAGCAGCTCAAGCGGGCTGGCATCGACCAGGCAAAGCATCTAGAACGAGTCAAGACTGCTCTGTCCCAACTCAAGAACACGTGGCCAGGGCACAGGAGTCCTCCCTCCTCCTCCGCAGTTTGGCTTTCTGCAGTTTCAGCTGTACCCATGGTCAGCGGGGGTCTGGAAACAGATGATCCTCCCTCTGACCTATAGTCCGGTCCATGGGAGCCTAAGGCTACATCACCACCCACGCCTCTGTGGGTCCCCTCACCGCACCCCATCACGCAGTCACTCTCTCATCTCACATCATCACAGAAGAAGGGAGAGGATGGTACAGTTAGGTATTTTAAGAAAAAGACCACATTCACATCACTTTTGTTACGGGATATCGCTCTAATTGTTCTATGTTATTACTAGTTATTGTTCATCTCTGGCATGCCTGGTTTATAAATTAAACTTTATCGTAAGTATGTACGTATAGGAAGAAAACATGGAGGGTTCAGTACCGTCCGCGATTTCATGCATCTCCTGGGGAGTCTTGGAAGGTATCCCTGCAGACGAGGGGGGACCACTGTAGTTTAAAGGAAGCAAGTCGCCTTTGCTTAGGACCATGCTTGCACACTGTCTTCCAGCTAAAGAGATGGAGGGGGTTTGCTTTTTAAAGGGGCATCCAATATGGCTGACCAATTTTTCTCCCATAAAGACTGATGTTTAAAGAAAATCCTTTGGCAGGCTGATTGCAATCTTGTTTGTACCAGAGCAATAGAACTCCTGGTTATAAATATGCAAAACATAATGAAAAGATTACAGCTCAGTGGCTGGGGTGCAAATTGGTCTGGGTTGTTTACTGCACGAGGAATGCCTTCCTCCACCCTGCTCTCCCAGGGCAATCCCACACACAGAGGAGAATCCACAAACACAAATACCTTTCTATGTCCCATTTCCCTGCTTCCCAGAGCTTGGACCTGGCCCCGTGGAAGTGAGGAGCCACACCTGGGTAGGCAGGGCAAGGTAGAAGGAGGGGTGGTGAAGGAAACAGGCTCCGGGATCCAGGACAAACCACCCTAGGCTTCTTCTGGTTCTGCAGAATTTTGACTCCCACAGAGTGGATGGGTACCAAATTCACCATGAATTTAAGACTGCTTCAATGATCTCCAAGAGGTAAAATGAGGTGTGCTGAACCTCCCCAGTCTCTACTCTGGCCTGATGTGCATCTTTAAAACCAGGCCAAATCTGTTCTAGAAGAAGGTGAACAGGTGGCTAAATTCTAGGACTGGAATCCTGGCTCTGGCATTTGCAAGCCCTGGGTCCCTAGGCAAGCCTCTTGGTCTATTTTCCCACACCAGCTGTGTCCGTCCTGTGACATCCAAATGAGCCTAAAGCATCCTGCCTGGGACACGGGAGGGATGTCATCAGTGAGGCTGTCACTAGAGCACTGGACACAGACATGGCAGATGATGGTAGAAATGGCCGTTCGTTGGCCCGTCTGCCATGGCTTCTCAGGAGCCCAAGTTTACATACAATTGTTTTCCTGGCATCGCTCTGCCGAAGCCTCTGGTTTCAATCTCCTCTCAGCCCGGGCCTGCTACTACCTGCTGCCATTCTGATGCCAAGTCTTAGTGTTCACCACCCTCTCTTCATGGCGGCTTAGTATTTTTAATCCTTCTCCGCTCCCGTCTCCTGCCTTGCCACTTTCCTCAAGAAAACAACGCCATTATACTGACATGAGGTGGGAGTTTCCTCATTCCACTTAGAGTTACGTTGTAAATCGTTGAAGGCCAGTTCCCAGGGATTTCCTAGCCTAGACTGATGAAGCAGTTGGCACATGGGTGCTTAGCTTATTTCTGTGAGAACCAGGTCTAGATTTTGTCTCCTAACCAGGAAAGAAATAGGAGAATCCTTCTATCAGGGGCAAGAGAGTAAGCTGTGGCACGCTGGCAATGGACGTGAGGGCTTGAGGAGAGGACTATCAGCAAAGACATGGGCAAAGGGTAGGGAAATCAGAAGGGATGGTGTGGAAGCCCGAAAGGAAAGGTGGGGGGGGTGGCTTGTACCCCTAAGCCTAAAGGAGCCAGGTGAGGGGGCTGTTTCTAGAAAATGGATTCCAAGAAACTTGCAGAAGGACTCTCTGATGGGAGCTAAGGATACTTGCATCCAGCCTGTGGCAACCTCACAAGAAAATACCCTTCCTCACACCCCTACCTCCTCATATCTCCTGCCCGGGGCCTGCTCCCCACTGGTTGAATCCACCCAGAAGCTGGAGGGCATGAGACCCCTGTGGTAAGGCCCTCTGCTCAGCCTTCCCTCCCGGGGCAGAGAGCAGGACAAAGAAGGGGGAAGAGAACTTCCGGCGAACAGAATACAAGACCATCCGGGGAGAAAAACCAGTAACACACAGTTGGATCGCACCGATGATGGCCCATGGAAGCTCTAGAAACCCAGATAGGTGAGGCCTCACCCTCACAGCCCACAACCTACTAATTGTTACTAATTTCTCTCCCCGCCCCCCACCTCACTCTCTCTCTCTTTCTCTCTATCTGCCTCAAGCAAAACAGCAAATTTCCATGGAACGATTTCTTCTTTTTAAAGAGGCTACTGGTTGTTTAGTAATACATTATGAAAATTACAAATAAGAAATAATTAAACCAGAGTAATCACAACCAACAAAACTCTGCACGGCGATCAGAGCCAAGTTGCAGAAGTGAAGAAAACTTAGATAGAAAACCTAAACTTAGAAAACCTAAGAAAACTGAGATACAGAAAACTGAACACCTTATTCCTCTTGACACCCATCCACAAAGGAAGCAGACACCATCTCGCAGCTACTATATGCTTTCACCACACATTCAGCTTCTCTTTGCGGCCCCTGGCAAGTCAGTCAGACTCACTGACACCAGGACTTGTCTCCTTTTTGCCTTCATCAAAACTTACTTACCCAGAGACCATGTCCCTCTGGGAAACTACTAAACTAATTCGTAAGCAAGATTTTAGAGCCAAGAGTATTTTCTGTGGCATCTTTTTTACTCAAGCTTTTTTCTTAACTCCCTACCTCAAAATTTATAATTTTTAGCTTTTCTATCAATGGGGTTAACAATAAAGTGCATGGACTCTCCTCTGGCTTTTTTGGGGAGCAGAGTTGATTTAAGACTAAAATCCCTACATGGAAGTTTCTGTTAGGTTAGCTTCCCTGGAAACAGACTTGGAGACAGAGAATTGTATGCAGAAGGATACTGGGACAGTGTCCTGGGAGATGTACTTATAAGGACCTGAGGAAGGCAGGACTGGGGAAAAGCAGGAGCCAATCCACAGGGCAGTTGCAACAGAGGCCTCAGGCATTCCTGTGGGAGGCTTGGGAGCTGAGCAGTCCCTTCAGAGAGGTCCTAATTGAGGCAAATGTGCTTGCATCCTCGCATCAGCCAGTTACCGGCTGTCCCTGAAAGCGTTACCCTTGGTGAAGCAGTTCTCTGTAGCCAAGGGCAATTCCCAGTGAGCCATGTAGCTACGAGCTATGTAGTACAAGCTGGCATCAGCTGCTAGTCCCAGCAGGCAAGGTATGATTACGTTGTTCCTGAAGGAGGAAACCTCCACAGAGCTCCCCAGCAGCCACGGTGAGACCCTCACATCCCCTTGCACCCAATGGTAGTTTTGCCCTATCTGGAAACGGCTTCTCCAGGGTCCTGGCTAGTCTCGTTTCTTGTGATAGATGTGCTAGTGAGATGAATTGTAGCCCTTCTGTTGTACTTGACCTTGCATTTATAATTGATGCTCGGGACAAGGATGTCCTTATTCTCTGCTTCTCAACCTAGATTTCTCTCAGCCTCAACTAGCAGATCTATTGATTAAAGTAGCTAGCTTGGGGGGGTGACCTAGACCCTCTTTCCCTCTCAGTCCGTGGCTGCCATGCTTGTGCATAAACCACTATGTCCAGAATACGAGCACCAGAAGACGTCCAGTCAAGTCCCTGCGGGTGGGAAAGGCAAACCCATATACCTAGAATGTATATTAATCCTAGTCATGGTAAACTGCTCCTCCTAGAATTGGAAAGATTCAAAAGAATTGATTTGCTACCAGATTACTGGTAAGGGTGCCATGTTGGAGACATAGCGTTACTCTTCGTTACTGGCAGGTTGGATGGGCACTCAATAGCATCATTAGCCTTTGTGTCATGTTGTTGACCAATCAGCCTTTGTGAGCATTTTGTTGGCCAGTGGATAAGGCTTCATCTTTACCATCATAGCTGCTCTGTTTATGAATCAACTGTACAAGCACTGGGGTTGAAGGGGACAGAGGCTGGCTGACACCTACTAGCAGTTAGTTACTAAGTCTTCTATAATGTAGGCTATCTGGGCATGCCCACCCGCATACACCCACCCCCAGATATACTTGCCCCCAATCTTTTAACTGTTCTCTTTGCAGGCCCCAGCAAACCAATCAGGCCACCTGCCATAGGCTCTGTTTCCAAGGACTAACCCAGTTGCCAACTATTTCAGGTTTGGTGCCCTGGAAACCAGATTCTAAGATACAGAGGTGCACGTGGAAGATTTATTTTCGAGTGCATTCAGGAGATACATCTTTAAGGAACTGAAGGAAACAAGACTGAGGAGAAAGAAGCAAGGGGGCTAGTAGGCTTACCCCCACATCGGTTAGTCATTGGCCACAACTATCCAGGCAGGGGCTGGGATGAGACATACTTTCGGGGGAAGGCAGTTTCTAGTGAGGGACACAACTGTGTGTTGTCAAGATACAATATTCCTAGGAGCTGGGATATGGTTATGTCAGTCCTGAGGAAGCAATCTCGGGAGTGTACCACAGTATCCACTAGAGCATTAGACCATCAGTTTGTTCTAATTCAGGTTCAAGTTTTATTTATTGCTATGTAAGAAATCCACCCAAACTTAGTTTCTGTGGATCAGGAATTTAGAAGCAGTTTAACTGATTGGCCCTGGTGCAAGGTCTCTCGCAAGGCAACAGTGAAGATGTTGACTGAGCCTGCAGTCATCTGGAGGCTTAACTGGGGCAGGGCAATCCTCTTTCAAGATGGCCCCCTCATACTGCTAGCAAGTTGGTGGCGGCAGTTGCCAAGAAGCTTCAGTTCCTGGCCACACGAACATTGCTACAGGGCTGTTATAAGAATCCTCCTAACAGAGCAGCTGGATGATCCCTGAGCAAGTGATCTGAGAGAGGGCAAGGCAGAAGCTGCAATGTTTTGATGACTTAACCCGAGAAGTTACACACTGTTGTTTCTATACATGCATGGCGGCCCTGCTTATTGTGGGAAGACACTATACAAAGGTATGAATACCAGAAGGCAAGACCATTGGGGTCATCTTAGAGACTAGCTACTATGAAGAGATTTCACAGATATAGACATCTTGAACCAACAGTTCTTCTGTCAAATGCTCATGTCATTTTAATATTTAACTCAGTGTCCGAGGGGGGTTAAAGGGCTGTAAGTACCTAGAACTTGGAGCTAGTTGGAACCCATACTACTTGAGGACCATCACTTCTCTCTTAGCTACATTTTTTAAATGAAGTATTAGAAGTATTTTTTTTCAGAAAGCAATCCATCACTGCAATATTAGTCTACTGAAGCAGATTATGCCACAACTTAAAAACATATAATTTATTGTCCTAGAAATAGATTGAAAAAACCAAGTCATTGTGCTCTAAAAGCTTATGCCATGAGATTGCATCCATTCTGATTTAAGTCTTCTCATATTTTCCATGATTCCATAGAGAAGCTTATATGTCATGATCTTAGAAATCTAAATGCCAAATGGTGGTTTTATGATAATTTTACACTTTTTTAAAGACAAGGTATTTACCTTATGAGTGGTAATTATACTCCTAAACAATTATTAAAGTCTGTTAGCCAACACCCAAAGGTAGACAGGTAAACGTGGTTTGAGACAATACAAAGAAAGAAAAACACATGGTTTGTACTCTTTTTTTGTTTGGTTTTTAAGTAGACTCCATGTGTGGAGTCCAACATGGGGCTTGAACTTGTGACCCCGAGATCAAGACTTGAGCTGAGATCAAGAGTTGGATACTTAATTGACTGAGCTACCCCGGTGCCCCATATTGTTTCTACTCTTAAAGACATTGGTATCTTGTGAAGGAAACAGCACAAACTAATAAAGACCCCATAAGAACTACACAGATGCAGCAAGCAAGCCAGAAACATCCTTGGGAATACGATCCTAGCAAAGATCTCCCTGGCCTCTCCATCTCTCAGTAAATGCTTTTTTTTTTTTTTTTTAAGATTTTATTTATTTGACAGAGAGAGAGAGAGAGAGATCACAGTAGGTGGAGAGGCAGGCAGAGAGAGAGAGAGAAGAGGAAGCAGGCTCCCCACTGAGCAGAGAGCCTGATACGGGGCTCGATCCCAGGACCCTGGGACCATGACCTGAGCTGAAGGCAGAGGCTTTAACCCACTGAGCCACCCAGGTGCCCCAGTAAATGCTTTTTTTAACCTAGAAACAAACCTGGTTTGAAAATAGAAGAACAAATCCTTTCTTCCACTAGCCTCATGTCAAGGATGGACTGGAAGAGAGGAGAGCAGAGGTCAGTCCTTACTGCCCATCACCTTAGTGGCCGGGAGGAGTCAACACCAGGTATAAATAGAATTTTGCCTCTCACATGCACTCTCTACCCACCGGATCACACCACATCCCCTTGACTGAGGGATGCCCTTTTGCTCAAGGCTGTAATTCATCTCCATGACTACCAGAAAGGCCAGAACAAACACATTTCTCCCAACTACATTTATTTTGCAGATAGAAAATCAATATCCTTTGTTTTGTGGAGACATGTGCAACTGGTTGAGAAGCATTGTACTCAGGTCTGACAGGAAAAGTCCACATGACCTGAACTTAATTTACACTCTGGACTTGGAATCAAGAGGAATGAACTTTCACTTACCCACTCATTCACTCACCAAATTCATTGCTCATGCAGCTATTGTGTTGGGCAACGAAAATACAGAGCTTAAGAGAATAAATAAATAAAATAGAGTCCCTGTCCTAAGAAACTCAAACTCTAGTGGGTAAAACAGGTAAATGCAATAGAAATTAATAAACCCTCTGAGAAAAATATATAGTGAAATATGGAAGAAAATCTTAAACCTTTTTAGGTGAAAATGGGGGAGGAATATGTGCTCTAAGCAAAGGAAACAGCATTTTCTAATCATGGAAACCAGAAAGAATACGACTTGATCAGTTAACTGCTAACTACAGCTGATGTTTAGAGAGTTTGTTGGAAAGGAGTAAGACACAACATTGGTGCGATTCTGGTCAGGAGAGCTTTGGTAAGCTCTCCCTGCCCAGGAGAAGGGTATTGAAACCTTTGGAAGGAACTTATAGGGAGTGAAATGACTAGATTTGTGTAAAAAAAAAAAAAATCACTCTGGGAACAGCAAGGGAGAAGGATAAGAATGGATCAGAATGGATCCCCAGGGAACTCCCACATTTACAAGAGAAGCAGAGCCAAGGAGTGGCCAAACAATTAAGAGGAAATCCAAGAGAGCAGATTTGTGGACTAGAAGGAGAGTGTCTGGGGGGAGACAAAAGTGCCCAATGCCACAGAGAGGTCAAGGAAGGCAAGGACTGAACCCAATCTATTAGATTAGCAACCAGGAAGGAACTGGAGCCTTTAATGAGAAGAATGGCTGTCAAGTGGGAGAAGTAGACAGCAGATAAGGAGGAAATGGGAGTCAGGAAGAAGAGACTGTGAGGGCCACCTTCTCTAACATCCTGGCCCTGCTGGCATGAAGGTCCCTCATTAGAGAAATCATGCAGTTGAGGGATTTTATTTTATTTTCTTAAGATGAGAGAGATTGGAGCACATTCCTGCATGAGCAGAAGGTACAGGAAAAAGTGTGGGCAATTAAAAGAACAAATTCCTGAGGATGTGGGAAGATATGGGATCTAGAGCCTGGGTTGGAGGGCTCTGCCTGAGGCTGGAGGAAAGACACCTCTTCTCACAGAACAGAAGATACGAGATGGGTGGTATTAAAATGGAGGCTTTCCCACGGCTGCCTCCTCCACTGTCTGGGAAGTACAGGGTAGAGTCTCCCCTGTAGGGGAGGTATTGGTGGACTGAAGACATAAAGACAGGCTAGGGAAGTCTGAAATAGGCACTGGGGAGATAGGGAGAGAGAGGCCATCCAGGTATATAGGGAAGAATTCCTGTGTCACCATGGGGCTCCTGTCCTCTGGTATGGGAGGGAAAGAGAAAGAGATGTTGCTAGATTCTGTGAGGCCAGCCAACACAGGTCCCTCCCGTGGGTCGCTTCCTCCTTGTGTGAATTCTCTCTGAGGTTGCTGCCATTTTAGCTGCCACTTCTGTTTCTTTTCTTGCTCCTGTTAAAAAAAGCAGTAACTGTGCCTCCACGGGAGGTGTGTCATAACTGAGGAGAGATGGCACTTCCTCTCTATGTGCCTGAAAAAACACAGTGATTCAGCTTCTGGTGTATTAATTAGAGTGTAGTCTACTTCCATGAAAATAGAGTCTATTGTATGACCTTTATATATTTAAACCTTTGGTGACAATAACTCTTGGAAGGCATCCAGAGCAAAGCGCTCAATCTACTACAATATTTGTTTTCAGAACACATTAGATAGTTCCATTCAGTTCAGCATTTATGAAGGCCTATCTGTACACCTATAACCATTTTTAGAAAATCTACATAAAATGCTACAGTTCTGTTTTGGAGCACAGATAACAACTCTAGATCATTTTGTAGCTCATTTGTGGAAAATTTTATGAACACAGTCATGGTATAATTCTTAAAAGTTTATTTTTGATCATTCTTCCTCCCCAAATTCCTCCATGATCTCAAAACAGAACAGAATCAAAAACAAAACCCAAGTCCTCTTCCAGCTAATACTGTTCACTCTGCCTTACACCCCAAGGACTGAAATGGGGGTGGGGGGGAGGCTTGAAGATGAAATCAGTGCATGAGAACAGAGACCATAATAAACTCAAATCCCAAAACCAATTATTTCTCAGAAAGAAAGCTCGTGTCTCTTTGGCCTTGCTTTTATTTTGGGAAATACGGAATCCCCGGGGCAGGAATGGGACTTTCCTTTGACTTGAGGCATGGGCCACTCCTGCTGACAGCTCAAGGAACCACCATAGCTAGTCCTCTTGCATTTGGGGAGCTGGACTCCCCAGCATGGCGGGAAGTAGTGACAAGCCTTTGGTTTTTACAACCAGCACTTACTCGTCTTATTTATATTTAAGGGAAGAAGCATGCATCTTGCAAACCCTTCAGGGCAGGCATGGTGCCATCTTCAATCTATGGGTAGGACTGGAGAATGGGCTCTCCTGCTCTTCTCTTTCTGGGGTCCTTATTCAAGACCCACATTCTTTCACATTTTTTTACAATGTTGGAAACTATGCTACATATCATTTATCTGTGCACTTGTTGGGTTTGCTGTCTGCCTCCCTATGAAACTGATTACCAAGAAGATGGGGTTAGGTCTCTTTCCTTCACTCCTATTTCCCCAGTACCTAGCACAGTGCCTGGCACAAACAGGTGCTCAATAAGTATTAGTTGAATGGTGAAATGAACATTTCAATTTAGAGATCTTATTCCCTTCCTATAATCATATTTTCCCAGATGTGGGTAGACTATGAGGACGAGTGAGGGCCTTGAGTCCAGAGCATCTGAAAGCTGTGAGGTTCCCAGCTTTGATGGTGGAGTGAGGTTTTCTCTCCCTTAAGACTCATAACTCAAAGTATGGGATTTTTTATAACTCCCATTCTCTCTTCAGCCTCGTGTGGGAGGCTGAAAAGACGTGTGGGTGGTTGTCTGTGCCACTCTCAGAGGATGAATAATTGGTGTTTGGGATAATGTCAGTAGCGTCACACAATTTTACATTTTCAGGCTAAAAACTCACCAATCTAGGCCAATTTTCCCCACAGCGGAGTCTTTTGAGCTAGTTTGTAAGAGTTAATGGAACTGCATATCCACTGCCCAAATCAAACCATACTGGCTCTCACTAGGACAACCATACACCTTATAATTCAAATGGAATGCTTCGACATGGAATGGGGAAGCTATTAATACTTACACTAGACAAAAAGCATAATTGGAGATTATTGTAGAAAAACCAGGGTGAATATACAATCATCCAGTAAGTGGAAGTGATTTCCAGGATTTTTAGGAACATGAGTTCTGTGAGGAGAAAAACAACATGAACTGGGGAGAAGAGGCCTCCAAAGGGTCTTTCTGCTGCTGTTATCAGACAAAAATTTTTGCAAATTTTCCCAGGTCAGAAAGACTAACCCTCAGTCATGTTGGAAACTTCTCCCATTTCAACAGCTCCCTGACATTCCCATGTTCTTTCTATCTGAACTAAACATTTCACGTGAAGACAGAAATCGCACCTACCATCAATTCGAAACAACTTTTGCCTTTCTCTGAGCTACCATCTTTCTACCATCTTCTTTCTTGTCTTACTTTCCAATCTCCTAATCAGATTTGCTGGTCTCTTCCAACAAGTTCTTGTTAGAACCTCTTGTCCAAAGTTCTCTATGGGTCCCACTAACATTTGATACCCAGAGTCCAACCTAGTGTCGCGGGAAGGAGCTGAATGACATTATTTCTGTTGCAGTATAGCTGCGAAAGCAATCTTGCAAAGAGAATGCGGCCCTTGATTCCAGCTTATTACTTGTCAACGTCGTCTCTGAACATTCTTTTAAGAATTCAAAACACATCCGGGCCACCTGCGAGGCCTCTACCATGCCACAGTTTTCCAGACGGTAGCAGCTTGGTCTTAATCTTTTAGAAATGAGCTACCACAGGGACCCCCAGCTTATCTTGTTGAACATGAGATACAAAGGACTTTTCTAATTTTGTGATCGTAGAGTGCTCCTTTCACAGACGTCTTGATGTTTGAGGGAGCAGGCAATGTGGAGAATGTGGGAGATGACATGGGCAGGGACAAGTCAGAGCTCAGGAGGCACACTTGGCAAGAACACACCAGTTGAAAGCAAGTATTGTGTCATCCTTCATTTTTGCCTCACCGGCCCACAACTGACAGGGGCTTGAAGACCAGCAAACGCAACCCCTCACATCATGAATTCCAGTATGAGCGCTTCTTCCTGTCAAGACAGGTCTCAGAGAAGACGGAACAATGTGTCGCCAAACATCATTTTTGGTTTTATAAAGTCTGTGCTTCTTTCATCTGATGTAATTCTTTCCAAAAAGCAAGAACTCTTCCTATCTTCCAGCTCTCTTTCAATGCAGTAATTTGCATAAGACACTGAAGAAAATTGTGTTTAAGATCTCTTTAAGCTGAAGTCTTCTATTAGGGCAGATGAAGCAAGCACTCCACATTTTTATTCAAGCTTCAACAAGCACCCAAACCTTTGAGTCTCACCTCTACCTCCGTTTACAAAGGAGATGGGTCCACAGAGATTTGGAGGGAATTGAACTACCTTACAAGGCTAAGGGGTGTTTGTTATTTAAATGACCCCTGCAGAAATCTTACTGTAAGAGAGAAGATTTCTTACTCCATCGCCTTTCCTTTCTTTCTTTAATGTTTGGCAAATTATATTTTTAGATATTAAGGTTGTGCAAAGTGAAGACTATTTGTACTGTTTCAAAGTCTGGAGTTTGTAGTCAGAAATAGTGGTTGTTATGCCAGAGGACGTGGAGGTATTTCTTCCACACAGGCTCTCCTGAAGAGATTTCTCTTCTTGCCTGCCTGCTACCCCTTCCCACACTGACTCAAATCAATGATAGGCTTTTTCAGATGGCAACATGATTTTTCCAAAATCAGCACAGTAATCATCATTTTCATCACGTGTCTCCCCTTCCATTCTTAGCTTCTGAGGGTAGATGTCTGAAAGCTAGGGTTTGCTTAATTGATTACACAAACTGAAAGTACACTTTGGTCCGGTCACCCATCAGTGGCTTCTTCCTGACAGCAGGAATAACGCAGGCCTTGTCAGAATAGCAGAAACACAGGCGTTGAAATCATGTGGTCTCTCTCTGGATGGTTTTTAAATGGCGGCCAAGAAGGAACAGGCTTCATACTAGAGGGGAGCATCCCCTCTAGAGACCCAGTCTCTCACTCACAAACACCTGGTATTCTTCTGGCTCAACTAGCAATTGCAAGTCAGTCCAGTAAATGATGATGGCTCTTCATTTTACATTCTTACTCCTGTGGCGTGACTGACCTGGTACAGGAGTCCTCCAGCTTGATGGAACCTGAGCCCTGGGGAGGGTTTCTGTGTTTGCCTATAAAGTGTGTCTTTCCCTCACCTCCCTCCCATTTTCCCTCTGTCCTTTCCTTCCTTCCTTCTTTCTCTCTCTCTTCTTCCCTTCTTTCTTCCTTTCCCTCTTTCCCTTTTTTGGAGAGAAAAGTGTGGTGATGGGCAGTGAATAAAAGGGAACTACAGTCCCTGGAAAACCTTATTACTGAAGGGGCAACCTAAGAATTTGTCAAATTCTATGGAGGCCAGATAATGACGAAGTTATTGATTGGTTCCTTTTATTTTCTCTAGAATAAAAATACCTCAAAGGCAGAGAACAGGTCCCTTTTATGTGAGATGCAATATTAGCAGATTGTGGGAGGTTGATAAATCAAGTCAGTTGATGTTTTATAGCAACTGTTAGTTTTCTCCCAAGCTCCTATATCCCAGTCTGAATTTCCCAGTTTGGTTTGGGGGATCTACATTGTTCCAGGGAAGCTAGGCTAAGCTGGTCTGTATATTGACACTCATTTCTATGGGCATTGCTGGGAATGAATATATGATTTAATCTAGATGCTCTCTTCAGGGCATGAACAAGATGCACATACTGTGCAAGGCATTGTGAGCAGCCAGCCTTCTATCAAAAGAATCATAAGATAAAGCCAACCACATGAAAGGTAAAGCAGAAACAGAAAATTGGGTCCATTTTGATGTTCTTGAGCCACTTGATTGAACCATACCTGAAATCAGGTCTACAACTAGATTTTTTAGTTATATTGAGCCAATAAATTCTTTTTATTATTTAAATGGAGTTGAAGTTTCTGGTATACATGACCCCAATATTACTAATTTTGATAAACTACATCCTTGACTAAAAAAAATCAATGGGGTTGGCGGGGCGGTTTGAAATACACACACACACACAACACACACACAAAGAATACTTGACTTCTACACAATGCATTATAAATTTCTTTGGAGGATACACAATGTGTAAGATGTAACTTAGGTTGGAAGTCTAACTGCAAAATAAAACCAATGAAGTATGCAACTTAAAAATAACACACAGAGGACATTCAGTGGTACAAAATGTAGTGCTTTCAGAGGAGGTGATCAGTGAAAGAGGATGGAGGGCTTTATGGAGGAGGTAGAAAGAATAAGTAAGGTGGATAAAGGAGACATAAGCAAGGGGGACAATATGAGCCAAGCATCTCGAAAGTCCGGTGACTGTCAAAGGCACAAGCCATCAGTTTGGCTTTCTATAGTATTCCTCCTAGTTTCTGGTGATGTGATCGGAATGAGCTCAGACTGGCCCCCTTTACTAAGGAAGCCAATACGAGTTCTCTCGGGGTGCGCTCCAACGCTTTCCCATATACAAATGTCTGGGTGAGATTCAGCTGTCTAGTCTCTTCCCTGTGTTCCCTGCATAATTTCTGCCTCTGAGTTACAGGAAATTTCTTTCTGAAAAGCCATTTGGAGACAGATTGTAATATAATGCTCTTGAACATTCCACTCTAGCAATCGATAAGGCAGCACTCAATGCAGAAATAATCAAACACAGGATGGAATCTAATATGCACAAAGCTGACATTTTAACTAGACCCAAGAAGCTCAGTGATTCTTTGCTCCAAGCTGTGACCTGGTTCGTTTTCCTGCCTTTGTCTTATATTTTTATATACTTTTAAGGTCAAGCTTTTTGAAGTAGCTTATAGTTGTTTTATTCTATTTTAGTTGTTCAAGGTTACATCCAAGGTCAAATCTACATAAAAATAAGCGTGTTGGCAACCAGCAAAGACTATGTTATTCTAGGAAGAAATAAAATGGCAATTGTGACCCTGGATCCCCTGCCACACCCTCCTCACACTCTCCTTTGACTCTTTAAGGAAGAAGGCTGAATGCTTACACCAGTATGTGCCAAGCAAATCAGAACTGCTTTCTTGGGAAAGATAAGCTTTTCAAGTAAAAAGACATCCTGTCCTCGCTGAAGCACCATCAGGTGGGGGATGGGCCACAGTGTGGGGACATCGTCTGCGTTCTGTACTCTGGATTGGGAGCAAGATGGAAAACAGTGTTTCTTCTCATTCTTTTCTTCTCACCATGATTGTGCCTTCCCTTTCAGGAACTGTTCTCGGTGGACATGTCCCCTGGTAATCAGATCAACATTCTGAACCTGTGCTTTAAAACCGCCCTTGGAAGATGCTAAACACATCTTCAATAATAATGAATCATAAGCAACAACAACATCTGCAGAAGATTGAAAGAAAATCATTCTCACTATGATCATTGTTTTAATCCTTAGACAAGGTGAAGGGATTTATAGAACAGTAGCTAAAGAAATAGGATCCTTCAAATATCCCACAGCTCAATACAGCATTCTTAAGATTTGTGGGTGAAGGGATTTTGGGGTTACCTTTCAATGAACATTGGTGTTGCTATGATTTATTAAATTGGTGTTACTCTTCCCCCAACCCCACCCATGCCAACCACCACCACCACCTGCATACTCACATAATTATAGAACTGGAAGAGGACAGGAACAGTTCAGATCCCTACAGGACTGAACTGGGATCAAGGAAGTTCAAGACTGTAATGATAATGCAAGGATTTACTCTGGTCAGGCTTGAAAAGCCAGTATGTCATCAGAAGTACTGAAGCCATTAAAGACTCAGGAGTGATCCAGTTAAGGGGACTCCTTCAAAATCCCTACCATGGTTAATCAGGGATAACCCACAATGGATTAGTACTCAGCAATAAAACAGAACACTCTGGACAGCATTGATGAATTGCAAAATAATTACGCTCAATGAAAGAAGCCAGACAAGAAAGAGTACATACTGTATGATTCCATTTATACACATTTCTGGAAAATGTAAACTAATCTATGGTGACAGAAAGCAGATCAGTGGTTGTCTGGGGTAGGCAGGAGGTGTGAGTAGGGGCAAGAGGGAGGAATTACAATGGGGCACAGGGAAACTTGGAGCTGACTTATATGATCCTTATATTAATTATAGTGATGGTTTCATGGGTATATTCACACTTCAAAAAGTACCAAATTGTACACTTTAAATATATGCACTTTATCATTTATTGTAGGTCACCTCAATAAAGTTGATTTTAAAACTCAGTGATTAAAAAAAATGGAGGGGGGCTGCCTGGTTGTCTCAGTGGGTTAAAGCCTCTGCCTTCAGCTCAGGTCATGATCCAGGGTCCTGGGATCGAGCCCCCGCATCGGGCTCTCTGCTTGGCCTTGAGCCTGCTTCCCTTCCTCTCTCTCTGCTTGTCTCTCTGCCTACTTGTGATCTTTGTCTGTCAAATAAATAAATAAAATCTTTAAAAAAAAATAGGGGATGAGGGATTTTCTCAGGGAAGAACAAGTGTAGCCCAGACATTTTCATTGGTGTTTACTCCTTTCCAGTTTCAACCTAGCACTCAAAAATGAGTTCTTGTCCTGCTTTGTAACTCTAGGAAAGAATTATACCTAAACCACAGCAACTGGTTTATATGGTAACCCTTCTTACTAAGCTATGATGGCATCTGAGGTGTTTCTTATTGGGGGGGATATAGCATCATCACATACATATGATCTATACATGAATACTATTTTCAACCCAGAAACTTAATGCTATTTATTGGTTGCCCTAAGACTTTTGGTGGGAGAGGTTTCCTAACTCTCAGAATCAAGTAATACATGTAATTGTGGGAAAATAATGAACATCTAGACAATTGACTTGGTTCCTCCAAAAAGTGTCTGGCAGGGGAATAAAAGATAAAAACAGGTGGAAGATATATAATGCAATGAGAGGCCCTTGGTAGGATCCTCCTTGTTCAATCGAATCAACTGTAAATAGACTCCTTTGGGACAGCTGAGGACTGTGAAATATAAGTGTGTGGGATATGAAAGAAGGAATTTCATGAGTGGGGAAAATGGCATGGCAGCTCATGAAAATACCCGCAGTGCTTGGTGCTGTGGAAGAAGTGTGAGAGGAGACACTGCGGATGGCTGGGATTCACTCTGAAATACTTAAGTGGAGAAAGATAGGGGAGGTCAACTGTGATACAAATCACGGACTCTGGGTGATGCATGTGGAGTTCAGGATATTCTTTTTACTTTTGTATATATTTGAATCTTTCATAATCAAAAATTAAAAGAGTTCATTAAAGTACTTGGCATGTTTTTAAAAAGAGGAGAGGGCGTAAATCACAGCGATGGCCTAAGGGAAAAGGATGGGCCTTATCTGCCAATACAGATGGAGTTAGGGAATGGGTGGTGGGTATGGAGCTGCCTGAGACCTCTTTCTAGAATTGACTGAGCCTCCCTCACTAAGTGACCTTGGAGAAAGTCCCATACTCAAGGAAAACTGGGGAATGTGCCTGGCCTGCCAGGTGTGTGTGAGGAAGTTACTTTTCTGCAGCCCCAGCTGGATGAGTAAGAGTCATTCAAGGGCCTCGTAGTCTCCTAAGAGTATTTATGAGCAATGATAGTTCTACCCTATCCAAACTGCTCTGGGATCAGATGACAGGTGGGCAGCACTCTCCTTCTGTTCCTGTCCCCAGTGAGGCTGACTTTCCAGGAGTCACTTAATCTCAGAAACCCTGCAGTTTTCTCTGATGTTTCTGAAATTGGAAATTCATCTTTCTGTGTTGAGGTTCTTTATAACTTGTGGCCCCCTCCCTATAGCACCGCAGACAAGAACCAGGCGACAAGAATAAGTGAGATGACCCCAAACAAGCTCTCTCTCTACATTTACAGGGCAAACCGTGACTTTTACAGGGCAAACCATGACTTTTCTCAAGGCCCACAAATTATAGGGAGGCAAAGGGTGGAAAAATCCAGGGGGAAAAAAAAAAACAACAACAACACAACCATACCACCCATAAAAACATGCCAGCTGGGAGGGGAAGATGCCTATAATTCTACTGGCTTTCAACTGTATTTATTTAGTTCAGTCATTTATGAAACAAAACCCAGAAATTCCAGGCATCTCTCCTAAACAAAAGAACCACTAATGTTTGCTTCTGGTCAGCATGTGAAACTTGGGTAAAACCCAAATGTTAGACATAGGTTCCTAAAGAGGGTTCCTTGCAGGCCAGAGCTCAGATATGGAGTGCCTGTCACATGCATTCTTATCTAGCCCTCAAACTAAGAGTCCAATCCAGGGTTGCCAACAACTGGGAAAATGTTCAGGAGGCACTCTTCCTACCTATGTCAAGGGGAAAACTTCCTCCAGAACAATCACCAAGAAAGAAGTAGAGATAATTATTCAAACCATGGCACTCCTAAGATTTTCTAACTGCTCTGAGCCCCGCAAAGAAATCTTGATTGAGATGGTCTAGATTCCACAATGTTATCAGTCATCAACAGACTTCAACCTTCCTTGAAAGTGCTTCCAATTGTTCCAGTGGCTAAAGCGACTTGAATCAACACTGGATATAGCAAAGAAAACAAACCACTTATAAACTTTCCCATACCTGCCAAAACTGGAAAGCTATAAATAGGGGTAGCAAACACTGTTCAAAAATATTTCTCTGGGAGAAAACAGGCGGAAAAGAATGAATAATTTTCAAAGAAGTAAGGATTTTTTTTTTTTAAAGTTAGTTCATTTTGCAACTTGGACTTTCTATGGCCATAAGGAAGTGAGGAAAACAAAACTCAGCCCTGATGATAGGTTTCCTAAATGAAGGAGAATGCTGAAGTGGTATCAGTTTGAAACAATTACTGGTACACCATATTGATAGAGTTATCTCATTTTCTTTGTTATTCCTCCTACTGCTTTGGGGAGAAGGAAGTGCTTATTCCATATCAGCATCCTTTTGTACTTTGAAGAAGATAGGCTCTTTTCTCCCCAGAGGAAACTTTGTCAAGGTCATTGGCCAACTGGACTAGAACTCCGGTTCAAATCCACAGTAATTTCTGGTATTGAATTACCCCAAGTTATCTCTTTAATCATCGAGTTTGTTGTTATTTGTTTCTCAAGCATTAAACTCTTGTTAAGTGCTCACTCTTATTTTTCCAACAGAAATCTTTGGAGTTTAACAATTTTGAGTTTGAATCTTGCTTCTGCCATTACTAGCTGGGTAACACAAGGCAACTTGTTAAACCATACCTGCCTTGGTTATTCCAGAAATGTCCCATGTGGTTTGCTTCTTGGAACCCTGGAATAGTTGATCTGGTTGTTGATTCAGTGCTTGAAAATAAATCTGAGGGGATTATTAGAATAATAGAAATATAATTAGAAAACAAAATATAATAGAAAATAATTAGAAAACAATCTGAAGGGATAAAGTTATGTCTTTAGTGTGCAGAATCCTGCCCCAGCACTACATTCCTCTTGTGTAAATTGAAAGTTAAATGACAATGGATGCGAAGTCCTTGACATACTGTGTGGCAAGGTAAGGATTCAATAAATGCTGTAGTCATTTTCAATAATAAATACTTTCTGATTAGAATCATAGATCAATCATTTCCCTGATTAAAGGCACTTCAGATGAAGTGTACATGTATGAATATAAAATGACAATAAATATCATACACATGTCAGCAACACTGTTCCTCCAATGGCTGGTGGCTCCATTAACTTTATCCTCATCCACACCACACAGCCTTGGCCAACCCATTTCAGAATAGATGCTTTCTTTGTTCACTCTCTCACTAGTTTCCTCCCTTCCATTTGGAATATGAAAAATTCCCTTTTGGTGTCTGTCCTTATGAAGGAGAAGACCCATAAGACCAAGAGTACTCAGAACCTGGAATTAAATGCTGAGGGGGCCCTACCTCTATGTGCAAAACTTTGACCTTGCTGGGGTCACTGACGAGCTCATCACTATATAAAATGCTTTTCAGGGACACCTGGGGGGCTCATTTGGTTAAGCATCTTCCTTAAGCTCAGGTCATGATCCCAGGGTCTTGGGATCCAGTCCCACATCAGGGAGGGAGCCTGCTTCTCCCTCTACCTGCCACTTCCCCTGCTTGTGCTCTCAATCTCTCTCTCTCTGACAAATAAGTAAATAAAATCTTTAACATAACAAGATAAAATAAAATGCTTCTCAAAGTCAAGAAGAAAGTCATTGGGACTAAGGACTGCCTATGGACCTCAATGCATTACGCTGTTTCATTCCTTTCCAAGAGCATTTTTAGAACCTTGCCCATTGTCTGGTTGATAAAAAAAAAAAAGTTCACTGTGTGGGGTCCACCTATGTCTATGCACTAGATATAAGTAGTTCTTAATATTTTTTCATCCTTTCTTATTTCAATGTCTAAACAGCCTAGAGAAATACGGTTGGAAGACTCTGCTGTAGCTCCCTGGGCTGCTCGTCCAGAGGAGACAAGTGGGAGGATGTGTTAGTCTGGGTTCTCCAAGAAGCAGATCCTAAAATGGAATGAAACATGCCAGGATGGAAAAAGGGAAATGCCTGGGAGAGACCACATGTAGGGACCTGGTGTGGCTGGGAGTGGCATGCAAGTCTGGCCCGAATGAAGCAAAGAGGGAAGGAAGGTTCGATGGACACATCCATGATGGTCCTGCAGCCTACAAAGGTTCAGCCAGGTGGGCAAGGGGAGTTTGAGTGAGACTCAGCGGTCAGAGGAGCCCTATGTTACCCAGGCACAGACCTGCCTCGGTACCCCTGCTATAAACAGTTGTTGGCTGGGACTAACACAAAGAAGGTGTCACCTTGGTGGAAACAGGAGATGCACTTCAGATCACAGTAGTGGGGGTCAATTTTGCTCCCCATAGCTGGATGTTTGCAAGGTACATTCTCCTGGCTGCCCCAGGAAAGATGGTCCCTTACGAGCCCAGGATCTCTTATAGAGACCTCAGACAGCTGGGGAAGTGAGAAAGGCTACCTGTGGAAGATGGGGGCCAATCCCTCCTCAGATCCCCAACGCGTGCGCGCACACACACACACACACACATGCTATGAATGCGCACACGCTAGGGGAGACCTGTGTACTCTGAAAAGCACAACTAGATGCCTTTCTACAAAATCATGCATATCAGCCAAGTCTGCGGGCTTGGTGTGCCGGCACGGGGACGACCCCGTCCCACTGCCCTGGTTCCTCACAGCCAGCTCCCCAGCAGAAGCATTGGTTTGTATGTCCCCTGTCACAAAGAATGTCTTAGCACTGGGGTTGGTTGAAGAGTTAAAAAAGAGAAAAAGAAAGAAAGAAAGAAAGAAAGAAAGAAAGAAAGAAAGAAAGAAAGAAAGAAAGAAAGGAAGGAAGGAGAGAGAAAAAGAGAGAAGGGCAGATAGAGTGAGAGAAAGCCAAGAGTTTCTGAATCACATAGCCTTAGTCTGCATTCGGCTTGGGGTAAAGAAAGAGCCAGGAAAGCTCTAGTTACCTCCATCAAATTCCCCAAAAGGGAGGTGGCCTTGGCAGGAAACTTCTTAAAGTCATTAAAGTAGTTAAGTCAATGAAATGTCTGTGGGGACGTCGGCGGGGTCTTAGTGGAGCGATTCCGGAGACCAGTCATTTGGGCCCCAGAACCCTCCCTGCCGGCGTCCCCGCTCCATGGAAGGCCCAGAGCCGAGCCAACTGGAAGGACAGGACTTGCCCACAAGGAGAAGCTGGACAAGCTGAGGGGCCAGGCTGGGCTGGAGGAGGACAGCCCAGAGGGAGAGCGACAACGCAGGGACAATGCCTTGTTCCAGCAGATGTTGGAGGAGAGCCTCACCCCTCATTCCCCAGGTTTGGACAACCTCTTAAGCTTTATGCTGGGCACTGCTAATGCAATTCACTGTCAGCATGAAGAGAGGTGGTTCCTGCCCCCATGAGTTTACATTTTAGTTTAGGAGACTAAACACCTGTCTGGGCGTTAATAAAATAACCCACAAGTAAGGGTCAAAATGAGATGATGGTGACTGCTTTAAAAGGGCCATGAGCATTCGGATTGAGAAAAGATGCAATGGGGGAGATTTGGTTTATTCCAGAACGTTGGAAAGAGTCCCCTGGGCAAGCGCCCGCTGGGTGAAACTGGAAGTCAGAGCAGCGAGAGCCTAGCAGCGGAGGAAGCCCCCGGGGGGCAGCCCCTCAGTGGGAAGAGAAATGGCACCTGGGACGCTGGACCACAGAGGGAGGCCAAGGGCACTGCAGCCCCGCAAGAGGCTGGAGATGCAGCAAGGGCAAGAGTAAAGTCCAGTGAGCCCTTCTCCAGTCTTCATTTCTGCCCCAGGAGGCAGAGGAAACTGTGGAAAGTCTTTAGAGAAGTGAAATGGGCTCCAGAGATCATTAGGGGACAGCGTTGACATGAGTCAGCAGTGACTCAGACGTAGGATGAGACAGCAGGACTGGCTCCTGGGTTTCTGGCTCGCGCAGCGGGCCGAGCAGGGGTGCCTTTACAGAGAAGGGGAAGAGGCTTGGGATGGAGGTAGGATGTGTGCCTTTGAGACATCCAGGAAGAAATACCAAGCGGGCAATCGAATACGAGGCTCTAGTTTCTGACAATGGGGTGAGAAGGTAGCCTATGTTGCCTTCTGGGTCCTAGCATGGGCTCATGAGGGAGGGAGGATACACTGGGGAAGAGAGTGGGTTGGGCCGGGGCAGGAGGCTCTTTGCAACTCCTTGATTCTCTCCCCACGGCCACTAGAGCAGCTTTCTACACTGAGCCTGTAAGTGAGGCTACTCAAGAACTCCTGCACTGAGTAAACAGGGCTTGAAAGTACTGGTTAGGAAAGCATCAGAGGGGATCTAAGAGGCAGGCTCTTGAGCCATTGGTGGAAGGAAGTCCTGGGGCCTCATATTTGTTCTTCATACCCCAAATGCGAGCTATCCATGGTCTAACAACACTGTTGACCTTCCCTGTGATTTAGTTTCCTGGGAACCTAGGAAAGCACAGCGTGTTCCTGTGCATGGACACAATGTTATCTTTGGCTCAGACTGAGGCTGCCCCAGACAGAACAGTCCAGATGGTGCTCCTGCCACCTGGAGGACAGAGTAGGGATGGAGCCTGGTCCTCTGGCTCTCTGCCCCACAGTGAGGGGTGCAGAGACTCTGGGGAAAGCAGGGAGACACGGACCTGGCTTCCCCCAAGAGGTTGTGCAAATCAGTGTCAACAGCTCCAACAAGGCTTCCCAGAAGTTGGGTATGGGCACCAATACATTCCTTGGAAGACGACTGGTCCCCCTTCTCCCATAGATCACCTTTGGGTCCTGCTCTCCAAAAGGGGATAATGTGGGGATGAGCCATAGGCAAGTCTGTTTTGTCTGTTTTTATATGTTTTAAATATTGTTGGAAATCTTCCCAGCAGGGGGTGGTGTTAAGGAGAGAGGTACCCTCTGAATTGGGGAGAAGAAGCTAAGGAAGGCACCTCAGCCCCCATCTCTCCTCATCTAGGGTCTGTCCATTTGCATGATGCATGTGTTCTCACATGCTCAAGAAAGAGTTCAGTAGTAAAGACCCCACCCCTGTGGGCAAGACCTGGATTTTTTCTGTCTTGCTTAGGAGTGGGTGGGTGAATTGTGTTCCGCAGCAGTCTTTGGAAACCCATTTGGTCTTCTTACTAAACTTTGTCTCCTAGTATCAGCCTTAACAATACTATAGTGACTTAAATAATCTTTATCTGCCCAGTTCCTATGTCTATACTGAGCAAGGAATAGGAGTGTCACTGACTGGGCCCCTTACAAATCCAACATATACAGAAGACTATCGAATATATCAACCCTTAGGGATCTTGCTTTGGCTTCAAGGTGAAACATCTTCTCATTTGAGAGAATTCAGCTCTTGGGGAGAATTGAGCCAGACTTCCAACTACCATATTGAATATGATCTGAGACAAGGACAGGATAGATACTTTTTTCATCAATAAGGGCGAATTAATCATAGAACAATTACAACGCAGGAAAAACTGAGGAAAAAATGTTCTTGTGCTTTTCCCTGTACTCACAGACTGGCTTTGCAGAGTTCTCTTCCATAGGCACCACCAAATCCATTTCTATCCTTTTTCCTATTTCTCTCTCCCTGTCCCCCCTAGAGCTTGGCCTGTAAGGATCCCATCGGTAGGCTTCTGTTGGGTTCAGTCACTGGAGGTGCGGGGGGGCGGGGCACTGGCAGGAGGTCAGAGGGTGAATGAGAGTGAGGTCAAGGTATTTTTTACCCCCCCTCTCTCCTGGGCTGTGTGGTCTTGTCCATCTACTGAAGGTCCAACTCCTCTTATCAGACCGTTCCTCTTCTATATTACAGCCCTTACTAGGTCCTAGTAACTCCACCTTCTCTCCTTGGCACTTCAAGCCTAGAGGTGGCAGTGCCACTCACTGTCTCAGCCCCCTGGTGCCTCACTGTCCCTTCTGACTCCCTGTCTACATCTCTACAATGAGCCCCCCTTTAAACACTCTTCAAATATTGCGTTGAAGGTACTCTGTCTTCTGTTAAGACCCAGGTACTATACTATGCTACAAATAGTGGATTAAAAGATCTGAATTTCATTCGAGATTTCTGGCCACGTTCTCCCATTCCCTGCCACATACAGCAACCAGTCACCTCCAAGAGAGCTGCTTCTTTGGGATTCTGTGCCCCTCACAGGCTTCTCTCCCTGCATAGACACAAGCTAAGTCCACCAATGCACGGGGAGAGCACTGCAGCAAACAAGCACCAACATTCTAAATGTCTGCTGCCCCACGTGACTTAGAACTGTGACGTTCTAGAAATCTGCAAACTCCATTACATAGAGATTAAAATATGTGATGGAATTGCAAATTTCTCAATGCCTTCTGCATGCCTCTCAGTATCAACTGAAAAGACCAAATAACACTATTATCATTAACCTATGTGTCTTTGAAAAACAGACACTTTTATTACCCCGACTTCCCTTCTACCAGAGGAGGAATAGAGGAAACACAACATGGTTTTAATGTTTGTGGCAGAATATTTCTTCAGCAAGAAAAAGAAAAAATTTAACGTGCTTATGCCCTCCTGAACTTGGCACGATAGGTGCTTTGGAGCAAAACTCATGATTCTTTATTTAATTGGAAACTCTTCTTCTTTGCTGTGTGCAATACTGAATGAATTATTGCGATCAGATTTGGACCATTTGCTTTCAGAGCATTTGCTGAGTATCCTGGAGTTAGGTGGGAGGGATAGCTAAAGGTGCTTGTCTATATTGGACATTTTCCATCTGGTCCCCAATGTGGAGAAGTTTGGTTTTGCTGATTCTGGATAAGAGAGAATAATGTGGGGAGCCTGCGTGGCTCAGTCAGTTAAGCACTCAACTCTTGGTTTTGTCTCAGGTCATGATCTCAGGGTCATGAGATCGAGCCCTGTATAGGACTCCCATTTGACCATAGAGTTTGCTTAGGACTGTCTCTCTCCGTCTGCCCCTACTCTCTCACTCTCTCTCTCCCCCAGATAAATAAATAGATAAATAAATAAAATCTTAAAAAGAAAATAATCCACTTAACTTTTTACTGAGCATATATTATGAGACAGATGTTATGCTAGGCATTTTGAATGTAATATCTCCCAATACTCGCCACAATGGGGCAAAAGGTTATTATTCTCATTTTACAAACTGAGAAACGAGGGCCCAGAGCAGTGAAGTGATTTCTCTAAGGGGATTGAGCTAGTGAGTTTTGGTCGTGACTGGGACTCGGGTTAAAAACCTCAAAACTAGAACACGTCTTTCAGTCTGCCCTTTGGTCCCTTGTTTCTGGGCAAAGTTAGGGTTTTAACCTTGTCACTAACTAGCTATGTGGTGTTAGATAATTCTCTTTATCTCTCTGGCTTCAGTTTCCTCATCAGTAAAATAAAGAAGCGAGGCTAGAAGAAGTAGAAGCTCTATGCCCTATGACCCGGCAATTGCACTATTGGGTATTTACCCCAAAGATACAGATGCAGTGAGTAGAAGGGCCATCTGTACCCCAATGTTCATAGCAGCAATGGCCACAGTCGCCAAACTGTGGAATGAGCCAAGATGCCCTTCAACAGATGAATGGATTAAGAAGATATGGTCCATATATACAATGGAGTATTACCCCTCCATCAGAAAGGATGAATACCCAACTTTTGTATCAACATGGACGGGACTAGAAGAGATTATGCTGAGTGAAATAAGTCAAGCAGAGAGAGTCAATTATCATATGGTTTCACTTACTTGTGGAGCATAAGGAATAACACAGAGGACATCAGGAGATGGAGAGGAGAAGTGAGGTGGGCGAAATCGGAGGGGGAGACAAACCATGAGAGACTATGGACTCTGAGAAACTGAGGGTTTGGGGGCGGTATGGGGGGTTGGGTGAGCCTGGTGGTGGGTATTAAGGAGGGCACGTATTGCAAGGAGCACTGGGCGTGGTACATAAACAATGAATCTTGGAACACTGAAAAAATTAAATTTTTAAAAGTATGTACTGGGTTTGGGGTTCTGAATTTTTATAGGATGTGAAATTTATTAATATTATATGTTATAATAATTGGGCTTTATGTTGAAATAATTTTTAAATAAAACATAATTTAAATCTTCTCTGGAAATAAAAAATAAAAATAAAAAAATCTCAAAAAATAAGTTGAAGCTATAAAATAATTTGATACTACTATTTACATAAAAAATAATCTCCTGATAATGGTTGCATCAGTCAGGATTCAGAAGCTGCTCTGGTTATACAACCAAAAGACATTTCACTCAGGGATTTAGGTATTGACACAAGGGATTGGAGGGCTAGAGGAGCAGGTTCTGGGGTAGTCTGCCAGGAATGATCCCCAGAACAACCCTGCTGATTAGTAGGCTGGGATGTGGGACCCCGTGCCAGAAGCAGGTATTAAAGCAAAATGATTATGGGCTTAAAGTCAAACAGCCCTTGGAAACAACTCCGGCTTTTCTATTTCTGACTTGGACAATGCATACAACCTCTCTGAGCCTTAATTTCTTCAGCTATAAAATCAAATTACAAATATCAAAATACTCAGGACAGTTATTAGCATATAGTAAGTAGTCAATCAAGTTTTGCCCTCTCCCCATCCTCTGGGGGTGGAAATATGCTTATTTGAGAATAGTGGGGCGAAAGAGTACAAACAACGAGAAATAATGACAATGAAGTAAAATGAGGCCAGAGAATAAATATTTTCCTTTAAAAAAAATTTAGTAAACAAGTTTGAATGCTACAGGTGATAGAGCTAATAGCAGTTTGGGGACAGGAAAGCAATATGAGAATTTGGTGCTTTGGGCAAAAATATGGCAGCCATATTCAAGAAGCAAGTTGTTCTCACAGTGGTTAATAAGAGATGCATGGCTTTGCCAATCCCTTTAGAAGAATGTTGCTTTCAATTTCGTAGAAAATGCCCCTCTGGAAGCCACAGAAGTAGACTTGAGTCCTTATTATTGGGAAATATTTAACTGAAACAAGGTCTCCCATGGTTCAGCTTAGAAGTAGATGGTATCCTCCCAATAACTACAGTCTGGTGGGTCTGAGCCATACACCCCCTGAGTCACAGGTAAAAAGGCTGAGAAATAGAGTGATCTTGGTAAGACACAACTGATCTAACTCAAAGAAGACTGTGTCCCCAGACGGTACAACTCTGTGGTAATTGGATGATAAAACAATAGAGATCCTCCAATCTGCCCAGGCATGAGTTTGGGCTGAGAAATCATGTGACCTCTTAGTAACACAACATCTGTAAAATCATTTAGGATTTTAAGTGATTACAACTCAAGTGAACTTGAATGTAGAAAAAAAGAATTTCTTCCAATGTCAAGAAATTTTAGAACCAAAATGGACCTTAGATTGTATCTAGGAGTTTTTCAGAAGTAGATTTACCCTTCCAACGGGTGCTTAAAAAGTTTGAGTGCTTGGTAAAATTTGATAAAAATCATAGACTGTCTACTTGCAAACCCACATATTTTAAATAAGGTAACTAAGCCCAGAGGGTTAAGTAATTGGACCAAGGTCACCAACTAGCTAGTAGCAGAGTCAGAACTGGAACTCACATTTCCTGACTTTCAGTTGAATGTTTCATCCTTCACTCCATTTTGCCTTTGGCTCTCCTTTCTGGAGGAACGGGGTGTCCCTGCATTATGGTGTTGATGTGAGAAATGTTCAACTAATGTCTATTTCTGGGACCACGAATAGCCATTAGAGCCATCTTCCTGGGCCTCTGTGAGATTCTTGGGACCCCGAGGTCTCCATGATGACATCCTGGAGGCAAAGGATCACTCCTACAGTATACTCATGAGAATCATCCAAGAACAGGCTCATACACTCCAGCCAAGGACCCGTTCCAGGGTAGGGGCTGGCTCTGCCCCCTTGACTGTTACTGAACGTATTAAACATTTCCTCTGTTTTCCTCTAGTGGCAAAACATGAACACGACAGAGGCAAAGCAGGGTCTTGAAACACTATCAGCAAATCCTATACATATACCAGGGACCAAGAAAGTGAGAGAGAGAAAGAGAGAAAGAGGTAGAGGAAAGGAGAGAATACAAAAAAATGAAGACTAGAAGAGAGAGAAAGTAAACAGATGCTCATGCCAATAAAGTCATTTCTCCCTGGGTCACACCCTCCATCAGGAATCTGAAAGCTGGGCTCTAATTCAGGAGCTTGGACAATATTTTGAGTCTCTTTCTATATAGTTTCTAGGGGTCTGATTCTTACCAAGGATTCCCACAGGAAAGTGGTTATTCTTCCAACGGAGTGATCATTGACAAAGACCCAATCTCTCTATTCTCCCCTGTAGGTAAAGAGTGACTCACTAAGGCAGAGGGAGAAAGTCCAACATCTCTAAGCCTTAGGACCCCCCAGCCTAACATATTGTCATAGAAGCCATTCTTGCCAGTGGGAGCCTCCTGCCACAGTTCTGTCAGTGGTAACAGATGCTTCACAGAGGGTGGCCCTCCGTGATGGTATCCAAGAGCACTGACTCCTCTCACAGACAGTAGAAGCTCCTCTGTGAACCATGAAGACAACTGTCAGCACTTACTTAAGTCATTGTCTTTTTTCAGTCTCATGGTCTCTCAACTCTTCCAGTGGTTTCTAGGCTATTCAACCAGAGGAAGACTGCACGTGACTCTCCCAGCCCCACTTTGGAGGTCCACTCCCAGGAAGTCCCTGGTCCCCTTTGATCAACACTTCTGCGTTTTCATATATACCCTAAAGAAAAATCTCATACATCTTCACAGGAGACCTGGCGAGACTCTTCATGGAAGCGTGTCTGTAATGGAAACAACTTAAACATCCATCCTCTGGAGAAGAGATGAATAAATGTCACTGCATGTACAAAATGGGATAAACACAGCAGATAAAATGAATGATATGTAGATAAATGCAGCAACCCGGATGAATTTCAAAAATATAATAAAGAAGAAGAAAAGTGACATATAGTAGGATACTGGTGATATCAAGTGTGAAAGCATGTAAAATAATGCTTTTTTAGTCTACACCAAGAAAGTGAGTAGAGACAAAGAAAGGGAGAAAAGAAGTGTGGACACATTTGGGGGAAGAGGGTTCAAGCAGAGGAAAAAGCAAGAGACTAGGGCCTGAGGTAAAAACATGTTTGATGGGTTTGACTAAGAACTGGCAGGTCCATGTGGCTGGACTAGCATATATGTAGGAAGGGAGAGTGTAGGAAAGAAGGCCAAAGATGTGGCCAGTTGTCAGACCATGAAGGGTCTTGTCATTGCTATGGTAAAGTTTTGACAAGGAAACATGTGGTGAAAGGTTTAAAAGTAAGGCCCAATACTATGTCTTTCATTGACATCTGGGGGATAGTAGGAGAGCCTCAAATGGCCAAACTACAGTTCCCCTCCCCATTCTGCTCCTGCAGAAAAGATCCCCTAAGCCAAACAACAGCTTATCTAGTGGACAAGATACATTTCCTGCTGGTCCTTAAATTATTCAACCAATTACATCTTCCTGGGGAACCAGGGGGCACCACAGTCTTGATACCACAGAGCCTGCCCTCCACCATCCAGTTGTTCACCTGTTTCTGAGTGCAACCCCCATGTGGGCCACACATGGTAGGCAATGCCCCCTCCCCCAGACTGTGACTCAGACTCATCCGTCCAATGCTGGGCATCCTGTGTCTGAGCATTAGTCATGTCCGGAAGCCCAAGGTGGGAATTCCTCCCTCACCAATGGGGTGGACAGGAGACGATTCTAACAGGGTCACACGATTGGACTTATGTTTAGATGGATGCTGGCTACCACTGAAATGAACTAGAAAGACGGAAAAACAAGAATACCAAACAAGGTTGTGCGTCATCCAGATGTGATCGTTATCTCACATAGACAAGAGCAGATGTGGTAGAGGGGAGCCATGGCTGGTTTTGAGATGAACTGAGAAGGTACAGTCAGTAGGATTTGCTCTGAAATTGATTATGGGTGTGAACGAGAGATAGCAGTGAGGGCTTTTGTTCTGAAAATTGGTTGCCATTTACTCATGTGGGGAAAATGGGGGAAGGGCTGTTTTACCATGAATCTTCTGGTCTTAAACAAGGTATTGCACAAAGAAGACTAAAGGGGGGGTAGATTAAAAGGGAAATAAAGGATCCAACTCATTTTGTCAGGCTTGTATGTCTTGATACCAAATCCAATTCAAGAAGACAAATTGCATATAGATCAGTATCGTTTACAGACACGATGTGAAAATCCTAATTAAAATACCAACTATAAGGGGGTGCCTGGGTGGTTTAGTTAGCTAAGCATCTGCCTTTGGCTCAGGTCATGATCCCAGAGTCCTGGGATGGAGTCCCGAGTCAGGCTCCTTGCTCTGTGGGGGGTCTGCTTCTCCCTCTCCCCCTGGCCCCCCTTCCCCCCCTTCCCTGTTCATGCTCTCTCGTTCTCTCTCTCCAGTAAATAAATAAAATCCTGAAAAAAAAACCAACTATCAGAATTCAATAATTTATTTGAAACATAAAACATGGTCATATAGGGCCCATTGAAGAAAAATGGTTTAGGAAGAGAAAATATAAAACTATTAAAATAATTGATCACAGTGACAGAGTAAAGGAGAAAAATGACATGATTATCTCAACAAATGCAGAAAAGTACATTGAATAGGGGCACCTGGCAGACTCAGTCTATAGAGCATGTGACTCGATCTCGGGGTTTTAAGCTCGAGCCCCATGTTGGGTATAGAGAGTACTTAAAAAAAAATAACATCTTAAAAAAGGAAAAAGTAAAAGCATTGCATAAAAATCAACAACTAAGTTTTTAAAATAACCTTTTAGGAAACTGGGAGTAGAGAGGGGGGAACTTCTAACCTGATAAAGGCTTTCTACTAATGATCTACTGCAATCATCAAATTTAATTTAAAAATTTTAGATGCATTTCCTTTCAAGTTAGGAACAAGACATGAATGCCTTGGTGTCACTGCCACACTTACACAGAGTTCAGGAAGTCCTGGTCAATGCATTAAGATCAGGAAGGAAGGAGACAAAATTGTTACTATTTGCAGTTACAATACCATGATCAAATGCATGGAAAACCTAAGAAAAGCAGTAAACAATTATCATTAAAAAGGAGTTCAGCAGGTTTATTTTATGCACATATATATATATGAACACACACAAAACTTAAAAGTGTTCCTATAAACAAGCAATAACTAATAGAAAATATAATAGAATATAAACACCACTCATGGTAGCAAGAAAAACTATAAAGCATATAGACATCAACTGAAGAAAATACAAGAGCTTTATAGAGAATAAAATTTAAACTATTAAAGCACATACATATCAGAAAACCTAAATAAATGGAATATTAAATATCATATATATTAACAGCTTGCTTTAACATCATATAAAATTAATTCTTCCTTGGTCAGTCTCTAAATTCAATGCAATTACAATATAAAGTCCAGAAAAAAACTTTAATATGAAAAGTGGATTCTAGAACTTATGTGGAAAAATAAGAATTCTCAGTGTTAAGTGTTAAGGCAAAAACCAAAAAGAAGATAAATCAGGTAGTAGGACATATTAAAGGAAATGAAGAAAACCTTTACTGATAAAGCTAAGACAGTGGCAGACTGAGAGACACCACCAGCTAAAACCCACAAATGACTAAACATCAAAATGTGGAAAGAAATTCTTTTAATTCAGTTAAGTCAATACTGAAAATGAAGTTCAAAACAGAGAAAGTAGAGGAAATAACCCACCTTTTGAGAATATAAGACAAATTAGAAAGTCATAATCATAAAAATCAGCCAAGTCAGGAGACACAGTACAGGAAAAAAAAAACAAAAAAAAAACAAAAACAAAAAAGCCAACCACAGGTAAAGATATAAGTAGGCAAATCACAGGAGGAAAACCCAAGTGGCTAATAATTATATGAAGAATGTACTACCTCATTCATTATCCAATTAATGTAAATTAAAACTAAAGTGCTATACCACTTAATGCACAGAGACTGGCCAAAATAGAAAAACAGAGAATAGCAGTGTTGGTAAGGATGCGGGAAAATGGTAATCATCACACACCACTGGAAGAAGTACGAAGCAATGCAGGCTTTCTAGAAAGCAACCAGCAATCCTTAGTGAAATTAAGATGCACACCCACAACCACTCCTCAATCCTACTCCTGTGTGTATAATTCAAACAAATTCTCATCTAAATGTGTACAAAGACGTATTAGAGGATGCTCATGTCAGACTGTGTGTGGTAGCAAGGATTTGGAGCCAACCTAAGTGTCCACTGATGGCAGAAATCGATAAAGAAAATGTGTGCTATGATACAATGGGATCCTATGTAACCATCCGACGAGGCGAACTAGATTTTCACATAGCAACATGGATGAATCTCAACATGTTGAGTAAAAAAAGAGAAACAAAAAGACAAGATTCAAATCTTGACAGCAATTCTGTAAATTAAACACATTGATGCGTAATAACATTATTTTTCAAGGATACACATGTCTCCGTAAACAGAGGGAAGATGGACTCCAAAGTCCACACAGAACAGCGAGTGTGCATAGAAGGAGGGAAACAATACTGCAGATGAAGGGGGAAAACATAAAAAACAAGAGGGGCCTTACAGGGACTGATGTTGATAAGGGGTCATGAAGAGAAGAGTTTTCCTAACTCAATTCTGCCCACCGGAGGCCTATGAAAGACAAAGAAAAGAAAGGAAAAGAACCAAAAGGGGTTTGAAAATTCCTTCCTGCTGATTACTTGATGTTCTGAAATGTCTGTCTCACTACTTCAGAAAAGAACGAACACACTCACAAGGCCCCGGTCAAGGACGAGGTGTCTTCCCCAGGGCAGTCACCTAACTCTGGAAGCCTTAGGTTCTAGATCGGTGAAGAGCCGCCCTAATGGGCGAGGTCAAAGAGGTAGATTAAATGACCCACGCCCCTCTCTGCAGGGTGTTGGCTTCCAAGGAAGCCTCTGGACCTGGTAGCCATGATACTTAAATATACAGATGACCAGACCTTGACCACATCTGAGAGCTGAATGAGTCAACTCTTGTTTTATTACTATGGGACCAGATGACCAGAAGGATGTGACCTGCCCATGGTCCAAAGATAAGGGGGAGACCAGAAATGAGATGTCAGCTTGAGAACTCACTCTGCATCCAGTTTGGTCCGCTAACCTCATTGCTTTCTCAGGCTTCCTTGGGAAGATATACATAAACTCGTTTTTCTGGGCCCAAGGGGAGTTTGTACTCACGATATGATTAAATCCACATGGCTGACAATATTTCTGGCCGCTGGGACATCGCAGAGGGAACAACAGATACAGAAAACAGACACTGTTTATCCACATCAGCTCTTTTAAAGGCTATAATGCAATTTCCAAATCATGCCAATGATTGTCCAAAATTAGGAGCCTAAGTGCCTATAGGATTAGTGAGAGGAAGTCACAAAGCAGATTATCATGAACCAGAGCATCCTGAGCCAGGTCAGCAAGGCTGTTCACTACACCTTGCAGGCTGTCATTTGGAGACCCGGCAAAGCAGAAAAGGAAGAGAAATTTAAAACCAGGGCTCTCCACCCATCCTCCAGAAGAAAGACTTAATTTCTCTGCCTCCAAAATCAAATGGGAATGCTAGCGAGTTTCTGTCAACAGTGGAAAGGCTGTCATTTTGATGGACTGCTGCTGTCCCTATGAAGGCATCAACACTGTGAGCCACTCTGAACACAGGAGAACAGCCCCCAAGGTCGCCCATAATCTGAGGGCCCAGCCAGCATGAGGACATCGGCTTCAGCGGCAACGTCAAATATAGTGAGCGTTTACATGGGGCTTTGCCTCAAAACAGGACGATTTACGAGAACCCAAGGCTTGAAAGCCCAAAGCCAGAGTCTCGAGAATGCCTTGGAAGGAGCAGCAGTCTCATTTAACTAAACAGACTCTTGTCCTTCTTTTTAACTTTCTCCTCCCTCCCTCCTTCAGCTATTTTCTCACATGCAAAAATGGAGAGCTTTTTGGTATCTGCTTTGTAATCCAGTGCATATGTTCCCATCTCTAGGGGCCAACAATTGCACTCCTTCCCCTAGCATATGCCAAGAGAAAATCACACATACGCTGTTCACTGTCTGTTACACTGCCATTCTATTTCCTCCTGTGAACTCTCACTTCAGCGGCTCATCCATGGTTACCCTTTCAGCAGAAATAGCAACTCAGAGAGATGGTCAGTCTTTGTGGGTAACAGAGAACAAATCATTAGCTCTGTGCACACTCAAATATCAAACAGGGTGTTTCCCAAAAATCACTCCTTGGGATAAGAGGGAATCATTTTATTTTTTTAAGATTTATTTATTTGAGAGGGAGAGCGAGAGTGCAGGCATGCTGGGGGAGGGGCAGAGGGAGAGAAAGAATCCTCAAGCAGATTCCCTGCTGAACACAGAGCCTGATGACACAGGGCTCGATCCCAGGACCCCAAGATCATGACCACAGCCCAAATCAAAAGCTGGTGGCTTCACTGACAGAGCCACCCAGGTGCCCCAAGGGAATAATTTTATATTCAGAGTCTCCTACTAGAGGGTGTACTTATCCTTGTTTTATTTTGAATAACAATTCTTTTCAGGGAAGATACATTATCCCCAAAACATCCTTAATCTATGCAAGATTCGATGTTTGTAAGTGAAACCGGTGAACTTGAACGCATATTTAATTATTCTTTCACTTAGGTGAAAGGCCTCACATTTGCAAGAGCGAGCGCTAATGTGAACAAGCCTTTTAAATATCACTTTTTGCAGTATTACAGTAAGTGGCTGCACAGGGGATGTTGAGATACAACAGCAGGACGAATGAAAGAAAACAATCCTCCTAATGCTACGCTGTTGCTTGGGATAAACTGAAATATGAAAAATATGTGGGGGAAAATGGGATTATAGAAATATTTCTTTATATGAACTGTAACATATATACAAAATGGTATTAGCATATCCATTTCATAAGCACATAAAATGATTTTTAAAGTCTGTGTAACTAAATTAATAAATTAAGTAGATGGTTGGTGTTTCTTGCTATATCTTTGAAAGTCAGGGGAGGGGAGGGAAAGGGAGGACTTACTTGGAAAATGGAAGAGGGTCTCATATTTGACATTGCCTTCTATTAGGATATATATGGTAAACACATAGCCCTGGGCTGAATCCTAACTGAGGTTCAAGGAGGGTAGAAGAGCCAATGCATTCACAGCGAATTCTTTTCTTCCCTCAGTGTTGTGGAGAAAGTATGTTCACCTGAGTGTAAAGTCAAGATATCTTGACTCCAGATCCTCAGTAGAGGATGGCTCTTCTCTACACATGCCCACATTCATTTGTGAAACAAGCACTCTTCGTAGGACACCAGAAAACCCGGGAAGCACTCTTGCAAAAGGAGCCACTCTCAGAGACCCTATACATTTATTCCAAGAATGCCCGTCACTAGCCAAAGCTGCATGGAAACGCCTCTTTGAGGGCTGCCTTCAGAGTCCATTCATAGGACAAATAACAGAGCCAGGCTCTGCACTTTATAGATAGCATTTTTTTTTTAACCCCAAATGGTTATACTCACACCATTGACCAGATTGGCCTCTGGATGACTTTCTGCTCTTTCCAGAAATCATTAAATCCACTCCCTTGCACTGGCTCCCATCCCCCACCCCACCCCAAAGGAAGAAGACTTGGCACAGAGTGGGACTCTCAGAAAAATGCTTTGCAGGCTCTGAAGACAATTCCACAAGAGGAGTTCCAAATGCTTAGAGGAAAACAACGCAATTAGAAGTCTATGACCTCCCAATGAGAATGTGCTGAAAAGAGAGTATGCTGAACATTCCTTCGGGTTCCAAGTTCTGGGAGATCACGTTTTAAGAATCATTTTATATTCCTACTTCATGTTTTAAATTTACAAGCCTTGCATTCGACACCAAGTAGCCAGGTTTGGTCTGCTTACTACTTAATTAAAACAGAGAGCCTTTAAGCTCCTTCTTCTTTTCTTCTTTTAACAGTATGCACAATGGACCTCCTTTGCCCGCTAGCTTTTTTAGCAAAAGAGTGAGACCCTAGTCCCAGGTCACTACACTGACCTCAGAGCTATAGAGGTAAACATGTGATACAAGGTAGGAGTCATGAACCCTGTCTTTGTTCTTCATTAAGGAGGATCTGAAAGCTATGGTTACATGGACTTGTCTCATTTGCAGGCCTGGTTAATACATCTTTCCTCTCACATTTTGGCCCTCCATGTATCATACTCTGGTCCTACTCTTTGCTGGGCAGTGATTTTGTCGTGAATTCATTACTATTCATTTTTCAACACAGTCTCTGAGAGCACCTAAGCTACTCCTTATTGGGAAATCACGCCGCTTTAGAAACATACTTTAACTCTTTCAAGCTACAAGGATACTATTTAGTAAATTCACCAAAGCAGTAATTACCCATGTAAGAGTAGCTGACCTTTTAAAGGTCGTCAAGTGCCCAACTCGTGACCTGATAGGAGGATCCGATAAACGCAGACCGAGGTAACCAATCCCAGTTAAGAAATAAGTTCCTTGGGGCGCCTGGGTGGCTCAGTGGATTAAGCCTCTGCCCTGGGCTCAGGTCATGATCCCAGAGTTCTGGGATCAAGCCCTGCATGGGGCTCTCTGCTCAGCAGGGAGCCTGCTTAACCCCCTCTCTCTCTGCCTGCCTCTCTGCCTGCTTGTGATCTCTCTGTCAAATAAATAAAATCTTTAAAAAAAAAAAAAAAAAGAAGTTCCTTGAGGGATTTAAAAAGAGAGGATGAGTCCAGGGAAATTTGCTAATGCTTTTGGACAGAACTCTAAGATTAAGAAATAAAGGAAAACAAATTAGGTTTTTACATATTTGGATTTAAGAAGAGCGTTTGATTCAGAAAAGTAATTTTCTGGTTAGATTAATTCAAGCTGGGTTGACTAGATTTGCAGCCTAAAATACACGATTCTAGTATGACACTCAATAGCTTCCCATTTCCCATTACCTCTAGAGAGTGCCTATTGCCAAACGCAGGCATGTAAGATAAGTCCTTTCACTGTGCAAAAGTTTTAGGAAACTTTTTCCAGGAATTTAAACCAGAGGAAAACCCAACAGAAACAAAAACAATTTACATTTGTCCACACTAGAGCATTTCTCTGGGTTCTGCCAGACATTTTTTAGATGTCTTCCATCAATTCCTCTGGCATCTCCCTACAACAATATGAGACATTGATAGAGTGTTTGCAGCCGTCACATGCTTTCTTTGTACCTCATGAGGTTGGATCTGCACAACCATTTGTGGCTTTACACTCTCAGCTCCACCTGAATGGAGGCTCTTAGGAGGAGGGATTTTGTCTACCTTGTGGACTGTCCTATCCTCAGAACCCAGAAAAGTGCCTGGTCCATGGAAGGCATCGGCAACCATTCGATGGCTTGTGTAGACGAGAAAGCTACGGGACCTCCAGAAGGATAATAATGACACATTTGTTAAGCTCCCTAAAGTCTTCAGACAGCTGGTCCATTTATTCTGTTTTTTGCAGACTCCAATATTTTACAAGGACAGTACCTTCCTTTTTTGTCATAATTACGACTAGCAGGCACCTCCCCTCCAGCGCCCACCCCCACCTCCACCCACTGGCACAGATATACTCGCTATTGTCTCTTGCTTTTCGCTCAAGCCTCTTCCTGAGAAATGTTATCTATGAAATCGAGTGTGGTGTGCTAGTTAGAGACTTTTTCTAATACACCTAAAAGTAAAGACAAAGCTGTATATTAAGAAGTAATAAAAGCGGGGTGCCTGGGTGGCTCGGTGGGTTAAAGCCTCTGCCTTCAGCTCAGGTCATGATCTCAGGGTCCTGGGATCGAGCCCCACATCCGGCTCTGTGCTCAGCAGGGAGCCTGCTTCCTCCTCTCTCTGCCTGCCTCTTTGCCTACTTGTGATCTCTGTCAAATAAATAAATAAACTCTTTAAACAAAAAGTAATAAAAGCTTTAGCCGTGCACTGTCAGAAACTATCGTTCGCCTGACACAAAGTTGCTATGCCTATCACATTTGAGGCAACACTATTCTACGGGTCCCTTCTAAAGTCCCGTGGGAGAGACCCCCGAGCCAAGCAAAGCTGGCACTGTTAGCTCCATTTACCAATGATTCAACGGAGGGGAACGGACTCAGGGTCAGACAACCACCAAGCCATAGCTGTTGGACTGGGACCAAGTCTCCTCATTGCCAGTTCAAGGTCTTCCACTATTTTACCCCTCCACCAGCATCCCTGGGGAAGTCTGCAGCTCGGCTGCTCCTTGCTCCTTGTTAGGGAGGCTCCCTGTACAGAGGGTCTAGTTTCTAGCTGTTTGGAAGCAATTATGAGAGGAGGAGGGAGACACAGAGAGGTCACCTTAGGCAGGCCTTAATTTGTAGCTCGATCCAAGAGAGGAAGCACATGCTAGAAAACTGTTGGGGAAACTCTAATTGGTAATAATGAGCACAGGATGGAAAAGGGTAGAGAGGTGGAAGGTGAAGGGAAAAAAATAGCAATTAGCTTAGAAAAGACACACTCCCTGGAAGCTTGTTTTCATGTAGTATAGATCCAAGTAAGGCCTGTTTTAGGCGAAGATGCCAACAGCAGTTACGGCAGATGACCGCGCCCACTATGGGCCACTATGTGACCCGCAGAGCTGCAAGTATTCCTCCGGGCAGGTAGGCTTCCCCACTCAGAGGCCCTTCTCAGGATCCCACACCTGAGAGGAAGCAGAGCTAGACTTTGGACAGGGTCTCTCTCCCCCAGGGCATAAGTGCTTTCCTTTCACTCTCCATTGGCTCCGTGTTGTTAGCTCAATGGGGATGGAGGCCTCCCATTCATCTTCAGCACAGGACTACATTATGGTCAGATGATGAGACGGAATAATGCTGCATGCTGGTAGATAAAAGCTTACCTGGCCTGCAGGCCGGTTGAGGTGCACAGCTCTGAGATGTGGTCATGGCCTTATGGTCCAGATTCACCTGTGATTTTACCTGAACATCTGGATGACCACGGAGGAACGGCAGGATCTCCGGCTTACAGCCCGCTACCTTGAGTGAACCCACACACACTGAGCTGTGCGATGAGGTCCTGACGTTGCCAAAAGTGCTGACCAAATCTTTAGGACGAGTCCGGAAGAACAGAGCGAGCCAAGGTCAAGTGGCTATAGCCCAAAATAAGGCCTTCCCGAGCTGCCATAATGCTGGCTCGTACTTTTTTTTTTTAATATTTTATTTGTTTATTTGACAGAGAGCTAGAGAGAGAGCACAAGTAAGCAGAACGGCAGGGAGAGAGGGAGAGAGAGAAGCAGGCTCTCTGCTGAGCAGGGAGCCCGATGCAGGGCTTGATCCCAGGACCCTGGAATCATGACCCGAGCCGAAGGCAGCCGCTTAACCAACTGAGCCACTCAGGCGCCCCTGGCCCGTATTTTTTATAGTGGCTTGTAAGGATCCTTGCCTCTGGGCTCAAGAAAGGATGACAGAGAAGAGCAAAAATCTGTCCTTGTCCCCCCAGCTGTTATTCTGTTGATAGATAGCTTCTCCTATTGTTTGCAGCGCTCACGGTCTGTGCCCTTCAGCACTGCATTCTGATGAACTGCGGAAGTCAGAGAACACATAGTCCAGGGAGCAAAGGAGATACTTTGTTCTAATCCATCTCCCATCTTTAACCTTTAAGAAGGCAGTGTATGAAAAAATATTCTAATTTTTTTTTAAGATTTTATTTATTTATTTGACAGACGGAGATCACAAGTAGGCAGAGAGGCAGGCAGAGAGAGAGAGAGGAGGAAGCAGGCTCCCCACTGAGCAAAGAGCCCAATTCGGGGCTCGATCCCAGGACACCGGGATCATGACCTGAGCCGAAGGCAGAGGCTTTAACCCACTGAGCCACACAAGCACCCCTGAAAAAATATTCTAAATCTTTATATTTTTAACCACTCAATGTTTTAAAGCAAAGAGAATGACAAGAACAAACAAACAAAAAACAAAAACAAAAATGGAAAACAACTTCTTTGGCAATACATCCCAGTTCAGGAAACTTAGGAAGTCAAACAAAAGCCCCACGGAGATTCCAACCCATGGCTCTCCCCTCCAGGGAAACTAAAGAGAAAGCTCTCATGAGGGGCACACTCCCACATTTTGAAGGAACAGGCAGGAAGTTGCTGTTGGCTACTTGCAAAGGAGGTGGAAGAAAGTTAAGACTTTCCAGGACTCATAAAAGTCTGGTGGCTTCATATGACAAGGAGGGAAGTTCGCAGAACAATAATGTCCAGGGCTAGAGACAGACGAGTGCCATATGGATCCGGGGAGGAGATGGTGTCTGTGGAAGGAATACAAGGCCTGCCTCTGTCTCTTCAGGCAACGCCTCCTTAGAAGAGCAAAACTTGAATTAGGTACATCATTTCTTAAATTCTCTTGCAATGGTTCATCACATCAGAGTGTCCCTTAATAGTTATTTAGCTATATATTTTTTAAAAACTTCCTTTCTCTAGTTTTCTCTTTTTTATTGAATTAAAACAAAACTGTTCCCGTGAGAAGTCTAGTGGCTCTAACTCAGAAGTGTCCAAAACACCACTGTTCACCTGACTTTAGACAAAGTACCTCAGAGGACCTATGAACACCTCCTTCTTCCAATTTCTGCCACAAGACTGATTTTATAGCATCATAAACATTAGAAAACATCATAATCCTGTATCAAAGAACTAGTCACTGGAAGTTACCCCAAGACCTCCGACCAGCCAGCCCAGGGAAAGAGATTCAAGGAGAAAAGATACGGTCAGTATCGGTAGATGTCCTTGTCTGCTCTCCCATGGATTCTAAGAACCAGCTCCCCCAAGTCTTCCCCTTCCTTTAGAACACCAAGCTGGTTCTCAAATTCTCTTTCATAAGGTCTGACCTCCTCTGTGGTAAACCACCTTTGCATATCCCCAGTGCCCCTATTGATGGCTTCACTTAGTTTCTACAGCTGCTAACCCTTCTGCGTAATGCAGGAGGTAGATCCGTACCCATTTCTACGGGGTCCTTTTCCACTCTCTCTCTGTTAGTGGCTTGGTATGGCTCACTCTTTGGCAGAACTGCTTCTGCCTCACTGAGGAGGAAAACGAGAGGAGGGAAGAGTAGGGAGGCATCAGCATCGGTGTTACAACTCTCCCTAGACTCTTCAAATGCCAGGCTTACCCTCCCGATTTCCTACTTTCCTACTGCTTATAATGGACCACTGTAATGGTCCACTCTTCTACAAACCATTATCTTCTTGGGGGTTTTGGAATAAGTTCTGTGGGACATTTGAGACTTTCCACATGATGTCACAATCTTAAGCTTTCCTCCCCACAATCAGCTTTAATGCGTTGGCCCCTTTCCTCCTTTCTTCTCCAGAATAAGTTGTCGGTCCCATTTAGGAGCCTTTTGAGAAAACAACATGTCCGTTCCCTACATGCCCCGTTGTGTTGGACTGGCAGTGTAAGCCTCCAGCCCTTCCTGCTTATTATCAAGTCTCTGACTCCATGACTGCTTCTCCCAGGGGTCAAGAAGATTCTCCAGCAAATGGAACACTCAGAAACATACCCGAAGCCATAGTGGTTTCTAAAATGGGTGTGTGGAGGGACGCCTGGGTGGCTCAGTTGGTTAAGCAGCTGCCTTCGGCTCAGGTCATGATCCCAGCGTCCTGGGATCGAGTCCCACATCGGGCTCCTTGCTTGGCGGGGAGCCTGCTTCTCCCTCTGCCTCTGCCTGCCATTCTGTCTGCCTGTGCTCGCTCGCTCTCCTCTCTCTCTCTGACAAATAAATAAAATCTTTAAAAAAAATAAAAAATAAAAAAAAATAAAATGGGTGTGTGGATTAATTTCTCACTTTACCCCAGGACTCTTAAACAATAATGGAAATAATATTATAACTCAAAGTCAAAGCCACTAATTGGCATATTTTATATATAAGGTAAAAGATATTATATAAAGCATGCCCAGCCTTCTGCCATGACTATCAGCTTCCTTTGGCAGGCAAACCAGTCCTTTTTCTGATCACCTGTCATACCTGGGGACTTTACATAGCAGGAGGTCAGACCAAGGGCAGAGGCAAGTCCCTGTCCTTGAACTACTGATGACAAACTTGTTGTTGTCACCTGTGGGCCCCTGCTCTCTCATCTTGGGGCCGTTCTTCTTTGTTGTAATGTAGGTCTAGCCTCTTGAACTTCCTCTCTGAAATCATATTGCCTTCAGCATTTTTTGAACATCTAGCTGGAAACTCCCATCAGTTTACAGAGAAATAGCTTCCTGTCCTTAAGAAATTCTCCAATTCTGAGTTCATTTCTGCCCTCTGGAGCCAAGAGCAGACTCCTCTTTCCAGCTACTGTCTTTTTGATTGAAACCCCGTCGAAATGCCAACAGTCCGAATCTACCTTTGCCGAACCAGTTGGTCTGACCTCCCTGGCTTCCCTTGTGTTGTCCCTCTCCACCACCCAGAAGCCTTGGCTGCTGACAAACTGGAGAAAAGCAAGTTACAAAACAACCACATAAAAATGTGTGCACATGTACACCCACTCTCACTCCCCACCCTCCACCTTGCACGTTTCATTGTGTGACAGTGGCCAGCAGCCATCTTTGACTTTTAAGAATTGGTGGAAGCTCTTTAATTAGGAACATTAAAAACCAGAAGAGATTCAACATCAAAAGGAAATAATGACAATTTTGAAATAATAACACTTTAAGTTGGAGTCCTTTCACAGTTCCAAAAGGTCACGGGTATGTTCACATTTATTCTTTGATTTTTAAAAAAAAATCTTTCATGATGGTAATTCTTGAGCATGCACAAAATAGAAAGAGTAGTACACTGAATCCTTATGAACCCAACATCCAGGTCCACCAATGACCAGCTAAGGGTCAACCCTGTCTCATCTATAACTTACACACTTTTCTGTCTGACCCTTCCTGGGTTGTTTTGAAGCAAATCCCAGACACTCTATCATTTCATCCATAAATATTTTAGGATCTATCTCCAAATGATAAGATTTCTAAAAAATTACATCTAAAAATACTTAAAATAATTCCTTAAATGTCATAAAGTATCCAGTTAGTGTCCAAATTTCCCTCCAATGTTTAGAACAGTGTTTTTACAGCTGCTTTTTTGAAGCCAGGGTCTAAAATTTCCACCCATTGCATTCGGGTGGCATGTTACTGGGCTTATAATCTACAGCCCCCTCCCCTCTTTTATTTCTGCAATTTCTTCATTGAAGACACAGGTTATTTATCCTGCAGAGCTTCCCACTGTGGGTCTTGCTAATTTTATTTCCACACACAAGATGTTCCTCTGCCCCCTCTTCCCTGTAAACCGAAGTTTGAATCTTGAGGCATGAGCTGACTCAGGATCCTTTTTTTCTGTTGCAAATACGTGCTAGATGGTGTTGTGTGCTCTGCTCAGGAGGGTCACCATTACTGTCTTCTTGTCAAGTTGGCAGCCATGATTTATTCTTAAAAACTGAACCTACCCTAATTTTTTTCTGGGGTGATAATACACCGATTTTCAAATATTTACTAAACGGACCTCTGAATTTTATTGTGCTCTTAGTGCATCTTCATTTCCATTAGTTCGGCTACATTCTTTAAGCTCAACTTTCAAAATTCCCATTAATCGCATTACTGTGCCCCCTAATCTGCAACGAGAGGCTTACACTTGCTCCAGTTTTCCCTTCCTCCGCCTCCTGCCCCCCCCCTTCCTCTAGGAAGAGGATAGGAATATCTTGATGGTGCCTTTGGTACTTTTTAAAAAAAACTTATTCATTTATTTAAGAGACAGACAGAATGAGAGAGAGAGAGAGACTGCTGGGGGCAGGGAGGGGCTGAGGGAAAGTATCTCAAGCAGACTCCAGGTGAGATCATGCCTTGAGCCGAAATCAGGAGTCCGAGTTCAACCAACACCACCACCCAGAAGCCCCACATTTGGTATTTTATTGCCATTCTTTTGGATTATTGTCTTATTTTAACAACATTTTTCTCTGCCTGTCCCATAGTGCCTTATCTTAACCTGCCTTCCTTTGCCTTCTCATTCTTACTTTTTCCCACACACGGTATTCCCAGTACATGAACATATTTCATTTCTGTGCTGCTGAGAGCTAAAGTCCCACAAACTGGAGGTCCTGACTCAGCCTCCTCTTTGGTTTCTCTCCAGCCTCGTACCTAACCCAGGAGATGCTGAGCACTCCCTCCTTCTTGAAACCACCTTTCTCTCCCAAGCACCCCTCTCTCCTGGTTTACCCCCTGCCTCCCATCTCACTCCTCCTTAATCTCCTTCCAAGTCGCCTCTTCCTCCACCCATTCCTGAAAGAGGAACACCGCCCAGATTTTAGTCTTTGCCCCTCTCCATTCACATGATGCTGGGTGATCCGTTCCATGCCCTCGGCTCAACATCCACACAGGAGCCTGACTCCCAATTCCAGAACTTCAGCCACGCTTCTCTTCTTAGCTCTAGGATTGCATATGCAACTGTTACCTAGAAATCACTCTCAGGTAATTCCTCGGTAGGTGCAGAGTGGAACCCATGACCTTTCATTTCTAGCTGGCCATCCCCGCCTCCAATCCCAAACCTGCCTTACCTCTGTCTCCAACCCCGTGAACTCCACCGCTACCAACCACAATCATGAGATCAGAAACCTGGGCTCCTCTTAGGCACTTTCTTCCATCAGATCTGACCCGTCACCATTCAGGCTGACTGATCCTATTCTTGCTTTTTCATGCTTGTCCCTTGTAGCCATGCCTGTCACCTCATCATTGCCCACTTTGCTTTCCTCCTTCCTGCTTTGTGCCTCTCCTATCCATCTCTCACACAGCTGCCAAAATAATCTTTCTGAAACACAAATCTGACTCACATCACTTTCCCATTTGCAGTCCAATCTCCTTGATATGACAGTCTTTCTTCTAGCCGTGACCACTGTCCCTCTAGCCACCACAATGCACACCCCAATGCTCATATCCAGTAACACACGTTAGTTTCCACAGAGTGCCCTGCTCCGTATCCAGCAACTATTTTCAATTTTTGCACAAGACATTTGCTCCCTCTCTCATGTTCTATGCCATTCCATGCTGTTACGTCTTTGTACCTGCTTTCTCATCCTCCCCACCCCTGTTTGGCCCCTCTTCCACTCGATGGCTCTCACTTATCTCTTAAGCCTTAGCTCAGGCCTATTTACCTCAAGGAGCCTTATTTTGAAAGCACATGTAACTAAACACCTCTCTTCTGTGCTCCTCAATGTCCCTCCATCACTTCTGTCCTGGCCCCCACTTGGTTTAGCGTTGGTTTACTCGCATCACAGATTGTTACACAATGTGTGGTAGGTCCTGAGGTTTAATGTTTGTATTCTTCAATAACAAACACACAGTGCCTGGCCCATTGTAGGTGTTCAATGAAGGCAAAGATGGATGAAGGCTGATCATTTCTACCTCTATGCATTCCTGACCATGGTGAGTTCAGACCCTCATCATCTCTACCCGGACAACCATAATTACTTCCAAGCCGATCTTCCTGATTTCAGCCTCCATCCTGGTTAATTCATCTCATAGCTCTGATCCTACCACTTCCCTCCCTAAAGGTCCACCATCTTATAGTTCCAATATGACTTCAGCAGGGTGGGTGCCTGTCGAAATCTGGGATTGTCATACCATGGATATAAATGGTATGGAGGCAGAAAAACGGTTGAGGAACACTAGGCTATAAAATAAAATCCAGATTCCTCAGTATGGCTCTGAAGTGCCATGTGATTTGGTTTCTGTTCTAACTTCCAAACAGCCTCAGACCCAAGCCGTCCAGGCTTTCACACTTTCACCTCAATCAAAATGCCCGGGCTCTCCGGCATTCATGTCTTTGCCAAGAAAACACACAAGGACACATGGAATTCCTTTCCTTCACACAATCTTCATCCTTCACGATCCATCAGAAATGCCACCTCTCCCACCCCGCTCCCCTCCATGTTCCCCAGCATGTCATGAGTCCCATCACTCCCTCACGTCGCCCAGAACAGAACTTGACTGTCAGCCTTCTGCAGATCCAATCTGCATTTTTCTTAGCAAGAGTGGTTCTTCTCTTACAGCCCAAAGTTACTAGAACTCACCATGCCCTCCATGGGTGAATGCTAATTTGCCAAATCTCTTGCTTCTCCTTTTCTACCGACTGGGGACCTTTGGCCTCATCTCACCTCGAACCTCCACATTCCTCATATTTCCTTCTGCTAGAACTTTCCTTTGCTGGGAAAGAAACATTTTACCCTAATCTCTCTTGAAAACATAATATCTTAGCAAACTCAAGATTTCTTCCATCTCATTCCCCTCTATGCGTCAGATGCCACATCTGTTTCCTTGAAGAAGCCAAACATACCTGGCATAGCCTGCTTTCCCATTCGAGCCATTAATGCCTCCTCATTTCTGCCTCCCACCCCCTCCAGAACACCATCATCTCTTCTTTTAGATCTTGGCTTTTTAAAAATTCTTTAAAAAAGAAAAAAAGATTTTATTTATTTATTAGACAGACAGGGATCACAAGTAGGCAGAGAGGTAGGCAGAGAGAGAGGGGGAAGCAGGCTCCCCACTGAGCAGGGAGCCTGATGCGGGGCTCGATCCCAGGATCCCGAGATCATGACCTGAGCCAAAGGCAGAGGCTTAACCCACTGAGCCACCCAGATGCCCCTAAAAATTCTTATTCTCCATCCATTCTGATGTCTTCCCAACACAACAATGGGAAACAGACTCCTTGCATTAAAGAAACTTGCGTGGAGAGAGCCCTGGCCCCAGTGTTCCAGCCTCCTTCACCAGAACTCAAGTGTCATTGCCGCCCTTAATCACATTTATTTTATTGCATCTATAAAGCAATAAAATATTTCAATCCACACACTGCGCAAACAGTTGGCTGCAGCCAGCTATAACTTAGGAAGATTAAAAGCGGGTTCCCGGGCTATTGGATGAGGTGGCCTGGGGTTACAGAGGGCATTTCTCCTCTAACTTTTCCTCTCCTCTCACCTTGCTGAGGGTCCCTCTGTTGTCTGGGTTTTTTCCAATTTGCTTTTGCATGGTGCTTCCTATCCATTTGGATTTGAGTTGAGCCCTCGTTGCCCTTTCATTCTCTTTAAATTGCTTCTGCTTTGCACATCTCAGTCTGCACTGATGTGAATAATCTCCAGTCTCTTCCCTGCATGTTCACTGGAGATTCTGTGTGGTCTGTTTACTGCCCTATGTCTGCAAAGGGGCCACAGCATGGGGATCATGTGTCCTGTCTGGGGCATCTTCTATTTGTGTAATCGTGGGTGAGTTGTTTAATGTCTCTGAGCCCCAGTTTCCTCATCGAGGGAGCAGGGCTAGTAAGATTCCTTAGCTCATAATGAACATTAACACTAGAGGTCATTATCATGGGCTTTTTGGCTCCAATTAGATGATGAAATATGGGTTTTTCCTGTAGTATTTGTATGCTGTATAGGTTCTTAATATACTGCCTCCCCCACCATTTTTAAAATGTGTGTGTGTGTGTGTGTGTGTGTGTGTGTGTGTGTGTGTGTGTGTGTGTTTGGCAGGGGGTGCCTCTACAAAGAAAAAATAGTAGGTTCTACACTCATCTCTATCTTGAACCATTTGACCCCAGGACTCAGGGGTCTGTGAGGTTTCTGGGTCTATCCGTAAGCTTTGGAGCCACCAAGGATGTCTTTGGAATTTATGCTTGGTTTCCTAGACTCCCCTGAGAGTAGAGTAGGCCTTAGTACCCACCAGCAGCAGGATTCGAGGTAGGGTGGAAAGATCCAGTGCTCTTCTCCCTCTGTGAGGTGTTACCAGTTCTCCAGGAATAAACAAGAGCTCCAACTTCCAGGGGAATCCCATAATCCATTAAATCATTTAGAACTGGGCCCAAAATAAGCACAAAACCAGGAAAACAAGCTCCCTCTGCCAATTTTCCAAGGACCAGAAGGCTAGATCTTCAATTTGGACAGGGGAGAAAAAATTCAGAAGTTTGGGTGACTTGGGCATATTTGCTGTGTGACTCAAGGCAAATCAGTTGCTCTCTCTGAACCTTGGTTTCCTGATCTACAAGGAGATCAGGATCTGTGAGGAAAGGCTAAGTTGATTCATCATGAAGATCTACTCCATCATGACCATTCTGTGACTCTACAAAGCAGTTCTTCATCAGCCAGGCCAGTCAGCTGTCCATCCCCATAGGCATCCATACCTATCCTGGATTTTGCAATATAGCAATGGCTTTCAAATAGTTTCTCTAATTCTCAAAGCACATTCAGAAAATATTGCCAATTCGAGAGTGGCTCCTGCGCATTGACAATAACGCTGGCTGATTTGCTTAATGGGCTCAGTTGCAGCCCTCCAGGTCAGTGTCCAATAGAACACCGTGATGCTACTCATGCCCTCATCCCCAGCAGCTGGCAAAGCCAGCTTAGGAGCAAAGCCTTTTACTTACTGAACCAGCACTTACGTGGCACTATTCTAAGACTATGCAAATATCAATTCATTTAATGTCCATAACCATATCAATCGAAGATTTTTATTATTCCCCTTATACAAATGGGAAACTGAGACACAGAGAGGTTAGGTGGCCCAAGTCATACAGCCAGGAAGTAGATGATCTAGTTCTTAACTCTACAGTAAGCTGCTGCTGTCAGCTCCAGGCACATGGCTGGGGGGAGTGACAATAAGTGTTGCTGGACACTCAGTTCTGGCTCATGGTTTGTATTTCTTCCCAACATTGCTATCATCAGATTCTTTTCTTTTTTTTTTTTAAGATTTTATTTATTTATCTGATAGAGACAGACAGAGCAGGAGTGCAGGGGAGGGGCAGAAGGAGAAGCAGACTCCCCACTGAGTGGGGAGCCTGACGCAGGGCTTGATCCCAGGACCCAAGGATCATGACCTGAGCCGAAGGCAGATGCCCAACCGACTGAGCCACCCAGGCGCACAGTGTCTTCAGTTTCTAAGGGCTCATCATAGCGAAACTCTTAGTAGACCTTCAGGCTTCCACCTCTAAGTGGCTATGGTATAACGGCAGATGCTCATTCTTATGGCCCAAACACATGGGTCACATCCGCAGCCTACCTTTTACTGGTTCTGTGACTTCAGTTACCCATCACCTGCCTCGATTATTTCATTTTAAAATAAGGCTGTTAGTACCTGCTCAGCAATGGAGGGAAAATCAACAGACCATACATGGTGAAGTATCTTAAAAATTATGAAAAGTGAGGGGTGCCTGGGGGGCTCAGTGGGTTGAAGCCTCTGCCTTCGGTTCAGGTCATGATCCTAGGGTCCTGAGATTGGGCCCCATATCGGGCTCTCTGCTCGCCGGAGAGCCTGCTTCCTCCTCTCTCTCTGCCTGCCTCTCTGCCTACTTGTGATCTCTGTCAAATAAATAAATAAAAATCTTAAAAAAATATATGATGAAAAGTGAAATACAACTGAAGGGATAATTGGGACCATCTTGTCCCTCCCATGTTATGGCCACTTATTACACATTCATTGACTTGATCACAGACAAGAAGCAACACAAAAATTAGGAGGGTACACTAAGGCACGAATACATCCAGTAGGCAGTGGTAGCCTAGGTAGGTTTGCAATAGGAAAACCGAAGCCATGATTTTCCTAAGCCCGTGTACCTTTAAAATGATCTGCTCTAAATGGACACATTTTCCTCAAAGAAGCTCAGAACCTGGGTGCTCAGGAACCCACGTGTGTGTCCAGTGGAGCCAAGTGATGGGTCGAGCCCAAACCACAGGCCTGGGCTCTGGGGACGGATGACGGAGGAAGCTGCTGGGTGTGGTTAGGAGGGAGGCCTGTGTCTACTGAGGGCAACCGTTCCTCCAAGTTGTCCTGTGAGCTTGGTGACAAGAACCCAAATGGGTGTAGCCAGAGCCCAGTTTTAGCTAAATCTAAATAAAAGACTTAAAATACTTATTTTTTAAATCTCTGAAAACAGAAGCTTGAAACAGTAGCCTCTGATTCCACCCCAGTCTCAAGGTAAGGCCATCCAGGGATCCCGGCTGGTGACAAGCTCTCCTCCCACCATCGCCATCCCCTGGGTCAGCCCTGGCTCTCTGTTCAAGTGCGCCTTGACTCTATTGCCTTGAAAGAATGAGTGAGCCACTGAATGTGAGCAGTGTCCCCTTTTCAGTGAAAAATAAATTTTTTTAAATAATAAAATAAACAGGTCCTGCTGGCTTAGAGGAAACCCTGTGAGCTTCCAGGAATCAACATTCCCCAACTCCAGCGCATTTTCGGGAGCTGAGCCTGCGTGCGATCGTGGTGACTTGTTTAGAAACCATCTGGTCTGTGTGAAGTGAGCAGGAACGGGACCACGGGGGCAGCGAGGGCTACTGAGACACTGCCTGTGGCTGATGAGGGTTAAAAACACGGCCACACATACATTCAAGGAAGAGAAAGTGCGGGCTTGAGGTGAGAAATGTGGAGTCAGCATTCTTGAATCCCCAGATATTTTTATAGGGGGTTGAGAGGAAAAAAAAAAAATTACCAAAAACTCCCTACAGGCCCAGACAAAGCCACAGTGTGTTCCCATTTACCGCCAGCCTGATAGTCACACCCTTCGTGTCTTTTCCACTTAGGCTGCAGCCTAGTGAGTGGAAGGCACTTCCTATAAACAAAGGCTAGCTGAAATCCCATTGCCTTCCTCCCCCTCCCCAGGCAGCCTCCTCTGGTCCCCTCTGCAGAGCCCAGAGGTCAAACAACCTTAAACACTTGGGTTAATTAACATTTTGGCTCCCTTTTGCAAAGGAAGAGCCAGAGATCAACAATAAATAAATCGGTCATTGGAACTGGTGGAGGAGAGCTTACAAGCAGGCTGGGGCTGCCCTGTGTCCCAGCCCTCCAGCCCCACCGCAGAGTCTGTGCCCACTGAGGCTGGGGCTCATTGGGCCTCCCAGGCCACAGGGTTTGGCTCTCCATGGAACACAGTGTTGCTCTGCCCGCCGGCCCCAAGCAAGGGCAGCAGTTCTTGGGGGATGGCGTTCTGGATGTGAGATGGTGGAGGCTCAGATTCTCACCCACAGCCCAGCCGTGGGAAGGGAACCGCATGCCCAGTCTAGGACTGGCCTCCTCTCCTAGCCTTTGCTCCCCAGGAGGGAACCCTCTCACTCCTCCCTCCTTCCTGTTTATTTTCAGTACCTTCCTCTTCACTCCCAAAGTTTAGTTCCAGACCGCTGGCTTTCCCCACAGTCTCACCATCCCTGGGAGCCCCTCACGTTCTCACTGGCCTCCAGATCTGGAACTCTGAGGATGCGGCTGTGTGGGCCCTACAGACCACCTCTGGCTGTCTCCCTTTGTGATTCCCTTCTCACTCTGGGGGATAAGTTTGCCTTCCTCTTGCTTCATCCTCCTTCCCTGCTCACAACTAGAGTGGAAGGTTCATGAAGGCAGCTAGCTACCGAGCAGCAAGTCTTTAATATATCACCACCGCCTATAAGATAGCAACCACTTTTTTAAGTTGAATATCTGTCCAGTCAAATGTCAGCTGACCACATTCTCCCAGTCCCTCCAGGCCAGGCTTGGCGTCTGCCCATCCGGGTGTTGCCCTGTCTCCATCCACACAGCACACCAGTCTTTCACCCTGTGGTCAGCCTTTGTCTTTGCCTCTTTGTGTCATCTTTCTCACAGGCATATCCCCAGGGAAGGGGTCCTGGGACATCTTCTCTCTGCCCCTCCAGCAACCCGTGGACTCCCCAGGAGTCACTGGTCACCCAGCTGCTGCTCCAGAAGGTATGGGATTGCGGTGCCATCTCCGCTTTTCTGTTTTCTGTGTGTGTATAAATTTTGTGTCCTTCCGAAGACTGCAGATGAGTGGTTGTCAATCCCCAGCACATCTAAGTATCACTTGGAGGCTCAGGAAAGCAGATGTTGGCTGCCCGCCCCACTCCTCAAGAGATCTTAGGAGATCTCTGGTGGAGAGTTGGGGCTGGGAACCTAGCTTGGAGGACTGAGCTCAGAGTCAGTCACTCTCACACTACTCAGTGTAGACAGGCTCTTAAATGGCTTTTGTGGCACCCACGGGGTAAGACAGAGATGACCCTGGACAAGGTGGCTGCTCAGAGCCACTCGCTGGTTGATTAAAAGGAGGTGGGATTCCCATCCAAACCAGTCTCCTGAGCCGGCCTGTGTTCCACTGTAGGGTTAAGAATTTTCACCTGGGCCCCTCTGAACTAAATGACCTCCACACAACATATCAGGAAAATCCCTTAAATTCCAAGCTAATTGACAGATTCCAGGGATAGTTGGTAAATACTTCTCCCTTCTCTATTGAGAATCAGTAAGAACAATAGTTGGCCCTCGGCCCACACAGCGAATATCACTCCACCAGGCTTCTCTGCAACTTTTCAGGCTTCTCCTACAACATCGATGAAAATAGAATTTTTCTGAAATAGAATTCCAAGTCTAAAAGAGAAAGTTTTATGATACCTGGAGGCAAACCATTCAGATGTTTTGAGTTAATTTGGCATGGCAGAAAGAATTTTTACATTTGTAAAAATATCAAAGGTCATTTTCTGCCTCCAAAGAGCTTTCAAACTATAATGAATTTGGCATGAACCCTGAACTCCATTTCTCAATACATGATTTTTGTAAAGACTGAAAAAAAAAAAATCCCCCAAAACAAAAACCAAACAAACAAAGAAATGGAGTGTGAACTAATATAGTAACAGATTTCAGAATCAGAGAGGGCTGAAAGCAGCCATGCTAGACATTTCCTAGTCCAGACCCAACATTTAAAGTTGGGAAAACTAAGGTTTTGTCTTAGACATCTAAGTAGTAACAAAACAACAAGAGAAACCACAATTCTCAAAGACTACTTTATCCCAAGAGGGGGATTGAAGAGAAATATAAAGGAAGAGTACATAGGACTTAAAATGCTCTTAGTGGGAGGGCGCCTGGGTGGCTCAGTTGGTTAAGCGACTGCCGTCGGCTCAGGTCATGATCCTGGAGTCCTGGGATAGAGTCCCGCATTGGGCTCCCTGCTTGGCAGGGAGTCTGCTTCTCCCTCTGACCCTCCCCCTTCTCATACTCTCTCTCTCAAATAAATAAATAAAATCTTTAAAAAAAATAAATAAAATCTTTTTAAAAAAATGCTCTTAGTGGGATAAGATGATCTATGGACACAATGCGTTAGCAGAGTGGGGAGGGGGCAAAAAGAATGACAGATTGACAGACAGAAGGCAAGGGTTCAATGTCACATCTTCAAAACCTAGCACATCAGAACTGAACTTCAATGTTTTCATCTGTAAAATCAAGGTAATAAGAAGCTTGTTTTAAGGATGAATAAAGCAGTGTAAGTGAAAGCACTCTCCAATCCTATGTCTCCAAGATAGAACAACATGCATGGACTGTGTCCAGATGGTCTGCTCAGAGGGAAGTCTTCCCTTAGCTTAGTTTCTTCTGCCTTTCCACCAAAGTATAAGCCAATTTTTACCGTGGTTCTTTCTGGCCCTTTTGTCTTCTCTGATCCCACCTGACCCCCAAAGAGCCCCCCTTGGCCCAAGGATGCCCATTTCCATTCTGGATCCAGAAGAACAGAAGTATAAGCCAGTATCTTGCATTTCTGCCTCCCAGGACCTACACAGTTGCCGACCTACAGCAGTTCCTCAATGTTTATCAAATCCTACTAGAGGGAATAGAATCAAATGGAAAGGAATTGAATTCTGTAAAAGTCAATTCTACTCCTTCCCTCTCCAAACTAGTCTGCCTTAAAGAGAAGAACTAAGAGATTCTTATCTGATGAAATACAGATAAAAAGCAAAACAAAACAAAAACAAAAACAGTGAATTCTACCTATTGCCAAAAAGCAGGAAAGATTTTTTTCTATTTATTTTTTTCTAAACTGAGCTCTTCCCAGATCTACTGTCTACTTTTCCCAGGGAAAACAAAACAGAACAAAAACTGTCTTCTTTCTTCCAGGAGGAAGTATATAGGTTTAGGTGGGAGGATTCTGTTGATTTGGCCCAAGATTTCCTTTGCAAGCTCTCATTATGGGCAAAATGATCACTATTTCTCTTAGGTGGCTCTGAAGTTTTTCTAAGAGCCATCATGAGGAGACTCCTAGGAAAGCCAGACAGTAACTCAAAGTAATCATTTTTCTGGTTTGCTTTTATTGTCTAGTCTAGAAACTGTGGCTCTTGCCACACTCTTATCTGTGGGTTTGTGTTGGCTCTCCCCAAAAGGAGGTTCTCACTTGAACAGCACCTTGATACAATCTTAACTCAGCAAAACCTCCAACAGCAGGTACAAGACACTAAATATGCCCAAGTCAAAGATATTACAAAATGTTTAAAGACCACAAGGGTTCATCAGCTTCTTAGCTTACTTAGACTGTTTACCAAGGCAGGGCTGGTCTCTCCTTGGAGATCTCAAGTCTTTGCCTGGGGAGGACTCCTCCCACCCCTTACTGGAATACATGGAATGTTCTAGAATGTCATGGAATGCCCTGCACACTGGCCATCCTCCTGAACTCCTTGGGATGAAGTCTTCCCCTCTGTCCCTAAGGAGAAGCCTCAACACTTGCACCTAATCTCTCCCCTTCTCCACCCACAAGACAATGAGACCTCATTAGGAAGGGAGGACAATACCACTACCTGAAAAGCCATTAACACACATTTTCATTTTACCCAAGAGCTGCTAGAAGGGAGGAGAGTGGTGTCTGAGTGGTATTAGCTACTCTGGTGTCATGACCAGAGCTGTATATGTCTTCTTTTTTTTTTTTTTTTTAAGATTTTATTTATTTACTTGACAGAGAGAGAGAGAGATCACAAGTAGTCAGAGAGGCAGAGAGAGAGCGGGGGGGAAGCAGGCTCCCTGCTGAACAGAGAGCCCGATGTGGGGCTCGATCCCAGGACCCTGAGACCATGACCTGAGCCAAAGGCAGAGGCTTAATCCACTGAGCCACCCAGGCGCCCCTGTATATGTCTTCTTAATAGCGCTGGATATTTGTCCCGGATGTTAGAGTTTACAAAATTGTTTTCATGGGAATTGTCTCATTTGATCGTGGCACCCCATGACTCAGGGGATTGCAGTCCTCATTTTAGAGATGAAGACACAGAAACTCAGAGAAGGTCTTCAGCTCCAGCGCTTTTCACCCCACCCCCACCCTGAGGCGTCCAGCAATGACAGAGAACAGGCAGCGGGATAAAACTCAGGTCAGCTGACCACCATGCTCAGCAACACGGTGAAAGAAGGAAACAAATCTTGAGCCCCTCTGTGTCAGGCAGGGGCTGGATATTCTATGTTTTCTCACTGAATTCCCCCACCTCAAGCTTCCTATGTTCAAATCCCAGCTCCAACACTTCTTAGGCCAGGTGACAGGCTCAGTCTGTGCCTCAGTCTCTCCATGTGTAAAATGAAGATTCCAACATGCCCTCCTTAAAGTGTTATCATGAGGTTTAAATCGGGCAGTTCACTAGAATACATAGCCCCGTGGGAAGATAAGAATTCACCGCATATTACCAATTATCACCACTGTTATTTCCCCTTATTTTAACAGGAAGGAAGAATGCTCATGAAGATTAACATTGCAGAGATTAGAGTGAAGTTCAGCTCCAAAGACCTGATTATTTGCTGCCTTCAGGTATCTGTTGACTTCCTATGTGCTGCTCTTTTTCTTCTTCCTGGACCCTCCCCCCTTGGCAGTTAGCCCAATGTCCTTTGAAGAGTTCCTGTTCCTGGGGTGCTTGCATGAGAACAATCTGAGACCCTCCCATATAGACAGAATCAGAATTTCTGGAGCCAGGGGCCCAGAAATCTGCATTTCTATACAAGCAGAGCAGATGACTCTTTTGCACTCAGAGAAGGTCAAGAGCCACTGACCCAGATGGACCACTTAGGCAGCTGTCACTATCCAGTCCTCCCCACCTCTCCCTTCACCCAGGAAGTGCTCCAAATCTGGGTTGCTGTAAACCCTCCTTCCCTAGCACAGTCCCCATCTGCTCCTTCACGATTAGCCATGATTAGCAATAAAAGGCTGTTGCCAGCTCGCTCTGTTGGTGACTGGCCATTTAATCACTTTGAATAATGGCTTATTGCAGTGATGGCTTGTTTTGCCTGCAAGTTAGGCAGGTTCATGAGAGCAGGTAGGGCAGAAAGAAGGTGGGGAGAGGCAGAGGGTCAGGCAACCTCCATTTCATGCACAAAGACCCACCACGCACAAGGATGCAACAACTACCCGCCTAGAAAATCTCCAACTGCACTGAGGTCAAGCCTACAAAAATGAGATAACACAACAAGGCAGGACCGCACAAACGAGGAGAAACTAACTCGGTATTTGCATTCGAATTTTATCTTATCTCACAAGCACAGCAGATCCCTTCCAGAGTGGAGGCCAGGTGTCAGTAACCACATGCTTTCCCTTGTGCTTGCTTTGCAAATAATAGTCAACTGCCCCCACTCCCGTCTCTGTGTCCACCAAAAAGCTCTTACCAAATGACCCATCAGAAAGCTTTTACCAAATGACCCTCTGAGGATAAGACTGAGCCTCAAACTGCAACCCCAAGGCAAACAATATTTCTGGTTTTTTATGGTAATTTTTCCCCAAATGTCTTCTTAACTGGACTTAATCTCTGGTTATGTAAACAGCTGAAGATATCCTAATTCCTGAGAGGGTATCAAAGATCCTGTACTTGAGAAGGAGAAGATGTTGAGGGTGTAGGGAAGAGTAGAAGGAAAACAAGCATTAATTATTAAACATGTGCAAGATTTTAAAAATTACATACCATTTGGCACTTTTCCTCTCCAAAGTACTCTGTCCCCATTAAAGGCAAGGAAAGGCAGGCTTCTCGCCATGGCGAATTTGCCTAATTATGTTTTCTCTCTCCTCAAGTGGGAAGGATTCAGCTTCACTGGTTTAAAAACACCCTTCCTCTGGGTGGGATGCTCTGGATGGGAACGCAGTTGTCCTCTGTGTTGATCTGATGCAGTCTCTTATTTTACAAACTGGACTTGGAACCACTTAACAAAAGGCACTCTGCAAATACATGTGGCAAATATGCCAGTCAGCTCTACAGCCCAGAATCCTGGGCATGTTCTTAGAACAGAACAGAAACCCTGTTCTCAGCTTTATTTCACTGGCTGGGGCTTGGACAAGGCAACAGCTCAGGGTCTGCCTTAGGAAGGCAAGGTTGGACCTAAAGAAGTTCTTGAGGTGACTTGCCCTCCACAAATGGCTACGTAGACTTGGGTCTACCCACCATGTTTTCCATATCATTGAATTTCTGCTGCAGGTTTCATGTTGCAATTATTGTCACCCAGTAATTCGGATAATAGGTGTTGGGGTCTGGGGCTGGGAGGTCCAGTCACTGCCACCATGGTGGCTGTCCTCTGGTGGCACTCAGATCTCAGGTTGGAATGGCCCAGGGGAGTCATGCCCAACAGCCCCCTTAGACACTGACCAGACACCCAAAATCAGTGGCCGAATCATCCTCCGACACCATCTAGTCCAACTCCCTCATTTTCCAGATGGGCAAACTGAGGTCCAATGGTCAGGGGTCACTGTGACACAGTGAGTTGGTGGCTGCACCAAGGTAAGAATTTGGGCCCCGTGAATCTTAGTCCAGAAACCTCCACGTTGTTTTTTAAGTTCACAAAGAAGAGAGACAATATGAACATGTTTTCTGAATTCTCTGTCACTGTAAGAAAGAGAGAGACAGAAGGGGTAAGGATGAAGAAGCAAGCTATGTATAATAGTGGGGCAGGGTGGGGCAGAGCGGTTTGAGCTCGGGCTCTGAGATGGCACACAACAGGGACGAGCCACTTAGCTGATGGGTCAACCTGGGATTTACCTAATCTTGTTGAGCCTTAGCCCTCATCTTTGAAACAGAGAGAACAGTGCCTACCGCATGGGGTTGTGTTAGGATTGAAGGAGATAATACTCAGGTCCTGGCACACACAAGATACTTAATAAATGTTGGCTCTTGTTACAACCCCAATGCAGACGTCCAAGGACTTAAATAGACTGCCAAGGCATCAGTCCTGGGGGGGGGCTTGTCCTTAAGCCAGACTTCCTCCTTGCCAGCTCCTCTTTCTGGGCCACGACCCTGGCTGTCCCCACCTTCCCCTCCATCCCTCCAAACAAGACAGCCATGATTGTGTTAGTACTCACCATCATGGATCTTTCCAGAGGGAAGGCAAAGTACCGACTAGAAATGAAGTTGTAAAAGGACATGGGATAAAGGATAATGGTAGGAAATGACAGTGGGAAGGTTAGAAGAGCTCCTTATGGGGTGCCTTTCATCTGTTATCACATGCTAGGTCATGTACTAAAACCTTTATAGTATAGGGAATATGAAATATAATCAGCAGCAAGCCAGTCTCCTTGGCAGTTACACTGGTAACAAAATGAATGCCCATGACTTTTCTCTCTCCTTGCCTAAGTCATGAGACACCCCGGCTTTGTGTGTAAGGTTGGTTTTCTCCCCTCCAAGACCGTTAAAGCTGTCCCCCAAAAGATGACTTACATGGCATTCTAATCACCAGGTCTCTGTTCGGTTACTGTACAAGGATTATTAATATTTATAAAGATGACCCTGGTTCAACACAGAAAGATCAAATTAAGATTCACTCAATGTAAATAATATGCTAATACACATAATATTAATGCAATAGAGTTTTCCCAAGAACTACATCTGGTTGTCTTCTGAGTCTCTGAAAGTCTGCTCTACATCCGTGGGGCATATGAACCACAACACCCTATCTTCTGGCTCTTTCAGAAAATAGGATTCACTCTTTCTTAACTCCAGATCTGTAGTTTTCCTTTCGAGTCCCCGCTTATCTTCTTGCGAAATATGTGCCCAAAAGGACAACAGGATAACATTTTCTCAAGACCGTATTTGTTTTGCTGAGCATATCCCTGCTGCTGGCCGCTGCCCAGCAGCTGGAGACCCTGGGGGCTGAGAGCCTGAGGCTCCAACGTAGCAATTCAAACCCCAAAGCACAGCAGATTTTCATCTGGGTTTCAGAGGAGTCATTATCTTCATTTTGTTTCTGGACACTGGCGCTGACCGCCCCCCTCCCCGCCCCGAGATAAGAACAAACAGAATGGGTTCTGTCTTCCCAAAGATGCTACATCAGCATGTGTTTCCCACTTAAAGCTTTTAAGCATTTGACTTACACATTTATGTATACCCCCAGTGGACCGTTAGGGTTTGGTTTAATCCCCAAGAAAACTGGCATTAAAATAGACCTTTTCCCGGCAATAATAATCTCATTTACGATAAATTATTCTATTCTCAGTACCTTTGAGACACATGAGAGCTTTTATGTAATAAAGAAGCCATTTATTTCCGAATATTTTAATGCATGTTTCCATATTTTTCTCATTTTTAATGCAAGGGCCATTGACAGTCCTGTAAGAGAATGTCTTTTAAAAGCAAATTTATGGCAAATGTTCCAGCGAAATGGGTGGCAACATGCATCATTGTACCGCTATGCCACTGAAAGGAACAGGGCAGAGATGTTCTAATTCTCATTTACATGCATAAAAGTGTAACCTCTACAGAGAAAGACAATGTTATTGGGTAAATTGATAAGAGACAGAAGACCTCTGGTCAGTTTGGGCCCCATCCTTTGCTTTGCTGTAAGTACGTAGCTAGTGCTCGGTCTCGTAGGCCACATCTGAAATACAGGAAGGAGACCAAGGAACAGATAGTGGGGGAGATATGATAGCTCCTGAGGAAAAGAAAGTCAAGTCGGAGCCTTTACATGTCAACTGGAAAGAGAAGCTGTTTCGAAAGGGCAGAAAATCAAGGAGCAGAGAGAATGCCCTTTGCTAGAAGTTGGATTATTTTTATTTTCCAAACTTTCAAGTCAGAGCGAATTATTTGGTTGCTGCCATGATGGGGGCTCTTGACTGGGAAGGTTGGTAACAGGGTCTGGAAGCAGAGACAGTGTCAGAACCAAAATGTACGTATTATCTCTAGTTCTGCGAGATTCATTCATGCTAGACTCTTGGAGCAGACAAATATTTTGAGAAATCTCCTCAGATATGGCATTCTGATAGGCTTCCTGACTAAGAACCACCACACATGTGTAGGTGTGACACTTATTTTAACCCCTATCGTAGGTACTTCTAAGAGATAAAAAAGCGGGTCCCTGACCTGAGCAGTACAGCATTTCTGGGGTAGGAAGCCAACTCTTACAGTTAGCTTCCCAGTGTTCTTCTGATAGAAAACTCTGTGCCTTTTCTGGGCGGGAGTCCCATCCATCAGTTATATGAAGCCTGTGTCTTTAGTCTAGCTGGTCTGAAGGCTCCCTCCAGGTGAACCACAAATGGGCTGGATAAACAACACAACAGTCTCCAGAGCAGGGTCTAGTTTGAATTCTGGCCAAAGGAGCCATGGTGGCCTTGGGGATGTCACCCAACCCTGCGCTAAATATCTCCTCCAGGCCTCCCAGCGCCCTTCCCAGCACCTGGGAAAGGTGAACAATGGAACAAGGTGAAAGGGAAAAGATAAGTCACTATGAGGATGATTTAGTGAAAGCAAAAGCTAGAAGGAAAGAGGAACACAGGTTTCACCCTCCTCCGTGTGCCAGGCTCTGTGCTATGTGCTGACTCTGCTAGGACAGAGACCTCTCGTGGAAAACATCTAAGGAGCTGGGTTCCCACCACTGACGGTCTGCTACCATACTGAGTAGCGTGTACACTGCTGAGTTCTTGACATGAGCAGTGCAAATTAAGATGTGTTGTAAGTATAAACTACATAGCAGTTTTAACGATTTAGTACAAATTAAAAAAATAAGTTACCTCATTAATAATCTTTAGATTAAATATATGTTGATCTGATAATATTTTGGACATTGGGTTTGATAAAATGTATTGGTAAAATGAATTCACCCCTTTCTTTTTTCCTTGTTTAAACGAGCAACTGCTAGGTTGCCTGGGTGGCTCAGTTGGTTAAGCGTCTGCCTTCAGCTCAGGTCATGATCCCATGGTCCTAGGATCAAGTCTCATGTCAGGCTCCCTGCTCAGCGGCAGGCATTGCCTTCTCCCTCTCTGCCTCCCCCACTGCTTGTGATCTCTTTCTCTCTCACTCTTTCTCTCTCAAATAAATAAAATCTTTAAAAACAAAACAAATGGGTGACCATCAGAAAATGCAAAGTTCCCTATGCGAGGCTTGACCTTTGGGCTCTCATTATATTGCTGGTGGGTGCACAGGCTCAGACTCTTAGACTCAGTGCTGAAGTCTAGCAGTGGAACCTCTGACTGAAGGCGATAATCTGCCGTTACCCAGGACCTCGAAAAGGTTCCGATGCTCTTTCTTATGGAATGAACCTGTGAGTCGCTACATGTCAGTGGAGGCACTTTGCACCCACAAGGGCTACACCAATGGCACAGGCTTTGACCAAGGGCCACTGGGAAGAGCTCTGCATCCTCTCCACATGGAGAGAGGAGCTGCATCCCTGTGCAACCAGGAAAGTGGTGACAGGAAAGTGTGCAGTGCGCCAAAGCCACATGAAATGGCTGCAAAGGGAGTGGCGCTGAAATGCGGGCAATGGGAAAAGGACCTGGAGAGAACAGGAACCTAAAGAATCTGTGTTTGCAATTTTCAAACTCAAGCTTTCAAACACCAAACAGGAATTCCATTGGTAATAAAGTGAATAATCAATGCATCCTTCAGACTGCCAAGTCCCCTATGAACTGTTGCCATGCACCAGCCCCTCGAAGCCTATGAAAAGCCCTATTAGGCAGGCATTAGGATTATCCCATGTTACAAATGAACACTGGCTGTTCTTACAGCAGGGCGGGTTTAGGACACAGCTCTCAAGGCTGGCTACCCATCACCCTTATTGCCACCGGCCCCCAACAGGTATGGGAGTCAGCATGTTTAGAGTCACGAGACATAGAAGTACTCAACAGCAAGCCAGCTTTGCCCCGTGGCAGAGAGAAGAGGAGCAAAAGAAAACTGCTGTAGGCTTGAGCCTTCTTCCTCGGGAGTGTTGAGATGCCTGAGGACACCTCCTAGATGTTTCTCAGTGCAAGAGCTGGGGTCAGTTTGACCTCCCCTTGCCTGAGGTAAGGAAAGAGCACTTTTCCCTGAGCAGAGAAAGGATCGTTCTAGGGGAGAGGACCTCCAGTCCCCCGCCAGGAGAGCCCCCTATTGGCAGAGCTCCACGGGCTGGGATAGCGAGGTGGGCCAGCAGTGTGCGGGGTGGGCTGGGCCATCACACAGGGAGAGGCAGGACTGAAGAGCCTCCTGGAGGCTTCTTAAGTAGAAACTCTTTCCACTTACAATTCATGTAACCCACTTCCTTATCTTTGGAAGGGATGTTTAGAAGTTAGAGATACATAAGTGTGGTTTTCCAAGACTTGGTGCATCACCGAGGAGGAGTTATTCTGGAGCTCAAGCCAAGATGACCACACAGAAGGAAATCTGATGATGGTCATTAGGAGTGTGGGGCACTTCAGAATGAGAGGCCTGGCTGTTGCATTACAGAGGGGTCAGTTGCTGCTTTACCTTGGATGGGAACAAGGGAGAAAGGGAATCTGGGGCCAGACCTTGAAGGGTGGTCTCTCCTTCCTTCCTGTTTCTCTGTTAAAGACTACACGTGGGGCGCCTGGGTGATGCTGTCAGTTCAGCCTCCAACTTGATTTCAGCTCAGATCATGATCCCACAGTCAGGTCATGCTCTCAGGGTAATGAACGTGTTGAGCTCCACGCTCAGTGAGGAATCTGCTTGAGCTGGTCTCTCCCTTTTCCTTCACCCCTCCCCCCACCATGCTCACTCTTGCTCTCTCTCTCTCTCAAATAAATAAATATTTTTTGAAAAAGAGTACATGTTACAGACAGCCTAGACTCTGAGCAGAGAAAAGCAGGGCCCTGGCTACCACCGGCAGGAATTATAACATCTTATGAAGGAAGAGATTCTCTATCACAACAGGGAGCCTCAAATTAGTCAAAGACTTGGAATGGTTTCCTGATAGATGAAATGTAATCAATTATGGTGACTTCTTTTGTCACCATAATTTGTTGGATGTTAATGTCTTGTTCCTTCCCCCTTTGTTTTCTTTGGATTGCCACTGAGGTCAAGTGCAAAGTTGTTGATCTCATCACAATAGCCCAGAATACATGAGCACATCTGCAGCCCAGGACACAGCACTCGAAGGACCAGATGTAAAATGTGGTGCTAAGTGAACCGAGCAGCTAAGGAGACACAATCTGGCAACAACTGTGAGCTATTCGAAAGCTATATTTATTAAAAAAAAAAATATGTATATACCTTTTAAGTGATATTTTATTTTTAAAAAGATTTTATGTATTTATTTGACAGAGAGACACAGTGAGAGAGGGAACACAAGCAGGGGGAGTGGGAGCGGGAGACGCGGGCTTCCCGCTGAGCAGGGAGCCCAATGTGGGGCTTGATCCCAGGACCCTGGGACCATGACCTGAGCCGAAAGCAGATGCTTAACAACTGAGCCACCCAGGCGCCCCTAAGTGATATTTTAAAAAGAGATATGACAACACGAAATGTTGGAGCAACTTCAACTCTCATGCATTGCTGGTGGGAATGGAAATAAATATTACTGCTTTGGCAATACCTCCTAAGCTTAAACATGAGAATATCTACTTTCCAACAATTTTACTCCTATGAATATACCTAACAGAGTTATGTACAGATGTGCACCAAGACACATGTATAAGAATGCTCGCACATTCAAAAAAGTCAACACGCAGACATCTCTTTAGCACAATTTCAAAATCCATTTGACCTTACCTTTGTTGTCCCAGCTGAGACCACGCAGCTTTTGGTGAAATCCGTAAGGCCTTGTCTAGGACGTGCACCGCATACATTGGACTTCCTACCATGTAGCCTTTCTCACTTGGGATTCCCTTGGGAAACTCATGCATGCACAACCTGGAAGAACAGAATTGATGCTGGTGGCATCATCATTGGCCAATAGAGCCAATGGGCAGTGGATAAATGTTTCTACTTCTGTTCTCCCTGGTGAACAGTTCTGAAATGCATTTGACATGGCCCTTCAGAAGATGCTGCCAGCACTGAGCACCAGCAGCCTGTAGTAGTGGTTAACTTCGTAACACATCTATAAACTGGGCTCCCTGCTTCCATGTCACTCTCCATGGCCTGCATGCTAACTCCCAGGAAACACATTCTTGAATGAACTGTTCACAGGTGAACCTCTGTCTTAGGCTCTCCTTTTGGGGAGAGCTAAAGTAGATCAATTTTGAAAACCCCCAATAGTAGACTGAATGAATAAATTGTGGAATATTTATAGGAAGAACTGTGGAATCCACCCATTCCCAATAACGACAGGAACTCACAAATAGAATGTCGATCAAAGCGGCTAGATATTAAAAAATATATGCACTCTAGATCCCATTTAAATAAAGTTCAAAAGCAGGCAAAATGAAATTACAGTGTCAGAATTGGGAGAATGATTACCTTTCGGAAGGAGGAAGGGGGCTGTAAGGGGGAAAGTTACGAGGGGGCCTCTGATTATACCGTCAATATTCTCTTTCTTAAATTGGATGTTGTTAAGTGAAGCCCACTTTATGATAATTCCTTGAGCTAGGCTTTTAAATTTCGGACATTTGTGTTATACTTGAATAAGAAAGATTATAAAAGTGGCCCAAAATCAAGATGGTGATGACTGGCCTTTTCCCCTTACTCAACAATGTACAAGCTTTCTTTAGGAAGATCACCATTTATAGCCATAGTCTATTATAGGAGATGAAAATTCCAGATCCTTCCCTAGCCAGATGGTAACATAAATGGGTGATGATGGCCCAGTGGGACTGTGTTTTTCCAAACAGGATGAATTCTCTTTAGTTCCAGCCTGTTAAGTTATGGTGACAAACTGACACTCCAAAGAAAGGAGAAAAACAGTAAGTCAGCAAGCGAACAAGAGGAGAAAGAGAGACAGAGAGAGAAGGAAAGGTGGAGGGAAGAGGAAAGTAATAAGGAAAGAAAGAAAAAAAGAAGAAGGATGGAAGGGAGGGAGGGCAGGGGAAATAAAAGCTCTCACTTGTCAGCTGGCCTGTGTCTGTGGTGTAAACAATCCTACTACTGCTGGCTTTAGGCTATCAAGCATTTAACGGTTGGCCCACAGCATTTCTGAACACTCTAGAACTGCTTCTCATGGGCCATTCTAAGCGGGCTCCAACACACCACCAGCCTGGCCAACAGTTGCCATCTGTGAGAATGGTTCCAGTGTGCCCCCATCTTGGAATTTTTCAAAAGAAGCCAGAAATCTGGATTTGTAGGTGAAAACCCTTGCTTTTTAAAATGAAATCAGCTCATTTACATTTTTCAAAAACACTCCACAAACTCAGGGGAAAAAAAAAAAAGCACATCTACAATCTAGATTTAGCCTAGAAAATGCCACTGTTTGACCTCTGGCCTACAAGCTAAACCTTTTAAGGAGAGTCTCCAGGCTCCCGGATGCAGCATAGCCCTCTGGCTACATAGGGTGGGGACTGCCTCTGAGGGGCTGAAGGGTGCAGGGGAGTCCTACCTGGGTTCTGGCCCCAGTTTTCACTATTGAAATTGTTTCACTGACCTGAGCCTCAGTTTCCCCATCTGTGTTAGGATGCCTTCTGGACTTCTTGCATCAGAACTTCTTCTCATATCAGAACTACTAGGATATTTTTTTGTATCAGAACTTCTAGGATAATGTAATGAGCATAAAAAATCCATAGGGCTATCCTTTGGGACTGGACAGATTTCACAACATGGCAGAGACGATCCAGCGGGACCCGGTCATTGGATAGGGATTGCAGGTCACTCATCAAAGAGAAGGTGAGGCTTTCCTCAGGCCATCAGTAGAATGATATCCGTTGGCCTGCCGGGAAGTCCCATCTCGGTGCTCCATAGTCCTCAGACTCCTTGATTTTTGGAAGGTGACAAGTCCACTTTCTTGAAAGGAAACAGATTATGGCAGGAAGACCTGAGCCTTGGAGTTGGTTGAACTTGGGCTTATACTTTGGCTCTGCCATTTGCTAATTAGGGACTTCAACCTCACTTTCCTCCTGAGCTGCTCCTACCCTACAGGCACTGTGACAAGAAGCATCAGCTGCTTAAAGTGTCTAATTCTGTTTCTGGAACAGTGTCAAATAAACGTTAATCATCATTACCATCATTACGATTTATCAAGGCATCGACGTAGAGGGGCTGGACAGCCAATGGCCTTGATAGTCATGAAAATTTAATCTTATGTTTCCCTTTGTTTCATTCTGTCTTCTTTACTCTGTTATTTTAGAGATCCAGCCAGAACTAATATTTCTGCAGATCCAGACAGGTCTGGACACAGATATTCTGATCTAATCCAAATTTTATGGGCTCTGGAATGCTCACAGGGAGATGCTGCTATGTATTCTGTTGGAGAAAATTCACATACCAGGAGGAAGAGATTCAAACTTGGAATATCTGAGAAGACAATTATGTCGCTTCATTTGGATTGTTAACTTATTTTAAAATAATATATACAGGTTCCCTAAAGATAGGATCTGTAATTATATCAGAACTTGAGACAAAGGGAAAATCATTCATACCAATCCTGTTCTTATTCAAAAGTTTGATATTTGTTCATCATGGCTTTTTTTTTCATTAATTTTTATTTTTAAAATATCCCATTAAAGTATTATCTCGATCACTGCATTGTTGGGTGCCCATCACCTTTGTCCCAGTCCTACTCACTGTCCTAGGAGTACCCTAAGCCAACAGCTACTGGGAAGGATATTTCTGTTTTTAAGAATTTCCAGTTGAATTCAATCAAGAATAAGATTCAAGTCTCCTTGCATAGTGAGGCAGGTTTTTGTGGAGAAAGCCTTGCACCAGGAGTCAGAAAGCCTGGTTCTAGTTTTAATCTGGGCATACTAAATCACTTGAGTACCTTGCTAGACTTTTCTGAAAAGTCTGTTTCTTTGACTCTAAAATAAGGATAAGTGCATGCATATTTTCTTTGCAAGGCTGGAATACCCAAACATTTACTGAAAGAGTACATTAAAATATTCATTTTGACTGCTGACTTTTTGGTATGCCCCCTATGTGCAAGGAGAGTTAGTAAGATGCTTGCAACCATCTCCTGTGGCTGCTTCCGGGGCATTCATTGCACTCCCCTGGTTAATCCACAGGCGTTCTGGGAAAGCTGGATAATTAGGCTTGGCAGCTGCTTAGCTAGGACCAACACTCTAATTGTCCCAGGAGAGACTGCTAGTAACAATGCTGCAGGGGAACTTCTATTAGGACCTTCAAGAACCTGTGCCTCTGCACAGACCCAGTCTCTCTGTCACCCTCGCGGAAAGGCTTCCACTCAGCACTCTTGATTCTGCCAATTCTCCTCCTAAATCAAAGTCTTGCCTGGGTGCATTTAAGGAGGCCAGGCCAGTGCTTCTATCCAGCTGCAAAGGAATTTGGGAAAAGAAGTCTCTGGCTCCTTCCTGGGGAAATGGAATTATAAATCTGGAAATTTTCAAACCGACAAGGGGTCCTGGGAAAGTGCTGAGCTATTAGATGTCACAATGGATGTCCATGAAGGGGGATATCCACCCACAAACAGGATGGGGGAGGGGCCTCTGCAGGCCCCAACAGCATTCAGGCGTACGTCCAAACACAGAGGCAAGGGACCCAATGTACACTTGGAAAAATCACCTCCCTCTCCCCTAAAGATGCACAGGCTTGAAGCCGCCCATTCTCCCTGCCTGTCCTGGAAACAAAAGTGTTTATGGGATCCTAGGCTGATAACTCCTGGTGTCCCATCATTCACTACAACCCTTTAGATCCCCCTATTTCCTGGTAATCTGATAATAACATGACAGTCTTGCCCCACGGGAGGCTCTCTGGACTCATTCGTCTGAAAATCCTTGGGAAATGCATCTTCTGAGGCCTATAGCCAACTGTCATCATGGTCAGCTTCCACACAGGCAGCAAAATATTTTCAAGTTCTAAAATCCTGGCCCTAGCCCACCACTTTACCTAGCCTGGCTAAATTCTGGAGGACACAAACAACTCAAAATGACTGCCTTGTCTCTTTTATATAGATCACCAGGGGTTCAGGGCACCAGCCCAAGAAGGTGTGTGTGAAATGAAATGGTGAAGTCCCCAGCAGCATGTCCTTCTCTGAAGCTTCTCCTCTTCGTGGCTCTGTGTGTGTGTGTGTGTGTGTGTGTGTGTGTATGTGGTTGCTTTGCTCCTTCTTTCATATTGTGAATTGACTGATATTAAGGACCAAAACTCACCTCTGCCTCCCCCTCAACCCAACAATATCTCAAAAAAGATACTTACTTTTTAAAAAGATTTTATTTATTTATTTGACAGACAGATAGAACACAAGTAGGCAGAGAGGCAGGCAGAGGGAGAGGAAGAAGCAGGCTCTCCGCTGAGCAGGGAGCCTGACTTGGGGCTCGATTACCAGACCCTGGGATCATGACCTGAGCTGAAGGCAGACGCTTAACTGACTGAGCCACCCAGGTGCTCCATAGTTAATTTTGTTTGAAATAACTTCTATTTTGGTGCAATATTAATCTTCCTTTTGCTCCTTCTTTTCATCACAAATATGTTGTTTTTTCCATAGAAAGAATGTAATAAGTGGTGATTATATTCTAAGGGGAACATCACAAAGGCCTATTGAGTCAGTAGTATTGCTGACAATTGTTTATTGTAGAGGAAAGAAATAAGAAAACTTTTTTTTTCCCTACACCACTACTTAAATGAGACATAAAAGCAATACTCCCATGTAAATTATTTCAAGAAGAATCTATAACTTGAAGGAGGCTGGAAGTCAAAGATCGGGTCTCTTCAGAGGCGAAGAAACATCTGTGGGTTCCTTAGAAGGCTCTATAGATGGGGGGAAGGGAGGGCGCCTGGGGGGCTCAGTAGGTTAAGCGTTCAGCATCCAACTCTTTTTTGTTTTGTTTTGTTTTAAGATTTTATTTATTTATTTGGCAGACAGAGATCAGAAGTAGGCAGAGAGGCAGGCAGAGAGAGGAGGAAGCAGGCTCCCTGCTGAGCAGAGAACCCGACAGCATCCAACTCTTAATGTCAGCTGGGTCCTGAGATGAGTCCCAGGCCAACTCCACACTCAGAGGGGAATCTGCTTGAGACTCTCTCTCTCCCTTCCCCTCTGCTCCTCCCCCTGCTCCTGTATGCTCTCTTGCTCTAAATAAATAAATTAAATCTTAAATTTAAAAAAAAAAATTCTCAATAGATGTGAAATTCTGGCAAACCAGAAGATGCCAACACTGGCTCTTTGTTGAATCTAATTTCATTCCAAACACCAGGGCAGTTAAATCTCTAGAACTATTCTTAGGCTTATTAGACTTCCAACAGCTTGTCTTTTGGCTCACAAATGGGACAAAGAAAGGAGAAGGAATGCTCTTCTCCTGGAAGCCTTTCCCATCTCCCGCCTCCAACTTCAGAAACAATGTCTCCCTCCTGGGCAATTCCGTCGTCCCCCTCCCCTTTTTTTTCTTATATTACTGATTACATTTTCCTGTGTTTTCAGGTTAACGGGGTATACATCGCTCTTCTTCACCAAAGTACACATTTCCTAAAACATAGAAGGGCTTGCGTCTGAGTTTGTTTGGGCTGCTGTGATAAAAATATCGTCAACTGGGAGGCTTATGAACAACAGAAATGAGCTTCTCATAGTTCTGGAGGCTGAGAAGCTCAAAATCATGGTCCTGGCACATTCTGTGTCTGGTGAGAATCAGCTTTCCCCCTGATGGCTGTCTTCTCACCATGTCCTTACATGCCAGGAGGGACAATGGAACCCTCTGGGGTGTCTGTCATAGGCATTAATCCCATTTATGAGGGCTCTGCTCTAGCAACCTAGTATCTCTCCCAACGGCCCCAGTTCCCACCTCTACTACCTTGGGGGTTTGGTTTCAATACGTGAATGTGGGGAGGACACAAACATTCAGCCCTCAGCAGCTTGGAAGAGGGCTGAGTCACAGAAAGAGTTCTATTATCATTGTTATTATTGTCTTGATGCATCTAATTCCTAAGTCAGGCTGTTCTGTGGGCACTCGACCTGTGCTTGCTAAAACAATGAGTGGGCTCTCGAGGCTCTGTTTTTACAGTGACTCCTCCAGTGCCCCTCCCCCACTTCCCAGTACACACACACACACACACTGCACACTCTCAGAATACCATGACACCATTCCTACAGCTCTCAGGTACATGGGTTTTTAGAGGGAGCACTACTTTACAAAACATGGAGGACATCTGTTTTAATGAAGTAAGATGCTTCATCTTCCCTGGGGGACCAGAAAGTTATCAGACCACACTGACTGCACTGAGTGACTCTAAGCCAGGAGGCAGAGTCCTTGAGCAGTTCCCTCCTCTGTATTTTGGGGAATATTGCCAAAGCTTAATGAGGGATTTATTGAGATCAACGCCCACTCCCGGGTCCCATATGAGACCTTGATCTGGATACCAGTATCTCTCAACCTTGTTTAAGACGGAGCTGCTAAACACACTTTGCTACAGCTGAATGCTGCAGAACGAACATGTTATACTCTGAAATCCCATGCCATGGAACGGATACCGTTTTCTCTTACTTCACTCATGGCTGCCCAGGACCGTCTTCCACACGGCAAGGAAGGCAGGAGTCTGCTCTGGCATTGGGTAGTGTGTTGGTGCTGGGACCTTGGCATGGCCACTCTCGCAGGACAACCCACGTGGAGTTTTGTGCATTTAAAGGCATCTTCAGTGTTACAGGAGACAAAAATAATACTACACTGGCAGCTGAATTGGCAGGCAAAATCCAGACAATGTGATTATTAACTCTCTGAGCGAGGTGTCTGATTGGCCGGTGTGTGAGTTCCGTTCCAGCTGAAGGTGGGCATCGGCTCTGTGGGAGGGCTCTGGACACCTACTCCCTTAAATGCCAACCAGCAGCTCTAGATCAAAGGTGAGTCCTTGGGGAAGGGCTACTGATAAGGTAATTCTTGGAAAGACTGTCTCAAGTTGAGTGGAGGGAGAAGGCCCATGGCCACATATGGGCAGGCAGGAGCAGGGCCTGTGGGATTCCCCTGCTGGCCAACCCACCTTCTTACTTCTCCCCTGCCTGTTGGCAGTGCCCCTCATTTGTCCTTTTGGTACAAAGCAAATGCCTGCAAGGAAGGCAGCTGGCCTCTTCACGCCTGCTTGTCTCTGCCTGAGTTTGGAAGTTCCTCCAAGGCCTTTTTCTGTAGCAGACATTCAACCCATTGGCTGGAAAGCAGTATGGCTCCATGAGAGCTGGGGGGGACCTGTGCCAGGGATGCTAAGGAGTCTGCAAGATGGAGACAGAGCCTGGTCCCATGGCAACCCCCCAAGGATGTCCCTGCTCTGAGCCGGCCTGTCTCACGGAGCCCACTTTCTCACCATCGCCCTGAATTATTCATCAGCTCTTGCAGAGAAACAAAAGGCAAAGTCATTTTATTTCCTCCAGAACTGACTGTCCTCCTCACTGACCTCTTAAAATTCAAGACAGAGCAGCCAGCACTCCCATGCACTCTGGGAAGGGACAGGAAAATGCCCCATCAGCTTCCCCTTCCAGACTAGCCGAGTCCAACTGAGCAAGTGTCTCTGGCTGCTTGGTCCTTCGGGCTGTGCTTTGTCCCTCTTCTCATTAATGATGAGAAGGACAGGCAGGTAACCTTGGCTTCTTGTTGAAAGACCTTGACATCTTGATACGTACCAGGGGTCAAGACAAATGCCCTCCCTTGACCCTAGGGCCATGCTCAGCCTCCCAGACTTCTCTTCAGAGAAGCTCTACACTCTTGGTGCCGGCAGCCCTGCTTCCCATGAGACTGTCCATGGAGACACAAAAGGAACTCTGTCCCATCGCCACTACCAGTCCCGCCCCCTTTACTTCAACCTGAGCCCTTGATTTCTAATTCACCAAGAAAATGCAATCCACCAGGCACAAGCTTTTCCTCTCTCTACCCCTAGAATTGCAAGCATGCACTGTCTTCACACTATCACCTCCTCCTTTCCGGACTCAAAGGAATCTTTTCTCTGAAAACACTACTGGCTCCAATGATGCTTTTGGCCTGAAAGCCCCGCCCCTTCGCCTGTACCCTGCTTGCTTTTGTTCGCCTCCTCTTACAGAGTGGCAAGCTGGTGTGCTAATTAGGTGGTGAACTCTGGGGCTGTCCCCTCTGTCCCCTACCAGCCGTGTGACCTGGGGCAGTTTTGGGCTGCCCTCAGCAATGGCGTAGTTAGGCAATTGTTAGGGTTTGAGGGAGACAATAACAACCTCCAGTGATCAGAGGCAAAGCAGTCCTGGACAAGCCCTCAAACAGGTGCCCATGACCATGGCAGCCAGTCTTAGATCGAATTCTGCAGCAAGTGCAAACGCTTATTGGCAAGCAGGCACAAAACTGTTCCCTGACATCCGTTTGCATAAGCTTGGCTTGGCCGTGCTCACTCCTCAAGCATGCCAATAAGCACCTTGCATGAAAGTTTACATCGCACTTTTGCGGTGCCTCGGTGGTTCGGTCGGTTGAGTGTCTGACTCTTGACTTTGGCTCCAGCAGTGATCTTAGATCATGGGATGGAGCCCCAAGTCAGGCTCTGCACTCAGCATGGAGTCTGCTTGTCCCTCTTACTCTGCTCCTCCCCCACTCGCATGCAAGCTCTTTTTCTCAAATAAATAAATAAAATCTTAAGAAGGAAGGAAGGAGGGGCGCCTGGGTGGCTCAGTGGGTTAAGCCTCTACCTTTGGCTCGGGTCATGATCTCAGGGTTCTGGGATCGAGCTCTGGGTCGGGCTCTCTGCACGGCCGGGAAACTGCCCACCCTCCGCACCTTCTGCCCCTCTGCCTACTTTTGATCTCTGTCAAATAAATAAATAAAATCTTAAAAAAAAAAAAAGGAAGGGAGGGAGGGAGGCAAGAAGAGAAAGGAAAGAAGGAAGGAAGGACACTTCAAGGTAGACTGAACAATACTTTGACAGCAGGAGCAGCCAGCAAGACTGGGGAGAGGAGCTGGGGGGGACACTGCCACGTCTTCAAATGTCACGCTGAATCGTATGCTGAAATATCTTCCATCATCACGCACACAGTCTACCAGTGCATGACTTAAGCTCTCCAGGCGTCAATTTCCTTACTCTGGAAAAGGCAATAATGATGCTATGTACCTTCTCGAGGTGCCGGGAGAAGGAAATGAGTCAGTCCATACCTGTACAACATGTAAGACAGAGGCTGGCAGCAGTAAGCACTCATTCAATTTGTGTTGTATTATCCCATCCCTTAGAACCCTCTCATTCCTATGCACCTCCAGGACGCCTCAGTTCACACCCTTGGCGCTGCTTAACTCCTTCGAAGGCTGGCCTTCATTCTCTGTCTCTGCTGAATCGACTCAACATCAGCCTTCCACGGGACTCCACATTTTCACAGAATTTCTTACTCAGTTCCTCAAACATCCGTTACCCTCCTCTTCCTCCCCTATTGGGCCTCCTGGGGCAGGGGCAGGAGGGCATTCAAGAGGTGAGTCAAAATGGAACTCTTTAAGGAGCTCCCAACACTTGGAGATAGGATGCCACATGGTACACTCCCCGAAGGCCAGGGCCTCATCTTCAAGGGTGACTTTAAAGTAGAGGGAGGACTGTCCATAAGTCCCAGACCGAAATGACTCACCACCCCCGGTAGCACATGCATCGACACCTTAATATTCCTAAGAGCCGTGAGGTTCTAGAAACAGAGGTGACCGGCCAGGGTGGAGTCTCTCCGTTCAAGGCTGTTCTTTGTTTGGTATGAAATACTTTTACCTATCTTAAGATGCAAAGAAAAGTAAAACCCAATCAAATGACCATTTTGAGGGAAAGCGGAAATTTTCTTTGAGCAGCACAATCAGTAGCTACCTAACATGAACGCTAAAGCCAAGCCTGGGGATGCCGCTCAGAGTGTTCTTGACAATCAGGGCAACAGGGAAGGATCGAGTCAGTATCTGGGTAATCTCCAGCATGCTAAGAAAGTCACCCCCAATCTTCCCTGGAAGGTGACTCCCAGAATATGGCAGGATGATCTGAGTGATCCCCTAAATTCTTCTATAGGAGAAAGACGTCAAATTTGGCACAGAAATATTCAAGAGTACCAAAACTACAGTATTAATATTTTGCCTTAGGAATCTGTGCACATTTGGTATTTTAGGTATGTGAACATTTAGGATAATGTGGCCTATTGGAGTTATAAATAGACCAGTGTTAAAATTTCATCTTTCAATGTTAATTGAATAACTAATTTAGACTTTTGATTTTAAGTCAAGATCTCACTAAGTTTATATCGCATTGAAATATCTGAGAAAACTTAAGCTTCACTACCCGTGTAAGACCGGGACCTGTTAATTCCTTAAGAGCGTATTCAGGCACTCAGGATATTTTGTTAAATCAGGCAATTGAGTTACTTAGAAAGGAAATCAAATGTATTAAATTTGTATGCACAGTCTAAAATATTTCAAGTAGTTGAACTAAATTTGTAAGCGATTTAACAAATCCAAGGCCTTAAAAAATGATTTTTCAAATTTTCTAGATTTGTAAGTATTTATCTGCAAGCAGAATTTAAAACTAAGAACTTGAGTTTTACATGTGTAGCTTAACAAATTGAACTTTAAAGAAACAAACAACAAACACAAAAATGAGCCCCTTGATTTTTTTTTTTTCTTGCACGAAAACTGCCCTTAAGTCATTAAAGCAGTTGAATAATTACTTTCGATTTACCTTGCCTGTGCTCTCTAAATCTCTGTAATAACAACTTGGGCATAGTCTTATCTCTCTAACAGGTTCATTTGTGGCACAGACTGGGTTGCCTATTTCTGCCATGTTACCCGGAGGGTGGGCAGGCAAAGGCATGTGCTCAGCAAATTCTTTTCTCACGTGGCTGTGTGACTTTGGACAAGTCCCTTCACCTCTCTGAGCCTCGGAGATCAGCATCAGAAAGGGAGAGAGTGCAGCATCCCACTAAGAGGTGGTGTCCGTGAGAGAAAGGTCCATATCTGTCTCGTCATATCACATCCCCAGGGCCCAGACCTGGCTGAGGCACACAGCGAGAACTCAACGAACACCACTGAGTGAATGAGCAAATGCACTAGAAAATTCTAAGGCTCCTCTTATATGTCTCCCAGCTGTTCTGTTTCATGATATCTGAAAAGGCCATGAGAGCAGTCCATGAACAGAAAGACAGTAACTGCTGTCACAGCAGATTAGGGTCACAATTGGGATCCAAGAGATGAGGCAAAGGAGATCTTGACTGTTCCTACCTGGTCACCTTTCAATCAAAATAGTCTGCTGCAGACCAGTGTGCCCTACTCTGCTGCTTCAATCTGACCTATGCTGTCCCAGGCTGACCTACTCCTGGCTTCATCGGAGAAGGCTACCATCCTCCGGAGAGGAGCATGAACAAACCCGGCTTTACCAAATTTGCTTCTACGACAGGCTTCCAGTAGCGTTGTGCCAGCATTCTCATACTAGAAGATCCTGTGCTCACTAGGGGTGCTAAAAAAGGGAGGCAGGAGGTAAAAGGGGCAGGTAAGCTCCTGTGCATACACTTGGAGGGAAGTAAAATGTGTGAATTTCAGTGCTGTGGCCAGCGGTTAATCCACAAAGTGACCTGGGCAGTGTGGTGTGCACAGTCTTCTTCCCGAGCAATTAATCTTCGTGAGCAATTAATCTCCTCTTTGGGACCTCCTTCTCCAACTCTATAAAACAAGTGCTGAAATACAAGATCTAAGGCAGAAATTCTCAAACTTTTTGTCTCAGGACTCTTCAGTACCCTTAACAATCACCGAAAACCCAAAAAACTTTTGTTCTATCTATTGGATTATATTTACTGGTATTTACTGTAGTAGGACTTGAAACTGGGAAACCTTTCAAACAATAATTCGAAAGCACACATTCTATTTATCCTCAGGGTGAAGAGGTGATCGCCCTAAAAGAATTCCGTGATACACTTGAAGGAACCCAGAATATACGTCCCCTGGATACAACTCTTTTTTTTTTTTTTTTAAGATTTTATTTATTTATTTGACACAGAAAGAGAGATCACAAGGAGGCAGAGAGGCAGGCAGAGAGTGGGGGGAAGCAGGCTCCCTGCTGAGCAGAGAGCCTGATTCGGGGCTCGATCCCAGGACCCTGAGCTCATGACCTGAGTCGAAGGCAGAGGCTTAACCCACTGAGCCACCCAGGCGCCCCTGGATACACCTCTTTGACATAAAAAGTATTTTGAGCCGAAGAAAATTAGAAGCAGTAAATGCAGAAAAAGCTGTTGGTTTTCTGCCCTAAGAGAGGAAATACATTCCTTCTCACTTGAGACAGACGCCCATCAGCCCTGAGAGGCTTCAGAGGAATCTGCAACCAAACCTTGATAAATTCACTCTCACCTTCCCAGTTACTCTTCACCATTCCCACCCTTGGCCCCAAAGTCCTTGTTTCATCAGCTCTTCACAATTTTATTGTTTCTTTGTCTAAAAACTATAAAAGCTGCTCCATACCTTCCACGTCCACATTTGCCTCCCACCTCCCAGGGCGGAGATCTATAAATGTTCTGGGATCTCCTAACATTTTTGGAAAAACTACATATCTTCCTCACATATTTTTTTAAGTTAACGTATAACATTTTTACTGTAAGTTTAAGTAATTGAGAAATATGTAACTTCTGGCATTTTGACTTTTACAGGTGGTTCAATCACTCGATAAAATGTATTGAATGCCCACCTTCATCTATCCAAAAGACACACGAATTGGCTCTTTTTAACAGCTAGAAATTTTCCATCACTTATTAGTCCTCCTTGCGTGCATATTTTCATCTGTTACCCACAGAACTTTATCTTAGTAGGATATACTTTTAAGCTTAAAAATCTTGTACTGGTCACCCTAGCATAATTCTCGGTTCTAAAATATGTACATAAGTTAAAATTTTACATATTAATTCTTCTCCAGGTTGAGTTTAAGAAGAAGAGTTTAAGAGATTAAGAGTTTAAGAGATTAAGTTTAAGAGATTAAGAAATCTCTTCTTAATTCAAAACTGAAAAAGTGAGAACTTCCTACACCAAAAGAATTTATACGTAATCAATATTATAGGTTGATTTATCACTATAGTTTATATTAGTAAATCATTGGGTGAAATAAAATAATCCTAATATAAAATTTTAAAATAATCATCAAGCATAAAATAAGAAACGAGCCTTTTTTCCAAGATGAATATTGCTTATTCCTAGAATAAGACAATATTTTGTGGGAATTGCCTGCGGCAAAGAAGAGAAGCTAGTCATAGGGCCATTATATGTACAGAAAAGCTGAAGCAAGTAGGAGACTTGTACCCAAGTTAAGAATACCTATGGGTTCGGGGCGCCTGGGTGGCTCAGTGGGTTAGGCCTCTGCCTTCGGCTCAGGTCATGATCTCAGGGTTCTGGGATCAAGCCCCGAATCGGGCTCTCTGCTCAGCAGGAAGCCTGCTTCCTCCTCTCTCTGCCTGCCTCTCTGCCTACTTGTGATCTCTCTCTCTCTGTCAAATAAATAAAATAAAATAAAATAAAATAAAATAAAATAAAAAATTAAAAAAAAAAGAATACCTATGAGTTCATAATACATATCTTTTGGTAAAATCTAAAGAACACTGTATCCCCCATGTGATTGAGTTAATGTTTAAGAAAACATTCTATATAATTTACTTTAACTTGAAACTATAATCTTAATCTCTCACCTCCTCCTACTTGAAATCAATGCCAAACGTGTACTTGAGATCAGACATCAATATTTCAAGTTGACCCTTTATTTGGCACACTGGGGGATTCTCCTATGGGAGGCAGTGCACCCAGTGACAGGCAGAAGCAAGGGGATGGGGCTTCCTTTTGAGAAGTACCCAGGGGCACACTGCAAAAGGGGAGTTGAGGGAGAGAACCAGTCTGGCACCTAGGATGTACCCCCACGGGGATCAGTTTTAGGGAAAAGCACATATGGAGTCTAGGGTCTAGACACTGATTCTATTGAAATTACTCCTTGATGGGACTCTGTATGCTCCAGCGGTGGTCATTCTGGCATACTCTCTGGCCATCCTCTTCCCTTGACTGTACCCACCCCCATATCCATGTCCTTCAAGCCAAAGATCTAAAGCCCCCGTGTGGACAAGCCAGCGAGAGAGCTGTCCTCCGGCAAGTCCCAGTCGCTCATTCTCCCCACCGCCCTGCCCTTCACCTTGCAGGCACCATTCCCTCCCCCAGCGACCTGGGGTCTTGGCTCCTGATTGCTGCACAGTAAGTGGAGTCTGGTGAGCAGCGGAGAGGCTGATCTGCAGTCCAAAGGTAGATGATTTCTAAAAGGCCTGCCTCTGCTCTGTGACATAAGCAAGGCTGTGCCCATCTTCTTATGTCCTGTGTTATTTCCTCCTGCTTTCCCACCTCCTGGAGACTCTGCTGTATTTCAGTGTTTCTAGAAGCAATCAGCTGCAAATGCCCACGGCACCAAGCAGAAATCCAAACACAACCTCAGTTTATGGGCAGAGTCAACTTTGGGCCCCTAGCTCGGAAGGCCCTCCGAAGCCCAGTTTCTGCGGGGAGTGCCACAGAAGGGAGATGGGGTTTCTCAAACGTGGTCAGGATAGAAGTGCAGAATCAGAGGGTGCTGGATGCCTCGGTAGGTGAGAGGCTGGACGTTAGGACCTATGAAGCCCCCTGGGGTCCCCATCACCCCACCTCTCCCCACACCGGTCCTGCCGCTGGAGAACTGCCATAGCCGAGCGGAGAACAGGACTAGGAAAGGGGGCAGGAAGAAGGTGGTGACTCCTGCTCTTGAGTTCTGTTTTTCTGGATGAAGGGAGAAGGAAAGGGACTGGCCTGAGGCCACATCTCTAAGCCAAAGAGAGTTTCCTTGGCATCCTGTCATCTTCTTTCCCAAACTCCTCCCATCGCGCCTCCCACATGGTGTCTGCCCTTTCTCGCCCCACCTCCCTGGCATATATTTTTAGGCTGAGGGGCCCCCCTCACTGGCAAGCAGAGAAGAGGAACACCCAAGCACCTGCACCCCTGCAGTTTCCTTGACTCAGAAATCCAGGGATTCCTCCTTCTTCAAGCCTCAGCTTGATAACTCAAGATGTGTCAAGAACTTTCTGGAAGTGGACCACTGGATCTGGATGAGTGATCTAGTGAAAAATTTTGTAGCTGTAAAAGGACTCCTTCATTTATCATTTTATCAAGGCGCAGTTTATAGCCTCCTTAATGAGGCCATTAGCCATACATCTTACAGCATGTTATGCTTAAAATATTTAATGACCTCTGCAGAGAAACAAGACATCGCTGTTCCTTAGGTATGATATCAGTTCTATGATCCTCATTTGACACATGAGAAATAAGTAGTTTGCCCAAGACCGCATGGTCAGTATCTAATGGAAAGGAAATGTGAACTCGGGTGTTCCTTTTACCTGATTCCAAGGCCACACTTGTTCTTGGCCCCACACTGCCTCTCAGCCTCCTAGCCTCGGCCCTCAATAATCCCTCTTCCACCTTTCATAACTTTTCCTTCTACCTCTTGTAGAAGAGCATAATCATCAACATAACAGGGCAAGTCTAACAAGGGATATTGTCAAAAACACCCCAATTTCAGCCCTGCGCACTCATGCGAATTCTACTGCCATCCCTGAGGATGCCTGCCATCCTGTCCTCTCCATCTTGGCACTCACCCCTACCCCTCTCTGGGTACTTTCTCTTCTCCTCCTTATGACCCAAATGCTTCCCACTGTGGGAGGACAGGGTTCTCCCCAACCAAACCTTCTCTCCTTACAGCTCTGTTTCATATCAAAGTAGGATATAGATACAAAAGCACATAATGTAGATGATTCTTAGTAAAGGTAGGAAAAAAGGTAGAATCTCTATTAGCATAATAATACACTGGGGTAATGCTATTAGTCCATATTGGCGAAAAGAAGGTGGAGATTTAAAAAAAAAAAATACCTGCTTAAACAATTGTTGAATGAATAAATGATGTACTCTGAAGCTAGACCAGGAAAGCTGCTAGTCCTTGCCTATGATCAGCACAAGCCAGGAACCAAAACAGAAGGGCCCAGGAGGAGGGTCAAGAGGGTAAAAGCAAAGAAGACCCTGGAAGAGGAGCCCAGAGCAAGGGCAGGACTATTCCTGAGCCCCATCTGAGGTGAATCATCACAGACTGAAAGCTATCCCCGGGGCAGAGTCAAGGGCTGCTTTGAGCCACTCTTCTGTTGCTTATTTGCACTTGATCGACCCATAGCAATGTTTTCTTTCTGCTAATAGGGATTCTTCCACCCTCCAGCAGGTAAAGGGATAATGAAAAGCTTACACCAATGTGTGTGTTTTTCACCTACAAGGTGAAAACTTCTTGAGAGCAGAATCCCAGTCTGGTTCATCTTGAGTCTCCCATAGACTTGACTGACTCCACACTACCTGATACTGTTCCTCATCAGTAGCAGGCATTGGATACCCATTACTGATTTGCGAATAAATGGACAAATAGCCCCTTTTTATGGAACAGATGATTACATCTTGGTGACCAGCACCGTCCTCCAATTTGTCTTCCACTTAATGTATCCCTGATACACAGCTGAAGCCACTTGTAACAGTTTTCAGAACTATATCCTTTGATGACTCTATGCTATCTATAAAGCAATTCTGTGGAATGAAAATAAAACATCAGGGGCACCCGGGTGGCTCAGTGGGTTAAGCCTCTGCCTTCTGCTCAGGTCATGACCTCAGGATCCTTGGATCGGCCCTGCATCGGGCTCTCTACTCAGCGGAGAGCCTGCTTCCCCCTCTATCTCTGCCTGATGCTCTGCCTACTTGTAATCTCTCTCTATGTCAAATGAATAAATAAAATCTTTAAAAAACAAAAAGAAAAGAAAACATCATATTACTGAGTTCCAAATGTTCTTATTCTACTGCCCTAGAGTTTGTTTACCAACTAGAAGAACATGAAAGCTGATTCTGCAAATAAACACTTGATACCTCCTTGAGCAACTTGTGTTCACTGAATTTATAAACCGTGATGCCCCCAAAATGGGATATTTGGGGGAAGCAGGGATTCCTAAACTGAGAAAAGAGAATATAGGAGGGGAGACAGGTAGAGGGTGCTGGCCATTGAAAAATGTAAGGTACTACACCTGCTTTTCATAAACTGGTAATCTCATTAGGCCAACCACACACTGAAATGATAACCTAACAAAACCCCTCTCGGTGTCTAGTAATGAATGCTTGGACTGGTAAGGGAAAGCTTCTGAGGGAGTTGAGATGGGAACAGGGCCCTGAAAAATGATGAGAGTTGGGGGAGGAGATGGAAGGCCTATTAGAGAAGGCTGAGTTAAGCCTGGGAAGGGTCCAGAAGCAGAGAGAAGCCAACTTCCCACCAGCGTTTTCCCACCAGCTCACACCCATCTCTGCACCAGCCTGCGTCCTGGCGCTCTTCCCACATTTACTCCCCTCCCAAATGGCACCATCTCCTCCTCCCAGAGCTGCTACTTTCTCAGCCCCAGTGGCAGATGGAGATTTGCTGTGTGTGGCAGAGGCTGCTGGTCAACATGATAGCCCTTCTCCCTTTTTCCCCCTTGGATATAAAATAAAGTGCTGACCAATGGGATATAAACACAAGTGAATTGAAAATGTCCTTCAAGAGAGGTGGTTTATGCCACCCCCAGCGCCATCTCCCCTGCCAAAGGGAAAGCCAGTCACGAGGTAGGAGCTCATGCTGAGGCTTGAGCAGAGAATAAATTCTACAGAACAGTGATGGGTATTAAGGAGGGCACACGCTGCGATGAGCACTGGGCATTACACGCAACTGATGAATCACTGAACATTACATCTGATACAAACGATGTACTATATGTTGGCTAATTGAAGTTCAATAAAAAATTAAAAAAAAAAAAAAAGTTCTATGAAGCCTGGGTCCCTGACAGCTTGGAGTGCAGCCGAAGCCCTGGACTGCCCCCAGACCTCTTTCCTGTGAGAAAGGAAAAAAAAGCCACTGTTAGATTTTGTATTGTTTGATTTTTTTGTTTTTGTTTTTGTCATTTGCTTCCAAGCCTAATGCTAATTTGATACTCTACAATTGGAGCAGACGTGACAGTGAAAAGTTAGAGTAATTGAACAAAAGGAAAGATGCTTGTCTACTTAGCAGTTAAAGAAGTGGAAATTAAAACCACGAGATGCCATTTTGTCTGCTAAATTCTAAAAGGAAAGAAAAACAATAAAAATGTAAGTCTTCAGGTAGGCTGACGACAGTGTCATAAATTGGTACAATCCTTCTCGAAAATACTGGCTTCTTAGCTCACTTGCCTCAAATACATTTCTACAGTATGACCCAGTGATCTGATTCTGGACCAAAACGATAACAGCAGTGTTATTTTAACAGCAGAAAACTGAAACTGCCTAACTAAGGTGCTCTACAGGAGTGGTAAATGATTTCACATTCATTCGATGGAGAACCATCCAGCCATCAAAAACCGTGTATGACAAATACCATGAAATAACTTACAAATATCTTAAGGAAAAAAAACTACTTCAGGAAACTGCATATACATTGGGACAGCAGCTTCAAATCATGGCTCTGTGCCCAGTCAGGTGCCTTTAATCAGGCTCAACTCATCTACACAGAGTCTGGTGAGAACCACGTGTCCCAGATCTGTTCATCAGGAATTCCACGTCTCTTTCTATGTGGCTACCCTCGCAGAAACAATCCCTTCCCATTCTTTTTTTTTTTCTTTTTGCTATTTATTTGTTCTTGAATTTGGGGTTTTGCGTTTTACAAAGTGGTTTCCAGTGGAACATCACAGGTAGATAAAAGAACTTCTAAGAATCTTAATGGCATTGCCTCACAGCCACCAGACATGCCCGAAGAAGAGAGATGCCAATCTCAACAAGAATTTATGGATGTGGTTTCGGAGCATGTAGCAAACTGAAGTGATAATAATAGAACACCTACGACATTTTAAAGAGAGTTGCACTGGGAAAAAACAATAACAACACAGCTACATTTTGGAAAATCTAAGAAGACAATAAACAGACCGGTGGTTGTCAGGGTTTGGTAGGGATGAATAAGCAGGAACACAGAGGTTTTTTAGGGAGCTGAAAATAGTCTGTATGATGCCATAATGGTGGTATGCATCATTTGTCCCAAACCAGAGAATGTACAGCATGAAGGGTGAGCCGTAAACTCTGGATTTGGAGTGACCACGATGTGTCAATGAAGGCGCATCGATAGTACCAACGTACAAATCAATGAGGGCTGCTGATGGCGGCGGGGCTACACATGTGTAGGGCAAAAGGGTTGATGAAAGATTTCTGTACTTTCCCCTCAATTTTTCTGTGAACCAAAACTATTCTAAAAACAAAACAAAACAAAAAATAAACAAACAAATAAAAAACCCTCTTAAATAAAAGCAAACAGACAGCAATAGAAAAGTAATAGCCAGCTTGGAGTAAAAGGGGTTGAGGTTTCACAAACTGTAAAATAGCCTTTGGGCCCCCAACTTTTTTTTTTTTTTTTGGTAAGAAGCTACCTCAGAAAGCTACTTAGAGGCCAACACAGGCTATTTCTTAAGCAAAAACGAAGGCAAAGTCAAGAGCCAGGCCACAGGCGCCAAGAGCGATAGGGAACAATGGATTGGGAAGCTAGTCCCAGGGACAGAACAAGGTCCTGCTCTCGGAATGGGAAGACCTGGCAACACACGCCTGGCAGGGTGCCAGAATTCTTATGAATCACTGCCTGCTGCATATCTTCCTTAATTCCATTTTTGAAAGGAAATATTTACTGTGATTGTCCTGGCCCAATCTTTCCATGTTTGTTGAGTGTCTGCAGAACATACAACTTGTCTCTTCCACTTTGGGTTTCTGAACCCAAAGGAGCCACAGCCAAGGAACTCAACCTCATTTGGACTTCCAGAAATCACAGGACCCAGGACTTTGAGCCCAAAGCTACAGATGAATGAGATTTGTAGGGATGCTTGGAGGAAGGGAGTATTGCATAGGACAGGGACACGAATAATTGGCATTAGGGGGGAAGCTGTGGTCTATTTTTGTAGTCATGGCACCAGTGATTCATGCCTTCAGGTGGCCACCTCCCACATTGACTTTGGGCTTGGCCATGTGACTTGCTTTGATCAACAGGGCATACGTAAATGTAACACAAGCAGAGGCTTGAAGAAACACTTGTTTATTGGGGCTTGCCCTTTCTTGTTTTTCCCATGGAGCCCCTCCACCTCCATATGAAGAAGCCCAGAGAACTAATGGAGAATGACAGATCAGGTGGGAGAGAGACCCACGCTGTTCCAGCCAGCCCAGGTGCAATCTCAAAGATGAGAGAAAGTCCCACTCCAGCCCAGCTGGTCTACACAGACAGCTGTCCCATAGAACCATGCTTGCTGCGTTAAGCCATCCAGGTTTAAGGTGGCTTTTTCACCCAATTAATACAATGAGGGTCAAAAAAGGGTAAACCCAGCATATGGAAGCTGGGAGAAGAGACTTTGCAGCAAGGAAAACTCTGGGAAGAAGAGGCCTACCTGGGCAGGCAGTTTTCCAAGACAAACTAATGCAGAGTCACCGTGGGAGATCAGACTATGGCTAATGAGGAGCCGAGAAGAAAATGCCAGAAGTTAAACCTAATGAGAAATGCGACGATGAAAATTAGAGCATGAGCAACCCATTTGGAAGTTTGTGGGATTAAGAAGAAGCAGGTAGTGGGAGGAATAAATGGGTCAGGACAAGTCATTCAGAAATAAAGCACTGAACACAGAGAGCTATAGGTCTTCTTTCTATGGAGTAGTTAACATGTAATTAGCATGGTGTGCAGTTAACACTGAATCAGAATCTGGGAGGGTGTGAGCTTGGAATCTGCACACTTAGCGAGCTCCCCAGGGAGATTTTAATGTATGCTTTCCTCTCAGTGAGCTGCCCTATATGTCAACAGGTATTGAAAGATAAACTTTGTCAAGTTACCAAAGTTCTAGGGAAAGCTAGGACAATAGGTGCTCGGTCACCTCAAACATAACCAAGGAACATCAGTGGTTCTCAAAACTAGGTGCACATTAGAATCATCTGGGAAACCTAAAAAAAAAGAAGAAGAAGAAGAAGAGAGAAAAGAAAAGTAGAAAAGTCTAGGTCTTACTGCGTAAGAATTCAATCTCTCTCTGGGAATAGCATCTAGGCATCAGTATTTTAAAAGCTTCCCAGGTGATTGGATTATGGGGTAGAAGAAGACTCTGGAAGAGATGATGTAATCTCTACACCCAGAGTCCATCAGGTTTCTGAGAAATGAGTAATAAATGCAGAATGTCTCTGAACCTCCTTGTTTTCATATATTTGGCAATTGATCTAAACTGCCATTAAACTCAAAGAACAGTGTGAGGGATTTGGTGACTAATGGCTATTTCTGAGTCAAAAATGAAATAGCACTTATTTTCATGATGTAATAAAAGTCAGGCGAACATTAACTCACACTCAATGAATCAGCAAACATGACTGTTTGAACAGAGCTTAAGTGAAATTATCGATGAAAATATATTTTGCTTAATTTGTTACACAAAGCTTCAAAATTTTGGTAGTAATGTTTAAACTACTACTAAAAAAAAAAAAAAAGTCATATAAATGAGTTGAGCCAGCCTGATGTCTGAGACAATAAAGAGAGCTATGACAAATCAAATTTTCAGGGATGAGGAGACTTCTGTCCCAGCTAAACCGAAAAGGATTGAAGCCCAATTTAGGTAACAGGCTGCCAGTCTATGAACCTCTGAGTCATAAGAGAAATGATTAGAATATAGCACGAATATAAGTATGGAATTATGATAGTTAAAGGGTCAGGAAAGATTTGAAAGAAGGAGGCCATGGAAACATTTTTATTTATAAATAAATATATATAAATATATATATATATATAAATATATAATGTATAGGTACATTACATATATTGTGCTACAACACTTACTAATCTACAGACCTTATTTAAATATCACCAACTGTTCCACTAATGTCCTTTTTCTGGTTCAAGACATAATCCAGGGTCACACTTTGCTTTTGGTTTTTAGGTCTCCTTAGTTGTCTTTAATCTGGGAGAGTTCTTCTTTGTCTTTCATGATCTTGACATTTTTACAGAGTGCTAGTCAGTTTTTTTGTAGACTCTTGCCTGATGTTTGCTCATGATTTAAATTCAAGTTATCATTTTTGGAATAAAAAGCACAGAGTGATGCCGTATCCACCGGAGTCCATCCTAACCGAAGACCTATGATAGTGACTCATGATAGTGACTCAGATCATTACAGTGAGGAAAACCTTGGTCACTGAATGAAGCTGGGGTTTGCCATGTTTCACTATTATAATATCACTATTTTCCCCATTGTGATTATTCATAAAATTTGGGGCAGATACTTTGAGACTACATAAATATCCTATTTCTCATACTTTTGTCCACTAATTTTAGCATTTATTTATGAGTTTTGCCTGAAGCAATTATAACTGTTATATTTGCCAAATTGTGATTTTCTTTTTCAAAAAAGATTATTTATTTATTTATTTATTTGACGGACAGAAATCACAAGTAGGCAGAGAGGCAGGCAGAGAGAGAGGAGGAAACAGGCTCCCCGCTGAGCAGAGAGCCAGATGCAGGGCTTGATCCCAAGACCCTGAGATCATGACCTGAGCCGAAGGCAGAGGCTTTAACCCACTGAGACACCCAGGCACCTCCAAATCATGATTTTTTCAATGCATTATTCCTTCTACATTTTTAGTGGAATTCTACTTTCTTCTCTCCCACCTGTTTGTTTGTGTATATCTGTATAGTTTGTGGATTCTCATTTTATTCTATGGGTTATAACCTATTATTAGCATTATTTATTTTGTTGTTCAAATTGTCCTTGATTTGACCATTGGGGGCCCCTTCAGGTAGGCTCCTATGTGTTTTTGACAAATCCCCATCATTTCTTTCTTAGGACTTCCTTGTCTCTAACAGCATAAAGTATTGCATTCCCATCTTGTTCTTTCTTTGCCTTAGACCTAGAATCAGCCATTTCTCCAAAGAATCCTAGTAATTCTTACAGGAAAATGGTGTTAAGAAACCAAGATCTGGGCAATTAAGATCTGTATTCATTAGTACCGAGTGTCATTGCTTCTAGGCTTTCTCTCAGATAGATACCTAGGTCTATTTCTATGTGCATCTACATATTAAAAATCATGAATTCATGTTGCTAACCTCTAATTCTAATTCTAATCCAATATCACTGAGTTCATTCTAGCTTTCCCCCTTTCCTTATTTATAATTCTTTTCTCTGACTATTCTCATTTTTGATACTCTATTAATTTATTTGCTGAATCCTAGGATATACAGTAAGTGGTTTTAGTCTATCCCTTTGACTGTATAGCACCTACTTACATCCATCTGCCCATACACTCGTTTTTTTTAAATATCCATCCGTAGGGGCACCTGGGTGGCTCAGTGGGTTAAAGCCTCTGCCTTTGGCTCAGGTCATGATCCCAGGGTCCTGGGATCAAGCCGCACATTGGGCTCTCTGCTCAGCAGGGAACCTGCTTCTTCCTCTCTCTCTGCCTGCCTCTCTGCCTACTTGTGATCTCTCTCTGTCAAATAAATAAATAAAATCTTTAAAAAAAATAATAGAATGTCCATCTGTATCTACATAAAGTACAATCATTCTGTCCCTTCAAATAGACTACCCAAATATCATTCAATAGTGCATCTAGTTCCATGTCCAGGACTTATGGGGATAGGAAACTTTCTTCTTTCAGTCTGTCTGTCTGCAGCTCCTCCTGGTTGGTTAAAGTATGGCTAAGACAAATGTATCAATCACCAACACATCCAATATATAGAATAGTAGAGAAAGATCAGGGATGACTACAATTAAAGAAATCTCAATTATGAAAGAGGAGAGTTGGGAAAGCATGCATGTGTGCACACACACACCCCAACACAGACACATTCCGGACAATAATACATGTAAGACATTACTCCCCTGGGGTGGCTATGTGACTTGGAGGTGAACATGACTTAAACAGTCTGACCAGGGTGAATCTCAGGACTCTGGCTCAGAAATACTGGTACCAAGGATCTGCTTTTTTCTTCTCAGCCTCAGGTTCTGATAATGCTCTGACAGTGGAGGAGTAGGTGAATTGATTTGGCAAGGCTCTGGTTTTCTTTTCTTGGAGGCCTTTTGTCCAGTGACATAGCTAGAGAAGTTTCCCTTTCTAGGAGCTGCATAATCCCCTTTCCCATGTGTGACTTCAAGGAGGCTGAGGTTGCCATAGGAGCTAAACAGTCCTAGACCGTGGTCAGGACTGGGATTTCTTAGGCCATATAGCTCCTTCATAAACTTAGTCATCATGAAGATATTAGACTCATCACTTCCAGAGGCTAGGAACCATAGACAGACCGCTTGTCTCTGGTCGTTGTATTTGAGTCTGGGATTTTATATTGTCTAATGCCAGCCCCCTGTTGTAAGATCATCCCCTAAAGCTGCAGTGTAATGGCTGCTACTTTTGTGTTGGCTTCTGTTTCTGTAAAGTTTCTGACATAACTTGGTGTGGAATGATTTCTTCCCTGACCTCAGGTTCCATCACAGCTGCTCTTATGTGCTTTGTCAGGTGAGGGCTGTTTAGTAGGACGTCTGGGGAGCGGCCTCAGGTTTGTCCTTTGCCCCAGTCTTACCTCCTGTGTTTACATGTATGAAACTTCTCTTGGAGTAGAGTGTTTGGTCTTTGTAGCGCTAGATTCCAGTCGTCTTGATTGCAGTCCAGACCCAGAGATGGCCTTTCTTTTTCTTTTCTTTTTTTTTTTTTAAAGATTTTATTTATTTATTTGACAGACAGAGATCACAAGTAGGCAGAGAAGCAGGCAGAGAGAGAGGAGGAAGCAGGCTCCCTGCTGAGCAGAGAGCCCGATGCGGGGCTCGATCCCAGGACCCTGGGATCATGACCTGAGCCGAAGGCAGAGGCTTTAACCCACTGAGCCACCCAGGCGCCCCAGAGACGGCCTTTCTAAGCAAAACCACACTTCCTTCCTTCTCTGTCTTCAGATGGGTCACTTCTCTTAGATTGTTTCTTTATTGTAGGAATGTTCTGTAATCAACAGTCCTGGATATTTCCTACCATTTCTCCTGATATGCCTTTAGGTCCAGGCCTGGCTCCCAACGGGCTACTGCTATTCATCTCCTCACTTCTGTTTGGCCAAATCCACATTTTAGGGTTTGTATTTTACTAGACCTCATTCCTGAAACCAAATTTCTTTTTTTTTTTTAAAGATTTTTTTATTTATTTATCTGACAGAGATCACAAGCAGGCAGAGAGGCAGGCAGAGAGAGGAGGAAGCAGGCTCCCTGCTGAGCAGAGAGCCCGATGCGGGACTCGATCCCAGGATCCCAAGATCATGACCTGAGCCGAAGGCAGCGGCCCAACCCACTGAGCCACCCAGGCGCCCCCTGAAACCAAATTTCTATATCAGTTATGCCATCTCTGGTGTGAGAAATAGGGGAGTTGGTTTGTATCAGCCAGGCAATAAAGGAACCTATTAGCCCTTATACCTTGAAGTTCAGACATGAGGCAAATCCCAGAGCAGGGGTCCACTTAGCTGCACCCTTCTCTTCACATTGGCTTCGACCTTAAGCTCTTCCCATCCTAGCAGCAAAATGGCCCCAGCAGCTCTTGACACTATATCTTCATTCTTCGTGCTGCGAGGAAAAGCACTGAAAACAACTTTGATACCAGGATTGCATGCCAGAGTCCCAAGATTAATGCTGATTGGACTGTTTAGATTACCTGGCAACCCCTAAACCAATGGGGAGTTGAATATATGTGGCCTAAGCCAACCAGTGACCCTTCCATGGGGGGTGTGTGGCAACACTAGACCTCTACTTGAAAATAGCATGCCGAGAGAAAGGGGAAAGTGAATTTTGGGTCGGCAACTAATAATAATCCATTACCAAGCCTTTAAAAACAAACGTAAAAATAAACTTAAAAAGTAACTTCATGTTATTTTTTTTTATAGCATTCATCTGTATTGAACTGATGACCCTCCCAAGAATCTAAGGTTGCATGAGAACGGGAACCTTATCTGTCTTGTTCAATTCACTTGAAATACAATGCCTGGCATTCAATAAATATTTGCTTAATAAATGAATGAATGCATTGTGTTTATCCTGCATCTCTGAGACCTTCCAGCATAATGTCCCAAACCTCTAGGGCATACATATTTCATTTGAGATGCTTGGGCTTAAAGCTTCACAGCTGGTAAGTGGACAGCCAAAACCTGAACTCAGGCTTGCTGACTCCATATCTCTTGCATTTCCGGCTAGTCTAAGCTGCTCTCATGTGTTAAAATGAGCCCTCAGAGTTTTAGCACAGCTGTGCTCAGGAGACATGTAAGAAATACATAAAATATGCTGACAGCTAGTGTTCAAATAACAATCTGGAAGATTAACAGGACTCTAAAACTAGCATGAATTGTTATCTGTTTTTCTGTTCTGCAGCTATCAACATGCTCCAAGTTAAAATCATATCCTGCCTGATAGTATATGAAGGAAGAGGATTGATCAATTGCTTGTCTCCTTTCTCATTTTGTCACGGCAATAATAGAAGGCACATTATAATTTTTCTTATTGCATGTTGCCTCTGTTGAAGATGAACCCTTTTTATCTGATGGTGTTAGCAGGAAAGACTGATCAACAGGGTAGGAACACCAACTGATTGTCTTCCAGAGTGAGGTACTTCAGTCATTCGTTCATTTACATATTCTAATTTTTATCCCCTTATTGAATATTCATTGAGTACCTTCCATGCAGCAGGCATTGTGCTAGGAGCTAGGGAAATAACTTTTAGCACAAGCTAGGGAGACAGTACAATGCATGGACTAAGATAACAAACTTAAGTCCTAAAGATCAGAGTTCAAACCCTGGCTTTGCTGTAGCCTGTGAGAGCCTCGGCATACACAGTTGACATATCTTTGTCTTATTTGTTTCATTACATGAAATTGTTCTTTTTTTTTAAGATTTTTTATCACTAAGTAATCTCTATACCCAACATGGGGCTCAAACCTATAACCCTGAGATCAAGAGTTTCTTGCTCTATGGACTGAGCCAGCCAGCAGCCCCAGGAAATTTCTCTTTAACTTACACACAGTTATTTTGAGAGGCTTATGCGGGATGATTTAAATGTTGTACTTGCCCTGTCTGACACATTATAGTTTCTCAGTTAGGTGTTATTTTTATTACTAGATGGTCCTTATCCCAAGTTGCTGACTTACAATGAGTGCAGAACATAGAAGTCTTCACACTTAATTTCCTACCAAATGTTCTAAGTGTTATTTTCCCCCATAGATGAGCAAGGAAATTGAGAATTTGTTCAGGCCTCAATTAATGAGTAAGTGAGGCAGAATTAAAAATTCAGAGATGTCGGAGTCCAAAGCCATGTTATCTTCAATTATCTACATGAGGAAATGAGACAGTGGCTCTAGTCCTGACTTCAGATTAGTGGTTCTCAGCCCTGGAGAGCACTTACAAAGCAGCAACTGCCAGGACCCTGTTCCAATTCAATTAAATCAGCATCAGGATCAAGGCTCATGAGGCATCGAGTATTTTCAAAATCTCCTCAGGAGAGTCTAACAGGCAGCCTGAGTTGAGAACCACTCAACTCTCTCAAGGCTCTTCCAGCTTCAACAGTCTGTCCCTTTTATATAGACGGCAGTTGTCAGAATGAGATGGGCACTTGTAGAAGCAGGAACGTCCCAGGACTTTCCTCCCCTGGGGTTCCATGTCATTACTGTGTATGTTAGAGGAAAGGTGGGTGCAAGTAGAACTCCTTACACCTAAGGTCATTGCTATGGAGTTTTAAAACAGAGTAGAGAACCCACACAGAGTCCCCAGCAGCTGCATGAGGGCTGGTGAAGGGGAGTGATGAGAACCCAAGCTCCCTCTTCAATGTGGGGTTGACAGACCAACAGCATCCTTCACACATGGAGGAAGGAGCAGCCTGGGAAATGTCCCAAACAAATGCAGCTGTTCTTTGTTTCTGGAGAGGATGCCAATAACATTTTGTTCCTTGGGGTTCTCAAGAGTGAAAAGTGTGCATAGCTATAAAAACAAATCCATAGGGATAATGATCATACTAACCTAAATGTCATTTAGACACTTAAGTTAATTAAGTCATAACATTTTGACCTATAGCCTACCACAGACTTTGTATTAGGACATTCAATAAAGGGAAGAAGAATAGTTCATCAGCCACTGGATCCCCTCTGGGATATTTTGGTCACTCAGAGTCAAAGTTTCTGCAGCTGCTGAAAGGGGGGTCATTTCAAAAACTAATCCCAGAGTCTAGTCCACATACATCTAATCTGTCCCCTGTCTGATTTGTTCCTTATAGCAATTCTGGGAGACACATGATCAGGTAGCATTTTCCTATTTTACAGAGTTAGAAACTAAGGCTTAAAAAGGTTAAATGAGGGATGCCTGGGTGGCTCAGTCGTTTAGGCCGCTGCCTTCGGCTCGGGTCATGATCCCAGGGTCCTGGGATGGAGTCCCGCATCGGGCTCCTTGTTCAGTGTGGAGCCTGCTTCTCTCTCTGCCTCTGCCTGCCACTTTGCCTGCTTGTGCTCTCTCTCTCTCTCTCTGACAAATAAATAAATAAAATCTTTTAAAAAAAGGTTAAGAGACTTGCTCAATGACTAGGAAATGCACATCCTACATTCAAGCATAACTCCCCGGATTCTAAATTCTCAAGTTGATGTTCAAATGAGTCAGGGGATATTACCCTACACAGGCACTCCATGGATGTGAAAACCTACCAACCAAATGAATGCAGAGACGTTCCGGTAGAGACACAGGTATTGGATTCCGATTATTTATTACTGACATGTTAAGGCTTAACCATTGCTCTCCCTTCCGGAATCCAAGAAGAATATGCCTAAGGCTAGCACAGGGGACCCCTCATACCTTATGACCCCCATCCCAGTCTCAAGTATCAGGCAATGCAATGCTGAAGCTTCATGTACCGCCTCTGGTACAGGCCCAGTACCCCCAAACATTCAGTTAGGGGATGAATAAAAATTACCACCCATGAGAAACAGTTGAGAAAAAAACCATCATATTTAGGGATGGACTGTCACTATCCAATAGAAATAGGATATAAGCCACACACATAATTTTAAATTTTCTAGTACATACCAAAAAGAGTAACAAGAACAGGTGAAATTAATAATATATTTTATTTAACCCAGTATAGCCAAGATGTTTCAAATTACGATACAGAATTCAAATTATTCAAATTCTATTTGAATGTTACTCAAATAATGCATATTACTTCAAGAAATGTTCAGATTATATAATCTACATAAAAAATTCATAATGAGATAGTTCATTTTTTGTTGTTGTTTTGCTACTGAGTCTTCAAATTCTGGTGTGCACTTTACACTTGTACCATATTACAACTCAAACGAGCCATGGTGTAGGTGTTCAGTACCCACAGGTAGCTAGTGGCTAGGCAGTGCCACTCTAAACCACCTCAACGTAAATATCGGGCTGCTGTCCTTACTATATAAAATTAGCTTTGTTTTTTTTTTTTTTAAGATTTTATTTATTTGAGAGAGAGTGAGCCAGAGAGAGAGAAGGAGCAGGGGGAGGGAGAAGCAGACTCCCCACTATGCAGGGAGCCCAATGTGGGGCTTGATCCCCGAAACCTGGGATCATGACCGGAGCCCAAGGCAGATGCCTGACTGAGCCACCCAGGTGCCCCTAATAAAATTAGCTTTCTGATGGCTTTCTCGTTATTTGGGGTTTGATTTGCAGCAAGCTAGATTCTGATTGAACATGAAGGATAGGGTTTCCTTTAGTAAGGCCGCAGGGTTTTTATAAAGTATTGTTATTGCCAGATGCTGCATTTGGCTCTGGGAGCATGGTGGTGAGGAAAACAGAGCCCTGGAATCCTCTGAGTGGAGATATTTAAGGATAACTATCCATCCATCTGAAGTTCTGGGAGGACAGTTCTAATTGGAAGCTCGTGGGATTACAGAGAGAAATAATGAAAAATAATTACAGAATTACAATTTAACAAGTATCCTATTGTGAGCTCTGCAACTACTATGGGTGGTAGGTTATATGAAAAATATATAAGATAGGATGTTAAGCACCTAGAAGACGTACATATAAAAGTGTTGTGTGCTTTGGTCCCCATAACACTTCCCACTCACACAGGATTTAAGACATTCATCTTGGATGCAATCTTAGGAAACATGGTAAGGGAGAGGGGGCAAGCCAATCCATGATGCACGAAGGAGAGGGTCACTGCTAGGGACAACTAGGGCTCAATCCCTCTGGGGATCCTCTCAGAGGCTGCATGGAACATGGAACCCCCTCACTGGAACACGAGGGAGCTGGGCTCTTTTTCCTTTAGCCCAACCCTTGTTGATTAAAGGTCCTTTCTGGGGCATTAGCACCTGAGCTTTCAGCCTGCTGTGCCCTTGGCCTGAACTCACGCCTGCTGCCAGAGAACACCCACAGGAAGGGAAGGAAGGGACAGGAAGCTGTGAGTGCGCATGAACTTTCACACACAATTCTGGAATAGGCCAAGAAGATAGGACTTGGGTCCCAACAGTGTCTGCAACAAGGATCGACACTCCAAAGCTCCTGTCATCACGGTACCAGACACTGTTCTAAGCACTCTACAGGTCAATGCACTTAATCTTCACAATTCTAGGCGGTAAGGCACCTATTACTATCCCAATTTCAAAAAGGAGAATATTTAGGCATAGAGAGGCCACATAATTGTCCCAAGTTCATACAGTCAGGAGGAGACAGGGCCAGGCTCAGAGTTGGGTGTCTTTTTTTTTTTAAAGATTTTGTTTATTTATTTGAGAGAGAGAGAGAGATCACAAGTAGGCAGAGTCAGGCAGTGAGAAGGGGAAGCAGGCTCCCTGCCGAGCAGAGAGCCCCATGTGGGGCTTGATCCCAGGACCCTGAGATCATGACCTGAGCCAAAGGCAGAGGCTTTAACCCACTGAGCCACCCAGGTGCCCCGTCTTTTTTATTTTTTAAGAGTTGATTCATTTATTTGTCAGAGAGAGAGAGTAGAAATACAAGCGGGGGAGAAGACAGAGGGAGAAGCAGGTTCCCTGCTGAGCAAGGAACCTGATGTCAGACTGGATCCGACCTGGACCCTGCAAGCATGACCTGAGCCCAAGGCAGATGCTTAACCAGCTGAGCCCCCCAGGCATCCCAGGGTGTCTTAATCACTGTGTGCCAAGCTACCAAATCCTAAAGCTACTCCCCAAAACCAGCCCAGCCTTTCAGAGAAAGCCTTCCCAGTCATGCTTCACAAATACGGTATCTTCTGTTTCAACAGACTTGCCTTATGAGCTCTCCTCTCCATTTTACATTCTGGACAATCTACACAACTCTTATCATCAAAATCTCTTCAGAGAAAGTGGAAAGCTCCAAACCCAGAGCTAGGCTAGAGTTATCAAAGATAGAGCTTTGCTGAGCTGTGTATTCTAGAAATAAAGGGGGTATTTTATATGACAAGTACCAAGACTGCATGTCCCCCAAAGTGTTCATAAAACCATAATATGCAAAGGCAGTTTTCTCTGGAAAAATAAGTGACACACTGAGGGGCCCGACCCTCATGGAACAAATTCATTCTTTTCCCACCCACTGCCCTCCAGACTCCTCTGCTGGATCTCTCTTCCTCAGCGTGGAGGTACCTCAGACAGACCTCTTAGCTCTTCTAGTCAGTCAGAAATCAAGGGTGTCTCATTTTTCAGGTATTAAAAAACCCAGTTCATCTAACACAAAACTTCAATCTCCCATGTATTTCAAAGCTCCCCTTCTCCCCCATTCAGTTCTGACCCAGGCTCAAATACTTACATTAAGGAAGGGAAGTGGGTATTGATCAGCTCCTTAATTGCCCTGAAACACCCTCTCCTCAACTTACTCTGTGGCTTCCAACTCCTCCAGCACTAGGGCAAAGAGAGGGAGGAGAGGGAAAGGGACCAAAAGCTACACTTGACCAGTGCTATTACAATAATGTCATGGTGCCCACTACCTGGCAAATCATGGCTTTTTCTCTCATACACCACTTCTGTTGGTTGTTTGGAGACCTCCTTGCTGGGGACCTCTCCCCGAACAGAGTACTATCACCCCCAGCAGACCAGTCCAGATCCTCTTAGCTCCTATAAAACAGCTGACCCTTCTGTCTCTGCCAGGTTGTCTGGTCCCTGTGGGCAGACACTTTGGGTGGGGTCCTTTCAAGGAAACCAGAGCCTGGCTTTTATCTGAGGTGTCCTCCCTGACCCCCAGCTGACAAAATGACACCCATCCCTGCCCATGACAGACTGGAAGTGTTATTTGCTGGCCTTACGGCCCTTCTCTTCACCCCACTATTGAGGACAATTCTATCAATCTTCCTCCCTCAGACTTTGCAGACTCGGTGCCCTGCCAACTCTAGAGAACATTCATCAAGCTTGGCCAAGAATTCTCTCTGAATCCATGGTCATCTTGGGTTTCTGTAGTGAGGGGTGCATGGTCAACAGCCCATATCTTTAACCCTTTTCCAGCTCCTCTCACACATTTGATTTGAGTGGGACACTGTGAGGAAATACTCTGTTCAGGAGAATTCTCTCCTACTGACCTTCTTTTAGCATTGTTATTGCCTTTTTTATGTGTAGGTAAGGACGGGTGATATGCTATGGGTAGCAAAACTCATTCCAACTTTTTAGCAAGTCTTGCTGATGATGGTCTAGCACTCACTGCCCTCAGCTTTGGAGCCTGAGCCAACAGGACCACGCTATTTCATTTCATGCTACAGATGAAGAGAGCTGGCCACCTCTCCAGGCTGGCTTAAATACAGCCCTGCTTAGTCACCCAAGGAGAAAATTGTAATTAAATTAAGTAATCAATTAAGGAATTGAATTTGAGCAATCAAATTACCTCAAGTAGTTTTCCAACATTCAGTTTTAATATTCATAAGCTTAAGCTTTGTTTGTCTTTTCTAACCACTGGACAAGCCCTAAAATTGCTTGAAAAGTGGAAGAAATGCTTTTTCTTCTTTTAGACATATGGAAAAATATGCCAGGTGTAATAGAGAAAAGTGGGCCAAGGACCCTTAGTTTCACCAAAATACCAATCACTTAACCATGAAGAAGCCTTGACAAAAGGGGCATCAGAATGTAAGCCTTTGAAAGCTGTGTTCCCCTCCTCCACTAGCACTTAGCCACAGAAAAACTTGAATTAAGTTGAATTTCGAAACTAAATAATTTCTATTTCCATCCCTGGAGAGACAGAGGGAAAAACAGATCAAGAGAATACATTTTTAAATGTTTAGTGAAACTTCACGTCCAAAGAAACACAGATCTGTCTTCCTCTCTGATCATATATATAAAATCTCTTCCACTTGAATAGGTTGATCTATAAACCATTCTTTCCATGTCGTTTTTCTTCCTTCTTATAGAGAATCTGTATGAATCACTGTGGCCATAAAACTATATGACTGAATACTGATAATTACATGACTTTTAACTGGAAGAGAACAATGTTTTAGTCCTCCATCTCCTCACAGAAGCATCTTAGTCAGCCATAGATTTTCTGACAGTGAGCAACCAAGAGTCAGGCTTCACTGGCCAGGGGGGTCTACTGTCTGTCTGTGGAAGACTCAGGCACAGCAACCAACAAGACTCAGAGGGGTAGCTTGCTGTAGCCTTCCTAGAATCCTTGTTCAAGCAGGGCCTCTGCCTGGCCTACGGGGGCGGCCATGTCCCAGAGCTGGCAGCACCCCAGCCCCCCGCACCCCTACAGGCTCTTAGCCAGATCCCTCTGCCTGACCCTGCCTGGCAACAGGATGCCTGGGCACAGAGGGGCAAACCTTCTCCTCTTCCACTCTGACAGGACATCAGCCAGCACAAGAAGTACCAAAGTACAGGAGATTGGTTTAAACTGTGATTTAGCCTGGTCCCTCAAAATAAAAATGATGTGCCTTTAAAGTACAACATGTTCCCTTCATAATACTGAACACAAGACTGATGGGACAGCAGTTCCAGCCGGGGGCACCCCACTCAGTATCTTCCTTCCAAGTGCCCTCAGATGCATTAGCTCGCTGGAAGGTGGGGGGGGGGAGATGGCACGAGTATTACGACCTCTCTTTAAAGCCATGGAAACAGGTCATCACACTGGATAACTAACATGCCTCGCGTCACGAAGCCAGGCGCTCCCAGGGTCAGAACTGCAAGCCCAGTCTCCTCACCCTCACAGTTTTACTGCATTCACTGGGGAGAGGAAGGCTGCGTGGCATTTGTTTAAAGAATAGTTTGTATTTTTTTCTGATTACAGAAGTAATGTGTATTCATGGGGGTGGGGCGGAAGGAGGAAAACACAAAGCACTAGGAAAAAAAAAAAAAGAAAAATCATCCATATTCCCAGACCAACACAATGACTGCTATTAACATTGGGAGGTATAATCTCATATGCAAATTTTTCTTTAAAAATGGTTTCCCACTGTGTACACTGTTGTTAAATGAGGTTTCTTTCCTTTTCTTCCCAATTCTAAAGGTAACACACACTTCTTATAGGAAAACCAGAAAAACATGGATGATTACAAAGAACGTCAAAACCATCCTCTAAACCCACCACGAGGCAACCCTTGAGAAGTACTTTCACTGAACTTGACATTTAGAAAGGCCATAAAGTGGTCCCATGCCTCTAAGGCAAGGATCAGATGTCTTAAGGAAGATTAAGGAACCAGTCCTCTGTCCTTTAGGACCTTAAACTGATTTGTCTCAAATGAGTGTCTCTTTATTCCAGCTTCCCTATTCATGAACACAGGCAAGGATTTCCAATTAATTTCACAAGAATGTTTTGGGGATCAGTGACATAACATGGGTTCAGAGTTCTGAATGTTCTGAAGGACATCTATAATTTCCAGGCCACGAACCATACTCGTTCAACTGAAGTTTCTCCTTGCCAAGCCAGACCACACGGAATTGGGGCCACATAAAAACAGCAGAAGGTGGTTTGGCCGGAGATACGCCCTCGGGCTTTATCTCGGCCAGGGAAAGGAAGGCGCTGACAAAGCAGAGGAGAATGTGGAAGCCCATCCTTCCTCTCTACAGGCAAAACCACCCAAGCCACAGCCACGCACAGGTGCTAAAGGCTCTATGAGGGAGACCGCTCTCTATTCTAGAACACGTGCTCATTTTTCTTTGAAATCTTTTTTTCTTTTGTTGTATCTCTCTCCAAATTCCCTTGAAAATGACAGTCAGCATGCAGACTGGCCTGCCATCTAACTTGATAGCTGTCTTAATCATGTAGCTGTACCTACATAAACTGAATAGACACGAGCTCTTAACCAACCAAATCGCAGCACCCAGATGAAAGTATTTTGCTGCTACAGAACATGAAGTCTCAATGGCAACTCCGAAGACAGGTGAATTTTTGGTCATGGCCTCAAAGAGGCCCCCAGAGTAAAGCACTTAGGACTGTGTTACCGGCTAAGATAGAACAAACAAAACAAATGAAAACACTAAGCGTCATTCGTGGCGCCTCCCTCTTTCTCATTCCCCATATCCAATGAGTCAGCAAGCCCTGCTGAGTCTAACTAGGTCTCAAACCCTCACTTTCTGCCACCCCCACTCCTGCCAGGACCGTCCACACTGCACTTATCTCTTATGTGGTCCGCGGCTCCCGACGTCGCGGTGGTTCCCATTTCCGCTCTCGCTGTCCCCCGGCCAGAGTGATCCTCCCGAAACACAGATCTGACAGTGCCTGAAAACCTTCCAAGGGTTTCCCACGGTTCTTTGAATCAAAGAGTCCTTTCCATACAGTAAAAATTGCTCTTTTGAGTGTATGATTTTTGACAAACACATAGTGATGTAACCATCACAGCTTTCAAAATAGAGAACAGATCGCTTTTGTGATGAAAAATGAAGCTGTTATAAAAACTCAGGGTTTTGCATGTGAAAATAAGTTTTCCTTCCCTTTGGGTAAATACCCCGGGGTGGTGTTTCTGAGACTATGACAAATGCACAGTTCATTTCATAAGTAACTGCCAAGCTGTGCCGCAAACAGGCTGTACCATTTTGCTTCCCTGTGTTGTTGAGTAGGGTCTGGACTCACTCCATAGTAGGTTTGCCAGGGTTCTCCTGCCTCCTGCCTCTCCCTCCACCCACAGCTCTCTCCACTGCCCCACCCCTTCCCCACCCACCCCTTCCATACCCCTCCCACACCCCTTCCACACCCCAGGCCCCAGCTACGCTCAACTTCTTTGACCGTTGCTGTTCTGCTCATCTCCAGGACTTCCGACATGCTTGTCTTCAGCCCAAACTACCTGCGCACGCGTCCCCCCCGCCCTTACCTAAGCATCGTTTATATCTGACCAACTCATTGACTTAAATGTCATCTCTGTCAGGAAGTTTCCTGCACCTAAATTATTTCCCCATGTACTTCTTTCATTTCCTCATTCAGCAAAGGTTTGATGAATAACCACCAGGATCTAGGTTCTGTTCCAGGCACTGAGGAGATGGCAGGGAGGTAAACAGACAAAAGTCAAGGCTTCTGACGACAAGGGATGATATCACCACCAATGACACAGATACATACTAGAATGTCAGGTGGTAGCAAGGACTATAAAAAATGAAATAAAGCAGAGCCATGGGCAAAACCAGAGTAGAGTGTGGGGCCATTTGAGATAGAACGTCTGGTGGACGCCTTCCTGGGGTATGAGTGATACAGGGGAGCAGCTCCGCAGTAGCTGGGGAAAGGTCATTCCAGGCAGAGTGAGCAGCAAGGACAATGATGTGAAGGCAGAAGAGAAGAGGTATGAGGAAGCTGGCATGTTCAGGAAGTAGCCTGGGAACCAGTGGCAGGAACCCATGACCCAGGGAAGAGGCCCAGAAGACAGGGCGGGCAGAGAGCCAGGGGCACGCCCCACCCCGTCACCCGCTTAGGACACTGCCCGACTATGGCTTCCCAAGTTGCTCGTCTTTCCCATCCAGCCATGTGCTCAGGGAGGCTCAGATCATTCATTCTGTCATTACTGACTGCAAGGGCTTAGCTCGGTGTCGGCCACACTGTAGGTTCTTACTACATCTCTGAATGGACGAATACGTGGGCGAGATACTCAACCACATGAGGTCTCCTGCTTGAATGAGAAACCCCTGAGAGGTCTCAGGAGCCCACGTCACTGGTGGAGAAAGGGAGGCTCAGAGGGCTTGACACGACTTTCGCCGAGGGAGAGGTGAGGAGCACGGCTGGAATTCAGCCCCCTTCACAACACCTGCACTGTGTGTCCTGGGCCAGGAAGCAACGCACTCTCACATCCAAACATCTTTCTGCCTATCCTTATTCTCTGACTGCTGACCAGGAAATGAAAGACTAGCTCTGGACCAGCCCTTAGGCAGTTGGCAGGGTTGGGGGGACAGCCCAGAAGTCAACAACTGTTTTTTATTTGACCCACAAAATGATTTCAAAAAACTGGAAAACGTCTTCATTAAAAAAAAAAATTAAACTTTCTGGCTTATCTTGAAAAATCTGAAGATGTAGCAATGCTGAGTCTGTGATCTCCAAGCAAAAGCCCACCGAGCTGCAGAAGTGACTGACTGTCCCCATACACGGCGTGTGTCCCCTAGAGTTTGCCACAGCCCTCCACATGGTGGTACCAGGGACCACTTCTCTAGCTTCTCCACTGGCCCGCTTCTCTAGCTTAGGCTGCTTGTCTACAGGCAGTGGGTTTACTGCCCCATAGCCCGTGCTTCAGGGCCAAGGTGGAGGGAGTTTAGAGACCAGGGCCAGTCTGCTCATGTCTTCCATTTCTCTTTCTGGCACATTCAGGGGGTTGAATCCAGAATGGAATGACGACCCAGAGTAGCCGAAAACTCAGGAAGTCAGGAAACAGAGGAGATGCACCCCTAGAACTCTGTGTGGCAGAGGAGATCCTAAGACGCAGGCAGGGAAGCAACAGTGAAGACAGAACCCACACCCCCCAGCCCCGCCCCCAGCCGGCTCAGGGCTCAGGCTCTTACCTGCATAGTAGCCTGTGTGGTTTGTGGCACCAGCTCCCGGCACCCCTGCTTCTCCCTTGACGATTTTACTCGGCATTGAGTCTAGATCATTGTTCTACCAAAGCATCAATGCGTAGCCGGCAGGACCGACCGGAGTGACAGCCTGGCTCAGGAGAACTCTGGAAAGAAGCTAGAAGAAATTTTCCATGCCAGCTTATGTAATCCAGCGTCTACCACAAATCCTGGCACACGGTCACTGACCGAGTCCTTGTTGAAGATGAATGAACCCTGTGTGAGTTACTTCTCCTGCTTCATGTGGAGAGCGAGGGGTTTTCACTCCACCAGCCCTGAAGACTTCACGCGGCTCCCACACTCCGACTTCTATGGATTTCTAAGGACTTACAAGCAGAGGAGAGGTCAGCAATAAATACCACGGGTCTCCTCCATTTCCTGGTCTTTAATGAGGGCAGAAAAAGAATCGGGAAGGCTCCGGTTTTCTAGGCCCGAGCTGAAATAATGCCATTAGTCATAGCTGCGTTTCTCAGCCTTGGTGTCAGGGCGCACGGATCAAAAGTTCACATTTTGCGTATGAGCAGAGTTTATTTGCCAAAAATGAATTCATCAGAATTTGCCTGCGGGATTCAAGACACGTGGCTGGAATGGGTGTGAGACGCAGGTGAGGCCTGTGTGGGCCGGCCAGGTGACGGACTGGGGCCGCCCGGCTGGGGCAATGTAAGGAGCACGCTCGAAAGGCTCCTTGCCCAGTGGTTTTCTTCTGTGAGGCCGCTTTGGTGCCTCAAATTCCCACTGTTAGTCCCACCTTTGAATTAAGGTCTTGGAACACGGGGTCCAGCTGCTCCAAGGTGTGGAGAGACGTTAACTCAAAAACATTTGCATCTGTTCCCATGTTTGGAGATTAATTTTCTCGGACAACAATGGCGATATTTGCACTGTCCTGGACCACTAACCCTGCACCCAGCACTAGATGCACCGTGGATACGTTTCAGTTCATGTTGTGCACGCTACCCTTGCTTACAGGGGTGAACGGAGGCTTGGCGAGAGCCAGAGGTCACACAACCCTAAATGGATTCAAACCCAGATCTACCAATTCCAGATTCTCTCTCTTTCTCTCTTTTTATGGTATAACTTCTACACAGCAAAGTGCACAATCTTAAATGCATAGCTGGATGAGTGATTACACAGGCATACAACTCACACAACTAGCACTCAGACCAAAATAGAGAACATTCCCAGCACCCCGGGAGGCTCCTTCATGTCCCCTCCCAGCCGGCCCCCCAGGACTTCTCTCCTGCAGGCATAACTCTTTGGTTCTGCGAAGGGGGCTAGTGGCCCAGCCAAGCTCAGGGAGAAAGGAAATGGTCCAAAACAAAAATATGGGCGGAGGGGGGCGGGGAGGGAGGCAACATGGGGGAACTGCCTTGGGGAAAGGCAAGGGCTTGTCCTCAGGCACCACCTGCTCCTGCAACACAGCCAGCCCCTGCCGAGGTAGCTGGGACAACCAGCAGCTCCTCCAAAGCATGTGTGCAGAGTCGCGGCGGGAGCGCGAGACCCGCCTAGCAAGCAGCGTCCGTCTCTCCCGCTGCCGGGAATCCCGGTCTCTAACAAGAAGCAGAGTGCTGACAAATGAAAAGGAGATGTGTGTGCTGGCACAGTGTCCACGGAGTGGGAACACGGGCCAACCCAGGGCTCCCACAGGAAGTTTCAAACCCACTTTGTAATTCTTAGTTGAGCTATCATCAACTCTTCCCAGATCCAATATTGTGTTTTTACTTTTGCTCAGTTTAAGTCAAGCTTCTCTGATCGTCTTGCCGTCTGCCGTAGGGTCTGGGATGCCGGCTGGGAACTGCACAGCCTCCTCGGGCTTCTGCACGGCATTTCGGTGGGGTGCTCTCTGGGAGAGCTCCCCCGCAAGCTGTCCAGGGTTGACTGATGGCTCGTTGGTGATTCTTTCTTCTTATCTGCTCTGCTTAAACATGCCTCGCTCTATCTCCAGATCTGAAGGCTGGAGAGTCGGCAGGTTGCAACACACCTCAGGGAAACTCTGTGCCTCGGTCTGTGGGGCAGCTGCAGACCAAAACAACAAGCCACGTACACAGCTTTCTGCGGATGGGGAAAGAGGAGCGAGGTTTGGCAAACTGGGGCAAGGTGGAAGAAAGAGGGAGGAAGAGGAGTGTGAAGGGTGGAAGGAGAGAGGGAGAAGCAAGAGAGGGAGAGGGAGTGAGGGAGGCAACGGGAAGAGGAGGAGGGAAGAGGAAGGAAGAAGAATACAGAGAATGAGTCCAGGAGAGGAGAGAAGTAGTGCAGACTTTGAGAGGACAAGAGAAGACTCTGTAAACTAGTCACAAGGACTTCGGAAGGCTTAATTATCTATGTTAATTGTCAACAACCAATAGCCCAGTAGTGCCAGACGCCTACCCCAGGGGGTGCCCACAGGACACTGGGCACCAAACATAGCAAATATCATTCGCCCCAGGGTCACTGTAAGTGCACTCATGCTTAGCAGACCATGGGGCCACTATATAGGTAGCGGTGGAAATACATTTGGCCCTCATCAGCCGTGGTCAACTTACACATCTGAGAAACTGTTATAGGTGGCAGAAATAAGAGCAAACAGAAACAATTCAGGGCTGCTCACGCTCTACAACTGCCATGGAGGAGATTTCTTTTGCTGTAGTCAGTTACGCTAAAGTGGACACACTGCTTTCCAGAACATTTTAGAAGTCAGGGAAGCATGAAATTTACCTTGAAGAAAGTTCTAGCTAAACTGTTTCAAAAATTCTGTTTCATCTTTATAGCTAAAAACCGAGCTCCCACCCAAATGCTGCATCCCCGCCCCTGTCCCCCAGGGGGTCTCCAGGGCCCAGGTTTTCCTGCATGTATTTGTTATCAAAGTTGGAGAAGACCTCAGAGATCTGCTTGTGGTGGGTCTGTTAAGCTAGGTTTGGGGAGCGATAAAACATTTCACTTTTAGCACTGACTTAGCATTCAGTAACATCCCTTGCTAGTCAAAAGATACTTAAAGTTCAAAAAATTCAACTTCTACCAATAAAGAAACTCACTTTGAGGCATATAAAAATAGTGACTGAAATGTATAATGATATTCTCTTGGCATTTTTCCTAAATCGGCAAATAGAGAAGTGCTGATCATTATCACACAGAAGTCAGAATTCTGAATCTAGCAATCTAAGTTCACATCTTAGAAAAGCTGCCCACAGAAGGCATCTTAGTGAACTAGAAGCATTAGAAACCAGAAGATTTTAGTTTTACTAAATGTGTAAAAGAGGAAAGAGGAGGAGTGAAGGACATGGCTAGCAAGCAGTGCTGGTCTCCCCCTGCCGGGAACCCCAGTCTCTAACAAGCAGCAGAATGCTGACAAATCCACAAAATGGGTATTATTTGGTGGGGGGAGGGTAAGTAATATATTTATTTATATATACATATATATAATATATATAATATAATTATATATCAATATATAAATTATATATCTATAAATTACATGTATTATATTTATATAAATATATATGAATATTTTATTATATATAATAAATATAATATATACAAATATGTATTTTATAGATACATATATAAACAGAATGTTCTGTTTGTTCCAGAAATAGTTTCTTGAGCACTTAGTATGTGCCAGACTCTACTGATCTCTGAGGGTATAGGAAGGAAAGGCTCGTTCCTACCACCCTGTCCTTCTTCACAGAATGTAAGCAAATTGTGCCTGATAAATGTGAAGCCGATCACGTAGCATTGCCTTCTCGAATTAGACTATAACACGGCACAAGAGAGGTAACTGTGCTATTTATTGTTCACCTTCCTTTCTCCATCAGCTAAGGCAATACTGGGCACATGGTATTTGGCCAGCAAAGATTCATCAAATGAAGTTTATCATAAGTTAACATTTACATAACTTAACTCATTATTTCATTCAATCTTCTCAACAACCCCATGAGGTAGGTCCTGATCTTCCCATGTTACAGTTGGAAAAACTGGCCACGGGCACAGAGAGCAAAACTGGAATTCAGACCCACCCAATCTGGTGCCAGCCTCCATGCTCTTCTCCACTATCCTTGACTACCTCCGAGTAGACTGATGAATAAATGAACTAATAAATCAGTGAATGAATGAATGAATTTAAGTAGTTCACAGACTCTGGGCTTTAGGATCATTATTTGCAATATGAGCATCCTGGACAGTGCTCCTTAACTTTTCCACCAGAGTTTAATACAAGTTCTTTTAATCAACCACTTGCCTAGCTCCCCAGCCAGTACTCTCCGTTCGTTATTTGACGTGTATTATCTGATGCACTGGAACGGTAGAGGCTAGGGGCCTGGGTCTTCTCTCGCACACCCTTGTATTTCTATTACTGCCACCTGACTTGTACCATTCCCAAGTCTAGGTGTGCTTCTGTACTTATTTTTTTTTTTTTTAAGATTTTTTTTTTTTTTTTAATTTGACAGAGAGAGATCACAAGTAGACGGAGAGGCAGGCAGAGAGAGAGAGAGAGAGAGAGGGAAGCAGGCTTCTTGCTGAGCAGAGAGCCCGACGCGGGACTTGATCCCAGGACCCTGAGATCATGACCCGAGCCGAAGGCAGCGGCTTAACCCACTGAGCCACCCAGGCGCCCCCTGTACTTATTTTAATTATGTGTTTCAATGAAATATTATTTAAATGTGTAGATTATGATTCCAAAAGAAATAGAGCTGTGTGAAAACTCTAATTATGTGGCGGTGAATATGCAAGAATGGATTCTCTGTGTGTTTGAAATATTTTAAGATAGACAGTGAATGCTGGAAAGCGAAGTAAAAACTTTGGAAATATTTAAGAAATGTAAGTCACTCGCATTTGCAAATTGCTTCCAAATACTGCATGAAAGAGACAACCGTGAAAGAATTGTAAAACATCTCGACAGATTTTTTTCACTTAGATTGCTTTGCCAGTGGCTTCAGATTCTCATAAGGACCAGACACTTATGGATATTAGGCAATAAGAAAATCTAATCAATGAACTTACTCTTTTTTTTAAAGATTTTATTTATTTATTCGACAGAGAGAAATCACAAGTAGGCAGAGAGGCAGGCAGAGAGAGAGGAGGAAGCAGGCTCCCTGCTGAGCAGAAAGCCCGATGCGGGGCTCGAACCCAGGACCTGGGATCGTGACCTGAGCCGAAGGCAGCGGCTTAACCCACTGAGCCACCCAGGCGCCCCTAATCAATGAACTTACTCTTATAGAAATCCCCTTAGACTGACATAAAAAGATAAAGGAAGGAATATACACTTATATATTTTATATGTAGTGTGTATATATGTGTGTGTGTGTGTATTTGCTATATATTATACTTTTATAAATGTATATATTTACACATATTTTAAGATAAAATAAGACATTTCAGGCAAGCTCACATCATTCTCAAGGATTCTCATATTTAATCATTTTAGTGGGTGCACATAGATTTCAAGAAACTTCTTCAAAGTCTTAGGTTTCATCCTAAAGTTTATATGAGATTTGCACCCCATTCTGTGGTAGACATTAATATTGTTCACCAAATATTTCTGATTCTCCTGGGCACACAGTAGAGCTGCACTTCCCTGACCCTCTTTGATAATAGGTAGGTCTATATGACCTTCTTTGGCCAATGACGTGTGTGACTGGAAATGATAGGTGCCATTTTCAGGTGAGTATTAGATGATCTAGCTCATGATTTACCCAATGTCTTTTCCTCCACTAAGACAACAGACAAAGTTCTACAGAGAGTCTCTTCCATCAGTCTGGATTCCGGAATGAGAACAACATGGAACATAGGCTTCAGCTGACCCTCATGGACATGTTGCATGAGTGAGAAATAAACTTGTCTTAAATCACTGAGATTGGACATTTTTTGTTAGCAGAACACAATCTAGTCCACCCTAATACACACCCCATGATATATTTGTACTTGTTTAAACGTATAAATGTATTCCCCTCCCAATTTGAAGATACACGGAGCACTCCGGAGAGACACCCCACATTTACCTAGTGCTTTAGGGAACTGCTTATCCTTTTTTCCCACAGTAGAGAACCAGATGTCTCTAGAATCCCTACAAAAACTAAGATTATGTCACATTGTGTATGAGGAAAGAACAGGCACCCACGAACATTGTGCCTATGTCGCTTCACTAAACTAAATGAAATAAAATTAATTTGATTGCAGAGATGTTATATCTGATTGTGGAACAATTGATTAGATTCCCATAGAGTCAATCTGATTTGGTCGTTCTTGTTTCGATCGTCTTAATGAGGGCACTGGATGGCACAGTGACCCAATTGATTGTTTTGGCCACTGACCTACCAAGTGTTGGCCACTTAGCCAGTGCTGCAGCTTAACCCTAGGACAGAAGGTAAAATCAATGCACTTGCATGCCGAATTCAAGCATTTTCCCCTAAAAGTCGCTATGTGTCAAGTACTGTCCTATAATGAAAAATGTTTATCAGCTGTAAATATTTAAAATGTACAGTCTCCCCCGTATACATGCCACACCAAGAGATCTAAATATTTTGTAATGTTATAAACTTTGGGTCAAGCTTCCATGTTAAACTTTGCACAGACCTCTCCCTCCCTGCAGAGCTTCATTTCCACCTCTCTTAGGATCAAAAATGGATTATCCCTTGCCCTTAAAAACAACTGATTCTGAGTCCATCAATTCAGAATGAAAGAACTTGTGCCATGGGTGGAGGGCGGACTCCAGCCCCAAGGACTTGTTCATTCTCATGGGCGTATTGTAGGGGCTGAAAGATGGTGAACAAAGAAGGGAATGAGCCATGAGCTAGTGATGGAGAAGAACCAATATTCCTTGATTTTAGTTATTTTCCAGAAGTGGAAGGAGTGTTTTTCTGAACACACGAAGAAAAAATATAGGTCCCGGTTAAATGCTCTGGGTTTGCAGTTAGAGGAGTCTGAATTTGATTTCTGATCTTGGCGGCATGGAAGATTGTCTTTCCCAAAGATAGTCACAATGATACCTCCCATGCCTCGCACTTTTTTTGTGATATGAACTTGACACTCCCCTATATTGAGGTCATCCCTTTTTCCGCCCTATTGAATCTGGGTGAGCTCTAGCTGGTTTGAGCAATAGAATCAGCAGAAGTTACGATGCGCCAGTTACAGACGCTACTCTTAACTGATCGGGAGGTTTCTGCTTCTTGTCTCTTGGAAACCAGCCACCAAGTAAACAGTAGAACCCTAAACATGAAGGTTCTGGTTGGGCTACTCCACAGATGATGCAAGCAAAGAGAAATGATACATTTTGAGAGAAAACAGGGTGGATTCATAATCAGACACGTTGGATTTGCTTTGCCTTTGGTGCCCACAATTTTAGTAGGCAGTTGGCTGTTCAGATTTGAAACTCAAAAGACAGATATGTATTGGAAATGTAAATTTGGTGGTTAACATCAGATAGATGGTACCTGGAGACATGGAAAGTTGGGAAGATAGATAGAAAGTGAGATCATCTTTAAAAATAAAAAGCATACAGGGTGAGAAAAGAAAGTGGGCCTGGGGTCATAAATATGAGGAACACCATCATTTAAGGGAAGGGCAGAGGAAGAACAACCATAAAAGAGATTAAGCCAGAGGTTCCAGAAAGGTAAGTGGCAACGCAGGAGAATTCTGCATTACAGAAGCAAAGCAAAACAGCTTGGAGAAAGAAGATGCTGTCGGTCAGGCCAAATGCTGCTGAGAAGTCCAGAGAGCTGAGGACAGAGCTATTTGGCAAGACTGCAAAGCTAAAATCTCTGTTTTCCACCATCTCTGGCAACTGGGGTTTTAGATCTGAATGAGGCTTCACTCATTAGATGCATTGTTTGAAATTTGGAAAGTGAAATTGAGTAATTTTTCTGGAGCTTTTGGCTGTTTCCATGCCCTTTGGTGATGCATTTGGGAAAGCTGTATCTCTGTGCTGCTTCCAGAGAACACACTAGCCAATAACGGTCTGACCATGAAGGCCATCAGAAGCCAAGTCCAATTGTCTAAAATGCTTTTTTAAAGGACACAGTGGGTGTCATGTACCCGCAAATACTATGAAGTTGAGAAGCCACAAAGTGGTGCCCCATCAGGCTTTCAGATCTGGACATGCCATCGTAAAGAGACTCCGGAGTGCCATCTGCCTTCAAGTCAAAGAACGAGACCCAGTTAAGTCATGAAACTTGTCAGTTTACATGAACCCACTCTGGCCAGGAGAGCAGAATATGAAAAATCAAGATGGGGAGAAGGAATATTTGAACAGTAGGCATGCAGAAACCCACCTCCGACTGATAGGATGGGGTTTGGGGCAATGGAGATGTTAAAACAACAGATAGAACAGCAGAGGGACTCAGGCTGGCTTTTCCTGTGCATGGAAACACTCACACAGACTGCTAAGAAGGTACCAAGTGCAGCAGACACTGGTTGCCCCCTGGAGCTAAAGGGTTTTCCTTGGATGGTGTGTATGTTACTTCTGACGAGGCTCAGAAGACTTTTCAGCTGTTATAATGAGTGGCAGTTTTAGAAAGAACTCTAGGATGTACAAGGTTTTTCCCATTTAGTATCTCTCTTCCACAGATTTCTTCTGGGAGAGATAGAAAAGAAATTAATCTCATTACTCCCTGGGCTAAATTTTGGCAAGGCAAGGTTGAAGAATTTCCTAAGGTCATAACCAGAAGTGATCTTAAGACTTTTGTAAGTTGCTAAGTAATTCCCAGGAGACGTCCCAGATATGTAGTTGTTTACAGTTTTTAAACTCTATTTCATTTCATTCTTGCCAAATTCCTAATAAGAAAATAAGGCAAGTGTTCATACTTGTTTCCATTTCACAGATGAAGAAACTGAGATCCTACGGAGTTTGACCTAATGAGATCATATCACTAAAAACAGCAGAGCTGAAGTTAAAATGTTGGTTCTATCTTTCCCAGTCTTTTGGTGAACTCCATAGGTTCATTAAAGACAGTCCAGCTTGGGGGCACCCGGGTGGCTCAGTCAATTAGGCATCCGACTCTTGGTTTCAGCTCAGGTCACAGTCTCATGGTCCTGAGATTGCGCCCCATGTCAGGCTCCACACTCATTGCAGAGTCTGCTTGAGAGTCTCTCTCTCCCTTCCTCTGCCCTTTCCTATCCTCACATGCTCTTACTCTCTCTCTCTCTCAAATAAATTAAATAAAACCTTTAAAAATAGAAGATGGTCCAGCATCTCAACAAAAGTTGAGGTTTGCTCAGTTACTGAGCCTATAAAATTCACTAGAAATAACCAAGAAATAACATTTTGAGATAGCCAGGGCTTCAAGGTCAAGGTCAAGGCTATTCTAACCAAGCTGTGTAACAGCTAATTTGATATGATGAGAAAATGATAATAGGCAAATAATGGTACTGTAGTTAATGGTTTAGCCTCGATGAGCAGCACCAAATGTCTTCAACGTCCTCAGTTTCTTTGTACCCTAAGTTTTCCCTCCACCATTGGTGGAGGGTGCCTGGAGGCTCGTGAGGTTCACAAGTACTCCTAAGAAAATGGCCAATTCTCTGCCATGTCTTCCTGCTCTACAGGTTCCCTCTCCCCTCCTCCCTTAAAACTGAAGTAAAATGCAGCACAGCTACAAAGTATGTGCAAACCTTTTCCACAACTTTCCCTTTTGCCTCTATCAGAGGTCAGAGTTTTGGCATCTCTACCCTGTCGTTAATTTTAGTCTATGTTCTGAACACGGAGTCAGGAGGTCTTCAAGGCTATGGGTGACTGACAAAGTTTAGACAAATCCAATTAAGTTTCTTATGTTTAGATAATCTTGGGAAGATAAATAAATCATTGCAACTTTCATTATGAAAACTGCCATTTGGCAAAATGGTGGTGTTTCTCCTGGGAAAGCAATGAAGATTTATGTCAGGAGGAAGGGTACAGCCAGTCGAGCGTAGCCTGCCAGGAGGAGCATTCCTATCATGGAATGAGCTGAACGAAACATCCAGTTCAACTCTCTTTGCGTGTATCACTCTCCTCCCTGTCCTCAGACCCCTTTTCCAGCCTTTTTTGCTTGGTAAAGTTGTGAACTGAAGATAACTTCCTTCACTCAAGTCCTTCAGTCAGGTCTGTGGTGAGGAGGCAGTGGCCAACACACCTGCAACCTGTTATCTGGTTCCCAGGCCCTCCCTCTACCCTGTTCTGCCCTTCAAGTGTCTGCCTGTCTTCTCCCAGGCTTCCTTTCCACCCAGGTGTAGCCCTAATACAAGTGAAAATTGAAGGAGTTTTCTAGTTCTTCTAGAACTTTCACCTGGAACAGTAACCATCCTCCCAAGTGGCTTGTTCCTGTTCCCTCCCTACATCTCCAGGGCATCTGTGAGTGATGCTTATGAAGACCTCAGAAGTCATTAGGAAGATCAATGAAATGTGCACATGAACTAATTATTCAATGGCATTATGGGATATTTGTTAAATTTGTTAATGCCTGTTGTGGTTATGTAAATTTTTTTGAATGCTCCTAAGTTAGGGATACATCCTGAAGCGCTACAGATGAAATGTCCTAATATCTGAATCGGCTTTTAAAATACTTCAGAAAGGGGCGCCTGGGTGGCTGAGTGGGTTAAAGCCTCTGCCTTCAGCTCAGGTCATGATCTCAGGGTCCTGGGATGGAGCCCCCCGTCGAGCTCTCTGCTCAGCGGAGAGCCTGCTTCCCTTCCTCTCTCTCTGCCTGCCTCTCTGACTACTTGTGATCTCTGTCAAATGAATAAATGAAATCTTTAAAAATAAATAAATAAATAAAATACTTCAGAAAAAAGCAGTCTTTTTTTTTTTTTTTAGAAGATTTTATTTATTTATTTGACAGAGAGAGATCACAAGTAGGCAGAGAGGCAGGCAGAGAGAGAGGAGGAAGCAGGAAGCCGGCTGAGCAGAGAGCCCAATGCGGGGCTCAATCCCAGGATCCTGAGATCATGACCTGAGCTGAAGGCAGAGGCCCAACCCACTGAGCCACCCAGGTGCCCCATGAAAAAAAGCAGTCTTGATAGAGACAGAAACCACACTATTTATTGTAACAGGGAATGAAGAATTATCAACCAACTCACGGACAAGCAAAGAGAACCAATGGGATCATGGAAGGACCTTGGAAGTAGCAAGTGCAGGCAATGCTTACTGCCCCAGGGTCAAGAAACAAGGTGAGGGTTGGGAATTGTCAGGATCCAGAGGCTTGGAGGAAGCTCCCCACTCAGCTAGACACAAACCTCTGAGAAGACCCCTGGAGTCTGAGTTCCAGGACCGGCTCTGGAGAGTGCTCTCTGGCCTCCTGGGGCTGGTGAGGCTGCTCTTGTGAACTTTAGAAAACCTGCAGCTAGCTACTGCCATTACCCTAGGCAAGGACAGCCACTGCTGCCCCCCGGGGCGGGGGGGGGGGGGGGGGAGCAGCCTGCAAGGCGGTACAAGTGGGAAGCAAACAGGAAAAAGCAAGTCCATTCTTCCTTCTCCAGCCTCAGTCTCCCTCTAGCGCCCATCCCTGGCAGAGTCCAGCTGGGAGTCAGCTGACAAAACTGAAATGAGGTTTGAAGCTCCCCAGTTCCAGCGTCTCAAGGAGAACACACGAGGGGGTTTGGAGGTGAGATAATAGTTCCACAACCAGGACAAGGGGGGCACGCAGCCTAGGATGGCCAGATAGAGGCTAACGGTCAGACCTGCGTGAACCACACGTGAGGCTTGACCCACTGTTCTCTCTGCTTTTGTATATGTTCGAAATTTTCCTATAACATGGGGTTAAGATAAAAAGGAGCTCACTTGAAAAAGAAATCTTTTACTCTTTTGGTGTTATTATTATTTTTATTATTAATATGACAAAAATAACAAAATGATTTTCATGGAAATAAAGGTTTTTTTAAGGTCTACTATTCTGCCATTCAAAAAAACCAAATTTGCTTTTTTAACAGCATTAAAGCATCCCAAACACCAGGGCAGAGGTGTGGGGAGCTGACCCATGTGGTTTAGGGTCACCCTCCCTCCCCGCCCCACCTCTAAGACAAGAGTTCTCAGCTTCCACCTCCATTTAAGGACATAACCTAGCTCATTGTCAGGCTGACAAAGTAATACATAGAAGTATGTCTCCCCGTATCTTCTCTCCATGCCTCTTTCTCCCATTCCTCTAGTCATTACTACTCTCTTTTTAAACCCCTTCTAGTTAATCCATGGACGTAGTGGAATCTACAGGGTTCAGTGGAATCTCAAAGAATGATTGTTACTGGAAATGACCTGTTAGCCCAAATGGTGTTCTCTGTGTCTCCTAGGCCAAGGCGGGGCATTTCATTTTTCTTTCCAGGCTACCAGCTGCCTCTTAGGCCCAATGTGGAAATGACTGTAAAATGGGGTTGGGTGGCAAGTGGAAGAGTATGGATGGTTTCTTGCAGACTCCTACTCTGTCCAATTGGAACAGCTCGATGTTTAGAAGAGGAGCAAGACAGGGGCCAAGGAAGAAAGCCAGGATGCTGAAAGAAGGCTCCAAGCAAAAGTGGATGATAACCTGAACTAGAATTGAAGGGGTCTGAGAAATACTAAGGACATAGAATCAACAGAGAGTGAACATGGATTGGAAGTGAAATGGTGAGGTGGAAAGAAAAGCCAAAAATGACTTCCATAGTCCTTGTTTGTGTGGTTAGGTAAGAAAGTGATGCTTTCATTCACTGAGACAGAAAATATAGGGGGGAACTGGAAAGAGGAGATGATAAGTTTGTTTTGGGGACATGAATGTGAAGGTTCTGCGGGATATCTAAGTAGAAGAGTACGATAAGCAGTTGGGTACCTGGCCCTAGAGACTGGGTTTGGAAGGATTTGGGATCATGTCATAAATGAAAGGTTATCTTTTGGTTTTCATAACTATATTTGTTTTTAATTCCACAAAGAGATACACACACACATACACACACACACACACTCACACACGAGTTGTAACACATTCAAACACACATAAATAAAGTATCTCTTGAATGTCCTCCCCCCATCCTAGATCCTCCCTGAAGGTAATTGCTATTGTCGTTTTCACCTATACTCTTTCAGATTTTTCCCTCTGCCTTTATATATGTACAAACTTACAGAACTATATGTTGTTTGTGCTTGTTTACCACAAAGGTATTGGACTGCCCTAGGTTCCCCAGAAAATAAATTCTGAGATGGAGATTCCCATGCAGGAGATTTAGTTGAGGGGGGTGATGAATCATTGGAACAACACCTGCAGGGAGGGAGGGAGCAGGAGTGGGCAGAAGGGCAAGTTGAACTGTGGTACAGATACAACTAATATCTCCGCCGATCTCATGGGGGACTCTGGAACTGGGATAGACCTTTGGAGTTGACCCCATGGAGGCGAAGTTAACCCTCACGTTAACCAGTCACTGGATGAGAGATGTTCCTGAGGAGGGCATGTATTTCAGAAAGCATGACTCCCTTCAGCTGAGGGATATTCCTCAGGAGGGACCCCACTGTGATCCCTCAGCAGCCCGTGCCCTTGGCAGCTGGCCAAAAGAGCACACTGATCCTCAAAGGAGGCCCTGGGAGGCACAACACAGCACCCTCGACATAGACTATACAAACAGTTTGGAAACTTGCTTTTCACCCTAGGAGTATGTCCTGGAGTTCCGTCCTTTTTAGTAGTTAGATTGAGCTTATTCTTTTTAATGGCTACATAGGATTCCAGAAGATGACAAGCCAATGGCTTTTGTTGGCGGACTTGAAGTCAAGCTGTTCCCAGCTCTTTATGGTTAGAAACAATACTGCAGTCAAATGGGTTTCCAGCTTCCGGTAATGAATGGCTAAGTCATCCTTACCAGAGGATGCTCTTTCCCTTCTGGAAACAATGATAAAACCCAGATGAAATACAAAGGCAAGTAGCTGAAGTCACCGGAGAGTGAACAGAAGCAGAAAGACTGTGTGTGGGGAGTAAATGCTTGGAGGAGAGGAAATGCTAGGAGATGGGTCCCCAGTTCTCCTGCTTTTAGTCCAAGATGAATGTGGTCCATTTGGCATTTGGCAGGCTAACGGTGAGGGCACTGATGGAAAAACTCATCATCTTTCTGGTTAGCAGAATCAGAAAAGTGAAGCTGGGGAACTGTTATTGAAGATAATGGGGAGATCCTGGAAGGGAAGAGAGAGGACACAGAGAAATGTTTCCTAAATTTTATCCACCCACATCTCTCACTGACCTCTGAACCATGGATGCATGGGGCAAAATAAAGCAGCTTAGCTGAAGCAAATGATTTAAGCCAAGAACAGAGCTGCTGCCTAAAGAAAAAGAGTTTGCAGTTCAAGCCTAGCTGGGAAAACTGCTTGCTAACGCAAAGAAAACAACACATATTAGAAAAAAATAACAGAAACCCAAATCTTCATAATTTCATATTCATAATATTCATGATACTTTCCAAAATAACTTGACATATGAAGAATCAAGAAAACGTAGCCCATTCTCAAGAGAAAAGAAAATGAACCATATCTGACCCCAAGTGAACCAGACATTGAAACAAACAGATAACCAGCTTTTTAAATTATCCTTGATAAGGAAAAGCAGAATACTCCCTTAATGAATGAAAACATAGAGAAACTTAGCAGAAATATTTAAACAATAAAAAAGTGGAAATTCTAGAGCTAAAAAATACATCTGAAATTTAAAAACTACCAGATGAACTCAATAACCAAAAGGAGATGTAAACTTGAAAATAAAATCAGTGAAATTATCTAAATACACAAACAAAGAGAAAAAAGATTGGAAAAGAATGAACAAGGGACCTCTCAGATAATAACACACAGGTAGCCTCACAAGAAGAAAAGAGAAAGCATAGGGCTGAAAAAGTATTTGAAGGAATCACGGACAAAAGTTTTCCAAGTTTGTTGAAAACCAGAAATTTACAGACTTAAGATGTTTTGTCAACACCAATTAGAATAGATATGAAGACTAACATTTAAATGCATGATAGTTAAACTGCTGAGCCAAAGATAAAGAACAAAGCTTGAAAGAGAAAAAAAATATGACACATTACATACACACACATTTCAAATGAAATTCAATTAAGAAATGAATTAAGGGGGCGCCTGGGTGGCTCAGTGGGTTAAAGCCTCTGCCTTTGGCTCAGGTCATGATCCCAGAGTCCTGGGATGGAGCCCTGCATCAGGCTCTCTGCTCAGTAGGGAGTCTGCTTCCTCCTCTCTCTCTGCACGCTTCTCTGTGATCTCCATCTGTCAAATAAATAAATAAAATATTTAAAAAAAGAAAGAAAGAAAGAAAGAAAGAAAGAAAGAAAGAAAGAAAGAAAGAAAGAAAGAAATGAATTAAGGGGGCACCTGGGTGACTCAGTCATTAAGTGTCTGCCTTCAGCACAGGTCATGATCCCAGGGTCCTGGGATCAAGCCCCACATCGGGCTCCCTGCTCAGCAGGAAGCCTACTTCTCCCTCTCCCACTCCCCCTGCTTGTGTTCCCTCTCTTGCTGTCTCTGTCTCTGTCAAATAAATAAATAAAATCTTTTTAAAAAATGAATTAAGAAATGGATCCGGCCTATGGAGGCCAGAAGAGAATGAAATAATATCTTTAAAGTGCTGGTTGTGGGGGGACTATCAACCCAGAATATCTTATCCAGCAAAAATATCCTTCAAAGATGAAAGCCGAATAAAAACAATTTTAGATAAAAGAGAACTAAGAGACTTTGTTGCCAGCAGATCTGCACTATAAGAAATGCTAACAGAGGGGTGCCTGGGTGGCCAGTTGGTTAAGCAATTGCCTTCTGCTCAGGTCATGATCCTGGAGTCCTGGGATTGAGTCCCACATGGGGCTCCCTGCTCGGCAGAGAGTCTGCTTCTCCCGCTGACCTCTCTCCTCTCATGCTCTCTCTCTCACTCTCTCTCTCTCTCTCAAATAAACAAATAAAATCTTTAAAAAAAAAAAAAAGAAATTCCAAGGGAAATTCCTTAGGCCAAAGGGAAAAGATGCTAGATGGAAATATGGATCCTCAGAAAAGAATAAAGAGCATTAGAAATGGTTTAAAATGCATACACACACACACACACACACACACACACACCCCTAAGAAATTGCAAAAGATCTTTTTTTTTAATTTTTAAAAATAAATTAAATTTTAAATAATTAATTTTTAAAATAAATCTGTTTAGAGCAAAAAGTATGACATAGTCTTACAGGATTTATAATTTGTATATATATAAATGTATATGTATATATGTATATGTATAACAGGTATATGTAATCTACATAACAACTCTAACACAAAGGACACGGCAGGGGTGGATATGGCTCTATGTATTCACAGGTTTTCCACATTTTACACAAATCGTTATGATGTTAACTGTGAAAAGTTAGGGATATATACCATAATTACTGGTTAACCACTAAGGAAAAAAAAATGCAAAAAAAGAATAGGTAAGGGTCAAAAAGAAAATTTAAATAGAATTTTAAATATTCAAATAATTTCTAAGGCAATGAATGAAGAATCTGGCTAAAAAATAGAGGGGACAGGTAAAAAAAAATAAAGTGGTAAATCTACCCAAACAAATAATTACACTAAATATTAATTGATTAAAAATTTCATCAACTGTCAGAGATTTTCAGAATAGATTTTAAAAACTCCTGTTTACAAGTGAGACACTTTAAATCTGAAGACACAAGTAGGCTCAAAGTAAACGAAAGGGAAAATATAGATATATACAATGCAAATAGAGATAAGAAGGCTGCAGTGGCTATATGAATATCAGACAAAATAGATTTCAAGGTTGAATTGTGTTTTCCAAAAAGATGTTGAAGTCCTAACCCTTGGCACCCATGAATGTGACCTTATTTGGAAATAGGGTCCTTAATGATGTAATCAAGTTGAGATAAGGTTATAGTGAATTAGAATGGACTCTAATCCAACAATCAATGTCCTTCTAAAAAGAGAGAAATTTAGAGGAGCCCGGGTGGCCCAGTGGGTTACAGACTCTGTCTTTGGCTCGGGTTATGATCCCAGGGTCCTGGGATCAAGCCCCACATTGGGCTCTCTGCTCAGCAGGGAGCCTGCTTCCTCCTCTCTCTCTCTCTGCCTTCTCTTGATCTCTGTCAAATAAATAAATAAAATCTTTAAAAAAAGAGAGAGAGAGAGAGAAACTTAGACCCAGAGACACATGGAGAAAAGGAAGGCACGTGATGACAGATGCAGATGTTGGACTGATAACATCCACAAGCTACACAACACCAAGTGTCACAGGCAACACACAGAAGGTGGAAGAGGAAAAGAAGGATTCTTGCCTGGAGCCTTCAGAGGAAGAATGGCCCTGCCAATACTTGGATTTTGGACTTTGAGTTTCTAGGACTAAGGGCGAATAAATTTATATTGTTTAAAACCACCAAGTTTGTGGTACTTTTTAAGTGGAATCCTAGGAAACTAAAAACTTGAGACAAAAAGTGCTATCAGGGATGCCTGGGTGGCTCAGTCGGTTAAGTGGCTGCCTTCGGCTCAGGTCATGATCCCAGCATCCTGGGATCGAGTCCCACATTGGGCTCCTTGCTCTGCAGGGAGCCTGCTTCTCCCTCTGCCTCTACCTGTCACCCTGCCTGCCTGTACTCTATCTCTCTGACAAATAAATAAATAAAATCTTAAAAAACAAAAGTGTTACAGAGATAAAAGGGAATATTTAATTATAATCAAAGGGTCGGTTCATTGAGGAAGACAAACAATCATAAATGTGTATACAACTAATAAAAGTACATGAGGTAAAAACAGCATTAAAGTGAAAATTTGAGGGGCACCTGGGTGGCTCAGTCAGTTAAGTGTCTGCCTTTGACTCAGGTCATGACTCAGAGTCTCAGGATCAAGTCTGACATCTGGCTCCCTGCTCAGTGCGGAGTCTGCTTCTCTCTCTGCCCCTCATCCCACTCATGCTCTCTCTATCACTCTCTCTCTCTCTCAAATAAATACACAAAATATTTAAAGAAAAATAAAGAGAATTGACAATTCCACAGATTTCAGCAATCTTCCGTCAGCAATTAATAGAATAAGGCAAAAAAATCAGCATAGGCATAGAGAATCTGAGAAGAACACTACCAACCACATAAATATATAAAGGAAGGAAGAGCTGTTAGGCTTAGAACATTTTTTTTTTCTGCTTTCTGCAATTTTCCTGATGTCCTCAATTATAGTCTTGGCCTCTTCTGATATGCAACATATTTACCCTATTTTTCCTTCAAACTTGTGGTTGCAAATGTTTTTAATTTGCTTTTTAAAAATATCTTTCATCTTACATCATTTGTGCCCTTTTTTTTTTTTTTTTTTTACTTTTCTTGGTCAATCATTTTGAAGTTCTCTTTTTCTTATCAATGTGTATCTTCTACACGTTTCTCCTTTCTGTTTTATCCTAAATTCATACTTCTTCTCGTAGATTTCTCATTTCCTTAAAAATGTAATACTGAACACTTCCAAATGCTCTAAATATATTCAGTCTTTTAATCGTTTACAACAACCATAAGAAGTAAGTACAACTTTATTCCTATTTTATAGATGAGGACACTAAGACACAGAGAAGTTGAATAATTTACTCCAGATCACACACCAGTAAATGGTGGAGCCAGAGTCTAACCAGGCTGTTGAGTCCCAGTATCTGTGCTCTTTAACTACTGGGCTATGGAATCTGCCTTTCTAGACCACCAATTAAATGTCTTGGTTCCTTTTTTTTTTTTTTTTTAATAATAACTCCTCTTTTATTTCCTCTTTACCAACTTCCTCATTTTCAAAGGTTTTGCTCATTCTATATTATATTAACTTCATTAAGTTATATTATATTATTAATATAATATTAACTTCATTATATTACTTCATTATATATTATATATTATATATTATATTATATTAACTTCATTATATTATATTATATATTATATTAACGTCATTAAATTATTATATTAACTTCATTAAATTACTTCTCGCTAGTTCCTTTAACATCATAAAAACAATTTTCTCTCTAAGCCTCCTGAGGCAGACTAAAACACACCCCACTCAAATATATCCATTTTATAATCCCTGCAACCTGTATATGTCATTTTATATGGCAAAGATTCTGCAGGTATGATTAAGGTGAGAATCTTCCGGATGAGGAGATTGTCTTAGATTATTTGGGTGGGCCCTAAATACTATCCCATGTATCCTTACAGAGAAGCAGAGGCAGATGTGACTCACCCAGGGAGGAAGAAGCAGCAGGAAGGAGCAGACAGGGTTTGGGAGAGGTGAAGAGTGGAGCGATGTAGCCATAATCCAAGGAATGTGGTAGTCACCAGAACCTGGGAAAAGCTACCAAAGATTCTTCCCTACAGCTTCCAAAAGAAACACAGACCTACAGACACCTGGATCTCCACCTAGTGATACTGACCTCAGACTTCTGGCTTCCAGAAATTACCCAGGTGTGGTAATTTGTTACAGCATCTGCAGAAAACGAATACACTCCTTCTCTCAGCTACACTGTTACAACTTTTCATGTGTTGCCTTCTTTCGTGGAGAAAAAGAATTTTAGTCTTGTGTATTAACACATATGGGATATAGGCCTACTGTGTGCTAAGCTATAGGAAGAAACATGTAATAAAGAAAGTGTCTTTATGCTGAAAGAGTTTGGGGCAATGGAGGGCAGTGCTGGGCAAAGCAGTTTCAAACAAAATACAATAAAGTATATATTGTGAAAGCGAGAAAGACTAGGAGATCACACAAGAGGGGTATGTATGGACTTGAGAGACCAAGGCTGGCTTCTTCATGGAGGTGACAGGAAGGGAAGAGTGAACCTGGCAGAGTGGCATTCCAGGCAGAAGGAACAGCATGTGCGAAGGCGATTAGTTGCTTTCTCACGTCTTTTGCATCTTAAGACCCCCTTATTTCCTTCAACTAACTGATAAGACCCACAAAGTGTCATTTCTTCTATATCAGATGCTTGGTTGTGCTCTAATAACTGAAAAGATAAAGCATAATTTTAACATAACCAGTTTCCCTGCCTTCTCTTCTGACAACATTCTTCGTAGAAGAATCGGCAGCTGAGGGCTGGAGATGGGGGTCCTGGTTCCCATTTCCATTTCTCAAGTGTGCCTTTTCACCAAGTCATTTCTGCACAATTCATGAGCTTCTTGATATAACACACGGGCCATAATAATCATGAACATGTGTGCAGAAATAAAAGGTGTGACCAAAATGGATGCCACTCTTACTCTCATTCAACCCTTAAACATGACCTTCAGGAATTGACTTTTAATTTTCAATATTCCCAAAGACTCGGGAAAGTCACTAGATGCTTCTTCTGCCTCCACTCAAAAGGTCTTAGCCAGGGTGCTTGGGTGGCCCAGTCCGTTAAATGTCTGCCTCCGGCTCAGGTCATGATCCCAGGGTCCTCGGATCGAGCCCCGCATCAGGCTCCCTGCTCTGTGGGGAGTCTGCTTCTCCCTCTCCCTCTGCTGGTCCCCCGGCTTGTGCTTTCTCTCTCTATCTCTCTCTGTGTGTCAAATAAATACATAAAGTCTTTAAAAATAAATAAAGTTCTTAGCTATCTCTAGGCGCATGTTAGCAGAACCTAACCATCCTGCAGATCGCTAACTCACCGTGGGCGGGCGCTGACCCCCAGCCCTGGTGTGCTTGTATCTGTCCTGGCTCTCCAGCCAGAAACCACACATAGAAGGTGAAGACGAAAGGGCTTGAACAGCTGTGTTTTCCTTTCCCCTCGCCTCTGCTGGGAGACACCCATGTTTAGGTCCACGTGCACAGCCCAGAGCTCATGACCGTCGCTTATCAGTGTCTGCTAAGATACATGAAGGTGTTTCGTTTGTGCACTGTCCTCACTAACATCATCATGCTGACGTGATAAAGAGCCAAAAACTTGGAAGACGGTCCTCTGTGAGCTTGGAACTCATCAAACAACGCTGAAGGTCAGAGGAAGCAGTTGGATCACAAGGAGATAAAGACCTGGGGCCTAGTTTTAAACTTTCTTTCGGACCTGAGGGCTGCTGGTAGGAGAGGGGCCGGAGGCCCAGGAGGCGGGTCACCGTGGAGATGAGACGGTGTCATTAGGGCCACAGCTGAACACAGAGCAGTAACCCCCCCACAGCGCCCCCCCTTCCTCCTCAATTCGGCAAACATGTGGTTGGCTGTTAGGCTGCCCCAGAAGGTCTTTGTTTATCTTCACAAGGACAATTAAGTGACAGGAATGTGTAATAGAGTGAAGTGTTGCCAAAACAAACAGCCCTCTGAGAACATCTAGAAGCCGCTCTTCTTGCCTGTGTTTCCGCAAGAGTCAGAAACCACTTGCTAATAGCTTAATTCCATTTCTCTGCAGACGGGCCGATCCGATTGCAGGAGAGGGAGTATGTGGTCTGCCGGGGCCTGGAAGCCGGAGCGGCCCGCATTCCCTGACCTCGCGGAACTACTGACTCACTCTGTAACCTGGGGTGACGTCGCGAACCCCAGAGGGTTTGCCGTCCACCCAGCTGGAAAATTTGGTAAGATGGGCGATGGGACTGAAAATAATTTGTGGCGCAGCTGCTCCTCTGACCATGGGGTATGGCCGGAGACCGCTGGGCCTGCCCTTGGGAGGAGCAGCCCGGGGGGCTCTGAGTGGCGAAGGTGAGTCTCACAAGGCCCAGTGAGAGGTCCTGCCGGTGAGACTATCCTCTAAAGGAGAGGGAAACCTCCCCATGGGGTATGTGGACTCTAGATTCCCCTCTAACCTCAGGCACGAGTCCTATTTCTCTATAAAATGGGTCTTGAATGGGACTCAGCGGTACCTAGATCCCCAGCTCACTGGCACATGGGGACGGCGGTTCACAGGGTTGGTCCCCTGCGGCACCCTGTGCCCCCTGTGTGTTCCTTGCGCCAGACAGCTGCAGCGTCCCCACAGACTTCTAGAGTCAGGTCCCCTCCGGTGAGACAGGAATGAGCTTGAGGGGAGTGACCACTAAGCCCTTCCCTGGATCTCCAAAGGGGAGAGAGGTGACATACAACACAGGCACTTGAATGGAAAGATAACTGATTGAAAATGGGTGAGTTAAGCTAAAAGAGAAAACAGTGCAAGGAAAGGAATATTCATCTCCTAGGAAAGGGACATTCCGTACCTCATCTGGGTTTCTGAAGGACGGAAACCTATCCCAGGAGAGGAAGGAGAGTGACTTCAGATCCTTGAAGGGACAACATTACAGTCCTGCATGCCTCACCTCTGAAGGTGAGACTTCCGATAAAACCGACAAAAGTCTAGACGGGTCACATGCAGTTTACCCTCAGGCACAAGGGAGTTTCCAGGCTGCCTGGGAAACCAGTTACGTTGTACCTGAATTGACTCTTTTACCCCCACAGCTGATGATAATTGGTTTGTGTTTAAGACACTCATTGGCCAGTTTAGTCCTAAACAGGACAAAGGAGAATGGTTTTGGATAACAACCATTGGGAAGGGAGCAAGGGGAACAAGACTTCACAAATCCACAGGCAGCCACGGATGGGGAAGAGCCTTCATCTTTTCATCCTGCCATCAAAGAAAACTGTCACCCCTTTGAGAGGGACTGAAAGGACAGTCTGGGTAGCCATGTGAAGTCTGTCCTCCGCCTGGTGATTCTAGACATGCCCTCAGGGACTGGCTCAACATTTGAAGCCCGTGATGTCCGTCATAGGAGGCTGCGTGGGTCTACCATTATCTCCCCAAGAAGCAAGAGGAAAACATTGACATCAGCCTGGGTTGAATGAGCTTAATGAGAATAGTAAAAGTTAAGAATGAGAATACTGTGTGTTATAAGCAAGTAATGAATGACTGAACACTAGAACAAAAACTTACGATGTGCTACATGCTGGCTAACTGAACATAATTTAAAAAAAAAAAGAATGAGAATAAGAAGATAAATTCAGGGGAATCCAAGAGAATAAATGCTTAATAGTAGGATTTTGAGCCTAATTTACCTGAGTAGAGAGGTTGGGCGAACAGAGGACTTCCCAAGACCCCTGCACTCGAGTGACTGATGACCACCTGTCATTGTCATTCATTGAGCAGACATTATTGATGGCCATTCCCTGGCACAACACTGCCACAGGTACTGTGGATTCAATGACAGACAACATGACTATCTGAAATATACACTATGTGAACACAGCAAAAGATACAGGATGCATGATAATGTACACATGCCAAATTAATTAATTAACTAATTAATTAATTCAGAGTCATATGGGCATTTTGATTAAAAAAATAGAGAGGTCATTTATTTAAATAAAATTTATTTGGAAAGGAGAGAAAGAGTAGCATTCATCACAAAAAGAATAGCATAAATAAAGGGCCAAAAGGCTGGTAATGCAAGATATGTTCCATATAGAGGAGGATCCAGTTAGTGGAAGATAGGGCATAAGATTTGTAAGAAACCTTGAATGACAGATAGACTTCATTCTATAAGCAGTGGGAATATTTGAGTGTTTGGGTTATTCATTCAACAACCATTGCTGGAGAACCTTCCGTATGCCAGGTCCTTTGGCAAGCTTTGGAAATTTAAGAAAAACAGGAATTTGTCCCTGCTTTCAAAGCACATACATTATAGGAGGAAAACATTCCGCAAACAAGTAACTGGCCAAAAGTGATGCAATCACACAGTAAACATGGCCGGCTTTGGTATGAGACAGAGCTGGGTTTAAACTTTCACCTCTGCCAATACCAGCTATTGGACCTGGATAAATTACTGAAATTTCTCATCTGTAAAATGAAGCTGGTAATGGTATCTATTCCAAAGGGTTGTCATGAGGCGTAAGTAAAGTAACAAATATAAAGCATTTAACACAATTCTAAGCACATCGAAATGCTCAATGCATGTTTACTATCATCAAAATGATCATTTTCAGGACTGTTATTAGTATCCAGAAAAGAAGCAATCAGCACTACGGGAGGGAGAAGAGATGAGTCCAACAGGAAAGCTTCTGGGAAAACACAATGGTATGTCAGGTTTTGAGGGGATACGTTGAAATTCACCAAACGTGGAGGTCAAAGCATTCTAGGCAACTAGCAGAAAGGCATGGAGACAGGCAACAGGACTTCAAAGGTATTGTGCAGAGTTCTGGGTGGCTGGCCATCAGGGCAGAAGGAGGCATGTGGGACAGTAGAGGGGACTGGGACTGGAGGATCCTCTTGAGTCTGGTATGCATGTGAATCAGACTTTTAGCTCCAGGGCTCCTTGTCTCCAGAGTCCCAGAGACTGCTGCCCTTTGTTGGCTTTCCCACCAGCTTGCCCTTTGAGATCTGGTTTCCTCTATGACTGGCTCAACAGGGTAACAATATTCACCTAGCTCCTAGCCACTAATGAATGAGTTTTACATGTAGCAGTCTGTGAATGAGTCCCTAGTCTCTATACCACTCCCCTCAGTTTATAAGTACTATCCCCTGACTTCCACTCCTAACCCTTGTCATGCAGGTACCATGCTATATCTTGTCTGGGTGATATTCCTTCCTTTTTACCTACCTATTACCTGTCCAACTTCTAAGACTCAAATCGAATTTCTTTCCATCTCTATTCTTAGAAAGAACAATTCAGCACCCAAAAATGGTCAGGTTCCCCCAAGTTAATTTATAAATACAAATACCTAAAACAAATACCAAATACCAAAAAGTTTTTTCACAATGGAGTACATAAGTTGATAGTAAAATTAGAAAAACGAAATAAGAAAAGATATAAGAGGATTAAGGCTATTAAAACATATTATAAATCCTCTATAGTTCAAACAGTATGGTACTGCTGTGTAAACAGACAGGTAAATGAGAAAAGAATAGAAAAAAAAAAACAAAACTAGACCCAAGTACCCATGGAAAATTAGTATATGAAAAAGGGTAGTATTTTATTTAATTTTTTAAAATTTTTAAATCATTTTATTTATTTATTTGACAGAGATCACAAGTAGACAGAGAGGCAGGCAGAGAGAGAGGAAGGGAAGCAGGCCCCCAGTGAGTAGGAAGCCCAATGTGGTGCTCAATGTGGGGCTTAATCCCAGGACCTTGAGATCATGACCTGAGCTGAAGGCAGAGGCTTTAACCCACTGAGCCAACCAGGCACCCCAAAGGGTAGTATTTTAAATCAGTAACACAAAGATGAGTGTTTTAATGAAGCTGTGAGACAAACTGGATAGCCACTTGGTAAAGGATAAAAGTAGACTCATATCTCATGTCATAAATAAGAATAAACATCAATGAATCAGTGACAAAAATGAAAAAAATGAAACCACACAGATGGGAGAAGAATACGTGGGTGAATTCTCTATAATTTTGGTGTAAGGAAAGACTTTTGACTGTGACTTAAAATTCTGAGGCAAAGAAAATTTAAAAATTTACAAAAAAATGTTGCATGGGAAAAAAAAAAACCCTTTATAAACAAAGTCGACCAAGACAAACTAGAAGCATTTTGCATATATGTTATAAATAAAGAGTTAATATCCCTAATCCATAAAAAATTCAGTTAAAAATCACAGAAGGAGATCTGGTAGGCCTGACTAAAACAGAACAACAATAAAAACAAGCAAAAGACATAAACAGAATACACACATAGTCATATTTGAACACCACTTGAACATATGAAGAGAAATAAAATTTTAAAAGACTGAGGTACTATTTCTCACCTATGTGATTGGCAAAATTTTTAAAGTTTGACACTATATTTTGTGGGTAAAGTTTTGGGGAAACAGGAATCCTTAATACCTTGCTGGGGGGAATGAAAATTGGTACAACCTTTAGGAGGAGAGTGTTACAGTATTGAAAAACATACGTGTTTACCTTTTGACTCAGCCATCCCATATCCTGGAACTTAATTTGAAGATACACCTCTGGAAACATGCAAATATACATACAAAACATTACTCATGAAGCATTGTTTGTGACTGTAAATATTGGAAATGTAGCTAAGTCATTAAATCAGCTATGTTTTAGCCACATGATGGAGTACAACACAGCCATAGAAATAACTGAGGGTGATATTTGTGAATCACATTTTTTTAACTGAAAAGAGAAAAATATAAGAAGATATCGACATGGTGCTGCCTTTTCTACAAAAGTGGAGAAAATAAGAAAATACACATGTCTCTCCTTAAAAAACAAAGGATACTCAGAGATACGAGAGATAAATATGAAGGTAGAAGAAACAAGAGGTGGGAAGGGACACTTCTCTGAGTATTTTTGTATGGCTTTGACTTTTGGAATTATGTTTATATACCCAAAACAATTATGCAATAATGAAGTTTTTATAAAGGGGGGAAAACAAAACCTAAAATGGAATGCAAACAAAAACAAATAAACTTAACTGTATTTCAAATCAATGACATAATCTCAGCAAAGGAGGGGGAAAAACCAACCCAAGTTATTTTTGAACACAGTATCATATACCTTCAGACTAAATATAACAAGAACTATAAATAAATATGAACTCAAGTTAGATGAATTTGCCACAGTTTGTCACAGTCATATGGGTCAGTAATTTTAAAACTGCTTTCAGTGCAGTAAATTCATTACAAAATGTACATTACATACAAAGTAAATACATTGAGGATAGTGGGGCCAGATTTCTCATTGTCAGAGAAGGTTGTATTGGATTAGAATTAGAATTTTCAGATGGCCTCATGGTTTATTTTATATTTATACATTACAGATATATATATTTTACTTCTGTATCTTTGTAGGTATATAGACATCAATGTTATATCTACACCTATGTAGACACAGGTGTGTGTACACATATATCCATTTTTGTGTCCACTGGGAAGACCCAGAAGCCATTGCACTCCAGTAGCAATGAACACTACTATGCCCAGATTTAGTTTCTGAATTTCAAACCATTCTCCACTAAAAGAAAATCACTTGGAGATATGGCTGTTTTCACAGCCAGCGCAGGAAAAGTTCAAGATGAATCTGCAGTATCTTCTTATATAACAAATTAAGGAAATTCTCCAAGAATAAGAGCACAGAAGGAAGTCAGAAGGGGTTCCCACTGCCAAATCTGGGATAATATGGGCATCAAAATAAATGATACTTACAGATTATCTATTGAATAAAATAGGAATCCATAAGTTCATACTGATATGAATGAATGAAGTAGGAAAAGCTATTCCCTATAATATATTGTCACAAAATAAATAGAGAAGAAATAAAAGAGTCTTAAAAATCATTTCACAAATATCCTTGTAATAACCTATTCAGCAAGAATCATCAATAGATGTTAAAACTAGTGGGTGAAAGTTTGATAAGAAATGGTATAACTACACAATGGGATACCACCTTACACCACGTAGAATGGCAAACATTAACAAGACAGTAAACAAAATGTGTTGGCGAGGCCAAACTCTATAAAGAACTATAAAAATCTATAAAGAACTTCTCAAACTCAACACTCAAGAAACAAATAATCCAGTCAAGAAAGGGGCAGAAGACATGAACAGACACTTCTCCAAAGAAGACATACAAATGGCTAACAGACACATGAAAAAATGTTCAACATCACTAGCCATCAGGGAAAACAAACCAAAACCACAATGCGATACCACCTGACACTCATTAGAATGACAAAAGTTAACAAGACAGGAAATAACAAGTGTTGGTGAGGCCAAGATCTACAAAGAACTTACCAAACTCAACACCTAAAAAACAAATAATCTAAGAAATGGTATATCTACATTGTCTCAAAGTATCTTCTCACAAAATACATATTAATGACAAGAGGAAATGGCAAATTTAAAGAAATGAACCTGGTGAACACCTTCTGACCCTTGTAATCCAATTTAATATTGCCAGTAATGGGACACATTGATATCATGTATCTACTGGTGTGATGCACTAAGAAGGTCACATCTGTGGGGCTCCTGCCAAAAATGCATAAACTTACTCTCATCATGAATGAACATTATGGACACTGAAGTCAGAGCTTCCTCTTTGGTTCATATTTCTCTGCAAAGATTTCCATCATGCATTTATCACATGCATTGCAAATATGCAAACAAACAAAGTTATTTGTCTCTGAATCCTTCTACGTATGTTGCCTTCTTATGCAAAACTCAATAATCACATTTATTATACTATATTTCAAAACTCCTTTGCCTGGTTTTCTCTCTCATTTTAGTAAGAAAACCTAACTAGTAATGGCTTAAATAAGACAGGCAGTTGATTGCCTTATAGAAAATTACATCTAGATGCAAGTTGGGTCAGCAGTTTAATGATTTTATGGGGTTTCATGAGCATCTCTCTGATTCGACTGGCCTTTCCTTCAATTTCAAGATGGTCATTACTGCTTTATACTTCATGGTATTGGGAACAGGGCACCAAGAAGTAAGAAAGTAGGTGGTTGGCAGGCCTTTTATCAGGAGGAAAATGCTTCTCTGAGTCCCTGGTAGATTTCCCTTGAAGTTTCATTCACATGCTAACCCCTAGATAAATTACAACTCATCCTCTTTGGCCAAACACGTTACTATCTGAACAAAATGGGGGGTCTGTTAAGAAGAAAGAACAAGGAGGATCTACTGAGTGGGCAGCATTAGTGCCTGCCATATTCATTCACTAAACTATAAGTTCTCTGATGGCAGAAACTGATTCTTACTCATTTTTCTTTATTTATTTTCTACCTCCAGGGTATAGCATAGCTCCTGACAGCAGATGCTCAATAAATGTTTGCTGAAAGAACGAAGATGACCAAGGGCGGATAGCGTAAGAAAATACCAAACATGGGGAAGTAACAAAGTTATAGAAATGTACAAAATCTTATAATCCTGGACTAGGGCCTCAAATTCTCAACTCCCTTCACAGAAGGTGACTCGGAGAAAGGAACGAATCATAAACATGTTTCGTGTCTCTGGGTGGTTGATCTTGCATAAGTATGAGGGGAAGTAGGAAGCTTCTAGGCAGAGAGGCTGGTCTATCTGTGGAGATGGTTCATGTTGAAAAATGGACAGCTGAGACTGCACGTAACGAGAAATGCAGGAGAAGGGCAGGCTCCATGCACCCCCCACAAGGCATGGTTGTGGGAGGTTCCGCCATCACACCCAGAAGCCGCCCACCCCAAAGAGGCAAAGATGGACGCTTCGGCATTTTAGGCCCAAAGAAACCTTTGCCAAAAGGCCCATAGTAGACCTCTTGTCCTCACACTTCTTCAGAAACAATGTGGCCACGTACCCATTCCTAAACCAGTCCCCGGAAAGGGGAATGGAATCAGTGTGACTGACTTAGGTTCTTCATTCAGGGTGGGGTGGAGGCCGACGAGAAAATCTGCATGGAGGCTCTTCCGGTTGAGAAGTCATTGCCACCGTGTAGCTTAAGGAATTCCAAAAGTCGGGACGCCTGGGTGGCTCAGTTGGTTGGGCAGCTGCCTTCGGCTCAGGTCATGATCCCAGCGTCCTGGGATCGAGTCCCACATCGGGCTCCTTGCTCATCAGGGAGCCTGCTTCTCCCTCTGCCTCTGCCTGCCATTCTGTCTGCCTGTGCTTGCTCTCTCTCCCTCTCTCTCTCTGACAAATAAATAAATAAAATTTAAAAAAAATTATATAAAAAAAAAAAAAAAGGAATTCCAAAAGTCTGAACTTGTTTTATTTATTGTGGGTAAAAATAGTTATGAAAGTAGGATGGAAGAGACATTTGCAAGAGAGGACAGTCATCCACTGAACACGGAGGGAAGGACAAGCGAGAGGGGGAAATCAAAGAGGTTCTGACATTGAATTTCTCCTCAAACTTGATCTACAGCAACAACCGAGAGATAGGGAGCCACTTACTATTTCCAGAAACTTGGAGACTACTCCCAGACTGAAAGTTCACTTGTGGTTAACAAGGAACAAACAAACAAAACCCAAAGCGACTCTCAGAATGCGGGTTCAGAGCACTTCATTATGCGGCAGGACAGGGGTTGGGTCAGCTAAGAACAGCACAGGCAATAAATTCTTCATGTGGCTCACGATCACTTCACCTCCCAGATGGTTGAAAAAGTGAAAAGGAGACACATTCTTCTGCTCCAAATTTTGATCAGCTGGGACAAATTAGGTAAGAAGAACAACTCGGCAGAAAGTAGCAGCTCTCAGTTTGGGAAAGCACGGAGGAAAAGCATTAGCTCGCTCAGACAGAGGCCTTCAACATTGGGAGGGTGGATGCTCAGAGTTCAGAGAAAGATAGGAGGTTAGAGACTCGCATGAAGACATTCTGACTACAGTTCCATCTGGTATGGATGGCGTAGGACCGGGAGGGGAGCCACAAGACATTTTGTGGCTTCCCAAGGTGCTTTCTGATGATCCCCGATTTTCAAAGAGTATCTATTAAAAGATGGAAGGAGTTATCATCCCAGAATGGCTAAAACCTTGACCATGGCGTTAGACAGAATATGGGGTAAATCCTGCACTGACTCTTAGTCGCTGTGTGGCCTCAGACAAGTTGTGCAACTGCTCTGTGCCTTTATTTCCTTATCTTTAAACCGCACGTAAGAAGTCCTTCCCAACTGGGTGGTTTAGGATAAAGAAGATCATGTATGTAGAGCACCTTATCATGATACCCGGCACAATGTAACTGATATGTTACATTGCATGTATCATATGTATCTGTATTCTACAGATTATAGAATCCACAATGTAGATTGTAGAAACTATGGTAATAAAAAAGAAATTAAAAAGTCAGAAACATTTTCTACGATTCTATTTTCTAGAGGAGTCTCTTCAGCATGCCCAGAGAATTCAATCAGTAGACAAAAACGCCAAAGAAAAAAAATGGAAACTCTCTGCCCCCAACAAGCCTGCTGAGCTCCCCTCTCCAAATGTAAAAACTGCTAACCGTTTCTTATGATTACTTCTAGAAAACATTCCAAAACAAGTTTTATTTTTTATTAAATGCCACATAAGATGCAAAAAGAAAAAAAAGAAGTTGGTCAAATACGGTGTGTGGTGAAATATAAATTAGCAGTAGAAGCAAAAGAAAACACACGTCCAATTTGCCTCCCCATCCTCCTTCCCTCCCTTTCCCCTTCTACTCTTTCCTCCCTTCTCCTCATCTCTTCCTGTCCTTCCTTCTCTTTTCTCCATGCCAAGTAGGTAGATTGGAGCCCAGTGGCCTGAGACAGTGGAAGATCCAGCCAAGAGAGGAGGCCGCCATGTGCCTGGCAGAGCCACACGAGGTCAGCAGGGGGGTCTCGGTGATGTATCTCCAGGAGCTGGGAGGACCCGGGGAAGAAAGGATGGAAGCACTGCCACGAGTGTGTGAGGAACTTTGGTGACAGGAGAATGGGCTCCCAAATCTCAGAAAGTACATCAAAGTGGATGCCCCCAGTAGTCTAGTAGACGAGTCACGTCAGCGCAGAACCTGAGCATCCTCTAGAATGGGTCGGTAAAGGAGATGTGAGGAACTGGGAAAGGAGATGTAGAAAGCCCAAAATGGACCCGACACCTTCTCTTCTCTGACTGGTTCACTAGACCTAGAATCTACAGGGAATGTTGGAGACACAGTGGATCTGGGTGTCACGAGGCAGTAGACCAAGTTAGGAAAGTAGAGAGTGTGATCTGGGGATAAAGACATTCATGTGGCTTCCTAATTAGCTGGGGCCACCAGAGGTGAAGGATGCTGAGGAGGGGACCTGACGGGTGGCAGCCAGGAAACCATCCACATCATCCTACCTAGCAAGCCCATGGTTGGCAGGAGAACTTAGCCTTATCTGATATCCTTTTTCTTTTTTAAAGGAGAATGTGCTTTAATGTTACATGTATAAATCAAAATGAAGTTCTAATTTTTAAAAATATTTTAGTAATAAAATGTTTTACCTTAACTTTATAATAAAATTTCATTATTAAAAGAACATAATAAAATATCCTTCTGGTGTTTCCCCACCTCTCTCTAGGGAAATTCCAAACATCTAAGTTCCTTGTGCTGAAATGATGGCAAAAATGGCTAGAATTATGCCCCTGTTCCTATATAGCCTTACTTTGCACCAAGACCTTGCAGCATCTTCCATCAAGAGCTGTCCCTGTTCCTCGAATGGCAGGGTTAGTGACTTGCTCTGGCTAATAAAATGGAGAAGGGTGGTAGGACAGACCCATTCTGAAAGAACTGTGCTGTTCGTTCCACAGGCTCACAAAGGCGAACCCTCTGCCCGGTTTACCCCCCTCCTCCCTCACCCGTCCTTCATCTGGCTTGATTCCTCCTCATCCCTGGACACTCATCTCAGGCACCACCTTTGCCAGGCAGCTTTCCCAGGGCTCCCTTCTCCAAGGCTCATACCCCCCTAATGTCCAAAACCCAACCACCCTCTCCCTCCCTACTCCCCCTGGCAACTCCACCCCCCACTCCTTCTTTGTGCCAATGGTCCTCATCGTGCCTCCAGCCCAAGCCCTCCTCCTGGGTTACAGCGTCTCTGCATTCAGCTTTCCGTTCTCACTTCACTGTGAATTCGCTGCAGGTAGAAATTGTGTCCTTGTCTGTTACCTCAACAACGACTTTAATTCCTTATGCTCTGACTCAAAGTGTCTGTTCCATGGTATGACTAAGTGTACAAACAAACCCAAAGCTAAAGAGAGTGTATTTAGTTTTGAAAAGAGAAGATATAAAGGATATTAATAGTATCAGTTTAGTAAATATGCCAGGGACTTGGGAATAGCTACAGGTTACCAGTCAGATCTTCAAGGTCCAGAGTAAACCAGCTGATACAGTTTCGAACCTTTAGCCCTCCACCCCTGGCAGGCAAAACATGTGTTCCTCAATGCAGAGGTCACCACTGATGAAAACCACCCTATCTATAAGGGGTCCCTGAAAATATCCCGTGAAATCCGTCTTTTAGTTGGGGACCAAGGTCATGCAGCCTCATGTCTGGGAAGCCTAGCTTCCATCCACAACCAAGCTGCTGTTCCCATCACTTTGAGGAATCAGGGAAAGGCAATCCTCTGCACCATATGATGAGTGCACAGACAGCACTTACTGGTTCCCCAAGGAAAGGACTCCAAAGTAACATGGTAACTTTCTTCAAAGAATTTTTGAAGGGTCGTCATATGGAAGAGGAATTCTCTATCTAGGATCCTAACAAAGCAGAGTGAGGACCAGTGGAGGTTGAAGTCACACAGTTAATGTGCACGGGCTGGTCTCCTAATCATTCAATTTGTTTTTTTGGTTTTTTAAAAATTTTTTGTTAACATATAATGTATTATTTGCCTTAGGGGTACAGGTCTGTGAATCATCAGGCTTACACACTTCACAGCACTCACCATAGCACATACCCTCCCTAATGTCCAAAACCCAACCACCCTCTCCCTCCCCACTCCCCCTGGCAACCCTCAGTTTATTTTGTGAGATTAATAAGAGTCTCATGGTTTGTCTCTCTCCCGATCTCATCTTGATTCATTTTTTCCTTCCCTACCCCCGGAGCCCTCCACTTTGCCTCTCAGATTCCTCATATCAGAGAGATCATATGATAATTGTCTTTCCCTGATTGATTTATTTTGCTCAGCGTAATACCCTTTATTTCCATCCGCGTTGTGGCAAATGGCAAGATTTCATTTCTTTTGATGGCTGCGTAGTATTCCATTATATATATGTACCACATCTTCTTTATCTATTCATCTGTTGATGGACATCTAGGCTCCCTCCATAGTTTAGCTATTGTGGACATTGCTGCTATAAACATTCGGGTGCACGTGCCCCTTCGGATCATTACATTTGTATCTTTAGGGTAAATACCCAGTAGTGCGATTGCTGGGTCATAGGGTAGCTCTGTTTTCAACTTTTTGAGGAACCTCCATGCTGTTTTCCAGAGTGGCTGCACCAGCTTGCATTCCCACCAACAGTGCAGGAGGATTCCCCTTTCTCCGCATCCTCGCCAGCATCTGTTGCTTCCTGACTTGTTGATTTTAGCCATTCTGACTCGTGTGAGACACATGAAAAAGTGCTCCACATCAATGTTTTAAAATGGAGTGAACAACCCTTAAGAAACAGTGCCTTTGTTGGTCCTTGGAGATGTCCACAGAGAAACTGGCTGACAGCCTATCAGCAAAGTTGCAAGAAAGTTTCATGCTAGGGAGTCCCCTCTGCTTGGTGATTCAGCAAAAGATAGCGCTATTTGGGAACTACCACGTGCCCGCTTCCCGCAAACTCCCTGCCCTGATGACAAGTACCTGCCCAGGCGTAGTAAGCACACGAGATGACAGCAGCCCAACTCTGAGACTCTCTTTTCACACAAACAGCGTCTCAGCCTCAATCATATCTACAGAGCACACCATCCTCCTGCCGGCCGTCACGGCCGGGGGTGGACACGTGACCCATTCAGCGATGGGAATTTGGGTGTTGTGAGGCAACTGCCTTCGGACATGCCCACCGCGGGACACAAGCTGCTCTTGCTGAGAAGTACACAAATAAGTGCTGACCCAGCGAATGCTATGTGCCAGGCACTGTGTGCTAGGCATGGGTGAGCCTGCAGGAAACAAACCAGATAAAATCCCTGCTTTCATGAAACTCGCATTTACTACAGGGCCAGGAAACAGAGATAAGAGGCAGAGAGAGAGCAAGAGCAAAAGAATAAGGCCTGAGTTTCCTGGCAGGCCCCTGAGAACTGCCTGTGGGTTCTATGAGAAACCCCAATGGTTCTCCAATAAACTCCCTGCTGGCTTATGCTGACTGGAGCTGGTTTCTGTCCTTTGCAACCCCGAGGGTCTTGAACTAAGATTCCATATGAAATGCATTTAGCTTCACACATGTCCTCTTCACAAGCACTTGGGGGCAGGTGAGCAGAGGATCTTAGTGGGTCAGAAGCTAGTGGAAGAGAATGAGAAAACTTTTCTGAACATCCTTCCATCTACCCGTTCTTGAATTTAGGGGCTCTGGCTCTCTACTTTCCATCAGAAGGAAGACCGAGGGAAGCGGCTTCCCAGATATTCAGGATGGCAGAGCAAGGGTTACACGGATGGCAGAGTTTCACACCACCCCCCATCCACGTATTATTGTTATTCAATATTCCTACAGAAGTGTTTGATAAGCAAGGAAGTACATTCTCCACCCAGGCTTACAATAATAAATAAAATCATTCCAAAACAAGGGGAATAAAAAGTTCATTCCCCCAAGAGCTTACAGTGGGAGAGGCAAGTCAAATAATACAGGACAGCAATGTGGCCTGAGATGTGTTCAGGAAGTTTTCAATAGACCGTGTCCCAGCGTGGTCAGGTTTCCAGGGACTTTCTGAAAGAGCTGAGGGAGAGCTGTGTGGATGGCCCGGGGCTGGCATGCTTATGGGGGAAAGCGGGGTACAGGTCCTAGGACCGTGTGCCCCCTCCTCCAAGGAGCATCTGGTCCTCAGGCTTTAAGTTTTGGAATCTTTAATTTATTAAGAAAGAGGGTAGGAGATTTAAACATTTTTTTAAAAAAAGCACCTTCTCATTTTACCAAAACCTGCTCTTATTTTAATGACTCTGAGATGCAGATCTTCTTTCAATATTCTGCTTGCTGATTAATTTCCTGTTGACTCTGAAGGTAACTAAAAACCTTTTGGATGAAGCAGAAATTGCCCTAATGCAAGTGATTCTTAGTAATGAGACTGAGTCACTTGGGACCGCCTTTGGGGGCTTCCTCCAAGGTCCATGTGAGTGGGTGGTTTCTGGCACTTGACAGTTTACAATGTGTCCACTCATAAACATGTTCAACATAAAATCATTCCCCTCTCTCTTTCAGTGTCCTGGGAGGGTCCAGCTTGTGTTCAATTCTGGAGGAGCAGACCTTGTCCAAGTTGTGAAAACAGCTCTGTCTGCCCGCATCCACCTCCCCGGCCCACATTTCTTTGACCTTTCCCATCAGTCTTGACACTTACCTCTCTCTCCACGTCCAGGTTCCTCTTTTTTCTGTATTCACCCCGTATCACAACCTGCAGAAAGAAAACACTTTTATATCAGTTATGTACACTTGAGTATGAACTTAAGTTGATTTTTTACTTCTCCTGGAGGCACCCCCATATATCCTTGCATTTGAAGGGCAGGGAGGTTTAAGGGAAAAAACAGGGGGATGGGGGGCGCCTGGGTGGCTCAGTGGGTTAAAGCCTCTGCCTTCGGCGCGGGTCATGATCCCAGGGTCCTGGGATCAATTCCCGCATCGGGCTCTCTGCTCCTCGGGGAGCCTGCTTCCTCCTCTCTCTCTGCCTGTCTCTCTACCTACTTGTGATCTCTATCTGTCAAATGAATAAATAAAAAAATCTTTAAAAAAAAAAAAACAAAACCAGGGGGATGGTTGTTCAAAGATTCCAAACGCCCTTCAGCTGGGTTTCCTGGGCCAGGCACTTCACTTCTTAGCCTTGATTTATTTTTTTAATTCTATACTGTCCGATGTTTAACTGGATAATTTCTAATTGCAGGGGGAGGGGGATATTTGAGGAGGGCTGCAGCCTTCCCAGGTCTAGGAGCCAATCACACTGTGTTCAGCCTCTTCCATCTAAATGCCAAGGGATCCAGAGTGCCTGGGTGGCTCAGTGGGTTGAGGCCTCTGCCTTCGGCTCAGGTCATGATCTCGGGGTCCTGGGATGGAGCCCCACATGGAGCTCTCTGCTCAGCGGGGAGCCTGCTTCCCACTCTCTCTCTGCCTGCCTCTCTGCCTGCTTGTGATCTCTTTCTGTCAAATAAATAAATAAAATCTTTAACAAAAAAAATAAAAAAATAAATGCCAAGAGATCCGAAGGCACCTTCCAGCAGCTGAGATCCAATGTCTGCAGATTTTTTGTCTGGGAAATTTCCCGCCAGGATTTTATGCAGGGAAAGCCACGTTTATTATTCTGGATATTTACTCACACCTAAAGTTCCTAATACTAACTTCCTCACGCTACCTAAAACAGCGTGAGCACCATGAAGTCAGTTTACAACTAAGAAATGTAGGAGCACACAAGCCCAGAGCTCTCCACGGAACTGCCAGCCACCTCTTGGCGCCACACGGGTGCTTCCCACATGGCTCTGCAGATGGGATGGCGGTTCCCAACCTTGGTCGCCCATAAATCCCCCGAGGAACATTTAAAAGAAGTGTGGTGCCCAGGTCACCTCCTGGACCAGCTTCGTCGGCGTTTCTCTCTGCAGTGAGGCCAAACAACCATATCTGAAAATCTTCATAGTTCCAGTTTTCCTCAGAATCCAGGACCCCTTTCAGGACCCATGCAGGACCCAGAGATCCATCTGCTGCGCAGCTGAAGGAGCTACTCTACCTCACCTTTCTTCTTTTTCTCAAAATCTATGTAGATTAAGGAGTCTCCACTTTATGACCTTGTTTCACTTGGGAAATCAGACTTTGCATGAACTTTCTTCTATCCCAACTTCATTTTACCTCGAATAACCTGTGTGTCAGCCTCCGGGCTATCCCAGTCCCTCAGACTCTGGGGTCTTCCTGTCCTTTAAGTTGCTCAATTAAATTTCTTTAAGTGTTTGCCCAATATATCTGAGGATTCCTAGGGACCTGCCTTTCTGTCCACACCTCTTCTTGCTTTCCCTGAACTGTCTCTCTCTACTCTCTGTGTTACTTCCTGCTGCCATCATCCATTTTTTCCCATTGTTCTCCACGGTCAACATACTCCCTATTCCTTCATTTTTTCAAAGCACTATTCAGGAAACACTGCATGTGTAACAGGTTTTATGGATAGTTTAGTGCTAATAAAGGGCATTAGCACACAGGACAGCACAGGCATCAATCTAAAATTGAACATCAGACTTCATCATCCTAAGATCCAGAAGCTATGGAAAATTCCAGTCACATAGAAGTATTTTTTTTTTTGGCCACACCCACACAAGAGACTTTGTCATCTCTTCTCTTGCTGTTAGACTCTGTTCCTCCAAATTCCAGATCACTTTTTTTTTTAAGATTTCATTTATTTATTTCACAGATAGAGATCACAAGTAGGCAGAGAGGCAGGCAGAGAGAGAGGGGGAGAGCAGGCTTCCCGCCAAGCAGAGAGCCCTATGCGGGGCTCGATCCCAGGACCCGGAGATCACGACCCAAGCCGAAGGCAGAGGCTCAATCCACTGAGCCACCCAGGCGCCTCCCCTGATCATTTTTTTTTTTTTTTAAAGATTTTGTTTATTTATTTGACAGACAAAGATCACAAGTAGGCAGAGAGGCAGGCAGAGAGAGGGGAAAGGAAGCAGGCTCCCCGCTGAGCAGAGAGCCCGATGCGGGACTCGATTCCAGAACCCTGGGATCATGACCTGAGCCGAAGGCAGTGGCTTAACCCACTGAGCCACCCAGGCGCCCCCCCTGATCATTTTTTAATGCAATGAAATTCACCTTTCAAGATCTTAGGTTAACCTAGTGTCTGCTGACCTTAACACATCTCTCTGCTCGTTTGCTTGGCAAAACAGAGGGCCAAAAGCATAAAGGAATGCACGGTGATTAACATAACATTTTCCTTCTAGCCTGCACTGTTCTGAGCAGAGACAGTCAGTCACCAATGTCATGGCTTCCATAGGTCCACTCTCCTAGTTCGACAGCACCCGTTCTAGTCTGATCTTGGTTCCCTGATATAGCCATCACCCCAGGACTGAGCAGCGACTCAGCAGTCTCTGCTAGGGGCTGGCGGGGCCAGCAGAACACCAAAGCTGGGCTGGGGGGCTCAAGGAGAGTCCAGCTCCTCCACTCAGGGGTGAATAAAATCAGGAACAGCCCGGCATCAGCCTAGGACAGTGGTGTGGCTCGTGGTGGGCACTCGGGCCTCCTGGATTCACATGCAGATACACAGCAGTGTGGCCTTGGACGAACTCTGTGTGTTATTATTAGCTTCGAGGCTAATAATAGAGTGTATCTCATCGTGCCAATAGGATAAATGAACTATTGCATGCAAACGCGCTGGGAATAGTATTTGGATACGGCACATGCTCAGTCTTCTTATGACCTAAGTTCCCACAGCCAGTGAGGAAAGAACAAAACGAGAATCCAAGCCTTTTGACCTCCTGCCCCCCCACTACCGTGCCTTCTACCCTGCCAGGTAATAAAAGACAACACATAGGCGAGTTCACAAAATCCTACCAACTAGCTGGGTAAACAAAACCAAAACATCTAAAACAGTCAGGGGCGACCATTAAGAAATGACTGTTGGAATAAAACAGTGATTCCTAATAATACATCTCTTTATACGCATGCACACATGCACACACACCCCGTAAGTTCTGTTCCTCCGGAGAACCTGGACTAATGGGGTCCCTCACGTACCTCCCTATTTCCTAACTCTCTTTCTTCTCTCCTGCAGGAGGGGTTCTGGGGGAACCAGAGCCTGGGGCACAGAGCATTTATCAAGTTGTACCTTTGGTGTCCACAGCTGGGAAAAGGACTTCATTATGGGCCAGGCTGGACCCTTCTGGAGCCTTTCCTCACTGACACAGCACAACGACCCAGGGAGGCCGGTTCTATGAGACCTGCCTTATGGAGCTGGAAACCCAAAGCTTGGAGGATGAAATGACTTGGCCAAAGTGACAAAGATAATGTTCTTGAGGCTGAGACTTAGGCTTAGGCCTTCAGACCCAGAGCCCAGGGGAGCAGACCATGACTCCCTCTCACTGCTCTGACCCCGGAAGCATCCTTTCTCAGTGCTTCTCTCTCCTGCCACCCACCTTCTTCAGGCAGAACACTTCCCATTTTGTTGCCCTACCTCTACCCGCTTTGGCACCGTGACCCAAACACTGGTGTATAAGATAGAGTTCTGCTTTTGCCTTTCCTTCACTCCCTCCCCAAGACAGACCAGCTACCCCCTCTCCCTGTCACAGATACTTATACAGCCTTTTTCTTGCTAATTCCCAGGTTAGCTTCCTTTCTACTTCTAGTTGCTTTTCTAGCAGGACTGCTGAACTCCCAGCCTTCTTTACAGCCACCCAGCCTACTCCTACGGAAAGTATTCAGCACAGTGTAAGGCGAACCTTTGTCCTCGGCTGCTGTGTTTCCATCCCCAGTCGTCCAGAGTATAATAATCTCAGTCTGAAAAGCCTTCACCAAAAGAGCATGCTTGCATTTTCTTTTCCTTTCTAAGGCTAAATTTCTTACTATAGATGTATTAAATATCTACTGCTGGGTAACAATACTACAGCAAAATTACTGGCTTAACCAGCACACATTAATTACCTCGTGGTTTCTATTTGTCAAGAGCCCAGGGACAACTCAGATGGGCCCCCTGGTCAGGGTCTCACAAGGCTCGAGTTGAGGTGTGGATTGTGGCTGCAGCCTCATACAAAGCTTGACCGGGGAAGGATCCGGGGGAAAGAACGCTGTGGCTGCAGCGTTCAATGCCTTGCAGCTGAAGGAGTGAGCACTTTGGGCTCCTGTTGGCTACTGGCCAGAGGCTGCCCTCAGCTCCTTGTGGTAACATACCCTCTGCAGACTGGTCACAGCAATGGCAGTTTTCTTCTTCAAAGGCAGCAAAGGAGGGGGTCTCCTTGTACTGGGATCACCTACAGATAATCATAGTCCAATTACCTTTCCTGTGTCCTACCGGTTAGAAGGAAGCCACAGAGTCTGTCCACACTCAAGGGATGGGATAAGGGCACGCATGGCCAGGAGGCAAAGATCATGAAGATAAGCCTCCTGAGGCCTCCTCTGCTACAGTGGAGTGTGAGCACCTCACCCCCTCCCTGTTCCTTCTGAGGGTTCTCTCTTCTTTCCACGTGTCCACTTCCTGCCTCCTGGTCTTTGCCCAGATTGCCCCAAATTTGGAGGGCAAGGGAAGTAAAATTTCTTCCACCCCCAATGCTTACTCTAAGGGCAGGAAAGGTATTTATTTGAGAAAAAACCCTTCATTGTCAGTTAAGATAATAAAATTTGGCAATGTAATCCAGGGTAAAAAGGGGCCAAATTCTGCCCAACCTAAAAGAGATCAGCACAAATTTACATGAAATAGAGTCGAATGTATGTAGTTGAGAGGAATGTGAGTTTTTCATGCTAATCCAGTGGCTATAGTTGGAAAGAAATGAATGCTGTTATAATGAGGTGAGTTTAGTTTTTGGAGATTAGAAGAGGGAATAAACCACAAGTAGAGTGGGAGCCCTTCCACTCTTCCCCACTGGTCCAAATCCCCCCTCTATACACACTGCCCCTCTCCAGGCCTGTCATCTCAGAGACCAGGATTCACTCTTTCTGCTGCTGAGCCAGCAGAAGTTAGGCTGAGGGGAAAGGAGGCCATCTCAGAGGATGCAAAAAACAATAAAGGACCAAATGGTGTAGGGCTTGATTATCTCTCTAGGGAGTGGTGAGTTTTACCTTGGGGGAAAAAGGTATATGAGAGTGTAAACCAGAATTAGTTTCAGCAGTAAAAACCACAACATTCCCAGATAAGAATGACTTAAACAAAAACAAAGGTTGTCTGTCTCTCGCCTTCTAGAAGTCTGGAGATAGCCAGAGCGGGTTGGTAAATAATCCCCGGGGGGCAGAGAAGCAGACTCCTCCCTCCATACTGCCCTGCCCAGGGCAGCCTCCATTCCCAAGTAACTGCCAGAGCCCCCTTCTCTTACTCCATGTAGGGACACCGTGTGGAAGCTACACACACAGACTTCCGTTAACATCGCCCTGGTCAAAAGCAAGTCATATAGTCACACCCGGCCGATAGGGTGGCTGGAAGCTAGAGTCTTTATTCTGGTCAGCTAAGTCTCCAGATAAAAATTATTCACTTCGTGGGGCGCCTGGGTGGCTCATTGGGTTAAGCCTCTGCCTTCAGCTCAGGTCATGATCTCAGGGTCCTGGGATCGAGCCCCGCATCGGGCTCTCTGCTCAGCAGGGAGCCTGCTTCCCCCCCTCTCTCTGCCTGCCTCTCTGCCTACTTGTGATCTCTGTCAAATAAATAAATAAAATCTCAAAAAAAAAAAAATTCACTTCGAAGGAGGTCAATAAATGCCTGCTGGTGGACATCAAGCATCCTCTTGCCCAGGCGTGGTGACTGAAGACGCAGCCCCTGCCTGCCCCTGTCAGGGAGGACGCACTGCCTCCCTCCTGGGGCTGCCACCAGCTCAGGCCCCTGCAGGTCTGCCTCAGCTGCAGGGAGATGCCCGACCCAAGGAGTTGTCCACATGGAGCAGCTGAGATGCAGGCATGGAGACTGGCCCTTCAGCCAGGTGTGGGACAACTCAGACAGGCCATTGTAGCTCCGGAGCCCCTGTGGGCTCAGCTAAGGTTGCCGTTGGGGAACTTGGAGGTTCTACTTCTCTTTCATCTCAATCCTGCTCCCACTTCCTCCTTTTCCCAGCTGTGGACACCAGGGGTACGACTTAACAGACACTCTGTGCCCCAGGCTCTGGTTCCCAGGGACCCCACCTGCAAGAACAGGGGGAAGAGGATTTAAAGAGAAAGGACCACAGGAAGTAAAGTGAGAAGAGAGAGAGTTAGGACATAGGGAGGTTCGTGAGGGACCCCATTAGTCCGGGTTCTCCGGAGGAACAGAACTTACAGCGGGTGTGTGCTTGTGTGTATAAATACAAAGCGATTTATTATAAAGAACTGGTTCGCATAAATTCAGATGGTGATGAATCTCAAATCTGCCACGGGGGCTGGCAGGCTCAAGACCCAGGACAGCCAATGGTGCAGATGAAGCCCAAAGGCAGTCTGGAGAATTCCCTCTCACTCCGGGAGGCTCCGTGCGGTCCTCCGAGCCTATTTAGGCCTTCAATGATTGGATGAGGCCCACTCACCTTATGCAGAGTAATCTGCTTACTCAAAGTTCCCAAATTTAAATGCTAAACTCATCCAAAAATACCCTCCAAGTTGACCTGTAAGATCGAGACCCAGGAAGCTTCCTTCTGGAACCTCCACGGTCCTCCCTTCATCCCCCAACACAGACACGCATACATGTACCAGGCCAAGGTGGTGGACATGGGCACCTTGGGTGGCTCAACCGAGCCAGACCCCTGATTCCAGCATCCCCTCTGCTGCCCTGAAAGGCTGTCAGACTTCCCAGAAAGCTTAGGGAAGGAACATTCCAGGTACTGCACACTAGCTTCAGGAAAGGTCACAGGGGTTGGGATCTAAAAATACAAAACGGAGAGTACCTCCCTCCATCCAGGGCAGAGACGGCCACAGCAAGAGGTGTCATGGAGCATTAATGTACAAACACTAACGGAGCCGGCAAAGCCCCTTCGGTCCTGCTTTCCATGCCCCGGTGGGAACAGAAAAGAAGAGGCCACCAGGAAAATTCAGCAAGTGTCTCAGCTGATGCCCATCACATCCCCCCGGCTCAGGGCTGGCCTGACACCTGTCAGATTTCCCTGCCCAGCTCCAGCCCTTCCTTACCCTCCTCTGACTCTCTGTCCTCTTCCAACTCCTTTTTGTTCTGTTGGAACTAAGTATGTATTGTGGTCATTTTTGTCTTTCCTGTTAGAGGATGGGCAACCCAACTACAATGAAGATGTCCACTCTTTCGTAGGTACTTACGAGAGCCAAGGATGATTTTGCTTCTCGTGTGCACTCAAAAAGGTCAGGACCAAGATCTTTTCATTAGGAATGCAGGTTACATCAGAAGGGGTGCCGGTCCTACGTTACCATGTCTTTCCTGCCCCCCACCCCCTGCACAAAAGTGTATATACTCTATAAATGATAGCGGGAGATATAGAAAAAAACAATTACTTGGCCTCCTTTTCTTTGTTAGGATATATCCAAGATACAAGAAAAGAAACTTAAAAGACACAGAAGAGAGTTTAAAGCAGGGCAGCTTGTCCTGATTAAAAAGCCCCAGCCCTCCTGGGAACCGAGACGGAGCAATAACATGATTTGTTCATCGTCAGCTCGTTAGTTGTGGAGCTCGGTTTTTAACACAAGTCTTAACTGCCATGATATGCCATAAATGGTACTCAGGTTTCTTGGCTTCTTATTTCCATTCAATAAACCCATCATTTTCACAAAAGCAGTATTGCGTGCCAGTGGGACTTTCCGGTGTTTGCTGATGGACTGGCAGATGGTACACAGACTCTCACTGAACGCTGACTCTTCCCATCACGACCAAAGCAGGGTCCCCAGGACCCTTGCCGGGCACAGGGCAGAGAGAGGATCCTACTAACGCTTCCCAGTAGCGGCCCCAATAGCCCCAGTCTTTAGGGATTTGCAACACCTGGCATTTTATTGGATTACAGAATAGTCATCTCCTCCCCACCCCAACCTCCGTCTGTGATCAGACACATCCAAATGACTTAAAAAAAATAAAGATGGTTAGTATGCCCCCTTGAGACAAACACAGCTATACCCCTGGTGTTGCAAACGAAGGCCCTCGCAGCCCTTCCCTCCAGGAAAATTAATTATACATGAGGATTTTCAGGAATCGCTAGAAGTATGACACCCCCTTTCCAGATTTCCTGGAAGAATCATTCGTTTCTGACAAATAAGTTCATTTGAGCATGTAATGAAATTTGATTTGATTTTTAGACCTTTGCAAATGTTTCATGTCCATCAAACTGTGCATCAGAACAAATAACTCTGCGTTGGACCTTGTGGGGGCTCCAACCCAGTGTAAAGAACGAACTAGAGCAGGAGAAAGCAGCCTGAGCCCCTCCACATGCAGGTCTGGTCTCCAGCTCTGTATCCCCCTGGCACCCAGGGCACGGACCACAGGAAGGCAAACACCTACATTCCCATCTGGCACCCAACCGTGGGGAGCTTGCGGCTCTCTTCCCACAAAGCAAATTTCACTTGGCCTTTTGCAGAAGATGAATGTGACTCATTTTCCCTGCTGAGGGCTATGTGATGACCAGCCATGAGCCACACATTCAACTGAGTCATGAGTGCTGACATGCCAGTCGTGCCCACTCGATCACATTTAATGCTCAGACGTTCTGTAAAAGCCCTAAACCCACAAAAGCAACTTGATGGCAGGGCTCAGACCAGATCAGCTGTGGGGGGCAGGGAGACACTCACTGCTGTCCCCTCAGCCATTTTCCCCTGAGCCCCGCCCAGACCCCTCCCTGTCCTTCCCTCTCTCTCTCGACGCCTGCATCTCCAGGCTGGTCAAATCTGGGTTTAAATGCGCCAGCATGATTTATCCTTTCTTGAGGAAGAGGCTGCTGCCAGTTTCTGGCTGCAGGACCGGGGACCTCACCAACAATCCTCAGCCAGAGCTCACTGTGCTCCCAACCTTTCTTCCTGTCACCTTCCGATTCATTTCCTGTACGCCATGACCCCTTCTGGGGAACATTAATTAGCCACCATGTTTTTCATTATAAGAATTCTAGGAAAGTGACATCTGTATGACTCACACTTCTGCAGTGTAAAAAGTATTTACTATAGTTGATTGAGGCAGATACGTTTTTGTGCTAGATACGTACTATACGGATTTATGACCATCTGTAACCATTTTGGGAAAGGGAAAAAAATCAGCACCATTAGCTGTGAAGAAGGCTTCACTGTATCACTAAAACTAAGTGAAAACATATGGGATGAAATATCTCTAAATGATCTCATAAATGTCTTTACTTAGAAATACAACAGACTTCCTCTATAATGCTAGTTTCCAGAATAAAGTTAACACGGCCCTTAGTCATCATATTCTACCACTCGTGGCTCGATAAGATAAGAGGATGATTTTACAACCTATACTGTCATCTGGCTAAAGGGTTTTACAATCCATACAGTTGTGAGCTTGTAAAATAAACTATGCAGATTTATGTGGACCAGGGTCTAAATTAATTCAGGTCTAAATAAATCAAACCCTAGCTAGACCGTGATTTAATTAAAAATTGAAAATATGACTCATGGCACTTAAGTCTGCTGGTGTGTCCTCTGCCAGAAGAGGCATCCTTGCTGTAAGAGACACAAATGCTGGGAGGGCTGGCAGATTCTTAAAGGTCTAAATAGAGGGGGGTGGGGGGCATCCAGATAAACGTGGCATTCTGAGAGTTCTGTAATTGCTCAGATCGATGTCTCGAGGGCCATTTCAGAACAAGGAAGCTCACAGTGTCGTTCGGCAAATACGCATTTTTATTGTCACTTTCTCTCCCTCTGCTTTTGGGTTTTTATGGTTCTCCGTACCTTCTTGTGAATATGTATATATTTTTTTCAAACTTGATCTTTGTTCCATTTTAAGTTTGTATATGATTATTATCAACTCTTTTCTCCCTTTCTATTTTCCAAAATAGCTTCCCTGCCCGCAGTGCCCCTACTGTGTCCCAGGGGCTTGGACAAATCTGACTGTTTAGGAGGCTTCCCTCCCTGGCTGGGCTCCTTCTTCAGCCCGGTGCTCCCAACAAGGACCTGTGACCACTGTTGGGTGACCCTGGGCATAAAGCAGATTTCGGGGCAGGGCATGTGGGCCAGGGATGTCTGCACCCCAACCAGGACACAGGGGCAGACCGGTCCGCGTGAGCCTATAAAGATCCTGGGACAGTCTCTGAAAACTTGGTTCTCCTGGAAACCTTGGAGCACACAGTTCCCACGTCCCCGATGGTGCAGGTGGAGAGGAAGCTACCCCACTCAGGACTGGCTCCTCCCCGGAGGGCTCTCTGGGCAGTGCCATCTTACAATAGATTCTTCTTCCAACATTTCCAATTAAAAGCTTGCCATCCCATTGGTGTTTTGAGAAGAGTCTTTCATGCCTTCAGGCAAAGGGGTCAGGAATTTGGGAGTCTGGGGTCTCTGGTAGGGTGAGAAAGGGGATTCTCGTTGAAATCAAAAGGTATATGGGTGTCCACCAAACCAGACAGGGCTTCTGGACCTGTGTTGTACCTTGTCTCCCCAGCCTCCACCCCACACCCCCAAGCAGGGCCTTCCATTCCTCTGCAAAGGGCTGGCTCGGAGGACTGCTCAGATTGGGAGCAGCCGTGGAGGCTGGGAAACACTGGGCTCACAGGGGAGGACAAGGGTCGGGATTTCCCCACATGCTGACCTTGCTCGGAGAAGGCAAGGGAGCTGATGCAAACCTCTGAATTACTGTCCCTTCCTTTGGTCCTGCTTCCCAAGCTCCTGAACAAATTTTGAGAGACTCAGAGAGAAACAGGGCTTTTGGGATCAAGTTGAAGATGCCCCAGAATTTTCCTCAAGAATAGCCAAAACCGAGGGCCTGGACACCCCGTCACTGCCAGCTGTGACCAACAGGCAGGGGAAGTGGGGGAAATAAAGAGTTCCTAAAACGACAGAGGCCAAAGCCTTGGCAAATGAATCTCACCTCCTGTCAGCTGATTGATGGCCCTGATGAACTCCCAAGGAAAAGCGCTGAAGCGGAAGCCTCCTTCTTCTCTTCCTTGCGACCATCCCGCAGAAGGTGGCTAACCGGGGAGCGGAGGAAGGCCCATCCATGAGCCTGTGGCGCCACCTAGCAGAAACCAGAAGGTACTGGAGAAATGCCGACCTGGGAGGTTTTTGGGTTTTGTTTTGGTTTGTTTTTCCACCATCAGAAAAAGGGGGTTTCCATTTCATTCATGGAGTTCTGGGAAATGGAATTTGTATAAAACCTTTCTTGCACATGATGGAAAACATGTATTAGCATCTAATGAGAGAACTTGGCCCAAAGGCAATTATAATCAAAACATGAGGATAAGAGTTTAGTTCTCTAAACTTGCATTTTTTTCCCCCCAGGGACAGCTGTGACTCTGCTTCCAGAAGAACTGGATTCTGTCTTAAGTTATACATTTTGGAAACTGACAGAGCTACCTTTCTCCTGTTTTCTTTTCTTTTCCTTTTTTTGCTTTTTCCTCCTATTCTCTCCCAGATCAGAGTTACTTCTGAGTGACGCCTATAAGTCCTGCAGGGAACACAGGCTCAACGAGGACAGATTCCACAGGCAAGTTTAGGTACTGTTCAGTCGAGGGGACATTCTGACAATTTTATGATGTCACTGTGCCCCTCTGGGTTCAGGGGACAGAGATGAAGTTGCCTCTGTTCCCACAAACCCAGCCCCATAAGGAAACACTTGCCATGCATCATGAAACCAGAGCTTATCAAGGGATACAGGTACACCTGAACCGTAAATGGACATGGCCCGGCACAGAAAGCTGCAGCGGCCTCCCATCAGAGCTGCCCGAGGCTCCAGAGGAAAACAGAGACTCAAGGAGGCTGCTCAGCATCCAGCCAAAAGCTCTTTTGACGACCACATTGGGAAGAGGTGAGTCATTGCCTTTGAAAGGGTCAGGAGAGCATAGAGGTTGTGACTACAGACTCTGGAGCCAAATACCCATGGTCCATGTTTGCTTCTTTTAATTTAAGCCTCGCCTCAATTCTCTAAACCAAAAAAAAAAAAAAAAAAGGCCATTCTAGTACCTAATGTTTCCACCGGGTGAAGTTTCACAGGGTGAAGATTAAATGAGATAAACCATATAAAATGCTTAATTAGGATAAGGCCTGGCACGTGGCAGTTTGCTTCATAAATATTAACTAGTGTTTCGTTATCTCAGAGTTTAAAGAATCACACCTGAATTCCCTTGCACTCTAATAAACCAATCGTGGTTTTCTTTTGCATCCGAAGGTTTTCGTTACCCAGCATGGCCAACTGTTTGTGCAGCACACCCCCCTCCTTCAGGGGAAAATTCTCTGGATATTCCCACACTGGCAGCAGAAACAGGAGGAAATAAGCAGCCTTAAAAAATTCTCTTAGGAGGAAGCATGCAAAAAAATTTGAAGACCACCAATCTCTCTCAAATGGATGTTCGATTAATGCCATTGGGGGACTGCCAATCAGCGCGGTTTCTTTTCTTTATGATGTTCTGCAAACCCCAACACTGTCTCTGGTTGATTCAGTGAACATTCCTCAACAGTCCAACCACAGTAAGTCTTTCTTTCAGGCTTATCTATTAGATTTGATGTTTCCCAAGTGCAAGGATCCTACTTAGCCTTTCCGTGCCCGAAGTGACTAGAAACGGTTTTGTGCTTTTGGGTTAAACACCTAGACAACTGGAAAAGTGGTGATTTGGAGGCGGAGATTCCTTGTCCGCTGAATTGATTCTACAGCCAAATGGAAGTAAGCCTTAACTTTCAGAGCATCTCTGTAGGGTCTGCCTCTGTGTGCTGTCCTTGAACCTGGTCCAGTTTCATCGTCTGTGGGTGCCTTTCAAGAATCAGATTACAGGGCACCTGGGTGGCTCAGCCGGTTAAGCCTCTGCCTTCGGTTCGGGTTGTGATCTCAGGGTCCTGGGATCGAGCCCCATGTCGGACTCTCTGCTCAGCGGGGAGCCTGCTTCTCCCCCTCTCTCTCTGCCTGCCTCTCTGCCTCCTTGTGATCTCTGTTTCTCTGTCAGATAGATAAATAAAATCTTTAAAAAAAAAAAAAAGAATCAGATTACAGCACAACATTACAGACAGCCCATTTCATAGGAAGTGGCAAACTGATGGCATTTCCCGCAAGGTGGGGGCCTGAAGAATTTACCAGAAAGCCTTTGACAAAAGTGAATAATGCCAGTGAACCAGCACTTAATCTTTAGAAGTCACGGGATACACATCCACATACAAGACTTTTCAAGCTGAAGCCAGAGTGTAGTGCGTCCTCGAGTTTCACTGACTAAGACAAATGAGGTTGTGCTCGGGCACTGGTGGTGGGGAAAATGGCATGACAAGTTTCAGAGGTCTCCTATCTTAGGCTTCACGTGGCTTTTTAATGCAGCTCTAATTGAACTGCAAAGCAAAGATTATGAATATTGATTTGATCTAGCAACAGGGTCTACTCTCTTCCTATTTTTTACGCTCATCCCGCTGCTCTGTTGCATGATCACACATTCTCATCTGAATCAGGTCAACAGTCCTTGATGAAAAAGTCTCACAAACTCTTTAAGGTGGGGAAGACATGGACAGATGGAAAAGGCTTTCTTGCCTACTATGTTATTTAGCATCTGCTTCCAAGTCTAGATGCAGGGTTCATGCGAGGCATACCCAGAAATACCCTTTTCACCCATTATATTGGCATACTTGTGTAAAAGCAGTTATAATCCTTGAGGTCTTCTGGCTTAGGAAACAGCTCTTTATATGTGAAAACTCTGTCCATGCTGAGTTAAGCACAGGATCTCCTTCCGTGTCATTACCTTATAGTGAAATACTGCAGCCAGGAAAGAGATATGGGCTTCATGTACCTTCCTACCAAACCAACCCCCTGCCTCTGATATGCCCCAGGATCTAAAGAGGTATAATGCTGTACAAATGAACTGTTTGCAAGATAGATCAGTTGCAAAATATGGTTAAGTTCATATGCACATACACTTGAAGATATACGACTTTCTGAATTCAATAGAATTCCAATCAAAATTCCCCTGGGCTTTTGGGGAAACTTGCAAGCTGATTCCAAAACGTGTATGAAAGAGCAAAGAGCCAAGAATAGGCAAGACACTCAAAAAGAAGAGAACTTGACTTCCAGATATTAAAATTATTATTAAAATTATTCTAGGGCTAAAGCAATTGAGATAGCATTGTACTGGTGGGGAGAAGTGTAGATGGACTAGGACAACAGAATATAGAGCTCAGAAACAAGTCTACATTTGCATAGAAATCGGACCCATTTTTTTCTAGAGCTGACATTGCAGATGCCTGGGGTAAAGATTTTTTCAGTATATGGGTATGGGGAAAACAAATTACCCATATGTTTAAAAAATAAAATTGAAAAACCCTCACATTAAAACTTCTGGTGTATTAAGGACTCAAATGTAAAAGTAGAACTATAAAACTTATCAAAGATTAATATACTAGTATAACTTTATGTTTTTCTGGTTTGTAAATATTTCTTTGAAAAAATATATGTACTATAAATGATTCTTAAGATGAGATCAACTATATTAAAATTAAGAGTATATTTCCTTAAAAGACACAACAAACAAAGTAAAAGGATAAGGCAGAAACAAGAAGAAGGTATTTGTAACACAAAGGATTAATCTCCAGCATATATACAGAATCCCCATAAACCAGTAAGAGAAAGACAACTTAACTGATAAATGGGCAAAAGTGTTAAATGTGTATTTCTCAGGAGAAGAGAAAGAAATAGGTAATAATGTATTATTTTGAGCAATTTTATTAGATATTATAAAAGAAAATTAAAACCACAGTGATCAGATACCATACACACAAGCAGTAAGAATCCTGATATAACCAACATCAGCCAAAGTTCCACTTTGGAAGATAATCTGGGACTATCTACTAAGTCAGAAAAGTGGATGAACTCTCTGACTCAGTCATTCCACCCCAAGGTATAATCCCTTGGGAAATTCGTGCAGTGTGGACTAGCAGACATTTGGAAGAATGTTTCATAGCAGCACTGTTTGTTTGTAATTGGGGAAAGAACTCTGATAACAGACGGAATGTTAATAAACAAAAGAATGGACAAATAAACCACGGCATATTCACAATGAATACATCAAGGAACAAATCAAAAAACTGCACTCATTATGGATGGAATTCGGAAAGAAAACTCGCTGAGTGTTAAAGCAAGTAGCAGAATATAGGCAGAATGACTTCATTTACATAACATTTGAGAACATGCAAAACTAAACAGTATGTTCTGTGGGGATGTAAGTATACGAGATAAAGCTGTAGAGAAAAGCAAAGGGGTGATGAATAGAAAAATCCAGATAGCAGTTCTCTCTGCCAGAGAGTCAGGAAGGATCCCATGGAGGTTTGCAAATAATGGTAATGATCTTTCTTGAGCTGGGCCATGGGTAATGGACTCCGATTGCATGTTTATTATTTAAACTTCCCACATTTAAAAAATATTTTTATTTTGAAATTTTAATCGAAATATCTTGAAATTTATTTATTTATTTATTTATTTATTTATTTATTAGGGGGAAGCAGGCTCCCTGCTGAGCATACAGCCCGATGTGGGGCTCAATCCCAGGACCCTGAGACCATGACCTGAGCCGAAGGCAGAGGCTTAACGCACTGAGCCACCCAGGCACCCCAAATATATTTAAAAATATATTTTTAAAAATATATTTTTATATTCACATAGAAATCTTAAAAAGAGCAAAGTGAACTCCCATGTATCCTCCAGTGATTAGTGTAGTTCAATGACCAAAACCAGAAAGTTGACCTTGGTGCCACACGATTAACTAAACTGCAGACCTTATTCAGATTTCACTGTTTTTCACGTGGACTCTTTGTGCGTGTGTGTGTGCGTGCGTGTGTGTGTGCGTGCGTGTGTGTGTGTGTATACTTCCAGGAAGTTTTATCACAGGCTTAGATTCCCGGAACGGCCACCGCAGTCAAGATACAGAACTTCTCCATCATCACAAATAAACTTGATGGTCACATCCTCCCCCCAGCCCTAATCCCTAGCAACTGTTTGTCTGTTCTTATTACTGTCATTTTGCTACCCTGTTTATTTTTTTAAATGTTCTTTTGTATTTCTTTAAATAGTTAAAAAATAAATAAAACAAAACCTCAAATTCAAAAGGGAGGAATGCTTAGCTCATGGACTGGAGATCCCCACCATCTGCCTTAGCCTACGCAGTGTGGTTTGCTGAGTCCCCAGGCACCTTGTGGTCCCGACAACTCATCTTCCTGGCCGCCTAAGAGGCCATGCGTAAAGATAAAGTACCTGTCTGTACCACCCTGTCTTCCCCAGCTGGCCCCTCCCCCTTGACCTCCAGTCCCTACCAGCGGGTAGCAGCAGCTCCTGACAGTTTCTGTTCCAGAGCGTGAAGTTAGCCCCGCATCGGAACGCTCATCACACAAATGAGACACAGACAGTGATGGTACAGATGCCCTTTGAGTCACCTGACTGACTGACAGCTCAACACCCAAGTCTTATTTTCAGTGTCAATCCCTGTCCCCGCCGGCGGGCTGGGTCCTGCTCAAGCAGCGTCCCTGCAAGATCTCAGGCGGCTCCAGACCCAACCAGTTTAGTTAGGTTGAAGCGAAAATGTTTCCATCCATTTGAACCCCAGCCTCGCGCTTGCCTGCCCCACTGCCCCACCTGCTCGATAATGTGCCTCCTTCTCCTCCAACCAGCCTCTCGGGGATGGAGCCTTCCCCTGCTCTGTGCCTTTTTACTTAAAAACAAAATTGTATCTCATTTGTACTCCTGTAATTCCATGAGGTTTACTGCCGTCTTCCAAACCTGGTTCACAACAGCCTCCCTCTCCTCCCTTCTGTTTTTCCCTCTTTCTAGTTGAGGTGTGTTTTGTTTTGTTTCCATTTTATAGTGCTCAGGCAGGCATGTGTAGGCAGACCCTGTCTTCGCCAGCATCGATCAGTTCTTGGAATCCTTCTCATAAGAGGAATCACATTTCCTTCTAAGAACAATGCCATAATTGGAGATTGCATTCCTGAAGAAAGTCCAATCACAATTAAATAAGCTTATAAAAGTGTATTCCTTAAGACAGCAACACGTGATTTGAGAAAGGGGTTGTAGACAAATAAATCTGGGAAACACTGGATTTAACGAAGTTAACCCCCGACCCGTGTCACTGGGAGAATGCTCAGATCTTTCTGTGATCCACAGACCTTTTGGGGGTTAGAAAGGGGAGTTTTCTATGGACTACTTGAATGTAGAACCACCACCAAATTAAAGCATATATATGACAAATATGTATCATTTCTTAAAAAGCAAAGTTAAAAGACCTGAAGAGGCTATTTTCCAACTCGTGTAAAAAAAGAGCACAAGCACGTTCCCCGCGCTGATGACAACCCTGCTTGCTCTCCAGACCTTCCCTCCACCTCGCCATCTCCCCACCCTGGCGAAGATATGAATGGCTCCCCTGCCCCTCACTCAGGTCTTGTGTACAAGCTTTGATCCCAGGACCACTTCCCAGAAAAGGTGTTCCAGAGGCCTCAACCACAGACAAGAGTCAAATCGCTCTACGGATCTCATGAGAAGACTCAGCTCCTCCCTTTTCATTTCTGTTTTCCAGAGGCAAGTAGTTCCGGCTCCCTTGATATATTTTTTGTATATCTCTGAAAAAAATACTTATGTTGCTATTTTTTAATAATTCTGTTCTCGGTATTACCTATCAGCTTTCTTCCCTAGAGACAGGATATTGCTCTCTTTCTCGCACACACACACACGCGCACACACACGCACGTGCGCGCACACAGTGCACACTTCTCATCCACCTATGATGTCGGTAAAGTTGGAATCGATACTCAAGGGCACCTGAGTGGCTCAGTCAGGTAAGTGTCTGCCTTCTGCTCAGGTTGGCTCAAGTCCTGATCTCAGATCTTAGGGTCCTGGGATCAAGCCCCGCATCCAGTTTCCCCGCTCAACAGCCAATCTGCTCTTCCTCTCCCTCTGCTCCTCCCCACTGTTCTCTCTCTCACTCTTTCAAGTAAATAAATAAAAGCTTTAAAAAAATCAATACTCAATAAACATATTATTATGACTATACATAAATGATAAATAAAGTTAGCAGTGTAATATAACATGACTTGCTTTTTTTCCACTCACATTTCCTTTCCTAAATTTCCTAAAGTTAGTATGTCTTGCTTTTCCATTTGCTCAATTTTCTATATATTTATTATTTATTTCCAAATCCTTCCCCTCTTGATAAATCTCCTCTTGATAAATACAAATAAAGCAACATTCCATCCACTTCATCTTCTTGAAGAGATCTCTCTTAGAGACTCTGGCCTGCAGTTACCTGATCGGGTTGACTTGTAGTTCTATCCCCTATCTGTTTTCTTGGTCTCCTTTCCCGTCACTTCCAGGACTTCCTTCACATCTGTCTTGCATTGGATCTTTTATTTTCCTCTCCACAGTTTACTTCCTTGTTTTGGTGGATCACACCCTTCAGTAGTTTCCTTAGCAACAATATATGGGAAGTCAAGTTTTTGTGATCTTGTTTGTCTCAAAAATGACTTATTTTACCTTTGTACTTTGCTGACTCGGGATGGTAGCAGGCCTAATGCCTCCTCCTTCTCTAAGCATTTGTCTTTGGCAAAAATCTCTTCTCCCTTCTATGGTTTCTCTATCTCCTTAGGTATCCATGCAAAAGGACTCTTGAACCAAGACCTCAGTTTATAAGTTAAACATGTCCTCAGGAGAAGAACTTGATTTTCATACCATAGTCAAATATCAGTTAGGTCATGTGAAGAACCAATTGTTTTTTAAAGTCAAGTTCACTTTTACTTAATGGTTTAAGCTTAGATGTCCAATTTCAAATATTTTCATTCCTCAAGAAAGCCTATATTTCATTATCATTGATATTAATGAAAAAATATAAATTCCCTCCTGATACACAGAGGTCTTAGTGATCCTACAAAAAGCATGAAAAGCTAAAGAAGTGCCAAAGTAAGAGTTTTCATATTAGGATAAATATACAGAAAAACAGTTATATCAGACATTACTGCATTTTATTATTTGTATATATGTTTTGTATGTATATGCATATTATACACATACATATGCACATTATACATATATATGTAAACATGTGTAATACACACACACACATACTTGATCCTTGAACAACATGAGTTTGAACTGTACAGGTTCACTTTTATCAGATCTTTTTGATATAGTACAATACTATAAATGTATTTTTTCTTCCTTAGGATTCTTAATAACATTTCCTTTTCTCTAGGTTACTTTATCGTAGGAATAGAGTATATAATATAGATAGCATACAACATATGTGTTCATCGACTGCTTTGTTCCGGTCAACCAGGAGGCTGTCAGTAGTTAAGTTTTGAGGGAGTCAAAAGTTATACGAAAGGGTCATGTATGTCTGGTTGGGGGTAGGGGTTGTTCAAGGTTTAACTGTATGTATGTAGCTAATGCATCTACATCATTCAAAAGTCAAGGGGTTCTAAGAGTACACAATGAACGGTTTTTTTCCCACCCAGTTTCCTAGCCCATAGAAACCATTACTTGTTCCTTGTGTATCCTTCCAGATATATTTAATGTACTTGAATATTAGAAAATACATTGATAACTTGAAAGAAGTGTAACAAATACATTATTCAAAAAGGTATGAACAAGGTAAGAGGAAATGACAATCTTCCCATGGTTTCTTCAGAGCCCACCCGGGCCAGTGTTCCCCAAGGGACTGTTCACAAACCAATGGTTGTGCACAATACAGTTTAAGGTGAGGCAGGGATGAATGTTCATAATTTGAAAATTTTTGGAAAGAATCGCAAACTACACAGAAAATTTATTGCTACATAGAGAAGAATTTTTTTTTTCCCTGAGCCATTAGGTAAATGGCTAAACTAAAGCCCCATTACCACCAAATTCTTTAGTATTTTTCCTACAAACAAGGGCATTTTCCCAATACAACCACCAAAGTCAGGATATGTTGTTACCATTCAGTCCTCAGACTTTTGAAACCTAATTCCCAATGTGATGATATTAGGAGGAGGGACTTCTGGGAGACGATTTGGTCATGAGGGTGGAGCCTTGTTAGTGAGATTAGTGCCCTTATAAAAGGTGCCCCCAGAGAGCTTCCTTGTCCCTTCTGCCATGGGAGGTTTGGGTGAGTATACAGTCATCTAATGAAACAGAGAGTTTGATCCTGAACCTACCAACATCTTGATCTGGAATTTTCCAGCCTCCAGAACTGCGAGAAATAAAGTTCTGTGGTTTATAAGCCACTTAGTCTACGGTGTTCTGTTATAATAGCCTGAACAGACCACAACAATTACGTGTATCAGGGATGCCTGGGTGGCTCAGTGGGTTAAGCCGCTGCCTACGGCTCAGGTCATGATCCCAGGGTCCTGGGATGGAGTCCTGCATCAGGCTCCCTGCTGGGGAGCCTGAAGCAGGGAGCCTGCTTCTCCCTCTGCCTCTGCCTGCTACTCTGCCTGCTTGTGTTCTCCCTCTCTCTCTCTCTCTCTCTCTCTCTGACAAATAAATAAATAAATAATCTTTTTTAAAAAAATCTTAAAAAAAAAAAAAGAATTACATATAGCAGAAGGCATATGGGGTTAGAGCAACCAGGCTAGGTGAAAAAGATTCAGAAAGCAGTTCTAAGAAAACATATTTCTTCATTGTAAAGGCATATGTCAACTTCTTAGTTCCTGACTGGCTATTGCAAAAAGGGCCAAATAATTGTAAAGATAAACAAGAAAGAAGTACCACATGGCAGTGAAAGTTTGGTGTTGTTGATGATTTATTGAACGAAAAGAGCGAGCAAGCCACTGCCGCTTAGAGCTAAAACGGAACCTCTCCAACACACACCACTCTCCTCTTTTCAATAAGCCACTTTGTTACAATATTAAATGTCTTGGGATTTAAGCCTTGGACACTTGTCAGAGAGGCAGCAATAGATTAATACAGCAACTGAGGCTGAAGTCTGAGTGCCAGCTGGTGAAACCACTTTGAAAATGTTTTCTTTCTGTACAAAGAAAGAATGAAGTTCAAAGGAAATTCTAACACAGACACTATGAAAAACAGTTTTGTAAAGATAAATAATTCTCCAGAAAATTATTCAAGAGCAGTAACAGGAAGCATTTAACAAGCTGACAGCTGAGCAGAATGTGAAAATCTCTTGTTTTTAATTTATTTAAAATATACAGAATCGAACTGTTCCAATTAAAGTGAGTAGCTAAAGTGACAGGCCCAGTGACAGATTTTATAGATTAATGCCTCTGTGGTTAACACGTCCTGAACACCCAGAGAGAACTATTTATTGTAGTTATTTGAAACTGTTGTAAGCTGTGTCCTACTCCAAGAAATAACTGAATGCTCTCTTTAATAGAAATGTATACATTGCACTTAGTTAATATATGATATTGGATTTTTTAAGTATCTGTATCTTTTAGAAATGAGATCTTTATAGATGAAATGATAGGATGTTTCAGATTTGCTTCAAAATTGCCCCGTGGAATGAAGGAAAGGAGATAACCATACAGATGGTGGAACACTGGCCAGGAATATATCATTGTTTAAGTTGAGTGATGACTATGTGGGCTCCTTATACTACCTTTTGTTACTTCTGCATAGGTTTGAGATTTTTCATAATACGAAGTTTAAAAAAAAAAGATTAGGGAGTTGTGGTGGTTTCAATGGTCATAGTTTCTAGAGGGCTGAGCATAGACTATTTTCTCTTGGTCTCGAGACACGGCCTGTGGGGCACCTCCTCATGCTGATGCAGCTCTCAGGGCTACCTGCAAAGATGAGCATGGTCCCCATATTGTTGAATAACTGCCAGTTTGCAAAACAAAGTCATCTTTCTGGTGGGTGACACATTCAATCCTTGGAAAGATTAAAAAAAAAAATAGGGGGTGCCTGGGTGGCTCAGTGGGCTAAAGCCTCTGCCTTCGGCTCAGGTCATGGTCCCAGGGTCCTGGGATCAAGCCCCGCATTGGGCTCTCTGCTCAGCAGAAAGCCTGCTTCCCCTCCATCTCTCTCTGCCTGCCTCTCTGCCTGCTTGTGATCTCTGTCAAATAAATAAATAAAAATCTTAGAAATAAAAAAGAAAGAAAGATAAAGAAATAAAATTTGGGTGCATATTAAGGGGTCTTTAACCCACTTATATTTACTCTTGACTCACACTCAGGCCAGGGCTGTGGGTATCCCATAACACCGTTTTCCTAGGCATGGGCTGTTCTTACCTCCAAGACAGGCATTTTCTTGACTCAGAAGCTTCCCACCAGCCTTTACTGGGGATTCTGCTAAAATATATAATTGCTTCAGGCAAAACCATGAAGCCTTCAGAATAAGTTCTTTTTGAATAATCTGTTAAAAAATAGAAATATTCCGGGGCGCCTGGGTGGCTCAGTGGGTTAAGCCGCTGCCTTCGGCTCAGGTCATGATCTCAGGGTCCTGGGATCGAGTCCCGCATCGGGCTCTCTGCTCAGCGGGGAGCCTGCTTCTCTCTCTCTCTCTCTCTCTCTCTCTCTCTCTCTCTCTCTCTGCCTGCCTCTCTGTCTACTTGTGATCTCTCTCTGTCAAATAGATAAATAAAATCTTTAAAAAAAAAACTTGTCTTTCCATTAACTTTAAAAAAAAAATAGAAATATTCCTTTTAAACGTTGACTTCTTCCGAATCAGTCTTCCCATTCCAAGCTTCTTTGATTCCCTCTGTCTCTCCCCATGTTTTCGTGTCAGTCCATCTGATTGACAGAATCTAAAACATGTTGGGAGTCCTAGATGCAGGGAAGGTTAGCATAGGTAACTCTATAGCTTTCCAGCCTTTACAACCTAGAAGGAGGCTGTAATGGGACTTGAGTGAGTCATTTCACTTTTTCTAATAGACCACTGAGAGGGGGAGTTTAGGGAGGAAAATGAAAAGATGAAGACAGAGAGGACTGGGAGAACCTGGGGTCATAGAAATGACGGCAAGATGGCGCATGAGGAAGTAAATTGTTAAGCACTTAGATGATGCAGAAGACCACCATATACAAGTGTAAAGAAGCCATTGAAGCGGGCAATAACCAGAGCCCCACAAACATTGGTATGGTAAAAAGATAAGGTAGAAACAATGAGGCCTAAAGTAGTCCTCTTTCCAGAAACTTTGGTTGGGAAGGGGAGGGGAAGGATGTGGTTACCATCCATGGGTTCTTGTGTAATAGTGAATCATTCCTCACTAAGGGATTCGTAAATTTGGTCTGCCCTGAATTGACTAGAAATAGGCTTAATTTATCTCTTCTTTGCCATTTTTTTTTTAACTTGTTTTCTCCTTGTTCCCTGAATCAAGGATGTTCTTTTTGGGTCTCCCAAGTCTTCTTGTGAGTCAACAGCAATCACTCTCAGATTCCCTGTGCATTTACTTATTGTCAAATGATCACAGCCCACAGCTGTGGGAAAAGTCCCTGAATTTGCTGCCATCTCTATGTCTGTGCTCCCCTTGCTCCCCGGCCCACACAGTCTGCATCTCATTATCTCCTGGCCAGGGCCTTCTCTCCTACTCACTTTCTTTGTGCTACAACTCACACTAACTCTCACGTTGTGCTCACAGAACTCCGGCCTCACAGTCTTCCAAGTCAAACCACGGCCTCAGGGCATTGGTACACACAGCAAATTATTTCCCAATATCCATCTCCCCTTCTTCCTCACCTCTAGACTGTTAAATGAGTAGGAGATAAATACAGGTTTTACGTGAATCACAAAGTTTGTTTTAGACTGTACCTTACATAATACAAGGACCACAGGACAAATCGCTCACCTTGGTGACAATGGCTGTGTGGTCCAGCTGCCACACAATGTGTAGGACTGGCTTCACAATGACTCCTGTGTCTTCTGAACCAACCTCCATGATTTGTTCTCTGCCTCTTATCTGTCTCCTCTGACTAGAACATCTAAAGATGTTTCACATCTATTACGACATTTGGAGATTTGGGGGCAAGAATGAACAGTAATTGGTAGGATTCTTCTGGAAGCTCTGTCCCCTTGGAAACAATATACACACGGCCCACGATTTTCTGGTGTTGGTGTCAGTTAGCTTGTAACGATTCCAGGCTCTACCATTTAATAGTAATGCTATCTAACCTTTTTGTGTCTCAGTTATAAAATAGAAATTATTATCACCGTCCCTGTCTCCAAAAATGGCTATGACAATAGTTTGAAGTGAATACAGTTATTTTACCTTACTTTTGCACGTTTTAGGATATGACCTAATATGACCATTTGGACCTCTCCCTGGATCTTGGAAAATTCTGCGCCATTATCTTCACAGTAAACTGATCTCTGTCTACCCTCTAGGGTCATTCCACGGTGACACAAGATGGACCCGGGGCCACTAGCACCTAACACACACTTTGACCCCCCAGACTGACACAGAGCTTGACTGACAGCTGAGTGCGGCTAGATTTCAGCCCTCGCTCTTCCCCCTTGGCTGGAGCCTTCAGCTTTGCAAAACTTCAGGCCGCTGACACAGTGGGAGGTGGGTGCGCGCCACCAACGGGTCCAGCCGACTGGGTGGAGTGGGTGGGAGCTAAACTCAAGTCCCCTCCTCTCGCCAGCTTGTGTGACTCAGCACGCAGTTACGCATGCCTGGGAAGAAGGCATTTTTGGCTTTACACAACTGGCTGTGTCTCCTGCACCCACTTTCCGCTAATAAGCAAAGAAGCACCTTAGAGTTGCGGGTGGCCCAGTAAATGACACAGGGTCCTGTGGCAATCCTGATGGCTGGCTCACAGACCACCCTCTGCTCTTCCGGGCCCCCTAGTCTTTCCTCCCAGGGTATCCTTCTCCTTACTTATTCAATCCTGTAGAACTCACGGCCATTTCAAAGGTTAATTTGCGCATTTCCAAGGAAGTTGGAAACCTAAGTTGCTCCAGGGAATTGCTTTACGAGTGTGTCCCTGGGCTGCATGGAAGGTCTACACCAGACACGGCTCTGGGGGATGCGGCCGGCTTCCGTGGCTATCTGCGCTGGCACGCTGCTGGGAAGGAATGCTGGGTTGCGCCACCTGGGGAACACCCTGACCTCATCATGGCCAAGTTGAGCCGAAGGGCTGTTCCTGGCCAGTACTAGAGTCTGGGGGTGGAGAGTGGGGGAACAAGCATCAGGATCCTGTGAGGTCAGACTTGGCTTTTAGCGCCAAGGTGGGAAGACAGTGGAAATTCCTAAAAGAGCCTGTTCTCTAGACAGCTGGTGGCCACTAGAGGGCTCTAGAGTCTCTCTCTCTCTTCCCAGCTTGTCCTGCTGTGAGCTGAGAGGTTGACTGAGCTGCTTTGGATCTTACCAGGTCGGCTAAGGGATTAAGAGGGATAGCTATATTTTACAGATTAAGCTATGAAAAAGAGTAGAGGCCTGGCTCACCCCTCCCCACCACCAACTTTATTTCTGCTGAGGGAGTTATCCCGAGGCAAAGGTGCTTCTTAGAAGCTCAATCTCTCCAAAGTAAACATGTATTTAAATTTTTGATAATATAAAGGTTGACCAACTTATACTTCTACCAACAACATTTGAGAATTAACTGTTGTTCCATGCTCTCATTAACATTGGACATGATCAATCTTGTAAATTTTCCAACACAATGGATTAAAACTACACATTGAGCAAATTTCCTTGTTTTTTAATGAGCATCTGCATTTTGTCTTATTTCTATTCTCTCAATGTTCTTTGCCCTATAATTAAAGATAAATAAATAATTAAAATTTATTTTATTAATAAAATAATTAAAGATAATTAAAAATAATTAAAGATCATTAAAGATAGTAAAATAATTAAAGATAATTAAAAATGATATCTATTTTTTAATGCACAAAATCTCCCCACACAAAGGAAAAATGACTTTCATGTAGTCCTTTCCTACCAAAATATCCAAGCATCTTGGCCTAGCCCTCATTCCCTCCCCAACACACTGTGGCTGTCTTTCTACAAGGACAATGTTCACCGTGTGGATTGCTCTGTTCTCATAGTTTTGTGACTGAGCCTGTCAATATGTGAACTATCCGCTTTAGATTAAAACCGCCTAAAGGGCAGACCTGGTTTGCTGATTTGCTCTGTTTAGCCAAATGTGTCCTTTCAGTAAGCGTTGCAACTGCCAAAGACAGGTTTCAGACTTGGCTTCTCCTTCCCAACACAATAAATCTAATATGCGATTTTGGCCACAGTTAATGCGTAAAACAGGGGATTTGGCTAGCATCTATGCCAGGAGGAAACATAAGCAGTAAAGCAGAGAGCCGCCCTCTGCTGATTAAAGGGGGAAAAAAGGTTTACTAGCAAAGTTCAAATTCATAGTCTGTAGCAACTTATAAAGGAATGTGAAGTGTTAGCTCTGGTTTCAGATGCGCTGAGGGTTTCTTCTCCACTATGAAAAAGAAAAGTCCTGTTTTTTAGATTATACATATTTCTTTTCAAAGAAATATATGATCACTAGAGAAAATCAGCCATTTCTTCAGAAGTATAAAAAAATGACTTATAACCATGTAAAGATAACCACAAATAACATATTTTATATTTCCTTCTCTGTATAAGCATGCATACTCATATATAAATACTATGTTTTCCAAAGTTAGTAAGATTCAGTATCTTGCTCTTTGTACTGAACACTGGCATTTTCCCGTCATTAAATACTCTTCAAAACCTGATTTTTCATGGCTATTTCACTTTAAAGGTGTATCGGTAATTTGTTAACCAAATTCTTCCCATGCCCATACGTCTTCATGCCTCTCTGCTTCTGCTTCTGCTTCCTCTTCTTCCTGTCTTCAGAAGCCAAATCTGAACACAGGATGCTTCCATATCCCAGCCTCTCTTGCGGTTCTGTTGGGACCATGTGACCGAGGCCCAGCCAATGGAATATGGGGAAAAGTGGCCGGCCTTCCAGCCAATCCGCGCCATCCTCCCACCCTCTCTTTTGCTAGTGCAGCAGCTCCAGCAGTCTTGCATCCAGGAGGCTCAGCTATCCCTTGGAAGCAGCCTTTCAGCCACTTGGAAGGGGGCTGCCTGGAACAAGGGCCCCCTCTGCCCCATGGGAGGATCTGTGCCCCAACCTAGGCCCCTGGGGCTTAGGGGCTCTCCTTCGCCTAGCTCTGTGAGGCCAAGTTCTAAAACAGGCATCGGGGGCCAGGGACACATTCTCAGACTCCTGTTGCACAGCCTGGGACTCAACACAGACTACTTGGAATCTCAGGTCTGTCTGTTCGTGATGAATAAAGCCCACAGTTGTCAATCTGGGCCCATTTAGCTACATTCAGATAAGTGTGTCCCATTTGTGGGGGGGGTGTCGTCATAGCATTTTAAATTTTAATTTTTCTAACCAAATATATTTATGTATATAAAATTTCAAAAGATACAAAAGGGTAGAGTTAAAGCTCTCCCCTCTGCTCTTCAGTCACCTAGTTCTCTTCCCCAGAGGCAATTAATTTCATTTCTTCTATGTCCTCAGAGGGATTCTAATTGATTATAACTTATAAAAACCAAACTAAATAAATGTGGCCCCTTCTCAATCAAGTAGGGCATTCTTTCATTTTTAAAATTATTACCTTTTATGGTGGACATTGCTGCTATGAACGTTGGGGTGCGGGTGCCCCTTCTTTTCACTACATCTGTACCTTTGGGGTAAATACCCAGTAGGGCAATTGCTGGGTCATAGGGTAGCTCTATTTTCAACTTCTTGAGGAACCTCCATACTGTTTTCCAGAGTGGCTGCACCAACTTGCATTCCAGCCAACAGTGTAGGAGGTTCCTCTTTCTCCACATCCTTGCCAATGTTTATTGTTCCTTGTATTGTGTAGCCATTCTGACTGGTGTGAGGTGGTATCTCATTGTGGTTTTGATTTGTATTTCCCTGATGCCAAATAATGTGCAGCATTTTGTCATGCATCTGTTGGCCGTTTGTATGTCTTTTTTGGAGAAGTATCTATTCATGTCTTCTGCCCATTCCTTGACTGGATTATTTGGAGGGGATTATGCTGAGTGAAATAAGTCAATCAGAGAAAGACAATTATCATATGGTTTCACTCATATGTAGAATACAAGAAATAGCTCAGAGGATCAGAGGGGAAGGGAGGGAAAACTGAATGGGAAGAAATCAGAGAGGGAGCCAAACTGAGAAAGACTCTTGACTCCAGAAAACAAACTGGGTGTTGTGGAAAGGGAGGTGGGTGGGGGGATGGGGTAACTGGGTGATGGGCATTAAGGAAAGCACAGGATGTGATGAGCACTGAGTATTATATGCAGCTAATGAATCATTGAGCACTACACCAAAAACTAATGATGTACTATTTGTTGGCTGAGTTTAAATAAATAAATAAATAGAATTACTACTTTTAAAAGGTGACAAAAATCCAGTCTACACAGCCAGGTCTAAAATGAAAGAACAAGCCTCCCTTACACACCATACCTCATTCTTAGACTATCTCCCCAAGAACCACCACAGTTACCAATTTCTTGTAATCCTAATCAAGACATTCCTATGTATCTATAAATATCAACAAATTAAATAGGTGCATGGACATACCAAACGCACATTTCTGACTCTTATTTTTTTCACTTAAGTATATATCTTGGGTGTTATTTCCATAGCAGTACGTACAGATAATCTTTCTTTTGAAAGGTTAAATCATAAAGTTTCCTATCTTCTGTTGAAACCTCTTTAGACTTTTGCTACTAAGCAAAAAATGCCCTTTTCCCCCACCCTTGTATCCCCCCATTTTTCCCACAATGTTTTTCTAATGAGTGCTGGGGTGTGATGTTTGTGTGTGTGTATTACAATTTTACCACTATGAACGTTTATAAGCCTAAAGTTCCAGTCACATAGAATATTCTCTCTTCCTAAGAACAGGGGAGAGTTTCCGAAGAAATTGTCTATTATCATTATTTTTCAGAAAGTTTACAACTTCATCTTTAGGCATCATTTTCCAAAAATTTTGAGGAAGACAAGTTCTTATAATTATTTTTGCTACAAGGTTTAATAACATTGACTGAATAACATTTCCGTCCTTTTGGGCTGTTTCATCTTATTCTAGTTTAGCTCAATTATTTTGTATTGAATTTCTGTGAATATTTCTCCTAAAATGCCTTGGGTGTGGGGAAACTACCTGATCATTATTCCAAAGTGACTAAGCATCATCTGATATTTGGTAATGGACAAAATAATTGCTGTTGTGTTAGAATTGGATGAAGATGGTGACATTTGAGAAGCTGACAAAATCTAATACAAAAGTGAGTGTAAACTTTGGGAAGTTTTCATTTCAATCTGGGTGAAATTAATTTGGTTTTGGCTTTAGAACAAAGTTCAGAGGAAATACAAAGGTAAGTCTGTTAAGCAACTTTGTTGCTTAAAACTCTTTCCTTCCTTTTATAGTGCTATTGAGATGTATAAATCTTCATTCTAAAGTGATGCTTAACACAATGGATTGACCTTATCGATTCCACCCGTTTTCATCAATTTCCAGATTGAAGTCAGAGGCAAGTATACTTCAATCTTTTGAAAAACTGGTTTGTTTTCAGAATATTTTATGGGAAAGAAATCTAACCTAGCAAAGGAAAGGAGCTGACACCACTTTCCCTCAACAAGCTAGTCACTTAGCAGGTGAAAATACAGCTAGAGACGTGCCACTTCTAGTCATTGATAGGTAACTCCTTCTTAAACTGACCTCCTTCACATAACAATATAAAGGACTAGAAAAAACACTTCTTAAAATTTTTTTAAAGTTTATTTATTTGACAGAGCGAGAGTGGGAACGCAAGCAAGAGGAGTGGGAGAGGGAGAAGCAGGCTTCCCACTGAGCAGGGAACCTGATGCAGGGCTAGATCCCAGGACCCCGGGATCATGACCTGAATGGAAGGCACATGCTTAGCCTTCTAAGATGCTTAGCCTGGCCACCCAGGTGCCCCTCTTAAAATTTTTAAGAAAAAAAATAGCTTTAAAAAACCCACATCCAAATGAAATGGAAAATAACCAACAGTAGAAAGAATTTTTTGTTGGGGGAAGGGGAGCATCAACACTTGGAGGAAGGGAGAGTCAGTTTCCTACATTTTATAACCTTTAGTCTGAGACCAGCCCAAGTCTGGATAGTGAGGGGGCGCCTAAAACTCTGTTAGAAAATACACAATATTTCTGGCTTGAAGAACCAGAGGTCAGAGTTTGGGGAAACCATACCACTTGGAAAATGAGGGGAAATTGCAGAAAAGAGAGAGCTAGAGAGGAAGAAGCTGTGTGTAAAGTCCATATCATGCATAATGTCTGAACCATCCTTATCCAAGACAAACTCAAAGCAGCCTAGCTGAGCCCCAAAACACTGAATTCAGGCTACAGCTATTATTTTTTTATTTTTTTTTAAAGATTTTATTTATCTATTTGACAGAGAGAAATCACAAGTAGGCAGAGAAGCAGGCAGAGAGAGAGGAGGAAGCAGGTTCCCTGCTGAGCAGAAAGCCCGATGTGGGGCTTGAACCCAGGACCTGGGATCATGACCTGAGCCGAAGGCAGCGGCTTAACCCACTGAGCCACCCAGGCGCCCCAAGCTACAGCTATTATTAATGCAAGCAACGTCAAGTTTGCAGCTTGAGTCTAACCATGAGAATTGTCCATTTAAAAAGAAAATCAGGGGCGCCTGGGTGGCTCTGTCGGTTAAAGCCTCTGCCTTCGGCTCAGGTCATGATCTCCGGGACCTGGGATCGAGCCCCGCGTCGGGCTCTCTGCTTGGCAGGGAGCCTGCTTCCCCCGCCACTTCTCTGCCTGCCTCTCTGCCTACTTGTGATCTCTCTGTGTCAAATAAATAAATAAATAAATCTTTAAAAAAAAATCAGTACCATTGACAGAACATAACAGAATCCAGTCTTCATAACATTATATTTACAATGCCCATGTTATAATCCAAAATTACTAGACAACACTAAACAAACAAACAAACAACCAGAAAAATGTGATCTGTTCTCATAATAGAAACAATCAGTGGAGACTGACTCCACCATTATCTAAATACTGGAGCAATCAAGCAATGCTTTAAAAAGCAGCAATTATAACTATGATCAATGAAGTAAAAGAATATGCCCGTAATGAACTAAAAAATAGGAAGTATCAGTAAGGAAATGTAAAATATTAACAAAAGAATAAATAAATAAATAATTCTAGAATTGGAATATACATCTTTTAAACAAAACTTGCTGGATCGATTTAATAGGGGAATGAAGATGGTGGGAGAGAAGTCAGCAAACTTAAAGATAACTCAATAGAAATTATCTAGTGTGAAAAACACAGAGGGAAAAGAGTTAAAACAATAGAGGGACACCTGGTTGGCTCAGTTGATAGAGCATGTGACTCTTGATCTCAGGGTCATGAGTTCAAGCCCCATACTGGGTGTGGAGCTCACTTAAAAAAGTTAATAGAGCCACATGGGTATTTGGGACTATATGAAGAGGTCTAGCATATTTGTAACTGAGTCTCAGAAAGATATGAGAAAGATAATGGGGCAGAAAAAACATTTCAAGAAGTACTGAAAATTGCTCACATAAAGAACAAATTTGCAAATTCAAGAAGCTTAGCAAATGCTAGGCAGGATGAATAATGACAAACAGCACATTATAAATACAGTGATCTGAATGACTGATGATTTATCAGAAACAACGAAGGCCAGAAAATCATAGAACAATGTCTTTAAATAGTTGAATTAAGGGGCGCCTGGGTGGTTCAGTGTGTTAAAGCCTCTGCCTTCAGCTCGGGTCATGATCCCAGTATCCTGGGATCAAGCCCTGCATCGGGCTCTCTGCTCAGCAGGGAGTCTGCTTCCCTTCCTCTCTCTCTGCCTGCCTCTCTGCCTACTTGTGATCTCTGTCAAATAAATAAATAAAATCTTTAAAAAAAAATCGTCAACCCAAAATCCTATATCCAACAAAAATATCCCTTAAGGATGAAATGAAATAAAGACATTTTAAAATGAAACCAAGAGAATGTACTCTAATGGGCCTGCACTAAAATACTAACACTAAAGGCAGTTCTTCAAGAAATGTCAGCAGGTGGAAAATATTTCTTTTAAATATATATCACATTGCAGATTTTACTGTGTTATAGATATATTTTACAACTGTAAGGTCAAGGACAGATCGTGTGGGTAAATGCACCTATTAAGTGACAGAGTACAATATTATCTCAAGTAGACACTGAAAATTAGGGTATATATTGTAATTCACAGAGCAAACACTAAAGAATCATGCAAAGGCAAATTAAAATAGAATTCTAAAAAATATTCCCATAATGTAAAAGAGGACAGAAAAGGACAAATACAGGGACAAAAACAAGAGGGAACAAAAAAGAAAACATATAGTAAAATGGTAGGCTAAACCCAACCATATCTATAAATGTCTTAAACATAAGATTACTATGCATTCTCTATCAAATTAAAATAGAGAGGCTATCAGACTGAATTTATTATTCTGTTTATTTATTTTTTTTTAGATTTTACTTATTTATTTGGCAGAGAGCCACGCTGAGCAGAGAGCCCGATGCGGGGCTCAATCCCAGGACCCCGGGAACCCAGGACCCCGGGATCATGACCTGAGTCGAAGGCAGAGGCTTTAACCTACTGAGCCACTCAGGCGCCCCAGACTGAATTTTTTAAAAAGTCCCAACTACATACTGTCTGTAAGAGATGCTATTTAAAATATAGAGAGGACTATAGATTTAGTTTAGATTAAGTTTGGCAAACAGCTTTCAAAAGTCCCAAAAGTTCCCACTGAATTCTCTCCAAGTTCTACTCCTATTTTAATGTTCTAGCCTTTAACATTAACTACCTCACTCATATTTATTAATTCTCATCAACACGGTCCAAGAAAATAAAGCAGCAATCTGAACAAACACATATACATCATTCTCCCTAAGCCCATGGGGAAAAAAAAGGGAGAGATTCAGAAAAGCTCTTCCACTGTCTGGTTTCTGATGATTTCTAGGACACAGTATGAAAATAATTACAATATCTAGGAGAGAACAGATTGTGTAAAATCAATCAATTAATCCAACAATCAATCTTCAAGTAATATTTAGTTCAAAAAAAAACTTTTAGAACTATTAAGGATAATATTATCCTTCACTGAAATTCATTTCACAGGTATTGAAAGGAATGCAATTCATAATTAAGTAACTATAAAGAATTACCTGAAATTACAAAATATAAACATTCCATGTGATTCCAACACTCAACATCTTGCTTCATCATTGCTGGCAAAATTTTATATCTATATAGTTGGAAGTGACAGCTATCTCTTAACTAACCAAGCTTTATGATATATCAGACTAAAAATTTTTCTGGAGGCCTACTTAGTTTTTCACAAGAATACATGCACATAACATCATTTTCATTTCCATTGAGTTTTCTTAGAAATAATGCTGGTATCGCCCACAATCATACTTCAAGCAGTGGCGTCACATACTTTAGGCATACTTTAAGACCTAAAAGTGAATCTTTAAAATAGCAAATGGGGTGTGTGATATATTGTCTCCCAAATAGAGAATTCTTATCCACGAGGCCAATTACAGATCAGCATCTCCTACTTACCTGATGACGCCACTTGCTTCAGAAAACTCCCAGCTCCTTCCAGCTCTATCAGTGTGGTTACAAACACTGCCAAACATGTAATTTTAGATATTTGTAGTAGTTGAAAAAAGAGAATCGTGATTATATTTCACAATTTACATAACTGATTTCATATATCTCTATGTATATCTATACCCATACCCAGATCTAAGCTAGTGTCCCTGATAATTACGGAACTGTTTTTCCTCTAAGGAGTTGGCTAGGATAAGGGTACATCCCACTCACTCGTGCCTTCCCTATAATTGTTACACAAATGAGACCTTCTGGTGGACGATAGATGACGAGGATCATTTCCCAGGTCTTTTGACATGGTGTCTACAGTCTTGGCCATTCACTTAATCTAACAGAATCATGTGGGGATAAGTGAAGAGTTTGAACTTGGGCATATTGATTTTGATATACAAATAAAGTGGCCTGGAATTCAGATGAAATAATTGCAATCAAAGATTTGGGGTCATCAGTGCACAAGTGATCATTGAATTCAGGAGCACGGATGCATTCACTCGGGAGACTGGGGATCAGAGAAGAATGTCAAGGATAGAGCCCCGGATATAACAATGTCTAAAGGAGAACAAGAAGACCAAGAAGGCGATGGGGAAGAAAGTCAGGGAGAAGGGGGAAGTGGAGAGAGTTGTGCTACTGAATTCAACAGGAAGAGAGAAGAGTGGGCAGGAGGGCAGATGGAGAATGAATATGTATTTTCCCAGCATAATCTTGTGGACGCTAACAAGGAAGGGTATTTCAGCTCTTAGCTTAATGCCTTTGGTATCTTTATCTTTTTCATTTCAGTTATTTTCGGGCTTATTTTTAATACTAACCTTCAGAACACGTATGTCATGCATGCTTATGTATCAGCTTGCTAGGCCTGCTATAACACATTACCACAAATTAAAATAATTTGTTCTCTCATAGTTCTAGAGCCCAGAAGTCTGAAATCAATGGGTTGGCAAGGTGAGTTCCTTCTTAGTGAGTAAGGAAAGGGTTAAAGCACAGGCAGGGAGAGACAGGAGGCCCCTGACTAGGCTCTGAAACTATTCCTGGCTCAGACAGAGCAGAACAAGAGATAAGCGAATAGGATGGGAATAGGATGGTTTAAGCGTCTTTGGCTCAGTTCACAATCTCCATCTTGGGGTTTTGAGATTGAGCCTAGTGTCAGGCTCCCTGCTCCCTGCTTCTTTCTCTCCCCAGACTCTCCTCCCGCCTCTCCTGGTGCTCATGCACTTTCTCTGTCAAATAAATAAATAATATCCTTTAAAATATATTTAAAAAGAGAGAGAGAGCGAGCTAAGGGAACAAACCAGACCAGCCAGCCCTGGATGTTAGCGGGGTTTTTTGTTTTTTTGCAACTACATTTTAACCACAGAAAATGACCAGACCCCAAAGAAAAAGTAAGCCATTAGGGATATTATCAATAGTTTTGCTCAAAGAAAGAGGGCACAAGAATCTCACGGCCACAAGCTTCCCAGTCAGTTGTCAATAAAAGAGCGTCAGTAAAAGCCCACAGTGGCAACCCACTCAGGACCCCTCTCACTCCAGAAAGCATTTTTTTTCCTTCCTTTCTGTTCTCACCTTCGCTTAATAAATGTTCACGTCACCCTTTTGTGTCTGCAAGGTTCATTCTTCAACTCCGACGAGAACCCTGTGATGCTGCAACAGTAGGGGCTCAGAGGGAGACTCTGTTCTGTAACTTTCTCGTGGCTTCTGCCGACGGCCAGCAGTTCTTGGTGTTCTTTGGCTTGAGAAAGGTAACTCCAGTCTCTGCCTCAGTATTCAGATGGCATTCTTCCCACGTGTGTGCGTCCATATTTCCCTCTTCCTATAAGGACACCAGTCATTGGATTAATACGGTAGGACCTCATCTTCCCTTAATTAAATCTACAGACACATTTCCAAATAGGGTCATATTCTGAGGTTCTGGGCCGACATGAATTTTTGGAGGATACTATTCAACCTAGTAGAATCACAAATTTACAGGTACTATAACTACTAGACTCTAGAAAGAGGGATAAATTTAAGTTATTAGAATGGTACACAAAATCAAGGACTTTTATGTGGGCACCTGCTGCAGGAGGTCATTGAGAGGACATGACCTCCCGTTGACTTATGGACTGGACCTGGGGAAGCAGAGGCTCCTTACTGCCTTCTCTGTCCTTGGATGTAAATTCTGCCCACAGGAAGACCCTGCAAGGACTCTGCCTTACGAGAGTAATGTGTTACTGAGACCATTCGGACTCTACACTGACTGAACCCAGTAAGGCTTCTACATAAACTCTTAAGACTCTGGCGGGCAGGTGCAGAGATCTACTCACCTTGCAGCAGCCCAAGACAAGCCTCGTATGTGAACTCCCTTATTAAACCCTACAGGTACTAAGCTGGAGTGGTCTGCCTCTTTCTTTGGCCTTTCCTTCCCTTCCAGTATGGGTTAGTTTTGAAATTCGTAGCAGGGCACTGGCCCAAGACTAAAACCAACAGCCTGGAATTTTTTCCAGCTTAGTTTCCTTCCTTTGTAGGAGGAGCTCAAAGTAAGTTTAGACTCGGGTTGCAGAAATTCTTCACACTCAATATTTTTAAATTTGGCATCACATCTACCCTAAGAGACATCCCTCAGAACTCTTCCTATAAAGAAGAAATTAAAGTTTTTTTTTTTTTTCTTCACTCACTAAAATATAGACTCAGAAAGCTTTTCCAACCCTTTGGGATCTGGTCAAGTAGCTTCCATAGCTGAGCAGATGACTAAACTAATGGACACTTTAAAACTCTGGAAGTAATGAGGTGTGGCAAAGGACCACATGTTTGTTTAGACAAAAGTACCTTCTCTTCATTTTCATCAAATATTTACGCTGCACACTGGTCTTTGTGGCACCATTAGGTAGTAAATGTATCAAAGACTAAAACAAAACTCTCTCCCTGGGGGGACACTGGGAGGAGCAAAAACTGCACAACCCAGAAGTAACATTTGGGCTGATTCTGATATATTTTGAGCCATTGGGTCAATTCCAGAAGTGATCCTAAGATAGGATTCATCATGAGCAATCCTTCTTAATCACTCCTGGGTTCCTTCCCCTCCTACAGTGCTTGGCATTCATGATCCTGCCCAGGTCCCCAAACTGGACCAGAACAGGTCTAGCAAAGCTCCATGAACAATCCTCCATCAGGCACCTCAGTCCTCCAGACACTAGAACACACTGCTCTCTTCTCTGGGTCCCAGCAGGCCACAGAAGCATGGTGAACTGCCACCCCCTCCTGGGAGCTTCCCACCTGCAATCCGAAACTGGCCAGTACTTGGGAGGGCAGGCAACGACCAAAGAGAGACACTGGCCCCTCCCGGGTGGTAGGTGCAGCTCTTATAAGCAAAGGGAACTTAGGCAGGAGGCTCGTCTGGAGTGCCAACAAGATGAACGGGATCCTGGCATCCCTCAGCCAAACCTTACAAGCTGATGCAGAGGCCTGAACCAGGTCTGGTCAGGTATATCCTGTAGGTGTTCTGGCCTCACTACCTCAAGGCCGTGTGCATGGAGCAGCTCCTGGCTGCCCAGCTGGCAAGCAGAACCCACTTTCCAAGAACAGGGGAAGGGGCAAGGAGCCTCGGGTTGTCCAGGTGCAGCTCAAGGGTCAACTGGAGGTCATGTCCCTTCTATGACCTCCCCCAACAGGGCAATACTAGGATGGTCTCCATTCCAGCTCAAATTCACAGGGCTCTCCATAGTCCAACACATAATTATGAAAGAGGAGTCAATAGATACTTCAAAGGCCCTGTATTTAAAATACGCGTTTCAAAGACTGGATGGCATTTTTAAGAGGGAAAAGCAAGTTGTAATATATACGGCTCTTTTGGGAAACAAAGGCTTTAGGACTGTGGCTCTGGATGAAACTTGATCAGAGGCGTTTGGAGATAGAGAGGACAATCAGGTTCCTAGAACTGTCCAAACACATTTTTTTTTTTAATCGCTCTGGGCGCCTAATGGACACACAGTTTGGCTGGAGCTCTTGCCTTCTGCCTGAAGATTTTCTTCAGGGACCCCAGGGTTCTGTATCTCGCTTGGAGTAACAAGTGGCCGCACGAGGTCACCCCGGCTCCTGGGTCCCTCGGCTGCTCTCAGCGTCCCGCCGCCGCGGGGCCCACTGGCCCTGGCCAGAGAGGCCGGCCCGCGATGCCTCTCCGGGCCCCACAGAGACTTCGGTTCCACTTCTCCTTTCCAGGCCTCTCCCACTTCCTTTCCCACCACTCCCCGCCGGCCGCCCGCCAAGCCCCGGACCGCACCTCCGCGGGGTCTCGCCCGCCTCCCGCAGGGTCCCAGCCGCTTCCCCCGGGACCCAAAGGGGAAGAATTCCTGTGGGTCCCAGGAGTGCCAAGAGTGCGCAGCAGGACGGGAAATTGCAAAAGTCCTCATCCCTCTGCCCTCCCCCGCGGTTTTCCCGTAATTCCCGCCCCTCGGCGCTCGCCCCGCAGCTGATTCATAGCCCGGGCGCGGGGCCGCCCCTGCACGTCCACACCGGCGTCCACACCGGCGTCCGCATCCGCGGCCCCGCGCCGCCCAGGACCCGGCCCGGCCCGCGGAGCCCTCCGCCCGCGCGGGGTGAGTACCCCGGCCGCCCGCTCTCTCCGCGCCCTGCGGCAGCTTTCCCCGCGCCCCGCCAGCTTTCCCCGCGGGCGGCCCCGGCGCGGCGCCCGGCGGGACCCGACAGCTTCGCAGCCCCTTCCCGGTGTCTGCCCCGCCGGCCGCGGCCCGGTCACGGCCGCCAGCCCGCCCTGCCCGGCGTCGCCCCTACCCCGCGTCGGCTTCGGCTGGCGCTTCGACCTGCTCCGGGACGGTGCTCAGAGGGGTCCCCGCCTCTGGCCCGCCCGCCCGGCTGCTGCGTGTGTCTTTCTCTCCCGAGCGCACGCTGCCGGCGCCCCCGCGGCGTCTCCCCCCTGCTGGAAGTTCACGGTCCCGTCACTTTCTCAGTAGTCGGGGATGTTTATTGAGTTAAAATCCCCAAGCAACCCACTTTCGCGTCTCTCCCAACACATCGCCCCGGGAGTTCATCGTCCCCAACCACCCCCGCGCCCCCCGAGCTCCCCCCGAACATTCCCTCCTCTCCGCGCGATCGGCGATGCCCCTCCTCCCCGGCTGTGTTTACACCTGAGAGTGGGCGGCGCTCACACCCGGCGGCGCGCGGAGATCCCGGGGGCGCGGTGCGCGGGCGGGCGCCTGGCCTCCTCCGCCACGTGAATGGAGGAGCCACCCAGCTGGCAGGTTGAGCAGCGGCGGACTTGGAAATGCCAGCGCTCCACCCCTCGCCCGCGGAGAGGGGTTCAGGAACTTGTCCAAGACCATAGAGCGGGCCGCGGTGACTCCGAAAACGCCGCGTAGCCCAGGGGCACTTGCGCTGACACCGGGAGTCCTTTCTTGCTGGTCCCGGGCCGGCACTTCCTCAGCCGGTCCGTGCCTGCTTGCGTGCGGCCGCCTGCCTGCCCAGTGGTGGCAGGCACGCTCTTGGGTGCCACGGAGGACAGGCAGGCTCGAAGACACTCTGCGTGCGAATAAGCTTATTCTCCGACTCTAGAGGGGTCCACTGTAGGGGATCGGATCCACGTGAGTGTAGTATATTTGATGTGAGCTGGAGGGAAAGAAGCTCGGGTCGTATGCCCAAGTCTAATGGTGACTGTGGGACTGGGCTGGAGTTACTCATCCGGTCAGCCTCGGGTTTCCCCCGTGCAGAATAATGGTGGTTCGTACTTACTGTGGATCAGGCACCGTGCTAAGCACTTTACTATGCCAGTAAATGAGCTAGGTAGTAGTTTTGTCATTCTCCTTTTATCAGTGAGGACACCAAGGCCTAGAGAAGTTCAGTAACTTGTCTGGGGTCACACAGCGAACAGGTGAGAGTCAGGAATTGGCTTTGGCCGCTGCTTATAAGCACTACGGTGTGCCTTCCAACTCTCGGACCCTCTTTGGAGTGGTCCTGGTTGTGGTGCTTCCTTACTGCTCTCCTTTGTCTCTCTCCTGGGCTGCTTTAAAAGGACACCTTTTTGTCTTTGAGGCTGAAGGGCTCCAGACTGAGCTGAGCCTCAGAATCAATCTTGGGTCTTTTTAAAGCCCTGGACTCCCACTTACCTATTTAGAATCTTCAGGTTATGCTCAGGTTGTGTCTGCCCTGGTAGCATTCAGAAGTATTAGAAGCCAATAGTGACGGGGAGCTCACCACCTAATATTTGATGGCTGGACAAAGTGAATTCTCAGCTGTAACTTGCCTCCTGGTAAATTACATCTTGATCCCAGTTCTGCCTCTTGTTGGCACCACAAATGTGTCTGAGCTTTTTGTATCAAAGGTCAGTTTGACAGTGTCCAACAGGACTCTGGCCATATGGGGCAAAATACTTTTTGCACACTGGGTCTCTCCTTCTACCCCTTTCTTTAACCTGAAAGACCAGGAGCACCTACAGAGGTGCGTGGAGGTGTTCCAGACTCTCTGATATTCCTTGTAACCCTTCTGTCCTGAAAAAGGAACCAAGTCAGGAAAGCTACTATGGTTTTGAAAGAGAGATCAGTGGTAATAGCTTCCACAAGACGAAGGAGTATGTTTTCCTTGTGGGAACTGGGCTGGGGCGTTGTTGTCTCCTGTAGAAAAAAATCTGAGCAAGTGTCATCTTGCTCACTTACAGAACAGTGAGACCTGGCACTCCTTACCCTGGAGAGGGAAGCCCTTCTCAATTAAAAAAAAAAAAAAAAAAGAAAAGAAAAAAAAAAGAAATGGGGAAAAAATAAAACACAAACAGTATTGTGAAAAGTATCCCTTGCTCCCAGCAGGCTTCTTTGTAGTTACAAATGCTCATAAAATGAGTGTTTTTTTCCCAGCAACTGTGTTCTGGGCTTCACAACCTTCCTTCCCTTTTCATTTTAGTTTCTGCAGTTGGCCCTGGAGCAATGCGGGGTCTAGGGGTGCCCAAAAATCTGCATGTAAATTTGGTCTCCCCAAAACTTAACTACTAGTAGCCTAGTAGTTAAGGTTGATGAGCGTATCTTGTATGTTACATGCATGATATACTCTGTGTTTTCTATGAAGTAAGCTAGAGAAGGAGAGATGTTATTAAGAGCATCATAAGGAAGAGAAAATACACTTATAATTCCGTATTGTATTTATTGAAAAAAAATCTGTGTATAAGTGGACCTGTTCAGTTTAAACCCACATTGTTCAGGAGTCAGCCGTACAGGTTTTTCAGCATTTATTTATTCCAGGTTGTCAAAATTTCATTTTTATGTTTTAAAAATAATACAAATAATAACTAAGTATGTTCTCATTCAAAAAACAGAGAAGTATATGGAATGAAATGTAGAACTACCATGTAGAACTCCTACTCCCACTCAGAAGAGGGAAGATGAAGTTTGGCAAATACCATTCTGAGATTTTATTTTGTTTTCTATGCATTTGCATAATAATGTGTTTATACATATATCTTCATATATGTAAATGAGATCTTACTATACATTATGCAGCTTACTTTTTCATTTTCCAAGTCCTAGAGATTTTCCCATGGCAGTATAAATCTCTTTTGCTAAAGGCTACATGTAATTCTAAATTAGAGCTATAATTCATCCATTTTTCTCTTATTAGTGGACATTTGGATGGCTTAAAATTAGTCAGCATTAGCAACAGTACTTCAGGAAAGATGGTGCGTTCGTCTTTGTGTGTCAGCCTGAATATTTCTATTCAATAGAGTCTAGGGTCAAAGGGTTCGTTCATGTTTCCACTTGATAGACACAATCCTTCAAATGATAGCACTGCCCCACCCCAGGTACTAATTTAAAATCTGCATGAGAATCTGTTTCCGTCATCTTTCCTACCATCAGCCATTATCTTTTTTTTTTATTTAGATTTTCAAATCTGAAACCCAATATGGCATTTTAATTTGCATTTTACTGATTACTACTGCGGTTTAATGTCTCTTAATGTTTATGGGTCATGCAATGTCTTCTGTGAATTACCTGTTCCTGTCTTTTGCTCATTTTTCTATTGAGTTGCCTTTTCTGATTCCTTTTTACTGCAGATTCTCTGTACCAAGTCAGGATCTTAATTCTTTGTCTGTTGTAGATGATTTAAATATTTCTTCTGCTGCAATGCTCTTTTTTTCCCCCACTATTTTTTTTTTTGTGGTAAAATACATAATATAAAATTTGCCATCTTAATCATTTTTAAGTGCACGGGTCAGTGTTATTAAATACACTCCGTACTGGGCAACCGTTGCTAGCATTCATCTCTAGAACTCTTTCCATCTTGCAAAACTGATACTCTGGACCCATTCTCCCGAACCCCTGCCAGCCAGCATTCTGCTTTCTGGCTCTGTGAACTTGACTACTCCAGGTGCCTCATATGCATGGTGGACTCATAGAGCACTTGTCTTTTTGTGACTGACCTGTTTCACTTAGCAACGTGTCCTTAAGACCTTCCATGTTGTGGCAGGTGTCAACATTTTTCCTTTTCGAGAATGAATAATATTTCATGGTTTGCATATACACATTTTGCTTATCCATTCATAATGCTTTCGTTTTTAACTACCTTCTGCTTCATGGATGTTATAAATATTTGTGTAATCAACTCTGCAATCTTATTTTTTTTTAAGGTTTTATTTCTTTGTTTTTCTTTTAGAGAGAGAGAGAGAGAGCTAGAGCGAGCAATGGGAGGGACAGAGGGGGAAGGGGAGAATCTCAAGTCAGATGCTGTGCTGAGCTCAGAGCCCTCCATGGGGCTCGATCTCATGACCCTGAGATCATGACCTGAACCGAAACCAAGAATCGGTCGCTTAACTGACTGAACCACCTAGGCACCCCTGCAGTCTTGATTTTTGTGCTTCGTCTGGCTTGGGGAGATCTTTTTCACCGAAAAATTATTTTTTAAATTATCTTATTTTCTTCTAAAACTTGTATTATTTTGATATGTACAGTTAGCTCTTTGTAATACCAGATTTTTGTATGAAGTAAGAAGTGAGGATATAACTTAATTTCTTTCTACAATTTTAGGCAGCTCACCCGACACCATTTCTTTAAGTATCTGTCTTTTTTCCAGCTCACTTGAAATTCTGTTTTTATAGTAAAATAAGATCCTATTCATACGTGAGTCTATTTCAGGACTCTCTTCTGTTCCATGGATCTGTTTTCTCTCTTCTTCTTCTTCTTTTTTTTTTTTTTTAAAGATTTTATTTATTTATTTAGCAGAGAGAGATCACAAGTAGGCAGAGAAGCAGGATCCCGGCTGAGCAGAGAGCCCGATGTGGGGCTCAATCCCAGGACCCTGAGATCATGACCTGAGCCAAAGGCAGCGGCTTAACCCACTGAGCCACCCAGGCACCCCTGATTTCTCTCTTCTTATGCTAGTACCACCCTGTGTGACGTGCTACAGCTTTGTTCTTATATCTAGTCATATATATTTGTATTTTTTTTCCAAAAAAATTCTTTTGAAATGATTCTGATACATTTTCTCTTTTTATAAACTTTATAAATAGCTTGTCAAGTTTTAAAAAATCCTGTTCGAATTTTTGTTAGGCTTTCTTGGGTTTATAATTGTTAATAATTCTTTATGCCTTGGAACCCATCCTGGTATGAGCTCCAAGGATGGAGGAAGCAGTGTGAGGGGGGAAAGTGCTGTGCTCTGGGGAATGACTCACCTGGTTTCAAGTTCTGGATTAACTCTGTCAACCTGTACCAAAGTCACTTTAGCCTCCTTAGCCTTCATTTCCTCATCTGTGTGTGAGGTTAATAATATAATTTCTTGGGCGCCTGGGTGGCTCAGTGGGTTAAGCCGCTGCCTTTGGCTCAGGTCATGATCTCGGGGTCCTGGGATCGAGTCCCGCATCGGGCTCTCTGCTCAGCAGGGAGCCTGCTTCCCTCTCTCTCTCTCTCTGCCTGCCTCTCTGCCTACTTGTGATCTCTCTCTGTCAAATAAATAAATAAAATCTTTAAAAATATATATATAATTTCTTCCGTAAGACTCGTGTGAGGATTCAGTTAATAAATTCATATAAATCACATCGCAAAGCCCCTGGCAGAGAGTTAACATCCAATTCGTGCTAGCTAGGATTGTTTTCATAGTTACTTCATGTCTTACTATGAGCCTCTGCAGAGCCACATCATGGAAGGCACTGGTAGATCTTTCCTTTATGTATCAATAGTATCCTAAGACACACAAATATGCAATAGATATTGAAAGTAGTGGTGCTTCTCAAACTTTAGTGTGCCTTTGAAATCACCTAGGGATCTTGTTTAAATGCATACTTTTATTCAGTGGATCAAAGGTGTGATCTCAGGTTTTTCATTTCTAGCAATTTCTTGGGTGATGTCTTCATCCACGCTTTGAGTGTCTGGTCTTTGACTGGTATTTAAAACCACGCTGCTAGGGATACCACTTCCTGTTGGGTTAAATGTGGTTGACAGAACTTGTAAAGTGCTTTCTTTTAATAGTACATGCTAAAGAACTAAATTATAGTTGTGTTGTTTCCTTCCTCCTCCTCTTCCTCCTCCTTTTCAGAGCAAAGAGGGTTTGAGAGCGCTAAATATGATACCAAGTTCTAGTCTTAGATCTGAAATCACTGAGGCAATTAATTCTCTGGATTATTTAAAACCTGTTTTAAGATGAAGTCAGCTACCTAAAATCTACCCAATCAGAGTATAAAATCTAAAGCCAACTAAAAGAAAAGCCATAATTTCAAATGTCTTACCAAATGGAAATGTGTAAGGTATAAGGAAGCACTTGGAAAAATGTAAGACAAAAAGCACTCTTGGAAAACATGGAATCTGGTCCCACCGTGTGAGAACATGGTGTGTGGCAAGCCTTGAGAAGTGGTACACAGCAGAAGCTCTGCTACTGTGAGTAAATGTTTCACACAGAGATCATGTGATCTCTTGCTCGCCTCTTTCTACTACCAGGCTTCCCAGTGGGGGACTTTGAACAAGGTAGCTTCGTGTACCTTAGTACGCTGGTCTATCAGGAGGGAATGACAGTATATTTTTTTACCCAGAACACTGATTACTTTCTGTGTTTGAAAATGCCTTTTTTTTTTTTTTTTTTTTTTTGCAGGGGAGGTCAGGGAGAGCAGAGGGAGAGGGAGGGAATCTTAAGCAGGCTCCATACATAGTGCAGAGGCTGATGGGGGCTCCATCTCATGACCCTGAGATCACAAGATGAGCTGAAACCAAGAGTTGGACGCTAAACTAGCTGAGCCACCCACATGCCCCTGAAAATGCATTTTTAAAGTGCCCGTACTCTCTTGGGAGACATCACATTTTTGTACAGAAACACATGACGTGCTCATAGGCTGATCCAGTACCTAAAAAATTCCAACCGTTTTTTAGGCCTCTTGGACAGCTCTGCGTTGGATTTGAATCACAAAATACCATCAGCTAGTTTAGCCCTGTTGGGATATATGGTTCAAATATGAAAATAATGGAATTGCAACTACTTGCATTCATAAATATATGTGAAATACACGCACGTTTTAAAGAATGCTTTATGTGGCCGAATTACATAATGTGATAGAGTTGACCACAGTTGTCCCTCATCCTGCTCACCTTCCTTACCCCATCCCAGCTCTAAATTTATAAGTGTTCATTGTTGGGTGTGTCTTTGGAGGCCAGTTTGGGTCCTTGAAGTAGAAGACAGCAAGGCAGAAATAGATGTGCAAGAGATCTGGGGGGAGAGCTCTGGGGAGGGATGCAGGGACAAGGGAGCAGGAGGAGACAGCCCCAAGGCAAGGTGACAGGGAACAGGGAAGACTAGAAGGAAGAGCTTCCCCCTGCAATTCAGTTGTGAGAATGTTTTGCCCAAGCCAATGGGAGACTTTGATCAAATGTTGCCTGTTAGAGGAGTCCCATGTTGGGCAGAAAAGGTTTGGTTTGCTCACTGCCTGCGAGCAGCCTGCAGGAACCATGGGCTCGGGTGTGAATGTGCGTGGATCCCGATGTACAACAGGGGAAGCTGTCAGGCATCTAGTTCCTGCAGCAGATCCTTCTAAAGAGAGTACTAAGTGGCACGGTTGCACACCCCTCTCCCAGAGGTGTTTGTGTACACACGCTGTTCTGCAACCTGCTTTTTCACTCAGTATTTTTGGGCTATTCTTCTACAGCAGCCCGTAGATCTGTTTCATTCTTTTGACAGTTTCATAGTTTTCCTTTGTGGAAATGCACCATAATTAATTTTTTGGATCCTTTTTCACAATTAGTTGGGTTGTTTTCATTTTTCCTAAATATTAATAATACTATAATGAACATTCTTTAAAATATATAACTTTTTTTAAAGATTTTATTCATTTATTTGACAGAAAGAGATCACAAGTAGGCAGAGAGAGAGGGAAGCGGGCTCCCTGCTGAGCAGAGACCCGCCCCCCACTCTGATGTGGGGCTCGATCCCAGGACCCTGGGATCATGACCTGAGCCAAAGGCAGAGGCTTTAACCCACTGAGCCACCCAGGTGCCCCTAAAATACATAATTTTTGTGTACAGACACACATATATAAGGATGCTATCTGTAGGACAAAATTCCAGAAATAGGATTTCTGGATCAAAAGGAAGGCACCCTGAAATTTTAATAGGTAGTGCCAAAATGACCTTGATAAAGTTGTGCTTTTTGACCATCATTGAGTAGCAATACTTACTTATTCAAACTCTTACCAGTGCTAGATGGTAAAACCTTTTTAGGCTTTGCCAGTTGGACACCACATAGACACACACGCAGACGTACAAACTACTATTATAATTTGCATTCATTTAATTACTAGTGATATTGTCTAGTTTTCCTTATTCCCTTTTGGTTATTGGCATTTCCTTTTTTGTGATTTACATATTCATATCATCTGCCGGGTTTTCTACAGGGTTGCTTGTCTGTTTTTGATTGATTTCTAATTTCTGAGAGCTCTTGGTATTGTAGGGGACAGTAACCCTTTGCCATCAGTATTGAAACTATTGTTCCCAGTTTCTTATTGGGCCTGACTGTAGCACTAAAATTTTTTGCAATGTTTATTTAATCGTTGTACAATGTTTATTGCTTCTAGGATTCATATCATGCTAAAGCGGATTATACATGACCCTTGGCTCAGATTATGATCCCAGTGTTCTGGGATCAAGTCCTGCATTGGGCTCCCTGCTCAGCATTCTTTAAAGTATTCCTTTCTCTCTCTCTGACAAATAAGTAAATAAAATCTTAAAAAAAAAAAAAAGAGTGTTCAAAAAAATAAAAAAACAATAATTGGATTTTCTGTATATAGGTTCTCATAATCTCATGTAATCCTCATGCCAATCCTATGAGGTAGGTTCTTTTTCCTCCTTTTACAGGAAAAGAAACTGAAGCTTAAATGGGTAAAGTACCTTGTCTCTGGTGAGACGATTCCTAAGTGTCCGAGCAGTGATCTGACCGTCAGCAGTCTTCACATCCGAGCCCGTGTACTGGACTGTTACTACCTCCTTTTCCCACAAATGTCCAGGTTATTGTTCCAGTACAACGTGGGGGGAGTAATCTGTCTCTTCTTTAGTGATTTAAAAGACTGTCGTTAGCATATGCTAAATCCCTACGTATTCTTTGGGTCCGGAATATTCCTTGGATCGAGGTTTTCTCTTCCTTCCTTTGGTTTCCCTGACCATCTGGGGACTCAGCTTGAATGCTAGCTGGAGTCCCAAGGCCCAGGAATCCTCACCTGAATATGGCTTAAGAAAAAGAAAATCAGCTGTGCATAAGCCAGTTCAGTCTCCTATAAGGGATGACCTCACGAAACTGCTAGAAACACTTAGCCAGGTAGGTTTAGACAGAGGGGAAGGTGTGCTTGAACCTTTCTTTAGGAGGAAGAGGGTGGAGGGAGGGTTGAGGGGAAGCCTTGCTATAATGGCAGCGCCCTTTGGAGGGGGTCCCCAAAGACAAATAGCGGTGCTCATAAGAAAGAAGTAAAGATAGATGGATCTGGGAAATGTGGGGACTGTGCCACCAGCCCTTCATACTGCCACACAGAACTCTCTCACAGGGAGCACACACCCAGCACACGTCCCAGATGAACAGCTTCTTTCTTGAAACTGGGATTTGCATATGACGTCACGAGGCACCCAGCCAATTCCGCTGCGTTTGGCAACACACCCATGTTCTTGGGAAGCAAATGACTGGTCATGTTGCTTCTCAAGGGGTTATTTATGGTGAGGAAACTTCCCAGGAATAAATATTTTAGTAATGATGGAAAAAAGTGCTAGCGAAGAAGGGCAGGCTTCTACCCCTGGCAAAAGTCATGTTTCGTTGCACATGTAGAGTTTGTCCTGGGCGACAATCGAAGGTGGCTTCTTTTTGCCCAGAGATGAGATTTGAATGGGAAGTTCTGCACAATGAGTGGGTAATTTTTTTTTGCTCTCGTCCCTTTTCCTCCCCAGAGAAGACAGGTCAACGAAAGACTATGAATTAGGCAATGTTTGGCGCTAGAAAAAGTGGAAGGGCCTGAAAAGGAATCTGTTTACTAAAATAAAATTGAAAGCAAAGAACGAATGTGAGAACATTGGTGCAGATATTTATTCATTCACAGATATTTCCTGGGGAACAGCTGTGGCCTGAGATGGTGATGGACAATGGGGACTGAGACCCAGGCCTGTCCTCAAGCAGCTCAGTCTGGTTGGGAATGGCAGGGATCTGAAAAATAGAAATAAAGAACCAGGTTGAGCGTAGTGTGGGTGAGGCAGGAATGTGGGTTTTCCCTTTCTGAATCCTGCCCCTTCATCCTTCCCTGACTTCCTTTTCCTACGACACAGTAGTGGCCATGCTCCTCACAGACAGTTGTGCGGGGAGAGAGGGCCTGACGAGAGAAGGAGAGGGCACGGTGGCCTTCTCTAGCCCGAGGCAGACCTCTCTTTCCTATGTGCGCTGCCTCTCCAGGCCATCATCCGGTCCCTGCGGTTTAAAGACCGTCTGTGTACGCCCAGGATGACTGAGCCCCCTGCCAGGTCCCCTCCCAGGGACTCCAAAGTGTGTGTCCGGCTAACTCGCTCCCTTGGACATCAAATCAGCAACTCAAATTGAGCATGCTGCCACCAGAGCCCTTGCTAAAGCCCACGACATCTGTGCTTCTACCTCTGTGAATGGTAATTTCTGTTCTGCCAAGGGCTCTGGCCATTCAGGGGGCTGTCCCTGATGTCTTCGTCTGTCACCCCCAGCACGTCCTGACTGCTTTGTCAAGTCTCTCCCAAATCCCACCACTGTACCCACTTCCAGTGCCTTCATCCCGGCCGGAGCCCGCACCATTGTCCCGGCCTATCGCATAACTTCCTAGCTGCCGTCCCTCCCACTACTCCTGTCAGTGGCCATTTACACCTTTCCCAGAGCCCCCGGTGGCTCCCACCTGACTCAGGGTAGAAGCCACAGCTGGAGAAATGTTTCCCGGGCTGCTCTCCATCCGGGGCCCTCTGCACCTCCTGCCTCTCACCTCCTTGCCCCCTGCAACACCAGCTCCTGTGGTTCCTTGAATAAGCCCAGCACAACTCGCTCCCTCGCCCCCAGATCTGTCGCCATGCTAGCGGGGAGCTCGCCAGCAAAGAGCTGGTACCCTCCGAATAGGGCACAGGGTAACTAGAGGCAGATTTACAGGGGAGGGGAGGAGGGAGTCCTTGTGGGCCATGCGGTCAGTCTCCTGGGGCTTGGAAGCAGCTGGCTCGGGGTCCTCAGTGGCTGTATTCTTCCCGCAGCATCAGGCTCTGGCACTTCGGGAGAACTGTTCATGCAGCATTTCCCAACGGCTGATATGCATGTCTCCGGAATGTTCTTCCAGTGGCCAACTCTCATTCTGAAGCTAACCTCCTCAGGTTCACAACCTGCCGTGTGGGAGGAGGTGGGGAAGGGCGGGACTTCCAAACGAGACTGTCCCCATGCTTCTCAAGAGTCCAAGAAGTCTCGTCTGGAAGTCAATATTCCTGTGATCCCCCGACCGTAGATACAAGTCCTTTGTAAAGACTCCTAGTTTTCGATTTTGTTACATGACCACTTTTATTCTTTAATTTCTGATTACCCTTAATTCATAGGTGGCTACTAATTTGCCATTTCAAGTTTCTCTGTCTTAAGTTTCTCTGTTAAACACAAATTTGTTTAAATTCTGTGACATGTGAGATATTTGATTCATCAGAACTCCAAAATTTGAAAAAAAAAAAAAAACATCTTAAGTAGCCCTTTCCTACAGAGAACACAAAGCAACCTACATCACTCCCAGAATCACCTGGTTTTCAATTTACAGGATGAGATTTCCTCACAGAGAGAGGCACCTTGCGCTCCTCAGGGTAGGCCGGCCTTAGGATAGGCTCCTGCGCCCATGGACTAGGACTGGAAGGATGGGTCTGTTGCGCGCAGAGTGTCACACACTTCATGCTAGCATTTTCCTTTGCCTTACCTTCAGTGCTGAGCAGAAACAACTTCCTCTTGAATTCCTTTTCTCCCTGGCTTTGATATTTAGTTGTAATAGGAGCCTCTTCAACGTGGTAAGTTGAGATTTTAGAGAGGTGAATGACCTGTTTGCCAAAACTAGAAGTAGCAGAGAGCAGGCCTAAAGGACTATGAGGAAAAGCTGTTGTTCGCAGACTTTCTGCTGGTGATTGGGTCCGTCTGTAAGCGGATGTGACTACCCTAGAATAATTTAAGGGCTGGCTGTATTCTTTTTCTGTCATCACTGTTGTTCCTATTTAGTGATGGGCAGTGAAAGGGAATGGTCTGGTTTGCTGAGTTTCTGGATTTGATGAAGTCTGCGTGGCTAGACTGAGGTGAAGGGGACTCTGAACGGTTTCATTGCCTGTCAGTAGGGTGAGTCAGGCTTTGAAGTAGAAAAGTGAAACTCAGGGCTTCCCTTGACTAACACCATTACTATTAAATTAAGAACAAATTAGCCTCCTTGAGGTCATCAGTGTTCACCCTTTGTGCCCTCAGCTTGTCCTGTGGTCAGAGGACCCGATGAATCAGTGAAGCTCTTTGACCTTCCCTTTACAACCCTCCTCTAAAGCGAGGAAAACCGGAAATTATCTTGAACAATGAAACACTGCCTATCTCTTCAGGGGGAATGTGCTGGGTTTTCTTTGGTGAAATTGTAACAAGGGAGATAGGGAAGAGTGAAGATGACTCCTCTCTAAGTAGCTCACTCAGATATAGCTCTTCTGAGACCATGGTCCACTTTTTTACGTTTCACTTCTGTTCCTTTGTTTTACCTTTCTTCACGAGCCTTCTCTGGGTTTGAATAAATTGGTAGGCCACTTCTCTCTTGCCACATGGCCTCCGTGGCACGCGGCGGTAAGCATTCATGGCTTCCGCATCTGGGACCAGTCACTCTTGGCCAGTGGCTGGCTGACCTGGGCTGACGCCGGTGAGGATGGGGGACAGCCATGGTGACTCAGTGCCCCCCCCCCGTTGCTCCTCCTCCTCCTGGGTCCAAGAGGGTAGCCCAGAAGGGCTCTTTTCTTGCCAAAGGTGGAAGCACAGAAAAGCAAGCAGAATGACACAGGGGTTTTGAGGCTCACCATGGCTTCGGCCTCCGCAAGTCACCTGGAGCAGGGAAATAAACTCTTACTTTGGAAGGCAGGGGGTACTCCAAACTCTCATGACAAGAGGCATGGATGGATGAAAGGAGAGAAGAATGGGAGCCTTTAATACCATCATCTACCACAATGGGGTCAAAGACACCTACTCAGAGCTAAAATTAAATGAAATTTTTCTCCTGTAATTTATCTTTTTCAGAAATCCGGAACCTATGGCTCTCTCTTCAGTCTCTCAGACAGCATTCCTCTTGGCATTGCTGTCCTTGAGAACTTACCAGAGTGAAGGTGAGTAGTGGGAAGAACAGTAAAGAAAAAAAAAATGCAGAGAAAAAGAACAAGGTAACTGGTACTTTGGAGGAAAGTTGCACAAGTCTTTTCTTTGGTAATTACTTGGAACTGGTGAGTAGCAATGGTTTCCTTAGTTTTGACTTCCTGATAGCTCATGGTAATAAAGCCACACCTTAGCCCTCATTTCCTAGCCAGTGCTCTGGTCATCCGGGCACTTGTGAGTGGATCTAATCCCGCAGAACTCATGGTAGATACACTGTGAGTGACTTCTCCAAAAGAGTTGCCTTGTCCTGTGGGGCTGAGGTACAACCAGACCAGTGCAGGCCACTGGCTTAGAACAAGTTGCGATGTCCTTCAGTGACATTCATTGAGAAACTGTTTGCTGCAAGATAATATGCTAAGTACTGAAATGCTGTTTATGGGAAAAAGAAACAGCATTTTTCACTTAGCTACTCTCCCAGTGAGGGTATTTTTCAATAAACCAACTTTGTAAATAGTGTCAATAAGGACACTTGTAAAATGTTCATAATGACTTTGGCTAGTACTTTGAACCAGGTGGAAGGTACTCAGGCTCGAGTCTGTTGCCTGTGTTTAACAAAGCTTTGCACTTTCCTCATCCTGTGTTTACTCTTTGCTGTCCTCCCTTTGTAACAGAGAGCACAGATGTACGGCCTTGTAATTATTCACACAGCCCCTTCCATGGATTCCTGAAGTGATGTTTCCAGGAAACACCCACAGAAGGTTTCTATTTTCCCTAACACTCTGTGAGAAGATATTTGGAAAGAAAAAGATTTTGTTCTGATAAGAGCTCAGTTCTCTGCCGGGTGTTCTGTAAGTCTGGGTCTCTATCTTTTAGGTTCAGGGCACATGAGATGCTGCTGCTTTTTTGGCTTCTTAAAATTCATAGTTTATTGATAACCTTCCATAATCTGGAACTGAAAGTTGGGAATTAGGACTTCTCATTCTCACCCTATCTATCTTACTTGCTAAATGTGAACAGTCGGGCTGAGGGGGTGGTCCATACCATAGGAAGGTTGGGTCCAGCTAGAGCCTCTGATTCTCAGACAGACCCATGCCCCCAATTCCAGGCTCTCCAGAAAATCCTACGCATTTAATCCCAAATTTTTGGCCCAGTTCCCTTCCCAAGTGAAGTCTCATTATCTGATCCAATGACGACTGACTAGGTACCTTCTACGTGTAAGACACTGTTCTCAGAAGAAATTCCAGGGAAGAATGGACCTTTTCTGCTTCAACAGACGTTCATTACCCATTTCTCTCTCCACCAGTCTTTGTTTCTGCGTCCAGCTTTCTCCGCTAAGCATGCCTGCCTTGCCACATAATCCTGTCTTTGAAACACCACTTGGGCTTCTCGTCTCAATTTTTGCCGCCTCTGCCAGGTACCCGCTAAACGTCCACTCAGACTAGTGGGCCTCCCACGTGATGGCCCAGCCAGGCTCAGGGCTGAGACTTGGGTTCTGAAGTCCTAGCTTCTCCCAACCCATGAGACAGAGCCAGACTCACTTCCACTTGTTGCTGGGCTCGTGTCTGCTTCAGTCAGAGATCGTGGCTATAGCATTTGGTTTCTTTTCTCCCATTCTCTTGTGTAAGTACCATATAGACCAAGACAGAGATGTAAAAACGTAGATTTTTTTTTTTGTAGAAGTGAAATTACACTATATATGCTGGGAATATTTATACTATGTATGGACTTTTTAAACTCTATATAAAGTATGTATGTTGTATCTAGTGTAAATATATATACTGGGAAATTATACTATAATATGTAAATATAGGTAAAATATAAAAATATATGCAGGTAAATTATGTATATTTTAGTATGTGTACTTCAGTATATGCTTTTTAAAACAATACAACATACAATGAGGCTTTTTAGCTTTGATCTCAAATGTTCTTTTAGCAATAATATTCTGTTTAATGGCTGTGTGATGTCCCAAGTTATAAATGAACCATGGTTTATTTTCTTAAGTAGTGTCAGGGCCAGACAAAGAGCCTGATTGAGAGAAGTCAGAGAAGAGTCTGTGATTAAACCCAGGGCTGTCTGATCACCCACTCCTCACTGTAAAAAGAGAGCTGGGCCCAGGGCCAAGAACCCTGGGTTCGGGTCTAGTTGGGCGCTCTTGGGAAGTCACTTCCCTTTTTTTAAAACTCAGTTTCCTCATTGGAAAATAATGGGTTTGGGTTTAAGAGTCTGCACAGTCCCTTAATCTCTCTGACTTTACCTTGACATCTCCCACTGTTTCCCAAGGAAGTCCTCAATTGCTTTTGACCCGAATTATTTCTGACTGATGTCTCTCCCAACTGCTTGAGTCACTCAGCACTCACCGATTGCTCACGTCAATATAGAGTTCCTCTTTTACCTAAAGCATCACACAGTAGCTTTCTCGAGCCTCCAGAAGTAAAGTTGATACTGGTCGTTGACTCATCCTTTAGCAAGGAGTCCCCGGGTGTCCACACTGTGACAGGTGTGTGATTGGACTTGGTTTCACTGAGCTGAGTAAGAATTAGTCCCGCCCTTGTCGAGCTCACAGTCCTTGGGGAGACACCGGGAGACACACTGTGATCAGTGCTCAAACAAGGGCTTAGAAAAGCAGCCCTGGGGAGAAGAGAATGCCACGGATGAGGAGAGACAAGCTGTTGCTTGTTGTGCTCTTGAGAACTTGTGGAGATCCTGAGTCCCTGTGATTTGAGGTCAACATCCGCTGTGGGGAAGAGGTTGTGCCGAAAGCTGGGGACAAGAGTCCATTCAAAGATGTCTCTGCCTTGGCCTCTGCCTTCCAGGAAGTTTGCATCTAGAGTGTGAGACTGACAGCAACAAATTACTACCCAGACAAAATGGAATGAAGGCTAGGGAAGCTGGGATGATTTTGCAGACATCCAGCCTTCTCCATGCTATTGGTTATTATTAATTATTAAAAATATTTCCTCCTATTCCCTAAGGGATCTGCTCTTTCATCCCCCTAAACCTCCTTTTACTTAGCTTACATCTTAGGCTTGGAAGACTCACCCAACTGGCTGGTTTAAGGAGAGGATGAATAATGGCTATTGGCTTTAACTAAAGAGTAGAGAAATTTTATTCACAAAGGAGAAAAAAAAATCTCTAACCAAATAATAAGAGAAAGTGGCCATCATGTTTTGGGCTTCGAGTATTCAGAAATTCCAGCTGACTTCATTTAACTTTGTATGAATGGGGTCTGATAAATGACTCACTCTGACAAAGCTCATTGAGAATCAGAAAGAAAAAAAAAAAAAAAGACTCAAAATGCCAATTCATTAAGTTGCAATGGGAAGTAAAACTGGAAAAATGACTGGTGCCTAGCCTTTTGGTGCAGATTGACCCAGAGGACTAAATTCTGCATCCTGAAGTATCATCACAGTGGAGTGAACTAGGTGTCTTAGAAGACTAGTTCTTGTAAAATCTAGCATATTACGGGGTCTGAAAGTAATGCATGCTTCTAAAGAACATTTACAAAATACAAAAAAAGCATAAAAAAGTAAAATCACTCTGCCTCGCCATCCAGAAGTAATGAGTAGTAGCATTATAGCTTTACTTCTCTTTATAGCTTTCTGAAAAATAACTTAAGCACTTTAAAAAATATAAAATGGAATGCACAGTCTTGTGTGTTTTTAAGTGTGTGGGAAAGGTCGAGAAAAGCATATGATTTAAACATGGCAATAGAGTGGAGTTGGTAGGATGGTAGGGTCTCAATCTCTGTATCATTTGAATGTTTTGATCATGATCACGTATATGTAAAAAAAATTTTTATTGAAGGGAAATTCACATAACTTAAAATTAACCATTTTGTGGTTAAAATGAACAAATCAGTGACATTTGGTACATTCAAAAATACGCAACCGGCACTTCTGTGTAGTTCCAAAACATTTTTATCACCTCAAAAGAAGACCCTGTAATCATGGAGCACTTACTCTCAACTGCTCCCATCCTCAGCCCCCAGCGATCACCAGTCTTCTATATTCTTCTATGGATTTACTTATTCTGAGTGCCTGTGTCTCTCCAGCTGGGGTCCTTCCTTGAGCTAAAAACATCATCACAATTATTTTATTCCACACAAGTGCCTTGCTGGTCTTATCCACAGAGTTCAGTAAATTCTTTCCAGCAGTGTTTTAAGTGTAGTGCATTGAGATCTAAGCAATCATGTCTAGAGATAGGGTATGTTCCCACTTCAGCGTTATTTAATAAACTATGAAATACTGATTTTCAAACAGAAAACTCATTTTTGATTTCCAGGAATATGAAATTTATAGCCAAGATACCTCTTTATATAACCTTTCATTTATCTAGGCTTTAATTTCTTTATCTACCAAATGATTTCCAGATTCCCTTGCAGACTTTCAAGATGGCTAATTCTAAGAGGCACCTGAGAGCATTATTTTCCAAAACTAGACAGTGGTGATACTGACCAGTTTATTATCTGTGACTCTTCAATTGTGTTCCTATTAAATGTTATTTCATATCTTATTTTTGACCTTTCAGTTTTGTCTGAACCTTTGCCATGTGCTCCTGAATTCCTGAAGGTTTCCGTCAATTCTACATGTCAGTGTTTGCATTTACAATGGACTGTCCACAACCTTTCTCATCATCAGGAATTCAAAATGGTTTTTCAGATAGAAATCAGTAGAATTAAAACATCTAATGTCATCTGGGTGGTAAGTACTTTTTTTTTTTTTTTTGGCTCAACATTTTAACAATCCTTTTCTGACCAAGATCTTTCTCTTATAACATCCACAAAAATCCCAATACAGAAACATTTTAGCGACTCAACATGGTTTTCCAAAACAATTACATTTCTGTATTTGTAGTTAAGAGGCTATGGAACCAAGTAACATGACAGCTTTGGTTCAGTAGGCTGGATACAATATGTTATGGAAACAGATCATTTCCTCATTTCTGTTCTATCCCCTAAGCAGGCTAGTGGGCCCATTCTTGAGTCCTAGATTCCAAAAATCCATGAACACCAACCTTCTTTTTTCTCTTCCCTCTTTCTTTCCTGTCCACCAGACATTTTCCTCAATTAGATGTAATTGTTTGGCAGCATTCTTCTTGCTAGTGTGGCTTCCTGTCTGTTGCTTCTCTCCTACTGTGGTGAAATACAAGAAATGATGAGTCCAAGCACTGTGTGTTCTCTCCAGCAAAGAGGTTCTTCCTGGACCCACCATGTTGGAGAGTAACTTAAGATGTCCTTTGTTCCCTCACTTGTGGCTTTTTCTACAGCAAATCAAGTTATGAAAATCCTTCATTTCACGATCATTTTGCCTTTGAATTATTTGGGATTTGTCACTTGTCTTGGTTCAGATCATGGTTGGCCCATTTAGCTGACACTTCTCCATCTCGTGCATTAAGATACTGTGGTGGTTTCTTTCAGTTTCCATTTTATGGTCTGGGGACCCTTAATGATCTACCCACACAGCGTGCTCATTCATTATCAGAGGATGCTGAAGGACAACGCAACAGAATGTTGTCTCCTTGAAGGGGAACAGAGAATTTGCCTGGCGTGAAGGGAAACGCAGGGATGTGTCACGGCTGGGGATCTCTATTTGCTCAGCCAGAGGCTACTCTTCTCTCAGGCATTGGAAGTGTGGGCGCAGGGATTTGGAATGGTTAGTTAGTTTAGGAAAGTGTAAATGTTACTCGTTTTGAAGCCTCCAGTTACTTTCCATGTTTATGCATTTGAGATCTAGATGAGAGGCCTTAAGTATAACTTGGACTCTGTCAACCTAGGTTGATAGCAGTCTGCCATTCCACGCTGCCAAGAGTCATTTCCCTCAGTGAGAGTTGTTTAGTGTTCTGATTTTTTTTTTAAAGATTTTATTTTTATTTATTTGTCAGAGAGAGAGAGCACGCGCACACACAGGCAGGCAGAGTGGCAGGCAGAGGCAGAGGGAGAAGCAGGCTCCCTGCCGAGCAAGGAGCCCAATGTGGGACTCGATTTCAGGACACCAGGCTCATGACCCGAGCTGAAGGCAGCCCCCCAACTGACTGAGCCACCCGGGCATCCCTAGTGTTCCGATTTTAAGCAAAAGCATTGCATGTTACAGCTACTCACTTTCTACCATCAGCATATCTGCCCACTGGACCTCATACTAATTGTTTTTGTACTTTCATTTATATATGTATGTATGTATTTTTTTTTTTTTAAGAGAGGAGAGAGACAAAGAGAGTGCATGCAAGTGAGCAGGGGAGGGACGAAGGGAGAAAGAGAATCCCAAGCAGGCTACATGCCCAGTGTGGAGCCTGATGTGGGGCTTGATCTCATGACCGTGAGATCTCAATCTGAGCCGAAATCAAGAGTCACATGCTTAACCAACTGAACCACCCAGGCGCCCCCATAGTTTTGTACTTTTGATGGTTGCACTCATTGGTTGTCGATTTAGATCCAGTAAAATATTGCACAAAGGTCATATTGAGGCTACTTGTCTAAGAAAAGGAAGTTTGAGAGAAATGCTGGAAGAATTCATGGAAAACTAGTACTTAACACCATGAGAAGTAATGCTAACCATAGACCAAGTGGATCCCATTTTTTATTTTCCTAACAGGCACTTGTTCATTTCTGTTTTCACCTTTGATTAGTCTAAGAGCTCTTTTTTCTGGGGAGAGCAGCTTGTCAAACCTGCTTCTGTAAACTACTAAGGCTCGAGATCTTCACGACTAGAGTTCTGCCTCGTCCGATATCTGGTCCCCATTATCAGCCAGCTCAGCCCGACAGGGGAGAGGAGAGTAGTGTGTTGTGCCAGGCAGCTCCTTCAGCCACACGCCCAGACAGGGGTGACGGCCACGGGCACGCCCCAGGTAATCAGTGGCCAGGCCTCCCAGAACAGACAATACCACAAGAAGCCTTTGACCCTTCCAGACCTAAAGTGAAGGAGAGACATGAGATCCCCCTGCAGCTGAGGGGAAGGAAGCCAGCCAAGGGGACTGCTTCTGAAAAGAGCACAGTCTCCCTTTTTGTAAGGTGGCTCCTCGTAAGGCAAGGCTGGCAGTTCGCTTTCCTGCATGCGGAGAAAGGACAGCTTTCAGGACTCCTGCCTCTGGCAGTCATGTGCCTAACCAAGCCAAGGAGGACCGAACTGGTCCAAGTGCTTGCAGCCGGGCTGGGGACCCTGGGCTGCCTCCCGGATGGTGCGGGCCACGCAGAGGCCTGCTGGCAGCCAGCCGCCTGCCCGCACCACACGGCCTCGCCTGGGCCTGCTCCTGCCCTCGGACTGTCCAGCCGCTGGCCTTCTGGTTGGGTCAGTGGCCAAGGGAGGCGGCGTGGAGTCCTAGTGCAGGCCCAGAAGGAGGCCGGGAGCTGAGTCTGCCAGGAATCTGCGCTCCCCTCAGGAACGAGTCTGTGACCTCAATTGGACTCCTGGAGAGATGAATGTGCCAACTTCTTGCGACTTACTAGTGTCTGCCAAATTAAACTTGCCACTTCAGTGAAGGAAAACAGCCCCAGCACAATTCATCACATTAAAAAAAAAAAAATCACTGAATTGATGCATTCAAGGAAAGTTTTATCTCCTCCATGACAAGGCTGTGAGCAGCACAAAGCACAAGTTTGTGGTTAGACAGAATCAGCACAAGTAGCGTCTGAGGAAAACAGAGTCCACACTGCCTGTTAATGATGCAGTCACTGGGCGCATGGTTGGGAGACTGGGAGCCGGGATCCAGCCATTATTCAAGGCGTAGGTCTGTCAGGGCTGAGCGGGAATGAGGAGAAAAAACACACAGACCAGAGTGTCCTAAATGTGGGACGTGCAGTGCTGTGGGGTTGCGGCAAGGCCTGACCTTCTCCAGCAACTTGAAAGAAGGACTTTTTGAACCAAAATAAGGAAGAGGATTAGAAGCTAATTTAGAAGGGAGGGTGGAGAATAATATTCTGGGAAGAGCCCACAGGTGTGAGCTGAGGCCCTGAGGGGACGGCTGTGAGCTCCCAGGCCTGAAAGCTTGGAGCACAGAGGGGCAGGTGTGGCCCCGGGTGGACCACACAGGACACTGGAGGTCGTGCTCAGTTTTCCTGTTTTATCCTGAGAGCCACGAAAAGAAGAGGAGTGACAGGATCTGGCTGGAAGTGTTTGACATGTCTGCTCTGGCTCACAGCGGAGAACAGGTGGGGCAGTTGGAGAAGCCAAAGCACTCCCTGTATGAAGGGGGCTGTGCAGTGGGCCCAGGGGAGAGGTGCCTGGAGTGACCGGTGACAGTCCGGGATGATGACAAAAGTGGCTAAATTCCAAAGAGATGCAGGAGGAAAAACCCAGACTGTGGCTTGTGGACAGCAAGGTCACCATTATTGATACAGTTTCTGGGTTGGTTTTTTTGGTATTTGCTCTTAAACAAGATTTAATCAAAATGGACTCAAGATTGCTTGTATTAAATAGGAAAAGTTGTATAGATCAGGACCTCAAATCTTGTATTTAAAACGTGTATTTTGTAGTTTAGGAGTAAAGCAACACGATAAACCAAAAGAGAAACGTTTCGTAACTTGGAGTCCCACACGGAGGGCGAGTGCTGTGCACTGGGAGGTGGGCGGAGGTGCTCTTCCCCGAGGGCTGCACCAGATTCCGCCCAGGCTCCGCTGCAGCCCAGCAGCCTGGAAAGGGGGAAAGGAGAAAGTGGAAGGAAGGTCTCAGAGTCTGTCAGCTCTGGCTGTATGTGACACGCACGTCACCCCCATCCTCATGACTATAGGGTTTTAGATTGGCCTTTAGAAATGGGGCTACAGACTCAGTTTTCCCCAGGAAGTGCAAGCATTTGATGTTCCCATCATCCAGCGGTGAGGGCAGAAAGCAAGTGTCCTGGAGGGGCCCACTGGGGAGCCTGAGTGCCCGGAGCCTTGCGGGACAGGAAGAAGAATAAAACCCTGTGTCCTTTCTCTTGGGGCCATGCTCCAGCCAGGGACACAACCCGACCACAGATGAAATGCCAGTGACTATACGCAGTGTGGAGGAAGGCTTCTTTGGGGGGGGGGGCGTGTAGCCTGGACTAATTCCCAGTGCAGAGGGGGCGTGGGGACCTTAAACCAGGGACGCTGGGTGAGCAGACACTGAGGTGTAAAAGTACAAAGCTATTCCCCAAGTGCAAGGTAGACCACTGTGTCCAGAGAGGAGGTCCCTGTGAGGGAGAGGCAGGTTGGAATCAGCATGTAGATGGCTGAGAGGGTAAGGTGTAAAGGAACCATTGAAGCCCATTGAATGAAAGAAGACACCAGAATTTTAGAAAGATCAAGATGAAAGGCTGTGTGGAGGGGCGCCTGGGTGGCTCAGGTGGTTAAGCATCAGATTCTTAATTTAGGCTTGGGTCATGATCTCAGGTCATGAGATCGAGCCCCACATTGGGCTCCCCACTGAGCGTGGAGCCTGCTAAAGATTCTCTTTCTCTGTCTGCCCTTCCCCCACTCACGCACTCTGTCTCTAAAGTAAATAAATAAATCAAAAAAAAAAAAAAAAGGCTGTGTGGGAAGAGCAGTTGCAGTTGAACTTGAACAAGCTTCCCAAGAGCACAGTGTAAGACATCTTGTGTGCTTGACCTCCCTGGGGACTGAAGATTCTAACAGGCAGAGCTCAGAGAAGAGGACATGACCCCTTGGCCGCCATATCTGCAAAGACAAGTAGACCAAACGAAACAAAACAGAAAATAGACAAAGCCAAAAGGCCTCACGGAGAGCCTCCTACTGGCTTTGGAGAGCCATCAGTACTCCTGGGTACCATGAAGGCCTGCCCTCTCTATGGAGATTTGGCCAACTTGGTGTGGCTGTGGCTAAAAAAAATTATTAGGAAAATACTCCTTGGTCTTGCTTATTTTTAAAGAATGACTCAATTAGTTCTCTAGTTTGCAAAAATTTTCTTAGCAGCCTCTGTGCGACGAGTCCCATGCCTACCTTCTAACTCTGACCTCTCCCCCCAAGACTTGAGTATGTTCAGCTTTCTTTCACCTGCACCCCACGAGCCCCCTGGAATCAGAGAGCCATTGGGGGTGGGAGATGAGCTCTCAAAAGGCAGGAGGCTGTGGCAGGTTCTGCTGTGACGTCGGAGTCGGGGAGCGGACTGCTTAGGGATGGACCACTCTTGCGTGTATCTGGGAGCTGCACTGAGCTCCTGGCTGTGTGCTTAGGGGTAACTCTAATCAGGCCGTTTTCCAGAACAGCATGGATTCATGTTTCCAAATTTTTCCCTTTCTTTCTAGGAGAACTACACCACCACTGTGAAGTGGAACCAGGTTCTGCACTGGAGCTGGGAATCCAAGCTCCCCTTGGAATGTGCGAAACATTTTATAAGAATGAGGAGTGCGGTAGATACTGCCAAGACCCCCGGGCCAAGGGTCTGGAGCAGCTGGAGTTCGTGGGAGGAAGCAGATGGTAAGAAAGGAGGTGGTAAAAGAATTAAAAGCTCGAATATTTAATATTACTTAGGAATCAATAACCAAATAATAGAAGTCTCTTTTGAGGAAACCGAGTAGAAACCGACATTATTTTTCTTTGTCTTCCCTTGGAATGAAGAAGTGCGGGTGTGAACTGTGCCACCAGGAGATAGACGTCTACGGTTTTGCCTCACAATTTATTCTCAGCGATAATTACGCAAGTTCAGACAATTTCGTATTTATTTTCCAAACATGGGACCTGTGTTTATTACAACTACTAAGAGAACAAAGCAGGACATAAATTGTACATATGCTTTTATTAGAAGAAGACAAAATGTGTCTGCACCTAGAGCAGAGGTTAGGAAGCTTTTGTGTAAAGGGCAAGATAGCAACTATTTTAGGCTGTACAGACCCTATTGATCTCAGCCATGACACTGAGACATGTAATTGTAATGGGAAATCCATCTTAAGCAATATGTAAACAAATGAGAATTGTTGTGTTCTAATGAAACTTTATTTACAAAAACAGATGGCAAAATAGAATTGGTCCATGGGCCCTAGCCTGCCAACCCCTAAGGTAGAGAGAAGCAGTGAAATATGGAAACAATGAAATCAAGTCTTCATTTGAGTAATGAGGTTATGGAGAAATACATTGTATGTATCTCCTAATTTTGATAATTTAATTTTGTTATCATTAAAATCTAGAGTGGATTTTACCACAGCTTATTATGCTTCATTTAAACTATAAGCTGGTTCTAAAGCAATGCCATTTGGCTCTCTCAACATATACCATTTGCCAGATAATCTGGAATTCCTGCCCATAGAACCATTCCTTTGTTAAGTGTTTATACAAATCTATTAAAGTCAAACTAATAGCAAACATTAACCCATAAGTAGCCACGTTATTAGTTTAATACTGCTAATAGAATTAAATCTGCATTTTAGTCATGTTCTAAGCACTCTCCATATTAATTTAGCCCTCAAATCAGCCCTTTGGAATATGTATTGTTCTTATCCCCACTTCACAGATGAGGAAACTGGTCACAATTAGCTTAAAGAACCCATGCGAGGTCATCAAGCCTGTAAGTGGTAGAGTTGGAATTCCAGCCCAGACCAACCTAGCTCCAGAGCCCACCCTCCCACCCCACCCCTGTTCACATTACATCCTACTGCTGACAGAGGGACACAGAAAAAAAACAGACTGAAAAGATAGTAAGAGAGGACAACATTATAAACAGCTTTGATAAAATGGGCTAGATTTCTCAAAGCTATAACTTCTGGTCTAAGTCAAGGATGAATGAAAAACCTAACTGTGTATTCTAGCCCCCAAACACTGGTTCTCAGCCGTGGTTGCCCATGAGACTCGCCTGGAACCTTTAAAAAAGCTCCTCTGCGCAGGCCACACAGCAGGGTGAGGTCAGTGGTGGCGGTTTCCGTGGCTATGGTGGGCTGACTGAGTGGGAGCCACGGAGCCAAGCAGTCAGAGCAGGCAGCCCCTTCGGGGGTTGCAACTGGGGGCGAGCGGGGCTGAGGGGGCGGGAAGGAGGCATGGGGAGGGTGGCGAGTTGGCTTGAAATAGGAGACACCTGAGGATTTTTATACACTGATGGTCATACAGGAGAGATGGTGGAAAAGGAGCTATTGGAGTGACCGGCATTTCTGAGAAGGTGAGCAGAGATGTGGTCAGTAGTACAGTGTAGAGATTAAGAGGGACACGTGGGGGCGCCTGGCTGGCTCAGTCAGTTGAGCGTCCGAAGCTTGATTTCAGCTCAGATCATGATCTCAGGGTTGTGGGATCGAGCCCCGTGTGGGGCTCTGCACTCAGCATAGAGTCTGCTTGGGATTCTCTCTCTCCCTCTCCTTTTGTCCCTCCTGCTCACGTTCTTTTTCTTGCTTAATTTCTCTAAAACAAATGCATAAAACCATAAAAAGGGGGTATGGGGGAGACACGTGGCTATGGAGATGGGCAGGCCTGGCAGATGTGCATGTGACCTTGCCACCTGCTGGGTGAGTGAACTTGGGCTCCGTGGATCCTACCTGTGCTGGTGGTAAGAGATATCATACGTCCCACCTAATGCAGAACCTCCTCGGGGCTGAGGCCCGTAGAGGGCAGCCATGGCTGTCACAAGCAAATCTGGCAGGGACACCTGATCCCAGGGCTGAGGGATGCACTGTCTTTGCAGAGGGAACGTCAGCAACATTTTGCCTAACAGTAGGAGCCCTTGTAAGAAGGAGTGTTTGCGCAGCCCTGAACTTTTCTAGGTTTGCCCAGAGGTTTAGGCTTGGCTTTTCCCCAGCAGGTAGAAGAGGCTAAAGCTGTTGTTGTTTGTTTCAAACCAGAGGGGCTGGTTTGAAACTTGAGTGATGTTCTAACCGATCGGCCTTTTTTTCTCTTGCAGTACAGAATTCTCTTGGACAGGACCCGCTGTTCGTTTTCCCTAAAGATAAGCTCGTGGAAGAAGGCTCCAATGTCACCATTTGTTACGTTTCCAAAAGCCATCAGAATAACATATCCTGTTATTTGGAAGGCGTACGGATGCAGGGAGAACAGCTCGATCCAAATGTGTCCGTGTTCAACTTGAATCATGTTGCTTTCATTAGGGAAACCGGGACAAATATCTATTGTAAGCCGGGCCAAGGAGACGGGATAAAGGGCACCGTTCTCTTTGTGTCAAGTAAGTGTGCACACGCTCTGTGCTCTTCTTTCCTGTTTCCTAGAGCAGATGGAATTTCCTTTCCCAGAAGGCAAGTAAACATTTCCACCCGTGGTCTGGATGTTCTTTTGTCTCCCCAGTCTTCTAGGAGAGATTGTGAAAAAGATCTTGAAGGGTTTCCTGTTGTTATCTTGGCCTTATTGACAGTTTTATTCCTAGAGACCAAGATTATTCAAGGGGAGAAAGTTCGGTCCATTTCCTGGACCACCAGGAAGGGCCCTGCCTGCCTCAGCCATGCGGCAGGACTGCAACATGGCGGGGGTCGGGGGGTGGAGTGGGAGAGATGGCAGGGCACCGACTCCAGGGAGGCATCCAGTGTTGCACCCAGAAGACCTGGGTTCGACTCATCTTCCTGTGCCTGGGTGTGCCACCTTGGCCAAGTTTCCCCACCTCTCTGAGCCAGTTTCCTTCTCTGTGAAGTGAGCCCAGGACTGGTTGTTTGAGGGTGAATGAACACAGACAGGCCTGGCTCCCAACACTGTAGCCGAGGAATCCAGAGGAACCCGCTCTGAAGTGGGTGTGGAAAACGTCAGGTGCCTCCGTGGCTGGCAACAGGGAAGGGGGAGCACTGCGCTTTTCATGGAGGTCTGTGTGCATGTGCCTGGGGGCCTCCTGCATTTGGTCAGGAGACTTCCCTTCCCTGAACTGGCGGTGAGGCAACATCTGAGCCTGCTCCCTCCTGCTTCTCTGGCCCGAGGTGTGCTCCAGGCTCCCGGGCACCCACCTCCACTGTCTCCCAGGGCGAGGCTTCTGAGAGCTGCAGGGATGCGGGCGGGTGAAGGAGGGGATGACTTGGAGGTGCTGCATTTGACCTTGGAACTCTCAGCGCCCTGCTGCCCAGCTTAGCAGTCCCCCAAATCAGACTTGCTGGCATCCCAAGCCTAACAGCCCCAAGGCTGTCTGCGAGCCCCAGCTTCCAGGGGAGGCAACACTGACTTCATTCATTCATTCATTCATTCTTCTGCTCACTCCAGCTGTCTGACAGCCAGTAGTAGGTGTTGAGTGCCTCCTAGCAGGCCCTGTGGGTACGACTCCTGGGACACACTGCAGACCCCGGCACAACTCCCACCACTGGTCCCCGGTGATGGCTCAGAGAAGAACAAGGGAAGGGAGAAGGGGCCCAGATGAGGTGCCTGAACTGTGACTTTCTAGAGCTGCGGGTGGGGTGTGATGCTTTTATCATTCAGAGTGATTCTGTGGCCTGAGACCCAAAAGGACCTCTCCGTTTTCCTTGTCTTTCATGAAAGGGAATTAACTAAGCCTTTCTTTTCTTTTTTTTTTTTTTTATAATTTTTTAATTTTTTTCAGCATAACAGTATTCATTATTTTTGCACCACACCCAGTGCTCCATGCAATCCGTGCCCTCTACAATACCCACCACCTGGTGCCCCCAACCTCCCACCCCCCACCCCTTCAAAATTCTCAGATCGTTTTTCAGAGTCCATAGTCTCTCATGGTTCACCTCCCCTTCCAATTTCCCTCAACTCCCTTCTCCTCTCCATCTCCCCTTGTCCTCCATGCTATTTGTTATGCTCCACAAATAAGTGAAACCATATGATAATTGACTCTCTCTGCTTGACTTATTTCACTCAGCATAATCTCTTCCAGTCTAACTAAGCCTTTCATCTGTTTTTTTCCTTTGTACGGACAGAAGTCCTCGAGGAGCCCAAGGACTTTTCTTGTGAAACCCCGGACCTCACGACATTGAACTGTACTTGGGATCCGGGGAGTGACACCGGCTTGCTCAAACAGCTTTCCCAGAGCTACGCTTTATTTGAATCGTAAGTTAGCTCCCATGGCATTCTTGACAGAGTCCTCCTTGTTTAAGGCGCTTGTGACAGCAACAAGAGCCACATTCAGATGTTGAGGAAAATGTGAACAGATAGTTTACAACCGTCCTGCCAGAGTGAGGAAGAAGTCTTTCAGAGGTGTGTGATACTTTCCACCTGAGTTTCAAGAAAGGAAACTGTCACATAGAAATGATAAGAAAACCTGTTAGTGGTGAATCTTGATGTGAACATAGTTCCATCTGGTGTTCTGGGTCTACCTAATTTCTAACTTTTTAAGAATATTTAAAATACATTAAGGAGTCGTCTCATCCCCCATGTTGGTGGAGGGGGGTGGTCAGTGGTTCATGGTCATTACACATTTCACTACAGAAGTCGAATTTGTTGAAACGTTTTCACTTTTGACATTTGTTGATGGCGGGAGATCGACACCGTCATGTGGAACATAATTTGAAGGCCACTGAGTGTGCCCTGAGGTAGGGATATATCTCTGTGTTGACAAAAGTGTAAACCCTGAAATTGTCGTTTTGTGTGTGTGTGTGTGTGTGTTTTGTTGTTTTTTTTTTTTTTTTAAGATTTTCCGGGAAAAAGACCCTTTGTAAACACAAAAGCTGGTGTCTTTGGCAAGTGGCTCCAGAGTCCCAAGACATGTATAACTTCACACTCACGGCTGAAAACTACTTACGAAAGAGAAGCGTTCACCTTCTTTTTAACCTGACTCATCGAGGTGAGACCAGTATCAGAACCCGCTATGGCGTTGTGTGACATGCTCTGTGATCAAGGAAATTTTGATTTTCACCTAATTCACATCCTAAGTGAAATTTTTAATTTAGGGGCACCTGGGTGGCTCAGTCAGTTAAGTGTCTGCCTTCAGCTCAGTTTATGATCCTGGGGTCCCAGGATTGAGCCCCGCATCAGGCTCTGTGCTCAGCGGAGAGTCCGCTTCTCCCTCTCCCTCTGCCCCTTCCCCTCCCCTGCTCATGTATGCATGTGCTCTCTCTCTCTCTCTCCACCTCTCTCAAATAAATAAGTCTTTTTAAAAAAAGTTTTCATTTATAACTCTTGTTGAAACCACACTTCTCTTCATGGAAGCACGCATGGCCCACAGTCCCTGGTTATTTGTTTTGATAATGTAATAGGCACGTGCATGCTTACTACTCACCTTCAGACTAGAACTCTGACGGGAACTCACTGCCTCTCCCATCCCCCAGCCCCCCACCCGGCTCCTTCCGCCAAGATAAGTACAGATTTAAATCTCGAATGTGTGTATGTATGTATAGGTGTATGTATTCTCATTTCTAATGTCCTCCAAAAAATGTTATGTTTTTATTTTGATTGGTTTTAATGTATATAAAAGGCATCAAGCCACATGTGATAATTTAGTAATTACTGCTTGTGTGGTAGTAAATTACTGATATTGACCCGTATTATTGAGTGGTGTTATAGTCCATTGGTATTCACTGCCGTGAAGTATTTCATTGCATAAATCTATGGTATTTTGGTCAGGCATGTCCTCTAATGGTTTTTCAGGTTGTATCAAGGTTTTTGTTCTTGAGGATGGTGCTACTATGAGCATTATGGATGTAGGACTGGCCTCCTTTTGTTTTCTTTAAATTATTTTTTATTTATTTGACAGACAGAGATTACAAGTAGGCAGAGAGATGGGCAGATAGAGAGAGAGAGAGAGGAGGAAGCAGACTCCCCGATGAGCAGAGAACCTGATGTAGGGCTCGATCCCAGGACCCTGAGATCATGACCTGAGCCGAAGGCAGAGGCTTAACCCACTGAGCCACCCAGGTGCTCCCTCCTTTTGTTTTCTTGAGTGTATACCCCAAAGTGGAACCGGTGAGGACATAGAGAATGTGAATGAGCAACTTCAGATACAAAGCCAAGTGGTTTTCCAAAGGGGCTGCCCTGGTCATACCCTGGCCCTTGAACTCATACAGCCTCTCCACGCTGGGGTCGTTGCCCTTTCCATTGTGTCAGTTTCCTGGGTATACATACCCTGGTGTCTGTCATGGTTTTGAGTACAGATCCTGAAGGTTGAGAATCTCTTCCTATGTTCTGACCACATGTTTTCTCTCTTATGAAATGCAGAATCTTCACATGTGTTCCTTTTTTCTAGAATGCTCATCCCTTGCTTTTTACTTTCTTAATTCCTACATATCTTCTAGATTTTAGCTTAATCACCAGTCAGCCAGATAATGACAGAGTGCCTCTAGTATAGCTGGCACTGGGGACTGGGCAGTGAACAAAACTGGGTGACTGCCCCATGTGACCTTGGGTGTGAGAGTGCGTTGGGGGAGGGGATGAGAGTGGGGAGTGGACACATACAGTATTTGGAGTATCGCTACACACTGTGGAGAACGTCAGCTCGGGTCATGCAGTAGAGAATGCCTGATGCCACTTCAGTTAGGATGAGGCCGCCAAAGAATGAGACAGAAACAGAAAACATCTAGGGGAAGAGCATTAGAAGCAAAAAGAATAGGATTTGAGAAGGTCATAGGATGGGAACAAGCTCTGGGTTGTTTGAGAGACAGAAAGAATGTTCTTGTGCCCATACTATGAGAGAGAGGAGATCGGAGTGTCCTGGTTATGCAGTGACTGTGGGATGAATGGGGTAGTCTTACCAGCTGTATTAGAAGGTGTCCATCAGGACAGGTCAGTGGCTTACACTGTAGGAAAAGCTCACGCAGGTGGGGCTGTCAGAGGTGAGGGCGGAGAAAGGAACTGGATGGGAGGCTCTTGCAGTGGTCAGGCAGAGACTTTGCACCAGAAGGCATGATGAAGTTGGTGGGATGTGGTCATATTCTGAATTCACTTTGGGATTGAGTTGGTAGGACTTACTTAGGGAAGGCAGGGGAAGAGGAATTTAAGATGATTCCTAGGATTTTGGCCTAAACAACTGAGCTAATAGTGGAACTATTTCCTGAAATGGGGAGGGTACTGTGGAGGAGCAGCTCTGAGCAGGAGGGTGGAGTTTTGTCTTTGCCTTGTTGAGTTTGAGGGGTCTTTTAGACATGGATGTATTGAGGAGGCAGTTGGATATAGTTTGGAGAGCATGGCGGAAGTCTGGGATGGAGAATTAGAATTGTGAGTCATGAGACTGTGAATAATGAGATAAAGACGAAGGCTCAGGATAGGGGCTTCTAGAACTCCATCATTTTTTTTTTTAAAGATTTTATTTATTTGACAGAGAGAGAGAGAGAGAGAATGAGAGAGAGAGGAGGAAGCAGGCTCCCTGCCTAGCAGAGAGCCTGATGTGGGACTCGATCCCAGAACCCTGAGATCAGGACCTGAGCTGAAGGCAGAGGCTTAACCCACCGAGCCACCCAGGCAGCCCTAGAACTCCATCTTTTAAGTCAAAAGGCCTTTAACACTTTCACTGTGGTCACCCCACTTTCAGTGTCACATTTGGTTTTGTGGTTATTGATTCATGTTTGCTTCCCTGTTGCACTTTGAAGGCAGGTCCATGACTGGTTTCAATTTCTCTCCCACCTGACAATTTGTCTTTTAATCAGTGTGTTTGGAACATTTATATTTGACATAATTATTAATACGGTTGGACTCAATCTGCCATTTTATTATTTATTTTCTATTTGTTCCCTCTGTTTTTTTGTTCCTCTACTCTTCCCAGCCTGCCCCCTTTGGGATTATTTGAATATTTTTTTTTAGTATTCCACTTCACTTTGTCTACTGACTTTTTCCTACATCTCTTTGCATTTCTGTTTTTTCCCTCTGGAGATTATGTTACTAATATTTCACAGTTTTCTTAGAGTTATTATTTTCCACTTTACGTAAAATATAGAAGCTTTACAACCCATGTCTTCCTTTACCCCCCACTACCGACTCAGTGATATTTCACATTCTGGTCTTCTCCAATCTGCCTGTTGCTGTCTACCTTTGAGAGTTCTCAAATGGAATATTTGAGAATGCTTCATGCACTGTATTGACTGGATTCAGGAAGAGAGACAGGATGGGAGGTGCTTACTTTGTCTTTTAAAACCTGAACCATATCCAGTCCATTTTTCATTTCAGATATTATATTTTTTAGTTCTAAATTCCCATTTGATTTTTTAAAAAATAGTTTATATTTTTCTGCTAAGAAGCGTTTTCCTCTATTCATTTCAAACTTGTTTACTGTTATGACATAGGTCTCTCTTAAAGTCTGTAATAATTGCAGCCATGTGGGCCATCTTAAGGTTGGCATCTGTTGATTATCTTTTCCTTCGGAAATTGGTGACATATTCTGTTTTTGTATGTAGAATATGTATGGATTGTATCTTTGACATTGTTGATGTTATTTTGTTTAGACTCTGGGTTCTGTTATACTCTCCCAATGAGCCAACTCTTCCAAGTTTTGATCCTCTTTCACAATCTGCCTGCTTAATTTTAGGAGTCCTAGGTAATTTCTTCTTATGTTTTGTTCAGAATTTCTAATATAATTGATGAGAGAGAAAGGCTGTAGTTGGCTTACTCCATCTTGGCTGTAAGTCTGGTTTTGTTTGCTATTTTTTCAAAAGCAAACAACAAAAAAATATCAGTGAATAAATAAATGTAGACATGAACTGCTGTTTACCAAAGTCTTTTTGGATTTATGCTTGAGTTTTTTTTTTTTTTTACTTTGTTTCCTTCTTTTCTTTTCTTTTTTTTTTTTTTTTTTTTTTTTTTTTTTTTTTTTTTTTTTTGGCAGTGCACCCAATGGCTCCTTTCAATGTATTATTTAAAAATGTAAGTGCCACAAATGCCACCATGACCTGGAAGGTACACTCCATTGGGAAGTATTATACACTATTGTGCCAAGTTGAACTCTACGGTGAAGGAAAAGTGACACAAGTAAGAATGCTGCTGAATTTCCTATTTTCAAAAATCCCTTTATGTTCTGAACAGAGAGACTTATGAATAAAACCTCTTTAAAATCTTATTTCTGGGGGAGGTGGGTGGGGAGAGGGATAATTGGGTGATGAGCATTAAGGAGGACATTTGATATAATGAGCACTGGGTGTTATATGCAACTGATGAAGCACTAAATTCTACCTCTGAAACTAATAAATTAATTAATTAATTAAAAATAAAATTTTGGGACACCTGGGTGGCTCAGTGGGTTAAGCCTCTGCCTTAGGCCCAGGTCATGGTCTCAGGGTCCTGGGATCGAGCCCCGCATCGGGCTCTCTGCTCAGCCGGGAGCCTGCTTCCCCCTCTCTCTCTGCCTGCCTCTCTGCCTGCTTATGATCTCTCTGTGTCAAATAAGTAAATAAGATCTTTAAAAATAAATAGATAAAATCTTATTTCTGTGTGGGTTCAGATGGCAAGGGTAATCTGTTTAATTAAAAAGTTCATGAAATTAATCACAAACTTTAGAGTTGGGCAGAGGGCTTTAGAGATTTTCTTTTCCCAAAGAAGTAGTCTTACCCCAAATCTGATTGAACCGTGCTGTGATATGACTTTGCAGTGAAGTATGCTCACCACTACACCTGTCTCCTCTATTCCTTCTTCTGCTTCTTCTTGTTTCCTTTTTTCTTTTCATTTTGTTTCTTCTTTTCCTTCCTTCTTTCCTCCCTCCCTTTCTTTGAAACAGCACAACGTTTCCATCAAGGTGGATGGTGCGCACCTCTTCAGTGGCCTGGAGCCGGACACGGAGTACATGGCCCAGGTGCGCTGTGCTAACGGCGACCACTTCTGGAAATGGAGTGAGTGGACACCGCAGAACTTCACCACAGCCGAAGCTGGTATGTTAAGCTCCCTGCAGTGTCACTCAAGGATCTCAGCTGACTCATGGGAGATGGGTTAGGGTTTCCCTGAGAGCTTTTGACTGTACCCACACCTGAGGGGAACATATTGCAACAGAGGCTGAATACTCTTTTTAAAAAGAACCGGATTAAATGCTTAACTGCGTGTGAGTGGGAAGCCATCCACCTCAAACATGGGTCAGTCAGTGTTCTTTCTTTTATATGTTTTCTCTCTCGTCTTTGATTTTGCGAAATGGTTTCTAAGCTAGTATTGCTGGGTCCCCATTGGATTTTGCGAAATGGTTTCTTTTTTTTTCTTTTAAGATTTTATTTATTTATTTGACAGACAGAGATCACAAGTAGGCAGAGAGGCAGAGAGAGAGGAGGAAGCAGGCTCCCTGCTGAGCAGAGAGCCCGATGTGGGACTCGATCCCAGGACCCTGAGATTATGACCTGAGCCGAAGGCAGAGGCTTTAACCCACGGAGCCACCCAGGTGCCCGCGAAATGGTTTCTAAGCTAGTATTTCTGGGTCCCCATTGGATCTGGAGCTATGTAAGTCAATGTAGACTTTTCAAATTAAGGGCTAAGGACAAACAGTAGTGTCCATGCCAAGAAAAACTTTGTTCTCATACCAAACAACTTCAGGCTATGTGTGGAAATGTGATGATATTTGGAAACTGAATTTTTAGTGACACGTCATTCGTTCAGCAGCAGCGAGCTGTGAGTTTTCTCGATCATTCTTGCAGTGGGACTTTCCTCACCCCGACTGAACCACCAGTCTTTCCTACAGATAACTATGGCTTGTGGTGCCTTCCAATAGGGCCTCCAGAGATGAGCTGGCCCGGCGCTGCTTTCATGTCCTTCCCACTCAAAACGACAAATCATCGTTGTTGCGCAGAGACAGAGGAGGCAAGTTCTGCCTGTAGATTCCTGGTTTGTGGAGTTACTGAGATGTAGCAATCGTGACAGTTAGGGCAGCTGGCCCTTACGGAGCGCCCCACAGAGCTCCAGCGCTTGCTGGGTTTTTCTCTTATGCCTCATACCAGGCAGGAGACACGATGGGTAACCATTCTTGCTGTGTAGGTGAGGGCCCCGAGGCGCACAGAGGAGCAGTGATTTAGTTGGCCTCACCAGGGAGTGACAGAGCTGTTGACTGTGACCCAGACCCCGGCCCTCTGACTCCAGAGCTCTACCCTCACCTAGAACTCGATTCTGTGTGTTCTGTCTCTTGATGCTGTATTACAGCCTCCAGATCTTGTCGATTCAAGTCCTGGCTCTTTTACTGCCAAAGGAAGGAGTATATGTATTTATTTGATCCCAACTTTTTTTCCTCTGTGTGTGTGTGTAGGCGTGTGTGTGTAGGCGTGTATGTAGTCGTGTGTGTGTGTGTGTGTGTGTGTGTAGGCTGGTGGGGCTCTTTCTGTTTCTCCACAGGAGGACCATTTTAAAGTAGTGACTGGAGCTGAGGGCTGACGAGGACAGCTCTTCTAAGCCTACACTTGCGTTAGTCACTAGTGGTCCTCAGCAGCCTTCCTCTCCTTGTCTGGTGTTCCTGCCCCACCTCCCGCCACTTCCCCCTCCCAACCCGCTCTCCCACCATCCTGGGGGCCTCCAGTAATTTTTTTTTTAGAGGCATAGACTCCTCAAGAATCCCTGCTGTAGAAAAGCCCTGTTCCTGACAGTAATGTGGTATCCCCCTCAGTTGTGTTTGATTAAAGAATTTTTACTTTAATGGTAGTGCTCTGCTTTGGTTTTTTTTTTTCTTCCAAATTTATTCCAACATTATAACCAAAATTGAGTATAAAAGGACAGTGGCAAAAGGATAGAGTTTTTAGTAAATTGTATTTCTTTAGTGCAAAAAATCTGAAAATAATTTTGCTTTTGATAATAACAAGAGAATGAGATGAAGCTACTGGTAGTGAATCTGTGTGTTATGTATCTATCTCTATCTATTTATATCTGTATCTACATTTTTTTAACCTCTGACAACACTTTGCTTGATGCTGGAAAGATCGATATTTATGTGTAGTAGAACCATGCTGCAGTGTAATCGTAGTGAGCAGACGGCACCAGTAGAAATACAGCAGAAACTATATTGACCCAAACAGAGTGCTGTCAGCTGTGCTGCGGGTGCTGTTCTCACAAAGACTGACTTACCAACCCGCTGAAGATTTTGCATTGAGCTTAGAGTCCTGTGTCATTTCTGAGTATTTTAGTAAGTTTTTGCTTGCGTATTGGCTTCTCCAGTGGATTATTTAGCAAAATGAAATCTGCTTCAGGGCGCCTGGGTGGCTCAGATGGTTAAGTGTCTGCCTTTGGCTCAGGTCATGGTCTCCAGGTCCTGGGATCCAACCCCATGTCAGGCTCCCAGCTCAGCAAGGAGTCTGCTTCTCCCTCTTCCTCTGCCTTTCCCCCTGCTTGTCCTCTCTCTCTCTCTCAAATGAATAAATAAAATCTTTTAAAGAAATAAAAATAAAATAAAATCTGCCTTAATACATTTTTAAAAATACACAGTCATCTTTAAGTTGAGAAAGTGTCAGCAACTAAAACGGGACTTATTTAAGTTTCAATTATTAGGCACAGTAAACTATATTTTTATAAAACAGCTAAATCTTGGGCGCCTGGGTGGCTCAGTGGGTTAAGCCGCTGCCTTCGGCTCAGGTCATGATCTCAGGGTCCTGGGATCGAGTCCCACATCGGGTTCTCTGCTCAGCGGAGATCCTGCTTCCCTCTCTCTCTCTCTGCCTGCCTCTCCATCTACTTGTGATCTCTCTCTGTCAAATAAATAAATAAAATCTTTAAAAAAAAATAAAAAATAAATAAAACAGCTAAATCTTTGTGTCATGCTCCAAAACAATTCTTCTTGCACTGAGATGTTTAGAATCAAATCACAAATCATTTGTCCTACAATTTGCTGGTGATAAATACAGACTTTTCTAGAACAGTATAGTAAGGGAGTGAGCGGGTGCCCTGAGTGTCCAGCTGGCAGGCAGCTTCCCCAGGCAGGGGAAGGAGGGAGCGTGGGGATCAAGGAGGGGTGCCAAGGCCAGGCGAGAGGACCAGTGAGAGGACCAGCCACTGTGAAATCATGAATACACGTCAGAGAACCACCAGCCCCTAGGGCTCCCCATTAGGGCACCTCCATTGCAACCTTCGCAGATGAAGCAAGGAAGTAGCAATGGTCTGCTGCTCTTAGAAATTCAGCAAATGAGAAATTTACCTCACTAACTTCCTACAATTGGTCTAACTGATGAATGATTCCAAAATTTTCTGGTGACTTCCAGAAACTCAGGCTTGATGTTCATAAGAGCTTTCAGTTTGATGCAGCAGACCTTTTGTGAAGCACCTACTGTGTGCACTTAGTGAGGTGTAAACAGTTGGCTGTGGACAAGTGGGTAGAAGTCACAGAGAATGAAGAAAGTGAAGAGCAAGCCTCAGGTAGGCAGGCTGTCCTCACTTCTTCTGACCGAACTAGAAACAGGTTGTATTGTTCTACATACATATAACAGGACACACGATCTTTCCTTTGGTTCCTTTCAGCTCCCTCAGAGGCTCCTGATGTCTGGAGAAATGTGAAAACAGTGCAGGGACGTTGTGTTGTGACTCTTTTCTGGAAGGTAAGACATACGGATTTCACAAGATAGGTTTGATTGTCACTGTCTTCCGGGGTGACACCAGATACTGGTGCCATCTTTGTTGAGGGAAGGGGGGACCTTAATGTGAGCCCAGTAGAACTAGAACGTCTTACCCAGGGGAGGAGTCCCCGCCCACCCCCATTTCCCTAATGCTGGGACTGTTCCTCCTTGACATCCCATTCTACAGATGGCCAGTCCTGAACCTCTGAAACTTCTCTTCCTACCTCCTGTAACTTTTGCAGGGCTCAAGGCATGAGTGTAAGTGGAGAAGCGTATACCATATTTAAACGTTATAAATATTAAATACAATATTTACATACTGGAGTTATGCATCAAGCTGAAAAACTTTAATGTAAATATATTTGGGGAAAAAAAGTAAAATCTATTTTGACATTCTCCCTTGCCCATTAAAGCCTGGCAACCTGGAAGCCCAGGTTTGTGTTCAGAACTCTCAGACCCTGGGGCGCCTGGGTGGCTCAGTGGGTTAGGCCGCTGCCTTCGGCTCAGGTCATGATCCCAGGTCCTGGGTTCGAGCCCCACATCGGGCTTTCCGCTCGGCGGGGAGCCTGCTTCCTCCTCTCTCTCTGCTTGCCTCTCTGCCTACTTGTGATTTCTCTCTGTCAAATAAATAAATAAAATCTTTAAAAAAAAAAAAAGAACTCTCAGACCCTCAGATCATGTTTTCATAAGGAACACAACAGTCCTAGGAGAGTTGGCCCCAAGCCATGCCCTCACCCCTACCCCCGCCCCCGCCCGGCTCTCCTTCCCACCTCCAGGCTGGCTCTCTCTGCAGGGAGCCTGGCACTCACATGGGCAGTCTCTGTGTCCAGGCTCTGGCCACACCTGGGTAAACAGCTGCTCACAGTCCATTTTCAGGGCTAGGGGTGTACATACCAGGGCCACCGTCTGCCCTTGAAAAGGCAGACTGGAGGGACAGACCCTGGCAGTGAGCTTGGGACGGTATGGGCAGGGAATTCTCTTGAACCTGGAGGATGGTCTGGAGGGGGCTATGTGCTCCATGAATGGCTCAGGGCACAACTGTGCAGGGAGAAGATGGCTGAAGGGAGAGGGGAGGCCAGAGGCCAGGCCCTTCCTGCCAGGATCTGCTCTTGTCTTCCCCCCTCAGCACACACTGACTCCTTTCTTATCCAGGCTGAAGAGAAACCCTTCCTCTCTAGCTTGGTCCCTCTTCTCTGGACACGTTGTGCTCTTGAGGAGCTCAAATGGTCCCCTTTTCTACTTAACTTCAGTTAGAGTGGAATGCCTGATTTTAAGCTTGGTTTAGAGTGTTATTTTCTCAATTAAACTGTTTTTTTAATTTGCTGGTGTGTGGGGGGGGGGCAATGGAGGGACAGAAAAGATTTTAAAAAAGGAATTATGCAAATTCCTTTCAAAGGAAGGCCCATTTTGAAACGGTGATCCGTATTTTTTTCAGCCACTATCAAAACTGCAGGCCCACGGGAAGATTCTGTTCTATAACATAGTCGTAGACTATCTAGACCGAACATCCGTCTCCGAGCTCCTCTCCATTCCTGCTCCGGCCAATGGTACAGAACTACCTCTGAGCCAGTGTTCATCCCAAATCCGCATCACGGCTAATAACAGTGTGGGCACGTCCCCTGCTTCGGTCATCGTAGTGTCCCGAGAGCCTGGAAACGGTGAGTTTTGTTTTGTCTCATTTTGATTCTCTGGTAAAGTGTCAGTGATGTAACGAATTAGGAATGGGCCAATTGGAAAGGCAATAAATAGCTCGGAGACAAAATGTCTAGCTGCCAAACACTGTCCGTCCTTTTCTTTTGGGCTCAGGCCGGCTGTGGGCTTTCTGGGACAGGCCTGCCGCGTGCGGGAAGAATATCGGCGCCGCCGCAGCCCCGCGCACGGCTGCCCTGGGATTCCTCAACAAATTCAGAGTTTCCTCACGTTTACCCAAGTATATGCAACACCAACGAGCAGCCTCCACTGAGAGCTGTCAGCGTGCTTTGTAGCTGATGAAAAAGGGGTCGCGTTTCTTGTAGAATATTTTGTCGGTCTCTGTCACCCGGAAAGAGCCCATGAGCGCGGCCAGAGGTGATGGAAAGAGAACTGACTGGCATCAGCTTTCCAGAGGGCTTTGCAGAAGCTGCAGAATGAAAGATGGTAACTGGCTAGTCTCGTAGCCCGTGAGAGACCGGACGAGGCAGAAATGACCTTACATGTACAGTCGGTAGCCTCGTGCATGACCCGGTTGGGACTGCGTGGGGAGAGGCTTGACGCATTATCCCTTTGCCACCTGCACGCACATGCGCTCGTGCACGGGAGCGCACTGTGCGAGTGCGCATGCTCGGGCAGACCGTCCTCCGCAGCCCACACTGGGTCCTGCACCTACCCTGACCGGGCTTTGCTTCCAGCAGCGCTGCCTTCCAGCTCCGGCTCCAGGGGCTGCGGCAGGCTGGGTTACACTAGTCTTCCAGGTTAGGCTTCCCTTTGGGTTACGTAGGCTAGATCGGAGGATGATGGTGCCTTATTTGTTTTTAGAACTATCCAGTGTGTCAAGGAAGAAAAAAGAAATCTGGTTTGTGGCACTGAAGGAAAACTAAGAGTTTCTTCACATGATCTTTGCTTGTCAAAAGCTGCATTAGAAAAGAAAGTGAACTAATAGTACACTGTATGTTGAATAACTGAATTTAAATAAAAAATGAGTCACTTAAAAAGTTAGTAATAATAATAGAAGAAAATGAAAAGTTATATTCTATCTTCTTTAGGACAAGATGAGGAAAAGTGGGCATTTTAATCACTCTGGGGAGCTGATAAAGACAGCCTTGTGTGAGGCCCAGTCCAAACAACACTGCAGAGCACTTGGTTGTTGGGGGCCTTCTACTGTACCTTCCTTCCCCATACCCTGCCCTCAGACCCCCCCCTCATACTTTCCCTTGTGAGTCTCTATCCAGCCTTCCTTAAGTGGCCCACATTCTTAAATCACCACAGTAGATAAAGTCACTGATGCGCTATGAGGCCAACTGTTAACGTTAAACCAATTCACACTAGAGTGTGAATGATTGAAGAAAAAGATTTTCTTTCTCTTTCCCTCCTTTATCTCTGCTTCTCAAAACATACTTGCAATTTTCAAAAAGCAGCTTGATAAGGGTTATGGTTCGGAGTGTGGGATGAAATTTTAGCCAGTGTGAATAAGTCAAGTGAAAAATGTCAGCTTTGATGTGAGAGAGATTTATTTCTCTAATGGAAGAAGACAAGAAAGCCATGTAAGTGGTATATACAAAGACCTTCACAGAGAACCCTTTGTCTTATACCTAGAGCTACATGTTCCTTTGGGTATCCCCTAGTTATTGTCTAGAACAATTAAGAGCACTGTGCTTTCACACCAATGTCCAGCTGTAATTAGGGGTGCCAAAGGAAATACAGGAGGCCCAGTTAAATTCAAGTTGTAGGTGAATAATGAGTAAATGTTTAGTTAAGTCTGGACCATGCAATATTTGCTCTTCATTGATTGCTTTTCTGAGCGGCTGCCTGCAGGCCCACTCACTCCTCGGTCTGGGTCTGCTCTCACGTGAGCGACCAGCTGGGACCCCTGCCCTATGAGCAGTGGCAGGCTATAAGGGCAGCCTGGGGAAGTAGGAGAAATTCTCATCCCCCAAGGTGACTCTGCTTGAAATCAGTAGAACCGGGAGTCCATTGAGATCCTGCCACTTGTTTCCGGTTGAAAACTCCCCTGGCATATGAAATAGGTTGAGATGAGAGCCTGATCACGAGGACTGTGCACATCCCTGCAGAATCCAACTTAGTACATAGCCGAACTTGTTTACTTCTGTCCTTCTCACTCAATTTCTACCCCTAACATCAAAGAAGTAGTAGTTCGTCCAGGAGCAGTCAGCATTACTTGGGGGAAGTAAGACACATTACTCATTTAGCCAACAGAGATTTTTTGTAAGTATTAGGCACCAGACATGGTGTCAGCAGTTTGTTGGGGAAAGGGAAAGATAGTAAATATTTTAGACTTCACAGGTCATACGACCCCTGTTCTATATCCTATATTCTTTGTTTTTTTGCAACTCCTTAAAAATCTTTCTTTAAATATTATTTATTTATTTATTTGAGAGAGAGAGAGAGAGAATGAGAGAGAGCATGAGAGGGGACAGGTCAGAGGGAGAACAGACGCCCCGCTGAGCAGGGAGCCCGGTGTGGGACTCGATCCTGGGACTCCAGGATCATGACCTGAGCCAAAGGCAGTTGCTTAACCCACTGAGCCACCCAGGTGCCCCCGTTAAAAATCTTAAACCCCTGCTTAGCTCAAGGGTCATAAAGCAGGCTCTGGAGGCTAGATTTGTCCTGCTGGCAGTAGTCTACTGACCCTTGTTTTAGGGACTGAAGTCTGGTTGGGTCTCAAGGTTAGGACAAGAGGCATCCAAAGGGCAAAAGTGAATATTTGCTGGGAAGTGAGAGGCAGGAAAACATTACCTTGTCCCCAAGCTTCTGTAGCCACCACAGTGACAGGGCTCTTCACTGTCAGAGACAGTGTATGCTCAAGTTGATTTTCTTCTTTAAAAACTTTAAAAAAAAACAAACATATGATTAATTCTGTCTGAAGCATGGCTCTATTTGTAATGTAGAAGAAGTTGAAGAAGAAAGAGTTAAAGGCACGGAGGATGGATTCCCTCTGTCTTGGAAACCCCAACCCAGACACGTCACAGGCTACCTTGTGGAGTGGTGTGAGCATCCCCAGGACCCACCCTGTGATCTCCAGTGGAAAAACCTGGGTCCCAATGTCACAAGCACAGTTGTGAGCTCAGGTAAGAAGAACCCTGCGTGTTGCCATCTTTTTCCATCCGCCTCGCAGCAGGTTCAACTAGGACCTCTGGACCATCTCTCAGCTAGTTGGTGCTAAACTAGTCATTTTGAGATGACAAATCCAGCATGGGTACTCAGAGCTCAGATTTTACAACGAGGTAGCCTAAGATTTGGCCTTCAATCTACTTTTACACAGATAATCTGGACCTAAGGCTGGGATAGGTTTTCATGACTTTTATGAACTTATACCTCGAAATCAGTGGTCTCAAATGAATGGCAAAGGGACATTATAACCCTGCCTCTCTAGAGGGCTTTTACAAAAGCAAAGAAATGTAGGGTTTGGGGAAGGACACAGAGTTGTAGGAATCAGTCGTCAGCTCCTTCACTTTCAGTGGAAAATGTAGAACTGGACGTCCTACCTTCCACATTGGAGTTGTAATTTCAAGATTGCCCCCCTTTAGCAGTCAAAAGACGCCTGGGTTCATGGCTGCAGTGGTGGGGTCAGCAGCGCCATCTGCTGGGCTCAAGATACAGATGTGGGACTTGTCAGCGTCCAGAGCGTGCCAGAGGCCAGGGAGGACATTCAGTTGCTGCTGGGGAGTGAGGAGGTGAGGCTGCCCTTGGCTTGAGCAGGGCGGCGGCGGCGTGGCTGGTGTTGAACGTGGACTGCAGAGCTGCAGGTGTGAGGGCAAAGTGAGGAGGTGCCGGCAAAGCCTTCCAAATGCTCAGCTTTCACGGGGGCGAGAGAAGACAAGTCTTCCTGGGGGAACTTGGAGTCACAAGAGACTTTAAAATGGTTTTCTGTGTCTGGTTAAATTCCACACCCCTTCCGCATTGAATTTCATGCACGTGGACTAGAGGGCGTTGAAGAGCTCTTGTTGGAGAGGACGGTGTAGAGGACAGGCCCTGCAGGCTTCGCGGGACCCAGTGGAGGACTCCAAAGGCCAAGGGAAACGGGGAAGATGGTGGAGATGAAGTGCAGGAATTCTAAGGAGGAAATTATTTAGGAGCCAAGTCATTTTTCATTCTCTTCCTTTTCAGAAATAAAGAGACTGTCACTCTGTGTTACTGACGATCTGCTGACCTTTCTTCTCTAGATGCTTTCAGACCGGGGGTTCGATACAACTTCAGAATTTATGGAATTTCTACAGAACGGGTTCCCTATTTATTAGCGAGAAAAACAGGATACTCCCAGGAACTGGGTAAGTTGACAGCGTGTAATGTGTCCGTGGGCACACTTGTTCGGAACGATCCAGAGAGCCCAGCCATGAGTTTAGGAATATTTCAACACCTTTCCTAATTTTCAGTGTCTCATTTATTCTGGTAATTCGGTCTTAACAATATTATGAATCATAAACTATAAACCATTTTCATTAAAGACCATTTATAAAATATTATACAAAAGAAGAAAACAAACTCATTGCTAATTTTACCACCTAAACGCAAATATCCAGTTAATATTTGATGTATATCCAGGTATTGCTTTCTCTGTACAGATACACATTTTTAAATAAAAATGGGATCTTACTCCATACAGTTTTTTTACTCCTCTCACCCAGTATTATCTAACTACATCTTTGCAAAGTGTTCAGTTGTTTTTGTCAAAGCACCCATTGGTGGGCATGTAGGATGATTACAGTGTTTTTCAACTAGAAACTGTAAAATTCATCTTCAGGTGTCTTTCCGTAGGCAGTGCTCAGTCCCTTTTCTCCCTAGCCCAGTCTCTTATGACCTCTGAGTCCCCATCATTTTAGCGATATCTTTTCATTCATATCTACAATAATGGTTTTTAAATGAAGTCTTAGAATACTTGAGTCAAAGGCTTAACTTTAGTTTCTTTTCTTGTACAATTTTCAAGAATTTTGACACATATTGCGAAATCACCCCCTAGAAATTTCACTGTGATTCCACCAACAATGGAAAGCAATTTGATGCCACTGAAATCTGGGCACCCAGGACCTCCCCTGCCTTGCACTTATCAGGTCACGTCTCCCACAGCTCCGTTTGTAGGAGCCGTCTGTGACGCGCCGCGCCGCGCGGGTGTGTCGCTGGTGCACGTGTCTCTGTGCACAGATGTGTGTGTGAAACAGGCCCAGGAGGCTTTCAGAATGAGCACTTGCTTGGAGTATTTCAGTGACACTTGGATGGCTTGGCATTGTCACCTGGGGACTAGAGTTCCTCAGATGCCCCCGTCAGCCCGTTCTCTGGCAGGGTCTCCTGTCAAACGCTATTTAGAATTCAAGAGCACAATGAAGTCTAAGAAACCCTTTTTTCTCTTTCCTACTGTGTGACCTCGTGCAAGCTGGTGAGTGTCTCTGGCTGTCCCTTTCTTCACCCATGAAAGGCCAGGCTTGGATAGGAAGATGGCTCAACTCCTCCCAGCCCTCACAAACCGTGTCAAGGCATGAATCCCCTAGAGAGAGAGAGAAAACCCCTGAACTTGGCAGAAGTGCCTACAGCCTCCAGACTTGGCTGTGGCTCAACTTTTAGTTTACGTGTGTGCTCGCAGAATATTTCCAGTGATGACTTTCTTACCCCAACTTCCTTTTCTAGCTCCTTCAGACAACCCTCAAGTGGTTATGACTAACCTGACCTCCCACTCCTTCACTCTGAGTTGGAAGAATTACTCCACTGAATCCCAACCCGGTTTTATACAAGGGTACCACGTCTACCTGAAATCCAAGGCAGGGCGGTGCCACTCAGGATCCGAGAAGGCCGTTCTTCCAGGTGACATTTTTGGTTTGTTTACTCTTTCAAGACCTCACTCTGCAAGGCCATTTGAAACATGGCCAGGGGTGCCTTGGTGGCTCAGTCAGTCAAGTGTCTGCCTTCAGCTCAGGTTGTGATCCCAGGGTTCTGGGATGGAGCCCTGCGTCGGGCTCCCTGCTCAGCGTGTAACCTGAGCTTCTCCCTCTCCCTTGCTTATACTTTGTCGAATAAGTAAAAACTTTAATAATTAAAAAAAAAAAAAAAAAAAAAGGAAGGTGGCCATGTGTGACGGTGGCCAGGCTGAACCCTCTTCTTGCATGCGTTTATGGTCCGAGGTGCTCTTCAACAGATTAGTGGGCAAGAGGGCAGGGGTCAGTATTGTAACTGACTCAAAACAAAGTGCCTGGTATTTTTGACTCATTTGAGTACCATCAGCTCCTTAACCTGCCAATTATGAAACTTTCTTGCTAACTCCCTTTTCTTTTTTTTCCTTTGACCTTGTTAAAGGTTATTACAATGTATTTTTAAGTCTCAAGCTCTTACTGTGTCTGGAAGATTCGTGTGCTCTTTCTGGATCGCCAGCACCCCTTGTCTCCTTTGCTTTGCTTGCCATCTCCTATTTTACCAGCGACCCAGAGTGATGGACTCATGCTTCAGTTCTTAATTGGTTTAGGGTGCTGACAGTGTCAAGTCAACAAGAGTATTGGTGCCCAGCCCTGTCACAAGATCTCTAATAATTATTTTTCCTGATTTTTTTTTTAAATTACAGATGATGCAGCAGTGTGTTGCAAATACAAAATTGACAACCCAGAACAAAAAACATTTGTCGTGGAAAACCTACAGCCGGAATCCTTCTATGAGTTTTTGGTCACCCCATACACCAGTGTTGGCGAAGGCCCCCATGATGCTTTCGCAAAGGTCACAACTCCTGATGAATACTGTGAGTTTTCCCGAATCAACTCTTCCCTTAGGTGTTGCTGGGAAGCTAACAGATAACACGCACAGGGACATTGGCTTTGTTGAGATTAGGAGTTTTTAAATTTTCTCTCGCTCTCTAGATGAGATTCTGTTTCAGAAAAAAAATGTACGTAACCCCACTATATTAACCAGAAAACAGTGGGGCCAGTCTGACTGTCAAGACCTGGAGCCTTCCTCTGGCCTGTCTTGGTGGCCCTGAGGCAGTCTCTGGAACTCAGTCCCAAAATGGTTTGAAAATCCCACAAGGCATGGTTTCGTGTCCAGTTCGGAAGAGCTCCAGACCTTCTGTCTGGAGGAGGGTGGGTGTTTTCTGCAGCCGGCCTTCTGGCTGGTTTCCCTCAGTCGTGAACCAGCTGCTTCCTGACTTGGCCTTTCTGGGGGCAGTTGAGAGAGGTAGGGTGGGTTGTTGGTTATAGATCTGGCAGAGGCTAGAAGTGTTCCTTCAGGAGCCTGGTGTTTGCTGATTGGGGGGTGGGGTTGTGAGATAAAGAGATCCGTTTTTCAAAATGCATTTGTTCTGGAAGGAGAAAGAAGAGGGTGGGGAGAACAGCAAGACCCCGTTGCCAGGAAAGGCAGACCTGAGGCCAACAGGAAGTGGTGTGGGAAGAAGGGGAGAAGCAGGTATCCCACAGTGGATGGTGGAAGACACTCCTCCCTGAGGAACAGACCGACTGAAGAGTCTGCCTGCAGGGACCCGTGGTCCTTGGGCCTCGTGCAGGGTCCCTTTGACGGCAGCCGAGCTGTAGAGACAGGATGGCCGCTGCAGGTACAGCTGCTGTCCGGACGCGGTGCCCGGGGCTGAAGACACCTGCAACTCTGCCGCAGGCTGGGGCCCTCTGTGCTGCTCAGCCCTCAGGTTTCCAAGGCAAAGGTCGGCACTCTCAGAGTCAGATTAAGATTCCAGTCAATGATTTCCATTATTTGAGCATTCTTGCTGTTTGAGGGTAAATTTTAAAATTTTAAATTTATTTCTAGGCTATTTTTATTCCAGCTTTGGTATTCCATTTAGGTGGTAGGTGTGTGTGTGTCTGTGTGCGCACGCGTGCGTGAGAGAGAGAAACAACACAAATAATTATCTTTCCCTCAAGTATATTTTCTAGCTTTCATTTATCTCCCTTACTCATGCTATACTCCCTTAGCCTTCGCTGCGACTCTCTATTGATGATATCGGTTATTACTAAAGAAGAAGCAATTATGCAGCAATGACAGTGACACTCCGTGGTCACACTAACAACGGGGGTGAATCTCACAAATGCCATGCCACGTGACGCGTCGGAAGCCAGACCCGACTCCTGCTGCAGGGTGTCGTGACACAAAGAGGCAAACGCCGTTTGTGTTCTTAGCGGACAAGATAGTGGTTACCTTGGGAGGGGATCCTGGTTGGATGCGGACCCCAGGCGGGCTCTCTGGGGAGCCGAGCATGGTCTTTCTCTTGACCAGGATGCTGATCACATGGCTATTTTCAGACTGTGAGATTCCTCGAGCTTACTTTGTGAGCACTTTTCTGAATGCAAGGATTCCATTTCAATAGAAGTTTAGCAAAAACGGCCTGAACCTTGGAAGCTATCATGGTTAGGCCCCCAGGTTTGTTCTCAAATAAGTTTTAAGTCCATAACTTAACTAAATCTTAAAACCAATTATAGTTGTCAAAAGTATGGATCTGAGAGCAAACTATTCTCTAGTGGGGTCGTGAGGAGGGTTTCCTTCCCCTCCCCGCTGCCATAACTGAGAGCCAGGTGCTAGCGGCTTGCTTTGCGTCCTGTTCCCTTCAGACAGGAACTGTCCTTGCCTCCAGACCCCTGTGCTGCCCCATCGCACTGGGTCGGGCATCTCCCCAGGCCTGCCCTCCCTGACAGAATGCCAACATTATCCACCGCATCCCCAACCTCAAATCAAACCGCACTCCTGTGCGGGGGCACTTAAAGCAAGTACTGGGATTACAACTACTACCAGCCCATGGGCCAAACACTGTCATGCTGCTGAGCCCCCAGTGAGGGGCAGAGAAGTACACTCCACCCACCAGGAAGCTTTGGCAAAGGCAGGGAGTATAATTCTAATAGGAGGAAGGAGTGAAGAATTGGAAGTAGTGATCTAATTTGTCAGAAGAGAAAACGAGGGATACCCGGGTAGCTCAGTCCATTAAGCATCTGCTTTTGGCTCAGGTCATGATCCCAGCCAGGGTTCTGGGTTCCAGGCCCACATCAGGCTCCTGGCCCAGCAGGAAGCCTGCTTCTCCCTTTCCCTCTTCCCCTCCTCCCGACTCATGCTCTTACTCTCTCTCTCCCTGTGACCCTCCCTCCTGCTTGTGCTCTCTCCAATGAATAAACTTAAAAATCTGGAAAAAAAAAAAAAAAGAGGGCAAGAATCCAAGTCACAGGTGCTGACAGCAGATGTTCCCTGTGTTGGTTGGTTGATAGAACCCCCACCCCGTCAGCCAGAAATCAGACTGAATCTTGCATAAATAGATTTTTGAAGAATAATAACTGAAATTAATTTCAATTTTAACTTAATTTTGTTCCTTTGAGGAGGGAAAAGTACTTGTTAAAAACACCACTTCCTGTTTTCTTCTCCAGCTCCTACACTGATACGTATCATACTCCCTATGGTTTTCTGCATTTTGCTCATCACGATCACATGCTACTTGAAAAGTCAGTGGTAAGTGTGTGGGGAAGAACTTTATCCAAGAAGTCAGAGAAAAAAAAAATCTTAGAAACCTAGAAAGGAGTTTCAGAAGCTTGAAATCATATTAAATAATGAGAGAAGGTGCTAAAAAAGCAAAGGACAGAGACTTAGATGAAAATATGAAAATTTTTAAACACTTTTGCTTTCCAGGTCGATACATAAAGAAGACGATAGCTATCTGAAAAGACTGCAGAGCCTGTTCAATAACATAGCTAATACTGGTACTGCATACCTACTTGGCAATATTCTAAGTGCTTTACACACAGCTCATTCAGTCCTCGCACCACCACCGTGAGCAGGAAGGAGAATTACCTCCACTGAATCAATGAGTAGATGTGAGCATAGCCTGCCCAAGGTCACACAGTTAAGTGCTAGAGCCAGGTTTGGAACCCAGGAATCTGCCTCCAGAGTTCTTTTAACTAGTCACTAATTGTAAAATTCAGTCCAATTTTTCACTGTGTTCTAGGATGAAGGAGAAGTGTTATCCTGACATTCCAGATCCTTACAAGAGCAGTGTTCTGTCATTAATAAAATCCAAGGTAAATGGTGGAAAATTGTATGTGTGCCATATATCTATTAAAGACCAATTTAGGGTTGGGACTGTAGTCATACTTTTCTAGACCTCCTCAGGAAGATATAACAAAGCAACAGCCACCTTGGCTCCCGTAGCCATGAAATGGGTGAATGGAACTTTGAGATTTCTTCCATTGGGAAAATCCTTTGGTTTGCAACACCACCTCCAGTTAACCTGTGGCTAGGATGAAACACACAGAACTGAAGATCTAAGTGCATTTCACATACTTTATATACTCGGACACACACACACACACACACACACACACACACACACATTTCATATTCGCATGTTTTTTGTTTGTTCCAGGAGAATCCTCACCTAACAATAATGAATATCAAGGACTGTGTTCCCGACTCTATTGAAGTTCTAAACAAGCAGGAAGGCACTAGGAAGTCACTCATGGAAACTGAGTCTACCAAGCCCACCTACCTTTACCTCCTTCCAACAGAGAAGAGATACTCCAGCCCTGGACCCTGCATCTGTTTTGAGAACTTTACCTATAATCAGGCAGCTTTTGACTCTGCTTCTTGTGGCCATGTCCCAGCACCCCCTAAAGCCCCACCAAGTCAGCTGGGACTGTTGACATCACCTGAAAATTTACTAAAGGCACGAGAAAAAAACTACATGAACTCCCTGGGAGAAATTCCAGCTGGAGAAACTAGTCTAAATTATGTGTCCCAGTTGGCTTCACCCACGTCTGGAGACAAGTCCAATCTCCCCACAAATCCCCCAGAGCCAGCACTCTGTTCAGAATATAAAATGCAGATGGCCATACCCTTGGGTCTTGCCTTTCCTCCCTCGAGTGGGAGTAGCAGCCTCTCTTCCATTACCCTTTTAGATGAAGGTGAACACTACCACTGATCAGTATACCCATTTCATGCCTTTATGCTACATAGACGCAAAAAAGGAGCATCGCCAGCACCATTCATTCCATCACCCGATGCCTCGGCACCTGTTTCCAGTGAGCAGTCCAAGTTGGCACATGAGACCACTAGAGTCTGGCTTGGTTTCAAAGGTCAGAAACTATGGAACTTAACATCTCTCCTTGGAGCAGGCTTGCCGTAGAAATGGTGGGATCATGGGAATAGGCTTACCTTGCTGCTGTCTCAGGCTCACCTTTGGAAGAGCAGACCCAGCACTTGGCACAGAGATAGACCCTGCCCACTCAGTATTGGACAGGGTGGCTATGGTTCTGGAAGTTCAGTTTTTAGAAAGGAAATATTTCCATTAAGTTTTACCCCATGTCCAGTATCTTAAGGGTAAAGAAACTAGATTTAAGGTTTTAGCGAAGGCCACAGAAGATTTGTTACTAGACCATAAGATGCCCAGATTAATTTATTCTGGGTGTGTTTACTAAGAGAGTCACAGATGTTTGAGAATAAAACGGGATTTGAGACTTGCCTTTAAGTGAGAACAATTTGTAGTTCATTGATGGCAGTAAAATGAACTCTTCTGGGCCCATAGACCTTATCTGAAAGGTAAGAAATGTGAATATAAACTAAGCTCCCCACAACTGCCTTTCCATTTAGCTTACTACAGTTAAAGAATGGGATTGGCAAGGAACTTAGTGTCAAGACAACAGCACTCCTACATGGTAGACATCAGTCTTTGGCCATAATTTTTGACAACTACCTCAGAACAGAAAAAAGAAAATGTTATTATTAATTCCATTCACACTTTATGGTTCCTTTTTTTTTTTTAAAGAACTACTATATATAAAGACCTGTTTTCATTTAGTACCCTTCAGTCCTTGCAATTGTCTGGGTCAGGAAAACACCCTGTCTCATTTATATTCCTATTATGCTAACAGTGAATAAATAGAAATGTCATTTTTGGGCATGGTTTCGACAGAATTGTAAAAAGCTATATAGAGTGGGAAGTTCTGTATTCGCTCAGCAGCAGCTTTGTCTCCTTGAATCAATATATACAAATGCACCAGATGCTTAACAGGTGTTCGGTATGTGCCCGTTCCTTTCTCTTCCTTCTACCCATCAACGCTTCCTGTTTATTTATCACATTTCTAAGCAAGCCTGATCAGGAGTTCCTTGTTTGCTGTGCTGGAAATGACACCATCTAGACCTCTGGCACCAAATGCCCTGCAGTGTGTCATCAACACGACACAACCAAGAGTGAGAGCAAAAGATCCGCACCTGCAAGTGAGGGGACTGCCAACTGGCCTGAATATACCAGCACAAACCAGGGATTCTATTCAGGCTTTTCAACTTTTTTCTTATGTAGAACTAAACCTTTTGTTGGAAAAGCTGGTTATGTACTACTAACACAGTACAAACGACTATCTCGATTAGTCTGATAGTTTCAAGACGACTTCAGGGGCCAGTATTGTCATCATTTAGCCTCTTTATTGCTTTCTCATGGTGAACAATTACAAAAGAAATGTCAATGGCAGTGAAGACTGATTTGTAAATAGTATCTTTCATATAGATTTTCCTTTAAAAATAACCCATGAAAGCTTGAAGTCATTTTTGTTGCAAAAAGTCTTAATTAAAATAGTTCACCACTGCATTTTGTATTTTCTCTACCTCAATGAAATAAGAATCTAACAGTAAATATAGTTAATAAATCACCTTGTGAGCTTACTAAGAATGTACATTTCTGGGTACCACTCCACACCTCCTCATCAGAATCTCTATGGTATGAGGCCTGAAGTCTGTATATTTCATCAGCTCCCTCCCAGGCATTTGGACACACACTCAACTTTGAGACGCACTGTCCTAAGTCAAATCATGTCTTTCTGAAATAATAGCAACACACCAACAGGAAATGCTGGGCTATGTAACTTTATGCTTACAATATCACCGTGACTACACTTCTGGCTATAAACATCCCTCGCCCATGCCCATCACATCAAATACATTCATATTTAAAGCCTTAATGTCAATACTATGTGCCATCTTAACAGCATTGCTTTAAGAAGTGTTCTTCAGAAACTCTGAAATTTGTATTCATGTCAGTAAAATCAGGATTAAAAAAATACTCCTGGAAAATTTCAAATGACACAAAAGTATAATAGTTTAACAAACCCTTATGTATATCATCAGCTCCAACAGCTACTAACCCATGGCTGTTTCAGCCCATCCAGATCCTCTTTCACTCTCCCTCCTGACCGTACTTGGAAGCAAATCATACAATTTCACCTGCAAATATTTCTCTAATGTTTCTCTAAGCCCTATTTTCCCTAATATAACCATAATATACCTTTAAAAAATTTTTACCTAGGGTCACCTAAGTGTCCAAACCTTGATTTCAGGTCAGGTCTAAATCTCAGGGCCATGAGTTTAAGCCCCACCTTGGGCTCCACGCTGGGCATGAAGCCTACTTAAAAACAAAACAAAGTACCTAAAGCCAAATTAGTAACAGCGCTTTAAACATATCAAGGTATTTTGATGGTGTGCAGGACTGGCATTAATGACCTATAAATATCACATCAACCTGGAGAGTGGTCCTCAGCTGCGTGGGTACCGCGATCACGCAGAGCAGAGACTTAGCCACACAGCAGAACCACGCACTTGCCAAAGGAGCTTGCTCACATTCTAGCATCTACCTGACTCAACGCTGATTCTAGCAAAACGGATTCTCCACTAGAATGTGTATTTATCGAGAAAATCAAGTTGAATTAGACAACTAGTATTTCTCCTAAGAGCTCTGTCGAAAGAAAACTGGCTTTCATCTCAAAGAATCTACAAAACTTATTTAACATTTTCCATTAAGTAGAACTTTAGAAACCCCTGAAGAGATGCAACAGGAGAAAAACCCTTCAGAATTAGTAGTTAAAAGATTTACAACACAGTAACTAAATATATTCAATTTAAAGTACCAAGCAAATGCAGTTGACTTAATCCTCTAGGATAAGCATTAAAGAGACAAAGTTTTAGTGTATTTTGCTTTTTTTGAAATCAACACAAAAGTACGTGCTATGATCTCAATGACAGTCCCCCTCAATATATGATGAAATCCTAGCCCCCAAAGATGATAGTATTAGGAGATGGGCCTTTGGGAGATAATTAGGTCACAGGGCTGGAGCCCTCATGGACTTGGGATTAATGCTCTTAGGATACTCTGCAAGGCTACTATTCCTTCTGTCATGTAGGGACACAACAAGCACTCTGGAAGAGGGTCCTCACTCAACTGTGCTGGCCCTCTGGCCTCAGACTTCCAGCCTCCAGAATGGCAGAAACAGATTTCTGTTGTTTGTAAGCTACCCAGGCTGTGGTGGTGTTAGAGCAGCCTGAATGGACTAAGACGATACTTTATTTTTGAGAACTTTTATGTACCAGAGAACCGGGTTTTTTCAAATGAAACAAACTTTCTGAAGTTTAGGTCCACATTTTCCAAAGATCAGCTGTCTAATGATTATTAAGTCTGCTTTTAGTTTATTTTGGGGCCAACTCTGTTTTTGTTGACCAACAAACATACACAGAAGGCGATGGGAAAATGATACACAGAAATGTGCCTAAAGACCAATCTATCCAAACAAATCTATTTCTGAAAGTGAGACATATATTTTACCACATTTAGACAACTGTAAACTAGCTTTGACCTGGCTTTGACACTGAATTTTATTTTCCAGCCTTGGTAATTTCCCTTGTGGTATTTTCTTTTGCCACTAGGTGGCTGTACTGATAGCCCATCTGATCAGGACAGTTTCTGCCTGAGAAATCAAGTACCTTCCACAGAAACGTCATCATCATACTCATCGTCTTTACTGTATATTATTTCCTCAAAAAATTCAGAACTATTCTGGCTAAAGATTGATCCATTTTTTAAAACACTCCATAATGATTTCAAGTTAAAAATAAAACCTGTAAAGTTATTTGTTTGATTATGAAGAATGTTTAAAGTGTAGATATCTCAAAACATCTGGATGAGCCACTAATGTATTACTGAACTAGACTCTTATCTGTGGTACCTAAAAATCATTTTTACTGGGGGTCACACGTGTCAGCCTCTATGGTACATAATTAAATCAACACTGATTGTTTAAAATTTCAAACAGAACAACACAAGTTTTAAGAATTTTAAGTACATTTTATTAACAATGTATCCCTTTAATAAGATTATGCTTCAGGAGGCTTTTAATGCCCTTGACATAAACTGTACACATTATACAAAAACAAGAAAACCACACACACACAAAAAATCAAGGTGAGCAAAACCATTTGGGGACAAACCTTCTTTAAATTATACAGAACTCAATGAAATATTCTTACGGAAAATATATAAATACTTTTTCTTTCTATGTTACAGTTATACAATATAAATCAGATTTCAATGTCTGTTCAGTGACCTACAAACACCAGAACCTCCAAATATGTAGCAGCTTATTACTAAATAAAAAAAGGATATCATGTGGCTAGGGAGCAGTAAGTCTGAGATTTTTTTCACAATCCCTTACCACTTTTCAAAACTAATTTACACCATTTGTTTTACAATGCAGCTTCAGGGTTTCTGTCAGGCCAGTAATGGAGCATTTTTCAACTATTATCTATGAAAAATTTTTATCTCTCCCCCGCTCTGCCCTAAGACTTTGTATTTTGTGCTAAGTCAACCTATTTAGTGGCAAAATTACAAAGTATACTTTTTGGCATAAATTATATTTTTCAAATTAAATATTTTGTAAAGAAAAACAAGATGTGCAATTAATGCATGCTGTCGCATAGCTATCCACCTACATTATAAAAATACTCCAGTGCGGGGGGGGGGGGGGGGGGGGGGGAGAGCCACATCCTGTGTGAGTCATAAAAACCTACTATGAATGAGAAATACTTTGGGAACCTGGAACTTAAAGAAAAAAAGAATGTTCCTAGAAAGATTCTCACAGATTTCAATATTGTCTGATAAGCACTGCTATCCATTTCACTAGCATGCTATTATAATGACACTCTCACTGTAGTGAAACTCTTGAAATTAAGCTTGTGACAATGGATTTCCTGAATGGGGAGCCAAGGGAGGCCTTTCCCAACTTACATTTTGGAAAACCTGAAATGTTCTTTTATTTCATCAGTTCTTCTCATAAAACTCTGTTAATTCTACCTTTTCTTTTTTCCCAAGTTTAATGGACTGTGAATTTTAGACAACACTGGAAGCATAAAACAAAAGGGGGAAAACCTTAAATCCAAAGGACTTTTTCCCAAGGTAGTTTTACAAAGCTAATCTCACACAAAATTAGCACCTCACTCTTACCATGCAAAAACAATTGCAGTTATAATTTGGATGACAATTTGATTAGTTTTTATTGCTCAATGATCTGTGCTTTAATGTGGGGATAAAAGGCATCCTCTGAATGGAATGAAAAAAAAAAATTATAAAGAGCAGTAGACAAATCTAAATAAGCATTGACACCTCACTGTTGAACACTTTAATATGCCCTGAAAAACTCAGCTTTAATTATCTCAAGCTCTGGATAAAAGAGCTAAAAAAGCTACCATTTCAAAAGACCTTGTACACATGATGTTAGAATAACTAGTATAAGAATGTATATCCCTCCAAAGAGCCTCTTTTAAAGTCGCTGTCTTACAGAATGTACTTATGCTACTAATCTTTATTAGAAAAATTTTTATTAGGGAGACTTACCCCCTTCAAATCTACCTAGGCATAAATAGGAAATAAAAGTATAAGAAATTTTAGACCATATTTAATTATTAATACTAATTTCTAATTTCCTTATTATTTGTCAGTATTTACTTAGTATGTGAAGCTGAAATCTGTTCTTGAAAAAAAATTTCAATTAGAAATGACAGTTCACTTTACAATTAGATATTCACAGTTTACAACCAGCACAACTGCCCAAATTCCTCCAAATTGTTCAATAATTACCATTAGTACAAATTTATAGGACTAAGATTAATTCTAAAATCTTGAAAAACTACAGTATTGACATTATTTTGGTATTTTATAGTCTGGTAGTATCTATTATTTATAGATGATTTTCTCGATTATTTCTATTACCACTGACACCATTCCTAATCTTTTCTGCTATAATGTTTTTAAACACTAAGTTAATCACTTGGCACTGCATGTGAGCATTTTTCATCATAAAAGTCTACCTTTATACAGATGAGTACTTGAAAACGTATTAGACCTGTCAGTGAAATATGGATAAACCAAATAGCACTCTGCATTTAAGTACAGACATTTTTTCTTAGATTACTGATAACCACAAAACTCTTGTCTCTCCAAACTAAGTGTTACAGGCAATTATTATAATGTATACATACATGTCTTTCAAAGTAATAGTCAAACTGTTCAGGCTAATAGTAACAGAGACTTCATTTCAAGATGGATGAGTGAAGTGGGGTCCAGGATGGGGACAGTTGTGTGCGTGTGTGTGTGTGTGTGTGTGTGTGTATGTGTGTGTGTGACAAAGAAGAATTACTGTTAACTTTTGAGGGATTAAACCACAGATTTTATATTCTATATTAACTGAGGTAGTGTTTAAAATGAATGTCTAAAATATGTCAACCCCATTATGAATAAGATTACTAAATTACCTCCTTTGGAGTTTTTAACCACTATTTGGTCTAGTAACTCTGACATTTGGTTCTCTGGAAGGCATTTTAGTCATCCAAGACCAAAGACCAAGGTGACAGGCAACGTTCTTAATAGTACTGTTAACATTTAAATAAACACTTGGGTTCAGTGATAAATTAAAGTTAAAAAAAATATTTTATTTTCACTTGGATTTTATGAGAGAAAATCTGAAGAACCACTTTTTAACATAAGCAGCAGCTTACAGCCCTTATCTGCTTTGTTATAAATGTAAGTTGCTACACAGTGCATGTAAGAACAATTCACTGAAGTGCAGTCGAAGAGGTGTTATGAAGTGAGATGAAAAGTTTCATCCCAGTTGGAACTTTCAGTGCCAGTAAATTAAAAAGAAACAAAAACAAAAAAATAAAAATAAAAACAAAAACTATCTCTGTGAGTTATGTTTTCTAGTTCACAGGGTTCTTTACAGAGATCTCAAAGAACAAGCCTGTTATAAAAAGGATCTGTACTATGGGAAAATATTACTCAAGGTACTAGGACTGTGTCAAAGCTGATGTGTTAACTGTAAAAATGGTATAAACAAATGAATTAAAAAAGGGGTCCTAATCAGTCCAGCTGGATTTTTTTCTATTTATATATAGACCTCAAAAAAGATAATCCTTTCATTTACAAGCATTCTACTGGTGATGGCCATGCTATTTTTATATACAAATTTGCATATATGTTTAATTCCTGTAAAGATTTCCAAATATCTTTAAACATATACAAATTAAACACACAAATAAACAAAACCTTGCCCTCATCAACTTAATAACTTCACAAATATGATAAAGGCAATGACTGTACTGATAAACGCACCTATCACTGCATTCAGTTTGTGCAAAACAAGAACACTGATAGAAAAAAATTAAATTACTGCTGCTTTAAAATTTGATACTTAAGGCTTTTCACTACAATTTTAAATCATAATTCAAGTTGCATTTATGACTTTTTTAAAAGGAAATATGGCTCTTCTTTTCCCATGGAATGTGTAAACCAGAGGCAAACTTCTCTGTCAAGAGATCCAAAGTGTTAGTTACTGCTTTCTTTTGTTTTAGGTCTCAAATAATAGCGCTTGTTCAAGTTCCTGTTTCAAATGGTGACATGGGAAGTTGATGAAAATGAGGAGTCCACTGAAAACATTTACAACTGGGAAATACTCTGAATTATAAAATGACATTCTGATTGGAATCAAGAACTGTAGTGAAAAACCTTAATTGGTTCAAATAACCTATACTAACACATTGCCACAAAACTGAAGAGACAGAAAACAAAACTGTTTGCAAGTCTAGTAACATAAAAATAACTTACAAGTCCTGGGTTGTTGAGGCTCTTCTTTTGCTTTGAGGTTACAAACCTCTGAAGTAGTGTTACAAATATTAAGAAAAATGCGGAAGGGCCAAAGTTCCCCCTCTAATACCAGCAGTTACAGCACACCCCACTGTGGGACAGGGAGTAGCCTCAGAGACACTGATTCCTGGTTTCCAGGAGTTAGTTAACAAACAAGGCATCTTTATATTTATCCTAAAAAAAGAATTCAGAAATAACTGCGTGAAGGGTGCTTCTGGATATCCTATTATTGTTCCACTGTTACTATGCTCTTAAAATGAAAAAATAGAAAATACCTACGTAGGTATTCAGTGCTTGGCTCTTGCATATTATGGAAACTAAAATTCGTAAAACTGTGGTAATGAGCAATGAACCCCCAGAGGGTTCAACAGGGAAAAGAGGAAGTTGTTTTGGTTAGGGAAGTCTGCAGTTCCAACTGTGCGTGTACCAGTAATGGCTGGAACAGAAGATACTCCTGTCTTTGCTGCCCAGTCAGCCAGCATTTTCTGAGGCTTTTAGGAAATCCACAAATATGAATATATATAGCATTCGTCTATAAACATCATAACCATGAGGTCAGGATTCAGCAGATGTATCAACTAAAGGTTGCTTTGGTGATGTTGCCAGCACAGCCTCTGCTTCTTCATGCATCTAGGAAAGAAGTGGTAAACTGTGAATGACCTTCTAGTGTTATCGAAAGATAGAATCTCTCTCTTAATCCCAAACACAGAATTATTCTTGAAAGTTAAATTTGAGAAATACAAATCTTACTTACTTGTAAAAACTGTACATCTTGAAATAATTCTTGTATGAACCTCCGACATGGAAGTCTAAATGTGCAGTGTGAGAGCAAATGGGAAACCTCAGAGTAAAGGCAGATGTCATCAAATGTTTGAGGATACTTCTCTTTAATTCTAAAACCAAAGAAAAGATGATGGTGTGCTTAAAAACTATTAATAATGACTTACTATTTTTCCTTCCAAAATACCACTTTTTAAATATTTTTTTCCTCCAGACATTGATCAGATGGCATATTTGGAATGATGGCATAAGAATATAAAATATTAAATATTTCTACCTCAAACTTTAAATAGATATTTTAAGTTTGGGGTTATCTCTTAAGATGATTAAGAGAGTCAGAAATATTCTTTTTCACTAGCATGAGAAATGGCAAAACTTATTTATCAGCCTAAGATGACTAAACTATTTTCAAAATTAAGTTTGAAATATCCTTGACTGGGCTCTTTGTATCTATCTACCTTCTAACAGTGGCTTTTAGCTAAGATAGCATCGCAGAAGCGGGGGTGGGGTGCCACTGGGGTAACACACAGGCTAAGGCCCCACTACTGTTGGAGCATCTGGCCAGGAGGTCTGCAGGGGGACCCCGGCATCTGTGTTACAGTTCTTTTAAAAGGTCCACAGGAGACTCTGAGCTGCATTTCTTCGGAGGACCGCACTACTTTTAATAGCACAGATCAGTGATGGCCATAGTTCAATGTGAATTTTCCTTTATCGTGTTGCTATGATTTAGGGGAGAAAAATTAAAATCTTGCAACTTTTATTACAAGAAAAGTGGAAAATTAGGGAAAAAATTAAACCAAGAAAATATCACTTGTTTTTGTGTAGGCCGCCTTTCTCAAACTGTTCAGTCTCAGGATTCGCATACTTTCTTAAAAATTAAAGAAGACTGGGGGGAGGAGTCAAGATGGCGGAGAAGTAGCAGGCTGAGACCACTTCAGGTAGCGGGAGATCAGCTAGATAGCTTATCTAAAGATTACAAACACCTACAAATCCAACGGGAGATCGAAGAGAAGAACAGCAACTCTAGAAACAGAAAATCAACCACTTTCTGCAAGGTAGGACTGGCGGAGAAGTGAATCCAAAGCGACGGGAAGATAGACCCCGGTGGGAGGGACCGGCTCCCGGCGAGCGGCGGAGCGACAGAGCACAAAATCGGGACTTTTAAAAGTCTGTTCCGCTGAGGGACATTGCTCCAGAGGCTTAACCGGGGTGAAGCCCACGCGGGGTCAGCGTGGCCTCAGGTACCGCAGGGTCACAGAAGGATCGGGGATGTCTGAGTGTCGCAGAGCTCACAGGTATTAGAACAGGGAAGCCGGCTACAGAGACAGAGCCGAGGAGTGACTCTCAGCTCGGGGTTACCTTGAACCGGCGCAGGCTCGGTCAGCTTGGAGCCCGGCCGGAGGCCAGGGTGGCGGGAGTCATTGGGCGCTGTTCTCTGAGGGCACACTGAGGAGTGGGGCCCCGGGCTCTCTCCTCCGGGCCGAAGACCGGGAGGCCGCCATCTTCATTCCCGCCCTCCGGAACTCGACGACGGAAAGCGCTCAGGGAACAAAAGCTCCCGAAAGCAAACTCGAGCGTCGAGCGGATTACTCAGCCCGGCCCCGGATAAGGGCGGTGCAACTCCGCCTGGGGCAACGACGCTTGAGAATCACTACAACAGGCCCCTCCCCCAGAAGATCTGCAAGAAACCCAGCCAGGACCAAGTTCACCTACCAAGGAGTGTAGTTTCAATAACAAGGAGAGCGGCGGAATTCCAGAGGAGGAGAAAGCAAAGCACGGATCTCATGGCTTTCTCCCCATGATTCTTTAGCCTTGCAGTTAAATTTTTTTTTTCTATTTCAATTTTTTTTCTTCTTCTGCTAAATTTTTTAAACTTTTAACCTTTTCTTTTTTAACATTTTTAAACTAGATTATCTAATATATATTTTTATTTTTTCCTTTTTATACTTTTTCTTTATTGGTTTTCTTTTTTTAATTTTTTTTTTCTTTCTTCCTGAACCTCTTTTTATCCCCTTTCTCCCCCCCCCCCACGATTTGGGATCTCTTCTGATTTGGTTAAAGCATATTTTCCTGGGGTTGTTGCCACCCTTTTAGTATTTTACTTGCTCCTTCATATACTCTTATCTGGACAAAATGACAAGGTGGAAAAATTCACCACAAAAAAAAAGAACAAGAGGCAGTACCAAAGGCTAGGGACCTAATCAATACAGACATTGGTAATATGTCAGATCCAGAGTTCAGAATGACGATTCTCAAGATTCTAGCTGGGCTCGAAAAAGGCATGGAAGATATTAGAGAAACCCTCTTGGGAGATATAAAAGCCCTTTCTGGAGAAATAAAAGAACTAAAATCTAACCAAGTTGAAATCAAAAAAGCTATTAATGAGGTGCAAACAAAAATGGAGGCTCTGACGGCTAGGATAAATGAGGCAGAAGAAAGAATTAGCGATATAGAAGACCAAATGACAGAGAATAAAGAAGCTGAGCAAAAGAGGGACAAACAGCTACTGGATCACGAGGGGAGAATTCGAGAGATAAGTGGCACCATAAGACGAAACAACATTAGAATAATTGGGATTCCAGAAGAAGAGGAAACAGAGAGGGGAGCAGAAGATATATTGGAGAGAATTATTGGAGAGAATTTCCCCAATATGGCAAAGGGAACAAGCATCAAAATCCAGGCGGTTCAGAGAACCCCCCTCAAGATCAATAAGAATAGGTCCACACCCCGTCACCTAACAGTAAAATTGACAAGTCTTAGTGACAAAGAGAAGATCCTGAAAACAGCCAGGAAAAAGAAGTGTGTAACGAACAATGGTAAAAATATTAGATTGGCAGCAGACTTATCCACAGAGACCTGGCAGGCCAGAAAGAGCTGGCATGATATATTCAGAGTACTAAACGAGAAAAACATGCAGCCAAGAATACTATATCCAGCTAGGCTATCATTGAAAATAGAAGGAGAGATTAAAAGCTTCCAGGACAAACAAAAACTGAAAGAATTTGCAAATACCAAACCAGCTCTACAGGAAATATGAAAGGGGTCCTCTAAGCAAAGAGAGACCCTAAAAGAAGTAGATCAGAAAGAAACAGAAAATATACAATAACAGTCACCTTACAGGCAATACAATGGCACTAAATTTATATCTCTCAATACTTACCCTGAATGTTAATGGGCTAAATGCCCCAATCAAAAGACACAGGGTATCAGAATGGATAAAAAAACAAAACACATCTATATGTTGACTACAAGAAACTCATCTTAAACCCGAAGACACCTCCAGATTTAAAGTGAGGAGGTGGAAAAGAATTTACCATGCTAATGGACATCAGAAGAAAGCAGGAGTGGCAATCCTTATATCAGATCAATTAGATTTTAAGCCAAAGACTAAGAGATGAGGAAGGACACTATATCATACTCAAAGGAACTATCCAACAAGAAGATCTAACAATTTTAAATATCTATGCCCCTAACGTGGGAGCAGCCAACTATATAAACCAATTGATAACAAAATCAAAGAAACATATCGACAATAATACAATAATAGTAGGGGACTTTAACACTCCCCTCACTGAAATGGACAGATCATCCAAGCAAAAGATCAACAAGGAAATCAAGGCCTTAAATGACACACTGGACCAGATGGACATCACAGATATATTCAGAACTTTTCATCCCAAAGCAACAGAATACACATTCTTCTATAGTGCACATGGAACATTCTCCAGAATAGATCACATTCTTGGTCCTAAATCAGGTCTCAACCGTTATCAAATGATTGGAATCATTCCCTGCATATTTTCAGACCACAATGCTCTGAAGCTAGAACTCAATCACAAGAGGAAATTTGGAAAGAACCCAAATAAATGGAGACGAAACAGCATCCTTCTAAAGAATGAATGGGTCAACCAGGAAATTAAAGAAGAATTGAAAAAATTCATGGAAACAAATGATAATGAAAACACAACAGTTCAAAATCTGTGGGACACAACAAAGGCAGTCCTGAGAGGAAAATATATAGCGGTACAAGCCTTTCTCAAGAAACAAGAAAGGTCTCAGGTACACAACCTAACCCTACACCTAAAGGAGCTGGAGAAAGAACAAGAAAGAAACCCTAAACCCAGCAGGAGAAATCCTAAAGATCAGAGCAGAAATCAATGAAATAGAAACCAAAAAAACAATAGAACAAATCAACGAAACTAGGAGCTGGTTCTTTGAAAGAATTAATAAGATTGATAAACCCCTGGCCAGACTTCTCAAAAAGAAAAGAGAGAGGACCCAAATAAATAAAATCATGAATGAAAGAGGAGAGATCACAACGAACACCAAAGAAATACAGACAATTCTAAGAACATACTATGAGCAACTCTACGCCAACAAATTTGACAATCTGGAAGAAATGGATGCATTCCTAGAGACATATAAACTACCACAACTGAACCAGGAAGAAATAGAAAGCCTCAACAGACCCATAAGCAGTAAGGAGATTGAAACAGTCATCAAAAATCTCCAAACAAACAAAAGCCCAGGGCCAGATGGCTTCCCGGGGGAATTCTACCAAACATTTAAAGAAGAACTAATTCCTATTCTCCTGAAACTGTTCCAAAAAATAGAAATGGAAGGAAAACTTCCAAACTCATTTTATGAGGCCAGGATCACCTTGATCCCAAAACCAGACAAGGATCCCATCAAAAAAGAGAACTACAGACCAATATCCTTAATGAACACAGATGCAAAAATTCTCGCCAAAATACTAGCCAATAGGATTCAACAGTACATTAAAAGGATTATTCACCACGACCAAGTGGGATTTATTCCAGGGCTGCAAGGCTGGTTCAACATCCACAAATCAATCAATGTGATACAACACATTAATAAAAGAAAGAACAAGAACCATATGATACTCTCCATAGATGCTGAAAAAGCATTTGACAAAGTACAGCATCCCTTCCTGATCAAAACTCTTCAAAGTGTGGGGATAGACAGCACATACCTCAATATTATTAAAGCCATCCATGAAAAACCCACCGCAAATATCATTCTCAATGGAGAAAAACTGAAAGCTTTTCCGCTAAGGTCAGGAACACGGCAGGGATGTCCGTTATCACCACTGCTATTCAACATAGTACTAGAAGTCCTAGCCTCAGCAATCAGACAACAAAAGGAAATTAAAGGCATCCGAATCGGCAAAGAAGAAGTCAAACTATCACTCTTCGCAGATGATATGATACTATATGTGGAAAACCCAAAAGACTCCACTCCAAAACTGCTAGAACTTGAACAGGAATTCAGTAAAGTGTCAGGATATGAAATCAATGCACAGAAATCAGTTGCATTTCTCTACACCAACAACAAGACAGAAGAAAGAGAAATTAAGGAGTCCATCCCATTTACAATTGCACCCAAAACTATAAGATACCTAGGAATAAACCTAACCAAAGAGACTAAGAATCTATACACAGAAAACTATAAAGTACTCATGAAAGAAATTGAGGAAGACACAAAGAAATGGAAAAATGTTCCATGCTCCTGGATTAGAAGAATAAGTATTGTGAAAATGTCTATGCTACCTAAAGCAATCTACACATTTAATGCAATTCCTATCAAAGTACCATCCATTTTTTTCAAAGACATGGAACAAATAATCCTAAAATTTATATGGAACCAGAAAAGACCTCGAATAGCCAAAGGAATATTGAAAAAGAAAGCCAAAGTTGGTGGCATCACAATTCCAGACTTCAAGCTCTATTACAAAGCTGTCATCATCAAGACAGTATGGTACTGGCACAAAAACAGACACATAGATCAATGGAACAGAATAGAGAGCCCAGAAATAGACCCTCAACTCTATGGTCAACTCATCTTTGACAAAGCAGGAAAGAATGTCCAATGGAAAAAAGACAGCCTCTTCAATAAATGGTGTTGGGAAAATTGGACAGCCATATCCAGAAAAATGAAATTGGATCATTTCCTTACACCACACACGAAAACAGACTCAAAATGGATGAAGGATCTCAATGTGAGAAAGGAATCCATCAAAATCCTTGAGGAGAACACAGGCAACAACCTCTTCGACCTCAGCCGCAGCAACATCTTCCTAGGAACATCGCCAAAGGCAAGGGAAGCAAGGGCAAAAATGAACTATTGGGATTTTTATCAAGATCAAAAGCTTTTGCACAGCAAAGGAAACAGTTAACAAAACCAAAAGACAACTGACAGAATGGGAGAAGATATTTGCAAATGACATATCAGTAAAAGGGCTAGTGTCCAAAATCTATAAAGAACTTAGCAAACTCAACACCCAAAGAACAAATAATCCAATCAAGAAATGGGCAGAGGACATGAACAGACATTTCTGCAAAGAAGACATCCAGATGGCCAACAGACACATGAAAAAGTGCTCCACATCACTTGGCATCAGGGAAATACAAATCAAAACCACCATGAGATATCACCTCACACCAGTCAGAATGGCTAAAATGAACAAGTCAGGAAATGACAGATGTTGGCGAGGATGCGGAGAAAGGGGAACCCTCCTACACTGTTGGTGGGAATGCAAGCTGGTGCAACCACTCTGGAAAACAGCATGGAGGTTCCTTAAAATGTTGAAAATAGAACTACCCTATGACCCAGCAATTGCACTGCTGGGTATTTACCCTAAAGATACAAACGTAGTGATCCGAAGGGGCACGTGCACCCGAATGTTTATAGCAGCAATGTCTACAATAGCCAAACTATGGAAAGAACCTCGATGTCCATCAACAGACGAATGGATAAAGAAGATGTGGTATATATACACAATGGAATACTATGCAGCCATCAAAAGAAATGAAATCTTGCCATTTGCGATGACGTGGATGGAACTAGAGGGTATCATGCTTATCGAATAAGTCAATCGGAGAAAGACAACTATCATATGATCTCCCTGATATGAGGGATAGAAGATGCAACATGGGGGGTTAAGGGGGTAGGAGAAGAGTAAATGAAACAAGATGGAATTGGGAGGGAGACAAACCATAAGTGACTCTTAATCTCACAAAACAAACTGAGGGTTGATGGGGGGAGGGGGGTTGGGAGGGGGGTGGGATTATGGACACTGAGGAGGGTATGTGCTATGGTGAGTGCTGTGAAGTGTATAAACCTGGTGATTCACAGACCTGTACCCCTGGGGATAAAAATATATGTTTATAAAAAATAAAATTAATAATAAAAAAAATACATGCATCACTTTCATAATTCAAACAAACAAAAAAAATTAAAGAGGACCCCCAAAAGCTTATTTTTTGTGGGCTTTGGCCATTGCTAATTACCATATTAGAAATTAAAATTGAGAAAACTTCAAAATATGCTTTAATTCATTTAAAAAACAAACCCATTACTTGTTAACATAAATATATACTTTTTTTTTTTTTTTTTTTTAGAGAGAGTGAGCAAGCAGGGGTTGGGGTGTTTGTGTTGGGGGGTGGGCAGGAAGAAGGTGGATCCCAAACAGACTGCCCTGAGTGTAGAGCCCAAAATGGGGTTCAATCTCGTGACCTGAGCCAAAATGAAGAGTCGGATGCCTAACTGACTGAGCCACCCAGGTACCCCATAAATATTTACATTTTAATGAAAAATAATTTTTTTAAAACCAAAAAAGTGAGAGGAGTGGTATTTTACATTTTTACAGGTCTCTTTAAAGTCCAGCTTAATAGAAGACAGCTGGATTCACATACCTATTTCTGTGTTCAATCTTTGACCATACGTTATTTTGGTTGAAGTATGTGAAGAAAATCTAGCCTCACACAGATATACCATGCAGAACTATGGATGTAAGCTAATTAGTCTAACTTTTGAAGTATTTCAAGGATCTTTTCACCCTAAAAAGCAGAACAAAGAATAGCCATGTTTATAGTTTACTTACGTTAAAAGCCCAGTTTCATGACATTTAGTTGATACTGAACTACTCAAATTAATGACTAATCTCAAGACTTCTTTGCGAAGGAGTATACGGCACATTGGTGTATCATCTGGAATTGTTTTAACACCTAAAGAAAAGATGAAAATATTCTATCTTTATCACAATAGAAAATGATTGCAACTTGTGAGATTCTTTAAATCTTACCTAAAGATCTCAAACGGAGATAAACTGCACCTAATCTGTCAATCATTTTGGGATCAAAATTCTAATGGAAGAGGAAGGCTAAGAGGATACACAACAGTAGCGCCAACAGTTGGCTAAGTACACCTGAATAAAACTGACTTGTAGTTTTGAGATAATTTCCATTACTTATCAACAACAACAAAACTAAGTATGGTTTTATTAACAATGCTTGGATGTAAATCTGCAAACTAACCGAGTAGCAGTTCTGTGCTTTTGGTGCTGCTGGCTGAGCCTTCTTGAGACACTCCATCACTGCATCCAGAAATCCCCGAAAATTTAGAAGGAACCACTTCTAAGGGATTATGGATCGTCTGCTCACACCAATCAGAATATGGAATGTCTTGAAGGTCTGAAGAAAAAAAAAGTTATTTCTATTAAAGTATCATAATGGTTTAATTCCTATGCTTCATTATATACCACAGAGGAGATGATTTCTTATGATTTCTTTCCAGTTTTCAACAATTATTTTCCATGATGATCTTCAAAGTAAATTTGTACTGCTCAGATAGTGAAATCTGTTGAATTCTAGAGACATTTATACATGAAATTTTATTTTCCTAAATTACAAAATGTATGAATATATGATTAAAGAATTCAAATGAAAGATGTACGTAGAATGAAACAGATATATATCTTATCTACCCCATCCCATATTCCCACCCCCACAATAAATACCTCTCCAAAGGGAAATACAGTTCAAAGTTTGACACACACATATGTGCGTGTGTGTGTATTTTTTAAGGTTTTATTTATTTGAGACAGAGAGAACACAGAAGGAGAGAGGGAAAGGCTGACTCCCTGATGAGCAGAGAGCCCGATGTAGGGCTTGATCCCAGGACTCTGAAATCATGAACTGAGCTGAAGATAGACATTTAACCAATGAGCCACCCATGCACCCCCAACATATATATCTTTTAAGATCTTTTGCTACTTTAACTTTGTTTTTCTGGTTCTTTGGGTGTGTAAGTGGGATTATGTTATATTTCTTATTCTGTGACTTGCTTTTCTCCCCATTTAATAATTACCAATATAAGAATTACACTTCCCTGAGCTTATCAGTTCATTCCTTAGAATTAAATTTACTACACTACCCATGCATTGCTAAGGTACTCCTAGATGAGATTTCGAAGTCAACCAAATATCTCAGTATTGCTAAACTGACATTAACTTTTTTGATTTAAAATTCTCCTGAGCACTTACAATGATTAGAGCAAATGGATATCATCAGGAAATCTTTGGCTATTCTTGTAGAGAGTAACACTGGGCAACCTATAAAATCATACAACCTTGGTACTATAAGAAATACTAGAAATTAATTGACGTTTTCATCTCATGAAAGAAGAAAGATTCAGAGAGAGGAGATAAAACTCAGCCAGAAGGTAAGAGCTTTTGACAGATGGTCCAGTACTCTTTCTACTATAGCATGTTGTCATAGTAGAGAACAAAAAAGCTCTATTTTTAAAACCCAGGAAACCAGACCAATGTCAATCTCTCCCAATGTTGTTTTCCTTTGAAGAGATATGACCCTTTCACCTCACCTCTAAACACTTCCTAAGATGACAATTTATAAAACATTAAGTAGAAAATGCTTTGGTTCCTTGGAATAGATGATCTATAAATTTAGCATAGTTTTAAAATTTTGCTTATTAAGGAAATCATGTGCCTTTCAGGCACTTAAAAGTAACACATGCTATTTAATCATTCATTGATTTAAAAAATAAAACTTATGCCAAAAATCTGAGAACTGAAGACATATTTTAAAAACAGTAATGCGGGCGCCTGGGTGGCTCAGTGGGTTAAAGCCTCTGCCTTCGGCTTAGGTCATGATCCCAGGGTCCTGGGATCAAGCCCCGCATCGGGCTCTCTGCTCAGCAGGGAGCCTGCTTCCCCTCCTCTCTCTCTGCCTGCCTCTCTGCCTACTTGTGTGATCTCTGTCAAATAAATAAAATCTTTAAAAAAATAAAATAAAAAACAGTAATGCTGAATAACTAGGTAAGAGATGAATATATTATTTTAGAATCAGTAGATATGCTACCCAGGGACTATGATGACAAAGTATTTCAGCACAAGGAACAGTAAGAAAGTTCATTCATTCAGTCAACACGTTTCTGGAAAGTTACAAACTATTTCAGCCTCACTTTTTTTTTTTTTTTTTTTTTTTTTTTAAAGATTTTATTTATTTATTTGACAGAGAGAGATCACAAGTAGACGGAGAGGAAGGCAGAGAGAGAGAGAGAGAGAGGGAAGCAGGCCCCTCGCTGAGCAGAGAGCCCGATGCGGGACTCGATCCCAGGACCCTGAGATCATGACCTGAGCCGAAGGCAGCGGCTTAACCCACTGAGCCACCCAGGCGCCCTCAGCCTCACCTTTAACCTATGATGACTCCTAGCATTTCTAACCGTCAGAATCAGGTCCTATCTCTGAACATGTCAAGCATTCTCATTAAGAGAAAAAAAAAAAAAACAAAAAAACAACATTCCTCTAAGCACACTAGAACCATACAATGCATAAAAATCTGTGAGGTGGCAGATGCAGACTAAAACGTTACCAGATAGCTTATTCCAATAGCCTTTCCTCTGAGCGTTAAATTTTTGAACCATTACCACCAGACCATAAGTTTTAGACAAAGAAATGTCTATGTTCAAGTCTAGATGTTCCTTTAAAATGATCATTAAATAGCACAGGGATTATTTTTTAGTCATCTGCCATGGACAATATGGAAGTCTTCTTCCTGATACATAAAATCCTCAATATGGCCTACAGGAGTGCTTCTCAAACTTTATTATGCACGTGAACAACCTGGGAGTCTCGTGGGAGTGCAGATTCTGATTCTGCGCATAGCGTGGAGTTGGAGATTCTGCATTTCTGACAAGCTCTCAGGTGATGCTGATGCTGCTGGTATGCCGGCCACACTTTAGGTAGCAAGAGTTCTGCAGGACCTGCTCGCTGCCCATCTCTCCAGGCTGATCATATACCTGCTTCCCTCTTACTGTCTAGGTTTTACTCACACAGATGTCTTTTTGGTCCCTACTATTCTCCATGCATGCTCTCATGAGAGAAGACCGTTGCTTAGGCTGTTCACTCTGTCTTTAAATTTTCTATATTCCATCTTCACCTTTTTTAGCTTCTATTCATTCTTTAGATCATAGCTCAATAGTAACTTCCTCAGAAGTCTCTTTTTTGACCTGCCTACTTAGTTATATTCCTTTGCTGATACCATGTACCTATTCTTGATGGCACTTGTTACAAATGCAGTACTATATGCACACATTCGATTCACATATATTCACATACTCGACTGATCAAGTGATCAATCAATCCATTCACCCATTTCTTTCCTCACTGAATGCTCAAAGAGTGCAAGAACAGTGTTTATGTGTTTTGTTTTTTACTTTTCCCTCTCACAAATTTTTCTCTGGCATCTAGTTTAATGCCTGACCCGTGGTAGTAGCATAATAAATATTATGTTGAGGGCATGAATGAATGAATGAAGGTTTGGCAACTTTTTAACCATTTGGCCTTCCTCCCTTCACACTTCTAAGATGGGTATCAGTAGTAAACTGTAATCATTTCCCAATTCAGAGCTATTCTTCCCCTGCTGCTTCTTACTCTAACACATCTTATCACTGGCCAACCAGCTGAGAGGCTCTGATGGCTGCCAAGGTGAGCGCCTTTCCGCCTGCCGTCTTTCACAAGTCCCAAACCTTATGATCAACTCTCCCCACGACAGGTCACAAATGGATTACAATAGAATTAGCGATCTTGTGACTAGGTACATGAGAGGTGGTTTCCCTATTTCTTATTTGATAAAGTAAGTAGAAAACAGTAAAGTCGAGTCCATAGTAAGTACTTCCTAAGTAGCTGATGAATAAGTATACAAATGAAGAACTTGCAGAAACTGAAAATATCATAAATGATGGAGCCCAAATGACTTAAAACACATTATTTTTTACAGTGCGCGATACATCAGAACAATACTGCCCAAACTTCTCACTCACAGGAAATGACAATAATTACAACATTCCGGAGCCCTGGACAGGGGCTGTTCACAGTGTAAAATGCCTAGTCCAAGGGTCTGTCCAAACCCAGGCCCCAGAGGCATGGAAACATTGAGGGAATTAATGATCTCAGCACACCCATATCCTATGCAGTGCATCAGCATGCTATAACCCATCAGTTGGAAAGCTCTTAATCAGAACACCAAGGAAAAATTTAGAAGAGTGACTCAGAGAACTTTGATATCACTAGGTTTTTCTGAGCATGGCTAAGTGATACTCACCAAGAAAAGGTACCCATGGAAACACTTTAAACACATATACAAACACCTATTAGTTGGAAGTTGCTAATATACATGTTGCCCAACTTATGATGGTAGGACTTTACAACGGTGCAAAAATGATACACATTCAGTAGAAACTCTATTGCTTCAAATTTTGAATTTGGAAATTTTCCTGGATAGTCATGTAGTCATGTGTGGTACAATCCTCTCTTGTGACACTGGACAGTGACAGTGATCCACAGCTCCCAATCAGCCATACGATCATGAGGTAAACAGCCAATACACTATAACCATTCTGTTCCCAAACACCTATTCTGTTTTTCACTTTCAGTATAGTATTTAATCAATTACATGAGAGAGTCAACACTTTATAAAATAAACTTTGTATTGATGATTTTGCCCACCTATAGGCTAATGAAAATGTTCTGAGCAGGTTTAAGATAGACTAACCTATAATGTTTGGTAGCTTATGTATATTAAATGCATTTTAAAATTATTTTTATTAACATATAATGTATTATTTGCCCCAGGGGTACAAGTCTGTAAATCATGAGGCTTACACATTTCACAGCACATACCCTCCCTAATGTCCATAACCCAACCACTCTCTCCCTACCCTCCTACCCACCAGCAACCCTGTTTATTTTGTGAGAGTAAAAGTCTCTTACCGTTTGTCTCCCTCCCAATCCCATCTTGTTTCATTTTTTCCTTCCCTACCTCCCAAACTCCTTGCCCTACCTCTCAAATTCCTCATATCAGAGAGATCATGATAACTGTCTTTCTCTGATTGACTTATTTCACTCAGCATAATACCCTCTAGTTCCATCCACGTCATTGCAAATGGCAAGACTTCATTTCTTTTGATGGCTGCATATTGGTATTCCATTATATATATATATGTATATATATATATACACACACACACACACACACACACACCCCACATCTTCTTTATCCACTCATCTGCTGATGGATGTCTAGGCTCCTTCCGTAGTTTGGCTATTGCAGACACTGCTGTTATAAACATTTGGGTGCATGTGCCCCTTCAGATCATTTTATCTTTAGGGTAAATATCCAGTAGTGCGATTGCTAGGTCATAAGTTAGCTCTATTTTGAGTTTTTTGAGGAACCTCCATGCTGTTTTCCAGAATGGCTGCACCAGCTTGCATTCCCACCAACAGTGTAGGAGGGTTCCCCTTTCTCTGCACCCTCACCAACAACTGTTGTTTCCTGACTTTTAAATGCATTTTGACTTACGAGTTTTTTCAACTTAGGATGGGTTTATCAGGATGTAACTCCATCATGAGTTGGGGAAGATCTGCATATGGCATTTGTTGTATCATATAAGACAGCTGAATCTGGGTCTGCTCTCACCAAAAACATACTGTCTACTACAATGTAGACATAGTACATAATACTATGCAGCTAGGTATTAGAAATATAAAAATGAAAAGACATGACAGTCCATATACTGAAAGAACTTAATGAGTGGAAGGGGAAAAAAATAATGACCAATATTGATTATAAGAGATCCATGTACAAAGGACAATGAGAGTAAAGATGAAGGAATGTGAACATCTGACTTAGAGAGTGAGGGACAGCTTTATGTGTAAAATACTGTCATTCAGGATGAGGTGGACCAGCCAAAGGGACTGTCTGTATGTTAGTTTCTGTATGGGGGCCAGGGGAAGAGGGAATAGCAGGGAAAACACATTTTTCATGCCCGGAATTATGAAATACAAAGAAATCTGTTGCATTCCTATACATTACTAATGAGGTAGGAGAAAGAGAAATTAAGAAAACAATTCCGTTTACGACTGTACCAAAAATAAGAAAATATCTGGAGAAAAACTTAACCAACAAGGAAAAGACCTATATTCTGAAAACTTCAAAACACTGATGAAAGAAACTGAAGATGACACAAACAAAAGGAGAGATAATCTATGTTCATGGATTAGAAGAACCACTACTGATAACATATCCATACTACCCAAAACAACCTTCAGATTTAATGCAATCCTATCAAAACAGCAACAGTATTTTTCACAGAACGAGACTAATACTAAAATTTATATGGAATGGTGAAATACCTCAAATAGCCAAGTAATCCTGAAAATTTCAAGATATGGTACAAAGCTGAAGTAATCAAAACAGTATGGTACTGGCACAAAAACAGACTCATAGATCACTGGTACAGAGCAGAGAGAGGCCTGAAATAAACCCACACTTATTTGGTCAATGAACCTAAGACAAATTATACAAGGGAGCCAGATTGTACAAGGGGGGAAAGATAATTTCTTTAACAGATGGTGCTGGAAATACTGGACAGCTACATGCAAAAGAATGAAACTAGACCACTTTCATTCCGCTTTCACACCATACACAAAAGTAAATTCAAAATGGATTAAAGACCTAAGGTAAGACCTGAAACCATAGAACCCTTAGAGAAAATAACAGGTACTAATTTCTTTGACATTAGCTATGGGAACATTTCTCCAGATATGCCTCCTAAGGCAAGGGAAACAAAAGGGAAACAAAAATTTAAAAATTATTGGGACTACACTAAAATAAAGACTTTGCACAGCAAAGAAAACCGTCAACAAAACAGTAAGTTAACCTACCGAATGGGAGAAGACATTTGCAAATGACATATGCAATAATGGCTTAAAATCCAAAATATATAAAGAACTTCTACAACTCAAAACCAAAAAACCAAATAATCCAATTAAAAATGAGGAGAGGACCTGTACATTTTTACAAAGAAGGCATACAGATGGCCAACAGACACATGAAAAGATGCTCAACATCATTCATCATCAGGGAAATGCAAATCAAAACCACAACGAGATACCATTTCACATCTCTTAGAATGGCTAAAATCAAAACACAAAAAATAACAACTGCTGGTGAGGATGTGGAGAAAAAGGAACCCTCATGCGCTGCTGATGGGAATGCCCTTTACAGTACAGCCACTGTAGAAAACAGTATGGAAATTCCTGAAAAAAAGATTAAAAATGGAAATACCACATGATCCAGTAATACTGGGAATTTACCCAAAGAAAACGAAAACACTAATTTGAAAAGATATATACATTCCTATGTTTACTGCAGCATTATTTACAATAGCCAAGATATGGAATACCCAAGTGAGTTTTTATAGTGAATGGCTAAAGATGTGGTATAGAAATGCAATAGAGTATTACTGGATTATAAAAAAGAATGATATTTTGCCATTTGCAACAGCACCGGATGGATAGACCTAGAGAAAATAGTACTAACTGAAGTCATCAGAAAAGACAAATACCCTATGATTTCACTCATATGTAGAATTTAATAAAACAAGCAAACAAAGAAAAGAAACACAAATAAAAGAGACTCTAGAACACAGCAAACAAAATGGTGACTGCCAGAAGAGAGGTGGGTAGGGCCATGGGTGAAAGAGATAAAGAGGATCAAGAACACATTTATCTTGATGAATATACAGAATTAATGACTCACTATACTGTATACCTGAAACTAACACTGTATGTTAATTATGCTGGAATTAAAAAATAAAGAGAACAAAAACAGAATTGCTGAATCATCATACTGTACATCTGAAACTAATGTAACATTTTATGTTAATAATAGTCCAACGGGGAAAAAAAAAAAGACAATATATCACACAAAGAATCTTGTGTGATCTTGTGTGGTAGGCATGAATAGCCAGTAAAGAACTGTCAACAGACTCATCCCAGGGAAGACTATGAAAGATGAATTGGAAGGGGCCAAAACTGAAGACAAAACACTAACCTCCAATCTTCCAATAGGGAAATGCTGAGTGACCGAACTAAGGCTGAAGTAGTAAGAACCGAATTAAGAGGGATGGTCAACAGAAGTGGGACATGGCTTGTGACTGGAGCACATTCAAATTAGGTAGAGAAGGACATAATCACTTACCTGAATGACTGCATATTGCACTTAGTTGATTACTGGGCTGGAAACCCAGAATTTCGATACAGACACAATAAAGGCAGTTATCATCTGTATGCTCCTGTAATCCAGTGTCTTCTGTACTTTCTAAAAACAGAGAAGCATCTGAATGGATTGAATTCATTATTTCCGTAAGACTCATCTGCTGTCGTAGCAAGTGAAAAGAGTTTTTTACAAGACCTCCAGTTCCAGATGGAAGACCTGTGCATAAGTAAATATGAAACAAAATCTGATAAAGATAGTATCAATGACACCTCTTTTCAAGATGTCTCAAACTACATGAATTTTTAAAGAAGGAATATAAGCGAAGAAAACCAGAACTCTTTTTACGACTCAAGATCTTAACTTTAACTGGGGAGAAAAAAAGAATGATTTGCTTAAAATTAGGAAAATAAAGTTAGCAGATAAGCTTATATTACTTTAATATAAAATTTTAAATGAAAATGGAAAACTAAAATAATACAATTAAGACATAATTTCAATTATTCTCAGTAATTCTATAAAGAAATGTAATAATTCTGAGTCTAAAGAGGTACTAAAAAAAATCAGATTATGAAGCTTTAAACCTATGGCTAACATGCATATATTCATTATAATCTTATTGTTCATTATAAAGAGAATCATGTAATATTTAAGCATATTTTTCTCTCTCTCCTTTCCCCAAACACCTTTGAGAATCAGAATCACAAATTTTTTCATGCATTAGTTTTTAAAAATAGTATCAAATGATCTAGTTTTTGTCTTCTTGAGAGGCTGGGTAGAACAGTTACAGTCCCTCACAAAAATATACTGTGGTTTAGTTTTAAATTGACTCAAACAATTATTTTGGCATAATTTTTAAGTTGATCCAAAAGTAAGTATATCTGAATTTTTAATGTCATCCTACTGAAAAAATTTTCTTTTTCATCAACTTTGTTTTAAAAAGAATTTTCTTTTTAATACAAAGAAGAGTCTCATGAAAACAAAAACCATGCATTACCTCCTGCCTCATGAGCAAACACTCTGGCACCTCGATCATCGTGTGGAGGTATGTTTTTTGTCTGAAAATAGGGAATATCCTTTACCTAAAACACATCAATTATGAAGAAGTTCACTTTATGAATATTAGCAAAATTAAACAGAATGCAATTGAAATAGAATTACTACAGCACATGAACTTACAACAAAAAGTTCACTAAAGAAGGTTAAATTACCAAAACTTGATAAAATAACAATTAATCCTTAAAGTTTTCATCTCCTCTTAGTAATTTAAATAAATATTAAAATAATTGCTTTTAGAATTTATCTAAAATGTCTTTAGACTCCTGAGCAAATGTGGATTCTTTAGTGCTGTATCATGTAGGTATTTATGAGTATCTCGTGGGATTAGGACAACTTTATATTACTGGACACATGTGGCTGTCCTATGTAGGATAAACAGGTTCATGGATTAAAAAACAAAAAACAAGGAATATACTGTATACCTCGAACTTACACAACTTTGTGTTCAATGTCAAAAACAAAAAAAGACAGAAACACAAGGATAAATCAAATGTGACTAAAAAGCAAAGTAAGAATTCACTGAACTTGTATAGAGAATATACTGGTAAAGAAATCAAACAAGAGGCTGTTTTACTATGGGAAGAGAAGGAAGTATAATGTTCTGGGGACTTGGAATGGTGTATACCACCAAATGGTATACACCTCAAAAAAGTACAGAACAGTTGAGAAACGTGAAATAATTTTCATCACAAAATGTTTTTAAGCAAAACTGCCTTAAAAATAATTATCTTCTCCCAAAATAGTAATCACTTAAATTGTAATTTCTAGTAAGCAGTTACACATATGAAATAGTAAGAATATAGAATTCATGATACCTGGAATATATCATTGATGTCTACTGGAAGAGCAAGACCAATATAGTCATCGGAACTACCATATGTTGCACTGGACACCATGGACCTCACTGAGGAGGATCGCTGCAGGGTATTTTGATTAATAGGACTTAATAAATCTTCTTTATCTAATGAAGCATAACTTAAAGCTTTCATGAACCTATAAAACCATAAAAAAAAAACCCATTTGCATTAGTTTCTTGATTTGTAGTATTTATCATATAGAGAAATTATAATTTTTGTAACTTTTTAGCTAGCCAAGTACTAAACAGTGGTACCTTTTTTATTAGGAGCATATAAACACTTGAAATCATTTAGCTGTTATAAAATGATATACAAAAGACCATCCGTAATGGGACTGTTATGAAAAACAACTACAATGGCCTCCTGGGTTAAAGTGAAAAGGTGGGCAATTAAGATAACTTTCAATATCTAGAATTAAGAAAAAAAAAAAATGACCCCAGAAGTCACAGGTATGATCCAAGCACTATCTTCACAATCATTTCAAACTAGTAAATTTGCTATCATACAACCAAGGGCATGTCTATTAACTCCATTTAACATTATTTTTATGAAAAATAAGAACAATTATCATCCTTTGTATGATAATTACTTTAATGGCTATAGGAACAAGATTTATGTAACACAGCAGAAAGACACAAAACAGCAATTATGTTATCATTTGTAAATATTACAAGGCACTTTTATTTAAAGCACTGATATTTCCTCAATGCACTTCTTGCTAGTGACTCCATAATAAATATGGTATACTAATATTTCCATAAGATACAGATTTCTTATTCATGCAACATACATGCTAAAATATTTACTAGGCACTTGCTTCATATACACAAGGCACCACACAAGGCTCCAGTTAATGTACACTGGCATTGAGAAACCCAAGTCATTTAAAATGTAACAACGTAGCCTGATATTTAAAAAGGAATTATTTAATAATGCACACAAAAGAAATCCTTCAAAATTTTAACTATTAAGGTTATCATAGTGGGGACGCCTGGGTGGCTCAGTCGGTTAAGTGTCTGCCTTTAGTTCAGGTCAGATCCCAGGGTCCCACACAGAGCTCCTTGCTCAGCGCAGTCTGCTTCTCCCTCAACTTGTTTCTCTCTCTCTCTCTGACAAATAAAAAAAAAAAAATCTTAAAAAAAAATATAGTAAAAACCACTAACTGAAATTGACAAATTTCATAAAATGGGTCAGTGGTTTTAAAATTATATTGTTAAACCTCTCTTACTTCATAGAACTCTTTCTTTAAAGGAGTACTGAGGGTGAAAGAAGGAATTATTGGATTACTTGCCCTCCCAATCCCTACTTCAACTGACTAGCTCCGTTTTAATCTATTCTGCAAACTGGGTTTTCACAGAAATGCTTTTGTGAAGAAAGAGATTCTCTAGTTAAAAAGCAGTATTTGAAAAGCTTAAAACCACTGATCTAGTCCAAATTCTATTAGATGAGGCAACTAAGGTCTAGATATTTCAAAATTCATGAACCTTCCCACACAGATTCATAATAGTGAGCAACTGAGGTCTGCCTAGTTTTGTTCTGGGCTGATTAAGTGCTGCAAAGCTGTTGAAGTCTAGGCAGATGAGACAGTACAGCACAGTTTATGAAACACTGTTTCAAGTTCATTCACTCAGTGCCAGGATTAGTTAGGATTAAGAACTCCTACTTCAGTGTTTGTTCTACCATGTCCCAAGGAAATAGCTGAGTGAGATATGATTTTTAAGACTGCTGTGTCAGGCTCTCCATTATACCACAGGCATCTGCATGCCTACCCTTTTAATTTTATAAGAAAACAAAACAAGTAACAACAGTCCTTCTTTGCCTGGATTCCAATCTGAAAGTAAATTTGTAGTTAGCTTCCATCACTTTCATTTTCTCTGAACTAACCAAAGGTAAGAAGTAGGAATAGAAACACTAATGCCAACACGACTTTTTTCCTCCATGGAACCTGGTACACACACAATAGGTACTAAATACAATTTGAAAAACAAACGAAAGATTTGATAAACACAAGGTTCTGCTATGCCGTCATGCCTCTGTACAAACTGTTCCTGTCTCCTGTTTTTTGTTTTTATTTTTTTTCCCTCCCAATAAAAACATCCATTCATCTTTAATCCAGGAGTAAAATTTCCAAATAATTTTCTCCTGGTCTAACAGAGAATACAGGAAATAAGATTCTAAGAACCCAGACTGGTTAAGATATAAGTGACTGGGGGTAGCTGTCTTTTCTGGTCTATTCTTCAGAATATTTAAACAGTGCATCTCTATGCCTTCAACAATTTGGACAGAAATGCCTGCTTTGATGGGATATAATCAACCTAACTGAATGATGCAGAGTTAACAGCACCTTGGTTATCTTACTGAGCCGTATGACAATACTATTTCTACTGCTTATTTTGCTGTGCTAGGTTACTTACTGGCCCTGGCTGTGCAGTGACCTCTTGAGTTTTTAAATTTTTTGTTGTACTACAAAAACTTCCTTCTTTGCTACCAATTTTATCATCTGTCCTTTCCCGTTATAGTGTTCCTACCAATCAGAAGCTTCTAATTGTTGCTCCTATAGGCCTGAAAACCTGATATCCAAGCTTGTTAGAATAAATATCAACTTTGACTATGTGTCAGAGGTACCTCTTCTGAATACAATTCATGAACCTTACTGATAGATTTAGACTAGTGAGCTATTAAGAGATCTGCCTGTCTTTGTTCCGAATTGGTGAGGCTGTCAAAGATGGGTGAGTTTCTGTATGAGACATTATTGCATAATTTATAAAATTCTATCAAACAGGGTATAATTTATTATCTGCTGCAAAGGAACCCCTTCTACTAAGTGCATTAGCATTACTGAAATATTAAGAATATTATTAATATTATTACTATTAATATTACTAAGAATTTGGTTCTATAAAACCCAAATGGGTTACATAAACAAATAACTACCCATAATGCCAATGATGATGATGATGGTATGTGTCAAGCACTATTCTCGGTATTTCACAAATACTAATCCACTTAAATAAACGGGAATTAATAACCAAAAATGAACTAAATTTTTTTTAAGTATTTGGCCCAACAAAAACAAAAAAAACAGGGGTGCCTGGGCGGCTCAGTTGTTAAGCATCTGCCTTTGGCTCAGGTCATGATGCCAGGGTCCTGGGATAGAGCCCTACATCGGGCTCCCTGCTCAGCAGGAAGCCTGCTTCTCCCTCTCCCACTCCTCCCTGCTTGTGTTCACTCTCTCTTGCTATGTCTCTCTGTCAAATAAATAAATAAATAAAATCTTAAAAATAAAAAAGGTACAGAAATCTTTGCAACAAATTTTTCATTTCATATATTTTAAAGGTAAAATCAAATTATTTATTTTGATCGACTTGGTCACAGTCTTTAGACTTGGCACAGAAATTCCCTAATAACAGTTCTTGAGCATAGACAAACTGCTACTGCTGAATTCTGAGGGCCAAGTAATTCATGTAATGTTCGTTAGGTTCCTACTAAATAATCACAGCTACTTAAGACAAACTGAGAATTTTACTAAAATTTGTAGTTAGAAAATATAGTAAAAATAAAGGTCAACTTTTGGGGCCTTAAATTGACCTACCTGAAAAAGTTGTTTGTTATTGTAGGTCTTAAGCTCCTGATTCCCCCGACATGCTTCTTTTTAAAATCGATCCTTGCAGAAGCGAGAAATAAAAAAAAGCTTGTGACTTATGTGTCCTTGCAAACCATATATGTTTATTTTCAGGGCCTAAAAGAATTTCTTTTCCCCCCTCGCAGCTGCAAGAATCCATTTCAAATCATATCGGGTAACTAGGAGCTTACAGCCTACCATAGTAAGCAATTATAATTGGTCAGTTCTGAGGCTTATGTAGATGTAAAACCTGTCTACTAATGCTTTCCATTGAAGTCTGTTAAAATGCAACCATAATTGTTCATTAAATGCGTATTTGCTCACCTGCTTGGTGTTAACCTGGACTCAAAACTGTTGGCCTTCATGGTGATGGTATCAGTAAATAGCACGTCTTTTGCTGGAGATGCCAAAGCTTCAGAATGAGATAAGGATGGATGCATTCTTTGTTGCTGTAATCTTTTCAGCGTAGCGTAGCCAAAGGCATCTCTAGAACTCGTGTAACTAAAGTTACAATCTGCTAGACTTTTAATCGTAGCAATTGAGGGTGCTTTAAGGGACTGTGCTCTTCTAGGAAGTGTATGAGAAGAACCTGGAGGCACCAGGGACACTGAGTTTGATTTGGAGAGAGACAGATGGTTAGACTGTGGCGTCAAATAGTGGCTTGTCTTAACAGTTTTAGTACTTACCACAGTACTCATACTTCCACAGTCTGTGTCCACAGTTGTAGCATCAACACCTACTGTCTCTCGTGAAGGACTTGAACTCATTGAACTTATGCCACTTGTTGTAGTGTCTGTATTAAAACTTTGGCTACGTATCTTCATTTGTGAGCTTGTTGAACTTTCTACAACTAATCTCTCTCGGCTTGTGTTTTCTCTGTGATTCTCTGTACCAAGACTCTTGGTGAATTTTAAGTCATTCTCTCCAATACTTGGAGTACTACCAGTGTCTTCAATGTGCTTATTCCCAACAAATGAAGTTTCTAATTGTAATGTTTTCTGTACTGTGGATATGGGTGTGAAATCATCACTATGATTAAAGTCAACACTGGGCTCTGTAAGCGTTCTGATCCTCCTGTTGTTTGTCTTATTTTCAGATGACAGTTTCCCTCCTTTCGGATCACTGCTACTTCGATGTTTTTTATTAGGCAAAGTAAGTGAATTTAAGATACGATTCTTCACAAGTTTACTAGAAGCAAAGAAAGGGAATGAATTTTTATCCTTTATAGGTCCAGGTCGATCATAAAATGCTGGTTCTGTATCTTCATTGATGTCAAGAAAGAATGTACTGGTAGAGCTGCTGCCAAACCGGTCATCCTCCATCATGAACATACCTATGATCAAAAGATTGTTAATACAAGCACATCAAAAATGACAAAACAAAATCATGGCAACTGTTTGTGACATATTTCAATAATTCTTTGTCGAATAGTCATCTGGGGAAAAAATGTTCAAAAATAAAGGGTTAAACTGCTGAGGAGCCACATTTAAAAAAAAAAAAAAGAACTTCTTGAGACCAAGTGTTTGAACTTAAATAAAAATGTGATATTATGTCATTGTGAGGAACTTCTGTTATTTCCCAAGAAAAACTACAGGATTCCTTACAACACAATTTACATGAAGTGGTTTTTTGCTTGCTGTTTTAATGGCACGGAGTTTCCAAAACCTCCAAATATTCGGGATAAAATTAAAGGAAAAAGGAGATTTGACCATAGATGTTCACTCAGTTGGCAGAGATTCCCGTTAGCTTATTTTTCAAATCATAATAGGTGGGAGATATTAACCTTACAAGAAGTGAATTCTTCCTCTTAAAATATACTTATAATGAACAAAGTCACAGCATTTTAAATTCATGTTTAAATCAATTAGGCTTATTTATTTTCCTTTAGGTACTAAGGATCTCATCTAAATTCATTGTCTAATAAAAAAGAAAAAAGACTCAATCTGGGTGCCCAATGACATCTGTGATATTTTATCCTATTTTACTTTTAACTTTTTGTTCAGTAATTATAAACTACTTGAAATTTATTTTGAAAGAAAGCAAAATAAAATCCCAAATAAACTTGCATAATGTATTTTCAGATTTTGTCAATTCTAAGATACACATTTTTCCACAGATAATATTTCTAAAATCAGAATGCATCTTGTAATCAGTGGTATGTCCTAGCTTAATAGGCAGTATTTTTTTCTTCTTTTTTAGTGGTCCATAAAATACTGGTGCATCTTATAATTCACAGCATCTTAGGCCTGGTGAAATACGGTTTGAAAAATGTTGCACTATCTTTTTTTTTTTTTTTTTTTTTTAAGATTTTATTTATTTGTCAGAGAGAGAGGAGAGCGAGCGAGCACAGGCAGACAGAATGGCAGGCAGAGGGAGAAGCAGGCTCCCCGCCAAACAAGGAGCCCGATGTGGGACTCGATCCCAGGACGCTGGGATCATGACCTGAGCCGAAGGCAGCTGCTTAACCAACTGAGCCACCCAGGCGTCCCTGCACTATCTTTTTAAAAAGAACTATGTCTTAAATTTTGTACAACTAACAATATTTTTAGCACAAGGCTTAAAACCACAAACATTTTTATTTAGTTGATTTTTTGATACTCTTTTAAGAGTTTCAATATTTAGTTTTAAAAATTTAGCTCTTCTCTCAAAAATGAATATGTAAATTTAGTATCTTAACATACATTCTGGTTCAACAATCTCTATCTGAAAAATGAGTGAAAAAATTATGTAAACGAAAAAGGTAAGCAAATAAACATTCACTTTTTAGATTTTATGATAAGCAAAAATGGGAATGGTTCTTTTGGCACATGGCTTTTTAACTCTGTCAATAAGCTTTTCCAAAGACTATTTAGAAAAGCAAGGAGAGAACAATGGAGTCTGTTGGCTATCACTCTCTGTTGTGAAAAGATAACGTATTTTCCAAGACCCCATGACTGCCAAAGTATCTTAGAAAAAAGTACATTAGGAATGTAACAAATACATTTCCATTATGATATTACAAACACAAATGTTAACTACAGCTAACTGTACATGACCTTGTCAAGAATACTCACTTGATGGTGCAGATTCACTTTCACTATTATGTCTAGAGCTGGTTGACTCTGAGTTCAAACTCAGGGTGCTTGGGATAGATGAAAGTTCATTACATAGTTGTTCTACATCATCTGGAACCACTGGCCACAGATGTTTGCGACTGTGCCTTACAGAATCCCAGTTGTGACATTTCAGAATATCACAGCCCTGTTTGGTTTTGGCTATGAGCCCAAGCACATATACACAGGTCCTATATGTAAAAGATGTAGTAATGACAGTTTATAATTCCAAACTGAGATTTCTTAAAGCAACCAAAATATTAGTTTGCTATATGTACATTTGAATTTTTTTTTAAGTCATTAAAAATTACTTAGCTTGTAGAAAAATATATTAAAATGAGTTAGGAGTAACTTAGAAGCCGTAAGTAACATGAACACCTTCTTAACATACACAGTAATTACACAGAAGTAATTTAAAAGAACATAATGAAATCTTAGAGGAAAATGGCATATACAAACTTTTCTGGGATAAATGTGAAATATAAGGGCTATTGGAATACTGCATATACACCATACTTTCACTGTTTGCCAGTTACTAAACTTCAAAATTATAATGATAAAAATGAAATGGTAACATTAAACAAGGAGCTCCTTAAGATGTTAAACAGTGCATTTAAAAATCTTTTTTTTTTTTTTTAAAGTAAACTCAACTCCCAATGTGGGGCTCAAACTCATGACCCCAAAATCAAGAGTCGCATGCTCTACTGACTGAGCCAGCCAGATGCACAACCCACCCCCCAACCTTTTCTTTTTAAATCTTGCATCATTAGGATTTTCAGTGAATAGTTCTAATGGACTACACTGAATCATAGAATACTCTTCCCTCACAGCTACTTGTGAACAAGAATATATACACTAAAAAGATTTATTAGTGAAGTAACATACCCTCTGATTGAAAGAACCTCACACTGCTTTGCAAGTTTTAGTATATCTGGAATCACATTTTCCTCCTGTAGTAAATTGAGACCCCAATTTGATGAGCCAATATTTCCCTGAAAGAAAAATCACTTATATCAAATATATTTATAAGAGTAACTCTTTCAAGAAATTTGGAGAGCTAAGAAGAAATTTAACCCCATCTATGAGAGAGAAAAAAAAATGTGAAAAGAAACCTTAAATACGGAACTTGAGAAATTAATGCTTCATTTGTCTTAGCAAGAAAACTAATAGCTTAATCATCTACTTTCCAGTCTAAAAATATTTAAAATGGGCAGAAACAATTTTGGTCCTAGAATATTAATCTGAGAACAAGTTCTAAATAAAATGATTTTTATTTATTATTCATGGGAAAATTTTAAAAATCTAAAAATGATGAAGATCTTATAGAAGTTTATTACAAACCAAGGCCCAAAGAGATGCTTTCAGTTTTTTAATTTCTTCCCATTTATCCAAATCTGGACTACGAACATTGTGACAGAGTTCAGTAATAATATTCTGGAGAAAGAAAAAAAAACCATGAGTAACAATATGTTTTCAAAGCATCTTAAAATCAAATTTTTAAGGTTTGCATTTAGTAACTTTTACGTATTTAAAATTCTAAAATAATTTTATGTAAACTTTAATTTTATGTAAACTTTTTAGGCAGCATTAATGCGGGGGTTCTAAATTCATATTCTACAGAGAGCACTTACAAGCTATGTGGTTTTGAGCAAGTGAGTTAATCCCCCATGCCTTGATTTCCAATCTCTAAAAGAGAGATCTATTTCATATGGTGTAATAATGACTTAAGCATTACACAGGAAGTCCTTAACAAAGCACTTGGTACCTCGTATTATAAAAATGTTAGTCATAATTATCAGTTTTTTAAATAGAACCTAATACTAGTGAATAAAAAAAAAATACTGTAAAGATATGTGCTCCAAAAGTCTTCATAGACTTAATATAAAAATAGGACATTATAGAATACATTTATGTAAAACTTTTGTTCCTGGGATAAACACTGATACAAAAATGAACTAAACTGCCAGATTACTATTGTTCAAAAGACACACACGCAAATACTTCTGTATCTATTTCTAAAATAAGAAAAAGCTTGCATTTATTGAAAACACTTAATAACCAAGACATATTCACAGCCATAAATTTGGTGTGCATATAATCAAAGAATAACTGCTTGACACAAAGCCTGTTATATTCCAAAAAGTATATGAGAATAGGGAGGTACAAACAAACAGCAATTAATATTTCCAGTTTGTTGCTCACCAAAGATTCAGGTTCAGTTTAACTCCCCCACAAGAACAATGAAGAAATTCAGTTTTTCAGTATGTTTCTACAAAAGAGATGAACTTTCCAACAAACTACAAAGGACAGAACTCAGATTTTAAGTGGCTTACTTACTCTACGTTAACATATTAGCTATGCAAAAGGTGACAGGTAAGTCAGGGAAAGGCATGCAAACCAGTGCTACATCTAAGGATTACAAACACCAAGTCAGTTGTAAGATAGAAGGCTTTAAAAGCATTATTAATGCTGCTAACTTTAAGGCTTTTGAGAAGTTTTTGCAAAGGTACTACACTTTAGCAATATTAAGATTTTTTTCTATGATTGTAGCTATTTAAAACAAGTAAATTGTGTTTTTACCTGTACTTCCAACAAATGGCAGCCTGTTTTGTGGTGTACCAGTTGTCCATAGAGGTGTACAGGCAGGTAGACATGAGGACGCTGTAATCTAGTATAAATAAAGATGACTGATATACCTGTTGTCTCATTTACAATATGCTAATTAAAACAAGGACTACTAATAAAGTAGTAGATAAAGATATAATATATATCTTTTTGGCATAATATAGATATAATCTCTTATATCTATAATATAATATAAAGATATAATCTCTTGGCATACATAAATATATGAAAGTGGAAAAGCATGAGGATTTCTCTAGAAAAGTAACAGATTAGCTGGCCTCAAAGTAATGAGTAATGGTAAGAGAGCTGAGACCAGAAAAACAGACTAGGGTAAGAGCATGGAAGATATATAAATTATATTAGTAAGGGTATTCAGCATGTTATGAGTGCCACTTGAATTCTTGAGCAGTCAATGCTATGCTTTAAGATTTTTTTCTTATGTCAGTGAAGGTAATAAAATTTCCAAGTACTCAGAAAATTTTAAAAAATAAAGAAATATTATGAACTGGGTTTGAATTTTATATTAGAGGACCAGCAATAAATTATTCCATTAACTAGACTGTACCTTTGGTTACTCCGACGAACATAGTTATCACCATCAATTGGCTTTCGATAAGTAGTAAGTGCTTCATTAAGTTGTTCCTCAATCAAGTCAACATATTTTGAATTATATTCCTGGAAGATAATATTGTTTTAGTTATACAGAGTATCATATTATTCACTAAATTTATAACATGTTAGGTACATGCCAAATCTTAAAAGCATAAATATGAGGAAAATGAACACAAATTTAAGACATTTTTAAAATGGTAGAACATGGTATTATGAATGCAAATGTTCTATCAAATCTAAAAGCTTTCTGCTTATACTCTTATTCCCATTTTCAATTAGTATTTTAGAGTCCATATAAGTTACTAGTTTTGTTTTTCATCTTATTTAAATCCCTTCCCCATTAAATACAAACAAAAACTGGCCTCTTATTATTAAACCGTAAGCATATTCACTAGAAATCTTAAAAAGAAAATTAAATGAATTGTATCATTTTAGCATCTTTTGGCAAAAACTAGTATCACTTTCCCCACTGATTTAAATCAAGTCAAATGTAAAAAATGTTGCCAACTAAAACTTGAAAAACTTTTGAATTCTTTAATATGAAAATCAGTCATACTTCCATCTTTATTGCAAAAGATCTCTACTTCATTTTTTCCTTTTTTAAACTATTTTTTAATTTAAATTCAATTAGTTAACATATAACCTATTATTGGTTTCAGAGGTACAGGCCTGTGATTCATCGGTCTTATATAACACCCAGTGCTCATTACATGCCCCTCTTAATGTCTATCACCCAGTTACCCCATTCCACCCCTCCAGCAACCCTCAGTTTGGTTCCTATGATTAAGAGTCTCTTGAGGTGCCTGGGTGGCTCAGTTATTAAGCATCTGCCTTCGGCTCAGGTCATGATCCCAGAGTTCTGGGATCGAGTCCTGCATCAGGCTCCCTGCTCAGCAGGAAGACTGATTCTCCCTCTCCCACTCCCCCTACTTATGTTCCCTTTCTTGCTCTCTCTCTCTGTCCAAAAAAAAAAGTCTCTTATGGTTTATCTGCCTCTCTGGTTTCATCTTGTTTTATCTTTTTCCTCTCTTCCCCTATGACCCTGTTTTATTTCTTAATATGAGATCATATGATAACTGTCTCTCTCTGATTGACTTATTTCGCTTACTATAATACCCTCTAATTCCATCCACATCATTGCAAATGGTAAGATTTCGGTTTTTTGATGGCTGCGTAAAATTCCTGTGTGTGCACATATACCACATCTTCCTTATCCCAGCTGTCAATGGGACATCTGGGGTTTTTCCATAGTTTGGCTACTGTGGACATTGCTGTTATAAACACTGGGGTACGGGTGTCCCTTCAAATCACTACAATTTATCTTTAGGGTAAATGTTAAAAGATCTCTAAACTGCTCAGGAGGAATTGGCAGAACCTCTCTGGAAAGCAATTTGGCAGTATGTATCAAAAATGTTACTTCACATACTTTTTGACTCAACTACACTTTTAGAAATTTATCCTACAGAAATACATGTACAAGCATGCAAAGGCATACAGAAGAATATCCAGCAAACGTGGTTTACAAAACAAAAAAAGTTGGAAACAATGTCAATACAGGAGTGGTTATAAAAGCTAAGGTACATTCATACAATGTACGATGACGCAGCCATTAAAAAGAACAAGCTAGATTTAAATGTACAGCTCTGAACAGATCCCTCAAATATGCTGCTAAATGAAAAACTTATTCTTATCTACTCTTGAAAACAGAACACATTTGTATTTTTAAATAAAGAGTATATACTTATAGATGGATAGAACATCTCTGAATGCACACAAAATAAACTATTACAGACATTACCTTCAGAAAAGACAGAATAAGCGCACAGGGAAACATTTTTCATTCAAAACCATTTCAGACAACTTGAATTTGCTGAGTTACCTTAATTCCCTACTTAAAGCCTTTAAAAATGTACTTTTCCTATTTTTCCTTTGGGTTCCATATTTACTTTGTAATAGTAATAAAAGGTTTTAATACTATGAGCATACCATAATTATTACTACTGCTACTATTACCACTACACTACTACCAAACTTTCCTCTACATATGAAAATCTTAGGGGCACCTGGGTGGCTCAGTGGATTAAGCCTCTGCCTTTGGCTCAGGTCATGATCTCAGGGTCCTGGGATTGAGTCCTGCATAGGGCTCTCTGCTCAGCAGGGAGCCTGCTTCCCCCACCTCTGCCTGCTGCTCTGCCTACTTGTGATCTCTCGCAGTCAAATGAATAAATAAAAAAATCTTTTAAAAAATATTTTCATGAAAATCTTAGTGCAAAAAAAAAGCAGATATTCTGAGCTTTGCACAGGAGTAGTTACATTCCTGTGGTTAATCTTTTGACCAAAGGGATTCATTTGGAAAACACTAGCCAAAGGTCGGGGTATGGTTTATAGCTGTGAAATAGTATACTGAGTTTCTTATGTGGGTCATCCTGAGGATTCTGCCCAAAAGGAGCAATCTGGAGGGACAAGAAAATCCCAACTGAGGGGTGGACCTCTACCTACCAGGAGGTAATGTAAGTATGCAGGCAGAGGAGCCCTTGACGGCCCTAGTCAAGGGAACTGAAAATGAGAGATGCACAGTGGTGAGGTCTTGAAAGTAATGCTCAAGTAGAAGAATTAACATCTGAAATCTGCCACAGTCAAAGCTAAACAGCCCAGATAAAAATTGTACCAAATAAGTCAGTCTGTTCTTAGCCCCATGCCTCTTCTTCCTCCTCCTGCTCTAAAGCTGAAAAGGCCCTAAACTGGCAGACAGCTACTAAATGGAGAGGAAAAGGAGCGCAAAGAGTGATGAGATAAACTGTAAACTCCACTGTAGTGTTTCTAAGTCTATGTCTGGATGCTAGGGTGAAGTTTTAAATTGAATGAGTGAGTTTTTAATATTGTACTGGCCTGGAAGTTTTATTACCTTGAAACAGAGACAGTCTCAGTCCATCTTGGCATGCCATAAGCTACTGGGAGGAAATCAAATACAGTGAACATGGGCTTTGGAATCAAAAAGCATCCCTGTTCTGCTATTTTTAAGTTCTGTGACCTAGGATAAATTACTCCTCTAGGATAAAGTTTACTCTTTTTAGCCTCCAAATTTTCATTCACAAAATAGAAATAACAGAATGTATTTCACAGGACTGCCCTGAAGATTAAATGAAATAAGACTTGAAATGGTAGGCAATCAGTAAGTTCTTTCCCTTTCTCCTTTTCTCTAATTAATTTGAGAGAGAGGATTATGTTGTTTTTATTTTTACACCTTCCATTTACTGTTTAACTAACTGTAACTGCGATTCAGCATGTTTGTAACTTTCTACTGAAAATGCTCTAGCAAAATTCACCAATGACCAAACTGTCAAATTCAACAGCTATTTTCTATTGTTCATCTTATTTGACCTCTTTATCAAATATCTATCACTGGCCTCTCCTTCCTGAAGCATCCTTTAGTGACACCATTCTCTTTGGCAATTTTCTCAGTGTCTTTGTCCTTCTCTTCCCCTCATTAAACCAGAATGTTCTTTAGGGAGCAATTTCCAGTCTGTTTCCCTCCTTCTTTCCCTCCTTCCTTCCTTCTTCCTTTTTGTTCTTTATATCTTCCCTGGTGATCTCACTCATTTCAGGTTTCAACTACTACTATATGCTGAAGACTCCCAAACTGCGATCTTCCAGCACATACCTGAGCTCTAGATCCACAATTCCAAATATTTTCTGGATATCATCTTTGGTCATCCCAGAGCAATACAATTCAACATACCCAAAATTCATTATCCTCAACCTGCATACCATTTTTTGTGATCACAATCTCCTTTTTGAGGATTTTTAAAAATTTATTTGAGATAGAACAGAGTGAACACCAAGTGGGGGGAGGGACAAAAGGAAAGGGAAAAGCAGACTCCCCACTGAGCAGGGAGTGTGACCTGGGGCTCAATCCCAGGATGCTGGGATCATGACCTGAACCAAAGTCAGATCCTTAACTGACTGAGCCACCCAGGTACCCCTGTAATCGCAATCTCTTTGTGGTGGTTCACTGCATGCTCAATCACGGAGATTAGAAACCTGAAGAGTCAAGATGGACTCTTCATTCATTATATCCAATCTGTCCACACATCCTGTTCATCTTAGTTCAAAGATGTCCAGAAAATGTATCCCTGCCTATCCAATCTCAGCACCACTGAAGTTCACATTCTTTTTTTTTTTTAAGATTTTATTTATTTGACAGAGAGAGAGAGATCACAAGTAGGCAGAGAGGCAGGCAGAGAGAGGGGGAGAAGCAGGCTCCCTGCTGAGCAGAGAGCCCGATGCCATCCCAGGACCTTGAGATCATGACCTGGGCCGAAGGCAGAGGCTTAACCCACTGAGCCACCCAGGCGCCCCTGAAGTTCACATTCTTATCAAATCTTTCTTCTTAACTGGTCTCAATATTCCTAGGCTTTACCTTTGATAATCAAATATGAACTCCTACACTGCAACCTGTCATGTTTCTAAAGCACAGCTCTGATTATGACTACTCTTTAAAGACCTATAATTCCCTCACTTCCAATTAAATTGAAATACATTAATGACATAATGTGGTTTATAAGGCCTTCTATAATCTAGTTCTAACTTACCATTCTAGCCTTATCTTGACACTCCTCACTTAGCCTCACTGCAACTACGTGGAATATAGCATTCTTCACAAGTCTGAAGTTCCAATAATCTATAAAGATTTATTATTCTGCACCCTCGGCCTTGAATACCCTTCATCCAACTTATTTACCTACTCCTCAAGACCATTTCAAATATCATATCCTTTCCTGAGCCCACCCAACATTTCTTTTGCTAATTCTAATCCCTACGGCAGAATCATTAACCCTTCCTTTGTGTTTCCTTATATTCACATGCCTTTGTTAGTTTTATTTTGTACCTACTATTTGAAAGTACTATACTAGATAAGCTAAGCAATTTCCTAATACTATAAATCGTATAATAAGGTGACCGATTTTACTATGGTAATTTGTTTAAATAACTTCTATTTATGAAATAAAACTATCACATCTTATTTCAATTCTCCAATTCATTAATTATTAAAAGACTTAATCCCTAAATCACGTTTTTGTTTTTAAAGATTTTACTTATTTATTTCAGAGAGAGAGAGAGAAAGCAAGCACAAGCAGGGGAAGAGGAAGAGGAAGAACCAGGCTCCCCACCGAGCAGGGAACCAAACATGGGGCTCAATCACTGGGATAACGACCTGAGCCGAAGGCAGATGCTTAACCAACTGAGCCACCCAGACACTCTGCCTAGTTTTATAGTTACAATATTTTTTAAAAATGAGAATTTCTTGTGAAATATGGTTCAATATAGACAATGATTGAAATTATGAAAAATCTAAAAATTATTTACATTAGCATTGGTTATGGGTTTGGTATTGGTAGCATGAGTTTCTAAGATGTTTTGACAATTAAGAATGCTTCAAACAAAATAAAATCACGATGATGACCAACTAAAGAAAAGCTAGGAAGTTACTAATAACAAGAAGTACATTCTCAGATTTATGTCAAGTAGCATCCTAAAATAAAGTTTAATTAGATTATTATATCTGCTTGGTAGAATCATTTTATAATCTTCCTTTATTTAAGAAAATTGTTTTAGATATAGCTTAAAACGGCTATCAAAAGGGACCCAAGAATAAAAGAAATGATAGGTTAAAAAATTAAACCAGTAGACTGTAGCAATTAAACTGAAAGAAAAATTACAATAGAATGGACACAAAATCAGTAGGTTTGCTATAAAACAAGGTGGTTTAAAAAATGGATAAATATAAACACAAATAATTACATAGAATTTAAGATGACTTCATATGAATGTTTAAATTTTGTTGTTGTTGTTTTGTTTTGTTTTATTAATTTCTTTTCAGCGTAGCAGAATTCATTGTTTATGCACCACACCCACTGCTCCATGCCATACGTGCCCTCCATAATACCCACCACCTGGCTCCCCCAACCTCCCATATGAATGTTTAAATATTTGACCTCTTAAGCTTCAAAACACGGATATAAAAAAAATCCTCTAAATTCATAGATCTATTTCCTAAGACATAAAACTGAAGCTTACTCAACAGAAAATTACCTTGTGCCACTTTTCCAACTGTTTTGCTACATAACCCCTTTCATTCAGATAGGAAAATCCTTTTGGGATGGAAAGAAATCTGTAAATTAAAACAATAGTTTAACACAGAGCCTGACCACAAGTGTTTAAGGAGCAAAAATATCTTAAGCAATACCATGTTTAAAGAGCTAAAAGACTTTAGAAATAGCTTCATCCTGACAGTAAAAGGTCAACTATTATTTACTATAATTTCAAATATAAATAAATTTTCATAATCTTGCAAAACACATGAATTCAACCACAGTAAAGAAAATGTCATGAAAATCATGAGGAGACACAGAAATGTAAAAGAAACATTAAGGAAAACAATGAAAAGACAGAGTTTCAGTATTAAAAATATCTAAGTTTCTAAAATAGACCTCTTTCAGAAGTTAACACTAAACTCTTTAAAGTGTTTCCTGTTTGGATTGAATCCAGCTTTAAAATACACTGCTAAAGAGAACACAACAAAAAACATAACTACAAGAAAAATTTACTTAACATTTACCTCAGGAGAAGAAGCAAACCCTTGTCTCCAAGGTGGGATAAAGCTGGCTTCATCTGAATAAGAGCATGAAGATTGGCCTAAAGAAAGTAATTATCAGGCAAATTAACAATTGCAAAATGATAGTAAATTGTTTCCAAAACACCTATATTAAGTACATTATAATTTCACATAATTTTCTATTAAAATTCAGTACTTTAATAAAGTTTAATAATTAAAATAACAATAAAAATCATGTCCAAGTATTTTATTATAAAGTAATAAACCTTCACCTTGTCTTCACATGCTTCATCAAGAATATCAAGAGCTTCAGAAGAAATCGTTTTGTTTTTATCATGTAGCTGGGTAACTAGTAATTCAATGCCCCAATTATTGAAGAATTCAACATTAGCTCTCAATAATACTCTTAAATGTTTTGTTGCATACAGCCTGCAGGCCTACAAAGATAAATGAAAATATAAAAACAAACAAAACCCAAACTTCATGGATAGTCTATTTGGACATTGTTTTGGGACAGTTTTGCTATTTGAAAAGAGCAGAAAAACTGGAATTGAGGGTCTAGCCCCTGATATATTTTCTTAGTACTAGGTATATAAAATATTTGCTTCAATCTAGCTGCTTCTTCCCCTTTAGAGAAAGAAATGGGTACTGTATATGGTTCCTTGGAGGAACTACTGTTTTATTTTTATTATTATTTTTAAAGGTTTTATTTACTTATTTGACAGAGAGAGAGGAGAGCACAGGCAGAAGGAAGTGGCAGAGGGAAAGGGATAAGCAGGTCCCCCCGCACTGAGCAGGGAACTTGATATGGGGCTTGATCCCAGGACCCTGGGATCCTGATCTGAGCCAAAGGCAGTCGATTGCCTGACTGAGCCACCCAGGCAGGTGCCCCATGGAGGAACTACTATTTTAAAGTAAACTCAAATCCCATACCCTATTCTTAGAATTAGTAATTAATTTTGCTTGGCTAAATTTTATGAAGTAAAATAAAAAAAATACAGCTATAAAAAATACAGTTCTGTTAATGTTATACTCACATCAGTGGCTGCAGTAAGGATTTTGGAAAGGATAACTCTCGCCAATCCATCTCTGCTGTAGTCCAAGCTAGAAACGGTCAGTTTCAGTAAGTGATCTTGGTTTTTCAAGGAACAGAGATTAAGGAGACTTAAAAAAAAAAGGGGGGGGGAATGAAAATATAAACAAGCATTTCTAGAAGAAAGCATTTAATGATAAATATCACATAAAAGAGTAACAAAGCATCAAGATAACTCTAATTTTTTTTGGATTTTAACAGAATTTAACAAATATATATGTACATGGAATAAGAAGCATGCTACTTCTAACTACATTAAAGATTAAGTTCAGGAATATATTGAAACAACTACCATTGAAATACGCTGCATTTTTCCAGCATTTTGACTCCATGAGGGTGGCAAGAAAGTGTTCCAATAAATAAAAAGTAGTGTTGACTAAGGGTAGTCAATAAACCATTATTTTGAAGACTTCTTTCAGGTTTCATTCCAGATGAAGCATTGAGCCACTGAACAATATCTTTTACCAGATCTTCTAAGTATCCTTGCCCATCCTAAAAGCAAATACATTGTGATATTATTGGAAAAGCACTTAGTGACTGTAATTAGAAAATTAACTTTAATCAAATCCAAGAAATGTAATGATAATGATAAAGTTACTAATAATGGATACCAACCACCAAGTATGTTCTTTTAAATTTCATTCAACACAATCCTGCATGAAGATGATATTATCTCCCATTTTACAAAGAGAACACCAGGTCTTCTCTAAGGCACATAAGCTGTCTTAAGTCACATAGCTAATGATAAAGTCAGGATTCAAATCTAGATCTGAGCTCATTCCTTATGTTTCTAAATACAACTTATATATACTCAGAAATAAAAGGGAGAGGGCAGATTTAGTGAAAAACATTTGCTCTGGAAAATACTCAAAATGCTTATTACCTCTTCGGACTCAAGAAGAAATTCTGTAAACTGGCAACCCACAACTGTGAGCTGCTTGGACTTGGCAAAATCCAGATCCAGGTTGGCATATAATTTACTGCTGGGCTTATAAAAGTAAAGTAGTCTTCGTACAAACCTAAGAGCAAAATAAAATTAGCAAAAGAAAGGAAAATTACTTTAAAATATTAACCAAAGCTTAAGATAATAATAAAGTCTTGAATATGTCTTGGGTTTAAACCACTGGAGTAAATGGCAAGGAATAAAAACATTTGGTACATTACACCCACATGCACACATGCAAAAACAACAAAATACAAAAAACCCTCCTTATTGTGAAGAATAGTTTGTAAAATAAGAATTTTATGGTGAGATGCCTCAAAGAAATATCAGAGAACAAAGACACTAGCTGACTAAATGCAGATGTAACAACAGCCTAGAAGATAGGCTTGGATAATACGAAGAAGACAGAAGACACCTGAACATAAATTTTCTTCTACTGTATTTTGTGACAATCTTTGTCCCATGACTCTGTAAAATAATCCTACACTGGATAATTGTAAGCAAAATAAATCATACTACAATTCTGTCTGTTTTTCACCATTAGGCAAAAAAACAAGCACAAAAGCTACAGGTAAAATTTAAGAAACTGAATTTATGAAGCAATGAACAATTTATATTTCAATGTTATAACTTTCAACATTACAAGCTAAGCTTCTAATTTAACTCAGTTCAATTTAATTTCATGCATTACAATCCATCCAATCCAATAATGGTGCCAATTCCAGAATGTGGAGAAACAAAGCTGAAAGAGACTTCATCCCTGTTTTCAACCAGTACGGAAAGTTGAGGCTAAGCTTCTTTATTCCAAGTTTATATATGTTTTGTATAAACTGAATAGAGATATTAAGTTAAATATCATGAGTAGATGAATATAACCAAATAATAAAGTTAAGGACATAAATTTTTCAGAAACATGAAGTAAAGGCGCTCTCATCGAATGAGATCATTAATGGTAGTGGATTAGTCTAAACTCAGAATGAGTAAAAAATGCATGGGGTTACTAGAGAACAGCACAGTAGCTTGAAGTACTGTGTATGCCATGAACATTAGTATGTTTTATGAAAGGTGTGGAGAACATTAACTTGGTTAAGGGGAATGAATGTAAAGAGGAGGACAAATGGCTAACCCTCCAAAGTCAGATGCAAATGCAAGTAGAGACAGAACAGTAAAAATGGCCATCATTTTAGGAGGGTAACACGATGTCCTTATTATGTCATCCTCATGCCTAGGGCTAAGATTACAACATTGTTGAAATTACCCCCATTTGAGAAACTTTCATCTGAAGTACTTCGTATGTTCCAAAAGTAAAACCAGAATATAAATACTAGAAAAAGAATTAGCTGATGCTTTTGGGTTGTTAGAGTATACACAAAAATGTATATACATGTACCTACTGAATACCGATTATTAAAATGTATGTATGTGTCTTTTTTTTTTTAAGATTTTTAAAATTTATTTATTTGACAGACAGAGATCACAAGTAGGCAGACGGGCAGGCAGAGAGAGAGGGCAGGGGAAGCAGGCTCCCTGCTAAGAAGAAAGCCTGATGTGGGGATCGATCCCAGGACCCTGAGATCATGACCTGAGCTGAAGGTAGAGGCTTTAACCCACTGAGCCACCCAGGTGCTCCTGTATGTATCTTTAAAACACCAATTATTACTTTTCATGGGTATCAGGTATAATATAATTCAAATATAAGTTCTTTCAATTTAAATGCAAAACAGTTGTTACATACCTGTGTAACTGTTCATCTTTATAGTTTCTTAGATTTACATTTGGCCACTAGAAAAACACAATATGTTATATCATATATGTATTTATCAATTCCCAAAATATAATTTATGATGAATTACAATGAATAATACAATGAAGCCATAACCAAGAAGTAGTCTGTCCTACCTTAAGAATGGTCCCTATAAGATTCCAATTCCATTCAAGATTCTCTTTATGTTGAAGGACTTGGCTATCTCTAAGGTTCATTAGAAGGGCTTCCTCTGTATCCTAACATCATCAGAAAGTAATTAGGAAAATTAAGTCAAATTATCTTCACATCCAGAAAACGAAGTTCAAATTTTTAAAATTCAATTTCAATTTAAATTTCATTTAAGGATGAATTATCAAGGCTTTTTAACTTTAAAAAGTTATAAAAACATAGCTCTAAACAGTCTAGTCATTATAAAACTAGAAAGCCATTTGAAATTCCATAAGCATGAATAAAACTGCTAACTCAAGCAAGTATATGCATATTAAAATCCATCAGTTAAAAATTAAGAAACTAAGTTAAAAACTGCGACATTTCACGTCAGTACCTTAAGAACAAATATATCTTTCTGAACTCGGAGATACTGATCCCGTTTCTGGTGGGTTGCTATTGCTTTCTGAATAATGTGATCTAAATGAAGGCTGTAAGGTTTAGGTCCTCGTTTCTTCATTTCATGGAAGCGTTTTAAACAGTTCAAGGCTGCACTGGCTCGCCTAATTAAAATAAAATGAATTAATTCTGTAGCAAAGCTAGCATAATTTTAGAGATCACTTTGGTAAATTAGTAAAATATTTAAATTCAAGGCTAGAGATTGTTACTAAAAAGTAAATTATTTAATCAAATTTGAACCACAAAGAAAAAAATCAAGAACACTGCTGATTTGTATGAAGAAACACTATGTAGACCCAACTAAATATGTATTTGTTAATCTTTTCTTCTGTGGTGGTGGGCACTTTTTGTATACTGGTTTTAAGAACTCCTAAAAGGAACCCAGTTTTCTCTCTTTTCTTAGAGAAGTTTAAAATTTGCTTTTTACATTTAAATCCTTAATCCACCTGAAAGGAATTTTTGCTTATGGTAAAAGGCTGGAATATTTCATTTCCCCGCATCGTGTGGATAACTGATGATTCCAGTATCAGTTTGTATAGTCTCTATTTTCCCACACTGATCTGCAACTGTTAATGGTATCCTTCTAAACATCATTTTTAATTCCTTGTTTGTGGTCCATAAAAGCACAGTTTTCAAGAATTGGTAGCAATCAAGTCTCAACTCCAGAACTTCTGGTAAAAACAAATCAGATTTAAAATTTTAAAACCTTGAGATGTGCTCAGATTGGGAACTACTGAAGGTAAAGAAAGCTTGCTGAGCTAAAAACAAACAAAAAAACCTGTTATAAGACTATTATTACTGAAATTTTGAAGGTAAATTTGAATTCCTGATGAACCCTGAAATTCATGGCCATAATCTGACCTAGAGAGGTTAGCTCTACCAGGCTTTGGGAAACACATTCTTCCATCATGAAACTACTATCCATCATGAAACTGAAAGGGACTTCTGGCTGGCTCAGTCAGTAGGGCATTCAGCTCTTGATCTTGGGTTTATCAGTTTGAGCCCCACACTAAATACAGTGATAGATTGCTTGAATAAATAAACTTAAAAAAAAAAAAAAAAAAAAAAAAAAAAAACACCCTGAAAGCTACCATTACTTATGGAAGCCTAGAGTTAGAACTGAGATAATCCCTAGTTAACTCTCAGTTTATAATACAAGTTCATTCTATTCATTCTATTAAATAATAAATTCATTTAATTTTATTAAATAATAAATTTAATAATAAATTCACTGGCAGAGATAAAATTAAAAGAATGTTATTTATTTATAGTGAAGCCCACATATGTACTTCTGAATTAATAAAACTAACTAAACTTTTAAGAACTGTGTAACTGTCAATAAAATTAACAGTTCTGAACTGCTAATGAACTATATTTCACTAATACTACAAAAAAGTCTAAATATATAGATTTTTCTAATAGGTAGAATTAAAGAAAAAAAAAAGAAAGGAAGGAAGGAAGGACGGAAGGAAGTCAGACTCCTGGCTTAGACTAATCTTAACCAAATGAAAAAGATTCCTACTAGCACTTTCTAATCAAGCTTCTCCATCTTTACCTTTTAAATTATATTTTATTATTAGCACTGAAATTCCAGCAGACCTACAGCTGTATTAGCATATTTTCGTTTATAAATTCTGTTTGCAGTATCTCCTTCAGATTTAAAAGTTTAGCTTACTTCAGTGCCTATAGTATGGGTTTCTAAATTCCAAAATTTTTAAAGACACATACAAATGAATACATTGCTATTCTTTGTGCTTTATTAAGTACTTTAGACATTAAAGAGCCCGAGTTGCTACTCAAAACATAAAATAGTCCAAAAAATTCTCAAACACCATTTTTAATGATGTGGTAGAGTTTATGTCCTGGTCCAGAAACATGCTAGAAAAATTTGATTTTATTTTACTAAGCTATAATACTTTGTAGACTACATTAAATAATACTATCAATTTTCCTCTCATCTGTAAGGCATCCCAAAAGAATTCTACCCCTCCCCCCACAAAAAGCATTTCCAAGCAAACTCTACACATACACATACATACAGAATTTTAAAAAGAAGAGAAGGTCATCTAAATGGGTATTAAATATACCAGGCACAGTCTTTGCTAGAGCTCTGATACTTACAGTCTCTTTTCCTTGGGAATATCAAAAGATGCAGCCATATTCATTAGGGTAGGCAGGCAGTGCAAATGATGGCTATGTGAATGAGGAAGTATTGTATTTGCCTAAAAAATGAAACAGTATTTTTTAGGAGGTGACAAATAGGAATATTTTATATAACAGATTATCCACAGATAAAATACTAAAGCTTTTACTCATGAAATGAACTTAATGATTCACTCTCCAATACATACTTATTTATAATTTATCTTATCTACTTTCAGTAAGGATGAGAATGAATGAAGATACAGACTCATATAACATTAATAAAATTCTGAATTTTACAGATCCTTTATTAAACATTAAGTGGTAACTTAAAATGAATTTAGTTATAATTAAACTCAATTCTTAAATGATCTGAAAGGATTACATATCAAAACTCAGATCCAGTGCTATAATGTTACATTAATCCTACTTTCCAAACAAAACCCACCACACAATCTGCTTTCCACCAGTGAAGATAAGTAAATTAATCAAATATGGAAGCCAGAAAATGTAAGCATAACAAGCAATGAACTAATACCACTATATTCAAAATGAACAGCTTTTTTATTTCAAGGGAATCTAGAATTCTGGTCATGGAGGAAGGAAAAAATGAAATTTATAAAAAAGATTCCTTCATAAAGAACAAGTAATTCTAAATATTGATAATCTTACAGGAAATGATATATTAAGAACTAAAATAAAAGGGATGCCTAGGTGGTTCAGTCGGTTAAGCATCTGCATTCAGCTCAGGTGGTAATCCCAGGGTCCTGGGATGGAGTCCGGCATCGGGCTCCTTGCTTGGCGGGGAGCCTGCTTCTCTCTCTGCTTGTGCTTGTGCGCATGCATGCTCTGACAAATAAATACAAATCTTTAAAAAATTTAATCAATTAAAAAAATAAAAATCAGATCTGAAGGGATGCCTGGGTGGCTCAGTCAGTCAAGCGTCTGCCTTTGGTTCAGGTCATAAAGGGTCCTCGGATCGAGTTCTGCACCGGGCTCCTGGCTCAGCAGAGCCTGCTTCTCCCTCTGCCTGCCACTCTCCCTGCTTGTGCTCTCTTTCTCTAACAAGTAAATAAAATCTGAAGAAACAAAAAAGGCAGATCTGAAAACCTGCAGAATTACTTATTCTTCCATGGATGGACTGAAGGAGAACAGAGCATGTGGCTAAACAATTCGTTGGTAAATAAAATAGTTATCATTAAACTCTGTTTAATTCTCTTTACCTCACTCACAGAACCCAGCTATGATGTGGAAAAAAACAAAACAAAATACTAGAGGTGGGGAGAACTGAAACAACAAAAACAAAAAAGTACTTTGCCAATATGAGACGATCATAACGTAATTTTAAAAGATCTGCTACAAGGTTACTTCTTCCTTAACCAGTTAAAATGGTTTTTATTTAGTATTCTATTAACAAACAGGTGACCTAGAAATAGGAATTCTATCTTGCAAACAATCAGTTCTCCCATTGCTTGATTTGCTGGGAGTAGAGAATGGTTGGATCACTTCCTAAGTGCCTTGTTTCCAGAAGTTACTGACGTCATAAAATCAAGGCAAACCAACCCCCAAACAAACAAACACAAAAAACTCACCTTCTAAGCCTCAACTCACAAGTTTAAAGAGAATGTTTTCAAACAAGGGAATTATACTTAGAATTTTTTTCAGTTTTCTAAAATTCAGGCACTAATTGCTGCATCAATTCCACTGCTGCCTGACTGCAGTAATATCTAGTTTTGTAATTTCTTGCTTATTAGGCAACAAATCTTTTTGAGATACATTAAGATTTGTAAGACTCAAAATGTTAACATCCAAAGTGGGTATAAAAATCAATATTCAGTACTTTTTGATTTTTACATGTTCCATTTATAAAACTAGCCTATACTATATATACACATTACACACACACACACACACACACACACACACACACACACACACGTATGTATAGACAGATACAAGGCATCAAGGGTTCTTCGCATCATAAAGACAAACACTCAAAAAAAGCAAACTTACTTTTTGAGATACTACAAAGTAACATTATTTTATAAATTAAAACATTAATGGTATGAAACATAATCAGAAGTTGTTCAACTTACCATATGTAAAAGCTCTCCTAAAAGGATGGTAGCTCTAACTGAGATATGGTCATCACTGTTTGTTATCACTTCAACCAAACCCTTTGAAAATATAAAGAAAATATTACTGTTGCAAAACAGTACATAGGAACACATTTAAGCATCACATATGCTTATTGCTCTGAAAGAATTCTGTCAGAGAAAATTTAAAAATAAAATAGAATAAAATAAGGTTTGTAAGTCTTACCTCTAGAAGCCCATTACGAATGAACGCAGAGAGTATCAGTGCCAAATAATTATCCATAAGGTCTGGCCTAGAAATAAACATAGCACAGAAACAGTTTAAAAACTGCTCAGTATATTACATGATTTACCAAAAAAACAGTAATTATAATAAATTTGAACTATTTCCCTAAATTCTACCTGGATCTGGCTCGATGAGGAAGAATAGTTTTTGCCTCAGCTGCTACAAAGCCATCTGAAAGCCTCCAACTGTCTTGGAATCTGCCTGGATCTAAAATAGTTAAAATTAGGTAGTTACAAGAAAATGAGAAATCACTAAAACACATTAGTTAACCATTGGCTAGTCAGGCTATAAAGAATGTTGTAAAATGGTTAAAAAAACAAAATTGGTTAAAAAAACAGACTGAGGGGCACCTGGGTGGCTCAGTTGGTTTAAATGTCCAACTCTCGATTTTGGCTCAGGTCATGATCTAGGGGTTGTGGGAATGAGCCCCACATGGGGCTCTGGGCTTAGCAAGGAGTCTGCTGGACATTCTCTCCTTCTCTGCTGCCCCTGCCCACTGAAATACATAACAAAATCTTTAAAAAATGTTAAAAAAAATAAATGAAAAGGCATACAGCAAATAAATGATTTATTGATATACACAGATCTAAACTTCCTCCATTTTGGGACTTCGGAGTCATTTGGGTAAAACACAACTATAGCAAGGATTAAATAATCTAATTTGAGAACTACATCATTTTCTTATCTCTGCTCTTTCTTTCTTTGTTCATTTTTCTATAAATTTCACTGCTCATTTGCAATATTTAGGGTGATGGTAAAGAAATTAACATTTCATATTTTTTGAAATTTATTTAAGGTTTTATTTTTATATTAATTTATTATGCTAGGATGATGCAGTAAGAAAATGGTATTCAATATTTAGTTCAGTATTTTGCCTTTGAGGGACTCTGTGTATTAGATAAACCATTTTAAAAATCACAGTATATGAACAGATACAAATGGACTTCAGTACTTACCTACACTGAGCAATGCTTCTATGAATTCTTCAGTCACAACAGGTAGAGGAAGACGAAATATATCATAGAGCACTTCAAGCAGACCTCGCTGCAAGTACAAATAAATACAGTTCATTTATTTTTATGGAAGGATCTTCATTTAAATTTAAAAATTTAAAACAGATGTTTTAAATGTCCTATTCACAGAGAAAAAAACAGAAAGAGAACTCCTTATTTTAGAAAACTGCCATCTCAGGTCTATACTAGAGAAGAAATAACTATGGTGTGCTTACTACATACACGACTTAATCTTTTCAATTAATCTTTTATTATCCCCACTGTAGTACATATGGAAAAAGAGATTTAAATGTAATTTGCCCAAGGCCACGGAACTATAAAGACTCAAATAAGGAGTCAAATCTCAGTGGGCCAAACTCCAAAAACCATGTTCTTTCACCACCTGCAAAGCAAGCCATCATGTGAACTGGCCCCACCCTTTAGTTTCCTGCTTATAGATCTTTCCATCTAAAATCATATCCTTCCATTTCCATGGTCTAACGGCTTCTCAGTTCACATTTTAAGCAGGGAACCCCTAGCTAACATCTTCTAATATTTTTCAACTCCAGGTTTGGCTCATATAAAGAAAAACAAGAAAAAGGCAAATTTTATTCTTTTGAGCGCAATTAAAAACATTTAAGTAGAAAAGGAAGAATCACCGAAGAGTTCATATTTTCCCCTCCAATTTCAATTTCTTCTAGCTGTTTGGTATAAATTACAATGCACTAATAATTTAGGAATATATCTAATAAATAAGCATATAAATATTAACGACCCAATTTTTATGAAAACCACCATTCATTTTATAAAAACTTAAGTTAGAAGGCATAAGATACATAAATACTGCATTTACTTTTTACTAAATATATTTCTGTATTGCTTGAACCTTTTACAATGAGAATGCCCTCCTCTGTCTGCATTTCTAAATGAATAAAGCATAATTAATTTTGTATTTTTAATCCAGTTTTTAATTCAGTCATAGTTCCTAACAACATCATTATTTCAAATTATTTGTATTAGCCTCAGGGATCAACTTTATTCAAGTATTTTTTTTCAATGCTCTATGATACAGACGAACAATTCATGAGGAAAAAGCAACACATGAATTAAGTTTTTTTATAATTAATTTCCTCTGTTAAAAGTCTGGGAATGAAATAGTAAGAGTAACTTTTGCCTACCCTTATTTCCATATTTGGTATACAGAGTACTCCAATTAGAGACTGGATCCCAGAGTTTCCAGGTTTACACAAATTAATAATACCTAAAGAGGATAAAAAAGAAAAAAAAATCACTGATTTAAATTTCAAAAAATACATAGAGCAATGTATTCGTAATATAAAATCTGTGATATTTTTCCAGATAACTTCAAAATTATGCTATTATTTGGTTATCATAATAACATTTCCCTACTGACTAGAGATCATCAGTAATTTTATCATTTAAATTTTATCTTGTATCATTTAAATTTAAATATTTGTTGCATACTCAAAAAAGTTCATCAATCTGACTGCCTAGTACTCCTCCTGTTTGCTGATGAGTGAGTCCCAGAGTCAGAATACTAGAGAGAGTAGAACAATGTTCTGTCTCTCTTACCTAATACCTCCTTAACCTAAAGTGAAATGAAAAAATTTGTTCGGCATTTGTCTTTTAAAAGCATAATTCTAGGGGCGCCTGGGTTGTTTAGTGGGTTAAGCCTCTGCCTTACGCTCAGGTCATGATCTCTGGGTCCTGGGATGGAGCCCTGCATCGGGCTCTCTGCTCAGCAAGGAGCCTGCTTCCCCGCCTTATCTCTCTGCCTGTCTCTCTGCCTACTTGTGATCTCACTCTGTCAAATAAATAAATAAAATCTTAAAAACAAAAAAAAGTATAATTTAAAAATTTATTGAATGCACAAAAAACTATAATTGGCAGAATTCAAATAATCTGTATAGATTGATATTTTAAGTGGGAGAATTAAGTCAAACAATTTAAAGCACATTAGTATGTCACAAAGGAAGTGAATAGCCAATAAACGCATACAAAATATTAGTATCATTAGTCACTATGGAAATCTAAGTAACATTTACAATTAGATACCATGACACATCCCCTAGTATGGCTAAAATGTAAGACAATGTGAAATGCTGGAAAGGATGCAAGCAACTGGAACTTGTACATGCTGATGATAGGAGTATAAAATAGTTTAAGTATTTTGAGAAAAAGTCTGGCAGTTTCTTATAAAACTAAACATATATCCATCCACCTTGTGACTCAGCAATTCCATTTAGGTATTTACCTAAGGCAAGTGGAAAGCTCATGTCCACAACAAGACTTTTTAATCAACCGGGTAATCATTAGCACACAGACTTACAAATAGTCAATTTTAGTAATTTTGTACAAATCCCTCTCTAATAATAACATACAAAGTTAAGACCAGGTTAACATCTAAATTAGATGCTGCAATAGTAATTTAACATTTGAAAAAATGAATCAAGTTTTTCTTATTAAGCAGCACAAGTAACTTACCTGCCCATGACCGGAATGTTGCTATGATTCCCATTTTACTGGCTAGAAACCTCGCTTCTCTGTCTTCTCTGAGAGGAGGTGGGTGCAGGGCGCAAAAAATTAAATGTTAAAATAAAAAGTGAGATTTCCCTCTACTATATCAGGAAAAAAAACTATCATTAGTTAACATTTAAATATTTACACAGGATATAAAACATGTTTTTTAAAAAAAAAGGTCAGATCTAATTCAAAGAAAATTACCCAATTATATATTGACCCTCACCCCAATTTAAAACTCCCAACATAGTTTAAAGTAAGTTATAAATTCCACTTTTCAATTTGGTTCTACTTTTCCTGCTCTTCCTGAAAATTATTCTTAGATACCTCATTAATACCTCTAATTGAGCACTACAGACAGCACCACCCTATTTAATAAGCATCCCTGTCAAAAGGCTACCCCTTAGCAAAGAAAATTACCTCTTACTTTTACCACATGTTTTCTTTTTTTAAAAGTTTGTTTGTTATTTAAGTACATATATGTATGTATGTAATCTCTACACCCAATGTAGGGCTCGAACTCATGACCTCAAGATCAAAAGTCACATTCTCTTCTCACTAAGCCAACCAGATGCCCTACCACATGTATTCTCTTCACTTGAAAATTCTTGCCCCAAACTTATTTCAGCATTTCTTTACTTTTCTTTTTTTATTTTAGCATTTCTAACATGCAAGCTCAATAACCCATATACTCACTGATATGAAATAACTAGATATTATTAATATCACAGCTATTTTCTTCTAATTGAGTATTCAAGTATCATACTGTTTTCTTATGCAATAGTTTTTGACCATTAATCAAGCAACAGAACTATTATATTCATTAAATATTTTCCACATATGACTTATGGCCGTTTTCAATACTTAATAGCAATCTTCCACTATTTATGCCATGTCAACCACCTCTATTTTCCCAACTGTCTGTGGGTTTTTTTGTGCTTTTTGTCTTCCCTAATAAGGTCTTTAACAGTTTTGAGAATACAGAAATCTGAGAACTGGGAAAGAAAAAATAGAGGGGTTGGATTTTAAAAAAAAAATCAAGTTAAAGAACAGTGAGCAGTCTGCGAAAGAGAAATGAAACACTTAAAAAAGATATACAAACGAGCCACACTAAGCTCTGCAGCATCAAATACATGAGAATGTAACAGAAACTAAAATGAGAAGATAGGGTGGTGGAAGAAATGAGAATTGGACAATTGTGGGATAAAGTTTTCACAGCTCCTTCTTGTAAAGATGTTAGTGACAGGGGCACCTGGGTGGCTCAGATGGTTGGGCATCTGCCTTCGTTCGGTTTGAATCATAATCTCCAGGTCTTGGGATAGAGCCCCATGTAGGGCTCCCAGCTCAGTGGGGAGTCTGCTTCTCCCTCTCCCTCCGCCTTTCCCCCAGCTTGTACTCTCTCAAATAAATGAATACATCTTAAAAAAAAATGTTAGTGACAGGAGTGCCTGGGTGACTGTCAATTAAGCATCCAACTCTTGATTTAGGCTCAGGTCATGATCTAGGGTCATGAGATGGAGCTCCGCATCAGGATTCAGGTTGAGCAAGCGAGAAGCCTGCTTAAGATTCTCAGTCTTTCTCTTTCCTTCTGCCCCTCCCACCTGCTCACACTTGCTCTCTCGTCAAAAGAAAAGAAAATGTTAATGACATACCTACAGTGACTGCCTAGTAATCCATCTCTAACCTACTCAATAAATTTGTAATATTAAAAAAAAAAAAAAAATCACTCCATTTTCCCTTGTTCCCTGGCCATAATGTACCAATGCTCCAGAAACCACCCATAGTCCAGGAACTAAATCAAAGTAAAGCACAGAACCAAACAGGTAAGAAAGGAATTTGGTAGAATGTACCTTATCCCTCCAACTCTAAAAACAGCCAGGCTCATCTCTCACTCATCCCAGTAGGCAGAATTCTAAAAATGTCTACCATGCCCTCAAGATTCCACACCCTATCCCTGGATCCTGTGAATATGGTATCATTGCTATGACTGTGACTAATTTAACCTTAAACAGCCTGGCAGATCTTAAAAGACAGGGAGATAATCTGGTAGGCTTGATCTAACTGGAGCTTTCACTAGCTAATGGCAGAAGAGAAAGAGAGATTCAAAGCAAAGGATTCCAGGAATTTCTGCTCTGTTTGAAGACAGAGGGAGCCAAGTGGAAGGAACAAGGGTGGCCTCTGGAAACTGAGAGTAGGCCCCAGCTGACAGCAAGGAAACAGAGATCTCCGTTTTACAGTAGCAAGGAAGTAAATTCTGCCAACAACGTGAATGAGCTTGGAAATGGATTTTTCATCAGAACTTCCAGATAAAAGCTATGCCAGCTCTTATCTGACTGACCTCTTCTGACCTACTGAACTGTGAGCTAATAAATTGATTTATTTAAGCTGCTACATTCATAGTAATTTGTCAGTTAACAGTGGAAAGTGCATTTCTGCCATCAATAAGGAGAATATCAAATGTCATCAGGAAAAGCCAAGAAAGGAGCCTAAGAATCCCAATTCACAACTCAGCAGGAGGAAGATTTGAGAAGTCTTAAACAGAGAACATCTATTTTGATTTCTTAGCTCAGCCAATATTTCTTTCAGCCATGAAATATTAGGGTGTGATCAGTCCATAGTTATAGAAGTAATTAAAGACATAAAACCACTCACTATCTTCCATAAAAATGAAAAACAATGAAAAATGAAAAACAATAAAAATATCCCGTTTCACAATATTCTAAAACTTAAGAATTTTAAGTTATATTCTATCTATTAAATAAGTGCTTATGTCTGTCATTCAATAATCCTACTAGAAAAACACTTCATAGCACATTTATTATCATCGCACCATCTGCAAAATCTTTACAGATATGTTAATACACTGATCACTAAATCAATTTATAGTTATCCCAAAATACCTCACAAACATGGGCTTTTCTCTCCAAAATGATGTTGAAAATTACCCTACCTCATTCCTAGAAAACAACCTTTACTTTATCTCCTTTCACTTTCCCATTAACCTTACTTTCAAAATTCTACAGAGTATCTTTATCTTTCTGCTCAGTCCGTTTGTTAAGGCGGCTCTTCATTCTATTCCCTGTTGTTTCATTCTCTTAAGTCTCCCAATATAATTATGCTAAAAATACGTACAATAGAAAAATAATTAAAGATCTAGGTTTTTATTGCAATCTATCTTACATTATTTTAAATAAGAAATTCGGAGTCTTTAAATTTCTCATAACTGTTTAATTTTTTAAACCTCAGCTAATTATGAGAACCACAACATAAATTTCCTATTAGTGAAAATTTACTTAAACTCTCATTGAGGAAATTTACTTAAACTCTCATTGCTCTAACTCTACATGCAATCAGACAAACCTAAAAGCTTTAACAGCAACGTACACACTACCTTATAAATTACTAGAAACAAATGGTACTTACTTGAGTTGTCCTTCAGCTGTATCTGGACTGTGTCTGTAGTGAAAATCAGTATAGGGTGCTAAAATTCGCTAATTAAAAAAAAAGGAGAAAAAGAAGAAAAAATTTAGTGTTTATTATAAAACACATCCTTCCTGTAACAAGCTAAAATTAATTTCACTTCTCTGTATCTTTATTGGGTATGCTGTTTGAGAAACTTGATTCTTCAAACTCATCATCAAGGAATGTATGCGTGATCTGTAATTTTATTTTAAGATTTTATTTATCTGACAGAGCAAGAAAGCATGAGCAGGGGGAAGAGCAATGGGAGATGGAGAAGCAGGCTCCCTTCAGGGAGCCAGATGTGGCCTCAATCCCAGGACCCTGGGATCATGGCCTGAGCAGAAGGCAGACTAGACTGAGCCACCTAGGTGCCCAATTTGAGTATTTTTAATGTACCAATTAAATTATGGATGCACAACCCATGAATCTAAGGTTTGGTGTATTTTCTCAAACTAAGTCCATCCCTCTAACTAGCACCAGATGAAGAAGACATTAGAATCCTTAAAGCCTCCTTATTCCTAAATTCAGTCACCACCTAACCCAAAATTATTATCCTGACTTTTAAAACCATGACTTAGTTTTGCTTATTTTTGAACATTATTAAGTGGTCTATTACACCCTCTTTTGGGTACTAGTATAAAAAATCCAAGTTATTTGGTGTATTATCCTTGTATTTAACAATCTTGCTAAAGTCACTTATTTTAAACTTTTAACCACTATATCTCATTTATCAACTCTCTCACCATGCCTACTGCATTATTGTGGTCTAACTTTTAATGTTAAATATAACTTAAAATACATAAGGCATTATTAAAATTGCTTTCGACAATCAGTATTCTTTTATATTTAGTCATATATATGCCTTTTCTGTCACTACTCTTTTCTTCCTAAATTTCTTCGTTTATCTTAGATCATTTTCCCCTTGAGGACTCCCTCTACTCTTTTATTCTTTGTGTATGTCATTTTTTTTTTTAAAATCTATTTATTTGTTTGACAGAGAGAGAGAGAGATCACAAGTAGGCAGAGAGGCAGGCAGAGAGAGAGGAGGAAGCAGGCTCCCCGCCGAGCAGAGAGCCTGATGCGGGGCTTGATCCCAGGACCCTGAGACCATGACCTGAGCCGAAGGCAGAGGCTTTAACCCACTAAGCCACCCAGGTGCCCCGTGTGTGTCATATTTTAAGCAACAATAAATATTTATTATCTCATATGGTTCCTGGGAGACAGCCGTCTATGACAGGCTTAGCTATGCAGTTACGGTTTGGGGCCCTCATTAAGATTGCAGTCAAAATACTGGTCAGGCTACAGTCACCTGAAGCCTTGACTGGAGCTGGAGGACCTGTTTCAAGAGGGCTCATGCACAATGTGCTAATTGACAGCGACAGAGAATCTAAGAAAGAGTAGTGTTTCTTTACATTCTATTTGGTCTTCTCTTTTTTATTTTTAGTCTCAAAAAATCTTTTATTTTGCCTTTGTTTTTGAAAGACATTTTCTTTGGGTTAGGCTGGCATATTCTCCTTTCGGTGCTCTAAAGATGCCATTTTACTGTCTTCTAGTTTTTAAGAGTTCTGTTGGGAATCAGCTATCAGACATGTTCCTTTGAAAGCAATATGTTTTTGTTTTTTTTTTTCTCCCCCTTAAGCTGTTTTCAAGATTTTTATTTATCTTGGTTTTCAACAATCTTACCATGATGTGCCTACATGTTTTCTTTGTATTATCTTATTCGGAGTTTTGTGAGCTTTGTGAGCATAAAGTTTCATCAGTTTCAGAAACAAAAGTCCTGGCCATTGTCTCTTTGGATATTTGCTTCTGCCCATTTTCTCTTCTCCAAAGACAAAATTATATCTTATCCCTTCTGTGTGTGCTATTCATTTCTTTCTTTTTCCTCTCTGTGCTTTACCCTGGATATTTTTATTGACTTTTCCTCTAGTTTACTAATATCTTCTTGTCCAAAATGCATTTTTCATTGAGTTCAGAATTTCAAGTATTTTTCAGTACTACAACTTCCACTGAAATCATTTATGTATTTCTATTATCTGTTCAAATTCACCATTATTTCATCATTTTCTTCCTTTTTTCTTAATTTTCCTGAACAAATTACACATGGTTGTTTTATTTATTTATTTTTAAGACTGCTTAAGTCTTAAAAAGTGAGAGTGAGCACGGAATGGGAGAAGCAGAGAGAGTGAGATAGTCTTAAGCAGACGCTGTGCTGTGAGGCTGGATCTCACAACCCTGAGATCATGACATGAGCCGAAACCAAGAGTCGGACCCTTAACCAACTGTCACCCAGGCATTCTGGGTGTTGTTTAAAATAACATCCATGGTTGTTTTAAACTCTTTCCCTCTAACTGCGCTATCTGGATCACCTGTGGGTATGGTTCTGTAGAATGTTTCTCTTTTGGGTGTTTAGTCAAATGGTCATATCTTTTTGCATGACATTCAATCAAATTAGTAAGTGAATGTCAGATACTGTGAATATTCCAAATGATGTTACCTCCATCAGAAATGGTTTATCCTTTCCTCTGTTAGGTAGAGTAAGGTGGGGGGCTGATCACCTTATCTTTATCACCAACTGTGTTAAAATTGAGACTACACTGTAATTTTGAGAAGACTGAGGATACCTTTGGTTTTCCCTCGTTCCTCAAGTATGGTCTTCCAGGATTTTCAATAGAGAACTTAGCAAATATTTTTCTCCTTAGCAATAGAGACTGGGAATCTTTTCTACGTATTTTTTAAGTTTTGAACTTAAATCTTTAGCTACCCATCCAGAAAAGCATCTGTAGATCTTCAGGGCAACTCAAAGAATCTTCCCTCTCACAAATTCCACTTTCTGGCTCTTATTGCTTTCATAGCTCTATGCTGCTTTAAATATATGACTTTCATAATTATTCCAGTTTTTTTTTTTTTTTAATTTGACAGAGAGAGAGAGAGATCACAAGCAGTCAGAGAGGCAGGCAGAGAGAGAGAGGGGAGGAAGCAGGCTCCCCGCGGAGCAGAGAGCCCGACGTGGGGCTCGATCCCAGGACCCTGGGATCATGACCTGAGCCGAAGGCAGAGGCTTTAACCTACTGAGCCACCCAGGCGCCCCAATTACTCCAGTTTTGTAGTTTCCATAGCAGATGCTATGAGTGATCGAATTTATTCTACTCTGAAGTGTAACTTTAAAAGATAAAGTTTTTAAAAATTACTATAAAAAATTACAATTGATTTACAACCCTTATAGACTGTCTATATTATATACATTATATACATTATATTAAATCCACACATTTTTCTGTCTGAGGTCAAAACATATCACAGATAGCAGAAATTAAAGCGAGAATAAATTTAAAAAGGGATTTTTAAGAGGAAGACAGACCTGAGCCTAACAACAGAGACAGCAGCACTGAAAATAGTTCCTTTGTATGGAGAAATGGAAATCAAAGTATCAATTTAGAATCAAATTTTGTAAAATATAATTATTAAAAATGAGGATAATATTCTCTTAGTGACTATAAAATGAAGATTATGATATTAAAGTGGATGATGAAGAATGATATGTACGGTAAACAGTATTTGTTGAATATTTACTATGTGCTAGGTACTGAAGTACAAAGATCAGAATTTTATGCAGATTAGAATTAATATATGTAAAGTGCCTGGAAATACTAACTCATTATAAGCATTACATGAGTGTTAGCTGGTGTTATTACAACTATTATTATGACAGTATTTATTGTTCACAATAATTCTTTAAAATGAAAACCATGACCTTCCTTTTACCTAAGAAAAAAATGGGTCCAAGAGAGGCTCATAACTTGTCCAAGTCGTAAAGCTAGTAGATTACAGGAGCAAAAAAATCAAAACCAGATCTGTATAGTCCAAAGTCTATGCTCTAAATCACTATGCTATTTTGGGGAAATCTTGTTAGAGGAGTAAAGAACAAACATTTGTGGTTTTAAAGAAATAGATACATAAGCAAAGACACTCCTGTACTTAAATGTCTACCATATTCTTTTGAGTTTTTTTTTTTTAATAAAGGCTTGGCTAATTTGTTTTATAATTACATAGGAATAAAAAAACAGGCCTTTATTATAATCATCTCACCAATCCTAAAATAATAGTTCTACCTGATTAAAAAAAATTCAGGCTAAACATACTATAAAACATCAAAAATGCTAGTTTATTCCCAATGGACTCCCATGAATAATGAATGTATTTGAAATCACTTATTGAGAAGAAAATTTTACTTATTAGTTAATGATAAAAGCTGTCACTTTTATAATCTCAAATACTTCTACTGGCCTTAATAAAACCAGAACTGTAAGACTGAAGACAAATTCCATATAATGATTTAGAAAAACATGCTAGAGAACAATTTATCTTTTATACTTTGCATAATTTCATACCCAAATATAAACAAGTCCTTAGTTTAATCTTACTCTGAATGGTATCTACAATGGACAACAATGTAGTGCATTCACACAGATAAACTGTAAGATCAGTTTGCAGTAATTCTGTTCTAACCTCCACTACACACTTTATTATAAAAAAGAGTACAAAGCAGTCTTATTATTTTAGACTAACTGCAAAAAAACACTGAAATACTAAAAAAATTCAATTGCACTATATTTTAAAAAGAAAAGATACGTATTCTTTTTCTTTCAAGTATATATGGTCATTAGTTGCTAACAAGTACCTCTAAGTTCAGAGAATTTTAGCATGGGTTAATAAATAAATAGTGTATAATTAGCAGGAGCTATTCACATAGTTAACATACTAAAGTTCTTAAAAAGAATCGGTTCTCGGGGGACGCCTGGGTGGCTCAGTTGGTTGGACAACTGCCTTCAGCTCAGGTCATGATCCCGGAGTCCCGGGATGGAGTCCCACATTGGGCTCCCAGCTCCATGGGGAGTCTGCTTCTCCCTCTGACCTTCTCCTCGCTCATGCTCTCTCTCACTGTCTCTCTCTCAAATAAATAAATAAAATCTTAAAAAAAAAAAAAAAGAAAGAAAAAGAAACGGTTCTCTTAAATAAGCAGGTAAATGTATATGCAACTTTACTTGTGCTATAATTGGCTTAATAAAGTTTTCACAGATAATAAAAAAATAAACTTCACTTTATATATTGATGAAATATTCTTGAGAATAGTATTTCCAAATCAGTCCCAATGGAATGAACTATAAAATACTGCTGAGGAAAAGTCAGTCTTAATTTATGTTTGGTAATTAACTTTGTGCTGCATCTATTAACTTTAAAATTTCAAAGCAAGAGTAGGTATGTATTTAAAGTCATACTGTAAAACTAGAAAAGGATATTAAAGTTCCTACCTCCAACTCTACATCAGCTCGCACATATTGTCGGGTCTTTGGATGATTAAGGAGGTGCAAAATTGTAGTAATTAGGGCCTCATTTATTCGACTTAATTGACAGTCGATCACATTTTTCAGGATGGTGTTCAGTCCACCTCGAAGGGCCACCACCTCTGGATTCTGAAGTGCTAAAATAAAAAAGAAAAACTTAATAAAGTATGTAGTGGATATATAAATAAAAAGTAATCAGAAATCTGGAATTTTATGGTGAAACAACTTCCTTTCTGACTTGAAAAACTTTCTCGTCAAAGACATTTAAAACATGAATAAATGTATCTAATAAGAGTCACTGAATATACTCTTCCCAAAACCCTGATTTTTTTTTAATGTCTCTGAATTGCTTTTTTATATTCTTTGTCCATATTTTACTGGAATGGTTTTTCTTTCCTATCAACTGCAAGAAGTTGTTCATTTAATGGGAATATGTTAGCTTTTCATCTATTTCAAATCTTTCATCTGCTTTGCAATTTAACTTTGGATTTTAATCTTAGATTTTAAACTCAGAAACTCCTCCCTTACTTCAAAGATCAGGCCTTTTCTGATCATGCCCACACATACATCTATGTGTTTTAAATGAGTTCATGATTAACATTCCAGCTTTCAATCTCAGGAAACTGAGCTTTGCTTAAGACTGATAAACTCAATCTTTTTCCAAACGTTTAATCAATTATCCTAGCATGCTTTACAAACTGATTTTTATTCTTCTGATATACTAATTCCCTATATACCATAGTCTGTAACTCAATTTCTTTTCATTTTTCTCTCTTAATCACCTAGCTTAATAAGTTTTTATTAAAAAAACACACACACAAAAAAAAACCCTTTCCCTTCCCTTCATTATTGTTTCTCAAAAATGTTCTCATGGTTGGATATCTCATGTTTATTCTAGCCTTATTTTAGAATTAGGCTGCTTCTATTTTTTTTTCTACATTGAGGTATGTATAATCACATAGAGTAAAATTCACAGATTTTAACAGAACAGTTCAATAAATTTTGAAATTTTATATTCTTATAACCAATATCCAATCAAGATACAGAAATTTCATCATCCTAGAAAGTTCCCTCATACCACTTTTCAATTAGTATCCCCTCTACTACACAACCAATGTTCTCATTTCTACATTATTAAGAATTAACTTGACAAATTCAAATGTAAAAAGTATCCCCCCAAACACAGGCACAAGTCATACATTTCTTACTAAGTTTTGTGATACATAGTTTCCTTTTCTACTCTGGAAATAGTATTTTTTTCTAATATATTTACTAATTTTATCATAAAACACAAAATAAATCTATCTGTATTTTCACATTTCTACTGTCTTGAATTAGTTAAGTTCTGTTTTTCAGCTGATTCAGAGTTTTCTAGATACATCATCTACAATATGTAAACGTCCTTTATTATTTTAATTTACTAACCTGATGAAAGTTTTTAGCAATACTAATTTAATTAGGAATTAAAAGTTTATAGTACTTACAGAGATCTACCATTAAGAATAATACAGTACTGATCTGAAATATTCTAGAATGTTAACAAAAAAGGTTTTAATTATTTTGTATATGTGTATAGGTGTGGGTATATGTATATATGTACATATATGTATATGTATATGCACATAAAATGATAGTTTCATTAAAAAATTGGTAGGTTTCCATATTTTAATACTTTCAGTTAGCTTACATTATATAAGAACTCTGTTCCTTGGAACAATTTTTTAAAGACAAAACTATCTGAATAAGTCTTTTTGAAGGCAATTATTTCATCAAGTACTTCCATGGTTTTTATCTTATTATGTTTTCTACTTCTTGAGTTAACTGGAAATAAAATTTCCTCCAAAAACCCATTCATTTCAGCAAGATTTTCAAATATTTATAAAAATTATTTCATAATTTTAAAAAATTCCTATTTCTTTCTTCCTCATTTGTATATTTATCCTGTGTTTCTCTGACTTCCCTGTTTTTCAAACATTAGTGCATCTTTGGGTACCCATGTATGTTTCTCTTCAACTAACAGATTATTTTAAATTGTCAATCTTGTTCTCTAATTAGGACTCTTAATTTCATTGTTGCTTTCCTCCTGCTTACCTTAAAGCTGATTTTCTTTCCTTTTTTTTACTTCTTGGGCTCATGCACTTATTTTCATTGCTTTTTGCTTAGTTATAAAAGCGTTTTATGTAAGTTAACTCTGAATACAGCTTTCCAAGCATCGCATATACTGACATGTCAAATTTTTATTATTTTCAAAATGTCCTTGATTAACTTTCTGACTTTAGTAAGTCTTTAAATAAGTATATACTGTGAATGGAAGTTTTAAATCTTCAATAATAGGGTTTGATTCTCTTAAATTTAGTTTATGATTTTGTTAATAACTTTATTATACCAAGAGTGAATGTAACCTACATGAGCTCTACTTTTGGTGGGAAAAATCATCTCTTATCATTTAAAAGTGTATTTTTTTGGTTTTAAGTGAGGTTGAACTTTTTAAATATGTTGATTAGTCATGTTTCTTCGAGAATTATTTATTTTTCTTACTGATCTGCATGTAAATAAGTTACTCACCTATCATGTTTGTAACATTTATTTTTTGTTTGCTCCAGCACTGAGCGTTTTTTTGTTGGTTTGTTTCCTTTTAACAAAATCTATAGCTGCTGAAATCTGTTTATTTCTTTTGATAACTCAAGACTCCTTTTCTTTACAATCATCAGTTAAATGCTCATCCATTTTTCTGTTTTTCCCCACGTCACTCTTTGTTTTGCATTTAGATTTTTTTTAATGTATAATAGATTGTTTTTTAACCCACATCAAAATATAGTGTGGTTAACTAATGTCTGAGAAGCAATTTTATTCTCAACACTGGAATCTGGACAATTCTTATATTCCTATGAACTAAATTTTTCATATCTTTGTAGCAATAACTAAGAATTCAAGTATGAAAGGCATTTTAAAATGTCATATCTTATATTCTTATATTTGTTCTAAAACACTTTATTTTTATTACTTGGGAGAAAATTCTGACCCAGTTCACATTAAAAAATGTTACATTCTTATATATATATATATTCCTAAAATGCTTCATTTTCATGACTTGAAGAGAATTCTGACCTAGTTCACAGATAATAGCAATGCATGCTCGGACCATTCTGTCTCTTTCTTGAAGTCCGTCATTTCCAACTGCTATTAATGAGTTGGCCACAGAGCTAGGAAACAAGGAAGCATTCACAGTAATCATCTGTAACAGGGAGGAATCAGAAAAAGAAGTTATTTACTTCATAACACATGTTTAAACCCTATTCTGTTCAGAGCGAGGTGTTTATAACCACAGAACATTTATAAGATCCAGACATCAGTTTTAATCTTCTTCATAAGAACATTTCTAAGGGTTACTAATTGATGCAATAAATGTTAATAATTATAATTATGGGAAAATGTTGGCTATTTTCCCCTAATAATTCAGACTATAATCAATTAAATGACAATATTTAACGTTTCTGAGATTCTAAGTTCTCTCAAATAGGAACTATATTTAATACAACTTTACAGTACCTAGACACAGGAAGTCAGTGGTAACAACAGCTGTTAACACACTACTGTACTACTCCATTCCTATGTCTTCCCCATATATAGCCACCAAGTCCTGTCCTACCAATTTATTCACTATCCATATTCTCTCTCCCATCAAACTCTAATTTGGGCCCTCATTCTTCCTCACTTGTTGCTATGCCAAAAGGTAAAATTAGTAATCCATAATCTATGTTTAATATTTCAAAAAGCATGATGCAAATAGTATGTTTCTGGTGACAAAACTTTGGATAAATCTTACTTTAAATGAAAAGTTTAATTGGCAATAATATATTTATAACAGTGAAAATAGATAACATTATCTTCAGTTTGGAAATTAGAAAGAAAACAAATTATGTAGTTAATGACTGTTTAATAAACGAAGCCTGGTAGGTGAACAATTTCCAAAATAATAGGTCTCTGAGTAGGGATAATTGATCTGTATTAGATGTTATTGGATTTATAAACCTATGTATCAAGGGCAAGTAATTCCCTAAATGAATCCCTTCAACTGTAAAAAAATATGTGCTATGTTAATCTCTTACTATATGAATAAAGAAACAATATAGAAGGAAAATTGATGGCTTAAATTAGGCAGGCAGTGAATAGAATTTCAAGGGGATAAAGAGTAGTAACAGCTGAAAAGTGGGAAAATTATACAGAAGAAGAGAAAGACAAAAACCAGGAGAGATTCTCTGGACTGGAGAGAAAGGGAAAAAAAAAAAAAAAAAATCGAAGACACTGAAAATGAGCATGGAAACAAAAAATCTTCCAAATGAATTAGACAAGTGAAGATAGGTGAAAAAGGAAGAAAAACCCATGAATATTCCTTAATTATTCATGGAAAAGTTATCCTAAAGCAACAAATGTTTCTACCTTTTCTTTAAAATAAAGAAGATTAATATTTACATAGAAAATTTTAAAACTTTTTAAATGCATACAAAAAAACCATCGTGACCTAGCCATTATAACATTAACATTAATTTCTACTAGCTCTTGCCAAGATGTTGCTGAAAAAAAGAAATATGTGCTTTGGTTGTTAAAAAAATACTACTGAGGAGCGTCTGGGTGGTTCAGTCATTAAGCATCTCTGCCTTTGGCTCAGGTCATGATCCCAGGGTCCTGAGATCGAGTGCCCCATAGGGCTCCCTGCTCACTCTGGACCCTGCTTCTCCCTCTCACACTCCCCCTGCTTGTGTTTCCTCTCTCGCTGTCTCTCTCTGTAAATAAATAAATAAAATCTTTTAAAAAAAATACTACAAAAATTACAGTTCCTCTAACCAATAGAGGTCACTATTCATTCAGCAAGTATGCTTCCTCTTAATTCTATCTTCTTTTAGCTAAACCAAGGAGGAACCCTGCACCACAATTCTTCCTCTGAGTCTACATCCTACCATCAGGTATAAGCAATTTTCCTGCCTTTGGATTCACAAATGTTATCTGCCTCAAATTACTCTGTGTTTTAGAAGATAACAGAAGAAAATAATATTTTTGCAATAGCATTATTAAATTGTTAAGGGTCTATTTACTTCTACTGGGCTGTTTACAAACTAAATTGTAATGTGCCAAAACATTTTATAAGGGGTGCCTGGGTGGCTCAGTGGGTTAAGCCTCTGCCTTCAGCTCAGGTCATGATCTCAGGGTCCTGGGATCAAACCCCCCTTCGGGCTCTCTGCTCAGCAGGGAGCCTGCTTCCCCCTCCCTCTCTGCCTGCCTCTCTGCCAACTTGTGATCTCTCTATGTCAAATAAATAAATAAAATCTTAGAAACAAAAAATTTGAGGAGTGAAATCATAGCCTCAATATGACACTTTACCCACTGACAGAAATACTGTAATCTATTTTCAATATTACTCTTATTAGAATTGTAAATTTCTTTTAAGCCATTCATCCATTTACCTCTTCCTTACTATGCTCATCTGTGGGTATTACTACTAACCCCAAGCTGGACATTGAAATAAACGGGAAAAAGAGGAGATCTAGTTAATGTACAAATTCAACACTCTACCATTCTGAAGTATGCACTGAATTCAAAGGGGAGTAAAGAGAAGGGTTAAAAATTTTATTTTTTTAAATAATTTTAAAAATTTTTGATGTTTTTACATTAAAGCAACCATATACTGGATAAGTCTCATAAATGTTTAGGATGAAACAGGATACTTAGGATGAAACATGAAAAAATTCATACATAACCGTCCTTACCAAGTTAACTGTTAGTTCAGTATTTTGCCATGAGGGTATCAATTAACAACAAAAAATTCCTTGAAAACCTCTCAATAGAAGCATTATGGGTTATCCTTACCATGCTCTAATGCAGAATTTAGATTCTGACCTATCCTGTAAAATGGTCTGAACTGCTTATTGAAACTGCTATGGACTCTACCTAAATTTGACCCCAAAACCAGCTTGTAACGCTCTGTGACATTCTTTTAATGGTATTAACTCCATGCATACAAGTAAGAGAAAAGTAGAGCGGGAAACAAGTAATCCTCTTTCTCCAATACTACATCAAAAAAGCAGTAATTTCATTTACGTGTCTACGAAGGAAGAAATACAGTAGTTCTTCCCCACTATCTTATCCACGCGGGATATGTTTCAAGACCCCCAAGTGGATATTGAAACCACAGACAGTACTGAACTCTATATACAAACTATACTAAAAGTCTACCGTTGACTGAAAGCCTTACTGATAACATAAACAGTTAACACATATTCTGTATGTTTTATAGACTATGTTCTTACAATAAAGGAAGCTAAAGAAAATGTTAAGAAAATCATAAGAGATAATACATTTACAGTTCTATATTTATAGAAAAAATTTACATAAGTAGACCCATGAAGTTCAAAAGTCAAGTATACTATTTTTTTTACTGTACATACATATCTACAATAAGTTTAACTCATAAATTAGGCACAGCAAGAGATTAGTAACAATAACAATAAAACAGAACTGTAATATACTATAATAAAATTTCTATGAATAGGGTCTCTCTCTCTCAAAATAGCTTATTGTACTGTATTCACCCTTCTTGTGGTGATGTGAGATGATAAAATTCCTATGTGATGAGATGAGTGAGGTGAAGATATAAGTATTGTGACGTAACATTAGTCTACTACAGACCTTCTAACCATATGGCAGAAGGAAAACCACAGTTGACCTAAGGTAACTGAAACTCCAGATAACGGGTAGGGGGATGGGGTGGGGGAACAACTCTATTCCTTACAGTGAATATTTTATTAAAAAATATTGTCCTAGCTGTACCCAATCACACAGAATAATTACACAAAATATTTATGCTTAACTCTAACAGGCCTATTCACCTTATATAATTTTAACAAAAATGTTTAATGTTTAATTTTAATACAAAGATTTCACAAAATAGTCTAAATCTAAAAATGTAAAATACTTAACGTAAACACCAAAAATCTGCCTTCTCTCTCAGACATAGAGCATACCTTTCTGACTAATCGAAGTGCTTGGGTCCTCTCTACCTCGTTGCTCTGCTGTATGTCAATGCACCTAAATAATACACAAAATATTTAATTATTGATAAAAATCTTATTAAACAATTTTTTATAATACCACCAGATCAGACCCATCTTCATAATGTTAATATGGTATTTTAAAATTTTAACATGATTTTAAAACTTGCAGACATTTATTTTCTTAACTTACATTCAGTTCTCTTATGATAAATATTTGTTATAATAAGGCATTTCAAAATTATTTCATTTAAAACTCCAGAAAAGACTATAGTAAATAATTTACAGATTTATATACATCAAAAATAGAGAAACAATAAACATACATATAAAGTATCAGAAATCTACTGAAAAAAACAATTCACCTATTTTTGATAAAAATTCATAATTTTATAAAAATTGTGAAGAAAAAAATTTCCACCTTGTTTTAGTTGAAATGTGATTTTTTAGGGGCATATGGGTGTATCTGTCGGATGAACAACTGACTTTTGATCTCAGCTCAGGTCTTGATCTCAGGGTTGTGAATTTAAGCCGTGATGGGCTCCACACTGAGCGTAGAGCCATTTTTTTTAAAAAAAAGTGATTTTAACCAGGACCTACATTTTATATATTATGTTAAAAGTCATATATAGTAGCCACAATAATTCTATTTTACCAAATATAATTTTATAAATGCACTTCAAAAATTAGTGATCAATCACATATCACTTAACTAACACTTCTCTGTAAAATTTATTAAATTACTCAATTTTTAAGAGTTTTTGGTTTATGTAGCCAAATAATTTTTTACTTATGGTAGTTCACTATTCTAATCAATACATATAGTTTGCTTCTCAAAGAAGAATTTCTTCTATCTGAATGCAATAAAATCTAACAACAATTTTATAAAGAAATAACAGAATTTAATTTGTGGCCACAACAGAGAGGCTGGATCAGACCATCCCTCTAGCCAAAGACAACTGTAAAGGGTAAACAAAATACTTGTAAAAACTGTTAAAAGGGCAATGGATCCCTGGAAAGACATGCACAAGCTCCACATCCAACCAGGCTTTGTCCCTAGGGGCACCTGTCAATCCCGTTTTAGAGGAATAGAGTCTTGGCAGAAAGCAAAAATCTTTCTAGACTGGAAAGACAGAATGAACTTTAATGCAGCCAATGTGGCCATGACTGGACGGAAAAAAAATCCCAAAGAAAAGAAAACATAGGAAAGTGAATGCAAATCTTCATGCAATCTCCTCTCCAAGGCACTTGCAAATCTCTATGCTGTGCAAAACAGAGATGTGGAGAATGTGGAACCCTCCTACACTGTTGGTAGGAATGTGAGCTCATGCAGCCACTCTGGGAAACAGTACAGAGGTTCCTCAAAAAGTTGAAAATAGAACTGCCCTACGACCCAGTAACTGTACTACTGGGTATTTACCCAAAGATACAACTGTAGTAATCTGATGTGGCACATGCACCCAAATGTTTATAGCAGCAATGTCCACAATACTCAAACTATGGAAAGAGCCTAGATGTCCATCAACAGATGAGTAGACAAAGAAGATGTGGTGTGTACACACACGTATACACACACATAAACACACACACACACACACACACACACACACACACACACACAGGAATACTATGCAGCCATCAAAAAAAAAAAGAAATCTTGCCATTAGTAATGATGTGGACGGAACTATTATGCTAACCGAAATAAGTTAATCAGAGAAAGACAATTATCATATGATCTCACTGATATGAGGAATCTGAGAAACAAGACAGAGGATCATAGGGGGAAAGGAGGGAAAAATGAAACAAGATGAAATCAGTGAGGGAGATATAATCTCAGGAAATAAACTGAGGGTTGCTGGAGGGGAGAAGGGTGGGAAGGATGGGGTAGCTGGGTGATGTGGGAGGGTATGTGCTATGGTGAAAAATAAATAATAAATAATAAATAAATAAAGTATCAAGATGGGTGGAAAAAAACAAAAACAAAAAGAAATCCAAGGAACCAAACAAAAAGCTACTCCTAGGAAGTTAAGGAAGTAAGCAGAAATTTGAGCAGGTACATAACACTCCAGATAGATATTTTAGCTTAAGGCTGGTCAAGGTGAAGAGGTTCTGTTCAACATCACCAATTGTCATTTGAGGTCCCAAACAGCCATTCCTTAGATCAAAGAGAAAGCTAAAACTAAACAAAATCAGTTATAAGCCAACATTATAAAATAAAGCTTAACTCTCTTAAGAGGAAAACAGCATGATCCAGAGTAAAATATTCTGAATATGCAAAGTTCACATCCAATCCTGTAATAACATGAGGTATGCTTTAAAATAAAGGGCCAAGTCATCAAAAGAAATGAAATCTTGCCATTTGCAATGACATGGATGGAACTAGAGGGTATTATGCTTAGCGAAATAAGTCAATCGGAGAAAGACAATTATCATATGATCTCCCTGATATGAGGAAGTGGAGATGCAATGTGGGGAGTTTGGGGGGTAGGAAAAGAAAAAATGAAAGAAGATGGGATCGGGAGGGAGACAAACCATAAAAGACTCAATCTCAAAAAACAGACTAAGGGCTGCTGGGGGGTGGGGGGGACCGGAGAGGGTGGTGCGGCTATGGACATTGGGGAGGGTATGTGCTATGATGAGTGCTGTGAAATGTGTAAACCTGGTGATTCACAGACCTGTACCCCTGGGGATAAAAATACATTATATGTTTATTTTTAAAAATTAATTAATTAATTAAAAAAAATAATAAAGGGCCAAGTAACTAAAAACCAAGAAAAGAGAACAGCAACAGAAATAGAACACAGGTGAGTAACATATTGGTGTTGTCCTAAGAAGGCTATAAATCACTATGAGAAATATGATCAAGTAAATAGAAGGAAACATGGAAAAAGAAAGCAGCGACCTGGAATCTTTAAAATAAGAGTAAAACAAACGATAGAAATAGAGTAACTGAAATTAAAACTTGAAGAGATTTAATAGCAGGATGGAGGAAAAAACAGGTGAGTAGAAAGTAAACACACTGAAGCCAAAAATTAACAATAAAAACTGAAAATAACATCAGAGACATGTGAGACAGTGAACAGATTCAATACTATATAACTGGAGTATGAGAGGATGAGAGAAGAATGAATGACTAAAACAGAAGAAAACCTTTAAAGTAGCCAGAAGAAGCAGTAAGAAGAGACTACTGCTGTTCACCAGGTTAAAAAAACAAAACAACAACAAAAAAAACCCCAGAAGATACTAACTTATATAAAGCATAAAAAATAGGAACCAATCATAAAAATAGCTTTCAAATATCAAGGTAAAATAGAGGCATTTACAGACCAAAAAAAAAAAAGTGAAAGAATTTATCTTGAGTAGACCTGCACTAAAAGGAACAGTAAAGGAATTTATCAAACAGAAAGTGATATAAGATGAATGAAAATGTACAAAGGCCAGAAGGAAGGATACTGGAATGCGTAAATAATATAGATAAATGTCTAAAGTTCCAGTTTAGGGACACCTCAACAGGTTTAAGTGTCCAACTCTTGGTTTCAGCTCAGGTCATGATCTCATGGGTTGTGAGATGGAGCCCTGCACTGGGCTCCACATTCAGCAGGGAGCCTGCTTAAAATTCTCTCCCTCTGCCCCTCCCCCCATGCTCTCTCTCTCTCAAATAAATAATCTTTAAAAATATGTATCAATAGGGGCGCCTGGGTGGCTCACTTGGTTAAGAAACTGCCTTTGGCTAGGGTCGTGATCCCAGGGTCCTAGGATGGAGCCCTGTATCAGGTTCCCTGCTCAGCAGGAGGCCTCTGTCTCCCACTCTCACTCCCCCTGCTTGTGTTGTTCCCTCTGTCACCGTCTGTCAAATAAATAAATAAAATCTTAAAAAATATATATATGTATGTATCAATAGTTCCAGTTTAAAACAACAACAAAACTATCTTGTAGGGTTATAAATATATGTAGAAATAAAAGCAACAGCAATAATATAAAAAGCAGAAGGAAGATGATATAAACTGTAAGAGGTTTCCTGCACTGTTCTGGTTGTAATAAAATACTAAACCTTAATATCAACTGCGAAAAGAAGAAAATATTTTATAACCAAGGTATTAATAGAGGAGGAAAAGAAAATCTTGACAATTCCAAAAGAAACAGAAAAGGAGAAACATAAGGACAAAGAACAGATGTGACAAATCTCAAGACAGCAAATAAACTCAAGTATATGAGAAAATTAACAAGATGAAAAAACTCATAAACATACATAAAATTACAGTGCATAAAGCCCACAGAACATACATATAAAAATCCACTAGACACAGTCTAAATATTCCAATTAGAAGACAAATTAGATAGTCAAACTAGATTTAAAAATGAACAAAAAAAAAATCTATATGATGTTTATAGGCCAGAAACTTAAACGTAAGGACATAAATAATAAAAAGTAAAAGGATGGTAAAAGATATATCTTGCAAGCCCTAAATCAAAGTAAGTATAGCCATTTTAATATAACATGCATACTCAGAAGTATTACCAGGAATAAAAAGGGACATTTCATAACTATAAAAAGATTAGTCCAATGTAAAGGTTTAACAATTATAAATATGAATGTAGTAACATAGCTTCAAAATGACTAACAAAAGGAGAAAATCTGAATAGGACTGTATCTGCTGAAGAAACGGAATCCATAATCTTAAAACTTCCTTAAAAAGGGAGGCCTGGGTGGCTGGATAGGTTTAATCGGCTGCCTTGGGCTCAGGTCATTATCCTAGGGTCCTGGGATAGAGCCCCACATTGGGGTCCTTGCTCAATGGGGAGCCTGCTTCTTCCTCTGTCTGCTGTTCCCCCTACTTGTATGCTCTCTCTAACAAATAAATAATAAAATCTTAAAAAACAAAACAAAAACACTTCCTAAGAAAGAAAGCCCTATGCCCAGGCAGATTCACTGGTGAATTCTACTAACCATGTAGGAAAAAATAATAAAACCCATCTTACATACATTCTTCCAGAAAATATAAAAATAGGGTAACATTTCCCCAGTTGTTTTACAAAGAAAAAAAAAAAACAAAATCCTGATGCCACACCTAAACAAGGACATTAGAAGAAGGAAAAAATATAGGCCAATACCACCTCTCATGAACTTAGCTACAAAAATCTTCCAAAAACTATTAAGAAACTGAAGTCAGTTAATATTTAAAAAGGACAAAACACACAGTGAACATGTGTTTACTTCAGGAATGCAAACAAGGAATATAAAAAAATCCACAAAAAGCCTACAGCAAGTATCATAAGTAACAGCAAAATACTAAGTACTTTTAACCTGAGTTCAGGAGGAAAACAAAGTTGTCCACTATCACTATTTCTAATCACTGCAATATTAACCAGTGCAATAAGGCAAGCAAAAGAAAGATACAAGGACTGGAAAGGAAAAAATAAGAGTCGTCATTTGCAATTAATGCTACGTATACAGAAACTCTAAAACAATTAGAATTAAAAGTGAATCCAGCAAGATCAACAGTTTAGTATCCAAACCCACACCAAAACCAAAAACTCACAATTATTCAGCAAAAAAATATGAAAAAGAAAAATTTAGCTTACATTAATACTATCATAAAAAAATACCTTAGAATGGAACCAGAAAAGACCTCGATTAGCCAAAGGAATATTGAAAAAGAAAGCCAAAGTTGGTGGCATCACAATTCCGGATTTCAAGCTCTATTACAAAGCTGTCATCATCAAGACAGTATGGTACTGGCACAAAAACAGACACATAGATCAGTGGAACAGAATAGAGAGCCCAAAACAGACCCTCAACTCTATGGTCAACTAATCTTCGACAAAGCAGGAAAGAATGTCCAATGGAAAAAGCCTCTTCAACAAATGCTGATGGGTATATATATATACACACGATGGAGTACTATGCAGCCATCAAAAGAAATGAAATCTTGCTATTCGTGACGTGGATGGAACTAGAGGGTATTATGCTTAGCGAAATAAGTCAATCAGAGAAAGACAACTATCAAGTGATCTCCCTGATATGAGGAAGTGGAGATGCAACGTGGGGGGCTTGGGGGGTAGGAAAAGAATAAATGAAACAAGATGGGATCGGGAGGGAGCCAAACCATAAGAGACTCTTAATCTCGCGAACAAACGAGACATTGTTGGGGGGACGGGGGTCGGGAGAGGGTGGTGGGGTTATGGACACTGGGGGGCGTGTGTGCTGTGGTGAGTGCTGTGTAGTGTGTAAACCTGGTGATTTACAGACCTGTACCCCTGGGGCTAAAAATACATTATATGTTTATTTAAAAATTGAAAAATTAAAAAAAAATACCTTAGAATGAGCATAGCAAGTAATGTGCAAGGTCTCTGCATAAAAAACTACAAAATACTGTTGAAATTAAAGTTCCAAATAAATAAATACTTAGAATAGTCAATGTTATTAAGATATCAATTCAGCCCAAAATAATCCAGTGCTTCAATGCAATTACTACTAAAATCCTAGAATGTTTTAAGGAATTGGACAAGCTGATTCTAAAATTCATACGAAAATGTAGAACATAAAATAGCCAACAGTCTTAAGGAAGAAAAACTGGAAGACTTATACCAACAGATATTAACATTTACTATCAAGCTTCAGTCATTAAAATAGTCAGAAATGGGCAAGAATAGACAAACTAAAAAGAAAAGGGAATGCAAAAACAGATCCGTACTTACCAGGTACCTGGTTTACAACAGAACTGTCACTAAACTAGACACCAGAGGATAATCTTTTAAATAAATCCTGCTAAAATGTACTTCATTATCCATAAAAATAAAAATGAATTATGACCTGACACCTAATTAAACATATAGAGGAATAAAACCTTTTAGAAGAAAACAAAGAATAGTATCTTCCAAAGAGCCCAAGAGCATTAACTATAAAACCGGATTTTACTAATTGGGAAGAGAGAAAAGGCAAACAGACGGAGTTGGAGAAGACATTGTCAAAACATATACATGAAAGGAATCCTATCCAGAACATCAAGAACTCCTATATAATGAGATAGACAGATAATCCAATTTACAAATGAGCAAAAGATAAGGAGGATGTTCAAACAGCCAACAAACAAATGAAAGGTGCTTAATATCACTACTCATTAGGGAAATGCAAATTAAAACCACAATGAAACTCACAAAAATAATACAGCAGAAAGTCTACAATTAAAAATTAAAAGCAACGTTATGGGGAGCCAAGATGGCGGAGAAGTAGCAGGCTGAGACTACTTCGGGTAGTGGGAGATCTGCTAAATAGCTTATCTAAAGATTGCAAACACCTAGAAATCCAACGGGAGATTGAAGAGAAGAAGAACAGCAATTCTAGAAACAGAAAATCAACCACTATCTGAAAGGTAGGACTGGCGGAAAAGTGAATCCAAAGCGACTGGAAGATAGACCGCGGGGGGAGGGGCCGGCTCCCGACAAGCGGCGGAGCAACGGAGCACAAAATCGGGACTTTTAAAAGTCTGTTCCGCTGAGGGACATCGCTCCAGAGGCTTAACCAGGGTGAAGCCCACGCGGGGTCAGCGCGGCCTCAGGTCCCGCAGGGTCGCAGAAGGATCGGGGGTGTCTGAGTGTCGCAGAACGGGGAAGCCGGCTACAGAGACAGAGCCGAGGAGTGACTCTCAGCTCGGGGTTGCCTTGAACCGGTCGCAGGCTCGGTCAGCTCGGAGCGCGGCCGGAGGCCAGGGTGGCGGGAGTCATTGGGCGCTGTTCTATGAGGGCGCACTGAGGAGTGGGGCCCCGGGCTCTCGGCTCCTACGGGCCGGAGACCGGGAGGCCACCATCTTCATTCCCGCCCTCCAGACTATACGGAAAGCTCTCAGGGAACAAAAGCTCCCGAAACAAACCCAGCAAACCCAAGCGGATGACTCAGCCCGGCCCCGGGTAAGGGCGGTGCAACTCCGCCTGGGGCAAAGACGCTTGAGAATCACTACAACAGGCCCCTCCCCCAGAAGATCAACGGGAAACCAAGCCAGGACCAAGTTCACCTACCGAGGAGAGCAGTTTCAATACCAAGGAGAGCGGCGGAATTCCAGAGGAGAAGAAAGCAAAGCACGGAACTCATGGCTTTCTCCCCATGATTTTTTAGCCTTGCAGTTCATTTAATTTTTTTTTCTTTTCAATTTTTTATTTCTTTTTCTCTTTTTCTGCTAAATTTTTTTAACTTTTACCGTTTTCTTTTTTAACGTTTTTTAAATAGTTTATCAAATATACATATATTTTTTTCCTCTTTTTATATTTTTTCTTTATCGGCTTTCTTTTTTTAAATAGTTTATTTTTTTTTTCTTTCTTTTTGAACCCCTTTTTATCCCCTTTCCCCCCCTCACAATCTGGGATTTCTTCTGATTTGGCTAAAGCATATTTTCCTGGGGTTGTTGCCACCCTTTTAGTATTTTACTTGCTCCTTCATAAACTCTTATCTGGACAAAATGACAAGGCGGAAAAATTCACAACAAAAAAAAGACAAGAGGCAGTACCAAAGGCTAGGGACCTAATCAATACAGACATTGGTAATATGTCAGATATAGAGTTCAGAATGACGATTCTCAAGGTTCTAGCCGGGCTTGAAAAAGGCATGGAAGATATTAAAGCAACCCTCTCGGGAGATATAAAAGCCCTTTCTGGAGAAATAAGAGAACTAAAATATAAACAAGTTGAAATCAAAAAAGCTATTAATGAGGTGCAATCAAAAATGGAGGCTCTCACTGCTAGGATAAATTAGGCAGAAGAAAGAATTAGTGATATAGAAGACCAAATGACAGAGAATAAAGAAGCTGAGCAAAAGAGGGACAAACAGCTACTGGACCACGAGGGGAGAATTCGAGAGATAAGTGACACCATAAGACGAAACATTAGAATAACTGGGATTCCAGAAGAAGAAGGAAGAGAGAGGGGAACAGAAGGTATATTGGAGAGAATTATTGGAGAGAATTTCCCCAATATGGCAAAGGGAACAGGCATCAAAATCCAGGAGGTTCAGAGAACCCCCCTCAAAATCAGTAAGAATAGGTCCACGCCCCGTCACCTAATAGTAAAATTGAGAAGTCTTAGTGACAAAGAAAAGACCCTGAAAGCAGCCCGGGAAAAGAAGTCTGTAACGTACAATGGTAAAAATATTAGATTGGCAGCAGACTTATCCACAGAGACCTGGCAGGCCAGAAAGAGCTGGCATGATATATTCAGAGTACTAAACGAGAAAAACATGCAGCCAAGAATACTATATCCAGCTAGGCTATCATTGAAAATAGAAGGAGAGATTAAAAGCTTCCAGGACAAACAAAAACTGAAAGAATTTGCAAATACCAAACCAGCTCTACAGGAAATATTGAAAGGGGTCCTCTAAGCAAAGAGAGACCCTAAAAGTAGTAGATCAGAAAGAAACAGAGACAATATACAATAACAGTCACCTTACAGGTAATACAATGGCACTAAATTTATATCTCTCAATACTTACCCTGAATGTGAATGGGCTAAATGCCCCAATCAAAAGACACAGGGTATCAGAATGGATAAAAAAACAAAACCCATCTATATGTTGCCTACAAGAAACTCATCTTAAACCCGAAGACACCTCCGGGTTTAAAGTGAGGGGGTGGAAAAGAATTTACCATGCTAATGGACATCAGAAGAAAGCAGGAGTGGCAATCCTTCTATCAGATCAATTAGATTTTAAGCCAAAGACTATAATAAGAGATGAGGAAGGACACTATATCATACTCAAAGGAACTGTCCAACAAGAAGATCTAACAATTTTAAATATCTATGCCCCTAACGTGGGAGCAGCCAACTATATAAACCAATTAATAACAAAATCAAAGAAACACATCGACAAGAATACAATAATAGTAGGGGATTTTAACACTCCCCTCACTGAAATGGACAGATCATCCAAGCAAAAGATCAACAAGGAAATCAAGGCCTTAAATGACACACTGGACCAGATCGACATCACAGATATATTCAGAACATTTCATCCCAAAGCAACAGAATACACATTCTTCTCTAGTGCACATGGAACATTCTCCAGAATAGATCACATTCTTGGTCCTAAATCAAGTCTCAACCGGTATCAAAAGATTGGGATCATTCCCTGCATATTTTCAGACCACAATGCTCTAAAGCTAGAACTCAATCAAAAGAGGAAATTTGGAAAGAACCCAAATACATGGAGACTAAACAGCATCCTTCTAAAGAATGAATGGGTCAACCAGGAAATTAAAGAAGAATTGAAAAAATTCATGGAAACAAATGATAATGAAAACACAACGGTTCAGAATCTGTGGGACACAACAAAGGCAGTCCTGAGAGGAAAATATATAGCGGTACAAGCCTTTCTCAAGAAACAAGAAAGGTCTCAGGTACACAACCTAACCCTACACCTAAAGGAGCTGGAGAAAGAACAAGAAAGAAACCCTAAACCCAGCAGGAGAAGAGAAATCATAAAGATTAGAGCAGAAATCAATGAAATAGAAACCAAAAAAACAATAGAACAAATCAACGAAACTAGGAGCTGGTTCTTTGAAAGAATTAATAAGATTGATAAACCCCTGGCCAGACTTATCAAAAAGAAAAGAGAAAGGACCCAAATAAATAAAATCATGAATGAAAGAGGAGAGATCACAACGAACACCAAAGAAATACAGACAATTCTAAGAACATACTATGAGCAACTCTACGCCAACAAATTTGACAATCTGGAAGAAATGGATGCATTCCTAGAGACATATAAACTACCACAACTGAACCAGGAAGAAATAGAAAGCCTGAACAGACCCATAACCAGTAAGGAGATTGAAACAGTCATCAAAAATCTCCAAACAAACAAAAGCCCAGGGCCAGACGGCTTCCCGGGGGAATTCTACCAAACATTTAAAGAACAACTAATTCCTATTCTCCTGAAACTGTTCCAAAAAATAGAAATAGAAGGAAAACTTCCAAACTCATTTTATGAGGCCAGCATCACCTTGATCCCAAAACCAGACAAGGATCCCAACAAAAAAGAGAACTACAGACCAATATCCTTGATGAACACAGATGCAAAAATTCTCGCCAAAATACTAGCCAATAGGATTCAACAGTACGTTAAAAGGATTATTCACCACGACCAAGTGGGATTTATTCCAGGGCTGCAAGGTTGGTTCAACATCCGCAAATCAATCAATGTGATACAATACATTAATAAAAGAAAGAACAAGAACCATATGATACTCTCCATAGATGCTGACAAAGCATTTGACAAAGTACAGCATCCCTTCCTGATCAAAACTCTTCAAAGTGTAGGGATAGACGGCACATACCTCAATATTATCAAAGCCATCTATGAAAAACCCACCGCAAATATCATTCTCAATGGAGAAAAACTGAAAGCTTTTCCGCTAAGGTCAGGAACACGGCAGGGATGTCCGTTATCACCACTGCTATTCAACATAGTACTAGAAGTCCTAGCCTCAGCAATCAGACAACAAAAGGAAATTAAAGGCATCCAAATCGGCAAAGAAGAAGTCAAACTATCACTCTTCGCAAATGATATGATACTCTATGTGGAAAACCCAAAAGACTCCACTCCAAAACTGCTAGAACTTGTACAGGAATTCAGTAAAGTGTCAGGATATAAAATCAATGCACAGAAGTCAGTTGCATTTCTCTACACCAACAACAAGACAGAAGAAAGAGAAATTAAGGAGTCCATCCCATTTACAATTGCACCCAAAACTATAAGATACCTAGGAATAAACCTAACCAAAGAGACTAAAAATCTATACTCAGAAAACTATAAAGTACTCATGAAAGAAATTGAGGAAGACACAAAGAAATGGAAAAATGTTCCATGCTCCTGGATTAGAAGAATAAATATTGTGAAAATGTCTATGCTACCTAAAGCAATCTACACATTTAATGCAATTCCTATCAAAGTACCATCCATTTTTTTCAAAGACATGGAACAAATAATCCTAAAATTTATATGGAACCAGAAAAGACCTCGAATAGCCAAAGGAATATTGAAAAAGAAAGCCAAAGTTGGTGGCATCACAATTCCGGACTTCAAGCTCTATTACAAAGCTGTCATCATCAAGACAGCATGGTACTGGCACAAAAACAGACACATAGATCAATGGAACAGAATAGAGAGCCCAGAAATAGACCCTCGACTCTATGGTCAACTCATCTTCGACAAAGCAGGAAAGAATGTCCAATGGAAAAAAGACAGCCTCTTCAATAAATGGTGTTGGGAAAATTGGACAGCCACATGCAGAAAAATGAAATTGGATCATTTCCTTACACCACACACGAAAATAGACTCAAAATGGATGAAGGATCTCAATGTGAGAAAGGAATCCATCAAAATCCTCGAGGAGAACACAGGCAGCAACCTCTTCGACCTCAGCCGCAGCAACATCTTCCTAGGAACATCGCCAAAGGCAAGGGAAGCAAGGGCAAAAATGAACTATTGGGATTTTATCAAGATCAAAAGCTTTTGCACAGCAAAGGAAACAGTGAACAAAACCAAAAGACAACTGACAGAATGGGAGAAGATATTTGCAAATGACATATCAGATAAAGGGCTAGTGTCCAAAATCTATAAAGAACTTAGTAAACTCAACACCCAAAGAACAAATAATCCAATCAAGAAATGGGCAGAGGACATGAACAGACATTTCTGCAAAGAAGACATCCAGATGGCCAACAGACACATGAAAAAGTGCTCCATATCACTCGGCATCAGGGAAATACAAATCAAAACCACCATGAGATATCACCTCACACCAGTCAGAATGGCTAAAATGAACAAGTCAGGAAATGACAGATGTTGGCGAGGATGCGGAGAAAGGGGAACCCTCCTACACTGTTGGTGGGAATGCAAGCTGGTGCAACCACTCTGGAAAACGGCATGGAGGTTCCTTAAAATGTTGAAAATAGAACTACCCTATGACCCAGCAATTGCACTGCTGGGTATTTACCCTAAAGATACAAACGTAGTGATCCAAAGGGGCACGTGCACCTGAATGTTTATAGCAGCAATGTCTACAATAGCCAAACTATGGAAAGAACCTCGATGTCCATCAACAGACGAATGGATAAAGAAGATGTGGTATATATACACAATGGAATACTATGCAGCCATCAAAAGAAATGAAATCTTGCCATTTGCGACGACGTGGATGGAACTAGAGGGTATCATGCTTAGCGAATTAAGTCAATTGGAGAAAGACAACTATCATATGATCTCCCTGATATGAGGGAGAGGAGATGCAACATGGGGGGTTGAGGGGGTAGGAGAAGAGTAAATGAAACAAGATGGGATTGGGAGGGAGACAAACCATAAGTGACTCTTAATCTCACAAAACAAACTGAGGGTTGATGGGAGGAGGGGGTTGGGAGAAGTGGGTGGGGTTATGGATATTGGGGAGGGTATATGCTATGGTGAATGCTGTGAAGTGTGTAAACCTGGCGATTCGCAGACCTGTACCCCTGGACATAAAAATATATGTTTCTAAAGCTGTAAAAAAAAAAAAAAAAAAAAAAGAAAAAGAAAATAAGAAAAAAAAGAAAGGATGAATACCCAAGTTTTGTAGCAACATGGACGGGACTGGAAGAGATTATGCTGAGTGAAATAAGTCAAGCAGAGAGAGTCAATTATCATATGGTTTCACTTATTTGTGGAGCATAACAAATAACATGGAGGACAAGGGGAGATGGAGAGAAGGGAGTTGAGGGAAATTGGAAGGGGAGGTGAACCATGAGAGACTATGAACTCTGAAAAACAATCTGAGGGTTTTGAAGGGCCGGGGGGTGGGAGGTTGGGGGCACCAGGTGGTGGGTATTGTAGAGGGCACGGATTGCATGGAGCACTGGGTGTGGTGCAAAAATAATGAATACTGTTATGCTGAAAAAATAAAAAAATTAAATAAAAAAAAATTGGGTGAAAAAAAAAAAAGCAAATGCTGATGAGAATATAGAGACTGGAGCTCTCAAACGTTGTTGGCAGGAATATAAATCGGTATAATCATTATGGAAAACTGGCAGAATGTAGTAAAGCTAAACAGACATAAACCTATGACCCAGCAGTTTGTTCCACTCTCACATATATATATCTAAGAAAAATGAGTGCATATGTCTACCTATAAGAATGTTCAGGGCAGCTTTATCCACAAGAGCAAAAATCTGAAAGCAACTCAGAAAACCACCAACAGAATGGAATAAATTATAGTCTATTCATTACATGATATATTATATAGACTTTAAAAAAAAAACCAACACAGATACATCTGACAAATAACAGTAAGGAAAGAGTAACTATGTATTTTTCCAACATATGATGCTCAAGAACAGGAAATACTGGTTTACAATGAGAAAAGGCAGAATAATGTTTACTATTGGTTGGAGACACATGGGAACTTGACTGGGATGAAGAAAATATCTTATTCAGGATAATGGGATACTTGGTTGTATATATCTCTAAAAATTATCAGGCTTTACCCTAAAAATCTGTATACTTCGTGATATGTATGCTGAAACTTAATACATAATTTTAAAAACATAGACAGCTCTAGGAAAATTACCTTGCTATTAAATAGTCCACTTTCAGTTTTAGCACCTTCTGCAGAATACTGGAGTCTTGGATGAGATATCGAAGAGCTCGCAGCCCTGCTGCCCGCACTTCTTTTGCTTCATTCAATAAAGCTAACCGCAAACTGCATAAAAACAAAGAGTTTTGCTGCATGAATTCCAAATACACATAAAATTATGGTACCAAATTCTTCCTCAGTTAAAATAAGCAAAACTACTAGTGATTTTCTATCTACGTATATACATCATTCACTGTAAGCCATGGAACTTCACTAATACTGTTATTTTTTAATCTGTGGTGCCTTAGCATATTCTTACTCAAGAAAACGTTATTTTGTTCTACCTTCTGTACTTTATTTTCTATAAAGAATGGGAAATTAAATATGCCTTTTTCAAGGTGTATCACATATGTCTCTATAATCTACTTCCCTCTGCCTACCTACTTCCACTCCTCTCAGAAAATCATTGGTTTAAATCAATTAATACTTTCTCACAGTAGGCCCAGACAATATAAATTTTAATTCCCAAACACACCAAAAAGATGGCTATAAAATTAGAACATTATGTCTCTGTTGACAGACTTGAGAAAATAGTTTGCCATAAGCACACTTTGTCTCAAGTGAGGTCTAGAGATAATCATACAGGTTCTTCTTGTTCCTAGGAAAATTTAAGAACTTTTGTTCTGTGAATTTCATGTTTAATTTAGAAGTTTAAATTATAGAAATCCAGGTATTTCTCATCATTAGCTTTGATTCTTTAATTACAAAGCATCAGTAAGAACAACAGGATAACCAAAAATATTGACAATCTTGAATTTTTCTAATGTTCAAACAACTGTTTCTACAAAATCAAATATAATGTGTTATACTATCCTTTTAGTTTAAAATTACTAGAATTGAAATTACTAAAACCTAGAAAGGTGAGGGAGGGAATTAAACTATACTTACCAAATTATGATATCCTCATAGTTAAAACCCAATTTTTCTTCACTATGGCCAATATCACAAAGGAGCTGTCAGAAAAACAAAAGGATGTAAATATGTGTTAATTATTTTTATCTATTAATATTTACATTACTTTTTAGCCTGAAAAATGAGGCATTTTTCTTTAACAAAATTCTAGAAAATATATCTACTGTTCAAATACACATATTCCTATCACCTTATTTGTTTTTTATTTGACCTGCCAGTTTTAGATTTAACCCTCCTTTTTGCTTTCATTTGAAGCAACCAATTACTTTTTATTATTCTATTTTCCCCCTCAATAAGTTTACTATTTTAAGTGGTTACCATTGAGCTTACAACATGCACTATTAATTAATCACAGTCTAAAGAGAAACTATTACCATGTCCTCAACAATGCTAGACTCGACACTTGAACTTCATTACATGCCTCACCTTTCACTTTACTGATGTTTTTTCTTTCAAGCCCCATAATGTGTTACTGTTATTTTTATTTTCAGTTAATATTTAGTCAGTATCAATTTATATTTACCCACAAATTCACCTTTTCCATTATTCCTCATGTCAGTTGTATCTTAATGGGATATTCTTCCTTCTGTCTAGAGAATCCTCAGTTTCTTGATTTGTTTTATCGGTGTTTTCATTTATTTAATTTTTAGCCAAGGTTGCTGGTAACAGATTCTTTTGACTTTTGTTTGCCTGGAAATTTCTTTTTCTCTTCTGTTTTTAAAGGTTATCTTGCTGGATTTATAGGTTTTTAGGTTAGCTGCTATTTTCTGAAAAGCTTCAAAATGGTTCCCATTGTCTCTGTTGAAAAGTCTAATTATCAGTCTTACTATTGGCTCCTTTGAAGGTCAGATCATTTTTCTCAGACTCCTTTCAAGATTTTTTTCCCTTTATCTTTGGTTTTCAGCAATCTTACCATTCAGGTGTGATTTTCTTTTTATCTATCCTGCTTACGAAGAACAAATTCCCGGATCTCCGGGTTGATATATTTTATAGTTTTTAGAAAATTCTGTACATTATATCTTCAAAATTACTTCTGCCCAATTTCCTCTCTTCTCTCTTTCTGGTAATTCAAGTATCAGATCTTTTTGTGTATAATGCAAATCTCTAAAACCTCTTCTCTATTTACTCCTTTCTCTTTTATCTTAGTGCTCTGGCTGGACATTTTCGATTTATCGGTCTTCCAGTACGGCTAATCTTGAGTTTTCATTATAGATACTGTCTTTCCCTTCTTGCATTTTCATTTAACTACACAATTCCAGTAATAAAAAAAAAAATCTTCTTTTTCACCTACATTCTCCATAGATCCTCTATTTTCTTGACATATAAATCATATTTTAAATATTTAAAGTGCTTATTATCTAATGAATGTGAATGATGTAGACCATCTCTGGATCTGTTTTTCCTTTTGCTGTAGTCATGTAGTCCTGCCTTTTGGTGGATCCTATAATCTCTGTATATAAAAACTTGCAGAGATTCCTGATGTTATCTTTCTCCATTGAGGGTTTATCCTTCTCTTTGTTAGGTCACTGGACAATACTAAGTACAGACAAATTGCTGCTCTGGTAAGACTCAGTCTATCTCCCCTTTTTCCTTTTCCTCCTTGCTCCCCATGTTTCAACTGAAAGCTTGTTTGTTGTTGAGGGGATTATTCCCAAGAGGATGGCATACCTAATTTTTGTCTTAGGAAAACACTACAATCTCCACCTTTACTTTCAAATATTTTTTGTTTAGATTTTTAAGTGAACCATCTCAGATAGTTTCAGGATTCAACAAATGTGTAGAGACAACAATCTCCTTCTACTAGATCTCCCCTAGGTCTCCACCAAAAGGTCTGTGCTGTCTTTTTCTTTTTTTGTCTTTTAGTAACAGTACTCCTGGGCCTAAAGTCTGAGTCCTAGTTTTCTGCCCATAGTCTACACTAGCCAGTATCTCTTGGCAAAAGTTGTTGGAGAAGTAAAGTTCACCTCCACAAGACTGTCCCTTCTCCGAAGCTCTGGCTCCTACATTTCTTGTCCACTGAGCAGTTTCCTGCTACCTTCAAACAGTCTTTCTTGTTTTCATTAAGAATGCTGATATAATACTAGCGTTACTTCCCTCCCACCTGGATGACTATATACCACTTTAGTCTGAGTTTTGAAAAATAAGTTATATAAGTTTCTCAAGTTATTTAATGGGCCTAACTGAAATGGATGAAAGAGAAGACTGACCATTTAAGTAACCTGCAGAAGGGATTCCAAACGCTATTATTTGTCAGTATGAAGTTATGAACATGTTAACGAGATAGAATAAATCAACCAAAGGGCTCTTACATTTGTCTGTGCAAAGAACGGACCCAAGAATATATTTCAAAGGGCACAATAGTGCAGGGTTAAAAAAAAAAAAAAAAAGCTAATCCTATCCTATTGGTAGGCTCCTTACAAAATGTCCTATCCAGTTTCTTCTTTAGAAGCAAAAGAAAAAAGAAATGTTCCAAATAGAATAGGTAAGGGGATCAGAACAGAGTAGCTCTCAGATACTACAATATTTCATAGCAGAAAAGTAGACTATACAAATGATCACTTTGTGTAGTCAGAAAATGCTGCAAACAGGCAAAACAAGGTAAAAAGCTTTTGTTCACAGGTCTTTCTCCAAAATGGTAATACTGGTATACCTCTAAAATCCTCAAAGTTCTGAAATATGACAAAGAAGCTTTAGACTAAACTTTCAAATGGCATGAAAAATTTTGTTATTTCTATTGCATTTTGTTGCACAATGTTTTAAGTACTTAAAAATGGAGGATGAGGATTTTTTAGATATACAGATTTAAAATAAAACATAAGATTTCCTAAGTTTTGAGACAAAAGAGGAAAGTTTATGTGTATCTAAAAAACCAACTGCATACTTAAAATTAGAAGTTTATTAACATATTAGTCAAAAATATTGCAGAATTATGATAACCAAAGGTTACAGCCCAATATTAGTTTGCTGGGGCTGCTGTAACACATACCACAAACCAAGTAGCTAAAACGTAGAAATTTATTTTCTCATGATTCTGGAAGCTAGAACATCAATGTATTTTGACAGAGGTTCTTTGCTTTGGGGTCCTCTCTCCTGGGTTCTCTCAAGTCTTTACATGCTCATTTCTCTGTGTATATCTGTATACTAATCTCCTTTTCTTATCAGGACACCAGTCACATTGGATTAGGGATCACCCAAATGACCTAATTTCACCTTAACTGCCTATGAGGAGCCTATCTCCACATATAAACTCATACTGAGGCACTGCAGGTGAAGGCTTCAACAAATCAATTAGGGGGACACAATTCAGCCCCTAACATTAGACCCTCACATAGCAAAGTAGGGCCTACAATGAGTAGGCACTTACAATGTGAAAGGCCCAAAGAAATTAGGGACAGATTACTGAGAAGAGGACAAGAAAATGTACAAAGAGTTTAATAAAGAACAAAACTGATAAATAAACATGACATACTTCCTATGTCCTAAAATCTGAACCAAAAACAATGAAAAATATCATTGGAAATAAAGCTTACCAAAATGCCATAAATTGCTTTTTTAACATAATACCAAATAAGACAAAATATTGTCAGTGGGATTATAAACCAAAAACATTTTATAAAAAAAAATTGGAAAAATGCTCTAGGGTAGGGATCTACTTTTGGTGATTTATAGTAACAAAATAATCTAAATATAGAGTGGGTTGTAACATTATTACAATGGTAAGGAACTGGAAGGAAAATGTTCAAAAAGGAGCAAACGCCTGTAGCTATCAATATTATATAATATTTAAACAGGAGGAAAAACAGACATAACGTACTGGTAAGACAAAGAAAAAAATTCTAAAAGATATATATGTTTTTTTAAAGATACATTTTTTAAAAGTCTATACATCAAAATTTTGACACCAAAAATGAAAGTGCGGTCAAGGTGATTTATTTTCCTCTCTGTGCTTTTCTGTATTTTGGAAATGTTCATAATGAATCAGTATTATATAACCTGGGGACAGTTATCCATATATAAAATTCATGAATAGTAATGGAAGTAACATTTATTCACTATTAATCTTGCTAATCCTAGAAAATAATATTTTTAGAAATGAAGACAAATGAGTTTTAGACATAGTAGATAATATGACTTCTCAATGCCAAAAAGCTAGTAAGTGATAAAACCAGAAATCAGACCAAACTAGTCTGAGTCCAGAGTCCACTATGAAAAATATTACTACAATTCTGTATTAGAATTATTTACACAGGGGCAAAGGGAGAGGGGAGATTTGATATAAAAAATAAGTAACTGAACATTACCATCTTTATTTCATTTCTCCAGCCTCAAAAATGGTATGATTCTAAAGTCTGGAGAACTGCACTATGGTTATTATATCAGTAAGTGAAATTATTTTTTCCAAAACAGTTAATTAGAAACACACATAACAAAAACTGCCCATTTTAAAGGATCAGAACACACACAAAAACTATTAACTACTGACACTATTAAACATAATTTAGCATTTATTTGAGATTTCCAGGTATTTAAGATTACTAGCATTGTTATTGTATGGTACATTACTTAAAAAAAAAAAAAGAAGAACTTATGACACATCATGAACACTTAGACCTTGGACACATTCCAACTCAAATTTAATAGAAAAGTGATGCTTAGAATTTGTTTGTATCAACATATAAAATATTGTGCTTTGGGATGCCTGGGTGGCTCAGTCGGTTAAGTGACCAACTTTAAATTTCAACTCAGGCTGTGATCTCAGGGTGGTGGGATAGAGCCCTGTATCTGGCTTCATGCTCAGTGTGAAGTCCACTTGAGATTCTCTCTCTCCTTCTCCCTCTGCCCCTCCCCCAAAATCTTTAAAAATAAATATATTGTGTTTTTAAAATGGGAAAAAATGTTACTTCTTGAAACAATGATTTACGTATCAACTCAAGTTCTAAAAAGGCAGTATTTCCGGTTTTTTGTTACAGTAGCAATGCATGTTAATAAAACAAAATGCTCTGAAATCCTAGAAATAAAGTAAATGAAGTCTTGTCCTGTCAAGGGTTAGTTTCTCCCCTAAATGTGTACTTGATTCTCATTTTTGTACTATCTTTTTCACATGTGCCAGATCCTTGTAGAAAACTGTAGATTCAGGGAAACATAGTTTCCAAATTACCCACCCTCCTAGACACAAAATATAGGACTGTCCACGATTTAACATTTGTTAGAGTTAGCAGTTTTGATGAAAAGCTAAAAGAAACCCTCAAAGTTATTATTATGGTCTTCAAAAATCACATTTTGAAAAGTATTTTGAAAAGAGTATAATTTCCCTCTTTTGTCTCAAAGCTTAGGAAATCTTCCATTCTACTTTAAATCTATATGTATGTATAAAAAATCCTCATCCTCCATTTTGAAAAAGAAAAAACAATGCAAGAGAAACGTTTCAACTGCAAGAAACTCTTCTGAAAAAAATGCCCACTCAGTTGGAAATGAAGATCACAGTAACAACTAAAAAGATCAATTTATGACAAAACATAGCATGTTTGTCATAATTGTTGTCTATTTTCCAGGGATAGTAACAGATGTAAGGGCTATGTTTTCAGTGGTGGTTAATAATTATTGCTTTTAAGTTGTCTTAAGTTATTAAAATGTTAACACTGCCTGCCCTATCACATAAGTGTGTTATATTCAGAACCAAATCATGGGTTACGTTCAGAAATCAGTAAAGACCTTTCAAAACGTTAGAATGAGCATCCTAACAGTCACTTAATATGTAAAATTATTAGATATCACATTTTTCATTGGGTTTCTGTTGCTCCCATCCCATTTGTTTTTATGACTATCAGTCACAATGCCTAGCTGAACGTGACCAAAATGATAGTTCATATAGAAGATGGTAAGAGAGGGCTACCCTCTGCTTTTATGATTAAAAACTGGAAGGATGATGTTATCTTAGCTAAATGGAAAGTGTTTCAGAATGAAGCTAACTTAAAAAAAAAAAAAAAGGCAAGCCAGCTAAGAAATGGAAAGACAGAATACAATTAACATTTTTTCAACCCTTGGGTTGTTTTATCTGAAATTAGGACCCAACATATATTTTTTCTCATCATGAGAGCAAATAACTTCTTCTTACTTTAGTTCAGTTTAATTAAGTTTGTTGAATTTTTTTATAAGACTTTCTTATAAAAACTAAAATATGTAATAGGAGCAATCAACAATAGCATAATCTTACAAAGGTAAGACAGAAGTCTAAACTACTTCTAGATAATAAAAATGCCTGAGATGCTTATTAAGATTATTATTTTTAAAAAAACATAATGATCGGGGCCGCCTGGATGGCTCAGTGGGTTAAGCCTCTGCCTTCAGCTCAGGTCATGATCTCAGGGTCCTGAGATCGAGCCTTGCATTGGACTCTCTGCTCAGCGGGGAGCCTGCTTCCCCCTCCCTCTCAGCCTGCCTCTCTGCCTACATGTGATCTCTCTTTCTCTATCAAATAAATAAATATAATCTCTTTTAAAAATATATTATGATCAATTAAAACAGGACAATTAATTGATATTCACATTTTACTCATATTGTTCTGAAGGTTAAATGAATAGTTCTCACAAATAAGAACAGACAGAATAACCCAAACTTAAAAAAAAAAAAATCTTATCACAGATAAGAATTCCACAACATGGTCTTTTCAGAGTGCATTTTAGAAGCAGGTTTTAAAATAAAAAGTGAAAATGCTTTTTTTTACTTTTTTTAGAAATCACACTTCTAAATCCTATTCTGCATAAGAAAGTACACAAAAGTGTTATTATACATTATTTAAAATAGCAAAAAGAACTAGGAAAAACATTTTTTAATGGTGGACTAAGTTACAGTATATGTATGTATGCATATGTACAAATATGTATATATTTATAAACATACACAAATATATATGTGGATACATCTACACACATATATCTAACCACACACATACATGCAGCTTTAAAAAAGTAGATCTATATTTATAGAAAAGGAAAGGATCCTATGATATATTAGAAAGCAGAAAAGTGCAAACTATTAATCAATATATGTCATGATCTCATTAAAAAACCAGGGCGCCTGGGTGGCTCCGTGAGTTAAAGCCTCTGCCTTCAGCTCAAGTCATGATCCCAGGGTCCTGGGATCGAGCCCCGCTTTGGGCTCTCTGCTCAGCAGGGAGCCTGCTTCCCTTCCTCTCTCTCTGCCTGCCTCTCTGCCTACTTGTGATCTCTGTCAAATAAATAAATAAAATCTTTAAAAACAAAAACAAACAAAAAAACCTTTGTGCACATGTAATAAATGGTAAATAAATTCAGTAATCTATTAAGCACACATTTTCGTTTAGCTCATTTAATTCTCACAACTCAGTGAAACAAACACACACACACACACACACACACACACACACACACGCACACAATCATACCAGAGAAGGATAAATACTTCCTGGTGGTTACCTCTAGAGAATGGTACTTTTGTCATAATGGGGAGGAGGATGGGAAGGGTATGTGAGAAAGGACTTTCACATTTTACTGCAAATTATTCTGTGCTGTTTTAATTTTTTATATTTAGCTTATACTATTTTTGAAGTTTTTTCAATATAGAACAAAATAAAGATTCTTTTGGAGCTTTCAGTATAGAATATAGGAGATTAAACACAGAAAAAGAGAACTTTTAGAATGCAAAAAGCTGAAATATTTTCATGTTTTAAAAAAAACAGGTCATTAGATTATAAGCATGTTGTCAGTTTTAAAAATAGGATACTAAGATTATATTCATCAGTAGTCTGTTATACACATTACTTTATCCAGTGAAATGATGTCAGAAGGCAAGCATCGGTGTGTGACATTCACATGGTTATAGGATCACATCACTAGCACCCTCTCTTCATACTTTAAAAGGAAGTTTAATTCTGCAGAAGAGGTCTACCCTATACAACATTTTAGCCCCATTGATCTACAAATTAAGTTTATCCTAACAGCAGGCTTACATTAAAAAAACAAAAAATAGTAGTACAGCCAAAACTCATATTAAAATACAAAATCTTCTCGATATAATATAAAACCTTTAATTAAATACTTGTTATATAACAGACTTTGGAGTAAAAGGGAATATAAGAGCAGAAGAAGAAATACTACAGGTTTCTTATGTTTAAGAAACTCAATTTATCTACTTTTTTCTTTTTTTCTTTTTTTATAAACATATAATGTATTATTAGCCCGAGGGGTACAGGTCTGTGAATCACCAGGTTTAGACACTTCACAGCACTCGCCATAGCACATACCCTCCCCAATGTCCATAACCCCACCAGCCTCCTCCTCTCCCCCTCCCCCAGCAACCCTCAGTTTGTTTTGGGAGATTAAGAGTCTCTCATGGTTTGTCTCCCTCCAGATCCCATCTTGTTTCATTTATTCTTTTCCTACCCCCCTAAACCCCCCCACGTTGCATCTCCACTTCCTCATATCAGGGAGATCATAGGACAGTTGTCTTTCTCTGATAAGAAACTCAATTTAATAAGACAGTAACCCAAAACAAACAGTAATAACAAAACAATAAAATTTAGTAGACACACATAATCTGTTACGGGAACAAAGAGAAGGGTGGCCAACTAATTCCTAACTAGTCTAACTAAGTGACATCAATTATTTTTCTTATTTTCTTATTCTATAGAGATATATATATTCTATAAAGATTGGGATATTCATAGAGATTTCTGAGACTTTCTAATTTTACTCTGTAAGAACATGAAATACCAGCTATGTAAATGTTTATGAACCTAGCTCTCCACCACAATGGAATTCAAAGATACATTATATTATGATTAAATTTGCTAAGCATTTATTTTGCACTAGGCATCTGAAGAAATTTTACAATAAAATCTACTGACACTTATTTACAGGAATGGTTCTTACCCAGGCAGAATTGCCCCTGGGTAAGAACCATTCCTGTAAATAAAATTCTGCCTCCAGGAAACATCTGGCAATGTCTGGAGACATTTTTGCTTATCACAACTGGTGGAGGTATGCTACTGACATCTAGGGGGTAGAAGCAGGAATGCTATAAAAGATACTACAAATCAGAAGACAGCTTCCTAAGACAAATAATTAGCTAGTCCATTATGGCAGAATTACTGAGGTTGAAAAACCCTGTTATAGTAACAGTTTACTACTCTGCAACTTGAATTATTAAGCAGTTTCATGTCCTTAGAATCAGCCAAAAAAAAAACCAGAAAAATGGCAAAAAATATTAAAGCAAACAAAAACAAATCCCAGGTTAAAATGTGCTATGTTATCTGTTATGAAGAACCTACTATATGCCAGGTATTATAATGACCTTGCCTTTTAACAGCATCAAGATTACCTGAGTAAAGAAATCTGCCCAAGACTGCCTTGCTAGTTATGGTCAGAGCTGGACTGTAAGTCTCCATCTACTTGATCTAAAGCCCATGCTTTTCCCATTGTTATCACTAGGCAGCCAAACTGATTTTATCAAGTCCAGTGTTCGTGGACTTCACTAATGAGAGAGCCCCTCAGACCCTGACTCAAGGTTTAGTCCCGCATATTGTAGACAAATCCTAGTAAGTCTGGTTTTCTGGTTTTTAAATCCATAAATAGTTTATAATAGCAAATAAAAGAGCTGCTATAGGCTGGTATGAGGGCCAGAGGGAAATGTGAAAATTACAGTGAGAGGATAAAGCAAAATAAAAACAAACAAGAATACAAAAAGCCCCAAAGCCCAGGGCCTTTATTAAGGAGATAAATCATACTGTACTCTACAGGACTACGATAGCGGAAGAGGAGGAGAGAGGGAACAGAGAAAGGAGGGAGAAATAAGGAAGGAGAGAAAGGGAAGAGGTTAGAGAAAGGTGAAGAGAGAGGAGATGAAGAAGAAGGGAGAAAGAAATAGCAGAGAAGGAGAGAGTGAAGGGAAGGAGAAGGGGGAGAAAAGACTAGGATAACACAAATCAAGGAAAGACCAAGCAAACAACTTAGTGAAATACTGTGGGAGAAATTCAAACAAGACAGAGGAACAAGGAAAATGGAAAAGGGAAAAAGGGAGACGGCACCCAACCCTAACCCAAAAGAAGCATGGATGGAGACAGAAATCAACGGAGAATATAGAAGGGAAAAAGAAAAGTGTCCAACAGATTCCCAGAAATAAATGTTAAAACTACGTCTATTCCAAAGTCTCTCTCTATGTATGTATTGTCCATTATGGTTGGTATCTACTAGGCACAGGATGCTATGAGCACTGTTAATGTGGCTATTCTGAATTGATATGCACTATAAGCATAATATACACACTTGATTTCAAAGATTTAGTATAAAAAAATGTTAAATATTTCATTAATATTTTATACAAACCACATCAAATGATAATAACTGTAATATACTAGATTAAAGAAAGCAGTTTTATTAAAAATAATTTCACATGCTTCCTTTTCCCTTTTTAATGTGGTACTAGAAAATTTAAAATTATATTTGCAGTTCACATTATATTTCTACTGGAAGGTGCTGCTTTAGATTTTTTAGTATTGCTTTAGGATCCATACTAGTGCCACAGTAATATTTAAAAAAAATCAGTCATCCTTACATCCATCCCCAACTTTCAGAATCCTAGCTGGCAAAAGATGTGGAACTACATATCTAGATATCAACCTGATTATGACAGGAACCATGAGCTCAAACAGGACATAAACCTATATTAAGTTGTTTTTAATGGTTAAATCTAGGCAAGTGATAATAGAGTTGAGTGAAGAATAGTGCGGTAAAATTGGAAAATTTAATAGAAGGGAGTAAAATGAGGATATACAATTTACAATCATGAAAGAATTCTGGGTCTCAAAGACTTGACATTATCTGACAAGCACACTGAAACATGCACTTGGAAGATTTTCATTACATTCATTAAAAAATGCCAATATACCTAGGGATATTTTTGAAAACTCTTTCTCAAGCACCTATTCAATGTTTTTTCAGGTCATTTAAAATATCATTTTCTTGTCCCTCATAGATGCCAGAATATTCCAAAACTTCACTAAAGAAAAATAAACACATTCTTCAACTATGAAAAAAAAAATCTATTTTATATTTCTTGTTTGTCACCATATTGAAAAACCGGTTTTGTTACATACTGACTATATTCTCATCTCCTTTTAGTTCTGTGAAGTAAAACAAACTCAAAGCCATAGTCTAATTATTAGTTAGCAAAGAATTAAACATTTTGGAAGCATTAAAAAAGCGCCACTCAAACTTCAATGTACATACAAATTCCCCTGAGTATCTTAATTAAAATGTAGATTCTGATTCAGTAGGTCTGGGGTAGGGCCAACATAGTACATTTCAAACAAGCTCCAAGGTGACAGCAATGCTGCTGGTCTATGGGTCACACTTTTAAGGTGTTAAACATATAATTAATCCCAAATTTAAATGCAGCAGAACAATGTATATGGAGGAAATTAAAAAAGAAAAAAAATTTTCCCAAAGGAACCATTCTGTTTCCTATTTATGGGATCATCTCAAAAAACAGGCATTTTTAGTGTTTCCAAGAGTTGGCTGTCCAGCATTACCAAGCTCAAAAACATATCAATCCATCTATCAAAGTCAAGAATTCTTGGCTTCTAATAAAGATCAAGTCAATATTTATTTGGGACAAGGGCCCTTCATTTATCCTGGGCTCTAATCAAAATTAGAATTAGAGTATCAGGGATAACAGAGAGGAAGTTTTAATATTTCTCTGAGAATAATGGTTATGCCTATGAAATGCAAAACACACACGTACTTATGTACCAACACTTATCATACATTATCACATAAAAATGAGTATTAAAAAGGTAAAAGTAATATACCATGTGAAAAACAGTGAAGATCCAATAATGGACTTCTTAGTGACCTTTTTTACTTCACTTTCTGAACCTACCAAATTTCCTGCAACAAGCACACGCTTCCATTATTCAAATACACTGAAATTAATAACACATGACAAAATCCATGAAAAGCAGCAGAGGAAAGCACTAATATATTAGGTGACTACTCAAGAATTTCTTGTTAATTTCTTGTTAATGATAGTTAAAAGGCATCTGAGATAAGTACAATAAGGAATAACAAATTTTAGATGAGTTACTTACCTTAGTAAAGTTATTCAGATGGCCTAGTTTTCTCATATTTGATACTCCTTGCAATTTGGCCACATTTTGGAGAATCTCCCTTAAGTTGTCAGAAGGTTCTAGAAGAAAAGACAAGACAAATTAACATAATTTTAGAAGAGTACTTTCCTAACCAAACACATAAAACATGCAGTTATTTAAGCTCCACAACTTTGGTCTTGGTTTAAAATCTTATTCTCTATCTCAAATCCATCTACTTAGGTGACTTCAAAGTCCATACGAATGACCTTCGCACCTCTGCTCCACTCATACCTATGGTCCAACTCGTGTATCATCACCTGGAATTATTTAACTACTAAACCTTAAATTTCAACATTCCAACTATACTTCTTGCTACAATATACAAAAGGCACCAAAAATACTGTCCAATATATTTGAATCAATCAAAAAACAGGACAAAATATATGAAACCATTGTTCTCAAAACACAGTAAAGAACAGTGATCCCTGAGAGGTGAGAAACACACAACTGTACCCTAGGACTGCCCCCAGCTAACTGTCTTAAGAAAGTTTCCAGGTGTTGGTGCCGACAGGTGAAAATCCAGGCAAACAGTCCAAGATTTAAAGACAGAACTCAGAGTCCAAGAAAACTAAGAAGAATTAGAAAAGAGAGAGAATGCTGAAGATCTGCAAAGGGACCCCTCTGGTAGTCTGTACAGCAATGACTAGTCCAAGCGTGTGAGAAAATTATCTACTTGAAAGAAGTAAAAAGGAAAGTACCCTCTGTTCACAAAGGACGGGGCAGTGCCTGTTCCTAAGAGCCAGACTGAAAATCTGTACAATTCACGTGGATTGGTTAGAGTCAGAGTAAGACTAAACACTTCTTTTATCCCACCTAACAAATCTTCAAAGCAAAACTTGAAAGAATTAAAGTAATCCCAAGTAACTAAACTGTGTCTCAGACCAATGGTCAAAATTTATACGAAATAAAAAAAAAATGAAGCACCTAACAAGGCAAAAATTACAATGTTTAACAGCCAGTCGAAATTTATCAGATATGCAAAGAAGCAGGAAAATAGACTTATAAAAAGCAGAAAAATTAATCAACCAAAATGACCCAGAAATAACAAAGATGTTAGAATTAACAGATAAGAACATTAAAAGCCAGTATGTGCAAAAACTTTGGGAGAGGCATGAAAGGTATATAAATCATTCAAATTGAATTCCTGGAGATGAAAACTAGGTCTAAATGAAAATATACTGGATGGGAATAAATGCATAATTACTTTTATAGAAAGTAAGAACTGTGAACTTGAAGACAAAGCAATTTAAATTACCCAAAATGTAATACAGAGAGAAAAAAGAAATAAATGAAAAGAACATCAATGAACTGAAGGACGTCAAGTAGCCTAACACAATGACAATGTATAACTGGAATCCTCAAAGGAAAGAAATGGAGGATAAAAAAATTATTTGAAGAAATAATGGATGAAAACTTTTCAAATTTGATGAAAATAATCCAATAAACCCTGGAAGTTCAACCAATCCCAAGTACAGAAACATAAATGTTTCTGTACTTGTTTACCAAAGTGTAGACCAAAGCACATCATAATCACATTACTCAAAACCACTGGCAGAGGGGCGCCTGGGTGGCTCAGTGGGTTAAGCCGCTGCCTTCGGCTCAGGTCATGATCCCAGGTCCTGGGTTCGAGCCCCACATCGGGCTTTCTGCTCAGCAGGGAGCCTGCTTCCTCCTCTCTCTCTGCCTGCCTCTCTGCTTACTTGTGATTTCTCTCTGTCAAATAAATAAATAAAATCTTTAAAAAAAAAAAAAAAAAAAAACCACTGGCAGAGAAAACCTTAAAAGGAACCATACTAAAAAAGACAAAAGTTATGTTGGAAAGGGGCAAAGAGAAGGCTGACAGGAGACTTCTCATGAGAAACAAGGCAAATGAGGAGAAAGTAGAGCAACATCTTTCAAAATACTGAAAGGAAAAAAAAAAAAAGCTTCAAAAACATAAAAAAACAATCTTAGCTCACTTGCTCTACAAAAATGGGTAATAGCCAGATATGGCCCTGTGGTCAGCAGCCCACCAACTCCCCTGGAATAGAGTGTCAATTTCCTCAGGCTGCTGCAAGCTATTTTACTTTTCATATATTCAGCATCCATTTGTTTAAACAAAACAAAAGCACAAGCTAAAGAAAAAAAGAGCATCATCACATGGCTGATATTTTAATCTAAGAGCCATTATGACTTTGAGAATTTTATCTGTTAACACAAAATCAAAGAACTATTTGTTTTGAATTACTGTTTTCCTCAGCAAATGAAACTGCATTGTCCTATTTTACATTTAGCTTGCATCTGCCTATTTTCCTCCATTCTGTTTTACTGGGTGTTAGCCATGACAACCACAAATTGGTTAGTGCCAAACCACTAAGCACACAACATACCCCAGCTATTTCCAAGTACTTTAAAATTGCTATACACTGAGATCATTCACAGCATCTCCCACAAATTCTGGATTTTTAAAATCCCAATGTAACTCAATCTAATTTTAAATGGCTCAGTATATTGGGGCGCCTGGGTGGCTCAGTGGGTTGAGCCGCTGCCTTCGGCTCAGGTCATGATCTCAGGGTCCTGGGATCGAGTCCCGCATCGGGCTCTCTGCTCAGCAGGGAGCCTGCTTCCCTCTCTCTCTCTCTCTCTGCCTGCCTCTCCGTCTGCTTGTGATCTCTCTCTGTCAAATAAATAAATAAAATCTTTAAAAAAAATAAAAATAAATGGCTCAGTATATGTCTTTATAATTGGTGACTCTGAGGTTATCTTAAAAGTGGGATGAAAGCAGCTCATCACTGGGTAGAATCAGATCCATCAAAAAGAACTGCGAGGTTAAATCAATGTTATTATTTAGTAATACCTTTTCACTATTATAAATGGTATCTGAAGAGATTGAAGAAGAAAATATTAAGTAAACCAATGGTGTCAAAATGGTTTAACTGTATTTCAGAACTTTATATTAATTTTATAACAGCCGTCAAGGTAATTCAGAACCTATATAGCATTTGCAAAATAAGAGTTAAGATCACCAAAGCCAGTTGAGAAATTCACCTAATGGAAACATATAACCTAACCAGTTCACATCAACTTATAATTAGGTTTTCAGGCACCAAAGCTTCACTGAAGTGATCATACAGTTACTATTATGTAATGTTCTGATAGGACCAACAGTTAAAATCATTAGTCTGGAAATATTTATTCTTCACAAAGGTTTGTGGATTTCTAACTATTGCCTATTATCTAGGTACAAACTGATTGTAGACATTTTTGAAAAACCACAATCTTGCTACAAAAATAATATCTCGTATCTGAGTTCATTCACTCAACAAATAATATTTAAACATCTATCACAGGCAAGTACTATTTTAGGTAGTGGAAATACATCAATGAGCAGGAGACATCCTTCTTTAATAGACCCTACATACAAGTAGAAGAAAACTGACAACAGCAACAAAAAAATCTCCCTGCACACAATCTGAAAATTGACAGGTGGTGAGAAGTCAACATTGGATCAAACGTTTGCCTCATGAATAATAATACAAAATGAACCGAACACTAAAAATACAGGTGTTACAGTTGTCAATCTAAATCAAAATGAATTAGCCTTTCTCCTTCCTTCCCCTCCTCACCTCCTTTCTCTTTTACATAATTCCCAGGAACCCCCAACTAAGGACAACTTTCAAAGTTTCTTCATAACATACTTGCTGAAAAAACAAGCTGTTTCCTTCCAGAAGCTACTTCCTAAACCAACTCAAAATAATATGAGAGCCATTCTAGATGAAATACTATGTAATGCTCATGTCCTACAAATGTTCCCATGGAAATAACAGGTTAAAGTTCCTGGAAAAGAAATGAGAAATCCCTGGTTTCTTCCTTACCTGCTACATCAGGAGTCTGCAAACTTTTTCTGTAAAGATCCAGACAGTAAGTATTTTAAACTTTGAAGGACATAAAGTCTCTGTTTTAACTACTACACTCTGCTGTTTTACCAAGAAAGCAACTGTAGAAAATACATAAATGAATGAACGTGGCTTTATTTCAATAAAGCGGACTTGGCTCACATAGTTTGGCTCTATAGTCTGTCAACTCTTGTACTAGTCAGAACTTACACTTGGATGAGTAGCAGGGAAACTGAGCTCAATGTGGTTTTTACTGGGGGTTGGTAAGATGGCAAGAAGCAAAAAGAAATTCAGGAAAAAGTTTACCTCTTTTTATTTCTTCCTACTTTCACTTAATGTTTCCAACTTAGTATCTCCTAAACTATCTACTGATAACAGTGCTATGTGAGAAGTATAATGCACAAATGAGATAGTCAGGATATTCCCAGAAGCCTTGATGTTTAGGAAACCCACAGATACCTAGGGGAAGAAAAATTTCGGCTAGCTGGCTATGATGGCAAACCATTCAAAAGCAAGGAAGCAAAACACAAAAGAACTAGTAGAATTACAGTGGCTCTTTTCCTCTTATTGTGTAACTTGTGAGTCCTGAGTGTTCCTGATGAATCTCTCTGAGGGTAATGAAATAAACAGCCAACTCTAAATATCTAGCAATTTAATATTATATAAACACATATGCATATACATACACATACATGCAGAAAAACACCAAGAGAAAACTACAGTAGACAAACCTTTTATCTAGATCTATATATGTACAGACACATACATATACACTCATTCCCCTCCAGCTCAAGTCTCCCTATAGGCACACATGCACACATATACACACAGGTACACAGTGTATGTCATATTTGTGTGAGTAAACATGCATTTATTTTAAAATGTTTTTAATATTTACTTCTTTGTAACATGCTGCAATAAACTTTATAGAAGTATTTTTATCTGTTAATAAATACAAAACATAAAACTGATTTTTAAATAAATTTAGGTTCAAGTACATGTAGTAGATTAATGACCAAAAACTACTGGCATACAGCTATTCGGGAGTACTGTAAAGAACTATGAAATGAAAAAGAACTGGATTCAAATCTAGTTTATTCACCTACAAAAAAACCACACAGTCCTAAGTCAATCTCGTGCGCATCCACTTTCTCCTATCTATAGTGAAAATACTAATTACTTACTTTGAAAGCACTGTTAAAAGATGTGAGGTGCTTAGCACAATGCCTAAACCATAACAAACACCCAATAAATAGTAGCAACTATAGTTAAAAGTTATTTTTTAGTAAATACAATTTTTATGAATCGTGAAAATTATGTGTTTAGTCCAAGCAAATGCTTAATATCCACGTTAATGTGGTTTTTTTTTTTTGTTTTTTGTTTTTTAAGATTTTGTCAGAGGGCGGAGAGAGAGAGAGAAACAGAGCACGAGCAGGGAGAGCCAAGGGCAGAAGGAGAAGCAGGCTCCCTGATGAGCAAGGAGCCTGATGCGGAACTCAATCCCATGATCTGAGCTGAAAGGCAGGCGGTTAACCAACTGAGACACCCAGGCATCCCTATTAATGTGTTTAATGAATTTTTGTTTCATGTTTTAGAACATTATTTTATGATCCAAGATTTGCTCATTTTTAAATTTTTTTTAAGGTTTACTCATTTTTAAAAAAAGATTTTATTTATTTATTTGACAGCACAAGCAGCGGAGCAGCAGGCAGAGGGAAAGGAAGAAGCAGGTTCCCTGCTTAGCAAGGAGCCTGATGCAGGGCTTGATCCCAGGACCCTGGGATCATGACCTGAGCCGAAGGCAGATGCTTAACTGACTGAGCCACCCAGATGCCCCATGATTTGCTCATTTTTAAAGTAGAAACTGTTATCATCTCATCTGCCTTCTTGAAAATTTCAAAGAGGAATTACAAGTGGGAGCAGAGCTGAACAATATTTTCTGTGATTTACTTGTGAATATATGCGAAAAAATGCTAATAAAGCAACAAGCTAGTAAAGTAGGGTGCATTAAAAACTTAATGTAACAAAATTAAATATGACTACATAAATCTGATATGACTTAGTGATATCTTTAATATCATCTATTAGATACTGTCTATTAGATGATTTAAATGATTAAAAGCATATAGGAATTACTATAGTTGGTATTACCTTTGCAAAAGCCAGCAGCAAATCTGTCCCCCTCTACTAGCAAACATACCGGGAATATATCTTCCCATCCTTATCCACAGATCCAAATGTTGAGGAGGAACTGCTTCAAGCTCTAACATTTCCTGAAATTCTCTAATAATTATTAATATCAAAGAGATATAATTCAGTAGGGAAATGATATATCCCATTGATTGCACCCTGAGAAAAGGACCTTCCTTTTACCTCTAATGCAGAGGAACTCAGAACTTGCAGGAGAGCCTGTTTCAACCTTTGGATCACATGGTAGGATACCTTTTCTTATACCAATAACAAAATATGCTCCTTTCTAACTTTCATCCATTTGTTCTGGTGTAACCATATGGAATGCAAAACAAGTATTATCTTTCCTCACATACTGAAAATATTCATGTTTCCTCTCTATAGCAGGTAATCATCTTCTTTTAATCATTGACATATTTTAAATATAAATACTATAGTAGAGATGTGCAAGGAAAATCTGTTACTACTGATAGCAAATCAGTTTAATTATAATCTTCTTAAATGTTAGGTTTATCATACTAAAAACTGCAAGTTTTCATAGGGCTGTTTTAGAAGAATGATGGACATAAAGCACCTCTTGAGAGGGAATGATTTGGGAAGAGGCAGGGCTACATGGTCAGCAAGATGACAGTAGGTTTCTTTAGCCTGGCCTGCCCTCTGTCTAGCCAACTTGAGGAAAAATCCTTCTCATTCTTGAAGTCTGGCTCAGATGTATAAAGGTTTTCCCTAACCTACAAGCCCCCCTCTTTATGTTCCCATGACATATCCTTCATACCACTACTGTGGCAGTTATGACGATGATTCTATCTCATCTGCCTGGCTTCAAATTTACATCTGTTGTTTCACTATAATTATTAATACCACCTCCTTTCACTCTGCAAAGTATCCCACATTGTATTATAAATGATATTACTGTAAGTATAGTTAAACTTCAACTATTATTAATAAGATTTTCTTAAACATGGGGCACCTGGGGTCTTGGGTCAGTTAAGCATCTGACTCTTGGTTTCAGCTCATTATCTCAGAGTCCCATGCTGGGCTCCCTGCTCAGTGGGGAATCTGCTTGAAATTCTCTCTCCCTCTGCCCCTCCACCTGCTTGTGCAAATACTCTCTCTCTAATAAATAAATAAATTGTTAAAAAAAAAAAAAAAAAGAAAAGAAAAGAAAAAGATTTTTTTACAACTAGGTCTGCATTCTATTTCTTTTTCCCAGAGACAGAAGAGAATAGTTTTGCTGGGTTCTTGTTCCCATGTCCTACTTGCGTAATAACAATGGCAGGAAAAAGTGAAGTGACTTTTGCTGATCTGTAACATTTTGAGACTGTCTTGCCAATGACCCAAAGATTCAGATCTCTTTCCCTCCACTTCAATTTTGGATGTCAAAGTTAGCTCAGAGAAAAGTTACCTTTTCTCTATTCATTCAAAAATATATCTTCCTTTCTATAATTCCAAAGAAGTGCTGATTTTGAATGATTTCAAGGGGAAAAGATTTATATACTAATATGGGGGGGGGGGATCCTAGTGGAAGGTTATCATTTTGTAACTGATAGGATAAATTAAGTAAGTGACATCTACCAGTTCACTAATGTGATTGGTTTACAATGGTACGAACAAAAATCGTGTCTTTAATTGGCTTATTACAAGCATGTCATAATATATTATAACTGTAAGATACAGGCCAAGATCAAGGTACAGAACATGAAACATAAGAGTCAGCTGGAAATAGGTAAATGACTCATCTGAACAGAACCTCTATTAAAAGATGTATGCATACCTCTGAAACTAATAATACAGTATATATTAAATTGAATTTAAATAAGATTTTTTAAATTAAAAGATGTATGAATATATAATCTTAATAATTAGAATGATATATTCTGTAATCTTTATTTCAAATCATAATTTTGAATAAATCCTTAAAAACTGGGGCACCTGGGTGGCTTAGTCGCTTAAGCACCCACTCTTCATTTGACTCGTCAGGTCATGAGATCAAGTCCCAAGTCGGACTCTGTGCTGTGTGTGAGGCCTGCTCGAGATTCTCATTCTCTCTCTCTCTCTCTTTCTCCCTCCCACTCTTCCCCTCCCCTGCTCACATTCTCTAAAAAAATTTTTTAATTAAAAAAAATTAAAATAGGGGCGCCTGGGTGGCTCAGTGGGTTAAGCCACTGCCTTCGGCTCAGGTCATGATCTCGGAGTCCTGGGATCGAGTCCCGCATCGGGCTCTCTGCTCAGCAGGGAGCCTGCTTCCTCCTGTCTCTCTGCCTGCCTCTCTGCCTGCTTGTGATCTCTCTCTGTCAAATAAATAAATAAAATCTTTAAAAAAAAATTAAAATAAATGACTTAAAATATTTTAAAATTTAACCTTTAAATGACAGAATATTCTTCCCAAAGTTCCTAAAGAAAAAAAAAATGTAACATTAAGATTATATAATGGGAATAATATACTCAGAACACAGGTTTCCCCACTAGACTGAACACAGCCATTTTACTACTTACATAATTAAAAATATAAATGTATTCTATAAAGGGCAGTTCTGACTTATCCTCGAAGTAGCTCTGGATTTAGATTTCCAACTTTTATTCAAATACACTTCAGTGATCACTCTATGCCACGTACTGTGCCAAATGCTAGGCAAGAAATATTAATAAACGTAAAATACGGTCTCAGCCCTGGAGATCAAAATTAAATGAGAAAAGAGAAGCACATTATCACTTAATAATATATGACAGAGAGGTTGGCAATAAATATTATGGGAACAAAAAAAAAGAAGGGTGCCTGATAGACTTCTCTAGACAATAAGACAAGTGAGAACAGGAAACCTATCTTTTTCATACATGCAACCCTGGCCTCTGATACAATACCAGGCACATGGTGGGTTCTCAATAAATACCCACTGAAAGAAAGACTGAAAAGGGGAGACGTAAGATAGAAAAGAATAGTATGTGAATAAAGACACATGAAAAAAAATGCTATTTTCCTCAAGGAACAGCAGGAAATTATATATTCCCAGAAACAAGGTGATCAGGAAGAATAAAGGAAAAGATGCATTACAATGTTCTTATATACTAAGAAACTCAGGTCATCTTTGAGCAAAGGGTAATTACTAGGGAAAACATTTATGCAAGTAGATGGCATAATCAGCTGTGTTTTAGAAAGACAACTTTGGAAAACAGACTGTTGGGAGGACAAAGGTAGGTATAAATAGATGTTACAAAATCTTCCATGCAAGGTGCGCCTGGGTGGCTCAGTGGGTTAAAGCCTCTGCCTTCGGCTCAGGTCATGATCTCAGGGTCCTGGGATCTAGATCTAGCCCCGCTTCTTCGGGCTCTCTGCTCGGCAGGGAGCCTGCTTCCTCCTCTCTCTGCCTGCTTGTGATCTCTGTCAAATAAATAAATATAACTTAAAAAAAAAATTGCTTTGGCAATTTGGGATCTTTAAAAAAAAACAAAACAAAAAAAAACAACAAAAAAAATCTTCCATGCGAGAAACCATCAGTAATGAATCAGAGGCAATAAGAAAGGTATAGGATTAGAGGAAAGGTAGAGGGAGGAATCAAGAATAAATCCAGGTTTCTCAATTGGCTAATCTGACATATGATACTATTTACTAATACAGAATCCTAGAGCCAATTACAGATTTAGGGATTTTTTTTTTTTTAACCATTTGTAGTGATAAGAATATGTACCAAAAACAGTAACAGCAAAAAACACCCCATAGTGTTATACGTTAAAATGATGGGACAAAATAACTGAGTATTTGGCCTACGTACAAAAGAGACTTAAAGAGGCGCCAGGGTGGCTCAGTCGTTAAGTGTCTGCCAACAGTTCAGGTCATGATCCTGGGATCAAGTCCCACATCAGGCTCCCCACTCAGCAGGAAGCCTGCTTTCCCCTCTCCCACTCACCCTATTTGTGTTCTCTATGTGTCTGTCAAATAAATAAAAATAAAATCTTTAAAAAAAAAAAAAAATATATATATATATATAAAACGCAAGAGACTTATAGCCCAGTGGTTTTCAAACTTGTGTTCCTAAGAAATACATGAGTTATTATAAGAAATATTGATTACAGAGCTAAGTATGGCTAGAAAGGGACCCACTGTAATGTGCATTTACAGGAGATACCCCAGTGATCCTTATCCACACTTAAAATTTTTTTTTAAGGTATTTATTTATTTTAAAGAGAGAGAGAGAACAAGCACTCCATGCATGAGTGGCAGGAGGGGCAGAGGGAAAAAAATCTTCAGTCTTCATGCTGAGCAGGGAGCCCCAACTCAAGGGCTCAATCTCAAGACTCTGAGATCACAACCTGATGCAAAACCATGGGTGGGACACTTAACTTACTGAGCCACTCAGGTGCCCCAAAACACACTAAAATTTGAAACATGCTATAAACACTACCAGAATATTATGTAACTAGATTCTGATATCCCTTTGGATTATTTGATCTGAACTCTAGAAGAGATAAGAAGCTACTTTATGAAGTATGCTTCTGTATCATTTTCAAATAAAATGATACAATATCAAACAAACAATACCCAGAAGACAAAATAAATTACTAATACATATAATCTACATTATACCAATTTTTTGCATAAATAATCTTTTAATGTCCACACCAACCATATAAAGTAGGTTACTATTACCATCTTCATTTAAGAAATGAGTTGTAAGAGACATTATTTTCCTAAAGTCACGTAAATACCAGAATTGACAGAATTTGAACCTAAGCAATCTGATTCTAGTATCTACCCTTATTCCCCAGTATAAAATCACTATACAGTCTACCTCATTATACTGCCTTTCACAGGGCAGAGAACATATGTTTAGTATACACAGCAGATTGTAATTACATTTATTCATGTGACTGATATTTATCTCCTCACACTCTAAGTCTGTTTCAGTTCACCATTGTATCATCCTATAACTAGAAAAATGAACACAGTATTCACTTAGAAAAAAATTACTGGACATACTATTCAGAAAAAAATTCATAAAAACTTTAAAGTATCCCAAACTCTGTTTCTTGAAATAGGTGCTGGGTTCACAGGTGTGTCAATCTGTGAAAATTCATTGAGCAATACACATATATTACATTCAGTTCTCTCTCAGTATATTACAGACATTACAGAAACTTGTGACTTTAACTTGACTTTTCACAATCCAGCATTTGTAATGAAAGGAGTCCCCACCTCAGACATCTGAATATTAAAATACAAGAATTTATAAGATAATACTCTTATGATTAATTATAATAACAAGAGCTATAGTACAAATTATGTAAAGCAGGAGCAAATAAAGAAGATCATGTTGCATTTATTTTACAACTCTGAGGACCAAAAAAAAGTATCCCCTTAAACCTAACCAAACTGATCTTGCTATTGCTTTGGAAAGGAATCTAAGAACTTACTTCACACAATTAACAAGGTAACTATCTTTGTCCAATCAAATTGGTCAAATTTTTGTTTTAAATGAAAGCACTTAGGAAAAGAAAAAGGTAGAAATTCAAATTATCTACCTTAAAAATCACCTTCATAATCTTTTTCTGCTCCTCTCCTCACACTTCGAAGCACTGTATTTATATTCATAGCAGTGCTACAAACCATGTTGTAACAGATGGAAAAAGAACCAAAGCCTAACTATTTACCTGACCTAATAATCTTCTAATCATTCCAACATTATCTATTTTACATTGTAAATGATCTGTGAATTTATAAAGATTTTCTGGTAAAAAGATGATTCAGGTTGAGTAAAAAAATGAAGAGCAGCTTGATAGGAAAGAATAAGTATGAACTGCTTTCTTAGAATTCATCTCTTGGGGCGCCTGGGTGGCTCAGTGGGTTAAAGCCTCTGCCTTCCGCTCAGGTCATGATCCCAGGGTCCTGGGATCGAGCCCCGCATCAGGCTCTTTGCTTAGCGGGGAGCCTGCTTCCTCCTCTCTCTCTCTCTGCCTGCTTCTCTGCCTACTTGTGATCTCTGTCAAATAAATGGATAAAATCTTAAAAAAAAAAAATTCATCTCTTTTCCTTTCTCATAATAAAATCAGAGATCAGTGGAATACTTGGGCTTATACTACAGTTATGGGACAACTGTGGTAGAGAACTCTACCCAAATTCACAAAGCACTTTTACTTTGTGCACAAGTACAAAGTATATGCAGTACACAGAAGACATGCACCAGTCTATGGAAATGGCTGTCATTCAAGTATCTATTTGTCATGACATTTATTTTACTGTCATTTTTTGGGGAGAAACCCAATATGAAAAATACTGTCTGCAACTAGAGCATTTTCCTTTTTTAATTTATTTTTTCAGTGTTCAAGATTCATTGTTTATGCACCATACCCAGTGCTCCATGTAATACCTGCCCTCCTTAATATCCACTACCAGGTTCACCCATCCCCCTTACCCCCCTCCCCTCCAAAACCCTCAGTCTGTTTCTCAGAGTCCACAGTCTCTCATGCTTCCTCTTCCCTTCCAATTTCCCCCAATTCACTTTTCCTTCTCTTCTCCTAATGTCCTCCATGTTATTCCTAATGCTCCATAAGTGAAACCATATAATCGACTCTCTCTGCTTGACTTATTTCACTCAGCATAATCTCCTCCTGTCCCGTCCATGTTGATACAAAAGTTGGATATTCATCCTTTCTGATGGAGGCATAACACTCCATTGTATATATGGACCATATCTTCTTTATCCATTCATCTGTTGAAGTGCATCTTGGCTCTTTCCACAGTCTGGCTATTGTGGCCATTGCTGCTATGAACATTGGGGTACAGATGGCCCTTCTTTTCACTACATCTTTGGGGTAATGCAAATGCAGGGTCAAGGGGTAGCTCTATTTTTAATTTCTTAAGGAATCTCCACACTGTTTTCCAAAGTGGATGCACCAACTTACATTCCTACCAACACTGTAAGAGGGTTCCCCCTTCTCCACATCCTCTTCAACTTGTTAAATACTGTCTTGTTAATTTTGGCCATTCTAACTGGTGTAAGGTGGTATCTCAATGTGGTTTTGATTTGAATCTCCCCAATGGCTAATGATGATGAAGATTTTTTCATGTGTCTGTTAGCCATTTGTATGTCTTCTTTGGAGAAGCATCTGCTCATGATTTTGACATGATTATCTGTTTTTTGAGTGTTAAGTTTGAGGAGTTCCTTATAGATCTTCAATATCAGCCTTTTGTCGGCAGTGTCATTTGTGAATATCTTCTCCCATTCTGTGGGTTGCCTCTTTGTTTTGTTGGACTGTTTCCTTTGCTGTGCAGAAGCTTTTGAGCTTGATGAAGTCCCAAAAGTTCATTTTCGCTTTTGTTTCCTTTGCCTTTGGATACATGTCTTGAAAGAAGTTGCTGTGGCCGATGTTGAGGAGGTTATTGCCTATATTCTCCCCTAGGATTTTATAGATTCCTGCTTCACGTTGCGGTCTTATCCATTTCGAGTTTATCTTTGTGTATGGTGTTAAAGAATGGTTAAGTTTCCTTCTTCTATACGTAGTGTCCAATTTTCCCAGCACCTTTTATTGAAGAGACTGTCTTTTTTCCACTGGATATTTTTTCCTGCTTTGTTGAAGATTATTTGAGCATAGAGTTGCAGGTCCATATCTGGACTCTACTCTGTTCTTCTGGTCTATGTGTCTGTTTCTGTGCCAGTACTACACCCTCTGTGATCACAGCTTTGGAGTAAAAAAGCTTGGAATCAGGCAACGTGATGCCGCCAGTTTTGTTTTTCTTTTTCAACATTTCCTTAGCAATTTGGGGTCTTTTCTGGTTCCATACAAATTTTAGGATTTGTTCCAGCACATTGAAAAATGCCAGTGGAATTTTGATTGGGATGGCATTAAAAGTATAGATTGCTCTGGGCAGCATAGACATCTTAACAATATTTATTCTTCCGATCCAGGAGCATGGAATGCTTTTCCATCTTTTTGTGTCTTCTTCAACTTCTTTCATGAGTGTTCTATAGTTCCTTGAGTACAGATCCTTTACCTCTTTGGTTAGGCTTATTCCCAGTTATCTTATGGTCCTTGGTGCTATAGCAAATGGAATCAATTCTCTAATTTCCCTTTCTATATGTTCATTGTTAGTGTTTAAGAAAGCAACTGATTTCTGTGCATTGATTTTGTATCCTGCCACATTACTGAATTGCTATATGAGTTCTAGTAGTTTGGGGGTGGAGTCTTTTGGGTTTTCCATATAAAGTATCACATCATTCGAGAAGAGAGAGAGTTTGACTTCTTCTTCGCCAATGTGAATACCTTCTATTTCTTTTTATTTTCTGATTACTGTTGCTAGGACTTCTAGTACTATGTTGAACAACAGTGGCAAGAGTGAGCATCCTTGTCATGTCCCTCATCTCAAAGGGAAGGCTGTCAGCTTTTCCCCATTGAGAATGATATTCGTTGTGGGTTTTTCATAGACAAATTTTATGAAGTTGAGGAATGTTCCCTCTATCCCTATACTTTAAAAAGTTTTAATCAGGAACAGATGCTGTATTTTGTCAAATACTTTTTCTGCATCAATTGAGAGGACCATATGGTTTTTCTCTCCTCTTATTGATTTGTTTTATCATACTGATTTATTTGCGAATGTTGAACCACCCTTGCATTCCAGGGATAAATCCCACCAGGTCATGGTGGATAACTTGTTAATGTACTGTTGGATACTATTAGCTAGGATCTTGTTGAGAATCTTGACATCCATATTCATCAAGGATATTGGTCTGAAATTCTTTTAGATGGGGTCTTTGCCTTGTTTGGGGATCAGGGTAATGCTGGCTTCAGAGAAAGAGTCAAAGTTTTCTTCTGAAACAGCTTCAGGGAGAATAGGTATTATTTCTACTTTGAATGTTTGGTATAATTCCCCAGGAAATCCATCAGGTCCTGTTGTAAACTTCTGTTTCAGTCTTGGAAGTTTACAGGTCTCCAGGAATGCATCCATTTCTTCTACGTTGCTTAACTTATTGGCATATAACTGTTTATAATAATTTCTGATGATTGTTTCTATTTCCTTGGTATTAGTCGTGAACTCTGGAAGTTTTACAGGTATCCAGGAATGCATCCATTTCTTCTAGGTTGCTTAACTTATTGGCATATAACTGATGATAATAATTTCTGATGACTGTTTCTATTTCCTTGGTGTTAGTTGTGAACGCTCCCCTTTCATTCATAATTTTATTAATTTGGGTCCTCTCTTTTCTCTTTTGGATTAGTTTGGCCAGTGCTTTATTGATCTTATTAATTCTTTCAAAGAACCAGCTTCTAATTTCGTTGATGTGTTCTACTGCCTCTAGGACATGAACACTGTCCCATTCCCCAGACTGGGGAGATTTTCATCCAGAATTTGTTCAACTATATCTTCTAGTCTTCTCTCTCTCTCCACCCCCTCAGGGATCCCAATAATTCTGACACTGGAATGTTTCCTGGCATCATTTATTTCCCTAATTCTGTTTTCATGGCTTCTAACTGTTTTAGGCCTCCTCCTGATCCTTCTTTTCTATCAGTTTGTCTTCTAGATCACTAATTCTATCTTCTGCCTTGGTTACCCTAGTTGTTAGAGTATTTAGATTAGATTGGACCTCACTGATAGCATTTTTAACTTCTGCCAGATCGGCTCTCACTTCTACCTTTAGAGATTCTATGTTGTCACTATTGGTTTTCTCCAACCTAGTCATTGCCTGGATAATTGTTACTCTGAATTCCCTTTCCAACATACTGTTTATATCCATATCCAATAGTTTTGTGGGGGGAGCATTTTCTAAGACAGTAAAATTAACTAAAAGCAATTACTATATAAAGATTTTTTTTTTAAAGATTTTATTTATTTGACAGAGAGAGATCACAAGCAGGCAGAGAGGCAGGCAGAGAGAGAGAGGAGGAAGCAGGCTCCCTGCTGAGCAGAGAGCCGGACTCGGGGCTCGATCCCAGGACTCTGAGATCATGACCTGAGCTGAAGGCAGCGGCTTAACCCACAGCCACCCAGGCGCCCCAAAGATTTTTTTTTTTTAAAGATATATTTATTTGACAGGGAGAAAGAGAACACAGGTAGGGGAGAGTGGCAGAGAGAGGGAAAAGGAGATTCCCTGCTAAGCAGGGAGCCTGAGGTAGGACTTGATCCCAGGGTAGTGGGATCATGACTTGAGTTGAAGGCAGATGCTTAACTGACTGAGCCACCCAGGCACTCTTTAGATTACAATCACTGGATGCTGTGCAAAAATTTCTGTGTCTTAATCTATTATACTTACAAAGACACCTATAAAATTATTAGATTTACACAGTCCCCTAAGTAGGAAACTTTTATTATATGAGAAAAATCCTGTTTGCCTCTGAAACAATTCACTATATAAATGAAACCTGTGAAATAGAACAGCTGAGTCTAAAGGCTGAGATAACTGTGATATACACCCAATCTATTAGAATTATTTAGAAGTTAGTTGTACATTTTGCTTGTACAGCTACTTTCATGTTTCTATTTTTCTCTATGAAACATGACTATTTATAGTTCAGATCACTTGTCTGACAGGTGGCTTCTATGAATGTAATGAAGGGCTTACCTCTTTGAAACTAATAAAGGAGCAAAAGGGTACAAATTCACTTTGGCAGCAGGACATTTACTTTAGCATGGGTTAGAAATGTTATTATCTAATATCTCCCATTTGTATTCTTGTTCTACAATTTATTTCATTCTAAGATTTCTACCATTAGTTATTCACTATTTCTCATTCATCTCTCTTCACTAGCTCTTTTATCTATCTTTAAAAAAAAAAAAAAAAAAAAAAGCTTCAGGGTGCCTGGGTGGTGCAGTTGGTTGGGCATTAGACTTCAGCTCAGGTCATGATCTCAGGGTCCTGGGATGGAGCCCTTCGTTGGGCTCCCTGCTCACCAGGGAGTCTGCTTCTCCCTCTCCATGCTGCTCCCCCTGCTTGTGCTTTCTGACAAATGAATAAATAAAATCTTTAATAAAAAAAAATGCTCCTGCCACTGTTTTCCATTTTTGAAGTGACATTACTTCTTTTACCAAATCTCTCTGGGATTCAAATTAATTAATTCCTACCTCATCATCTCCTAAACTTGACCAATCTAGGCCACTGTTCCAATAAACCTGTTTTCAAGTTTACTACTTGTCCAATTCAAGAGCTTTTTCTCACTTTTCAAACTCCCTGACTTTTCCATTATAGTACTGGCCAATGATAGCCAAATCCACCTTCTCTTCCTTGGTGTCTGTAATTGTACTGCTTTAGTCTTCTTTCCTATTTCTCAGGTTTCTCTTCTCATTGTCTCCATAACTCTAACAAATTCGATTTTAATTTTTAAGTGAACAATGCCTCAAAATCTCAATTCTGGACTTAATCTTCAAATAAAGCACCATAGCTCACTCTTGTGTTTGGTCTACCTCAAATTCATCATGTCCAATAATCTCATTCATCCTTAACAAAAAAAAGTTTCCAAAATGTCCTTTTTGAGACAACAGTAACTGTATGAAATAGAAAATTACATCCAGGTCATTACCAAATATCCCTGAGACTTCTTAGTGTATCTATCTTAAGCACTACTTCTTCTTTTTTTATCATCCTCACCATTATTTTTTCATTATGTTGTTAGCCAACATACAGTACATCATTAGTTTTTGATGTAGTGTTCAACAATTCTTTAGTTGTATATAACACCCAGTGGTCATCACCACACATGCCCTCCTTAATACCCATCACTGGATTACCCCATTCCCCCACTCCCTTCCCTTCTGTAACCTTCAGTTTGGTTCCCAGAGTCCAGAGTCTCTCATGGTTTGTCTCCCTCTCTGATTTCTTCCCATTCAGTTTTCATTTTCCCTCCTTTCCCCTGTGGTCCTCCACGCTATTTCTTATGCTCCATGTATGAATGAAACCATATGATAATTATCTTTCTCTGCTTGACTTATTTCACTTAGCATAATACCCTCCAGTTCCATCCTTGTCGATGAAAATGGTTGGTATTCATCCTTTATGATGGCTGAGTAATATTCCATTATATATATAAACCACATCTTCTTTATCTATTCTGCTGAAGAACATCTCGGCTCCTTTCAGTTTGGCTATTGCGGACATTGCTGCTATGAACATTGGGATGCATGTGCCCCTTCTTTTCACTTACCTAGTAGTGCAACTGTTAGGTACTAGGGTAGCTTTATGTTCAAATTTTGAGGAACCTCCATACTGTTTTCCAGAGTGGCTGTACCATCTTGCATTCCCACCAACAGTATAAGATGGTACCCCTTTCTCCACATCCTCGTCAACATTTGTTGTTTCCTGTCATGTTAATTTTTGCCATTCTAACTGGTGTAAAGTGGCATCTCATTGTGGTTTTAATTTGTATTTCCCTGATGACTTAGTGATGTTGAACATTTTTTCATGTGTCTGTTAGCCATTTGTATGTCTTCTTTGGATAAGTGCCTGTTCATATCTTCTGCCCATTTCTTGACTGGATTATTTGTTTTCTGGGTGTTGAGTTTGAGAAATTCTTTATAAATCTTGGATACCAGCCCTTTATCCATAATGTCATTTGCAAATATGTTCTCCCCATCTGTGGGTTGCCTCTTAGCTTTGTTGACTGTTGTCTGACTTAGCTTTTGTTTCCTAGCCTTTAGTGACATGACTTAATGGCTTAAGTGGCCGATATTGAAGAGGTTACTGCCTATGTTCTCCTCCAGGACTTTGATGGATTCCTGTTTCACACTGAGGTCTTTCATCCATTTTGAGTTTATCTTTGTTTATGGCATAAGAAAATTCTCAATGGGAAAAAAGAGAGCTTTTCCCTTAAGGTCAGGAACACAAACGGATGCCCACTCTCGCCATTATTTTTCAACATAGTACTAGAAGTCCTAGCCTCAGCAGTCAGACAATGAAAAGAAATAAAAGGCATTCAAACTGGCAAAGAAGAAGTCAAACTCTCTCTTAGCAGATGACATGACACTTCATGTGAAAAACCCAAAAGACTCTACCCCCAAACTACTAGAACTCACACAGCAATTCAGCACCATGACAGGACACAAAATAAATGCACAGAAATCAGTTGTGTTTCTATACATAAACAATGTGACTAAAGAAAGAGAAATTAAGGAATCAATTCCATTTACAATAGCATCAAAAATCGTAAGATACCTAGGACTAAACCTAACCGAAGAGATAAAAGATCTATACTCTAGAAACTACAAAACACTTATAAAAGTAATGGAGGAAGACAAGAAAAGATGGAAAAACATTCCATGTTCATGGATTGGAAGAATAAATATTGTGAAAATGTCTATGCTGCCCAGAGCAATCTATACTTTCAATGCAATCCCTATCAAAATACCATCGACATTTTTCACAGAGCTGGAACAAACAATCCTAAAATTTGTATGGAACCAGAAAAGACCCCAAATTGCCAGAGGATTGTTGAAAAAGAAAACTAAAACTGTGGGCATCACAATGCCTAACTTCAAGCTATATTACAAAGCTATGATCATCATGACAGCATGGTAATGGCACAAAAACAGGCACATAGATCAATGGAACACAATAGAGACCCCAGAAATGGACCCCTGACTCTATGGTCAACTAATCTTTGACAAATCAGGAAAGAACATCCAATGGAAAAAAGACAAGTCTCTTCAATAAATGGTACTGGGAAAATTTGGACAGCCACATGCAGAAGAATGAAACTGCGCCATTCTCCTGAGCATTCTTATACCACACTACTACAGTATCATCATGTTTTTATATATTACTAAATTATGAATCAGTAATTTGCAGATATTACCATATTTCGCATTATGTTTTTATGTTTAAGTAAAATCATTTCTATACACCAAATAAGACAAAACTCACCTAAAATTATCAAAACAAAAACATACTGGCTAATCTGGAGTCCCATGCATCAAAGTAAAAAATGAGAAGTTAAGCTTTTTTATCAACACTGGACAATGATGATCATAATCGGGCAAAAAAACAGTAATACACAATTAAGTTGTGTAATACAAGTGTAAACAGATCCTCTAATTACAAGTTTACTACTTGTTATTCTTCCTCACATTTCACTTAGTCATGCATAAATAATTGCATTAACACCAATAATCAAAATCTAAAAGCATATTTACAAATTCTCTTTGAATTAACCTTCAAAAGCTATGAATTACTACAAATGAAACCAGTATAATGCATTTCTTAGGTTACATCTTGCATAAACAGGAGGTTTGAATATGATCCACTAATTGTTAATATTTTTATATTTCTTTATGCATTTTGATAATACTTTTGAGACATATTTGTTTTCCATATTTCCACTAAAGGACCATGATGCTTCATGTGAAAACCTGGGGTCAGATAGGGTTAGGAATTCAAATATATTTATTTCAAAATGTAGTATTTACCACAGATGCACCATACCCAGAAGGGTTTGAGGCAGCACTGCATATTCACCCACAAGAATATTTTTTAGGTAAAAGCTATGAGTAGACACACTGAGATAATACAAATGCTGGTCAGGTTTTTTTTGCCAAATGAATTTAGGTCAGGTTAGGTTTTCTCAGGTCAAGTTATTCATGAAAATAGTTTTCATTTTCAGAATTCTTGGGTTTTCAAGTTGTGGGTAAGAGACTGTAGGACTGTACAATTAATACTACCAACATTCTAGACCTTGTACCCTTTTCTGTAACAGTCACTAAAACTGTCTTTTTTTTCCATGTTCCCAGTGACACAAAATTATGGAAATACTGAGGTATAAATTTAGATCTCTTTATTCAAGTTTGATAGTTTAGTAAGAAATAAACTACATCACTCCAGAAATAACTACTGGTTGTCCACACAGAGAATTTAACCATCAACAAAAAAATTTTCCCACTATTCAAAATAAAAACATGTCATTTAGAATAAAAAACACTTAATAGAAAGGACGACTTCAAGCTTTCAGAGTAACTACCTGGCTACCAAAGTACATTTGCAATCTACCAACATGGGTATTACTTGAATGTGATTAGAAATGCCAAATGTTGGGCCCTCCTACACCTACTGAATCTGACTCTTCATTAAAACAAAATCCTCAGGTGCTTCATTTGTACATTTAGCCAGAAAAAAATTAATAGCAGGCCTAACTGCTTTTCCTTTAAAAGGTCTGCTCAATGGGTTAAGGGGTGCCTGGGTGGCTAGTTGGTTAAGCGTCTGCCGCTGGCTAAGGTAATGATCCCAGAGTCCTAGGATCAAGCCCCACGTCTGGCTCTGGGCTCAGCAGAGAGTCTGCTTCTCTCTCTCCCTGTGCCTCTCTCCATCACTGATGCTCTCTCTCCTTCTCAAACAAATAAGTAAAATCTTTAAATTGAAAAAAAAAAAAAAAAAAAAAGGTCTGCTTAACTTACAAGGTTGGCTCTTGGCTGGAATCTAGAAACAAATCTGGGGAGGGTTTCCACCACCCTATCTGATGAGAGTGGCTCACTGGGCCTAAACTATTTACACAAACAATATGGTTTATGCTGAATACCAGCTTTTCTTCTGTGAGTCTGGAATTTTGTTACCTGCCAGATGAAAGGTACCTACTTGACAAATCCTCAAAAAAAACCCTGGGGACTGAGATTCTAACAAAATTCCTGTTGTACAATATTTCACTTGTTCTCACAATCTGTTGCTGGAGAGGAATGACCCCACAGGAAGAAGATACTAGAAGCTTACACCTGGTTTCCCTCATTTTACCAAATGTACCTTTTTCCCTAAGCTGATTTTGCTTTGTAATCTTTTGCCATAATGAGCCCTCAAAATTATCAAACCTGGGGTGATCTTGGGGCTCTCCAGTACAACATTAAAGTTTGAGAAACACTGCTCTAGAGCTTAAATGTAGGACTTAAAGACTACGGCTCATCCCTGGACAAGTACAAGACAAGAAATCGATCTTGTACAGGGCGACTGGGTAGCTCAGTCATTTAAGTGTCTGCCTTTGGCTCAGGTCATGATCCAAAGTCCTGGATTGAGCCCCTTATCAGGCTCTCTGGTCAGCAGGGAGTCTGCTCCCTCTGCCCCTCCCCTGTTTGTGTGCATCTCGAGCTCCCTCTCTCTCAAATAAATAAAATCTTAAAAAAAAAAAGAAAGAAATCCATCTTGTACAAAATCAGACCTTAAGAAAAGACTACTCTCCCAGGAAAAAGTGTGAATTGGAAGCACATGCATCAGACAGATGTAGATAGCAAAGAAGAGTACCTCTGGGTAAAGCTGAAAACAAAACGAATAAAGACTTCCCTGAGATTTTGAAGCCACTGTACAAGGCTTTGGAACTTAGATGTATGTACTCTTTTGCATGGTCCAAAAAAATCCAACATGAGAATTTTAATTTAAAGTAGCCCCTTGCTGAATATAAGTCTCTTCAACAAATGTGCTGGGAAGATTAGAGAGCTACATGTGAAGAACGAAAATGAACCACTTTGTTTCACCACACACAAAAATAAAGTAAAAATGGATTAAAGATCTAAATGTGAGACCTGAAATCATAAAACTCCTTGAAAAGAGCACAGGCAGTAACGTCTCTGACATTTGCCATAGCAATATTTTTGTAGATATATCTTCTGAGGCAAGGGAAATAAAAGCAAAATAAACTATTGGGACTACATCAAAATAAAATGTTTCTAGGGGTGTCTGGGTAGTGCAACTGGTTAACCATCTGACTCTTGGGTGAGCTCAGATCATGATCCTGGGGTTGTGAATCAAGCCCCACATTGGACTCAACATTTAGCATGGAGTCTGCTTAAGACTCTTTCTCCCTCCGTCCCTCCTTTCTCCCATTCTCTCTCTTTACATATATATACATAAAATAAATATTTTTTAAAAAGTGTTCACAGTGAAGGAAACAATAAACTGAAAGGAACCTACTGAATGGGAGAATATATTTGCAAATGGCATATGCAATAAAGAGGTAGTGTCCAAAATAAATAAATAACTGATAAAACTCAACACCAAAAAAACAAATAATCCAATAAAAATAGAAGACATGAACAGTCATTTCTTTGAAGACACACACATGAAAAGATGCTCAAAATCACTTAGGGAACTGCAAATCAAAACTACAATGAGATCACCTCACACCTGTCAAAATGCATAAAATCTGCAACATAAGAAAAAAAGTGGTGGAAAGGATGTGAAGATGAAACCCTCTTACATTATTAGTGCGAATGCAAACTGGTGCATCCATTATGAAAAACAGTACAGAGGTTCCTCAAAAAAATTAAAAATAGTACTACCCTATGATCCAGTAATCACACTATTGGGTATTTACTCAGAAAATGCAAAAACACTAATTCAAAGGGATACGTAACACCCCGATGTTTATTGCAGCATTATTTACAATGGCCAAACTATGGAAGCAGCCCAAGTACCCATCAATAAGTGAATGGAAGAAGATATGGTGTGTGTATGTGTGTATAATGGAATATATGTATATATAATGGAATATTACTCAGCCATAAAAAATGAATTTTTGCCATTTGCAACATGGATAGAGCTAGAAAGTATAATGCTAAGCAAAATAAAAGAAAGAAAAATAGTATGTGATCTCACTTATATGCAGAATTTATTTAAAAGATGTTATTTATTTATTTGACAGAGAGAGAACACAAACAGGAGTGGCAGGCAGAGGGAGAGAGAGAAGCAGGTTCAATCCCAGGACCCTGGGGCCGTGACCAGAGCTGAAGGCAGACGCCCAACTGACTGAGCCACTCAGGCACTCCTCATATGTAGAATTTAAGAAATAAATAAACAAAAACAAACAAACAAACAAAAAAGAGAGAGAGAGAAGAGAGAGACAAACTAAGAAAGAGACTCTTAATTATAGAGAACAAACTGATGGTTGCCAGAGGGGAAGTTGGATGGGATGATGGTGATTAAAGAATACACTTACCATGATTAAAAAAAATAAAATTTTTTGGGACGCCTGGGTGGCTCAGTTGGTTAAGCGGCTGCCTTTGGCTCAGGTCGTGATCTCAGCGTCCTGGGATCGAGTCCCACATGGGGCTCCTTGCTCAGCGGGGAGCCTGCTTCTCCCTCTGTCTGCCTGTGCTCATGCTCTCTCTCTCTCTCTCTCTCTAACAAATAAATAAATAAAATCTTAAAAAAAAATAAAATAAAATAAAATAAAAAATTAAAAAAAATTTTTTTTTAATTTTTAAAAAAAGTAGCCCCTGGTCTACCATACTCCCAGGCAGTAGAAAAAGCAAACTCAACCATCAACCAGCCCCCATAACCCACTCACCCAACCAGGTACCCGCACTTAGCCTGGGTAACCTAACAAATTTAAAGGGCACAAGCAAAAATCATAAACACAGAAGGAAACATGAAAATAAGACATTATAAACAGAAACAATAAACAACAAAACAATCTACAAAGGCTTGAAATACTAGAGTTATCATATATATATATATAAAAAATAAAATAATAATGTTTTATATATCTAAGGCAGCAGGGGTTGGGGGGAGTAGGACCATATTGGCAAACTTGTGCCACAAAGGGTGAGACTGTCAGTATTTTAAGCTTTGAAGGCCATTCGATCTCTGTCACAACTACTTAACTCGGCAGCTACAGCATCAAAGCTGTCATAGGCAATGCTCAGATGAGCATGGCTATGTCGTGCAGCATTCGCAAGCTGTATCTGTGAGATTTGGAAGCTACAACTTAACAAACCTCCAATTCAAAGAAAAAGGACTGAAAATAAAAGATTCAAGAGAGCACTTACTTAAAAAATTACAAACATCCAAGCATAATTTCTTTAAATAATTATGATTAAAATAAAAACTCAGTGGGGGGATAAACCAAATAAACACAGCTAAGAAGAGAATTAATAATTAACTGAAAGACACATCTGAAGTTTTATACAGAATGTGGCCCACAAGAAAAGGAGATGAAATACATGAAAGAGCTTAAAAAAACAAGAAAGATAATGGGAAAGCCTAACATACATTTAATAAGAATTTCTAATGGAAAGAAAAATGCAGAAGATGCAATACTTAAAAAGTCAAATACTAAGAATTTTTTGAATTGTTCAAAGACATGAAATACTTAGAATCAGGATGCCCAATAAATCCCAAAGTAGGATGCGAATAAACATGTAAACTTATTTTACTAAAAATGTTTAAAACCGAAGCAAAAATTGTTATTACAGAAAGAAGACAAACTATCCAGAAATAAAAGCAATTTGATGGACAGTTTGCTTTTTTTTTTTTTTTTTTACATACTAAGAAAATAAAAATAATCAAAAGTGTAAGAATCTTGTATGAATCCTGACTCAAAATGGTATCTGTTAAAGAAAAAGAAATCTATAAGACAGTCAGGAAAATCTGAACATTAGATGAGATAAAGAAATTATTGTTAATTTACTTGTGTTAATGGTATTGTAGTTATAGATTTTAAAAGTCCATATCCCTTAGAGATATATCCCTTAGAATCTTTATCCGTTAGTTATAGATTTTAAAACTCCCTATCCCTTAGAGATACAACTGATGTTATCTACAAATGAAATTATTAGATGCCTGGCATTTGTTTTAAAATTATCCATGAGGTGGAAAGGAGGATAAACAGCTGAAATAAGATTTTCCTATATGTTTATAATAGTTGAAGTAGGGTGAGCAATACATGAGGGTTCCTATACTTTTTTCTCTACTTAAGTCTATGTTTAATAATTTTCATAATACAGTATTTTTAATAAAAGCTGATAATCCCAAGTGTTGACAAAAGTATGATTCTGGAGCAAGTCTTAGATATTGCTCCTATGAGGATATAGATACAGGAGATATAAAGCCATATACAGATATATAAATATATATAATATAAGCAGTGGTTCTACTATACCAAGTTATATAACCTAGAGAAATTTAGGTAGGAGTATCACAATTCACATATAAGACCATGTAGAAAATCATTGTTTATAATTATTTATAATAACAAGAAACTACAAACAACCCAAATGTCCATGATCAAAAGAATGGATAACTATTATTTATTTAATAACATCTTTCCTCTGGATTTTTACCTAAGTATTTGCCAGATACAATGCTAACTTCTTTAAACAAGTTTCCTCATTTAGTATTTATAATCTTGCAAGATGCACATTATATCCCTTCCCACATTTAAGAAAATTTAGGCTCAGAAAATTAAATAGTATGTCAGATATTTCCCTGTAATATTATGGCAAGAATTTGAATCTAGATCTCCCCTACTACAAACAGTTTTCATTTCACGGTAATAATTAGGAATGTATATTTTCAAAAAAGAAACAATTTGTTTACCTTATAGGCAAAATAACTTAAATTGGTATTATAAGAAAAATACAGTGCTATAAAAGTAAACAGTAGTTCATTCAGACCTGTACAAATTACCAAAAAGGTTGGAAATAATTTGCAATTCCTATTTTATGTGTTTAAATGTATGTAAACAAATAATAAAGACAATGGGGGTCGTTTCTAACCAGTTCATCTCAAACAACTTGCTTAATATTGTCATAAGTCTCCTCAAAGTACAGTAATAGTTGCAACCTTGTTAGTATGTACAGAGCCCTTTTCTTTTTTAAAAAAGTCTCACTACATTAAGTCATCTCTAAGGTGTCTGCCAACTAACTCTAGGTGCTTATTCAGCTTCAGCTTTAAGCTTCCACACCAGTAAACTTCAACAACACTAGTTCATAAACCATGAAGCCCTTCTTTAGTGCAAAGCTTGGCTTATTAAAAATGCTCAGTTCAGATCAAGGGAGAAATATCAAATGAAGAAATAACATTATCAGTTAAGAATCACATGCATGCGGGGCGCCTAGGTGGCTCAGTGGGTTAAAGCCTCTGCCTTCAGCTCAGGTCATGGTCTCAGGGCAGTGGGCTCTCTGCTCAGCCAGGAGCCTGTTTCCTCCTCTCTCTCTCTGCCTGCCTCTCTGACTACTTGTGATCTGTCAAATAAATAAAAAAAATTCTTAAAAAAAAAAAAAAGAATCACATGCATGCTACTTCTAGCGATTAATCTTCCATAGCATGAGAGTGTTCAATTTGAGTGTTAGTTAGTATTCCACTCAAATACTTTTACCTACTAAGTATTTTTTAAAAGCAGATCACTAATCAAAATATTTCATAGTATTTCTCTTATTTATTTTAGGCTATTACAATGTCCTTGCTGCACTTAACTAATACTTTCCCCAGGAAATGCTAACAGTAAAAAACAATAATACAACTTAACTGCTCCTTCTTTATTTGCTAAAAGTGCAAAACATCCCTCGATTAACAAACCAAAACCCAGACATTATAGAATTATATTTGTTATAGTAAAACAGGTTTCTAGTCTAGTGTCACCCCTAACACTGCCAGAAATCCTACACTGAGGATTATGAAGCCTCAGTGATGCTCAGGGGAAAGAATGTCATGATCCCTGGGCACCCCTGCAGAGCACACATACTCATATTCAGGACCTCGAACATTGTCTGGCAAATAAAAAATATCAACTAAATAAATGTTCACCCACAGAGGGACCTGCATGGCTCATTCAGGAAAGCATGCAACTCTTGATCTTGAGGTTATGAATGCAAGCCCCACACTGGATGTAAAGAGTACTATAAAATAATAATAATCATCATCATCACGCACAGATGTGCACAGAATCAACAAGCAAAATTTGGTAAAAAAATAAAAATTTTCAGCTTAACCAGCTGAAACAGTTGAAAGTCTACATGCTAAAAGAACACGTTGCAAGGACCTCATTCACTTTAAAAAGAAAGTACAATTTTAAAAATACATAAGTAGAAGTTGTGATATTAAGACAAGATTTTCCCAAAAATCTGCCTGTAAGCTATTCTGCTTAGAGCTCATATTCAGAATAAAAAATTTAAAAACATTAAAGAGAATAAAGGTAAAATTAATTTCTCCCACAAATAAAATTAACTGCTCCCATTCCTGTACTTTCCCTATTTCTTTATACTTTCAATGATAGATTCAATATCTAAATGAAAGAAGCATCTAGCAACAGCAGCAGGAAAGTGAAATGAACAGAATCATATTTTACAAAGGTCAGGGAAGGCTAGTAACTCCCTTCTTGGCCTCCTGATTTGTCAATCAAGTTTAGCTAACCAACCAGTCTACATTTTCTGAATGACAAGTAACTAATTTTTAAAAGCAAGGTCTGATTTATCTTGTAACCTCAACCTTGAAACTTCAGAAAACTTAACAGAATACTCTGTCTATGGTATATAGTCAGTAATTAACTGAATAAATAAATGAATGAATACAGCATTTCCACTCATGGTGGAATTGTCATTAATGACAACTCAAACATTATTTGCTAACTCAAAATACTAAGGTGATTAGGGTTAGACACACATAGCACAATTTTAATGCAACCATCCTTTCTACAATGTTGGTTTTGTGGTTTTCTCCTCTTGAATACTGAAGTCTTATGTGATTCAAAGTGGATATAAAGTGAAAGGATTAATTCATTCACTTATTCATTCAATTAACATTGATTTAGTGACATGTGCCATGCACAGGTTTCCCCAGGGGCCTCAGTCCACTATCCACAGACCAATCAAGAGTTAGCTTTCTAAATAATCAGATAATGTCACTCCCTTGCTTAACCTTCTAATAGCTTCCCTTTGCAAGCATACTACAATCTCTAATCTCATTCTCTCTTCTCCCTCTGGTTCATTGAGCACTAACCACTATTTGTTCTTATCTCTGGGCTTTTGTACCACGTTCTTTTACTAGGAAGAAGTAAGTAGACCCACCCCCCATATCTTCACTTTATGCCTCCTCATTAGTCCTGAATCAAAAGTACCACTGCCTCTAAGAAGTTTTCTCTGACAATCCCAACTACCACTCAACTCCCTTTCAGATACCTAATTGCACACTATTCAGAGCATCAGTCCTTTACTTTGTTTTCACGTGTTTTTTGTCTGCATTCTCCCCCACTAGAATATAATCTCCTCACCCACAGAGAGACAATCTTTTTCACCACTGAATCACCAAGAAAGGAATGGTAACCTGCATATAGCAAAGGTCCATAAATGTTTTTCAACTGTGCCTGAGGAAGGCAGACATGGACAAATTATCACAATGTTGTAAGAAAGGTAACACAGAAAGTTTTATATAGTATAAAAGCCCAAAGAAGGAAGATACTGAACCTGCTGGGGATATTAAGATTAATTTATGTGGAAACCTTATTGCTAGCTACAATAAAGATTGGGAGAAGATAGAACTAGAATGGATAGAGTAGTTAAGAAGCCAATGCTCTCATCCAGGAAAAATAAATGGTAGCCCAAATAAAGGCACAGCAGCAGAAATAAAAATAATTAGGATGCCTGGGTGGCTCAGTCTGCTGAGTATTTACTCTTGGTTTTGGCTCAGGTCATGACCCTGAGATGGAGCCCCTGTCAGGGTCCACACTCAGTACAGTCTGCCTGAGATTCTTTGCCCTTTCCCTCTCCCTCCCCTTCTGCTGCCCCCACCATGCACTCTCTCTAAATAAATAAAATCTTAAAAAATAGTAATAAAATTAACAGATTTAACACTTTTCAGAGATAAAATCATTATCATCAGACTGGTAGCAGATTTGATGTGTAGAATAAGGACAAGGAATGAGGCCAGGATGTCTCCTGGGTTCCTGCTTTGGCCCCATTAAAGTACTGCTCTTAGCCCAGATGAAATATATAGAAAGATTTTTAGAACAATAATTATTAAGTCTGAGACATAGATACGTTGATATAAGTGACTATACGGTCAAGATGTTAAGTAAGCAATCTGGAGCCCTCACACTAAAACATAAACTTCACAGACATTTATTCCACCAATAAATACAGAATCAAGTACATACAATGTGCTGGGGCTGTTCTAGGCACTGAGAATACAATGGTGAACACACAAAAGAGTGTTTGTCCTCATAAAACTTACATTCTTTGGAGACAATAAACAATACTGTAATAGCAATAGTGACAAGGACTATGGAAGAAAAAACAATATAAAAGAATGGAAAATGAGGGAGATAAGGGCTACTTTAGATAGAACAATCAGAGAAGGCCTCACTGATAAACTGAGAGTTGAACAGAGAATTACACAAACTGAGGAAGGAAGCCTCCAAATATGGGGGAAGAACAATTCAGACAGGATTTAACAGAGGTACAAAGGTTCTGGCTCTGAAAAAAGACTATGGGTAGGAATGAATGGCGAGGAGGAGGTTTTGCCAAATAAAGTGAATAAGAGGAAAAGAGTTAGGCAATGAGATTATTGTAGAAGTAGCCAGGGACTAGATTACAATGGGAGTCATCACATATAGTGGCAGCGTTTTTCTTAGAAAAATCATCTTGTCATACACATCCCAGTTCTTAATACGGTGCTGAGAATATACCAGGTGCTCAATGAATTCTTTTCAAATTAGTAAGTGAATAAATCCATGAATTAATGAATCCCCATTATATTTGACCACAATTTATATTTGACCAGTTCCTGAACTCCAATTCATCCCCAAAGGAAAAATCAAACAGCAATTTAAAGGGCTGTATTATAAGCTTTAGCAATCTTCAGAAGCAGAATTTTTAAAATCTTTCTAACAGGTACATCACCACTAGAAAGTACATATCCTTCCAAGGGGACTGCTTAAAGGAAACATATACTTCAAAGGATATAATTTCTAGACTGTCTGCTAAAACAACACATCATTCGATAAACCCTTCACAAAATAATCAAAATATCATTTTAGACCAACCTCTGATCACGTTGGACAGCCAAGAGTTTACTACTTCAGTACTATTCTAGGAAAAATCATTTAAAATAGTTGGGGGGAAATATGATGTACTGGTGTGTACAAGAGCAGTAAGTAATATAATCCTGAAAAACATGGTTCAAAATATAGATTTACTGCATTTTGTCATTCCTAATTAATACTGTTAAACAAGCATTCACTCAAAATTCACCACTAAAACAAAGCATTTTTTGATAGCTAATAATCCATACTCAATGAACTAAATAGTCTAGACAGAATCAGCAAGGATCTTCGAAGGTTATTACTATGTTCCCACCTTCAGGGAATTCCAAATTTATTGTTTCCCATATTCGCAGAGTAGATACATGAACATTTTAAACATTCTGAATATTTAAGACAAAGTGAATACTAATATTTTTTAAAATATCAACATTTAAAAAATGCACTTCATCAGAAGTTTCTTTACCTTCAGTAGAGTGAATACTTGTTTCACTTTCACATTTACTCTTGCTGTTGCATACTGAAATAAGTAAAATGTTCTTTATTCTACTAATCTATGCTAAGCACATAGTGCTACGTTGCTTTCAAGTATTTAACCAATTTCCTATGCAATACTCAGTTCTAATTTCTTGGGGACAAGTACCAAGAGATGAGCAATGGAATCTTTTTCTATTAAAGCACCACCAACTCAGGGAGAAAGAAAAGCCCTATAATCCAATGACGAAGTAAAAGCAAAAACAAAAAAACCTTCAACAGTTAAAATATATTTTAAATTAAGGAACATAAAACATTATCAAGTACAGCAAAAGACAAATGTCCATTTCTATAGCACGTCCTATTATATTAAAATCACAAGAAGAAAAACTAGAAATAAAGAAACAGAAACCAATGAGAGAAATTAAGAAATACAGGGAAAGAGAGAAAAACAATCACTTAAAGACACTTTATAACTAGGGTGCCTGGGTGGCTCAGTGGCTTAAGCCTCTGCCTTCGGCTCGGGTCGTGATCTCGGGGTCCTGAGATCGAGTCCCGCATCGGGCTCTCTGCTCAGCAGGGAGCCTGCTTCCTTCTCTCTCTCTGCCTGCCTCTCTGCCTACTTGTGATCTCTGTCTGTCAAATAAATAAATAAATAATCTTTAAAAAAAAAAAAAAGACACTTTATAACTATCAATGAGGTCTTCAGCACTCTCACTTAACCTCATAAAGTTCCACTATGTCTCCTAAAAAAATCAATTGCATTACTTTACTACTCTCTCATATGTTGAAACCTGAAGCAGGATTAGACAAGTGTTCTAATGGCCCCTTTTGAGCTCTTAAGAAAGAGAATCATAAAAGACATTTAAACATTTATGCTCCTTCAAGGAGAAGCATCTCTATTTTATACTCTAACAACTTTTCAACTTTGATTAATACTTAAAACTGTATGTTATAAATGTAAAATATTAACACACTGATATTTCTGTATCAGCATATCATTTTAAGTGAAGACCAAGAAATGTTTATCATCCTCCCTTTTTTTCCTATAGAAATACTAACCAATTTCAGTAATCATTCCACCAATTTTATTAGGTCAACACAAAACTTTTATTGCACTGGAATTCTAAATTTTTCCAATCTTCTTTCTAACCTGTAGCTTTGAGTTTATTGAGTTCTGATTATACTTTTTCTTTCTTTTTTTTTTAAAGATTTTATTTATTTATTTGACAGAGAGAGATCACAAGTAGGCAGAGAAGCAGACAGAGAGAGAGGGGGAAGCAGGTTCCCCACTGAGCAGAGAGCCCAACGCGGGCTCGATCCCAGGACCCTGAGACCATGACTTGAGCCGAAGGCAGAGGCTCAACGCACTGAGCCACCCAGGAGCCCCTATACTTTTTCTTTAAACAACCATTAAGAAATAAAAATTCACCTATCTAATGTATTGACTACAACTTATTAAAGCAAAAGATCAGGCTAAAGAGGGAAAAGACTAATATATTCAGAAAATGATTTAAATTTTTAAAATAAAGTTGGAATTAACGTCATTATTCCAAACTCTATCCACTCATTCAAATCCACTGCCCATTCAAAAGGAAAGAATATATCCATATCATCACATACCTGATAGATATAAGCAGACCTGGATGAGTGTATCACAGAAAGTTCAAAAACAGGCCAACTAATCTATGGTATTAGAAGTCAAAATAGTGGCATCTTTCGTGTAGGAAAGTAGTGCCTCGAAAGAGACAGAATGGGAGCTTCTGAGGTATTGCAGCATTCTGATTCTTGATCCGGGTTCTGCTTATTCATGTGTTCAATTTATCAAAATGTATAGGACTATACAATTATGACAAACATTTTTTGGATCTGTTTTCTTTAAATAAAAAGTAACTGAACATTTACTGCTCTCTGACAACATTATGTATTTTAACATGTAAAAAGAGAAAAGCATCTAATATCTCAGTTTTCAAGGCCCTCAGTAACTTACCCCCACCTTACAATGAATCCAATATGAATACTAAAATTCTATATCCTTATTATTCCTCTCTCAATAAAATGTTTAATGCCTTTATTTACGCTCAATTTCTCTTAACAACATCCTGTTCTTTCAAAGCTGTAACAATGCCCCACTTTCTTTTATTCCCCCCCCCCCCCCTCACACTTATCTTTCCCTTCTCTCATTTCTGTTGTTTTAAATAACCACTAAAGAACACCTAATATATATAGGTATTAGGTACAGATACTGCCAAACTGTGCCAAAATTGTAATAAATATTTTACATTTTATTCACTCCCCAAGTGTTATTTTTAGCAGAGATGAGAAAACATTCTCAGAAAAGGCAACTTGTCCAAACTCAAAAAACTTCTAAGAGGCAGGGTCAAGATTCAAATCCAGATCTGACTCTAAAGGCCATGCTTTCAGCTACAAAGAGAGTTAGACTATATCTTATGCAATTAGCATATTATTTAATGTTATTTTGTCCATATTAGTCATATTTTGTACCTTAATATCTATCTTTATATAATCCTACAGTCCATGTTGTATACATATATACTAACTCTATCAAGTCATACCTCGCCTACCTTGAACTATATGCTATGAGGCCATGCTATCTGGAAAACAACCAGGACGTAAAAGTAAGCACACCAAAAAATGGCAATAAAGATTCAAAGTATGTATCATCACCAAGTTTATTCACTACAGGTAACATATATTATTGACAGCAGGGGCCCTTAATTCTACATAATCACAACCTATTGATATTTATTTTCCATCTAATATTAGCAAGTCCAGTTATATAGTTTATATTTTATAGCACAGTAAAAGTAAAAAAAGAACTGCTAAATATAGGAATAAGAGTTGCAATGTAAAGTGATAGCTGAGTATAAGAAAATAGCACATAAGATCCAAAAGAGCACTCCAATGTCACACATGGTAGTAATAAATTGTTCTGCCCCCACCTCCAACAAAATAATCGACATTCATGATGGCCCCAGCCAAAGAGAAAAAGTTAAAATGTAGTTGATATATTCTTCTTAACAAAGGAGAGAAATATGTAATAGTTATAGAAATATTTATATCAATAATGGCTAAAATGTATATTTCAGAGCTCAACCAATAACTTTCTTCTTGAGGGCTCCAAATCAACATTACTATAATAAACAGCATACTAATTTAATCGCTAATTATTCCAGCAATGATTTATTTTCTACTGTACTTGCTTTTAGAAAAATTATAAAAGGTTAAGTGTATGGGTTTTAGAATCAAAAACAGTGAATGGATCTGAATCCTTCCTCTCTCTTCTATTGCCAGTATGACCTTGGGCTACTTAGGCTCCCTCTGGGCCCTACTTCCTTCACCAGTTATATAAGGATATTAAAACATATTTTCTAGAAATGTAGGAAGACTAAATTAGATAATTTAAGTAATGTTTTTAACAGTTTCCAACATATAATGAAGTTCAAAATATGGTAACTGCTATTTTTTGTAATCAAAGACGATGTCTTAAACATCTAACAACCAGAACAATGCTGGACACATAAGCAGTACTCAGTAAGTAGTTGGGGACTGGCCTGTATGAGAAGAAAAGGTAAGACTCTCTAACAGCACATAGCAGTGTCCAACATGAGTAAACCTATTACTTTTATTTGTGAGTATTTACAAAATAAAAATATGAAAGAACTAGGATCAATTACTGAAAAATGATTTATTAAATTTTGGTTAATTTGATATAAGAATTTCATTAACAAACTTAGCTGCTCAGCAAAGAAACAACTTAGAATAAGCTACCTATCAATGAAAGGTTTGAGTGATGGTGGGTGACATCAAAGATTCGTTTTGAATGAAGGAGCTAATAAAATAATTTCTGAAGTTTCCAAATATGCTTAAAAATAAACATAATATGTAGATGCACACATACCTCCCCCAATCCATTCATATTCAAAGTATCCTAAGTGAACATTTACTTGCAATATAACTACTTATGTTAAAAATAACTGTACTTATTCTCTACAGTACCTTTAATATAGAAACAATTACTGATTTAAGTGAAAAATTCTTCCTAGGATTCAAAAGTAAGTCTAAACTTTTTAAATAAAATAACTATCAAAAGAAACAGCAGCATAGTAAAAGGCAACACAACAGCTTATCCGAATTTCTTAATCTTCTTTTTTATCTCCTTTTAAAGAATGATTAGCATCTTTTTAAGTCTTCCATTTCACTAGGTAAAACAATTATATTTCCGTATTCAAAACAATGGTGCAACATGAACACATCTCCCATGACAAAGGAGAAAAAGGTTATTGTAAGGTTCTTATGAAAATATACAAAGTGATTTAAACATTTTTTAAGGCTATGCTAATCTAAAATTTAACTCCTTAAAAAGTTGTAAAAACTTATGTTGAGAATTATTCTTACATAACATATGAAATCTTATATAATAATCTGACTTGCTTTGTACCAAGTTATGCCATTTAAAAATAATATTAGAAATCCCAAACTACATCAATAAAATAAAAACACAAGTCATTCTAAATAAAGCAGAAAATAGCTATTTGTATTCAAATATTCCATTATCATGATTTTATGCTAATCATATAATAGACACAATTAAAAATTTATCCACAATACATATAAATAAAACGTTCCACAATATTCCACTAGCCACCTGGTCACACACACAGAAACTGCCATATAACTAAATGTTAAGAGTTCACAGCTCACCTACCTCCAACCACTGGAGTCTTCTCACTCTTTCTGCAACTCTATTCCCTTCAGTTTTTCTTTTTCTTTTTTCTTTTTTTTTTTTTTTCTTGGGGTAAGGGGGTTGGTGGTGATGGTGGTGGTGTGGTGAACGTTAGGGAGTATATTATACAGAATTATGAGCAGAGAAAAAAACAGGGCAATTAAAAGTTTTAGTATATGAGGGATGAACATTAAGCATGGAAAGAATAAGCAATACTACCTTAAGATGTGATTTCTCGAAGTATGAGACTATGAGACTACAGATAAACATATTTATGTGCACACATCTAAACGCAGTTAAATACACTTTTATCTGGCAAGTTGCTCCTTCTTAGTAACTAAAAGTAAATTACTTGGCAGTCTTCTTTGTTTACAGCTTCTGTGTCTCTTCACTCTTTATTCATTTTAAAAAACACATGAAATTACACTGGATTCTGAACAAGATCACTAAAATCCCTGCAAGATGCAATTCAACTCTCATTTTGCCGCTTTAATAAAAGCAATTAATTTCCCCAGTATACCATTTACCCAAATAACTAGAGGGCTGGGTAGGTTGTCTGGATTTAGCAATGAAACATTCCATGTTTTTCAAAATGATCTTAATTTCAAATATTCTATCTCACCATGAGGCCAGGGTGTTTAAATTCCGAGGTCAGCAAATACAGTCATTTCAGTGTGGAAAGTAACAAAAACACTACCCATCTCATATATAATCTCTATTTCCAAATTACATAAATCTCAAAGTAAGTTTGATAACAAATTTATAGAGCCCTTTGAACATGCAGTATTAACGAAGGGGAAAGGAAACACATATACTACAAAACAATGGAAGAAAAAAAATCATTTATACTTGGATTTGGAATAACAGCCAAGCTTTTATATACTCATAGTCACAAGCACACAATTATTTCACAGTATGCCTAAAAGCTCTCAGTCCAGTACTGCACTACCTTTAAAGGCCAGAAGAGCCCTACTTTAGAGATATAATTAATCTTCAATAATTATGAGAATTATATAGTCACCAACTTTTCCTCAACATTACCTTCAAGTATGGAATAATATGCCAGAAATGTTAGTTCACAAAATTAAGTTGCAATTTTTTAAAACACTGACCCAAAGTTCTACCTATACAAATGCTACCGTTAGTGCAAAAAAGTCTGACAGTCTGACCGGTGTCAAGACTTCTATGAGGTCTTCCCTCTAAGCTATTCCTTACCTATCTCCCATTTTTTAAATTTTCTGAATACCTCCAGCTTTTGATTCCTTTATAAGGACAACTAACAGGTTCTTCAAATACTACTGTCTTATACTACGCCCTGATACAGGTATATCCCAACTATAATATAAACTTGAAACCAAGAATTGTGCCTTCCTAATTCATGATAACACTTACTAACTCTATTATATAATACATGGATCAAAAAATATGCTGACTGGCATTAACAAACCACTATAAATTCTAATCTTCAAACCATTGGAGCAAAAAAAAGGCAAAGTAATTGAAAGAGTTAAATTCTTGAAAATGCAGGTAATTAAAAAACGGTCTTCGGTATTTCTTACAAAACTCAACTGAACTTCATAAATAGGATATGTTTGAAGTTCTGGCACACCCCAATTTTATATAAATTTCATCATTACCAGGTACGTTGCTCGGTTTATGCAATCTGCCTGGCTCAAAGACTTTGTAAAAGGGATTTTAAGAATGTACTTAAGTTTCAGTTCTCTTTCAATCCTATGACTTGGGACATATGTTATATTTATCTAGTTTTACACAATTATCTTCATTTTAGTTTGGCATCTGTATAATTTTAGAAGTATATTCAGATACAATTTTAAAGTAGCTATTCAGCTTTAACCTGGCCACACTAACAAAAAAGCACAGATAATACAAAACAATGGATGATCCAAAAAGCATTAACAGTCAACTCTCAAATATTCGCATGTGGTTCACCTAATATACATTTTCACCTATTTATGTTTGCTATTCTAATAGTATTTGCTCAGGAAATAAAAATTGATGCTAATAATTCACATAAAAGAAAAGACACATCAATCTATTGTAGGGGAGGAAAGAATGTAAAATCTTCCCAAGCCACATACAAGTAATGCTATTTAGATTATGTAATTTAGCACTCTTCCGTCATTATTCACCTTTTTTAAGTGCAGGTAAATGAGAGTGGACTGTATTTAGCTTGGTGACAGTCAGAGATACAGACACACAGGCATGCAAACCATTCACTCACCCCACTGTGCTTTTCACAGCCCTATTTTCAGTAGCCTGAGACCTGGGAGGGGGAGGAGGCAGCAAGTCACTGCAGATGATCACTTAAAAGGAAATTGAGAGTTGACTATAATTTACATTTAAAGTGCTATGAAATACCATCACTCCTACATGTAATCATTACTGTTTATGGGAATACTTCTTACAGTGATTTAACGAGGCTGTAATGCTTTCTTTTTAACCTTTCAATATCCCAGAAACACGGAGATATCTGAGGATCACAAAGACAGAAGGTGACAGTGTTACAGGTGTAATGTAGTATGTATTTCAGAGATCCAGGGAACTGAAGCCCAGAGAGATTAAATAGTATGCCAACATCATCCTTATATTAAGGAAGAGTAGAACGGAATTCTCCAGGAACCAACTTCAATGCTACAGTCTTGCAGTCTCTTCAACCAAAACTCCCCTCTTGTCTTCTGAGATCATAGTCTTGCTAGTTTTCTTCTCTTGGCCACCTTCTTCTCATTTTTTGATTCTTAAGCTATGACGCTCTCCTCAGCTTATCCTCTTAACACTTAGATCTTTCGCTTTCTCCATTTACATTCTCCCGTCTCAACGCCCCATGCAGAAAACAATCAGATCACAAGTTTAGAACCAAGCCAGTATTTGCAGCTACCTTTTATATATGATTGACTTAATCGCCTGAAATTCAAAGTACAAAGCTTAACTCATTATCATCCCTCCAAAATGGATTTCTTCATTTCATAGCACCATCAATCTCAATGTCCCTCAGGACTGCAAACCTAAAATGTTCTTTCACTTCTACTCTCCTTAGTGCTGTACTATTCCATTTCCTATCTCTCTCTCCATTCTGACATTCAATAAAACGCTTCAGTCATTATTATATCATAGATGCTGGGGAAGCTTAAGATACAGTAATGGAAAAACAACAGGACAAAGAACGTAAGGCAAGGAGAAGTGATATTTTAAAAAGGAACAAACAAAACGTAGAAAAGCAGAGGAGGAAGCAATCCCAGTGAATTCCCACTCAGATGATTTCTAGACGTTGCAAGTAACCTAGACCTTAAAGAATTAGGATTTCAACAAAGAGTACTAAAAATGTACTAGGCAGAGGAAACCACCTGTACAAGGTCAAGTAAATAGAAACCACATGCCATATGCAAGGAATAAATCATTTTTTCTAAAGCGGATTCTCAACCAGGGGTATAACACAATCTCCAAGGGGAAAGAACAAATATGGGGAGGTAAGTGCTTTGGACTTGCTAACTTCCCCCATCCCCGCTGAAATGTGCTGTGTGTAAAGAAGGAAGAGAGTGTCTTACACAAGTAAATTCTGCACAGAGGCTGACAGAATAGTATGATTAAGACAGTACAGAAGATAATAATTCTGGAATAAATCATAAAAGGCCTTCAATGCCAAGTTAAGAAATCTGGACTTTATTCTGTGAGCAACAACATGCCAGGGAAGTGTGAGTGTTCTGGGTTTTGTTTTTGTTTTTTTTAATTTAAGGGAATGATAAGATCAGATCTACATTTCAGGATAATAATCCTGGCAATCATATAGCAGAGAAAGTGAAGAAAAGGTGAGAGAAAAGATTTTACATCATCCAAATGAGATAATAAAGATGTGAACAAGACCAATGACAATGTTATAGGAAAGAACAGATTTCCTTAGATATTTCACCAGCAATCTGAAGGAACATGGCATAATAATCAACATAGCTTGATTATTACAAAGGATGGTGGTGGTAACTAGAAAGTAAAAAGAAGGGACGCCTGGGTGGCTCAGTTGGTTAAGCAGCTGCCTTCGGCTCAGGTCATGATCCCAGCATCCTGGGATCGAGTCCCACATCGGGCTCCTTGCTCGTCAGGGAACCTGCTTCTCCCTCTGCCTCTGCCTGCCATTCTGTCTGCCTGTGCTCGCTCTCTCTCCTCTCTCTCTCTGACAAATAAATAAAATCTTTAAAAAAAAAAAAAAAAGAAAGTAAAAAGAATATGCTTTGGGATGCAAAGTTTTACACATTAGGCCTTTTAGATGAGTAGCAGACACATAATACTAATACGTTTTGCAAGCTTAAAAGAAAGAGTCTGAAAAAAATGTAATTATCATAATTATCTCAGCACATGGATTTTTTTTTCCCCCCAATTCATGGATTTTTGAAGCTCTCAGTATAAAGGCTGTTCAGGGACATAGCACCTAGCCCTGTAGGAAAGAAGAGATAAAGGACAGAACCTTAAGGTTCACTTGCTTAAGTAGCTGGAAGACTAGTCAGGGAACACAGAAGGGGCAGCATGAGAGGCAGGAAAAGAAGCAGGAGAATATTTCATAGAAATCAAGTGAAATAGTTGCAAGAATAGCAATAGTGTAGTGCCTACAAGTGCATGATCTGCAGTCGCTCACTAATCCTATGACCCTGGCTGAATTACTTAACCTGAATTTCAGACATTTAGAATTTTAAAGCCTATATCCTCAACTGTAAAATAGGGATAAAAAGAGTACCTCAGTTATTAAAGATTAAGTGAGATAACATATTTTAGAGCCTGGAACAAAACTATTAATACAGCAGTAGTTCTAAAATAGAATAGGGAATTTAAAAATGCCAATGAATTTTACATGAGATTACCAGCATCCTTTAAAAAACTATTTTCAGTACACGGGGAAAGCTGTGCTTAGAAGACTAGGGTGGTTAAGGAAGAAAGCTCTAGAGTGAGGATGAACTATTCTTTCTGTAGAGTCGATGGAAAAACAGATATTTTGTAATCTTTGTCTTTATCTTTCCACACCTCCCACCATCATCCGATGCCTGGTTTAGTACCTGATCCATATGAAGGATGTAACAAATGATGACTGAACATAAGAAAACTTCCAATAGGAAGGAAGAAATGAAGAAGAAAGGGATCTCAGTTCTACAAAGAATCTTAGAGGAAACAGTATTAAAAGAATAAAATTCCTTTCCAGATTAGCCTTGAAAGGGAACCGAGATGCTTTATTCCCTGACTCAGGGAACCAAAAGATACATATGTATAAAATATCAAGGTGAGAAGACAGGCGCACCCACCTGGCTGGCTCAGTAGGTAGAGCATGACTTTTGATGTGAGTTCAAGACCCACACTGGGCACAAAGATTACTTTAAAAAATAAAGGGAAGGAGTCAAGGGAATTCACATTAGACAGCTTCGACCTTCTTAATAAAATAAGTTCTCTGCACAGTGTAGTCAGTTTGAAATCTGAAGAAAACAAATTAGTTGATTACTCCATTTCAATATATATTGACCTTCATTTCTAACTCCAACATCCTAGTCTAGTTCACCACCATTTCTTAGATTACATCAGTGGAGCTTCCTAGGCAGCTCCTTTTCCTGCTGACTTTTACCTTTCAGAAGGTGTGGTACAATCGCTTGGAACCCATGTTTCCTTTCATTATGTCCACCACTATTCTTATGAGAAGTCAAACATTCTGTGAAGCCTTCTCTGATCTTCTACCTGCCAAACAATTCATCACTTTCTCCTCTAGGTTATTTCTGGTCCTTGTACAGTTTGGTTACTTAATTTATAGTTCCATATTACAATCGCTTAATCTGTTCCAGTAAACACCTAAAAAGGGGAATAACATCTTCCTTATCTTCATTCCTCCAGCACTTAATTCAGCATTTAGTAAATAACAAGCATTCAGTCAACGTTTGTTTTGTCTAACTCAAGTCAGCAATTAAACAACATGAGTAATCTATCTGCTCACTAGAAAAAAAATCATAAAACAAAAAGTAGTATTCAAATCTGCATCACTCAGTTAACCTTCCTATCTAAGTATGAAACAGCAACTAAGCCAATTTTTGTATTCTTTCTAACAGAAAAGTAAAAGAATTGGATAATCAAGAAATAAAACTCAATACTATTACATAAATTCTATTCTAAAAGATTTCATTACAGGTTTGTCCATGTCCTAAAAATTCACTTTGAACACAATGATTAAATTACCGTACAGTAAGAAGAACTTACACAGGAAGAATACCCTGTGTCTTTTCACGTTATTCAGTACCACAAATGTACTATGAGACTGATAAAAAAAAAAAAGCCAGGCTATCCTTGCAGTGGAAGTGACTAAGGGAAGCATTTTGGTTTCAAAATAGATATTGGCATGCAAAACAGAGAGAGTATTTAAATTATATCAATAGCAACTATCAGGGACTTTCACAAAATTAAGTAGTTGTTTGAACAAAACTGAAAGCAGCAATCACCAGTAAGTTTACTATGAGGTCTACTGCAATTAAGTTCCTAAACTAGATCAAAATTAGTCCACCAACAATTTTTAACTGAAGTACACTATGTATGAACTAACTACCAAAACCAAAGCGCCTAGAACTCTCCTGGGCCTCAAGAAGCTTGCAAGGCTAGACAAATCATTATTACTAAGAAATTTCTGGAGTCAGAGAAAAATTCTAAGGTTCTATAAAATAAAATACTACATTTTATCTTAAGTACATATGCTACTCTTTGCTTAGACCTAATTTACTGGTAATCTCACAGAATATTCCTTTACAGTTGTTATATTCAAGAACTCTACTTCAGACAAGCTATACCCAATTAACAGTATGTCTCAAAAAAATGAAAGCCTCAATACCATAATTCCTTATTAAGTTTATAATGTTCAAAACAACTTTGAAATATTTTAATTGCGATATAAATAATCACAACTGATTTCATAGTGTGGGAAAACAACTAACGTTTAGTTAACATCACTCACAAAAATATCAGCTCCTGTACTGAGTATTTTAAGCATTAGTTCATTCACTTCTCACATTCTTAATAGCCCTTTGACGTTATCTCTCTTTGAGCTGAAGAAAACAAGAGTTAAACAAGGTCAAATAACTTGCCCCACATCACCTATTAAGTATCCCCGCTGAGATTAAAACCCAGAACTATTTGACTGTACAGTCTGATCTCTTTTCACTATACATTGAGGGTTCCTTTAGGAATTACAATGACCATGACCTCTGTTTAACAATGAACTCTGTGAGACAGCTACACAATGAATTTCTCAAAGGTTATATAAAAACAATTAAAATGAGATCAAACACTGCCTTCACATTAAAAACATGTAGTTTTGGTTACCCAAACTTTATCTAAAATGTATTGTAATTCAATCCACAAACAGCTGCCTTTCAGCAGCAACCAGACTGCCCTAGAGCTCAAAAACTATTACTAAAGAATAATTCCTCATGAGGTTTCTTGAGGTTAGATCCACAAGACTTTAGATTCACAAACCTTTCAACAATGAAATGTCTGTCTGAACAGCAGTCTCTTGAACAACAGCTTCCCTATATAATAAATTATTTTTTATTCTCATATAGCTTCTCTTACTTGCATACGCCTTTTGCCATCAATTTCAATTGGCTGTGTATATTCCAAACAACTATATTTTATCAGGGCAAGTAGAAATAGCATTTTTTACTTGTTGCATTATCTTAAAAACATCTACTGACAATAGTGTTCACAACGTGTGCAGGAACTATAACATTTTAAATAGTAAACATACACTTATCTGTGCATTTGAGTAAGTTTGAAGTAAATCAAAGGTATCAAAACAAATTACATTTTTTTACAAACCAAAATTTTGATACCAATCACAAAAACTGCTACATACAGCTCAGCAAACTCAACCTAAAGCACAAATATAACATTTCTAGCACCACATCCAAACAAGCTTTTAAGGAGAAAATTAAGACAGAAGATCTATCTAATAAGTTCCCTTTTCACCATCTAAATACATATGCCCATTAATAAATTAAATCACTAATAAAGTACATCTGTTACAGAACACAAATGTTAATTTTGAACCCTGTGGGAATTTTGTTTTTGTTAGGAAATTTACTAGATTACCACATACATCTCATACAGATTTTTCGTGTCTGTGTTTTAAAGTCAAGTTTGCAAACTGTTACACAAAAGTCAAAAGCTTTACATCTTTCTACACTAATGTTCGTGAAAAAAATGAACACTAATGAAAAAAAGTTTGTTTAGTGCATTAGTAGAAACCCATCTGCCTATTAACACCAGCATCTAGCTCGCCCAAAACAAAGTCCCTGAACTTTCAGAATAAAATATTCGTACAAAAATGTACTCTTGTAGCTAAACAAAAAGCAGCCGTTTAGTTTAGAACAGTTATCTTACACTGTGAAATATAAAATACAACAGATAATGCACTATGCTTTAAATACCAGAGATGAGCCTCAACAATGAGCCCGCGTCTGACAAATACTTTAGATAACAGTCATTACGTCAAGTAGAACATGGGTTAAATTTTTTAACTTTTTAATGAAATGTTTACGACTTTAACTTCCTAAAGTGTTTTTCAGATCTCAGAAAAGAAACTCATTCTATACAGCTGAACCAGCTTACACTCTAGCCGGTGTGAAATACGACTTCTTCGGAATCAGTAGACCAAATCCTGTTTACCGTGGAAGAAAAAAAAAAAAGAAAAACCCTGTATACAACTACTGTATCTTCAGCGAGATATTGTCGAATAAACTCCATTACGGTGACTAGTATAAGATTCACCGGCCAGTAGCTGGATTAAATCCTTAAAAACACAACCGCGGGGTTCGCCCAGTTCCCTAGGTGTAAACAAACCCGTCGCCACTGCAGAAGGTAAACAATGAACCTGCAGCGAGGGTGAGGGGGCGGTCTTTGCCAACTACACTCCCAGCCACCGGGGAAAGGGAAACGGGAATGAACTACAGCGTAAACCAGACACTTAACCATAGTCCCCGATTCTAGGTTTCACTACCGAGTTATCAATGCTGCGGGTCCCCCAGGGCGGTGAGCAAACAGTAAAGCAGTCACACAGGCAAGCAAGAACCCAGCAGGTCCGGCTTCTGCTCTGGGGGACGGGGAGGGCAGGATGTGGTCGCTCTTCCCTCAGACATCCTCCGGCAACCTAAATAACAGCCTCTACCTCCCGCCGGCCGCCTCCAGGCGAATGGCTGCACGAGCTCCGGGATGGGAGTTAAACGCTCCCTCGGGGGTCCAGAACACCCAGACGGTCGCCGGCTCCACTGAGTCCCGCCTGGCGTTCCGCGGCACTCGCCGCACCCAGAGGCCCGGAGAAAGGCGCGGGGCCAGGGAAGCGGGCACCGGGAAGGGGGATGGGTCCCGGGAGGCTGCCCCGGGCTTCGCTCCCGCGAGCCAGCAGGCGGGGCTCGGGCTCTGCCTCCCGCACCCCCGCCGGTCCCGTGCGGGGCCCGCCCCTGCCCCCCGGCTCCCGGCCCCCAGCTCCTCCCCAGCAGCGCGCCCTCTCCGGCGCCCGCGGCGCCCCGCGTTACCTCGGGTCAGATCCAGCGGGACGTTCTCCTCGCCGCTGTCATTCCGCCCTGTGCGAAACAGACACACAGCTCCAATTAGGATTCGCTCGCAGGCCAGCGGCGGCAACCCTGGCTCCGGCCAGCGCCCCTAATCGCTCCCCCAGCCCAGGGCCAGGGGGAGGCAAGGGCCAGGGGTCGCGGGCCCCAGGCGGTGGGGAGCAAGGGTTGCAGGGGGCTTACCTCGTATTCGGAGGTTCTTCAGCGAGCGGCCGCGGCCGATCGCCGCCATATTGACGGGTTTCAGTCACAACACCGGAAACCTCGCCCAATCGCGCGAGAACCCCTTCCCCTCCCCGCGCGCCGCGCCCGCCCCCAGCAGTATCTCCCCCGCCCCTCCGCGGCGGCAGGCGGCGGGTGGTGCCGGCTCTTGCCGGGGCGTGGAGGGGACGCGGTGCCGACCCAGGGTTTCCATGGGGCTCGAGGCGTGCGCACCCGTCCGCCCGCCTGGGAGCCCGAAGTCGCGGCTACACGCCCGGCCCTCCGAGTGCAAGTCTGTCGGGAGGCGGCATTTCCCACGAGGGGAATCCCATTGATGGGAGTTCGCAGCGTGGAGGATGCTTCCCCTCCAGCGCCGCGGAAACTGTAATCAGCCGAGGAGGCCGGGATGCGGCCGCACGCCACCTGCGGAAACCATCCTGCCCCGTTCTCCGTCTGGCTTTCAAGCCCTCCCTTCCTTCTTCATCAGTGAAAACGATGTTTATTCAAAAACAAAGCTGCGCACGGTTTTAACGTAACTCAGATCCCTTCCCGGAGTCGCTCTGCTCCAACCAAGTTAACCCGTAACAAAGTTTGTTTTCCACCCTCGTTGTGACCACCGGACTAAGCAGCCTTGCACTTGATCTTCAAAACCACATTTAGCGGGAGAACTTCTCTAAGAGGAAGTGGTCGCGTGGACGTTTCGTTTTTCACCGCCTGGCGCAGGCCGGGAGAAGGGAATTCGGAAGCGGGCAGCGCGGGGTGGTGGTCCCGGGCGGTGGGGGAGATGGTTCCCGCGCACGCGCGGGCGCCGGGAGGCCCGGGGAGAGGGTTTCCTCTGCCTGGAACGGAGCGCACGCCGCCTTGGGCTAATGCAGAGGTTGTGAGGGTTCATATTTTTTATGCATAAACCTGGTAACTATTAACTGTAGAGATTTCAATTCTAGAAACTGTTTGCCTAATTAATATGTATACACCTGGCCTCTGACCCAGCAACTTTCTCTTAAAGTACAATAACTTTAAAGAGAGGGTGAGGGTTCTGCCGCCTCCCATCCTCGACTTGTCGTTTATTACGTGAGACTGGTAGTTCAACAGTGGAGAGCTTGGTTTAACCACCTCTCTTCTCCCAGTTAACGCAGTGTCCAGGATAAATAAATGTTCAATAAATAATCGGTTCGATGAGTAAGTGCCGTGGAGTCCTTTATTCCAATGCTCTCTTTGATGCTTAAAAAAAAAAAAAACAATATTTGAGCTATAACTGCAGTTGTTAATAATAGTGAACAATTGGAACCACAGATGACCAAAAGTAGGGATTATGCAAATTATTACAACCATCAAAAACGGTGTAGGTCTTATATATTTATAGAAAATAAGGTTCATGATTTTAAGTCGAGCAACAGATTACAAAATTCCCCCTTTTTATAGACGTTTAAAATACGTATAAATTAAAATTAGGCGTTATAAAATATTTTACATATCTCTACATAGAAAAGAGTCTGAGAAGATACAGATCGAAATGTTAACTTATTTTTTTTCTCTTCAGTTGTATCATTAAACATACGGTTTTTGTTCCTGTTTGCTGTTTGTACTCTAAATGTCCTGTAATAAATATATATCTAGTATAAAACAAGCAAAATAAAAGCAGCATACAGTAGCATCATCAGAATAAAAGAGGAATACTGCTTCCTTAGGAGACAATCCTCATCCAGACATTCCACATCCTTTTCTTATTAGGTCTACGGTCGGATATCTGTTCCTGATACTGCCCTTGTATTCAATGATGCAACACAATTAGAGCACTTTTTAAAAATGTCTCCTGACATAACCACTAATAATTTTGATAACAACAAACTTTGCTCTTGCTCTTGTAGCTTTTAGGTCTTGGTGTAAATTTATTGATTCTAGTTGCAACCTAAGGCAAAAATCACAACATTTGAGGTCTGGTTTGGACATTTAAATTTTGCATTTCATCCTCCCATGTATCACATTTCACCATTTTAGAAAAGTAGAAATCTAACAATGGAAAGTCTACCAGATTCTTAGAATTGTTCCAATTTTCAACCAACCCTTTTTATCCTATTTTTTGTCCCTATTTATTCTAAAGTAACTCCTTCCTAATACAATTTAACTTCATTTCTCTTTCATTTTTCTATGAAAGTTGAGTACAACTGATCCACTTTTAAATTACTTAAGGTACATGAAAGCCATGAAGCTTTTCATCTTTGTCACTATACATTCCTATTTAAAGATCATTATTTGGGGCGCCTGGGTGGCTTAGTGGGTTAAAGCCTCTGCCTTCGGCTCAGGTCATGATCCCAGGGTCCTGGGATCGAGCCCCGCATCGGGCTCTCTCCTCAGCGGGAAGCCTGCTTCTCCCTCTCTCTCTGCCTGCCTCTCTGCCTACTTGTGGTTTCTGTCTGTCAAATAAATAAATAAAATCTTAAAGATCATTATTCAATTATTTTCTCTTTCATGAGAAAAAAAAAGTCCTCTTTCCCCAATCTTACAATGAGACTGACTAGTTTTTCTTCTATTTCCGTCTCAGTCATTTAAGTGGTTATGTTTTTCACATTTGTTGTTAAGGTGAACAGTAGGATTTCTGGTAAAAAGAACAAGTTATTAGTGTTTGCAAGTGACACTCAACTGGGAAGTAGGATTTTAGGTAAATTTTAGTAAAGAATACATTTCCAATGTTGTGTTTGCTTTTCAAACAATATATTACTGATTCTAGTCAGCCTGTTACTTGTTAGAATCTAAGTTATCTTCTATACTTGCCAAAAACTAGCTATTCCTCTTTTGAAACTTGTTTTTCTTCCTTGTTTATTTTAGCCCACCCCTATGTTTTACTCATTCTGTTTACTTGTTACTACTTCTCCAATTTTCCAGGTCATTTTGATTCTAATCTGGTCATTGAGAATGTGACTTCCTCTTCTTAGTTTTCATTTCCCAAGTAGGTTTCATTTGCTGTGTGAATGAAATGTCTTTTCTCATAGTATTAGTCACTGATAAAAAATGTTATATGAGATTGGGTCCAGGACCACACCTCTGAGAGATAACTGCTTGATTCTGAAGATAAATGACTCAATTGATGATCACTATCTGGGTTCTATCCTCTATCCTATTACACAAAGTTAATAATTCTAGTTTATAAACCAAATATTATCAGTTTTGGGTACAGAGATAATGTTGAACAGAAACAAAGCCTTGCCAAAATCTTAGTTCCCTTTATCTATCTGCCTTACTGCATAGGCCATATGAAGATAAAGCAAGTAAAAAAAAACCACAACATTTGATGGTCTGTTTTTTGGTAATTTTTCTTCATAGTTAAACCACACGTTTAAAATCTAGATAAAGAACATTAAAATGACAGGCAATGGACTAAAATCAAACAAATGTTGTATTCTTGTATAGTGTTGATTATGAAGATTCAGCCTTGGTGTTGTTTGCCTCTTAGAATTGTTCCTTCAAATTTTAATCTCTGTCTTAAAATAGCAGGAAGGAGTCTCTTACTATTGTTCCTTTAAATTTTAACTTCTGTTCCAAAAATTTCTTGTAAATTTCATTTTAGAAAAATTCTGTAAGGTATAAAGACACTCTACAAAAACAGTTTTAAATATAGTATGAGCCCTTTTTTTGTGAAAGAAGGATACATACATTCAGAAAATAAAATTTGGAAGGGTATGCACTAAAATTTCAGCAGTGATTATCTCTGGTTGGTAGAATTTTGAATGGTTTTTATCTTTTTTATTTTAACTTTCCTAAATCATGTTTTTACTTATATAATTTTTTTAAAGAAAAATTATTTGAGAGAAATTTTTCTGACTATTCTAAATCATAATGATAAACATCTCATTATAATAACGTGCTAAGCAATGGACCTACCAAATTATTTCTCTGTGCATCTCATCATTTTAAAAAGAACACTTGTGCACACACTCCAATAACGTATGTATTTACTCATTTTTTAAAAAGATTTTATTTTTAAAGTAATCTCTACACCCAACATGGGGCTCAAACTACAACCCTGAGATCAAGACTCGTATGATCCACTGACTGAGCCCCTACTTTTTTTTAATTAAATAAGACTTAAAACGTAAAGATGAAATAAAAATGGTTAAAGGTACATTTTAATGTTAGTTTATTAATGACACTAATAACAACAATGGGACTGGATATCTTTTATTATTTTTTAAATTTCTTGTTAAATACTTTATGGTATAGCAATCCGAAGTCCAACTCTAAGAAGAGTTTACTTGGATGTTGGGTTTTAGTAGCTGAAATCTCACAATATGCCAAGCTGTTGTTGTTTTTTTTCTTTTTTTTTTAATGGAAGAACTACTCTACTGGCTGAAGCTTCTAAACCATAACGCTTGTTTTTTAATTCCACCATTGGTTATACAAGGTTTTCTTATGTAATTTGGCTAATAAATGTCCATCTTTCCTAATGTCAATTCATTTTCATAGCAAGCTGGAAGACAGAACATTTAGAAATGTTTAGCAAATGATTTAAAAATGGTTTCAAAACTCTTCATCTGAAAGATATTAAGCAGAAAACTGTTCCCATGGTTTTTAAGTGTGTAGATATAAAAATTTATATAAATGACAGATTTATATTTTCAAGTATTTTTAGGAAAAAAAATCACAAAACTGTGGAAACGTTTCCAAATACTTGTTTTCTAAATGCTCCCTCCTAGCACAAATTTCTTTTGAAAAGTAGTAAGATTTGCAGTGCCTGGGTGGCTAAGTCGGTTAAGGGTCTGTCTTTGGCTCAGGTCATGATCCCAGAGTCCTGGGATTAAGCCCCACATCGGGCTCTCTGCTCAGCGGGGAGCCTGCTTTCCCCTCTCTCTCTGCCTCCTTCTCTGCCTACTTGTGATCTCTGTCTGTCAAATAAATAAATAAAATCTTTAAAAAATATATCGAATCTAATCTTTCCCTTTGAGGTAATTGTGATAACAGTAACTAAGAACCTTACTACTTTTTTTTCCTTTAAAGATTTTATTTTTTTGAGAGAGAGAGAAAGAGACAGGGGGAGGAGCAGAGGCTTAACCCACTGAGCCACCCAGGCACCCCAAGATTCAATATTTTTTAAAACATCTGATAGATAACATGGTACTAGAAGTCACCAATCATTATGAAATACTTGGTTTTTCAATTTAGACTAAATTAGGAAAAATTTAGTTTACCACTAAATAAATATCAAACATTCTCATGGTACAAAAGATTTTCATGTCACTTCCTTTCTCTTTTCAAGGTGTATGAAAATTAAGCTACATTTTAGAGATCTTAATTATATAAAATTATCTCTACTGTGAATACCTTTTAAATTTTCATTTATAGAAACTACTTCATCAATTTTCCATAAAATATTGTCTTTATTAAGGTAGTTGTTTACTGATAAGGACACACATTCTTTGATACATCTTTGCTTTAGTGGCTTAGAAAAAGCATAGGGATTTGTGTATTTTCATTACTGAATAGAATTCAGCAATACCATAAACTAAGCAAGTGTAGGAGCATCGATGCTTCTAACCATTGCACAGCAAAGTTTCCATAATGCGTTTTGTTCAAATATCTTTTTCTTCAAGTCTTCAGACATTTTGGTCTTTTTTTTTTTTCAACTTTTTCTGTCTTGGTTGACCAATGGGACTGCATTTTAGTTTGTCAGCAAATTTTCTTCTTTTTTTTTTTCCAGTTATTTTTTTACCATAGGAAATACAGAAAATTATCTTCATATTCTGAATGTTTATTTTTATATATTTTACAAATCACATAGCTTTATGCTATCATTAGTGAACATCTCAAAGAATATACACTTAGACTTAAGTAATAGTAAAGGATAATCTACATAAATTCATATTTCACATGACTGTAATTTCCATTTTAAAAAGTTGCGGCTGACATTGTGACATCCGACTTCATTGTCATTGTTTTTTTCTTGTAATGATGTTGATAAAAAGTTAACATCAGGAGTAAAGTTACCAGAGCTTCCATATTTTCAAACTGTGCTTTTATTACTTACAAAGTATGTAACTTTTGTTACATACCACAGTTTCTTTGCAATATCCTTTTATTTTTTTTTAAGATTTTATTTATTCATGAGAGACAGAGAGAGAGAGAGCGCGCGAGCAAGGCAGAGGCATAGGGAGAAGCAGGCTCCCCAAAGAACAGGGAGCAGAATGTGAGACTCATTTCCAGGACCCCCAGGATCATGACCTGAGCCGAAGGGAGATGCATAACCATCTGAGCCACCCAGGTGCCTTGCAATATTCTTTTAAGCCAAGTTTCCACTTGATAAAGGGTAGTTTAAAATATGTCCCTTAAAATATGGATAGTTAAGCTATGCCCCTTGGCCATAACAAGTGGAAAAATTTTTCAGGAAAATGTTGTCACTCCTCTGAGTTGCAGAACTCCCAATCTTCCCTCAGGATACCTTCTATGACTCATGCTAATTTATCCACAAAAGCTGACCAAATGACAGCTCCGTTGTTAAATCTGAATAATATATACCAATAGTTTATTTTTTTCTTTTCTTCTTTTTTTTTTTTAGCTAAAATCTCCAAAATTCCTCCACCAGAAAACAAAAACAAAACAGTATACTAAAATTAAAAGAACAGTGTGAAAACAGAAAACTGGAAAAGCGGATTTATCTAGAGGGCACATGCCAGTTGCAAACCCACGATCTACCAGAGGCAGAAAAGCAGAACTTGAGACCTCGGTGTTAAGCCCAGGATCCTAGGAGGGGACCAAAGTGGACCCGGGTTGTAGTGCCCCCTGGCTTCCGGCAGTAGCAATTACAAATCCTTTCTGCAGAAAATGCAGGACGTGAGCTCTTAGACTCTTCACAAATTGAGATCGAACAAATAAAAGTTCATACTCAAAGATCATCAAACTCATAGGAAAAAGTCACTATAAGGAAGAATCATTAGAAATTAAAACTATAACTCACGGACTTCAGATATTGATGATCAGAAACCTAATATAAAGGAACTGTATGTGAAATGATTATTTTTAATGAAGAGTTCCTGATTTCATCAGGAATTGAATGGGTATTCAATTCACTTTCCTATAATAAACAACTGTACATTTAGACAAAATATGTGAACAACTGTTTTAGGAATGGGACAATAGGTAATGTGGCACTGTAACCTTGAGATAAAAGAAACAAGGGGAACTCCACATTCTTTCTGGCTTTCTGCCTGGGGACACCTTTCAGAACACAACGCAAAACTATGGAAACCAAATGGAGAACAGCTGTGTCGTAGGATGGAAGGAAGAAAGATTGAAGTTCAGACATAAGGAGGCAATTGAAATTTGAGGAGCCGAATACCAGAGAGGAGGAACATGTAGAGTAGGAGCTCCAGAAATTTGTATATGAATCCTCTTGATTAGTTAGCTGAAATTTAAGCTGCACAAGTAGAGGGTGAGATTCTGGGAGGCCTGTCAGAGAGCAGCTCTGGGGGGCTCCAAACTAATGGAAGGTTCCAGAGGTTGGTGGAAGATTGCAAAGACAATAGAGTTCTAACCAGCGAGTAAAGAGACTTTGTTAGACACCCTGAGCATTCAGTTAAGAACACCCAGAAAGCTATAATTTAGAGAAAGGTTTGAATGGCGACCCCCCAAAAAGCCATATCTTAGGGAAAAAGCTACACTAGCCTAAAATAAATGCTGCTATAGACATATCGAAACAAAACCTAAAATCAAGTCTCAACAGTATCAAGCTGATCTTCCAGTAAATTAATGAAGAGGGAAACCCCCCAAAACTCGTTAAAAGGAAAACAGCAATAGCCAAACTCTAAAACACATAGCCTGTACAATGTAAAGCATATAATAAAAATTGTATTAGACGTGAAAAATCAGAAAAATGTGATTCATTATCATGAGAAAAAATAGTCATTGAATACAGACCAAGAAATAACACAGACATCAAAATTAGCAAAATTTTAGAAATATGATTAGAGATTTAAGGGAAAAGCTGGATGTAAGTAGTGACCAAATGGGAGCTTTTTCTAGAGAAATGCTTACTATAGAAAAGAACCGTGTGAAAATTGTAGAAATAAAAAATACAATATAAAAAATGTAAAAATCCACGAGATGGTGACATATTGGACACACAAAAAGGGGGAGTGGCCAGTAGATTGAAACAGACCAATAGAAAGAATGAAGAAGAAAAAGACTGAAAAAAAACAAAAGAGCCATATTTTTAAAAAATCAGTCTGAAATATGTGAATTGGACTCCAAAGAGAAGTGGAGTTAGAGATTACAGCAGAAAGAAGACTTGAAGAACAATGGCTGAAATGTTCCAAATTTGATAAAAAATAACAAGACACAGATCCAAAAAGCTGAATGAGTCAGAAATAACACAAAGAAAAACATTCCTAAGCATATTATAGTCAAAATTGCCAAATACCAAAAAAAAAAAAAAAAAGAGAGAGAAACAACTTTAAAGTGATCAGAGAATAAAGACAAATCAACTGCGGGCGATAATAGTAAGAAATACTGATGACATCTAGTCAGAAACAGTGCAAGCCAGAACTCAGTCAAATGACAATTTTAAAGTGAAAAAGGAAAGAAATATCTATAATCTAGAATTCTATATCTGATAAGATCAATCCTCAAAAATGAAAAATAAAATTTCAGATTTTAAAAAACTGAAATAAATTGTCATAAACAGATGAGTTTTAAAATAAATTTTAAGGGGCGCCTGGGTGGCTCAGTGGGTTAAGCCGCTGCCTTCAGCTCAGGTCATGATCTCGGGGTCCTGGGATCGAGTCTTGCATCGGGCTCCCTGCTCAGCAGGGAGCCTGCTTTCCTCTCTCTCTCTCTCTCTGTCTACTTGTGGTCTCTCTCTGTCAAATAAATAAATAAAATCTTTAAAAAAAATAATAAAATAAAATAAATTTTAAGCTTCAGCAGACCAAAAGGGAAATAATAGCAGATGGAAGTGCAGATCTACATGAATAGACAAAAAAATGCAGAAAGTGGTTTATATATAAGTCAATAAATTATTAGATAATTTCTCATTTAAAGCAAAGGCAATGCGGTGTATTGTGTGTTTAAATTATAGAAGTAAAAATCAGACTGTTAAAAGATTCTCATATTCTATATGAAATAGTACAATGTTAGTTCAACATATGCAATTAGTTAAAAAATATGTAAATAAATTGCTACCTAGGAAATTTCTAGGAAATTCTTACATCAATTGCCATGTTAAAAGTGAATAAATTATACACTTCCTGATTTCAAAATTTACTAAAAATTGTAATTAAGACAGTCTGATATTGGCATAAGGATAGACAAAAACAAGAAGCAGATAGATAAACAGAAGACCTGAGTAATGTTATCAACAACTTTATGTAATTGACATTTATAGACACTCAAGAACAGCAGTATACCCATTCTTTTTTTTTTTTTTTTTAAGATTTTATTTATTTGACAGAGGTAGGCAGAGAGGCAGGCAGAGAGAGAGGGGGAAGCAGACTCCTTGCTGAACAGAGAGCCCGAAGTGGGGTTTGATCCCAGGACCCTGAGATCTTGACCTGAGCCAAAGGCAGAGGCTTAACCCATGGAGCCACCCAGGTGCCCCAGAATACCCATTCTTTTAGAGTAGATGAAATATTCACCAAGATAGACCACAATCTGGGACACAAAACAAATTTTAACAAATTTGAAAAATTGAAATCATAGAAAGCATGGGTTGGACCATAACAAAACTAAACTAGAAATCAATAACACAAAAAGATCTAGAATGGTCCCAAATATTTAGAAATTGAACAGCAAAAGGTGCACTCATAATTCACCCATAGAATAAAGTAGAAATCGAAAGGTAAAGGAAAATATTTTGCATTCTATAGAAATGAAAATATACCAAAATGTCTGGCATGGAGATAAATCAGAGAAATGAATAGCATCAAATTCCTAAATGTAGGTCTCAAAACAGTGGTTTATGTTCCTACCTTAAGAAGCTAGGAAAAGAACAGCCAATTCAATCCAAAGCAAGTAAAGCGAAGTCAATGAAAAAAAAAATGAAATAAAAAGCTGTTTCTTTGAAATAACTAATTGATGAATCTCTAGCCAAACTAATCAAAAGGAAAGAAAGAAGCTACAAATCACAAATATCAAAAGAGAAACTTAGGATATTACTATGGAACCCAACAGATATTGAAAGGACAAATGGACGAATTCCTTTAAAGGTATAAAATACTAAAGCTTATTTAAGAAGTTATTTTGTAGGTATTAACAAAATGATTCTAAAGTTGATATGGAAAGATAAAAAGTATAGAATAACCAACACAATACTGAGGAAGAATGAAGAATGAAGTAGTATTTATTGTTAGGATTTACTGTAAAGCTATGGAGAAGTCAGGGTAATTTTAGACGTAAATGAATTGAACAGAAATAAAGAGCTCAGATCTATGTCTCCACACCTGTATCTATATCATCTGTCTCTATCTCTATCTATAGCTATATCTTCAATTAATTTTTGACAAAGCTACAAAGGCAATTCAATGGAGAAAGCATAGTCTTTCAATAAATGGTGTTAGATCACTTGGGTAGCCTTATAATAAATAATGAGCCTTGATCTACACCTCACTCTAAATAAAAATTAACTCAAAATGGATCATAGATCTAAATACAAAACTCAAAACCACAAGACTTCTAGAAGACAGCAGGAAAAAAAATCTGTGATCTTGAGTGAGGTGAAGATTTCTTAGGACACTGGAAGCGTGGTCAATATGAGAGAAAAATGGATAGACTGGATTTCATCAAAAGGAAGAAGTTTTGGGGGCACCTGGGTGGCTCAGTGGGTTAAGCCTCTGCCTTCAGCTAAGGTCCTGGTCTCAGGGTCCTGGAATCGAGCCCCGCATCGGGCTCCCTGCTCAGCAGGGAGCCTGCTTTCCCCCTCTCTTTGCCTGCCTCTCTGCCTACTTGTGATCTCTCTCTCTGTCAAATAAATAAATAAAATATTAAAAAATAAAGAAGAAGTTTTGTTCTTGGGAAGACAATTTTAAGAGAATAAAAAGACAAAATACAGATTGAGAAATTTTCTAAATTGAGGTATACTTGACAAAAGGATTTCTACCATCAAGCTGACTAACACCACCTCCCTTACCTCACGCATTTACCATTAGAGTTGCTGTTACTGCTGTTGAGAGCACTTAAGTTCTATTGTTTTAGCGAATTTCAATTACAGAATGTGGGATTATCACTATAGTCATCATATTATACATTAGTTTCTCAGACCTTGTTCCTCTTTTTTTAAATTTAATTTATTTATTTAAAATAATCTCTACACCCAACGTGGGGCTCAAACTCACCACCATAAGATCAAAAGTCACATGCTCCACGGACTGAGCCAGTCAGGTGCCCCAAAAATTATTCCTCTTCTAAATGGAGGATGGTAGCCTTTCACCAGACTCTCTCTGTTTCCCTCACCCTCCGGTTCCTGGCAATCACCAACCTACTCTCTGTTTCTATGGGTTTGGTTTTTAGATTCCACATCTAAGTGGGATCTTGCAGTATTTGTTTTTCTCTGTCTGGCTTATTTCACTTAGCATAATGCCCTCCAATTTCATTCATGTTGTTGCAAATGGCAGGATTTTCTTCTTTTTAAAGGCTGAATGATAAATGATAAATATTATTAGATGTAGAAAGAAACTTACATTGTTTTTATACCTTGGTTATTGAGCATAATGTTGCATGAACATGAGAGCACAGGTATGTCTTTAAGATAATGAATTGTTTCCTTTGGATATATACCCGTAAATGGAATTGCTGGATCATATGGTAGTTTTATTTTTAATTTCTTGAGGAACTTGCTAATTGTTTTCCATCTTGGCTGCACCAGTTTATGATCCCATCAACAGCATGCGAATTTCCTTTTTCTTCATATCCTCGCCAGTATTTCTTATCTCTTGTCCTTTTGATAATAAACATCCTAACAGGTGTGAGGTAATAGTCCATTGTGGTTTTCATTTACTTTTCCTGATGATTAGTGATGTTGAGCATCTTTTCATGTACTTGTTCGCCATTTGTATGTCTTCTTAGGAAAAATGTCTTTGGACATCCTTTGCTCATTTTTAAATTGGGTTATTTATTTTTTATTTTTTGGTTCTGTTTTGGGTTTGATTTGGTTTCTTTTGTTTATTTGCTAATGAGCAGTATGAGTTCCTTGTACTTTTTGGATATTAACTTCTTATTAGATATGTAGTTTGCAAATATTTGCTCCCATTTCATAGGTTGCCTTTTCATTTTGTTGATGGTTTCTTTTGCTGTGTAGAAGCTTTTAATTTTGATGTAGTCCTAATTGTATATTTTCCTTTTGTTGACTTTACTTTTGATTAATGACAAATTGGCACAGGGAAATTTTTAGAATGATGAAATGGCTCTGTTTTTTATTTAGAGTGGTAGTTCTGTGACACTGTGTGTTTGTTAAACTTGTAGAACTATGTATTTAAAGGGTCAAATTGACCTGTACATAATTTCTACATCAGTAAAAAAATGAAAATAACAAAATCATTATTCCAAGGGATAGAAAGTATAGGGGGTGTAGTATGAGAATGTCTAAAATACTTTATTTTTTAAAAAGATTTTATTTATTTATTTACAGACAGAGATCACAAGTAGGCAGGGAAGCGGGGGTGGGGGGGGAAGCAGGCTCCCTGCTGAGCAGAGAGCCCGATATGGGGCTAGATCCCAGGACCCTGAGACCACAACCTGAGCCGAAGGCAGAGGCTTTAACCCACTGAGCCACCCAGGCGCCCCTCTAACATACTTTAATAGGTTTCCCAGAAGGAAATAATGGAGAGGATAAAAAAAGATTCAATATTTAAAGAGATTATAGCTTACATTTTCTAGGATCTGTGAAAGACAAAATTAGCAAATATGGGAGGGAAAATACATGCCAATCAGGATAAATAAAAGGAAATCCACACCTAGACACTATGTAGTGAAGACAAAGACAAATCTTAAAAGCAGTTGCAGAAGAAAGACAACCACAAGAATTACAATTGGAATAATTATAGACTCCTTTGCAGAAAAAATAGATGCCAGGAGATAGAAAAATTATCTTTAAAGAGGTAACAAAGTGGTACCAAGTGGTAAACAACTGTCAACCAAAATTTCTGTACCTAAAAAAAATAAATCTGACTTTAAATAATATGAAAAATTAAGACATTTTTAGATAATCACAAAATGGCAGTGTTTACCTCCAAAAGACATGACTATTAAAGCTTTCATTATATATATTTCAAGAAGAAGAAAATGGCCCTGGAAAGATAGTCTAAAATATAAGAAACAGTGATGAGTAAAGAAATTGGTTAATCACATAGACATATTTATGTAAATACAGTCTGTATTTATAATAATATTTAAACATTGGGGATTAAAAGGAAAGAAAATACTTGACAGTAGTAGCTTGCCATTAAGGAGTGGGTGATCTTTTTTTTTTTTTTTTAAAGATTTTATTTATTTATTTGACCAAGAGAGAGGTCCCAAGTAGGCCGAGAGGCGGGTAGAGAGAGAGGGGAAAGCAGGCTCCCTGCTGAGCAAAGAGCCCAATGCGGGGCTCGATTCCAGGACCCCGAGACCATGACCTGAGCCGAATGCAGAGGCTTAACCCACTGAGCCACCCAGGCACCCCAAGGAGTGGGTAATCTTAGTTAAACAATTCTAAAGCTCTCGTGTTGTTTGAGAGAGGAGTTAAATAACTGATCAATTTAAGACTTTGTATAGTATGCAGAAAAAAATATAAGGAGAACCACTAAAAGAAGAGCAACAAAGTATAGAGTATAGAACATGCACATCAATGAAATGGGGTGAAGGGAATGCAGGAAGAACATCAAGAAAGGAAGAAATCAATCAGCCCCCAAAAAGGACAAAGAGGAGAACAAAGACACATAGAAAGAAACCTAACAAATAGAAAGAACAATGTGAAATAGGAAACAATTCTAAATATGTATACATGGATGGAATACCTACTTGTGACTTTATCAGTTAAAAGGAGGAAATTGTTAGATTAATTTAAAAAAATCCAACTATACGGTGTTTCCTAGAAATACACTAAAATAAAAAAATTAAAAAATGAAAAGATGGAAATTGTGTATAAGATAAAAGACAGCTCAGTAGCTGGATTAATATCAGAGAAAACAGACTAGGTCAAAAACCTGTCGCAACACAGTGAAAAAGGCTTAATAAGGAAGACTTCAAATTACAAATTCATGTGTACTTAATAGCTCAGTAAGTCATAGAAATTGAGAAATCAACTCGCTGGTCATCACGGTGGGAGATTCCAACACACTTCCTTAATTATTGTTGATTTAGGCACACTCCTGTCCTGATGAATACTATTCAAACTTGATTTTCTTTTTTTTTTTTAAAGATTTTTTTTATTTATTTGACAGAGAGAAATCACAAGTAAGCAGAGAGGCAGGCAGAAAGAGAGGAGGAAGCAGGCTCCCTGCTGAGCAGTAAGCCCGATGTGGGGCTCGAACCCAGGACCTGGGATCATGACCTGAGCCGAAGGCAGCGGCTTAACCCACTGAGCCACCCAGGCGCCCCAAACTTGATTTTCTTATGAAGAGACGTATTGAAAAGAGCAAGCACAGAAGAGGAAGTAAGCAGGATTCCCTGGAAAAGAGTGTCCAAAAAGTAGTTGGCTTGTGTTTTTACTCACCATCAATGTAGAGATACATCTGTCAATTAAGAGAGGAGCTATGGGACCATGGCTGAGCCAATGTTAAAAACAAAGGTCACAGTGTGAGATTCCATGTTCTCAAAAGAAGGAAAAGTTATTACATGGTTGGTGCCAGTGGTTTTCATATCCTATTTTAGAATTTTCCTGAAGGTCCCACTATAACATATATTCATGAGAATCTTTTATTTAAGGAAGCACTTTTTAAGTGGATTAACTATCTCAGACCGAAGTATCTGTTTCTATTCTAACAGTATCCTCTTTCTTTCCTCCTTTCCCCTTTCCCTCTTTCTTTCTTTTCCTTCCTTTCTTCCTTCTTCCTTCCTTCCTTCCTTCTTTCCTTCCTTCCTTCCTTCCTTTCCTTTCTCTCTCTCTCTCTCTCTCTCTCTTTCTTTCTAGATTTTATTTATTTATTTGACACAGGGAGAGATAGATAGAGAGAGAGAGAGAGAATGAGCACAGGCAGGGGGAGCAGGAGAGGGAGGGGCAGACTCCCCTCTGAGCAGGGAGCCGGATTCTGGCAGGCCAGTTCCAGGACCCTGGGATCATGACCTGAGCCAAAGGCAGACGCTTAATGACTGAGCCACCCAGGCTCCCCTCACAGTACCCTCTTTCCAGATACACTTGGTAAACTGAATTAGTAACCAGAAGGTACTTGGTCAACATGGAATCAGATAAATGATTTTTTTTTTTGGAAGAATATTTTGCTACTTTACGTTTTCACAAATTATGTCTAATATTCTGCATTAACTTTTCTGAACTTTTTTTTTACTTTTACTAACTCCTTTTAATAGTAATTAATTTAAAAAGTGCTGCCACAATTACGAGAACTTAGAAATTATTATGAATCCCCTTTTAGTACTATACTGATGCTACTGAAGTCTGGACTTTCTGTAAAAAGTGCTCGAAGACTTGAAATTATCTGGTCAAATAGCGAGCAATGCTCAGCATGACCATACTGGAAATAAAGACAGTGGTGAGGTCCTAGGAGTGAGTCTCACAGCAGATGCAGGCATAAAGGGAACTTCGACATTATGATATGGAGCTGGCTTTGCATATTGTGCAGAAGGTGAGCCCAGTCAAAAAAATGGTTGGGAGGAACTGCTTCTCTGAGCAGAAAAAAGATTGACATTTCCAGATATGTTCAAAGAATTTAAAGTGGAAGCAAAACTTTCAAACTTTTAGAAGAAAATGTAGAATATCTTCATGGGCTGGTAAAGGTAAGGAGTTTCTAGAATAAGACACAAAAAGCATCGGGGAGTATCTGTTCAAGTGGAGCATCTGCATATTCTACCACTGAGCAGTTCTAATTTGGGGCATTTGCCATAGAGAAACCCTCATATGGCTGGGGAAATTCCAACATGAATGTCCATAGCAACATTGTTTACAATAGCAGAGGTTGGAAACAGCCTAACATGACTTTTTTTTTTTTAAGATTTTATTTATTTATTAGAGAGAGAGAGAGAGAGAGCACACAAGCAGGGGGAAGGGCAGAGGCAGAGGGAGAAGCAGACTCCTCTCTGAGCAGGGAGCCCCATGCGGGGCTAGTTCGCAGGATGCTGGAATTATAACCTGAGCCTAGGACAGATGCTTAATGGACTGAGCCACCCAGGCGCCCGCTAACATGACCTTAGTAGAAAAACAGAGATATCTGTGTTTTTTTCATTTAGTAGAATGCTTGCTATGCTTTTCCCAAACAAAATGAGAAGTGTCAAAAGCAGATGGCAGAAAAGCACAGACAGTATAATACCAGTCATATCAAATTTTAAGATAAAAAAAAATACTTGAAACATTTTAAAATATATACCTATGTAAGGGAGTATAAACAAATACAAAGGAATCAGAAACACCAGAATCAGGTGCTGGTTTTCTCTGAGGACGAGGGAAGGAAGGAGTAAAATTGTGATGACATACACAGGGATCTTTTAATGTACTCATAGTATTCTATTTAATGAGAAAATTCATGTTTGAAAGGTGACTGAGAGAAAATGCAAAACTTTTATATTAGTATTATAAAGTGAAAAATTAAATATTCACTAAAATTTATCTTTAGATACTAAGAAAGGTTACAGGGGACTTATGATGAGCATAGAATGGTCATTAATTGGTCATAACTCAATTTCACAAAACATTGCCCTGTTTGTTCACTCACCTTATACACCAGATGGGGTTTTAGCTGGTTTTAAGCTGTTTGTAAAAATCAAATCCATTTTCAAAGGGTAAACATTTATGATCTTTGGACAACAAGGAGACTACAAGTAAATTTTTCCTAAGTACTAAAGGCAAATTTGAAAGTGGAATTCCTTCTTTTCTGGAATAATAATAAATCCTATCCCCTGCAAACCAGTGAAATAAGTGTAGAGACTTATAATTGACTAGTTTGAAGGATGATACCACTGTGAATATGTAACTTCTGGTATGCTGGTTAAAGGGTCAATCATGATACATTGTTACCATTTTTTCCCTGAAATTATGATAGACTTCACAGCTCATGTTCTCTAAATTTAACATTAATTAAATATATCTTTTAGTCTTATAAGTCTCTCTCTTGAAACTGGGTTCTGTACCTTATTCAACACTAACACTTCTGCTTGTCATCGGCATGGTAATGAAAAAGAACCAACAATTTTCCTAAATCCTGGCTTCTTTGTATCTCACTAACAGTTTTCATTATCATTATTATTACTCGGGAGTGGGAGAAGTGTGTATCATACACATAGAAAACAGGATATCACAATAATAAGACCTTGAACATGTTCATGAAACTTGAGTAAAGCATATGCACATCTAAGTCTCATTTCCTTTGAGCCTGACTTGATAGAGTTGACAGAGGGTTTAAACAGAAAAAGGTTCATAGCACTCAGCACAGTGCCTAGCATACAGTAATGCTCAACAGTTGCTAATGGATGGTGAGAATGACAGTGACAAGGAAGCACATATATGGAATTGACTCAAATACTGAGATTGGATGATTTTACCTTTTGAATACATGAGTGACATACATAGTGAGAATAATAACAAATAGACTTATAATGAACATTCATCTTTCAACTGCCTCTTAATGTACTTGCCAGTGTAAAATTTGGTGACTTAGGTGACATTGACGCTGAAATGATTCAGGACGTTTACAGGACCTTGACAAGCCGGGACAATCCCTTAATGATGTGAGGAAGGCCATCTTTAGTGTTTGGTCCATAAAATACAAGTGTTTATGTCCCTTCCTATTTGATGAGAGAGCCCACTATTTCTGCAGGAAATTTACTTCCGATCTACCCTTGGTAACTTTTACAGGCAGGTGCACCCATCCCTCAGCTGTTGTAAGAACGGGTTGCTGAAAGTCACAGCTGCACCTTCAGAGAATTTCTCTCAGCCCAGAGAGGCACAGGCAGACACAAGGAGACTGAGATTGGGGGAGGAAGCATCTGGTAACCAGTGACTGCTGATGAAAAGATACAAAGCCCAGTTCCCTTGCCTCAGGGCAGCTGACTCAATGGAGCCCTTCTTCCTTCTCCCTTCTCCTTTCTCCCCCTCCTCCTTCTCCTTCTTTTTCTTTTTCCCCAATAGTGATGTATCTTGTTTTATGAACATTTAAAAACAGAAATATTTGTCCCTTAGTCCAAAATTTTGTCGCAGTAGAACCTTAGGATAATTTTCAGCTCCCAGATTTAGTCCTCAACTGATCATTTTCTTTCTTTCTAATTCAATCTTTTTTTGAAAAAATTAAATTCAGTTAGAAAACATAGTACATCATTAATTTCAGATGTAGTGTTCAATAATTCATCAGTTGCATGTAACACGCTGTGCTCATTACATCGTGTGCCTTCGGGGGGTGGGGTAATTCGATGGAGCCCCTCTTGCTCCAACTTTTTGTTCCGAAATCAGGCTAAGCATGGGCTGCAGATAGATCCACATCTTAGCCCAATTTCTTCCCTTGTGCTATCCTGCTTCCTCATTCTTACAGATTTTTTTTCCCCCTGCAGAGCCCCCTCAACATATCCTGCACACAAGAATTCCAGTCTCAACCTTGGCTTTTGGGAGGACCCAACTTAAGATACCTCCTAAGTATGTCTATTTCTACAGTTATGTTACCAATAGGAGAGATTTTTTTCTGTTATTTCTCTTCTAGACAAATGCACAAAAATTTTTAATACCTTGTGGTTTTGGTTTTCTAGTCCTGTACTCTTATTTAGATCTTGGAGGTTAGTAACCATGATACCTTACTGCACCTCTTTTAGATCTATACATACTAAAGACAAGAAACCAAAAACAGAACAACACAAAAACAAAAATAAAAAAACCACAAAAAACACAAACCTCTGGTCCCCTGGGGCATGTGGGTGGCAACAGCATTTCAGTTTCTTTCTTAACACAGCTTTTCCCATATAGGGCAAAGCTCTAACAAGCATATCATATTAATTAGAGAACAATAACCCAAATTTCATCCTACCTTAAAAAGTCTTACCTCTAGTACCACTCCCAGAGAGGTGATGGAGAGTCAAGCTTCCATATCTGATGGCATGTGTAAGGTCATGAGTTTGAAAGGGAAGAGATAGTTTACATGCCTGAATATAATTCTTCATCAACTAAACTGAAGTTTTTGAAAAATATTACATCATTTCAAACATCTGTTTCTAAGAACTGAGATAAGGTGGCGACAGGAGGTATTTCCGTCTTCTTTGCTACTAAGAACCTGTCCACAAATAGCCTTGTATTAGCTCTTGAATATTATTCTCAGCTGGGCAAATCCCCAACCATGATTTGACTTTAAATTTCTATTCCAGGCCGTGGTATTTGCATCCCATCAGATGCCGAGGAGTTCGTGTGCAGCAGCCTTAGTTTTTTATGATCCTATTCCTGTTAGACCTTTCGGGGGCATTTGGCACTTCTAACATAAATGCAATCTGGCTGTCCTAGACAATAACTGAGGTTTGTCCATCACTCACCCCCACGAAAATGCCCCTCGTTATTGGCAAGTTGGAGAGCTATAGTGTGGTCCGTGCTTCATCTGATTTATTTCCCATCATAAGTGGCTGATGTTGCAAAAAAGTGGAAAAATGTATGTGTGAGAGGAAATGGGGAGGGAGCCAGGGAAAATAGGAGGAGCCATCAGAGAGCAATGGGAGTCTGACCCTAATGAAGAGGGGAGGGAGGAATGTTGGGTAGAAGCATCTCAGAGCACTATGCAGGGTAAGGAAGTTTCCACTAGGTAGTCGGAGAGATTTCAAACCACAGGCTGCCAACTGAGGGCTTCTGTACCTTTCAAGAACAGGACTGCCATGCTTGGTCATTGGCTGGGAGCAGTCTGTGGGAAGCCTGGTGTTGGCACAGCAGTGGAAATGGGTTTCAGAGTGTAGAAGGCAGGACCTTTGGTGAGTTAAACCTCTCATAGTTGGGGGTCTGTGAGGCTAGTATTCTCCTGGTTGTCAAATGCACCCTACAGTTTTCAGACAATGGGATGAGAAAATGAAGATAGAAGATAGAAATTGGTTGTAGTTGATGTAGAGATGTTTGGATTCAAGGCAAGGTTTTCTCTTGTTTTTTGAATTAGAAGAACTTCAGTACCTTTGTAAGTCCAGAGGAGGAAATCTGCACAATGGAAGAAGTTAAAGAAGAGTAAGAGAGGAAGAGAAAGGAGGAAAAGTTGGGCAGGGTCTTTGTGTGTGAGAGAGAATTAGTTAATCGTGAAGGAAGAAGACTTCAGAGAAGGAAAGAAGAAACTGGATAAAGTTTATGGCTTTGAGGAGTGATATCTTATTCCCTGGGATAATGTTTGAACATGGGTTGAGGTTGAACATTGTTGGAAGTTGAAGGGACTTGTGTTTTTTTTTTTTTCCAATTTCATTCAAAATAGGAAGAAAAGCATCAGGCACACTACTGGAAGGTTTATTCTTAAACAGGAGGTATACTCCATCTTCTGAGGCTGAAGCAAAAACAGGAATGATTGGGGTTAAAGAAAGCCTGCAGATGTGGGATCAAATTACGGGAGAGAAAGGTTGAGGACCTCAATTCCTTGATGAAGTAGGCAGCAAAGTTATCTGCTAAAGGTATTATTTACTTGTAGCTCTTCTCACATGACAAAATTCTATACATTAAACTACAGCAGAAATAATACTTAATATATTAAAATTAAAATGTCAAATATGCCTTTTATACTAAGATTATTATCTATTATATAAATCTTTTGTAGGCATTGTATGTGTCTGTTTCTTGGTGTATAACCCAAAAGTCTAAAATAGTCTCTTGGTTTAATTTGGAATTTTAAAAACTGATATTGTATTGAATTTATGTTATTTTCTTTTTTTTTTTTTTTAAAGATTTTATTTATCTGACAGAGAGAGATCACAAGCCGGCAGACAGGCAAGCAGAGAGAGAGAGAGGAGGAAGCAGGCTCCCTGCAGAGCAGAGAGCCCAATGTGGGACTCGATCCCAGGACCCTGAGATCATGACCTGAGCTGAAGGCAGAGGCTTAACCACTGAGCCACCCAGGTGCCCCAAATTTATGTTATTTTCAATGAGAAAAAAATAACTGGAGATATACTGTCAGTGTATTATGTATATTTGCTACCAAATTTAACAAAAACAAAAACACTTTTGAACCATGTAATTGATCTATTAAAATAATTTCATCATATGAGCATATACTGGTTTATCCTATCAAAAAGTAGACATCAAAGTATTTCATAATTGGAGGGGGACTTGGACATCATTGGTTTCTAATGTGGAGCCTCAGACTTCCTGACTCTATAAATTGAACAATAAAGGCTGATGGTTCTTTCTTTCTTTCTTTCTTTCTTTCTTTCTTTCTTTCTTTCTTTCTCTCTCCTTCTTTCTCTTCCTTCCTTCCTTCCTTCCTTCCTTCCTTCCTTCCTTCCTTCCTTCCTTCTCTTTCCTTCCTTCTGCCCTGTCTTTCTGTTTGTCTTTCTTTCTGATCTATTTTCAAATTTTAACACCCCATATGGAAATTACCCATATGAAGGCTGAGGTTACAATGATTTGAAATGATTTCAATTCAGTGAGGCCACTCTTCAGAAGCTCCAATGAGACTTTGAAATATATTAAAATACAGAAAATGCATTAATCATTATTTAATCAGTGAGTTTTAAAAATACACAAAGGTTTCTGAAATATAGGATTTGGGGTTGGGCAGGATTATAAAAGTTTGAGGTAACTGGTCGTAAAATTGTTGGGAAAAACTGATTTCGTCTAATCCTGTAATTTGCAGACAAAACTAGTTCACCAAATATATCACATCATGGTTCATTGGTAGTAGAGCCAGCTTTGCCTATTTTGGAAGTTGAGAAAAAATTACCTAACATGCTATTTTCTTGGGTGTTAGGAGTCTTGCATTTTGTAGCATGTTGTTTAGTGTTCTTAGCATTTGGAATCCAAATGCTTCACATTTTGTTTGGAGGTGCTTTGGGAAAGAGTATGTATGAGTAGGAAACATTCTAGTCCAAACACTAGGCCAACTTTCCAGTAAAGTGGTTTAAAAAAAATTCCACAGAAGTAATTGAAGAGCAAAAACTTTCAAAAGAGTCTTCATAGTGAAGAGGTGCCATTAAAGCCTAATTAATTTCAAACTCCATCTTCCATTCTTCATAATTTTAGGGTAGTCCTCATTCCTATCTACTCTAGTTCCAACAGTACTTTAAACAGAGCACATAATTAGACTGTTAGTGGATGAGTCTGCAAAAAGAAAACCGATTTTTGACCCTTCTACAGTTTTAATCTGAAGTGTGTGTACTAAATGCATACATTCTCATCAAATAATTAACATATATTCACAATTAACAAACAGGGACAATCTTTCTACACAAACTCTGCTGCCACTGTAATTTTTAGAACATTGATCCCACCAGCAAGAGAGGACACAGTTGTGCCCCTTTAAAGATAGAGGATTTGAATAAAGACTATAAGAGACAATCACAATTAGAGGTTCAAACGATAGTTTTCTATCTTGTGGAATGTTTTAATATTTTCTTCCTTATATTTCTTTATTCTTCCTCCTCATATTTCTTTAGACAACACAGTCATTTCTTCTCAATTTTTTCTTTCTTTTTAGAGAGGGGAGGCTGTCTCCTGATGGTCTACAAGAAGCTCCTTCATAACTGTAGCTGAACCGGAAATGGAATATTTCATAATTCTTACAGCTCACTGATGCAATCTCCCAAGATGTTAAGATCATTTTCTAAGTCCACAGTTTTAGAACTTCATAATCAGAATTTTATAGCGAATGGTAATAGGTAGCTGCATGCATCCATTTTCTATGATATCTAATCCCACGTCAATTAAAATTCAGACTTCATTTTGGCATCAAATGAACATAGCAGAATGAACACGGCTGAGACCTAGTCATTGTCATAGATGCAACCTGAAAAAAAAATACAAATTTCAATAGAGTTATACAAAACACATAGCTTCTAAGCTTTCCAAGGCTAGAAATGTGGGTAATTCACACTCACCCAGTTTAGGGTTAAAAAAAATGTAGAAAAATGTAGAATCGGCTCACTTTGTGAAAAGTAGTTACATGGAAGACCATATATGGATTTAATTTACATTGTTCAGTATATAATTCTAACAAAGTTCTGGACAGATTTATTCTTTTTTTTTTTTAAGATTTTATTTATTTATTTGAGAGAGGGAGAGAGAGAGAACAGGAGATGGGGGAGGGTCAGAGGGAGAAGTAGACTCCCCCTCAACCCCCGCCCCCAAGCAGGGAGCCCCATGTAGGACTGGATCCTAGGATTCCAGGATCATGACCTAAGCCCAAGGCAGTCTCTTAACCAAATGAGCCACCCAGGTGCCCTGGACAGATTTATTTTTTTATCAAAATGAGACTCAGAATTATTTTATCTGGCACTTAATTAAATGTATTTTTTGGTAGTTTTCTAAATGAGATTGAAGTTGTCAAATATCAGTAAGAATTGTAAGTTTAAAAGGAAACTAAAAAGCCACATGAGTAACTCTATGCGTCACTTCAGTTGAGATTAATTTTTTAGATTGTAATTTATAAATATGTGATGTTAAAAGAATACTAGTGAGTATTATAGGTTACAAATTAAAATATGTATACTTGACGTACTAATTGGTCAAGTATACATATTTTTGAGGATGAAAGTTATTTGTATTAAGATTAATGGTATAATGAAAAGTTCACATTATTTTGTACTTTTGTTTTCAAAGAAAATAAATAAGATTCTTCCTTGATTTCCAGTTGTGTGCAAAAATAATTTCTTAAATTATACCAGAGCATTTACCTTTCCTAACATTTTCAAGTGATTCAAATTCTGATCAGATTGAAAAGCTCTAATTAACCCAGCAAGCTATTTTTAGTATTTGTAAGAAAAGTAAATTCACTGTTATTGTTCTCAGTGGTGGGTGCCATGTGGGACTTACCATCAGCAATGTCATCGTAGATCTCTCCATCACTGTAAATGTAGAAAAAATTTTTTTAAAGAAAATATGTTCTTAACATTAAGGCAATCTCTAGATTAAAAAGTTAGTAATATGATTTTATATGACACAATTAAACATTTAAAGGTGAGAAGTTAAATGTGAATTTTTAAGTGGGAAGAAATTTTGTATTCATCTACATCATCTTTCATTCATTTAACTTAATTCTCTGTTCTATTCTAAAAATAACCAAAAAACCCACAACTTATTTCATATCATAGACATATGGGATAGGGGAAACATGCCTTAAGATCACATACCATGCTTTATTCATTTTTAGATCCAACCGTGAGCCTAACACAGAGCTCTGCATTATAAGAAGTGCTTATTGAACTGAACAAACTAAAAAATCATGGCACAATACTCCACTTGGGGTCCTAATGGAGTCTTTTTTTTTTTTTTTAAGTAATCTCTACAGCTCACATGGAGCTTGAACTCAGGACCCAGAGATCAAAAGCCACACGCTCCCCCGACTGAGCCAGCCAGGGGCTCCCCTAATGGATTCTTTGTATTTGTTAATATCAGATTTATACTTTCACTTGAACTTCAAATATCAAATGAAATAGAATAATATTAAAAAAAAAGAAATAGAATAATTTTGACCTAGGAAATGAGTGCATCATTTTTGCATTTCTAATAATTTATAAATATTAATTATCAAATACATAAATATTAGTTTCAAAAATGAGTAGCCAAGATATGGTTAGTATGGTGATTCTTATGTTATATAATTCTAAAAATATTTATGGTTATAGGCTGATGCATAATAATAGTTCTGGCTACTTTTACACATTTTGGTTGTACTTGGTCCCGAATCTTTGTAAAATATTCTGTTCTATACACTTAATAAGTCCTTCCTATGTACGAAGAGATATAAACATGGGTAAAATGCAAGCTTTGATTTCAAGAAGCTTATAATCTAATGGAGGAGAGAATGATATACAAGTAATTAAAATAGGAAGTATTATAAATGTGAATATAGCCTTGAAATGTAGAACACAGTTTCAAAGTTCAGAAATGTAAGGTGACTGTCACCTTGACCAGACTCACTTTTGGTCGCTGTACTATCTTTGCTTTTATCATGGAAACAGCAGCAAGCCCTCCAAGTTGCTGCCAACTATGGCAGACGCTGTAGGTTTCCTCTGTCTTTTGTTTGGATCCTTTCTCTGAGATTAAGGGAATCCTTAGCTAATGGAAATCTGATACGAATGCAAAGAGGACAGATTTTCCTATCATCTATTCAATAAACACTTGTTAAGTAATCACTTCAAGAGATGGTGAACCAATAACTACTTAGACTATACTCTCTAACTTCTCTCTTCATCATCCTCTGATAATCACTGATGAAGATTACTTGTCACATAGTCGTTCCTTGAAATTAGTATCTTTCATAAAATAGAGAAGTGCTTGCCTACCATTGTGATTAATGCTCTGAGAAAAAGAAATGTATTCTAATTATTTTTCTTTTCACACTTTACTAGTTTTCTGACAAAGCATTAGCATTGATTTGTCTCTTTCTGATGGGTGTCAGGTTGTTCATGGATACAGTTTGTGAATCTTCCTTGATTTTTTTATTATGCAGAATTCTGTAAGTCTTTATGTTGGCATATGCACCTGATAATGGAGTTCACTTCTTGCACTGATATACTTGGAACAGAATCTTATAACGTTTGAGGGGAACTCTCATAGAACACTAGTACCAGACTGTGACAACGTCTTATTCATAAGAATAGGAGAATCATTGATGACAATCTTTATTCTGGCATGCTACCAAAAAGGCAACTTAATACTCTACTATGCCTAATAAAGAAAAGCTCTCAGTTGGGGTCAAATTACTAACAAGTGACATTAGCACCTACTGGGTAGACATTAATCGGTCCCTGATTTATTCAATTCAACCAACCGTATTTATCAGTAAGTGAAAGGCAAAATTTTAATGAAAGTGTTAGTGGTTTTCCCCTGTCTCCAATGTTTGCTAAGTCTGTCTCAAATGAATGTTTATGACTATGAACTGTATACTCACGAATGAGAAGAGTTCTTGTTTATTTAAAAGAGTGACACTTTATGAAAACCTTAACTTTATGATGGGTAGTACCATACTGATATTAGTATAGCATATTGTTTTAAAATTTATTTATGACAGTTTAGTAGATTATATTATTTAGATGATATTGGGAATCTTTCTTAAAGAACTACATAATACTCTTTATTAGTAGTAGAAGAAAATGAACTTACTTGTCCACCAAGTAACTCCGAAGGACATAACCATCTATGAAAAAAAAAAGAAAGTAAATTTTATTAATAGTACAGATTTGAATAATCTTTACTGTTTCTTTTAAGAAAGTGAAATAGAATCGAATATCTAATGTAATGTGCTTTGATATAATGTGACATAGCATACTGAATAATTCTATTTCCAAATACGACCTATTTTTCTTATTCATGTCCACTTTTCTCCCCTTCCTTTCTTCTCCTTTTCTCTCTAATTTTTTTTCTCTCTCCTACAAGTCTCTTTTCCTCCATTTACGAGCTTTCCCCTTAAAGATAAACAATTTATCTTCTTCTCCAAGCTACTGCATGTAGTAGCACAGGCCTTTTCCAAATTCTACTCTATTTCTTCATGGTATTACCAATGTGACCCTGTCCTAGGGAGAATTTATAGTTTCTCTAAATAGAAAAATAGTTTGTATGTAGGTATTTCAAATACCATCAGATCAAAGCCTTAAGTTTTAAAATGTTATATATTGAATAGAGTCGAAATTGTTCAACTCCCCTTGCAGATCAGCAATCTTGCAATTACTTGGGGGAGTATGCATTCTAAATGGTCTCAAAATAGTTCTCAAGTTCAGCCTGGAAGGTCTTCCATACTGCTTTTGTCATTTGACAGAGTGTCGACACATGCATTTTCATCTTTCATGATACAAATCATTATTAGAAGAACACACAGCAGACATTCTAGTGATTCCCCTGTTAAATAGGAAGTAGACCATACTTTATGCAAAAAAAGCAAAGTTCTTTTTAAAGCACCTTATCTTTGCCCCTATTATGCAACACAATCCTAAGAAAAGATACAGACTTTTTTTTTTTAAGATTTTATTTATTTATTTGACAGAGAAAAAGAGAGATCACAAGTAGGCAGAGAGAGAGGGGGAAGCAGGCTCCCTGCTGAGCAGAGAGCCCGATGCGGGGCTTGATCCCAGTACCCTGAGATCATGACCTGAACCTAAGGCAGAGGCTTAACCCACTGAGCCACCCAGGCGCCCCCAGACTGTTTTGGTTTTTTTTTTTTTGAGAAAATTTCTGTTGACATTTAATTAATATTACTAGTCTTTGGAATTATTAGTTTTGTGTTAGCACCTAAACTCTACTATATGCTTGCGATTAGTAGCTTTCATTGCCTTGTCAATACAGCCTCTAAATTCTTTCAGAGCCAATCTATTGGGCTTGGTCCACTTTAGATCTAATTTTTATTAGGGTAAATGTGTAAAAAATTATAAACACAGCAAAGAGTAATACAGGTGATATTAACATAAACATAATGATGCCATACTGCCATTGATTTAACATGCAAAAACATTTTTTTCAAAAAGTGGGATCATACAAATGAAACTCTAGATTGAAACTTAAGAAAATGAACTTTCCCTTGAAATATTCCAGAGTGAAAAAAAAAAACCCTCCATTGAAATATTTTATCAAGAAATTCACCCCTTTTTAATGAAAATTTTATTAGAATCCTATTTGGAAAAGGAAACTGAAAGTTATCGCTGAATTCCTGTAGTATGGAAATAATGAAGCATGTGTCAAAATGATAAAAGCACAAAAATGTAATATTTTTCTCAGATTCTGAGAAGTTAGACCTTGTTATACCTTCCTTTTTATTTCAGTTAAAGCAAAAGTAGCAAAAATTATTGGTGTAAGAACATCTAAAGTTAATATCCTTGGTTGCCTTTGACATTACAGTTCTTTTAACATTTCATGTTAACAGACTTCAAAAAATTTAGGGTATATATCATAATTTAACATAATTTTTAAAGGGGGATAAGCTCGTCTCTAAAAAATTCAATTCTATGTGTGTCTCTCAAAAGAGAAAAATCTATGCAGATAACAAGTTTTCAGAACAAACTGTGAATTTCATGTCATGGTCCCAATAACTGAAATCCATCTTTACCCGCCCTGGTGTTTGGAGCTAAAATAAAATGTGAACATTTTTCTATAGACAGTAATAGTCCAAACTTTTTGTTTCCATTAGTTAAAAATGGTGGCTCTACTTTTGTTACTTTTTTTTTCTATAATTTTTTTTCTTAAAACAAATTGGAAAATAAAAGAATACAATAATAAGTGTTCCCATGAGATATTCATGTTTAAGTTAATTTAAAAGTAATGACATGGAGGAGCTGAAGCTTTTGACAGTGAAGGAAATCTCTGTGAGCTGTTCAGGCTTTGGAATGTCTCTGAACTAATATTAGAAGATACAAAATTAGAGAAATATATACAAAATTAAAGCTATTGCCAGAGACTGGACTTACTACAGTATCAAATATATTCCTGTTTTGTTCTTTTTTAAAGAGTCCTTTACTTTTTTAAATAGTCCTTTACATGACTGAAGTTAATAACTATGATAAACAGCTTAATAGCCTGTCTTCACAAAATTAATTACAAAAAATATATTTTAGGTTCTCAAACCCCTATTACATTTCCTCCTATGTCTTGGTTGTTCCAGAGCTCTAAGGAATGGCTTTTCTTTTCATTGAATGCTCTGCTGTGGCTGTTGCTTCTGTGTGTGAGCTACATAAATATGAATGATTATGAATATTGTTTAAGAAAAATGTATCAAGGAGATGGAGTGTGGGATGGTACTGTACTGCTTTATTTTAATTTCCTGAAATGATTAGATAATTTGGGACTCATTAGCTATAAAATTATTATTATATAGCATTTTTACAGGATTAATGACTTTTTAAAAAAAGATTTATATTTGACACAGAGAGAGATCACAGATAGGCAGAGAGGTAGGCAAAGAGAGAGGGGGAAGCAGGCTCCATGCTGAGCAGAGAGCCTGAAATGGGGCTCCATCCCAGGACCCTGAGATTATGACCTGAGCCAAAGGCAGAGGCTTAACCCACTGAGCTACCCAGGTGCCCCAGGATTAATGACTTTTAATACAGCATGGGTTTCACTGTCTAGTACATTTAAAAATCTCTAAAACTTCATTCGATTAAAAGCATGATTAATTCATGACAGTGTTGAAAAAAGTGACCCACTATGAATTTTTATATTTTATATGATCTCTCCCTTATAGTTCCTAGAAATAACATTTTTTGCAGTAGAAAAATGATCTCTTTGCTTCAGTGTTCCATGTACATCCATCATAAGGAGTATTAATGAAAAATACAATGAAATAAGCAAAAAAGTCATCGTGGCTCCATGCTATGTAGAATGGGCACCACGTTTACTGTGGGTGCTGACTCACAAGGGATTCTCACACCTAATATGAAATGATTATTTGGAAACTTCATATTCATACAGCAGAACAAAGTAGCTTGAAACAAGTGTTTTTAAATATGTGGTGGGATAGAGCTAATTAAGAAAGTAACACCCATCCCTCACGTGTGCCAGTTCTCAGTACTGACTGACCTTTTTTTTTTTTTTTAAAGATTTTATTTATTTATTTGACAGAGAGAGATCACAAGTAGACGGAGAGGAAGGCAGAGAGAGAGAGAGAGAGAGGGAAGCAGGCCTCCCGCTGAGCAGAGAGCCCGATGTGGGACTCGATCCCAGGACCCTGAGATCATGACCCGAGCCGAAGGCAGCGGCTTAACCCACTGAGCCACCCAGGCGCCCCTGACTGACCTTTAAGAAGGGTGTCATGAATACAAAATTATGAAGGAAACACAAAATCATCTTTGGAAAAGTTGAACATATCTTTGTTGTAATATTTTCAAATTTCTTAATAAAAATGACAACTTTTGTTATTTCTTTATTATTTCATTTGTTGTGAGCTAAGTCCAGAAATGAAGTTCAGTTTACTCAATTTGGCCTCATGCAGTTAAAAACAATAATATCATGTTGCACAGACTTACCCAATCAAGTGGAACAATGCCCGACATCAAAGGGACATGCTCATAATATTACAGAAAGAAAAAAATAAAACACAGTGTATGAAACTAAATATAAATTATTAGCCTAGTGTTATAAAAATGTTCTCTCTCCTTGTCTTCTTTCTCTCTGTTCCTTTCTCCTGATTTTTAGGGCTTCGAATCCAGGGACTTTTAAGTTTCTGAATTTAGAAAATTTTCTTCAGTGAGCATCTGCTCTTTTAAAATTGAAAACAGAATTATTTAAGCAAAGAAATGATTAATTGGATTTGAGAAAATCCAAACTATATTTGAAATTCCCTTTCCTTGATGCCCAAAGAAAATGAAGAACATTTTAACCATAAATAATTCAGTTCATGTCTCCTTCCACACTTTTTGTAGAAATTTTCCTATAGGAGGTGGGGAAACATATAGCTTGTGAGACATTGAGTTGTGGAATACGCTCAAATATTAAAGAGAAATTCTAAACATTTGGGAATGTGCCAGAAATACATACTTAAGATTTCAATGCCTCTTTGATATGTGTTTCCACAAGCCAGTGGGATAATTGATCAAATGTGATAATGCTTGCAAGGGTGGCTTGTACTCAACTCCATAATGGGAAGAGATTGTTGTTAATACTTTCTCCTCTAATTTCTACCATTCCAAATTAAGTTTATAAACTATGCTTTCTTTTCTTTGATGGATTAATGAATGGAAAGTAAGGAAGATGTTAAGGTTATGATGGTGTTGGATTGCAAATGCCTTTACAGCTAGACAGATGTAGAAATAAGGAACCAAAAGATTTAAAGGCTCCTACATGATACACAACAAGCAAACCACATCACTAAGACCAAGACAGAGAACTTCTGTCTCCTAATAAGTTAAACTCCTCTGCAGACTTCTTCTTATGCGTGCCTATATGTCAGACTTTCATCTGGTTCTCCAACTGCAATCTCCAAATTGTTACATTCAATTCAGTAAGCCCTGAACAAGGTGCCAGGTACTGCGGGAGGACTGGCAGTACAATGTTGAGAACATTTCAGTGAATTTACTCTCCAGCTAAGGGTCTAATATGAATAACAGATTAATAAAACAGGAAGGACAATTAGAAGGACAATTAGAAGGACAAAAGCAGTAGCATGGTGTGGCCAGAGAGATAAATTGTGATGGGTGACTGGGGAGTAGGGAGTGGGTGTGTTTCTAATTTTAGATGACAACTGGATTGTTTTTTTACTAGACAATTATGGGCATTAGAAGTAGAATAAAACAGCATAGAAGGATGAAATAGCATAATTTACTCAGGGAATGACAAGTCAGTAGTATATATTTTGGAGTGGTGGTTGCCGATAGGATAGTTGATGGGTTTGAGGCTAAATCTATAGGGTTTTATATCATAGCCTAGAGATAATATTTGTGTTTTTAAAAAATAATAGTTGAGTAACAGTGTGGCAGGTGGATTGGCTGAGAACAAAGATAAGGTAGACATATCATTTGAAGGGCTATTGCAAAAATCTAGATTCGAGAGGGTTAAATCCACATAACAATCCTCCCAAATCCTATTGAAGTCACCTGAGTAATGGATTAGAGATTAGGGAAATTAAAAATGCCAAGGGTCCAGTTCAAGAAAGGAATAAGCAGGAGGTTTAGAAAAATTAAGAAAAGCAGCATATTTGGCAAAATAAAAGTGAAATAAAGTAGATATGATAATTACATTTTGGAATAAAGCTCAACATGAAAGGCAACAGCAGATGCTCTAGGTCGTCTTCCCATACATGTCAGTGCCTTTTGGTTCACCCAACTTCCAAAGGACAACACTTGCAATTTTTTTTTTTAAGATTTTAATTTATTTGACAGACAGAGAACACAAGTAGGCAGAGAGAGGAAGGGAAGCAGGCTCCCCGCCGAGCAGAGAGCCCGACATGGGGCTTGATCCCAGGACCCTGGGATCATGACCTGAGCCGAAGGCAGAGGCTTTAACCCACTGAGCCACCCAGACGCCCCTACAATTTTTTTTTTTAATCAATTTTTTTTTTTTTTATCAATTTTCTCTGGCTTCCAGAGCTCTTCATCACCTTGCTCAGTATCCCGAAGTAGGGAGTAGGCTTCAACTCCGCATGGACAGGAGTTGGTGTAACAATACCTCAATTTGTTTCTCATTGGATGTGATAACACTGCCACTCTGAGTTCTCAGCTGGTATAAGTTGCAATAACCTAAGTGGCAACTTTTTCAATAACAAGGCTTTGTTGACTGCCTTTCCTTTCCTGTCTCCTTTTCTACTTGCTCATAAGATTCCCAGAATCACTCCCTAAATGCAGAAGCTGAGACAAAGCCCAGTCCAAAGACAGTCTTTAAATAAAAAACAACAGTTACACAAGCACTGCTGATAGAATCATCAGGTTTCCATTCTGTTTGAGATGGTCCCCAAACCACCTATGACTTGAATTAGTTATCTGTGAGCTTAGGAATTCTAAAGTGCATTGGTGTTGCACCACAAAAAAATGATAGAAGTTACGTGGAGCCTTTGCTTGTGACCTATCAGCATTATACACGTTTGCCCTTCTCAGTTAACAGATGATAAATTCTAAGAGGGCAGGAGCCCTCCAGTATTCATAACAGTATTCAGAATTACTGATGTCCAAGTAGGAAATGATAGCACATTACGGAATCATCCCTGAGTAGTTCCTGTTTGTCTCATGCTTAAAATTCTCTGGCTTCTAGAAAGATAAGTCTCCTCCACATTTCCGTTTCTGGAGCTGCTTCTTCCTGCTCATCTATATCCATACAGTTTGTTGGTGAAGCCATTTGTACCCTTGTTACGCAAGAGTATGTTCATTGCGCCAGCAGTATCCATTCCCTGGCAGCTTGGGAAAATGCAGAATGTTATACCTCACCTCAGACCCGCTGAATGAGAATCGGCACTTTGGACAAGATCCCCAAGCGATGGGTGTGCATGTTGGAGTTGTGAGGCATGACTTTACACGGGATTGGTTGCAAAAGATAAGACTCTCAGGACAGCATGGCAAGATCGGTCTGAAGCTTGTGCCCCAGAGAAAGGGCCACAGGGCAAGTCCTCGGACAATTCTCTCTTGTCCGAAATGTGATATAATTTGGAAACCAGAGGAAAGAAAACAGATTCATTTAGGATCATCACCTCAATCAGCCACTATCAGCGGTGTCCCTTAGTTTCTTTTATTTGTATAATTTTTTTTTTTACCAGGGCTATAAATCCTATCCCACATGAAGCAGGCTTCTTATTTCTCTTACTATCGTGCCATGAGAATTTCCTCACATTATTATCATAGTCCTTGTGTAAATATTCAATCTGGTATATTAATCATAACCTATTTAAAACTTTTTGAATTTTTAAACTTTTTAATATTTTTGATGACCTTTTAATGCATGGAGTTTTTCTGCATGTAAAGCTATTCCTTGGGGGTACATCTCACATATGCTAGTCTGAACGGGGGCTTTCTTTGTCTGCTGGAGCACTGTTTACACATTAGCTACCGTGACCTTTGAGCCTTAATACTACACCACTCATGTCTTTTATCCTTTGTACCCACATTTCATTTTCTCCTTTTAAAAGCCAACCACACCTCCTCCATGATAACTTTAGATCCATTTCCCCAACCTTGAGTCACCGGTTTTATTCTTAAAACTCCCATTTCAGTTCCTGTCCCTGAGTCACCTTCCTGTCATTAAAATTCGACTCAGAGTTCATGTTTTCCACACAGACTAACCAAGCTGATAGGGGGGCAGCCACACCGAGTCTTTGCTTTTAAATAAAGGACACGTAATTTTGAATGGCTGTTCCTTGGACTTTAAGTAAAATAAGCTTCCTTTTAAAACCTGACAAGAACATTTCCATCTGTGGGTTTTAATAGCTGATAAAGTCAAAGAGACAGGGACTCTCTTGTAAACCCGTGGAATATGACGTGGTACGAAGGCATGCACTTGGGGTGAGTCCCGGGGGCTGTGGGGGTGTAGTGAGTGGTGACTCCCTATATTTTACACCTGGAACTAATATAACACTGCACATTAACAACACTGGAATTAAATTGGAATTAAATTAAATTAAAAAATAAATAGAGGAAGCATAATTTTGAATCACACTTCCCTGGTCTTTAAGTGAAATAACCTTCCTTTTCAAAAGGGAAAAGATGTCCCTCTGTCTGTTTCAATAGCCCACAAAGTCAAAGAAGACAGGAGACTCTCTTATACTCATTAGGAAGACTACGGTGTATGAAGCGTATCCAAGTACGAACTGAAAACAAGTCAGCCTGCAAGGTAGGAAGACTGGAAATTCTAGATGTGCCATGTGCTATATAATCTCAAAACCAGACCCGAAAAGAGCCACTCACTCCTTCAGCACACTGCTTCTCCCTCTGGTGTACCCGAGAATAAGCCAGAGAAGAAGTGAGGGTCACAGATTCTGTCTGGCTCCCCAGAACTCATGGCTCAGCATGCTCAGGGCGGGTTCAGGCAACTGTGATTTTAATACACAAAGGGTTTTCTGATGCTGGTGGTCTGTGGATTGGCATTTTGAGAAGTACAAATTTGGCATGAACTTGGCACCACAGTGCCAAATACAGCAGGTGGGAGATGAAAAGGGATTCAAATAAAATAACATTGATTTCCACGAAGCACGATCTCTAGTTTCTTAATGTATGCCACAATTCATAAAGCATAGATAAAACAAGGTTAATAAAACAGGGGTGATCGGGGAAACATGTTCGATGATGAAAAGGAAGCAGTGACTTACATTTTCCTTCTTCATTTCTGCAGAGAACTTTTGTATCATCAGTGTTTTGTATAACTTCAAGAGATTCACCAGGCTTCACCTGCAGGTCTCTGGTGCCCCACCTTTTGGAAGTAAAGGAAGGTGCAACTTTGGTCGAATACAGGACTCTAATTTCACCATCATACTAGAAAAATAAAGAAAAACATTTATATGATTGATTGATGTGTACTATTAAACGAATTCCCTTAGTGACAGATTTACTAAGAAAGCCTTTGCTCCATGAATAGTTCCTTGTTTTAAGAAAAAATGTAAAAACATTAAAGAAAAATTTTTGAGGGCAAAACCACTCATAATCTCACCAACCTAATACAATCACAATTTTTTTTTTAAGATTTTATTTTATTTGAAGACAGAGATCACAAGTAGGCAGAGAGAAGGGAGGGAAGCAGTCTCCCTGCTGAGCAGAGAGCCTGAAGCAGGGCTCAATCCCAGGACCCTGAGATCACGACCCGAGCCAAAGGCAGAGACTCAACCCACTGAGCCACCCAGGCACCTCTACAATCACAATTTTAAAAATTAAAAATGTTTTTAAAATTTAAGGTGTCCATGTGTTGATTTGATATACCCATATATTACAAAATGATTACCATCAAATCTTTAGCTAACACCTCCAACACCTCACATAATTTCCACTTCTTTTTTGTGGTGAGAACATTTAAGATTTACTCTCTTTACGACTTTCAAGTATATATTAATTAGAGTATTGCTAACCATAATGACCATGCTGTACATTAGACCCCTAAAGCTTATTCATCTTATAACTGAAAGTTTGTACCTTTGACCAACATCTACATGTCCCCCACCCCAGCCTCTGGTAACTCTCATTTTACTTTGCTTCTGTGAGCTTGGCTTTTTAAGATTCCACATATAGGTGATATTATAGAATATTCGTCTTCCTCAATTTGACTTACTTCACTTAGCATAATGCCCTCAGGGACCACTCATGTTGTCACAAGTGGCAAGATTTTCTTCTTTTCCATAGCTGAATAATTTTTCAGTGTATGTATTTGTATTGGTACATATACATATATATTTTTAAATCCATTCTATTTTTAGATTATTTTACTATTAAAGTTCAAAGAACAGCTAAGTTTAAATGATTATTGCAGTATATATATTGTGCATGCAAGAGAGCTTGCTTAATTTGTTAAAGGAATAAATTCAAATGTAAAGAAAATTATATAGAAAATAAAGGAGTTAGGGGCGCCTGGGTGGCTCAGTGGGTTAAGCCGCTGCCTTCAGCTCAGGTCATGATCTCAGAGTCCTGGGATCGAGCCCCACATCGGGCTCTCTGCTCATCAGGGAGCCTGCTTCCTCCTCTCTCTCTGCCTGCCTCTCTGCCTGCTTGTGATCTCTCTGTCAAATAAATAAAATCTTTAAAAAAAAAAAAAAGAAAATAAAGGAGTTAGGATGGATAACCGATACAGATAATTACACTTTCAATATGTGCATTTTGGTACTTAAAAATCGTTTTTTTTTTTCATTAGCACTTTGAACTTTGTCTGATATTTAAATATGACATACTTTAAATTTTTTCCTGAAGTCTTTCTCTTCTTTTTCCTGCTTTTTTAACTTCTTGGGGTCTTTTTCTTCTGCCTTAGCCTTGGTTCCTTGACTGAGATGACAGAAGACACATAAAACAGCATTTAGTTTAGTTTAAAGAAAACAGCATACAATCGAGACTTCATCCCTAAAATTACAATTTTGTTAAATTTTGTTTTTAATTAATGTCTTTTCTTAGAAATCTAGTACATTCCCTCTAATAAGTGACAATATTTTGTAACACAGAAGAGATTCTTCAAAAGAATACAGATTATGAGTTAAAATGGAATAAGTGATTATTTACTATGCTGAGGCATGTAAAATTACTCAGGTACAGTGTGAACAAGGTTACATATCAGAGGTTTCATATGATTCAACCCACCTGTTGTCAACCTCTCTGCAGTTTTCAAACCTTCCTAGATAATTAAGTGGCTTAGCCAATATCATAGAAAAGAATTTTCGAAAGAGAACATTTTTTTTTAAATTGATTTTTATGGCTTGAGAAGTTTATCTATATGTCAGGTTTTCACATCTACTTAAATGAAGCCAGGGTAGCACTTTCTCTCCTAGACACGAACTGGGCTAATGCCAATTGTCATAAGAATAAGCCTACGATAGTAATTCCTCAGCCTGGCCATATATAAGATCACCTGGGAAGTTTTTAAAAAGTACTTTGTCTAATTCCTAGAAATTCTAATTAAATTAAATACACTCTAATTAATTAGATTGAGTGGGGCCTAGATACCGACATATATATATTTTAAGGCTCCACAGATAATACTAATTTGCAACCAATTTTGAGGAACATTTGCTAGGGTTGAACATGGATTCATAGGGAAAGGCTGGATGACTCTGAAGAAGAGAATTTTAAAAATCAGAATTTTTGTGAATATGAAAAGTTCTAAACACAGATGTTCATTTTTCTCTAGATTACCTACAGTAAAGTTCTGTTTGTGACTGATATATTCAAAATATTTGATTCCTAAGGCTTGAATCTTAGAATTAATTCATTTACTGTTAAATGTCCTGCCTTAGTTTCTGCAGCCCTCCTCAGTACCTCTCGTGTCACGGTGCTCTGGGCACTGGTGGATTTGCTGTCCCTAATTAGCGCTTTGGAACTATCAGGATATATGTGCATGTTAAAAATGGCCCAAGAGCTCTCTTAGAAAATAACTTATTGAAATTTAGTTTTAGTTAAAAATAGAATATTACATTAGAGAACATAAAATAGTCTTAAGCTCTGAAAATAAGCAGCAGCAAAGAAAACGGTACATATCACATAAAGTTTAATCAGTTGGGGTTTATTCGACTTGAAGAAAAGATCCAGTGTGTAACTGGGTTTCCAGATAACATTATCCAGTGTGTAATAGGGTGACATTTCTACAGTAATAGAAAACACAGAAAAATGCATTAAAAAATGTCAGGGATAGAAGTGACTCCCCAATGGAGAGGAATTTTCAAACCTAACATATTAACTGAAGATTAGGTTTTCCTTTCAGAAAAAAGGAGAATGATTCTCTTTTTATTTTTCTTGTTTGTTGTGTCTATAGAACTCGGTCTTCACATAGAAATGATAGCATATTCCCCCTTTGGTTTCTTTGATCTTGATATTTTCTCTTGTTCAGTAAAATTAACAGTGTTGGTAAAAAGTAAATACTAAGTAGATAAGCACGCATGCATTTTTGTAGTATTGCTCAGAAGACACTGCATATTATCTCTCATCTATGTCACTTTCTTCCTTTAACTAACCAAGCTCAAGGTCTTTTTATTTACCTTTTTTCCTGAGAAAGCTACAGTATTCTTGCTTTCATACACTGTATGGAAGCTCATCTCACATGCTTATTGGAATATAAAAGAAGCATCTTACCCTGTTATTTTCTATTTTAAAAGAGGTTTCAAAAAGTACTCCTTTTGTACTAACTGATCTTAACAGGTTTTCATACAGTTTTAGCCTGAAATTAAATCGAAAGCCTAGGTGAGCTGAAGAATGTCACTATTCATTCTTAACGTTTTTTTTTTTAATTTGAATAGAAACTGAGAATCTGATGCTTTTGTGAAAAAGAGACATAATAAAGTCCTTTCAAAACAAAAATCATCTTTTTTTTCATAAAAGGAAAAAAATCTTGTGGAGGACAGAAGAGATTTGAAGAAGGTAGGTGAAAGCTGAGATATAAACTAAGAAGTGAATTCAAGACAAAAAAAGCTTTAGGCAAAAGGGTAAAAATAAAGGGAGGAGATGAATCAGTGAGGTCAGTTGTGATCAGTCTCTCAAATATTTTCCCAGTGAATGAGTATATGAACGAATAAATGAATGATCACATCAGTGAGTCACCGGGCAGAGAATAATTAGAGGACAAGGAACTGAACGCCCCAGAGAGGGGGAGGAGGAGGGAGACTGGCAAAGGAGGGGAGAATGTGGAGGAGGGGGGAGATCAGGATCAAGGCTTTCCACCCACAAGCCCAGCTGAAACTTTAGAGCTCGGATCAGAGAGACGACAGACTGAACAGGATCGAACATAATATGCACAAACCTTTGGGGGTTTATTCTATTTGAATTTTCTTGTTTGGATTTGTTGCATGTACTTACAATGTTGAGTGTCTTGTTAACTGAGTGTTGGTTTTAGGTCTCACAGAAGAGTTTAAAATGAGGAATTCTATGAGGAATTAACATTTTATAAAGACTTTAGTGAAGTATGGAGACTCTATTGAGTTTCCAAGACTTTAAGTACTGTATTTAGGGAAAAGACATTCCAAATTGTGTCCTTTAATTCTGGCAAACTGATTTTTAAAAGAGAATGTGTGTTTTGAAGCGTGGCCACTATAAAATATTATATAGTAAAATGTGGCATTGGATTGTGAGCTTTTAGATACGACGCTGCGGTTAAAAAAAAGTTCTACTAGCAGTCGGATTTTACCTCAAAATGGGAACATTTGACTTACATCAGCTCTGGTGGTGGAGCAGGGAAATCCGACGCATCCACGTCATCGTAAACTTCATCTCCCACGTCTAACAAAAAGCAAAATATCAAATGTTGAAAACTTTTAGTTTGAATTTTGATATGAGCATCTGATGATATTTTTAATATAAAAATTGTTTCAAGGACAACAAAATCAGTTTTCTTTGGGTCTCTGTACATTTCTTCCGGAAGCATTGTCTGCTCCTTTAAGGGGAGAGGTTTTCTCTGCCTGGATGCTTCTGCTAAATTTCCCTCAAAAAAGCCAGTGGTCATGATTGTAACTAACATTATCAGGAAAAAATCTCCTAAACTAGTGACTGAGATTATCTGAAGATCCACACATGGAATGAGTGGCAGGATTAGTAGATAGCTGACAAAAAAATCAGCATTACCGGCCATTGGCAATAGGCAGTAGAGATTGATTCGTAGGGGATTTGGGATGTTCTGGTAATATACATTATTTTATTTATATGTCTGTGCCTTTCTATGTCTATGTCTGTTTACCTATCATTCTCTTTTATTCACTGATCTGTCTCTCATTAATTTTTAACTTACAGTAATATTAGATATGGTACCACCTTAAAATGAGAAGAATATTTCTAGTAGTAAGACATGTCTGGTCCCAGCAGGTACTGAGAATCAGTGTTGGTGGAAAAGTGGCTATGCCTTTAAGCGGTACAATGGCTTTCCCAACCCGTAGACACTTTTCTTCCATCTAGACCTCTTGTTAATAAAGTCAGGAGAATTGCTTCCTCTCTGCACCTGTTAAGTTGCTCCACTACAAATTAGGCTGAAATGAGTTGAAGAGAGTACAAATGTTTTAAGGAATGATTATCATAGAAAGTTTAAATGCTCTCTGCTAGAGGCAAGGATTTAATTTCCTTTAAGAATCTCTCTCTCTTGGGACGCCTGGGTGGCTCAGTTGGTTGGACGACTGCCTTGGGCTCAGGTCATGATCCCGGAGTCCAGGGATCGAGTCCCACATCGGGCTCCCAGCTCCATGGGGAGTCTGCTTCTCCCTCTGACCTTCTCCTCGCTCATGCTCTCTCTCACTGTCTCTCTCTCAAATAAATAAATAAAATCTTTAAAAAAAAAAAAAAGAATCTCTCTCTCTCTCTCTGTATAAATATAGAGAGAGTACATATGTATGTGTATATTTATATTACATACATGTGAGTCAGTGTATGTACATTCTCCCCCCAACTCATGTAATTAATTTCATAGCTATGTGAAGAACCCATCATTAATATTAAAAAAAATATATCATATCATTGGTTTCTAGAATGGGAAAAATTACTCTTTCATACATATGTACATAAAAGACACTTGAAAATAAAAGAAAATTAAAACAAACAACCACATTTTTTTTTTTTTTTAACTTAACTGATCACATTTGTTTCACTTTATACCTACCCCTTGTGGAACTAAATTTCTTGAATACTTTTTGAAAATTATAGATTAAGATATAAACTCTTCATCAGTTATTAATCAATTTGAATTAGTGCCTTACGTATTTTCAAACTGATAACTGAAAATGATAAACAGTCTGGAAGAATAGATTATCTGTCTGTTTCATTTTTCTCTTTCAATTTATTTATAAATTCAAACTTTTTGAATGCCCCTGAATATTCTTGTGAGACATTTTATTTTGTTCAAAGTCAATTTAAGAAGAATCTTTGAAAGGTCTGTCTCAGCAGGGATAAAAAAAAATAAGCTGATCAAAATGGTATGAAGAAGAAACTGTTTTACATTTAACAGTGGAAAAATTTCCAAATACAATATAAATTATACATTTAAAAAAATAAAAGAAATTTAGATTTAGAAGGGCCTTGGTGTCATACAATCTGATACAATTTTAGAAATCCTTATGCAGAAGCCCAATATATTAGGCTTGACTGAATTGGAGTAGAGGAGACATGAGAAATATCAGTGTCTATCCCTGCCCACTTGTTCCTTTCTCCATAGTTCCTTTGTCCTTTCACTCCTTTCTCCATGGGGTGAACTGTTTAAAAACCATCAATATTAGGGACACTGGGTGGCTCAGTTCATTAAGCGTCTGTTTTCCCCTAAGGTCATGATCCCAGGGTCCTGGGATGGAGTTCTGCGTTGGGGGAGGGTCCTTGCTCACCACGGAGCCCGCTTCTCCTTCTGTGTGCTGCTCCCCCTGCATGTACTCTCTCTCTCTCTCTCTCTGGCAAATGAATACATAAAATCTTTAAAAACCCCCAATATTAAAAATTTTCCTCTTCTCACTATTTAACTGTTGAGAAACTGTGTCCCCCATTCCTCCCCCTCAGGAGAGGTTGCTTGACAAGTTTACACAGGTTAATATTTTCAGAGTCAGGGCTTTCCTCTAGATACCATGACTATATCCAATGCTTTCCTACTACCCCATCTGCAAGAAATGAGATGTAAAATATGTAATTAGTTTTTATTACTTACTCAATTGTTTAGGAGGAGAAGGGAAACTGGAAAGAAATGAGAACACATTATAATCAGACCAATATAAAAACAGGAATTGAGCCCTTTTATTTAGGAGACGTGTGAACAAGCAACAACCTGAAGGCTTCTGAAGGCTAATTAATCTGCTGGTGGTCATTCCTTTCTCATCTCCATTTCTCCACTGAATCTCAGTTTCTGTCCATCAATTTGGAATTTCACAAGTTTTTGTTTTTGTTTTGTTTTGTTTTGAACTCTAATGGTGGCCCAAAAAGCCCAAAGTCAAGGCATTCAATGGTTGGTTTTGCCCATAGCCATTTGACCAATATTTTCAGATTTGTTCTATGAAGTTTGGGCATATTATCCCATCAGAGTAAATTCAATGGGCTCAATGTTTTAGAATCATTGCGGCATAGCTCAGGTCGAAAATTTTATTTGCCTAAAGGAGTAGAAATAGAGGGCTGAAATGAACAAAGGTCATAGGATTCTTCGTATGACCCTGTTTTCCCTAACAGGAGAATGGTGAGTAAGACAGGAATATCCGGTGAAACCAGACAGGGAGAGCTTATTAATAGAAGTGATCTGAAATCAGGATTTTGTGGTATTTAGTTGCAACAGAAAAAGACCTTTGCTTTTATTACTTCCTGAACTTTAAACACACACACAAACACACATCACTAGAGGAATGGTGCACAGTTACAATAAGGTGTGAAAGGTCATTAGTTCAAATGATTGAAAATTAAAATTAGGAGGTGTGCAATTGAAGCAGCAAAAATAATCCTGCCTTTGTTTCTAAGTAAGGTCTGCATTTGAAATGCTGCATCAAGAGAAGAATTGTTTTTAAAAAAAGAGGGTTTGTTATGTTTACTTACAATTTCGAGTGTCTTGTTGACTAAGGGCTGGTTTTAGGTCTCGCAGAAAAGCTTAAAATGAGGAAGTCCATGTGCAACTAATATTTGATAAAGGCTTTAGTGAAGTATGGAGACTCTATGGAGCTACAAAGACTTTACATACTGTATTTAGAGAGGAGACATTCCAATTGCGTCCTTTATTTCTGGCAAACTAATTTTTGAAAGAGATTGTGTATTTTGAAGGAGAGTCACTATAAAATATTACATAATAAAATGTGGCATTGGAATAGTGACCTTTTAGGTATGAATGATGCTGCAATTAAAAAAAAAGCTCTATGAAATGCAGTGTGTTATGAGTATGTAAAGGTGTGTGTGTGTGTGTGTGCATACATGTGTGTTATCTGTGCGTGTTTATAGGGAAGGCAATATATATCTTTGAAGCATATGACAATTTTTGGATACTTTCTGTTCCTCTTTTGTAAATGCGTGAGTAAAGGATGATACCGTTAAAGAGGCTAAGAGGACTAATGGAAAATAACACTGAAGTGACTTAAGCCTGTTGGAATTTGGTTATTCGTTATAAAATATTAGTAGCATTTGATTAAATCCACATTAGTGTAGTTATTGTGCACTGAATTTGTTTGGTTGACTCTTACGATGAACCTTCATTATTGTCTGACTCAGGGACTTTAGGTTTCTCTCGTATACTTTTCTTTCTGTCATCTTTTCCCTTTAACATCTTCAAAATCCCCCAGGACCACGAATTACTCTTGTCTTCAACCTGTAGTGTGGAGCTTAGGAGCATGCAGGCACGGATCAGAATGGAATCATCAGTGGAATGTGAAGACGTTGGGGGGACATTCAGTTTTTCATAATTATACTGCATTGATCATTCAGGCAGCAAGTGACTCATTGTATTCCACAAGATGGTGCCATGGTCTTTGAATGCTGCCGCTACTAGTTAAGTAGTAGGCAAGTTACTTTTTTTTATTTAGTGCAATTTCTCTTGGCTTTAGAATAGCAAGCTAAGTTAAAATTAAGTTTTATTAAATATCAATTTTGCATTATTTTGTCTTTAAAATTAAGTGACAGCTCTTACCCCTTCCCCCCTCAATACTGGTTTTGCCACAAATAGCAGATGGTTTCCTTTTATTTGGATTGCCTATAAGTATGATTATTATACAGGAGATAGCCATGCAACTGATAAACTCTCCAGAGATTATTGATTGATAAACAAGTGATTGGGAAAAGTTTGAAAAAAAAAATCTCTAACAGATCATTCTTTTTCATTTTACTTCCTTTGACAAAGTTGTTGAGGTTCTTCCAAATAATCTACTACTTCACCTGGAGTGTGGTGCAATTACACTTTCTGACTTACTTCTGCTATTAATTAAACTTTCAAATCATTATTGATGGTTGTAATAAGGAGCACATTTTTTTGCTTTTTATCCTAACCAGAAATCAACACTAAATTTCAGCATGTAAAAAAATTTCAAGAAAGTAGATCACTGATTACTCTTACCCATCATCGGCATCTTCCTCTTCAATCCCATCATAAATATCATCATCTGGGGGAGGTGGGAACATCCCTTCATTTGGATGGTGGGGGGAAAGATCTTCTGTTAATTTTATAATTTGGCCATGTAACCATCACTCAAAATTTGATGATAAATCTGCCTTCTTTAACTCCAGAAAAATTCCTGTTCCTTATCAACCATTTAATTTAAAAAATAACTTTATTTTCCCACTCTCACATAGGTAGTAGGCAAATTGTTTTGTGGATTATTTATAAAGGAATTCTTAGAGGTGAAATTTAATAAATATATGAAGGAAGATAAAGGGCACTGTGCATTGGAGATAAAAGGAATGTGGGAGAATATGAGAAAAAGTAAAACTGAATAGGAATAGAGTTAAATACTGTGGAAAAGAGGGAGAAGGTGATAAAAATTTAATTAATAATGAGGGGACATTCAGAAAAATACTGATAAAATATAAGTGAAGAAAAACAGAATGAAAGGTGAATTTTTGAAATTTGGTAATATCTCTGATTCATTTAATCAAGGTGATATTTTAAGAGCTAAACCCTTTATTGTTAACCCTCAGGATCCTGGCTATTTGACAAATATTTATTTAAAAAAGTTTACTGAGTACCTCCTCTGTTCAGAAATATGTACAAAGAACTTGAAATGTGACTTTTAGGATGAGAATTTTGTCACTAGAAGTTATTAATAAAATATCTTTATTTTAGTGATGAGAATATGAGGAGTCTTTAGGAGTCATGTTAAGCCAACCATATAAATTATCCAAATAAGGATACTTCTAAAATTGAAGGGGGATGTAATTGTGTTCAGACAATTGGCATAAATCAAGTTTGCGCCGGGGGACACTGGAAATAGCATCACCCTATGACCGGCAACAAGCTCAGAAGAAGTGACTTGTTTAGGGTCACTCAGTGGGCAGGGATGGAACTCACATCATTAGCTCCCAGTCCAGTGGTACCCATATTAAGATCTTCCTCATTATTTGCAAACAAAAGCATCTCATCATTAATATAGACAAAAATGATCAAGACTCGAAGAAACTGCTGATAAAAGTGTGTGGCTTACCTCCACTTCCACTCTGACTGTGGCTAGGGGAAAAAAAAATAAACAAATTAAATTAGCATATGAACTATGTAGCTATTGGGAAGAGAAATACATATATTGAACAGTTATACAAAAGAGAAAGAACCTTGCAGTTCAAAGTTGTCAGGATGTTTTATGTAAAGAGGAAGAAACATTGTACCTTATCATAACAGAAACAAGGCAAGAAACAAAACAAAGCAAACCTGATAAGAATCAAGTGAGGGTCAGTACTACATAAAGTTTTCAAAACCATGTTACTGTTTGCTTTTGACATTTCCCATGGGGTAGTTTTTAGGCTATACATTACTGCTTCATTCCACAGATAGATTTATGAAAAACAACCAACCAACTAACAGTAGCATTCCAGAAGTCGTACAGAACCATTATTACGTTAAATTCAATTCTCTCTCTCTCTCTTTTTAAAAGATTTTATTTATTTATTTATTTGAGAAAGAGAGAAAGAGAGAGAGAGAGAGCAGGAGTGGGGAAGAGGGGCAGAGGGAGAGGGAGAAACAGATTCCCCACTGAACAAGGAGCCTGACACAGGGCTCGATCCCAGGACTCTGAGATCATGACCTGAGCTGAAGGCAGATGCTTAACTGACTGTGCTGCTAAAGTGGCTCCAATTCTCTTTTAATATTTTATAGCCACAGCATTTTATATTAGTCCAGTAGCATTATATTCTTTTTTAAAGAGAGAATTTCTAAAACATTGAAATCTTCTTCATGAAATATTCTTCTTCTTTTTTTTTTTTAAGATTTGTTTATTTGAGAGACAGAGAACAAGTAGGGGGGTGGGAGAGAGAGAGAGAGAGGGAGAAAAACTTAAGCAGGCTCTGTACCCAGCACAGAGCCTGATGCGGGGCTCAATCTTCCGACCCTGAAATCACTACATGAGCCAAAATCAAGAGTTGGATCCTTAACCGACTGAGCCAACCAGGCACCCGAAAATTTTATTCTTATTATTGTAAATAGTGTGGTCCCCAATTTTCTAATCCATATTACTTGTATTTCTTAGGTATGTCTCTAACACTCTATTTTCCCTATTTTATAATCATCAGTTTTCTTGACTGTGTCTTCCACTAAAATGTGAGTTCTGCTAGAGCAAAAGAAGAGTAGATTGTGAGAACTGAGACAATCTCAGAAGTCTGTTTTAATCTTCTTATTTTGCAGGAAGGAACCTGACGCTCTGAAAAATGAAGTGACGTGACCAAACCTACGTTTAATTAACAGAAGAGCAGACATAAGAACCTCAGCCTCCTGCCTTCCTCTATAATATTGTTTTATCTTCACTTGGCCGTACCCCCTGTAACCACCATTTTTGCCCTTTGCATAATCCGCCAGCAACAGATTCCGGTCTGACATTACAGTCCTGCAGTATCAATTATACACTCATATCTGATTCCTCCACCTTGAAGTCAGAATAAAAGAAATGGGCCTGACACAGATCTGTGGTTAATGTAAAAATAAAATATACCGTGTTGATGGAACCTTGCCGGAAAACATGCTATAAATGTCCTAATATGTAAATAAGGAATTGATTTTTCATGACGTTTAAGTATGTTCTCCCCTCGCTTACATACCGTTTTCACATTCATTTAGTCTGACACTTCTCTTTGCGTGTAAAACAAGCAGTTAGGATTATGTGAAAAATCACAATTTTGGTTGACTGCCACTCCTGGCAAATACATTTCATCTTGGAGATTCTCATACCAATTCCCAAAGAACAGAGTTTTAATAATCAGGAGCAGAGCTGCCACACATTATTTTATTTTTAGAGCATTTCTTCAACTTCTTAAAATGGTCTGTTCGGAACACAAGGCATTTACCAGATGAAGTGGCAGTTAAGAGAAGAATGTGCCAGAAAAGAGAAAGGAAGGCAAGGAGGGAGGGAAGAAGTTTGGTGACCATTCAGAGAAGCAAAGTGTGTTATGTGATGAAGTATTTGCATGCATAATTTCCTTTTTTCTTCAACGTCTCATATTTATTACAGAAATTGCTTTAGTTGAGAACAAAGGGAGAAGGAGAGCTGTCAGGACCTATAATGTTAAACCTCCTGCCTGCTCAAAGAGTTTGAAGTGAGCAGTCAGCTCCCCCTACCCGATAGAGAGAGAAAGAGAGAGAGAAAGAGCAGGTGAAGTGTGCAAGGACCCAGGGGACATCTGGAGAAGGGGAAGGACAGGATGGTGCTTTCTCCTACTCTTGCCAGGGCAAGCTGCCGACTGGGCTCAGCATCTTTCCTTGTTCTACTAAGGACAAAGCCTGTTCTGTTGTGAGATCTCTGCCAGCAGCAGCTGTAGCTTCAAAAAAACCAAAACCCCAAAACAAAAAACCAAAAAACCCCCCGATCAAACTTCTGTTTTCATTTTCTCATTAAATATGCATAAGATTGACATATATGCTAGTAACTATTGTGGTGCTAGATTTGTTTAAGATCCTGAACATGAAAACCATACTCCTCCTCCAACTCCATTTCATGAAATAGATTACTTTTCTGCTACATGCTTACTAATTAGAGTGTATCTTCTAGAGTTGCGGTATCTATGGACTCCATACAATGAAAAAGGTAAGGTAACAGTATTAGTTTTGGGAAGTAGTTCCCTATTATGACTAAATTATGCTACATTTTAAGAACATCACTCCTTTCCGTGGATTACTTTTTTCTTGCGTATGTGCATCATAAATATGTATGTATTAATATTCCTGGAGTTCTTTAATCTCAAAATAAGAGAAAAAAAACACTTTTTAAGATAAAAAAACATGAAACATAAAGTATAGACACTGAAGGTAGGCAGAATGACATATTCATGTACAGAAAATTCTGTGACTCTCAGAATATGGCCTTTTAAAACTTTGACCTCAAAACTGGCATTTATAGACTCTCAAACTAGGTCAGAGAGCATTTCTGATTACTAAAGCCAATTTATGCTCTGTAAACTCCAGTGCATACATTGCATATTTTGATATATGTTGCATAATTTATGGCATATTTATTAAATTTACCATAAATTATGCAACATATATCAAAACATGACAAGAAGGCATTGCCAACTATTTAGAAAGACAAAGCTGCCAGAAAGCAACATAACAACCTTAACTGATGACATGAAGGGAACAACTGCAGGAAGGAAACTGAATTCTTTATGCATTTTATAAGTATATTATTATACTGATCATTTTATATTTAAAAATGTTTGATAATTGAAGTAATTTTTTTCTTTGAAATTTAAGTTATGAAAGATGCAGACCCCATTTTTACCTAAGTGAAGATCTATCATAGATTATATGTTTTGAGATCATAGTGGATGTGTCCCAGTTCTACAAAATGGACACAGAAAAACAAGGATTCCTAACTGGGCTGGAGATTTTCATCCTCTTTTCTGTCAACTTGAAGGGGTTATAGCTTTACCGAAGAAAGGGAGATATTGGAGGAAGGAAGGAATGAAAGGAGAAGGAAAATGGAAAAGCAAGAAAGAGAAGAAAGGACAAGGAGGATCAGAGCTGGAAAAAAAAGATAGAAAAGAAGGGATGAAGAAAGGAAGCAGAAAACTTAGAAGGGAAAGATGGGAAGGAAAGGTACATGGGAGAAAGTGGCAACTCTTCCCTCCCATCTTCTCCAGAAAGGATGTCTTGTCCTGTCTCCTCTACCCCAGAAAAATGTTCCTGTGACTCCTACAGGGAAAGTCATCCCAATCTGGTGGAATGAATGGTCCATGGAAAGAAAACTGGACCCTTTATTGATTACCAGGGATCATAGAGAACTGAACGTTTACTTTTTTACCTGTAAAAGCAAAGTAGAATTGTATTAAAAAGCAATCTTCTTTCTGTTATCAGTTATGTTTCCAAACAAGAACAACAAATATATTTAGGCTCAGATTTTAGAGCAAAATTTTTTATATTTTTTGAGCTGAATTTTATCCCATACTCCGTATTTTGCAAAATCATATTTCTTTAGGCATAACCCTAAGATCAAATGAGAATGAGTATTATAAAACTGTGTTACGGAATCACAATGCATTTGGCAAGACCTGGCAAATGGCCTATTATTTGCTAAGTAGTTTTTGATACCTACAGCTCAAGAGTGAAATATGAGACTATGGGGTTTCAAATGACCTTTCACCCACACTGAAATATCTGTGATTGTAAATGGTAATTTAGTGATAGTGAGCAGTCGGAAAAATGCAAAGTACAATTCTAGGATCTTAAAATATATAATCTCTGACAAGACGACAGTCCGAGCTATTTTACAATTTGTATTTTCACATACCTGCTAATATCATCCTGTTCTGCAACATCATCGTAGACTTCCTGGTCATCTTCAATAGGTCTTGATGAAAGAACACCGAGAGATGTTTTCTTCCGTTTCAGGGAATCATAGTCAATCTGGACAGCAGTTGTTCTAATGTAGCCATCTACCAAAAGGAGGAGTGATTTATGGTCAGGTAACTGTAGTTTCCATATCTCAAAGTTGTAAATAAGATATCCATTGCACATTTGCTGTTTAAATTTTCCCTTCATTTCCTTGCATGCACATCTGATTTATAGACTTCCAATGTAGACACTTTTCACTGGACTTTGTCAAAGACTTAGGCCGTCATGGTTTGCGGTAAGCCTAGGTCTACTTTAAGGATTCCAAAGTGACTCACGTAATTCATGCCTCCCCACCCCCGTTTAACACCAGGGAGGAACTGAACGCCCTTCGTTGCTCCCTGGATCATAGAAATATTTGTGTTGTTCCCCCACTAAAACAATAACGCAGATGAGGTGAAGCTGGAGCTATCCCTGTCCTTTTAAATTTTCCTATTTTTGTTTGCCCTGTTAACTACTCCTAACAAGAGAATGTGCATATTTAATACTGTCTTGAAAAAACCCTAACACTTTGAAATCATAAGAAATTTAATAATTTTTTATTATGTTCTGTTAGTCACCACACAGTACATCATTTGTTTTTGATGCAGCGTTCCATGATTCATTGTTTATGTGTAACACCCAGTGCTCCATGCAGTACATGTCCTCCTTAATACCCCAATGTTCACAGCAGCCATGTCCACAATAGCCAAACTGTGGAAGGAGCTGCGATGCCCCTCAATGGAAGAATGGATAAAGAAGATGAGGTCCATATATACAATGGAATGTCACTCAGCCATCAGAAAGGATGAATACCCACCATTTGCATTAACATGATTGGAACTGGAGGGGATTATGCTGATTGAAATAAATCAAACAGAGAAAAGACAATTATCATATGGTTTCACTTATTTGTGGAACATAAGGAGTAGCATGGAGGACATTGGGAGAAGGAAGGGAAAAATGAAGAAGGGGAAATCAGAGGGGGAGATGAACCATGAGAGATTACGGACTCCAGGAATCAAACTGAGGGTTTTAAAAGGGAGGGGGTTGGGGGGATGGGTGAGCCCGGTGATATAGGAAAATTTGCACTCACATGACCCTCTTGCTGTTCTGCCCAGCCATTTTCCTTCAGGGTTGTCTGTGATGCGGATTATTTCAATTTGCTCTCCTTGCTTGAAGCTCAGTTCATTCTTTCCTCCTTTGACATCACAGCAAGCTGTTGCCTGATGGATGACTTGAATAGGGCCTGTTAGCTGCAAAGAAGGGGAACAATCACATCAGTCTTTCTTACTATTCAGAAAATTCAGAAAATCTTTTAGGAACAGAGCTTTGAAATACAATACATCCACGACATGCCAACCAGCCTATTTACAACATTTACATAAACTGGGGATGAATGTCATACCCAATGAATGTTCTTTTAAGAGGGGCGAGGGGGAAAATCATAGAGGTGAGGCAGGACCCACAAGGAACAGGTAAACATATGCTTGGGGTCCAAAAGAGAAAGGTAGTGATCTGTTGATCTTAGAAGCCTGTGAAAGGCTTACAGAGGAAGCCACTAATAACTGAATACCACTTATGTGTGACAATATGTGCTGGGTGCTATGGGGTTTACGGGGTTTGCTGGTGGTCTGCTGGGTAGATGGAGGTTTTTTTCCCATCTTCACATGGTGTAGTTATTCCAATGGTTCTCTTTAGACTTCAAACGGCAAAGGGGTGGGAAGGTGGTGGTGGTGGGTAGTAATTGTGGGAAAAGCATTTTCTTTCTTTCCTTTTTTTATCCCCCCAACTTTGTGGTGTTGTCTATCTGTAAACTTAGAGTAGACATTACCTGCTATAAACAAGATAACATTTCAGAAATAGCTTTATAAATAAGAAACATAGCCAACAAATATTAAGTGAAGTTTTGGAAATAAATATCCCAGGTAGTACCGTGGTTTCTTCATAGCAAGAGAATATAGAACCGCTCCCCCACCCCAATCTGTGGTTACATTTTCTGGGGTTTTAGCTAGCCATGGTCAACTGTGGTCTAGAAACAGATGATTCTCCTTCTGACCTATTGTCAGATCAATAGGATCCTAATGCTATGTCACAACGCTAAGGTCATTCACTCCATTTCATCTCACCACATAGGAATTTTTTTTTTTAAAGATTTTTATTTATTTATTTGACAGAGAGAGATCACAAGTAGGCAGAGAGGCAGGCAGAGAGAGAGGAAGGGAAGCAGGCTCCCTGCTGAGCAGAGAGCCCGACGCGGGGCTCGATCCCAGGACCCCAGGATCATGACCTGAGCTGAAGGCAGAGGCTTAACCCACTGAGCCACCCAGGCGCCCCCACATAGGAATTTTATCATCTCACGGCATCTTAAGATGGATGAGTACAGTACAATAAGATATTTTGAGAATTACAGATCACATTCAATAACTTTTATTACAATACAGTGCTATAATTGTTCTATTTTATTATTAGTTATTATTAGTCTCTTACTGGACCTTATTATAAATTAAACTTCATCATAGGTATATATGTAAAGGAAAAAATAGTATATATAGTGTTCAGTACTATCCACATTTTCAGGCATCCACTGGGGGTCTGGGAATGTATCACCTGTGAATAAGAGGAACTACTGTAATCTGGTTGAGAACATGAATCCTGAACTCCTAATTTCCTAGTCCTAAATTTATATCGTTTTCAACATAATGTTTTGGACCTTTTGATATGCAAATATGCATTGTGATTTTTGAAGTTCTGCCTCATGTTATTGAACTCATGATGTTATGAATTGTGACATATCATCAATTATGTACCACGAAGAGAGAAAAAACTTAATTTAAATTATGATAGGCCAGTGATGTTAAGATGCATCTGAATTTCAGAAGCTGAAAGCATGAAATATTTTATGCTAGAGACTTAATTTTGAGTGAATGGATACTCAGAAATACTCTTTCTTCCTATTTTCTTTAATTGTAATATCTTCTAACATTTTTTTTAAGATTTTATTCATTTATTTGACAGACAGAGATCACAAGTAGGCAGAGAGGCAGGCAGAGAGAGAGGGGGAAGCAGGCTCCCTGCTGAGCAGAGAGCCCAATGTGGGGCTTGATCCCAGGACCCTGGGATCATGACCTGATCTGAAGGCAGAGGCTTAACCCACTGAGCCACCCAGGCGCCCCACATCTTCTAACTTTTAATCTTTTATTTTTGTGGAAGGAATACAGCTTGTTAAGTCCTAGTCCTCACAAAATTTGAGTTCATATTTAGTAGTAAGATTTCTATACCCTTTTTTTTCTTACTAAAAATCATTTGAATGAATGACTGAAATAATGCAAAATTTATTTCTCCAAAAGAAACACAAGAATTCCTTCAAAATTCCAAAGTCCCTTCACAGAAGTGTGTTATGAAGACTTTTGTTTAAGAAACTAATTTTTCATATTTGTCATTTGAAAAATATGAACATTGGTACCCATACATCTGTATGAGTAAAATGTCTTAATAGTCATGCTTTAATCTTAATTTTACTTATATATAGTAAGCTTTTTCAAAATTTAATGAGAACCCTAACAGATAGAGTGTCTTATGTACATTATTTTAATTAATTCCACAAGAAACTTCCCAGAGAGGTATCATTTATTCTTACTTTAAAGAATAAAAACAAACCAAAACAAAAGAATATGAATCTGAGGTGTAGAGAAATTTAATAATATGCCCACAATCACATAATTCACATGGGCAGCTGGAATTTAAATCCACATCTATCCAATTGACTCTAAGCTTTATTTTTTTTCCTGTACCATGTTGTTGAAACTTTGTTTTAATACAATAAATACAGTGGGGAGTTATATAGAAATCAAATTTTTATAACTCAAATGATACATTAAATGTTCCAGAGGAATTAAATATTTAAAGGAATCTTGACATGAATCCTTTTCATCATGAAGAATAGTTCTCTAATTCATATAATCACCTTAAATATAGCTAACACACCAGACCTGTGCCTGATGGCGCATGTCATCAAAGATGGTGTATCCAAGAGAGGACAGCCTGCCAGTGTAGCATTGGTGGTAGTAATAGGAGTCATACAATTAGAAATCAGAGATCAGAGAAGAGAGAGGTCAGAAATCCAGGTGGAAAAAGAGGGACAAGAAAGAGTGGGTGTCAGAAGTCAACATGTACCTAAGTTAAAAATAAAGGCCAAAATATAAGTCAGGTCTAGACATCAGCATTTAGAGTAGTTATAGCAACTTTATTCTGAGACAGGTCTGGGTCATCCAGACACATTTGTGTCCCTTGCACCATTGTGATGCTTGCCACAGGGATATCTGTGTGTGGGCTCCGAGCTCATAGCATAAGTTGGTCAAGATCAAACGTGAAATGATGAGAGCAAAGATGGGTTTGAGCAACTGAGTATTCATTCACTAAATTACCATAAAATTTCCTAGGTGCCCACTAATTCTAAGGCACCATATTTTATTTGGGCTTTATCCTATTACATTTTTAGTGCAGAGATAAGAGAGTATATTGGGCAAAATAATTACTGTTATGAAGGTAGTTACTTTTTAAGGAAACAACAATTAAGTAATTCTCCCACCATGTAAGTTTTCAAGAATGCTGCCTCTTTTGTATGAAAGTTATAAAAAGAGATTACTCTTTTTTTTTTAACCCATTGGCAAGCAAGCTCTTACTTTAAATTTCTTCTTTATTTCTTGTTCTTTCTTTTCTCGCTCCTTCTGTTCCTTTTTCTCCAACTCTAATCTCTTCTTTTCCTCCTTCTCCTTTTTTTTCTCTCTTTCTTTGGATGCTTCTCTGTGGATACAAATTGTTACGTTGTTTCAGCATTTGCGAACATTGATGTATTATGGCTCAGGTATCCAGAGGTTTCTCCCCACAACAGAAGACTGTATCTGATAGTAGAGATGAAGGTAAGAAGCCAACGGTTGTCAAAATTCCTGGGTGTGTGAGACTGTTCTGAAATCCAGTAGGAGGCATGCAAATGAGGATACCTTCCAAAGGCTCTGCTTCCCCTCATAACCTTTGCTAGCCAGTGGGAGAGATGCCCTATAAAGGTCCTGTTCTTGCTGCATATCGGTATGAATATAATTAATCTCTCTTTCTCAGGCACTCACAGGCACAGGGTATACACATGCAAAGCTTAGTTCAGAAACTGTCATCAGAAGCAGCTGTACCAGAACCAGGTAGAGAAAATTAAGATATTTGAATTTAAAAAAAGATAAAATAAATTCACATATTTATTTCTTCTTTCCCTCACTTTCCAAGAAATTTCTTAGTCCTGGCCCATCCAGAAACCCATTTTGGAACTATTTTTAACATCTTTCTGCTTCAGCAGGTAGAAACTTTGCCATCTGGTGCTGTGGTAAATTATTTCTCATAGCACCTTGTGAAGGGAAGCACTGTCTAGGTGGGGAAGTTATAATAAATAGATAAATTCATTTGCCCAAGGACACACTGTGAGCAAGAAGTCTAGATTCCTGCCTCAGAGATTACTGGCCTGAGATCTTTCCAGTAGCTGTGGGTCTCCGGCCTCTCACAGAAGAACATTTTTAAGAGTCCTCCATAAAATTCTTAGACAAATAAAGAATCTTTAGTCCTTTGTATTGAAATAAAGGTTATCATTATATGTCAGTTATTTGAACAATAAAGCTTTTCCCCCTTTGTGTTCAATATCCATCCATTCGTCCTCACAGAAATCATAATATTCATTTCAGATGGATGAAATCATGGTAAAAAATAAAACTCATACATGTCTTCATATGTTTCTCCTTCACTGTCTTGTTCCTGTCAAGGAAAACATTAATAATGATTAATTTTAATTACTCAAAAAGGGAACATACACACATTACATCAATCAAATGCTTAGTAGAATAAGCATAAATTTAAGTGTATATAAGTTTGTCTTGTTTCAAATATTTTCTTTTCCTTTCAAGAGATAGATTGGAAAAGTTAGCACAAAAAGATCTAATTTTATATGCTGCTATATAATTCAGATGTCTAGCCAGACTTAAGTTTATGCGCAGTGTTACAAAATTCCTGTGAGTCAGTGTAATGATTGGCGTCTAATGTCTCAAGCATTTTAGATGAAGTAATATTATAAATGGAAAAATATCATTATTACTCATAACAGTTTTCATTCGTTGGTTTATGTCAATAGAACATGAATCATGTTAAGTATTTGAGTGAAGTTGTATGATATCAGAATGTGGAAAAAAAAAAAAACTGACCTCATCTAGATTTCCAGGACCTAAAAGGTTTAAAAAAAAAAGAGTAAAATTTAATATACTTTAATTAAAAAGCACTTTAGTACAGAATTGCTAGACATAATATATTCAAAGCAGTTCATAATTTAACAGAAGTTATGCTTTATCAAAGGTGTGTAAGTATGAAATAGAACATGCGGCTTAGATCTTTACTATGGCCTTTTCAATACTTGTAATTTAGCCATAAAATCATCTCACTGGCTTTCATAAAATAATGCAATGGGCAAAAAATAATGAAGACTTTTTATCCTCTTTATGAAAGGCATACACATATGGTTTTTTGGCCTTGTGTGGAACAAAAGATTGTCAGAAAATGACTAGTTCGCACGTTTTGACTTACTTGTTCCCAAGGACTTAGATTTATGTAGCAAGCAAATCTAGTTACTTAGGTTTTTTTTTTTTGAAGATACTTTACTGAGGCACCTGGGTGGCTTAGTTGGTTAAGCGGCCTACTCTTGGTTTCAGCTCAGGTCATGATCTCAGGGTTGTGAGATTGAGCCCCACACTTGGCTCCAAGCTGGGCCCAATGTGGGGCTTAAGCTTAAGATTCTCTCTCTCTTTCTCCCTCTGCCCTTCTCCCTGGCTCACCCTATTCTTTCTCTCTCTAAAAAAAGATACCTTACTATTCAAGTGTTTAGTGATATCAAATAATTATTCAATATGAAGACATAATCTAGAGTAATAGTAATAAAAACAGTATGGTGTTGGTATAGAACACATAGACCAGTGGAATAGAGCAGAGAGCTCAGAGAAAGATGCATGAATTTACATACACTCTTATATACACAGTTATTACACACACAAATACACAGGTATACATACATAGACGCATGATGTAGTATAAAGGTGGCATTATAAAATATTGAGAAAATTATGGGTTTCAAAGTATGTTAATGAGAAAACTAGTTCCTTAAATGAGGCAATAAATCTGGGTTTCTGCTAACTCCTCAAAGGTGGACTACAAAGACATCAAAGACTCAGATTTAAGGGATGAAATTCATAGAAGAAAATAGATATTTTTATTTTTTAGGGATAGGACTTCTTTTTTTTTTTTTAAAGATTTTATTTATTTATTTGACAGAGAGAGATCACAAGTAGACGGAGAGGCAGGCAGAGAGAGAGAGAGAGGGAAGCAGGCACCCTGCTGAGCAGAGAGCCCGATGCGGACTCGATCCCAGGACCCTGAGATCATGACCTGAGCCGAAGGCAGCGGCTTAATCCATTGAGCCACCCAGGTGCCCCTTAGGGATAGGACTTCTTAACTAAAACTTTAAAACACAAGTTACAATGTAATAACTAATTTGATTATATCAAAATTCATTTCTGTTCAGTGAAGGGCAGCTCGGGGTAACAGACAATGGACAGGATGAGAGAAGATAGTGGCAGTGTCTGCATCTGACTGTGATTAATATCTGAAATACACACAAACTCTTCCAAGTCAACCAGAAAGATATCAACTCTGAAACAAAAGTGGTCAAAAGATATGAACTGGCAAGTTACAGAAGAGAAAACTGCAAAGGCCAATACACAAACTAAGTACTCAGACCCAGTAGAAGCAGAAATAGGAAAATAAAGTGAGATATCATTTTATACATATAAGACTTGAAATTGGAAAGCTGAATAATACCAGGCATTGGTGAAAGGTAGGCATCTTGGAATTCTCACGCCCTGCTGATGGGAGTACACAGAAATGCAGATTTCCTGGAGAATACTCTAGTCCTAATCAGTCAAAATGATTATTTCATAGCTTACAAACAGCCATTCCACTACTGGATATATACTTTAAAGAAAGTGTCTCAGAGGTCCATATGGGAATATGGACAAGAACACACACTGAATTATTATTTATAAGTACCAGGGAATTGGAAGTAAAGTGCAGATGCATAGGATACATACTGTGGGGTACTGTGAAGTAGTTAATAAATTAAATACACATATAACAACATGGGTGGGTCCCCTAAAACACATAATGCTCAGTATAAAAAAAAAAGAGTAGACTGAGATATAACGTACTGTTTATATAAATTGAAATATATACATACTTATAAGAGTATGCAAAGAATATGTATAAACAGACACACACACATTAAATGTATTAGAATACTTGTCTCTGGTTGGAAATGGACAGAAAGCAGTGAGTGGATCATGGAGATAAAAGGGAATACATACATAAGTAAAACAGGAGAGGGACCTTGCAAGGACCAGTGAGGACAACAGCCCAATAGTGACTGTATCAGAATGATTAACTCAGATTTCTGTATCTGAGTTAACAAATAAATAAAACATCTTTTGCCCCTTACCATCAGAGTGCATCACACCGTCTTGATTTTCTTCATTTACAGGGCTTCTGAAAGCAGGAAAGAAGAGAAAATAAAAATGGAGCAAATAGAGGCTCATCTTACAATGAAAAGTGAAAAAGAATCAAAGGATCATTTTTAAATTATTCTTTTTTCTTTAATCTCTGCTCTGATTTATGACTTCAAAAGTTGTTAGAATGGGCCATAGGCTCATATTGATGCTGCTACTGAGGCAAAAACATGGATAATCAGGGACCTTGAGGACAGTTCTGTCTATTCATAGCAGACACATAAGAGTAGTTCATTGCTTCAGGGCAGTAATATGTTTTCTGTTAAAATGGCAGTATATCAATGCTTCAATTTCAGGATTCTGAAGGTATTTGATTGGTTTTATGATCTAGATACCAAAGAGAATTAGTTCTAAACCTTGATTCCTTCTTTCCAGATGTTCTCTACCTGGCTTTTTCCCAGCCATTTGTGGCTTGGACTCCAAGGTGCTTCATTCCAAACTGCTTTACTCCAGCTGCTCTTAACAGTTATTAATACCTGGGCCCCACAAATCCCTAATGATTGATGCAACATCTATATTTTCTATTTTTCTCCTCAAGTTGATTAACATAGCTGGGAAAAAATTGCTATTTCACTGATTCTGGAAATTACAAATGACATTTAATCTCAGCTTTAACCTCAACACTATTCTATAATCTCATTTACCTTTTCCTAGTGAACCTTCTCTCCCATCATCCTTCCCAATGGCTATTTAAAACCTTCACTACTTTCTACAAACCTCCTGTCCCTCTCCTCTCCCCTATAATAAGATGCCCTTGTTTCTTATTTCACTGATGAAATAGCAGTTATTGGATGTGAACTCTCTTAAGAAAATATATTCCTTTAACCCAAACTTATCCTGACCGTCTATCAAAGTTCCTTCCACCTGTGTTCTGAATTCTATCTAAATTATCAATGTTTTATCCCCCTTCTCTTCTTCTTTTGTCACCATATTATATATATTATTATTACTCCTCTTCTTTAACTCCCCATTCCTAAATATCTCACATTTTTTTTCTCTCCTAGCCCAACTACTCTCATTCATAAAAGCCAAACTCTTCTCTTTACCTTTCTAAATCCTCCACATTACCACAGATAGTCCTCCTTTTCCCAGCCAAATCGGAGAAGGCTGTCTGTGCTCACAGACTTCCTTTCACTCAATTCTTCTTAACTATACCCTGGCTTCTATTGCCAGTTCTTTGCTGAAACTACTCTTAAAGGACTTACCAAATACACTAGACACCTCTTAGCTTCCATGTTACATGACTATTTTGTGGCCCTTAACAGTATTGGACGTTAAGCCTTCCTAGAGTCTCCTTCGTTTCTGTAAGAAATCTCACCTGGCTCATTTCTGACCACTATCCCACAATTTCCTTGGTGGGCTTATTTCCCTTTGACTTCTCCTTTAAGTGATGATGTTCCTTTGTGTTCTGGTCTTGGCTTGCCTTCTTTTTTCCACTCTATATCTGTCCCTGAATGGTCTCATATATGCCCACAGCTTCAGTTTTTCTCTTAGTGTTGGTGATTTCCATTGACATCTCCAGTGCAGGCCACTCTTTGGAGTTTCAGATTTATATATACACATCTTTACTTGAATGTCCCACAACCAGTTCTATATTAATATCACAGAAACTGAGGCTTCCTCTTTTATCCAAGCATAAACACGCTTTTCCAATTAAGTTTCTTATCTTAGTGAATGATACCACAGTTCCATATCCACCTAAGCCTCAAAGTCATCCTTGTTTCTCACTCTTCTTCAGTTCCACATTAAATTAATCATGCTCTGTCAGTTCCATATATTTAATGTCTCCTATAATTCACTTCCTCCCTCCATCACTCTCCTCTTTCCTTATAGACACAAGTACAGAATTATATTATCACTAACATGGACTCTTGCAGTAGCCATCTGCCCCATCTCCTAGTGATGAGCATTGTTCTCCCTCTTCTCCCCTTACACTCCCTTCTCCACATTGCTGCTAAAATGATCTCTCCAATGCAAAATATGGTTATATCACTCTCATGTTCACTACTCAAGCCACTTAAAGAATTAGGAAAGACTGTTACTTAAACCCAAGAGATGTTGGTTGCAAAATTAACCCTATTTGAAGAATGTAGGCTGGAAGTGCCTTGTTATTCCTTAGACTAAAAAAAAAAACCCCAAAACAAAAAACAAACAAAAACAAACAAACAAAAAAACCCTCAGTGGGTACACTTGTAGCTCAGGAAGAACTGTCATAGACATACATGCTTTAGTCTCCATCTGGGATGGTAAGCATATGTGGTCATCAATTGTTGATCCAATAAACTTATTTCTAAACAAATTTGAAATGTTAAAATTTAACCTATATATGCTTTAGCTTTTAATTTAGGTAAGTGTAAAAGCTCAATTAATTAACTCATTAGTTTGGTTAGAAAAAGACACTTACATCCCTTAGTAAATCTTTTTAGTTCTTGAGAGATTCGGAGTTAAATACAGAAATGATGAAGGAAGTCAAACCCATGGTACAAAAATTTGTGAAAAAAGTTTTACCATCATTGGGAAAGTATACTTATGTTCAATATTTTAAGTATTTATAATATTTAAGAGATGTGTTACATTAGCAAATATTCAGTTAGATATGTCAAACTAATTTAAAGTTTGTTAGACTTTTTAGTTTAGTTGAAAAGTATGTATTCTCTGTGTTAATGTTGAGACTCAAAGGCCGTTCACATCAAAAAAGGAGATTCAACCTGACATTACACACTTTTTTTTTTTTTTTAAGATTTTATTTATTTATTTGACAGAGAGATCACAAGCAGGCAGAGAGGCAGGCAGAGAGAGAGGAGGAAGCGGGCTCCCTGCTGAGCAGAGAGCCCGATGCGGGGCTCGATTCCAGGACTCTGAGATCACGACCTGAGCCGAAGGCAGCGGCTTAACCCACTGAGCCACCCAGGCGCCCCCATTACAGACTTCTGATAAAAGAATATACCATCACCTAGGAAGTAGTCTTACCAAAACAACTAGACTAAATTTGGTTGAGTCACCTCTACCTCCAACTACCAATTTACAGGAAATACAGAGGAAAGAGGAACACGTAGCTGTACTATAGGGAAGCACTCAGCAAAGTCCAGGCTGTGGTTAACTACAATGCCCACAAACAACTTGATTTCTTCCACAAATAAATTGCAATAAACAAATAAATAAAGTGAGAGAGTAGGGTTATAGCTTGAAAGAGAATTGCAGATGTATAAGCCAATGAAAATATGTAGACTTTATATGGATTCTTATTCAAACAAACTTAAAAAAAAAGAGACAATTGAAAATTTGACTTGACTTTTATATTAATATATAGACTCTAATTTTTAGGGATACTTACTAAAATATTCATGAATAGAATTATGTGGTATTAGTATGAAAATAATATGAAAGAGGGATGTGTGTGGGGGTATTGATGAAACAAGATTGGCGATGAGTTTATAATTGTTGAAGTTTGTGTAGGGGACATGGATGTTCATAACACTATTCTTTCTGACTTTAATAAAAATTTTCAAAATAAATGTGCTTCTTAAGAGGTATAAGAAGAATCTCATTGAAGATACAATTGGAATATTTAAGAGAATTGGACATGCTTTGATAGATTTACAACTCATTTAAGTTTTGGGGAAGATTTTGCTTAGCGCAGTTACTGTTCAGTCAGCTTTTTGAAATACTTAAAAAATTCAACATGTAGATTTACAGAGGCAATGTAAAACATGGAGGGGGTAATTAAAACTAAATTTTTAAATGTAACTATCGATTTAAAAGAATTTAACCTGGGCGCCTGGGTGGCTCAGTGGGTTAGGCCGCTGCCTTCCGCTCGGGTCGTGATCTCAGGGTCCTGGGATCGAGCCCCACATCGGGCTCTCTGCTCAGCATGGAGCCTGCTTCCTCCTCTCTCTCTGCCTGCCTCTCTGCCTGCTTGTGATCTCTGTCTGTCAGATAAATAAATAAAATCTTTAAAAAAAATAAAAATAAAAATAAAAGAATTTAACCTGAATATTGTTCCATCATTAATCAAATATCCCACTGACAATAACTATTCTTTTTTTTTAGTTTTTTTTTATTTTTTCAGCATAACAGTATTCATTATTTTAATAACTATTCTTATTTCAATAAAAATTAATAGATGTATAAATAAGATAGCAAGTTATGTGAATTTGAGTACTTAAATAAATTAGGCCTCTGCATTACTAACTTAAATAAATTACATATTAATTAAAAACACAAGATGTAAATACCTTAGATGTCGAATAAACTGACATCCTACAGAATGAAATATACAGCCTGTTTCATGGTATGCAAGGTTCTTATGACCAGTCCTGTTCCTTTTTTTTTTTTTTAAAGATTTTATTTATTTATTTGTCAGAGAGAGAGAGAGGGAGGGAGGGAGAGAGAGAGAGCATAAGCAAGCGAAGGGAGAAGCAGGCTCCTCACTGAGCAAGGAACCCGATGCGGGACTCAACCCCAGGACTCTGACCTGAGCCGAAGGCAGATGCTTAATCAACCAAGCCACCCATTTTTATATCATTTTATATCATTTTTTTGTATCTTTTTTTTTTCACATATTAATATTGACTCACTCCCTGAACACTCTGTTTCTTCTTCCTCCATGCCTAGCCCAGTATGTTTTCCTTTCCTAGAATCATCTTTCTCCTGATCACATCCCGTTTGTGACCCTTCTTAATCTTTTAAGTCTCTCCTGAAACACTCGGTTCTCTGTGAAGTCATCTCTAACACCCCAGGCCCACGCAGTTGCTGCTTCTATGTGTCATGCTTTGCTCCATTATAGTGATTATTCTGTATCACTGTAATTACAGAGTAATTGCTCGCAGGGCTCCCTTCCTACTACGAGACTATGAGAAAGAGACTGTCACTTTGTTAGTTAATTTGTTATTATGACTGTCATTTTTAGAAAGCTATTAGGATAATTCCAGTCATGTATAGGGCTTTGATTTTTTTTTTTTTTTGATGAATTAATTATGTCCCAGCATAAGAAACTAAATTAACGTTTGTTACTGAAGTGAGTTGTTTATGGTCATTTTTGAAAAAGAATGTCAGTCAAAAAGAATACCAGACTTGTAGTTTACTTCCTAAAACACTTTTTAAAAAAAAAGATTTTATTTATTTATTTGACAGAGAGAGATCACAAGTAGGCAGAGAGGCAGGCAGAGAGAGAGAGAGAGAGGGAAGCAGGCTCCCTGCTGAGCAAAGAGCCCGATGCAGGGCTCGATCTCAGGAACCTGAGATCATGACCTGAGCCGAAGGCAGAGGTTTACCCACTGAGCCATCCAGGAGCCCCTACTTCCTAAAACACTTGAAAGAATAAAAAATAATTGCAGAATGGAGAGTATCTCCATAGCACATACATACATATGTGGCTGCATGTTTATAGAGAAACATTTATTGCTTGTAGATAATGTTTACATGCATACATTGATTCATGGACCCAACATGAGAGCATATAAATCTTAGTTTACTTTTAGAACTCCGAATTCACCATATATAACATGAAAACATTCAATAAATATGAAATGATGTAAGAATGATGGTGAAGAATAACAGGGAAAACATGAGGAAGAAAAATAGGTGAGCGTCATAATAAACTGAGATTAAACTGTCACCAGTTATTAAAAAACAAAAACAAAAACGTGTTGCAGCCATTGAGAAAAAGATATAGGCAAGCTATGAAAGCAATCACGTGTCACACAGACCTAAGCAGAGGGAGCAGGTCAAGGAGAAGAAAAAGAAGCTTATCAGTTGTGAGAACAGGGTGCCTGCTTAGGAGGACTTTTCACCAGTTCTTTGTTTTTACACGGTGGTGTGCAGAATTACATAGGGAAGGTGAACTCAACTCAATATTACGACTGCCATTTTTCGAAAGCTATTAGTGCTCTGTTTCCTGACTTTTAATGATGTAAAGCTATTGACCTTTATATCTTCTTTGTTATTTACAACTTTAACTGTCGGGGTTATATTTTGTTTTTGTTTTTTAAAGAAGGGCGGCTCTAAGTGTCCCACGAAACTTGGTTCTATACCTGCTGTTGCTGAGAACAGAATCTTATGACTTTTCTCGGGAACATGTCTTCCTGTATTGAATGCAGGAGGACCTATAAAACTCGTTTCAGCCAATGTTTTTCCAAATGGAGTTAGGTAAGGCCACTCAGGAGTGTGCATTAGATATGGCAGGTCTCAAATTCCAGACAACGTTAAGCACTTCTAATGAATAAGAGCATTTTAATGGTTAATTCTTACTTTTCCTCTAATTCGAGAGCCCCCAGAATCTGAAGCTGACTGTGAATGACCTCATGGTAAGAACTGTCCCACTTTTCCCTTTTCTAACCTTAGTCATTTCCCAGTATTTATTATTTCTTATTACTTCACTTTTCCTGTCTCATTACTATTAATAACCATGGAGTTTGTTTTGTACACCAAAATATTCAACCATTGGTTCTGTTTTCCTTTGAAAAATCAGTTATACGGTTAAAATTATAATTAATTTGTAAAGGTGGTGCCAAGAAACATGTTACACCGAGAAGGATGTTGATCTCAACACTAATAGTGATAAACTCTTCGACGCGTTTCAGTTTCTCTTCCGATGTCTGATGTCTGAGTAACACAGTAGAAAACGTAACTAGTGACTTCTGACCACTAGGTGGGGAAGCAGTACAATTTAAAAGAAAAGAACTCTGGCCTCAGCCACTTTAAGACCGTTATTATTTCTAATTCTCCTCGGCCTCCAACCTTTTACCTTCTTAAGGCATCCTGATCTGAATGATGTCAATATATCTGACTTCTAGGGAGGCCACCCTATCTCCTGAAATTCCTTCCCTGATACCAATTAAAAATTCACTTTCTTGCCACAAGCAATACGGACTCTACACCCTCAGGAAGACTGTAAACCTTTCAGTTATTTATTCCTTTGGGAAGCCAGCCCCTCACCTGAACACGACTTCCCACTCACTCTAGTCCTTGTTGCAGGAATTCTCCCCTCACCACCATTATAATTTTCCCTTCTTCACTGGATTTCTCTTCCTGGCGTACAAACATAGTGTTATTTCTTCCATCTTAAAAAAAAAAACAAAATCTCTATTCCATTTTTCCCCCAGTTACTGCCCCCACTTCTCCTCGGAAAAGTTGTCTATAATCACTTTTTCCCGTTCTTCTCCTTTCCTGCTCCTCTAACGCTGTTTCAGTCAGGCTTGCTTCCCAAGCCCAGGAATTCTCACCCCCATGACCTCCACATGACCACCCCCATGACCTCTCTTATTTGGCCTTCAGCAGCATTGGACACAGTTATCACTACCTTTTCCTGGGGAATACGATCTTTCCTTGGCTTCCAGGACACCATACTCGTGTTTTCTTCCTATTTTATTGCTTGTTCCTTTTTACTCTCTGTTCATTTTTCTTCTCCCAGGCCTCATAGAGTTGGAGTACCCCAGGGCTCGGTTCTTCTTTCTAGTTATACTCACTTCCTTGGTGATTGTAACAGTGTCATGATTCTAAGTGGAGAATACAGGCCTCTGACTCCCAAATTTATATGTTAAAACCAGAACTCTCTCCCAGACTCTTCACTTCTGAAGTGAATATTGCTGCCTCAATATCCCCACTTAGATGTTTAAACGACACCTCAGGCTCAACATAGCCATGTCTTCCTGATCTTCTCGGGCCCCAAATTTGCTCACCGTCATCCTCTCCCATTTCAGTTGAAGGAAACATCATCCTTATGTTATAGTCGCTGAAGCCAGAAGCCCTGGAGCCATCTTTGATCTCTGTTTCTCTTCATACCTCAAATCCAAATTCTGTTGTCTCTACCTTCAAAGTATATTCAGAGTCTGGTTGCTTCTCTCCACCTCCACTGCCACCATCTTGGTTAGAGCCACCTGTATACCATGCTTGCATTTCTGCATTATCCCCCTGACTAGTTTCCCTGTTTCAATATTTGCCTACTGTCTCTTTTCATGTAGCTGTTAAGGTGATCTCGATAAAACATAAGTCATAACATCCCTGCTGTGCTCAACCTTTTTTTAGTGACTACCATTTCACTGAGGAGACACAGTCTCGACTATGACCGGCAAGACCCTGTGTGAGCTGAATCTTTTCCTGCTATTCCTTCCCTTGCTCACTTTTCTCTGGTAGCTGTTACCCCATTGCTAGTCCTTTAACATTCTAGGCATTTGTTCTATCTGTTCTCTCTGCCCCGAATGGTCTTGCTTAAGACATCTGCAACCTTAACTCCCTCACTTCCGTGAGTCTTCTTAAGTATAACTGCCTATAAAGGGAGTTGCCCTCCCCTTTCTTAAAGCAGCAACACCCTGTCCCCAACCCCACCCTCCTACTACATTACCTAACTCTGCCCTCTTTTCTCCTACTTAGTATTTCCCACCATACTCTCTTCTTTACCTGTTTATTATTTTTATTCATTGGGTCTCTTGCCCCCTGTTTTAGGTGGGCAAGGATCTTTATTTTGTTCACTGATACTTCCTGAACTACTATTACAACAACACAAAGTAGTGGCTCAAAAACACAATTCTTGAGTGAATGTAAAAAAAAAAAAAATCTAGTAGAGCTCGACCTGAGAGTAGCCTCTAACCAGAGAGGGGAGGAAAGGCATTTGCAAGCTGGCAGAGGGAGTATGTGGAAAACACCCATGCATGTGTTTTGAAGGGTGACGGCATGAGGATAAACACAGGAACATACATATCTCACAATTGTGCTTAAAGTTTACTCCATAAATTTCCCTCTCACATGAAATACAAACTTTTGAACCTGAATAACAAGCGTCATTTTGCTCTCGTTTCTCTTTTGTGTCTTACATGGCTTCCCCTACTTGCGATAAAGTTTCTAATCCAGCTATTTCTTCATTTTGGAATTTACTTGAGCTTTCTGATGGGAGACTGAAAGTCTTTCACTATACACCACATTTTTACTTAAAAAAAATTGTAGATGTCCCCTAGCTTTCATTCCCTCTTTTCTTTCCATCAGACAATTGACTTTCAGATTCTGTAATTATCATCTACGCAGTATAAAATTCAAGAAGACTTGTATCTTTTTATGTTCTTCTGAGAGTTTACGCATTTTGTAGAGTCAGGAACTCTTAGGAGAATCTGACTTTCTACTTACGAGTCCTTAATAAGATGGAAATAGGGATGAGGTAGAGTGTATTACAATTGGTGGATTTTGCCACTTTCTGATGAAAATAATGTTACAAGTAAGAGTTTGGGCCTAGTTGTTTGGAAGACCCTTTTCAACTTTGCAACAATTCACTAAATTCACCAGCATCCTTATGAATGTGCATTACAGGTTATACATCTGTTCTTGAAATTCTTTCCTCCATCTAAAATTTTTTTTATTTCCCACCATATTGTAATGGATTTGGGGGAGTAGGCTTGCAGAAAAGGGATAATACAGTAGGCCTAAGGTGCTAATTTTAGAAGACTCTGACACTAAGATTGGCCCTTCGTTTACATCTGAGAACTCCACTTCTAAAAAATTCCCTACACTGATTTAAAGTTGACTAATTGATAAGAATGCCTTGCTGTGCCCTGGACTCTATAAACCACACAACTTGTGGTGAAAACCTGCTTTCCTTCTAGAAGTCTGGTATTTTGGTAGTGGTTAGGCTGAAGATGCTTATGTGACCAACTCTCAATAAAAACTTGAACAAACCCCCTACAGGGCTTCCCTGGGAAGCAACATTACACATTTCCAGAGCCAGAGAAAGGAACATTCTCAGTGTGTCCCTTCTAGGCATAAAAGGACAGCGTCACTGTGATAAATCTTAGCCATGGTAACTAAACACTGGGTCCTGTGTGTCCTTTAAATGAATCCACAAACATATGGTGGTCTTGGGGACTTCTCATACAGCAGGAATAGTGCCAAACACTCCTCCTCTCTACAGTTTCTTCAATCAAACAATGATCAGTCTTTATGTCTTATAAATTTTCAGGGATTCATGCTCAGGGTATTTATTAAAATCTCTCACTAGAATCATATAAGACTGAAGGCAGTAGCTTGGATAGGGTCACATAATAAAATTCAAAAGTACTAAGACCATGATCTGGTGGGTTAAATTTATCAGACTAGGAAAAAATTAGGGAAAAGAAACAAAATCTAATACATGTGAGAACAAAACAGTTTATAGAAGTCAAGTGTATATAAGAACACGTTACTTAATTATTCTAACTAAACAAATATTTATTTAGCACTTACCTGTTAGTAAGCAGATGGCCTAAGCTCTTATTTGGTAGCAAGATATCATGGGGTATTAGAGTCTTTCAATTAGAATTCATAAAATCAAATGCCCGTAAGGGCACACAGTTAACATAAAGGTGGGATGCAGGCCACAAACAAAGTAATAGCTCCAAAGCTGCTCTAACATTTTCCAGTTACTGCCTTTATACCTCAAATAAACACAGAAAGTGAAACACAGTGGTGGTTACCCATGACACATGTGTTTTCAACGCTTGCTCTAAACTGTAATCATGATCAATAAAATAAAGCTGTCAATCAGATATTGATATTAATAGATTCTACTATATAGGTTATGGATATGAAGTACTTTTAATGTAAAGATACTGTTATTAACAGATTCTCTTATATGGATTATGGATATGAAATACTTTAAATGTAAAGAACATCAGTCTGGTAGGGGATTGAATTGGAGGAAAAACAAACTGCAGCTAAATATTTTGGGATATTGCTTATATCCACAAATACCCTATTTTTGGTAAGGAAGAATCATGCAATGCAATTTTCTAGAAGAAGAAAGGGAAGACCTATTCTAACTTGCCATAAGGATCTATACTTGCCATTATCCAATGTCTTTTTAAAATGACATTTATTCTATTCTAATCTTCTGCCTGCTTTTTCCTAAACCGGCTGTTCTGGTAAATCATGAATAAAGAGCCCAGGCATAACAACCCATACAGTTTTGACATTTCTAAAAAGTACCAAATAAGAAAAACAAGAGTGGGCTTGAATAAAAGTTTCCTAGTTTTTTAACATACAGCCAAAAGTCTGAAGATTGAGAGAAAACCTGCATTTTTTTTTTTTTTTTTTTACTCAAGGAGGTTATTTAGCAGAGTAGTTAAAAGCACACAATTGCGGGACGCCTGGGTGGCTCAGTTGGTTGGACGACTGCCTTCGGCTCAGGTCATGATCCCGGAATCCCGGGATCGAGTCCCGCATCAGGCTCCCAGCTCCATGGGGAGTCTGCTTCTCCCTCTGACCTTCTCCTAGCTCATGCTCTCTCTCACTGTCTCTCTCTCAAATAAATAAATAAAATCTTAAAAAAAAAAAAAAAAAAAAAAAAAAAAAAAAAAAAAAAAAAGCACACAATTGCTTTGGACATAGACTGACATTGCCCCAAATTTCAACTCTACATTCTTGTACAGTTGTGGAGAAGTCACTGTAAATTCCCATCTCTTCATCTGTGAAGTGATGAAAAAATTTTCTACTTATATATGCAAAGTTCCAGCCTGTCATAAGTAGTCAGTAAAATATGGTTGTGGTCATGATGGTGGTCGTGGTGATAATGATGGTTGTGATGATAATGATGGTGGTGCTGCTGCTGATGATAATGGTGGTGGTGGTGGTGATGGTGGTGATGATGATTATGATGGGGATGGTGGTGATGGCAGTGAGGATGGTGGTGGTGGTGATGATTATGATAATGGTAGTGATGGTGGTGAAGGTAGTGGCAGTGATGATGATGATAGATGATGATAATGGTGGTGGTGATGTTTGTGATGATGGTGTTGGTATTGGTGATGATGATGATAATAGTAGTGGTGATGACAATGATGGTAGTGGTGGAGATGGTGGTGGTGGTGATGATTATGATAATGGTAGTGGTGGTGGTGGCAGTGATGGTGATGGTGGAAGAGATGATTGCAGTGCTAACCTTAAGAATGCTTCAAAATTTTAAAAAGGCAGTGGAAATTTTCTTCAAATGAACTCCCAGGGGGAAAAACCATTGTAAAAACAGTTAAACAATAGTTGCTCAAGGATATGGGGGTTTGAGAGCAGCCTGCCCAGACATTCCTTCTCCTTCCATCTGCCCACATTTGTGGCCCCAGCAGTTTACCATGAAACTCCAGCATTCAGCCAAGCATAGTGTGAAAATCTATGGGAAGAGATTGACAAAGAAATGGCAAGATAATCTTTGCTTACTTTAGATCTAAGGGAGGTTTAATGTTTCTGGGAGGTAGACTTGGGACTGGCGGTTGTGTTGGGTGAGATGCTGGCAAAGGCGGTTGGCTGACTGGATGGGGTGGTGGCGGTGGTGGTAGGGAAGCAGTGGAGTAAGACGTTTGGCCTTTGCTGGTACCTAAGAAGCAGAGCAAAAAAATACCATGAATTAAGATAAATCTTTAAAACACAAGAGCTGGCTATTCAAATATGTAGAAATGAGGATCTTAAATATATTTTTAAGTATTTTTTTTTAATTTATTTATTTGACAGAGAGAGATCACAAGTAGACAGAGAGGCAGGCAGAGAGAGAGGAGGGAAGCAGGCTCCCCGCTGAGCAGAGAGCCGGATGTGGGGCTCCATCCCAGGACCACCCGAGCCGAAGGCAGAGGGTTTAACCTGCTGAGCCACCCAGGTGCCCCTTAAATATAAAACTATAAGGGATTCATCCTAAGTTGAATTAATGTTTAAAGAGTCTAATATTCTAAGTATCATAGAACATGACATTTAAAATGTTTTATTTTTTTCAGATTTATTGAGGGATAATTGACAAACAAAATTATAAAATAAGTATATAACACAATGATTTGATATATTTTATATATATATATATATATAGAGAGAGAGAGAGAGAGAGAGAGAAAGGTTTTGCCTCCATTGAGTTAATCAACACATCCATCCATCTCACATATTTATCTTTTTGAGGGCCAGAAGGTTCTAGTTCTAGTCACTCGACAAATTTCAGTTCTATAATACAGTATTTTTTTTTTTTTTTAAGAATTTACTTATTTATTTGACAGGAAGAGACACAGCAAGAGAGGGAACACAATCAGGGAGAGTGAGAGAGGGAGAAGCAGGCCTCCCTGCTGAGGCCGAAGGGCTTGATTCCAGGACGCTGGGATCATGACCTGAACTGAAGGCAGATGATTAACAACTGAGTCACCCAGGCCCCTTTACAATACAGTATTAACTATAGTCACCATGTTTTACTTTAGATCTTCAGACCTTATACATCTTATAACTGAAAGTTTATACCCTCTGATCAACCTCTTCTTATTTTCTTCACCCTAGTCTCTGACAACCATCTTTCTACTCTTTGTTTCTATGAGTTGGACTTCTTTTGTTTTTTGTTTTTTGATTATACACATCATTGAATCATGTTTTTTTTTTTTTCTTTGTCTGGCTTTCTGGTATTTTTCACTGGCATAATGCCCTCAGATGCATCCATATTGTCAAAAATGACATGACTTCCTTCTTTTGTAAGGCTGAATAATGTTCCATTTTATATATATCTACTACATTTTCTTTATCCATCTGTTGAAGGACCATTAGGTCATATCCATTCCTTGGCTGTCATGAATAATATTGTTATAAATATGTGAGTAAAGATATCCCTTTGAATAATTATTTTGTTGCTTTTAGATATCTATACAGAAGTGGGATTGCTGGATCATATGGTAATATGGTAATAATAAACTGAAAGTTTATTGAGGAAAGTCTATACTGTTTTCCATAGTGGCTGTGCCAGTTTCCATTCCCAACAGTGTATACAGTATTTCCTTTCCTCCATTTCCGGGCATTTGCTATCTCTTGTCTTTTGATAACGGCCACCCTAACATGTGTGAGGTGATATCTCATTGTGCTTTTGATTTGCATTTCCATGATGATTAGTAATGTTGATAAATATTCCTTTTTGAGGTAGATAATATCTTTAATTCCCACTATGAAAAGGAATTTCTCTTCTCTTGTTAAGAAAAACCTTAACAATGGTTAAATCTAAGTGTAGAGTATATGGGTGAAAAATTGCTTAGTAAAAAAAAAAAAAAAGAATTTCTTTTACTTTTTCTAAGCTTTTGTAAACCATAGTTTTAATATTCTGGATTTTGTGAAGAAGTCTACATCAACTTTAATACTATATTCTTTATGATCTTAAAAATGTAGATGATGTTTCATTGGACTCATTATTTTAGACCAATGAGGTGTCTGCTCTCAAAGGTAACACATTCTTACTTGTTTTCAATGATTTCCTTGAATCATTAATGAGAAGATTTTGTTTCAGGTATGATTTCTAAACATTGAAATATATTAAACAACCTCAAAAATAAATCGTGTATATATAGCAGAGATTATAATACAAAGACAAGCAAAACTAAATACACATCACCCATAATCCCATCACCCAGCAATAGCTACTGAATTACATGTACTTTAAAACGTTTGAGTGCAAACATATACTTTTACAGCAGGAGAGTAAAATTTGCTATTTTGTTACTAGTATTTTTATTTTTCTCAATATCATAAATATCATTCTGTGTTAATCTAATTACAATATATATTTATATATATTTAGTATATATATTATATATATTTATATATATTATATTTATATATATTTATATATATTATATATATTTATATATATATATATATATAATATATATTTAGTATATATATTATATATATTTAGTAATGGGACAATTTTTCTTTAGGCAGCTCCACCATGACTTAAAAAAACAACAATACTGTGGTTCTAATATTGGATATTTGTATTAATTCCTTTCCTTTTTGCTGTAATAAGAAATGTCTTAGTCTTTGCACATATTTAAAGTTTTTTCTTAGAATGAATTCAATTAAGTGAAAATGCTGGGTCAAACAACATTTTTTAAGGCTTTTGATATAAAATATCAAATTGTCTTACAGAGAGACATCAACTGACAGCACCATCAGTGTATGAGAATGATTTTCACATATTTTTGCTAACATCAGCATTATTATACTTTGAATTTTTCACAATATTATGGAAAAATTCTACCTTTTGTTTTAATTTCATTTTTATCAAAATATCAATATCAAATACCAAAAACTTCCAACATTTTAGATGTTTCTTTTGCATTTACCTTTATGTACATACACACACATGTAATTATAGCTACTGCTTAAAAAATTATTGATTTTATATTTGGTAGATGTAGATTTTTGCCCTTTTCCCCTTCCTTTTCCAATGTAGCAAAAGCATAACCTTTTTTTTGGACTAAATCCATGTTCATTGTTTTCACTATCATGACTTGGTAAATATTACTTTTTGTTGAATCAAGCAGTGCACTATGATTATATTTCCTTTCTCATTCAACTTACTGTTTTCCTGGAGTTAATAATTGCCTTATTTTGTCATTTGCAAAGATTTTTCTTTGGAATTCTTACTTCCACAATTTCCAATAGTGCTGTAAAATGTCTTTAAGCATTTTCTACAACGCCAAACCTGTCATATAATGAATTGGTTCCAGTATGCCATCTCAGTCCACGTGCTTTAATGTGACCTCGTTGCTTATAAGGTCTGCCACGCATCTGACATTCTGAGGCTTCTTATTGCCAGCATCAGGCCTCTGATATATTGAGAGAATGCACTGTGATAAAGAGTCCAAGATCTGGGGCCAAAGTGCCTGAGTTTAAATCCTGGCTCCACCACCTATCTGCTGGGTGACTTGGATATGTCACTTCTGGTTTCATTTGGAAAATGAAGATCATAATAGCGCTCCCTCATAGGATGGCAGTGAGGACTTTAGATTTAACACATGTAAAACATTTAGGACAATGCCTGGGATGGAGTAAGTTAAACATTTTATTTTTTAATTCAACAAATATTTATTGAATGCTTACTTTAATGTGTCCTGTTCTAGACACTAGGATACAATAGAGAAAAAACAGACACAGATTTCTGCTCTTATGGACTTGGAGAGAGAGATTAAAAATCAAAAACATGTAAGTAGGGGCGCCTGGGTGGCTCAGTGGGTTGAGCTTCTGCTTTCGGCTCAGGTCATGATCCCAGAGTCCTGGGATCGAGCCCCACATCTGGCTCTCTGCTGAGCAGGGAGTCTGCTCCGCGGCCCCCTCTCCCCCTGCCTCTCTGCCTACTTGTGATCTCTGTCTATAAAATAAATAAATAAAATCTTAAAAAACAAACAAAAAAACAATACAAAAAGTAAGTAAAATACATACAAAATTGTAAGAAGTGCTATAAATGGTGGAAAGACTATATGTAATGGTATACTGTTGGCATCTTTTCCTTGCTCTCCATTCTGTGACCTCACTATGCTATATTGAACTTGGGCATAATGGGAATATTTAGCTCCTGGAAATAGACAAGAACTACAAATCTCAGCTTTATTGTTTTGTTGATTGTTAGATTTAAGAAAGTGATGGAGAAAATGCTTATAATGCAGATTAAATTTAAAAATGTGTTTTTCCTGTAACTATTACATGGTGAATGGCATAAAACATTCAGGAAATATTTTCCAGTATCTGAAAGCTATCATACAACTCAGCAAAATAGTTACTCGCATCACTGGCAAATGAGTGATGTTCTGACAAATATCTTTGTTGTTTTACATTCATCTTGTTAACATAAATGAAAATAGTAATCAACACTCAGATTGGAACTATACTCATTCCTTAATTGCAGCCACAGGTTGGCTATAAAGTACAAGACACTGGCAAAAATAACAGTTGGCTCTGTGAAGTTTTCAATAAAGAGTATTGTTTGGCCTGTTCTTATTTATATATTATGCTGTGCATCTTTTATATCAATAAAATTTATTACACGTATGGATACACACATAACACACATACACAGAGTTTGCCTTAGAGAACTAGTTCAAAATTTACCAGCATGCCATTGTTTGTATCTAAAAAATTCATAGGTTCTTTTGGCTGTCTCATGAATAGAATGTCTCTGTATCTCCTGGCTTTGCTTTGACCCTTTCTGATTTTATACACTGAGCATTGGAATTATGTGTGCTGCCTAGTTTCCCTAAATAGGAAGTTTGCTTTTTTTTTTTTTTTTTGTCCTCCTAATTTGGGGGCAATTTTTTTGAGAGGAAAAGGGGATGCACTCTTGAAAAGAACATTTTGTCTTAATTTCACATGTTTCTGAGCACCACTGCGGTCCATTTTTTCATCTTCATAACTATGTTTTGCTTTAATTGTATTATCTATTCAAATCCCTCGCCTGTTTTTAAAATAGTGTTTGCCTTTTCGTAGTGGCTAATAGAACGTCTTTATTATGGGTATTCATCTTTTTGCCACTTACATGGACAAACTAAATGCATTAATTGGGCTGCTTTGGCTTCTGCTTCTGGCTGTTCACACCAAAAAACCCCTCCAACAATGAAAAGAAAAAAACTAAAAACAAAAAACAAAACAAAACAAAAACCATTCCATGCCTCAACCAATAAAACCCAAAATCTTCTGAAGCTTTGAAGGAAATATAGTACTTGACTCTAAGTTATCTTAAAGGGCCGGTGGCAGGGTTTTAAATGATATATACAAAAGTTTCTTAATTCCTTCCAGATAGTTCTGCCTTTTTCCAAAGTTTTCATTTTGGTAATTATTAAAAATATTCCCTCTCTTAGGGATATAAGATTAAGAGACTCTTAATCATAGGAAACAAACTGAGAATTGCTGGAGGGGAGATGGGTGGAGGATAAGGTAACTGGGGGAGGGGCATTAAGGAAAGGACGTGAGGTGATGAGCTCTGGGTGTTATATAAGACTGATGAATCACAGGCCTGTACCTCTGAAACCAATAATACATTATATGTTAATTAATTGAATTTAAATTAAAAAAGGAAACAACCACCACCAACAGCAAAAACATTACCCTCTCTCTTCCTGTTCTCTTCTTACTATTCCTGTCCTCTCACTAGCACAGTGTTTTAAAATGTGCTCAGGCCCTGGACTGTTGACTTGCGAGGCCCCTGCCGGCTGACAATGCCACAGGAATTGCTCGTCTTCTCTTTTGGCAACTATTTTGGAGGCAGGGGTTCAGGGTAGGGAGAATTAGTTCCTCCACAAATCTGATACATAAAATTTCCCACCTGGTTACATTTATGTTAGAAATATTCTTCCCGTTTCATTTTTGTCATCAGTAAGTTAAACTTTTTTTTTAAAGGTTTTTTTTTTTTTTAAGATTTTTATTTATTTATTTGACAGACAGAGATAACAAGTAGGCAGAGAGGCAGGCAGAGAGAGAGAGAGAGACAGAGAGAGAGAGAGGGAAGCAGGCTCCCCGCTAAGCAGAGAGCCTGATGCGGGGCTTGATCCCAGGACCCGAGCTGAAGGCAGCAGCTTTAACCCACTGAGCCACCAGGCACCCCAGTTAAACTTTTTTGATATATAAGACTTACTACTTTTTCTCTAACTCAGTGAATAAATTCTTTTATATATAGTTCCTATCACCAGAGTTATGTTTGGGAATGTCTTCCTTACTCTGAGAACACATCATCATCATCATCATTATTATTTAAAGTTTTTATTTATTTATTTGACACACAGAGAGAGAGAAGGAGGAGTGGTGGGAAGAGGGAAAGGGAGAAGCAGACTCCCCACTGAGCAAGGAGCCAGAAGTGGGGCTCCATCCCAGGATCCTGGGATCATGACCTGAGCTGAAGGCAGATTCTTAACTGACTGAGCCACTCAGGCGCCCCATTATTATTAATTTTAAAATATTTTATTTTCAAGTAATTTCTATACCTAATGTGTGGGAACATGCAACCCTGAAATAAAGAGTTGCACACTCTGCTGATTGAACCAGCCAGGCTCCCTAAGAACATATAGTTATTAACCTTACATTTTTTTCTACTTCTTTTTGGACTCATTTTTAAAATTTTTTATTTATTTTATTTTATTATTATTTTTTTAAGATTTTATTTATTTATTTGACAGACAGATCACAAGTTAGCAGACAGGCAGGCCGAGAGAGGGGGAGGGAAGCAGGCTCCCTGCTGAGCAGAGAGCCTGAATGGGGGCTCAATCCCAGGATCCTGAGAACATGACCTAAGCAGAAGGCAGAGGCTTTAACCCCTTGAGCCACCCAGGTGCCCCAGGACTCATTTCTTTTTACATTTAACTCTGAGAAATGATGAATAATTTATTTTGGAGTTAGGTGTGAGAACTGGATCTAGGTTCATGGTTTTTGTTGCTGTTGCTGTTGTTTTTAGATGATTTATTTAGTGTCCTTGCACCATTTATCTAATGAGCTGGTACATACTGACTTGAAATGCCTCTGTTATCAAAGAATACACATTAAAAATCCTAGTCATTTGACAGATGAAAATGACAACCTATTTTAATTTATAAATAATACGGTCTGGTAGATTCCTAAATGATTTGAAAGCTGTACTCACAGGGAATTAGCCACTGTGAGTGGAAATTAATAAACTGTTGTCAAACAAGAAAAATGTTTCTCATCCATCTGTGACTTATCTTTCCACGGAAAAGATTTTGACAAGCCGGGGGCATTACCATATGAAAGTCATCTAAGGCCTGGAGGTGAGAAATTACAGACATGTTTTGGGGAACGATGAACTAGAAACACTAAAAACTGACTCACCCCAAAACCCATGTAGTACATTTTCATCTGTACATGGGCGTATGAGGCTTTCTGATGGGGGATCTGTGGCGGGCCCTCGCTGTTTGCTCCCCTGGCATCCATTCTCCTTTCCTTAGTTTCAATAACTTAAGCTACTCAGAAAGGGGGGTGTTTGCTTTCCCCCTGGACTTGGACCTACAACGAGCCCCCCGTGGCATTGCCAGTGTCTGTCTCACCACCACCAGGGACTGGTCTGCCTGAGGAAGTGACAGAGCTGGGGGAAAACACGGCTGAGAGGTTCTGTTCCTCATCACGCTTGGGGGAACATACACTAAGGTCTTCCTATGTTACACTTGTATTTAGCAGTGAAATATTTTGCTTTGCAAAATCTGCAGCAACTTTCAAATACTTCAAGGAATATATTTGCATGTACACAAAATCATTCTAGGAAAAGAATCTTAGTTTTCCAGAAGATAAAAAACAAAACCCAGGAAACTTACCTTAACGTAATATGATTGGCTTTAAAATCTCAATCTGGACTCTAAAAAGTATGCTAAAAGACAATTAATAAAGTTGGAATTCTCAATCTAGTCTGCTGTGATGGAAAGAAGATGGTGGATATTGAATTAAAATGAAGAAGAAACAGAAACACTAAATCTATAGGAAATTTCTGGGATTAATGATAACAATGTTAAGTAATTCTTTTTTTTTTTTTTTTCCCCTGCCAGGCATCATTCTAGGCACTTTACATATTTAATCTTCTTTAATCCTTACAACAACCCTCTGGGGTTCACATCCTTATCTAGTTTCCATTGGAGAGTTAAGAAAACTACCCACATTCAGAGACTTTGTAAGCAATAGAAACTCAACTCTGGCTGACTTTCTTGCGATGTCTACGCCCTTTCTGCTATGTTCTGATGCTCCTCAGGGAAAGTACATGGATATTATTGGTGAGTTGCACATGTTAACATACTTTCCAAAGATCTGGAGTGTAAGTCTAGCTTTTCTGACTGATATCTTTCCTCTTAGTGGGATTTTGTGCGACTATTTTCAGTTTCATGTAGGGCAGAACTAGCTCTGGAGACAGTAAAGTAATTCTGAAACATATACTCACATCTATGGGTGTTTTAGATGCTCAATTTATAATTTATATCAGAATTTGATTTTAAAAATCAGGTAGCAGGAAAGTAGACATTCAAGAGCTAGTGGAAAATGGACCATTAAAGGTGGATCACTGACACAGGCTAGCTAGCAAGGAAAAAAAGCCTCAAGAAATGGAACTGAGGCATTTGAAATGCAGTCATAAAAGGACTTAGAAGGTATGAACTAAATAAAGGAAAAAAAAAACACAAGTTTGGAGTTTAGTGGGCATCAAGATTTAACACCCCAAACTGATCTACCATGGATCTTATCCCTCAAAGCTCAAGAGGGGTTGGGTAGTGATCTGTGGCTTTAACTCTGCATGAAGCAATCTGTACAACAATCTAGGTGCACACTTAACAGGACCCCCATTCATGTACACCTAACTGAACACGAACTCTCTCAGAACCAAGTATCACTGAGATCTGACCACGTTTACCATAACGGTTGTTTCAAACTCCCCACATTCCTGGACCTCACCCATGCCTTTCTCTTTCTCCACAAATAACTTTAACTTTTGTTTTACTGAGAACAGGGAGAGCACTCCACTTCACCTCCCTGCTTACCCTTCATTCTAACTTATTAAAACCTTCTTTTATCTTGCTCGCCCTGATTCTCTGGAGAAATGTCAATCTTCCTTACTCCTACTAACTGGTATTCTTGGTTCTCAACAATGTTGGCTTCCTTATAGACCCTGCTCTGTTAACTATTAACTTCTTCACTCACATCAAGCAAAATCATTTCTTAAGCACTTACTATGTGCTCTGGATGGTGTGTTTCATCTTCCTGGAGCGTGTTTCCTCTTAGACAAGGTCAATGTTCTCCACTCCAAAGAGACACAACAATATCTTTTCTTACCCTTGGCCCCTATTCTATTACCAGCTGCCTTTCCTCCTCCCCTTTACAGCCAAACTTCTTAGAACAAAAGTCTGTATTGGCCATGTCTGTATCTTTATTTTGCTTGGATGGCTTCATGGCAGAATGAAGAATGAACAGGATTTGGGAGATGTGCGTTTGAGTTCAGATTCCACCGCACTTAGGATAGCCTTCACTTGCTTATTACTCAATCTGGGGTTGAGTAAGTTGCTTGATTTCTCCAAGTCCTTATTTTCTCATCTGTGGAGTGGCCATATACACCCACCTTGTAAAAACACCTGACCACGCTGTAACGCTTCACGGCCTTCTTATCTATTCCTTGAGCTGGCTGCGTCATTAAAACACTGCATTCCAGCCCCCTCGACTGGAAATGAAACAAAACACCTTTTCCCCCAAACCAATCATGCCTAGTCCTGGTTCTGTTAGGATATCTCAGAATGACTAAAGAATCAGGAAGTTTAACTTTAAATCCTTAGGACCATCCCGCGAGGTACCCAAACAAACCAACACTACTTTCACTTTCCTAATTGTTAAACACGCTGGAAACAATTTTCAACATGGGAGGAGGAATGGTTTGGCAGAAGGAAGAGTTGTGCTGGCATCACTCAGACTTGTGTTTGACCACTGATCCCAACTAGCACTAGCTGTGGTACACGAGGGGGCCTTATTTCGCTTCTTTGGGTTTCTATTCCTTGCCTGTTGCGTTGAGACTCCGGATCCCTAACTTGCAGGATGGCCATGAGAATGAGAAATTGTATAGGGGCCTGCCTGGCACATAGCAGGTGTTAGGAATTATGAATTATCCTAGAATCTGCAACCATTAATGTCTGTACTATACAGGACAGGCTCTTCTTAAACCTCTGAGGGCACGTTTGTTTCCATCTGTGTAGAGGGGATAGGATAATCATACTCTAGCCCCTTCAAAAAAAGTTTTGTAAACTGCCATTTGTGCCTGAAACCACCTGCTAATTGCTGTACCTCTGACGGTTCCGTGGAAAGCGAGCTTCTGAAAGGCCACCTGCCCTTCTAAATGCAGTGTGGTCGCGCTGCCTCATCCACAGGTTAACACCCATGCGAACAAATGCCGCTCACAGAGCTCTCCATCCGTACACAGAGCATTTACAGGTGGTTTCTCGCACTAATTTTATTTTCTTTAAAATCTCAACATTAATTAATTAATAAATCTATTAATCTACTTATCTATCTATTTATTTTCTTCCTGGTTACACAGTAAACTTCTGAGGGTGGGTCTCCACGGTCAATATCTGTATGTACCCAAAACTTTACCTCTATTGTACAGAGTAGGGCATTTAATATTTTACTGATTTGGACTTTCTTTTCTTTACTCTTTTCCTGTTAAGAAAAAAAAAAGCTAATTTAAGACAGTTTATTGTAAGAGAAATAGATACATGGTAAATCATTTAAGAAAATACAAGAAGGGATATTGAAAAGAAAATCTCACATTCTAGATCCTGTCTCTCCGTCTCTACCCCAAACATGACTGTTACCAGTCTTTCAAGAACTGTACATCTTTCAAGGAATATTCCATTTTTTTCACACAGATGAGACCATGATGCATATATCATTCTGTATATGAGACCATGATGCATATATTATTCTGTATTTTGCTTTCTTTTTTTTTTTTTAAAGATTTTATTTATTTATTTGACCGACAGAGATCACAAGTAGGCAGAGAGGCAGGCAGAGAGAGAGAGAGGAAGGGAAGCAGGCTCCCTGCTGAGCAGAGGGCCCGATGTGGGGCTCAATCCCAGGACCCTGGGATCATGACCTGAGCCGAAGGCAGATGCTTTAACCCACTGAGCCACCCAGGAGCCCCTGTATTTTGCTTTCTTGATTTAAAAAAGAGATTGTTCTATATTGGGACAAATAAGGCAATCAATTTTTTTTCCATAGCTGTGGAGTGCTTCATGCACTGGATTTACCATAATTTATTTGACCAGTCTCTTATTGATGGAAATTTAGGTTATTGAAAAAAAGAACATTTATTGAGATATAATTCAATAGATACACTAGTTTAAGGTATATAATTCAATGGTATTCATACTTTATAGTTGTGCAAGCATCATCATAACCTAATTTTAGAACATAACCTAATTTTAGAGCAAAAATAAACGCTGTACCTATTAACAGTCACTCCCTATCCCCTGCTGTCCTCTGCCTACCATAGGCAGCCAATAATCTACTTCTGGTCTCTGTAGATTTGTCTATTCTGGTCATTTTGCATTAATTGATCATGCAATATGTGGTCTTCTGTGACTGATTTCTTTCACTAAATTGTTTTTGTAGTTCCATCATGTGTTTTTTTTTAAAGAATTTATTTATTTGACAGAGAGAGATCATAAGTAGGCAGAGAGGCAGGCAGAGAGAGAGAGGGAAGCAGGCTCCCTGCTGAGTAGAGAGCCCGAAGTGGGGCTCGATCCCAGAACCCTGAGATCATGACCTGAGCCTAAGGCAGAGGCTTAAACCACTGAGCCACCCAGGTGCCCCGCAGTTCCATCATGTTTTAACAGATATCAATACTTTATTCTTCTTTATAGCTAAATTAAAACCCACTGCATGGATGCCACATCTACTTATCTGCTTACCAGATGGTGGACATTTGAGCTGTTTCCACTTTTGAGCTATTATAAATAATGCTGGTATGAACATTCATGTACCAGTCTTTTGTAGACATATGTTTTCATTTCTCTTGGATATATGCCCAAAGGAGAACTGTTTGACCATTTGAGGAACTCTAAGTTTTTGTTTTTGGTTTTTTTTTTTTTTTGGATTATTAGACAGTTACTATTATAAAATCATTCTTATACCTATGTCTTTGCCCATAAGTGTATTTACATTGGCAATATCAATTTTTAGAAAGTGGAGTAAAAAACATGAAACATTAAAACAATTTGGTAGATAATGTTATTTAGTAAGTAACACCAATTTGTTTGTCTTCTAGATCAAGAGAAGACTACCTGTTTTACCATAACCTCACTAACATTGTGCATTATCATACTTTTTAAGTTTTTAACAGTTCTGGTGGGTAAAAAAATGATATGACATTTTAACTTGCACTTATATGTTTATAAGTGAAGCTAAAAATCTTTTCATATGCTTATATGACATTTTATGTGTGTGTGTGTGTGTGTGTGTGTGTGTGTGCATGTGTCTCCTATATACAGAATATTAGAGGTATATCTAGCATTCTATTTAGGTAAATCTTTGAAAAAAATGAACATTATCTCTTTTATGATTAGTGTTTGTCCTGATATAAAATATCATTTACATCAAATTATCTTAAAAATTTTCAGAAGATCCCCAGCAGCTTTCAAAGGTAGGGCTTAAAACTTCTGGGTCACTGTCTTAGAATACCTAGTTTAACGGAATTTTTCCTTGCCCTAATTCAAAGTCACCTGTTCTTATCTTCAAAGGATTTGTAAACCCATAGTAGATGGGAAATTTTGAAAACCAATGTAGTTGAAAACAAAACAATGTAACTGTATTAGTAAGAAACACTTTACTTTGAAAGCAAGCTGCCAAGAAAATGTTGGCCAGCTTAGAACAGTCCAACAAAATGGAAAGAAAAGTAATACTGAAACATCAGTGTTTACAAAGACAATTAAAGTAGAAATTAGAATGAAGGTGAAGAGGTAGAGATCAAAACAATATGATGATCAATTAGAGAAAATAAGTAAAGAAAGTCTTCACTATCTTAAACTTCTCTATTTCAGACCCAACTTTAACATTCAGAGTCTCTGAATATTTTTTTTATTCTTAAAAATTCACTCCCCCCAATCACTTTGTTGACTACTCATTTGTTGTCTATATAATCTTTCATATAATTATATGTAACTATATATTAAATGTCAAGTGTGTCAAATGTAAAATGTTCTTATAAATGACTTTATTTTCAATTCATAAAATCACATGAAATTCAAATTATTAGGCAATAATTTGAGAGAAGATTGCTAACTTTTGAATCTTTCCTTTTTGTAACAAATGTAAGATATAATTTTAAAAGGAAAAAAGTTGGTACACAAGAAACATTTTTTTAGTCAGGTGCTCATAATTTACTAAGTGCCTCTTGCTCTAAGATAGAGCATACTGGGGCAGAAGACAATAACTGTATTTCTTTTTTTTTTTTTTCAAATACTAAAATTTGTTTTAAAAGTATACTAATTTATGGAAGCAAAGAAAGTACTAAAACTCAAGTTTTAGAAATATTGACATATGAACTGATTTATATGCTGAAGGAATAGTGAATATTCTTCACTATGATTTTAAAATGAAATCAATATAACCCAGAAATATGACATCTACGAACAGGGAAGGAGTACACATTGATGTTGTAGAGACAATACTGCGGCTTCAGAGTATGAGCAAATAGAGGAATAATTAAAGCAGGTGATTCAAACTCAGCTGTCATTGGAAGCCAGGCAGGAACATGCTTTTGTACACTGAGCTGGAAATGTCACTGTGGTCAACAAGAGACTTGTGTCCCATCTCAGTGGGGTGGCTACTGTGGGGTTCTAGCCTGTTGTAAATATGTGAAGAACCACATCCAGATTTTTCTGTGAAATCTTCCGTTTAAATGTTGGCAGCTATGTAAGCAAAACAAAGTAAATAAATAAAACATGGGCGCCCGAGTGGCTCAGTTGGATAAGCATCTGACTCTTGGTTTCCACTTGGGTTGTGACCGTAGGGTCCTGGGATTGAGCCCCCTCAGGCTCTAGGCTCCATGTGGAGTCTGCTTGGGATTCTTTCCTTCTTCCTCTTCCTACCCCTTGGCCCCTCCCCCGCAAACAAATAAATAAAATCTTAAAAAAAATAAATTAAAGAAACAAAAATCCAGAAAACTCTGTGTACCAAACAAAACATATTTATAAACTATAATAATCTGTGACAGTCACCTTTTTAAGCTAAGAATTAGGAAGGGCCACAAAGAAAAGTTTTATTAAGGGAAATTGCCTGATCATAGGTTAGTCCAGGAAGATAGTTTTTTTCCACTAAAGCGATGCAGTTTGGAAAGGGGTAAATTAGACCATCAGACCACGTAGAGAGTCTCATTAGTTCAGGAAAGAGGATCAGAACGGTCAAGAAAGAAGGAAAATCTTCCCTGTAGCCCCAGGACCGAACAGGTATTCTGGAGACACTTGGAAGGAAGAAGCACTGGAGAGACAAAAGTGACTCCAAGCCAGTGTAACTACAAGCAGCACACCTATGTAGACACATGGGTGTCCACTGAAGGTATGCAGTTCAATTAATGTTTGCCTCTTCCATGACAATGACTGTTATTGTCATTGCTATTTCTGGAAGGTCACCTAGGTAAAAGAAAGGAGGGACTGAGTCCAAACACAGCAAAAAAGCATCAGGTGATAAATCAAGACCTAGACCAGAGGGACGCCTGGGTGGCTCAGTTGGTTAAGCAGCTGCCTTCGGCTCAGGTCATGATCCCAGCGTCCTGGGATCGAGTCCCACATTGGGCTCCTTGCTTGGCAGGGAGCCTGCTTCTCCCTCTGCCTCTGCCTGCCACTCTGTCTGCCTGTGCTCACTCTCGCTTCTCTCTCTATGACAAATAAATAAATAAAATCTTTAAAAAAAAAAAAAAAAAAAAAGACCTAGACCAGAGAGAGACATAGGAGACCCAGAAGAGAAAAAAAATATATAAAAGCCATAGAGAAGCTCCTACTAGAGGTGTGACATTATGCCATGTTCTCCCTCTTCCTTCTTAGAAACAAAAATATTTTTATTTACACAAATAATATATTAAACACATCTGGAAAAAGTTCAAGACATAGGTAAAGTAAAATTTCACATGACCTCTCACCTCCCATTCTGCTCCCCTTCCAGATTGTTTATCTTTGCAGAACTTTTCCTATGCATTTAGTCACCTATGAATGTATGCACGGAAATGTCTACTTAAAACCTCCAATATTCCTGTACTCTGAATATCACATTACGTATACTGGGTCGATGTCATTCTTTGTAACTGTGGCGCGTATTTTGTGATTGGTATAGTGCATGGTTTGTTCAGCCTTTCTCCCTTGACTACTAACAATGGAGGGGCACCTGGGTGGCTCAGTGGGTTAAGCCACTGCCTTCGGCTCAGGTCATGGTCTCAGGGTCCTGGGATCGAGTCCCACATCGGGCTCTCTGCTCAGAGGGGAGCCTGCTTCCCTCTCTCTCTCTCTGCCTGCCTCTCTGCCTACTTGTGATCTTTGTCAAATAAATCTTAAAAATCTTTAAAAATAAGCAGAAAAAAATAAAAAACAAAAAACAATGGAGCAATGAGCACCCATGTACATGTTTCTTTGTGTATATGCGGGGTAGTCCTCTAAACTAGATGTCTAAGAGTAGGTTTGATGAGATATAAGGACTTGTGTATTTTATATTCGCATAGTTTTTGTCAGATTGTCCTTCAGTGGACTACCTTCACTGTGGACTAGATGAAGCTCTGTCTCCTCATAACCTCTCTACCACTGGACATTTTATCCATTTTTCAATTTTTACTAACACGATCACTCATCTTTCTGATTCTCTGCTTAATCTGTAAAATGATAAAAATCCTACTTCACAATAATTTTATGATAATTATGTTAGTTAACAAAAGTGCCTGTCATAAGTACCTAGCTTACAGTAGATACTCTGCTTGATGTTCATTCCCTTCCCTTATTACAGATTTGCGAGGGAAAATTTAATTAAATAAGGTGTATTTGCATAACTTTCTAATGGTGGTAGTAAATCTTTGCAATTAGTAGCATGTGTTTAACCATTGAGTAAATCCATTTTTTAGCCCAAATTCATACTCTATTTTTTTCACATTCTATTTTTAATTAAAATGCTCTAATTAGGAATATTTCTTTAAAGTTTAGCATTGCTATAATTTTACATCCTGTTTTATAACTCAATTTTCCTACTATATTTCTTTTTCCAATTACTGTGAAACCGTTGTTTTCATGGTTTATTGTGACACTGTTTGGCCTTCACTTGTTCATTTTTCATTAGGCTGAGGCAAATAAAGGTATACTTTTGCCACAATTAATGTAAATGCAAGCTTACATCGATTTTTTTTTTTTTTAGTTTTTCATTTGAGTAAGAACACAATTAAACATTTTGTACAGAAAATTTAAGGATCTCTAAGAATGTCCAAAGACCTCAGATTGAAAGACATTGTCCTGATGGCCCACAGCTCAGCCAGGTTTACCAGTTGGACATACGTATTTCTCCCCCTCATTGATCTCATCTATGAGCTTTGCTTAATGATTTTAACCAAGCAATGTGTACCAAGTTTTACAGTTCCTAAATCTAATTAATAAATTCTATCAGTATGCTATATAATTAAATTAAAATCATATTATTACATTTGCACTGTGCATATAATCTTGTATGAAGTCCAAATATAATAATAAATTGGTCAAATCAATAAATTAACATCTAATGATTAAATATTTAGCAACCACTCATACTGATTCCTCTTTTGTTTTTTTCTAACTCCCTATACCTGATATATAAACAATTCTCTCCAGAGCTACATTTGAAACATACTCCAAATTTACCTACTTATCTCTCTTCTACTGTACCATGCTGGTCCAAATCACATTGTTTTTGACTGTAAAGCCTTCTAACTAGTCTTTCAGCTTCATTTTTATTTACCTACATTTTATTCTCCTCATAGCAAAGAGAAGTAATAAAATGTAAACCAAATTGTAACACTCTTGTTCATAATTGTTCTAATTTTGATAACTTCCTATCACAAATTCCAAACTATGATCATCTAGGACATATGGAATTTGGTCAGTGCCTATTATTTCAGCCCATTCTCCCTTTCCCTATGGTATTCCAGCCCACTCCATGTCTTTCTATTTCTTTAACCACATATAGCTGGTTCTTGCCTAAGGAATTTGCACTAGCTGGTCTCTACCTAGACATTCCTATCCTCTATCACTATATGGTTGGACACCATAATTCTAGTTTCTGTACACAGTAGTATAATTGAATGTCACAGGGTACTGAACAGAAAGGACAATAGTCAAATATAAGCAGAAGTCATATAATTAGTAGGAAGAATAACATTTAAAATTAGTATTGGAATTGGAATAAAAGGTCATCCAATAGAGAAATTCACTGAGTCTAAAATGAATTAAACTTAAAGTCAGTGACTTGGCCAAAAGGAAGGAAACCTTTGGCAGTAAGAGAGCAGGACCAGTTGGGAGTATAGGGCCATGACAAAGGATTATGAATAGATAACAACTGGACTAGTCAAAGTTCAGCCATAAATGTCAGCCATGGAGGAGACAAGAATCCAAACTAGTCTATGAAGACTATCAGTCAAGACCATGCACTTTGGAGTCAGTTTTGGAATCAAATCCCTTTAAACTTGTAGATAACTTTTGCCCTTATCCATTGACTAATCCTTGTTACTTGATTGTAATGTGTCTATATATGATCTGTTAATCATTATTATATCATCTGTGGACAGTGAAACAAGACAGTGCTGGTATCCAAGTAAGAAACTGTACATGAAATGGGGACAGTAGATCCAGATAATATGGCTTGCTAAATCCATATTTTGCAACCAAGAAAGGTTGTGAGATTGGAGTTTCAGTTTCATGAAGTTGGGAGGAAGAATAAGAGACTTGATAAGCCCCCACCTTGGGCTTTCCATATGTGCCAGGACTTCACCTCAAACAAGCAACATATCGGAGCGCCTGGGTGGCTCAGTGGGTTAAGCCGCTGCCTTCGGCTCAGGTCATGATCTCAGGGTCCTGGGATCGAGTCCCACATCGGGCTCTCTGCTCAGCAGGGAGCCTGCTTCCCTCTCTCTCTCTCTGCCTGCCTCTCTGTCTGCTTGTGATCTCTGTCAGACAAATAAATAAAATCTTTAAAAACAAAACAAAACAAGCAACATATGATGGACACTAACCCAAAGTTATCCATAAGAACTGGGGAGATAGGGGCACCTGGGTGGCTCAGTCAGTGAAGCATCTGCCTTCAGCTCGGATCATGAACTTGGAGTCCTGGGATTGAGCCCAATGTCAGGTGCTCTGCTCAGTGGGGAGTCTGCTTCCCCCTCTCCCTTTGCTTCTCTCCTCTGCTTGTGTTCTCTCTCTCTCTCTCAAATAAATAAATTAAAAATCTTGGGGGGGAAAAAAAGAACTGGGGAGATAGCAGAAGCTATGCCTGCTTAGAATCTCCCAGCCCGATTTCTTCTGGTATGCCTTGTTAAAAACTGCATTACTTATATTTATCTTGGTAAACTTTGACCCCTACAAATTGTATCATAGTGTTCATTTTGACCAAACCTCCGATGTAGTTTTTTGCAGGATTACAATAAGGAGGCACACTTAACTCAGATTGTTAATAATGCCTTGTTGAAGGGTCTACGGTTGCTTTGGAAAACAGAACTATGTTGAAAAAATCCCTGACAAGTTAGAGAAGTCTAACTAGGATGACATTAAACAGAAAGAAGTACAAGTTAGTTAGTGACAAAAAAAATTAGTACGTGATGGGGAAAGATCAACTATGTACAGCAATCATAGAAAAATGTTTTGGGTACCCTTGTGTCATAGCTGAAACACCAATAAATTATACAGCACATTTATTTTAAAAGCCAAAGCAATATTTGATGTTTTAGATACTTCAATTGAAATATGACTCGTAGTTCCTGGAAAGAATCATATTTTAGGATCTTATTAAATTGTCAGAATTCAACTGTTCAGACATTTGTTATTAGGCTGCCTATTGAACTGAGATCTATGGCAGTAGTTTTCACAATTTAGAGTGCATAAAGAGCACGTGGGTGCTTATTTAACAAAGACCACATTTTGAGAAACATGATTTTTTTCCTTCTTTAAATGAAATAATTTGTGAAACTCAAGTCAGCTAATACTGAAATTCCTGATCTGTTAAAAGGCTTAGATTAAAATATAAAAAGATGTTTTAGGTAGCTTGTTTTAAAGCATTTTTAAAAAATCATCTGAAGATAGCATTTACTCATTTTCTTCTGTAGTACAGAACTGTAGTTTTTGAATTATGGCCTCAGTACCATTAAGTGTTAGTATCACCTGAGAACTTACTAGAAGTTCAAATTCTTGGGCACCTGGGTGGCTCAGTTAGTTGAGTATCTGTCTTTGGCTCAGGTCATGATCCCAGGGTCCTGGGATCAAGCCCCTTGTTGGGGTCTCTGCTCACTGGGGATCCTGCTTCTCCCTTTCCATCTGCGGCTCCCCCTTCTTGTGCTCTCACTCTCTCTCTCTGTGTCAAATAAAATCTTAAAAAAGAAAAAAAATTCAAATTTTCAGACCCCATCTCAGGTCTAGAGATGCTGGGGCTGGGATCCAGCAACCTGTGTTTTAATAAGTCATTCAGGTCATTCCAACATACGCTGAAGTTTGAGAATCACTTGTGTAGAGTAAATGGTGCTATACTTTGTCATATCAAATGTCAACATAAACATGTAGAAAACTGTGAAGAGACTGGTAACTTTAAGTAGTCATTATACTACTAAAGTAGTGCAACTTGTTGCCCAAAATGTAATATTATCACAACCTCTCTTTCTTCAGTCTTAAAATGCAAGTTGTTCATTTTTGACCCTCCATATTACTGCATCAGCTACTAGCTGACTTTTCTAGGTAGCACTTCATTGAGATTTGTCCTTTCCACAAGAACCAAAACTTACATGGTCCCACCAAAGTTGAAGTAAGAGAACTTGGTGATTATGAGATTATGAAAAAAGCATCATTTAAGATGACAGAGCACTGCTTCATTAGTAATTTGATGGATGTGGAAGTGACAAGTAGGAGTGGAGGGTGATGCAGGTGATAGGGAAAATTAGAAGAGGACTTTAACACATGCGGCAGATTGAAAAGATTGGGGAAAGGAAGACAAAGTGATCAGGAGAGATCTTTAACAGTCTGCTTATAGAATACTGATGGCCAGTTTTCTATCCAGAAAGGGAATGGAACCAGGCAAAGTGGATTCATCAAGAAGGTAGAATGCCTTTGGCCACATACCCTGTACCATTTATGTGGCAAATGGCCAAGCACTAAGAATCTCTGTTCCTAAGGACAGAACCATAAAACTGTAGGACTGAAAGTTCTTATGAATTTACTGTTCCAGGGCCCTTCATATACTTAGGCCCAAATAAACCTCTCAATTCTTTATGAGGCCATCTTTCTGCTTCTACATAGGACTTAGCAACACAGAACAAGAGAATCACTTAGAATTAGGATGACATTGCATAAGATAACTTCTTAAAAATGTCCCCCATTCTGATCAAAGAGAAGAAATCTGAGGCTCAGTTGAGTGATTCACTAAAGGACAGAAGGTTAAAAATCATGAGATTCAGAGGCTAGAATCCTATTTTCCTTATTCAAGCCTTATATTCCTTCTACCATCCCATGAAGCCAAAACTAGTGCCCTCTATCTCTTATTATCTCATTTGTTTGAAAACCCTAAAAAGATAAAAGCTAAACAACTCCCTTTGCAAGTTTTTTCAGCATCTCAGTGGTGAAATAACTGAAAACAACAACAACAAAAATGCTACTAAAGGAGAAGCTAAGGAGAAACTAGGCAAAACAGAAAATCAACAACCAGTACACTAAGGGCAAACATATGCAGGCAGAACTCCACACCCTATACAGAAGGACTTCCCCAGGTGTTTTGTTTTTATGAAGAGGAGTTCCCAAAAGTCATGGCTATGTGTTTGCTTTCTCCATGTGTGTTCATGTGTGCATGTGTGTGCTGAGATGATGATGGGGTGAGCAAGATTAATCATTAACTTCCTGGGCAGAAGGGGAATTGTTGATAGTCAAATCTCTGAGACAGGGGAAGGAAAAGGGGACCTGAGATGCGAAAAGAGAATGGAGCAGAGATTCACCCAGATAGACTCTACACCAATGGCTCAGCTTTTATGGAGAATCCAAGAAAACATCAAAGGAAGGATTCAGGTGGTGGAGTGGGGAGTATATCGACAGCATGTGGGTTAGCCACCTATTTGACAGGGTTCGAGAAGACTCCACCTGAGAAATGAGTCTGATAGAAGCCATAGCTGAGCTGGATTGAATCAAGACTGTTTGGAGATGAAAATGGCTGACACGGGCTTGAGTGTGGGGGTGCCTGATGGTTGTAACTAGCTGGGGGCTTCTTTTGACATCGGTGAGCTTAAAAAAAAAATCCTGTGTTCTGGAGATTAAAAGAAGAATGACAAAAGTTTGCTGTGAAAGTGTATGGAATTGCTGTTCTATAACCCCATTATGAGCTCAACTGTTAGGGTGCCTTTTTGTGTGGCTTTCTTGCTGTAGGATATGTCAAAGAGGTTTAAAACTGGGGTTTATGACTGCTCACTGTTCCTCCTGGCCAATCTTTATAGGATGTGGGGCAGAAAGGAATACTTGGGTGCATCTGCTCATGGTTCCAAGTGGAGGTGGGGCTGTACCAGCTTCTAAGGAAGCATTTGGAATTGGGGGTGGAGATGGGGGAAGAGGGGCTGTTTTGGGTTGGTGCAACAGCTAGTGCCACCGGCTTTTCAGTGGCTAGAAGTCCAAGGGCAAAAATTGCTGCAGTAAGCAAGATGGTTGTGTTCGATGAGGAATAGTGTGCTCGAACCAAAGAGCTTGTTTTATATATGTATGAGATCCAGAGGTTACATATTCCAGAGGTTGATGTAGAGCAATAATACAATAAATACAGGCATAAATACAGCAATGCAGGGTCCCTTCCATCAGAGCTCATACTGCTGCCTCCTCATGGCCTCCTCAGTGCTGTCATCTTGTATGCAGAGAATCCCAAGTCATTTTTTTTTTAAATTTATCTGACAGACAGATCACAAGTAGGCAGAGAGGCAGGCAGAGAGAGAGGAAGAAGCAGGCTCCCCACCGAGCAGAGCCCTATGCAGGCCTTGATCCCAGGACCCGGAATCACGACCTGAGCCGAAGACAGAGGCTCTAACCCACTGAGCCACCCAGGGGCCCCTCCCAAGTCATTTTTATATCCACCTCAGAATAGCATGATTTGAAAGGCATGGTGCTTCGACTATACTCAACATGATCCACAAAATCCACACTTTCAAACAATAAAACATTTAATAACTCACTGCTTTAGATGATTGCATGATTAGTCTTCCTTTGGTACCAATTATCATGAGTGGCTTTACTTTAAAAGTGCCCATCTTTCGAAAGATAAACGCTATTTATCTCTTGAGACAATTGTAAACAGTGGGAAGAGAAACAAAGGTAGATTAATCAGACTTTCTGATTAAGTCATGTTACGTGCTAGTCATTTTGGTTGGCCTCCCAAACCCATTGTAACTGAGATGTTGTAGGCTGACTGGGTGATTACAATTTGAATTAGGCATCAGGTGCCCATGGAGGAAAGCAGTTATCTTCAGTCTCATATATACAGTATTTCTGACATTGAAACATGTGGACTCTATCTCAGGACTTTTGCCCTGACAACACTGGAATAAAGCTTTTTGACAGCTGTCATTATTTCTATGCATTCATGGTCCACACTTACTACTTCAGAACCATCACCCTGAATTTAGTAACATTACACAGCAGCCCATAGACCTGAGCCTAGACCCCTATCTGGTTTCCTGGGGCTTGAGGCTAACCTCCAGAGCTTATTCGTTTGCTGCTGCCTTCTTATTACGATGCCCCTGCTCTCTAGGGGAGAAGCTTTTATTTCCTGGGAATTAACAGCCAGAAGAAGTTTATGAGCTACTTCTTCCTTCAAATTCACAAATCTGCAGAGCTAGAAGGCCCCTTGCGAGTGGTCCAATTCACCATTCTCATTTTGCAAATGAGAAGGTGGTCAAAGACTGAACTTGTCCAACATCTCCCCAAGTTGAAAGAGTTGGGTGCCACATGGAATCGCTCAACATTAACCACAACTACATCGTCCCATTTCTTTTTTTTTTTAAGATTTTATTTATTTATTTGACAGAGAGAAATCACAAGTAAGCAGAGAGGCAGGCAGAGAGAGAGGAGGAAGCAGGCTCCCTGCTGAGCAGAAAGCCCGATGTGGGGCTCGAACCCAGGACCTGGGATCATGACCTGAGCCGAAGGCAGAGGCTTAACCCACTGAGCCACCCAGGCGCCCCTTTCGTCCCATTTCATAACCGTGGGCTGATGAGATTCATTTCTAGAATGCTCCAAGGGCAGGTGGGAGAATAGAATAGAATTAGGGAATTATTTAGAATGCAAAACCATGTTTTCCCCCAACAAGTTTCTCAAACTTTGTAATTGCTTCACTTCAAACTTTTGAACCTCAGAGTGTATGTATAAAAGGCTGCTACCAAAATCCCCAACACTTTGCATCATCTCTCTCACGTTCTCGGGGTGGTGTGTGCTTGTGTGTGTGCTTTCCGAGATAAGGTGCTGCGCAGCTCTGCCTCTGAACAACCAAGTGGCTGAAGCTCTTAGAAGCTGCAAGAATGCCCACTTCCTACTTCACTGGTGACATATTTTTGCAAAGCTGTTGTCACTCAGCTTCCCCATCTCAAGCAAGTTAAGATTTAGAACAATGACTTCAGGTTCCGTTTCACGCTATTTCTGCTCAGTACAGTAAAATGACTTTTCTCACAAACACAAAATATTTTTTTTTCCACCAGTGAATTTGAATTGTAAGTATTATCTGTCACTCTGCATTTACCCCACACGGAATTTCCCCCAAAATTAGTTCCCGGGAACACTGGTCCTGCTGAACTACTTTGAGAGAAGAAAAAAAAGATGTCGTATGGTCAAATATGATTTGGAAATTGCCACAAACTATACTCTCATTTTGGGTACTCTTAATACTCAGTGATATTTTAGAGACCTTACAGTAAATAATGAATTTAATTTTGCTTAACCCAAGATTTTCCAAACATGCTTGAATTTTGTTTTCAATGATTAATATCCTGCAGGACTCAATGTAGATGGGCAATTCGAAATAGCATCTAACCTTTTATTGAGTGCATTTTGCATGTCTCATGGGGTTCTAAGCACTCTATGGGAGTGACAGTTTTCTAAGGCTCGAAGATCAGAGTGCATATTCAGATGCTGTCGTCAAAAGGCTCAGGGTTCAATTTTGGCTACATCTCTTCCTAGTTGCACAATTTTGGCTAAATTACCTAATAATCTCTGAGCCTCAGTGTCTTCATTTCAAAATGGAGAGAATAAGAACAGATCAGTATAATGTGGGGAGAGGAGAAAAAAGGACTGGTAGGATATCCAAGTAGAAGAAGGGCAATACTTAGGTTTTTTCAGAGCACTAAGATTTAAAAAAAAAACAACACAACAAGAACAGAATTCCTGTCATCATGTTTTTGATAACAATTGAAGCTAATTTTTTTTTTAACCTCCAAAGAAATGTACTACTGGATCGACAAAGACAGGTTTTTCCTCCAAATCTTTTAACATAGTGCAATAATTTTCTGATAGGTACCTGAAATTTTTTTTCATAATCTTGGGAAATCCCTTATTGTACATGTCATCTAGTGGAACTCGTGGAACACTTTCTGGATTTTAAAATCTTCCTAGCCCGAATCTCCATGGGTTGGGACACAGAAAAGTTTGTAAGTTTTTTTTCCATGGAAATGTAGGCTAAACACTGGTTTCCACATTATCGAAATTTTTAGCTCAAGATAGTAATAACAGATAACCTTTGTAGAGTACTTTCTAGGTGCCGGGCACTGAGTGCTCAGCTTATGGAAAAGGTCATGTAATTCCTCAGGAAGTACATAAGGTAGGTGGCATTATTTCTTTCATTTGCAGATGAGGAAACAACAAATTCCGAACTTGCCCAAAGTCTGACAGCTACTGAGAGCTAGAGGAGGGAATGGAATGCAGCCAGCCTGGCTCCAGAGCAGAGAGCCGACCATCCTTTTTTTTTTTTTTTTTTTTTTTTAAGATTTTATTTATTTATTTGACAGAGCGAGAGCAGGAACACAAGCAGGGGGAGTGGGAGAGGGAGAAGCAGGCCTCCTGCAGAGCAGCTCGAGGTGGGGCTCGATCCCAGGACCCTGGAATCATGACCTGGGCTGAAGGCAGACCCTTAACGACTGAGCCAGCCAGGTACCCCTTTACAGTCACGTTTTACTTCCCACACTTTTTGGGTTGATACTCTTTTTTTTTTTTTTTTAAGATTTTATTTATTTATCTGTCAGAGAGAGAGAGAGAGAGAGAGAGAGAACACAGGCAGACAGAGTGGCAGGCAGAGGCAGAGGGAGAAGCAGGCTCCCCACAGAACAAGGAGCCCGATGTTGGACTCGATCCCAGGACGCTGGGATCATGACCTGAGCCGAAGGCAGCTGCTTAACCAACTGAGCCACCCAGGCGTCCCTTGGGTCGATACTCTTAAGTTATGGAAAACTGTGCTTTGGCACTGCCTAGCTCTCACTTCTGTCCAGAACTCTGCACCTGCTCCTGGTCCTCTCTCCTCTTCCCTCACTGGGGTGACACCTACTCTCAGGGCTCAGCTTAGGTGTCAGTTCCAACAAAAAGCCTTTTCCTGAGACTCTCCAGGACTCCCTAAATCTCCCAGCACCAGAACCTGGGCTCTCCCTACCTGAGCGCTTACCAGAGCAGTACAGGTGCCCACTGACTTCGCTCCTCTGCTGTGACACGCAGGAGAGCAGAGACGCATCTGGCTGGTCTCTGTTGGATCCCTAGGATCTGGTCCGGCACCTGGCCCGTGCTTGGTGCTTAAGTGACGGTTTGTTACTATTCACAAGCGCACCATTTTCCGGCGGGGGGGCGGGGGGGTGGTTCACCATGTCCAAAACAATGATTCCCCACCTTCAGTTACCTCTTTCTTGTGCACAAATAGGACCATTCTTCTAGACCCTATCGTGCAGCTGGAAGAAAGAAAGAGGGGTGCGTTTCTATTCAAGCTTTGCCTCGCTGGTCCTACTCCCATTTTCTGGCGCCTCTTCCCTCTTCCCAGGCCTCCTACAACACTTAATTTCTATTTCAATCCTCCCACCCTCATGGGGGATGGGGGCATCCTTTGCAGCAACACCAAAGAGGATATTGAGGCTGAGTGTTGACTAAGACTCTGAAGGAAGTCCCTCTCGTGAGACTGACCAGTCCCAGGAAGACGATGTGGGCAGAACTCTGACCACAGTTACGGTTGTCTGGATAGCAGTTCTGACCCATCAGGTACAGAATGTATGACAGAAGGAAGCAGAGATGTTATACCAACAGACACTGTAGCTGCTGCTGTCTCCATGAAGTGGCAACTGCTGGTGGGTGTTAAACCACTGAAGGTTGACCTGGCTAATATTGAGTGTCACCAGGGCAGAACGCAATGGGAGAGAACGCCAGCTCCCTTCTGCCTTCCCTGCCTCTGCTCTGATTACGCTCTAATTATGCATGATAAACTCCTGTGCTGATGCCATCTTATAAGCCAGGTTTTATTACTCATATTTTCAATGTTTAGGAGCTATAACATCAGCCTAAAAACTGAGAGATTACAGAAGTGGTTATTTTTCTATATGTTTTTGAAACAGAACTTAGATTTTGGCTTACTCAGTCCCTCACTCATGTATTCAACCAGTGGTTGCTAAGCACGTGGAACAAAGGCTTTCTGCTGGGTGTGAGGGAGCTGGAGAACGAGTAGGCCAGGGTCCTTGCTTTCATGGAACTCACCATACACAAGGGTTCAGGTGCAGAAATAACTAACACTGTATAGAATGTATGATACTGCGGGAAGTGTTGATTTGGTTTTGGAGATATAGGTGAGAGGTACCAGTGGGTCATTAGATCAGCACTGTTCTGTAGAATGTTCTGGAGTGAAGGACATGTTTATTATCTGTGCTGTCATGTAGTATAATCACTAGACACGGGTGGCTACTGAACATATAAAATGTACCTGGTGTAACTGAGGAGCTGAATTTTACATTTTTATTTAATTAATTTCAATTTCAGCAGCCTCCCATGGCTAATGTATTGGACAGCGCAGATCTAGATAATAGTCTATCAGACAGATATGTACAAACTGGGAAAAGCGCTGGGTCCCAAGAAGCAGGCTGATGTGTCCACAATGTGGAGAGAGAACTGAAGTGCTCTAGGATTTCCAGACCCTCATAACTACCTTCCTATTTGACATCTCAAAGTCTCCTCTAATTGACTTTATTGAAAAATAAAAATCATGGTTGTCCCACAGAGCTAATCCATTATCTTCTCCGCTAAGTATCTCTCAGATCCATCCTCTTGTCCCATCTCTACTGTCACTTCTCTAGTCCAAGCTCCTGCCTGGATTACTACAATGGTCTCCTACTTCTTTTATACTGTTTCTAGAATAATCCTTCCCAAATACCAAATCTGACCAGATCACCCTCACCTTTCAGCAAAAGCCCCCAGACCTGAGTGTGGCCTACCACATTTGGCCCCTGCCTCCCTCCCTTGTCCCATCTTTTATTGCTTTTATCCCTTTATCTCTGTTGCAAACTCATTTACCTTCTCATTGTTCGTTAAACCACGTGGGTGTGAATGGAGAGCAGGTGGCACGTGCAGATGCTGTTAACATGCATGTGGGTGTGTATGTGTGTGTGCTGTAACCAAGTATTATACACCACTGTCATTTGGTTTCACTAAAATTTGAGGAACCTTCCAGAGGCGCTGGCAGGTGCCTCTAAGAAAGAAAAAATAGATATGTTTATTTAGGCCTAAGATCTATCTTTGTTCAACATAAGTTTTGATTAACCATAGGCTTTCAAAGAGACTCATATCATGGACAACATTTTAACTGGGTTAATGTGGCTGGTGCAGGTACAATGTGGGAAAACAGCATGTTTTAGTGCTATCATATCCCTTGCTAACTAGGTCATCACAGATCCAAATCAGAGCAAAGAGCCATAACTTAAGCTCTTTGAAGGTTAGGGTCCTTGCTATATGGGTGATGTCAAATATTTGGTAAAATACAAGTGTCTGGCTGGAGGTAGAAGAGTGGATTAAGAGAACACTTTCTTCATGCCACTATTTCCGCTCCTGAAGTTGGCACTCTGGTCTCACTTTTGTGGTATTTTTCCCCCTTTTTATTTGTTATTATTATTATTTTTTCAAGGTGTTTCAGGAAAATTTCATTATTTCCAAATGTTGTTCAGGCAGAATTGTCTTCTTAGGAAAAAGGAGACGTGTTGTAGGTAGCCCTAGCTCTAAGCCAAACTAAGCTGACAGTTTGTCTTCAGAGTTCCCTATGCTTCCTCCTCTTGGTATGTTTCTGTTTATAGGTACTTTCAAACTCTGGTCCAGGAAGGAAAATGATTGTATCTGAGGTTGTTAGTCATGGCTGAACATGAATTTACTATATGCGTTTGATTTGTGAGGACCTGTCCTAAGGTCCTTGCCTCTCACAGGAGGACTAGCTGGGATTCCTAGTGTGATGGGAGAGTGAGTGCTGTCCAGGAGGCTTCTGTGACTCTACAGAAGTCCACCACCAAATGCCAGCTTGAGCAGCATGTCAGGCCAGCCTGGTGTCTATGACAAGATGGTCTAGAATGGTTTAGACTAACCAGCTGGTTTACAGGATGAGCTTTTCCTTGATATCTCCATCCTCCCATTCCTATCCCATGAAGGGCTTCCTTAAGGCTAATGAATTACTCAAATTACTAACCCTGCTCAAAACAATCTCTTCTTGACTTTATAAAATATAAAATAGTATTGACCATTTAAAGAAGGACTGATTTGATTTAATTTTTTTTCTATTGTCAAGGTGCCCAAGAATCTCCTGGGCAAGTTTAAAAATGGAGCTACATAGGCCCCAAAACCAACAGTCATGATTTGGCAAGGGGGTTATGGTGGGGATGGAGCGGGGCCGGGTGGGTGGGGGGAGGGGGCAGCGGCATTCTTAAGTTTTTGAAAATGCTTGTGCCTGTCCTGGTGTAGATGGTCCACAGACCACAGTGGGCGAAACAATGCCTTGAGAAATGATGAGGAAAAAAAATTTTATAACAGGTGTCAAGTGAGATATTTTGAAGTGATGAAAATTTACCTTATCTAACAGCAAACTCAGTTCCATTTAGCAACTTAAAAGGAAAGCCAGTTTTTAACTATTAGAAAGAATATAATAATGTATTAAAAATCAGGGGCGCCTGGGTGGCTCAGGGTTAAAGCCTCTGCCTTTGGCTCAGGTCATGGTCATGATCCCAAGGTCCTGAGATCGAGTCCCACGTCAGGCTCTGTGCTCAGCAGGGAGCCTGCTTCCTCCTCTCTCTGCCTGCCTTTTTGCCTACTTGTGATCTCTGTCTGTCAAATAAATAAATAAAATCTTAAAAAAAAAAAACATTTTCTAGACTGATTTTGTGACCATATCAGAAAATGTGATTATATTTTTCACAAAACTTAACTGAAGCAGACAGTTGCCAAAATTTAGAGATGAATTACAATTTAATGAATTGATTAATGATGTCCGAAACATTTTGTGAAGCTGTACTTGAATAGAATAACAAATATTAAAATAATAAACCATTCAATTATTTTAACCAAAAGAACATTTGGTGAGTTTTCTTCTGCTAAGATGTATACCTTTCTTAATAAAATCAATGTTGCTGACTGTTTAAATCATTTTAAGTTATTAAAATGTGAAAAATTGGAAACAAAAGTTAAATAGGTTATTTTGATGAATTTGAATGAGAAAATTCTAAACTATTGGGCAATATGTATAGTTGATACAAATTTCTCTTTTTTCTGTTCATTCACAGGCTATGGAAACGTTGATTTTCTTGCCTTTTCAAGAAAATTCCCAAAGAACTTTCATAGTGGATGATTAGTCCATTTGAAAGAAAGACTGATTTCATAATTGTAGAATATGCTATTAAAAGTGCTACCATTAATTGAAAATTGGGCTTTTCCTTTAATATTTTGTTTCAAATATTCAACATCTTTGAATCAAGATGCTGAAGTAACTTCCATCAGTTTTCTGCTGTAACAAAAAAATCTTTAGGAAATGTACGTATGTCTTGATGTTTCACTCTTTGCCCCTTAATTTATTTTAATGGTGTTATAGAGAGATACTTGCTGGGTATATGTTTTGAACCAGTGTGTTCTCTAAAGAGGGAAAGATAATGCACAACCTGTTCTGACCTAGTTATAAAAATTCATATAGAGGCGCCTGGGTGGCTCAGTCATTAAGCGTCTGCCTTTGGCTCAGGTCATGATCCCAGGGACCTGGGATCTAGCCCTACCTCAGACTCCCTATTCAGCGGGAAGCCTGCTTCTCCTTCTCCCACTTCCCCTGCCTGTGTCCCCTCTCTTGTTGTCTCTCTGTCAAATAAATAAATAAATCTTTAAAAAATTTTTTAAAAATTTGTATAAATTACCTCTATCTCATTTATCAAAAATTAATTAATCCCTATTCTATGGATATCTTTCAACATCAATTTATATTTATTTATTTTTTTCACTAAATGGAAAGCACAATATTGACCCAATTTTAGTCAACTTTGATTCCAGCTTATATTCTATTAGCATTTATACAGTAAAATTCCAGACTGAAGAGTATATAACTTTTAAAATTCCAAATAATAAGTTATATATTATTTAAAGCACTCAACACATTTCTCAAAGCTCTTTCTTTAGGTCTTTTAAATCCTTAGAGATAGGGAAAAGTATTCATTATATATAAAGACTGTCTTTCTTGTAACATAGCTCAAAAAGTGAAAAACCTATACAATTAGCTTCTTTAGGACATGTGTCTTATTTATTGTTACTAGGTGCAAACTCTACACTTGCATACACACATTATCGATACTTATGAATGGTTCAATTTTTCAGGTTTTTGGCAATGTGTAAACCCAAACCTTAGATGATTCCTTTAAGATGACCCATTAGGTATTTTTCTTATATTGATGCTTTATAATGGCTAAAATATTAATGTTTTCGCCCTTAGATACATGACTAAAAGTTCCCAGTCAAGATGGCAAACTGACTACATTGTGGTAAGCTCTGCTCACCCCAAATCTCTAGAAATGCTGGAAAAAGAAAAGTGATGATAACAAAGAAACAACCATAAAGATATTCGAAAACAAGAAAGTAAACCCCTACTGGACTAGAAGACATGAGGAACCACTAAAAGATAGATTTGTTTTATTTTTAAAAAAGATTTATTTATTTGAGAGAGAGAGAGAGAGAGCAAGGGAGCATGAGCAGGGGAGGGGCAGAGGGAGAGGGAGAGAGAGGGAGAATCTCAAGCAGATTCCTGGCTGTGTGTTAACCCCAACACGGAGCTCAATCCCAGGACCTTGAGATCATGACCTGAGCCGAAATCAAGAATCAGATGTTCACCAACTGAGCCACTCAGGCTCCTCATTCACCTGTTTTACAATGAGGTCTTTATTTAAGCATTTCTCCTTTCTCCCTTTCATAAGTGTCATTAAATTGGGGTCAATGACTTGAGTCTCTATGATATACCAGGAACCCATATATTTTAGCATGTCGTACATTTCTGTTTAATCCTCACAAAAACCCAACAACAGAGACTCATCTCTATCAACAGATGAGAAACCTGAGGTAGAGGGGGGCTAAGAACCTTCCTTGGGGTCCCACAGTAACTGCGGGAGCTTGTGCAGGACCCCGTGGCTCTCTGGCCACAAAGCCTCTGCTTTGAATGCTCCCCCATGAAAAAGAATCCCGTAAACAGTGCTTTTCAAAAATCAAAAGGTGCTCCTGTCTTTATAATACATCTCAACTTCTCATAGATCACTAAGAGCTCTTGGTGCTTCCTGCAGGCTCTCCAATCAACTTTGCAGCAAGATTAAAAACAAGTTTCCAGCTTACAAAAATAGTGACAAGCTTGAAAACAAAACAAAACAAAACAAAACAAAAAAACCACTTTTTTCTTTTTTTTTTTTTTTTAAATCTATGCCACAGTCACCCTCTCCTTTTATCATTAGACTCACAGATGCAGGAATTTGTCTGCGGCATCAAAACCTGAGAGCACTTTTCTTCAGACTCGTATTCCTTTGAAGAGCAACCAAAGAGCATTACAGAGGAAAGTGCCCTTTAGTTTAGGACAACCGCCTACCTTTCTTTTTCATTGGCTTAATTTCTTGTAAATGCTGTATTAACACAGGCCTATTTTAAAAATCAGATACGCACAACACAAAACACTGTTGAAGGGAAAGATAAACCTTGTTAGCAAGTGATGCTATCTCCACGGTGGGAAAGCTAGGCCAGCAGAATGGCACTTGAGCAGTGACCAGATGGAGAGCAGAGAATCTTCTAGAACTTCTGATCCTGTGCTTCCCTTAGCTGTCCTGGTCATTTTGGGTGGAGGGGAGTTTGAGGGCCCTACCCAGCATGGAGACCTCTCAAAGGACCAAGAGCTGTCACACGGGGCAGGACTATGAGCTCCCTGGTCCTTCTGACCTCCCTCCATCAACAAAACAGCAGTTCTTACTGTGATGCCTAGTTATTCAGCCTTTCTAAGTTGGTTTGCCTTAGGGAGCACTTGCATCTTTTTCTTTGCCTTACATCCTACCAGTAGCGCTAAATATGGATTCTTAATTTGATGAACAGTTATCACATGTGCCATGTAAGAACCCTGTGCTGAGTACCCTGAAGGCCGCTGCAAGGCAGAAGGGGAGAAAAAGATGAAAATAAAAGGGAACAGAGAATAGGAAAAAGGAAGGAAGGAAAGAGGGGAAGAGAATGGCTGAGTCCCTGCTTACAGATGTTCTGTGTGGGGAGCACCACACTCTTCCAGGCTGACAGTCTGGGCCAGCTGGTTGGGGGCTGGTCACCAGTCAGCTGATGCATTTAACCACCCACTGTTAAAAGAGTGAACCAGCTAAAGCCCTCTAAGGGTTCCAGATACCCCTCAGTGACCCCTGGCCAGCAACTAGCAGGTCAATGCCTGACATAGTAAAAAAAACCTCCAGGATTCTGGTGCCAGCCATCCAGATGTTAGACGTTTGAATAGCACCTCTGTCCTTGCCCTAACTAAGCAAATTTTTAAGATCAGCTAGAGGATACTACCTGTTTGCTTAAATAGATCACTCACTCATTTCCTTGTTTGGATGTAATTACCACCTTTCAGTGTTCTGTCTCAACGTGATAGCATTGCTTTTGTTTTCAGAAAAATACTAATGGCTTTGACTCTGAAAAACAATCTGAAGGGATTGAAGAGGTGGGGGGGTGGGAGGTTGGGGGAACCAGGTGGTGGGTATTAGAGAGGGCACGGATTGTATGGAGCACTGGGTGTGGTACAAAAACAATGAATACTGTTATGCTGAAAATAAATTAAAAAAAATGATTAAAAAAAGAAAAAAAAAAAGAAAAAAGAAAGAAAAATACCAAGGCTTTGAAACCTTTCATCTCCCCACCATCCTCCTTCCTCCTTCCCCCACTGCAATAGCCCTCATAGCCTGCAGTGTTTCTTAATGTGTTCCAAGGACAACCTGTATTAGAGCCATCCAGTGATGTGAACAACTACCCCGGTTCCTGGGTCCCATGCGGCTTCTCGAACTAGAAACTTTGGGCCTTTTCTTATGCAACTTAAAATTTGAGAATCTTAGAAAGAGTGAGGTCCAATTTTGATGTTCCTTGCTTCTTCTGAATCTATGACACATACATTGTCAATCAGAATGTCTATCCCTTTTGGCCATCTTTCTCCTTCAAGACCCATCTGGTGTCATAATGGTCAGAATGGTCCGGGAAACATGCAAGGAACGTTGGTTCATGAGTGTCCTTCTAGAATTTTAATTCAGGAAAGAATCTGAAAACTTTCAAGTCCCAGGTCTGGTAGGCACTATCTAGCACTCTAGTTTTTTAGGGATCTCTGGTTATGAGTCACTGGAAACAGACAGGAGGGTCAGGCAACTTGGCTATCACACCAAAGTGGAACAGTTCAGTTCCTATACTTCTACCGGGGTTGTCCAAACTGGCCTGGCATGTTGTTTCTGGCAATATTTCTGGCCTGGGCATCTTGTTTCTGACAATATAATGGCCATTAATAGTAATATAAAATAAAGCCACTTCCTCCCCCACTGGCCATCCCTCCCAGGAACATCTTCCACCTCAAAAGAAATGGTGAGGTGACCCTTGAATAAAGAATTTCTCTTATATGCAAAGGAAGGTAATAGTTGAGTGTAAGGGTTTATATCACAGAGAGCTGAACTATTCTGAATAATAAAACAGAAAGTGTTCTCATTCTTCTCTGCCATTAAGAAGGAGGGAGTCAGGGACATAGGAAAAGAAAGAAGGTGAATGAATGATAGGGGATGGGAGGGAAACCTGAGCTGTAAAACCCCATTCTGCTTTTGAAGAATGGTGGTTACCAATATTCTGTTTTAAATTTCTAGCCTCGAAGCCGTGTAAAGAAACTTCTGGGTCTGACACCTTCACTGACGTCTGTCACACACACAATGCCTTCAATGAGGGGTTTGCGGTGAAAACTAAGGAAAGACTCCAAGTCTTGTTTGGGTGACTGCAGTACAGTGCAGGGGCAGAGAGGCAATTCCTAAACTCATGCGAATTAGAGAGAGCTGGAAGCCTGAAGTGACCTTGAGAATTCAAGCCACGTGCTCATTCATTGATCTTCTGTGTGGACCATTTGATTTTTCCATGAAATATGGGCTGGCATTTGGCATCAACTCTATGAGATTTTAAGGAGCACACCACCAGCTTTTCTATTTTCTGCCTTATGTTTTCCATTTCAAAATTCTATTGGCACATGTAATTAACCACTGTTTCTTAGTAGTTCAGAATTCAACAACCTCTTGGATCCTCATGCCTCCATAAATCTCAGCATTTTCGGTAGGTTTTACTAACAGGTTTCATTGACTCAATAAAGGGGATTTGTGATGATGGTATGGAAGACTGGAAAAGAATAGGATTAAAAAAGTAATCATAGCTTATGGGTGCCCTGGTGGCTCTGTTGGTTGAGTGTCTGCCTTTGGCTCAGGTCGTGATCTCAGGGTCCTGGGACTGAGCACCTCGTTGGCTCCCTACTCAATGCGGTGTCTGCTTCTCCCTTTCTCTCTGCCACTCCTCCTTCTCATGCTCCCCCCATTCTCTCAAATAAATAAATAAAATCTTTTAAAAATTACAGCTTAGAAGATAAGAATGAAGAAGAAAGCAAGAATATAGGAGAGAAGCAGATGGTTGGGGGAGTGGTGGAGTGTCATTTGCTGGGTTGAGTGGCACAGGCCATGTGCCATAGACTGAAAGTCTGTGTCTTCCAAATTCAAATGTTGAAATGTAATCCTCAGTGTGATGATGCTAGGAGGGTGGCCTTTAGGAGGTGTTGGGGTCAGGAGGGTGGAGCCCTCATGAATGGGATTAGTGCCCTTATAAAAAAGACCCCAGAGAGCTCCCTCAGAGCTCTGCCATGGGAGGATGCCATGAGAAGACAACCAGGAAGTGGGTTCTCACCAGACGTCAAAACTGCCAACACCATGATCTAGGACTTCCCAACCTCCAGAACCGTGAGATAAATTTCTGCTGTCTCTAAGTCACCAGTATTTTTGTAATAGCAGTCTGAACTAAGATATGACCTCACCTTGTAATAGTCCCTTCAACCAGTAGGTCCATTAGACTCAGAGTTAGTGAAGAAAGCACAAGTTCCCAAGAGGCAGATAAAGATCTAGCAGATCTAGAAACCGCATCTGCTTGCATGCCACTGAGCCGGAGCACAATTCATTTCTCCCCAGAAGGACTAAGGACTCAAGGCTTCAGAGAAATCAGACAGCCCTTTCTACAACATAGTGAGGTTTCCTGCCTACAAAACTGCTCTATTGGGCCCAGAAAAATTTTCTTTAATTTAGAGTAATATGAATGATGGAAATTATTTTATAAATGTGATTTATCCTCCTTCCACATGAAACTGCTTTTGAAGAAATGGCTGAGGAGAAAATTGTGCATGTGCGTGTGTGTGTGTGTGTGTGTGTGTGTGTGTGTATGGCTAAAGTTCTGGAGGGGAGAAGAAGGGGGTCCTGGAGAAGCTGCACTCGAAATCCTCAATAACTGAGACTAGATGGGTACTTTGATTTCTTTAAGGTGACAATTTGGAAGAAAAATAGAAAATACAGTACAATTTTAAAACAAACCACCCCGAGAGGCTCTTGCAGTATCAATCTAGGATTCTTTCTCTACTTAAGAGTGGAGCAAAATAATCCCCCCCCCCAGAACAAAGGGAACAAATACTCAACACACTTTGGTTACCTAAGGTATTTATCTGCCTTGCACTGATTCTAGAAGGGTTCTTAGTCGCCCAGTTGTACTCATGATACCACTATGCAGGATGCCCTTGAAAACCAGATGAGCTATGTTAGGTTCTGAGAAGCAGAAGAAACTCAAGAAAGAGTGGGGTTCTGTGGCAAGCCCCCTTGCCTGTGCCTGCCCAGACCTACTGCCACTGCTGGAAAGACATGTGCTGGGGTGCTGGGAATGTGCCACAGGCTGAAGCAGTAGGTTATGGTGGGCAGCCACGCAGCTGCAGAGGGACGCCGGCTGCCCTCACAAATATAAACTTCTGTTTCTACAACACCACTTCTGACTTTGGGGGAAGAAAAACCTCATATGGTTTTCTGTTCAGATTTTTTTTTTTTTTCTGTAGCCAGATGTCTCACCTTCAGTTACTTTTCCCTGATAGTATCTATCTATCGCTGTTGGCTGTTCTACATGTTTTTTCTAGCTTCGTTATGCCAGACAGAATAAAATATAAGCTTTTTTCTTTAGTGGCAATTTAAACAGAAGAGAAATATGTTTCTTGTCTCCTTGCTAGTGGTTAATATGGCATTTAAAGTCTCCAACTTTCAGACTTTTTCCTCTCTTCCTCGTATCTCATATGTTGGAGAAACAAATAACCTAGCACTCTAGATGGTTCTCTGGGCTTTAAAGCCTTGTCATAACTATCATGATTGTTCTTTCTCTAAAAGGAGAGGACATCTCCAGATATATTTGTAAAAACAAGTAACTGGATTTGGGCTCCTGAGGTATAGTTCAGTCCTCCAATAATTGGAGTTAATTTTGGTGTTACATAAGTTAATTTCATTTTGTTTTGAAAATAAAAAACATATGTGCAAAGAGGTGTTATTAGCATATGAACCCCTAATATTCAGAAATAATTTTCAAAGTAGGAGCCTTTAGTGGCAAACGCATACTGTGGAAATCCAATCCCTTAAAAAAGGGTTTTATTTGGCCTGGATTAGAAATAATTTTAACAGATTATATGAAGGAAAATATCTCTTTCCCAGTAGGGAGCCAATCTCAATTATAACATTTACCCCATCTTCCTATCTAGTTTTTAAAAAGTTTCAATGTACAAAAACACAATCGAAAGTAAATCAGGAAGAGTCTGTATGTATTTGGTTATTACACTTGCATGTATTTGTGTTTGATTTTTAGATTTGACTTTCTTTTTAATTTTCCTTCCTCAAGTAAATTGCAATTTCATTTTAATGCTTTTTCCTTTCTGGGTTGAATGACTATTTTTTTTTAAAAGATTTTATTTATTTATTTGACAGACAGATAACAAGTAGACAGAGAGGCAGGCAGAGAGAGAGGAGGAAGCAGGTTCCTTGCTGAGCAGAGAGCCCGATGTGGGGCTCGGTCCCAGGACCCTGGGATCATGACCTGAACCAAAGGCAGAGGCTTAATTCACTGAGCCACCCAGGCGCCCCTTGAATGACTATTTTAAGAATTAAATAATTTCAATCAAGTTTCACATCTATTAAATCATTTCATATGGCTCTCTCCCTTGCTTCACCTTGACTGTGACCTGAAGACTCCGCAGATTCCTGGAGTGATCATCTAAGCAGCTTTGACCAAGCACAGTCCAGAGGATACGACATAAGAAGTGGACACTCACTTCATTTGAGTCTTCTTTCTGCCTTGTTGAAGGGGGCGAAGTGATGGTCCCTTTGGAAATGTTGTTGACACCTAGATTATAGCTGAAATACTCTGTTGCTATTAAGGAAGGAAGGAGGGGACCTCCAGGACGTCCCTCCTCCAATTCCCAAATAAAATAGTAAAAACGAAATCAGGCAAGGTAAATATTATCCCAAAGTTGCTAGTGGCGACTACATGCAAAAAAGGAAAAATAACGCAGTAGGATAAATTTCACAAGGTGGTGGCTAGGGGAAGAAACAGAAGGCTTGGGTGCCATAGGAAACAAATAAAGCTTTCCACTTGTTCCCCACACCAGAAGCAAAACAGGGGGAAGACACTGATTTTAGAAAAACCTGTGAATCCTTCTTAATACACCCTAGATTGGTGAAGCAGCCTTGGGGTGAGTGGGCCCGCTGGGGAGGGTCAAGGAGAAACCTATAGCATGAAAGCCCCAAACACCATGACAGGATCATACCAGAGGCAGAAAGGGGATGAGCTGCCACGAGTGGGCTTGCCCTGGTATAGGGCCCCAAAAGAAATCTCAGAAAATGGAAGAGTACCCAGCCCTCAAGACCACTGCAGCTATCTTTTGCTCCACAGAAGAGTGGATGAAAAGCAACACTCAGAGCTGGTGAACCTGTCATACTGAATTAGACCATGTAGATGTGTTTGTCATTTGCTGGCCAGATCAAAAGAAATGGTGTGACCTCCTCTGCATATGGAAGAGAAAATCCTTGAAAGCAAAGAGGCACATCTTCTGTCAGAAAATACTGATGAGGAGTGTCTGGGTGGCTCAGTTGGCTAAACGCCTGCTTTCAGTTCAGGTCATGATCCCAGGGTCTTGGGATCAAGTCCTATATCAGGCTCCCTGAGCCTGCTTCTCTCTCTCCCCCGGCTGTTCCTTCTGCTTGTGCTCTCTCTGTCAAATAAATAAATAAAATCTTAAAAAAAGAAATCCTGATGATGGAATGATTGACACTGACAGATCTTGGCTAGGTTTTTAAACCCTAAAGATAGAGATTTCTTTGGGGATGCAGACAGAAAAGATAATCATTTTCAAAGGGGGGAATTCAGGGTGGGCTCAGACTTTTCCACAGTGAAAGTAAATGCCAGAATGTAAAAATAAAGACCATGTAGATTGCTTCTAAAAATGATAAAAACATCAGACTTAAAAAAAAAAAAACCCAGTCTAGAACAGGGTCTAGACTGAGGAGCTGGTTTATCTTAGAAGAGCAGAAGTTGAGAATCTGGGGAGAAAGATGAAGAAGAGGAAGCTCTTAAGATTTTCCGAGGGGCTTGTGTGGTGAAGAGAGGGGATGCTCTTCCAGAGGCATTTCTGTTTTAGGGTTCAACTCAGGTAAGGTGCCCAATTAATAGTCTGTGCTTCCTCAGAAGTTTCAACCTAGAAGAGAAGAAAGACCTACAATCTTACGGAAAACTGTTTTGCTAAGGACCAAGGAGGGCAAATGAAGTAGAGTGGACTCAGGTGGGAGCTGAATGTAAGAGTGGACACCAGCACGAGGCGTCCCAGGCACCTGGATGGTGGGAGAGCAGAACCACATTGCCCCCTGAAGCCCACCCACACTTTGGAGACACTCCTTTTCCAATCTGTGTACCACAGAGCTTTGCCTCTAGCTCCTCAGTGTTCTGACGGCCCAATCTGGGAGATGGTTCAGAAAACGGGTCCTGGGATCTGTGTTTTAGGGTATCTTATTCTTAGACTCCAGCTGCACACTAGCATACCAGATGCTTGTGGAAACCCTGCTGTAAAGAATCTACTTACCCCCTCCCCCAGTTTTTTAAATGTGTGAACATTTAAAACATAGAATCCCTTTCCCTTGTAATGGCTAGAAGCAACACACATTGATGTAACATGATATATAATATCTAATGCGGCAATTTTAGAGAATACATGTAAAAAGAAAGTGAAGGGGAAGAGAAGAGACAGTGTAGGGTGTGTGGTATTTTGCTGCTGAAAATAGCCCAGTGCTTTTAGGTTCCAAATTGCTGTTGGCTGGATTAGTTGAAGCAATGCATGAGCAGATGGGGGTGGGGCAGTGGGGGTCCATGATGCCGCTAGTCCCTTGCTAATGCCTGCTGGGACTCTGGCCTTACCCTTTCAGTGGTCAGGATGCTTAACTGATCATTCTTAAAGCTAATATACGGAAAGGTGAGTCTTAGTTTCTCTCCAGGATTAAGAACAAGGCCAGAAAAGGGTTGGATGGAATATTTCTCAGCAGATTTATCACTAACTCCACATGCAAACCAGTAGTCAAGCCAAGGGATCTTAACAACTGAAACTTTGCTGGTTGGGCACACACAGATGCTTAGAATGAACTTCTCTCACCACTGGCCCGGGAACCAAGAGGACCCAGAGAAAAGGTTAGTTAGTTCAGAGAACATTCAGATATTTTGGAATTTTTCTTTCTTTCTTTTCTTTCTTTCTTTCTTTCTTTCTTTCTTTCTTTCTTTTTTTTTTTTGAAAGTTTAGACTTTTGTAGCCCCATATGGTTCTGGGGAAAAAAAGTTATTAGCTTCATGTTCAGAAAAACAATATATTATATTCAAACTTATGGTTTACCAGTAAGTAAGGTGAATAGATTTACAATATAGACCCTGTGCATAACCTTCATTTCTCATGGAAGCTCTAGTCAACTGAGTGTCTGTTGACAGGGGTTATCTAATTTGTTAAAGTAATTGCTAAGCTATAGAGAATATTAATACTCAATTCTGATTAAATAGACTTTGACAGGATGACAAACTGAGCAACTAACAAGAATGTATTATTTCTATGCTCCAAATAAACAATGTTAAGCAGACCGGTGTCTGTCTCCACATAGCTTATAGTGGTATTTGTAGTGAAAAAACAAATGAACAAAAAACCAGGTGTTTTGACCCCAAAGAACACACACACACAGAAGGATGAGGATTCTTTGAGTTTCCCTCATGCTTGACTTATTATCTCATGATATCCTACGTTTCACGAGAGGGACCTAGGAGGGAGGATGGTGAGGTGGGGTATAGGCCTGGGATCAGAGAGACTTAAGGACCAGTCCTGCTCCTGCTTAGTCATGTTACCTAACCTCTCTGAACTTCAGTTTCTTCAGAGAATCCTTATTTCATTTGGGTTCTTGGGAGGAGTGAACAGAGTAATGTGTATCTGGTATGCAACAAGTCCTCAATAAATAATGGCTGGTATATTAGACAAAGATGATAAAAGATGGTGGGTAGGCATGGAGAAGAGGTTTAAGGAATTGGATGTGAACCTGGAAAGGAAGGAATCAGGGAGGTGGCTAAGGAAATAGTGTTAGAGTTTTGAAAACCTGCAGAGTTATTCGATGAAACATTGGTAATTCGAACACTATCTACTTTCTAAATCTGGTATATTCTTAGTCTTCCTAAGTGGAAGGCTAAATTACTTAGTATGGTTTTGTAAAAGCAGCAGAGGTGGAATCAATCAGCAGACCTGCCTTTTAAGAAATTCTGTGTTCAGAAAATAACATATATGCCAAGTTTTTTGTAGCACGGTTTTGAAAAGAAAAATTTGGAAACAATGCATAATGTTCAGTCAGTTGGGGGGGTCATTCATTTATCAGAATATTATGCAACTCTAAGGAATGTTCAGTTACCTTTTTTTTTTTTTAAAGATTTTATTTATTTATCTGACAGAGAGAGATCACAAGTAGGCAGAATAGCAGGTAGAGAGAGGGCTCAATCCCAGGACCCTGAGATCATGACCTGAGCTGAAGGCAGCAGCTTAACCCACTGAGCCACCCAGGTGCCCTTCAGTTACTTCTTATTAAAATATGAAAAGATGTACAAAATTTTATTATTTTTTAAAAGCAAAGATCAAAGCATTGTACATAATATTTTCCTTCTCAAGTATAAAGCTGGGGGAATTAGTATCTATATTTATATTTGCTTACATAAATCTAAGGAAACTGGATGGACATGGAAATTAAGAAAAGTGGCTTTTGTAGGGCAGAGGCTGTGAAGACCCTGAAAATGACAGAGAAGGACTGTATGCCATTTTATACTTGTTGGGTTTGTTTTCGTTGTTGTTCTGTTTTTGAGCCAGATGTAATTTCTATTTAAAAAATTAGTTTAAAAATTGTTGGGACTGCCTGGTGGTTCAGTCGATTAAGTGTCTAACTCTTGGTTTTGGCTCAGGTCAGGTTCTCAGGGTCCTAAGATCAAGCCCTGCTCTGTGCTCTGTGGAGTGTCCTTCTCTCCCTCTCCCTCTGCCCTTATCCCTTCTTTCCCCCTCTCTCTTCTCTCAAATAAATAAATAAACAAAATCCTTAGAAAAAGTTAAAAAAATTTAAATGCTTACAAAAATGTGAATGCTTTAAAGGGGTGTTATTCATAATTTAAAAGTTAGAAATCAGATTGCTTTATCCTGACACTAACCAGAGGACTGTTCATATTAAGAAGGATTGAGTTTTGATTTGTGAAAGAGGTGGACGAAGAGGGAATAGGGTCCCTTTTGGAGCATAATACCTCCCAAGGGACCAGAGTTAGAGGTGCAGTACATTATGGGAGGATTTAGAGTCTAAACTGTGTCCTGGGGGCAAGGGAGCAGTGGGGAGGTAGGTCAGGATGGGGGAAAAGGGAGAAAGCGGGCAAGGATCCACTCTGCTTATTAGGGAGTCTTGCCTGGGTCCCTGGGAACCCTATTGCACTGAAAGTCAGCTTGACACTGACCTTACCAGAACCATCAAACCAGAGGACTTCATTAGCATTCTAACATCAGGACACCAGACAACCAGTGACTGCCACCCAAACCTGGTAGCTGAGTGGAAATAAAGATGCAGCACATGGAAGGAAACTCCCAAGGATTTCTGCTTAACACAACCACCATTTCCCTGGTCTGAAGTTAGAGCTATAAGATGGAGGCTATGAGAGTTAATTTTTTATCCCAGGCACAGAAGAGCTAAGGAAAGTGATCTTTTAGAAGTTTTCACAAAAATAACATTTCTGAGTTATGGACCAGTATTAACATGAGAAGGTGACAGATGAGGAGACACAAGTGTAACGGCTGAACCTTTCTAGAAGACGGATGATCGTGGCGTCACTTCAAGTGTGCTTTCCACATGATAGATTAATGGGGGGTTACATCACTAATCTGTTGATCAACAGCAAGAATATTGGTTTATTGCATGCTGATGCATTGCAAATGATACATTGAAAGATGCCTTTGTAGAGCTGGAAAAAGAAAACAACCATAATACCTAGACCTTCTTTAAATAGACCATAGTTTTTTGTTTGTTTTTGGTTTTTTTTTAAAGGTTTTATTTATTTATTTGGCAGAGGCAGTGAGAGAAGGAACACAAGCAGGGGGAATGGGAGAGAGAGAAGCAGGTTTCCCACTGAGCAGGGAGCCTGATGCGATCATGACCTGAGCCAAAGGCAGACGCTTAATGGCTGAGCCACCCAGGTGCCCCCCTATACCATAGTTTTATAAATAAATATAAATATATTATATTTATAGAATATAAATATTTTATTTATATAAATTATTATTTATATTTATATATTAGTATAATAAAATATAATTTATATATTTATAGGATATAAATATATAAATTATTATATTTATAATATACATATAAATTATATAAATATAAATATAAAATAAATATGTCTATTAGTGGTGTGGTCCCTATTCCACTATGTATAAGCATCCTTTCTCCACCTTCCCCAATAATAAACAATAACTGCACATTATTGGCCTGAAGTGTTAATCATTTCAGGCATAAGTGAGCTTCTGTCATCACTGTGTGGGGTTATAAATCTTTACCAAGTCATTCAGCATCAAATTTTAGCGTGTGCCATAGGATTGTCACATCTTTGGTAGGATATGAAACTATTTTTCCAGAAGGACTCTAATGTGTCCCTTTGTCTGGCTTATGGTCTTAGCTCTGTACTATTTGAGGAATCAGCGAAGTTCAGAAAGCTTTATATTGAGAAATAGGAAACGGTTAAAATATAAAACAGAAAGTGGCATTTCGGGAGCTCTGCTCATCTCTGGTTTGAATATTGGGCTTAGGGGCGCCTGGGTGGCTCAGTGGGTTAAGCCGCTGCCTTCGGCTCAGGTCATGATCCCAGGTCCTGGGTTCAAGCCCCGCATCGGGCTGTCTGCTCAGTGGGGAGCCTGCTTCCTCCTCTCTCTCTGCCTACCTCTCTGCCTACTTGTGATTTCTCTCTGTCAAATAAAAAAAAAAAAATTGTATTTGAATATTGGGCTTAGGAAACACATGATGACTTTTTGGACGTTGCAAATTACTTGACATTTTGGGCCGGTTACTTTGTTGCAAGGGACCACTGTCTGCAGTGCAGGATGTCTGCAGCCTCACTGGCCTCAGCCTGCCACATGCCAGCTTCACCCTCCAGTTGTGACAGTCAAAACTGCCTCCAGACACTGCCAAATGTCTCTGGGCATCAAAATTGACCCAGTTTGAGAACCCCTGACCTAGAGGTCTATCATCTTCCTGTGGTAGTAAGGGTAACACACCTCAGTCTCATTGAACAGAAATGAAAGCCGGCTAAGGATGTAAATGAAAGCAAAACCAATAATCAGTGAAATGGATATATTTCCCTCCAGCCCCCAAAAGCAGGCCCCAATGCATTTTCGCACAGAACTGAGGATTTTTACTTCTCAGACCTCCCACACCAAAGCAAAAACAGATTGCCAAAGAACAGTCACCACAGATTCAGGAGTACCAGGGATGGAATCATTCCTGGGTATAATTTTTCCCCCAGAAGGTCAAACAAAACCTCTGTGGCAGAACACAACATGTTACTTAGGGAATGAGAAAGAACTCACTGTTTCCAGAAGTGGCTTTTCGGAATTTCGTCAGGTCAACGTGTGGGGGTCTGCTGGGTTTTGGCGGTGGCGGGCCCAAGGCAAACAAGGGAGGCAGGGGCTTCTGCTTGGGGGTGGCTGCATTCTTGTCTCCCTTTTCCTTGTCTTGGCTTTGGCTCCATGGTCCCATCGTTGTCAACTTAGAAGGCATCTTAGGGAACTTGGCAGAAGGAGTCCCAGGGGCCGGCTCTTCCTGATTCATTTTGTTCAAGAAGATGTTCTTAGCAGCATCTATCTTCCTTTCTTCTTTTTTCTCTTCAGCATTTCTGGAGAGGCCTGGGCTTCCTCTGTTGGCAGCAGGTTTCAGAACCACACCAGAAAAGGGTGAACTGGACATCTCGCCTCCGAGGTCTTTAGTCTCCTGGTCTTCCCTTGCTGGCTTTAAGGGGCCGGTTTTGGCCTTGGCTCCTAAGGGAGTTGGGGGTCCTTTCTGTACAGACACGTTCTTGGTGGGGCTCTCGTCTTCATGACTGTCATCAATACTCAGGGATGGCTTCTGGCCAAAGGCGGGCTTGGGAAAGAGGGGTTTGGGGTCATGGTCTTGTGAGGCTAACACAAACTTGCCTTTAGCCCCAGCCAGCTTGGGGAATGCTTGCTTCTGCTCAGCTTCCGGGGCTAGAGGATGAGACCCTGGCTTGGGGCCTGGTGGCTTTAAGTCATGGTCTTGGTTTACACTGTGAGGCGAAGGCTTATTCCCAGGGGGCCAGGGAAAAACAGGTTTGGCATCCTCCTTGGGCACAGTGACAGGCTTGGGGCCTATAGGTTTCGGAAATCCCACTCTCACCTCAGGGTCTCTGGTGTTCGAGTTTGCCTGTGGTCCAAATCTTTGGCCCACTCCCGTCGGCTTTAGAAATGGGGGCTTGGGCTCCTTGTCAGGCTTTTCCTCAGATGGAGGTTTCACCGCCAAGGGTGGCTTTGGGGACCCAAACTTAGGTACGTTGCTAGGTCCCGCAGGAGGGCTGGCATTTCCTTGGTTGTCGAAGAGATTCTTTCTGGCTTGTACTCCTGAAGGTGAGTTTTGCCCAGTGACTTTGAAGGGGCGGTTGCTGACAGAGACCTCTTCTGTGGGGTTGCCCCCTGCGTTAAACTTCGCCATGAGGGACTTCACATCTGCTTTTGTATCCTACAAGCACAGGGAACAAAAACTAGCTGAGAGCCAGAAGTCTTAATTGCACAAGTTAAAATACTCCACTCTACAGGGCTTCCTGGTTTGAGGCCTGCCCTGTCGCTGATTGGTTAGGAAGACATTGTAACATTTATCTTCCTCTATGGCAAAATAGTCTGTGAGAGTTTCTTGAAGGGGGAGGGCTATTGTTGTGCATACACTCTTTTGGTTTTTTTCTTTCTTCTTCTTCTTCTTCTTCTTTTTTTTTTTTTTTTTTTTTTTTTTGCTTCTCTTACACTGACTTGCTCATTTCTTTTTAAGTAACAATTTACCTTTTTCTTTGCCTCACTGTTTCTCCAGCTCTCCTGTTGGATTTACTCTTTACTTGGCATTTGTCTGCTTCGTTTTACTTGAAAAAAATATGGAAGTGGCTAATAAGGGACTTCTATATCTTACAGTGAGCCTCTTAAATAGAAACTACACTTGAAAAAATGAAAGTAAGCTTTTCTGTAAATTCAGGTTGTATGTTTTCTACAGCATGGCCACGTTGAACAGCTCTGTGGTTTGCAAGATTTCTCCTGTTCCGTCCGCAGTTAAGGTGCGTCTGCTTGCAAAACAGGAGATGTGGCAGAAAAACTCACTCATTTGGATAAGTAAGTAATAAGTGAGTTTTCTGACTTATTTATAAATATTGAGTTCAACTGGAACCAGATGAGCAGGCAGGCATGTCTGGGGCTCTGAAGACCAGAAAGGGTCTCATTCTTTTTTATATCCCCACAACACCTGGACCAGGGCCTGGCACCTTCAGGCTTCTAAAGCATATTTGGGGAAATAAAAGTTGGCACAGAACTGAATACTGTAAAGAGCAATTTAAAAGAAATGGTGCCCTCAGCTGGAGTTTGCCTTTGTACCAAATGGCAGTGCCTGTGTATTTGCAGGATGGGAGAAAGGGAATTAGGCACTAGAAGGAGAAAACCAGATGAGAGCAGCTCCTTTAACTTACTACCCTGTCTCCAAGTTGCTGAGAACATCTTGTTTTCTACCTTGTCTTCCTTGGGCACTTTTTTTTTTTAATCCTCATGATTTCCTCCAATCCTCAAACAATTCCTAAAAGCAATAGGAAAGAAGATGGAAGGGAGAGTTTGGGTGTTGGGGGACGGAATGGGAGAAAATAGGTCCTTCCCTGAACCCTCCCAAGGAGATGACAGCCACAGAGGACTCTGAACCTCAACACAAGATGCGTAAAGAATTACTAATATGAAAAAAAGAATTATTAATAAAAAAAAGAATTATTAATACAAAAATTTGCTCTTGGGGCACTTGTGTGCCTCAGTTGGTTAAGAGTCTGCCTTCAGTTCAGGTCATGATCCCAGAATCCTGGGATCATGTTTCGTGTTGGGCTCCCTGCACAGCGGGGAGTCTGCTTTTCCCTCTCCCTCTGCTGCTCCCCTGGCTCGTGCTCATGCACACATGTGTGCACTCTATCTCAAGTAAATAAACAAATAAATCTAAAAAAAAAAAAATTGTCCCCCCCTCCACACATGTAAGAAAATCTGTCTCAGGGAAGAACTCTTTTATTCTGGATTTAGTCTGTATGTTGCAATTTATATTCTAGATCTATAATTTATTCTAGATTATAACATGAGGCTACATTGCAGAGTAGTTAATAACAGAGACTAGGGAGTCAGACTGCCTGGGTTTGAATCTTACCAGCTGTTTAACCCAGGGCAGGGCATGAATTCTCTGGACCATAGTTTGCTCACCTCTATCGTAGGGATCATAATAAGACTGTGTCATGGGCTGTTAGGACGATGAAGCTAATCTCTGTCAGGCACTCTAAAAAGTGCTCAGAATGTAAGACAGTTTCCTATTTTTACACAGCAAGAGAAGCCTTAGGAATCATCTGGCCCTCTTCTGTCACTGCGCGGGAGAGGAAATGGCAACCAAAGGGTTAAAGCAATACCTACTTAGTTACAGCACTTCTTGCCTTGGATTTCATGGGGGAAAACCCGTGAAACACATGAATTCATTCAAACTCTACATCCTGGTTTTAGTTTAGAAAATATGGAAGGGGCCGATTTAGAATTGGAATGTAAGTTTCTTAGTCCCAGTCCGAGGAGGCAGGGCAGCGTCATGGTTAATAACCCACACTCTAGAATTATCCACTTGGGTTCAAATCTTGACTTTGCCATTTATTGGCCACATGACCTACAAAGTTTCTTAACCTCCCTCAGACTCAGTTTTCTTCATCCGTAAAATGAGAATAGTAACAGTACCTGTTTTCCCACAGGGTTTTGCTCTTAAATCAGGATTCAGTAGCTGAATGCATGTCAAATTCATAGGTTAAGAATTACAGGGGCACCTGGGTGGCTCAGTGGGTTAAGCCTCTGCCTTCGGCTCAGGTCATGATCTCAGGGTCCTGGGATCGAGCCCCACATCGGGCTCTCTGCTCAGCGGGGAGCCTGCTTCCCCTTCTCTCTCTGCCTGCTGCTCTGCCTACTTCTGACCTCTCTCTGTCAAATAAATAAGATCTTAAAAAAAAAAAAAAGAATTACATGTACTACGCATCCAAAGATTGTCTGCCAACATCGTTTGTTCTAATTCACTATCCATATAACATCATTTTCTCCAGGTGCCCAAATTCTGAACTTATAATTGTTAATATTATCTTCTAATTTTATTTATTTATGAATTTTTAATTTGAGTAGAGTTGGTCTCAACGTTACATTAGTTTCTGGTGCACAACATAGTGCTTTGGCAAGTTTACACATTAATGCTACATGATGTTCTAATTTTAAATCACTGTGACTACAACAGACATACTGCTGGGTAACATAATGGAGTTACTGTATTTGAGTCTGGTTTACCTACACTTCAAAACTTTTCATTGAATGTTAAGAGACAGAGAAAGAAATAGTAATACATCTTATGAAGGACATTTTGAAGAAACTAAAACAGCCCCTGAGCTTGCACTAATATGTCTGGCAAATCAATAAACCAAACTCTACAACTATGTGACCACTTATTCTGACAGCTTAGCTTTCCAAGTTGTATCATTATCATTGTTACAGCTTTATTGAATACGATTTTCAGCACCCAGATTTGCCTTTAATCTTAACAATAATAGCTAGACTTCTTCCATAATGATAAGGATAGACAGGCAAAAATGATTAATTTTTTTTAACATTCTCCCCTTTTATTGTAGATTGAATAGCCATTCCACTTTCCAGAGTTCTTTTTATTTTAAAAAAGTTAAAAAGAGGGGTGCCTGGGTTGCTCATCTGGTTAAGCATCGAGCTCTTGGTTTTGGCTCAGGTCGTGATCTCAGGGTCTTGGGATCAGCGAGGAGTCTGCTTGAGATTCTCTCTCTCTCTCTCTGTGCCTCCCCTCTCTAGAGCACTTGCTGTCTCTCTCTCCCTCTCTCTCAAATAAATCAGAGGTAAAAACAAAAGTTAGAAAGAGTGTAGGAGCCATGTATCATTGTATGATAGAGAGAAAAGTCAGTCAACTCTAAAGCCCTATTGCCCCAGTTCTAGGGGTGTCATATATATTGACTTACCGGTATAGGACAAATTTATGCCTATTGTTCTGGAAGAACTAGTAATAACATTCACATTTACTCTCAAAAATGACCTGCTTTAAACAATACATTATTCAGTGACTACCCAGTTCCTCACCAGAGGCAACTACTGTCCTTAGTTTCTTATGTATATTTCTAAGCTGTACATATACAAAAATACATAAACATACACATGCATCCTTCCTGTCCCTATTTTTTGCCCAAGTGGAAACTCCTGCTTTGCAGCCTGCTTTTTTCCAGAACTGATATTCAGTGGCTATACACCTGCACAGCTGGGTATATCATCAGCAACCATTCTGATGGCTTGGTACCTTCTGTGATTCTAGTTGTTAAATATTTTCAATATTCACTCTGTTATTTTCTCTTACAATTGATCCACATTAGTGCATATTCTTTGCACAAACTTTTTTTTAAAGATAGGTTTTATTTTATTTTTTATTTTTAGAACAGTTTTAGTGAAAAGATTATACAGAGGGTTGTCGTATAGTTTGCCTCTGGATACCCCTTATTAACACTTGACATTAGTTTATAGGAACTTTTTAACTTTTAGTGATTTAAAGATTGGGCTTCTACTTATTCTTAAGAAGCAGTATTTTATATCTGGACGACCTCAGAGTTCAGGATATTTTAAGTAAAATCAAACATTTCATCTCAAATTACTTGTTTCTTTTCCAAAGTCATTTGAAGCAATTCACTATTATTTCCATCTGTTATGTGCCTAGATAACATTTAGTCCAAACTACCCCAACTCATTGCTCTGTAATTACACAGATGTAATTGTGTAATGCTCTTGATAGAAACGAATTTCTTTTAGCTCCCATATATTTTTCCTTCCTCAGATTTATGTTATCTTCACTGCCATAAACTCACGACATTTACCACGTCCCCTAGGAAGATGGCTGCGAGCAAAAAGGGTTTTGCTACATCCTCTGGGTTTCTAGTTCATAACTCCAGATTCCAGGAAATCTTTCTTTGCTTTTAGCAACTTTTATGAAGAGAATGGATCAAGTACATACTTAAACAAAGACTGAGATGACATTTAGGAGAGACATTAAGAAACCGTACACATTAAGAAAATGTTTCTCTTTGTAGCAGTTTGTCTACATAATTTCATACGGAATCTTACAAACACCACGTGACTTTTGTTGATAACAGGGTTTTGCTTGGTTTTGGATTTATTTTTATAGTCCTTATACTTTTTTTCTTTTTTTTTAAGATGTTATTTATCTGAGAGAGAGAGAGTGAGCACCAGTTGGTGGAGGAGGAACAGAGGAAGAGGGAGAAGCAGACTCCCCGCTGAGCAGGGAGTCCAGCATGGGACTCAATCCCAGGACCCTGGGATCATGACCTGAACTGAAGGCAGACGCTTAACGACTGAGCCACCCAGGCACTCCTGCAGTGCTCTTACTTTTAAATATATATTGAATATTAGATTAATCCCATGGTTCTCAATGAGAAGAACTTTGGGCAATGTCTGGAGAAATCTTTGATTGAAATGACAGACTGATGGGGTGCCTGGGTGGCTGAGTGTTAAGCATCGGCCTTAGACTCAGGTCATGATCCCGGGGTCCTGGGATGGAGACCCACAAAGGGCTTCCTGGTCTGCAGGAAGCCCACTTCTCCCTCTCCTACTCCCCCTGCTTGTGTTACCCCCTCTTGATGTCTCTCTGTCAAATAAATAAATAAAATCTTAAAAAAAAAAAAAAGAAAGGCATCTAGTGTGTAGACATCAGAGATACTGCCGAATATCTCACAATGCACAGGACAGCTCCTCAATAAAGTATTATCAGTCCAAATAGTCCCAAAGCTGAGAAGCCCCGAGTTAATCTTATTACTCCTGGGTTATTAGAAACACCTTACCAGAAAGTCCACCTTTAATTTTTGTAATAGAATGTAACCTAAGACCTATAAACAACTGTGTAAAAAAACAAAAACCCAAACCCCTAAAAACTACAACCCCCCCCCCTTAGAGATTGTTTTCAAAGTTCCATGTCTTTGAAAGTCTCATCTTTGTAAAGTTTCATTTATAAAGCATGGGTGAATCATGGGTAACTAATAATTTTAAAATAACTGAAGCCTCCCTTTACTTCCGTAAGATATATTTGTGTTACTTTTGTAATTAAAGCATGAAGAGAGCAAACCGCCTTTATGCATGCTGTCATTCTTCCCTATACAGAGCCCAGGGAAAAAGAGAAGAAAGTCATTTGCTCTTGATTGTATGTAATGCTTTTAATCTTGAGGGAGACAGCAATTAATAAGAGTTTACCCAAATTGGTTTGTTTCTTTCTTTTATCATTGATCAATTTTATTGTATGTGGATTTTCTTTCTTACTATGTTACTGATTCTTTTTTTATTGTTAAGTCATGTTTTACCCATGACTTCTGGTCTTGAACTGATGGTTCTTCTTAGAGAATAAAATGCCACCAATACCTGGAACAGGACTCCAGGTATGATGGCATCAGAGGGACGACGTTCCAGGAAGCCAGCTCTAGGTCTGCCCAAGGCTTCAGAGACTGTAGTCAGAGCGAATGGAAGAGGGAAGTAGGCAGGTGAGGACGGGGTGCCGTGTGAGAAAGCCCAGCTTCTACCAGGGCGACGGCTCATATTGCTCCAGTGCATTCAGCAAAGGATTGATAAAATGGTATAATAAAAAGACGAAGAAGATAGAAAGTTCTTTCCTAAGCCAAATAAACTTTCCATCCTAGAAGTAGGAAGCAGGCTGGTGAAACTTTATAATATGCTCAAGCAGTTCAAACCTTCACAGAGCAATGCTACTCAACTTCACTAGTTTCTATTGCCTAGATTAAAGAAAATAACAGATATGGTCCCCACGACCAAGTTCCCCATCCCTTTTGAGTAGGCGCTCACGTGCACACGCACAGGAGTGATAACTTTTCTTTTCAAAGAGACTTAATCTTCTCTATTCAGTAAACTTGGAAAAGGGAACTGCTTTAATCTGAAAATAAGCTTTCTTAAAACTGTTTGTTGTCAGAAATTACATAATAAAACCATTCTCCTTGGTATTGTCTGTAAAGATAGAGTTAATGGAAGTTGCCTGGAAATATGGTACTTGTGACACTTCTCACAAGATGGTAGATGGGAGGTTGGGCTAGAGATAATGAAAATGTGGTACGCTTTTTGAAGCTCCGTTAACACTGTCTAAATATTTAGGTACTTAGTGGGTCTTAATTTAAGTACTTATGGTGTATACTCTGTTTCCCCAAGGAGATGTAAAAGCAGGAACTTAGTTTTATTTTTCTTCCTCAAAAACAGCCCCCCTCTGCCACCATGCATTCCTGCAGGCACTCCCTAATGCCTGGCCCATTTCTTTCCGTAATATTAATCACACTTACTATACTGGCTGATGGGCTGAATTTATTTGAGTTTCAGCATGACTAAGCACGCAGATAGCTGGGGACAAGAGTGTTGAGCCCCAGTCATGAATCTATTTTTAAGAGCTCTCTGTCTAACAGAGTCTCTACCTCATTGCAAATTGGCTGTGATGGATTCCAGTTGGCTGAGCCTCTGAGGTTGGAGGGAGGACCAGGGCCCTCTTCAACAGGATGTGGGAACGTGCTTCTTACCACAAATTGAGTTCTTGGGGCAAGATCAGGCTGCTGCAGACTGGGCAAGGGCACAGGGAGGAGGAGGAGTTGGTGGCGAAAGCAGTGGGGGGAAGTCCTTACATTTTTCTCAGTGACTTATAAAGGTGGATCTGGAACTGCAGACAACCCCATCTATCCACCTTGTGTGGTGAGATATAATCTAGTCAGAAGAAGATATCTGGTGTGAGTGGGGTCTCTCTCTGGGGGCTGTGTTGTTTGACTCCCCTCAACACAGGTGAACTTGACCCTTGTCCTGCAGGAGGCTGGCCTAAGTACCCTAGCAGAAAACCTCTCTATCACCATTCCCTCTTATATACCTCAGGCACCTGTTGGTCTGGAGCCTGTCCTTGCTCCCACTGTGTTCTCTCTTTTAGAATGAATTCAAGAAGAGGAAGCAAGATATTCAGGAGCTGGTAAAACTCAGATGGTGATGGCCCATTTTCCACATTCTGTGTCATCCTGGACTCTCAAGGTGTATTGATCCATTGGGCTTTTGTGTATCTTCTGTCTTTAAAGACCAGGCTTGAAAATCACCACCTTTCTACAAATGAGAGTCTTCGAACCGCTTTCTGGTTATCCTACCAAATAGCTCCTACACCAACACAGTTTTGACTTTGTCATGGCTTCTGATGACTTACGCGAAACATATAAGGAAGTTTAATAAGACTTCCTATGTGTTTCTGAAATTTGTTCTGCTGTAAGTTCTTGACTCTTTAATGCCAATGGCATGGTGTCAGGAGGCAGAGAATAGAGAGTCTGATGCAGATAGTAGAGAACAACAAACGGTCCTAGAACCATTTATTCTTAATGAATTGTATAAAGTTTTTATAGCAGATTTAATTTACATTTGCTCACTGTGTAATTCACTTAGACTGAGTTAACTAAATATACCAAATTAGAGAACAGTCTCTCAGGAATTTGACCAATGAACCTGTAGATAATTGAAGTGTTTTCATAGATATCTTACTAGTGGCTTATTTGGATCTTAAGATAATATTTAAGTACTGACAATTATACAATGTAAGTCTTTTCATTTTTCTTGGGCCTCCTACTCTGTCATCTCAAAGAGATCTTAATTTCATCTACTACTTCTAGTGGTTATTCTTTTTTTTTTTTTTTGTAAGCTTCACACTGGGACCTGACCTCATGATCCTGAGATGAAAACCTGAGCTGAGATCAAGAGTCAGACACTTAACTGACTGAACCATCCTGGTGCCCCTGGTTATCCTATTTTTATGTATAAGTAGTATAAACCAGCTAAACCAAACTTACTTTGTTAAAAGCATATGAAATTTGAAGTAAAATCTCTTGATGGCTGAAAAAGATGTTGTTTGACATAGGAAAAAGAAAAGAGGAATGTTCTGCTTCCTTTTTTCTCAGCCTCCACTCCCCCCCCCCACCAGCACAGACACAAACACATAGAGACACACAGACACAGGAGCCTAGACGGTGAGTTCCTTCTCTATACTTGACCAGAAGTTAGAAACTGAAAGTATATGGCCAACATGGAGTGGGCTGGGGTAGGGAGATGAGACCATCTGTGGGGTTTTCTAGAGACTCCCTTCCCAGCATGGGAAAGTTCTGCGAGAAGAGAACGGCTCAGAAGAGGAAGGTGTTGGCAAGAGTATCAAGACAGGCTGCAGCAAAGGATCAAGAGTGTGAATGGAGAAAGTGAAACTAGATGGAAGAAGTGAAGGGTTATGGAAGATTCCTCAGAGCCCTCACTCTACAGAATATGGCAGCCTGAAGCCCTGCCTCGTATGCCCCCTCCCATTCCTATTCCATCTCCCCTTTTGAACTATGAGGAAAACTCATCAGTATTTAGTAATCAGGAGTGAAGAGTACAATCACCTCGCACCTCTTACTTCATTTCTCTCTGATAAGTCACAGTAACAGAACTCTCCCATGAGATGAGCAATTTCTCTCATCTTTGTCACCTTGGGGCTCTTTAGAGCAGATTGCACCCTTTCTCATTAAAACTGTGATGCTCTCAATTTCAAGCTTTTTATGGTGTAGATCCTGCACTTAACACCAGTTACCCTCTCCCCACCCCCATCCCCCATCTTCCCAGGGTGCTTCACGGCTTTAGCTGCTCTGGGTTTTCACCTATCTCTTCCTTCATACATTGTTTCATTTTCTTCGGAGAGTACTGGTGACTCCATGCTAATGTGCCATTGGTTCTAGTATGTGGCACTTTGCCAATATCTAGTTTAAAATCTGTGCTTAATTAAGATCACACATCTCAGGGTACAAATGACCTCAAACCACCCCCCCACACACATACACAAACTGTGCACACTTGTATAATTAGCAAAATATTCTAGAGTTTGGCATTTTATATCTGTTACTAATTCTATTATTAGAACTAATAATCTTATTAAAAAATATTTTATTTATTTATTTGACAGAGAGAGAGAGTGAGCATGAGAGTGCGTGTGCACACAAGCAGGGGGGAGGGGCAGAGGGAGAGGGAGAAGCAAGCTCCCTGCTGAGCAAGAAGCTCAATGCAGGGCTCTATCTCCAGAACCCTGGGATCATGACCTGAGCTGAAGGCAGACGCTTAATCAACTGAGCCATCCAGGCACACCTAGTAATCTCATTTTTAAAAATTTTATTTATCTGTCTGAGAGACAGCGCACAAGCAGGGAGAGGGGCAGAGGGAGAAGCAGGCTCCCCACCAAGCAAGGAGCTCAGTGCAGGACTCAATCCCAGGATCCTGGGATCATAACCTGAGCCAAAGGCAGATGCTTAACCAACTGAGCCATCCAGGTGCCCCCTAATAATCTCATTTTAAAGCAAAATTTCACACATAATATCTTATTTAATCCTCCCAAAGCCTGGTTTATTCCTATTGTCAGTGAAGGATAAACTAAGTTCAAGCACATGGTAGAAAAGAGAGCTAAATTGAGGTTTTCTAACTCTAAATCCCATGTTTACCACAAATCACCATAAGAATCATGACTTTCTTTCCTTCTGGTATGGTTACGATGTTGAGTTTGAATCCTCAGCTCACACAAGACCAATTTCTTATTCTGGTCCAAAAAGTTCTCCACCTAACTTTAATGATCTAACCATGGCAGGCGATGTGTTAGCACTTGTTCTACCCACAGTTGTGATCAAAGCAGATCTGAAATGAGCAAGGAGACAAAGCAAGAGAGGGGACATAGAGTCCTAGACCAAGATATCCATCAACTTTGTAACATCGCAGGCAATCTGAAAAGGTTGAGAAGACAAATAATTCTGCTTGTGTTATTTTTGATATTTGGTCTGTGTGTGTGGGTGTGGAGGTGGTATGTTTATACAGAGGACTGTATTAGATCTCTTTTCCCTTTAAACAACTGCCCCCTAGAGTCAGTGAGATGAATCATCCATCTGACCATTCAGGGGCCTGGAGCACCATTATGGTTCATTCATTGTTCCCCTGGGGTAGTGTTCTTTATTCATCTGGCTGCTGAGAGAAGTTTAAGGTGACCTGAAAGGGAAGAAGGCTATGATTTGGGAAGGCCCATGGCAAAAATCAGATTGATAGCAAAGAATTCATATAAAATAACTCCTTCTGCTTGGATTAATAAAAGCAAAGCAAAGCAAAACAAAACAAAACCCAAGACCCCAAACCAAACCCATTAACGTCTATGGTTCATTCAAAGAACAGAAATAAAAAATTAAACACACCAAATTCCCTTCTTGTTTTATGATTTTTAAAATAGTGTGGCTTTCCTAAAGAATAAAGACTACAGAGAGAGACATCTATTATTTTAAAATATGTGTTTCTTTTAATTGAAATATTTACTACCCATTAGGATGGCTATTATTAAAAAAAAAACAAAAACAAACCAAAAAGCCACCAGAAAATAACAAATGTTGGCGAGAAATGTGGAGAAATCGAGCCTTTGTGCATTGCTGGTGAGCATGTAAAATGGTGTAGCCACTGTGGAAAACAGTATGGTGTTTCCTCAGAAACCAATCCAGCAATTCTACTTCTGGATATATACCCAAAAAAGTGAAAGCAGGAATAGATATTTGTACACTCGTATTCACAGTAGCATTATTCGCAGTCGTCAAAAATGGGAAGCAACCTAAGTGTCAACAGTGGAGGGATGGATAAGGAAAGAGTGGCATATACAAACCATAGAATATTATTCCATCTTAAAAAGGAAGGAAATTCTGATTCATGCTACAACAAGGATGAGCCTTGAGGTCATTATGCTGACTGAAGTAAGCTAAGTATCACAAAAAGACCACTTATCTGAGATTTGTAGAGTAGTCAAATTCTTAAAGAGTGAAAGCAGGATGGTGGTGACCAGGGGCCAAGAGGAGGAGGCCACGGGGAGTTAGTGTTTAATGGGTACAGAATTTTAGTTGGGAGCAAATGAAAACACTCTGGAGCTAGATGGCATTAATGGTTGTACAACAGAGTGAATGTACTTATGGCCACAGAACTGTACGTTTAAAAGTGGTTAAAATGGCAAGTCTTATGTCCTGTATATTTTACCACAAAAAACAGTAAAATAGTTAAACAGCATCTGAAAAATGAGTAAACAAAAACTCTTTGTAAATGATACCATTGCTTTGATACTGTTCCACAGTGAGATATTTTCTTTCTTTTTACTTCAGTTTTAGTGATTGGAAGAGGAAAATGGAAGTGACTCAGAATAGTGGAGAAAATGATCCTTCATCAAGATCAAGCTTATCTGTATACATTCTAGGGTCCAGATGAAATTGTGTTTGATTGAGAATATTTAAAAAAAAATTTAAAATGCCTTAAATGACTTACATATAAGTGTGGCAAAAATGTAACAAAGGACTGATGTCAAAGTTCTAATATAATAAATAAATATAAATAAAATGTAAATAAAAACAATAAAAAACTACTTGAGAGATATAAGCATACCTCACTGACTAAAGTCATTTTTTGATTGATAGGTTAAATAAAGGTGTTCTGGATGGTCTCCTCTGAGGTGGGACTGGGAAAGCAGAGGATTAGAAGCACAGGTTATGATAAAATCACTTTGGGAAATTTTTTTCAAGCAGCACATGGTGTATAACCCCTCCTATCCTGCTGTGTTCCTCTAAGGGTTTCTCTCTGGTGAATCACCAGCTCTGTCAGCTGTCAGGACAAATGGGAGTGTGTGGCATCCCATAGCATATGGGGAAACCAAAATGATTAAAAACACTAATAATGAACTATTAGAAAGAGAACATAAGCCCATTCACATTAAATTCACATTAAGAACATAAGCCCATTCGCAATAAAAACTTAAGAATAAGTTTAACCAAGGAGGTGAAACCTCTTTATATTGAAAAGTATGACAGTGGTGAAAGAAATTGAAGAAGAAACAAATAAATGAAAAGATATTCCATGTTCATGAATTGGAAGAACTAATGTTATTAAAATGTCTATACTACTCAAAGCAATATACAGATTCAGTACAATCTCTATCAAGTTTCCAATGACTTTATTTTCCACAGAAATTGAACAAACAATGCTAAAATTTGTATGGAACTATAAAAAAATAGCTAAAGCTATTTTGAGAAAGAAGACATGTTACCTGACTTCAAAGTGTATGATAAAGCTATAGTAATGAAAACAGTTTGGTATTGGCATAAAAACAGATACACAGAACAGAATAGAGAGCCCAGATAGAACCCATGCATATATGGTAGGTTAATTTATGACCGAGGAGTCAAGAATATATCACAGGAAAAAAAATAGTCTCTTTCATAAATGGTGTTGGGAACATTGGACAGCCACATGCAAAAGAATGAAACTGGACCACTATCTTACACCATACATAAAGATTAACTCAAAATGGATTGAAGACTTGAATGTAACACCTGAAAAAATAAAACTCCTAGAAGAAAACACAAGCAGTAAGACCCCCTTGACACAAGTCTTAGCAATGACTTTTTGAATCTGACAACAAAGCAAAAGTAACAAAAGAAAAAATAAACAAATGGGACTCATCAAATTAAAAAGCTTCTAGAAGGGACACCATCAACAAAACGAAAGGTAACCTACTAAATGGGAGAAAATATTTGCAAGCCATACCTCTGACAAGAGGTTAATATTCAAAATATATAAAGAACTCATACAACTCAAGAGCAATAAACAAACACAAACAAACCAATTTAAAAACTGGGCAGAAGATCTGAACAGCTATTTTTCCAAAGAAGATATACAGATGGCCAATAGACACATGAAAAGATGCTCAACATTACTAATCATCAGGGAAATGCAAATCAAAAGGACAATGAGTTATTACTTCATACTTGTTAGAATGTCTATTATAAAAAAAAAAACAAAAAAACAAACCCAAACCACAAAGATAACAAGTGTTGGCAGGGTGGTAGAGAAAAGAGAACCTTTGTCCATTGTTGATGGGAATGCAAATTGGTGCAGCCACTATGGAAAATAGTCTGAAGGTTCCTCAAAAAATTAAAAACAGGACTACTGTGTAATTCAGCAATTCTTTCTGGGTATTTACCTGAAGAATTGAAAACACTAACTTGAAAAGATACATACACCCTGATGATCTTTGCAGCATTGTTTGTAATAGCCAAGATATGGAAGCAACTTAAGTGTCCAGTAGCTAAAAAGACCATAGTGTATATAAACAGTGTAATAGTATTCAGCCACAAAAAACAATGAAATTTTGCTCTTTGTGACATCATGGATGGACCTCAAAGGTATTATGCTGAGTCAAATAAGTTAGTCAGAGAAAGACAAATACTATGTGATCTCTCTTATATGTAGAATCTAAAAATAAATAAAATAAAAAGACTAAGCTCATCGATACAGAGACTAGATTGTGGTTGCTAGAGGTGAGGGTTAGAGGTTTGGGAGAAATGGGTGAATGTTTTGGTTTTGGTTTTCTTTAGTTTAAATAAATTGAATTAAAAACAATCAAACAAACAAACAAACAAACAAACCTGCCCAGACAAGGGAACGGCACAGGTTTCCCACTCCACAACAAGGTAACTCCCACCACACATAGAATGTATTTTGATCACTTCTAAGACTCTCAAAGCTCATCCTTAACCACCTGTACAAATAATCATCTGTGAGACAAACAATCCAATGAAAAGTAAAATGAAGCTGAAAAAGAGAAAAAATCCATTGGGATCCTGGATCCCTTCTGCTCTTATCCTCGTATCTTCACTGATTAACTCTGCCTTAAAGAATTGTGGAGGTTTAATGGCAAGGTTGAGGAAAGTTTCGGGGTGTACCCTGATTCAGCGTGGGTAAGTGGGATTAGGGCACAGATCTTGGCTGCTTGTCTTTCTAAATTTCCTCTCTATCATCTACAACTGCTATAGTAGGTTGAAAGATAACTCGCTCTCCCCCTCAAAAAAAAAAAAAAAGGTAAGTTCATGACTCAGAACAGGTGAATATGATTTTTTTTGGGAAAAGAGTTTTGCGGATGTAATTAAGGATCATCTGAAGCAATCTTCCTGGATTACCCAGGTGGCACTAAATCCAGCGACAAGTGGGCTCCTAAAATACGGAAGGGAGAAAGATAAGAGAGGAGGAGAAGGCCCTGTGACGACAAAGACAGAGATTGGAGAGATGTAGACAAAGAATGCCTGGACCCATCAGAAGCTGGAAGAGGCAAGGAACTGAGACTCCCCCGGGCCTTTGGAGGGAGGATGGCCTGGTTAACCCCTTGATTTTAGAATTCTGGCCTCTAGAACTGGGAGAGAATACATTTCTGTTGTAAGTCACCTCATGCGTGACAATTTGTTGCAGGAGCCACAGGAAACTAACATGCTCACCTTCACGAAAGTCCAAAACACTTTTGTGCTGTTTTTCTGTGAATGTCTAAGTGCCTCCATGGATGAAGTTCACGAGGAAGGCCACCAAGTCTTGTTGCATGATTAGCTTTTCTCCCCCACTATTTGTTATCCCCCGAAGGGCAGGCAGTCCTGCTGGGATTGTCCCTGGCTTGGAAAGACAGAGCGGGATTGAATTCCATGTAGCGGTAAGGGGTAGTGGCTTTTAACCAGCTCCTGGAAGAAAGGTTAAGGCACTATGTGGACCAACATCCACAGCGTGGACCCAGCAATATTTGAATTTATATACTCAATGGGTTTGCCTGTTTTTTGTCCATATAAGGAGATGAGCTAACAGAAGTAGAAAAACAGGGGCGCCTCGGTGGCTCAGTGGGTTAAGCCGCTGCCTTCGGCTCAGGTCATGATCTCAGGTTTCCTAGGATCGAGCCCCGCATCGGGCTCTCTGCTCAGCAGGGAGCCTGCTTCCCTCTCTCTGTCTCTCTCTCTGCCTGCCTCTCTGCCTACTTGTGATCTATCTCTGTCAAATAAATAAATAAAATCTTAAAAAAAAAAAAAGAAGTAGAAAAACAGAAGAAACCCTGAACTTTCCAAATCTGCGAGAGAAACCCCCCACCAGCTTCTGAGGAGGTAATTTCACTTTCTAAACCTTCCCATCAGACTTTCCTCTCTGCCCAAACACATACATATTTGGTGTATTCCTAGTGGTTGGATGCAGAAACGATTCCAACCTCCACCTTTTGGCACTCAGCAGCTGTAGACATGAAGGCTTGGGACGTATTTGACCCTTTGCTTCGATAAATTAAAATGGGTTAAGCAATTGCTTGCACTTAGCTTTCAGGCCACTAGGTGTCAGTGTGACTGCTCCATGAGGCGGCCCTAAGTTTCCAAGAGGGAATTTCCCCCAGAAACCAGCTTTAGTGAGCTCTCAGACTGAGAAGGGTCCTCTGGATTGGGGCAGGAACTGGGGAGCATATAAAACCCCTGGTAGTTAAATGGATGGAAAAGACAAGCAGGCAGCATGAATATGAGCCTTTAAAATAACCCCCCAAGAGAAATGGAATCCTTCCCAGGCTTTTCTTTTTAAAACAGAAGGCTAACTTCTCCCAGCAGCAGTCTCTTGAATTCGCTGGGATTCCTTTGATATTCCTGATCATTTTTAGTGGAGGATTTTTAAATATGTGATTTTATTGGAAAGAATAATGTCTTCCTCTTGTCCCTCATCTATCATTTATTCTTAATTTCTGAGGTATTATAATATTTGAAGTTTGTGCCTTGCCTGTATATGCATGTTTGTCTACATAAAACCTCTCCTGACAGCCTTGCAGCATGGGAAGAGAAGCCACAGCCATGACTTTGCCTTGTGTTCATAAACCCAACTATTTTTCTACATGGGATAATCTCTACCTAATGCCAAACATTTAAAGTGGCGAATATTAACGATCTACGATTATGTATTCGTACACAGAAATTCATATAACTTTATACTCACAATAGCTCTCTGAGGTAAATATTACTATTACCTTTATTTTTTGGAGGAGGAAACTGAGGCACAGAGCAGTTATGCGGCTCTCCCAAAGTCCCACAACTGCTAGGAGGCTGCGCAAGAGGCCCACACTCTTCCCTGAATTACCTCATTATAGCTTTAAAAGGTGTGCGGAGGGGCCTGTGTGGGGGAGGGGAGGCCTAATGAATTCTTCAGAGGCAGAAATGCACACGTGAAGGCCAAAGGCTCCAATCAAATTTTGTTTTAAGTTACTGTGCCTGTGAACCATTTCCTCAGATCATTCGAAGCCTTTTGTCATCGTTTGTCCCCATTTGCCAGGATTCCTTCTGAGAAGGCAGGGCTGATGACCAAGGGGTTTCCTGTCCCTCGCCTGTGCAGAAAGTTCACACGAATCCCTACCCCCGCCAGAGCTTAAGGTTTGGAAGAAATGGAAATTTGCTTCTCCTCATCAAAAGGATGAGCACACACTTGTCAGCAACCAGGATGGAAGAAATCATCTATGCCCAGTAGCACCACGTTTCTGGTTCTGTGGCAAGACCTCACTGAATACCAGCAACACTGGTTCCAACAGAGGTTGGAACAGGAACGTGTGACAAGCCCTATCCTGTTATGAAACAGTGAGTGACAGACACATTTTTATCGGCTTATCACCCCTCTGGCTGCAGCGAGGCTGCGTTGGACTGTCGGATGTCCACCTCTTCTCCCATTTTCCAGCACAACCTGCTCGTAGGTGTTTCAGCTAGCAGGTCAGTGCTGCCAGCATTTGGAGGCCGCACCTTTTCCTGCTGTAAAAAGTTACACATTTACGTGAAAGCAGCTGTTACCTGACTCCTGCAGAATGAGGTAGGAGGATGGCCTCGTTTAGTGAGTCTTCCTGGGGCCGGGGGCTGGGTGCTCCCGCCTCACTTTTGGCTGTCGTGTCTGCTCAGTCTGCAGAGTCTAAGAGCTGTGGCACTTTCAGACTCAGGGCAGGGGGATGTCCAGGGGAGTGGTTGAGTGAACCTCCCCTCCCTCCCCACACTGCTCTGACCGACACAAGACGAGCTCCATTATGCCCTCAGGATATTGAGTAAGAAGGGGGGAATAAGGGGAACTAAGAAGTGTCTGTTCAGCCTGGACATTTCTGCTGACATTCCCACCAAGCATATGATATTTATGAGGGCCAAATGCAAATGAGGTTCTCAGGCCTGCCCTCATCCCGGGCACACAAGGGGAGGAGCCTAAGAAGGCTCTGGTTCTGTAATCTGCCTGCACACCTGGGGCTGCCCACCTGCGGTCGGCTTGGGAGCTCCACTCCAAGGTGTGGGCTGTTTGGGACCTAATCCCATCTGCTGCTCGGAGGTGAACTGGGTGCTGGGCTCTGTGAGCTGATGGGCGTGCAGGTGGCAGAAAGCCGGGTGGTTTCGGGCTTGCCTGCTGTTGCTGAAACTTTTCTTCAAACTCTGGAAAAACTGGAGTATTGAAATTATAATCTAGGGTGAGAGACGACCCTTGGGACTAAAATGTCGTTAAATTAAACTCCCTTATCTTCCTTCAGCCAATCCATCAATCAATCCAACCACCCATCAGTCATAAACAGTGCGCACCTACCCCAGGAGCTGAGCCCTGTGCTGAGACTAGAATAGTGAACAAGTCAAGGTTCTCCTTAGTGTTTATAACCTTGTAGCGGTTGTGTCAGACACGGCCGCTTTCCTCCCCGAATTGACTTTCTTCTCTTCTTCCACAGGAAGGATGTGTCAACCAACACCCTTGTGCCACATCTGGCCTATGGCTTGTCTCGCACAGCCTTTAAGCTAAGAATGGTTTTCACGTTTTTAAAGAGATGCTAAAACAACCACAAATGAACAGAAACAAGGAACAAGAACAACAACACATGACCAAGTCCGTATGTAACCTTAAATATTTACTATCTGGCTCTTTGCAGAAGAACTTTGCCAATGCCTGTTTTATAGGAAGAGAAATCTTGTGTTTTAGCCAGGCATGCGACTACACAGAAGAGAACATTTTCTAGCCCCTTTGGCCACTAACTGTGGTCAGATGGTGAAGATTTGGCCAATGGGATCAAAGCACAAGAGATTTGTGTAACTCCTGGGTCGTGCCCTGGACCTGGGTCCTGGCCTGCTTTCCTCTCTGCGCTGGCTGTGATGCTGAGGGGACCTGAGCCGCTGGGGTTCACTGTTGACTAGGGGAATGCTTAGGGATGGCAGAGCCAGAAGACAGAAGGAGCCTGGGTTCTGGCACCAGGGAATAACTCTCCTGTCCTTGGATTTTGCTGGATGGTTATGAGGGATGGAAAGGAAGGAAGAGAAGAAATATTAACTTTTTAAAGCCAATCTTATGTTTGTTTCTCCTCCTTCCCACCAACCTCCCTCTGATGCCAAAGAAAACAAAAATCTCAAACCCAGAAGATGCCTTCATGAAATGTGGCTCCTCTCTTCTTAGTTACCTCCTTAACTCCTGTTCGAGCCCCAAAGCACAGTGTAGATGTCATCTCCTTTTGAACCTAGTCCCTCAAGATGGGGCAAGATGTCTTTGCTCTGGCTTCGGAGGTACCTTTTAATTGCTGGAGACAAGTCTGTTTCTCCCACTAGACCTTGAACTCTTTAAGGGTGGGGACTATGGCTTCTTTGTCTTGGAGCCATAGTTCCTAGTACAGTGCCTGGCACACATAAGGCACTTTATAAACATTGTTGGCATTGTTGGGTGAATTAATTTATTATAGGCCAAGGGCAGCTTCCTGGTTTGTGGGACAGTTTTTTTTTTTTTTAATTTTACACATGTTTTTCCCCCAGAAAAGGTAAATCCAGCAATTTACATCTCTGAGGGATAGAAATAAATTTTGGTATCCAAAATGGTAGGAAAGAAATGTACACATTTACAAAGATATATTTAAAAATTTGAGTGTTTAAATTAAGTGGTAGCTATGCTTGCTGATAGGATCTGGAAAGTTGACAAATTTAACAAAAGTAAGTAAAAAGCTATGAGATAAGTTCGGTAACATAAGGAAATGCTCCTGAAATAAATGTCACCCAAATCTACCTTATATTGAGCTGATCTTATTATGACATAGTAATAAAACTCATTTTTTCTATTTTTATAATTCCTCACAAAGGACGAGATATACAATAATTTATTATTTGATAATAAGATAATGATGATAAAAACCCGATTTGGTTCTCCCCATGCTCCCCTATGTTATGTGGCTTATAATCAATGAATGTAAAAGTTAAGGCATTGTTTCTGGCATTATTTCACTGTACACTCTGAGTAGTTGTGAAGCAGCAGATTAATGTAGTATTTGAAAGTCACTGAATAGCAGTAGTATTTTTTTTTCTTCTTCATTTAGAGGAAAGAATACAAAACATAAGAGTCATATTTTTCTCCACATAAAATCCCTCCTGAGATGGTGTTAACAGAAGGTGGAGTTGAGAAGAATGACTTGCATTGTATTTTTTGAGGACAACAATAATGTAATATCAGGTTATTAGGCGGGCACCTACTTTTCATTATTTTTATAGCTCCTCACCAAAGCTTTTTATAAATTACGAGGAAACCTGAGCTATTACCTAAAATAAAGTCATTCAAATGTTTCTTAGCTCAAATACTAGCTCTTACGGGAGATCTGCTGCAGAATTCTACCTAACACCTCGATGTTTCTGGATATTTTATGAAATATTGAGGACTCTCCCTTCCCCCAGCAAAAGCAAGTCTAAGAAAATGATGAAGGTCTTGATGAATAGCTCATTCTTTGTGGACTTGAATCTTGGGCTTTTTCTTCCTCATTATGGGCAGCTCTATTGTGCAATGCAAAGGAATAAAATGCCATAGGGTGAAAAGCAGTGAGCTGGGGGTTTAGGTAGTGAGGATGGAGGAAGTCGGCTCACTGGGCCTATCGCCACCTGCGTCCATACCAATTTGGATATCAGAATTTCTGTCTTTACAACCCAGGCAGATTCTGCTTCTATCCCTGTCTCACCCCATCCTCACCTTGACCTCAGGTGGAGAAACCTTGCCTTACTTCTGTCTGTTCGATATCATTACTACCTGCAGCGTGGCCCTGTTTATACCTATGGCTGTCAAGAGGCTCACTTTTCTGTTCTCTAAATTGAATGTTGCACTTATTGTTCTTTGCACTTTAGCAATTATCACAATGATCTCCTCTCAGTTTAAAAAAAAATGGCAGCTGATGTTCTAGTTCTAGCAGGTAGAGACATGAGGTCAGTGGCCAGTTGAGCCTCCCTTCAAGGACAGGTGGTCTGGTTCTTGGGGCTACGCCAGCTCTGCTGTGCCCTTCAAAGTCCCCGGTGACCTGTTCAGAAAACAGATCATGAATGCTTTTGCGAGGGAAAATGATTCGGCTTCAAGTTATGTTTTCGCACAATCCTGCTGGCTTCCCTTCCCATGCGGGTGTGGGGGTGGTATGAAGACGGATCAGGCAGGCTTCCCCCTTCTGCTTGCTCAGCAACGGAGCGCATTTGGCAGGAGAGGCCAAGTTTTGCCCGTGCTCCAGACTAGGGAGCAGCAGATAAAGCCAAGATGAATCTACGCTCTCCCAAAACTCGCCATTGCTCTGCGGACAAATGTCCAGTTGTCAGGAGCGAAGCTGCTCACAGCCTGGTCGCAGGTTATGCGAAGTGTGTCATCTGAGTGTGATTCACTCTCTGCTGTCAAAACTACCCAGTGCCCAGGCAGGCTGGTGACTGGGATGGGAATGGATCATGGCGAGAGAACCCAAGAATCAGGTTCTGCTTATTTTCTTTCACTTTAAACAGCTACTTCCTCTTCCTCCCCTCATAACTCCTACCCACAAATCAGAGAAACATTACAACCTGCAAGGGGCAGGACAGGCTCCGTGTTCATGTGTTTTTTTAAAAAAAAACAACACAAGGTGGTTTTTCTCTTCTTTTCTCCACCCCATCTCCTCCTGACCCCACCCTCCTTCCTCCAACCTGCTCTTTCTTTTTGCTCCTCAGGAAAGCAGAAAACTAGCTGATTGACACAAAAGGTTTTTCCAACTCTCAGCATCTTACATTCTACAAATGCACTCAAGGTAACAAAAGGTACAAGGACTTGAACAAATTCTAGGGTTTCTGCCCTGTGGGGTTTTGTTAGCTGGGACGCCCTTTTGAAAGAGGCAGGCAATCTTTGAGAAGTGGGCATGCAAGACCTGTACCCGTTTCTCCCCTTCTCCTTCTGGAGGCTCTCCTTGCTTGAGTTTTTGTCATGCAGAAGAGCAGTCACCCCAGATCCTTGATTGTGTGTAGCAAACAGTAAAACACATTTGAACATGCACCCCTAATATGGGGATATCTTTCAGTGAATCTTATCTACTATCTCTCCGTGCACACACATGTGTATAACTTCACAAATATTCTTTATCCATTATAAAATGTAAAAAAAAAAATAGAAAAGGTGAGAATTTAAAAATATAATCTTTCTAACAACCTCCCTTCATGTCCAGCAAACTGTCTTGAGCCTCTTTGTGTTGTATTCATTTTACTTTGGAGACTGCTATTGGAAAGTGTGAAGAGAGAAAACCAACACTAGAAGTAGGCAAAGGGCATAGGGAGGTCAACAAAACCATGGTGTTCCCTACTGGCTGGTCCCACCCATTCAAGTGGGTTAAAAGTTCCTCCTTTCTCATGCAAGTGCCCCCAAGCCTTCTGTATGGTCTAAAGCCTGTTTCCCCACACCGATCTGCCCCACCTGCAACATCTCCACTGGGTCCGCCGGTGTGTTCACTTCCGAGGTATTTGCTGTTGCTCTCCTGACCAGGTAACAACCCAAAGGACATCTTCACCTGAATGTCCATCAGGCACTGCAGACACTCATGCACACAAGGCTGAATGGTGAGTGGAGAAGCAGCTTTAGACTCGCTTCTCTGACTCCTGCATTTACATCTGCTAAGAAGTGTCCTGTTGTTTCTCTGTCTCAAGGGCCTTTTGAACCTCACTTACCCATCCTCCCCCATGCTCTGCCTTCATCACTTCCTGCCTCCTTAACTGCAGTGGCTCCTTATTAAATTGTTCTGCCTCTAATCCTTTCTTCCCAGGGCTATCGAGCATGCGCTTCCTATGATCAACTTGCTCATGTCTCCTGAAAGCCTTTCGAGTGGCTCTCCAACCCTTCCTGAAACAAAGATCGAAACTCCTTCACATGGCATCTGAGGCTTTCCTCCCTCAGTCGTGGCCACATTGCATCCCCAGTTGGATGAGGCATAGTTTCTGTGATTCTCATTTCCATGCCTTCTGCCCCTTCTTCTTCTTCACCTGGGATGACCCAAATCTTCTTTAAACTCCACTCAGGGGTTACCTCCCCTCCAGAGCCTTCTCCAACCCTCCCTTTGAGCCACTCAGAGTACTCATTGCAACAGGTGAAACGTGTAATATTCTGGTCCACTTGAACCTACCACTTCGTAATTTATCTGAGTCTTTAGAATAGACATCCTCAAAGATCAATGTTCCGAGGAATAAGTGGAGGTATTTTTAAAAGCATGATTCCAGACTGAGGCAGTTTAGGGTAGAACCCAGCAATTGTGCTTTATAGCCCCTTCCTTTCCCAAGTGATTCTCATCTAATTCATCCTTAGAGTTTAGCAGTGTCAGAGCGTAGGCCTAGTAATAAATAGCAACGAAAGAAGGAATTCTCTTTCTGTCTCATCTTTCCATCCCTACTAATCATATGCACTAATACGAGCTGAGGCAAAGACTATACTGATTATTAATTATGTTTTTAGTAGTGGGACTTTGGATGGACCACACGTGTATGCAGAAATACACTTCACAGCATGAATCTGGCCTGTGGACCTGCTTTTGTTGTCTATGTGTACAAGGGTGTGTACACGCACATACATAAATTCATATAAATCATATTTATTAGCAACAATTAAAAATGGTTTTGAAAAAGGAACTCTTCCAGATTAAAAGATGCCAAAAGGACATAATGAAATGGAATACGTATAGCTTGATTGGATCCTAGCTTGAACAACAAAAAATTATACAATAATTTTGGGACAATTGGGGAAATTTTAATATGGGCAACTCAATGATGAAGGTATTTTTACTTTTCTTAGGTGTGATAATGGTATTGTGGTTAAAATGGAGACTGCCCACGTTCTTAGAAGACACACGCTTACATTTTTAGGGATTGGTTGTCATAATTTGCACAACTTACTTTCACCTGGTTCAGAAAATCATTTATATATGTACATATAATGTGGCCAAGTGATAACAATTTGGCAAATGTCACTGGAAGAGAATATAGTTTTTTGCTGTATTATTGCTTAATCTTTTCTGTAGATTTAAAACTTTATTTTAAAAATGGGGAAATGAAAAACTAGAGTGATTTCACGTAAACATTCAGATTTGTGGCTTTCTTTGAAAAGTCTGATTTCTCAGTGCAACAGTTAGCTGGAACTTCGCCTGGCCTCCATAATTTGCTTTAACTCATTGGCTCATTGAAATCACCTGCCTGGACCCAGGAAGCATTCATTCTGTAACCCAAGAGCCCTTGAAATTCTGCTGGATTCTCTTCATAGGTTTGTTTCTCTCTGCCTGTCTGTCTCTCTTTTTTAGGATTGTTTCTCTTGAATCCAGTAAGACTGACCTAAAGTGCCTTTTGCTGGGGAAGGTCTTTCATCTCGAGAAGCCCACACAGGAACCAGAAAACAGAAGTCTTGAGCTAGCCATGCAGGCTATGCCTGCCCTTGACCCACAAGCCAAACCTAGTGTATCTCTTCCAGCAACCGTAACCAGATCCAGACAAGGTGAAAGTAATAGTCAGTGCCAATGAGTGACTCTTAACTGGAGTGGTCATTAGCTCCACCTTCTAGGGTTTGGGGTCCTGATCACACATGTCAGGATGAGCAGAACTGACCTTTGCTGGGACACAAAAAAGCAACCTCAGAAGAGACACAGTGAAATCATGATAGAGACTGTCTTTGGTAAGTCATGGTAGGAGAGGGGGAATGATCACTGATTTCAACTTTGTATCTATGCTTTATTCATTTCATATTAGAAGACATTTCAAATAGGACAAAATTCTTGGTGATGGACCATTGTTGATTGTTACATATTTCTTTGTGCTTTTAAAAATACTTAAAATATTTCTCAAAAATAACAAATCTAAATACTGCTTCTGCCTCAAAAAGGATAGAAAGATCTCCACAAGGGCTCCATGCCTCGGACATGCCATCTTTGGGAAATATTGTCACCTCCAGCGACATGCTGCTGGCCTCTGTCAAGAACCGAAGAAACAGGAAGAAGAATCATAAGGCTCTAGTTTTCTTTAATGGTAAGAGCCACAGATTTTAACTTTAAATCACCAGGGTCAACATTTTTTGATGTGGTATTTCCCCTTAATTCCCCAGAAGCTAAAAAAAGAGGCTAACAAAGGAAAATACAAGACAAAAAAATGTCTGAAATCTTTTTTATATGTAATTTCTCTTCTCTCCCCCTCTCTCTGTCCCCCCCCCCTTCCTTTTTTGACTCTGGAAGCTAATAAAGCAAGATCCCTCACTTATGATGTAATCTCTCTCTCTCTTTTTATTTTGGGAGCTAATAAAATCTAAAAACATGCAGTATTACAATGGATGACTCCTTTGGGGTTCAGTTAAATAGAGCCTTTTCTCACTGTAAAACTAGAATGGGTCTTTCTATCCATTCTAACCTCAGCAACACATGAAAATAAAATGGGATGGTATAGGGGCTTTCTTTTGTGGTGGCAACATGCAGAGAGTCTCATTTCTCTGTAGGATAGGGTATGGCTGCATACTAGGACTCGGGTCAGTCCTGACCAAAGTCCCACCTCATGGGCTGAGCTGGGGCTGGGCTGGGGATCCCAGGAATGGTGAAATGAGTCTTTTAGAGGACAGGGGGTGATACTGTCTTACTAAAGGAAAGACTTGAAACCCTAGCAGTACTAAGGACCTTCCTGGGTTGGTACTCAGTGTACATATCATCCTTCAAGTTGATAAATGGAGACAACTGGTTGTCCGTGCATAAGGCTAAGCTAATTTGTCCCACAGGCCCACTCTCTGTAGTGCAAAGGGAGTGGCTGTAAGACGAGAAAACCTGAGAAGAGTTCAGTTTTCGCCCAGAACCAAATGAGCATGAACAACTCCCCTGAGCTGTGTCAGTTTGCAGGTGATCTAAGCCGAATGAGTTAGAGCTCTAAGCTCCTTTAAATCTGACCAAGAGGGGTGAGTTTGGGGTATGTCCTTGGATATTCACTTTTCATATTTATGTATGCCATAACTTAGGGATATAATTTGACCTGCTCTATAAAATTAATAATTACAGCTACCTTTTGTTGGGGGAATTAACATATTTCAGGCAAGGCACCCAGGACTTTATGTATATTATTAAATTTAGTCCTTACATAATTATTATGCCCATTTTATAGATAAAGACACCCAGGTTTAGAAAGGTAAAATGAGTAACCTAAGGGCTGAAGAGGCCCTTAAATTTAAGTTCATGTAATGGTCCAAATCCACTTTCTTAAATACATCCTGTGGCTCTCAAATGTGGCTTTGCAATAGAATAATCTAGGGTACTTTTAGCAAATGCAGATGGTTAGGCCCATGTGGTCCAGTTAAAACAGAGTAGTTGGGTGAGGCACCTAGATATCTGTTGTCTTTGAAGGCCTTAAATGATTCTAATGGTCAATCAAGATCAAGAATCTCTAAATCACTTTATACTACTTCTAATGTAACCTAGACCATCCTATAGTGTGGTAGGCAAAATAATGACCACCCCCACAAAGATGTCCACTTCCTAATCCCTTGAACATGAATATGCCACCTCGTATGACAAAGGGGACTTTGCAGGAAAGTAATTAAGTCAAGGATCTTGAAATGAGGAGACTATTTTAGATTATCCAGGTGGGCCCAATGTACTATAAAGGTCTGATGACAGAAAACGGGAGGCAGGAATATCAATACCAGAGTGATCCAGCCTGAGAAAGATTCCATTAGCTATTCTACCTGTTAAGATAGAAGGAGACCGTAAGCCAAGAAGTACAGGCAGTCTATAGAAGCTGGAAGAGGCAAAGAAATGAATTCTCTGCAAGAGTTCCAGAAGGATCCCAGCACAGACGGAACCTTGATTTGACTCAGGGAGACCCATTTTAGACTTCTGACCTATAAAATTGTAAGATAATAGATTTGTGTTGCTTTAAATCATGAAATCTGGCCTTTTGATTATACCATAAATGATACAGTTGTATATAAGGTGATTTTACATATGCTTGAGAGCTATCTATCCAGCTGTCCATCCACTTGCCTGCCCATCCACCCACCCATCTATCCATCTATCCGGAAAACATTTGCCGAAATCTGCTAATGGTGTGAAACACGGATTGTCTTCTCTGTTTCATTGAAGGGCAAACACAACAAAATTAAGAGCTAAGGCGAGATTTGATTCCCAGTCTTTGGATCCCTAAATTAACTTTTTTTTCCTTTATTCTGTATCATGTTAGCTTTGGGTTTCTAATGACTAGAATCCCAGGCCCTGTGGGTAGGGATTCAGATATTGCTATAGCTGACCAATAGAGGAAGTATTTTAGTGTATGTAGAATTTGGTGGCGTTCTTAAAGGCATGAAGTTGGTGAAGTGGGTTTGCCCTCCAGAGCTGTATGTCTGAGTCAGCACTGCCAGATGAGTGTCTGGCGTCTTCTCCAATCTCTAACCTCTATAGCATAGGATATCTAGTAACGATTAGGCTATATTTTGACCTTTTTGCTAAGAGTGGTGCTTATAATGGCATAGGACCCCAGGTCTGAGATTGGGTTATAGCAGATTTAAAAATTTTTTTTAAAGCTGTAGAAGACTTTCTTCCAAATGAAACCTGTGTTAAAATAGATGTAAGTTAAAATCACTCTAGTAGAGACAGGGATGTGCATGTGAGAAACTCTTTCTTCTCTTACCACAACCCTCTGATGTATCTGTTTGGAACTGCCACACATGCCAGCATTTTAAGATTATTAGGCTATAGTATTAGTGAGAGAGTGGGATGACTGATGGTCCTAGGCTAGCCATAATAAGGATGGAGCATAATCTTGTACAAAGTATCTTTCCATCTTAAAAGGAAAATATACTCAAGTTTTATATCCTGATATTGACTGATATTGATTGATATTGGTTAGGAAGAGGAGGAAGATAAAAAATATGAGGAGTAAGAGCTATTTATCAAGATCTATGCACTGGGGGAGACAGTGTAATGAAACAAACAAACAAAAAGTCGCTTAGCTCAGAGCCCAACAGCACCAGCTGCCAGCCCCAATGGTCGCTGCTCTGATTGTTGTGTTACCTTGGACAAGGCCTTTCATCAAATTCAAGGATAAAATTACATAATGTGGGGCACCTGGGTGGCTCAGTGGGTTAAGCCGCTGCCTTCAGCTCAGGTCATGATCTTGGGGTCCTGGGATTGAGCCCCACATGGGGCTTTCTGCTCAGCAGAGAGCCTGCTTCCCTCTCTCTCTCTCTGCCTGCCTCTCTGCCTACTTGTGATCTCTCTCTGTCAAATAAATAAATAAACATCTTAAAAAAATAAATTACATAATGTATCCAAAATCAACTGGCACAGTGCTTGGCACATAGTAGGTATGGAATAAATGTTGAGTCAATGTTTTGCATCTGAATATACTGAATATAAAGCATTCTGTCCAGTGCCATGGTCAAAGATGAAGAAGACAAAATCTCTGCTCTCAAGAAACTCAAGGCTATTTGGAAGATGAATGACATATTTCTGGAAATTTCCTAGAACAATGACTATGAAAGGGCAGTATGTTTCAAATGCCAAATAAGCAGGCCAGATGTTAGAAATTATTATGCATCAGAGTGATTCAGAAATGCTACTTGAGGCAGTGGTAGAATTCGAGGGGATGAGATACCAGGAAAACAGTGCAAATACCGGGAGAAAGAGTGCTAATCAGTAGTTGCTCAAAGGCTGTATAAGTCTCAAAACTCTTCTTACATGCCTGGGATGAACAGAGGTACAGCCAAGGGTTTCTCTTTTATAGAGCCAGCAACTGAGACAGGGAAGTCTAGGTTCTCACAGAGCCAGCCATTCCCAAAGACACTCTATTCACTCCGACCACATCGCCAACAGCCTTGAGTGGGGTGCCATTGACATGGCATCTATGTAAGGTTGGGCCACCCAAGTAGTAACATATTTTTACATAGGTGGTAGGACTTGAACAGTGATTATAAGCAGGATGTAAGGCAGAGAGAAGATACAGGGACACGAAGTATATCATCAAACTGGCCTCTCTCTGAGCTCTTGGGGAATGGATCAGTGTATGGCAATTGGGAGTGATGACCTTCCTCTGAGCCAAAGATAAGAGTGGTTGAAAGAAGGAGACTGAAAGCTGCTTGTTTGAGAACATACACACATGCACGCTTCCCAATGACCTTCCGCGGTCAGTTTTAATTAAAATGGACAGAGAAGTATTTTGCAAAATGGACCAACTTAATAGAAAATTTCCCAATATTATTAGCCCACGTTACCAAAAAATATAAATCATGACATTAAACACACCAATAAGCCACTGGGAAGATGAGTCAGGGCTGGTTTGGACACTGGTCTACCCATGCTCTTAGCAATAATCCACACACAGATGATGTGCCACAGGTCTCAGAAATGGTACCTGTGTCCTGCTGCCACATATCCAACCTCAGCCCAGGCTGCCGGCAGACCCGCCTCTTTAGAGTAAAATTGAATCCTCATTTAAAAACATTGTAAGTGCAGCATTTTAGAGTAAATATTTTATGAAACAAAATAATTTGTATGCAACTGGAGAGAGCTGGCAAATATTTGGCTGGGCAAATGAATGGTTTGGTTTATGAGAAGAGAGTAAAGGAAATCTTCAATGTAGCCTCCAAAAAGCTGTGGGTAATTTAGTTGATTGGATAAAGAACCAAGGTCAGCATCTTTAACAGAGTCTGGCCAGCTTAGAAACAGGGTTCCATTTGATCTTTCTCTTCTTGAATTAACCATTGTCTGGGGGCCCATTTATCTTCTATCGGTAGTCTAGAGCAGTGGTTCTCAAACTCCTTGGTTTCAAGACCACTTTGCACACTTAAAAATTATTGGAGAACCTCAAAGAGCTTGTGTTAATATTGGTATTGAGACAGTGTTCATTTATCTATTGATTCATTTAAAATAACAGTAATAAATCACTACATATTAATATGAATAACACTTTTATGAAAAATATGGTTTCCAAAACAAAAAATTTAGTGAGAGGCATAGCACTGTTTTACATTTTTACAAATGTCTTTAATGTATGGTATAACAGAAAACAGCTGTACTCTCATGTTTGGTCTCTTGGGTCTGCTGTGACACACTGTTTTGGTTGAAGAATATGAAGATACGGTCTCACACAGATACATAGTTGGAAAAGGAAGAAGATCTTAAAAGCCCTTCCAGATAATTATGGAGTCTCTGGAATATTCCACTGAATATTTAAGAGAGGATGAGAATGAAAAGGGTAAATAGCATCATAGTATTATTATGTAGATAGTTTTGTCCTTGTGGATTCCCCAAAAAGGGATTCTGTAATCCCCTGGGGTCTTCAGACCACACTGAGAACCGAAGCTCTATCACTTCTCCAGGTTGTATGCTCCAGATTTGTTTCCAGGGGACATGGGCTTTCCTGCTATTTGTGATGATTCTTCAGGTAAGCTACCTATGGACTCCAAATGCGTGATATCCAGTCTGATTTCTAGTGCTCTAATGGAATTTTCCGCCGAGTTCTATAATAATTACCTCCTCATTACATATATCAGTCTGATTTTGCATGGGATTCTGAGGAATCTCAGAAAAAGGTTACTCATCAAAATTGTTTTGTTTTTAATTGTATTTAGTGTCTTTAGTAAAATATTATTTATACTTAACAGACTCAATTCCAGGCAAGGTTCCACATTTGTCAATCTTAGTTAATTTATATATGTGAAAGTATTTATTGGTTGTCTTTTATGGGGCTGTGTCCTAAGTAATGGAATTGTAAGACTGAATCAAAATAGTTTTATAGTGTCAGGAAGTTCACAGTTCTTGAAATACTAAGGTGATTTCAAAATCACATAGTTCATAAACAAAAGCTCAACACTCAGTTTAAATTTCTTGGAAGAAGAGAGACCACTGTCACTTGTGGGGCCATGGAACTGCTTTCTTGTTCATATGACAACGAGGGATGGGGCAGCTATGATGGCTGCCAGAGAGCAGGAAATGAGGAGGGGATCATGGATAACACCCCAAGGAACAGCTTTTCCTTTCAGTCAGCGCAGATCTTAAAAATATTTTTCTTGAGAAACGAACAAAGGTGACATTTTTACCCTTTGGGCTTAGAAGCAGGTCGGTGCACAATTTTGAAAATAAATAACTCTTGGCTGATTTGATGCAGATGTCAGCCACAGCTGTCCAAGCAGGGGCAGAGGGGGTGTCAACAATTTGCCACAGATTTACATTGAGCATTTTGGCAGAATTCATGAAATGAAGACTGCTTGTTTGTAGAATTGTTTGTTTCTCTTTCTGCTGTTGAAATCTTTGCTTTAAAAAAATGCACATTATTATGCTAGTTCACTGAGTATCTGTAAAGAGCCATCTTCTACAAACACATGTTAAACATTTTTGAGCACTTATTAGGTACCACGTGTTATGCTGAGTGAATAAAAGGTGGATGAAACCCTACTTAGGATAGCTACTTATTTACAGAACTTGTAGCTAATATAATATCAGCTGCTATAAATCACATCAAATATATTATGTATTTCTCAACAAAACTTTTGATGTGGTTCTAGAGATGTAAATGTCCAATAGGATTTTTTTGTGATGTAGAAATATTCTATGTCTGTGCTGTTCAATATGGTAGCCACTGACCGTCTTTTGTAATCGGGCACTAGAAATGTGGATAATACAACTGAAAAACTGAATTTTAAATTTTATTTAATTTTAATTGATTAAAATTCAAATAGCCACATGAGACTAGTAGCTATAGTATTGGACAACACGGTTCTAGAGGATCAGAAACGTACAATAAACCTTTGCTTTCTAAATCTGTCAGCCACATAAATTCTCAGCATGTAATAGGATTTTAAATGATACTTTTATATAAAATGATATTTCTCATATTGCTATTAAGGCTCAAGTTTGAGTTAATGAGAAGATTACACTACTTACTTTGCTCTGAAGCTAAGAATAGATTTTAAAACAACCATGAGAAGATTTATGGGACTAGATCTCTAATTTAAAGAGACAATATGTCTTGGAAAACCTGCTGGACATTCTGGACTTTCATAGACTAAAGAAGGTGTTGGAACTTTTTGAGATTATAATAATCTATAAATTGAGAAATTAAGGTATTAGATGACTTCTGCAAAAGAGCAAAAGCAAATACAGTAAATAAAGGTCTTTAACAACAACCTTATTTCTTGAGGAGGAACTATAGTGCTTTGGCAAAAATTCAGAAATTGAGATGTCATATCCATTGAGACATAGCAACACCTAAGAATTATGGGGGCCACACGCAAAGGCCACAACCTTTGCAGTCAAAGATTCTCAGACAAATAAAGATAAAAATACAGACAGCTACATATCAATGCAAGAGAACAGGAAAGAACAATCAGAGGATTATCATGTAATGGCAAACTGTTGTCAAATGAGAGGTTTGGAAAGAAATGTGAGTTCAGAGGAAGCTAAGCTCACATTGGACCAAGGCAGAAGAAAGAGTATGTTGTTTGAAGTCAGGCTGAGAGCTGAAGTCTTAGTTCTCCACCACTTAATTTTCCTCTTTGGCCAAGTTACTTAATCCGAGTTTCAACTTTCTTATCTATACAACTGGAATACTATTAGTGAACATGAAAGGTTACTGTGAAGGGTGGCACAGGACCCAACACATGGTCACATATTTGGGGCTGCAAGGCTCCTCAAGTAGTTATAACTACTCACTACTACCACCAGGATCTACTGGAAACAGGACAAATCTAAGAAATGTGATGATGTTGGTGACAGTCAATGAATAAGCAAATTTAACTTGAATAGAGGTTGTTGGAGGAAATGGTAGGAATAAGTTTAAAGGGTAGGATGGACCCACATAATTTCTTTTCTTTGTAATTCTGACAAAAGGATTTGGGTTTGACTGTTATGAGTAATGAGAGAAAATTGTAGACTCATGCCAAAAGTACTGAGTAAGTGGTTTAGACAGTGGTACCACCAAAGATAACCCGAAGAAAGGCAAAGAAAGCAGTTAGGAGGATGTTATCATAAGTCAAGTATGAGAGAATGACCTTGGGTGAAATGGTAGCTGCAGAAATGGAAGTAAAAGGGCAAATATACAAGACACCTTGAAGAAAAAATGCATTACATTTGAACTTCTCAGCTTGGGTGCCCCGCTTTTAGAAGTGAGTTGAGGTACTGATGCATGAACACCTTGGGGGCTGTGGGGAACACCCTACCCCTCACCAGGCAATTACTTCCAGACACAAGTAACCTTTTTCAGTTTACTCAATCCATCTAATATCATCATTTCCTGTGTAGGAGGGAACGTGAAAAATTCTGATAATCACTGAACTAAGGCGCTTAGTACCAGACTGGTTATAAGGAAAGAAGTCAATCAAGAGTTCAAATGATGACAACAATTTCATTCTTCAAGACAAGGTGGGTGGTTCTGATAGAAATGTTATAGGTGGGGAAGAGAATTAGTTTGGACAATTTGGTTTTTGGATATTTCTGTTGCTATGAACATGGAATACTCATGAAAACAGGTAGCTGGGGAGACAGGATTCGAACAAAGAGGAGAGGTTTCTTAGAGCTGGAGATGGCTTGCACTGATAGTGGAAGATAGTCAGCTGCTTTGGGCTAAAACATCACCTGGAGGATGTGGGTTCATGCTTTGCTATTAATTTGTCTGTACCTCCTTTGTCTCTAGTCTGCTCTGTTAACTATTTTCATCTTCAGAGAGAAGCTTTGTGATATTTACAAATCATACAAATATGGGAGGGAAGGCTCATACATTGGCTGATACAATCAAGATTCAGAATGGTTTGTTGACCCTAAACTTAGCGGATGAAAAAGAACACGTGTACCCAGCCATGCAAAGGTACTTGGTACCATGCAACTGTGTGCTCTATGTAAGAGAGCACTGTGGGAGTAAACTTCAAGGAAGCCTGAGAAAGAGAAAGGGAACGCTTTACCCTTTGTTAGGTGAATTTTTTATTTTTTTCCTTCGGGCCTCTCTTGAAGAAGTCACTTGTAACTTGGCAAACATTCAAATATTTAATTAAGCTAAGATCGATTTGTTTGCAATACTTGTGTGGGCCAACCCACCTGTCTCCTGGAGAACAGGCAAAGAAGAGCAGCTATTGTGTGAGGAGAAAGCCAGATGAGAACAATGAAGTCTCTGTAGTCAAAAACGGAACTACCAGGAGAGAGAAAAAGGAAGCCTCAAGCCCTCAAAGTATTTGCACATAATTTCTACAATAGCTCCACCGAATCAGCAGAAAGGGTGTCTAGTGGCTTATCCAAAATAACTACACAAACCAAAAGTAAGTAACATCATTTGGGGGGCTTACTAAACCCCCAAAGCTGAGTGTACCAGGGTGGGGCTTAGTCTTATTTACCTCTTGCCTCCAATAGTGTAGCTTTCAAACCACTTCCCCTCCTAAAACGTGAAAACCACTCTGTTGTGTGGAGAAGGCTGAAGATTTCTGGTGTGTGTGAGAACACCAAAGTGCTCATTCGGCCAGCCCCTTTTGCTTAGGAAGCCTTGGACAGAGTGGATCACTCTAAAGAAAATGTCATCCCCCCAGGGTCTCCCCGATTTGGAATTCTGGGAGATGGACAAAGTCAAAAGGGACATAAACTTTAGTTCCCTGGATTTGGAGCTCTCCGTCCCCAGGTCAGCTTATTGACCCCCCCAACCTTCCTGTTCCTTCCCATCTCCTCTTCTACTTCCCACTTTCTCTTGTTTCTCAAAACCAAAGCAATGGAGAGGTAGTAACAAGGGAGGGAAATGAGGTCACGGTTGGGAGTTGGTGTGGTGTTCCATTCTATTGCCTTTTTTCTTCTCATTTCTAAGGTGACTCAGTGTAGGCCAAGGAACAAGGACACCTCACTCGGCTGCACCCCACACAACCAGGGGGTTGCCATTTACAACATGGCTTATGATCCAAAGCAATTCCCAGTGAGAGATCTAGGGCAGTGGAAAGGAGCCTCATTGCTTTTGTTCCTCTGAATTCATCCTGTTTGAGTTTAAGGTCTCCTTTTTGCTGGAGGGCCCCTCTGGATAACTTTTGTTTAGAAAATTTGTTAATTAAGGTGCAAGTCTCTTATAAACAGACAGTAGAGCCCAAAAGGAAGTTTTATCAGCAGGGGATTTTGCATTAGGTTCCCTGTTGGTCCTATCCTCCACAGGTTTTTCAGTCCTCCCGACAGTATGCTTCTGAGAACCTTCAGAACTCCTTACACTATTTCATATTCCAGCAACTATAAAATTACTTTATCTTCTACTCCTGTTTAAATAGTTCCTGCTGTCTTAGGTTGCCTCCAAGTTTTTCTTCTCCATCTATTTCAACAATTTTCTTAAAACTGTCAAAGGCTAGAATCCGGGGCGCCTGGGTGGCTCAGTGGGTTAAGCCGCTGCCTTCGGCTCAGGTCATGATCTCAGGGTCCTGGGATCGAGTCCCGCATCGGGCTCTCTGCTCAGCGGGGAGCCTGCTTCCCTCTCTCTCTCTCTCTGCCTGCCTCTCCGTCTACTTGTGATCTCTCTCTGTCAAATAAATAAATGAAATCTTAAAAAAAAAAAGGCTAGAATCCACAATTCATTATAAAAGGCACGTGTCTGTTCTACCACACACACACACAAAGTGTATGTGCATGGGGATACTTTTAAGCTGTACAGTGATATTTTTCCCAACCCAAAATGAGAGATATGGTCATAATCCCTAGAAATCTCTACATTAAAGCAGGTAGTTAATCAATATTTGTCAATGTTTGTATGGACGTGTGCATTTAGGGAGACTGAGGTAGAGGTCAGTGTTCTCTGAGAGAGAAGCAAGAACAAGATCAAAAGCTTCCGCACAGCAAAGGAAACAGTCAACAAAACAAAGAGGCAACTCACGGAATGGGAGAAGATATTCATAAATGACAGTACAGACAAAAGGCTGATATCCAGGATCTATAAAGAACTTCTCAAACTCAACACACACAAAACAGATAAACATGTCAAAAAATGGGCAGGAAAAAAAAATGGGCAGAAGACATGAACAGACACTTATCCAATGGAGACATACAAATGGCTATCAGACACATGAAAAACTATTCATCATCACTAGGCATCAGGGAGATTCAAATTAAAACCACATTGAGATACCACCTCTAACCACAGTTAGAATGGCCACAATTAACAAGGCAGTAAACAACGTGTGTTGGCGAGGATGTGGAGAAAGGGGAACCCTCTTACACTGTTGGTGGGAATGCAAGTTGGTGAAGCCACTTTGGAAAACAGTGTGGAGATTCCTTAAGAAATTAAAAATAGACCTTCCCTATGACCCTGCAATTGCACTACTGGGTATTTGCCCCAAAGATACAGATGTAGTGAAAAGAAGGGCCATTTGTACCCCAATGTTCACAGCAGCAATGGCCACAATAGCCAAACTGTGGAAAGAACCAAGATGCCCTTCAATGGACAAATGGATAAGGAAGATGTGGTCTATATACACTATGGAGTATTATGCCTCCATCAGAAAGGATGAATACCCAACTTTTGTATCAACATGGACGGGACTGGAAGAAATTATGTTGAGTGAAATAAGTCAAGCAGAGAGAGTCGTTTATCATATGGTTTCACTTATTTGTGGAGCATAAGAAATAAGACGGAGGACATGGGGAGATGGAAAGGAGAAGGCAGTTGGGGGAAATTGGAGGGGGAGAAGAACCATGAGAGACTGTGGAATCTGAAAAACAATCTGTGGGTTTTGAAGGGGCGGGGGGTTGGAGGTTGGGTGAGCCTGGTAGTGGGTATTATGGAGGGCATGTATTGCATGGAGCACTGGGTGTGGTATGTAAACAATGAATTCTGGTACACTGAAAAGAAATTAAAAAAAAAAAAAGACTACAGTTGGTTAAATGGGTTATTCTGGATGGGTTCTAGGGGGGAATTCTCTGCTGTCCTGCTTGGCCCTACAGGTCCTTGGCGCAAGAGGGTAGAAAAGGGAGCTTCTCCAAGGGACCCCTGAGAGAAAAGGCTTTTGGATCAGGATGTGCAGGTAGGATGAGGACAAAGAGGCTTTTGCACAGCTTGGTAAATAGACTTAAGAGCTACTATAGGTCCTTCTTCAAAGAAGAGTATGTGGTAAGTCTTGGGGAGGGGTGTTTTGTTTAGCTCTACTCTGTTTTTTTGTTTGTTTTTTGTTTTAGAAATTTCACAGCAACTCTGTTGTGCCAAGGAAAGAAGGAATAAGTTTGTTTTTTTTTCCTTCTGGTCTGTTTTGTCCATGTCTCATACTCACAGAAAAAACAGAGCAATGTACCTCCTTGTGTGGTGGACCGCTGAGCCAAGGAATAAAAATGAGACAACTTCAAAATAGGGGCTGAAGCTTAGAGGTGAGGGAAAGGTGCTCCTGTGCCAAAGAGGCTGTAACCTCAGAGCCATCCCAGGAGCTCATCGCTCTGTCTCCTCAACAGCGAGACTGAGAATTTTTAAAGGCCAAGTAAAAGAACTCTATTTTCCCTTGTTTGAAAACCAGCAATTGTAGTAGGGATATATTATCCAATAAAGAGAATTGTGTGATTATAATTCAGCATGGGGCTACTGTCTGTCACTTTACTTTGTAGCATAATGGAAAGCTGGCACGATTAGCTAATTTTTCTGTAACAGTATCCTAAACCCTCTGAGCTCCTATCACACAACTTCCCAGGGGAACTGAAAATGTCATTTCCACCCACAGGAGCCCCAGGTGATACTGTTCATGCACTCTTTCCCATGGTTCTTCTCTGATGTCACACAAGCAATAGTTCTGAGAGTAGAATGTGGCTTTTATAGCGGAAAAGCAAAAATTCAAAGTCCGCGGGTAGGGAATAGGTGAGACAACACATTGTATATCTGGACAAAGGAATATCATTTCCCCATTAACAAGATGCTATAGGTCTATATGAACTGAAAGGAAAGACGTTCACGTTACTGTGTCCTGTGACAGAGGTGTGGCCAAGAACAGCATGGAGAAACATCATCCCATTCCAGGCAAATGACACAGAGGTTTTGAGCCTGGACCTTGGAGCCAGACTGACTGCATCTGAACATTAGCTTGTGAGAGTTTGGGCAAGTGACTTCTCCGTGCCTCAGTTTTCTCATCTGGAAGTGGGAATAATGATGGTAAATAACACTGACATCATACAATTGTGTCAATATGGGGCAATGCCACACACACAAAGTAGGTCTTAAAGTTTAAAAACTCCCAAAAGGATGACTTCCAAAAATGGTCACTCTCGCCTAAAGGTTTATCGTTCCCAGATACTAGTTTTTGAAATATTTAAAGGATTTCCCATTTCGTTTATCTTTATTTGGCTCTGCACAACTGATACTACTTTCCATCATGGTATAGTGTATGTATGAAAAATTTATTTCCACCTAATTTTGACACAGGATAAAACCTTTAGTTTGTATTTATAAATAGAGACCAGTATTCTAGTTGCCCTTAGGCTCTCATTCCAAGATTGTTTGATATAAAAGGAAACGAATTTATAGTTTGGGAACAACTCAATAAACTGGACTCCTGTCTCCAGATTAGCAGCCTGAATGGTAAGGACTACAATTTAGAAAGAAAATCTCTCCAAATAGAGGAATAGAAATATAACTTGTATAAAATATCATCTATTTTGGACCTTTCTTACCCTGAAAGTACACTTAGAGGCATTTTTCTTTGTATGTCGCTACCTCACCATTTTTCAGTGTATCTCATGGGGCAGTAAATCTATCCACAGTGAGTTTTAGCAAACTTCGTTCACCAGAGATTTGTTGAGCATCTAGGATACGCCAGCCGCACCCTAGGCTTTTAGAAAAGTTGGGACTCGTGTTTGAAGGTTTGATGCTTTGGCAGTATTTCCTTTTGTAAGCTCTGACTGTGCTTTCCCATGTTTTTTTCAGAGAACTTTCCTGTATTTTTTTTCCCCCCTGTATTTTTTCTTCTAAGGCTTTGGGAATGGGTCCAACACCCTAGATGGAGTCAAAGCAAGCTTCTTGGGTTGCTCAGATGCAGCAAGAGGAAAAATTCTCCTTAGGAGTCGGGGAGGCACTCCACAGCCGGTCTCATTTTCCCAGCCTCAGGTTGATTCCCATTCCCTGATGAAATTTGGCTCTTTCCTTTTCCCATATCCCCAGGGAAATCCAGATCTTTCTAAGCATTGTTAAAGGGTGGGTGTTTGCTCATCTTTCTAAGCATTGTTAAAGGGTAGGGTTTTGCTCATCTTTAAATAAGATCTTTGAGCCCCTCAAAACCATTCTGAAGGAATTCAGACGCTTTTGGTTTTAAATGACGGTTTAAAAGCATTTCCATTAAGGTTCAAAACATTTTAAACAGCAAATAAACAGCAAATATCCCGTGAGCCCCTTTCCTGTGGTAGACACAGCACCAAATGCTTTCCTGCAACATGGGCTCATTTGATACCCATGAACAGGTCCAAGGGAGAGGCTACCACTGTCCCCTACTTTACAGAAGGGGAAAATTAGGCCACTGAGGTGAAGTAGCTTGACCAGGGTAAAGCAGATAGGAAAAGCTAAAACTTGGAAAGGCACACAGATTAGCTCTGCCGACAACTCACAACCACTGTGCAAATCTGCCAGACAGATGATCCCAGAGGAGTGTATGGGCAACACTGCCTACTTGGTAGGACGAAGAAAGAGAAGTGATCAGGTACATAATAGAGCTCTCCTCATTTATTATCTCATGCTTCTTTCTCCACACTCCCTGATCTGACAGAGTTAAGGTATTAGAGTATAAACAAGAATTAGAGCAATGAAAAAAAAAAAACACTTGAAAAGGGTCAAAATCACCTGCTTTTAAACCTTAACTATTTAAAACATGTCAGTTTTGAGAAAGTCTAAAGCATTTTGAAGTAATTTAGCTTGAAGACCTCTTGATTCTACACGAGCAAAAAAAAAGCTAATAAAAATTGTCAATATTTAAGTTGGAACTTCAAAAAGGAATTGTATGGGAGCTTTGCTTTGGTACTCTGAACATTGTAAACACGTGTAGTTTTAGATTCTTGGCTGACTGAAGTCCACCCGACTGGGCTAGATTTCTCAAACTTTCTCAGAAGTGACATCAATATTTTTTGGTTCCTCCTTTCAAAGGCTGTTGTTGTTTAAGTCACAAGCACAATTCAACAAGCTGGGTTCCTATCTGTAGAAAACTCACACTGTAGAGTTTTTTATTGTCCTTTGAATAGATAACATTAAATGTTGCTAAGGCTAAATAAAAAACAAGTTAGCTGTCACAGCTGAGGGTTTACATAAGCCACAAAAAAGCAGTGTGTTCTCAAAAAAAAAAGCAGATTTAACAAATTTCATAGAGGTCAAACAAGTAGGTTTGGCAGAATGGCCATGGATTCCTCATTATAACTTGTAGAAGAATGTGGCATTTTTGACCCTAAGTATCAAAGATGTTGTTATTAAAGTGAACTTTAAAAATGTGTGAACAAAATCAGGATGCTAAGGGATCAGTTATTTTTTTCCCAGAGAGGAGTCAACATCTAGTAGAGAGGGGGCGAAGGAGAGTGTTCCTAGGATACCTCTGCACTTGTGTGAGAGGTCATTCTTCATTTGTCAAAGAACTAGAAATGAAGGAGATTTGCGTGTGGTTTGTGTGTGGAAAAGACTCTGAATGTGACATCGATCAATCTATGTGACCAATATTAATTTACCAGGCGCTGGAGTAGGAGCTTTCAAAGCAGAGACAAATTGAACAGGGATCTGCATTCCGGAATTGCTACTCTGGTTGGGCTAAAACAGAAGATTCCTGGTAATAGGATGGCGCAGTGAAAACACTGAAAGAATGCCCACTTCTTTGGGGGAGACATGGACTTGGAAGTTTGAAAAGCCTCCTTAGAAAAGGTGACCCTTAAGTTAACTATTGAAATATCAATGTTTCCCAGATGGACAGGGTACTCTAAATATTTAAAATACTCCCTTAGAGGGAACAGAGATACTGTTGGTGACAGTACTGTACTGTCTAGAGCTAGAGCTGTACTGTCCAATGTCATAGCTTACCTGTGGCTACTTAAGTTTAAATTTATGTTAATTAAAATTAAATCCAATTAAACATGTATGTTAATTAAATTTACATTAATTAAAATTAAATAAAATTTGAAATTCAGTTTTTCAGTTGTACTAGCCACATTTTAATCGCTCAACAGCCCCATGGGGTTAGTGGCTATTGTGTTAGCGCAGGCATACGAGTACTCCACCCTCACAGAAATTTCTGTCAGACCATGCTGGGAAACTGCAAGCAGACAAACACTGCTAGAGTATAAAGTTGAAGGGTTTGTGTGTGGCAAGAGCTAAGACTGGATGTAGAGGTTGCCCTGAAACAGTATGTCCTACCACAGAGTTCAGACCTTATCCACTAGGTCCAGCATCAGCAAACGTTTTCTGTAAAGGGTCAGATCATAAATATTTTTAGCTTTTGGGGCCACATAGCCTTGGCTGAAACTATACAACTCTGCTGTTGTAGCCCGAGATCAACCATTAGACAGTACATCAATGAGCAAGCGTGACTGTGTTCCAACAACTCTTTATTTGTGGACCCTGGCAAGGGGCTGGATTTGGCCCATAGACCATAGTTTGCTGACCCCTCTGCTAGGCTGCTAGGGGGCCACCTGAAGGGTTTGAAGCCAGAAAGTTGCCTAATTAGATATGTGCTTTAGAAAGACCATTCTAGTAGCAGAGTAATGATGGATTTAAGGAATGTGAGTTACAAGAGTCTAATTCTCCAGCCAAAGAGGATAAGGGCCTGAATTCTGAGTGTAGCACGTTAAATATGGGCAGAGAGGAGGAAACATTTATGTGCTTTTAGGCTGGGGCACTAGTGGCACTGAGGAAATATTACATGGCATAAATATTACATGACATAGACATATGTGGGCTCGGGTGACTGGAGAGGTGGTGGCTGCACTTACTGGGTTATAGATTATAAAAGGAAGAACAGATTTGGAGAAGGATGATGACTTCAGTTTGGGTCAGGTGGCATTTGAGCTGCCTGATGTGTGAGTCATCAGCAGAGGGTAGTGGTTGAAGCCTTGATAGTGACAGAAAATACCTGGGCAGGGTGAGAGGATGGCAAAGATTGGTACTTTGCGTATCACCAAACAAAAGGCATTTAAGTTCAAATGGAGCTGAGAAGGAATTGTTACACGAATAGGGAGGAGAACCAGGCACCAGTTTGAAAGGAAGACTTTTAAATATTACTAAGAAGAGTAAAATGATCCCATAGAGTTGGGCAATTAGGAGGCATTTTTGGGAATTTACTTAGAATGGGTTTCCTAAAACAGAAAAAAAAAAAAAAATTACCACCAAAATGTCTGAAACTGCCCTTTTCAGTATATGATTAAGTGAGGAGATAGCTATGACCTTTCATGGTCTTGGTTTCTCTTTTGGTGTTAAGTATTGGGCTTACTTAGAAGCACAAAGATAGTTTGGGTCCTTGCATCTCACCTTGTAAATGACATAGTGCTGCAATCACTTTATCTGGGGGAGAAAGGGCAGGTGAGATCTTGTCTGGTTACCCCTGAGGTGATCTCTGTGCAAACTTTTTGGGTGAATTTCATGCTGTGAGGGTGGGAGAGTTGCTAGATAACCTCTTAAAATGACACGGAGTTCTGATTTTAGAGTATGTGAAAAAGAAATGGTGGACTTATGATGAGGGACTGTGGAGTTTTATGTAATGAGCACTCTTGAAATAATAAATGTTTTATCCTGTAGCCACCTCAAAGAAAGTAACTAATAACAGCTTTAACATAGAATCATGTGACTTGGGAGTGTTCCATTTGCAACTTAATGGATTAGTCATCCCTTCAATGGAAGAGTTTCAAATGATGATTTATAGCCACCTTTTATGTTTATATTAGGAAAATATTTTACATGCCTAATAGATGAATATATCTAGCTCAAACTTTTGAGTGATTCACTGTGTAAAATTTTGTCTTCAAACATGGAAAAACTGACAAAAGCATGCTCATGGTTTTCAAGAGTAATTCTTGAGAGATTAAGAATTAGAATTTGTTCTTAAAGGAATTGCTTAATGAAAATCTGAGGAACACACATTTCTGAGGACCTTAATTTTACCTCTATAACCACTTTAAGGGAAAAATGAAGTTACATGACAATAATACAGCAATAAAAACAAAAATAAAGTAAGGAATGCTTTCATCCCCAGTGACCGATTGGCTTGCTAGGTTAGCCAGCTTTAACTGGCACTACAGTTTTACTGGGAGATGACTTCCTTCTCTCTATGGGCTGTTCTCTCCCTTGGCCAGACTATGCCTTGCCGTAAAGAGCCCACCCAAGAGCATGTAAGTTACTTGAGTAGGTGGGGACATCTCTCCAGTGCAACAGTGAATTGAACTTTTAGCAATGCTAAAAAAAAAAAAAAATCTGGATACTCCATGCTTTTCTTTTTTACTTTTAGTTTTTCATAGTGTAAGAATGGCGATCAGAATCACAACTGGAATTTTTAAAGTACTTAAGAGATTTGCAAACTTCACTTAGAAAAAATATATGGGTGACAAAGAACAAATAATCCAATCAAGAAATGGGCAGAGGACATGAACAGACATTTCTGCAAAGAAGACATCCAGATGGCCAACAGAGACATGAAAAAGTGTCTCTGGCGAGGATGTGGAGAAAGTGGAACCCTCCTACACTGTTGGTGGGAATGCAAGCTTGTGCGACCACTCTGGAAAACAGCATGGAGGGTCCTCAAAAAGTTGAAAATAGAGCTACCCTATGACCCAGCAATCACACTACTGGGTATTTACCCTAAGATACAAATGTAGTGATCCGAAGGGGCACGTGTACCTGAATGTTTATAGCAGCAATATCCACAATAGCCAAACTATGGAAAGAACCTAGATGTCCATCAACAGATGAATGGATAAAGAAGAGGTGGTATATATATACAATGGAATACTATGCAGCCATCAAAAGAAATGAAATCTTGCCATTCGCGACTACATGGATGGAACTAGAGGGTATTATGCTGAGTGAAATAAGTCAATCGGAGAAAGACAACTATCATATGATCTCCCTGATATGAGGAAGTGGAGATGCAATGTGGGGGCTTTGGGGGGTAGGAAAAGAATAAATGAAACAAGATGGGATCGGGAGGGAGACAAACCATAAGAGACTCTTAATCTCACAAAACAAACTGAGGGTTGCTGGGGGGGAGGTGGGTAGGGAGAGGGTGGTTGGGTTATGGACATTAGGGAAGGTGTGTGCTATGGTGAGTGCTGTGAAGTGTGTAAACCTGGAGATTTACAGACTTGTACCCCTGGGGCTAATAATACATTATATGTTAATTTAAAAAAAATTAAAAAAAAAAGAAAAAATATATGGGTGAGCACAACAATGGATATTGTGAAAAAGAAGAGCAATGATGAAGGGAGACTAGCCATGTTTGATATTAGAATATATTGTAAAATAATAATTGTGAATGTATGATAATACAAAAATAATATATAGGCAACTCAAAAGAGAGTCATAATGTATGCTAATCTAAAAATAACAAAAATAGGGATAGAAATATTAAATAGATATTATTTTAACTTCACATTTACCTCCTTTCATGTGACAGAATAAATTCCAAATAAACTCTAGAGTTAAGAAGGAAAATCAGCAGAGGAAAGACTATAGTATTTACAAAAAAATGTGTTGGTTTTTAATTTTTTAAAATTTTAAAGTTTTTTAAGTGAGAGGACAAGAAGGGCAGAGGGAGAAGGAGAGAGAATCTTAAGCAGGCTCTGTGCTAGGTGTGGAGCTTGACAGGGGGGCTAGATTTCACTGCTCTGAGGCTCAGGTTGTGATCTCAGGGTCATGGAATGGAGCCCCACACAGGGCTCCATATTCAGCTTGGAGTCTGCTTAAGATTTTCTCTCTCCCTCTCCCTCTGCCCCTCCCACTCATGCACTCTCTCTCTCTCTCTGTCTCAAATAAATAAATAAATCTTTAAAAAAAATCAGGACTGCTTATAAAATTTACAGTGCAAAAAAGTGAACTTATGAAAACTCTTTGAAGCACATATATTAAAGATACCTCTCAAATATTAGTATGAATACTTCTTTTTACTTTGTAAAGACCAAAAACCAATTTTATTCCCACAAAATAAAAATGTCCATTAACATTACCAAAACCCATCTGGAGAGCCCAGAATGTACTCTGCTCTCCAGGGACTGCCAATCACTCATTGTGAACCTGTGGGAAACAGCAGTGACAAAATCCAAGTGAACACTGCATATTGTGAGGTTGGCTTATATTTTCTGAACTAAGAATTCTGGGAGTTACAGTTATAATCTCTGTGTTTTCCATAATTAAAAAGAAATGGATTGACCTGGATATCCTCATTTCTATCTGGAGTGAGAATTTGGTTTTAAATTGTGTCATTATTAAGTCAGAAGGATGGTTTTTGCCTTAATCAGATTAAGCTCTTGACAAAATTGTGAGTGTAGTAGCAAATATGAGGCTTAGGGAATGCAAGATAGTATGGTGGAAATCAAAATAATTAGGGAGAAGATACACTGGAAAGTCAAATGTGCTTGATGAACATTTAAAGGCATTGAGAGAAAACTGAAGGCAGGACACAGCAATGAAAAGTGAGAACTTTCTTGAAGGAAGATGTTGGAGCCATGTATTAAAGGAAGTTTCAGAGTGGGTTTGGCCAACCTGAAAGTGAAGCCATGTAAGTACAGCTATGAGAGGTGCAAAGAAAGGTCTCATACTCTGTCTAGAGGTACGTAGAGAAAAATACTTCCTAAACTGTTGACAGTGGTTTTCTTCACATGGTGAGATTTTTACTCTCTCTACATTTTCTTGCATTTTTTTGAAAAAAAAAATTATAATCTCACATCTCATATTTGCAAGAGAGGGAAATGCTAAAGATAGTTACATTTAGAGGAAGAGGGGTTTTGTGCTGATATATGGTGGGTAACAGAGGCTGCATGAATGCACGGGCCATGAGTATAGAGAGTGGAATATTGTAGTAAAATTTCCAGCTCGATTTGTCTAGTCTTTGTGACACTTAAACTTTCTTCCCTACTTTTTATTATGAAAAATTACAAGCATATCCAAAAGTTGAAATTTGAAGTTGAAAGTGAACATCAATATGGGGTGCCTGGGTGGCTCAGTGGGTTAAAGCCTTTGCCTTCGGCTCAGGTCATGATCCCAGGGTCCTGGGATTGAGCCCCGCATTGGGCTCTCCGCTCAGCAGGGAGCCTACTTCCTCCTCTCTCTCTGCCTACTTATGATCTCTGTCTGTCAAATAAATAAATAAAATCTTTAAAAAAAGAAAAAGAAAGTGAACATCAATATACCCAACCCAGATGCATTACTTGTTAGCATTTTGCTATTTTTGCTTTATCACCTCCATTCATCTTTGTTTTTTGATGCATTTCAGAGTAAGTTGCAGCAACCAATACCTTATTTAATACTAAATGTTAACAACCTTCCGCTACCTCTGCATCCCCATACAACTCAAGACTAGCTCAGAAACCCCCAGTAGGCTCTTATGCACTTAATTCTGATCTTGTTTCTTATACCTAGACACCGTTTCCAATCCAAACATGTCCCAAATCAACTGTCTACTCAGAAGGCAAAGTTTACCAAACATTACCCTGACTCTTACCCTCTTTCTATATATCTAGAACTGTGTAATTTGTTCAACTCATAAAATATTAAAGACAGAAAGGGAACCTATCTAATCTGGGGTTGCCAATTCCAATGTTTCCAGGAACCAAGCAGGTAACATAAAAAATGGGTATCTCATTTAAGAAACAAATAGATCTGGTAATGGAGACTGACAGAGTCTCTGCATGGGGATGCAGCAAGGAGGAACAAAGCTGCTCAGGGAGCTTGAGAAAACAGAATTTTCAGTTGGGGCAAGGGTTCTAACCTCAGCCTACTGGTTCCAAGAGCCAATTTCTCTTTAGTCTTCTCCATGGGTCTAGGGCAAATTTACTAGAATGATTAAAATAACACACTGTTAAATTGAATCCTCCTCTTAAAAAATTTATAAATGCAGGATCTATAGCTCTTCAGTTCAGTGCAGACCTTAACAAGGGAAACAGTAGTGTAGAAATGCAAAGATGTGCCATGTGTCTAGTTTCCGCAAGTTAGTTGCTCAAGAAAGCAATATTCCCTCATGTCTGGATTGACTGCCTGTCTGTAATGAACCCTGAAAGAGAAGAGAAACTAGTGTTCTTGCTGATCAAAGAGTAGGTAACCATCATTTCTTAGGAATGTCCTGGCAGCTTTCTTTTTCTTTTCTTTTTTTTCTTTTTTCTTTTCCCTTCCCTTCCCTTCTCTTCCCTTCCCTACCCTTTCCTTCCCTTCCCTTCCCTTCTCTCCTCTCCCTCTCCCCTTCCCTCTCCCTCTACTCTTCTCTTCTCCTTTCTTTCCTCTCCATTTTTCTCCTTTCCTCTCCTCTCCTCTCCTCTCCTCTCCTCTCCTCTCCTCTCCTCTCCTCTCCTCTCCTCTCCTCTCCTTTCTTTTTTTCTTTGATGTGTTTGGCTTACAAGTTAAATAGGAGGATTTAGCACGTGGAAGAGAAGAAGAATGAGAAAATAGGGATGTAGGCGTGTCAAGACATAGAGAAGTTATACCTGGGTTTTCTTGCCTAATTAATCATTAAGACACAGTTATTCTGGCTACTTTCTAGAATTTCCTCCCTCTCTGCATGACCTGCTTATCAAATTCAATCAATGCTTGCTTAAGTTGGCTAACTTTTACAACTACTGAGAGTTGAAGCTGCCAAAGCTCTGTATACTCAGTAGCTACAGGTGAACTCTGCTTAGAAATCCTAAGTTACAATTCCTCGCTCACAATCTTCTCTTTGTTTGCTTGATAATTAACAACAGATAGTTTGGAAATTCCCTTGCTCCCCCACACCCGAGGTAACTAATTTAAACAGTATGTATCTCAGCCCTATTGTGTTGGGGTAGCTATGTTCTGCTATTAAAAAAAACTCCACCCAGCCCTGAAATGCTGTCTCATGCAGTTGTGGTACATGTGACAAAATTAGTTTCTTTCGGGTGAATGTCCTCTTGTGATAAACACAACTACTCATCTTTCATAGTTGTAATGATAAAATTGCTGGTAGTTCTTTGGATTATGTCCAGACATTCATACATCAAAATGTATTCATTTAAGCTAAACCTCCTAAATATCTACCTTATTAAGATGCTTTCACTATATTTCACACAAATTCTTTCAGCTGTCATAGATCAAATTCAGCAGATGTTTATTTCAATTCCACTTTTTTGACTTCTGCCAGGATTTCCATAAGGCTTGAATTTATTGTTGGCTTATCAGTTTTTGAAGTTCAAATCTGAATATAGGACAGTGATTCTGAGCTCTGGTTTTACAATTCCACTAGCTGATGTTAAAGAACATAATAAAGTTCTAAAAATGTTAATGAAAGAAGTTCATTTTTACTGGATCAATCTTTTTAAAGATCATACAACATTTTGGGAAAAAGTAGGTCTTCTAAAGCAAAGGTTCCAATATGAAAAAAAAAAAGAAAAGAAACATTCTATAAATTTTTAAAAAAATTTTTCCTTCTCAAAACACTTACTTTGACTGAAGTTTATTTTGAAGGTGTTTTGAATGTTTTACTTACAAAATAAATATTTCCAAGAAATTTTGTGTAGCTTTTGTTGTGCGACAGGCATTATTCTGAACACATTCATAGATAAACCAATGTAATCCTTACAATGTAATCCTTACAATGTAATCCTTACAAGGATCCTTACAATCCTTACAACCCTAGTAGGTAGGTATAGTTATTCATCCTTTTTTACACATGGGGAAACCAAGGCACAGAATGGGTAAATTGTTCAAAGTCACATAGTTGGTAATGGGCAACACTGAGATTCAAACCCAGAAAGTCCACCTCCAGACAAGATTTATTTTAAATTTTGTTCACTCAAAGTTTACTCATTTCCATGGAGAATTCCTGAAACGCTGGGTAAGAGTTGGCATATGTGATCATCGACATGGGTGAGCAGGACATGAATAAGCAATGCAAACTTGGACTGGATAGTTGAATCCTTTGGGGGAGTTTAAAAGATAAAGGGTCCTGCACCCCACCTGAGCTGAATCAGAATCTTCAGAGGAGCGGCTCACATAATGGTGTAATTTAAAGTTTAATAGGTGATTTCAAAGGGCAGCCAGGCTGAGAACCACTGGTCCAAACCTCTTTAGCTAAGTCTTAGCACAGGAGGCCTCAAACTTTAGTATGCATTAGAATCACCTAGAGGGCTTGTAACACGTAAGTGGCTGGGTCCCACTCTTAAAACTTGTTTGGGTAGAACCCAAGAATTTCTAGTAAGTTCCCAAGTAATGTTGATGCTGCTGGTTTAGGAAGAACACTTTGAGAACCACTGTGTTAATAGGCTGGGATAGGAGTAAAGGGGGGTGGTGGAGCCCTGGAAGACACTGGACTAATTCTCCCAATAGCTCATCAACCCTGATGATGACACATTTCCTCCACTTTGTTGATTTGCTCTATGCCACTGATCAAGGATGAAGGGGGAAAGGGAAAAAGAAAGATATGAAGTCAAAAGGAAGTGAGGGAAAAGAGATAAAGAAGAGAAGTTTTGGTCAATAAAATAAAGTTTTGCGGCTCTCTCACTGCCCTAACCATATGTCAAGTAGAGAGAGGTAGAATATAAAATGAGAAAATTTAAAGGTAAACCTTTCTATATCAGAACAGAAGAAACACAAGGCTGTGAGTGAGACGAGTGGACAGGTGAGTTGGGCTGTTGGTTCAGGTTATGAAAGCATTTGTTAGTTCAGCCCCTGTAGGGTAACCTGAAAACCTGAACTAGGGTCCCTCTTTGTAGTCAAGGGCAAGGACAGATTTTTTGTTGTTTGTTTGTTTGTTTGTCTGTTTTAATCCAGTTTCATGGAAAGAGGCCACTAAGAATTGCCTTAGGATAGACCAGCAGTTCTGAACTGGGGATGATTTTGATGGTCCTGATGGGGCATTTTGTAATGTCTGGGAATGCTCTGTATGTTGTCAGAATGAAGGGAACAGGGGGTACTACTGACATCCAGTACATAGAGACCAGAGATGCTACTAAATATCTCACAGGGCCTGAAAGTACCGAAATTGAAAAGCCTGGGCTAGACACTGTCCCAGAGCCAGAACCTGGGCCCAGGTACCAGCTGACTTAGTAACAGATATGCTACCTGTGCAGTATTACTGTGAGCCTGATTGCAAAGCAGTTGGTATAGAGCTGGTTCTGTGCTGGAGTCCTCAGGAACAAATAGGAGAGAGCACAACACTAGAGAAGGCAGGATGAAAAAATGAGACAGTCAACCAAAAAAAAAACCTCCTCAAAATGGGTCTACAACACAAAATTCCAAAATATGGGAAGAAAACTATTCATAAGAAAGAAAGACCCAAAAAACCCAACAATTAAAAGATGGGTTTACCTTCAATTAAAATGATAAGAGCAATCTGAAAATGATTTTCCGGATTCAGGAGTCATCAAGAAACAAATATATGAGTACTATCCATAGGAGAATATAGGAACAATTGAAACTAGGCAGGTAGGAAGTTAAAATAGGTAAAAACAACCAATTCAAAACTGGAAATAAAAACTTAATCATTGAAACAAAAATTCAATAAATGGGATAAAACCTGGATTGGACATGAATAAGGTAAACAACTATCCTGTTCTGCTTGGAACTAAGAAGTTTCTGGGAAGTACAAATTTAGTGCTAAAACTGGGAGAGCGCTGGGCAAACTGAGAAAATTGGTCACCCTGGACACAGATGGAGAAAAACTTTGTGGATTGAAAGATGATGTTGATAAATCCATTTAGAATTCATCAAAGAGAGACACAGTGTTAAAATATTTGGAAGAGTGATTAACATCATGGAGGACGGCATGGGATTTTTATCTAGTAGGGACTCTAGACAAAAACAAAAACAAAAACAAACTAGGAAGAATAAGGACTCTGAAAAACAATCTGAGGGTTTTGAAGGGGCGGGGGGTGGGAGGTTGGGGGAACCAGGTGGTGGTATTAGAGAGGGCACGGATTGCATGGAGCACTGGGTGTAGTGCAAAAACAATGAATACTGTTACGCTGAAAAGAAATTAAAAAAAAAAGGAAAAAAAACTAGGAAGAATAAAATGGTAGAGTAATAGTTTTGAGGAAATTGTAGCTGAGAATTTTGCAAAATTAAAAAAAAAATCATTAGGCTTTAAATCAGGCAACTATAGCCTGTGGGCCAGATTCAGCCTGCCATGTTTTTATAAATAAAGCTTTATTGGAACACAGCCATACCTGTTTGTTTATTCATTGTCTGTGGATGCTTTCATGCTACAATGGTAGAGCTGAGTAGTTTTATCAGAGATCACAGGTACTACAAAACCTAAAATATTTACTATTTGGCTCTTTATAAAAAATGTTGTATGCTCCTCTTTAAACTGATACTCTCAGTACCAAGCAGGATAAATAAAAATTTATGCCTCTCTGAAATATAGTAAAGCTGCAGGACAGAAAGATAAAGAAGCATCTTAAAGGGAATGACAGAATTTCACCTACAGGGAATGACAGATTTGACGGCAAGTCAGAAGCCAGTGGTGTAAGTCTTTAAAGTGCTGAGGGAAAGTAACTATCAATTTAGAATATGCACAGGTAAACTGTCATTTAAGAATGAAGTAGAGATGAAGATGTATTTTAGTCACACAAAGACCAATGTATACTGTAGCACATATTATTCTTTTTCCAAATAGGAACCCCTCTCTGCCATTACCCTGAACGCATGACGATTTACATCCCTACATGTCTGTCCTTTCAGCTGAGGTAAGAGCATGTGTGACTTATTTTGGCCAATTAAATGTGAGTGAAAATGATATACATCTCTTCCAAGGAGAAGTTTTAAGAACTAGAAACAGGGTTGGAGGGTTGTGTTCAATGGGTAATTACACTGTATTTAGGTTCTTGTTTTGTTTGGGAGAATAATAATGGAAATCATAAAGAACTGTAGAAATTGCTAGTCAATAGGCAAGAGAATATGTACTTGAGTAAAAAAGAATATATGAATCTAGAGCAGGTAAGTAAGTGGTAAGAAACAAACATGATGGAGTTTTATGAAACGTATTGACCAGCATGACAGAATCGAGAGCCTAGAAACGAAGTCAGGTGTATATGGGAAATGGACATATGACCCAGGAGGCATTAGAAAGTGGTAGGAGAAAAGAACAAATGAAAATAAATAGTACTAAATTGGCTATCCACATGAGAATATATTAGATGACTGCCTTACGTCACAAATATAAATAAAATCTTGATGATTAAAGACCTAAACATGAAAACCAAATCTTTAAAATGTTGAGTGTAGGGATGCCTGGGTGGCTCTGTCTGTTGGGCAGCTGCTTTCGGCTCAGGTCATGATCCCAGCATCCTGGGATCAAGTCCCACATCTGGCTCCTTGCTCTGCGGGGAGGTTGCTGCTCCCTCTGCCTCTCCCTGACACTCTGCCTGCCTGTGCGCGTCCTCTCTCTCTCTCTGACAAATAAATAAAATCTTAAAAAAAAAAAAAGGTTAGCAAAATGTTAGGAAATAGCTTTAATATTTGGGGGTAGTGAATAACTTTTTTAAGAGGACGTGAAAAACAGAAATGATAAAAGACCTATTTTTAAATTTGTTAGCATTAAGATTTAAAACTTTTATATAAAAAAGAGACACCAAGGGGCGCCTGGGTGGCTCAGTGGGTTAAGCCTCTGCCTTCGGACCCATCCCAGGACCCTGGAATCACCACCTAACCCAAAGGCAAGACCTTTAACCCACTGAGTCACCCAGGTGCCCCCATACCATAATATTTTAAAAAGAGAACGACATGAGAGAACAGACAGGGTGGATGGAATCCAACCAGGAGAATTAGGGGAGTGATATTAAAGTTACCAAATGAAGAGCTGGAGTCCCATGCCCACTTACTGTAAGGACAAATGTGTCACACTCTTTTTTTTTTTTTTTTTTTTAAAGATTTCGTCTATCCATTTGACAGAGAGAGATCACAGGCAGGCAGAGAGAGGGGGGCGGGAAGCAGGCTCCCTGCTGAGCAGGGAGCCCAATGCGGGACTCGATCCCAGGACCCTGAGATCATGACCTGAGCCGAAGGCAGTGACTTAACCCACTGAGCCACCCAGGCGCCCCAGGGTGTCACACTCTTAATGCGTGCCAAAATGTGCTCCAAGAAGTGGCTCTCATTTCCTCCTACATGCCCTGATGTGTGGATGAAAGAGATGCCCTAGTATTTGAACCTCTCATCCTTCTCTGATTTCCCTGGGACACCCCCTCTCAGCTGGGCTATCACTGAAGCCCCTTCCGTTATTTGAAGGTCTCTAAACCCATTCCCTTCAGAAGCCCTACACTATTTATTCTCTAACTTGATGGCTACAGTTTCAAAAGGACAAGGGAGAAATAGTCAATATGTAAGCCCCAGTCATGGTCAAGGCTGCCTGCAGAGTATGCATGTTAACTTCAGAAGTAGCCCTACTCTCTCTCTCTCTTTCTTTTTTTTTTTTTTTAATTTTTAAAGAGTTTACTTCTTTATTTTATTAGAGAGAGGGAGAGAGAGAGAGTGCACAAGCACGAGCTGGGGGAGGGGTAGAAGGAGAGAATATCAAGCGGACTCCATGCCCAGTGTGGAGCTTGACCTGGGGCTGGATCCCACGACCCTGGGATCACGACATGAGCCAAAACCAAGAGTCTGATGCTCAACCAACTGAGCCACCCAGATGTCCCAGAAGTAGCCCTACCTTCAAAATGTAAACCAGATAATAGCACGCACTCCTTTGTTTCAGACCCTCCAGTGACTGCTAGGGTGAACAAAATAAGATCGAATCTCTTGGCTGCTGCCTATTTCTTAAAACCACCTCTGGCCACTTTCATCTTCCCTTATTTATCCTCTAGCCATCCTGGGGGTCTTCCCGCAGATCCAAGCTCTCCCCATCTCACAGCTTTTGCACCTGCCAATTCCTCTGCTCGCAGTGGTTCTTACTGCCACGTTTCCTGTGTCTGGCTCATTTTGCTGTTTGGTGCAGCCATTCTCAACTCTCGCTGTGCCCCACCTCCCACCTCAAGGTTTTGATTCAGCTGGTCTCAGGTGGGGCTTTGGCAATGGGTATGATTATAAGCTGCTCGAGTGATTCTCATGGGCAGCCAGAACTGAGACCAGTGCTTTAGTGCAGACAGCACTTTTTCAGAGACCAGAGCCCTAAAGAGGATGTCTCCTTTCTCTGTGCCATCTCAGCTCCTTATTTACCTCCCTTCAGGAGTCACTACCGGGTATTTGACTTGTTTACTTTGATTCACTTTTGATCCATCACTTTGACCAAACGGTGGTTCTCAGATTGCCTGGATCAGCGGTGGCCTCTGAAAATTTATTAGAAATGTAAAATCTTCAGCCCTATCCCTGATGGAGAGGCATACGAATGTTGGAGACCCACTGCACTGAGTGTAAGCCCTAGGGGGCTGGGACGCCATCTGTGTTGTTCACCCTGTATTCTCGTCCAGCCAAACCCCAACTTTGGTTGAATGATTGAGTGGGTCAGAGCACATTTCTTTTGTCAACAGTCACATGTCAACTGAAGGTCGAATGAAAGGAGCAAAACAAACAAAAACTCTAAAACCAACTTTTATGCCATTTCCTAAAAGTTTCTAAGTGTATTCATAAAAGATTTTTCCTCACCCACCACGACCATATGAAAATTAGTTCATTATTAGATATCTGCTTCTCCTTTTTTTCTCCCCCCAGAAAATTCAGCAACTTGAAATGTGCCTAAATTACTTGTCATGTAGATGGGTATCATTCTATTTTTTATTTTTATTTTTTCACTTTAGGACCATGAGGTGAGCTAATTTGTCTATGTTCATGGATCAAGTCAATTTCCACAGGGGCAGATGTTTGAGAATTAGAATCCTACTGCCATGTTCTTCCACTTCTGAAATGTGGAATCATGTTATAAAGAACATAGGCCATGTTATAAAGAAAGTGGGCCTCTTCTAAGATGTAGAATCATGTTATAAAGAATGTGGGCCAACGTAAGGCCAACACCATACCTTTCCTGAGCAGCAATGTGTGTAAGTGAATATATTGACTATATTATCATAAAGAAGGAAAAATAAGAAACAATCTAAATGTCTAACCATATGGAAATGATTAAATCATGGAAAAATGATTCATCATGAAAAATGACATCATAACTCATATTATTCAAGATATTTTAAACAAAAAAGGCAGGTAAGGAAATTGTTTATAAAGTATGATAGCACTTTTAGAAAAATCATATTTATGAAATATGTTTTTAAAATGATGAAATTCTAGAAAGATCTGTACTTACTTCACAGGGATTGCCTCCACGTGTTGAGACTATAGAAAATGTATATAGTTTCATTTCTGCATATGTGTATTTCTAAGAAATTGTCTCTAATACAATGCGTTACTTTTGTAATAAGGAGATGGTAATCCCCTAAGATAATGTTGCTTAGGTATTGCACCAAATACCCATTACCCAGTTAAACTTTTTTCTGGTGTTATTACCTCGTTTTCCCTAAGAAAACCCAAATAACTCAGTAAACCTCACTTATTTTTGAAAAGACTATCAGTAATTAAGGTCAAACTTTCTTCTAAGAATCTGGGACCTAAAGACCGAGTTGGAAACACTACCAGGACTTTTAAGTCCCGTCTTGACAGGTGACTGCCTTTCTCCACGAGTGTGACTGCAGGTAGGATCCCCGGGCCACCATTTCCTCCATGACTGTGCATTCCTCCCTGCTATGACTCCACACCTCTGACCCCGAACCTTCTTCTCCTTTTCTCCTCAATGGCACAGTTATTCTCTCTCACCTCTGTACTTCCCAGTTCTGGCTTAAGAGTCTCCCAACTTGCAAACACATCCCATGAAGCCCTTGTGACTTCTACTCCAATACCTGTGGTGCATTCCGTCCTCCATCTGTGTACCTGGGGCTGTCATTGTCTCAATCCCTGTCTTTTCACCAGGGGCTGGCAGAGGAAGCAATCCCTTTCCTCACAAGAGAATGGATAACCAAGTTTTAGTCTTCTGGGGACTGGGGCATGGTGGAGGGGGATGTATGGGATAGAGAGTTCACTCTCCTCTAGACTCTGAGAGCATAAGAACGGTACAGTATAAGAACACAGACAATTTTTACAGAGAAATAATAGGAAACCATATAGCAGAATACTAATACTGCAGCTCGGCTACATTATGGGTTACGTGGGTTGTTATGGTATCGTTGGGGACCCATCACTCTTTTAAATGTGCTCCAAATAATGACTTTCAGTTAACTTTGGGAACACAATCTGTCCCTAAGGTTTGGACTATTTGGGTTTTGTTTGCTTCTCTTGGCTAAAATAATAAAATGCATTTTTAAATAAAAGAGCTTCTTTACAAAATCCACTGTGTTGTCAAAATGGCACTCATCATCAGCAACACTGCCCCACATTTATCACTGGGATTCTCCTCCGGGATTCCAAATGCTTCTTTTTTTCCTCCCCTCAGATTATTTATTTATTTATTTGACAGACAGAGATCACAAGTAGGCAGAGAGGCAGGCAGAGGTGGGGGGGGGGGGAAGCAGGCTCCCCGCTGAGCAGGGAGCCTGATGCGGGGCTTGATCCCAGGACCCTGAGACCATGACCCAAGCCGAAGGCAGAGGCTTAACCCACTGAGCCACCCAGGCGCCCCCCAAATGCTTCTAATAAGAAACTTGACACTGTTACTGATCCTGGCACCTCGATATCTCAAGAGGCAAAGACAAAGAATGCAACTGTTCTTTCCGTAAGTCATAGCCCTTCCTCTATTCTGAAGGCTAGAAGCAAAAACGGGAAATCCTGAAGCCACAGGCTCTCGACTAGTAACACTCAGCAGCTTTATTTGCAAATGGAACAACAACAGGTCAAGCGAACATTCCAAAGGCCAGGATGACTTGGCCAAGAAGCCTCCCCACCGCTCACTTCTCTAGGTAGAGAAGATGAGATGTTTGCCAGGGGGCCAGGGAGAGTCATAAAATCTCTTACTTACCATTTTATCGAAAGGAGTTGAGGTGCCTGGCACACGGTGACCCGCAAGATGTTGGAAGGCAGACAGTGAATGTGCAAGTTAGCTTTGCAGAGTACACTTCCTTTTTTGAACTGTGTGGTCTGTCCAGCCTTCACACATTGATATGTAAGGTTTATTTGCATGTTATCTCAGGCCTCAGAGCATTTGTATAACTGGCCATGTTTATCAAGTTATGCTTTAATAACATGAGAACAGGTACTTGGGGGACTTTTGAAGTCTGAAAGATGACATGAAATTTTTTAAGAAGTGCCTGGCTATTACATTTTGTGTACATGATTAACCTGTTTTTTAAATTTTTATTTAAGATTTCATTTATTTATTTTTGTGAGAGAGAGAGAGAGAGAAAATGTGAGCACAGTGAGGGAGATGGGGGGCTGGGCAGAGGGACAAGCGGACTCCTTGCTGAGCAGGGAGCCTGAGGCAGGACTTGATCCCAGGACCCTGAGATCATGACCTGAGCTGAAGGCAGAAGCTTAACCGACTGAGCCCCCAGGCGCCCACAATTAACCCATTTTATATAAAGTCTATATCTGTGAATCTATCTACCTATCTATGAACGAAGGACACAATCTAAAATGTTAACTGTGGTTGACTTAGGTTAACGTTTTATTACAAATAATTCTTGCTTTGTACCTTGTTGACTCTCTGACTTTTCTATTTTAAGTATGTAATATTTGTTAAAAACATAACTATGATCTTAAAAAGAACAAAAGGAACACGATAACAATCCCAAATGTATTTAAACCTATCTCACCAATATTTAAATGATGGAGATATCCATAAACTTATCATAGGATGACATTCATTTTATTAAAAATACAAATTATATGTCAATCAAGCTTCATGTGTTAGGTTTTTTAGCAATTTTTATTAGCATCACATGTCTCAATATCTCATGTTGATAAACTATATATATTCTTAAAGCATGGTGTTTGATCTCAAATCCCACCAATTATCTACAATTATCTGAACACATTCTGGTATGAGGATTTATCTCCTTTATTTTGAATACATAGCCTGACATTAAAGTAATTTTGAGGAGAGAAGATCATTTTTGTTGCCTCTCAAAAAGGAAAGGCAACTGATCCCTTAATTTTGGGTTGTGAATTTTCAGATCTTCTTGTAAGTACTACTCCTTAGTACAAGGGGCACCAAATATTTTTTCACTTGGTGCTGAGCTAATACTAAGTACTTCCATGACAATCCAAATCCCATATTAAAACAGATGTTCCCTATTATTTATTTTTTAAAATGAAAATGTTTTTCAAAGTGAAGATGAGATTAGCAATATGGCTAGAATCATTGCCAGGACAAAGCATGAAGACAGAGCCCCTGGCAAGTTCCAGAGGTGGAAAAGAACCTGATACTGCCTTGAAATCTGCAGGTATTTTAAAGAGGGCATGGTCAGGAGCTAGGTGGGTAGTCAGGAATCTGAAATTGCAGTCTCTGGCACATAATAAATGCTCAGAATAAGAGGAGGAAGATCAAGGCAATACAGGTAGAGGAATCAGACGTGCTTTGAGACATAAAACATTTGCCAGCAGAAGACCTTGAAATGGAGACATTTAGCTTAATCAAAACACCTCGTATCTACTATCTGGTGAAACAGAGTTTTTCTACATCGCAGGTACAGCTTAGGATCTAAATCAATGTGGTTGCACATTAAAATCACCAGTTCCCAGGCTACACCCAGACCATCAAATCAGAATTTCCGGGTTTGAGACAAAGTCATCAGGATTTTTTAGTTTCCCGGGAAATTCCAAGGTGCAGGCAAGCCTGGTCTCTAGAAGGAGGAACAGATGACTCCGGCCAGCAAGATGGCGAACAAACAGATCACCAGGCAAGCCTCGCAGGTAGAAATAATCCTGATGCCCTGACATTGTTTACTACTGAGTTTAACAACATATTTTCACCATGCAGTACATAATAAATACTTATTCTTGGTCATTCTATGATTTTTCTCTCTGTTCCCATAAGTTGGACAAAAATTACACCATGAACAGAAATCTAGCAATTTTCATTAACAGTGTAGTGACAGGATAAGTCTCTGGTTAAGAGAACTTTGAATTTCAATTTGTTCACTTGAATTCCATTTCAATTTGTGCTTATTTCCAAATGAGACTTAAGGTAATTTTTAGTTATTACTAAATTAATAGTTGGAGAAGTTGGGAAGTCTGTCAAAAATGTATGTTTAAAACAAATAATTTGACTAAGAAAAAACATGTAAGGACTTGAGCTCCAAGTCCTAATTCATCATCCACCAAAGAGTTTTTACTTTTGCAGCCTAATCACTTTACTTAAAAAATATTTCAAGTATCATGAATGTGCGTGTATTTCCTGAGCAGGAAGGTGAAGCTGGAAATGCAATGAAGATGACGGACAATATAGAGATACCATCTAAAGAAGATAAAGTTCTATTTTCCTGGTATGGGCACTGTAATGATTCCTGCTAATGAAAGGGAGAAGTAGCTCAGAGGATGCAAGTCGTTAGAATTCTTTAACTACTTGGGCATGCATTCTCTTTTCCTAAATTCGCATTGCAGAGAACCGGTTTTTGTTCAGCAAGGGTAAAAGGAGTGCACCCACGTTGGTATTCACCAAAGGTGACAGCTAGGGGGAGACAGCGAGGCCCAAAGATGTGGGGTGGGTCACAGAACCCAGCTTCATTTTTCGAAGTCAATTTACAAGAAGATGGAGGGAAACAGTGCTAATAAAAATTTCTGGTAACACTACTTACTGAGTGTTATTTAAAAGCATTGTCCGGGGGCCGCCTGGGTGGCTCAGTGGGTTAAGCCTCTGCCTCTGGCTCAGGTTATGATCTCAGGGTCCTGGGATCGAGCCCTGCGTCAGGCTCTCTGCTCAGCAAGGGGCCTGCTTCCCCCTCTCTCTCTGCCTATTTGTGATGTATGTCTCTCTGTCAAATAAGTAAGTAAAATCTTAAAAAAAAAAAATAAAAGCATTGTCAGGGTTGTATCTATCAGGCGTTAAAAGGAGCCTGGTTAAAATGGTTAGCATAGAGGGTTAGAATGTTTTTAAACTCTTACATTATTTCCCCTTTATATCCCAAATGGCTAACATTTTAGAGAAGAAACAAATGATCCCCTCCTTTATGTACCCAACACCAACATGCCCGAGCAAGACCCCAGAGACAGGAGAACAGAGGGACGTTGAGTCTCACCTCTTCCAGGAAGCCTTCTCTTCAGCGCACTCCACTTCTCCACCTTTTTCTGGACGCCTGCAGACTGCGCGGCCAACCCAAGCTCCTCGCTGTTTGCCTTTTATGGTTCTCCCATTGTATCGGCTGCATTAAGTTTGGCTTCCTAACTAGATTTGAAACTCTTTCAGTGCGAATTAATTTGCATACTTCCTTCAGTCATCCTAAGATCCTAGAGCAACTTCTATTTCTCTAAATTTTTTTTTTTTTTTTTTTTTTTTTTGGCTCCTGGGTTCCTTTCAGAATCTGATAAAAACATTATAGGGTTTTGCACACTAATCCTGCAGGGGTGCGGCCCCCCTTGAAGCCCGTTTTTTTTTTTGAGAAGCTGTAGGAAAACTCTTGGCTAACGTATGATCAAATGCTAGAATATGGTCACTACGTGACTGCTCACTGATGATGAAATGAAGGCACAGAAATGTTGAGTGACCCCTCGAGTTTCCAAACTGGGAAAAGGGTCAGCTAAAATTTCATTATATGGTAAACTTGTCTCTTTCCAGCAGCATGCATTTGAACTGCGCCAGCAAAGAACAACTCAAACTCACGGAATAGATTCATAGAAATTCAAGGAAATTCTAGTGTCCCTGTTTAGAGAGATATGGAAAAGCCAAGTGGAAAGTAGCAGGAAGAAAGCAGGATAAGAACAAGCATGTTTAAAAAGGGTGTGCAAGAGGAAATGGGCAGTTCCTTGGTTTGCCTTATTTCTCTTTCACTTTTTGTTTTGAAAACAGAGTGGATTTTCGTTCTTGTACTTCATATTTTTGATGAAAGCGGAACTTAACCCATTCAGAACATCAGTCCTCTGGAAGAAATAACTTATTTTTTCTTTTAAAGATTTAATTTATTTATTTTAGAGAAAGAGGGAGCGAGCAGGAAGAGAGCCAGAGGGGGAGAGAGAAGGAAAGGGAGAGATTCCCAAGCAGAATGGAACCTGATGTGGGGCTTGATCCCATGACCCTGAGATCATGACCTGAGCTGAAACCAAGAGTCAGACTCTTAACTGACTAAGCCACCCAGGAGCCCCTGGAATAAATAACCTACTAATCAACTTTAGTAAAAAAATGAACTCATCCTCCAACAGAAGGTGAGTTCCCACTATATTTCAAACAAGATGACTAAATTGTACTTAAACTCATGGAGAGCAGGGAACTATTTTCTCTATAAGTTAAACCCAACCTCGGGCAAGCATTTACTGATCTCTAAAAGAACTGTTGAGACAGGACAATGCAGAACTAATCTAAACTTGATTTAAGGGGTCTTTTATCAAACCAACTAACTGGAAAAGCAAGGAGACAAAGAACAAAGCTTGTGGAATTCTGTGTTATTTATTGATGTACTTATTACTTTCTTTTGCTCTTTTGGCTATAATTTTAATCTTCCTCTGTCTTGGGTTTTGGGGGGCTCGTAAGGCTCTGCAGGGTCTGTTGAATCTTTTCTATTCATGGCTCTTGCTATTCTCTTTTCATGGCTTCTCACCTTATCAGTCCTCACATGGTCTTCTCAGAGGCAGAATCTAAGTTGTAATCTTTTTGTCTCACTAGGTCTCTAAGTCAAGGATGTTTAACTGACATTGTCAAAATACACACTCTCATTGGGTTGGTCACTGGGTTTGACAATTCGTTAATAATAATTTGTACTTTAACGAGTAAAAGACAAGGCCATACATGAGAAATCTATTTCTGCTTTTGTCATTCATCCATTCATTCCCAGTTTCCTTCACAATTATAAGGTTAGGCCAGAAAGTTTAGAAAATTAACAGATGTGCTTTGGGATTTTACAGACTCAGAGAAGATGACAAAAAGGAAAATGGATCTCTCCGCCATTTCTTGAGTTCTTATTCTTTCCCACTGCCAATTTACTGCAGGTATGAATATACTCATTTTCCTAATTTGTTTAATTTTAAAACAAGAATATTTCCATTTCAGTACAAGATAAATATTGGTGAAGACTTACATTCTTTTCTTTCTTTTTTTAAATACCCTATTTCACAAATTATGATTTGTCAGGCAAGAAGCCTACCTAAATATAAAGTTATCTGTGACCTAATACAAAATTAGCCATTGTGGGTATAATCTAGTGACAATTTTTCTTTTGATCAAAACACAAGTGTTCCTATTTTAAATTCTATAGTACCTCTTGGAACTCGATACTACTGCTACTTAGCAATGCTATAAGAAGGATTTAAGATTATCTGTAATGTAGCTATGAAACGAAGTTTTTACAACATAATTTGTGAGATGATTCAATGTCATCCTGGCCCTCTTTTATTTTTAATAACTTCTAGATTGATAGACTTTAATAGGCTAACATAGGATTAAAAATGATTATTGATCTATATATGATAGTGGGAAAACTGGGTATCCATAATGCAAAAGAATGAAGCTGGAGCCTTATCTTGTACAATATAAAAATTAACTCAAGGGGAGCCTGGGTGGCTCAGTGGGTTAAAGCCCCTGCCTTCGGCTCAGGTCATGATCTCAGGGTCCTGGGATCGAGCCCCGCATCAGGCTCTCTGCTCAGCAGGGAGCCTGCTTCTCCATCTCTCTCTCTGTCTGCCTCTGCCTACCTGTGATCTCTGTCTGTCAAATAAATAAATAAAATCTTAAAAAAAAGTTTAAAAAAATTAACTCAAAATGATCAAAGATATAAAAACATAAGAGCTAATAAAACTGTAAGATGCCTAGAAGAACACACAGGGGGAGAAGGTTCATGACAAAATTGACATTGGACCCAATGACTTCTTGGATATGACACCACACACACAGGAAACAGAAGAAAAACTAGGTTAATTAGATTTCATCAACATTAAAAACTTTTGTGCATCAAAGGACACTATCAATAGAGTAAAAAGACAGCCTCAGAATAAAAGGAAATATTTTTAAGTTGTATATATGATAAGGAATTAATACCCAAAGTATATAAAGAATTACTATAACTGAACAACAAAAACAACCTGATTAAAAAATAGGCAAAGGATTTGAATAGATATTTCTCCAAAGAAGATATACAAAAGGCCAATAAGGACATGAAAGGATGCTCAACATTACTCATCATTAGGGAAATGTAAATCAAAACCACAAAGGGATACCACTTTCATATCTATTAGGGTGGCTATTATTAAAAAACCTAGAAGGTAACAAGTGTTGACCAGGATGTGGAGTAACTGGAACCCTTGCTCATTGCTAATGGGAAACATAAAATGGTACAACTGTTGTGGAAAGTAGTATTGCTGTTCCTCAAAAAATTAAATATAGATTTAACTTATGATCCAGTAACTCCACTTCTGGGTATATATTCCAAGACGTGAAAGCAGAGATTCAAAGAGGTATTTGTATAGTCATGTTCATTGCAGCCCAAAGGTAGAAGCAGCCCAAAAGTCCAGCAACAGAGAAATGGACAAATAAAATGTGAGATATATATATATATGTATATATATATATATAAAATGCTATATATATTTATATATTATATCCAATATATTTATTATTAGATAAATATTATTATATATTATATTCTATGTTACATAAAAATACACCTAATATACAAATATAATATCTATATTTCATTGCTTTTTAGTGCTGAATAACATTCTAAATTCTGATATATGCTGGAAGACATTCATTAAGTGAAACAGAAGCAGAAGGACAAATGTTCAATGATTCCACTTATATAAGGAACCTAAAATAGTCAAATTCAGAGGTAGAAAGTAGAATAGTGGTTATCAGTCCTGGGGAAGTAGGGAATGATGAGGTATGTTTTACTAGGTGTCGAGTTTCAGTTTGGTATGATGAAAAAGTTCTGTGATGGATCGTAGTGATGGTTGCACAACAATATAAATGTATTTAATGACACTGAACTGTGCACTTGAAAACAGTTAAAATGGGGGCATGTGGGTGACTCAGACAATTAAGTATCTGCCTTTGATTTTGGCTCAGGTCATGATCTCAGGGTTGTGGGACCAGGTCTCAGGTTGTGGGTGTTGGGCTCCCTGCTCAGCGGGGAGTCTGCTTGTGATGCTCTCTTCTCTCCTTCTACTCCTCCCCTGTTCCCTCTTTACAAAAAAATTTTGTTAAAATGGTACTTTGTCCCAATAAAAAAAACTAACTCCTCTAAAAAAATAAACAACACTGAACCCACTATTGAGAAGAAAGTACTAAGCCATTCTGCCATAAAACATTATTCTAAGTTTTTAGATTTAATCTTTTAGGCTTTTAAAATGTCATAAATATTAGAGTCACATTTATAGGATTTATATCAATAGCTTTGCGTAATCACAATAGTAACAGCTACTGTTTATTGTTTGTCTGTAAAGGCCAAAGTCATTAGATGCGTTATCTCAATAAATCAACACAAAATCCTGTGAAGGGACATTATCACCCTTGGGCATATCTTAGGGTTTAGGGGTTTAGTAACTTGTCTCTTGTTAAAAAGCGACACCATTCCCTTCTCTTGAATCATTTCACTGCTCCTAGCATGGTAGTGGGTAATGAATATGAGGTGAGGGTGGATGGGATGGAGGGAGTTGGAGGTGAGATGTTTGTCCTGTGAATTCGTTATATAAGTGTGCTTATGTGTGATTGAGGAGAGAATACTTTTATTTTTTAAAAATAAACCTAAGGTGAGCCTAGTTTCTTAGCCACGATTTTGGGTTATTTTCATAAATAATTGAGTGCTATTGTGGGCTGTTGTATGCAGCAACCCCTTGTGTATACCAGCCAAAGGGTCCTGGGGAGACAGTGGTGTAAAACCAGGGTAAGGATGCCAACCCGCGAACCTCAAACATTTATTGGTTGCCAGATATACGATGCTATCTACCAGGTGATCAGTAGAATGAATAGGCTACCTGAGTTTTGAGTATAAAAAGGGAAAACTGTAGTGATCTCTGAAGCTTCTTTTCCCTTTAGACCCAAGAGAATATGAACACACATCTAGCTTCTCTGGGTCCTCTTGATAGTAGCTTGAATGTATGGCCTGAGACTGAGGACCGTTTTCCCCACGTTTCTTTTCTTGAGTTTGTGGTGTGCCCTGCTCAGAGAGCATGTGGGGATGGGGATATACTGTGCCCAGTCTGCCTTGACTGAGCTACACCTTTCCTTCTCAAGAGTCTGCTTTCTCACAACCACAGGCCAGGTTGAGCCAGGTAAGTCCTGGCAGCCTGGAGGTCCTCATCATCCCCAGTTTATCCTGTTTCTTCCTCAGTTCAGGCTTAGAGACATTCTTTCAGGGACTGATTCCTATTGGTGTCTCAATGGTGCACCCTGCTGGAAGTGCTCTACCAGATATGTCTCTTGGGAAGGGAAATTGGAGGATCTGGCGGTCAACAGTGAACCTGCACTGTTCCCTCCATTTCCAGTAGAAGGGGCACTGACCAATCATGAAGCTGACTCTAGTGAGTCTGGTTGAGGCTCAGCTCTTTTCTTGTTTGACATTTGTATTTCAAAAGAGTGCTAGGAATTCTCAGTTTTTACTATGATAAGTCCACTTAGTCAGGTACTCTATAGCAGACTCTCTCAACAGTGAATTTTTAAAGAGCTGAGTTCAGTATTTGCATGCACGTAACACATCTGAATTCTTTCTGATTCACCCAGGCTTCTGGAGGCAGGGAACAGGAATTCTTCTGAGCTCCCAGAGCTACTTTCATATCCTAATGGACCAGGCCCACACTTCTATGTTTAGAGCTCCAACTCCGTACCACACCTAGCACTTTAAAATGCATTCCTTGTCCAATAACCTTTTTCTTTGTTGTTTAAAAAAAGAACTTGAAAATTATTGGTAAATATTTTGCTTTTAAATTGTTGGCAGATAAATAATTTGCTTTCGGTAATTATGTGCATTCTGAATTGGTGCAAAGTGAGAAATATGAACATTTATTTATAAATGCAGGAAATGTTTATTAACAATAACAATCAACAGAGTTGACATGGTCATACTGTTTATGTTTATTAAACATTTATTAATTTTGATTTTGCATTTTTTCCTTTGTATTTTGAGTCTTTTTTTTTTTTTAGGGGACGTCTCAGATCTTTTCAAAAGCTCTGCAACCCTAAGTACATCATTATTTAATGGATAAAATCATATAGTCAGCTCCCTTAATCACTTTCTTTTTTTTAAGATTTTATTTATTTTTTTAAAAAAGATTTATTTATTTATTTATTTGTCAGAGAGAGAGAGAGAGAGAAAGCACACAAGCAGGCAGAGTGGCAGGCAGAGGCGGAGAAAGAGGCAGGCTCCCCGCCGAGCAAGGAGCCGGATGCGGGTTTCCATCCCAGGACTCTGGGATCATGACTTGAGCCAAAGGCAGTGGCTTAACTGACGGAGCCGCCCAGCCATCCCAATTTTATTTATTTTATGACCGAGAGAGAGAGAGCATTAGCAGGGGAGCAGCAAGCAGAGGAAGAAGCAGGCTCCCTGAGAAGCAGGGAGCCTAATTTGGGGCTCAATCCCAGGACTCTGGGATCATGACCGGAGCTGAAGGCACGTGTTTAACCAACTGAGCCATCCAGGCTCCCCCCTTAATCACTTTCTTATGTGGGTTGCCTTACCTCATACAATTCATAGACTGGGTGGGTATTAAGCTAGACCATATGAAATTGCTGGCTATTTGTTCTTTTGTGTTTGTGGTTTTCTGTTTCGTTTTGTTTTGTAAACTATGACTGAGTAGAGGCAATTTCACATGATTTAACCTAATTGTTTTGGTTACAAATACAATACATTTCTTCTTCTGGAAACATAGAGTTAAACTGAAGAGCTAAGACTAACAAGAGCAGAGTGCCATGCATGGAGTAGGAACTCAGTTGGTATTTACTGAATGAATGCATACAGGTACCAATGAATGACCCAACAAGAAGCAATGATGTGCAAAGAATGAAATTGTATGTTATGGGCTTGGGGTAATGAAACTGTGGAATGTATTAATCATACAAAGCACTTTGGCAATTGCTTTTAAAGCCAACATTCTCTTCTTAATTTAATTTTGTTTGCTAGTAAGAGACTGGCATTGCCTATGGGAGAAAGCAGTCTTGGCATAGGTCACTGCTGACTGCTCATTCAGGAATAAAAAATGGAAACATCATAGGAGTTTAAAGAAGAAAAGAAGCATTGTGGATCTGAGAGTGTAGATTTCAGAAGTCAGTAGGCTGTTCATGTTGTTTTTCACTGGGAGCAAGAACTATCTCCAAGGGCAGGATCCTTAATTAGAAAGTCCTGGTTTTCACTTTTTTTTGACCCCAAGGAAGTCAACAGCTTTATATGTTTTTTTGTTTTGTTTTGTTTTTTGTTTGTTTGTTTGTTGTTGTTGTTGTTGTTTTTTGGCTGGCAATCCTAGAGAAAACAAAGGACTATAAAATCTTAATGATCAATAGGACTTCAAATTTGGGTCCATCCATCCATCTATTTATCCCTTTATCCTATTGCACCATGATATACCAGATACTGTCTAGGGTCTGGGAATAGAATGGGGTATAAGATCTAAGACACATTTCCAAGCTAGAGGGATATTCATATTGTGTAGAATGATGAAATGTCATTTGTTCTGGAAAAGCAGTGGCAAAAGTGCTCAGGAAGCAAAGACAGAGAACTGATTCCTGGAGATATTGGAGAAGATTTCACTGATGAGATAGATGTTAGTGGTTCTGGGTCCAGAAAGAAGGTTTTACGTGATTAGATTAACCAGAGGATGAAGAAGAAGAAAAGAAGGAGGAGGAGGAGGAGGAGAAAAAGGAGAAGGAGAAGAAAAAGAAAAGAAAAAAAAAAGAATCATGCTCTAGGAAGTATCCACAACAAAGGTTCTGGTTTAATTGGCATGGATGAACATCTGTTTTCTTTTTATTTTTGGTCTTTTTAAAGAAGCTAACAGGTAAATCTAGAGAGCATTAGGTTGAGAAACACTGGTGTGGAAGGAGTAGAAACACACAAGGGGAATGAAGGAGAGGGGGTGGGATTGGTTGAGGAAGGAAAGTTGGAGAGTATTCTACTTTAAGTAAATAGTATGTTTAAAAAAAGTGATGCTTAAGGTTTTCTTTTTTTTTTTTTTTTAATATTTTATTTATTTATTTGACAGACAGAGATCACAAGTAGGCAGAGAGGCAGGCAGAGAGAGAGGAGGAAGCAGGCTCCCTGCTGAGCAGAGAGCCCGATGCGGGGCTCGATCCCAGAACCCTGGGATCATGACCTGAGCCGAAGGCAGAGGCTTTAACCCACTGAGCCACCCAGGTGCCCCAAGGTTTTCAATCTCATGATGGGGGCAGGGCCAATTTAAATGGAACACTGGGGTCTGGGAGGCAAGATGGCAGAGTAGTAGCAGACTGAGATGACATCAGGTCACAGGAGTTCAGCTAGATAGTTGTCAAACCATTCTGAACACCTACAGACCCAACAGGAGATCGAAGAGAAGAAGAACAGCAATTCTAGAAACAGAAAATCGAACACTTTCTGAAAGGTAAGATGTGTGGAGAAGTGAATCCAAAGCGATGGGAAGACAGACTGTCGGGGGAGGGGCTGGCTTCCAGCAAGTGGTGGAGCAATGGAGCACAAAATTTGAACTTTTAGAAGTCTGCTCCACTGAGGGACATCGCTCCAGAGTCTAAGCGGGGGTGAAGCCCTCACAAGAATAGTGCGTTCTCAGGTCCCTGGGGTCACAGAAAGACCGGGGTGTCTGAGTGTGGCAGAGCTCACAGGTATCAGAGTGGGGAAGCTGAATACAGAGACAGAGCTGAGGAGTGAACTCTCACCTCAGGGTTAATTTAAACCGTGATCCGTGACACAGTCGGACCACTGTTATTCGAACAGGGACCCCACAAGTAGCAGATCCGGGGAGACTCTACCTTTCACCTCGGAACAGCATGACAGGAATCTGCTGGGTTTGGAGACTCCAACCCGGGCTGTGCGCCAGAGATAGAAATACTCGGTCACAGGCTGGGTGAGCTCAGAGCATGGCCGGAGACCAGGGAGATGGGAGCGATAGACTGCTTTTCTCTGAGGGTGCACTGAGGATGGGATCCTGAGCTCTCAGCTCCTCCAGGCTGGAGATTGGGAGGCTGCCATTTTCATTCCCATTCTCCAAGTGGTAGGGAAAGTGTTCAGGGAACAAAAGCTCCCAAGAATGAACCTGAGCAAATTACTTAGGCTGGCCCCAGGCAAGGGCGGTGCAATTCCATCTCGGGCACAGACATTTGAGAATCACTGCAACAGGCCCTTCCCACAGAAGACCAGCAAGAACATCTAGCCAAGACCAAGCTCACCGATCAAAGAGAACAGCGGAACTTCAGAGCTAGGGGAAAGCAATGCATGGAATTCATGGATTTCTCCCCATGATCCTTTAGTCTTGCAAAGTTAAATTAAATTAAAAAAAAAATGTTTTTCTTATTCTATTTTTTTAACTTTTCCTCTTTCCTCTTTTAACTTTTTTTAACTAGTTTATCTTAACAATACCTTTCAAAAAAAAGTTTTTAACCTTCATTAGTATAGTCATATTTTATCCTACATTGTATTTAACCTTATTTTTTATATACATATAGGATTTTTTTTTCTTTTCTAAAAATTTTTGGGATACAATTTCTTCTAATAGATCAAAATATACCCTAAACCTAGCACAGGGCTTTGTTCTAGTCTCCAGCCTGAGCACATTCTCTCCACTTTTTTTTTCTTTCTTTTTCCAACCAACTTATCAATTCCTTTTTTTGAATTATTTAATTTTCATCTTTACAGTCATATTCCATCCCTTCATTGTGTTTACCCTTATTTTTGTACATATAAGTTTTTCTTTCTTTAAAATTTTGGGAGGTAGTTTCTTCTAAGACAACAAAATACACCCAAAATTACCCGTTTTCTTCTCCCCCTGACTTGGGGTCTCTTCTGTCTTGGTTAGTGTACATTTTTCTGGGGTCTTTGCCACCCTTTTAGTATCTTGTTCTTTTGTCCATATATTCTTATCTGGACAAAATGACAAGGCAGAAAAACTCACCACAAAGAAAAGAAAAAGATGCAGTACTAAAGGCTAGGGACCCTGTAAACATGGACATTGGTAATATGTCAGATCTAGAGTTTAGAATGATGATTCTCAAGGTGCTAGCTGGGCTTGAAAAATGCATGGAGAAATAAAATCCTTTTCAGGGAAATAAAAAAACTAAAATCTAACCAAGCTGAAATCAAAAAAGCTATTAATGAGGTGTAATAAAAAATGGAAGCTCTTACTATAGGATAAATGAGACAGAAGAGAGAATTAGTGATATAGAAGGCCAAATGATGGAGAATAAAGAAGCTGAGCAAAAGAGAGACAAGCAACTACTGGACCATGAGGGGAGAATTCAAGAGATAAGTGATACCATAACATGAAACAATATTAGAATACTTGAGATTCCAGAAGAAGAAGAAAGAAAAAGGGGGGCAGAAGGTATACAGGAGTGAATTATAGTAGAGAATTTCCCTAATATGGCAAAGGGAACAAGCATCAAAATCCAGGAGGCACAAAGAACCCCTCTCAAAATCAATAAAAATAGGTCCACACACTGTCATCTAATAGTAAAACTTACAAGTCTTAGTGACAAAGAGAAACTCCTGAAAGCAGCTCGGGACAAGCAGTCTGTAACATACAATGGTAAAAATATTAGATTGGCAGCAGACTTATCCCAGAGACCTGTCAGACCACAAAGAAATGGCATGATTTTTTCAGAGCACTAAATGAGAAAAATGTGCAACCACGTATACTATATCCAGCTAGGCTATCATTGAAAATAGAAGGAGAGATAAAAAGCTAACCAGGACAAACAAAAACTAAAAGAATTTGCAAACACCAAACCAGCCCTATAGGAAATATTGAAAGGGGTCCTCTAAGCAAAGAAAGAGCCTAAGAGTAGAAGACCAGAAAGGAACAGAGACAATATACAGCAACAGTCACCTTACAGACAATACAATGGCACTAAATTCATATCTCTCAATAGTTACCCTGAATGTAAATGGACATCAAAAGAAAGCTGGGGGAGGCAGATAAATTAGATTTTAAGCAAAAGACTATAGTAACAGATGAGGAAGGACACTATGTCATACTCAAAGGGTCTGTCCAACAAGAAGATCTAACAGTTTTAAAAATCTATACCCTTAACATGGGAGCAGCCAACTGCGTAAACCGATTAATAACAAAATCAAAGAAACACATCGACAATAATACAGTAATAGTAGGGGACTTTAACACTCCCCTCGCTGAAATGGACAGATCATCCAAGCAAAAGATCAACAAGCAAATAAAGGCCTTAAATGACACACTGGACCAGATGGACATCACAGATATATTCAGAACATTACATCCCAAAGCAACAGAATACACATTCTTCTCTAGTGCACATGGGACATTCTCCAGAATAGATCACAACCTGGATCACAAATCAGGTCTCAACTGGTACAAAAAGACTGGGATCATTCCCTGCATATTTTCAGACCACAATTCTCTGAAGCTAGAACTCAATTACAAGAGGAAAATTGGAAAGAACTCAAATACATGGAGGCTAAAGAGCATCCTACTAAAGAATGAAAGGGTCAACCAGGAAATTAAAGAAGAATTGAAAAAATTCATGGAAACAAATGATAATGAAGACACAATGGCTCAAAATCTATGGGACACAGCAAAGGCAGTCCTGTGAGGAAAGTATATAGCAATACAAGTCTTTCTCAAGAAACAAGAAAGTTCTCAAATACACAACCTAACCCTATACTTAAAGGAGCTGGAGAAAGAACAGCAAAGAAAGCTTAAATGCAGCAGGAGAAGAGAAATAATAAAGATCAGAGCAGAAATCAATGAAATAGAAACCAAAAGAACAGTAGAACAAATCAATGAAACTAGGAGCTGGTTCTTTGAAAGAATTAATAAGATTGATAACCCCCTGGCTAGACTTATCAAAAAGAAAAGAGAAAGGACCCAAATTAATAAAATCATGAATGAAAAAGGAAAGATCACAACCAACACCAAAGAAATAGAAACAATTATAAAAACATATTATGAGCAACTATAACCAGCAAATTTGACAATCTGGAAGAAATAAAATAGATGGATTCCTAGAGACATATAAACTACCAAAACTTAACCAGGAAGAAATAGAAAACCTGAACAGACCCATAACCAGTAAGGAGATCAAAGCAGTCATCCTAAATATCCCAACAAACAAGAGCCCAGGGCCAGACGGCTTCCCAGGGGAATTCTACCAAATATTTAACAAATAATTAACACCTATTCTCCTGAAACTGTTCCAAAAAATAGAAATGGAAGGAAAACTTCCAAACTCATTTTATGAGGCCAGCATTACCTTGATCCCAAAACCAGACAAAGACCCCATCAAAAAAGAGAATTATAGACCAATATCCTTGATGAACACAGATGCAAAAATTCTCACCAAAATACTGGCCAATAGGATCCAACAGTACATTAAAAGGATCATTCACCACGACCAACTGGGATTTATTCCTGGGCTGCAAGGTTATTTCAACATCCACAAATCAATCAATGTGATACAATATATCAATAAAAGAAAGAACAAGAACCATATGATACTCCCAATAGATGCTGAAAAAGCATTTAACAAAGTACAGCATCTTTTCTTGATCAAAACTCTTCAAAGTGTAGGGATGGAGGGTACATACCTCAATATCATCAAAGCCACCTATGAAAAACCCACAACGAATATCATTCTTAATGGGGAAAAACTGAGAGCTTTTCTCCTAGGGTCAGGAACACAGCAAGGGTGTCCATTATCACCACTGCTACTCAACATAGTACTAGAAGTCCTAGCCTCAGCAATCAGACAACAAAAAGAAATTAGATGCATTGGAATCAGCAAACATGAAGTCAAACTGTCACTCTTTGCAGATGATATGATACTTTATGTGGAAAACCCAAAAGAATCCACTCTAAAACTGGTAGAACTTGTACAGGAATTGAGTAAAGTGTCAGGATATAAAATCAATGTGCAGAAGTCAGTTGCATTTCTATACACCAATAATAAGACAGAAGAAAGAGAAATTAAAGAGTCCATCCCATTTACAATTGCACCCCAAACCATAATATACCTAGGAATAAACCTAACCAAAGAGGCAAAGAATCTGTACTCAGAAAACTATAAAATACTCATGAAAGAAATTGAGGGAGACACAAAGAAATGGAAAAACTTTCCATGCTCATGGATTGGAAGAACAAATATTGTGAAAATGTCTGGGCTACCTAGAGCAATCTACACATTTAATGCAATCCCTATCAAAATACCATCAATTTTTTTCAGAGGTGGAACAAATAATCCTAAAATTTATATGGAACCAGAAAAGACCTCAAATAGCCAGAGGGATGCTGAAAAAGAAAGCCAAAGTTGGTGGAATTACAATTCCAGACTTCAAGTTATATTACAAAGCTGTCATCATCAAGACAGTATGGTACTGGCACAAAAACAGACACATAGATCAGTGGAACAGAATACAGTGCCCAGAAATAGACCTTCAACTCTATGGTCAACTAATCTTCAACAAAGCAGGAAAGAATGTCCAATGGAAAAAAGACAGCCTCTTCAACAAATGTTGTTGGGAAAATTGGACAACCACATGCAAATAAACGAAATTGGACCATTTCCTTATACGACACATGAAAAGAGACTCAAAATGGATGAAGGACCTCAATGTCAGAAAGGAATCCATCAAAATCCTTGAGGAGAACACAGGCAGCAACCTCTTAGACCTCACCACAGAAACTTCTTCCTAGAAACATCGCCAAAGGCAAGGAAAGCAAGGGCAAAAATGAACTATTGGGATTTCATCAAGATCAAAAGCTTTTGCATAGCAAAGGAAATAGTCGACAAAACAAAAAGACAACTGACAGAATGGGAGAAGATATTTGCAAATGACATATCAGATAAAGGGCTAGTATCAAAAGTCTATAAAGAACTAATCCAACTCTACACCCAAAGAACAAATAATCCAATCAAGAAATGGGCAGAGGACATGAACAGACATTTCTGCAAAGAAGACATCCAAATGGCCAACAGACACATGAAAAAGTGCTCAACATCACTGTGCATGAGGGAAATACAAATCAAAACTACAATGAGATACCACCTCACGCCAGTCAGAATGGCTAAAATGAACGAGTCAGGAAACGACAGATGTTGGCAAGTATGCAGAGAAAGGGGAACCCTCCTACACTGTTGGTGGAATGCAAGCTGGAGCAGCCACTCTGGAAAGCAACATGGAGGTTCCTCAAAAAGTTGAAAATAGAGCTACCTTATGACCCAGCAGTTGTACTACTGAGTATTTACTCTAAAGATATAAATGTAGTGATCTGAAGGGGCACATGCACCCGTATGTTTATAGTGGCAATGTCCACAATAGCCAAACTATGGAAAGAACCTAGATGTCCATCAGCAGATGAATGGATAAAGAAGATGTGATATATATATATATATATATATGCGCTGTAAGGTTAGTTCAACGTCCACAAATCAATCAATGTGATATAATACATCAATAAAAGAAAGAACAAGAACCATATGATACTCCCAATAGATGCTGAAAAAGCATTTAACAAAGTACAGTATATATATATATATATACACACACACATACACACACACATACATACATATATACATATATACACATATATATGAATATGAATACTATGCAGCCATCAAAAGAAATGAAATCTTGCCATTTGCAATGACATGGGTGGAACTAGAGGGTATTATGCTGAGTGAAATAAGTCAATCAGAGAAAGACAAATATCATATGATCTCCCTGATATGAGGAATTTGAGAGACAGAGTGTGGGGCTTAGGGGGTAGGGAAGAAAAAAATGAAATAAGATGGGATCGGGAGGGAGAGAAACCATAAGAGACTCTTAATCTCACAAAACAAACTGAGGGTTGCAGGAGGGGAGTGGGTTATGAAGAGGGTGGTTGGGTTATGGACATTGGGGAGGGCATGTGATATGGTGAGTGCTGTGAAGTGTGTAATCCTGATGATTCACAGACCTGTACCCCTGGGGAAAATAATACATTATATGTTAATAAAAATAATTAATAAAAAAAATGGGACACTGGAAGTGAACATTTTGCAGAAAATGGGGTGTCTGGAAGAGATTTCTTGAGAGAAAGATTCTGCAAGAAAGAGTTCATCAAGGAGCTGGTGGACCATCCCGAGTCAGGTATGAAAAGTCAGCCAGAAGATACTAGCATCCTTAAAACTACTATGTATATAGGTGGAGGGAACTTGATCTTCTTTATCCATGAAATACAAAATGTGGAAACCAAAACAAGAAATTTACATAAAAAACTGGTGCAAAATGAATGAAAACAACAGGACCTCACAAGAAACAAATTAACTCTAAGAACACTCAGAATAATAGGATTCTCACCAGAGCAATTTTCACTGAGGATTAAACCTGTAATAAGAAATTACTAAGTACACAGAAAAAAAAAAAAAGCCATGAGAATGAGTTTGTAGACTTAATAAACAAAACAATTGCAGTACAAAACTATATATTCTGGAAAATTTAAGAGAGACTCCCAAATGAATGTGTTTAATATCCTTAAAAAGATAAAAGTAAGAAAATAATACAGTAGGCTAGGATTAATTAAAAATAGATTAAGGTCTTGAACGTAAGATTTGATACCATAAAGCTCTTAGAAGAAAACGTAGGTAGTAAACTCCTTGACCCAGGTCTTAGCAATGACTTTCTGAATCTGACACCAGAAACAAAAGCAAAAAAAGCAAAACTAAACAAGTGGGACTAAATTAAATTTGAAATGTTCTGGACAGCAAAGGAAATCATCAACAAAATGAAAAGGAACCTACCGAATGGGACAAATATTTTCAATCCATATATTTGATAAGCAGCTAATATGCAAAATATATAAAGAACTCATACAACTCAATAGCAAAAACATTTCTTTTTGATTAAAGAATGGGCGGAAGATTTGAATAGACATTTCTCCAAAAAAGGCACACAGATAGCCAGTAGGTACATGAAAGATGCTCAACATCACTAATCATCAGAGAATTGCAGATCACAACCACAATGAGCTATCATCACATCACACCTGTTAGAATGGCCAGTATCAAAAAAACAAGGAATAACAAGTGCTAGTGAACCCATGTGCACTATTGGTGGGAATATAAATTGGTGTAGTCGCTATGGAAAACATTTTGGAGGTTCCTAAAAAAATAAAAAATAGAACTACTGTATGATCCTCCAATTCCACTCCTGGGTATTTAGCTGAAGAAAATGAAAACACTAGCTCAAAAAGATATATACATCCCTATCCTATAATTACTGCAACATTTTTTACAATAGCCAAGACACGGAAGACACCTAAGTGTCCATTAATGGATAAAGGGATAAAGAAACTGTGGTGTATATACACAATGAAATATTCAGCCACAAAAATGAATGGCATATATGGACCTTGAGGTCATCGTGGTAAATGAAATAAATCATACAGAGAAAGAGAAATACTATATGATCTCTCTTATATGTGGAATCTCAAAGGTCAGAAAAACAAATAAAACACAAAACTCATATAGATATAGAGAATAGATTGGTGGTTGTGAGAGGTGAGGATGGGGTGGGAGAAATGGGTGAACCATTTTTGTTTTATTTTTTGTTATTTTGTTATTTATTTTTTGTTTTATTTTGTATTTTTTGTTTAGTTTTTGTTTTCTTTTAAATAAATTAAATAGGTAATAATAAACAAATGATGAGGAAAGACCCTTACGATTTATTGAAAGTGATAAAAGCCAGACATGGATCAACATATATAATTTACTACCATTGGGTAAAGAACAAAAATGGGGAAGGAAGGATATGTCTATCTCTCTATGTCTCTCTTTCTAAATATATGTGTTTTTTTCTTATTTGCTTGCATATAAAAAAGATGTAGAAATAGACATCAATGATAATAATACCAAATAGTTTTGAATGCTTTCTCCAAATTCAAGTCCTTTGTTAGTCTTTTACATGTATTATCTTACTGCAAGTCCATGGGTCCCAAGCACCTTCTGTCTAGTTTTTGTTTTTAATTGAAGCAAACACATAAAAATCACGTTTTAGGTCATTGGCCCTGCTACTGTGGCCATACCCATTTAGAATAAAAATCAGCATCTTGGCAAATGTCCACTATATATAGAACAGACATAAGGAAGTCCAGGAGTTTATGCTATCATTAGAAACTCATTCTGCTTTAGGAACGCTATGTATTAGATAATGTAGTAATGCTCAATTGATCCAATCAGATTCTGTAGCAGATAGCATTCCCTTGGAAATAGACTCTGAGAATCTGAGTTTGTATGCAGCATATTTATTAGTGTGTGTTCTTGGGGGAAAAAAAATCTATGAGGAGTGTGGAAAGCAAAATTAGGAATAAGGGGAAATTCAATTGTGATGCTCCTGCAACAGAGGGTTCGGCAAATCACATGGGGAGCTCTGAAACTGGATGGCGCTTCTGAGTTGTCCTCATTGAGGCAAGAGGGCTGGCCCATCAAATGCCAACCACACTGACCAGTAAGCAGATAATGAGCCTTCCTCAGGCTGGGAGCATAACCTTGGGTGTGTGGCTGGTTCCTTGTCGCAGGGTGATTTCCGAAGAGAACTGAAATGGTGTGTGAAATGTCAGCAGGTGACACTCCTAGGAGGTGGAGGGATGGGTGCTTGATCCTGAAGGGAGATCTGGGCCGTACACCATGACTTCCCCTTTAGTCTTAGGGAATTGTGAATGCAGGAGGCACTGAGAAAAGGTACAAGTGGTAGAAGCAAAGGGGATAAAGGAAGTGATAAACTGAGTCACAATAGTGTTAGTGTCATTACAATATTAACAACAAGGTAATTAGGTTGCTACAATAGTTTCTGGACATCTTGAGAGACTTCTGTATCTTTAACAATGATAAATGATAGATCTTCATAAACAGCCACCGAAATTGCGGTGACAGCTGGATTATCCCTGTTTCCTGCAATCTGAAAAAGTGAACCCAAAAGACATAGGTCTTATTCAAGGGTATTTATAAGAATACGTGAAGAAAACATTCTCTGGAAAATTAAAAAAATATTAGAGAGATTAGGAATTTTGCTTGCTTGCTTAAAAAAATTACTGTTGACCCTTGAACAATGTGGGGGTGAGGAGCACTGACCCCTGCAGAATTGAAAATCTGTGTAGAACTTTCTATTTCCCCCAAATTAGCCTCCCCCTAATAGCCTCCTCTTGCCTAGAAGCCTTACTGATAATATAGTTGATTAACACATATTTTGTATGGTATATGTGTTATATAGTATAGTCTTATAAAAAAGTAAGCTAGAGAAAAGAAAATGTTATTAAAAAAATCCTAAGGAAGAGAAACTACATTTACAATATTGTAGTGTAAAAAATCCACGTGGAAGTAGATTTCGAACCATGCAGCTCAAACTCATGTTGTTCAGGGGTCAATCATTACAATTAAAAAATGTTTATTCATAGTCTGTTTAAATGCAGAGGTAGAAGATGTAAAATTGTAGAAGATGTAAAACCTCTGTTTAAATGCAGAGGTAGAACATGTAAAATCAGTGACATATAAAGTCTGATTTGTTCATTTTCATTATTCACTCAGTTTTTATATTATGTTTACCTGGATAATCTAGGATGTTTTCACAAATTAATTCAAGGTTAATTTTCAAATTAAGTACCCTCAAACAGCAGTTTTGTTGCTAATAATATATCATAAGTTGTTCTTACCTTAAGTTACTCGTTTACTGGTTTCACAGGCAATCCCCGAAAATGTGATGGGGCAGGAACACAGACATTGTCCATCCAGCAGAATCACTGTACCTCCATTTTGGCACGGGTCACATTTTCCCACATTGAATTCCTTGATGTATTCGTCAATGGCACGTTCCAAATTTTGTTTCCTTAGATGTGCGTCTTTTATGTGTACTGGAACCAGATTATGTATAGGAGATAGCTACAAGAAAGCAAACCATTTAATTTTAGGGTTTTTTCTACTGATGGGGCTGAATTTTTTTTTTTTTTTATCAATTCGTTAATTCAACAGAAGCTTATTTAATGATTCGTATTGGCAGATATCATGTTAGTCATAGTAGTGACCAAAACCAGGCATAACCTCTGTGATCATGGAGATCACATCATGGAGGTAAGAAGACTGATAGTAAAATAATCATACAGACTGGGGCACCTGGGTGGCTCAGGTGGTTGAGCCTCTGACTCTTGGTTTTGGCTCTGGTAGGGCTCTGTGCTCTGTGGGAAGTCAGCTTGAGATTCTCTCTCCCTCTGCCCCTCCCCCATCTCTCTTTCTCTAAAATAAATAAATGAATCTTAAAAAAAAAAGACTTTAGTAGTCACCAAAACTAGGCATGATTTCTATGATCATGGGGATCACACTGTGGAAACGAGAAGACTGATATTAAACCGATCATACAGATAAACTCAAAATGGAAGCTATGGTAGGTGCTATATGGGATGGGTAAATGTGTTTTAAAAATGCACAACCATGGATTTAAATGTTTCACAAGATCATGTATTGATGCTATTTGTGAATTGTTTTTGCTGTCTTTTCTGTTCCTCTTCTCTTCTACTAGGTAGCCAAGGGCTCGCTATCTCTTGCTGACGTGGAGGGTTTGGGTGTAAGACCAAGAACAGAAAGCTCCCAAAGGCAAATTCTTTACTGCCCCTAACCCCCTGCCCAAAAGCCTGAACTCACTGAGAAATTTTTGCAGGGAGAATATTTCAATATCAAATTTAATTAGACTTAAAGAAAATGAAGTAAAATGATTTATTCTGTACACTTAAATTCCTGGAATAAGATACACAGTTGTTACAACTGATGCAGGGAAGCTTGGAAAGGCTTTCCTGAGAAAATGGCCCTTAAGCTGAGATTTGAGAGTTTGAGGGTGCTGGGCCAGAAAGAAGAATACTCCAGTCATACAGAAGTTCTATGGGGGAGACCATAACATATATTGAAAGTGTGTATCATATGCCTACGTAGGCAAATTCAATTGCATGACTCTAAAGAGCTATTTGAGTAAATAAATCATTGGAAATTGAGGCCCTTGCATGGCATAACACTTTGAAACAGAAGGCCACAAAATTTAAAAGAAATTGGAATCCAAAGACTCAAGAAAGAGGAGATAAAAAGAAAATACCAAAAATTCCTATATAGGAGTAATGATGGATTAAACAATATCAACTGATTTTTTTTTTCCTCTGAGGACAATGACAAAAGATGAACAAATAAACCAAAGGTAAAAATCTGTTTGATCGCCCTGGAGACCTAATCAGACTACTTATTGGAATAAGATCTGGGAGGAGGTGGAAATGCAGTGAGGTGAGCCTAGTGTTTTTGGGCCACAGTCCCCTTGACACATTTCCTAATTTGGGAATAGGCAGTAGAGGGGCTGAGGTAAAGTAGCACAAATTACTGGGCTGGGGAAAAAAGGTTGGTATTCAGGAACAGCAAAGGAAAACAACACATGCTTTGTTGGGACCCAAAGGACTACAGCCCTAGAAGTAAGAAGGAATTGGAAGTGGGGTAGCTCTGGCAAATACTGCAGTCTGGTTTGCATTAGAATAAACTTGAGGGCACCTGGGTGGCTTATTTGCTTAAGCATCTGACTCTTGAACTCGGCTCAGATCTTGATCTCAGGATTGTGAGTTCAAGCCCCTCTTTGGGCTCCATGCTGAGTGTGGAGTCTACTTCAAAAATAAAACTTAAAAAAAAAACCCCACAGAATAATCTTGAAACATTGTAACCCCAGAAACAAATAAAATCATCTCAGGCCTCAAGCTAACAATTTTTATAGTATCCAGCCCCTAATAAAAATAACTAGGTACACAAGGAAACAAGGCAACATGAAAGAGAACCAGTAGGAATACCAGAAACTAGAAGCAGAGCTGAGAGAATGCCATCGTTAAGTGACTAGACTTTTATATGAGCAGGGGGAATAAAAGAAGAGATCAACAATTTTAGCAGGAAACTGGAAATTATTTTTTAAAATAGAGGATTTGAAAAAAAATAGAACTATTATAAGTTGATATTATAATATTCCAATTAGTGGACTGGTTACATAGCAACTGTGATACAAATGAAGCAAAGTTAAGGAACTGGAATATAGCACAGAAGAAAATACTGACAGCGAAGCATAAAGAGATAAAAGACAAGGAAATACAGAAAGAGGAAACATAAAAGACAAGAGTGAGAAAGTGAAAGACCCACATAGTTTGAGTCCCAGAAGGAGAAACTATTTAAGAAGCAATATTTGAAGAGCTCATGGTTGAGAATGAAACAAGCCTGTGAAAGACAACAAGGTAACCCAGGAACGAGAAGCAAGGTGACAATTTTTTCTTTTTCACACCTAGGCATATCAGAGTAAAATTGCTAAAACAAAACAAAACAAAACAACCCACACCAAAACCCAAAACCCAAAAACCAAAAAATAGAGTACATCTTAAAATAATCTTTTTTTCTTAAGATTTTATTTTTAAATCATCTCCACCCAACATGGGGTTCAAACCCACAACTCTGAGATCAAATGCGCATGCTCTACTGACTGAGCCAGCCAGGGGCCCCAAATCTTCGAATCATCTCAGTAAAAAAGCCATAGTACTTTGAAAGTAGACTGATACCTGATTGTAACAGATAAGATCAATAACACAAATTATTCTAGGACAATGAGATATTCATAAGAGATTTTTTTAAAAGATGACCTTGAAACTTCTATCACACACACACACACACACACACACACACACACACACACACAACTAGATTGACTGTAGAAACAAAAGTAAAAACAAAACAATAAGGCTTCTGGAAGATAGTATATAGAAGAGTATCTTCAAGACCTTGAAGTAAAGAAAGATTTAAATAGGACACAACAGCATTAACTATAGTGGAAAGAAATACACAAAATCTACACTATAATTCCTGACATGATGTACTGAGAAGGACATAGCATCACTTCTGTGGTATTCTCACCAAAATGCATAACCTTAATCTTCTCTAAGCCTAAATTGAGAGACCTTTGACATAACAGGTGACCAAAACTCATCAAAACATGTCAAGTCAAAAAAAATGTCAAGGTCATGAAAGATAAGAAAAGTCTGAGAAAATGTCCCAGGATGGATGGAACTAAGGGGACATGACAACTGATTGCAATGTAGGATTTTGATTGGATCTTACCAAAAGAAAAAGGATATTAGGGGAAAAAACTGAAATTTAAATAAGGTTAGACAGTGTTACTTTTCTGATTTGATCAACTGTACGATTGTTATGTAAGTTGTTAACATTCAGGGCTTCTGGTTTATAGGGTGTACGTAAACTCTGTGCTATTTTTGTAGTTTTACTGTCTGTAGTATTTATGCAATTTTACAGTAAATCTAAAATTATTTCAAAATAAAAAGTACACAAGAGAATATCTGTTATAAAAAATGTATCCTAAAGGGTCAAAATCCTCAAGTGAAAGAAAACATTTATTATACTTTCAAGTGAGAATAAGTTCGTATCCAAAATATACCAAGAAGTTCCACAGTCCACATAAATGTTCACCAGCACACTCTGTTTTATGAGTTAGTATATGGGATTTAGACTTCAACAATGTCCTATTTATTTGGAAGAAAGTAGCCTCTTACCGACATTGCCACATTGGCATGAACAACATAAGCATGTGGCAGAATTATTTTGGTTTTTAGGAAAAGAAATTCATCTTGTTTTACCCTTCAAAGGAAAGTCAAGGCCAGATAATCTAAGATACAGGAATAGAGGGTCATGGAGAAACTACATGTGGATGAAATGCATGAGCAGTGTTCCAAGAGATAAAGACGAAGGTCATGCAGTGATCACAGTCTGAGAGGAGCCTCAAACCCTGCAGGCAAAAGTCCCACAAGAAGACAAGGAACAATTAAAGTGTACTTTGGGGGGCACTTGGGTGGTTCAGTGGGTTAAGCCTCTGCCTTTAGCTCAGGTCATGATCTCAGGGTCCTGGGATTGAGCCCTGCATTGGGCTCTCTGCTCAGCGGGGAGCCTGCCTCCCCCCCTCACCCCCTGCTGCCTGCCTCTCTGCCTACTTGTGATCTCTGTTTGTCAAATAAATAAATAAAATCTTAACAAAAATAAAATAAAATATACTTTGGGAAGTGTTCCTAAAGAACCACATCTTTTTCTGATGAACTTTAGCTCTCTACTAATTAAGAAAACAGTTCTAATTTTTCTCCTATCCTAGTTAACTCTGTCTACCATTTGTAGATACTTTCAGTGGAGGTAATCTGTCACAAAACTTGCCAACATACAAATTAATGGAAATATAATTTAATATGAAGTACGTTGAATTCTTTCACAGGCTTCCAAACTAATTAAACTTTGTGCCAAATGTAGTTTGTTGATAGAGGAGTGTTATTTTCATCCCTATACAAGAGAGTTAGGAATGATTTTCGCTACATCTTTATAACTGTAATGGCGACAGCTCAGAGCACTTGTACTACAGCTCTTTAAAAAAGTTAACACTCTTTGACATCCAGGGGATCACTGCTAAGAGTTGCACAATATAACAAAAGTGGCAGGTAAATAGTTCATTGTGCCTCAAGTTGCTCCAGAAAGAGCTTAATGTAGCTTGACTTGCGAGTGCATTTGAAGGGTAAATTTGGTTGAGGGAAATGAGAAAGGGAGAATGGAGGATGGAAAAGTCAAGATGAGGGCAAAAGCAACACAAAATTCTTGCCAGGAGGACCTACCCATTGGCATGAGCTGGGTCATAAATTTGGGTAATTTTCTAAGGCATTGAGTAAGACAACTGAATGTAATAGTCACATGTATATAAGAAATATTTACACGATTTCCAAGAGAAACAAAATGATCCTTAACACTGAGATTAAAGAAATGTATCTCCCATGAGTTCTCATAAAGGAGACGGTAGTATTATGTAACATCCCTTTAGTAAATAAAGTAGTGGGTTATGTAACTTTGGTTTTTATAATGCCAAGACAGGGTTTTACAGGAAGCCAACTTGCTATTCACTAGCTGTACTGATCTCTGCTGCTTTGCTCTAGAGGAAATAATACACTTTAGATCTCTCTGGCCATCATTAATAAATGTAATTTCCTCAGCTGACATTTTTATAACTAGTCTGTAGCAGTGAGCTTAAGAAGAAACCCAGTTCAGGGGCACCTGGGTGGCTCAGTGGGTTAAAGCCTCTGCCTTTGGATCAGGTCATGATCCCAGGGTTCTGGGATCAAGCCCCACATCGGGCTCTCTGCTCAGTAGGGAGCCTGCTCCCCCGCCCCCCACCTCTGCCTGCCTCTCTGCCCACTTGTGATCTCTGTCTCTCAAATAAATAAAATCTTTAAAAGAAGGAGAAGGAGAAGAGGAAGAGGAAGAAGAAACCAAGTTCAGCTATCTGTTGAGCTAAAAGAAATATTATGTTAACATTCAGGCAAGCTGGAAACTGAATTTATATACTTCCAAGAAAGTTGAAGTTCTGACAAAAGTTAATACTGAAGGCAAGGCCTTATTGCTACATGAAGAAGGGCAGAGGAAAAATTCTTGGGCTGGGTTAACACATTCCTCAAAGAAGTGGTTTAGTGTCTGCTGAAGCATATGGGTGAAGCGAAAATCAAAGTAGAGCTTGGTACTACTTAGTAGAGCATGGCCTTAATTACTTTATTTTTTTTTTTTTAAAGATTTTATTTATTTATTTGACAGAGAGATCACAAGCAGGCAGAGAGGCAGGCAGAGAGAGAGGAGGAAGCAGGCTCCCTGCTGAGCAGAGAGCCCGATGCGGGGCTCGATCCCAGGACTCTGAGATCATGACCTGAGCCGAAGGCAGCGGCTTAACCCACTGAGCCACCCAGGCGCCCCCAATTACTTTATTTTTTTATTTTAGTTTTTTCATAGTTACTTTAGCATGGAAAAATATATTATGTTATGATATGTTATGTTATGTTGTGTTATGTTGTATATAACTGTTTTACTTAGAAAACCTTCATAAAATTCTTTAGAGTAATAGAACTTCCTAGTGTTTTCTCCAAGATAAGCTGTTTGTAACATAAATACCTAGATAATTGATTTAATTGGCTCAGAGGATCAAACATAAACCAGGTAAGAGTTTAGGGTAGGTGGGGAGAGGTTTCACCAATTCTTTAAGTAATTAAATAGAAGGGTCAAGTATATTAAAATTAAGATCATCCCTGGTGTTTGAACATGTCATCCATAGACAAGAGAATGCTTCAGCGTAACAAAGAATTAATTAGTGATTACAAATTGTTTAATTACCCCTTGAAATAGCTTCTAAACCAGAAAGACATTTCTACTGGATTTATAAAATCAAAATAATTTGTAATCTATTTTAAGGTCAAACCAGACTATATATCATATCTCTTTAGGAATTTAAAAGCCACACAAAGTCAATTAAAAATATAGCATTTTACTATTTTCTGCACTTCATCTACAAGAAGATACATTTTTAAAAGTAGTTTCTCGGTGACTTACTATAGCTATCATTTTCTTATGTAGAACATTCATATAAAAAGTTCAGTCTTCCAGTATATGAAGAAAGAAACTTAAACAGGTAGTTTAGATGGAATGCCCACTAATCTAAAAATCTGGAGATCAATATTTGCCTTCAGTATAAGATAGACTATATTTTGCATCCAGCCAGTGGGACTGTCCAAATAGAGTTGATGAAGGTCTTTGAATAGTTGTAGCAAATCTAGTAGTGAATCTTCAGCAGATGCTTTATTTATTTGAGATTTTTTAAAAATTGGCTCTAGACTATGACAGATGATGATTAAGGCCTTCTCAGAGAACAATCTTGGATCCCTACAAGGACAGCTGAACTTCCTTTGAGATGAAGGGATGAGAAGACAAGGCAGTTTAGGTGTCCATGTGGATGTAAACATCTTTCTAAATGAATTCTTTTTTTTCCATTTAAGATTTTTCTGACATAGATTTATTTTTCCCGAGTTCAAAATAACGAATTTAAATGTGACTTAAACATAATAAAATAAAAGGGTCTCTTCTGACTATAACTTTATATATAGACATGCTATTTTGGCCAACTTTTTCTCCCTGTTTGTCCTCCTTGGGGCAAAGTATTTGAAGTTTCATTGATATGTTAGCACATCTATGAATGGCTAGATTTCTACGACTTAAACAAAAAGTAGATTACAATTTTCCAGTTCTGAGTTCTCCCTCTACATAAATGTAATAGTTTTGGTAGCTTCATTCACTCTTTAAAGACAGTAAAAAGGGATGAAGAAACAAAAATTCCCAGTAACTAGTCCTATCAAAATGCCAACATGACTATAACTGAAGTTAATCAAACTAAAGTCAAGGATCATCAAAGATAAATCTGACCTTAGAGAAAACTGTGAAAACTACAGGGAAAATTGAAAGCTATAAGAGGAAGCAGGGAAACAAATAAGGGATAAAAGAAAACACATACCTTTTGAAGTAAGTTTGGAGAGAGAGTGATGGGGCTAAATGAGACTAGCATTTATATTTTTACAATTACAATGCAGTTTGGTTCCCCAAGAAATAAGGACTAGTGGGTTTATAATCAGAAGGCTATAATCAAGATACAAAAAAGAAAGAAATTCTGGATCCTAAGAACTGCTCACCCTTGGTCTTATTTTCTGAGACCTTATGAACTTCCCTTTCGTGAAGGCCTTTCATGATTCTCTTGTGTTGGAAGTGCTGCAATGAAGTCCCCTAAAAGCAAGGGATAACCAGGGGCAGGTGGATGGGAACTAATAATTCTTGAATACCTATTTTGTGCCAGTCTGTGCTAGGGGATCTATGCAAGCAATGCCACTAAATCCTCAAAACAAACATAAAGCCCTGGAGGGTTTAGTGTTGCAGAGGTCAGAGAAGTTTACATGTTTAGAAGGCAGAGACCCAAATTCAGCCTGGGTTGGTGTGATGCCTGGAGTCACACCTCTCCTCTCTGTCCTTCTTTTTTCTGGGGATGAGATAGGAGTGTGTTGGAATGCGCACATCTCTTTCAGATGAAGTTAACTGTTCATCTGAACCCACAGTTACGTTTAATAAAAATATGTAAAAGTCTTCTATTTGAAAATAAACATTCCTTACTTTTTGGTTTACGAGCACTGGAGCATCACTTAAGGAAGTGGCCCAATTTACAAAGTCAGTTATATCAATCGTCTTGGCTCCTTTGAGAAGCTTCTCTTTCAGTTCATATGCGTATTTTGGGGTTCCTCCTCTTATGAGTGAAATAACGTTATCGATGATGCCATCACGGCTAATGTTTACTGAGAAGAGAAAGAGGATATAAATGAAGCATTTATAGTCCTGCAACATTTGATTAACATTTACTGAACCCTTTCATAAAGTATCATCTAGTATATTCATTGAATTTTATGTAATTTTTTTTACCCCAAATCTCTAGCAATTTTTATGAGTAGCCAATGGTAGACTTCAATTGTCTTTTAAAAAATAAAAACAATAGGACAGTTGAGATACATTGATGTTTCCAAGGTCATCACTTATGCACATACACACATAGGAAGTACACATGACTTTGGGCTACACTATACATTTTTTGTTTCAGACTTACCTTCATAATTAGATTTTATATAGGTTTGTATTAAACTACTTTAAAATTATGAAAAATCAAAGAGTGTAAAAAAGAATCAGGTGGAAAGAAAAATTTCTTTCTATCTTACATTCCTACCTATCTCTCTCCTTCAGTCTCTCTCTCCAGACTAAACCACTTTTAACAAAATTTGTGAACCTTACAGAACTGTAAATTTTTCAAACTGGAAAGGAATTTAAGGATTTTTAGTTATACTTCCTCATTTTTCTAAATGAGAAAACAGACCAGACAGGTGGAGTGACTAGCTCAAGACTAGCTTAAGGGCCAAATATTGAAATTAGGACACTTAATGGCAAGTTCAGTTTTCTTTGCATTTCATCAATGGTTTCCAATAATGGCCACATGTTAGTGGTTGGTATGTTTTAAAGTATCAGGCTTTCTTCTCTCTGCCTCCCCACTATCATCTGATTCTTTAAAGGCGAGCCTCAACCCTTTGTATGTCTGAAAATGCTCTCAAATTAGATTAAAGATTAAGAACTCCAGCACTACCTCATGCTTGTAAATATGCTAAATATTAACAAGTCAAGCAACATTTATACCAAAGATATTTATATTTTTATATATTTATTTATTTATTTTTTAAAGATTTTATTTATTTATTTGACAGAGAGAGATCACAAGTAGGCAGAGAGGTAGTCAGAGTGAGTGGGGGAAGCAGGTTCGCCATTGAGCAGATAGCCCGATGTGGGGCTCGATTCCAGGACCCTGGGATCATGACCTGAGCTAAAGGCAGAGGCTTTAATCCACTGAGCCACCCAGGTGCCCCGATATTTATATTTTTAAAAGGTTATGCACTGATTGAATGTTAAGGATGGATTGAGATTGCCCCTCAGTTTTATTGAACTATACTGACACACTGTAAAAGTTTAAGGTGTACAGAGCATAATGACTTGACATACACACACACACACATATATATATGTGTATATATATGTGTGTGTGTGTGTATGTGTGTGTGTGTATTGCAAAATGATTATCACAATAAGATTAGTTAACATGCATCACCTCATAGAGTTTACAAAAAATTTATTTTTTCCTGGAATGAGAACTTTTAGTATCTACACGCTTAGCGACTTCCAAACATATCACATGATACTATTAACTCAAGTCATCATGTTGTACATTATATCCCCAGGATTTATTTACCTTATAACTGGAAGTTTGTACCTTTTGACTGATTGGATAAAGGTGGATTGGTGGTTTTGAGTCAGAGGGAAGGCTGTTAGGGGAATGGTTTTGGTCTTCTTTCTTTCTTTCTTTCTTTTTTTTTTTTTTTTAAAGATTTTATTTATTTATTTGACAGAGAGAGATCACAAGTAGATGGAGAGGCAGGCAGAGAGAGAGAGAGAGGGAAGCAGGCTCCCTGCTGAGCAGAGAGCCCGATGCGGGCCTCGATCCCAGGACCCTGAGATCACGACCTGAGCCGAAGGCAGCGGCTCAACCCACTGAGCCACCCAGGCGCCCGGTCTTCTCCTTTCTTAAAGGTCACACAGGGTCCTGCCACTAGCCCATTCGAAGCTTTGTTAAAATAAGGGGGAAGAAAGGAGATCTTTCCTGGAGACATTTTTCTACCATTGGCCCTCTACTATTGTCATGATAAATATGCATATCTACAATGACCACCTAGTAAAGGCCTTTTCCAGAGCTGCACGCTGTGTGACCTGCACAATGCAATGAATACATGTCCGTGGGTTGCTTGTGTTTATAATGGTTTGGAAACTACTGTAAAGATAAAATAATTTTGAAGAACTTTAACTTTTTTTAAACAAAGTGTATAGACAATAAGGAGAGTTTATAGTGAAAGCACAGTGCTCACAGACAATCTCATTGACAAAAAAAAAATCCTCCTTTTTTTTTAAAGTAGTGATTTAGGTCATACTTACCAGTATTACCTTCACCCTTCTTTAAACAACCATCTTTATTAAAATTTCCGTCGAGTTCAACTCCAGCTTTCAGAGAAAAACCCAGATCAAACCCGAGGCATCTCTGTACATCCCTTAGTTCAACACCTGTTTAATATATTTAGTTGAAAATTATTAAATAACATATATCAATATCACAAATGAATTCTGATTTTGCTATTTTGTAAGAAATGTACTAACTGGGATTCCTAGATATTACTGAGCTCAAATTCCAGGTCATATCTGCCCTACCTTGTTCTCATATTAGAATCTAGTGGCCTCCTTTTGAATTTGCTTATCAACTTACTAACAGAAGACAAGTAAATTTACTCCTTGTCAGAAGACAGCAGTTACAGTAAAGTCTTTTACCTCTAAAATCATGGAAAGGAGACATTGACATCTAACATACATTGAATGCTTATCATATATACAACATCATTCTTAGCATTTCGTACGCATCAATTAGTTTAGTCCTCACGCTGGCCTTTTGAAGAAGGTTCTATTATGGTCCTCATCTTACTGATGAGGATATGGAATGGCAGAGCAGATAAGTAATCTGCTGGTGGAATTTGGTAATTAGCAAAGTTAGTATTTCAACCAGAGTTGTCTGGTAGTTAAGCACTTCTCTGTATTGACTTCATAATTGGGTCGTGGGAGGCATCAATATCCCATGATCATCTTTAGAAGACTGTTCATTATTAAGGTAGCTAGTTTATTGCTTTAAGCAGGTGGCTTATAGAGATGACAATTTTATTTTATCCTATGAATGCTACTTAGTAGATATCAGTCTTAGAAGCTGACTCACTGTGGTATGTGGATGCCACAGTTCCTAGGAAGAAAAATCCTAATACTTAATTGAAGTATATAATTTATTATCTATTTAAAAGAGAGAATAATTATTTTGATTTAAACTGCCTCAGTTCACTGACCATGTTGGTTTTTGCTCTTATTTATCATTTCAGATCATACACACACACATGCCAAAATGCTTTATGAAAAAGGAAAGGGAGAAGTTAAGTTAAACCTAGGGTTTCATGGTTAAATTTAGAAGTTGGGATCTGGGAACATTCAGGAATTCATTTATTCAACAAATATTTTTTGTGTATACACAACTAGTGAGAACTTGAAAAATGTCAGGTGGCTTTCCTCATGAGAAAGGGAGAGGGTGGATAAAAATGGAAGACCACCCTAGAAATCCAGAATACTAAATTTCCAACTGTAACCTAAGAGGCATAAAGACTTCGATTCTGAAGATGGGGATGAAAATACATAAGTGATCCCAATGCTTAGATTCTCTCCCTCCGCTGTGGAGCATGAAAAATGTTCCGACAGGATCTGGACATCCCAAATCTAGGTGTAGGACATGGCTTGGTTCTCAGGTATTTCCAATGAAGAAGTAAGAAAGATGACTTTCCTCTCAAAGGTACCAGAACTGACCTAATGATCCTTGTCTACTAAGGCCAGATGCTAAGTAAATTTAAGTTGCTAGGTCTGAGTTATCCAAGATTAAAGATTCAGCCCATGATGCTTTTTCTCCAAAGCAACTCTTAGCTTGAAGTATTCCTTGTGTTTTGATCATCCTTGCCGAGCCTTTCCCTTCTGATTTTCAAGTTACTCAAGACATAGTCCTCTTGTACCCCTCATCCATGTGATATCTATCAAAATAGCCTACCAGGCAAGACTCATGAAACTTCATTATTCTATCTCACAGGATATAGCCCTATAGGGCAGTATAAGCCAGATAAACTCATATTCACTCCCCCCGTCTGTGTTTCTCTCTGCTCAAGACTGAGGCATCAAGAACAATTTGTTCTGGCTAGGTCATATTGGTTCCATCTATAAAGCGCTTATCAACTGTGTGGGCAATGTCATACTTTAAGCTCATAGCCATATCCCATTCTTCATGTGACACAGAGGCTATAGGGAAGGAATGATGGAAAAGGTTTTGGGCAACACTTCCCTCCCTAAGAGATACGCTGAAAAATGCTGAGGGTGGAGAAAGGAGATATGCTGGCACTTATCTCCTCTTTAAGGAATATTATAACTAGATGTAATGACTCACAAAATAAATAATTAAAACTTATTAACACAGTCACTTTGCATCTACTTTATTCTTAAAAATCTTAAATGAAGCCATTAGGCCAGTAAGGTAACTATGTAGTACAGAGACCTTTCCTGTATATGTGGCAGACATTGATGGTCAACCATAGCCTTCTTTCCACATTTCAAGTGTGGTCAGGAATCCACCCAACATGGACCCAATTCAACTACCACCTTGTGATTAGACTTGTCATAAGATGAAGTAAACTGATTTTCTACCCTTGCTTTAAGAAACTATATGTATACAATCTTAACATTACTTTCTTCCTCCTCCCTAAAAGAAATTTAGAACATAATTTTCTTCCAATATTGAAGAACCCTTTGGAAGATGATTGTCATGCATATAATTGAACCGGTTTATTGATTAAGAAATAGATTATATAAATTATGTCTCTTGAAAAAAATTATGTCTCTTGTACTTTTTTCACATTTTAAGTAGAATTTCACTAAAAGCAGTATCCCAAACTGATATTAAATTACAGTATAATTTTGTACATTTCTCAATAGTGCATGACCAAGTCATCTTGTTTAAGATAGAAGTCAATTTGTTGTCTGATAGGGTTTTAGATGCCCAAGGGAAGGGAGAGCATTCTCTCAAAGAAGCAGGTTATAGGACTTTATTTTAAAGCCTTTAGCCATTGAGAGAGATTAGCAAAAGGAATAATGATTGGTTAAAACAGCATTAGAAGTTAGAATTCTATTTCCAAGTATACCTTTCTCTTTCATGGATGTTTTATCCAAAACATATATTAGTTCATAGAATCCTCCTAAAGACCCAGAGCTACTGTAGTGGGTTCCATAGGTTTCCAAAAATGCAAAATATTCCCCCTTTGCGTAGGTACTTGGCAGAGCTTTTATATCATCCAAGAAAGTTTTTGTCAGAACGACATCCCGACTTCTCATCACAAATCTCCCCAGTTGAATTTCTCCTTTCACAAGCAGAAACATTTTTTCCTTGGTTGTAGAACAGAAGGAAAAAAAATATGAGTTTCATCACTGCTATTTCAAATTTAAAAATCACAAAAATAAAAAAAATCACAAAAACTCACAAAATTTAAAACTTTAGAACCAGGAAATAAATGTTTTAGCAGTGACCATAAATGACCACTTTAACCCAGTAGGGTGACAAACTCAAAATGCGATTAGTCTGCACTGTTGATGAAAATGGGCAGCAATTGGAACTCTCAAACACTGCTGGAGGGAGCCTGATTGCTGTGGAGAACCGCTTGGCAATTTCTTATAAAAATAAACACACTTCTACCCTGTGGTCAGCAATTCCATTTCTACTTAGTTACCTAAGATCAGTGACAAAATAGTCCAAAATAGTCCACAAAAAGATCTATATGAGACTTTAGGAGCAATGTTAGTCAGAAGAGCTTAAAACTAGAAACCACTCAAATGTCCAGAAATAAAAGAATTGATCAACAATTTGTGGTATGTTCACAAAAAGGAATACTAGTTAGCAATACAAAGGAACAAACTACCGATATACTCAACAACATAAATATATCCCAAAAATATTATGCTGAATGAAAAGAGACACAAAAGAGTTTGTACTGTATGATTTCATTTATATGAAGTTCTAGACCAGGTGAAATTAAGCTATGGTCAGAGAAATCTGAAGAGTGGTTGCTTCTCAAGCAGTAGGGGATTGACTGAAAAGGGCATGAGGGAATTTTCTTGAGGTGATGAAAATGTTCTACATCTTTTTTGATAAAGTGATTACACAAGTGGATACAAAAGTCAAAGCTCATGGAACTACAGGCTTAAAATATTTGCTACTTGCATTTTATCGTTTGTAAGTTATACCTCATTAAGTTGATTATAAAATGTTGACAATGGAAGGAAAGGTAAACATTCTATATGCAGCCCAATTTTGCAGACAGGAAAATTCTGATCCAACCTGCTCTACCTAAAGTGCTCTATCAAGTTATTTGCCCCAAATCACAAAAATAGTCTGTGGCAGTGATTAGTACCACAAACCTAGGTCTCAGGTCTCCCTGCTCCTTCTACTACATCTTTACAATTTTTGATAACAAAGATAGGATAGACAACACTTTTAAGACATGCAAACTAAACAAGTGAATAGTTAAGCATTCCTAGGGATGATGGCTTCAATTTCCAGGAGAAAACTGAGGCAGTGACAAAGAACTATGTGTTTCAACGTCCCATACTGTCCCAGTCAAAACTAAACTACAAGGACACTTACGATTTTGTAGATGGTTCATTTAAGTTTCTCCTGCTACAGTTGCAGTTAACACATGTTGATTGCATAGAAGTTTAAAACATTTTACTATTTTTTAAAGTATATCTTGGTGTATACGAACATCACACCAAACTTCCTGTGTTTTAGAAGCACAACTGTTCACACTATATGACTTTAGGTGATGGTCAGTGATTCAGTCTTCAACAATAATCTTAAAGAAACTTACTCCATACATAATTAAGTCATATGAATTCACCTTCTGATGACCTGCAAAATAATTCTCATTGGAGTCTCAAAGGTGCACAAAACATATTTGGATTCCTTTTCATTGTTGCTAAAATTAGGAGGTATAACTGTAAGACAGATGTTAATGTTCTTTGGCTCAACTTATTTCAGAGGTAGGTCTTAGATCATTTCCATCCAAACATAAAGTTGTTCCTTCCATCTTAGATAATAAATACAAAATCTCTTGGCCTCACTTGTTTAATCATTTGCTACAAATTTCTTTGTCTTCATTAGAAGTGAAATTCCTTTAAAGAATTTTCCATACTGGCTGTTTTCAATTCCTCTAAAATCTAATTCAGTCATGCAGCTCTGCTTACGACTTCAGCAAAACTTCTCTTGTCAAGGTCACCAATGACCTTCACAATGCTAAAGCCAGCAGTGGTTACTTCTTAGTCCTTTTTTGACATATTAACACATTTGACACAGTTCATTACTCCTTTCTCTTTGATAGGGTTTATTTTCTTATCTTCTAGGGCAGTTCTTCTCACATTATGAAGTGTAGACAGATCACCCATAGAATCTACCTGTAAAATGCAATTCTGATTCAGTAGGTCTGTGTTAGAGGCTGAGGTTCTAGCTTCCCAATGATGCTGATCCATGGACCACACTTTGAGTAGTGAGGTCCTAGGGCGTTATTGCCACTTCTTGCTGTCCTCTGCCGGTTCTTCCTCTTTTGCCAGACCTTTTCTCTTTCTGTTGAAATTTCTTGAGTTAAGTCTTGGATGTTCCCTTTTCTATTTACATTAACTCTTAGGGATCCCACCAAACCCTAAGACTGTGAACAGTCCCTACATATGAACAACTCCCAAACTTACAGCTCAATCCCAAATCATTTTGCCAAATTCCAGACTTATAACACCAACTTCCTACTTCACATCTCCAAGTGAATGTCTAATAGGCATCTCAAACTTAATCTAAAATTGAACTATTGTTTTTCTTCTTTCAACCTGCTCTACCTAAAGTGCTCTCCATCTAAGTTGGTAGCAATTTCCAGCCTTCCAGTTGCTCAGGCCCGAAATCTTTGACTCGTGCTTGACTCTATACCTGTTCTAGCCATCTGCACACAACTGGATTCCTGCAATAGCTTTCAACAAACCTTCTTACTTTTGCTCTTCACTCTCATAATTTCTTCCCATTTAAAATATACTAACATATGTCAGTCTTCTAGTCAAAAATTCTACCGACCTCCCATGTCATTCAGAGAAAAAGCTAAACTCAGAACAGGCTGTGAGGCTGTTCATGATCTGGTTCAGTGTAAACTTTCTAACTCATTCTCTTCTGGTTCACTTTGGCCCAATGGGCAGATATGTTCCCACCTTAGAGACTTGTCTCTAACAGCTCCTTCTGCCAGATACATCATCCCAACTATGACTATTTGGCTATTTCTTCTCCTTCAAATCTTCGCTCAGATTTCATTTCCTTAATGAAGTCTACCCTGAACTTTCTTTTTAGTATTGCCTTTGCCTAGCACTCCTGCTTTCCCTTGTGTTATTCTATTTTTTGCTTTATTCCATGGCATTTATCACTTTCTAAATACTATATATCTTGCTTTTTTGCTATTAGGTTTATTTTGTCTATCTCTCCCTGCTGAACTTTCAGCTCCATGAGGACAGGAATCTTTTTTAGTTTGGTTCACAAATGTATTCTAAGCCCTTGAAACAGTGCCTGGCCACATAAGAAAGCCACATTAAATATTTGTTGTATGATTTAAAGGATTTTCCAGCTGCATAATATGGATGGGTATTATTAACATATTAACATAGAGACAAGGTAGAGAGCCATTCAAAACAATTGTATGATTAGGCACAACGTAAGTACTAAAAGTGAATTATTATTATTTTTAAAAGAGGAGAAGGTATCTAAATATGTGACTGTGTTATCAGAAAAGGAAAAATGAACGTTTTACCTGCATCATACTGATGACAGAAAGTGTTTTCTGTATTTCAAAGGCGATGAAACAAAATTCTAAATCTGACTTAAATATTAAAAAAAGCCTTAAATTAAATGTATGATTACAAAGTAAGCAGACCAATGTCATATGCAATGTGTACAACAATTTCATGGCCTCATTACTTTAGAGATGCTTTCCAGTAAGTAAACAGTCATCAGTGTAAGGCATTGTGATGAATTACCCAGATTCCTCAGTCTGATTCTTCATTGTCATTCTGAAGATGGTATACATTCAACAGTCCATTACCACAATCTCAGTCCAATAGTGTGCTCCGAATTCTTAATACGCTTGTTCTTCTGTTCATCACCATCAAACATCTCACCCCCTTATATTACAACAGATCCCATGGGCCTCTTCTGCAGTTAGCATTCTTCTTCCTGAACTCCTAGCCACACATTTGGGGATTTGTTGAGTATTTTTTTTTTTCCTCTCTCTTCAGTGAACTCTATTTGCTCCAAACACTTAAACTTAAAACAGGGGTTTGGTTAGTTTGAAAAATATCCCATCATATCCTTTGTTTTAAGCTTTGGTCTTACCTTTTGAGAAGAACGTGAGAGTAAGTGCTGGTAAGTCTCATTTTTGGAATATCTGAATCCAAGTTTGCCCCCAACTTCTTTAGGATGGAAAAAATTTTTGTGAGGAGAGTTTTCTTCTTCAGGCATACCTTTATACTTTTCAATTGCTTCAGTAGGTGTGAATTTTAAAGTTACTCCTGCATTAATATTTGATGTCGTCTCTTGGACAATGGTTTTGAATACCTCCATCTGTTCTTCATAACTTTCAGTTCTGAAATTTTTATCGGCTTTGGTCTAAAAGAGAATGATGAAATGCTGTTAAAAACAACATACAAAAAACCACCCAAACAGACACAGATGAAAGAAAAGCAATTATTTGAAAGATATTTGAGCAAGGGAGTTAAGAGTGAAACACCCAAGTGACATCTCTGAGCTCTGATAGGGATTCCATGACTCTGAGGACAGGACACAGGAATCTCATTGTGGGTCTGATTCCTAGTCTATGAAAAAGAAATACCACACACAGCCCAAAGGCTGTTATGAGATAATGCAGTGAGATAATATATATGAAAGGCTTAGAACAGAGCAAGCTTTCAAATGTTAATCTGTTAATAATTAAAGAGCAATTTGCCTAACAGATGTACAATATATTACCATTTGTGTAAAAAAAGAAAGGAAGAAAGATATGATAAAGCCAACCCTGACTGAAGGCTAGCACAGCTTTGAATATTTTACACATGTTAATTAATTTAAGCAGAAAGGTTAAGACTTGAGCTCTGCACTCTCAACCTTTACACTCTCTTGTCCCTTAGTACATATATATACACATAAATAAATAATAAAAAAAAATAAAAAAAATTTAAAAAAAGAAAGAAAAGGAAAGCAAGCAAGCTAAGAAAGGTTTTTATGTGCACCCAGAATTACTGGAAAAATCGACAAAGCTAAGTGTTTGCCCTTGAGAAGGGTAACTGTGAAAGGGAAATCTGGAATGGGAGCAGGTTTATATTTCCTTGCATAATCTTTTGTGATGTTCAGACTTTTTGACTGTTTTTTTTTTTTTAACCCTTGTTTTGTTTTGTTTCCATGTCTTGCATGGAAACAAAACAAAACAAAACATACAAACAAAAAAATACCCAAACTAAACAACCTACTTAAAAATTGAAACTTTCAGTTAAAGAATTCTTTGTCAACTTGACAATTGTCAGGCATCAGTGGGAGGTTTGTCAATTTCAGTGGTTAAACTCTTTCCGGAAGTCCTCTGCAATATGTTGTAAGTTTTGCCTGAGAAGGAGCCACCTATCTCTACAGTCAGTGGCACAGATTGGATTCGTAGTGTACATTGGGGGACAGTTCTGCACAGGGAATGCTATGGTCTGAATGTTTATGTCCCTCCACAAAAATCCATACATTAAAATACTAATGCCCGTGGTGATGGTTGGGCAGAGGGGGAACTTTGGGAGGAGGCTTCATGAATGAGGTTAGTGCTGTCATAAAAGTGACCCCACAGAGCTCTGTAACCCCTTCCACTGTATGAGGATGCAAGAAGTCTGTAGCCCAAAAGAGGGCCCTAACTCAACCAGACAAGCACTCTAATCTCTGACTTCAAGAACTTCGGATGTTCTCATCTTCAGAATTGTGAGAAATAAATTTCTGTTTTTTTTTTTTTTTTTTTTAGCTACCCTGTTTCTGGTATTTTATTATACTGGCCTGCATAGACTCAGACAGGGAAGCTAAAGTTCCCATCTAATGGGAATGACTAAAATGTATATAATTTTCATTAAATTTAGGCATGCTGGGAGAAGTGCTCAATGTAAAGGGTTGAGTAGCCTAACCACATCACTTCCCTGTTTAAAATCTTTCAGTCTTCCCACTGCCTTTAAGATCAAGTCTAAACTAGACTTATTCCAAGTTCATCTCTCCCTGACTGTATTCCAACCCTTTAGACACATTTTTTTTTTTAAATTTTTATTTTCAGAGCCTGTGCTTCTTCCCACCACAGAGCTCTTTTATGCTGCTTTTACTTTCTGGAATGTTCTCTGATATCTGCCTCCCCCCCGCCCCAAGAACCTAACACAACACATTCTCTCACATATACACACTATATGGCTTGACCTGGTTAATTCCTATTCCAATTTCAAGTCTTAGCTTAAAAATCACTTCTTCAGGGTTGAAGGGTTCTTTCCTAATCCCATAGACTATGAATCCATTTTCTATAAGCTCTCATGCCTCTTAAAATTTAAAAAAAAATGCAGGGTGCCTGGTGATGCAGTTAGTTAAGTGTCCAGCTCTTGGTTTTGGCTTAGGTCATGATTCCACAGTCCTGAGATTGAGCCCCATATTGAGCTCCCCACTCAGTGTGCAGTCAGCTTGAGATTCTCTCTCCCTTTGCCCCTACCCCCTGCATGCTCTCTCTTTCTCAAATAATAAGTAAATTTTTAACAATAAAACAAAATGAAAAACCTTTTCTTTTATGATTGCTTATTTAATGGAATTTCTGATGGTAAGCTCCAAAAAGTCAGGGAACATGTCTTTCTTATCCACACACCACTATAGCCTTATCACTTAGTAAAGTGTCTGGCCTATAGTAGATGCTAACAAAAATTTATAAACTTTAATATAGCTAACAATAATAACTAATATTTACTGAGTGCTACTCTATGCCAGGGGCTGTTAAAAGTGGTTTACATAGAATAAGCAGAAAGGTTAATATAATTTCTGTAACTATCTGCATTTTACCAATAAGAAAATAGGTTAGGAAATTTGTCCAAGCTCACACAGCTAGCTTTGAAACCCAGAAAGTCTTATTCTAGGGATTAGCTGTTAATTCTTATGCTACCCTGCCAAAGAGGGCTTGACAAATTCTGGCTAGTAAAATAAAGGATTCATGGAAAAGATTGCCTTGAACTTGGCCTTGAAAAATGAATAGGATTTCTGTTGCTTTGAGATCTAAGGATAGTGGAAGCGTTGCTGGGTGAACTGGTGAGACTCTGGGCTCTAGGGCCTCGACCAGCCCATCCTGAATGAGTCCCTGAAGGTTCTTGGTCATGACTCGGAAAAGAACTCAAGGACAGACACTCAGCACAGTGGATGAGCATCGTAAGTGGGAAAGTTTATTACAGTGAAAAGTACACTCTCAAGATAGGAAAGCAAGGTGAGCTTGAGTGAGAGCTTTGCACACTTGGGTTTCTATCTTTTATTGACAGCTGTTAACTAGGGGGTAGAATATTTATTGGGTTGGGAAGCAGGGATTTGCACTTTTTCTTCCTAATTTTGTCAGGGGTTTCCTGTCATGGCACTTGCCATCTTGGGCCTGTCTGGTTTGCTCTGGCTTCTTGTGGAGTGCAGCAAGATAGGCCCCTGAACTTCCTGACAGTGGGCCATGACTTCCTTGTTGCTAACTTCTAAGTATCCCGTTAGAACCTAACTGCCCACTCTAATAGGAGCCACTGAAGACAATTCTACTCAATCTTCAAAGCTGGAAAGGGACAGAGCTGAACAAAATGTCACCAGAAAAGTACTCCTTGACTCTCCTGGAAGGCCAAGCTCATCTTAGCTTCCTGTGTGCTAATTGGCTGCAGGATAAGTGTGGTGTAATTTGTAAGCACCTGCATTTATTCCTGACATGGCTAAGAAGAAAGAGGCCTTGGCAGAGATCAGTTTAGCAGTGTGGAGAATTGTTGGCAGGTGTAAGAGAACATTGGTCAGGGTTCCATTAGGAAGCTGTTGGATGGTCCTGTCTGACTCTGCTAGGATAATAGTAGTGAGTAGAGTCTGAAACAGCAAAGATGGGGTCAGTCCAAAAAGAGGGCTCAGTTCAATGACAGACAGTCAGAGATGGACCAATACTGGGAATCATCATGAAGAAAGAGCAAAAAATCTTTGAAGAGAGGCCAATGATGCAAGGATAGAAGCAAATTTCTTTATGAAAACCCAAATAAGCAGACATGGAGAAGATCAAATTTGAGAGAGGGACAAAGGGGCTTGCATGTTCCAGAAGGCCATGCATATTATAGGGGTCAACTCAACCTGTCCTTTTTAAAGATTTATGCAACTGATGCTTCTTGAAAAGAAAGAAACATTATTTCTGGAACTGGGAGTGGAAGAGATAGAATATAACCAATAAATATTTCAGAGTTCAAATTGAAAAGAAGAAGGTGGGAGAGCAACTGGAAATAGAAGGTAAAAAGGAAAAACTGTTAAAGATGCGACTAAGACTTTGTACAGATAGATAATAAAAACATGCATTACTTATTATGATTATTAAATACATGTCTCACTAATTGAGAGAAGGAACCTGGAAAGAGTAGATTGACTGCCATCTCATCAGCCACCCTTGGCCATGGTACAGAGAGAAGCCACCCATACACTCCCAACATTTTAGCTACTAAATTTTGGGGTAATTTTAAATTTAGTAATAGGTAACAAATATGGTTCTTCTCCATTATCTTCAAGAGATCATTTTCTGTGTTTGTATCTGAAATGTTAATGTGCTCTAGGTTTCATTCTCGATGTTCTTTTCTTTCTCATTGTACACTTCTTTGATGATCTCAAGGATTCTCAAGATTCTAATGGTCATCCATATATTGATGCTTCTTAAACTGCCTCCATTTCAGATCCTTCTTTCTCCCCACACATCTATATAACATACTTTTTGCAGGATCTCTTCATCTAGATGTCACATAGACCTTTGCATTCAAAATTACCAAAATTCAAATCATTGTCTTCTTCTTGGACTTGACTTTGACACTTCTTTTGGAAGATTCCTCCCTCCCTGACTTCCAAGGTCTTTTTTTGATGGTCTGTCTTCCAGTGGGAGTGTCTTTGACTTTCCGTCTCCATACTCTACATCCATGATGAGTATCCTTTGTTATGGCTAGACGTTGTTCTAAGCACTTTGCACTTATTAACACATTTAACCTTTTCAAAATCTTACGCAGTATGTATTATTGCCACCCCACTGTATGATAAACTGAGATTTTGGAAAATAAATAAGTTGCCTAATGTCCCACGGATAAGTGGAGGAATTTAGCAGAATTTAAACCCAGGGAGTTTTTATTTAGAACCTGTCAATTGACCATAATGTATAGTGTCACCAATTCATTAGTGACCTCTTTGTTCTTAAATATGCCAGATTAAAAAAAAAATGCTGGATTTCATTTCTTCCTTTTAGTCTCTACTACTATAGTAGAGTTTAGTCTTTCTTCATTCCCTTTTTGGACCATGAAATAGCCTCCTTCTGCCGTTACCTCTCTGGTCTTGTCCTTTTGAAATCATATCCCCAAAACACAAAGATTTAAAATGAACTTTGACCATGTTGCTGTCCTCAGGGTCTCCCTTCTCATGCTCAGGATCATGTCCAAGGTACTTAATATGGCATAAGAGCACCTTCATTATTTGATTTCTACCTGTGACTCCAAATTTGAATTCATATTAGTTTATCATAGACCATAGTTCCTTTCAAAATAGCAATTTCTACAAGACCAGGCTTATTGTTCCTTGGAAACATCAATATACAATAAACAAACCAGCAAGTACATAATAAACCTGATCTATACTCTGCTGGGGCTTCTAAATGAATTCACGTGGCAGTAGAAATACAGTTGGAATGCTAATTAAGCCTCTGTTTTCCATTTTGTTGTCATCTTTTATGGCAGTTACAATTACGTTTACTTGATTATGGGCTCTTGCCTTTATTAGGAACATTAGCTTTAAAAAAAAAGATTGTTGGGGAGCCTGGATGGCACAGTCAGTTGAGAAGCTGACTCCTGATTTCAGCTCGGGTCATGTTCTTGGGGTCATGAGATTGAGCCTGGCATAGGGCTCCACACTCAGCCAGGAGTCTGCTTGGGATTCTCTCTCTCCCTTTCTCTCTGTCCCTATCCCCCCAGACTCACTCCCCCCACCTCTAAAATAAATAAATAAATCTTTTAAAAAGTAAAGATTGTTAATATACTGCATGCACTTATTTATTAATTTAGTAATCATTTTTTAAAAGATTTTATTCATTTATTTGACAGACAGAGATCACAAGTAGGCAGAGAGGCAGGCAGAGAGAGAGGAAGGGAGGCAGGCTCCCTGCCGAGCAGAGAGCCTGATGTGGGGCTCGATCCCAGGACTCTGGGATCATGACCTGACCCGAAGGTAGAGACTTTAACCCACTGAGCCATCCAGGCACCCCTAAGTAATCATTTTTTTAAGCAAAGAATTTACAATGTTAGTTTCTCAGGATTCCACAGTAAATAAAAGAACTAGAAACTTGACTTAGAATATATATGATATAGCAAAATAAATGCTAGAACAGAAAGGAAAACAGAGGCTGTTACATTAATTTGCAGGTGGGGCATCTAACCAAAACAGAGAACTCAGAAGAGAAAGCTGATGGGGGAGTGGTAATCAAAAACCAGGTCAGGAATGACCTTTTTCTCCCTACCACAATAGAGATTGACTATTATCCTGCTGGCTACAGGGAAACGCTCACTAAATTTAAGCAGCAAAATGCTAAGATCAGGCTAATCATTTATCTTCATACTGATGTGTGTGGAATGAATTGAAACTGAGCAAAACTAGAAGTCCGAAGCTGATAAGAAGACTCTCATAGCAGTTTCGCTGAGGAATGAAAGATGTGTAAAGCTCTGGCTATGGCAGTGGAAATGGAGAAGAGGAGACATATTTAGGATACATTACAAAATAATGGAACTTGGAGATTGATTGGATATTGTAGGCTTCGAGGGAGATGTGTCTATAGAGGAAGTCATTAGGATGATTCCCATATTTTGAATTTAGTGATTAGGAAGATATTATTTCATTGTTTCACTGTATCCATTTAAGTGAAAAATTCAAGAGGAAGAGTCAGGGAACTGGGTATAAGAGTGGATATCAGCTTTGGGTATGTTAACTGTGTGATGCCTGATACAATTAGCTATATATTATCCAGCTCACAGGGACACATGGGCTGGAAATAGAGTATTCGTAAACCATCAGGTTAGAGGTGAAAACTGAAGCCACAGAAGGGAATGAACTCAACCCAAGCAGAATATGTAGACAGAGACTAGTGAAACAAGGCAAAGTAGGAACTCTGGTGAGACCTATAGGTCTTAGGGCTGTCCTAAGTAAAGGGAACTCAAAAGAAACTTCAAGATGGACTTTGGCAAAAGGTAATAGAGATTTGGTGTTGTGCACTGTACTGTGTTCCTCCCAAATTCATGTATGTAAGTCTGAAGCCCATGTACCTCAGAATATGACTATATTTGGAGATACAATCATGAAAGAGTTAATTAAATTAAAATGAGGTCATTAAAATGAACTCTAACCCAACACAACTGGTGCCTTTTTAAAAGAGGAGGTTATAACTCAGAGCAGAGGGAAGAGGCTGTGGAGATACAGGAAAAATGGCATCTATAAGCCAAGGAGAGATGCCTCAGAAGAAACCTGATCTCAGATTTCTAGCCTCTCAAATTGTGAGAAAATAAATTTCTGTTGTTTGAACCACTCAGTCTGTGATACTTTGTTATGGAAGCCCTAGTGAACTAATATAGTTAGTGAATTAATGGGAAATGCAAAAATTGAGACAGCAAATGTAGATAAGAAGAGTATGTGGAGATGGATGTTTCCTTCTTGTGTTTGTGTTTCTTTTAGTGAGAGTCTTGAAGTATTTATTTTTATATATTAAGAGCAAGGGGGGAGATGAGAGAAAGGAGCACTGATAGAAGGTTTAAGTGGATAATTAGCAAGATACCTGGCATAGAATCCAACATATAGAAAGACACAGTCTCTACTGAGACAGAAGAGAAAGATATTAAGGGTAGACTGAGTGAGAAGTAAGTTTGTACACAAGGATAACTTTGAAGAAAAAACTAGAAAATTCTTGACTAGGCTTGAGTATTCTCTGTTAAGTTGAAGCTAACTCTGTCTATTGAGCTCAAGGTCAGAATGGTCAGATGAGGAACTTGAGGGGGTTGGTGGAAATTTTAAACCACCCCTGTGGGGACAGGGGGCGGGGTAGTGCAGCCCTGGGGGAAGAGTGTGGACCTGCTGAACTGTGTGGAGGCCCCGGGTGAAGCTAAAATGCCACCAGTTCTTTTGTTGTTATGATTTTCTCTAAGCAGTACACGTTCACAAGAGGGCCAGAAAAGTAATAGGGTTCATCTAAAGTTGGAGTGTTTCTGGTTTATAGAAGGAATAGAAGGCAAGGACACTGATAATATTATCAAGAGTGGTCAAAATGGATCGGGATTGATTAGAGGAAGGAATTGAAGACTGGAGGAGCAAGATGGACTGGGAGGAAAGCCATGCCAAAGAATTGGGTCTTGATGGGACCCAAGAGTTTGTTTGTGGTCATAAATGAGGGTGAGAGCTGAGAGATGGGCCAGTTGCAATGAGACAAAGGGTTAAATGCTGGATTCCCCAATGTTCAGATGCAAGGGGCAGCACAGTTCTGCTGAACACAGGCTAAGGATGGGAGTGGCTCTGGTAAAACAGACACAGGAAGTTAAGAGGCAACAAGAAGACATTGGCAGCCCACAGGCTGTAAAATCACCAGGTTTCAGGCAGGATTTGGGGTGGAAAGGACAACTAGAATCCAGGTGCATTTTACAATTCTTCGTTGATTTCTTAAATCTTACGTATTCATGGTGACCCAGGTTTATAGAAAATGGTAATGAAAACCTGAAATCCGATTTACAAATTGTTACTTTCCAGAACAAAAGTGGAGAGGACCAAAGAAAGCTAAGGAAAAAGTAACTGATTTGTACATGTCACCATCCCTGTTTTCTTCCCCATAATTGCAGGCTTCAGTGGTTCAGTATTACTTCTGACTTACTAGATAGCCAGTAAACCTTGACCTGTAATGTGTGAATGCTAATTACACACTAAATTGTAGTGAAGTCTTTTACTAATTATATTCTTTAAAAAAGGAATGATAGCAAATATTTATTGAGGGTTTGCTATGTGCCAGTAACTTCCCGGCTGTTTTAGACTCATTTATCTTTACGAGATAGACACCAGTATTTCTATTTTACACATGAGGGAACGGAGGCACAATGAGGATAAATAATTTACCCAAGATCTCACTGCTGCTTAGGAGCGGAGCCAGGATTCCATTTTATGTACTGTGTTCTGGAGAGCCAGAGAACCAGAGCCACATTTGAGAGAAGAGGCACTGAGGGAGTGTGAATGTGTCAGAGGCAGACGTCATTATTAAGAAATATTCCTCATACACCGATAGTTGGGTAGAATTCTTTCAAAACATAAAAGACAGTAAATTACTGTCTATGAGTAACAAAGACAGGATTTTAAAAATTAATTAATCCAACAAAAATGTGTTGAGCATCATGTGTACACATTGCGTAGAGTATTAGCATAACAGGCTATAAGGAAGTATAAAATGTATTCAGTTACAATACTAAAATACACAAAAAAAGGAAGTAAACTATCCCATTGGATATTAGAAGGTGTAGGAAGAAATTCTAATGAATAAAAATAGAGATTTCCATTGAATAAGCTCATGTTCTTTTATGTATGATAGAAACAAATTTGGCTACTTGCAAAGACCATCACAGACGAGAGTGAGGGGACCACTAGCTGTTGTAGCACCAAGAAGGTGATCTGGGGACTTTAGCAAGCCTCCAGCCAACTCTACCAGCACTCCTCCTTAGCTGACACCGACTCACCATCCAGGCCCATAATCCTCTCTGCTTTTTTTTTTTTTAATCAACTTGATGCCAAGACTTGCTTAGAGATGTTATTCTGATCTGAACTGATAAAAAGTTGCTGCAGTCTTCATTTCTCCCACTTTGTGTGAACATCAATTAGTTTTCCTTGGCTATGAGATGCTGCTCCCAACTTCTGTGGGACAGAAGCAATATACGGGATAAAGAACACATCACCTTTGTAATATCCAAAATATTGAGTACAGAAACCCATCTATTTCCAGGGTTGTAAAGAAGAGAAAACAGGGAATTTTCTCTCCAAATGGAGCTTCAAGATCAGTCATAGGCAAGGTCCTGGCCCTGACCATCTCATGTCACTCATGGTCATTCCTACACCTAGAGAGAAGCTAAGAGGCTGATCACAGGGACGAAGAGAGGAAAACTGTATGACGCAGACCTGAGAACTAAAAAACAAAGTAAGACTCCAACAACCCTTCTTCCATCAGCAATGACAAAGGTCACCTTATCTTTGCGGTATTCTTTTTTAAGAAATTAGAACTTTTGTAATAATCTTTAGAAAGATGATCATCTTCCCCTCAAAAAAGGTGCTTAAAGAAGGTAAACTTGGCATGAGGAGGAAAAAGTCAAAAATCCAACATGTTCCCTTAAATTTGTGGGAAAATGATTCTATGCTGGACTTACATGTACAAAAAAAAAAAGTATAATGTGGTCACACATGTTAAGAAATGCCAGTCGAATAGTACAGAATTTAAAATCTTTAGTATTCATGGAAGAGTAGGAATGCCAGAGGCTGCAATGTGTATGGACTGTTTTACAACATTATTAAAAATAAAAGAAATATTGGGGGGAGGAGTCAAGATGGCGGAGAAGTAGCAGGCTGAGACTACTTCGGGTAGCGGGAGATCAGCTAAATAGCTTATCTAAGCATTGCAAACACCTACAAATCCAACGGGAGATTGAAGAGAAGAAAAACAGCAATTCTAGAAACAGAAAATCAACCACTATCTGAAAGGTAGGACTGGCGGAGAAGTGAATCCAAAGCGACGGGAAGATAGACCGCGGGGGGAGGGGCCGGCTCCCGGCGAGCAGCGGAGCAACGGAGCAAAATCAGGACTTTTAAAAGTCTGTTCCGCTGAGGGACATCGCTCCAGAGGCTTAACTGGGGTGAAGCCCAGGCGGGGTCAGCGCGGCCTCAGGTCCCACAGGGTCGCAGAAGGATCGGGGGTGTCTGATTGTCTCAGAGCTTACAAGTATTAGAACGGGGAAGCCGGCTACAGAGACAGAGCTGAGGAGTGACTCTCAGCTCGGGGTTGCCTTGAACCGGTCACAGGCTCGGTCAGCTCGGAGCGCGGCTGGAGGCCAGGGTGACGGGAGTCATTGGGCGCTGTTCTCTGAGGGCACACTGAGGAGTGGGGCCCCGGGCTCTTGGCTCCTCAGGGCTGGAGACCGGGAGGCCGTCATCTTCATTCCCGTCCTCCGGAACTCTACGGAAAGCGCTCAGGGAACAAAAGCTCCCAAAAGCAAACCCAAGCGGATTACTCAGCCCGGCCCCGGGTAAGGGCGGTGCAACTCCGCCTGGGGCAAAGACGCTTGAGAATCACTACAACAGGCCCCTCCCCGAGAAGATCAACGGGAAACCCAGCCAGGACCAAGTTCACCTACCGAGGAGTGCAGTTTCAATACCAAGGAGAGCGGCGGAATTCCAGAGGAGAAGAAAGCAAAGCACGGAACTCATGGCTTTCTCCCCATGATTTTTTAGCCTTGCAGTTAATTTAATTTTTTTTCCTTTTTCAATTTTTTTTTCTTTTTCTCTTCTTCTGCTAAATTTTTTTTAACTTTTACCGTTTTCTTTTTTAACGTTTTTTAAATAGTTTATCTAATATATATATATATATTTTTCCTCTTCTTATATTTTTTCTTTATCGGCTTTCTTTTTTTAAATAGTTTCTTTTTTTTTTCTTTTTGAACCCCTTTTTATCCCTTTCTCCCCCCTCACAATTTGGGATCTCTTCTGATTTGGCTAAAGCATATTTTCCTGGGGTTGTTGCCACCCTTTTAGTATTTTACTTGCTCCTTCATAAACTCTTATCTGGACAAAATGACAAGGCGGAAAAATTCACAACAAAAAAAAGAACAAGAGGCAGTACCAAAGGCTAGGGACCTAATCAATACAGACATTGGTAATATGTCAGATATAGAGTTCAGAATGATGATTCTCAAGGTTCTAGCCGGGCTTGAAAAAGGCATGGAAGATATTAAAGCAACCCTCTCGGGAGATATAAAAGCCCTTTCTGGAGAAATAAAAGAACTAAAATCTAACCAAGTTGAAATCAAAAAAGCTATTAATGAGGTGCAATCAAAAATGGAGGCTCTCACTGCTAGGATAAATGAGGCAGAAGAAAGAATTAGTGATATAGAAGACCAAATGACAGAGAATAAAGAAGCTGAGCAAAAGAGGGACAAACAGCTACAGGACCACGAGGGGAGAATTCGAGAGATAAGTGACACCATAAGATGAAACAACATTAGAATAATTGGGATTCCAGAAGAAGAGGAAACAGAGAGGGGAGCAGAAGGTATATTGGAGAGAATTATTGGAGAGAATTTCCCCAATATGGCAAAGGGAACAAGCATCAAAATTCAAGAGGTTCAGAGAACCCCCCTCAAAATCAATAAGAATAGGTCCACACCCCGTCACCTAATAGTAAAATTTACAAGTCTTAGTGACAAAGAAAAGATCCTGAAAGCAGCCCGGGAAAAGAAGTCTGTAACGTACAATGGTAAAAATATTCGATTGGCAGCAGACTTATCCACAGAGACCTGGCAGGCCAGAAAGAGCTGGCATGATATATTCAGAGTACTAAATGAGTACTAAAAACATGCAGCCAAGAATACTATATCCAGCTAGGCTATCATTGAAAATAGAAGGAGAGATTAAAAGCTTCCAGGACAAACAAAAACTGAAAGAATTTGCAAATACCAAACCAGCTCTACAGGAAATATTGAAAGGGGTCCTCTAAGCAAAGAGAGACCCTCAAAGTAGTAGATCAGAAAGAAACAGAGACAATATACAATAACAGTCACCTTACAGGCAATACAATGGCACTAAATTCATATCTCTCAATACTTACCCTGAATGTGAATGGGCTAAATGCCCCAATCAAAAGACACAGGGTATCAGAATGGATAAAAAAACAAAACCCATCTATATGTTGCCTACAAGAAACTCATCTTAAACCCGAAGACACCTCCAGGTTTAAAGTGAGGGGGTGGAAAAGAATTTACCATGCTAATGGACATCAGAAGAAAGCAGGAGTGGCAATCCTTATATCAGATCAATTAGATTTTAAGCCAAAGACTATAATAAGAGATGAGGAAGGACACTATATCATACTCAAAGGAACTGTCCAACAAGAAGATCTAACAATTTTAAATATCTATGCCCCTAACGTGGGAGCAGCCAACTATATAAACCAATTAATAACAAAATCAAAGAAACACATCGACAAGAATACAATAATAGTAGGGGATTTTAACACTCCCCTCACTGAAATGGACAGATCATTGAAGCAAAAGATCAACAAGGAAATCAAGGCCTTAAATGACACACTGGACCAGATGGACATCACAGATATATTCAGAACATTTCATCCCAAAGCAACAGAATACACATTCTTCTCTAGTGCACATGGAACATTCTCCAGAATAGATCACATTCTTGGTCCTAAATCAAGTCTCAACCGGTATCAAAAGATTGGGATCATTCCCTGCATATTTTCAGACCACAATGCTCTGAAGCTAGAACTCAATCACAAGAGGAAATTTGGAAAGAACCCAAATACATGGAGACTAAACAGCATCCTTCTAAAGAATGAATGGGTCAACCAGGAAATTAAAGAAGAATTGAAAAAATTCATGGAAACAAATGATAATGAAAACACAACGGTTCAGAATCTGTGGGACACAACAAAGGCAGTCCTGAGAGGAAAATATATAGCGGTACAAGCCTTTCTCAAGAAACAAGAAAGGTCTCAGGTACACAACCTAACCCTACACCTAAAGGAGCTGGAGAAAGAACAAGAAAGAAACCCTAAACCCAGCAGGAGAAGAGAAATCATAAAGATCAGAGCAGAAATCAATGAAATAGAAACCAAAAAAACAATAGAACAAATCAACGAAACTAGGAGCTGGTTCTTTGAAAGAATTAATAAGATTGATAAACCCCTGGCCAGACTTATCAAAAAGAAAAGAGAAAGGACCCAAATAAAAAAAATCATGAATGAAAGAGGAGAGATCACAACGAACACCAAAGAAATACAGACAATTCTAAGAACATACTATGAGCAACTCTACGCCAACAAATTTGACAATCTGGAAGAAATGGATGCCTTCCTAGAGACATATAAACTACCACAACTGAACCAGGAAGAAATAGAAAGCCTGAACAGACCCATAACCAGTAAGGAGATTGAAACAGTCATCAAAAATCTCCAAACAAACAAAAGCCCAGGGCCAGACGGCTTCCCGGGGGAATTCTACCAAACATTTAAAGAAGAACTAATTCCTATTCTCCTGAAACTGTTCCAAAAAATAGAAATAGAAGGAAAACTTCCAAACTCATTTTATGAGGCCAGCATCACCTTGATCCCAAAACCAGACAAGGATCCCAACAAAAAAGAGAACTACAGACCAATATCCTTGATGAACACAGATGCAAAAATTCTTGCCAAAATACTAGCCAATAGGATTCAACAGTACATTAAAAGGATTATTCACCACGACCAAGTGGGATTTATTCCAGGGCTGCAAGGTTGGTTCAACATCCGCAAATCAATCAATGTGATACAACACATTAATAAAAGAAAGAACAAGAACCATATGATACTCTCCATAGATGCTGACAAAGCATTTGACAAAGTACAGCATCCCTTCCTGATCAAAACTCTTCAAAGTGTAGGGATAGATGGCACATACCTCAATATTATCAAAGCCATCTATGAAAAACCCACCGCAAATATCATTCTCAATGGAGAAAAACTGAAAGCTTTTCCGCTAAGGTCAGGAACATGGCAGGGATGTCCGTTATCACCACTGCTATTCAACATAGTACTAGAAGTCCTAGCCTCAGCAGTCAGACAACAAAAGGAAATTAAAGGCATCCAAATCGGCAAAGAAGAAGTCAAACTATCACTCTTTGCAGATGATATGATACTATATGTGGAAAAACCAAAAGACTCCACTCCAAAACTGCTAGAACTTGTTCAGGAATTCAGTAAAATGTCAGGATATAAAATCAATGCACAGAAATCAGTTGCATTTCTCTACACCAACAACAAGACAGAAGAAAGAGAAATTAAGGAGTCCATCCCATTTACAATTGCACCCAAAACTATAAGATACCTAGGAATAAACCTAACTAAAGAGACTAAGAATCTATACTCAGAAAACTATAAAGTACCATGAAAGAAATTGAGGAAGACACAAAGAAATGGAAAAATGTTCCATGCTCCTGGATTGGAAGAATAAATATTGTGAAAATGTCTATGCTACCTAAAGCAATCTACACATTTAATGCAATTCCTATCAAAGTACCATCCATTTTTTTTCAAAGAAATGGAACAAATAATCCTAAAATTTATATGGAACCAGAAAAGACCTCAAATAGCCAAAGGAATATTGAAAAAGAAAGCCAAAGTCGGTGGCATCACAATTCCGGACTTCAAGCTCTATTACAAATCTGTCATCATCAAGACAGCATGGTACTGGCACAAAAACAGACACATAGATCAATGGAACAGAATAGAGAGCCCAGAAATAGACCCTCAACTCTATGGTCAACTCATCTTCGACAAAGCAGGAAAGATGTCCAATGGAACAACGACAGCCTCTTCAATAAATGGTGTTGGGAAAATTGGACAGCCACATGCAGAAAAATGAAATTGGATCATTTCCTTACACCACACACGAAAATAGACTCAAAATGGATGAAGGATCTCAATGTGAGAAAGGAATCCATCAAAATCCTTGAGGAGAACACAGGCAACAACCTCTTCGACCTCAGCCGCAGCAACATCTTCCTAGGAACATCCCCAAAGGCAAGGGAAGCAAGGGCAAAAATGAACTTCTGGGATTTTATCAAGATCAAAAGCTTTTGCACAGCAAAGGAAACAGTGAACAAAACCAAAAGACAACTGATAGAATGGGAGAAGATATTTGCAAATGACATATCAGATAAAGGGCTAGTGTCCAAAATCTATAAAGAACTTAGCAAACTCAACACCCAAAGAACAAATAATCCAATCAAGAAATGGGCAGAGGACATGAACAGACATTTCTGCAAAGAAGACATCCAGATGGCCAACAGACACAATAAAAAGTGCTCCACATCACTTGGCATCAGGGAAATACAAATCAAAACCACCATGAGATATCATCTCACACCAGTCAGAATGGCTAAAATTAACAAGTCAGGAAATGACAGATGCTGGCGAGGATGCGGAGAAAGGGGAACCCTCCTACACTGTTGGTGGGAATGCAAGCTGGTGCAACTACTCTGGAAAACAGCATGGAGGTTCCTCAAAATGTTGAAAATAGAACTACCCTATGACCCAGCAATTGCACTGCTGGGTATTTACCCTAAAGATACAAACGTAGTGATCCGAAGGGGCACGTGCACCCGAATGTTTATAGCAGCAATGTCTACAATAGCCAAACTATGGAAAGAACCTAGATGTCCATCTACAGACGAATGGATAAAGAAGATGTGGTATATATACACAATGGAATACTATGCAGCCATCAAAAGAAATGAAATCTTGCCATTTGCGACGACGTGGATGGAACTAGAGGGTATCATGCTTAGCGAAATAAGTCAATTGGAGAAAGACAACTATCATATGATCTCCCTGATATGAGGGATAGGAGATGCAACATGGGGGGTTGAGGGGGTAGGAGAAGAGTAAATGAAACAAGATGGGATTGGGAGGGAGACAAACCATAAGTGACTCTTAATCTCACAAAACAAACTTAGGGTTGATGGGGGGAGGGGGTTGGGAGAGGGGGGTTTGGTTATGGATATTGGGGAGGGTATGTGCTATGGTGAGTGCTGTGAAGTGTGTAAACCTGGCGATTCGCAGACCTGTACCCCTGGGGATAAAAATATATGTTTATAAAGCTGTAAAAAAAAAAATAAAAGAAATATTAACTACATTTATTTAAAAGTATACGTGTTTTGGAAAATGTTGTGAGTGACAACAGTGATAAAAGACTTTGCAAATACTGAATAAAGTAAACATTATAGATCGTCAATGGGACAATTGAAAAAAAGATTTTGTAGCTCCTGGTTCAGAGTAAGCTAATTATTATTCTTTATTTGTATCTTGCTTTGACCCAAAAAATCTCTCTAATGGTGATAACTAGTAATCCTTTAAATGAAGGGTTCCAATCTATGGATGGTTCTAGAGAATTTAGGTGACTTTCAAGAAGGTGGTTACGTTTGGGGTGGCACTGGGTAGAGTAGACCTCATTTTAAGAAATAGTTTAACAAGAGTTAGAGGGGTTTGAGGTGAGTGAAAACAGCCACTTACATTTGTTAGGCAGCTTTACCAAGGGGAATGCTGAGGAAAAAACCAATGTCAAGATGAATTTTTATGGTAGACTAGCAAAAAAAATGAGCTTAAATAGCATGAGCAGTGTACCCAGTACTTAAATCAGCATTAATTTAATTTATAGTTTTATCAGAATCTTAGATGAATCTTTTCATGGAGTCTGGGTATTTGCCAAAACTATCACTAGGTGCACATTACTGAGGGTTGGTTGTAGACCACCAGAGTTTCCTAAAGAGATCAAAGCTATACATCTTCTTTTCAGTCAATCGTATATTCCCATCAGATTCTCATTCTACTGAAATTTTCACATTATTTAGTATTACATTTATGGAAGTGGCTTTTCAGCTAAAAGCTGAGCAATGCTTTTGCTTCTGAGGAGACTTACTTCATAGGCCAGAGAAGCCACATTCCAGGGTCTGCGGTAGTAGACCCGGGTGTTTCCATCCCGAATGCGGTCGCAGAGTCCATGGTAGTACTCATTGTCAAAAGGTGTGGTTAGGGGGTCCATCCCTAAGATGTTGATCCTGAAAATGAACAGAGTAATATCAGAGATCCCAGGAGCTAATGCAAGGCAGTCCTCTGTAGCTGGGGGAAAGAGAGAGCTTTGGCTCATGTCCCCATCACTCCACATATGCATGATATAATCAAGAACAGAAGCAAGAGTCTGCTCACTTCTGCTTTACGTCTCTAGCAGCAAACATACCTTAGGAAGGCCTTATAAACTTCCAGGCATCGAGGGCACTGTTGAGAGCACAATGAAAGAAATGCAATAACTGGGGAACCAGGGACCATCTGGCTCCTAGAGTCTAAATTCCACTGCTGTAACTCTGAGCTAACCTCCCTTAGTGAGCTAAGAGCCAACTCCGTAATACCGCCTATTTAAATTATTTGAGAACAGAGCATCTCAGGGGAGTTGTATAACATATGCATGTAATTTTTAATCTATGAATCAACATTGGGGCTCTTTCTCTCCCCATTCTCTCTAAACATAAGCCTTTTCCTCCAGCTGTCTCATTGCTTGTCAAGAACCTCATTTCCTCCAGGCTTGTATTATTTCTATGATACTTTCCAAGGGGAAATACAAAGATTTCAGCATCCTGACAAGGCATTTTCAAAAGTTCTACTTTTTCCTCTCAGCAAAATATTTTTATTTGGCAAGCTTTAATTCAGAAACAGAAATCTTATTTAGCTTTTAAAAAGTTAAGTTTGATTTGTAGACTTAAAAGCAATGTATGAACAAGGAGCAGTTCATTCTTTGGGAAGTACACATTCTTTGGGAAGTTAATTGGAGGAGTGGTCATTTGCTGTCTAGTCCAAAATATATGGCTCCAGACCAGGGAAGCCAAAGAAGGGTTTGCTCTATACATCTATAACTGAGTTTGAGACAAATGCAGAAATTCTTCGATGGCTCTAGATCACATCCCAAACTCCAGTGAACTGGATTATAAATCTGGATGTTGGTTTCAAGAGTAATTTGTCAAAGGGTGTTGATGGTTTGCTCTAAAACCCATTGTTAATGGAAGAAAAATAATCGAGAATATGTTACCGCCAGTGGCTTAGTTAAAAACATCTTCACGTAAATGACACAATCTTTTTTTTTTCAAGATTTTATTTATTTATTTGAGAGAGAGAGAGAGACCTTGAGCAGGGGAAATGGGGCAGAGGGACAAGCAGACTCCCTACTGAGCAGGGAGCCTGATACGGGTCTTGAACCCAGGAAGCTGGGATCATGACCGGAGCCGAAATCAGATGCTTAACTGACTGAACCACCCTGGCGCCCCCAAATGGCACATTCTTTTTTTTTTTTTTAAAGATTTTATTTATTTATTTGACAGACGGAGATCACAAGTAGGCAGAGAGGCAGGCAGAGAGAGAGGAGGAAGCAGGCTCCCCGCTGAGCAGAGAGCCCGATGTGGGGCTCGATCCCAGGACCCTGGGATCATGACCTGAGCCGAAGGCAGAGGCTTTAACCCACTGAGCCACCCAGGCGCCCCCAAATGGCACATTCTTAATGAATTTTGAATCTGTAAAGAAAGTGACGTTACAACTCAACTTTAAAGGAAGGTACTTAAGGAACAAATTTAGGGATATCTTTCTCAGAGCTAAATACAGTTAAAATTAACCACTTCTGACTTTTTGCTCTACCAGAACCTTTCATGAAAAATGCTATGGCCCTAAAATTTAACATAGGGCCAAAAAAATCAGATTTAGTTGAATAAGAAAGAAAAGAGACATTAGTATCTGGTTTACTTTCTCAAACATCTAATGCCTCATGACAGGTTAACATTTCAGCTTCACTTCTTCACCCATCTCTGTATCCACAGCAAATGAGTCATACTTTTTTCCCCTTTGGTATGACTAAGGTTTTGATACAAAGACAAGGAACACTGGAAACAAATGATCTGCTTTTTTCTCCAACAAGCCAGTACATTTTCTTTGTTCTATAGTGAAATTGTCCTTCAAAAATCTCTATTAACAGAGACCCTGTACCTCTTCACTTACAGGGAATAATGACATTAATCTTTGCTTATAATGATGATGAACTCTTGGGTGACTATGATACCCTCGCAGAGTGTAGTGTTTGTAGTAAATAATGAGTAATATTAAGAGAGTTAATACACAGTCTTTGATCTCATGAAAATTATATTCAAACTGGGGAGTCGGACATATAACCACCAATTTCAAAAAAGAGTCCAAGGTCAAATGCACTTGATGAGCCAATGAGCAGCACAGGCAATTGCCACGCAGGTTCCCAAAAGGAAGAAACCTCATGGCAGCGTCATAAATAGAGGTTAGAAGTAGTAGGATTTGATTTGGGTGCTGCAGAATGGGGACGGAAGGGTAGGTGGGACGAATGGTGTGAGCAAAATCCTGCTGGTGGAAATGTGTATGGCATGAATTCAGGCAGTAGTCTTCAGATTTTCTGTTCGTCTACTCTATAAAAAATTATGACAAATTTTGCCTGCCTGCACAATGTTGGCGTGACATCTAAGATTTTTCATCTTAAGTTTAAGCAGTTGCAAAGGATATAATTTCTCAACATGCTATAAATATTTACATCTTATAGTTATTTTGCCTCTTTTTAAAATAAATCCAATGAACTATAAATGCCATAGTGATGGTGGTTGTCCAATCCCTGCAATGTTTATATTTCTTTAGCAACTAGACATTTTGTAGTATTCCTTTTGATTCTTTTTTTTAAAAGACACTTTATTTTTTAGAGCAATTTTAGGTTCACAGAAAAATGAGTGAAAGATATAGAGATTTCCCATATGAACCCACCCCCTTTTGATTCTTCAGTCTATTTTTCTAGTCCATTTCCACCACAGAAATTTAGCTTAATGTAATGTTATTTTGGCTTGGAAGTTTTAATGGATCACTTTTTAAATACTTTTTTGTATCAAAAAGGTATTAATTGAAATTTTACAAATAATAAGTATCCTTTGACTATCGGGTCTAAATAATTAAAAACTCCTCTGGATTGAGTTTATAATTATTAGCAATATATATATGTATATTAAAAAATTTAAATAGTTAACAAACTTTTTTTTTTATAAAGGTGTCTCAATGAATTGAATGGGTGTCTTTTTAAATTAAGTGATTAGTTCCTGCCTTCATGGATGAATATTACTTATTGCTAGAAAAAGACAAGATTCATGACCAATCGTATTCCTACTTTCCATTTTTGTAGATATTAATGTTGATAAACTTTACTCACATACGTAAGTGGAAAAGAATAGAAGGCATTTTGTCATGGCAAGGTCACTTGATTCTTTGATCTCCTGAGTTTTGCGCCAAAAAAAGATCACTAGTCTATCATTAAGAATTATTTTTATAACCCATTATCTGATAATTGATTACAATATCTTTCAAAAAGAAGTGGAGATGGGTTGACTTATAAGATACTGGCATCCAACTCAGCACCAATATTTGGAAATGTTTCTTGGTTCTTCAACCACAGAGTAAAACTGAGATGGGTGAGGGGAGCACTCTTCTTTTGGAAGGTGATAGTTAAGTAATTGTAAAAGGGGAAGGAGAGGAGAGAATGGGCCTCACAACTTGGATCCTACAGAGTTGCTAAACTTTCTGAGTTTTTGAAAAATATTTATGTATGGAATTGAAGATTCACTGTTTGTTCAATAGATGAGTTAAGCCACTAATAGTTGAGAGAACTATTATTTAAAACTTACCTGTCTCCCCCTTAGAAAGTCTTTGCATCTTACAGTATGCATACCCTACTTTGAAGATTTTGTTTTACAGAACAGCAAATTGACTAGTTGGCTGGATCCATCTGGAAAGTTGCAATGAAACTGCTCCACAGTCTAAAGCACGACTAAGGAAGAAATGTTTCAAAACCTTTGACTTGGTTCCACCACTACAGAGACAGCCAGTCTAGTCTAGAATGAGCCAATTTTTTTATTTGGCCAAGAAACATGAAAACTTCTATGGTTGGAATGTCATCGCCTGGGAAATAAAAAAAAGCATGTGTATTTTAGCAGCACCCAGAGATGCCTGTTTTCATGCCAACATCTAGAACCATAAGCAGTTCCAATTTGCCAGGTGAACAGAAAAGAAAGCTCCTGCCACAGAAGGGGTTCTACGCTTTAGATCACATAAAAAAAGTAATTTGTTGCATACCATACATCATTTACAGCTGGCTTGGATTTCTATTTTTTCAATGAGCACAAGATGGGTTGGGGATTTCCCTAAACACTTCTGGAGAATCTCAAATGCCTACAAGGCAAAAAGCGGAAACATTTGTGTTACAAGGGAATTCTGCTGGCATTAAGAATTTAAGGGGGAGTCCTTCAAATGAAAAAAAAAAGGTATAAATTAATGACTGTGGGTACTTGTGACTTTCATGTGTGAAAGAGTCTGATTGTATATGACTGCTGGTGAGACTTGTTGACATTTTCCAGATAGGATTACGTAGAAGCAGTTTCTAAGCCTGTTGCTATGACTAGGGTGTTTACTCCTATTACTTCTATTCAATATATCCCAGAGCCCCTTGGAAGAATAATAGCCATGCATGGTAAATAAATACAGAATGTTCATAGGATTGAAGAATATCACTGATATAATAAAGCATGTCATTCTGAGAATGCTTCTTAAATATTAATTACTGATTTCCTCTCTTCTATACTCTTAATTCAAAAATTCAGAAAATCAGGACGGGAATAAAGATGGCGGCCTCCCGGTGTCCAGCCCAGAGGAGCCGAGAGCCCGGGGCCCCACTCCTCAGTGCGCCCTCAGAGAACAGTGCCAAATGACTCCCGCCACCCTGGCCTCCGGCCGCGCTCCGAGCTGACCGAGCCTGCGACCGGTTCAAAGCAACCCCGAGCTGAGAGTCACTCCTCGGCTCTGTCTCTGCAGCCGGCTTCCCCGTTCTAATACCAGTGGGGAATCCTGATTGCTCAGAAGTGTTCCAGGGTGCACCCAGACTGCACCACGGTCGATACAACCAGCTACATCTGTTCACTCATCTCTCACCAAAATGACTAGGAGGAGGGATGCCCAACAGAAGAAAAATGCAGAGGATGGACCTTCTACAACAGAGATAATGGCTATCAACCTAGACAATATGTCGGAAAGATAATTCAGGCTAACAATTATCTAAGCAATAGCTAGGTTGGAGAAAGCCATGGATGACCAAATGGAATTGATTAGGGCTGAGCTGAAAGCGACCAGACAGGATGTTCACAATGTTAGGGCAGAGCTAAAAGCTATCAGGGCTGAGGTTCACAATGCTCTCAATGAGTTCCAATCTAATCTAAATTCTTTAAAAGCTAGGGTAACTGAGACAGAAGATAGAATTAGTGATCTGGAGGACAAACAGATAGAGAGAAAGGATCAAGAGGAAGCCTGGAACAAACAGCTTAGAAACCATGAAAACAGAATCAGGGAAATAAATGACGCCATGAAACGTTCCAACGTCAGAATCATTGGAATCCCTGAAGGGGAGGAGAAAGAAAGAAGTCTAGAAGATATAGTGGAACAAGTTCTTCATGAAAATTTTCCCAATCTCGCAAATGGAACCAGCGTTCATGTACTAGAGGCCGAACGGTCTCCACCCAAGATGATAGATTCCAGAAAAACATCAAGGCACCTGAGAGTCAAATTGAGGAATCATAATTGTAGATACAATCTCTTGAAAGCCGCTAAGACAAAAGGCTCCTTACTTACAGAGGAAAGCCCATCAGAATAATGTCAGACCTGTCCACAGAGACCTGGCAAGCCAGAAAGGGCTGGCAAGATATATTCAGGGCACTAAATGAGAAGAACATGAAGCCAACAATACTTTATCCAGCAAGACTGACATTCAAAGTGGATGGAGAGATAAAGAATTTCCAAGACCGGAAAGGCTTAAAAGACTATGCGACCACCCAGCCAACACTGCAGGAAATATTAAGGGGGGGTTCTATAAAAGAGGAAAAATCCTAATAATAGCATTGAACAGAAATATAGAGACAATCTAAAGAAAGAAAGACTTCAAAGGTAACACGATGTCAATAAAAACGTATCTCTCAATAATCACTCTCAATGTGAATGGCCTAAATGCACCCATAAAATGGCACAGGGTTGCAGATTGGATAAAACGACAGGACCGATCCATATGTTGTCTTCAAGAGACCCATTTTGAACCTAAAGATACACCCAGACTGAAAGTGAAGGGATGGAGAAGCATCTTTCATGACAATGGGCCTCAAAAGAAGGCTGGGGTAGCGATTCTCATATCAGATAAATTAGATTTTAAGCTAAAGACTGTAGTCAGATATACAGAAGGACACTACATCATTCTTAAAGGGAATATCCACCAAGATGATCTAACAATTGTAAATATCTATGCCCCCAATATGGAAGCAGCCAATTACATAAGAAAACTGTTAATCAAGATAAAGAGTCATATTGATATGAATACATTAATAGTAGGAGATCTTAACACGCCTCTCTCAAAAATAGACAGATCATCGAAGCAGAAAATCAATAAAGAAACAAGAGCATTGAATGACACATTGGACCAGATGGACCTCATAGATATATACAGAACATTCCACCCTAAAACTACAGAATACTCATTCTTCTCAAGTGCACATGGAACCTTCTCAAGAATAGACCACATACTGGGTCACAAATCAGGACTCAACCGATACCAAAAGACTGAGATTATTCCCTGCATATTCTCAGATCACAATGCTTTGAAACTGGAGCTCAATCACAAGGAAAAGTTCAGAAGGAACTCAAACACCTGGAAGCTAAAGACCACCTTGCTTAAGAATGCTTGGATCAACCAGGAGATCAAAGAAGAACTGAAACAATTCATGGAAACCAATGAGAATGAAGACACTTTGGTCCAAAACCTATGGGATACAGCAAAGGCAGTCCTAAGGGGGAAATACATAGCCATCCAAGCCACCCTCAAAAAAATTGAAAAATCCACAACACAGCAGCTGTCTCTACACCTTCAAGAACTGGAGAATCAACAACAAATCAAACCAACTCCACACATAAGAAGGGAAATCATCAAGATTAGAGCTGAGATCAATGAGGTAGAAACCAGAGATCCAGTAGAACGTATCAATGAAACTAGAAGCTGGTTTTTGAAAGAATCAATAAGATCGGTAAACCATTGGCCACACTAATCCAAAAGAAAAGAGAGAAAGCCCAAATTCACAAAATTATGAATGAAAAGGGAGAGATCACAACTAACACCAAGGAAGTAGAAACAATCATCAGAAGTTATTAACAACAGTTATATGCCAATAAGCTAAGCAACCTAGATGAAATGGATGCATCCTTGGAAAACTGTAAACTCCCAAAATTGAACCAGGAAGAAATCGACAACCTAAATAGACCGATATCTAGTAATGAGATGGAAGCAGTGATCAAAAACCTCCCAAAAAAACAAGAGCCCAGGACCTGACGGATTCCCTGGGGAATTCTACCAAACTTTGAAAGAAGAAATAACACCTATTCTTCTGAAGCTGTTTCAAAAAATTGAAGCAGAAGGAAAGCTTCCAGACTCTTTCTATGAAGCCAACATTACCCTGATCCCCAAACCAGGCAAAGACCCTACCAAAGAGGAAAATTTCAGACCAATATCACTGATGAATATGGATGCTAAGATTCTCAACAAGATCCTAGCAAACAGGATCCAACAGCACATTAAAAAGATTATCCACCATGACCAGGTGGGATTCATTCCTGGGCTACAAGGATGATTAACATTCACAAATCAATCAATGTGATAGAACAAATTAATAAGAAAAGAGAAGAACCACATGGTCCTCTCAATTGATGCAGAAAAAGCATTTGAGAAAATCCGGCATCCGTTCCTGATTAAAACGCTTCAAAGTATAGGGAGAGAGGGAACATTCCTGAACTTCATCAAATCTATCTATGAAAGACCCACAGCACATATCATCCTCAATGGGAAAAAGCTCGCAGCCTTCCCATTGAGATCAGGAACAGAACAAGGATGCCCACTCTCACCACTCTTTTCAACATAGTATTAGAAGTCCTAGCAATAGCAATCAGACAACAAAGAGAAATAAGAGGTATCCAAATGGGCAATGAAGAAGTCAAACTGTCTCTCTTCGCAGATGACATGATTCTTTACATGGAAAACCCAAAAGACTCCACCCCCAAACTACTAGAACTCATACAGCAATTCAGTAACGTGGCAAGATACAAAGTCAATGTACAGAAATCAGCGGCTTTCTTATACACTAACAATGAAAATACAGAAAGAGAAATTAGAGAATTGATTCCATTTACTATAGCACCAAGAACCATAAGATACCTGGGAATAAACCTCACCAAAGAGGTAAAGGATCTGTACTCGAGGAACTACAGAACACTCATGAAAGAAATCGAAGCAGACACAAAAAGATGGAAGACCATTCCATGCTCTTGGATCTGAAGAATAAACATTGTTAAAATGTCTATACTGCCTAGAGCAGTCTATACTTTTAATGCCATTCCAATCAAAATTCCACTGGTATTCTTCAAAGAGCCGGAGCAAATAATCCAAAAATTTGTATGGAACCAGAAGAGACCCCGAATTGCTAAGGAAACGTTGAAAAACAAAAATAAAACTGGGGGCATCACGTTACCTGATTTCAAGCTTTACTACAAAGCTGTGATCACCAAGACAGCTTGGAACTGGCATAAAAACAGACACATAGACCAGTGGAACAGAGTAGAGAGCCCAGATATGGACCCTCAACTCTATGGTCAGTTAATCTTCGACAAAACAGGAAAAAATATACAGTGGGAAAAAGACAGTCTCTTCAATAAATGGTGCTGGTAAAACTGGGCAGCTATATGTAGAAGAATGAAACTTGACCATTCTCTTACACCGTACACAAAGATAAACTCAAAATGGATAAAAGACTTCAACGTGAGACACGAATACATTAAAATCCTAGAGGAGAACATAGGCAATAACCTCTTCGATATCAGCCACAGCAACTTCTTTCAAGATATGTCTCCAAAGGCAAAGGAAACAAAAGCGAAAATAAACTTTTGGGACTTCATCAAAATCAAAAGCTTCTGCACAGCAAAGGAAACAGTCAAGAAAACAACGAGGCAACCCACGGAATGGGAGAAGATATTTGCAAATGACAGTACAGACAAAAGATTGATATCCAGGATCTACAAAGAACTCCTCAAACTCAACACACACAAAACAGATAATCATATCAAAAAATGGGCAGAAGATATGAACAGACACTTCTCCAATGAAGATATACAAATGGCTATCAGACACATGAAAAAATGTTCATCATCACTAGCCATCAGGGAGATTCTAATTAAAACCACATTGAGATATCACCTTACACCAGTTAGAATGGCCAAAATTAGCAAGACAGGAAACAACATGTGTTGGAGGGGATGTGGAGAAAGGGGAACCCTCTTACACTGTTGGTGGGAATGCAAGTTGGTGCAGCCTCTTTGGAGAACAGTGTGGAGATTCCTCAAGAAGTTAAAAATAGAACTTCCCTATGACCCTGCAATTGCACTACTGGGTATTTACCCCAAAGATACAGATGTAGTGAAAAGAAGGGCCAGCTGTACCCCAATGTTTATAGCAGCAATGGCCACGGTCACCAAACTGTGGAAAGAACCAAGATACCCTTCAACGGACGAATGGATAAGGAAGATGTGGTCCATATACACTATGGAGTATTATGCCTCCACCAGAAAGGATGAATACCCAACTTTTGTAGCAACATGGACGGGACTGGAAGAGGTTATGCTGAGTGAAATAAGTCAAGCAGAGAGAGTCAATTGTCCTATGGTTTCACTTATTTGTGGAGCATAACAAATAGCATGGAGAACATGGGGAGTTCGGAGAAGGGAATTGGGGGAAATTGGGAGGGGAGGTGAACAATGAGAGAGTATGGACTCTGAAAAACAATCTGAAGGGCTAGAAGAGGTGGGGGGGGTGGGAAGTTGGGGGAACCAGGTGGTGGGTATTAGAAAGGGCACGGACTGCATGGAGCACTGGGTGTGGTACAAAAACAATGAATACTGTTATGCTGAAAATAAATTTAAAAAAATGATTAAAAAAAAAAGAAAAAAAAATTCAGAAAATCAACTTAAGGAGTTTCATTTTCTAAGGTTAGTTTTGCTTTGAAGTTAGGGTGTTGATTTACAGGCTTTGCAGTGATCGGGGGAAATGACGTAGGTGCTGATGAGCATGGGGGGAGAGGCCAAGGTATGGCGGCATGGTGAAAAAAATAGAGTTTTCTAAAAGTCAGAGAAACTTGGGTTTAGTTCCACTAGAAACTAAAGATTTCTGCCAGAATTGAAAGAGACTAAACTGGTCTTGCTGGCTTCCCTCCCCCTGCTTTTTTTTTTTTTTTTCCCTGTAAAGTGAATATAATACTTTCTCTGACAACCTCAGGATTATTATGAAAAATCTATAGAAAAAAATGTAGGAAAGAAAGTTCAAAGCATTATGCCAATGAAAGCTGTTGGAGAATAATAGACTTTAGGAACACTGGTTACAGGTAATTGTTCATGGTAATGAGGAATTTAATAAAGAATACTGGTGGAATTATTCGATGAGGACCTACTTCATTTTTCACCTCTTCAGCCAACTTTCCCCATGGTGGGGGGCCCCACTCTCTTCCTTGGTCCTGAAGACTCAACCCTATATCATTCTCTGTCACCAGCCCTTACCATGGCAAAAGATGATATAATTACCCAGCTCCCTGGGATGCCTCATTATGAAACTTTCTAGCAAATGCTATATAATCCATTTCTCTGTTCTCTGAACAAAGAAAACTAATAGATTACAAATGATTGTTTTTCAGCTGAGCGGGCTAAAATTTCTATATCCTTTCACAAGGTGTAAATTTGCATTGAGTGAAAATACATAATATGTGCAAAGCCCTGCCTCAAGCCCATCTGTTTAGATTAAGGAGAATACTGCTTCTTGGATCCCAAATACAACAAAAACAATGTCATAATGGACTTCGACCATGGACTCAACAGTTTCTCCCTGAGGAGAGCAGGAGAAAGAGTCAGAACTCATTGGAGCAGGCTGTGATCTGGTTATAAGGTGTCTGACAACCCCCATACCATTTACTGACAATTATTAAAATAACCTCCTGTGTTTGGAGACAAAGACCGTACACTGTATTCAAGACTCCTACCTTCAGGCTAGGAGCCAAAGACACTTAGTAGGCAATACTTGAATGCTGCTAGGACGAGATTTTATAATGTGAGTAAAGGGTGTGTAAAATGTTTTACCCATTTCCTAACTCTTGGTACCTTGGATTTTTCTCCTTATTGAGATTCAACAAGTGCAAGTTCAATCTAGCTTGGAGGGAGAAGACATCTCCGTTTATGGCCAACCCTGATCCAGAGGCCTTACCTTAGGAACTGCCCCCCCTACCCTGGATAGGGTTTCTCAGTCTGAGCTCCACTGACGCTGTGGGTCTGGCCACTGTGTGCCTTTCAGGATTGGTCCAATCTAGGGCCTCTACCCACTGGATATCGGCAGTGCTCCCTCATCCCCTGAGTCCTCTGTCCCATCCCCCACAGTTATGACCACTAGAATAGTTTCCAGACATCATCAAATGTCCTCTGGGGAGCAAATCACCCCTGGTTGAGAACCAGTACCTTAGTCCCTCTATTAGCCTTGCTTTTACCATTGCCTTCATCTTCTTTCCTCTCCTTATCCCCGTCCCAGGAATTAAGTCCTGAACCTGAATTTACTTCTAGGGACCCAGTTTCAATCTTACCGGATACCAGTTGACTGTATTTTAGAAGCATTTATTTTCATTAATTCATGAGCTGATTGATTAATTCACCTATTTGTCTATTCTCCAGTGTTGATAGACCATCTGTGATGAACCAGGCACTGAGATTTATGAGGTTGATAAGACACATCACATGGCAGACAGTGAAACAGAGCCACGTGCCATCTCCATCAATAGACCAGTGGATGTGGGGAAAAATGTGTCTCTGTTGAGTATAATTTGGCAACAAATCTACCCAAAGTACCATTACTGAAAACAGCTCAGAACTTATGGAAACTGAAATGGAAACTATGCCATGGGCATCCCTGGAATGTTCTCTGACTATATGGAACAGAACAGAACAGCCCCTTGGACCTACATCATTTTCCTAATTCCTAGAACACAGATCTCTGGTTAATGGTCTTTATTCTATAAAACTCTTGAGTTCTAAACTGTTCAAGACTTCTCATCTGAGCTTAGCTGGCCCTAGCCCCTACGTTTTGCACAGAAAATGGGCGAAACTTCACTTTGTAATGAGAACAAGAATCTCAACACCATCACCAACCAACATCACAACTGCTTCTTCTGTGCTTTCCTCTTGGGTCAGCTCTACAATGCTGTACTCTTCTGAGAACGTATAACCAGATGTCGATCCAGAACAAGTTCCCATGGAAGACAGCCTTACCGACAATTCAAACATCTGAATGGCCAGACCCACCACTGGCAATTCAATGTCAAGTGATAACATGTCACTTGAACATGGCTGTGGCCTTTCTGAAGTTCTTAACTGAGGTGTGTCACCTCCTGCTGGACTCGGAGAAAATCAGCTATCATCCTGATTGTACAGACCCCTTCCTGAGGACGGGCACCTTGTCCAAGTGATCTTGAGATACTGACTTTGCACTTACCTTCTTTTAAGCTCAAGCATATTTCAAGGAGAATGCAGACCAGGGGGCTGCCCTGCCCCCGTGCAGACCCTCCACCACCCTAGCACAGCAGGAAAAGATGGAAGTCCCTTTCTCCCATCTTCATCTAGAAACATTTCAGCCAAATACAGACCCGTAGCCTGCCGTCCGCCCCAGCTCGGATTCTTCCACAACTCTGTCACGGCAGGGGAGATGGGGATCACCTTCACAATCATCCTCGTCTGAAAAGTCCCCACAGTCATTGTCACCGTTACACAGAAACCGTTTCTTGATGCATCGGCCTGTGATCAAAATCAAGAAAGACACTGTGTGTTTCATGCCAGATTTCCTCTCTCTTCCTGATGTAAGCAAATGGACTTTAACAATGGAGGGGAGGCAACGGGCACACACTTGAATTCTTTGTACATTTACAGAAAGCCCTTTGACCAGCCCCTTTCGCACTTGGAAACATAAGCGTGTAAAAGCAGGCTTTGTTCTTTTTGTTCGCGAGTGCGCACAGAAGCCCGTGGGGAGTAAGGGGGATACGAGGATTACCTGTACCACATTTAAAGTCATTGCCACAGTCCTCCTCCACGTCTTCACAGGGCTCAGTGGGTTCACACTGTTGTCTGTCTCCCACTGCCTCTATGCACTTCTGCCCATTGTATTGTCCAAAGATCTCAATGCTCCTTGAACGGAACTGCACAAAACAAGCTAGAAATATTAGAATTTCTATGGCCAAAAGAGGGTAATGATCTAAAACTGCGTCCACAGCACTGTAGCCCTCTAGACCAGTTAAGTTGATTGTTTCAAGATGGAAGCCCTAAAAGTAGTCAGCAATATTAAAGTAATACCTCACATGCTAGGGTTGGCTCTCTCTCCTTCAGCATCTGGTTCTTCAAGGCACACATTTATTATTGTGTGCCATGGTGAGATTTCTAGGCAAATTGAACCTCATCCACATAGATATTTATCTTTCCTTCTTAGTTGGGAACTCAGTGGGGGTGGGGGTGGGAACTCCCTGCCTCCTAGTCCTTTTCCTGGAGATGCTGGCAACACAGTTTCCATTTGGGGTCATTGGTGGGGAATGAATTGGTGGGGAATGACACTTACCTTTAGTCTGAGGCAAGGGTCACATTGCGACCATTCGCTCCAAGAGCTCATTCTGCAGTCTATGGGAAGTGGCTTCTCGTTGTCTTCTACTACCCGTGGGCCATAACTAAGAGAACAGAATCATCAACTTCATGGCGTGACTCGTGTCTGTGTCCAAGAAGTCTTCCCGAACCAGTCTGATTTATTTACTATTTTTCTGCTTTCCAAATCAAAGGACTTATCCTTTTTTTTCTAAGATTTTTTTTAAGTTTATTTGAGAGAGAGAGTGAGAGATAGAGCATGAGCAGAGGAAGAGGGAGAAGCAGGCTCCCGCTGAGCAGGGAGCCCCATGCGGGACTTGATCCCAGGACGCTGAGATCATGACCTAAGTCGAAGGCAGATGCTTAACCGACTGAGCCACCCAGGAGCCCCGAAAATCAAAGAAATTATCCTTTTACTAGATCTCTCATTTGACATTGGATCATAAGCAGCTTTATGTTTTCAATTGGTCTTCTTATTGAATTCTTGTACTGCTTTGTGACTTAACGTTCGACCTAACCACAATATAGTAATGGTGATCAGGGAAACAGGCAAGTCATCATCGTACTGCCTGTTTATGTGCATTAGTCTCAGATTTCGTGCTACCTTCTAGAGACCTTTTTTCACTTTGCTTCCCGCAGAGTCTGAAAAAGCCTCCAGTTGCCTGGTTTTCTTGTAAGCCAGCGGGATCAGGCAAGCACCTGGGAGCCTAGCTTTCCTACCCCTGCTCTGTTCACATCCTAAACAAGACTTACCCTTCACGCTCTGCTTCAGGACTAACCCCTCACCATTCTGCATTTTAACACTTATACTTTGGCCCTTACAGCCTTCCCTCCCACCCCAGATCCAAAGCTCAGCTGTGCTTTTCTGAGCTTTGAACTTTCTTTCTTGGTTCACCATTTGGATCTCTTCTGGTTACAACACCTCCTTGGATGACAATCTTCTTTAATGAAAGAAAACAAAACAAAATGAAACAAAACAAAACCAAAAGCAAAAACCACTGAACAAGCATCCTATGAATGCTCTGCCCCGACTTCCCAGAGCTGGCACCTGTCCTTTCTAGAGTGCAGCCTCTGACTTTAGAGGGCTGGCTCCGTAAGGCCATTGCCTCCACAAAGCCTCTAAATCCCAGTTCTCTGAGACCTTGACCAATTGAACGTGGTCTCCATTAAAACTCTTTCTCCCTCCCAGTTTCTTTCCATGTGTTGTATATTGTGTTCAAGTTTTTGATACTAAACAGAAAGAAGCAAATGAATGAGCAAAAAAGACCTTCTTTGTGAACTCTACATTTCCTTGCAGCTGCTCCCATTCCTGCCCTTTCATAATGTAAAAGAATTTGTAAAAGAATTGTTATCAACATATTTGTTTCTCTTTTATAAAAAAGGGGGAAAAAAGAGTTTCATCTCCCCCTTCATCTTTAGGTACTTCTTAAATTCTCTCATCCTTTTAGCCAACTTCCTTGGGAGAGTAGTTTGAATCCTGTATTTTGTTCCTTACTCCCAATCAACTGCTCAGCCCTCCTGGGGGACATTGCTCTGGCCAAAGTCAATGATGATTGCCATGTGGCTCACTTGGTCCTTTCAGTGCTTCTCTTATTGACTTCCTCACAGGGGTCAATGCAATTGGCCATTCTTGCTGTTTAAAATACTCTCTTCCCTTGGACTGAATGACACTAAACTACCATTTCTTCTTTCTCTTCCTTCGGTTCTCCTACTCACCCATGTGCTCCTCCTCCTTAGACGGTCTCTGGAATGCTATTTTTCCAGGCCTTGTCCTTGAATCCACTTTTTTGTTTTTTCTCTCTACACTTTCCCAGGGCTTTGGTTTCCATGCATATGCTAATGACGCTCAGAGATAAGTCTGCCGTCCAGACATCTCTCCTGAATTTTAAGCTCTTGGATAAAACTCCCAACTGGACATCTGCACTTGGATTTCATTATGGTCCATTGAACTCAAAATATTCTCAAAACAAATTCATCATTTTTTCTCTCCTCTCAAAGCTGTACTTACTGTCTGGGTGAACAGCACTTTCATTTATGCAGTTGGCCTGACCAGAGGCTTGGGTGCTGCCTGTCTTATCCTGCAACCCTCACACTCATCGCCTATAGCTAATCAACCATTAAAATCTGTTGTTTAGTCTTGTAAATGACTCTCGAATCCATCCATGCTTCAGCTCTGACAGATGCTTCTCTGTTCTACACTAAGATTACATCTCTCCTGGATGACAACAATATCTTGCTAATCCAGTTCCCATAAATTGTATGTAGGATCTTCTAAAAATGCAGATTTGATTGTACCATACCCCTCCTGAAAACATTTCTGGAAGCTTCCTATCACTCTTATGATAAAATCCAAATTTTCTAACATGGTGCAGCGGGCAGAATAATGACACCCCAACATGTCCCTAACCTAATCCCTAGAATCTGAGAATATTTTACCTTACAGGGCAGAAAGGTGTCTGTAGATGTGACTTAGAAATATTATTCTGGGTGGACTCATTCCAAACGTGTAAGCTCCTAAATGCAGAAGAACAGTTCAGGGAGATATAAAGACAGAAGAAGAGGTAGGAGAAATTCAAAGCATAAGAAGGGACCCCACTGGCTCTTGCTGGCTGTGAAAGTGGAAAGAAGCCATGAACCAAGGAAGGCAGGCAGCCTCCAGAAGCTGGAAGAACCAAGAAAATGGATTCCCCCTTAGAGCCTCTGGAAAGGTATGCAGTCCTGGTGGCTCTTTGATTTCCTCCTGATGATTCCCCAGGGTTCTGCTTATTTTGCGTCCAAGTAAGCAGGTATCTGGTGCAATGAAGGGAAAACTCCCTTGGTTCTAGAAACTGCACCCTGTAGATCTGTGACATGATACTTTTCTCTTTCCCACCTGCCACTGAGAGCGGCTTCAATGCATAACTAGTTCAGAGGGTACAGTATGGACTGAAGGATGACAGTGGAAGGTGAAATCCACTGAACACACTCCAGAATGATGAGTCTTTTGCTGGCAAGCCTAGAACCCAGCCCACGATGAGGGCTGCTGAGAAAGGCTATTCATCTGTTTCACACACTGGGACCAGGATCCTGCTCCAAAGACATTGGCATCACCACAGACTGTTCTCTAACATCTTTTACGTAAATAATAGCACCACATAAATTATGTACACACTGATTCCCTTCTTTCTCAGTTTCTAACTTAAGGACTCCTTTTCTTTTTTACAGGTTCGACTTACACTCTGGACTTAGTACAGAGCTCTGCCTTTGATCTTTTATTGCCCTTCTAGACCATGATTTGAGTTCATCCCTGGAATGACCCTATCCTCTGAAAGACCCACTAGAAAAGTCCTCTGATCACATCCCTGTCCTGGGAGTGGGACTTACAACCCTCTAGATATCAGGTGTCATGTATCTGTCATAATCAGATACCACAACTGTGTGGCTGAAACAACAGAAATTTATCTTCTCATAGTTCTGAAGGCTAGAAGTCTGAGATCAAGCTGTCTGCTGGGTTGGTTTCTTGGGAGGCTTCTCTCCTGGGCTTGTATATGGCTGGCTTCTCCCTGTGTGTTCAGATGATCTTTCCTCTCTACAGTTGTGTGCAAATTTACTCTTCTTATAAGGACTTATAAGTCGTATTGGATCAGAGCCCAGTAAAAGGAACCCATCTTAACTTAATTACCTCTTTAAAGACCCTAACTCCAAACACAGTCATATTCTGAGGTATTGGGGGTTAGGACTTCAACATATGAATGGGGGTAGGGGACACAATTCAGCCTACAACATTCAATAAATGTTTTTTTAACTAAGCAGTTTCTTCTATTTAATTTTTTTTTAATTTTTAAAAAGATTTTATTTATTTATTTGACAGAGAAAGACACAGCAAGAGAGGGAACACAAGCAGGGGGAAGAAGAGGGAGAAGAGGGAGAAGCAGGCTTCCGGCGGAGCAGGGAGCCTGATGTGAGCACAGATCCCAGAACACTGGGATCATGACCTGAGGCGAAGGCAGCTGCTTAACGACTGAGCCACCCAGGTGCCCCCAGTTTCTTCTATTTGTCTTCTAGTTTTACTAGACAACTTTCAAATCTCATTTTCTCATTAACCTTTATTCTAACCTCTGAGACATAAATTTTGTAGGTGTTATTAGTTCTTTTTTACAGATGAGAAACTAAAACCAAAATTATACCACTTATCCAAAGTTGGACAGTTACTGGCAAAACTGGATTCAGAATCAACCTCTCTCCACTCCTAGTTCACTGCAATGTTACCCTGTTCCCTATGCTATATCCCCCTCTCATCACCAAGTAAATCCTCTTTGAAATGACCCAAATGGTCATAACTTTGTCAATACTTTTTTTCCCCTCCTTCCTCCTCCCTCCCTCCCCCTCCCCCCCTCCTTCCTTCCTTTCTCCCTTCTTTCCTTCCTTCTTTCTTTCCTTCCTTCCTTCCTTAATAGAGCCATTCTTTAAAGCATATCAGTTGGGGGATGCCTGGGTGGCTCAGTCGATTTAGAGTCTGCCTTCGGCTTAGGTCATGATTTCAGGGTCCAGGGATCAAGCCCTGCATCCGGCTCTCTACTCAGTGGGAAGCCTGCTTCTCCCTCTCTGACTCCCCCTGCTTGTGCTCTTTCTCCCCCCGCCCCACCATCAAATAAATAAATGAAATCTTTAAAGCACATCAGTTGGACAGCTTGGTTGTTGCCTGGATCTACTTTAAGCTTAAACCTAAATGGTGTCAAATTAGACAAAAATAAGTGGGAAAGTGTGTGAGCATCTGGCTGTTTTCCCTTCATTGCACCAGATACCTGGTTACTTAGAGGCAAAATAAGCAGACCCTGGGGAATCATCAGCAGGAAGTAGTAGATTATGCAAAAGGAATGCTGTACTGAAACGAATGCACTACATAAATATTAAGAAAGAAGATGAGTGATCTCGGACAGCTCCTTCTGAGCCCACCGCTCCCTCCCGAGCTCCTCTGACTCACTAGGCAGATAATGTTTTGTGGCTCAAAGACTGTGTATGTACAATGCATACCACCTGCCTTTTGCCCTGCTGAGTTATTAGGCGGACTGGAGAAGTATTTGCAAAGCACTTTCCGGATTCCTAGATGAAATGTGTTTATCAAGTAAAACGTATCTCTAAGTGTTTCAATCTCAGCTTGAAAGTCACTTCCTAGATCAAAGTGATGTACAGCAGCACGACAGGAGGTCTAAGTCTGGGCCAGAAATGCATTCAATGAAGGGCCATTGATGCATGCCTGCTCCCATCTCCTGGCCATGAAGAGATTCCAGCTTTAGTAAAAGGAAACCTCCAGAGCAGCTCACACTCCGGGACACATTGCGGCAGACCCAGGCGAAAAAAAACACCTGCTGTAGGAAGGAATCTTTTTGTCAATAAATAAGGCAATGTGGCTCCTTTGAGTGGTGAAATATAAGCTTCTTAGGATTGCATTCTTAACCCACAGATCTGCCAGTTTGCTTAGTTCATGCAATTCATCAAACGAAAAGGTAATAGGACAACAGTATCCAACACTCATTTTTTTTAGGAACTTTCCTGATTTCCCAAGTCTTAACTTAAGAGCTTCTCTCAGGTGCTCCCAATGAGCCAATATTCAACGACCCTCACAGAGGGCCTGCTCTGTGTCAGGAATGGTTCTAGTGTCTGGGGCTACATGTCTTTACCACCACAGAGCCTGCATTCTAGTGGCTGAGATACAGTAAACGAGAATCCAGCAGATATAACATGCAGTATCAATGAAGACATGTGAGCAGTCAAAGAAAGGAAAGCAGGGTAAGAGGAGGGGTCCCAGGCTGGGGTTGAGGAAGGAGATTTCTTGTATGGAGTAGTCAAAGAACCCTCTCAGAGGAGGTATGGTGATGTAAAAATGTATTCACAATTTTTTTGGCCATTCTTCCCAACAAAGATGGGTTCTAAGTGCCCTCTGCCTGAAGCTGGTAGTGTCTTTTATTTATTTATTTTTAAAAAAAATTTTAAAGATTATTTATTTATTTATTTGACAGACAGAGATTATAAGTAGGCAGAGAGGCAGGCAGAGAGAGAGAGGAAGAAGCAGCCTCCCTGCTGAGCAGAGAGCCCGATGTGGGGCTCGATCCCAGGACTCTGAGATCATGACCTGAGCCGAAGGCAGAGGCTTTAACCCATTGAGCCACCCAGGCGCCCCCGGTAGTGTCTTTCTTAACACCCTGTTGAGTAGAATGCGGTGGAAGTGAGCCTGCATGTTTTAAAGGCTAAAGTTCGAGAAGGCCATACAAGTTCTGCTGGCTTATCTCAAGACATGCACACTGTGAGCCCTTTCCCACTATGGATAAAACTGACTACTCTGAGTCTACCACATGGAGGACAGAGAGAAGGAGAGACGTGGAGACAGATTCTCAAGGAGACTTAAGTGTTCCAGCCCCTAGTGGTTTGAGTCTTCCCAGCCCAAGTGACAGACACAAGAGTGAAGAAGCCATTATAAGAATCCCGGGCCGAGCCACCATCTGACTACATCCATGCGGGAGACCCATGGGAACCCCTTCACAGAGCCCAGTCCACCTTTGGACTCATGAACCAGTAAAATAATTGGTATTATTTTAAGCTACTGTCTTAGGATACTTTTTTACATAGCAATATTGACCAAAACAGATGATACTTGGTTAGATACTTGGATGCATTCAGAGAGAAGCTATTGAGTATCTGGAAAAGGAATGTTCTGTGCTAGGGGAAAGTAAGCGCAAAGGCCCTGAGACAGTATATCAGAAGCACCGAAGTAGGGTGCCTCTCCTGCTTTGTAGGCTGTGGTGAAGAGTTTGGATCTGATTCTGAGCTTGATGGAAATTCTTAGAGGAGTATGAGAACAGGAGTAACACCCAGAGTTAAGTTTTCAAAAGACTTAAAAATGTCTCTGGTTGTTAGATGGAAAATTGACTAGTGGGATGTGGGCGAGGCTGGATACAGGCCAGAAATGATAGTGATTTGGGCTAGAATAGTCACAGTGGAGACAGCAGGCAGTGGGCAGATTTGGGACATATTTTAAGGATAATACCAACAGACGTGCTGTTAGATTGCCTGTGGGAAGGATGCAAATAGGGGAGTCAAGTGTGATTCCCAGGTTATTACCCGAGTAAGCCAGTGAGTGGTGTAGTTTGGGTGAGGTTGGTAGAGAAATCAGTGGGTATGTTTCGGACATGCTAAGTTTGAGATGCCTCTTAGATTTTCAAGAGCTGCTGACTTAAGTAATTAGGCATTGTGTTCAGGGAAGCGAGTGCACCATAGATATAAATTTAAGATTTGTCAAAATGCAAGTGCTATGTCCCTCCATGAGGCTGGATGTGAATGTGAATGGATAGAGTAAGGCTGAGGATGAGCCAACATTTAGTGGAAGTGTTACAACATGTCTGTAGATTAATGGGAATGATTCGGTACAAAGGGAGCTATTGATGATGCAAGAGAGAGGGGGCAGAGTTACAGGTGCAAAGTCCTTGCAGGGGCTGGAACAGATGAAGCCAGTGGACGAGTGGAATGGTGAAATGGTGATGGTGGAATGGTGGAAGTCACAGGAGCACATCTCCCCTAACATCATGGTCTTCACTTGGAGACCTTGGCTGTTTCAATCACTGTGTATTTGTTTATATTCCTTAGTTGACTGTAAGCCAGTGAGGGGAGAGACCCTTGTAATGTGTTCAGTATTACACTGCAATTCCTGATGCAATGTCTGGCCCGCATTGCAAACTCAATAAATATTTACTGTATTACCGAGATAAATAAACAAATGACCCTCCTTGTCCAATAGTAGTTGATGAATAAATATCTGTTAATTTGTATTGAATATGAATATTAAAAACAGGTGTATACAGCCAAAGAAGGAGGGAAAACTGACATTTTGGATATCTTCAATTTAATAATTAAGCCTAGATTTTTCATTAACAGATGTCTGGGTGCTTTTCCAGACTGTTGAGACAAATTTAACTCAAATAAATTGAATAATAATTACTAACATTTGGGAGTGCTTAGTTTACCTCAGGAATTCTTCGAAGCCTTTATTCTTATTACCTAACTTAATTTTTACATCAGGTCTATGAGATATCTATTACTAGTATCATCACACTTTAAAGATAATGAACTGAGCCACAGAGATGGTAAGTAATTTCCCTCAGTTTACACAGCAAAGGTCACCTGGTAGCCAGGTTGGAATTCAAACCCAGGCAGTTTCTCTTCAAGGGCCATCTACCTAGCCACTCCTGGGACTTCCAACTCCCAGTTTAGTGCTCTTTCTTAACTACTCAAAAAATGAAGAATAAGATAATTATGAAAATTATAATTACACCAAAACACACCACCGATACAGTCAAAAGATGAATGACAGATTGGGGGAGATGTTTGTAATTCATACCAGAGACAAAGGACTAGTTTATAAAGTGGTCATAGAAATCCATAAGGGAAAGACAAGAAACTCAATAGGAAAAAGAGAAAAGAACATGGACATTCACAAAGGAAAACATACCCACATTCTTTAAACAGATAAAAAATACGCAACGTTCTTATGGGAATCATTTCATTATGTATAAAAACATTGAATCATCATGATGTACACTGAAACTAAGAGCATATTGTATATCAATTATACCTCAATTAAAAAATAATAAAAAGAGAGAGGGAAGTTAAAACTATTTGAAGATAGGGTTTTGTTTTGTTTTGTTTTACCTATGAGACTGGCAAATACCAAAAAGCTGACTGAAAGCTGTTGACAAGTCTGTGGTTCAGTAAGCATTCTCATACTCTTCTGGGGAACGTGCAAAGTGGTACCAAACTCCCGGAGCCACAGGGCCATTTTAGCAAAGAGACAAAGGTGATTTCCTTGTGATTCCTTTACATCACTTCTGGGAATTCGTCCTCAGGTATAATTATCCACTTGCAAACTGATATAGGACTAAAAATACCCATTGCAAAAGATTGGAAATAACTGAAGTGTTCATCAGTCAAAGATGAATTTTCTGGACTGCATATCCACACAATGGGAAATTAATCAGTTGTGAGGAGAATTAGGAAGTTCCTTCTAAATTGATACAACAAGGTTTCCAGGATATACTGTAAAGGAAAAAGCAAAGTACAAGACAGTATGTGAAAGAAAAGGGAAGGATAAGATTACATATGACTGTATGCTTTAATCTACACTAAAACATTCTGGAAGGATGCACAGAAGACTGATGAAGGTGGCTGCCTAGGAGAATGGGTTAGGGCAGGAGAGGGTAAGATTCTAAGTACTTTATACGTAAGAACATAAATCTCATGAAAAGTTATGGGTGGGAAATCAAGACTTCTCAAGGTACACTTTGTTATATTTTTTGTAATATATGTTGTTTATTTACAAATTAAAAAGAAAATATAATGATAGCTGTGCGCATGGAGCCCTCAAAGCGGGACGGTCACTGTGCTGAGGACATGGAGTGAATTATCAGGAATTTCCCATAGCAAGTCACAGTTTTATTTCCACTTTGAGGTGAGGAACAGATTTAGAGAAATTAAGGACTTTGCCTCAGGTTGCAAAGCTAATAAACGATGGACCCTGGAATCAAACTCAGGCCACCTGCTTCCAGGACCTGTGTTAAGAGCTATGACTCTCCTAGCACACTGGTTTTAACATTCTATTCTACTTTGAGAAACCTAAGAGATACTGTCCCATTTATGATCTATTCTCATGGGCACTATTATGTTCACAAACAAAGGATTATTGATTGATTCCTAATAATTTACTGGTAGCAATAGTTCACTGTCACTTGGCTTCAGGTGAAACGTGTGCAGCCGGATGATAACCCCTGAAGGCTGGCTGTAACTCAATTTCTTCCTTTCCTCCAAACTAGAAAGCATATCCAAGTAATAGCAAGTTATTATTTTAAAGAATATTTTGCGTATACTGAGTTTTGTGCCAGGCACGGTTGCTTTAAGTACAATATATATATAATAATTTAACTGTCACAGAGTCCCTTATTAGATAGGTGCTATTGTTGTCACTGTTAAGGGGTGAATTGTGTCCCCCCACCCCATCCCCCCATCCAGGAAGTTAAAGTTTGAACCCCTGTACCTCAGAATGTGACCTTATTTGGAAAGAAGGTCTTTACAGAGGAAACCAAGTTAAAGTGAATTTATTACGGTGGGCCCTAATCCAGTATGATTGGTGTCCTTCTACAAAGAGAAAATTTAGAGCCTGACAAACAGGCATAGAGGAAGGATGATTGATGATAGCCCTGTGGTGCCAGAGGCAGGCACTGAAATGAGGTAACTACAAGCCACGGATGCCAAAGATTGCCAGCTACCAGCAGAAGCAGAGAGGGATCATATCTAGGGTCTCAGAGGGAGCACCGCCCTGTGGACACCTTGATTTCAGACTTCCAGCCTCCAGAATCGTGAGGTAATAGATTTCTGTTGTCTGAAGCTGCCTGATTTCTGGTACTAGGAAAAGAATACAGCTGCCACCCTACAGATGAGGGAACCAAGGTACAGAAAGTTTGAGTAACGCGCTCAAATGTACATGGTTTGTTCGTTAGTAATGACACCTGCAGCTGAGTTTGGGAAGCCTCACTCCAGAGGAGTGCTCCATTCTGATCAACTCTGTATTTTAAAAAAAATCATTTGCAAACTCCAGTGCTCTGGTCGAACTACATGTCTCACTTCCTGACGGATCTGAACACTCTGTTTTGACCTCAACCGTCTGTCAAGGGGTAGGGCATGGAGTGTTCAAGCAGGGTAACCCTCATAAACTCCTAAGGGCCTTGAAAGTGAGGCACTCGAAGCCAAATCCGGCCCAGCAGTGCATCTGCTCCGAGCTGGGGGGCCGGCCAGGGGGCCTTTGTGGTCCTCCCTGAAATAGCTGAGTGCGGCCAGGACCCAGGGACGCAAACTTCAAAGTGGTTGTAGGCTTCCCTGCAGACTCTCCTTTTTGATCAGCGGGAGTCTCGATCCAGGAATGCGGGTTGTTTAAATTATTTTTTTTAACTTAAGAAAGGGTCAGGGTAAGTACCAGAAGGCTAAAGCAACTTTTAGTAACTGCCTTCCCAAATCCCTTTTGTCCCCGATGTCAGGTAAGTGAAAATGTTTTCCAAATGGAACATGGCTTTTCAGCTCACACCACATGCTGAGTGGGGCTCAGGAGGCGCGAAGGCCCCCGAGGTAGCCGGGAGGCTGGTGAGGATGTGCTTGCCATGGCCATCAGTTTCCAAAACAGAATTTGGTTAAGCTAAGGGTCAGATGACCAAAGTGGAAATGGCTGCAGGTTGCAGTGATGTCAAGGCAGAGGGTGAGTGTTTGGGCAGATGTTGTCCCCCAACAATACTGTCAAAACCAGAAATAGTTCAATACTGTCCCCGGGTTTCATCATTCTGTATTGGATGGCGGACGTGTTCTCCAGCAATTCCGGGTGCAGCAGCGGTGTTCAGTAAGCAGATACTATCTTATGATTTATTTCCTGGCTCAGCTTGGCATGAGTTTCCTGTTCCCAATTAGGATCAGAACAAAAGGAGAGAAAGTCAGTCTTTGATGGAAGCATGGCTGATGGGTCCGCAGGATGGTGATTCTTCTTGAAGGATAGAACTACAATCCTAAGCCGGAGGTCAAAATGTGTGCCTCTGGACACAACCTGGGATGTCAAGGAGGAAAAGCAAGCTGCCTAACCCTCACCTGACACGGGGGCAGAAAGGTGAGGTAGTCCGCCGTAAAGGGTGGTAGACATTGAGGCAGAATGAGGGAGAGATTACTTTTCTTTCTTTTAAAGTTTTTCAGATGTGAAATACTGATAAACTCAGGTTTATCTATCATACCCTAGTGAAAACCAGCTTTGTTTCATCATTCCAAGTATTGAAAGACTATCTTGGCCTTAACATTTGAATGGCTGTTTAAAAGAAATTGCTGGAAACAGCTACAGGTCTCCTTAGAAAACTCTCAGAAACACACCCCTGTACTTTTCCTCACCCTTTTTCAAAGGTTAAATCAGGGACTATCTATCTCAAGGTGGGTTGAAAAAAAAATTTTTTTTTAACCTGCTTTCCTGCTAAGAAGTAGACCTTGAAATATCAAAGCCGGAAGTGAAATTCCAGAGACAAACGGAAAAGCAACTCACCTAGGAGTAGGCCCGGCGGTCAGCAAACTTATTTTTAAAATGCATAGTGCAAAGGCAAACCTCTGGCTGGCAGACATCTGCTCTGACTAGGTGGCCCCGCATGGAATGGCCAGATGGGTCCCGCAAGGCATTTATCTGCAAAGGGCGGGACAACTGGGGGACAATTATTGCTTGTTTTCGGTTGGGGTTTCTGTCCAACTGTGTTTCCTGGGAGCCAAAGTCCAATCAAAGGGGAGTCGTGTCGTAATTCTTCGCCTACTGTTTTCTCATATTGACGAGCATATTCGAGCACCCAGCCCCGTGAGTGCTGAATTGACTAAGATTAACGGGAGCATTAAAAAAAAAAAACAAAACAACAACAACAAACAACAAAAGAAAAAACAAAACAAATCTCCAGTGTTTCTCATCTGGGGAGACTCTGGGAGGAAGGATGAGAGAGTGAGCAATTTGGCGGAAAATGGGTCTGTGGATGATTCTCAGAGAGTCATAAATACTAAAAGAAATCAAAGAACTGCGGTGACTGGAGCATGAGGCAGGGACCGATGCGGCCACCTGAGACCCAGCCCTGTGGGTCATTGCCACAGGCGTGCCAGAGAAGTGCAAGGTGCGGTTAAGGTACAAAGCTGGCTTTCTTTATAGACTCGGCGGGTCATTCTGAAGAATCTCGGGAAACTCTCTACTGCGTGTACATTATCCCGCAGGAGGGTATGATCTCCTTATCTCAGAAATGCACCTGTCAGAGAGATAGATTCTGAGATGAGGCAGTTTGCTCCAGCCCATGTTAAAGGACCCCCTCCCTTTCATATTTTCACTTTCTCAGGGACTTGTGGAAAGGGTAAGGTGTTTTCTAAGTGCTAGAGAATGTGGATGTCTCTGCTGCTCTTAAACACTGGTTAGACAGTAGAATGACCTTGGACCCGTGCAAAGCCACTGATGCCCACCCTCTCACCACGCCCCCATATCTGATTCTACTATAACTGGTCTGAGAGGGTACCCTGCATCCGTATCTCTTCTAAGCTTGTTGGGTCATTCCAATGTGTGGCCAGGGTTGGGATTTAGAATGACCAGCTTGAGAAGCAGTATTTCATTACGTTTTTGGGAAAGAATGTTCGGAACACAGGACTTAAGGGGCCTTCATCAGTACTTACTAATTACAAAGAGGAAATTTGCACACATATGCAATCTGGTAAAGCAGAGGGTGGGGTTGGGGGATATCAGACAGCTAGTTTTTCCAGCACTGCCTTACCTTTCCACGAATGGTCCTACTAGAGTCAAAGTTATTCTCCACAGGCTTTCTTGTCTCCCTTTCCTTTTCATGGGGAGAGTTTGAGGTCTCTAGTGGGACTAATTTCATTGGTTCCTGACCTTGTCAACCTGCAGACTGTGACTTGATAATTAGATGTAAATGGAGATTGAAAATCACCTCTGTACTCAGAGACTGAGTGAGCCACCCCCCCACCAAACCCCTGATCTCCGGGGATGGAAGAAGGGAAAAGGGGAATTTCTTACTGGTTGGTTGTTTGAATGCTGAATTGCTCTGTAGATGTTCTATTTATTTTATCCCCATGGTTCAGGCTAAATGTAATGTAGCCAAGGAACGGGAGCAACAGAATATAACAAAACTATATTAATTATGTATTATATGTTAGTGATATGTAAAATAAAATACATCTTACATTTTTGTAGAGCTTTTAACTCTTCTTTGCCCTTAACATCTGTTATGTATCTGACATGTTTTTATTTTATTTTATTTTATTTTTTTGACATGTTTTTAAATGAGGTTTATACTTCAGTTATATCTAGGGGAAGGGAAGCATGCTGAACCACAGAAGTGGAAAAATAGCAATTTTATTTAACATGTAATGACTTTCAAAGAAAAGAAAGGACAAACATTTATCAAACTTTTCTAAGGGGTCAAGCTAATAGACATATATTATAACTAACATACACACACATATAAAAATATAATTTTATCCTCAAAATAATCCATTTTACAGTTGAGGAAATGGAAGTGCACTGAGGTTACATAATTTGCCCAGCATCACCACCTGCAGTTGCTAAGAAATGGCATTTGAACTTGGCGCGCCTGACTCCACGTCTCAGGCTCCTTCCACCACACATCAGTCCTGTCGTTGTTATTGTTTTAATTATGTCACCTTAACATGAGACGATAACATTTCTCATTAAACCCTCTCAACTCCCTAAAAGGTAGGCTTCTGGTTTAGCTTTACAGATGAGGTGCAGAGGAATACAGCCAAGGCTATGCAGACAAAGCGGCCGAGGTGGGATTTGAACAAAACTCTGATGCCAGAGTTTTCCACCCTGCTGAGGACTCTCACAGTTTTCTCCACTCAGGAGGCTTCAAAAAATATATTTTTAAAAAATTTCCCTTTGGTTTCAGTTTGCTTGGGAACTTCATGGCATAAATTATATTTATTGTCCAATAATAATACTTTTGCTCCTTTTTAAGGTAGAGTCACGCACATGTGTACTTTAGAATGTACAACCATCAGGCAGAACACTTAATTTTTACTGCAGAATTGTAAATGTGTTGGGCATAATTCCATCTGGATCTCTTAAAGTGATGGAAGCAGTTTTTTAGAAGTTTATTAGTAGACATTTCATGGACTCCCTCAGGACCCAAGTAGGAGTTGCCACCTCAACCCGTATCTGTTTCTGACTGGATCCCGAAAGATCCACGGTTTTTACACTGCTACCCTGACACTGTAGTACTTTCACTTAAAACACATGCGCTTGCTGGAGAGAATTAGAATTGTCAAATATTAGGCCCTTGGTTTGGGGTGTGTCCTACTTGATGCTCTGTCCTCAACATCTCGGATGTGCCTACGGCCATGAGGCTTCAACAGATAGTGGGAGTTATGATTCATAGATGAATAAATCAATGTGGATGAGGAAAATGATGTCCAGGAAGGGGAGGTGACACTCCCAAGGTCATACAGTCGGGGTGGGGCAGCATCGGATTCCAGCCTTCTCCACTGTTGGTTCTATGCCACTTTCATTACAGAACTTTCAAATAGGCTCTTTTCTAAAGGAAGAGAACAGTTTCTCTGTGGAGTGGTTGGTTCTGGGGCTCTGTGTCAAGTTCAATGGGAGTGCTGTCAGTCTGGCATCTCTTTACAGTAATAAGAATTCCTGCGGCTCAGATCTGTTTACAGTCACATGGAACTACTTAGGGCCCCCTTGATTGCATACAGCACTTCATTTAAGGAAAGACTCAATATGATCCCTTTTCCTTTTGAAGCTGACAAGATTTGGCTATGCCACCTTCTACCCTTCTGTTTACCAACACTGCTGACTGTCTACATTCACCCAAGACTTTTGACACTGTCCTCTCTCTTTCTCCCCACTCTAAATCCAGCCCTTCCTTCAGTGATCTCAGTGTTCTCTGAAGTACCACCCTACCTCAGTCTTTCTTGATGCCAACAGTTCTATGAATATGTATCTTAATCCCATCGAGGCCACTGTCCTAAAGTCATTCTAACACCTGTAAAGGCTTCATCTTCGTAAATGTCAATATCCTACTTCCAGTTACCTCATCCTCATACTCTCAATATCCCTTTTCTTTGCTTTATTGAACAACCAGATCCTTGATTTCTCCATTTTTGGGTTTCTCTTATTGCTCTTGCCTTTGTTAACCACACTTTTTTGCAGTCTGTATCAACTTTCTTCCCTTACTACATGGTTATGCTCAACCTATTACAGTTTGTCCTTGGCCTTTACTACTCCATGGAAGACCTCCTTATTGCTAAATTTGGTGAACACTTCTTGGCCCTGATCTTTGTCCCATAGGGGCATCTGACTTGACTGGCCATTCTTACGCTTTAAAATTCTTTGTTCTCTTGATTTTTGTGATACAACATTTTCTGATCCCTTTTTTTTTTTTTTTAAGATTTTATTTATTTACTTGACAGAGAGAGAGATCACAAGTAGGCAGAGAGGCAGGCAAGAGAGGGGTGGGGGAAGCAGGCTCCCCGCTGAGCACAGAGCCTGGTTCGGGACTTGATCCCAGGACCCTGAGACTGAGCTGAAGGCAGCGGCTTAACCCACTGAGCCACCCAGGAGCCCCAACATTTTCTGATCTTCTGCTTCTCTTTTGCCAGTTCCTCTCCCTTGTCCATTATACAATGCTGATATTCCTCAGGGGTCTGTCCTCCATCCTCTCTGCTTCTCAGTCTATCCCTTCTCTTCTTACCCACTCTAAAAATTAAGCCTATTCTTCAGAACCAGAAGTCTCACCATTGAAGTTCCTTTACCAGGATCTTCTGCGTTCTTGTTTTAGAAGTATAGATAGCTCAAAGTGATACTTTTTGAAAAATGCAAACTTATGATGTTACTTCCCAGCTTAACAATCCTCAAGTACTTTTAAGAAGTCTCAACGTGGAGTTTGATTTGCCCATATGGTAATTCGAACTTGCTGTGTCTAAAATCATACACCTAATTCTTGCCCTATCCCTGCCCTAAACCTGTCCCTCTGGTTTCTATATCTGGAAGTCATCTTTCTTTTTATTGCTTTAGTATTTCTACAGTGTGCGTAATGGTAAGTGGGTTCATTATGGGCACTTCATAGTTATTCCATAGGTATTTCAGAGTTACTGGATGACTGGTTGATTTCACTTGGTTCAGGTATGTTTGGTTTCTGGAACTTGGAGCTTTGACAAAAAGAAACTAGTATTTGAGGACAAAACTATATACAGTTTTATCATTTAACAACATGTAAACCCAACTCAATATAATAGGGGATGATGCTTTGCAAATCTTAAATTTTCTTTAATTTTCTCCTTTAAAATTGTTTTTTGACTCTGAGACCTCAAGGCTGAACTGTGAGGCTTATTGCCCAGGGAAGGAGATGGTGGAATAAAGCAGCGATTGGTCACCTGTGAATCTCAAAGTAGTGGGGATAGCATGGCTTGTGATGTAGATAATGTGGAAGACTGCCTCTCTTGTTGGAGCAGAACAGTTGTGAGAGGGTGGGAGGGAGGGGGAGGGAAGCAGGCCTGGAGATGAGTGTTTATAGTAGACCACACTTTGGAATGGGGCCAGCATGGTAAGTAGGTTGAGGTCAGAGCAGATGTTTCTTTCCTTGCCATCTGGAACTCTGGGAGAGCAACTTCCAGACTTTCCCAGTATGGGGGAAGCCAAACCGGAACAAAAGTGGTTGTGGTGTGTGGTTGGGTAGAGGAAAAACTGAATTTGGCTTCATAGGTTTCTTTGGCTGTTGTGGGCCACAGAGGATACCAAGAAGTTCCCAAGCCCTGAGGAGGGTTAGAGAGGGTAGCTGGCAAACTCGCTGTCCGTCAAGGGCAATGTGGCCCTAGGGTTGAGGCACAGAGATGTAAAGGCACTCACAGGCAGATGTCCACGGTCCAGTTGGTAAGGACCAAGGTAGGGGCGCAGGCTTTGTACAGAACAACCAGACCTTGTAGGTCCCTCAGCTGCATGGAGAGAAATAAACTCCCCATGCTTTAGCCAAGAGTATTAGCCACAGATCCCACAAGATAGTGGCCAAGTAAATGAGGTATGTGCTGTAGACTAAAAGATTCAGAGGAGAGTACAAGGACCTGTCTGAGGATCCAAGCCCCTTCTCAATGTTCCTCTCCCCCCATCAAACTAACCATCATCATGGAGAAGAGCAGGAGAAGGGGAAGAATTGTGAACCACTGGACACATAGCTGAGAGAGAAAATACCCTTAGAGGGAGTCATCATGACTGGATCGGGGTTGCAGGACCTGACTAAGTGTTGGCATTCACATCTAGCAGAATAGAAACTGAGGAAGAGCACATTGGGAAAAGAGAGAAGGAAAGATGGAAAGAAGGAAAGAAAAAAAGAAAGTAAAGGAGAAAGAGATAAAGGGAGAAAAGGACACAGGAAGGGAAAAAAAGAGGAAGGGAGAGAGAGAGGGAGAGGGAGGAAGGGAGGAAGGAAGGAAGGAAGGGAAAAAAAAAAACATACAACATAGATATATTTTCTCTCTCCACCCCAGTGTAGTTAGTGTAAGCAAATTTTTGACCCAATTTAAGAAAAAAAAATTTATTTTCTTCTCTAGGCATGTTTTGCTAATCCTTCTTCTCTAGGGAAGGGCCAGTCAGTAATTACAGATGATTTAACTCAGGAATTTAATCCCATTTCTGGTCTGGCATCATCAACTCCTTCATTTTTTCCTCTTTACTGATCTGTGCTTTTCCCTGCCATGGAGCTGTGTGTGTATGGTGGATGGGCTGCAAGGCATCTCTCTGCTCTGTGTTCACTTGTTCAGTTTCCAGTCTCTACAGTGCAAGGGTTTGTGTTTGTCAAATCAGAAGAATGAAGAAAATCATCACCACTAATAGGTTTTTTATACCCTGGAGAACTGAGAAGGGGAGAATAAAAAGCACTGTGTAAAATAAACTACGTTGTGAATACATAATTTTGATTCAGTTCATTAAAAGCATGATACCATGGGGTATCCAATTTTATGAAACATAGACAGAAAAGAATTACTGTTACAAAATTGGACTCCTCATTGACCATGGAACATCCAACTAGCCTTCCATAAGCAGAAGCAGGATGGTTTAATATTTATAATGCAGAAGATATGGGGAGAACATTACTCACAACCCATCTTTCATTGTGAGTGGCCTGTAGCTTACGTTAAATGGGCTGATGGGAAATACCTGAATTAGAATGCGTTATGTGAGGTTAGATTGATGTGTTGCATTTATAATAACTAGATAATTCAAACTTTTGAGTGATACCTAATTCATTCTGAAAATGTGCCCTAAAAAGCCCAAAGGGAGATCAACTTGCCGAATTAAACATAAGCATAAGTGTATCATGATGGGCATATTGGTTACAGGAAGCAGAAGAGGAGACCAGTACTATGAAGAGAAGAAAATCTTGGTGAATGGAAGATAGGCCAGCATAATGGCACTGGGGCCAGGTTTTGGAGGCAGTGGAGTGCTGGAGCGGTGAATTTGAGGTTAACTTCCAGGACACTGGACACTTCAGCCCTAGCTTTGTGACTTTGGGAATTCCTCAGTGTCCTCGTCTATAAAATGGTGGTGGTAGTAGCAGCCTGCTTCATAGAACTGACATGGAAATTAAGTCGTTTGTTGTAACACACTCAGAATAGTGTTTGCGGATGGTAAATGCTGGGTAGGTGTTTGCTATTATTATTTAGTGACTTCTGTGGACCATCCCTGAATCCAGTCTGGCTTTCCAGATTTGGCAGTCGTGCTTGCAGTGAAGGGAAATGAAGAATTGTGAAGCACGTCAGCAAGAGCTCAGGAATTCTACAGTCCTCTCTCCTTCCAACTGAGATGGTGCATCATTTTGATGTCAAAGTACGTTATGCCCACATTCAGGCTTCCTGGTTGGGGGCTTTTAGTAAACCCACGCCTTTCTAACTTTTATAGTCTCTGGTAATCCTCATGATATTAATGCACAGAAACCAGTCTTCTGCATTCTTGAGCTTATACTTTCTAGTGGAGGTACCTTGACATTGGCTTTGCTGACTATGCTTTCCATGTGTGGGCTTCTCTTCTGCCCTGAGCATGCTATGTCATCAAAGATTGCTATGATCTGCACTTGGAGGCAGGCCAACTTAGGGTTAAACTATCACCCAGGCATGTGGGAGACACATTGGCTAATCCATCACCCATTTCTAAGGCTCTCTTGCCAAGGCAGGCTTCAAGGACATGCGAACTGAGTAATCGGACAGGGCTCAAGCGCTTGGAAAGGTCCCATGGTAGGTTTCATGCTCTATTAGTGCCATCTTGAAATTCTTAATATTGTGTTTGGACTTTTGTTTTGAAAGCAAGTTTGATTGGAAAAGGGAGCACACACATGAGCAGAGGAAATGTATACTGTGTCCCTTACTCCATACTACCACATTTGCACAGAATGCTTATGTTGTCCCATGAACATGGAATTCAGGTGGACCCATGATGTGTGGGAGTTCAATGAATGAAAGCAAAAGTGAATATAAGATTGGCGTATTGTGCCTAGCACCATGTACCTATACCCATATACCTAGCCCTGAGGGGTCATACTCTCCATTTGAACCAGAACTGACTTCCAATACAAGAAGAAACACAAATGAACAAGAAACACTATCAGATCTTTCTTAATAGTAGTGTTACTTCCCTGCATTAGCCATCTACTTATGCTGAAAATAATCATATAAAAGGAAAGAAAAAGATAGGGCCGCCCATATTTCTTCTTTCCACCATTTTTCTTTACTCATTGGTAACTAAAGGTAACATGTATTGACTGGTAGAATGTTCATGTATCAAGAAGTGAATTGAAAATAGTTGAGTTAGTTTTAGGCAGTGTTTCTACTGTTCTGGTAGGAATCAAATACATATTATGTTAAATATAGATGCATGGATGAGTTATGAAGTACAGATTGTATAATTTCAGAGATTGCACTTGCCAGCTAAAGATTATCAATAAAATTCACATGAAAGCTTCAAAATTTCATTTCTTTTTTACTTAGAACAACATTAAATAGCAATAAAATATATCATAATAAGAAAAAGGTTGCAAAAGAAAGGATATGTCATGCATCAATGTCTTTAACGGCACGTTTTCTCCTGGTTTATGAAAAATGGATCCTCTATATTTATTTTGCTCTAGGTCCCAGAAATTATTTAGCCAGCCACGTCTCATCCTTAACTACGTTCACTATAGAGACTGACAAAGCTAAAAGCTTGATTTCCCATCCTCCTCCCTTCCTCCCATTCTGCCCTCCTTGAACACTGATGTCATATTTGGAGCTGTACAGCCATCTCGTGACCATTAGGCAATAAACACAAGAACAGAGTGTCAAAAGGCTACAAAATTTGGGGTGAAAAGCTAAAATAGAGACCATGTCCATGAAGGCCTTGTTGAGCCGCTCAGCCAATATCAGCAAGCATCAATCTAGACTTTTTATGTGAGAAAATAACCCACTAGTAATTTTAACCATTGTGAGCCTTTCCTTTGATGTAGTCCATTCATTAGCAATGGGCACATGGGCTATAACATGCCAGCCTGTTCTCAGAGGTTTTCAACAAAAAAAGACAACTCCTCCTGCTTCTAGCTCTATCATTTCCATCATCAAGTCTCTAGGCCAGTCTCTCAGGCTAGTGAGGGAGGTAAGGAGGCAAACATCATATCAGCTTTCCATTCCCCTCCCCCTCCCTCTCCATTAGCTCCTGCGTTCCAACACTCCTCTTAGCTGCCCCTGAACAAAAGGCTCTGTGGTGATCAATCAGTGTTGGTAGGTTATCTGGTAGAAGTACCCTCAGACACACCCCTAGAACCATCCATAGCTCAGCCTCAGCCCAGTCAGGTCATCATGTAACTTTTACAATGGTAATAATTTCACTTTCTTAAAATTCAGGTAAAATAATAATGATTGAAGTTAACCAAGTGAAAAGAGAGATTTGACAGAAAACTCTGTAAATAACATCAGAAGAAAACGTAGTCATGGAGACTTTCGGAGTCAGGTGTTTCTCCTTCTTTTATAACCACCTCAACTTTGGTCAAGGTGGAAACCCAGTTTCTTTGCCACTGAGTAGCCCACACTGTCATCTCCTTGGAGACTGGCACTCGTATGATTTCAGCACACAATAGAGATTTAGTAATTAAGCACGTAATTCCAGAAAAGCAAGGACAAACAAGGGGCTCAGGCCCTCATTAGGTGAGATGACACATGGCTGGCCCTTGGCCATCAGCCTGCCTATAATTAGGACATGTTAACAAGGCTGCTGCTGTCACACTGTGTGTGTCTAAGGTTGGCATATCAATTTAGAACTGAGTCTTAGTTATTTTTAATAGAAGAAAGTTAGTAAAAACAACATTTCCCGGCAAGAATGAGATATTTTACTATTTAGCAATTTCCTCCAATGGTAATAGCTTAAATATTTACCAGGGACTTTTAGAGAGTGCCTGGCTTTTACTAGAAGACTTTCTATCGAACCTATTCCGGGAAAAGGGGTCAGAGTCCACACTCATGGTTTTTCAGGGTCAACCAACTTCTGAGTTAGCTACATCCTCTGTCCCCCCCCCCCGGCCCCCCTGCTTTCAGCACAGGAAAGACACAGAATGTGTTTTGCTTTCTCTAGACACCAGGGTTAACATTTTGATGGAGCAGTCTGAAATCACAGACTGAAAAGATATCCCTACCACAAGGCAGTTTTACAATAAAATACCACAGAAATCACTCAAGAGTTGGAAGGGATTTTAAAGCATGAATGCCATTCTTAGATGAGAGGGAACAGTGACAGCTCCCACCCCATGGGATTATGATATCAATAGAATGAAATTAGGTTGCATAAATGGTAAAGCACTTCCTAGATGCAAGATTACCTTGATAAAATCAATACCTTCTCCCTTTGTATTGCCTTTAGGTGAAGAATTTAGGGGCCCGGTGCTGTTCAAGTTTAGCTTTTAGCTTAGAGCTGTCTGATGCCTAAAAGAAACCTGCCTCCAGGTATAATAGGGTTAGCATAAAAGCCGAACTTCTGACATACAGGTCTGACCAGGACTGTTACTAAATAGACTTGTAAAGAAGAGGATCTGCTTCTTTGCGAGACACTTCAGGGAGCACCTCTCCCTGCTTGGCCAACAGTAGCTCTTACGGTACTGAAATGAATGTCCTCCCCTTGTTCGTATGAGCAAGGGTTAACCTCTGGCAAGATCTTACAGATTAAGCCACATGGAAACAGTGCACAGGCTCAGTGGGTCAGACACACTGCAGAGCATTTGGATAAGCCGGATAATTTGTGCAATGTGTTCTTATCAGCAGTCTTCTCCAGCACATCTGTGGCTTACTGGAAGCTGCTTTTGTGTGGAAACTGTTTTTCTGTATTCTACTCATTGTTGATAGAAAGAGACCAAATGTTTCACTTAAGGGGAAAGGTAAGGCAGTAATAATGAATGACCTATAATCATAAATCATAAATCATAAATCAAGGACACCCACCTGCTCCCAAGTTTGTCCTAAGACTTAGAAAACTTTAAGATCAAGACTTTTGTACCGAAGCAATCCTGTCTCAGGGACATCTTCCCGGGACATCTAGGTCTTTTTGAAAAAAAATGGGAGCCTTGAGCTTTTATCCTAGGGGAGAGTATTTAAAAGTGTCCTTGTGCTAAAGATGTTGGATCGTGGGCCTGCCCACCTCAAGCAGAAGCTCTCCTGAGAGTGGCCTACACCAGCCCGCATCAGTCCACACAGTTGTGTCTTGGTGAGGACAAACATGGCTGAGTCAAGAACAAGGAGACGCAAAGGGTAGAAGGTGTGAACCAAGAGTTCATTAATAAATCATTTTTATATTAGATGTCAGTAGTGGCTGTTCTGATACAGGTCTTATCCACCGGGCTCCTGTTAAACTCTCAGGAAGGGAATATGTGTAGGTCAGGGAGTGGAGAATAAGGCATGAAAAGATATCAGACAATGGTTTACTCATGGTCTCATTTCCCAGATTTCCATTTTTTTCTTCTTTATGACAACCCAAAATGCACTAATATTGACTCACCTTGGACTGATTATATTTTATACATCAGCTCGAAGTAGGGGTCAACTGTAAGAATAAACTGATGCTAACGCATGAGATTCTGCCATTCCAGTTTATTGAAATGAGTAAATTTATAGCTTTATTTGCATACAGAAAAGTGCACAGGAAAATAAGTATGTACAAAGCAGTGTGTGGCTGATCATCCTTTTCAAAATCTGTCTACTTTAAAAAAAATTCAACTACCTAGATATAATTGCCTCCAGTTGAGCACATTCAGGTATTGGGACATATAAAATACTATTTTAGGACTGTGTTTATAATGATTGAGTAGGAAGCCAGATGGAAAATTATGCCATTCATGATCAGCTATTACCATTAAACATAAAACCACAGGAATTTAGCTTGGACTACTTAGGGCTAATCAATAAACATTCATGAGGCCACCATCTTGGTTTAGATCCTAAGCAGTCATCCTCCTCTTCTACCTAAAGTTAACATTGTATGGTTGATTAACACCCATGAGAACCTGAGCATTAAGGGTCAAGAGAAACATTTAAAAACCCAACATAAATATAACAAAATGAAACTCATTTTGGCAAGAACAAATCCTTCAGAACTGTGCTAACAATATGACTGGAAATGAACTGGGAGAGTTTCCAAGGTTATGAGGAGAAAAATACTGCAGACGTTAAATTTTCAATGATAAGACCAAATACTTGTTCTACAGCTTCTCACTCCACCCCTCCATTCATCATTTATCTTCCTACTAACTAGGAGATTGTGGCTTCAAGCGAGTTTTCCAGTTACTTGATAAAGGTCTAGCATGACCCCATATAAGCACCCAGTATATTTGGCACAATTACATTGAAGTTTCTGATGTGTTGGCTCTCCAGAATATAGTCCTTCATTGCCCAATTGAGTTAGGTTTTTCTTTCATTTTCTTCAACCTGAACTGCTCTTCTGGAACTTCAGATCAAGAGGATGGCCTCCTATTCCATAGAAAGGATAAAGGTTGTATCCATCTGCAATTCTAGTTATGGGATTTAGTGATTACTGAGAAGGCAGAGACATTTCAGATCCATGAATCCTTAGATTTTTTTTTTCCCCCATAAAACTGTTGCTTGTGGAAGGGAAGTAATGTTATATGAACCTGGGAGTAAAACTGACTGAAAAAAGAATCAGAGGGAAGAGGAGAGGAGAGACAAATAATATTTTTCCCTCATTTGCACTATCAAGCAAGAGACTGGGGGGAAAAAAAAGAACAATCTTGTCCTTGAAAGAAAATAATCTTCAGAAAGAGAATTTATATTTTTAAAAAGGTCCTTAAGTGTGTCAGATTCCCAAGTGTTTAAGGAGAAGTTGGACTTGCTTCAATTTTACTTTAAAAATTCTTTATAAATGTTGATATGAAGCAAGATTTAAGAAGGCATTTTGTTATACTATAACCTTTAGGATTTATGCTGTGAAACAGAACCCCCAAACAACTTTGAACAGTAAGGATTTTAAAATTTATTCAAAACAGTGTCATCTGAGGAGTTGTGGTAGCTGAATCTCCCAACCAGAGGGTACACAGTACAGTGTTCTAGAAGGTTCTAGGAACACACTAGGCAATGGTTCAAGTAGGGTAACTATTTCATTTACATTTAAGCGAGAGAATTTAGATTCTTAATTTATTTAAAGCCATGGATTCAGTTTAGCTTTAATCTAAACAGAAAAGTGAAAGGCATTTTACAAGTGGAAGAGGCAGCAAGCAACAAGGCAACAGATAATATGTCAAAGCTGGAACGAGAGCAGAGGTTGTCCGGCTATTAGCTTTGTCCTTGACTACTAAGGCCAACCTTTTTGTTCCTCTGGATAGTCATCATACAAGTTCCTAGAGAAGTGTAGAGAAGAAAAAACCCATGGTTAAAATTTTGGGGTTAAATATCAATGTATTAAATATCAAGTCATCATTTAAAACTCAATAATAGTATCTCCTAGGGCTGATGTGAGAGGCTTAAATAAGAAAATAAATGCAGAGCCTGAAATAAAGTGATTCACACAAATGTTCAATAATATTAGTTATTTTCTCCCATGATCATGCTCCCCCACCCCAACCCCAATCTATAAGTTAAGCAAGTTCACCAAAATAATCCTTACTTAATGACCTAAGAAAGAAAGGGCCTCCAAGGAGACCTCTTGTCAATGCAATTTAGTGCAAAAAATCCTCCTAGACTCCGGATGCATTTTATTCCTTTCCATTTGTCTATGTTTGCCTCCCTTGGAGATGAGGGTGAGAATGAGCCTCTGTTAAGACTTCTAACCCTTCATTATATTACACTGTTCTATCAGCATTAGAAACCACCAGGCTGCTTGTAACCTGGAGCTTTTCCTCAGCATCAGAAAGGGACTTCTTAGGGCTGGAGTGGGGCCCCAGAACTTGCTTTTTCCATAATCTCAGCCTGTTCTCTGAAGCAGACTTTCTGGAAAAGCACTTTAAGAAACACTGTAATTCTAGAAGTCAAGTAAGGGAAAACAATCCAAATTGCAAATAAAGTCAATCTTACTGTTCATGTCAGATTTGAGATATTTCTCTATTTAAAATAATTAAATTCTAGGTGGGTCAGGACAGAGTTAGTAGGAGTCCCACCTGGATGGGGCAAGACTGAAAATAACAGGTTTGGTTCCTTTCATTCTTTTTCTTGTTCTCCCCCACCAGCTATGCCCTTCCTCCTCTAAAACGCAGCCAAGCCTCCTTTCCTCCACTAACTTCAATCTTCTGAAATCAGACAGAGCTGCTTCCACTCACTGTTGATAAAGAAAGGGTCACCTGAGCCCTCCCAGGGTCTCAGTCTAAGGGAGTTACACCTAATAACTCACCTGGGATAAAATCTACTAGTAAGATGAACCTGCAAACTCATCTGCTCACACGCTGCTTCTGAAGGAGGTAAGGGCGACTGTCACCACTTCTGGATTGAACGTTCTCAGACTATTTTAGACTAACTGTGAGACTCCTCACAGAGAAATAAATTGATCTGGGAGGTGGCCTCTATTCAGCTGACTTGTCCTTAGCTACAGTCTTTGGATTTCAAAACTTCTATAGGAAACCAAGTAGTTATGAGGATGTAAAACAAAACAAAACAACTAGAAAGCTATTATGTGTTCTATAAGTTTATTGTTATGCAAAAATGTTATTCTGAAGTATCAAAAACACAGGATATGATAGAAATCCATATCCCCATGGGTATATTACTGTTTTTAGCATGTAAAAGAATTCTATTCTTAAATGCTCAGCTTAGTCATTACTGAGTTAGTTAAGCATAGATTTCCATGTTTATTAGTTCTAAGTTACAGAGATTTAACCTTGTAACAGTTCGAAAATTAAAATTTCACCCTCACCCCATCCCATGCTTTCTTACCAAACCTAAGCTTCATAGGATCTTCTACTTACAGAAGTTAGGCAAAAGGATTTCCAAAAGGATCCCTATATACATCAGAAGATGTGGGTTGAGAAGCCATCTATGAAGATAAAACCATCCAGTCAATACGTTTAATTACACTTACAGAGAAAAAAAAACAAACCCTATAATTAAGACTTCTCAAAGGTCACAGACAAATCAGATATCATGTGGGTCTACAATGATTTGTGTCTGCCTGCTTATAATTCGTGATGTGTATTTATTATTTACATCAAAATCAGGGTTCATAGGTTTGCCTTTCCAAAACGAAAGGTACTGTTTTTATGAGCTCAAGGACTGAGGGCAGGAAGTCAGGAAACTAATTCCTTGAAAAAATTTTAAAGATATTATTTTGGCTTGGGGCGCCTGGGTGGCTCAGTGGGTTAAAGCCTCTGCCTTCAGCTCAGGTCATGATCCCAGGGTCCTGGGATCGAGCCCCACATCGGGCTCTCTGCTCAGCAGGGAGCCTGCTTCCTCCTCTCTCTGACTGTCTCTCTGCCTACTTGTAATCTCTGTCTGTCAAATAAATAAATAAAATCTTAAAAAAAAAAAGATATTATTTTGGCTCAATTTTCTCTCAAAATGATTTTGGGAGCCAGGCAAAGTGAGATCTGTCCTTGAGACTTTTTCTCTATGATATTCATTTCTCAAGCTCAGGATAGTCGTCCCTACCAAAACAGTCTCTCCCCAGCCTGAGTTGATGTTTTCACTGTGATGGTTCTCAGTGATAAATCTTATTTAAACATCCTTTAGCACCAAAGAATTTATACAAACAAGATTAATTCACGACAAAGTAGCTCTACGTGGCTTGATATTTGGGAGCAACAGCTTCTAGTAGTTGATACTTACAGAGGCTTGTGATGAACCGAAAGAACCTTTAGAGAAAGGGTTCTCAAATGCGTTGTCAGCAGATTTGGTAATTGGCAGGGAACCTTGTCTGGGAGCTGGCTTTGGTGGTTCTAGAAGGCAAAAAACACCAAGAAGTCAGTAGACAAATTTTTTCCCAGATATAAGCAAAAGTCCCTTGTCCCGTGTCCCACCCTCCCCTGTACCGTCCCCCCCCCCCGCCCCCCGTCAAGGTTATCTCAGAAATTAAGTTCCATACTTTGGAATTTACATCATGGAACAAAAATCACCACAAAATACTAGGACTCCTGGTGATTATTACAGGTAAATTCATCCGAAGAGGAGTGCATATATAACTGTGCATATATAACTGAAGTGGAAGACATTCAGAATTCCCTCACTAAGGCGGGGGAGTGTGGCCGTGGCTCTGTTACAGAGCCTTCCAAGTGCCACAACCCACTGAATTTCAAGAGCTCTCGGCAGCCCTTCTAGGACTTGCCACAAGAGGGCAGTATTGGGCCAGCCCTTAGAAATATCTAAGGTAAATCATTTGCTCCATAAGGTAACCCGCCAAGTTGTCTCCATAACCACTGATTACCAAAGAGAGCAAGAGTTAGGCTACTGGTGGGTGGGAGAGGGTTCTTCTAAAGACTCTGTGGGCCCATATGACGGGGGAAATACTTGTTGGTATGGTAGACAGAGAAGTGGGTAGCTTACCATTGATCTTTTTCAACAGCTGATTAGCATCAAAGTCATCATGGTCCGCATTCTCCTGAGGAATGCCAACTTTGCTGTTGAAATAATTGGAGAAGGCACTCGAAGTCCCAGAGGAAGTCTGCTCTCCCTTCCTTGCAGGCACAGCAGGTGGCTGCCGCAGTTGGAAGTCCTTAAACATTTCTTTCACTTCTTTGACTTCTTTATCCCCAAGTGGGTCCAAGGCAGTGAAGGCATCACTGGAGATGTCCTTTGGAGGGCCAGTTCTGGGAGGTGGTTGAGGAGGAGCAGCCAGAAGAGAGGAGAGCATAGAAGGGGACTGGGTAGACACAGCAGAAGCTGGAAAAATATTGCTCTGGAAAGGGTTCCCCAAAGAGCTTGTTGAGGACCAAGTATTGGGTACCACAGATGCTGATGGGCCCCAAACAACAGGGGCTGGGGGTGAAGCTGAGGCTGCAAAGGATGAAGGCTGGTTCCAACCTGGAATAGCTGGGCTTGTCGTAAAAACTACTGGCTGACTGAATCCTGAAGGCTGACCACTCAGCATGGCTCCCGGGACCACTGAAGTGGACTGATTGAAGACTAAAGATGTTGGGTTCCATGGTCCTGCCTGAGGGGGGCTAACTGGTATACCACCTGAAGGAAGCAGAAGAAAGGACTTATCAGGACACAAACTTGAAGAGGATTTTTGAGTTTAAGGAAACACAGCTCTGGGGTGGGGGAGAGGAGGGGCATTTACCAAGCATCTACATGGCCAACACCTTCCTTAAGCCTTAAGGCTGGCATGGAAGAAAGGCATAGAGAGATTAAATTAGTCTAAAGATTAACTAGCTAATACAGAATAGCTCGCATTCAAAGGTTGGTTGCCTTTTGAAGCCCTTTCTTTCTACCACAGAATTTAAACTTTTCTCATTAAAAGGGTAATACACTCTATTAGGACCTGGTCATGAAAGCATTTATGACACTGATACATTTCAAACAACTAGGACAGAGCCTGTTGATAGTATGAGTGCATCTGTTGAGTGAATATGTTTACATAAACAAACCCTACTGATTACGAAGCAGTGAATTAAAATAATCCATTGGGTACTCTGAGTCATCGATTGGATCTTTTCATTTGGCAGCTGGCTCCTGTCTGGAGTCTCATGGAAACCAGCTATTACGCATGTGTATTAGGCCTCAACATGCTTGCATCCTGAAGAAACCATTTCAGTTTCCTTGCTTTTAAATGCTGCCAAGGTTGACACAGCTACATAAAAGGGCGATAAAGTTTGGTTGATGCCAAGATAGCTTTAGACTTTTATACATATACATGGAGGAAAGGCTGGTTTTCCTGGGAGAGCTGTTTTAAGGAAAAGTGCTTCCTGCCATGTGTCACTCACTAAGCCTTGCCAGAAGTCAGAACACAATACTTCAAAGCGGAAGGGAGGGAGAGAAGACAACATAGAGCAAAAAACAAAAACACAAAACACAAAAACCCCAAAACTTTGTGAGGTAGCTAATTGCTTGTGTCCAGACACCTAATCTTTGTGGGGGAATGGCTCCATCTCCTGTGTCTTCACCATATTGATTAAGAGTTGATGAAGTCACTAAAATGCAGGTCTCTCCAATATTCTTCCCCTCTTCTTGAGAAGCTCATTCCCTATATCTTATTCTCCAATGTAGGACATTTTTCTCTCCTGCTTCTTCCCAAGTATATTAATGACCCATCAGACTGCCACCAACCTAAATTCAGCCTCATATCGACTCATGAATGATGCCCCCCTCAAAATCTGCTTGCTTTGAGCTGTAGAGTAAGAGCATTCTTTAGTTATGAACATTTTCTAACTGAACTAAGAAAAGACCTCCAAATGTCTACCTTGCGTTAGGAATGTTTTTGTTTCTAGACTGAGAGATATTTTGAAAGTGATGTTCAGGGGCTGATGTAGCAAGATATTCTATCTTAAATTTTATGAGTATTGGAGATGGATGTTACTTGACTTATCATCATGGAGGCTAACCATCTGGCCACGGAGATGTATGGTATGCTCAGAGACAGTGGTGGGTTTCAGAAAAGGTCATCTTATGAACTTAACATGCCTTGTTTTTGAGGTTAGGGAACTAGGTACAAGAATATTAATTATTAAAATGGGAGAAGCTCACAGTCTGTGACAATAGAGACTAAAACTCAGGCATACCAGCTCCAAATCTAATGCCTTATTCTCCTGTTCTGCCTCCTTAGCATCAAGGGATAGGACTATGGAAAGTAATCCAAATACTTATTTCGCAGTTACAGAAATTAGACTTGATTTACACTAAAGAGCGTACATATTCTTTTCACAACTAATCAAGGGAAGAGTTCTCTCACATTCTATACTATGGGGTTCAAAAAGTGGGTTGGGTTTGAGCGAAGTGATTGCTAGCGTTTTAAAAAAATTTATTTAAATTTTGTTATCCAAAGCCAGAGTCACTCACTTATATTTTTATGCCAACTGGATGTGCAAATGGGGTAGAATTTTATCATTTTTTCATGTTGGATGACTTGCCTTCCCTTAGGAAAATGTATGGCTTTGCTCAGAGATGGTATTCGAGGGAGTGGTGGTAGTTAAAGAGAAAAATATTTTATCTGCCAGGAATTAAAGGCTTTCTCAGTACATGCTTATGCCGGCCTTCATTCCCATCTGATGGATTTCATGCATTGTGTTTCCAAGATATTTTAGGCTCTGCTGGAGAAAGTAGAGGCAAGGGGTAAGTTAAAAGAAAAGTGTGGGTGTAAGAAGTTAATTTTATTACCTTCTGACGCTAAATTAAAACACAGGGTAGCTAGTCAAAGCTGAAGGCTTAGCTTTCTACAACACCCTCTCCCCACCCCCAGTTCTCCAGAAGAGACAGTCCCCCAGCTGGGTCTAGCGGAAGCCAGACCTACAACCTTCCATGGTTTGGCTGAGGATCCCTGCTAGTGGACAGGGGCTATACTGTAGAGCTCAGTTTGAGTCCCATGTCCAAACTTGGAAGGATCATCAGTATTCTGCAGTTGTATACCCCAAGGCTTCAACAGGGGCACCTAGCCAAAAAGCTTCACTTCGTCTGAATAAATTAACAGTTATAGGGTCCAGCTGTATTTTCGAGCTGACTTGTTAAATATTGGCTGTAAAAATTCTTTGGGGCATTGATATTAGACGGTCAAGCTCTGAGATGTGATGTAGTTGCCGCCAGTGCATGGAAGCTCTCGACCCTTCTGCAAGGAAAAGGCACTCACCAGCTCCGCTTGGGGGGCAGGAAAGGGAACGATGCAAAAAAGGGAAAGTCCGCAAGAGACATGAAGTATTGGGGGAGAGTCTTGATGGTGTAAATGCAAGAAGAGACCCGGAACAAGTTGACTTCCCACACCCGCACTGATTTTAGCCACTCAACGGTTGGGTAAAAACCCCCTCTTGCCGCCATACTCCAGGTAGGATTAAACAGATTTAATATGAAAAAAATGAAAATATTTTCCTTTGCAGGAAAGCAGCAGGGGAAACAAAAAACCAGGGTCCTGATGATTGACTCCGCAGGAGGCAGAGAAAACCAAGAGCCCTGGTGAAATTTTACAAAATGGGGGAAGAGAGTTCCTCTTCATCCTTAGTTCCCCCAATCCCCTCCCAAGACAGAGTCTGTTGGGAGCTTGTAGAGGTGCCAAGAAGCAGAAAAATAAAGAGAATCCCCAGCAGGATAGCAAAGCCTGTTGTTGGGGTTTCTGAAGACTGTACCATGGAGGCAGAAAGGAACTGGAGGCTGTGGGCAAACAACGGCAGGGCTAGTCCTCAGCCAAGTGGCTTCCCCCGGTGTCATGCCACAGAGTGGCTTAGTGGCTCACATGAGCTCCACACATTTATGAATGAGCACCGGCACACAGCCAGGGCATCTGGTAAAATCCTATCTTTTCCCTTATCTTTGTGTTCTTTTCAATGTCAGGTTTCTAGCATATGTCTTCTAATTCTATTAAGACACTCCGATAGCCAAAATATTGGCAAGGAGCAGCTGAGGCTTAAGTATTCAGAGACCGATCAGCATATATGCTTGTCTCATACCCATCGTATGCCCAGCAGAGCCGGGCTAAGAACCCAAGACTTGCAGTGTATGACTTACACTTGCTTTGGACTTAACTTACAACCCTCTCGGGGATAAGACAGGATACCCTATCCAGGAAGCATATCAGTTCACTGGGAGATAGGGCTTTGATCTAGTAATGGGAAATTGTGTGGCAGAGGTGCATGTCACCAGTTTTTCCAATATGGATGATAGACAAGACTCTCTCAGCTCTATCTCCTTTCTCCAACGAAGCTGGTCTGAGCATCAGAATCCCTTAGAGTTGTCTTCCGTAAGCCACTGCCAGTGGCTCTGGTGAGTGCAATATTGAAAATGGTTTTCTCTCCATATGCCAACTTCAGGAGCCAAATTTCAGTTGCAAGTCAAGGGTACCAAATGAGGGTGGGGTCTATGGAAGTAAAAGTGGGATGATCAGATCTTCTGTCCCTGGAGCCTCTACGGATATGAAGTGCCTTCCTCCTGCACATGATAATCTTATGAATGAAAGCAACAGAGGCAAGTCTTACTCCATCTCTCAGCACCTACCTAGACCTGCAAGGGGTCCCGCCGGGGCAGAAGTGTTTGTTTTGAAGAGATCCAGAGGGTTGGTCTGTAGGGTTGCGGACTGTCCTGTAGGTGAGGTCTGGCCTGGAGCTTCTGAGACAGGAGGGGTAAAGATGTCTGACGCAAGCAAGTCTTTTGCTGGAGACTGACAGGGCAGAAAGGGAGACACAAGAGTTACTCGGTAATTATGAAAAACAGCTTTATTCTGTCTCCTATTCTGTACCTCAGATTTGGGAACCACACATAGGAAAACTTATTCCTCTTACTGGTAAACTACTACAAAAAGCCAAAACTCCCCTCCACCACCTCTCACCGCCCCCCCCCCCCCCAACTCCCCCTGAACGACAGATCCCTGCAATGGACAGAATATTTGGTCTTGGTAACTGAGGTAAAGAGGACTTTCAAGGTGAAATCTATTTTATTCATTTACACATTTGTATCCATCTAGTCTCTTTATCCTCTAAAAGCTTGAAGCTGGGAAAGAAAGGAGAACTATAAATAAATAAGTAACCTACATATTTTTGATTATTCTACTAGGTTTAAATCGGTTTATGTAAAGATGACACTATAGTCTAATTATGAGGCCAGCCTGCGTATTCTAATGAGGTTTTTAAAGATATATTCACAGAAACCACATTTTAAATTGCTTTTCGATGAAGTGGTACTAGTAAATATTTAAGTGTCCTTTAAAGCAATGGATTATTCAGTCAGCATTGAAAAGAAGAGGCAAACTCAAGAATTTTCCACCACCACCTTGGACATTAATGCAGCAGGAGGGGTGTGTGGGGCGTGTGTTAGTGTGGGGAAGGTACACAAGGCATCACAAAGAACCCTTGCCCTCCCCTTCCAGAATATGATGATCGAACTTACCAGAGGTACAGAAGCATAGCAGCATTAAAAATGGAAAAACTTGTGTTTAGTTAATAACAAGTGACAAGACATGCAAACGGAAAGCAGGGTGTGAAAACACTGCCAAGTGAGAAGCTTAGCAAAGGCGGCAATCAGAGGAAGGTATTCCTGGAGAAAGATGTGCCTTATCCCACCTTCTATTTCACAGCCACACAGGCAACTACAAGAGCAGCAGGAAAGAGAGCTTGCGTCACACCACCCTTTGGTACCGAGCATGCATTCTGCCAATGGATATGTGGAGAAGACAATTCACCTTAGCAGTCCTTCTGCCTCTTCCTGGTTTGGTACTTTGTGGAGGTGGGATAATGGCTATGGAGTCATGTGGTGAGGACTGGACAGAGCTTTCCAAGTCCTGCTTTACGCCATTCAGTACAGACAGTCCTTTGGGAGGGCTTCCCACAAAAGGGTTCGGGGAGGATTTGATATGGAAGCCGTTCTGTTCTCTTTCAGATACCCCATTTTGAGTTCTCACTGTTGGCTGTGTTTGCGTACTTGAAAAGGGCCATGGGCCTGCCTGAGCTTCCTGTTTGCCAGTCCGGTTAGAGATTTGGTCAAACTGTTGACCAAAGTAATCAACATCCCCATTCAGGGGCCCGTTACTCAGGGGAGTAGACAAGTTACTCAAATTCTCTTTCTTCTGATCTGAAGATTTGAGAGAATCAAACGAAGAGGGTGCCGATTGGTCTGGCTGTGCAAAAGGATCGTCACGGAAAGGATCAGGATTAGGGGTGGGAAAGAAGTTGAGATTGGCAGAAAAGGCATTTTCAGGCAGGAAAGATGCCTGAGGCTTTGGTCGAGGAAGAGAGCAGGAGGTAATGCCATTTGTTAAGAATGGATTTTCTCTTAAAGAATTCTGATTGGTGTCGATTTCAGAGTTTAGATCCACTAACAGGATATCTTTGCTTTCCTATCACATTTGGGAAGAAAAAAAAAAAAGAGAGAAAAGAAAGTGTTAGTCCATGTTGTGACTTCACATGAGAAAGCTACAAAAGACCATCAGGATCATCAAAATTTCCATTAGAGTTTGATCTTGACAGACCGGTTAACCGTGACCTCCTCCCATCCCCTCCCTGAGTGCATTTCTTTCCTAGCGGCGGAATAGGTCCTCCCTGTCCCTCCCCACCTTGTTGCCCCTTTATTTAGGTCTCCACTTTGTTGGCCTTTCGTTAAAATGAAACTCTAGTCATGTGTCTGCTCACCCTTGCAGACTGTGTTCATGACCCTCGTTGTTCCCATTCCTGCCTTTGCGAGTCTTAAAGGGAATCGACTGCCAGTCACTCTAAGCAATTATCTAAGCATATTGAGCTTGAATGTAAGAGAAGACCTCAGAAATGTAACCCAGCATCCCACATGAGGCATAGTCCCATCTATTATACCGTCAGAGTCATGTAACAGCATCTCTCTAAATGAGCAAATTCTCTGGCCAATATTTTATAGTGCTGGTTGTGACAAAGTCTAAGGTCAAATATATTTCCCTATAATTGGTCTTTCCTTTATGGGGCAAAAACAGATTTTTCCCACCATTCATATGGCTTGTCACGTATGCACCTTTAAATATTTAAGGATCTTTTTGAAGGTGCTAGTGAAGTTGGATCTCTCATTCCCATCATCCTAATCTCCTCTGGACACATCCTTTCGTTTGTGTCTTTCTAGAAAGAAGAAAGTGACACTCAAAATGCTGATATATTCTAACATACCACATTAACCTCTCATATTTGTGCATTTTTTCATAATACAGCTTAGAGTCGCCGGTGTTATGACAGTAATCTCACTATTTGGTGGATAAATTCAATAAATCTTTAATTTATCTTTAATTTATGTACGATGTAATCTTTAATTCACGTATAAAGTAGAGATGTGGCTTTAGAGTTAATTTGAAAAACATACTGAATATTTAACTCTACAAGATCTAGTCCCTTCCTATCCTACTTTCCTTCTCCATTGTTAGAAAAGATATCCCTCTCAACCCAAAATCAGCAAATTTGAAAAATCTGACATGTCTTTATTCAGGTCAGTGACATAACAAGTTTGGGCTCACCCTGGGTTAGGGCTGTCAAACTGACATAGCTTTCTTCTGACTGACTTTGATCCATTAACTTCTCATCTATGCTAGCCATGGAAGAATATAGTCAAAGATGCCTACCTGAGATGGAAGTTAGAGGTCTAGCATTACCCCAAGCAGCTTACTAAATATTTTTGATCATTGGGACAAAAACAACCTCAAGGGAATATGAAATTCTCAAACTACTGAGTAAAAAGGGCCCAAATAGGCCTCCTTAGCTTTAAAAGAACAATTTTTTTGGAAGTTTAGGTCTTGAATCAGGCCTAATTGATATTCTATCTTTGGTTTCCTTTACTGTTAGGTATAAAAACACAATTCTTAAAAGCCAGTTTTTCTCTTTATAACTAGAGGAATTTGTCAGAAGAAAGAGCTTATAATTAAAAAAAATTTTTTTAATCAAAGAAATGGATTGGAAGATCTTTTAATGGAGGGCTCTTTAGCAATCAAAGGATAGGACAAAACGTATTACAAAAGCTTGTGATTTCAGTATTTATTCATTTATGATGAGCCACCTCTGGGTTAGAACAGTTGGGTGTTCACAGCTGGTAGAGTTCTCCTTTTCAAATACTTCAGAAGAAGTTCTTAGGACACCAAACAGGAGCCACAATGTTAGACTTCTGAATAGTCAGCCTATAAGTAAAATGTATAAGGCTCTCCTCAGGTTGGGTTTGTTGTTAATCCAGGATTAAGAGTCTAGTTCATAGACTACAATGGGATGACGTGAGACTCCTCATCTGCCCCCTAGGTCAGAACTTCATTAATTCTTGGTTGGATTGTCAAATGCTGCATCTGCTTGGCCACCATCTGGGCTACCTGAGAGATAAGCACTGATAACATGAAGGGGAAATGCAGTCCTGGCTCATAAGGAGCTCCAGGAAGAGGAGGAAGCGGGCAGCCACAGAAGGGTCTGCATGAAGGTGAGCTCTTATATGCTGAGTTCCACAGCTGAGCTTTCTCCAGGAAGCTGGTCTCTCGAAACCATTCCAGCCGCTAAATCCCCGGACTTCCCCACTCAAAGCTCTCAGTGGCTTCCTGTGTCCCCTCTGTTAAAATAAGCCTCATTAGCCAGCCTTTCAAAGTGACCTACAATAGGACCCAGTTTATTTTTAGCCTGCTCTCCATGTTCCTACGCACTTCAAAGACCCAACTCAAGTTCAGATTCTTTACAAAGCCTTTTCCTATCGATCTTTCTACTTCAGCATCCCCTGTGCCCACCCATGGCGTCTCATGTCTGTATGACACTGTGCTTTGTGCCCTGATCCCATGCCTGTACCAGACGCGACCTCCTTCATACCTTATGTTCTTCTCATAGCTACTGTACTTTCAAATTATCATTTTAAAAGCCTGAGAACGTGTCTTTTTGGGTTTTTTCTTTCCTTCTTTTTCTTTCGAGTGGCAGTATGGAAGAATATTGTTCAGTTATTTTCCAGTAAAAATTATGTTCTAAAGGATACCACTTAGTTTGTAACATGAGTTTTATTTGAAACACATAAAACCATTCTGTATGAATGCTGGGGGAGGGCCAGATGGGTCAGGGAACCAGTAATAAAGTCCAGGTAATGTAGATTTTTTCCTCTCGTCACCTCTTCCACAGCAACTGTACTAAGATTGTGAATATTTTTAAACATTCTGGTTTTATCAAGTAGAGATAAATCTGTTTTGTGACCTACGAATATGGAGTCAATATGCAAAAACACGTGGGCAAAACCCAACCAGCACATAATCAGTGCCTTTAGCATTCTCTTACTTATCAGATACCATCTACTTGATGGTATTTATTACTTTAATTTATTGTTAGTTTAAGACTCACTTTTATTTCTATAAACCCAACATTTTTAGAATGCATTAAGTCTAATATAACTAAGACTCAGGATTACTCATATTGTTTTCATTTCCTCCTTCAGAACTTTCTAGAAGTCTACAGAAGCATATTAAACAGTCAGTGCTTCCTTGCCTATCCCAATGGAATTCTATTTCATAGATTGAGTGCTTTGATCTCTTTCAATTTCCATGTTTGAATGTCAGTTACACTTGGAAAGTAGATCATTCAGATATCAATTCACTTTGGGAAGGGGGCTACTGCGGAGGAAGGTTAATCTAGGAAGCACAAGGACCTCAGGGCTAGGACAGACATTTCAGGGTCATCCAATCTTGTCTCTCAAAAAGTGTATCCTTAGGATGGTAACACACATTATGAAGAATAAAAGGCTCCATAGACAAATGAGTCCAGACTCACTGCTGAAAAGGACATTAAGCTGGCTTCTCTAATATAGGCTTTTTAGGGCCTCTGAAATGCTGTTCTCGTTGTGAATCTCATAGGGTCAGGGACAGAGAAGAGAGTATGCAGCCCCTGCCCCTTCCGATCCCACAGGCCTGAGCATTATGGGAAAGCTCATGGACTGCCATTCTCTCCACTACTCTGGCAAGTGAGACTTACCCTGTCCTTTACCTGCTGCCACTTTGATTGCTACAACCTTCTTGGTCATGTAGAATTGCTTGATAATTCCCTGATATAAGAGACTCCTAGACAGTCCCCTCATTAATCTAGACTGATGCTTTTTTTTGTCTCTTATTGCTTTTCTCATCTTTTATGGTCAAGTTCAGAAATTCATTTTCTCTGAGATATTAAATGAACCTCTAAACTAGACAAATACCATGTAATTAACATCATCGAATAGGCTTTGTGATAAGTTTTAATGCTAGTCTCACTGCTTGACGGTATACTCCATGATGTCATTGACATTGTACCTGTCCCTCACTTCTGTGTCCTGCCCATGGCAGGTACTCAAGAAACTGTCAAAAAAAAAATAGTTAAAAGAAGTCAATCAAAAGTACATGGGTAGCTTAACTTGAGGCCTGTTTTGGAAGCTCTGAGACTTGTGCTTAAGCTCTGAATTTGGACCTCTTTCTCAGGTGAATGAGTTTTTTTCGGAATCACCATTTCCTTACCTATAAAGGAAAATACTGCTCCATTTTTACAAAGTTGTTACAGGTCAATCAATATTTAGAAGACTTGATACACTATCGGGTCCTTCAAAGAATGACCCACTTTTTGAAACAAGGACAGTCCTTGTGGTTAAACATAACTGAGCATCTTATTTAAGTCTTACTTCACACCAAGCTTATGTTGTTAAGTCACAATAGAAAGAACAGAAAAATATTGAAGAGGCCGGATGGTTTTACAATTAATCATCTAGCAAACACTTCCTTTGAGTGGAACTTATGCCAAGGATTATTATTTAGGTCCCTCTCTGATCCTAAGTAATACCTAGAAGGACTGCACTGCCTGTCCTACGGCTCAGATCTATCCTCCAACCAAAAATAATATAACTGAATTAGTGCTGATAGGTTCCCATGGTAACTTAAGATGCAAATATGTTCTAGGACCCAGTTATACTTTATGCGGAAAAATCAGTGGGTACCTTCCAAATGTCAATGAGATGCTCAAGATTTCTGGCTAATTGCCAATTTGAGTTATAGATGTCATTTTCATCACATTGCAAATTTAAAAACAGGCACTTACTGTTGGACTATTTAGGTCAGGAGGTGTAGACATGTCCCCAAACAAATCCATCTGGTCAACACCCTTAAAAAAGTATTTGGATTAGATTCAGATGTGTCTACTAAAAAAATTACTTTGTATATTGTTGTAATTGTTTCCCAAACTATGGTTTAGGAAAATCGTTGTCACAATTTGATTTTTCATTTAACTAATACAGATTTACTATTAGGCTATTTAGGCCTGGAAGTGTAGACATGTTCCCAAACAAATCCATCTAGTCCACACTCTTAAAAAAATCTTGTGGATAAGATTCAGATGTTTTTACTAAAAAGATTGCTTTCTATCTTGACATTAATGTTATATTAATATTTAGGGCAACAGGTGTCATAATTGGACTTCCATATAGATTCAATGCAGATTTGGTACATCTATAGGAAGTAAACCCATGTTCAGTTAAATAAGAATCATAAAAAATCACATACATACCAATTTCAGTTTGTTAGCTTGATCATCAAGGGTCAATAGGGTCTCATTCCCATTCTGAAAAGATGGCAAATATTTGATAGTTTAGTTGGTGAGTTTTCTTATAGAATGTAATTTCCTACTGTACCGGCTTGCTAAACGGTTATGATTTTGGCACTGATAATTCAACTCTACATCTTCTATGGCCAAAGGGATCATGAACACAGAGTCATAAGCTAGGAGGGAAGCATGCCTGGACACGGGGCGAAAAGGACTTCTACATGTCATGTGTGCAATTCATAAGAAGTAAAGGTGCAGTTTTACCTCTACTGCTTTGTTGGCTTCTTCCATCTTAAAAAAAAAAAAAAAGAGAGAGAGAGACAAATTCAGTGATCTTAGTAGCTATGGTTAAGGGAGTTAAATATCTACATATATATATAGCTCTCTATATACCTATGGGTTCATGAGCACAAGGCAAGAGTCTTGCATATTATTTCTGCCCTACATTCCCCTTCCCTTTTCATATCAATACTGGATTTGAATACAGTTTCTGAGCTTAAACTTGTTCATCCTGTGTAGACTCTGGAACCAATGTGAAGTTTGTGGGGAGAGAAAACAAGAGTCAGGGACTGAAAATCAGACATATCTAACTGTTACATCCATCCATTGCTCTACCAGGAAAAACAGATGATATATTTCTAAACTTTCTATACTTGAAAGAGCCACAAAGAAGCCAGCTCTCCAGATGGGCCATATGCTTACATAATGTTCAGACATGGTCCTGAATATAATCTTAAGTTTAATAGGGTTAATATTGGGTGGTACTTGCCTTTTTCTTTTCTTCTTCCTTTTTCTTTACATTATAGATAACTTGAAAGAGGTCTTTAAGATCAATGACTAATGGCTCAGCCTGAAGCAAGAAAAAGCATCTTTATGAGTACTTCAATATTACTATTTCCGTCTCTTTGTCCCCCATCAGTTCTGACTAGTACTGTTCTCCTCCTTTCTCTTAAAGCTCTTTACCATCCCTCCCTGGTTTATGGAGGATCACTGCCCTCCCTATCCCCCCTGCCAGATACATAAAGGGCAGCAGATTAAATAAGTATTTAATAAAACAAAAAGGACCATGATAATTTTCCAAGTCCCTTCAGGATTTAGGGGAATAATTCATTATTGTTTTAAAATAAACATTGACCTAAGTCCCCTTCCAGGTATACCTCAAGGCTTGAAGCTTACCTGCTGTCCTGTTTTTATGGCAAAAAACTGATGCTGGCCTTCTCCTCCACACACATAGCCAAATGCCCGGTTGTCTGTCACATCACGGGCAATGAAAGAAATCTTATTTACTGGATGTTCATGCTCTATAACCTGAAAAAGAGACATAAAAAATGATTTACTGATAAAACTAGAATCTATATGGTGGCACAAAGCATCAGCTACCTAGGCATATATGAGAAAGCAAAAACATTTGAAGGAAGAAATTATTGCCTCTGGTTTAGAGCTACATTTATCCTTGCTAGTAAGGGCTCCAAAAGGAATAAAGAGAAGAAAACAGAAGTGGGGAAAACACTTTTTAGAATATTGATACTTGATTGTCTTCATCCCAAAGATGTGATACCACATAGCAAGAAAGGATTGAGGATCAGGAGACTGAGAATTTCTAAAGCAAACATGGAATATTTCACTGCTAAATCATCCAAGTGGGTTGACTTTCCCAACTAAAAGTCAAACTCATGTGAATAGCATAACTAAACTAGAACAGTGTGCACAGCGATCCTTTGACAATGGCTCTGAGTGGCCAGAAAACCATCCTAAGTACTACCAGAAAAATTATCTCAGAACATTCTGGAAGTTACCAAATGCTGGCATCCAGTATTTCCCATGTTCACATCACTATCGAGGAGTTACATGGGACAAGGGGTTTATTGGTTTAGCAGCACCTTCTCCTCTATTCTCCCCCCCACCACGCCCCCTTTCTCTTGATCCTTTCAAGCACAGAGCAGGGCTTAACTCTTCAAGGGATATTTTTAGGTGGTCATAAGGTGTCTGATTTTTGTTTCCAAATGCTGAATGCCACTGGAAAGTTTATATTGGTTATCTTCGAAGATTTGGGGAACAAGAGAATGCTTGAAGGAAACTTGCCACCATTCTCTGATGGGCTGGGGGAAAAAAGACTTGAGAGACAACAGAGAATGGAAACAGCAGTGTCTGAGGACCAGCAGGATGAGTGAGCAGGTGCCAGGGCTCCAGAGCTCTCTATGTGACCAGAGGATTTTACACGATAGATAATGGCCATCTCAAGGAAAGCATGGGTAATAACGGGAGGTCTTCCCACAGTACCTTGAGACAACGGAGTACTTGACAGCAATGAAAATGAGCTACAAACAACATTTTAAGTAAATGAATCTTACGATGTTGAGTAGAGAAAATAAAATCCGAGAGAACCTGAAGTATGATCTGATTGTCTTTTGATAAGGTTATAAAAATAAACAAAATAAGTAAGACTTATTTTTCATTTTGTAACAGTAACCACAAAAAATGAGCAAGGTTATACCTGTAGGGTGGAGAGGAAGGGGAAAAAAGAGTAGACAGAAAAGCTAGATGTGTCACAGGTAATATTCTAGCTTCAGGTTAGCCAGTAAGTTCGCATGTAGTTAATATATTAAAATGAGGTCCAGGGATAGATCTATGACAGCATCGGAAACCAGGGGTTAGGGTTAATCTAGTTCTGTGTACCTGGGGTCCAAAAAGATACTGAAGTGAAATTTATAGCACATCTGTGTTTATAGACTGGAGGTTCACATCCATTTCAGAAAATGAATTTCAAAATAAAGTATCTTGGCTCCTCACCTCCTACCCTATCTGTTTTCTGTTACTTCTGGACAAGTAATATATACGATTTTTTTCCTACAGACTTTTGAAAAGGAAAACAGGGAGCTGAGATTTACATCAAATTGTTTGTTAGAGTCAGGTGGTCAGAAAGGTGTCAGTGAAAGTGAATTCTTACCCCAGTTTTCTCATCAATTATTTTTATCCCAGAAAGGGAAATGTTGACCCAGATCCTTTGTTTGTGTTGTCCCTGAGACCGGCCAGCTGCTGCCATTCCCTGATGAGATTGGGAAAACAAGAAAAATCCAGTTAAAACTACCCGATGATGCTTTTAATACTAAAACAAAAGACGGCTTTATTTTCAGCTTGGTTTACCCTCTACAAAAGGATTAGGCACCTTTCATGATAGACGGCAGGATGAAATAGAAGACATCAAGCCAGGACATCATGACTTAGCTAGGTGAACTTGGACAAGTCACTGTAATTGTGTTGGCCTCAGAATAGTGGTTGGTTAAGACAAGAAGATGGGATCAGATCTTCAAATATGTTCCTTCTAGGTCTGGTCTTATTTAACAATATTTATTTATTTATTTATTTAGTCTCACACAGTGATAGCACTAGAATTTAAAAATTAAAAACAAAACAAAACAAAACAAAAAACCCAAAGGGCTAACATGGAAGAGCTACAGGCCCCAGATAGAGACCTGAATTTCACCTGAATACCTGATGTGCCCAAAGGAAAAGGCATCTATGCTCCTGCACCTACATGACTAAGTCTGGTCTCCAGAACAGCATTCGCAATGTGCGAACAAACTCAAGACTGAAAATGAAGCATCACTGGATCAATTAGGTGATTAGAAATGTTTTTTGTTTTCTTTCAAATAACTGAGTTATAGGTCTACACAAACTTTTTTTTTTTAATAAAGATTTTATTTATTTATTTGAAACAGAGAGAGAGAGAGAGAGATCACAAGTAGGCAGAGAGGCAGGCATAGAGAGAGAGGAGAAAGCAGGCTCCCCGCTGAGCAGAGAGCCCGATGCGGGCCTCAATCCCAGGACCCTGAGATGACCTGAGCCGAAGGCAGAGGCTTAACCCACTGAGCCACCCAGGCGCCCCACAAACTTCTAATATAATTCCCGTTGTTGGGTATTTGCTTGAGATAGAGACGAAGCATGCTTTCCTTTCCTACCTTTAGTTTCATCATAGAATCTTGGCTCATTTTATCCCCTCTTGCATCGGGCACATCATCAATGCCAATTAGTTTGGCTTTGTATTTTACACCATCACCTTTGAATCTGGCCAAAAGATACTCATCTGTTTTTTCAGAGCCTGAAGGAAAAAAAAGAAATATAGGATAAAATTTATAAATGCCTTTAAATATCATCCCCAGGTATGACCAAATATGTTCTGGAATCTCCAAAGATGAGTAGCACACATATTGGTTACATTACAGTTGCTCAAATATGAAATATTCTATCTTTATTTTTACTTCCTCTGAGTGAAGTTGTATTCTGTAATACTCTAAATGGTGTTGGGGTGGAGAGAAAGTGAACTCTTAAAAGTGCAAAATGGGGGCACCTGGGTGGCTCAGTGGGTTAAAGCCTCAGCCTTCGGCTCAGGTCAAGATCCCAGGAGTCCCGGGATGGACTGGGATGGAGCATCGGGCTCTCTGCTTCCCCTCCTCTCTCTCCACCTGCCTCTTTGCCTGCTTGTGATCCCTGTCTGTCAAATAAATAAAATCTTTAAAAAAAAAAGTGCAAAATGGACTGAATTATGGGAAATGTATGGGACTGTGTGAGGTAGATTTGTGGATATTCCTCATAATTTAAGAAATATTTTTAAGAGAAAGTAAGGAAGATAATGCTTTTTCTAATGAAAGAAAAATAAGCTACTGTACTATTTACTAACACTTTGAATCGCCAATAAGGTAGAAGAAAATTATGAATAAATTTATTTAAAAGTCATTAAGATACCTATCTCATCTTCAGAATTTCTTTTGCTTTTCTTAAAAAGACTACAGTCATCTCATTCCATAGCTAAAGTAGAAGCTAAAGTAAAAGGCAGGCAAGCCACGGCATATCCTCAAACTATGAATGATTAAGGACTCTGGCACTTTCTAGTGGTACTTCAGGTCAAGAGAACAAGGTCTAATAAAATAAAGATCTCGGTTTTTGAAAAACAGCTACTTCAGTAAAGAAAAGTGGTAAATAGATTACCGAAAGATAAATCTCTAATAATGGAGAGTGGTGTTTATCAACCAAACAAGCTATGATGAACGCTTCCCAGCAGGCTCCAGTGGGTGAAATCAGAGACATGTCCTGTTAGGAGTGGGGCAAAGTAATCTCTGCCAAAGTTGTTAAGGAGAACTTGAGAGTAGGCTGAGACTGAAGGGAGCCAAGGGCCAGCTCTTACTTCATTCACCTCAAACCTCACATTTCTTCAGAGGTAAGCAACATTCGCTCCCCTCAGTGGCCTCAAGAGGATATCTCCATACCTTTCTTTTTTTCCTTCTTTGATGGTGCTTTTGGTGCAGCCTGTTGGTCAGGCTGACTGTTAGTTGTGCTCGTATCTACTTCGTTAGACATGGCGAGAAGGCAGACAGCGAACTCCAGCACCAGCAGACACGGAGTGACACCAGGCAATCCCGAAGTCTCAAATGAACATAACCCACTACAGACACCTGTGGGCAGGGTTTAGAAGCATCATGAGATCATAACACGGCAAACCCAGGCGGTATGCTACTAGGCTGGCAACTCGTGATTTGAAAGTATATTTCTTCAGACTCATTTTGTTCTTTCTCCCGTATTAGACTGAACTCTGAAGAGGAGTGGGTAGGACTGTTTCCTTTGTAATTTTCAAAATGGAAATAGGGTGTTTACTAAGCTTTTCTTTAAGAACTGATGTCTGATAACATTTAATGATTACCCACCTAAATAGTTTGCCTTGGAATTTTGGCATTAAAAAACTAGTATTAAACATAGGGATCAAAACGTGTCACACATACAAAAATAAGATTTCAAAGCAAAATATAAATATGCTGGATGCTGAATCTGAGAAGATGGCAATTGGCATCTGAAATCAGACATTGTAAATTCTGCGTTAAAAATTCATTTAGTTGTAAAGGCAGGGTCAAGAATAAAGTTAAACATTTTATTCCTGTTGATAAATATATATTTTTTACATGTTGTGATTCTGCATATGATTTCCCAGGCTATCTAAGCCCTATCCTTTAAAGGACAACCATTTTTGACATTAACACTTACACTTATCAGGGGAAGAGTGAATTTATGGGATGTCTGTTGTGCAATTCATTGAGTGGCAATACTTTTATGCTATTATTTAGCATTATTATCCTTAAGGCAATTGTGGAATGTGTTCTTATAAGACTCCCTTATGTATAATGGCAGGTAAAAGAGAAAAACTTAGAGTCATTGTAAGCACACAGACGTGAACTAATATTTCAAAAGGTTCTTTCACCTCCCAGGAGTCAAAGTTTCTACACAGCTTCTGAAAGAGCATTAAGTTTCATGTAGAAGACCAGAGGATAGCAGCCATTCATAGTTTTGTAAACCTGTTAAGACACCCATGGACTGGTATATCCCACCCACCCCCAAATCTCTCTTCATTCTGTTTCTAAAGCATCCATTTATTTGAGCTTTTAATTTTTTTTTAAGATTTTATTTATTTATTTGAGGGAAGGCGGGGGGGAGAGAGAGAGAGAGAGCGAGCGAGCACATGCACATATTGGGGGATAGAGGGAGAGGGACAAGCAGACTCCCACCCAGCAGAGAGCCAGATGCAGGGCTCTATCCCAAGACCCTGAGATCATGACCTGAGCTAAAGGCAGACATTTAACTGACTGAGCCACCCAATTAGGTGCCCTAATTTGAGCTTTTTAAATTCAAGGACCATGTCCATCACATGGAAATGTATGTTATTATCTAGATATGTAAAGGGTAAAAAGTAAATCTCACATTTTTTGCTTCTCAGTCAGCTGAAATTGCACTTCCCTGGCTTCCTAATGTCAACATATTTTCCTCAAGGTGCATACTTCGTCTCTCCCCCCATGAATCTTTAAATGGTCTTTATAGTCTTAATAGTATTGAAAAACACACACACACACATATATAGAAATCTATATATGATTAATGTTTTAATTGAATTAATTTGGAGATTTAGTAGCTAATTGTGTTCAAAGATACCTGACTGGTAGGCAGCCAGGGAGACAGTCTCCTTACAGGTATAAGTCTTACGTAGCAGAGGACTCAAAGCCTTATTTAGTCAAGATTTAGTTGGGGGCCAGATACTAATAGCCTATTACGTGTATTAACTCAAAAAATCCAGAGTGACCCCACGAGTATTATGATATAATATTATTTCACTGTTCCAAGAGAAAGCCAAGGCACAGGGATTTTAAGTGATACAGCTGTTAAGTGGTAAAACCTGGGTCTATCTAACCCAGGCTGTCTGGCCCCAAGCCAGAGTTCCTCACATGTTACACTGATGGTTCTTCTCTGAGAAACCTCATACTAGCTACAAAGATGCTCTATTACATTCATGTAGTGGCCTTTAAAAAGATACGTCCAAAACTACAACCCTCAAACCTTTGAATGTAGCCTTATTTGGGAAAAAGGATCTTGAGCTGGGATCATCTTGGATTTGGGAGGGCCCTAAATCCTATAACAGGTATCCTTATAAAAGAAAGGCAAAGGGAGATTTGAGACAAAGAGCCCCACAAAGGAGAAGGTAATGTGAATAAGAGGTGAAGACTGGATTGGTATCTCTATAAACCAGGATTGTGAAAGTCCTCCAGAAGCTGGGAGAGAAGCACAGAACAGGTTCTCCCTCAGAGCCTCCAGAAGGAACAAACCCTGTTGACATCTTGATTTTGGACTTCTCACCTCAAGACTGAGAGAGAATAGGTTTCTGTGGTTTCAAGTTGATTAGTTTTTGGTGATTTGTTATGGCTGCCCTAGGACACTAACACAACACCTCTATTTTGTATGCCTTGATTGATTTCAGTGGTTCCCAAGATGTTTTCTGGTGACATGATAAATCTCCTAGTCGTATCCACACTTTTCCAATTTCAGTAAGCTAACAATTATTTTCTTAATTTCAGATAATTTATTCCATTTCTAGAGGATATTTGCCCATGTTAACAACATCAGGAGGTGAGACCAAGCTCTGACCTAGAGAGATGCAAGATACCCTCTTGTGTCCTCATCTTTTCCCCATTGGGTCCTCTCCTTTATAAGTTGCTCAGATCTCATCTCAGAAATAAGGAAAACACTTTCCTATAACTCTCTAATCATCATCTCATGATCCTTTCATGATTAAACATTTAAATTTGATAGTCTCCTACCCTTTACTTTTTCATATTCCCTTCCTCTCAAAGGACTTGTTCATCTCAAGTCTACTCTCAGAAATTCAACTACACTGCTGATGAGTGTCCCGACCAAATCCAATTATTTTACTGTTCAGCCTTTTGGAGGTATTTGACTGCATGCACCAGACACCTATCCCCTTCTGTGAGCCTTTTCCCTCCCTACATTTTGCTCCCATAACAACCTTGATGCTCCTGTCCATGGCTTGTATTTTCTGTGTTGGAATGATCTGGATTCTTTTTTTTTTTTTTAAATGATAAAGTTCTTCTAAATTTTAGAATAACATTGACACTTTCTTGCTTGGTCTTGTGGTGGCTCCCTTTGCATTTAGGACAAAAATTTAGATGTTTTTTGTTTTGTTTGTAAGATGCTTAAATATTCTTCCCTTTCTTATCTTCAACATCCTTTTCTTTCACTTTTGTATAGCAGCCCAAAGTTTCTCATTTCTTTCAGAGCATTTTTGTTTGATTCTTTACCTTTTCAAATATGCCCACATATTTGAAAGGTCCCCCACATGAGCTCATCCCAATTATCTATTTGCCCCTGAAGAGAGTAGGTAAGACCTCTCCTTGAAGCCTATCCCTCCTCCCCTCTAGTTCAGCTTTAAAATAATCTGGGTAGAAGAGTTTACTGACATCTCTGAAGCCTAATGTTGTACTTTTCTGCAGGATGTTATTTCTGACAAGAAAATGTTTAGGCCATTAAATTTGGCAAACTGTATTCTAAATTGAGAATATTTTAAAGGAATTTGACAAGTGCCCCAAAACATTTTGAGGGTTTGGGAGTGGGAATGGTGTTGTGTAAGTCATTAAAGTGATAGAAGACACAGCAACCTCACAGCTCAAGACGAGGTCTCAAATCTAGTGTCGGACGACTGGACCAAGATAGAAGGGTTCTGAAGCGAATGGTGCTACCTTGGTTTTATAGAAAAAACTTCTCTTTTCAGACAACTAAGTACAACTTTTCACACCACTGGAATCATTTTAAAGGTATTTGGCATTCTTTAGTTATGTCCTTCCACTATTTAGGAATGAGTAGTTATAAGGGCAAGGGAGAAAAAAATATAATAGAAAGAAAATGTTTCTTTAGTATAAATTCCCTGAAGAAATGTATATGTATATCAGGTTGCAATAACCAAAGGTAGGTCCGTACTGCAGGCCAGGCCATTTAAAATATATCCATGTTCCCTGAAATGATCAGAGTAGACTCTGCCCCAAGGCCCCAAGACTCAGAGATAAGCTCCTTTATAAAGAAATGTTGAAGAGGTTTTTTGAATGATTTCACTAAAAGCATCCTTCCAGTATCCCATATACCAGACTGATAAACATTTACCTTTCTCCCAAGGTTAAAAGAGCAAATCCCCCAGCACAGACTTTCCAAATGTCCAAGCTACCATCTGACATACAAAAGATGGGGGAAGTCCTGCTTCTAGACTCAGGTCCCTCTATAGAGAATAATCAACTTAAACATGTAAAAATGCAAATGTATAATTCTTCTAACAATGTTGCAGAATTGTCCATTGTTCTCATAAAACTTTCAGCAGGTTTTATAATGAATTGTTTTTGGAAACGGTTTCAGCCTGGAAAAGGGATCTGGGGGCCAAAAGGTTCCCTATTATTTTCTTTGATTACTTTCCCAAATTAGGGGCATTGTTTTAAAAAAAATTATCTAGATTGCATTAATCTTTGTGTTCTGTTTCAAAGCTCCAGTGAGGTAAAAGATTTTCATAAAGGGGAATAAGTGGGCGTAGGACATCCAGAAAGCCTATAGCCTTCTTATTCCTTGGGTTTAGTCACAGAAGAACTCTTCTGACCAAGAAGCACAAAATTAATCAGGAAACACATGCAATGGGGTGTTATCTGAAAGCAGGGATTACAAATTAAAGTTCAAAAACATATACAAAGGGTCACATAAACAGCTCCCCATCTAAACGTAGCTGGTTCTTGTTCCTGGGTGTGGGCTGTTTCCTTTGATAGAAACTCAAGGAGAGGAATAAGAAGGCACAGCTGGAAAGAGAGGAGGATCTAAAGCTATTGTAGATTCTTGACTCCTTCTTAAGGCAACTTCTTAAGTCTCCTTCTTAGGACCACAAGTTGTGAAAGAAACTTTGCTAGGTCAAGAAAACTACCTCCCCTTTGAGCAAAGATACATAACTTGGATTCTGGACTGAACACATACCTCCCTGAAAGAATGCGGGAACTTCCCCTTTCCATGGTACAAGAATCAGATGACTAGAAGGGATTCTGGAGTTTGCAACATCTTTTTTCAGTTTCTGAGAAGGTTCTGAGAAATGTATACCAGAAGACAGCTTGAGTCATCTTATGACAAGTATATCCCTTGCACAAGAAAAAAAAAAAAAATCTGCTAGTTTGTTTAGCTCTTAAAGTGATTCATGCAAGATGTCTAGTATTTAGAACCTGGAATAGACCCAGTCCAGGGACTAATTCATGTAGGGAGAAGCTTGGCTGGCCCTTCCTTTCTTGCTGGCTCCCTTTCCTCCACTAGGATTGTGTGGGTAGCAACAATGAGATAGCATTTAATGATTCCAGGTTTCCCAGCCATACCCTGATACAAGTGTCCCCTCTCTCTCCTAGCCAATCTTCCTATTATAATTATACACAGCAGAGAGAAATTTGCTTGCTCAGTCTCAAAATGCTGGTAAAAGGAATAACTTAAAGATTAACTTAATGGTAGTCCCATGCCACACATGGTAGAGAATCTGTTGTTAATGTTAAGGAGGAGGGAACAAACACTTCACTTACCAAGCACTTGAAACATTTATCCTGAAAGCTCTGTGATATAAAATGGGTCTATTTTATGAGTAAGTTAATGGACTCAGTAAGACCAAATCAATCACTAGTAAGTCATTAGGCTCAACATTGAACATGAGCTGTGTTCCCTTGTCTCCTATAGATATTGGTGGCTCTTATCTTTTTGAAAAAAAAAACAAAAAAAATCACACTGATTTTCACCTCTATTTTCTAAGCTTTTTAAAAGTCTTCATCCCCCCTGACATGAACATACCACATAAAATGGACACAGGAAAGAGTGTTAAGAGGAGTCAAGAACAAAGCAACATAAACATCTTTGTTAGTGTCTAGTACTTTGTACTTGTCAGAAAACACGCTCCCTTGTCCTTTGGAACTTACTCCTGTCTCAGCTGGGGTAATGCATTAGGACACGTGAAATATTAACCTCTAAAGCAGATCTTGGGGTCCAAGAGGGCAGCAAGCTGCCTTCCCCATTATTTCTCAAGTACCATTTTGCGAATAAGAGATGTTGCCAGAAATGTTACAGTGAAGTTCAGCTGTTTCTGGTACTTGATGTTTTAAAGCCTTTCTCCTTTAAACTGCTTGGAATCCTATGCTTTTAGGGAACGTTTATTCTACTCCGCAAAGGCCCAGTGCCATAGACAGGAAGATCTTTACAGCCTGTTTAATTGGGGAAATGAGACTATGTTAATGCACCCTGAAAAGGGGTCCTTAGGAGATTTTCTTGTAAGTGCTGACACTGCCATGGGGGCATCAGGAACAAAACATGCCTGAGCCAAGGAGGTCTACACAAGTTATGCATCGACAGAGAGCATTTTCCTTGCTTTGAACCCTTGGGAAGCACGGTGTAGGACCTAAAGGACGGACCTGAGAAGCTTTTCCTGTCTTTGGAACCAAATCAGACCAAGAGTGCCCCAAACAGTTAATTTTAGGTAGAGGTAGGACAGCAGAGCTGCTAAGGGTTGAGGCTTGGGGACTGTATGCACTTTCACCATTTTGCAGCTCTGCAGCTCAGGGCAACTTATCTAATATTCACATATGTAAAATGGGAACATAGTTTGCAGAGTCATTACCAGAATGCCTACTATATAGAAAGTGCTCAGTGAAAGGCAGCCGTGATGAAATCAAAGCAGTGTCTCACGTGCTGCGTCCTGTGTACTCTTATCCTGTCTCCAACCCTGCTTTTCCACAGCAACTGTTTGAACGATTTCAGAACAATGAGGACCAACATGCAAACAGCTAGCAAGTACACACAGAGAAGGATGTAGTGCTTTAACCAGTAAGGCCCAGGTGAAGAAGCGAGAGTGTTTGCCAGCGGTAGAGCCCCCTGTTCAACTCTGGCTTCTGAACACACTCTGAGCCACCCAGAGACAGAGTCAAATCCAAGCCTACATCACTACCATTGGCAGTTTAGAGGGTCAAGCTCCCATCACCTGGGGAATTTTTACTGGAGAGCTACTGAAAAGATGTCCATGCTACATCTAGATTGATTGGGTTTGAGTTCCAACCATCTACTTCCATGATCCTTTGTTCCCTTCAAGAAATGCCAAGTGGATAGATTTGGAGCTGGAAGAAACCCCGGGAATTATCAGTCACACCTTTTCACTACTAAAGATTAGGAAACTAAGGGCAAGAAGGAATGTATAACTTGTCCACCATTAAATGGCTGGCTGGTTGGGATGGAGCTGGTGTCAAGAGAAATCTAGATCCTAACATGAGGCTCTACTGTCCTATTCCTAGAGATTATACGTGTCACTTTTTAAAAACTATTTTTAAAGAAAACTGCTAAACCCATTACATACAGACCAAACCAAGAATATGTTCTATTTAGTAGATAAAGCAAGCACAGAACAGGAAGATAGCCTAGAATAATTTCATCTCAGGGATGTTTTCTGAATCAAAACAGAAAAAGGACTTCACATGATCTAATCATACAGTGTCACTGGATTCTTTTTTACCGAGGTAACTGGAGCCCTATTTGGTCAAATTGGCTTATTAATGTTGATTTGGCTGCTTGGAAGAAAGTATTTGGTTAGGTTTGAGTTGCAGCTCACAGATCAAAGCATTCAAATTCATTTTAGTACATTCTCTACTATTCAATGTGTGGCCTTTTCATTTTTTTTTTTTTTCCAGAACATGACAGGAAGTTTGACTTCTCGGGTTGGCAAATTTCAATATTTTTCGATTCATTATGACCTCTTTTAGTTTTTGTATCCACCACACCCATTTCGTTTTTAAAATAAGTTTTTATTAGGAATATCTCCTACTAGAGCCTAGAAAACAGTGATCAAAATAAATAGCGTTTAGGAGAATTTAAGCTGTAAAAAGGAGCTTAATGCTATCCAGAGGAAGGCCCATTCTCTAGATTGGGCAATGTAAGCAGTTCGCTAGGAATGTCTGCAGTTGTTCCCAAGCTGAACTGAAGTATTAAGTTTATGCTCAATTTTACAATCACATTACTCAGTTGTTTCAGTACAATGACTATTCGGTTAGAGGTAGAAAAAGAAAGTGTAAAAAAGTTAGAAAAAAGAAGAAAGTGTAAATTCATAATCAAAGTATGCTCCTGCCTCTTGGGGAAAGCTGGGTATAAGTTAGTGTGCTTACATGAACAAAGATATGCGTAGGGCACAGAGTCTAGAACCCCCTCTTTACTCTTATTCAGACTTGAAGAAAGAGTATAGCATTGGAATATCCCTGTGGTCTTTTGGCCACGTGGAATTCTTGTGCGCATGGACAAGCGAGGCTTGGAGTTGGGTTAATTGATAGTAGAGTGCATTACCCATCTCAACTGTAACATCCCTGTCATTCCACCCCAGTTCTTTTTTTTTTTCTTTTTTTAAGATTTCATTCATTTATTTGACAGAGAGAGATCACAAGTAGGCAGAGAGGCAGGCAGAGAGAGATCAGGCAGAGAGAGATCACAAGTAGGCAGAGAGGGGGAAGCAGGCTTCCCACCAAGCAGAGCCAGATGTGGGCCCCGATCCCAGGACCCTGAGACCACGACCTGAGCCGAAAGCAGAGGCTTAACCCACTGAGCCACCCAGGCGCCCTCCACCCTCATTCTTGGGCATCACCTCTTCTAGCTTAGACCAAATACAGAAGAGAAGCTGGAGTCTGACTTTATCCTTTAACTCACTTCTACCAAGGGAAGGAAGTGACATTGAAACTTTGGAGCTTTGAAAATGATGTTTCTGTCATTGCTTTACACTGCTGGGATTGGACCATTTGGGTTACGCTCTACCATGGTGCCCCTGACACCAGTAACCATCTGGACACAGCTCAACTAGCTATGGCATGTGTGCTCTGTATATCTCAAGTGAGCTGGGCAGGGCAATGTAGCAGACACAACCTGACATGGAAAGGGAATGGGGGACCTCTGGTCTAGTGTGCGGTATGCTTCAGCCTGATTTATCAGAGCTCTGCATGTGGGGGATCCGGGGCCCTGATCTCTCTAACAATGTGTTTCCTTTTCTGCTCTTGTCTCATTTGTACTTATACCTCATGAGCCATGTGGGGAAGAGAGATTGGCAAGGTATTGACTCCATCCTCGAGTCAAACTTATAATATTAAGTACCATCTTGAACCACCTTATTAGTTGTTGCTTTTTCTATTAGAGAGCTATCAGGTCACCTATGGAAGAAGCCAAGAATGATTCCATTAATTCTGAGGAAAGGCTAAATAAATATGGCTTTTTGTGGGGTGGGAGGTCCATACACCTTGGGCTTTAGGCTCAAAGGTAGCTGGCAATATGGTTAGTAAATCTGTACAGCAAGCTAAGACATTCTGGGGGAAATGGTCAATGGACCGAAGTAGTCAACATGGGGCAGATGTGTGTGTTTGGCGGGATAGGGAAGAAGGAAAACCTCTTTATGGCTAAGGAATGGATATTCAGTGAGCAGGCTACACTGAAGTCCTGGTCTGAAATGTCAGGGTTCCCACCGAACCCAACCAAGAAGAAACTTTCCACACTTTGGGCAGCATCATTGGTACCATGAGTCAAATTTATAATATTAAGTGGGGTGGGATGTGTGAGCAGGCGGAAAGAGCTGTGTGACCACAGGGCCTGTGGAGACGTGACAGAATTCTGCTGAGCACTCCTCCCCACATGCTGAGACCCCACTGTAGGCCAGTGATGGCAGCGTCTGCTTCTGCCACCAAGTGCTTGCTTCAGTGGGGAAAACCCGGCATGTTTCGGTGGTGGCACAGTAACCTGTACCAAGGTGCTGTCACAAGGCTGGGGACACCACGCTGTAGTGACAGTGACAGAAAGGGGCCCTTGCAGAGTTTGCTACTTCTAGTTGTGAAGTGATAGTAACCAGAAAGTATGCCGAAAATTCATGTGGAAAGAAAAAGATTTTTAAAAGCTGAAGTGTTGATAGATAATTGGAATAGGCAAATGGAATGAATCAGTTTTAAAATTTGAATTTAGAAGAACTCTGTTGTGTACTATTAAATGGTAAAGTAGGATACTGTATTTCAGTTTGCTTTTCCCTCATCCTAAAGCCAAGGAAAGAGGGTATTCTAAAGAATATTTACAGGAACAGTTTTAGGGTTTAAAATGTTAAAAAAAAAATACCACTGTTAACATGGAAGCCTCTAGAAATTTTCTACTGCAGGAACTTTGGGGAATGATTTGAGGAGAAGCATTATGGAACAGGTATAAAAATACAATAAACATATGACTCCTACTTTGAATTTGGCACTTAAATGTATAATGGATATTATGCTTGACCCTTGCAGGAAAAGAGTAGTCCAAAAGCTAATGAACCGGGGTGAGGGAAAAGGGCTGTCATTGTTCCATTTGATTCCTAGGCCTATACACTGACACTATTCATACCTTTTTCACCAGTCTTCCCTCACGTATAGGTATACCTACTCAAAGTGACCAGCAAGTTTTTCATTTTTTTCTCATGTCTATTCTTCCCAAGTTAGGTTAGCTACCAGAAATAACTCCTCTTCCTAGCTACAAGCCAGTTTTAAAATAAATCATAGAAATGAATCTTAGCTTGTGTCCTAGAACACACAACATCAAGTCGTGCTTTCTTGTTCCCATATGAAATAATCCTGAATTAAGTGAAAATGGGTGTACAGCATATCTAGCATGTGGACTTCAGGATACAATAGTTTTTTTTTTTTTTTTAATTTGCACCCTTCACCTATGATACTTCTACATATAGATCCTAATTGTTAAACACAGTCCACTTTCTACTCCAGTACCATTCCAATAGTCGTCTTGAAAGTCTCCGTGGATGTTAGAAGAATGTTATTTAGGACCATCTGCATTTTAAACATAAGGAAGAATGAAGAGCTACGAATTATTAATGTAGATGAATTATTTTATGATCGACTACAGCAGAGCACTTTAAAAGCAAGCAGGTAACCTAAAACTTTTCCTCTTCCAAGGCAAGAAACTTTGCCTGATATTTGGTTTCTTCTTTAATAGCCTGGCTGAATTATATTAAATCCCAATGTGGTTTTCCTTTCCAGGCAGAGGCCCACGTTTATATAATCCTCAAAGCCAGTGCCTGAGTGTTTCTGTACCTTTCCACAACTCATGTTTCAGAGACAAGCTGTGTTTTGAAGAGCTTAAAGGAACGAGAATCCAGCTGCCTTGTACCATCAGCACAGAAAAGTCAAACTGTGGTGTGTTTCATAATTGTAAATGGACAGACAGAACTTTTTCTCTCTGTGTCTGTACATAGACCAAAACTATGAGAAAAAAGTTCTTATAGCCATGTAAGACACAACACAAAATCAGTTTAAGTGATCCCACCCTAATATGTATCTCTGGGTTCTAGGTGGCCTTTCCAGTCGAATACATCCTTTGTTTTAGTGTCCAGTCTCCCCTTAGAGCTGGCATTAGCCTTCCACGAGAAACTTGCCATTGGCTCACATTTCCACATCTGATAGGACCTTTTCTAGTTGGCCAGGTCTCCACCTCCAACAGGGCATTCGTGCTTTATCTTTAAGAATGATGGTGGCCCTACTAAGCCCCGTGGTTAAGAATGTATGTTTTTAAAACTACTTTTTTGTTATCTGTATGCTTGATATATCAATTATCATTTTATGGATGGTTCTTCCTAACTTAGCTAATTTCCCTTTAAAAAAAAAAAGAGAATTGGTTGCTTTTAAATAAGAAGAAGACAAAAAGAATCATTTACCGAATAAAAAGGGACTTTTCTACTTATTTGCCAAATTTCAGGTCTGCATAGAACCTGATGACCAGCCCTCTCCCCTCCTGACTGCAGTGTTCTACCACACTGAAGGTTACAAAGTTCCAGGATGCTATCCAAAAGGCCAGGGGAACTCGACTGCGAGAAGTAAGTATACAGGCTCATTTTCTTACTCCTTGGTTGCTGACCAAATTAGGTAAGTTAACAGGTAAGAAATCCCTAGGTAATTTCAGGTTCTGGTGGACAAGAAGAAAGCTGGATCTGCCAACTTGTTTTCTTGCTTCTTGAGGTAATATGCTAATACTACTCAAGTGTGGAAAATTTAGGTGGCAGGATCCAAAAAAGGTCCTGGAATAGCTAGACTACCTGCTCGGAAGCTGTGTTTATCTACAAACACCCCAAGAAGCTGCTGCAGAGTGAGCACAAGATGGCAAAAATGCACAAGTACCTTTGTGCTAAAGTTCACGCTCTGTCATTATTCTTTCATCTTTTCAGAACTGGTATTGGACCAAGTAAGTACTGAGAATAAATAAGTGTATTTCTAAATTAAACTGAAGGACGGGAATATTCGAGATAGCACACTCACCCCTGCTAAAGGAGGCAGATTTGGGATTTTAGTTGCTGCACAATTGAAGCAACTACATCAAACAACAAATGATCCCACTGTATTGAAATATCTGTGTAGGGTCCTTCACAGCACAGACAGATGAGCAGAGGTAGTTCCAACTGCAATTAGAAAAACCTACCACTTAATGTCAGACTTTTACTTATAAAGTCTCAGCATGTGAGATAGATGTTGTTTCACGAACTCTCTCTCTATAAATCCAAGTAAATGTAACCAAAATTATGCCTGTCAGAATCATGTAAGTCATCACCATTAACGGGTCCTGCCTCCACAGACACGGCCCAGACTTCTACCTTAGGAATCAAGAAGCACAATCAGAAAGTTTGGAAAAGTAATTCAAGGAGTTTTGTATCTACCAGAGCCTCCATGGAAAAAGCCACCCCATGTGATCCCAAACATTAAACAATGTTCCTTAACCAAGAAGCTTTCAGACGGTCAATTTCCATACTACCTTTGGCAACTCATTGAAGTGACTTCTACCAATAAGATTAAAATGGATGTGGAGTTTCAGAGAACTAAGTGTACTTACGAAATGAGGATACAACTTACTAATCTTCTTCCTAGTTATAGTAATGAAAGAGCACAAGGAAAAGACCTCAAGTTTCACCTTACTCTGTATAGATTTAAGAAAAAGTTTATTCTAGGATTTAAAGAGTGACTTCGAAGATTTTCTAACTTGCGTATTCTACTGGGTTGCTTTCTTACATCATCTTTTCTGACATTAAAATCATTCCAGGGCTGGGGGAAGGGACAAAAAAAATAAAGGTTTTTTTTTTTTGAGTTGCTGCATAAAAATAAGATATCTAAGAAAATTATCCTGGGTATGTCATTAGACAACATTTCCAAAGGCTCGAGTTTTGTATATTTCATTTCTTTTTTTTCCTTTTAAGATAAACTCCTGAGGTGGCATTCACCACCGATTTTGAGGAGCCTAGAAAAGTACTATTTTTCCCCCAGTCACAATATAGTTTTGTTTTTCTACTTTTGACTTAATTATTATTCTACAAGATTGAAGAAATAATTAGTGTCTTAACTGTATATTTCTGTGAAATAATCGTCAATGTAATATGCTGTTTCTTATAAGCCTATACTGCTAGCCTGATAAACAACTCAGTTTGGATATTTTACAAGGCAATAAATGAATTAACAAGTCATCAATTCATATGGTGCCAAAGGAATTGCTACTTCCCTAAAAGGGCTTAACTTATCTGAGATGATAAATTTATATACTAGGACCATCTAGTTTTCCTGGTTTTCTAAACTATAAAGACTCATTTATTGGATCTATCGCTGTGTCCTTTAAAATGTGTTATTCAGGATCATATCCAGCTGCACGTGAATCTTCATGTGAACCTGATGCTGGATGACCCTCTACTCCTTCCATGTTAACTGAATATGATTTAAGCTAATAGCAAGATTACTGTTATTTAATAGTTGTGCTAAAAACTTTGGAAGTATATTCTGTTTTCTATTCATTAGAGCTTTGACTAGACATTGTGTCAAGTATTTTTCCTTTGCATTAAGTTATTACTCATATACCTGCCTAGCACTCAGAGACCCAAGGATCCTTTAATGGGCACGTTTTTGTTTCAAAGCAAGAAGCTGGTAAAAAACAATCATTATCATCTTCATCATCATCATCATCTGACTTACCACACACATCATCTGCCTTTCCCAGAATAAGTAGATGGAATAAGAGCTCTCCCAGGCCTCTTAAATGCATGCCATCTCTATTGGGCTTTTTTAAGATGATAAAACATGGGGGTGAAACTTGGGTCTAGCATAAGGCAAACTAGTAGCAATGGTTGCTAATTACATGCCACTTTGCTGGGCTTTCCCTGAGACCTCCCGGCCCATTATGAGATAGTCCTATTTTTATTGAACTACAAAAAGGCTTCTGGTTAGCCTACACAGGAATGTCAACATCAATGACTCACTGTAAAGGAAGTTTCTCTGGTTTATAAGAAATGTAATATTTAAGCAACATGTTTCATTAGCTTTTAGAGCAATCTCGTCTAGTCTCTGAACTAGTAATAATCTGTTGCAAAATTCTGTGCCTGCTAAGTAATTGACACTTAAATACTACAGCAACCATGGGATGGATATAAATGATTAGATTGTTGTTCCACGTGTCACCTCTCTTTATTATCCCTATTATAGTCATTAAATAAATGTAACTCGAGCCGTCCTAGAAGCTTTGGACAGATTCACGGTGGCATCTGCTATTTCCTGATCTTAGAATGTAGGCATTTTTAGCATCAGAGAATGTAATTAGATCATTCATTTCCTCAGCTGAACTCTATAGCTCTGTGCAAAGACAAGTCTTCTTTGAAAGCCACTATTAAGTTCCTAATCCAATCTTTATTAAAAAGACTCAATATTGTAGACAAGGAGGTTAAAACAAATCCTCAAAAAACTAATGATCAAGCCCTTCTATACCCCACAGATCCCTTCTAGTGCAGCAAAGTCTGAAATTAGGAATGTTTATAGTTGTAAGGGTTTTTTTTTTTTTTTTCTAAACTAGGTTGCACTCCTTAATGAATTATTGAAGCATGTAGATAATGAATTCCACCAAAGAAAATAGTGAGAGAAACAACACCAAGGAACTAATTTTTCTTAGTTCCACTAACACAAGCAAGTTCTATTTTGGGGGCTATCAGAAGTGGATGTGATTAAAATTTCTTTCTGAGGGTCAATCTCTCCAGCATTGAGGTCCCTTACCCTACGTTCCATTCTACATTTGCACCCCCATCTAAGAAAATCCCTTAAAAGGGTAAAAACAAGTGCCTTCCCTTTTGACTATGAAAGGCCTGTCATCTGTCTCACACCTAGCCAGAGTGACTACACAAATGGGAAGTCATTAGCTACCCTAGATTTTGCCCAGAAGTCATGCTATTAGAAGACTGAGAAGGCCTTCAAATACTGACAGCTTTTTAAAAAATTTATCATTATTATTATTACTATTATTATTTTATTCAGAGCACCTCGGGTTTGGTGATTAATCTTTGTTCAAAAACCACTATAACTGAGAGAATGAAAACAAAATTTGTCCCTGAATGCAAGCTAATTCATGTAACAACTTTGTGTCCCCACTATGTGCCAGACACTCTTCTAGAGCTTGGGATATGTCAGTGAGCAAAAGAAAGATCTATTCCTTTGTAGGGTTTATCCTCTAACAGGGAAACACATAAATAGATTATAGTCTTTCAGAAGGTGGTAAATGTCCTGGAAAAAAAAAGAGAGAGAGAGAGAGAGTGGATTGGAAGTGCAGGGTTAATGATGGCTTAAACAGTTTTCTTAGGAATGCAGAAGAAATACCGTATTTTTGCAAGTTAAATTTATTGGATGTTTATTATATGCCAGGTGTGATGTGTGATGTATGATGCTAAACCTCTCTCGTTTAATACTATGGGGGAAGGACTGATATCCCTACCTGACAGGAGAGAAGGTGAAGTACAAAAGTCAACCAACCCACTAAAAATCCCACAGGGCTAATACATATGCTTTTAACTTCTCTGTTTTAGAATTATACGAGCAAAAAGAGAGAACTAAACTCAGTTCTTCAGATTAGAGGAATGTGAATTGGCCAGAAAACACTTTCAGGAAAGAGGAATTGATAGCAGTGAGTAAAGCATACTTATGTCAGCTTGGCTAGAACACAGGACTGTGTTGGGTGATACAAGGGGAAAAGGTTGAAAGTTGGGTCAAACTGGATTAGAGTGAATTTTCAGAACTACATTTTGTCTAGACAATACTGGGAAGACTGAGGTTTTGAGCAGTGGTGTGGAGGCTGGGGTGGTGACAAATCTGAGTACGGACCACGGCATCAAAGAGTGACATTGCTTTGTAGTATGATAGTTGCATGAACTTGCCACTTTGAGTGATTCAGCACGGCCATTTTTTTTCATTTAAATACTTGGCTAATCTTTTGGAAACAAAGCTTTTTAATTGAAAGGTTAAGGTCTAACAAATCTCAAATGTCAGATCCAAGGTTATCCATCTTGCCAAGCTATGATGCTCAAACTTCAAACAAACCAAGTGTCCTAGAAGTGGCTTAAAAAAAAAAAAAAAAAAATCAAAGGCCATTATGTCTTATAACCTTCATTCTAAGAAGATCCATTTCATCCTAAAAATAGAATTCTCATAATGTCAGCTTTCTAAAAGCTGATATAAGTGAATTGGTATTTTGAAATGTGACCACCTAAAGGAATAATATCCTTTACAGAAGGCCGCTACCAACTAAAAGAGTCACATTGTTATAGCTCCTCATTTGAAGCAGAATATATAGCATTTCTCCATTTTATCTATGTTCTTCATATAACTTGAAAGACTAGGAAGATCAGTACCAAGGAAATGCTGGTTAAGAGGGGAGCGAGCAGGATAAGAGACAGATTTCTGTTCCTTACGCCTTTAGAATAGTGATATTAGGGTGACACGTGCCGTTCTGCATTTTTAAAATTAAATTCCTTAGAGACAAGCTAATTTGCGAGATAGCAATATTTAAAATGGAGGTAAATCTACAGTCTTTCTTGGGCTAGAGATAGAATCATGAAGGTGCTTTAGAATTCAGTCATGTGAAATTAAACTCAAGAGCTAAGAGAACCTACAAAATGAACATGCACACTATGGAATGCCGCTACTGTAAGCTTTGAACTACTGACTTGGACATCATTCGTGGAGATTTACCTATCCGAAGTCATTGAGAAAAATTCCTGATGTATTAAAAAATGAATATTTGGGGGGCGCCTGGGTAGCTCAATGGGTTAAAGCCTCTGCCTTCAGCTCAGGTCATGATCCCAGGGTCTTGGGATCCAGCCCTGCATCGGGCTCTCTGCTCAGCAGGGAGCCTGCTTCCTCCTCTCTCTCTGCCTGCCTCTCTGCCTACTTGTGATCTCTGTCTGTCAAATAAATAAATAAATAAAATTTTTTAAAAAAAGATGAACATTTGGATCAAATGGTCACCAGGATTTGAAAAAATTCTTTTATGTTGGGATTGTTAAACTTGGTCAGCGTTTGGTCTATTGTTCATTTTTAGGCTGTTTACCTTGGACCCAAGGGAATCTGTGGAACAGTAATGAATTGGCCACACAATTTGGGCATTTTAAGAGTCTCATGCTCTACCGACTGAGCTAGCCGGGCGCCTCAATTTGGGCATTTTAAAGAGCCTAATAGATATTGCAACCTTACATTACAGCGGCATTATGCCAATTTTAAAAAAACAGCTTTCTTCTGATTTTGGCAGAAATTGTGTTAAGTCAAAGGGATAACCTTAATTATCCAGTGCTTGAGCCAAAGATTTCATCTATTTCTTCCATTTTTATTAGGTTTTTTGTTTTGTTTTGTTTTGGTTTTTTTGGAAGCAGGTTAGTGGCAACCTTAAAGAGAAGAAACAGAAGGAGAATAAGAAGTTGTCCTTGGGTGAAGTATCAGGTGGAAGACTATTCACCACTACAGTAATTATCAGCCAGGTGATTACATCCATCGTGTCAGATCAATGTATGAGCTATGATCAATACTCCATTAGCAGAAGTTAACCCAAGGACTTGAAAAGACCACACCATCTGGAGAATTTCAGTAACAGCTTGTCTGCCTTTCTCAGGCCCTGAGCAGATTTAAACTAGAGGAACATATGGATGCTACTCATTATAAAAGTTAAAAAAAAGGATTCAGAATTGTTTGACTTATACCAACAGATGATAAGGTGTGCTGAAGTTTCGCATTTTGCTCACTCTATAATAAATTACTGTCAATGGTGCAAAGGAGAGCGTCTTGTCACTCATTCACTTGGCCATCTGGTTATTGGTTATTGAACACCTACTGTGTGCCAAGTGCTGTGGTATGCTCTATATACAGTGCTGAAAGAGACATGACCTCTGTTCTCAAGGCGCTTAGAGTATATATAGGCAGGGGAGAGAGAACAAGCAGGTAATGGTTTCAATCGGTGCTAGGTTTTTTAGAGGAAACATTTCTGATTAGGGTAGAAAGTCTCATTGCCATGAATAATGCTTAATAGGAGCAAAATGAGTTCTACTTCAAGGGCTCCTGTATAAATTGCTGTCTTATTTATATCAACCATGGAAAGATGCAAATTTTGTCTTAAAGGCTTAATTACCCTCTTCAACAGACAGTTTTAAAATTATGACATTTACCTAAAGCACTAATTAGATGGAAGATATTTACATTCAATGTTAGGGAGTCCTCTATACCCATATAATGATCTGGAAGAGCATCTGTGTGACAGAGCCAGCCGGAGGGAAGAATCTCGTGATTCACTTGGTTATTAAAGAGCATCAATGACGATTCCTGAAAAGTTATCCAAATTTCCGAATCAACATTATATCCTAAACACGAGAAATGCTGTGCTCATTTGGCATTCAGTTTTCGTCACTTCAGAAGGGCAAGCAATTCAGAGATGACATGAACCTCCATATTCTAGAACCAGGCACGTTCGGCAGTGCTCTCACTCATCAGATTTTCTGAGTACAATAATGCCACTTGCAGATCAGGCAAAACTACCGAATCACAGATTTTAATGAAGCAATATTATGAAAGTGTAACCAGGGCCACACCAAAGTGCTTTGGTATTTGAGTAACACGGCCGACTTACAAGAGCATTGGCAGGGGAGTATCCGATAGGTCCGGTTAATGTAAGTCTTTCAAAAACTGGACTTTATTATCATTGCAAGTAGGAAGCCCTTAAACAAGTGTTGGCTGCGCGGAATGTAAGAGTCCAGATCCTAAAACAGAACAGGGTTGCCTCCGTTGTCTCTATTACTGAGTTCTCATGTAGAAAGTTGAACATTTGCATCTCAAGATGCTATCTGGAAACAGAACTACAGAATGTATTTGGTATGTGGATATGCCTCAAAGATCAGTAACCGTACTGGCCATAGTTCAGCATAAAACTAAGATTTTATCATAGACTCTTCTCATGTCTACCAAATCTGGCAAACCTGTGACCCTCTATTTTCTAGAACTATCCTTTATGTCCATTCCCCACCTCCCTCCCCACCAAAAAAAATTAAAAAATTATTTTTAGTATTCCTCCCTAATCTTGCCTCATTGTCACCCCAAGTTCCTGTTTCCAAAAGAGTGATACTTCCTTGTATCATGTATCGTGTCCCTCACAATTCGCCAATTCATATTACACTGTTATTTTGGTATTTTCTGTACCGTAACATAGGTGCTTTTTAAGATATTTAGAATTCTTGAAGTAAAGAAACTTTTCGTGAGGCGAATTTTTCCTTCGCCTTCTCAAAAAGGTCCAATGAGAATCCAAGTGGTAAGAAACTAGTTGTAAAATGACTTACTTTTATGGGTGAATTCTTGTGGGAGTGCCCTATCAGACTTCGTGGCCTTCCTGATTTTATATATATTTTTTTACTTATTTGACAGAGAGAGCAATCACAAGTAGGCAGAGAGGCAGACAGAGAGAGAAGGGGAAGCAGGCTCCCTGCTGAGCAGAGAGCCTGACACAGGACTCGATCCCAGGACCCTGAGATCATGACCTGAGCCGAAGGCAGCGGCTTAACCCACTGAGCCACCCAGGCGCCCCCTTCCTGGTTTTATATTAATCAGGCATCTCTATCTATCTATCTATGTATCTATGTATATTTAGAGAGAGAGAGAGAGAGAGACCTGTTCCTTAGGGAGGCTAATCTTTTCCATTTGCCCTGGACACACACACACACACACACACACACACACACTCCACTTTCTTGTGTTGCGACCCTAGGCTGTAATACTGCCTTCACCTATGTGAATTCCTTCCCATCATTCAAGGTCTACTCATGGTGTATTGCCTTAGCGGAGTCCACCAGCCCTTCACAGCCTACTGTTTCTCTCCACTTGCCACGACCTCTTGTTGCCCTCCAATTCATATAGAACTCTTCCCCCAACTCAATGAAATTGTGAGGTCAGGTCCTACTTTCTGATACCCACATAGTTTGGTAAAGAGTAGTGCACTTAAAACATTAGGGGTGACATATATTTTCCATTTGCTCCCTAATATTCTCTTAGGCAAATCTTTTCTCTGCATTGTTGATTTGTCATGGAATATAGGCTTTTGTTCAACGGTTAAACGATCTCTGCTCAAAGTCATTCTGCCAGGAGAGCTAGGTGAATTAATCTGAGTCAGCATTTTGTTTTCCTGATTTAACAAAGAGATCCACTGCATAACAAGTACAGATTAAAGTTCTTGTGCTTATATCCAAGGCTCTGTGCAATCCATCTCTCCTCTCCAAATCCATGTCTTCCTTCTCTGCCATCTGTACTTGCTCTTGGTCAAACTGGCAAGTCTGTATCCTTGGATGTGCACCTGCATAATTTGCTTATGTGCTTCTGCCTAGGATGCATTTTTCTTCTATCTGATATCCACCATTCTTTCAAAAGCTAAGTCCATTATCACATACTGGTATCCTTTTCTTCTCTGGATCCTACCCATACCACTTCATTGTAACACAACCACATGTTAGTTAAGTCGATGTCATTCACTCTAAATTTCTTATTAGCAGTGATTGTTGGCATTTATGTGTCTGCCAGCAGGTGTCAGGTCAATATTGTCATCCAACAAAATTACAGCTAACCTTTAGTCATTGAGAACTTCAGACAAGTTGAATAAATCAGAAATTCCCAAAGAACAAGTTAACAGGCAGTTAAACAAGCACCTATATGCAACAAGATGCCCTTCCAAAGAGAGTTTCAGCATTGAATAAAATCAGCTTTTCAATTCTTTGTCAGTTGTCAATATGTATGTTTCTGAAAAGCTTCAGTTATAGCTGAACCTTGGTCTAAGCAGAAATTGATATTAAATCTCCTTATTACCAACCGGCTGTGGATGGAAGAGCCTATTTGATCAGTTACGTATTTGTTTTCTATTTCAAAAATGGGATTGCACTTATGATGTTTAAATTTAGAAGTAAAGGTTTAAAAGAAAAAGTCCAAACCCCAAAACAAAAAATACCACCACCACCCAGGGTTAATGTAATTAAAGCACAGCTGAGACTTTTGTTCAAAAGGACAGATATTTGAGCAACTACTTGGAAGCATACCGTGCCCACTTCTGATCCTCTGATCTAGAGGTCAGGTATATGCTTCCTACCTGGATTAACAAGGTGGCCAAAGCCAGACTGAGCATTCTTCATATAACCTTGCAGGTGTTCGAACATATGACAACTAATTGACAACAGAAAGCACTTTAGCATCTACATAACATATCACAGAAGATCAAAACAGGTTTGAACCCCTAATAGGACACTTAAAATATAGAAAATAAGTGAAGCCAATTGTATGAAATGTTTAGAACAAGGAGGGCAGCTATATCCAACATGGACACAGTTAAATGAAGCTATTCATCACTTTCCAGTTCTTTGAGTAGGGATCAACTCTAGACCTTAGGAGGACTGAATTGTCGTGCCCAATGAGATTTAAGTGGTACCTTGAGGGTTAATATTTGTGGGCCTGTACTGGTTTATGAAGCATTGCCACATTCTCCTGCTGGACCCTCACATTTAGTAGTTTCAAGGTGTGCAAGAAAGAAGGTCTTCTAATTTTTCAGCTGAAATGTGTTCATCTCTAGATTTCAGCTTGCCTCAAGCTCAAAACAAGTAAAGCAAGAGCATTTTCCAAATATCAGCCTAATTGCAGCACTGGGAATTGTAGTTCTAGAGGAGGAGGATTTTTGAAGCAGCAGCTCCCAGGGCTTCACCTTAAACTTGAACTTGGTGGCAACTCATTTTACTGATGGAGAAAAATGAAACTTGGACACGCTATCTCTTGTTTTAAATGGAAAAGTGAGTTGTGGACAGTCATTTGCAGTTTGGAGTCTAAGCTCTTAACCCTTAACCTATGCCATCTCCTTGAAACTAGAATTCCACTTCTTTAATTCTGGATCACACCCTTGTATTTCTCAGTCTAAGGTGTGATCTCTGCTAAACATCGGTCTCTGATTAACATCCGTCATTCTTAGGACTGTTTTGCAAGGTGGGTGAGGCAATGAAGGGTCAGGGACATTGAGTAGCATGCCTAAGAAATGGCCCAGCTGTCATTCCAATGCAGGTCCAGAGTCTACATTCTTTGTTTCACGTGATGTAGATTTTCTTTTAGATTTCCACTCACTGGGTATTCTTCCATTGCCCGGCTAGCAACATAATCCACATAATAGGTACTTACTAAATATTCAGATAAACACCAAGATTCAAATCATAAAAATTCATGCTTGAATCCTGACTCTCCTATCTAATGATATGACCCTGAGCAAGCTGACATGCAATGATCATATGTGAACTAAGAAAGAGATATTTTTCTATCTTAAGTTATTAGAGTGAAAGATAGATGGGAGAATGGACTGGTACTTTTTAAACCATAAAGCTCTATAAAAACCAAGTTGCAGTAGATTCATTTACCAATATGGAGAAGCCTACATCTGCACTCTGGGTATTACATGAAAAACAAAATAAAAAAGTTTTATAGGTTAGAGAAAACCATCTGGTTCATGGGTAATCTAGTTTATAGAATCTTTTTTAAAAGAAGTAACTGGGGCAGTCTCCTAATAAATGGAGATTAATTATGATCTTAACCCAAAAGAGGAAAAGGATTTGGAAGTGAGGGGATAATACAAAAATAAGGAGTATATCAGTTTTCCTTGGATTAAGAAAACAATACTTGAGATAGTAGGAAAAATGTCAAGGTCTGTGCCTTTTCATCTTTTGTATCCTAAGATCCAGTTAAATTGAGCTGTGTTTAAATGCTTTGCTTTATTATTTCCATGACTGTAGGAATGCACATACTTTGTTATGCTTTCCACTGAACAACTGAATTATAAAACAAATGAATTGTGAAAGTTACTCTTAGATCATGCAGAGGGCTTGTTGAAATACAGCTGGATGAGCCCCACTGCTGGAGTCTGGCTCACTGGATCTAGGATGGGTACCAAGAATTTGCATTTCTAACAAGTTTCCAGATGATGCCGGTGCTGCTAGTCTGGGGACCACACTCTGAGACCACTATTTTAGACAAGTTCTCTCTAGCTGTGAAACACACATGAAGGTAACTAAGTGTCCAGTCTTGAAAGACTGAATGAATTTGATTGTGAAATGAGAGCTTGTGTGTTTCATCTGTCATATAAAGATCTCAGTCTATTTCAGCGTAACACTGTGCGTCAGAGAAATAGGGTAGCTTTTCACCTAGAGAAAATGTGAAACCACATATCCTTCCCCCAAATTTATTCCAAGTTGAACAGTGTTTTGGATCTCACTTTTTCAGGACTGTTACTTCCTAGTCTACCTGCTCCCTTACTCTGTGGTTACCTAAAAATTTAGGTGACAGTCCTCCTGCATCTGCCTTCTGGTAACTTGCTTACAGCTCAACACTCTGCCTGCTGGGTTCACTCAGAATTCTTACCGGTTTAAGGCAGTTAAAGGTCACTTGCCTCTAGCTAGCTTGTGTAAGTTATGGTAGCGGAGAAAAACTGCCAGGTTTCTTTAATATTGAGGCAATAGCTCCCGTGTTCCTGAAATTTCATAAACCTTCATGTTGTTCTACCTTGATGATGGAAGAATTAGCAAGAGTTAGGCGATTAAGTGTTAAGATTAAAATAAGTTGAGAAGAGGAAAAGGATGAGGTAGGTAGATAGGAGAGTCGACCTCAATAAAAAAGTAACTTCCATTTTTAGATCAGGAAGCAATTTGTTCAGATTTTGCTCACCCTAGAGTGGCAGGCTTCCTTCCAGGGTGGGAGAAGGATGCGGGAAAGGGAGTAATCATGGCAACCTGCCCAGCTATGTGGGCAAGCATAGACCGGGGCTGCATGCACTCGGAAGACTTTATTTCTGGTCCAGTCCCTCAGTTTAGTAGGGGTGGTCCCTGCTTTCCCACATCCTTCTCCTGTAATGCTGACTTGGGGAAGAGTGGCTTCCACTCCACTCCGCAGGGAAGCTGAGGGGGGTGGAGACTTTACTGAGACCCAAGGAGGTCAGCTTGACCAAAGCAAACTACAGGCTTCCTGGCCGAGAACACAGAGTAACTCCCTGTCTATCCTAGCGGTGAGCACAGCAAACACACTGGCAATATGAAGTGCTTGAATGATTAGCCGTTCTCAGGTAGATGAGCAGTGCCCAGTTTTGATGCAGAAATTCTCCACTCTGCCTTCAGTTTTCACAAAGACACATCATTCAGTTGTTCAGGGGGCAAAAATAACACAAAACTCGTGCATTTCTAGGTCAGAGAGAATACAGTGTTCTAAGCATATTAGGTTAACAATCTCCCTAGCAAACTTGGGCTAGTACCCTTATTCTCCAGATAAGGAAGCTTAAGTACAGAGGGGTTATGCAAATTGCCCAAGGTCATGTAACCAACAGTGGTGTAGCCAGGGTTTGAATCAAGGTGGCAGGACTCCGGAAGCCACGTGCTCACCCCGCTACCTGACTGTCCCGGGTGGGAGGCAGAAACTGGCATGAGTGCTGGCCCTTTGCGTCCATCCTCAGCATCCCCTCCCTGTTCCTTTCGTCAGAAATTAGCATGATTTTTGTCCAAGAGGGAACGGATGATCTACTCTCTTTCTGATTCATACAACCCAGTCGGGCCACGTTAGGGTGAACGAGGCTTCCACTGAGCACAGGGAGCTGCTGTTGCAGCTAGCTCGCTGGAGGTGACTTTGACCTCCGTGCAATTCAGTGGCAGGGCTTCCAATTCAGAAGTATGCGCAGCACTAGGGAAAATTTTAAAATACCACGTCCTATTACTCAGGTGTTTCTTATTGGCAGTGCAGGTCTCGTTCTGCTTCCTCGTGGAGGACAGAAAGCCTGACGTGTTCATGGATGTGTTAACGGACACTCCCCAGCCAGCCTGCTGTCAAGCTTTTCCACGTGGGAAGGCATGTTCTGATGCCCATGAGGACAACCGGACACATGGGAGAGCTCGAGCATTTCAGCACCTTTGCTTGTCTTTGAGGAAAGCATCAGTTAAATCCCGAAGGCAGGACAGATTCAGGGAGAGAAACACATGATGCCTTCAAAACCATTCAGATAAAAAATATCAGTGGTAGCAAGTGTAGGCTTACGGTAGAATTTGGAATGAAGCAGCATCTTCTCGCTGTGTCGCCAAGAGCCCACATATCCACAAAGCCTCCTTCTGGCCAGGAGCCACCCAACAAGGCATATGTTTTTTTTGCTCTCTTAATCTTCAGATAATTGAGGCATGGCCAAGTAAACCAATAAGTATCACTCCCAACCATCTGGTCAGAAGTTTCTAGAGGTCCCTGCACCACCTTCATGCCAACAAGTGTTTAAAAGCAATTCCTTCAACCCTAACAAGGTGACTAAGATTCCTTCAAGCTTTTGAGCAAGCCAAGAGATAAACCGAATGCATGGGAATTCAGCCTTCTAGTTGAATCTAAAACTGTCAAAAGTCTTGAATGGAAATGCAGACTCCTCCCCCGCCCCAACAGATTAGGCAAGGCTTTTAACAAGTGCCATGCATGGCTCTCTTCCCTCTCCTAACATCCTCAGGTGAAGATCCAACTGTGCCCAAGACCAGAATACCAACAACACAGATGTCAGGGTTCAAAGGTGGAGGACATTCCATTACCATCAATTGGTTCTGGCCATCCAATCAAATGTAGGAGGGTATAGCTTAAAGAAGAACTGGTTTCCAGGGCAGTTGTTTGGATAAGAAGAGACAGAGTTGAGAGTGGGAAGTTAAGTTATTCACCAACAGGAAAAAGAATCCAGTCTGCCTTGGAGGGAGACTGATGAGGAATTTGGAAGAAGTAATCAGTCCCAGAAATACACATTGGAAAGGGCTACTAGATCTCCTCCGTGCTTTCTCCAGGAGACTGTCCACACTGCACACTCCATGCTCTATGAAGTGAGGTACTTCACCCACACGCCCCCAGCGCTTTACCGAAATGATCCTTGCCCCGAAGGTTAAAGAGAGCTCAGTCCCAAATACTTCTGAATCCTCAAGGCAATAAACTTTCCTATGGTGTCACTGAGGCCTGTTTCCCTTCAAGGAGGGAGAGACAGGACCTGGGGTGGGCGGGGCACCAGGCCCAGAGAAAAGCCCCCTACTCGTGGTCCGACTGTGGGTGTTAAGAAGCAACTGTGGCGATGTCACAGACCAGAGAGACAAGCCATTTGGTCGCCACAGGGCTCCCCCATTCTCAGCTAGTACTTTCCTCCTCAACAGCCAGTGGCTGCTCCTGTGCAGGGAGCTAACCTCAAGCCTGTAAGGAAGATCAATTCTATATCCCATCAAAGCCATTCGGAGAGCCTTATCAGACATCTTGAAGGCATTTTTGTAGCTGCCTTCTTTCTTCAACCATTACTTCTGTTTGAGTTCGTTCAGTCTTACCTCCTTCTCCCCCACCCCTGCTGCTTTGCCTGATTAGGGCCAGAAATTTTTTCATTAAGTCACTTTATAGTGTAATAACAACATTTACTATTCATGAAGTCTCCCCTCCATAATTTTTAAGTCTTTCCATGTGTCTGGAAGCTTACTGCTGCTCTTCTCATTTTACAAGAGTGCCTGTCTTCCTTCCAGACACAAGCTAAAAAGAAAGAGGAAAAGGTGGTTGGGGGGCGGTGGGGAGGGATGGTGGTAAGGGCGTGGAGATAACATCCAGATTCTTTAAGTGCTTTTAATCCAGTTAAATTTCCCTTTGGACTCAAGCAGCTCCCTGCTGACATTGACAGCAGAATTCCAGGCTAGGAACTGAGTCAAACAAGAGGAAAGGAAGCGGGAGAGGAGTAACACAGTCGGCTCTATGCTGTGAGAACCGCTAGGCTGACTGGAGCTCCATGGCTTTAACCCATTCATTTTTTCCCCCTTTTCTAGAATTCTTACTTCATTTTTCCAGCCAGTTTACAGCAAGCAGGCCAACACCTTTTAAACGCTCCAGGGATTTAAAACAAGTTTGTTCAGTCTCCTGGGCAGCTACTTTCTTAAGAATGCTGTGTAAGACAAAGTTCACGTTTTCATGCCACACGTTGTCAGCCACTAGGAAAAAGCTTCGGTTGGGGGGGGGGCGGGGTACAAACCGGGTCCCCAGGCTTTGTCACAGGGCAAAAATAAACACCCCTGGAGGAGTTAATTAGGCGGTCAGCGGCCACACCAGCGTCCTACCAGGGTTGCCCGCAGAGCCTTTAAGCAAGCGCGCGCGCGCGCACACACACACACACACACACACACACACACACACACACACGGAGGCGCTTATGAAATGTCACAAGCTGGACATCTGCAGCCCGACCCCAAAGGTAAATGCAGTCCGCGGAAGCACTCCTCGGATGTCAGGCCACAAAACCGCTCTTTCTCCAAGTACCGTCCCCTCTCCAAGATTCCGCACCCCCACCCCCCAACAAGTCCCAGAGCTGCATCCCAAGGGGGGAAGAGAGGGGTGGAGAGGGCGAAACATGGAGCCCAGGGGAGGAAGGACGGGAGAGCGACTCACGGCTGGCTAGCGCGTCCGCGAAGCGAGCATGACTTTCCGGGGCCGAGCCTCCAGGCTGCCGCGCGGCCGACACGGCGGGCCGCGCTTAAATAGCCGCCGGCCCGGGAGCCTCGGAGCCGCGCGGCCACTCCCGGCGAGATATGGTTCTAATCAGATGCTGGCAGCCGAGGACTCCCCAGGAATGCGCCGGGATGTTTTTGCTGCCTGGGCTTGGTAACTCCCCCTCAACGTGTCTGCCGAGTCTTCCAAACTTAACTGTTTACTAACTCGAGCGGCCGCCACGCCGAGCGCCCGGCTCCCCTCGCTCGCGAGCCCCGCCAGCGGGGGGCGATCGCAGGGGGCCCCGGCCGCGCGGGGGAGGGACGAGGGAGGAGGGCGCCGTCGCCGCCCGGGCCGCCGCGAGCTGGGGGACGCGGGGCAGGGGAGGGGGCAAATAAGGACAGGAAGGGGAAACTCCGCAGGAAAGGGGTGGGATCCACCGGACCTTCGTTTCCCAAATTCCTTCTCCGGATTGCCACTTCGGTGATGTGGCACACGAAAGTCATCCCCACCCGCCGGGGCCCTCGGAACAAAGGGCCGCCTTCACTCCTGACTCTCCTGGCTAGAGGCGACGGATCCCCGCTCGGATCTGCCGTCCCTCCCGCGGGACGTGGGATTGCCCCTCCGCAGGCAGGGCCGGTGCGGGCGCTCCTAACTTGCTGGGGGATCTGTGTGTGCACATGTAAAACATGCTGCATTTAGGGCTGAAATAAAATCCTGATAGACAGATAGAAAAACAGTGCTCTGAAATCGATGGAAACAAACCGATCGAACCGATCTAAAAAAGCTGTGTCTCTGATACAAAGATGATGTCCATCCCCGTGTAGACCCTTGACATGACTGTCTGCGCTGATTTGCACAGTGCTCCCTGCACCTCTCAGAGCAATCTGCGACATGAGAAATAAAATAGTTGAAGATACTGGCACGCCACAGCATAGCTTCGCGAACCTTCACGAGCTGGGAATTCATTTTCTCCGTATTTTAAAATCATGAACAATTATACGGTATCCCCAGAAACTGTCAGTTTTAAAGAATTTTGAAATTATTTTGTGAAAAGCACGTCTTTTTTTTTTTTTTTTTTTTTTTTGGCTGTGGGAGACAGTGTGTACTAAATGTGAAACTACCAAATTATGATTTGGATGAGAAGGGGTTATTGATTTTATTGAGTAAGTGACACACAGTGGATTTGCATTCTACCTCTGGAAACTGAGGGTTCAAATCGGGCTCATGGGATACCAAGGATGCATTTTGTGGTCCAAGCCTAGCCCAGCTGCAAAGCCGCTGTGTAATTTGGGGCAGCTCAGTGTGAGTGGCAGTCCCTGCTCTCAAGGATGTCAGGCTTGGGACTGCCCCCGAGCTGGGGGTGCAGAGCTTCAAAACCCTGCGACGGAGAGGGTCCTCTCTCCTGGCCTCTATGATTTCTGCCACCTGTCTCTTCCCCTCACACCTGAGGGTGTGGGGGTGGGGAGGGTGGTGCTGACAGTTTCCAATGTTCCTCTGAGGTAATTTGCTATTATTAAATTTTATATATATATATATATATATATATATATGACTTCCTGTGAATGATAACAGTTATGCAGACTTTAATCTTAGGACAGTATTTATAACATTTATGTGGAGAACTTTAATTCTGGTACATTTAGGACATACTGCTTTATTTCTAAGACCCAAGAGTCCAGAAGGATGGTTTCACTTCCAAAGGCTGAGTAGCTGGACAAATGATGGCTGATTTCAGACACATAGAGGCATTGGCAATTTGGGGGGAAAAAGGGGTTTCTCTTTTAACCTCAATAGCTAATATTTTCTCAACTCAGAAGTGACCACCCAAACCTTTTTTTTTTTTTTTTAATCAGAAGACTGCTACTAGAAATGTTAACATACGTTTGCTCTACCAAATAGAAGAGTTACGTCTAAGAAGCCAGAGGAAGAAAATGATTTCGTCCAAATGAGCTGGAGTTTCAAGAGAAGACTTTAATGGAAACAGTCCATTTATGAGGAGTGGGCTCACATAGACAGCTTAAAGCAGACAGCTCTGTCATTTTACACAGAAATCTTAAGAGTCAACAGTGGAGAACTCTGATTTGAAGAGTATTTTTATATCTCTAGGGTGCTAATATTTCTTCTGGCAGTAATTCAGTGTCCTGTTCACAGTTAAAGAAGAAAGAAAGAGAGAAGGAAAGAAAGAAAGAAAGAAAGAAAGCATGAAAAGAAATTTAACTCTTTTTAATCTCTGATGGAACACAGTTTCCTGTCCCATAGAAGTTGTTCACTTTTCAGGAGGTCTGAAATGAACATCCTTGCAGCTGGAAAATCACACCCAAGCCCACCCAGATGTTAACCTTGCCTAAATGGTTTTTTCTTATCACCATTAAAATTAATGTTTAGCACATTAAGGTGAGGAAAATTCAATGCAATGTTTGAAGGCCTATGGTCCTTGCATGACTTTCCCTTGCACAAAACCAGCCTGTGAGGGAGAAGGAAAAAAAAAAAAACAAAAAAACCTGACGACTGTGTTCCCAGCCTAGGAAAAGGGTAGTTAATCCCGTGATGGCTTGCTGAAGAATGCATGGTTTATTATTAAAGTAATCTCTTAAGATTTTCCTGGAATGTGCTTCCACAGCAACTCTGCCTGTTCGAGCTATCCTATGTGTGTGTCTTTTCTTCCATACTTAAGCTGCTTCCCGCCCCCCGCCTTTAGCTCACAGACCTAAAGCTTTCTCTCTCCCTTCTCCAGCCTTTCTTCTGTCCTCCTCCCTATGCTCTTGTCTCCCTTAAACATCACTTTCTGAAACCCGCCACTTCCCATGAACTGTAAATGGCATTTCGAATGTGGTCCTAGGGGAACTGTTTGTGCACCTTGATGCCTTGCTGGACACTTCCAGATGTTCTCAGCAAATGAGGACTGGTTAAAGTTTCTGGATCTAGCAAGGTCACAGCTTTTCTTCTTCCACCTCTGTGTCATAAATATAAAAGAAGAAAATAGCTATTGTTTCCAGAAAATGTTCTTTGACCTTGACTTACCGTATAAACAGACACAGAAAGACTGACCCTATCAGATTTGGCTGTTGGCAAGGCATGACAAATATTGGAGGTTTTTCATATCAATCGATCGATCTAAAATATTTGGAGAGTAGCCATATTGAAGGCAGCCCATTTTCCTTTTGTTTCGTTGGCTGTACCTGCAAAGCACCTTAGAGTGCAATATTTACTGTTTGCTAATGATGTGCATTAGTAAACCTCAAATTGTACTTCAAAAGTTGGGATATTTAAAGCGAAAGACATTTAAAAATTCAATATGACAAATTTATATAAATAATTGCATTTCCCTACCAACATAAACTTCTATAATGAGAAGTTGTAAAGGGGGAAAAGAATACTCATATAACTACTGGTTAAAATATCTTATATGGAAAGTAACTTGAAAAGAGTGGTTAAAAATAAAAATAACACATAAGCCTACAAAACACCAATATTAATTATTATTGTAGCCAACACTTATGTAGTTCTTCATCCTGTGAATAAGAATCTTCCCTAGAAATAAAGCAGATGTTAATCACTGCAATGTCCATAGAGTAGGAACATGGGAACAAATTTTGTCCATCAATAGGAGAATGATTGAATAAGTTATGATTCATCTGCACTGTGAAATCATAGTAATGATTTAAAAGAATAAATTAGAGTTATGTCTTGTGATATGGAAGGATTTCTATTAGGTATTGTTGAGCAAGGAAACAACATACAGAAAATGTAAAATATGTTTCTGTTTTTGTAATACGAAAAGCAACACCTATCCATATAAGTTTGTGTGTGTGTGTGTGTGTGTATAAGTATAAGGGAGACGAGAGATCGAATTGCATTATACATTACTGGGGACCTCATGGAAATGAGAATAGACAGGGGAGGGAAGGGAATAAGAGCTGTACAAAAAAAGAAAAAGAAATTAAAATGGCCTGTATGCAGATATACAGAGATCACATTTGTGTACCTAACTGAAATGGTATAAGAACAGGGTTGCATAATTTTAAAAAAAGATACACGAATTGATTTTAATATAAAGGAAGAGAAGAGTTATAAAAGAAATCCATAAAATAGCTTTCACTGAGGTGTTTTCCTCAAGATCTTTCAAAAGTGGGTGTTCTCATGATCTAATTGGGCCTCTAGAACAATAGTCCCCAAACAATTCCTGTTCGCAGCAGACATTCTGGGAGCTTTCTACAAGGGCGAGTTCCCAGCTCTAGCCTGATACCAGGACTCGAAAGGTGTGTGGGTGGATAAGTGGGGAAGGGGAAGGTGTTAAGTGCCTGGGAATCTGAATGATTAGCCACCACTTCTGGGTGACTCAGGTGCTATAGTCCTGGGGACCACACTTTGGGCAACACCAAGTTCTCCTGTAGTCAAGAGCATGTTCATTCCATCCTTCTCCGAGTGAGGAGACCTCAGTGGAGAGGGAGAAGCACAAGGATGATAGGAGGCAGGTGCCATTGGTCTTCAGACTGGCTTTTCTCTCTCCCATTGGCTCTCAGCAGCTTCAGACAGTGTCCTGGCTTTGGTGGTGACTCTTCCTACCCTCTCCCCTGTCAAGACTTGTTTTCAGAGAAAGATCTGCTATCAGCCATTTCCACTGACCTATACTCAGAAATTTGCATTTCCAATCCTGTGTCTTATTGTGGCATGAAAGGCACCGCTCATTGTTAAAGAGGTCTCAGTCATCAGTAAGAATAGGGACAAGTATTTTTTATTATTTTTGATCAGTTGGAGGCAACTGTCAACCTCACCATGCACCCAGCTTAAGGATAACCAGTAAGAGAAGAATTCTGTGACTTCTAGCTCCTGGGATGACACTTTACTACCCCTGAAGTCATACTAGACCTCGGCTTCAAAGAGGCCATTGGAGAACTGAAACTGGATATTGTTTACAAGCTTACCTTTATGATCTAGCACAGGAAGTGGGATTTGGGTTCAGATCTAGGTGAAAATCCTGGCTCTATCTCTTACTAACTGCAAGATTTCTGGCAAGTAGCCTAATTTCTCCAGGGCTCAGTGTCTTTATCTATCAAATGGGCATTCCCTATCTTCCACTTTTGTTTTGGTTTTTGGTAGAAAACAAAGGAGATCAGATTCAATGAGAAGAGTTTGAACAAACTGAGACTATATGAATACTGTAAACTATGTTAAAATTATGGAAAATATGCATTACTAGAAAGGTGTTCTTGTCCTAAATTATTTCTACCACCAATAGAAGAAATACTATCTAGTAAATCACACGTCAGATAACTATGCTTCTCTGGCTGCGGGGAACTTTTTTAAGGTTGACTTTTCATGTGGAACAGTCCGGGACCCTGATTTTCTAACAGCTTAGTAAGGATCACTTTAATGGATCGATTTCATCCATTCAAAGAGAGTTGAGTCCATTTCTGCTGAAATGGGGACATTAAAAGGGGGGGAAAGACGGAAAGTGAGAAAAGGGGGATGGGAGCTCACCTCTTGTACTTTGGAGTGTTGTCGCTACTACTGAGAAGGTGCCTCACTGTCCGCAGACACTGAACTCAGTCCAAAAATATTTCTACTCTGCTCCAACCGTGGCCACGTGCTCTGCTGAGACTGGCCAAACAGTCTCATTCTAAACCAGAACGGCCATCTGTGAATCGGGAAGGAATACTATTTTCCGTAGTTACTTACTGCTCAGGCTCAAAATCACTGCTTAATTAGAGAATGGGGGAGAATCTGTGTCTGAGCTCCAGGGTAATCCAACTCCCCAATTATTTGGAAGCTTACATGTGTGTGCGCCCATGCTTATGTGCGTTTTCAGAGGCAGTGCAGCGTAGATTTCGCTGCATCATTAAAGGACCCCATGCCATAAAACAAGGTTACATTCCATTGTGCTCTGAGTGCATAGCCACATTCTTCCCATCCATTTTTATCTGAGGATTTTATCTGAGTCTTTTGTACCCATCGGATATTTGTCCTCACAACATTATTGCCAAACAGGTTAGGGCAAGTATTACTTTTTCTAAAGGTTAAGGAGTGTAAGTGTAGGAACTTTGATTCGCTTCTGTTTATAGAGCTAGGGACAGAGCTAGAAGTATGACTCAGCTTTCCTGAATGATCTAGAAGGTCTGGCTCATGCAGTCAGGGTCCAAACAGCATTACAGGAGTTACTGGCAACTCTTAGGGCTCACTGTATGCTGTCTGGGTCTGTCCACACCTGGAAGAGAGCATCTATTGTGGAGTTTTGGATGTTTCTTCATCTGCAGAAGACACTGGCAAATGGAAGGGCATCCAGAGCATGGCCCCTTGGATGGTGAGGGAATTTCCTGGGAGCTGAGAACTACCGGGGCCTCTGCCAATGTGGCCTGACTGAACTGGGTATGTGTAGCAAAGGCAAGAGACTCCTTGGGCATACGAGGTCAGGTAGGGAGAGAGACCTATGAATAGTGGAGCTCTTTCCAAATATCCAAGACTTGTCCTGTGGGAAGTAGTGTAGACTCCACTCTCTGGCCACAGATGTAGAAGGAGATCCTGTACTGGGTTGAACAGTATCTCTCCTCCCCAAGAGTCCTGTCCACATGGAATCTCAGACTAGGCCTTATTTGGAAACAAGGTCTATGCACGTGTAATTAGTTAAGATGAGGAAATACTGGATCTAATGAGACCTTACCTCCTTCAATTAAGTCTTTTTATTTGCCTTGTCATACTTTGGGGCCAGAATATCTTGACTTTTTTTTTTTTTTTTGTATCCTATTTTGCAGTTAGCATGATTCTGGAACAAGTGTGCGTCCCGGTATGAATCCGAGCTCCATGGCTTATCAGCTGTGTGACCTGAGGAAAACTATTGTACTTCTCTTCTATAAAGTGAGGGAAATAATACAACTTCCTTCATAGTGTGATTCTGAGGATTGAAAAAGTTGATCTGTCTAAAAGACTTCAAGTAGCAGTTAGCACATAGTAGAGCACGGATGATAATGTGAATTTGTCTGACTATCTTAAAAGAATAATTTTTAAAATAGTAAGTAAATTTGAAAATAAGCTTACCCTAAACCTCAGAAATTTCACTTTAAAATCAGCTTAGAGGAACTCCCACATATTTGCCAAGAACTATGTCTCTGAATGCTTACGATAGCAAAAAGTAGAAACAACTGAAGTGTCCATCAACGGGAGAATAGACAAGTAAATTGTGGTGCATGTATGCACTGGGAATGCTCTAACAATAATAGGAATGACGTGAATGTATGACCCAGAATGGCTTATATCAACACCGATGAACTGAGGAAGAAGAAATTACAGTTGAATACAACAAGCATGATGCCATTTATATATGGCTTAAAATATGAACAATAAAATTACTCTATACTTGGAGACACAACTACTTATATAAATGAATATAATGATGTGCAAGATTGATAAATCACAGGGACACCCAGGTGGCTCAGTCAACTGAGCATCTGACTTTTGATTTCAGCTCAGGTCATGATCTCAGGGCCCTGGGATCGAGCCCTGCATCAGGCCCCACACTCAGCAGGGAGTGTGCTTGAGATTTTATCTCTCTTCCCCTCTATCCCTTCTCCACTCTCTCTCTCTCTCTCAAATAAATAAATAAATCTTGAAGAAAAAAATGATAAATCACGAATTCAAGATGGTGGTTTCCTCTGAAAGAAGGAAGAAGAATAAATAAATTTATTTTATTTTTTACCAGGATAACTGGTAATTTTTTTCCCTAAGGCTTGGGTGAATATTGTTTTGTTTAACATTTTTTTTATACAGATGCTCTTCTAAGCACTTTACAGATATTAATTTATTTAACCCTCACAACAATGCTGTGAGTGAAAACCTATTATTACCTCCATTTTACAGATGAAGAAACGATGGAAACTGATTAAAGTCACAGAATTAGTAAATGGCAGAGCCAGGCTTCAAACCCAGGAAGTCTGGTTCCAGGGTTTGTGACTTTACTTCTAGGCAATGCTGACTCTGGTTAGAATTTTCTCAAGAAACCAAAAGGCTATAAGTGACATTAACTCTCCAACACAGCTTTGGAATGGCCGCTGATTACGTTCTTCCTGCCTGTTCCCGAAACTGCTCTGCCTCCAGGCCCCTTGTCCTTCTGTGTCCCACTTTGGCTTTGTACCTTTGCTCCCAGTGTTCTCCTGCCCTCTCGGTATCAATGGACTCATTTGGACTCATATCTCTGGCTTTGATCATGACCTCAGCACCCCTTCCAGGACATCTGTCCCTGGTGTCTAGACTTTGAGCAGAAGGAGAAAGTTCTGTCCTGACCCTGGGTCTGGCTCTGAGAGAGAGAAAATGGGAAGTCATACACTACAGCTGAGCAGAGCAGCAAAGAGCCACTGAAAAGGAGTATTCCTCCGAGGAAGGTTTGAAGAGAGATTGGGTGGCGCAGTCAGTTAAGCATCCGACTGCTTTCCACTCAGTCATGATATCAGGTTCTTGAGATCAAGTCCCGTGTCATGTGAGGAGTCCACGAAAGTTTCCTCTCCCTCTGCCCCTCCCCACTCAATCTCTCCCAAATAAATAATCTTAAAAGAGAGAGAGAGGGAGGGAGAATGGGTAGAAGTAGAGTTGGTAGCAGGTGCGTGTGTGTGTTTATGTGTTTGTGTGTGGGGGTATGTATGTGTGTGTATTGGTTCAATAGATAAGCCACTTTTTTTTTTTTTAGGATTTTTTATTTATTCATTTGACAGAGATCACAAGCAAGCAGAGAGGGCAGGCAGAGAGAGAGGGGGGAGGGAAGCAGGCTCTCCGCTGAGCAGGGAGCCCGATGTGGGGCTCGATTCCAGGACCCTGGGATCACGACCCTAGTGGAAGGCAGAGGCCTTAACCCATTGAGCCACCCAGATGCCCCCAGCCACTGTTTTTTTTTAGGAGAAATACTAGTGAACGATACAAGTTGAGGGGATGATCCAAAATAATGGGTAATCCCCGAAACCATTTCTACCTGGCTTTCAGACATCGTCACTCCCTCTAAATGGAGCTATCCTGATATTTCCCCCCGCCCCATGACCAGGAAAGCATGCTTATTCTGGTTAGTACTGAGACTGATTCTCCTCCTCAATCTATCTTTGGTAAAAGAACATTTCTCTAGGCCAACTCAGGGAAAGAAACCTCATCACCAGCTTCTGTTGGGAGAGAAGCCAAAGCTCCTGAAACCCATTAGCCGGCCTCTCCCCGGATCACTGTCGCTTCAGTCTTCCGTGGAAGAACTGAGCTCACCCAAAGTGTGTTTGCTGAAGAAACACCACCTGGAAAGGCTAGGCTGGGTGTGGGTTTGGATGGATGAAAAACCGGTCCAGAACGGTGCGATTGTTGCTGAAAACGCTTAAGTACTAAAGTCCTGTTGCCAAGGCCAATCAGGAAATATGTAATCATAAACTTTAAATGTGTTTATCTGTCCAGCGGACACATTCTGTTATTTTGGTTTATATTGAGGCAGTTTTCAAACTAATGTTAGACATTAACTACACTAATTTGATAACACTGTCTTGTCTCTCTCTCTTTCCCTCCTCTCTCTACTTTCTCCCTCCCTCTCTCTCTCACCCCCCCCACACCTTTATCTTTTGCTGTGATTGAATTTGAGTTATAGGAAACAGTTTGTTGGTAAACCAGGTCTCTGAATAAAAAAGCTCTGATTTACTGTGCTTGTTGATTTCCGTGGAGTAATTACCCCCAGCATGGGGTAGCTGTTTCGAGGTGTCATGTGATGTCATTGAATGTGGGGATGGAAAGAGAATTGCACATTCATCTCCAGAATAAAGTACAGACTAGCTATGTTCTCTCCTAATATGCTGACTATGGAAGGGTATCTTTTCACAATATTCCTGGTCAGTAATAATCAGTCAAATTGATTAATCAACTACCTACAAATGAAGAACACCAAGTAATGTCTCTCTGGAACATGGTGTTTAAAGACTTGGACCACAGTGATTAGATACTTAACTAGAATAATGACTTTGTTTTCCTGCTTCACACTGTAGCACAATGAGAACCACATGGGATTGAGGTTCAGTATACATATATTAGAATCCTGGTTCTGTCCTTAACTATTCATATGATTGGACACACTGCTTAACTTCTCTAACCTTTACATTCCTTATGTGTGAAATGGAAAACAATGCAATAGTGCATGCTTATCTCGAGGATTAAATGATACAGGAATGGATGTAAAATAACAAATTTTTGGTACACAGTAGGCCCTATGGTAGCTATCAATGTTAACTGCAGGAAAAAGGAAATGCTCAGTTCTTCTCATTCTAAGATTTTCTCATAAAACCAATTCTTAAACTTTTGGTGCTTGCCTCCCTTCTCTGGGAATGCATATGAACAGGTGACAAGACGCTTGATCATAAAAGAGATAAGTATTAATGGGGAAAAATCTGGAGTATTTTTATGTGTTGATCTTATTATCTGATTGCTTCTACTGTGGTCCAAATCATCATCAAATTTCTCCCATGGGTCATTGCAATAACCTCCTAAGTGCTTCTGCCCTTATCCCTCTCACAGTCTAGTTAATACAGCAGCTAGCGGTTCTCACGGAAATGTCCAATAATATCACACTTTGGTTTAGAACCCTCCAATAATTCCTATCCCCATCAGAGTCAAAGTTATCATCCTTAGAACTGGCTTCCAAGGCTATATTGCTCTCCCCTATACCCCATTACCATTGTCACTGTCACTGCTACTGATCTTCCCCTCACGTGCTTCACACACCAGGCCCATTCACATCTCAGAGTTTCACACTAGGCTACTCTTTGCCTTGACTCTCTTTCTCCAGATTCATGGCTGTTTAGTTCTCTAATCAATTTAGTTGTTCAAATGTCATCTTCTCACAGAGTTGTTCAAATGTAATCTTCTCACAGAGAGTGTTTTTGATCAAAAACTCATGTTTGATCAAAAACTCATGTCCACTGGGAACTTGCAAATGTGACGTTATTTGGAAAGAGGGTTTTGCAGGTGTAATCAAGTTAAGACGAAGTCCTATTGGGTTAAGATGGGCCCTAAATCCAACAACTGGTGTCCTTAAAAGAAAAGGGAAATTGGACACACACACAGGGAAGAAGCTGACAGAAAGATGGAGGCAGAGGTCTGAAGGATGCAGCTACAAGCCAAAGGTACATGGTAGACAGAGGTTGTTGACAGAAGCAAGGAGAGAAACATGGAATGGATTCTTCCCTGGAGCCCTTGGAAGAAGCAGGGCCCTGACAACTCCTTGATTTCAAACTTCTAACCTCCAGAACTGTCAGAGAATACATTTCTCTTGTTTTAAGCCATCTAGGCTTTTTTGTTTTGGGGGGTGTTTTTGAGAGAGCTAGAGAGTGCGCACACATGCAAGTAGGAGAGGAGAGGCAGAGGGAGAGGGAATCTTAAGTATGTTCCATACCCAGCACCAAGCCCAATGTGGGACTTGATCTCATGATCCTGAGATCATGACCTGAGCTGAAATTAAGAGTTGGATGCTTAACCGACTGAGCCACCCAGGCACCCCAAACCACCTAGGTTTTGAGAGTTTGTTACAGCAGGCCTGGAAAGCTAACAAAACCAATCTATTTTAAGTCACTACCCTATTATCTTATCCTTATTCCCTCTTCTCAGATTTATACTTTCCGTGTAGTACCTATCCCAATGGAGCCTGTTGATTTCTACCTTCCCTTAAGCAGTATGTTTCATTGATAGTAACTATCAGGAAATCATTATAATCTCCAAGCATGATTTAGCTTTCCCTTCTCACCTTTTCTTCCAAACTGGAAATGTTCATCCTTACCTGTGGGACATCCCTTCTTTAGCGAGGGGAATGCCCACTAAACTGGTCTGACTTCTACAGTTCCTCTTGTCCCAGGTTCAAGAAAATAGCTGCACGTAGATACTGCACTGATACAGACATAAGTAAAACCAAAAAGAGAAGACATGTATTATTTAATTTGAGGATCTGATTTCTAGTAGGTACGAGAATATGAACCTATCATGTTCTATATTTGACATATAAAAAGGCCAACTAGATTCCCACCCTTTGGTGCATTTTAAGGATCTCTTCTGTGAGATGCTGTAGGAAATACACAGCTAACCGTGAAATGTATTTGAAGTAGACTGAATCAAATCAGCTTCTAGATATATCTAGCAGTTTAGGGGAAATATAGATAAAAGATCGAATTAAATGATACCACCAGGCATGTCAACCAAATCCATAATGTGGTACATTAGACAGGATAAATGGCCTGCTTTCTCCGACAAGGCAATGGTGTTAATGAAAGACTGGTGTAGATTTATAGAGACTTTAAAGGACAAACTATGCAATTTTATGAGGCTTATTTGGATTATGGGTCTAATAACACATTAAAAGAGATTTTTGAGGCAGAGAAATTGGGATTTTTCAAGGTACTAAGGAATTACTGTTAATTTTGTCAAATGTGTAAATGCATTATCCTTATATATTAGAGATATAGAGTACATATGGATGAAATGATGATAGCTTGTATTTTCTTTAAAATAACCTACTCCATCCCTCAAATTGAGCAGGAATAGATGAAACAAGATTTTGTTTGTTTGTTTTTGAGAGAGAGAGAGAGAGAGCATGCACAAGTGAGGTGCGGGGAGGGGTGGAGGGAGAGGGAGAGAATCATAAGCAGGCTCTATGCCCAGCACGAAGCCCAGTGCAGGGCTCAATCTCACAACTCGGAGATCATGACCAGAGCTGAAATCGAGAGTCAGACACTTAACTGACTGAGCCCCTCGGGTGCTCAATTGTTGAAGCAGAGTGATGGGACTATAAGGGGTTCAATTTATAATTCTCTCTAGTGTTGTTTACATTTTGAAAATGTCTACAATACAAAAAATTAAAGACCACTGTTACCATTAGGTATTTCATGGAGTTCATTTGTTAATCATTCCCTCACTCATTCCTTTACCCAACATTTTGCATGAGCTGGGTAACTGCTGGTTCACCAGTTGGGTCCTGTAGATAAACAAGCATGACTTCACTCCCTCAGATTCCATGCTTCAGCTCAGAGAGCTTCCCATAAGGAGGTATTTTACAGGAAAACCAATATGCTTTCAGCACTTAGAAGGCCGGAATTCAGATTCTGGGTATCATGGTTCCCCTTGACTGAGAGGATGGCTTTGTTTCCCTAATTCCGCGCCAGAGCGGAAGCAGATCTCTGTATGTGTTGCGGAAGCACCTTCAGGATCGAGGGTCAATGCCGTCATATTAGCCACTCTCCACTCATCATTATACCTTATCAGAAGGCCCGAGCCTGGCCCCCTCTTTGATATCCCTACGCTCCCAAGTGTTTTTTCTTTGGACTACTGATTTCAGGCTGGAGTCAGATGATTTGCAAAATGACACGCCTTTCCTGTCTGCTTCACACCACGGGGGCGAGGAAAACAAATAGGTACAAAGTCTGGCTTCTGAGCCCTAGGAAGGGGCCTGTATTGCTGTCATGTGCTTGTCTGCTGAGATGTTCCAGAGTTTATTTTTCCTTTTTTCCTGGCTTGATAAACTTAGGGAATTTAATCTATAAAGCTTTATGTAGATTTTCTTTTGGGGGTGTCTTTGGTAGTCAGAATACTGCTGCAAAAGGCAATTCTACCGGGGTGCCTGGGTGGCTCAGTGGGTTAAAGCCGCTGCCTTCGGCTCAGGTCATGATCCCAGGGTCCTGGGATCGAGCCCCACATCGGGCTCTCTGCTCAGCGGGGAGCCTGCTTCCCTTCCTTTCTCTCTGCCTGCCTCTCTGCCTACTTGTGATCTGTCTGTCAAATAAATAAATAAAATCTTAAAAAAAAAAAAAGGCAATTCTACCTTGTGGAGGTACTGCTGATCTCTTGGAGGTGGAGGGGGCGTGCATCACTTCCTTATCTTTCTGTTGCTCAAGCCTGAGTGGCACCTCTAACTGGAGAGCAGAAGAAGAATGTGATAGGACTTTGACCTTCACGAGGATGATGTTGATTATATCTTTTTGTATGCAACTTTAAAAAACTTTCAAAAATATTCTCATTTGATCCTCAGATCCTTGTTGCAAATTAGAGCAGTACAATTGTCTCCACTTTAAAGGTGATAAAAATGGGTCTCAGAGGATCAGAGAACTCCTTCAAGTGCTTGTGAGGGTGCCAAGATTCAAACCAATTCTTCTCTCATTACCCTGCCCAGTGAACTTTCAACTACTCTGAATGAGCTCTTAATCTGATGAAAGAGAAGGAAGAAGGATATAGATATGTGAGCTTTAAATTATCCCTAATGTCTCTCTTAGCACAGACGATATGAATTTACCTCTGTTTTTATTTTATTTTGCTAGATCCATACACTTAAAAAAAAAAGATTTTATTTACTTATTTGAGAGAGAGGAAGAGCACAAGCAGGGAGGTGGGCAGAGGCAGAGAGAGAAGCACACCCTTCACTGAGCTGGGAGCCCAGACTCTGGGCTGGATCCCAGGACCCTGAGATAACAATCTGAGCCAAAGGCAGACACTCAACCGACTGAGCCACCCAGGCAGTCCTAGATGCATATACTTTTGAATCTCCAAGTATCTTTGAGCACTATAATGTAAAATCATAATGCCTTTTATTTCTCTTTTGCCTAAAATATTTTAGTTGAATCAAGAAATTCTTTCGGTACTATTGTATATATAATAAATGGCACTGTATAAATAATATGTAGGACAACTCGGGGCTTTCTCTAAACAGGTTGTTCTTCAAAACAGTTGTTTTTTGGTTGCATAAAGGTAGGATTCTTCTGCTTTATGTCTGCCATCAAGATAGGACAAGTGTCCTTTGTTATTTGGATTAGTTTAAGTCTCAGAGTAGTGGTAAGTCAGCACACCTGTCCCCTTCGAAGAAGGATTGCCCAGAGGGAAATATTAACATCTCCTTCTGGCCATCTGGTTCTTCTTAGCTGAGGAATGCTCACTGGTTAAGGCGGTCTGGAGGAAAGCTCATAGGGAGAGATAGGGCCTTCCATCCAAGCAAGGGCAACGATGTGAGGGAATGGAGGGAGGATAGAGGTAGAGTTGGCAACAGTAGAGTTTGCTACTCACCAAAAAGAAAGTAAAACCTGAGATGAATCAGGTGAAAAACTGATTCTTTGGATTGGGAAACATTCAAGGCTGAAATAATCTTGTTGAAGAATTTTTCACTCTTCAAAAATTATTCATCCTTATTGAATAGTCCCCACACTGAACTGCTACTAAGTTTGGACACAACAAAAAGATATTTTTTAAAACCATAAATGCATTATGTTAATTAAAGAAGTAAAGATATTTACTTATATTTGAATGGATCTTTTTAAAATAAAATGGAAGATTGTCATTTTAAAGAATACAAATGTTAATGAGGACACAAAAACCATAAGATTATTTAAAGTAAGGAAAGCTCAAGTTTGAGATTCCTCAGTAGAAAAGGTCCTTTTTCCACTCCAATAAAGGGTACACAGGGCCAGGGTATAGTTGACTTTGTGGCTAATACTGGCACAGCCACTATTTTCTGTCCTGTGGCAAACAACTAGTCTCTGTGTGTAGCATTCTTCAAACTGAAAATTACCTGCCCCGCATATTATGATAAAAGAGATAAAATTGATCATGACAAAAATGTTATATAAAATACTATTGTTAAACATTTTTGGTACAAAAAAGAAAATTAAACATAAACATTTTGCTTTCAATTGATTTATGTAGATCATAATATATTTAAATTGCAAATAGCTTAACTTGCTGAGTTGGAGATCATCTTACTCTTTTAGGGGAGCCTCAACCTGCTTAGTTAGTAAGAGTCATGCTTATTAACCCTTCTGCGAATTACAAATAGAAACCAGGCAGAGAAAGATGTTGTTATTTGCACTGACTATATAATATATCTATAGAGTCTGAATAAATACCCATCCAAAAGCAATTGTTACTGTGAAATTAAAAGTGGGTTATAACCTATTTAATAATAATATTATATGCTTCATATTTGTCTCCTAGCAACTAAATAATATGGATAGGTAAAGAAATTTTTTTGAACATGCCTCCAGTCATTATTATAATAACATATATAAATAGAGTATCTAAAAAATATATCCAAATATATAATCTCCTTTTAGTTATCACATAAATAGTGTGAAGATCCAACTCCTGAATTATATGATGATGAAGCCAATATTCCAATTAAACTTCCTAAGAAGTGATTAAATGGGATAGATTTTTTTCTCTCATTAAGTCTACAGGTGATATTGAATACAGAATAGACTTCTTAAGTCTTCTGATAGCTGAGGAATTTCTCACAAAAAATTTATTCTGGCATGAATCCCGATTTTACTCTATCATACTCCCTTTCTCTCAGTGTCCATAGAAGTCGAATTTTCTAATAACAAAATACATAGTTTCTCCTAAAATTGTTAGATTTTTTCATACAACATTATACACAACTGATTTAATAGAATAAAAAACATTCTGCTTCTTGGGGATACTTTCCAGAACTTACTAAATACTAAGCAGTGTGTCCCAAATTTTTTTATCTAAAACACCAGGATTTACTTGCTTTTCAGCTTAATTTTATTTTATTTTTTGGGAGGTGGGGTGGGGAAAGCATATCCCTTTAAGAGTTCCTATACCACTTGGACTTGCTATTGAAACATGTAAATGTTAATGAAAGTCTGGAAGGTGACATTCCTAAAAACATTTCAGTCAATCGGAATAAGACTTGAAACAACATTTCTATGTTGAACTCTGGGTAAAAACTAGAGGCCTGGGCACCCAAACAATGTTGCTTCTATCAGAAAGAAAGCCAAACATGAAATCATATTTACTTTCATTTCCCTACCTCAACACTAGAAAGAAAGAAAGACAGAGAGAGAGAGAGAGAGAGAGAGAGAGAGAGAGGAAGGAAGGGAGGGAGGGAGGGAGGGAGGGAGGAAAGGAGAGCTAAAACCGGGGCACACTTCCGGAATTCTGCACGCATGTGCATGTGTGTGATGATTGTGAGGTGTATGTTGGATTTCAGCTAGAGAGGATTTTCTACATCTCTACAATTTCTACACCAGCTTGAAACCGAATAATATTTAATCACTTCCATAAAAACGCCAAAATAAGAAAAACATGCATGAAAAAGACAGCAATACGAAGAAGGCAGCTTTATATGTTAGAGCTGACCACAGACATCATTCACAAAACAAGCCAGCGGCCTAACCAGGAATTTTCCAAATGCTTGTTTTGGGAGAAGTTAACTCCCATGCACAGAGAGCTTTAAAATAGAAGAGGAAAATGACAGGTTAGTGCCGACCCTTTTTACTGATTTATCCCTAAAATAAAGACAGCATCTTGAATTAAAATGCAAGTCCCCTGGAGGGTGCTTATGAGAAAGCATCACATGTACAAATAATAATTTAGCATGCCGACCCCTTTCTCAGACTCAAAAACCGGGCCCAGCCCAGGAGCAGACCTCCGGGTAAGAGGCCGACCCTGCTCTCCCAAGCTGGACCACCTCCTCCTCGTTTTGGAAGCTCTTCCACTGTCAACGCTATTCATTTCTCTTTTTGGTGTTTTTAGAGAATGACAGGACGGATCCGACAGGAAATACTGGAATAGTTTTTGCAAGACCTCCACTTCCCCACCAGTGGCTTGAACAAGAATAAGGACTACCATGTGGCATGGCTGAACTTTGCTAAGAGAGCTTTGAGGCATATGCATAACATCCGTTGGACTGTAGCGACATTTGGGGGACACTGGAATGGTCTGAGTCTGCATAGCTCCTAGAACCATAGACTCGGGATCTTAAAGAACCTTGGGGGCACCCAGTGTGATCTCCCACCTGATACTTACATTCCTTCCATCATACCACTTCTTGCCCCAATTTACCCCAGGGGCATTTTCAACAAAGGGGTTTTCCTGAGGCGGTCTATAGTGTCCTTACTTAGATTAAATACTTTTTCAGTTCCGTCCTCATCAAAAGCAGACAGGGTATAAGACGCAGCCTCCTTTAGCAAGCTACAGGTTTTGCTTACCTTTTTTTAGGCTCTGAGACATTGCATAAAACTAACCCAGATGTCAGCTGATGTATTATGAATTTAGAGTGGGAAACTTGAGTTCCTTCCTGTCTCTCCGTGGATTTTCGGGGGAGATGATTTACAGTTTTCCGGGCCACTGCTGGCTTGGGGTTCTTATTTCTGCTCCGTTTCCCCCCCGTCCCCCTTCAGTTCCTGGTTTACTCTGCTGTTCCTCATCTGCCACCTCTATTTTGTACCATGTCAAACTCAACATTCTTCTTTACTCAGTTCACTCTAACCCCCTTGGGAAATCCACCTACATCAAGACATTTGCATGGCTTTTCTGAAGGTGTGTGGAAATGAACGGGATTTATTTTGACATATATATATTATTGTATTATATATAATGTTGTATTATATTATTATAATAATTATTAATCATATTATTATATAATATTAATTATATTGCTATAATATTATTATGTTATATTATAATTATATTGTATTGGTGTATTATAATAATATTATTGCATTATATATGTTAACAAATATTAAAATACATATTTATTTATTGTGGCGTGTATCCACACACATACTTGAATATTAGACATCCCTATCATTAAAAGTCTTATTCTTTGTCTCTTTGCAGAGCCATACTTTTTCTTATCTTTGAATTCCAATTTTTTCATAAGCAGAGTGATTTAGAAATCCTTTTCTTGTGGTTCCTACCATCTTTGCAAGCTTCTAAATTCTTGCTGGGGACATGCTGAGATAACTTTATTTCTTTGGTGCCAGACTTTTCATGCCCTCAGGCTCTTATCATCCACCTCAAAGGTTTACCATATATCAATTATATCAAAACACCAATATATCAATATATCAAAATATCAAGACATTTTAAATAAAATGGCTTCCCTCCTTAAGGAAGACAACTATGTATATATTTTTAAACCCTAGTGTTTGAGAATCTCTCCAGGTCTTGCCCTGTGGAGAATGCATTTGTTGAGAAGGTTACAAGGAAAAAGGAAGAAATCAAACAATCGAGCAGAAGAATAGTTAAGTACAGATTAACCAACTGAACCTACTGCAAAGTGCAGATTTTTAAAAAATCTTAGTTGTTGGTTCAGTTGTGCTGGGCCTCATGTGCAGAAGTAAAAACGATATGTCCTTCTGAGCTGAGAGTGGAAATGTTGACCCTTTCTAGATTAAAAATCTGCCAAAGTCTGCAGTTGAGTGTACAAATTCCCTAAAGTATTGGTGAAAGTATCTGGGGGATCAGAGTGAGAAAGTTAGGATCGTGAGTGAAAGATGTCTGGGTTCAAGTTTTTCTGACATCTTATTATTCCATCTTGACTCAGGGCTTTAGAAAACTCAACTGAGGCCAAAACCAATATAAAAACAGAAGAAAGCAGAGAGTAGGTGTTAGGAACTATGACCATGCACTTAAATTTTTCAGGATCGCTCTGACTTCAAATGTCTCACATAATGTTCATATCATGCTTATTGATTTATGGTTCAGAAACTATGTTTATTTCATACATGAGCCTAAGGAATTATTTGAGCTAAAACATCGTAAATCTAAATTGCAAATACAGTATTCAGTTAAGGAAGGCAGATTGAACTCACATGTTTATCCCCCTCCCTCTTCCAAGCCCCCACTGAACTTACATGAATTAAAGACTATAAACCTAAAAAGACAAAGAGAACAGAAAAAGCCTTCAGCAGGCAAGCTATTTGAACAAATCACTGAGGAATAGAAAGTAGATGAAGGTGTAGACATTGACTTATTAGGGCAGAGGTATCCAGACCTCATGCCCGTGCAGGTAGCCTAGTAACTGTTGTAAAAGCGGTTCACACTGAGAACCCAGGAGAAGCTTAGCTCCCAGAAGTAGCTGGTGTGGTAGATGGAGAGTTGAGGAATGGGGATGGACCAAGGAGTGGACAGTAAAGTTATCTAAGTTGGTCCTCTCCCCAAGGAATGGAACCCTAACAGGTTCTTCCAATTCCCCAGGGCCTGCCATGAACAGAACATTCATGCCTACAACACCTCCCACTCTTTGCCCATCATTACCACAAGAGACCTGAGCATCCTTTACTAACTAGAGAAACTGAATCAGAGTGGCTGGTGATTCAAAGACACCAGGTGTGGTGACAAATGAGTGAAGACTCCAGCACCTAGCATGGTGATGGATAGCTCAACACAAGGGAACTAATAAAAATCTGTTCTTATTAGAAACTTCTAGAATGGTTTGATCCTCCAATCCCCTTTTCTTTCATACACACACCATATACAACCAGGATGCTGCCCAAAGACAAAAGATGAGAATGTTATTTTTGTAGAAACACTGAATCACCAGAAGAAAGACCCCAACAGACCAGAGGTTGGGAAGCCCTGATCAAATGGCCACGTCTCTACAAGACTTCCTGGAAAGGAAGTCCGCTAACTTTGCGTGTGTGCGCTGGGCTTCCACTCAGATTGTAAGGCTCCACTCTTAACTGCGAACAACTTTGGATTACTAGAAAGTTAAGGGGAATCCTCATCATGGAGTGAGGAACCAAAGTAAATAAGGTGAAAACAGGGAAAAAGAAGAAAATAGAGATAATGTAGGGATCATGCAAATACTAAAACTGTTTATTAATATTCTTTGGGAAGAATATTGTTGGGAAGCTATTAAGTCCATAAACAATAACAGGTAGCTATAAAGAAAAAAAATAGAGTTCTTAGAAATTCAAAATATGATAGTGCTGTTTCTTCCTTAAAAATATGAGTAGTAGGGTTGGAAGATTAAATTCTAGGAATGTTCCCAGAAGTCGAGGAGGTAGAAATTTTGAAGAAGATAAAAATCATAGAAGATTAATCTAGGAAGCCAATATCTAACTGGTGAAACTTTCAGAAAGCGATAGTAGAGGGGAAAAAATTATAAAGTATTAAAGAAAACGAATCAAATGGATAGATAGGCATCTCCAGAAGGAAAAGACAAGTGTGATTCTCCAGTGCAATCATGGTGGAATTTCAGAAGCCAAGGCAGAAGGAAGATCCAGATTATTATTCCTCATTAATTTGATCCTCACAAAGTGAAGGTAAGACAAGTTAAAGGGTTTCACTGATCTTGCCACTTTATGCTTAAACCCTTTGCAGGTTCACCATGTCCTCAGAACCAATCTTCATCTCCTCTCCACAGTAGGCAAGGCCATTCAGGGGGCTACCTCTAGCTCACCTCACTTCTTCCTGTCCTGTAGTCTTCTGGAACCCTCTGCATTTGCCAGAACACAATGCTGACATCTCTCCTGCTGTCTCCTGTTTTCTTCATCTGAGTAGCTCTCCTTTCCTCATTTGCCTTGTCCCTTTGAATGGTCAAATGTTCTTATTTGTTTTAGAGATCTTAGCTCAGATGCTGCCTTTCTGGAATGCTCTCCATCAGCCCTGCTGGACTGGGTCAGGTCACCCTTCTCTGCTCCTGTAGGGTTCTGTGCTCTGTCTAGTAGAATGACAGTTGCTCTATTGTAATTTTTCAGTAGCTTTCTGTATCCATACCCTAAATCAAAAGAATCTTGAGGGCAAAGACCGTCTCTTGTTTCCTTAGTGGCCCCAGCACCAACTACAAGACCTGCACATAGTAGGCCTTTTTTTGGGGGGGGGGTATTGAAGAAATCAAGAAAAGGAAGAGATAGGCAGGACTATAGACAGTCAGGAAACCAAACTGGGAGAAAGCTGGCAGTTCTAGTAATGCCCTTATAAGGATATTTAAAGATTTTCTCTTTTCTTTTTGTCTTAAGTTACCATAGTTCATCAATTCAAAGATAAATATTTTTTTTTCACAGTTTAACACTTCTGAAGTTAGAATGTGTCATACACATGATGGTGTGCTTATATTTTTGAACTGGCAGCATTTTCATTCCATTTGAGTAGATAAAATGGTGTCCGGATACAACACATACACGACGTCTATGAAGGAATAGAGTGGCATTGGAGTCTTGAGCTAGACCTACAGAGCATGAGGGGCAAGGACTGAACTAACTCCCAGCTACAAAGTTTCTTGGCATGGAGAGAAAAAAGAGAACAGAGTCACGGAAGAAGAATGAAAGTAGTATAGGAATGTTGTGAGTTCTTTTTTTTTTTTCCCCCCAAATAAAGAAGATAGGCTGCAAGTGGGTAAACTCCTTACCCTCGTCTGCTTGCCCAGGTCTCTGACAGTGTAAGTGAAAAAGGTGACGGTGAGCTTGACTTCTTGTTTGGCGGTGGGGAAGTAACAGGTTTTAATTAGGTCTCACAGACTGCCCTGCCAGAATTGGGGTGGGGGGATTATTGAAAAGAAAAGCAGGGATTCTTATTCCAGGAAGCGTCACCTGTCAGTTAGGAAAACTTGGAAACCCGTCAGTTAGGAAAACTTGGAAAGTGGCAACCCTCCATGTTCTTATAGGACACGACGCCAACACCAAACCCCAAATTAGCCATTGTTGTGTAAAACCCCTGATGTTGCAAAACCCAGTCTAAAACCAACTCTTGCTGGGTATAATCAAGTGAGAGACAATATTTGAAAAGAATTTCTTAGAAGAATAGCAGAATGTTCAGTCCAAGAAGAGAAAACCCTACCCTTGAGGCAGTAGGGAAAATGAGTAAGGGCAGGTTACAATGATATTGGCCACACGATTGTGCTAAAATAGATGTTTTGGCAATTTGTGAGCAAACGAAGTGTGCATACCTCCAGATAAACAGGATTTCCGTCAGCTACCTGCTATAGCGTCCCGTGGGACACTGTAAATAGAATTTTGTGGATATCCTGACGCATTTACTCCCGGCTTTCACCACGACTTTATTAAGGTATCCAATCTTTTACATTCTTTCTGGATTTTATTTCATTCTAAATGTTACAGTCATGAGTAATTCTACAAAAATTATTGCTGAGCGAAAAACAAGGAAGTAACCCACAAACCATTTTTGAAATGTGAATTCTAGAAAGAGCTAAATAATAGCGCCTCTTTTTAATGCTGATTAAACTTATCTTTGGCAATAAACTGCTTACACCGCCAGGAACCTAATCAACTGTCTCCTGGTAAGAAAATTCTACCAGAGCACAGCAGAAGAAACCTGTGACTCTGTGTTGCTTATCCAGACAGCTATATCATTAATGTGCTCATAGATGGCCTCGTCATTAGTTTTTACCACAAATCAGTCACAAATATTATTGTAAAGGTAGGATTTTTATAATTTTTTATATTTTAAATAATACTTTTTTCTTCCCCCCTGGGAGGTTAGCCCTTCACGACCTTAATTATCATGGGGAAAGTCTTTAAATTATGGAATTAATGAAGAGGGACGCCTGAGTGGCTTAGTCAGTTAAGTGACTGCCTTTGGCTCAGGTCATGATCCCAGGGTCCTGGAATCGAGTCCCACATCAGGCTCCTTTCTCAGCCGGGAGCCTGCTTCTTCTTCTGCGCCTCCACTTGTGCGCATTCTCTCTCTCTGACAAATAAATAAATAAATAAAATCTTAAAAAAAAAAAAAGAAGAAGAAGTAATGAAGAAATGCTACCCTTTACAATCAATGAAAGAAAGAGGATAAATTTAGACACTGATTTTCTGAGTTACCTCACTGCACAATTGGGTGGCCAAATGACTCTGAGGCTGAGCTCCATTTGTCTTATTAGAACTTCCTCTTAGTAGTAGCTTAGGTTTGATTTTCTGGCACTTGGAGACAGTCCCCGTGACTCAGGATCCCACTTTCCTGCAGTACCTCTGGGAGATATTTCATATTTCCAAAGATGCATCGTTGTGGTTTTTGTGTGAATCGATACCCCAAGCAAACAACATGTATCTACAAATTGAGCCAGGATTTCTTAGACAAAGATGCCATTGTAGCCTCAAATGAGCCTATTTATTTGGGTGAAGGGAGTATTTTGTGAAGGAATGACAAGCTGACATATATTTATTAACGTCTCTCAGAATGTGTGACAAAATCTGGCAGAGTAACTATGAATGGAATAATTTGTCACAATTTTATGGAATCCTTTCATATGCAGAATCCATGCCTTGTCCAAGGTGCCTAAAGCATTAAAGTTTTTGGAAGAGATTTCTTGGCAAAATTCCCACAAAATCCCCCTATTATTTTCAAAGCTCTCAGCTCTTTCTTACGTACTTGCTCTTTCTTACGTAAACTTGCTTTCTTGAGTCATTGTTGTTGTTTTTCCCATTCTCCTCAGGAGAATATCTCTCTTTAGGAACATTCTGGCAAAAAGACTTGAGTTTCAAAGAAAAGTTGTTGGATTTATATTTCTATTGGGTATTTTCTCGTAAAAATGTTAGTCAAATTACATGATGAGCATTTTTCTGCCGGCAGATGTATTTGCAAGAATTGTTATCCATGAGAATGTGGCTACTTAATTGTTGTGGTTTTTTTTTTTTTGTTTTTTGTTTTTTGTTTTTTTGTTTTTTTTGGTAGCTGATTGCTGTTTCTCAATGCCTTCGCTTTCATGTCGGCTTCTGCTGGCTGCACTGCTTTCCCTTTATCTAGTTATTGCTTCTAAAAATTTTGGGTTTTTGCTATTTACCTCTAAGACATTGGGGTTATAATTTCTACTCAGGTAAGACATGGAATACAGCCCAAAGATGTCCCCAGGTATTTTGGAAGCTTAAATGAATGTAAATATATTTTTCATATATTTTAGGACATTTTATAAAACATATGCTTACACATATGTATACATGTATAATTTAAAATACAAAATATTCAATATATATGCAATTTTGCAAAGCTCAGATGGCTGACCAGAGACTTAATGGTGAGAAGTTTAAGGAGGCAGAATTTGGCTCGGGGTCTGCTTTCTAACCATTAGGAACATCCTGCCGCAGAAAAGGTTCTTTCAGGAAATAGTGGGTTTGTCCTTCCTGGAGACGTTCAGCCAGACTGGCCTTCTGCTGAAGATACTGTCAAGCACTACAGCCATCTATAAACAGGCCTCTAAAGGCCCTTTCGCCTCTGGGACTCCATGAAATAAAATTACCATTTGAGGGAAATTGAGTTTTTACTTCATGCTTGTCTCAGCTGAAAGGAAGTCTGAGTGAGGGAGAGAAACATCATTAAAATTAACTGAATGCTGAATGTTGAGATTTGGACAATCCGTTTACACAGCGTGGTATTTGTTGTCTAAATGTTTATCTTAGAAGGGATCAGGACCATAATAGCACTTAATCATGCCTGCATCACTTAACTAGTAGTCTTATTAACCAATTTTAGGTTTTTCTCTAAATTCAGATGGCCATATCCTTCTGTTATGAGTTGAATTGGTCTCCCTAAAAAGCTATGTTGAAGTCATAACCCCAATACCTCAGAATGTGACCTGATTTGGAAATAAGGTTGTTGCAGAGGAAATTTGTTAAGATGAGATCTTATTGGAGTTGCACGGGCCCTACTCCAATATGACTATGGTCTTTAAAAGAAGAAGGCCATGTGAAAACCTAGAGACGGGGCATGTGAAGTTAGAGACAGGATTGGAAGAGATGAATCTATGAGCCAAGGAACACCAAGGCTTGTCAGCCTTCACTGGATTCTATGAGAAAGGCACGGAACTGCTTCTCTTTCACAGTCCTCAGACAGAATAAGCTCGGCCCACCATTTTGATTTCTGTTTTCTCGACTCCAGAACTGTGAGATGATAAATTTCTGGTACTTTAAGCCACTCAGTTTGTGGTATTTCATTAAGTAGCCCTAGGAAACTATACATCTTCCATATAGTCGATGGTCTTTAAGAATGTGCTTATATAGGGCGCCTGGGTGGCTCAGTGGGTTAAAGCCTCTGCCTTCAGCTCAGGTCATGATCCCGGGGTCCTGGGATCGAGCCCTGCATCGGGCTTTCTGCTCGGCGGGGAGCCTCCTTCCTCCTCTTTCTCTGCCTGCTTCTCTGCCTACTTGTGATCTCTGTCTGTCAAATAAATAAATAAAATCTTTAAAAAAAAAAGAATGTGCTTATATTCTTTCAGAAATCTTCTGTGCATATGCATACATTTATATAGACTATTTCTTTCCAGTAGATACTGGGAGTATATCATAAAGCTGCTCTATGCTTGGTTTATTTATTAATTAATGTAATTGAAGCTTTTTATATATCAGTACACAAACGACTACTTTGTTCTTTTGAATGGATGTATGCTAAGTCACTGCATGGATTTAATAATATACTTAACCTGTCCTCTACTGATGGCCATTCCAATTTTTTACGTGCAAACAATGCTTAGTGGACATTCTTGGATAAATTCCTTTTTGAACACATTCAAATATGTATATGTAATAAATTCCCGGTAGTGGAAATACCAAGGCCATGGATATATGCATTTTAAAACATGATAGATTTTGACAAATTGTCTTCCAAAACAGTAGTTCTGGTTTGCCTTTTTACCAACTTTTGGAAATGCATGTGTCTCAGTGCTTCTGCTGACATCGTATGGATGACACTTTTGATTATTTTCCCCTACCCTTAACTATGAGTGAGTTTAAGTATGCTTTCATACATGTATTTTGGTTGTTTGTATTTCTTATCCTTAGAAATTAGCTGATTTTTCTAATGGGTTATTCTTATTTATGTGTAGGAGTTCCTTTTAAAAATTTTATTTTTTAGCCTTAATGAATTGTTGTGAGGAGGAGCTAATGTAGGTGGCAATTATTAAATGTGAATATTTTTGTCCTAAAAGTGGCTTTTGTTTGTGGAAGAGACTATTCAGAGGTTTCTTTTTGCTTAAAAATTTAGCATTCAATTTAATAAAGTTAAAAATCCAAAACCCTACTTAAGTTTTTAAATTCAGTTTCCAGGTTTATTAATCTATTTGTAAATCTAGATAATTTTAGTAACCATTTTTAGGTGAATTTTGAATGTGTATGATCACATTTATGGACTTAGTTAACTCAATTTCTATGTATATTTAAATGAATTTTGTAAATTTAATCTGTTTGACTTCCTTTTTAAGAATGTCCATTATCTATCTGAAAAACTTTCCCAAATACTTAGTATTTTTTAAAATCTTAAAAAAATGCACAGAAATATAGTGTTGAATACTCTTTCATATTCAAAGTTTTTATACCCATAGTATGTGAATAAACAATAGTTAAAATCAACTATTGCATTATGAATTTTAAATTGGAATTACTTCATCTCTCATTTTAATATGGTCAAGTTCCCCTAGCATAATATTTTAGAAATACCAAACATAGATGTATCACCTAATCAAAAACATCAATAGATTGTTTTGATTCTCTAAACACACTTTTATACTTAATTTTAAAATTTTCTAGGGTTGAAGATGCTTAGCTACTAAAAAAATTATGTCATCTAATATCATTTTGGAGGTTACATTCTCAGCTCTCTTGAAGTTACATAACAACAGAAATTTAGGTCAAGACAGTCACTGAATTCTGATAGAACATACTGAGTCCTATTTATAAGTTTATAACAGGGACTTCATCATTTGAAGGCGGATATTTTATTCTCAGCTTGTGTAGTGGAGGCCCGTGATCTGCTAAAAGGACCTCTTATCTTCCATCTAATTGATTACCTGAGAAATTGGGCCTTTTTTTTTTTTTCAGGGGTGGGGGTAGAGAGGAAGATGCAGGAAGGGAGATTTAAAGATAGACATTATTATTATTTTTTTTTTATCTAACCCCAAAGGTGGTAAATCTGATAGGAAACGTCGTTCTTTAAATATGCTTTCAAACATAGCTCTTGTAGATATTAAAATAACATCAACTGAACCTACATCTTTTCTCTTGTCTTTCTCTTACTATTCAGTCACAACTTCAAAGGACATTCTACTGACAAGAAGAATGGCGGGGCATTGGTTGCAATTCATCTGTAGCTCAAGTATGAGCTTTTTGGCTAAAAAGCGCTCATACATCTTGATAATATGGTCTGGTTACCAAATGAAGGTCATATCCATATCGTATATACATATTCGAATGTGTTCACAAAGACATTTATCCAGAAATTTCCGTGGCAGCATTATTTATACTAAAAAAGTTGAAATCAGTCTAAAAGCCCATGAATAGGAGGCAGGTTATATCTCCTATTAAAAAGTATTTAAGATTCTACTTCACATTTTGTAGGGCTGAAGATGACCTAGTTGTTAGCGGGAATGATGTAGCTTCTGGGAAGCTCAGCACTGAATCCCCCTGACTCCTCACATTGTGGTATTCGGCCTGCTGGGGAACAATCCGAAATGCTCCACCGTAATACAGAGAAGGCAGGGAAGGTATTTTGATGCAAACAGTCATCCTGATAATTCATTGCAACACTACCAGTATATCTATCTGCCCCACTTCTCCATAGTGTGGTGTTTGTGATGAAAGAACGTACAGCATTTGGAAAGGAGTAGATTTGAACATCCTTTCACACAAGTAATGTTTTGGGACTACAGTCACTAGAGTCTGTTTGACTATACATATACTTACAAAATGGGGACCACAGAGGCACTAGGCATTCAGACATTTGTGATCAGAAGGAGAATATTCATCTATTCTGATAATATTTTGTATTATGGGGAATAACATGTTAGAACCAGAAGGAATCTGAAAGTTAATTGTTGAACTTCCTTAGTGTATAAGAAAAAGAATGGACTAAGGTACCCCATTTCCCAAGCCTTTTAAAATTACACACAATGTAGCACACAATACAGGATTCTTTGTTGTAGGGGAGCAAAGAGATTTTATGCAGACTCCTGCATTTAAGTGGATATCTTTCATCTGGATAGAAGAATCACAGTTTTAAAAAGGTTTTTGAAACTCTGTGCAACCAGAAACAGGCATCAGTAATTGTTTCCTCCTAGGCACTCTGGCTAAATTTCTCCGCCTGGTGAAGAATGTGCCATTAAGTAGTCACTCTTTCTAAGATGGCGAGGCTGAGTTTCCCCAACATTTTCCCACAATCCTGTCAATGCCTTATTCTTTTCCCTATAGAGATCGCAACTTTTTAATAAAAAAGAAAAAAGTAAGGATTTCAACAGAGAATTAGGAATTACTGTTTTTTGCAAGCTATAAATATACAGGTATAATACCAGACATGAAAATAGCTGCTTTGGGAATTAAACACTTTCTCGCAAAGAATTTAAGTATTGTTAATCAATGCTTCTGTAATCCGAATGTGAAGAGGGTCATCTCTTTAAGGTTTAAATAAAAAGTTCTATTCTCATTCCACATTCTTATTGTTCCTCCCAATATATCTAGAAATCATGGTGGAGGAGAGGCTTTTATGCTCCCCAACCCCCCATCAACAAAAGCTCTTTTTTTTGTTTCTGCTCCAGGCCATTCTAAACTTAAATAAAGCCTGTTACTTTGTTATTTTCTAAAACCCTTCCCCGACTTTAGGGAAGGTGTAGGGCCCTGCAGGGCCTTCCTATTGCAACACTACAGATAATTTTAAATTGAATTTTGAAAACTCTATTCATAAATGAACCCCAACATTCCCACCCCTGGGCTTTCTCAGAGAGCCCTACTTTTTGTTTTCTTTCTTTTTAATTTTTTTAGAGACTTGTTTATTTTTGGAGACAGCGCAAGGGTGCTTCAGCTAGCAAAGTGGAAGGGGAGGGAGGGATGGAGGAAGGAGGAGGGAAGGGATCCAGAAGGAGGAGCAGAGCCGGAGGGGCATAGGAAAAGGGAGAGAATCTCAAGCTTACTCCACACAAAGCAGAGCCCATGCCTGGCTCAGTCTCAGAACCCTGAATTATGACCTGAGCCGAAACCAAGACTGGGGCGCTCAACTGACGGAGGCACCCCTCCTTTTCTTTTTTTAAATGGAAGTGTAGTTACGTTAGTTTCAGGTGTACAACACAGTGTTCCACAGTGATTCCCTAACCCTGTGGTTATGCCAGGCTTGCCACCAGTGCAGCTACTATCTGTGCCCACAGGACACTGTTACCAGATCATTGACTGGATTTGCCCCGGAGCTGTGTTCTGGAACCCTGCTTCTACAGGCTCTGCACCCTCCCATGCTTCTTAGCCCCTCTGTCTTCCTCATAACTTTCTTCCCTCTGTTCTCTTCTTCCTTACCCCAATCATTGCATGACTGTTAGTTGTTTGTGAAGAACAGCTTATCCAATCAGTTAAAAAAAAAAATTGCCGTCTTACACATCATGTTTTGGCAGGGGTCTCATTTTTTTTCCATCCAGAGCAACATCTCAAGGTATTTTCCTAGACAAAGATAATTTTTCCCTTCAAGGGAAATTCAGGGGCCCATTGTAAAAATTATATATGTGTATATAATTGTAATCATTAAAATTATAGCTGTATATATACCTTTAAAAATTAAAGTGTAACTAATAAAATTATTTTATTTTTTTTCATCATGCTACACTTTAACTTCCCATTCCAGGGCTTTCTCATTTCTTCTCACCTGTGTGTACCCAGCTGCAGGTATGAGGTGTAAACATTTCCTTGCTTTTATCTGGTGTTTATTTTGAGATCTCTTGATGGTTTTCTCCTATTTCTCAGTTCTCAAGATTTCTATTTCTCGTTCAGAAATAGTTTTCCTATGATCTTTGGGAAAGATTATATTTATGGCTTTTCCACACTTAGAATGCCTTTGTTTTGTTTTGTTTTTCTTTTTCTTCTCATGATCAGAAAAATAGGGTGGAAGAAATCTCACTTTCCATATTGCTAAAGCCATCCTCCAACCCCAAGATCTTTTCAATGAGGAGAAAGCAGCCAATAAACACACGACTGACTCATACAGTTTACTTTCCCTTCCTCTACACTGTCCACTACTCAATTTGTAAGGCAGCCTCTTTTATAATTCTAAATCTTTAAAGTAAGCTCTAGTGTCTATTTGGGGACTACACCTTTCATTCCCTGAGTGTTTAAAAACACATTTTAACAAAGTGCAGCAAACCTATTTGAGACTAAATCCATCTGGGGTCCTCTTGGCACAAGTAGCTAGTGATATTTCGAAGATGTCAGGGAGGTTGGGGTTTCAGGTAAGGCCATGTAGAAGCTCCTTTGGAGGACTAGACACAAAGATGTAATTAGGAATGAGTAGGAAGCCACTGTAGGAATTCCAGGTAGTAGGACAACATGTTACTTGGGGAATGGCAGTGAGAGCACGCTTGGAGGAGTTGATGTTGGGATGGGCTGCCCAGAAGGAGGGAGGTGGTTGAGATGAGAGCAGATGAGAACCACAAGATCAGGAGTGGAGCAGAAAGGCTAAGGAAGAGCAGATGAGCTACATGAAGTAGGTGGTGTGTTTGGCCAATGGACGGCATGTAGAATGTCAGTAGAAGGCTCAAGATTTCTCAGTGTTAATCTTCCAGAGTATCTGAAAGATACACTCCTTGCTCTGGTAGGGATGGAAGGAATGAAAGACAAATGGTTAAAGCTTTGTAACATTCAAGGTCAGTTGATATTTGTACACACATTTTAGACAGTGCATCAAATATGATTGATTTTCCTGGGAAAATTTAAGTCTTTGAAGGAAAAGTGTTCCTAATTAGCATGGGCTTCACTTAGAGCATGTAAATGGCAAACACCATTCAGGCAATGTCATGGGTCCTATAGTGTTTGAAAAGCTGTCTACGGTAATCAAATTTATTATGTAACACTAGGCTTTGGATTTGCAGATTACTTTTTTAACACACATACAAAGTGTTTCTACTGATGCTTAAGAAAGTCGGGTTTTTTTTTTTTAATAGCTATGTCTAATGACTTTTTCCTTCAAAATCCTGTTTAGAATGATTAATGATGGCTTGTAATAAATTGCTTCCAATTTTATTTTCTTCTTAGGCAATGTTATCCACATCTGTGGTTTTAAAAACCACTCACATGCCAACAATTCCTAAATTTCTATCTCTAGCTCTAATCTCTCCCCTTAAGTCTAGACTCATGTACCCACTGTCTCTGGTACATCTCTACTTGGAGGTCTAAGAGGCACTTCTATCTAAGAGGATCCTATCTAAACATTCACTTCGTTGTTCAGTTCAAAATTTAACAAAGTCATACCTGGTTCACTTTCTCTTGCCCTTGATGTTGGCACCAGTAGTAAGTTCGGTCTTGTCTGTAAAATTCTTCTTGTCTATAAAACTCTATAAACTTGCCTACTTTTCTCCATCCCCTCAGCTGCTACTCTGGACTGTCTTCCCTTTTAACATGGAATGCATTATCCACAAGGTAGATACAGTAATGTTTCAAAAATTCAAATCAAAGCGTCTCTGGACATTTTTCTCATACGTAGACCTGGAAACTATGTGATTTACCTCTCTGGCTTCAACTGACCACTTTCCCTTCCCACATGATGGCACAGCCACAGTGACTTGCTTTATGTTCCTTGAAGAGCCTAAGATTATTCATGCTTTGTGGACTTACGTGTTTGTTAGCCTGGACGTTCTCCTCTTACAGCATCAGATGTCTGGATCCTTTTAGTTCTCTAACTTCTATTTTAAATCTCACTTCTTCAGTTTAGCCTTAAACTGAGTAGTCAGAGCCCACCCAGGAAAGTGAAACCACTCCTAACTATTTAAAATGGGAAATTTAACACATGGTATGGGTTACCTGTGTGGTGGAAATGCTGAGAAGCCAAAAAGGACATGTTAAAACAACCTGGAGATTAGTAACAGCAGAAAGCCACAATCAACATTTGGCAGGAGGGAACAAAAAGAGAAGATAGACCACAACAGAGGCTAAAACTACATCAGGGATGACCAGGGAGAGACAGGAAGATGTAACTTCTGCTGGAGACAATACCAAAAGCAGGAAGTGGGGGTGGGGGGGGGACACACTGATTTCTCCCTTCTTCCAGCACTCCAAGGTCATTCCAGTGATTTCATTGGTTAAGCCCAGCTGTAAATTAGCTAACGTAAAAGCCTGCAGATTGTGACTTGCCAAGCTCAGCCCCACTGTGGTATAGAACAAAGAAGGACACTGAGAAGAAATTAATCTTAATGGAATCAGATGGAGGACAGGCATATTACCGAACTTAAGGTGGCCCCGGTTGCCCAGACAAGTCTTATCCCATCATTCTGTTCTCAGCACAGCACATTATCACGTAGTTGCTGATCTGTTTACTTTTTGCTGTCTCTCTCTAAGTCATGTCCAACACAGCATCTGGCATATTTTATGTGCTCAATAAGTGATTGACAAGTGAATATAAGAGGGAAATGATTTTCTCTATAAGGTCATAGCAGAAAAGATACATAAAGGATTACTTTAGTGATTTTTGAAGTTTGTGCTCAGTGTAACTGGAAATCAAAGCTGGCTTATTCATTAAGTTAGTGGTAGATCCACATTTCTTATGGCTTCTCTACCTTGGGGGGGAGGGCAGTGTCTCTATTGTTATACTTCACTGAAGACATGGTTATGTACCTTTTAAAATAAATACCTGTTGATTCAATCTTAAGAATTTAGTTTTTATTTCCTTAGCCATTCTTCTTTAAGGGAAACTTTACTGGAATAGCTATTACATGTTTTTAAAATATTATAGGTTTACAAGTGAATGTTTCTAAAATCAAGAAATGCTAAGAAAGACCTAAATATCTAAAAATTACAGTGTGTCTCCTTTTTTGTTAAGTCACCAATTTCCCCAATTAGTAATAAATCTGTTGTATCCATGCTTTTTAAGAACATTCTTAGCACAAAGATCTCAAGAGCACTGTAGACACCGTTTAGCATTGCCTTTCTCCTGTTTTTGGTTGAGAAACATGAGATTTAGGAATACAAAGAAGTTCCTCCCAGAATTACAGCATCAGAGGACCAAAAGAACCTTAACAAGATAATCAAATCCACTCCCTTTGCTGCCAAGGCATGCACTGAATTATTGAGCTAAAACAGGATTACATCTAAATCCACATTTGTTAAAGGGCTCTTAGGGAAGGAGATTGTAATGACCCTATTCTAATAGCATTTACTGTTCATAAATGTTTCCTGATATTTATACTATATCCCTCACACTACAAGTTTAAGCTGATTTGATCTCATGCCTTCTTCGCCTCCCATAATACCCTTAATTTTGTACTGATTTTTAAATTCTGTACCCTTAATTTTGTACTGCTTTTTTAAATTTTTCAAATGCAGAAATCTCATCTCTATAACCAGATCATCAACAAGAATTACATTGTTTTACATTGTTTCAGTTCACCCTCGAGTCTAGACTCAGGGATGTGTCAAGAGGCTGATGCAGTTGATGGGCCTTCTGTAAATTTAGAAGTTTTGTAAAGGCTAGCGCAAAAGCACTTAAGAATATCAGATTGCATTCACTTTGAAATGACGGTTTTGTCAATTGCTTCAGGTGCTAAAAGACTTCTATCATCTCCCAATTCTCTGTAAAAATTTGTTCCCAGTAGAAAGGTTAAAACTGAATGGTAATGTACTGCTCTCTCAGACTTGCTATTGTCGTTCATACTGACACATAGAAACAGATATGCAGGGCCTCCTGGGTGGCTCAGTTGGTTAAGCATCTGCCTTTAACTCAGTTCATGATCTCAGGGTCTGGGGATTGAGCCTCGCATCGGGCTCCCTGATGGGTGGGGAACTGCTTCTCCCTCTCCAGCTCCCCCGTGCCTGTGTTCCCTCTCTGGTTATCTCTCTCGGCCAAATAAATAAATAAAATATTTTTAAAAAAGAGGAAGAAATATGCATAGAAATATTCAAATACCTAGTTCAATGATAATGATAAAGATTGTAATTTTAGAATTTATTTATTTATTTATTTATTTATTTATTTATTTATTTATTTGACAGACAGAAATCAGAAGTAGGCAGAGAGGCAGGCAGAGAGAGAGGAAGAAGCAGTCTCCCCGCTGAGCAGAGAGTCTGATGCGGGGCTCGATCCCAGGACCCTGGGATCATGACCTGAGCCGAAGGCAGAGGCTTTAACCCACTGAGCCACCCAGGTGCCCCTAGAATCTTTTTTAAGTTGAAAAACTTAACGAGGGAATAAGTGATATGCCATGTACATGATATTGGGGCAAAAGAGATTTAATACTAAGCATAAGAACAATACGAAGCAACGGCAGCAGACCTTTGTTGAGTATGTGTTATGAGCCAGACAGTCTTCTAAACCCCTTTACATGTATTAACTTAGTTAATCTCCACAATCTCTCTCTGGGTTGGCACTATTATTATCCTATTCTAAAAAAAGGAAAGCTGAAGTATAGAAATGTTAAATGTCCAAGAGCATGCAGTTGGTAAGTTGCAATGCTGACGTTCAAATCCAAGAACCTATTGCTCCTTACCATTAAACTACAGCTTCTGTAGTCGAGGGGAAGGGAACTTTATAGGAAGTGTCGAGGAAATGGCATAGGGTGGTTCTGGTTTCAGTTCTCACTATAAGAAGAAGTGACTACTGCTTGCCACAGCAGACGGAAGACCACTGTTCTCCCAGAGGAAACACAGCTGCCAGAGAGAAGGCGCACAGAGACAATCCAATGCAGCAAAGCCATAGTCAGAGTTTGAGGAAACTTTTGGGGGAAAGCAGAACTGTATGAAGAACTCAATCCATAAAGATGAATAAAGGGGAGACTTAGAGCTCACGGCAGCATGGGTAGTGACCTAGACTGAGAAATAAGGACTTGGAAGCAAGAGATGGATATTCCAGACCAAACAAGGATCATGTTGTACAGCTCACTGAAGACACAGAGAAGGTCAGACATGATCAGATCTGTTTGCATAGCCCCGAGTCACACAGATGAGGTCTTAACGACTAGCTGCTTAGTAAACACATGGGTGGTCTTCTGCAGGTCATTGTTTATAATTAAAAAATGGAAGTGCATAACATTACTATATGAGAATGTAAATCCTGAAGGTAAATCTCAGTAAATCCTTTTACCATATTACGAAAGTTCCCAGTCAAAAGAATCCATCTGTATATTGCAAAATATGAATTCCTGGATAGAAGAGTAGAGTGTACATTCACTCTGACTCCAGAATTCTTTCAGTGTTGACAAAGTTTAGGTGCTACATGCTATGAATACAGAATATATATATCTGCATGATCACCTGGTGTTACATCGAAAATGCAAGTCTCGATAATTTCTCTAGCTATTAAATAAATACACACATACACGCACATATATTGCTATCTGCACACTCACATCCATTCCTCTAATGCATTGCACTCTCCCATCCAGTCTCTTCCACTGATTGTCCAAATCTTCCCGTGATACCATCCCACTATACTGAATGGATGTATTTTTCACATTTTCCATTATCTTCTGCAGATACAAAATCATGCCATGTCCCTTCACCACCCCCACCCGAAACTTGTTCTTGCTACCTCTGCCAGTAATGAATTTCCAACTTCTAGATTTATCCAAATTCAGTTACTCTTCAAGGCACAAATCAAGTGCTCTTTCGTCAGATGATATTTTCTACTGACCCTGATCATTCTCATCTTTATTCTCCTTTGGTACCTCTTATGAATGCCTCTTTGGTAAGCAGTCACATGGTGTCTTACATACTGTTGTGTTTCATGTGTGTATGACTTGTCTGAGAAATCAGTAATATACTTCTTGGGCCTAGGACCTGACTTAAACTTCTTGCCCTTGCACAACTCTCAGGACAATGGCAGTCATATAGCTGATTCTCAATGTGCAATTGTTTGCAATAAGACAAATTGAAAGCACTTAATTGTTTTAATTCAGACTTACTGACGTCAATAAGTAAATTATTTTTGAAGGACTTTTATCCCCCTTGGATTCCAGAAGGACCTGCGGGACATACTGTCTATCAGAAAGACCCAAATCTCCCTTTAAAGCCATTGCATATTCAATGGGATAGACTGAGTATATCCTCTTCTCTCCATGTGGCTTTTTAAAAAGATTTATTTATTTATTTTAGAAAAGAGGGAGAGTGTCAGAAGGAGAGAGAATCACAAAAGACCCCATACTGAGTGCAGAGCCTGACATGGAACCCAGTCTCACAACCCTGAGATCATGACCTGAGCCAAAACCAAGAGTTGGACACTTAACTGGTTAAGCCACCCAGGCGCCCCTCTCCATGTGCTTTTTAAATTGGGTAATTTATGCATCTCTAATGCTGGACACAAAAGCATTTCATTGAAAGAGAACTGGAGGGGAAAGTTCTATGATTATAGAAGCATGCCGTTATTTGGGCACAAATATGTTGTTATGATCATTTTCAAGTTGACTTTCTCAAATGGAGTTGATGCCTTTGTCAGCTTATGTCCTCTATGTCCAGAAATTGGTACAATTCAGGGATATTGGCATTGGTATTTGGGCAGGGAGCTGTTGAATGGACTATTGAAAAACAATGGACCTAAAAGATAAAATTTACCTGATAGGTGAAACTCAGTAATCATATACCATAATGTTATGTCTTAGTTTCAAAGATTCTGATCCACCTTGATAAAGGTAATACTCGTGGCTCCATCAGCTGTCTGAAGCTACCTAAAACCTTCACACTATTCGTTCTTGCAGTCTTCACCACCTCCTAGAATTCTGACTCTAGCAATGCTAAAAATACTAGCAGTTAACATTTAGGAAATACTTGTTATAGGCCCACGAGTATCACAATTAATCCTTTCGATAACCCTGTTATATAAGTACTATCTTTACTCTCTACTAGAGATGAGGAAATTGGGGTTTAGGGACGTTGAGTTGCCACCCTGGGGCCCATGGTTAGTGGAACCAGGACTCAGTGCTCTTCTGACTCCTTAAGCCCTGCTAGTCTAAACCTTTGCTGTACTCAGCACCAACATCACCTGGGAGCTTATTAGGGATGCACAATGTTATGTTCCACCTAGACCTTCTGAACTCTCATTGGAATTTTAACAATTTCCCAACAAATTCCAATGCACATTAAAGTTCGAGGAATGTCTATTCATGTCTTCTGTCCATTTTTAGTTGGATTATTTGTGGTGTGTGTGTGTGTGTGTGTGTGTGTGTGTGTGTGTGTGTGTGTGAGTTGTATAAGTTCTTTGCATATTTTAGATACTAACCCCTTACTGGATATGTCATTTGCACATTTTGATTAGTCTACTGGTATATTTTTGCTTTTATTTCCCTTGCCTCAGGAAACATATCTAGAAAATTGCTGCTATGCCCAATGTCAGAGAGGTTACTGCCTGTGCTCTTGTCTAGAGTTTTTATGGAATCAGGTCTCACCTTTAGGGCCTTAACCCACTTTGAGTTTATTTTTGTGTATGGTATAAGGGCACAGGCCAGTTTCTCTCTCTCTCTCTCTTTCTTTCTTTCTTGCCTGTAGCTACCTATACCCACCACCATTTGTTGAAGATTGTCTTTTTCCCATTGCCTATTTGTGTCTCTTTTGTTGAAAGGGGATGAGAGAAATAGGTGAAGGGGATTAAGAGTACGCTTATCTTGATGAGCATTGAGTAATACATGGAACTGTTGAATCATTACGTTGTACACATGAAACTAATATAACACTGTGTGTTAACTATCCTGAAATCAAAAATAAAAAAGTTTGAGAAGCACTGCTCACATGCAGCCATTAGAACACCTCCATTCTCCACCCCCTGTCTGCCTGTCTCTATATCTTCCTCTCTTATGTGTTGTAAATTTCTCTCTGCAGACTTCAGGGGGTGTCACAGACTAATTTATAAATATATCTTTGATTATTCCTTGGACTTTACTTTTTCCTTCCTCAGCTTTCAGAATTTTATGTAAACCTTTAGGAGATTTGTTCTAACTCTCCCCAAATTTCAATCGCATTTCTGTGGTCATTTTCCAGTTCTTTATGGGGTTCTTAAACATGAACAATGCTAAAAGGAGAAAGATGCTAAAAATACTATGTCAAAATAGAGATACAATTTGTCTTTGTGCAGGGAAGGCATAATGACTCCTAAAACCATTTCTCACATGCCCAGCACTGAGTTTCCCAACCCCAGTTTAACTGAGATTTGATTGACATATAACTTTGTATTAAAGCATATGCTATAGTGATTTTATATATATATATAAAATCAGTGAAATAAATTTAGTTAACATCCATCACCACACATAGTTACAAATATTTATTTTCTTGTGGCTTTTTTTTTTTTTTTAAATTCAGGGACACACACAGACCTGTGTCCATAGGGAGCAATGACTACCACAATCTTGGCTGAAAATAGGTGCTCACTGGGGCATGAGGAAGAATGAGGCAAATAAATATTTTCTGATTCTCTTTCCCGAGCCCTAATTATTCACTCACAACCATTCATTCCATATGAGTCCCTGTACCACCAGGGCCTCACACTGCTTCCTCACTCAGGGAGTGACACACCATCTTGTCATTTATGCAAGCCAAGAATCCAAGAGCCTTTCTGGATACCTCTCTTTTCTTTATCCCTCTGTCCTTCTATGTATGACGTCATCTTCTAGATTTCTCTCGAATGCATCCACCCTTCCATGATTACAGTAATCCAAGTTGCCATCATCTCACTATTGCTGTGGCTTCCCAGTTAGTACCCTCATTTCCTTTTGCTCTTCCCTCCCCACCCCAATTCAATAAGCAAAATTACAAGTTTAAGGACAAATCTGATTACGGTACCTTTCCTTCTGGCTTCAAGTACTCAGTACTTTCTCTTTGACCTTAAGATAAAAACACAACTCCCTAAGTGGTCTTTGAGGACCTGCTGCTTCGATCCTTGTCCCATCTTGCACAAATGACTCCATTCTTTCTTTGTAACAACCACAGTCAACCGTCCTGCCTTTCCTCCCGTGTGCCATGCTTCCTCCCTTGCACATGTATTTCCTGGCGTAGTCTCCCGTCCCTCCTCTACTGGATCAGCATCCTTCAGAAGTCAGTTTCATTTAGGGACTCTCTTCTCTGACCACTTTATGTCATATCCTTCTACTGTACACTGCCCTTCATTCACTCACTTACTCATTCATCCAACTAATTCAACAAGTATCTATTGAGCAACTCCTCTGTGCCAGGCTCTGTGCCAGGTGCTGGGGATACAACAGTGAATAAAGCAGGCGTGGTTTCCCCATCTTGTTGTCCAAAGTAGAAATCAGGCATAAATCTCTCCTTTCACAGGGCCTATTGCAGTCACAACTTCATACTTTCATGATTTTAAATTTATGTCTGTTTCCTATATAGACCATAAGCTCTGCGCAAGCAAAAATTTTGCCCCACTGTTTTATTTCTAGTACCCCACATGCTACCTGGCGTATAACAGGTCCTCAATAAAGATGTATTGAATAAACGAATTTGGATATTTAGGCCTAAATACTCACATTAAAATTAACCTGCCACATACAGATTTTTAGATCTTAAACTATTTATTTTCTTCTTAGTCTTATCATTTCATGAATTATAGTTTAATGTCAGCCACAAACATGGATTTTTTTTATTACTTTATTCCAGAATATTTATTTATTACTTACTGATCAGTGCTTGTTCATTCCTCTCTATAATCTCTCCAGATATTAAGTGATAACCTCTGTTCGGGTAAAGACTCCTGAAGTATCTGGGAACATTATTTCCTGCATAATAGTGTCCACTCATTAGCCACACTGAGCTTGCTGTTTCTAAGCCTTATTCAGTTTCTGACTCACATCTATACACTGCGCGCAACCCCACAGTGACAAAAGTTCAAAAACAGATATTATTTATTTATTTATTTATTTGAAAGAGAAAGACAGCAAGAGAGGGAACACAAGCAAGGGGAGTGGGAGAGGGAGAAGCAGGCTTTCTGCTGAGCAGGGAGCCTGATGCAGGGCTTGATTCTAGGACCTGGAGATCATGACCTGAGCCCAAAGCCAGATGCTTAATCACTGAGCCACCCAGGCAGCCCCCCCCAAACAGATTTTATAATGGCTTTCAAAGATCTAAACATATCATGCACACTTATTACTCCCTTTCTCTTTCTTGAGAAAAATGGCATTTCTTAATTTGTGTTCAAAGGGTTCCTTGGTCAAATATTACTGGAAAATAATGGCTTAAATCCAGCCAAACAAGCTTCTTGGTACATTTTTTCAGAGCCCTTAACCTGTTGTGTCACACTGCAAATCTCCAAGTGTGCTTGTTGAGGGGCAGTGGGGAACATGACATATTCAGAAGGCCAGTTTTTTTTCAAACACATTTGGTAGGGGGCTCCTTTCTCCAAGACCACGTGTTGAGTTCTTTAGGAAATAATCGCTTTCAAACTAGCCTGATTCTAGCTGTGGAATAAAATGTCGATGGTTCACTCTTGCTACTTAAAAATGAACTGTTTCAGTTTTCTCCAGAGTCAGCTGACTCCTGAAGAGCCATGTGCGCAATTCAACTTCAAATGGTTCAAATGATGACCAAGCATCTGTTATCTCACCACCTAGTGCTCGGCAACGCTCTTGCCCAAGAAAACTACAGCAACCTCTCTGCTCCTAAGGGGTAGAAGAAGATTGTTGGGACGGAGTTCTGGTTATGTGTTAGGCCTACTGCAAATGCCAACACACAGTGCCTCTAAATGTGGAAATCACTATTCCTGATGATAAGAAAAGAGGTGTTCAGGGTCACTGAGGGGTGGGGGATCTGGGAATCAAGGCAAGGGCCCTTCATTTCTAAAACCTGTCTTCCTTTCCCTGACCAGATCATCCCCGATTTACATATCCTCTTTTGGAGGAACTCATTAAAAAACAATGTGAATATTGTATAGATAAATGACTAAAGTCCTACGGAAACCATCCGAGCAGTTTTGCTGTTTCCTGAAGATGGTATTCTTCTTCCCTACGCTGGCTTTTCACCCGGATCCCAGCTTGGAGTGTATGTTCCTGGAGAAATATGTAGCAGGCAAGTCCTCTGCCTCCACCACTCAGTCTTCTTTAAGTAAATTGTGAAATTTCCGTGAATGCAGAAGTAGAACTACTGCTCAGCAGAAATGTATAACTGGTGCTTGTGGTTTATATTGGTGGCAGATGTGATTTCCTTCATCAAATCTTAGAACTGGAAGGAAGTGAAGAGACTGTCATAAGGTCCCACTCATGCATAAATAACCAGGGCAGCTGAAGCCTGAAAAAAGTTAATGATTTGTCTGGAATCATATCAGAAATAATAATACAAGTAAATATTAATGATGATGCCCAAACAGTAACTCTTGTGTATGGAGAATCTACCAGATAATATGGCCTTTTTAGTATACTTGTTGTGTGTTATCTATTATCTCTATTTTCAAATGGGATGTCAGAGGCTCACACGGGTGAGGCAATTCACAGAAGTCACATAGTTAATAGGTAGCAGATCCTGGGCTCACATAATTTCACTCCAAGGTTTAGGCTCTTTGCACCATGCTACTCCCTGTCTCTATAGCATGAGCTCCTCAAGATAAGCAAAAATGAAGTGATTCAGTCTAATTTTCCTCAAACCTAAATCAGATAGAAAATGGGGGGGGGGCAAGAAATTCTCAAAATCACATCATTTACACGAGGTATGATTGAAGAAGAATGGGCCTGGATTTAAAAAAATATATATGTCAAACGTCATTGCTCCAGTGTGAGGGGTGTTCCCTTCACATACTCGTTGGGGATGGATTTATTTCAGTGGTGATGTCACAGTCTGAAATCATTTTGTAATTCCTTTCCATGTGGGAACTTGCCGTGTGTTTTGTTCTGTTTTTTTTATTTGTGAAATTTTCACATAATTTTTTTATTATTGAAATATAGTTGACATAAATATTATATTAATTTAAGTGGACAACATCGTGATTAGGCAAGGCTGTATATTACACAATGCTTTCCACAGTAAGCGTAGCTATCTTCTGCCACCGTACAACATCAGTACGATATTCACTACATTCTCTATGCTGTTCTCCTGCAGTGTGGGCTTATTGTTGTTGTTGCTTTTGTAACATCACTAGTGGTAAATATCTTTCTTTGAGAGCGAATTTAATTTTTCCCATTGTTTGGAATCTAGGTTGGTGAATCTGTGGGGATCAGGCTGGATGATAATGGTGAATATCATGTAAGGGGATCAGTTTCCTTGAGTGACTTTATTTACAGACTCAGAAACTCTTGTCTAGAGTTAAGCTTGGTCCTTTGGATCAAAAGTGGTGTCAAAGAAATTCAAGACGGGTCAAACGTGTATGCAATTTGAGAGAGCTTCTAGACTGAACCTGTATGTGCTGTGTAAAGTAATTCAGAATAGCTACATATGAATATATAGCTTTTTTATTATTCTTCATTTCCAGTAAGTGTGAGATTATGATGATAGTTATAAACATTTAATTACTTTTCATGGTGTAACGAGTTCCTTATTTTGAAATCTTACTTATCGTTTCATTAAAGGCTCAGCTGTATCACACTTGGTTCAAGACAATGCCCTACCAAAAAGAGTCTCTGAACCACTTTAACATTTGTTATCTGCTCCAATTTCTTAGAACCTAATCAAGTACGACACTATTTTTTATTTTACCTTTCATGATGTCTGTCTTATAAAGATTGTAGTATTTTTAAGAAAATAAGAAAACAATTTTTAAAGTTCTTCTATATTCCTTTTTTATTTTGCTTAGCCCTGTGGTGGATGTATTATAAAATGAATGCTTTTAAGATGCAATTGTTTCCTCAGTCACTTCCTCATTTTTGTATATCTGCTCTCTGTGAGTACAAACTGAGTGCTTAGAAAATCGTCAGTACTCAATATCATTTTTCCTTTAATGTTACTCACTCTGATCTTTATTTTTCCTGAAAAGTTCCATTTACCAGCATTTCTTCTTTATATTTGGAAACTGCATTGACTATAATTATGTTCAGTTGTTAATTCAAGTACAAAGTTGAGCTGTTTTCAAGTGTTTTAGGTCAATGTAGTTAACCTTCATCATTAGAAAGTAATATAGGCCCAGTCTCCTATGGAAAGTTTGGATATTCAGAACTAGAAAAGTTTTCTGGGATAAATAAAATTTCTGTTCTACTGGGCTAAGAGGTAAGCCTTTCTTGAATTTATGGCCTAAGAATTGTCTGCCACAAGCATCTATTGTTGCTGTTTGGTAAGACTTAGGTCAAGTCAAAGTTATTTATTGAAGTGTGTTTATACAACACCTACTCTCTGCCCAGCTCTTGCAGATTTCCTATTTTCAGCAGTGGAAGGTTGGCTCATAGCTATAATTCCATTCTGAGACAGCCTCAGAACAAAATGAGGCAGTATGGATCAGCACCCAAATTCTAGCATTTAAAATCCATCCACTCCAGGCAGAGGAAGTCAGTGGTGAGAGAAAAGTAGATTTTCCTGCCGGTGGATATCCTCCTTCCTGAAAAGAAAATGTTCTTGGTCTCAGAAGGACTGGTGAAAAAGGCAGAGGGTGACTTTCTACTTTTTCTATCATAGAGGAAGAGTGAATTGAGAGACCTACAAAACCACAAAGGGGTTGCAGGCCAATGGAAATAGACACATTTGGAAATCAGGAAGTTGGCCTGCTCCAAAAGTGGTGACAGTGAATGGAACTCCAGCATTGGAGGTCCCTTGGGAGAAGAGGGTGGTCTTTAATGCTTCCTAATGAGAATCTTCAGAAGAGTTAGTCCATGGGGATAGATTAGAAAGCTGAGGGTATAAACTATGGTAGGGCTTGAGAATCCCATCTGTAATGGAGCTCAGTTTTTAAAAACCTAATTAATTTTGTGTTCTTCCTGGCTCACTGTAACAAATGGCATGACTGTTCGCAGAGCATAACTCTTAGAGAATTCCAAAATCCTAACCTAGCTTTATCAAAGCAGTCTCATTATCTTGTGAATTTGACAGGAAAAAGCCATATGGAGAACAAATTTAAATTGCTTTGCATCAAGCAAAGTTGAGGTAATGTTCTCAACGAGAAGGAAAACAATCTGAACTAAATGGTATGACCTAGTGGATGACTCATTTTAATAAGCCAGAACATGACATCAGAACTGTTTCTGGGAGTATGGATGGTCAAATGAAGTTATTTCCCATAAGGTGCTCTTAAAATACAGATTTCTGTTCCTTTTCACCACATCACCACCACCAACAATCCCATCCTCCATCTGCTCCTACCCCTAAAGATTCTGATTCAGTCCCTCCGTGCATAAGAATCTCATTTTCAATGAATACTTAAACACCCATGTTTGGGAACCTCCACTCAAGGAAACCAATGAATTAGGATAATTTCAGCCATTGGTTTTCCATTCTGACTGCATATTGAATCACTTGGGGAGCTTTTAAAAATACCAGTGTTGGGGTGGGGAGAGATTCTGACTATTGACCTTCCTTAGGGTATTGCTTGGCCAGAGTAGCAGGAAGAGTGGGAGAGTCTGTGACACAAAGTTCTATTCCCCCAAATGTTTGAATTTCTTTTGCAAATCTCCTACATTATTTTTAAAGAGTACACCTGCCAAAAGATAGAGATCATGAGGAGAACACTTCAGAATAGATGGAAGATCCCCTAACCCAAAAGGCAGGCCAAGAATAAGACTGAGCAAAGATCCTCAGTTGTCCTAGGAGAAGAGGCCATAGGAAACTTCTGGAAACTGCCCTACAAATCTTGTCTGAAGCCATTCTTCTGCTCCCAGACAGGCTCTGCATTTTAACTCATTTGACTGAAATCTGCTATGTTGCTCTATAGACTATCCAGACAGTAAATTCCAACTAGATCTGTATTTAAATATATTGTGCTATTTTATTCTGCAATTAAATTATTTGTCTCTTCTATATTACATCTGAATCCTCAAGATGCTGGGTTCTGCCAATGTCATGACTACCCAATCCTTTATCATTTTATTTAACTCATCAGAGTACATGTTGATAGTTTGAAGAGTATAATACCTGCCTATACCACTGGCCAGTGGACCAAGACCCAACATAATAAAATGGACATTCTTGACTGTCCTTAGATGGTTATGCCATTCTTTTTAGATGCTTTTTACATGTCTTTTTTTTTTTTTTTTAAATTTTATTTATTTATTTATTTGACAGAGAGAGATCACAAGCAGGCAGAGAGGCAGGCAGAGAGAGAGGAGGAAGCAGGCTCCCTGCCGAGCAGAGAGCCCGATGCGGGCCTCGATCCCAGGACCCTGAGATCATGACCTGAGCCGAAGGCAGCGGCTTAACCCACTGAGCCACCTGGGCGCCCGCTTTTTACATGTCTTGACTGGGCCTTAGTAATAACTAGATGGGAACTTGAAAATGATAACCATTTTGGGTAGCCTTTCTGGTAAGAGTTCTAGGACACGATTATTTTAAAGTACAAGAGAAATTTCTTATTGTCAGAAGCTTGTAGAATGCATGTTGTGAATGAAGTAGTTAGAATAAACTTCTTTTCACAAACAAAACCTTCACAAGTGTTTTAGGAAAGGGAGGGTATGGGAAGGGAAGGCGATATTCAACCATCCCAAAATAGCTGGTTTATTACTACAGGAAAAACATAAGACGAAGGCAGATTAGTCACATTTCCTTATTTGTTATTGTACCAAAATTATCCTGTGAATTGCAGTGTCATTTTGCATTGCTATTGAGATTTCTTAAATGCATCAAATCACTGAGACTTAAATCAAAGCACAAGTCTTCATAACAGTGAGTGACTAAGGTTATTAATTTGTATTTTCTTTTCTTCTTCTTCTTCTTGTTCCCCTCCCTCCTCTTCCTCTCCTCCTCCTCCTCCTCCTCCTCCTTCTTCTTCTTCTTCTTCACTTTCTTCTTCTTCTTTTTTCTTTTAGCAAGAAGTCCAGCACTGTTTCTTTAAGCGGTCTCACTCCAGCATAGCTGATAATAAAGCCAAGTCTTGATCATATAGCTTACTTCAAACTTCTTTGCCACTCATATACACATGCAGATTTGCTTTAGATCTTCTTGACCTGCAATTAAGATTCTCACTTACTAATATACTCATTCAACATATATTTATTAATCATCTACCTTGTGCCATGCACCACTGTGTGATTTATCACCTTGGCTTATGTCACTTCATGTCATAGGAGTGACTCATGTTTAATAGCAATGTCTTCAGCTTTCATTTTGTTTCTCTATTTGCCTATAATAATGAGAAATAACAATCACTAACACTATATGCATTTACCTTGTGCGAGTCACTGTTCCAAGAGTTTTATATACGCTTTAAATATGTTTGATCTTCATGAGAACCCCATGAAGAAGGCTTCGTTTTAATATTCACTTTTTAGAAAAGAAAACTGAGATACAGTTTAGACATTAAATAATTAAATAATTTCTCTGAAGATAGCACAGCTAGTAAGTGGTAGAACTTGCTTTTGAACCTGGGCCATCTAGCTGCAGAGACTGTGTTCATAATCACTATGGAATTTCTTATTATGTCTCTAAACCCACCATTAGTGGGCAAATCTCTGGCCTTTGCTTTGACTTAGCCCTCCATGATGATGCTTCTTTCTACCTGACTTATTTCACTCTTAAACAGAACTCAGAAACTAAAGATGTGCCCACGACATACTTTTAGCCTTAGTCATAAAGACAATTTCTTTTGATAAAGTGAATTTTTTTCTAAGCTGGTATTTTTTTTCACCAGTGTTAGAACATTTGCTTTTATACCCAAATGAAGGCTATATTTTCTTTATTATAAAGATATCATATGTTCTCATCCCAGTTAATTCTAAGATTATTTGTTTCTCTAGTGTCAAGTGTTTTATAAATATGAGGTCTTTCTGTGTACTTGATTTTTCTTGGCTAATGTTTAGCATAATCATTTACCCATTAAAAGAAGTAAAAGTTTTAAGTCAAGGTCAAAACCTTTGGCTACAGAGTACAGTTAGGCAGTTCCCTTTGTGGCCAAAGTCATGTTGTTCAGCTCATAATCCAAAAATGGCATATGAGCCAGTATCAAGTGGCACATGGCCATTTGTCATCACCACTCATTTCTTTCTTGATACCTTCTTGAATTTTCATGGACCTGCTCTTAGATTCACTGAGATTCTTCATCTTCCACCCATGAAATTACACTGATTTCGTCTCTGTATCTTATCTTTTGATTGAGAGCTCTATTGGGATGTGAACGAATGGTTAAAAGTTCTACAAAGTTTTTTCCAGAATCTTAAAGCGACAAATAGTTTCACAATATTCAGAAAATGGTCACACAGACCATCTCTAAAGAGGAAGAAAATGAAGACTTTAGATTTAATGAAGGAAATAATGATTACTGTGGTGATGTGTGTTTTGGTAGAGAATGTTTCTGAAGACTATAAGAATTCCTGAGAACTTGTTGGGAAGTAGGATGGGAGGAATTAGGATCCTTCCAATACCACCTCCATGTACTCCTCTTACACACACCCAGTCTTGAACTGCCACGAGCTGCCAGGGAAAATGTACAAACACACACCATACCACACCACATATATATGCCTCAACTGTCTTTCCCTTTCTCTTCAGCAAAGTCTGCCACTTCCTTCCCTTTCCAAAATGTGCAAAGGAATAGGCATTTAATTTCAAATGACAGACATATGAAAGACATCTCTTGATGTGTTAATTCGACAAAATGCCTTCACTCAGAAATAAACAAGAAGTCAGGAGGTGACACTGTGGGCCCAGCTTCAGTTCATTGATCACTGGAGAAAGATAAATTGAACAATTGAAACAAAAATCACTGAGTTATCCAGTTTGTATATTTCTCATTGATCTAATTAACTGGACAGATACCAAATGCCCGTTTTATGTTACGCTGTGACTGCCATTCTTGCGGGTATTATTATGAAAGTACTTTGTGGTTCCTGGGGAAAGGCGCTCTGTGGTGCTATCAGCAGTTTTTCTCCTTCTGACTTGTTAGGATAATAACTTTTGTTTTTATAGTCAACACTCAGAAATTCAGGATAATGTGAAACACTCTAAGCTCATGACTCAATTTTTCTAGAACCATCCTGGTTTAAAATATTTCCTCTTACCCTCCCCACAAACCACTGTCGTAGAAAAGTGAAGCTGTACCAAATGCTATCTTTGGATTTCGATGAACTAAAATTTGAATCACAGCTCTGCCACCCACTAGGCTGTGTGACCTTGGGGAAGATGCTTGACACTTTGAGGCCTCAATTTTTTTTTTTTAATATGTTTCTTCTTCTAGGGTTTGAGTGAGGATAAAATTATACATGCAAAGCAGCAACATAATGGTGGCTGTCTAGAAAATGTGTTACTAGCCATTATTATTAGTTAATTTAAATATTTTTGTGTATACCACTTATTCTAGATGGCTTTTCATATCCAGAAAACTCCCCCCCAAATTACTTTTGATATCCAATGTATTTTATTTGTAAAATACAATGGCTCAATCTAAATAGAATGGAGAATATATTAAACAGATAATCTCCATGTGTATTTTGAGTTAATATTTTGAGCTTTTTTTCCCAGTTACAAAGAAATGAATAAATAACAAAACGGATTTCTTTGAAATTTACTTTTATTCTTTCTTTGGCTATTGGTGTTTTATTAAATTGCAAAGTGAAATAATGTAGGGAAAGAAAAGGAGAGGCACATGACATAAACAACAAATTGCATAATTGCTTCCTGAATATTTAGATAAGACAGAACTTTTCTTCCAAAGTGTTAAAATAAATACCTCTTTGTTCTAATGGCAATGTTGTGACTTGGTGAAAGGGAAGACTGGTTAGCCAGTATTATAGAGGGGAGAGACTGAATGTGGAAGTGTAGGAAGTGCATTCCCAGGAAACACTGGTCCGATTATTAATTGCTTACTAAAGCTGTTTCCTCCAATCACTGAATCATACTGTCTATTGGCTGAGTCATTATTTTATTTCCATTAAGCAAATATCTATCCAGTATCTCCTATGTGCTACCCAGATGTTGGGAATAAACAAGGAACAAAGCAAACCAAAATCCCTAACCATGCAGAGTTGGCAAAATAAATAATTAAATTGCACATTATGTTATATGATGACACAAACTACAGAGCAAATTAAATCAGGAACCCAGCATGGGGAGTCGTGTTCTTATAATCTTAATGAGTGGGGATTAGTAAGGTACACACTGAAAAGGGGACATTTGAGCGAAGACTGGAAGGAGGCAAGGGAGAGAGCCATGTGGGGATCTGGGGGATTTGCAATCCTGGTGGAAGCAACAGCATGGGCAGGACACAGGTAGATTGAGGAAGAAGGAGGCCTGGGGTGAGTGGACAAAGAAGGAAGTAATGGAGCCAGGGGAGTGTCTGGAAGAGTAAGGTCTTTGCAGGCTATTCTGATGACTTTGGCATGGGCTGCGACAAAGTTGCAAGTGTACTTAGAGGTTTCCAAACAGAGGAATGACATGATTCAACTTAAGTTTTATTGGAATCCCTCTGTGCTGTGTGGAGAATGGATAAGGATCAGGGATCAAAGCGGGGGAAATCAGCTAAGAAGCTGTTGGAAGGATTGGTGCAGGCTGGAGCAGAGGACTTGGTAAGAAGTGGTCATTGCTGAAACAAGAGCCAAGAATCGGATGAACGTAGCTAGATGAGGTTTGTGAGGTAAACAGAACTGAGAATGACTCCAGGTTTTTTGGCCTGAGAAACTGGAAGGGTTGAGTGGACACCATTAGGTGGTTATCTGAAAAAAGCAATGTCTTCGTTCCAGAAAAGAGTAAAATCGTTTCATTTGGCCCGTGCTTACTTGAAATGGGTAAATTCAATTTGAGCAGGGACTGAGATGACATCTGCCGTGGCTCTTCCTGGAGATAATAGATTGTCTAAAGTGATAAATCATATAAACAAGACTCCATCCAGAAAAGCCTCTTCGGACAGGAGGCTGTATCGAAACTTACAAAACAGATTTTTAAGCAAGTATCCTCTCCTGGGCCTATTGCAGACATAAGCAAAGATCATGGGCAGGGAGGGTCCCAGGTCTGGGTTTTTTAAAAAAATCTCCCTAGATGATTCTGAAGCCCAGGTCTTCAAGTCCCAGCCTGGACTTTCTCATTGCCACCCCTTTCCTTCAGTCTGCTAAGAACTACTGTGTTTTACGGAGCTAGCTGATGTTTTAAGTACGTGTGAAGCAACTTGGGAATGGTTTGTATATTATAAACCACACACTGGTTACATTTTTGCATTCCTCAGAGTGAATTCTTCCAGGATCTCTCTCCGCATATTGGAATTACAATGCTCCAAGAAGCTTCGAAATCACCTAGACCCACAAACAGACTTAGTAGAGCGGCCTAAGGCTCTAGACGGACGAATGCTTACTGGCATTCTGTGTTAAGAAACATTCTGAGGCTGTTTCTTTTGTTAACAGAAAGTTTACAGGTCAGCAGAATTGGCCATGGAAGCAGGAGGGAAAGTGACTCTGCACATACCACATAACTTCCATCCTGTTCTGGTCCCAGCCTCTCATCTCAGGGGAATTTCGCCCATTGCCCCACAGACTGCTAGTGCTCCCAGTGCTGCTTCCAGAACATTCCACACAGTAGGCCGTGTGTGATACCCTAGAATATAAATGCTCCCCTGCAGACAAGTGCACATACTTGTACATATGATAAGAACTTGAATATTGGAACTCCACAGCTCACAATCTGGACTTTTTACTAATCTGGATGGCTATAAATTGTGGAGATTTTACTATACACGAAGGGCAATTTCCTTAAACTCAACAAAGCCTTTCTGTTGTTTTTATTTATTTTTCCCTTTCATTTTATTTTGTTTTCTTAAAAAAATTTATGATTTGGTCTAAAGTGGAAACAATGAAATAGAAACTGTATTTTATAGACTGCAGTGGAGTAAATTTATAGCTAACACTATGATCTACAAAAACGGGCATAAAGAATTTTTTCCTTCTGTCTCCAGGGCCGTGGAATGTAAAGCAAGTGGCTGAACAGCAGCTGCAGACGATTACTAAGCATTGTCAATGGTCTTGCAAACTGCCGTGAACTCAGAGCCTCCCTTCAGAAGCCCAGATTTGCACCCGTCTGAAAGAGGTGCACCACCACTGGGCAAACCCACATTCTGCCCTTCCTTGGCAAGGTTTATGGATCAGACTTTTATGGAGGTTCTGTCTTCTGACACCTTGACATAAAGAAGCTCTCTAGTTTTTTCTTCTCGACCTTTCTGTCCTTGCTTTGCTTTGGTTCCTTCTTCTAGAATATGTTTCTTAGGATTCCTTTAGTTTTAGCACATCACAATTCATCAGTGAAGGAACTGGCTGGTCGAGAACAACTGCTTTCTGCACATGCAGGAGGAAATTTTCCTTTGGTCCTGTCCAACACAAGTGAGCTAATCAGGAAATGCTGCCTGTACGAACGTTCCTATTATTGCCCTGGGAATTTCTGTCTGAGTTTATTGGACTAGCCGAGAGACTTTTCTTAGTTAAGAAACTTAACTCCTTAGACTAACATGTGAAATCCGCCACATAAAATACAAATGAAATGTGCATCGTAAACTATGGTTGCCATCGTCAACTTTAACTTGTGTTAAGAGAGAAAATGTTGCATGGGTGATTGGTAGGAGTGATAAGAGCTAGAACCTGGAAGAAACTTCAGTGATGTAACCCAAGATTGGATGGGAAGATTGGATACACTGATGGCATTCCAGGCCTGTTTGGAACTATCCCATCAAGCTCTTGATTACACGATGGCCCCAAGTCACATCACAGAGATTGGAGAAGGTCAGCAACAATTTCAGACTCATCCAGTCTTTGGTTAATGATTTGCCTTTCTGTCATTGCCACAGTGAAAGAATAACTTTGCACTGTAATGATTCAACCAAGCTAGGTCAGGATCTGGATGAACAGAAAACTGGCAGAGGCATTAGAAAAGACACTTTGCTCTTTCTCTTTCTATATTTTAAAGGAGTAAGTCATTGGATGAAATTGAAACATACACTCAGGTATCCTATGTGTAAGAAATAGGTCAGATTAAGGGCTGGCTTTGTTGGCTCCCAGAAGAAAAAGGCTGACTTTTCTGGCAGGCTATTGTTCACAGTGTCCCCCTCTAGATTTCCAACATGAGGAGTGAGAGAAGGAAGAACGCAGTCCACCTCTCTGCCCAGACCCCACCCTCCACCTATCTGCCCTGACAGCTTGCCCACTTGGCCTGGATGCTCTTATCTAACAATCAGCAACAGGCTGTAGCTCTGGAAGCCTTGTTACCTCAGTCCTGGGTGGTTTCAGATCCCAGGGTGAATTCCATGTTAAGGAAAATGATTCTTGTGCATTTCCTTTTCTTTGTGAGTCCAGTGCAAAATAAAATTTTCTGATAGTCTGTCCTTGAGTATGGGAAATACTTATGGGAACGTCACAAGCTTGAACAAAAGCGTGTTTGATTGTGAAATATCAAAGGTGAAGTTTGGGATGCAACCAAGAAAAGGAAACAAAAGTATTCAAATCAGACAATGAAAAAACATGTAGTTATAAGTGTAGAGTTAGCATTAGAAAAAAGGTATCCCTGTAACTTTGGGATGAATTATTAGGAAACATAAACATTTTAAACTGTGAATATCCGAAGCAAAGTTTTAGTTGTTTTCTGTCCCCCTCTTCTCACCCACCCCCAATATTTTTACTAAGAAAAGATGTGTTTGTCTACATGTGGTGTTACTTTCCAGTGCACCACAGGACAGGGTCATCCCCTTCACAAGCTAGGTGACCTGCAGTCTGCACTAAAAGACAAAAACATTCTCACATCGGGATTTTTGATAATATGAATGACCTCTGGGTCTATGCATTTATTTTTTTGAGTAATTCATATTTTTAAATTTAATAGGCAATCCTTGTAAGGAGAAAATGAACATTTGCCTTACTGTCTGTGGATATTATAAAGGCTGGCAGGAAAGGAGCAAAAAAAATTGGAGAAATGCAAGAAGTCCTAAAACTGCCAAGGTTTACAGAGAACCTGCCCCAAACTGGAGCCAATTATGCTCAAGTAGCTAAGGCTGAATTATTACTGAAAGATCTGAAGTTATACATGTATCTAAATCTCGTCCACTTCCATCCTTCATGGAGATGGGCCAGATTAAATCAAAACAGTGGAATTAGGTAAACTATGCAAAACTATGCAATAGATTATAGAACAAATAAGGAAAAAAGAAATAATGAGCTGAGGTTGTAGGTGAATATGTAGATGGGCTCATTGTATGTAGGAATTAAAGAGAGTCCTTCCCTTTCCAAAGAGCCATTCAGTTGATTCTCTGGCTTCCTTTGTTACTGGCTTCACAGACATTTTCAGAGAAGTTACTTACTATGTTAATATTTACAACATGTTTAACTATTTTAACCTAGGTGACTAGTTAATATAGTTTTACTCGCAGAGTCAGTTTGGCTCTCTGAATTCCTTCCCAAAGAAAGTAAAAGTAAAGCAACATGAAAGGAACATTTTTGCCTCATTGTTTGCTTGGTTCTGGGAAATAAGAATGTTCCTAATCTTACTAGTGACTTTCTAAATTTTGGAATTTTTCTACATCAGATCTTCGACTCGCAGACTTCTTTCATTCCCATTCAATTACCAAAGGTTTGAGTCTTCAATATAGATTCTAATCTTTGCACATCCACCTGCTAGGCTTTTTTAAAATTTAAAATTTTTAAATTGTGAAGCATAATATCCATTTAAAAAAAAAACACAAAAAGTCTAAAACTAGCATTTGATAAAGTGGTTTGACAAGAATGTCCATGCCACTGTCACCCAGATCAGAAATGTAAAACACAACCTACCCAAGAAACCCCCTTCCTCGGCTCTTGCTTTGTTTAAACAACCATTCTCTCCCATGGTCAGGACCTGGATGGTACTCATTTCTTTGCTTTTCTTTATAGTCTTATGACGGTTGCATGCATCCTCAAATAATATAGCTTTGCTTTACTCTATTGAACTTTATACCTAAGGAGCCATACTATAAATAACCCTTTGTGTCTGGCTCCTCTTGCTGAATATTGTGACTCATTCATGCTGTTAATTAGCTCTGACTTTTTAAAATTCCCCTTGCTGTATGATATTCCAGCACATAAAGACAACCCGTGCTACTGCTGGTAAACATTTGTGTCATTTCCAGAATGGGGCTATTATGAGCATGCTATGAGCATTCTTGATCATGTGCCCTAGAACATGTCATGCATTTCTCTAAGAAATATCCCTTGGAATGTAAGTGCTACATTACAGGTTTTGACTTTACTATAAACTATATACATGATGTTGGACTATTTCCAGAGTTGCACACATTTATATTCCTACCAACATTGTGTGAATGTTTCTCTTGCTCCACTTCCTTATATCACTTGACATTGTTACACTTTTTAGCTTTCCTCCTCTATGTATTACCTCATCATGGTTGTAACTTGCATTTTCTGATTACCAAAGATGTTGAGTCTATTTTCATATGGTCTTTTAGTTGCCTATTTTTATGATATGTTTCATCATATATATTTATGATATGTTTCATCATTTTGACCATTTTTATATAAGAATGACTTTTTTCCTTATTAATTTGTAGAAGTTCTTTACCTATTTTGAAATCTAGTGCTTTGTTGGCTATGCACATAAAGGTATATATCTCATATCTATCTATCTGTTGATACCTATGTTATTATATATAAACTACAGACTATGTATATAATTGGAGAGATATTACATATAATAACATACAATACAATAAATATAATATATAATAAACATATAATAAAAAACAAATATATATAATCTCTAATCTTTTCTTCAGAAAGACTTAAGAATAGGAGGGTGGGTTCTGCACTGAAGTAATGAGTGATATAGATTCAGAAGACGAGAGAGTATTATAATCTATGCTATGTCAATCTTAATAATGCACTGCCTTCTAATTTACTTTTGCATTGTCAAATTCAGAGCATGTAAAATCATTAGCAGAATAGTACAAAAGAACAAAAGAAGATTCTAAACCTAGAAGGGAACTTAAAGGTAAATATAATCCCATTAAAAATTTCATGTTGCTCAGGGATGCCTGGATGGCTCGGTTAGTTAAGCATCTGCCTCGGTTAGTTAAGCATCTGCCTCCAGCTTGGGTCATGATCCCCCAAGACGGGCTCGCTGCTCAGCAGGGAGTCTGCTTCTCCCTCTCTTCTGGCCGTCCTCCTTGCTCATGCGTGCGTACTCTCTCTCTCTAATAAAAAAAAAAAAAAATCTTTAGTAAAGAATTCATGTTGCTGGAGTGCCTGGGTGGCTCAGGTCATGATCTCAGTGTGGTGACTTCGAGCACAGCTTTGGGCTTCATGGTCAGTGCAACATCTGCTTCAGATTCTCTCTCTCCCTCTCCGTCGGCCCCTCCCCCATTCTCTCTTTCTCTCTAAAAAAGTAAAATGAAAATAAACCTTTAAAAAAAATCATGCGACTCTGCCTGAGGACCTGAGTAATAACACTTGGGTCTTGATGACTCCAGTACTCTTCAGAGTTACATGTTAGGAAGCAATCTTCCCCTGACAACTTCGGTTAGCATGTCTCCTCTTTGAGACTTACTCCATAGACACTTTTTAATCTATTAGGAAAAAGAGTCAGAGGTTTGAGGAGATGGCAGCAAATTTCATTGTTTGGATACTTCTTCTTTAAAAAGGGAAATACTCGGAGTGGGGTGTGGGTGGGGGGAAATGTGCCTTATTTATTTCCTACAGAATGCTGGTTTTTCAAGCCTTCCAGATCAGGCTTCCTGCCTGGAGTGTTGGGATCTTAATTCCAGAAATCTGCATTGTCACTCCAATCCAGAATCCATCTGCGGTCTTGGGCGGCTGGGAGGCCCGGTAGTCCTGACTGATACAAGGATCTTCCCTTCTGGGCTCCCAGGGCTCCAGGCTGCATGCTTACTCAGGGCTTTGGCATTTATGTGTGCTCTGCACATTTAGTCCCATGGAATCTTTAATGGCCACTCTGGCTGCTCAGTGCCAATTTCAAAGCTGGGCCCCAAAGGAGAGCAGTAGGAAGAAGGAACAGAACTTGGCAGGGAGGAAGGAAGCTTCGAGAAACTGCAATTTTCAATTTTTGTTTTCTTTTTATTCTTTCTGGAGTGACTCTGCTTTCATGATGGCATTGATAGAAGCACTGGTTGTCTTATGCTTGAGACATTATAAATGATATTTTATATGACATTGAAAATGAAATAGGTAATAAATTTAATTGGGAACTGGCTGCATCTCCCCAGAGCAGAAAAAGGATCTGGTGAAGTCTAAGTGACGTTCAAACTGACCATGACAAAATAATAAAACAGTGTCATTTTAAAAAGCAAGCTTGCTATTGGGACATATAAATAGACAGAAACTGGCAGTTCTCTAAGTGTGGTCTGATGACCATTGGTGGGCCTGAAGGATCCTCCAGGTGGCCTTGAGCTGATCTCTTATAATTTCAGCATTTAAATACAACCATATTTACACTTTCTTTGTAGTCTAGAATAAATCAGTTTATAGCCCTCATTAATGTCTCTTTAAAAATAACATGTCTCAGTAATTTTGGTCAGGATATGTGGTCTATGATGTCCTGTGCCATATGGAAATGATATGTGGGCCAGAAATACATAAGAAGCCCTAGAATCACATAGATAAACCCTTTAAGTATAAGTTAACATATATTATATGTATAATATGTGCTAGGGCTTGCAACAGGTACTCTTAGAAAAGGATTTAGTACCTCCCAACTACTTATAACCCCATCCCAATTTATGCCAGAAGGGAATGAGTTGTAGAAGAATTAGGAATGGGATTTTTTTTTTTATTGTATAATCTCCTGAGTGTTTTGCATTTTTTTTTCCCAGAAAGCATGCATTTGTTTATTCTTACAAAAATCTTTTAAAATAACATGCTATCCAAAATTAACTGTTTAGTTAGTGTCAAGCACCATTCTAAAGTTTACATACATTAACTCATTTATTTTAATTTTAAAAAATACTAAGTTTGGTACTATTATTCCCCACCCTCCCAATTTTGTAGCTAAGGAAACTGAGGCACATGGACATTGCTTAGGGTCATACCATTGGTGAGGATGGAGTTAGGATTTAATCTCAAAAGTCTAACTCCAGAGCCCCACACTCAGCTACTGACCTGATTTCCTGAGGATTCTATATTTGTGGGAAAATCAGCAATACAGAAATTAAAAATAAAAAAGTAAATATGAAAGTCTACCATAATCATCACTGGTTTTATCCTAACGATGGTGATAATATGGTAATATAGAAACTTTTCATAGACTCTAGTTGGTAAGAGAGAACAATTGATTTTACATGCTCACATGTCCCTTTGGACACAGAACTATGTGTCCAAAAACTTACATCAAAATGTCACCCTAATATGGTTACATAAAAATGTCTTCCTTGGGGGAGCACACTGCTAGGACTCCATTTCACTGCCTGGCACCAAGCATTTTTGTACCTCTGGAAGGCCTTAGATTCATGTCACGAGCACAGAAGGCAGAGAGTAGCAGGAACAGCAGGTATGTGAGCAGAACCCCAGAGAAAACAGGTGGCCACCGGGGGTAAAAGGCCGGTCAGAAGCTGTCCCTGATGCAAAGGCGCCCGAGGCAGCAAGGCCTCCAGTCAAGCCCTGTGGTTTCACCATGGAAGCCTGCTGTAGCGGAGAGATGTCAAGGGGCCTGAGTGTTCCTTGGGATTCTCCTCTCTCCCCTCCACTTCTTAGATGGCTTGTAAGCCACATATGTCAGCCCTCAAGCTTAATATCTGAGGAAAGATTTCTAAAAGTAACCTAGGAACCTAGAAGCATCTATCCAACCTGATTAGAGGAATTCGCCAGGTTTGTTTTCTCATTCATACACAAATCACCAAACAAAACCACGTGGAGGGAGGGCCATGAAAAGCTTTCATAACATGGAGCAGAACATTTAAATAAAGGTGATGGAAACGATAAACATTTGCAGAAAGGAACATTAATTTACAAGTACCTGCTTTGATTCTTTATGAAAATTGAGAATTTATGGATATTATGAACTAAGTTAGAGATCAGGTATGAGATGATATGAGAGCAGACTAGGATTTAAACACAAAACAAAACTTTTGTGGCTGGGAGGCAGGTAGAAAATAAACAGGGAACTGTAAATGTGGTAGGGAAGGAATAATAGAAAACCAGACTCTGACCTCGGGACTGCCTTTACTTTAACAGCACTAGTACAGTGAAAACTGGGAAATAAACAGAGTGAGTTGGAAGACACATTTGCACATGTGTTCCAGAATCAGAAGGGGCAAAGAGACAAAAATGATCTCAGAAGAGATCAGATACGAAAGACATAGAAGGAATCTTAAACTATGAATAATGTATGCGCCAGAGGAAAAGATCAGAGTAAACAAGATGGAGCAGTGACAAATATAAGAAAAGAAAAAATGTGCTGAAGATGAATCTGACCCCATAAGTTGATCGTTACCCTGCTTCTGGTAAAAATCATTCAGATAACCAACACTTTAAAAGGTTTCTCCTATTTCTATGGCCTAGGATCCACTCTCCTCCTTGAATTCTGAAACCAGAAGGATGTCTTAGTAGGAATGCGGGAGTGGAAATCAGAGAAAAGTAAGAAAAATGGAAGTGAGCTGTCAGACATCGCCTGTGTTCCCCAGGAAACTAAAGAGGGATACAAGTAGGGATTTATGTTTAAGGATCTAAAATAGATGGAACCCCATATATGTAGGTATATTAATAATCCATGCACAAAAATTAATCAGAATCTTTCATTTAGCAATAAGAAGAGCACAGGCGACACACTGAGAAATCCTGAGCCCGCCACTGATGAAAAATCACACCCACACATTTCTGTGTATCCTTGTTTTGACTCACTATTCTCCCCTGTGAAATGGGAAAACAGCTCATAACTGTCTAACCTACTGCAGAATGGTATTATAAGCATATGAAGAAAACCACACACACACAAGTTTCCCACAGCTGTCAATGTTATTAGGAGCCCAAGGACCATTACATCAAACGGGTGACTAGATTGTATCCCTTAAGCTGAATGAGCCACACCAGCAAATTTTCTAAGAGTACCTTAAGTTTAAAAGCAAGATCTTGACCTTGTGGATAAGCAAGCTTCACTTATGAAGAAAGAAGCATACACTAACCTAAGCAATTGCATTTCCACAGTTCCTGGACACGTCAGCTAAAACACCATTAAACATACATCAATCATATAGAATAACAGAAACAGTCACAATAGCAGAAAGTTATTATAGGATCCATGTCTCCTGCTTTGAAAATAAACTTGTCAGCTTTGCTTTATCATTTATTTTCCACAATGTTTCCAATTTGCTGGATCAGTGTTCACATGCCAGCAGGAGACTATTATCTCAGAATAAATAATAATATGTCCCACAAGACATTCTCTTCATTGTACTTTAGGATTTTATATATATTATAGGAGCACCTCACAGTAAAACTCAATACAAGAACAAAGGAATAATGTTACAGAGAATATGTCTTTAGGCAATACTCAAATGTTTTCTAGAATATTCTGAGAAGAAATGCATAGAAACAAACTCTAGGAGGAGAGGTGGGCATGCTGTTTTCTTTCTAGGTTCCTGTACTACTGACTCTTGGACAAAGGAGTTTATTATGGAACCCTATGTCTTCAGTGATACATTAATACTTTCAAGGAGCTTAGATTCTTGGGGCCTTGACCAAGAGAGGACAGTGATTAGTCCAATCTTTAAAAATACAACATTGTGTGTTAACTTTACTGGAGTTAAAATAAAAACTTAATAAAAAATTTTTGAAGTGGGAAAAAAGAAAGTAATTGTGCCCATCAGGGCTAAAACTGGGGAAAGGCCACAGAGCCATTTGCCTCAGGAGCAAATTTATGTGTGTTCAAAAAAATCTCAGTCAATGAGATGATTTTTGGATGAAACATTTAAAAATATGAGAATTAGGGGCATCTTGGTGGTGCAGTTAGTTGGGTGTCTGACTCTTGATTAAGCTTAGGTCGGGATCTCAGGGTCCTGGGATTGAGCCCTCTGTGACGGTGGGGGGGGGGGTCAGTGCTCTGCGGGGAGCCTACTTGAGATTCTCTCTCTCCCTCTCCCTCTGCCTTTCCTTACCCACCATCGCCTCTTCACACTTTCTTTCTCAAATAAATAAATAAATCTTTAAAAAAATAATAACAATAAATAGAAATTTATGCAAAATACCCATGATGAACAGAACTGGGGGGGCGGAAATCACTGCATCACGTTTTCACATAAAGGCAGGATGAAAACATCATTTTTGGTGCCAAAATCAGATGACAATAAACACAAGGTCTGTCTGGAAGGGGGGATAAAGTGGGAAGGGGCAGACCAAGGACTATGTGCTAAAGAAACAAGAGAAAACACTCCTGATTGAGCAGACAGTGAAGGGAAGGGGTTTTCAGATTAATTATTGGCATGTGCACCTCAGAAATTCATTTTAACCTTGGCTAGACAGAGCCACTGCCCAGTTGCCAACCAGTGTCTTTTAAGGTCTAGAATTTAGGAGGAGGTAGAGAGGGCACCTAGCCTCCTCTGCCTTCAGAGCAGTTTATACAGATTTATTTGGAACCAGCCATGTGCCCTGGTGTCTGAGGGACCGGGGTGGAGTTTTAAGTGGATGTTCACCCAAGAGGATAAACGCTCGTTCTCAAAGAAGACACTGCTTTTGGCCACATTTTTGCCCCAATGCCTGATACACAGACGCTGGCCAGTGAGAGTGGGTGGAGCAATGTTCCTCTCAAGAGGGTACAGGGAGCCCTTCTGGGGGTGGTTCCATCACCCCCCTGTGTGGTTGCTGGCTGAGCCGCAGGCCATTTGGATAATCTATGCGTGACATGCAGCCATAACCCAACAGGTTATCTGCCCGGTCATGGGGGAGAAGCCATGCTCCAACCCACTCCCAGTCTAAAACAGCTATGGCTGCTCTGGGCATTCATTCCATCTCCTTCCCTCAGTAAAGAGGAGGGAGATTGAGAGGAACATGACTGACCCCCCCCCCCCAAAAAAAAAGAAAGAAAAAAAAATGCATTTCAAGCTGAGAAGCAAACAGATGATTCAACAGTCTTCCACATTCCTTTTAGTGCCCTGTTCAAAGTAAATGGCAGTGGTTTATTTTTCTTCTCCTGTTAAATTTGAGCATGGGTTATATGGCTTTCTGGGTGGGCAGTTAATTCTTTGGTCCCAGTTCAGCTTTAGTTCATATCTTAGTACTGGAATGCATCTATGCACTCGTAAATTAACCTCTACGTGAAATATCTGCCCAGACCAGAAGGTTTAGGATCAAGTTCAGTGACAAGAGCTATAGTGATATGCAAATCACTTGTTCAGCAGGTAAAGGATGAGTGGTGGGATTCGGAACATGAAGCTGGGCCATTAGCCAGAGGGAAGTCTGCTGGCCTTGCCATGGGGCCTCACCATGGCCCACCCCCCACCCCCGACGGCTGCCAACCTTCTGATGTGGTGGCAACCTGGCCCAAAGTCATGGAGGCTCATTTTCTACTCCTTTTCCTTCAACATGGTGAGATAGATCTGTGAGAACTGAAGAAGGCTCTGAAGTTGGTGGGGAGAAAGAATTTATAATTTTAGGCTAGGAAGGGCTGATGTCTTCCCTTCTTCACTATATGTCTGGGACATTTTTAAAGGTTAGCCTGGGAGTCTTCAAAGAAGCTTTCCCTGCAATGGTTGATGGATATTTCATGTGGCATTTTTATAGCCCTCTGTTCCAATTACTCATGAATATACCAACTATACAAATCCATATATATGAGTTTCTGGAGGGAATTACCACCACACCCAACTCATCCTGAAATTCCTTGCATAGTGTCATGAACATAAGCAAAGGTTTGCTGAAAGGACATTAAATGAATGAATGAATGAATAAATAAAACCATACATTTGTATAAACCCAAGTTGGTTGATATGTCATTGGACAAGTACATTTTTCAAAAATTTGGGTATGTGGCTCCTTGCTGATTCTCTATAGACTGATCTAGGCTGGCGCCTATGACCTTTGCCAGAGCCTTCCTGATAATTCTGATTTGGGGATAGTTGTAGGAACAATCAAGATTCTGCATTTTCAAAAGGATAACCAAATGTCTGATAATGCAGTTATGCTTGTGGTTCACTGTTTGAGGCTATCTGACCTGGTATTAGAAACATTATAAATAAAATAAGAATCATAATAATTGTTGCTTATGGGTTACTCTATGTCAGATACTGTGCTTATTGCTTTGCATACTTTAAGGTATTAATCTTCACAATCATCTAATGAGGTGAAGACCATTATTGTTCCCATTGTATAGGTAAAGAAACAGAGGCACAAAATGGAATTTGCTCAGTGGAGCCGGGATTTGAACTCAGTATGGCTCCAGAGCAATGCTCACCTATTATACTTTCCTCCTTCTCACCTCAGCCCCTGGAGATAGCAGATTAAACCTGAATTTCACCTTTCCCTTCACGCTATATCCTATTGAAATGACAAAAAAATATTAAAAAATAAGAGTAAATAAAGAAATGTCTACATGGCAATGAAAAGAGCTCTGTTGACCTGGTCCCCAGCAAAACACCCATAGTGGGCAAAAATTATAAAAGAAAAATCATTTAAAAATCTCTGGAAATTGTCCTAAGGGCATGCAGCAAATGAAAGATTTTTTTTTTTCAAGAAAATCTACTAAATCTCAGTAAGAACAGTGAGTCTGTGGCACTTGAGCTATCAACAGAATAAAGGATAAAACCAAACTGATTATCTCCATGGATGCAGAAGAAAAATTTGACAAAATCTAACTCTCTTTCATGAGAAAAGTACTCTGCAAACAAAGAGCAGAAAGGGACTTCTTTAGACTGTTAAAAGGCATCCATGAAAAACCCACGGCTAACACTGCTCTTCATGATGAAAGACTGAGTATTTTCTATGAAAATCAAGAGCAAACCAAGGAAGTCTGCTCTTACATTATACATTTACCATTCTTCTGGAGCTTCTGGCCAGGCCAGTTAGGCAAGAAAATGGAAATAAAAGGCATTCTGATAGGAAAGGAAGAACTAAACGATCTGTGGATGACTTTTTCTTATATTTAGAAAATCCTAAGGAATCCATTAAAAATTTCTTGAACTGATAATCAAACCCAACAAGTTTACAACATACATAAATAAATATATATATATATATATACAGTATATAAAAATAAATTATACTTCTATATACTTGCAATGAGCAATCCAAAAATGATATCAAGAAAAAAATTTCCTTTACAATAGCATTAAAAGTACTTAGGTAGGCGTGCCTGGGTGGCTCAGTTAGTTAAGCATCTGCCTTGGGATCAGATCATGATCTTGGAGTCCTGGGATCTAGCTCTGTGTTGGGCTTCTTGCTGGATGGGGAGTCTGCTTTTCTTTCTCCCTCTGCTCCTCCCTGCACTCATGCTTTCTCTTTCTCTCTCTCTCCCCCTAACAAATAAATAAATAAATAAATAAAATATTTTTAAAAAGGGGTACTTAGATATAAATTTACAAAACAAGTGCAAAACCTACACTCTAAAAACTATAAAACTTTGTTGAAATAATAATTTTAAAAAATCTAAATAGAAAGACATCCCATGTTCATGAAACAGAGAACAATAGTAAGACTAGTATTACTAAGATTGTAACACACCCACCAAATCAGTTTACGTATACAATGCAATCTCCATCAAAATCCTAGATGACTTTGCAGAAATTGACAAAATGGTCAAAAAATTCATGTCAAAACACAAGGGAGCTGGATAACTAAAATCTTGAAAAGAAACAGAGTTAAAGGACTCCCACTTCCCAGTTTTCCTCTCTTTCAATGGTGAAAAGAATAGTCTTTTGACAAATGGAGTTGGGACAATTGGTACCCACTTGCATAAGAATAAAACTGAACTCCTACTTCACACCATATACAAAGTTACAAAATGAATCAAAGACCTAAATGGAAGAGCTAAAGCTATAGGATTCTTGGGAGAAAACATAGAAGTAAATCTTTTTTGGCTTTGGAGTAGGCAATGGTTTCTTAGATATGATACTAAAAACATAAACAACAAAAGAAAAAAGATAAATGAGGCTTCTTCCAAATAAAAAACTTTTATGCTTAATGTGTTTCACCATCGAGGAAGTGATAGGAGAGACTACAGAATGATTTTTCAAATCCCCTGGCAAAGAAATGAATCTCAAGCAAAACACCCCTTTCTAACTAGAATAAACGTATTTTTGCAGTGGTACAATTCAGCTTTGGTGGCAGTGTGGGGAAATAGAAGCTCTCATTCTCTACTGTCTTTTAAGAAGTCCTTTGACAGTGCCTGCCACTGTAAATATTCCTTCCTTTTTATTCAGAAAGTCTACCTCTATGGATCCACTCTCCTAAAATGCTCACAAAAATACACAAAGATTAATGTACCGGGATGGCTACTAAAGGATCATTTACAATAGCAAACAAAAGGAAACAATCCAAAGCCTATCAATAGAGGAGACTTACAACAAATTATGGCACAGCCACCATTTATGGGATGGCTGTTTTCCTATTTCCATAGGAGTTAAGTAAATCTGTATAAACTAATAAGCAGAGTTGTTCCCATAATAGACAGAGATAAGTGGAAAAAGTCGATCATATGTGACAATAGGTACAATGCCTTATTTTATACTAAACATAAAACAAGGCTACTGTGTCCATTATTTCTCAAGCGATATCTAAATATTATTAAAGAAATACCTGCTCAACTTATCTTGGTGCAGACCAGATCAATGTCCATCTGGGAAGAAGCTCAATATCAGATAAAAATACCTAGAATTTGAATATTTGCCCTTTCAGTGTTTGATTTTGGGGCATATATTTGAAGCTACTCTTTGCTTATTCTAAGATGTCCTTAAAATCTTAAAAAAAAAAAAATACTGGCATTTAATACTTTCATAATTAAAAAATAAAGAAAATGTGGTCAATTAGATAAAAACCTGAAGGATAAAAATGCAACTATGTTCAGAATGTAACACATTTTTTTCAAAAGTAGCCTTGTTTACTTTTAAAAAAAGTTACTTTTTTTTTTCTTTTAAATTTCTAATCCTGGAGCCCTCAAAAATTGGCCACTCCTTGAAATCATTTTTGCTCTCTATAGATTTCTTTCTTCCTAGTTAAACAGTATTGAGACAGACGAGATTAAACCTCTTATAAGTTAAAAGCCCCCCATCTTGAAGTCTTTCATGGGCCTTATATTCCCTCTCTCTATCAGGATAGCATCTCAGTTGTGTTGCACTTTCAGTACTCACTTTTTATTATTCTTTTAATTGGCCTGACTTTGTGTAAGATTACATGAAAAGATGTGCCAAATGGCATGACCCATTATTAAGAATCTAGAGTGTCCCAAGTTCTGAGACTTGCACCAAGTGTTTTCTGTATCACTTACTGTTTTATGTGTATGCTTGTCAAAAGCAATTACTCCTGATTCAGCAAAATGCAATGCTTTCTAACAAATGATCGGAGGGTAAACAACTCATTTACATGGAGAGGTTTATATTTTCAGAAATGCCTCAAGGGAACCTTTCCAAGAGGCTAGAAAGGAATTCAGCGAAAAGGAAACAGCAGGAGGATCCTGTATTTCTCTGCAACTCAGCGGTACTACTTGCCAATACCAACATCATAACATTTCAGAGCTCAGTTTTCCATATTTTGAAACTTCATACAGAGATTCCATCAAGGAAGTCGATCTCCTATCAGACCCAGCTTTCTCTGTTAGTGGCTGAATCTTCTACTTCATGACATGTGAGTTAAGCCTCAAAAGTTTTTACATGCTGAGAATAAATCAGAAATGGTGGGGACTTGCATTAACTTAGTAGTTCTCAAACTCTAGCTCGTATCAGAACTGCCTGGAAGGTCTGTTAAAAACAGCAGTTTGCAGGGCCCAACCACAGAACTGCTGATCCAGTGAGTCTGGGGGGATAGGGGGAGGGGAGCCTGAAAATTTGCATTTCTAGCAGGTTTTGGGGGATGTTGCTGCTATTCTGGGTAATGCTCTTTGAGAACTGCCATCTTAACTCTTCAGCAACTAGGACTCCAAATTAATAACTAGATGCTTTAGCTCACTACAAGGTATTTTCCTGGCTCTCAAATATTGAGGAAGCCAGATATTAGTGGCATGGTCTCTGAATATGATTATCCTAAGAGATAAGAATGATATTTGTGGCTGCTGTTTTCCTGAAGGAATTCATCTGGATGCTGGCAGAAGGTGATTCAATTGTGCTGAGAGGGCTTCCAAGGGTACTGATTATTCCAGTGTGACAATTTCTCTGACCTTCATTTGACACCATGGAATCAACTGGGAAGAGAGGAGACCCCGGGGTTAAATGTAGGCACCATGCTTTAAGATTTTATGGTTCTAACATTCCAGAATTCGTGGCCCCTAACCTCATGTCAGTCCTTACTGGAATAGTCCATGGCCCCGAAGGACAGCGTGACAGGAGGCAGATGTTTCTAAATCACGTCTTTAGAACTGATCATATAGATAGTTTTTGGTCTTTAAAGCAATATCTTTCTAGTTCTGATTTATAATTCAGCAAAATTACCATATTCCAGATTGGTTTGGTCACTCTGATAGTTAATTAATAATCTTATCATTAATTAAAAGTAAAAGCCGTTATTTTTATAACATAAACTGGAGTTCTGCCAGGAACACTGGAACCACATACATACCTAATTTCGTCAGCAAAACCAATGTGCCAGATGCTATGTTAATTGTTTTCTATATACTTCCGTGTTTTCTTTTGACTATGTATTATTGAAACAGGCAGAACTTTTTTTATTTTTATCACCAGTTCAGTCAAATTGATTTTAAACTGATTCCTACTCATTGGCACAGCTTTCCAGAGAGCTGAGGTTTGCCTGTGAGAAGCCAAAGGCAACTCCAATTTTTGCTTAAAACATCACTTGAGTGGGAGGGGGCTGTCCGGGCCTTCTCTCCACACACTCTTGGCTTACACGAGGAACACTTACTCATCTTAACTGAGAATTTTGGAGAACTATAAAATTGGAGCACATTGTGAAATTAACACGGATATTTAGTATTTATAAAGGTTCTCATAGCATTTTAATAGCTTTTTCATCTTTTAAACATTCTTGTGAAAATGTGGTTATCATTTCATTTCATGTTAAGATAGATGAAACAAAGAGGTAAAGGAGTTTCTTGAGGCCCCCAAAGAGCTACTCTGTGTGTGTGAGAGAGAGACAATATGAAGGCCAGACCCACAATGGAGGTCCTTCATCCTTACTTTATATGTAGTAACATAATAGAACTGACTTTCTAGTCAAACACGGCTGGTTTGGATTTCCGCCCTGGTCCTTACTAGCCACGAGTCATTGAACTGATGATTTAACCTCCCTGAGCCTCCTTTAGTTAGCTGGAAAATGGAGCTATTGTCTATTCCTTACTTCACACAATTGTAGTAAAGCTTAGAATTCATTGAGGTAAAGCATTGAGCTCATAAGTACTCAAAAAATATGGTTGTTACTCATTCATATTGGGGATTAGGATTGTAAACTGTAGGTTCTGTAAAGCCAGGAAATACATTTCCCTTGCTCATTGTATTCCCAGAATTTAGCCCAGTGTCTGGCACAGAGAAGACATTCCTTAAATGTGTGTTGAGTGAATTAATGTACCACAAATAGTGGCTACTTATGACTTAGTCAATCACGTGGCTTGATTTAGATTTCAAAGTACATACCAAGCCATTCCTGTGGCCTCATCACATCTGCTTAGAAGTCATACTAGGAGATCATGATAGAAATCGTCTGCCATTTGTGATAGTCTCTCCCAAAGAAAAAGGAGAATAAATTTCAGTTTTTACTCAGAAACCTTATTGAAGAAGGAGGTGCAAAAGCATGTGGGGACACCATACTGAGCTCTTATGAAAAACTCAGGTAGATCCCCAATTCTGGCCCAGGGTTAACTGATATGGAAAGGGTCGTGTGTCAAGATTTCTCAGACCCAGTCCAGTCAGGGTAAGTCACCTCTTCAGCTTATGCACAAACACATGTATTAACACAAAGAAGCACACGGAGCGTTCAGAGTAGTATGTGAGGAAGAACCACTCCTCAGGAGTGATTTGGGAATGGGCCCAGTGCCCACCACCCTGAACTGGCAGCCAAAATTAATCAAGTCTGAGGTAAGCATATGGGCTTTACTGCCAGACAAGTCTACATTTAACAGCCGAATGCGCTAACCGATTGCGCAACAGAGACAGGCCAAGTCTACATTTAAAACCCAGTTCTTCTTTGTGAGTTATTGAACCTTCCTGAGCCTCAACATACTCATCTATGAAACGGGGATAATAACAGAACCTAGGCACCTGATGGGGTTATGGGTATTAAATATGATAATGCATGTAAAAGTCTGGCACAGATGAAGCACTTGATGCATAGTGGTGTATTATTATCATCATCATAATTATTATTTTTAATAGTTGTAGTAGTATGTAAGAAGCTGGAAATGATCCTGAGCATGATATAGTGGTCAGGGAGACCGGGGTAGAGCTCAGGATGTAGTATCTTCAGCTGGGTGAACAAACGGGAATGGGTGGGTATCAAAAGCAAGACAAGGGCCGTCTAAACCCATTTTCGTCTATGAAACAATTTTACTTGAGGACAACTCTGAAGGAGGTGAATATGAACAGAAACTGCCATAGTTATCCGAGCTGATAGGTTGCTATAATCTAGTTTTTCACTGTTCTACATAATCAGGTCCTGGTTTGAAATGTGTGTTTTGCATGCCTTTGCAATGACGACATAAAAAAAAAATGCCAGAATATGTCCAGAAATAATCCTCCTCCTGGGTTCTTGCAGACCAAGCTTACCATCACTGTCCATCTAACTGTTGATGTTGCAACTTCGTGTTTTTCACTTTCTCTGTCTTGACCACAGACAAACTTATAGTTTATCAGTTCTCATCCCTCTCACTTCCAGGCATCCAGTGATTCCAACGTGACATTCATTCCCCTCATCCAATGAACAGGAAAAGTGGGATGATAGCCTCACTCACCCAAAGGTATCAGTGATGTGTATATTATTTCTCTCAAAATAGTTAACAATTTGAAAAAAAAAATGCCTGGAGAGGCTAATCCTTGTCTCAAAAGGATTGATTTTTTTTTTTTCAAAGGGATTGATTTTTAATGATGGAATTTCAGGCTGTGTACTACATGGGAATAAGCATGAGCTAAGTAGGAACAGGAAATGAGTTTTGGCAGAGAGGTGGGGGGAACTGGAATGGTTTCGTCTTACCCCTGCTATATTCCTCCTTCTCTCCATGTCTCTTGTTATCCTCTGTTCTAGATGTCACATTCAACTGTTGGAGGAAAATCTCACAAAGACACAGGGTTTGGAATGGTTGTGTGGGCAGAAACACTTGAGAAATACTGACTTACATAATTATTCAACCCAATGTGTTAAAATAAGAAGATAGGAATAGACCACAGGCAGGATCATTTTATATGGCTGCGATGAATTTCTGTGCAGATTCTAATAAGTAAATGACAACAAACTTAACTCCAAAATAGATACCATGAATGAAGCTCCAAAAATTGTCATTTTCCTAACCATTAGAAGTGGGCGATGGGTCTTTAGCCTAGAAGACCCTCAATTCTCAAGCTGTATTTTCAAGGGAATTAATATTCTATACAATATATTCTATGAGGCCAGAGACCTTGCTTGTTTCCTATAGAATCTATATCACTGGGAAGGGTGCCTGACACATAGTGAAGGTTTAATAAAGATTTGTTCAATACATGAATGAGCAAATGCATCCCTCCGACTTTGGCTATGATGATGCTTATGGTGGTAGGCGTGGGGGGCATTGAAATGGGTTGCTAATGTCTGCTGTTGTAGGGATAAATGACTGAGGCCTCAGGGCCTGTGCTTCAGGCTCCATCAATGTCTGTGCTGAGTCATGTTGCTCAAGAGCTGCTCTTAGCTGATGATTGCGGGTTGGGTTGGGAAGAACTCATGCAGGCCAATTGTTGTGAGACCCAGGACTTTCCACCAACACTGAGTTCCCATCAACCTGGCCAAACCTTTCTTAGAAATGCATTATTGCCATCTGCAAAATTTCAACCCAATACTCCTTCTCTCCATCTCTCCTCCCACTGATGGAAGACCTGTATTTCCATCTTAAGGATCTCCTGGCCTTTTCTTGTCCTCCTCCAGTAAATCTCTTGCAAATCCAATGCTACCTTGTTCTCTACTTCTAAGTGATCCTGAAATAACACAGAGAAATATATAGTATCTAAGTCACAGAGAGACATACACCATATAAATTTAACCTGCATAAATCCAGACTTGCAATTTGTTTTTAAAAAATAAATAGATAAGTACATTTTCATCGTATCAAAATGATCATCTCACTCAAGTGTACTTAGTGGCAACCTCTTTTCTTAGAAACGTCCTCTCCACACTACTGCTATCACAAGGTCACCCAGAATATAGGAAATAAGAAAACTATTGGTCTGAATATACACTGGGAAGCAACAAATGCACTTATAGCACCTCTGCAATTTCAGATTTAAATGAAATTTAAAATTTGAAATTTAATTCATCCACTGTGGGCTAAAAAAGTGGGGACAGAAAGACTCTCATTAAGCCTATTGTTTAGTCTCCCTACACAGAATCCAGATCATCTGAAGTCCATGGCAAGCATGTGAACCAGAGCTTGGTTTCACAGCTGGACTCAACAACCCTGCTTTGGGTAATTCTGAGTGATCCCTCTATTGTTCCAATACACTATAAAAAAGAGAAAATTGTTTGGAACTTGAATGTCTACCTAATTTTGACACTTCATCACATATCTATTCTCACATGAACCAAGAATTCTTGGCTATGCGATCATCTTCTACTTCCTAAAAAGGCTTATTTCCAGATAATGATTGTGCAGTGTAGAGTACAAGGTAGGTGTTCAATGTCCACTTGTGGATGAGTCTATGAAACTATCGATTGCTAAGACTTAGAAACAGATCCAAAGGAGCAGAATTTAGGGTTGAAGTGTCTTCAGCAGACAGTTGGTTAATAAAACCAACAACAGAAATGCAGAAGATGCTATTTGTTCTTGAACTGAAAAATGATTCTTCCCAGCAGGCAGAGAAGGCCATTACCCGGAGGGCCCGTCTTGCCAGGTCCAAGTCGTTCCCAGGGACCTCTCAGCAGCCAGCAAGCACAGTCATGAACTGGAATAACATTTACTGGAATGGGATGGAGAGGCCTCCTTTTGGATGAGTTGTGGGTGATTCAGAGGAATACTTTATAAAATTTTCACAGGGTCTCAAATTCTTCCTTGTTTTCAGAAATATATGCATTTCTGTGCACAGGGCAAAAGAAGAAAAAAAGGGGAACATGGATGATTCCAGCTCCCTGATGATTTCGGTGTAGACTCTGTGGTTGCTCTTTCTTTCTTTCTTTTTTTTAAATGTAGTCCAAAAGGCTAACGGAAACATGATCCATCAGCTGTGAAAATGACTAAGTGCTAGCTGTTTGCAAAGGTATTAACCATGTGACTCCTGCACTATGATGGTTAAAAAAAACCAATGTGGGTTTTTTTTTATGCCTGTGTGTGTGTGTGTGTGCGCGCGCGTGCGTGCACATATATGTGTGTGTGCGTGCACATATATGTGTGTGTGTGTGAGTGTGCATGTGTGCATGTGTCAGCCTTGGCCAGATTTGTTCTTGGCCTAGGTCTGCGCAACTCTGGTTTCAGTTGTAGGCAGCCCTGGACAATTTGCCTTTTTCTTCTGCTTGGAAGCTCTGCTGATAATGCTGTTTAAAGGGCTCAGGTGCTGACAAGCCGGGCACTGTCGGTATCTAGGGTCACAGGAAGCCCGTCGAATTACAGAGCTGCCTTCACGCCACACACTGGAGCAAGGAAATGACTCATGCGTTTCTTTCCTGTCTCCCTGTCACGGGCAGTCCAGACCCCTTCTTCAAATTCAGATTCAAGATCAATTCTTTGTATTCATGGTTTAGCAAACACTTAAATGTGGTTACTGTAAATGACAATAGTGATCCCTTGAATGTGTCTTTCCTTTAACTTTCACAAATTTTAAGGTCATCTTTGAAAAGTCATCTATCGGGCGCCTGGGTGGCTCAGTGGGTTAAGCCGCTGCCTTCGGCTCAGGTCATGATCTCAGGGTCCTGGGATCGAGTCCCACATCGGGCTCTCTGCTCAGCAAGAAGCCTGCTTCCCTCTCTCTCTCTCTCTGCCTGCCTCTCCGTCTACTTGTGATCTCTCTCTGTCAAATAAATAAATAAAAAATCTTAAAAAAAAAAAAAAAAGAAAAGTCATCTATCCCTTTCCCCCTCAAATCCTGAGCCCCCCATAAACATGTGCTCACATACAGGCTACGAAAGGCCGGGATATAATCCAAGTCTGTACGATAGTCCCATCAGTAGCCAGTCTCCATTTTGGTCTACATCAGAATCATGGGGGAGGAGGGAGTTGGGAAAAACACAGACTCTTGGTCACTACTCCGAAGACCTTAAACCTTTAGGACTGGCTATCGGTACCTTCTACACCAAAGTCTGAGAACAACCAGTATGTTAATTCTCCGATGTGGTCTCTACCCAGTATCAGAAAGCTCTTGCCTTTTTTAAAGCTCTTTCTGCTATCACTCTACTCTCTGCCACAAGCTACTGCAGCAGCACGGTCCGCTTAGCTGCCCATCTTAGCTTTCCTGAGGCTTGGTGGCATTTTTCCTGTTTCCCTCAGCCTCCATGGGCTGGCTCTTCAAATAGCCAGCTTTGCAGTTCTGAAATGGCTAATCTGTCTCCCTATCTCTATAACAAGAGTTGTATTAGATACATTTCTGGAATTCCTTCTTACTCTAAAATGCTGTGCTTCTCCAGATAGCTAGTAATTTTCTGTCCTTGTGCTGTGTTAGATTATCGAACGATCCCACAGCAGCTGTTTTGGCTCATGTGATTTCCCAATCTGTCTGCTGGCCGCCTGTTTGGGAGGTGTCCTGTCCCATCAGACAGACTTAGCAGAAATAGTGTCTGGGGGTGTGGCTCAGCAGGAAGTCAAAGGGAAGGACACACCAAATGGAGACCGGAGGGCAGAGCCCGGGAAGGAGCCCAAACAGCAAGGGGGGTAACGGTGAACACAGAGTGAACATTTAGGTGGTCTAGGCTTATGGCACGTATACACAGATCTAAATTCCAAAAGCAAAATCCACTGAAGAACCAAAGGAAATTCAAGGATTATAAACAAGTATTGTGGGTGATGTTTGCAAGAGGAATGTTTGGGGAACCTAGGCTACCGGCGGGTACACTCAGATCTGAATCTCCAGGCCCAATCTGTTTAAGAACCAAAGGGACGGTAGGTATCATAAACAAAATTTGGGGAGTGCTGCAGGAGGGTATCAGGAGAAGAACCACAAACTCAGGGTTGGCTGGCAACGACCTCTGATTCCTCCTTCTCTGTAAGATACCAAATGTGCCTGCTACCTTTCCCTATGTGCAAAGGGATTTCAGCCTGTGTTCTCAGCCCCCTCAGGCTTTGGACTAGTCTGGCTGGAGCATTCAGTGCAATGGGAGGTTTTGGTCCACCAATGAGAAGTGTGTGAGATCGGGCTTGCTCTGTTTCCAGTGTCTGGGATTTGTGGCCCGGGGACTAAGAAAACTTGGACAAGTTGCAGCTGTCCCCCACTTACGTCTGCCACATCCGCTGAGTCTCCATGACTGCCTTTTGGCCTTGGTGTCCCAATTTTTACCCCAGTTTCCTGGAGCTTTGCCAGTTGACTTGAGGGAAGTTTGTATTAGTTCCCTAGGGCTGCCCTGACAATGTGCCACAAAACCAGTGGCTTCAACAACAGAAATTTATTGCCTCATAGTTGTCAAGGCTGGAAGTCCGAGATCAAGGTGTGTTGGTAGCGTTGGTTCCTTCTGAGGGCTGAGAGGGAGAAATCTGTTTCATGCCTTTTTCCTAGATTCTAGTGGTTTATTGGCTCTATTTGGCATTTCTTGGATTCTGTTATATTATCCCCATCTCTGCTTTTATCTTTACACAGCTTTCTCCTTGCCTGTGTGTGCATCTGTGTCCAAATTTTCCCTTTTCAAAAGGAGATCAGTCATATTGGATGAGGGGCTCAGCCTACTTCAGTGTGTTCTCATTTTAACTAATTCTGCAATGACTCTATTTCCAAATAAGGTCATAGTCTCGGATTCTGGAGCTAGGACTTCAGTGTATGATTGAGGGAGAGGCCCATTTCAACCTCTAATAGAATTCTTGACTAATTTTTCCAACCTATTTTTCTTATACCTGCAACTCTCTCTCTGCGTCCTCAGCTACTGACAGGAGTTGAGCTTTTAACCAGATAGACCACTTGGAATCATGATACTGATTGCTAGTCACCTGACTTCATGAACACGCAGCCTAGAATCCTTCCGGCATTCTCTGTCTACCAGATTTGACTCTCCTGGATAGCAAGGCTGTCTCAGGAAAACATCAAGTGTGTCTGGGAACTTCGAGTCAGTGCTTTGACCTGTTTCCTCTCCCTTGTTTGGAGGCCCAAGCTATAGATAGGCTAGTGCTCTCTACCTTCCTGTATTTCTTAACAGCTCCTTACTTATTCATACACTCCTTCTCAGGACAGCTCTGTGAGGGTGATATCTTGGAAGCATCATAGGCAACCAAAGCATTAATTGTGTTTCTTACAGGCTATATGCATTATTAATTAAACTAATAAATCATGTAGGTTAAAGCAACACTTCTGTACTTTAGAATTCACAAAGTACCACCAAGCATATTACCAAGAAGTCACATGTGGACTATTGGTACCTGAACCATGAGTAACCTACAGGAAATCTATAGGTAATGTGACTTCAACGATGGGTTGAATTATCAGAAAGTTAACAAGTTTCTATGTATCTACTTTACCTTTACATTTAACTCACTGGATTATTCATGAAATCTCACCAGTCATTCATTTGGCAGATCTTCTGCTTTGAGCATTAGCTTTGCACTAAATACCATGCTACATTTGGGAAGTATAGATAAATGAGAGCTAGTTCCCAATGTGAAGGGCATCAGTTCCCCCATTCCCCTTTCATGGGATTATTGAGAAGATAAAGAATTTGACTTGTATCTGGGTGTGAAATGAGCAGCAGAGGGGGTTCGGTCTGTGACTTTTGTTTAAACATCACATTCTCTGGAGATGGTTTGTTATTAGAAGCTAATTAGTTCTCTTGCAGTGAACTTGGATAATCTCCTTCCTCTGACATAATTGTGAACCCTCTCCAGGGGCCCCATAAGGCTCTAGCACATCAGGGCCAATTACTATGGTTGGTTGACATGTAGAATAACATCTCCAAGAAAAATAACAAGATTCCAGAGAAGGAGCAGGGGTGGGGATGGGTGGCAGGGGTGTGAGGGTGGGAACCTTTGGGGGTGTTCCTAAAAAAAGAAGAGTTGGGAAGCTGCTGGATTTCCATAAAAACACAGTAGTGACAGATTCTGCCAACACAGCTGCCCCGAGCTTTCTCCTGTTTATGGTAAAATGGCAAGGAAGGGAAATTGTCGATGGTTATTACCCAAGGAACAAATTTTCTTGGAAGCCTGAATTCATGCAGCTACATTGGCCTTTAGGCAAGTTAAGAAACAAGGAAAAGAGAAAAGTTCCTCTATGGAACATAAGCAATTTTCTGTTAGGTCAGGCTGTACATCTTGGCCCTGCCTCGGCGGCCTGGTTGGATTGTTCCTCAATATTTGCTCCATTACCTGCAGGCTTGGGTGGCCCGTGGCTATAAGCTCCCCATCTGGTACTACACAGATTTGCCTGCAGCAAATCATTAGGCCACCAATATGATCTTAGCACAGCCATGTTAAGTAGGCTGGAGTCAGAGACCATGAGTCAATGTGGCCAACCCAGCTCCACAGGCTAGACATCAATTTTAGAAGTCACTCTGATTGAACTCCCTTGTTCTAGGTAGCTCTGGGTATTGTGCTCATTTTCATTTGAGCTGAGCTTGTCCTCCCTCAGCTTCACAAAGTTTCCTCTTTCTCTCCTTCTTCATCTTCTTTCCTTCACTTTCCACTTTAATTCCTCACCTGCTTTTACTCTCATAAAGGTACTTTCCTCTGCACTCCTTAAGTTCTTCATACTCACACTCTAATTGCATATCTTGCCTTTAGGAGAGTTATATCTATCCAAGACTTCCCCCTGCTCATCTGGCATCCTCCCCATCACCACCTGGATTTCCTGGTGGCAGAGGCTGTGTCTCGGTCACCCAAGCCTCTTGCACAATGCCTGGCAAGGATGGCCATTTATGCTAATCTGGAGATGAGAGAGGGGCAATTTCAATTTCCTAACATACATTTCATGGTAACAACGCAGGCATTTCACATCAAATCAAACATTATTTCTGAATCGAATGTCTATAATCTGAAAGACACAGTGTGCAAGAGAGTATACAAAGAATATTGTCAGAGCTCCTGACCTTAAGCAAGTGAGCTTGCCATCCAGTTAAAGTGGCACAGATAAATGAACAGCTCTGTAATAACCTACAGGCAGGACAGATGGATGATGTGGGTAAAGGCACCAAGCTCAAGGTCAAGAAACCCAAAGACTACTCTCAACTTTTTCAGGAGCAAATTATAAACCCATTTTCTCTGGAGCTCAATTCTTGAGCAAAGTGAAGGAAATGAATTCCATCAATGTTTTCCAAAGTATGATACACAATTTTTTTTAGGTGACATATAGAACTCAGAATTAAACAAGAAAAAAAAATCACGTGATAAGAAATTTATTTCCTTTTAAATTCTATTTTTGGTCATATACACACAAAAAAAATGGGGCAAAGAGCAGTCTCAAGGTCAAAATCTTTTCCTATTATAGCAGTTAGGACTGAACAACATTTTGGTTTCATTTTATTTATTTTCAGGCAAATTTTTTGCAAGTTTTTGTCCACTTAAGCTAGTAAGATTTACTTTTAAAATAACATGTTTTAAGATTTTATTTATTTATTTATTTATTTATTTATTTATTTATTTGACAGATAGTGGGAGAGAACTCGAGAGAAAGCACAAGCAGGGGGAGCAGCAGAAGGAGAGGGAGAAGCAGGCTCTCCACTGAGCAGAGAGCCTGACACAGGGCTCAATCCCAGGACTCCAGGATCATTGCCTCAGCCAAAGGCAGATGCTTAACTGACTAAGCCACCCAGGCACCCCTAAAAATCATGTTTTAAAGAAATAAATGAGTTGGTTTCAAGAGCTATATCAAAAAAATAATAGACTATTTCATGTGAGTGTGACAAAATTGTAAATGTAGGTCTGGAATATTTAAAGTTTGGGAGATACCAAATAAGCAACTCAGATACTTTTCAGCCCTGTACTTCTTTTGATTTTGCAATTATTTCCAAGGGAGTGGTGTGGCTAATAAGAGATAATAAGTACATCAAGGTGGTTTGCTGACAACACAATATGGCAAAGAATCCATTAAGGAAAAATAAGATAAAAACACAGAGAGAGGCAAACTATAAAAGACTTTTAACTCCAGGGAACAAACTGAGGTTTGTTGGAGGGGAGGTGGGGGGATGGGGTAACTAACTGGTTGATAAGCATTAAGGAGGACACCTGATTTAATGAGCACTGGATGTTATATGCAAATGATGAATCACTAAACTCTACCCTGAAGCTAATAATGCACTATATGTTAACTTACTTTAATTTAAATTAAAAAAAGAAATAATCTGTGATATGGATATAGATAGTAGAGACATAGATTTAGATTGTTATGTAAAGAGATACAGATAATAGATATGTAGATGTACATACAGATGTAGATAAGTAGATAGCAATAATATCCATAATTCTGAATAATTTTTATCTGTGATACAGAAAAAAGTGACAGATATGTTTCCATCTTCCTCTTAAGGGGAGAGATAAGTCTTTGAATTCTTCAGTTTGGATTTCTCTTAACTTAGGAGAGATGTTATTTTTTCTTTATTTTTTTCAAGTTTTAACCTGCAGAGGTGTTTAATCTGCCTTGTCTAATATGGACAGAATTCCTGAGAACTTAAAGGGAAGTGGTCTTACATCAAGAAAGTGGTTGGATGGTGAGAACCAGAGATAGAGAAGGTTGCAAGTCTCCTCTTCTCAAATGCAGTGGACTCTCAGAGGGTGGTGGGTACTTAAAAGCTGGGGTTAAGAGCTCAGGTTCCCATGATTCCTGTGGGCCCTCGCTCCAGCCTCTACCATTCAAGTGTGGTCTAGGCAAGCAGCCAAAGCCAGTGATCTGGTGTGAGACCAGTGAAAGATGACCTCGCCCAACCAGCTCCAGTGTTGTGGAAGAAGGCATAGGAAGACGGTGATGGAAAGATCTCTTCTGTAGACATCTATGAGCTTTCAGACCCCAAGAAAAATGGATACCAAACTTCTCATCAACCTTGGTGAGTGAAGCACAGAATTTAGATTTTTAAGAAAAAATAGAATGTGACCTCTGTACTTTGATTTGTGGAAAATTGTATCCACTTTATTGAGGAAGGAGGAATGGAAGATTCTGGAAAGGCCTGGGCTTTTCTTTTCACACTCTTTCCCTTCCTTCCTTTCCTCTTCCTCTTTTTCTTTTCTTTCTTTCTTTCTAACTACCAATCACACAGATATACATACAAATTAAATGTGATTTCATATAATATATACACCATATACTATAATAACATAATAAACCACATATCACTTTTTACATGCATAAACGATATAAAAACAATTCTGAGACCTAATCTCTTAGATGTAAAATAGACAGCTTATTCCACATCCAACACTTAGAAATGACATGGCCCCAGCAACCTGATGGAATGCCAGAGCAAATGCTCTCAGGGCTCTCATCCTCATCTTATGAACGCACATTTAATTAAACCCAGTGTGGTGTTATGTTCTCGTGGTTTACATCATTTCTGTGTTTATCTCCAGAAGCATTGTGCACCTCCATTTGGATGTGTCACCAAAGTATAATTTGCAGTTGTACATAATTACTTTTCAAAAGGTTTCCCCATAACACCTAGCAGAGTGCCATGTAGATAATGACTATTTGTGAAATAGATGGATGGATACCAAATGAATTATTTTTAGTCTGATTTTCTCTACAGTCAAAACTTCCCATCCTGTAAAACCTTGCCGAGGCCTTTCCTCTGACATTTAGCTTCCAGCTTGGTGAAGTGGAAAACCATGATGACCATGAGTTTATTGTTCCATATTATGCAATTAGTCGTCCTCCAAAAACTGTGACATTAAGAAACATGGTGCCATTTTCAGACACAAGTGGTTACAATGAGTCTGAAGAGAGACTGCAGAGAGAAAAAGAACCCTCAAAAAGTGTCCAGCCAGGAGGAAAAGGGAAACTGAGCTCTTTTACCACACAGTCTCATCTGGTTCTGGAGCTTTGTGGCTGGGTAGCACGTGAGCCTGCCTTTATTTTTCAGGATAAAACAGGAATATTTAGAGTTGCCAAGAGGAAGAATCCACAACTTTTTTCCATGAGAATTATGGCCAACGGGACATTTTGATAAAATGGGTTCAAAGATCCCAGTTCATGCCCGGTTTCTATTAAATATTCTCATCTTTCCAGTGAAAAATGGGAAGCAATTTCACGCTTTTGTTATTCAACCTGATCTGGTTTCACCAGACACTCCATGGTTGTAGTCAATTCAGAAAGATGAAATATGTTTCCTAAATTTTAGACGCAGTTAGGAGGAAAGCCTGCTGGGTATTAGACCCACTGTAGTAGTCATTCTTTTTTTTTTTTTTTTTTAAGATTTTATTTATTTATTTGACAGAGACAGAGAGATCACAAGTAGTCAGAGGGGCAGGCAGAGAGAGAGGAGGAAGCAGGCTCCCAGCTGAGCAGAGAGCCTGACGCAGGGCTCCATCCCAGGACGCTGGGATCATGACCTTAGCTGAAGGCAGAGGCTTTAACCCACTGAGCCACCCAGGTGCCCCCTGTGGTGGCCATTCTTGATGGCAGAAACACGTGACAACAGAAGTGCAACGATAATCTGTCTCTACTGGGGCTATTCAACTTTACCTTAATTCTGTCCATTTAGTCTGATGAGTTTTAATCAAGTAAGAATACTTCCTCAGAAGGCCTCAGATTCAATTTCCTTGGTGTCTGTACAACATCTACAGTGATACTATAAGGAATTATTTAAATTAAGAATTAACAATGTCATCACCATTCTAATTTTTCTGCCCCATTTCCACCCAGTGGCGCCTGGAACCTCATGTCCTAAGACTGCCAGCCATTCCTTGCCTCCTCGTTAGTCATGCCCTCATGGGTTCTCTGGCTGGGTTCCCTCAGATTTAGTGAACACTGTTCATTATTGTGCTCTGACTGAAAGCTAGAATTAAGAAGAGAGCAAGGTGACAAACTCTTCCAGAGTGAGAGAATTCTGGGTTCCTCCTGAGGAAAGCAACATTAACCCAATATCCTTTAGATCATGTGTGGAATGAGCCTAGCTAAGCCACAGTTTCTCCTCCTTTAAAATGGAAATCCTAGTACCATTCTCAGAAGACTGTTTGAGAATTGAAGAGCTATGTGCAGAAAACCCAGCACCCTGTATGCACCTACTGTGTCTCTAATAAGTGAGGGTTATCACTGCTTTTTGTAGAGAACAGTAGTTACTCTCTGCCTTTCCTGGTCAACCTACCCTCCTGTGGACTCCTTAACTAAGAAACATTTGAAGACTCTTGGGTGAAAAAGAAGCAAAAACCAAAAATACTCCTTCAAAGACAGTGAGATGAAGGAATCATAAGTAAATGTATCTGAGGAAGAAAGAGGCTAATGGCTAAGTGCAGGAGAAGGAGATTCCAGTGCAGGTTTTGTGAATTCTCCTGGGTGAACTTTAATGCCCCCAGATAAGTTCTGCGCAGCCAGCGTGCCTCCCGTCCAGAACCTTCTAGATATTCCTGCTGGGTGAAGGTGGTTTTGCCAGACTTCGACAGTTCCTTGCTCAGAAACCTCCAGTGACTTGCTGTGCTTCACAGAATTGTATCCCAAGTCACGTGATCAGCTTTGAAATTCCTTTAAAACTTCATCACTCCTTGGGACGCCTGGGTGGCTCAGTTGGTTAGGCAGCTGCCTTCGGCTCAGGTCATGATCCCAGCGTCCTGGGATCGAGTCCCACATCGGGCTCCTTGTTTGGCGGGGAGCCTGCTTCTCCCTCTGCCTCTGCCTGACATTCTGTCTGCCTGTGCTCGCTCGCTCTCCTCTCTCTCTGACAAATAAATAAAATCTTTAAAAAAAAAAACAAAAAACTTCATCACTCCTTTTCATACACTCCAGCCAGATCAGACATGTTTTCTTCCAACAGCATGCTCTGTTCTTTCCTGCCCAGCACTTTTTCTTTTCTTTTAATTTTTTTTTATTTACTTGACAGAGATCACAAGTAGGCAGAGAGGCAGTTGGAGAGAGAGGAGGGACAGCCTCCCTGCTGAGCAGAGAGACTGATGCGGGGCTTGATCCCAGGACCCTGAGTCCATGACCTGAGCCGACGGCAGAGGAGCCACCCAGGCGCCCCGCCTGCCCAGCACTTTTTATATGTGGTTTCCTTCTCTAGAAATCTCACAAGGAGCCTACTTCAGAATAATGATTTTCTCCCTGATATTCCTCCCTGATCCTACCAGTTAGAAGTCTCTCTGACTTTTGAATTTCTAAGTACATTTTATGTACATCTGTAATGCCTGTTAAAACATTTCGTACCGTATTGTGGTTATTTTTCTAAGTTTTATCTCACAGATTGCAAGAATAGCGACTTAAGGCCCTTGTGACATTTTAATTCTGTTCCATGCAATACCTAACTCGTAGTTGGTGCTCAATAGGTGTTTGCGGGGAAAAAAGAGTCAATGACAGTGATTATATTAAAATTTCTCAGCTTGGTTCAAAGTTCCCAATATTTAGTGTTACCTGAAATTCTGTCTTATTTTTATTTTCAATACTTGTTTATTTTCCTCCCATTGCTCTAGGCTCCCCACAGAACAGAGCTCTTGGGCCATGTTGTACATGCCTGACCTAGAGTAGGTCATAAATCAATATTTTAATAACTGATATTAATCTTAATGATAAAGGTAAAAATTTCTGGGCATCTACCACATGTCAGACTCTATATAGATTTTCTCTCTAAATCTCAAATCAGCTCTATGAAGTGATCTTCCTTTTAGCAGATGAGGAAAAAGAGGCTTCTAAGAGGTTAGAGAAGATAATAGGCTAAAGATCTCAATGTTCTAAAGAGTGTAACTGAGACTTTAATGTAGCCATCTAATTGCATTCCTTGCTATATGGCCTCCATGTGCAGTCCATATTTAATAAATCAAGTAAAACACGTCTACTGCCTTATGTGATCAGAATCTGTTGGACTGCATTACTCTTGGTGAACAACAGTTCTCAACATTTTATCTTTGAGTTCTTTGTACCCTTTTCCCTAATGAACCCCATTTCTGTAAGGAACTCTGTGATCAGTGATCATGGTGTATCATTTCTAACCATAAATAATAATTAAAAATTTCATTTATCACTTTGGGCTCTCCGATCACCTATAGATAATATTTTCCTCAAAGAGACATGTATGGACGAAATATGTGTCCCTCCAAAATTCGTATGTTGAAGCCTATTCCCTCAATGTGATGCATTAGTAGATGGGCCTTTGAGAGGCAAGTAGGTCATGAGGACAGAGCCCTCATGAATGGCCAGTAGTGTCTTTGTAAAAGAAACCCTGGAGATCTCCCTTGTCCCTTTTGTCACTGAAGTTATAGGTCCAAGGCACTGGCCATGTACCACAGAGAGCAGCCCAGACTCCGAATCTGCTGCTGTCTTGATCTTGGACTTTCCAGCCTCCAGAAATGTAAGAAATAAATTTCTATTGTTTATAAGTCTCCCATCTGTGGTATTTTTGTCACATGGGCTAAGACAAGACAGATATTGGAACAATGTGGAAGATCAAATGCAGAAACAAGATTTTAACAAAAAGATAGATTACATGACAGTAATCCAGAAACCTATAAATTGAAAGAAAAAAAATAATTAAGAATAGTGGATCTGGTGAGTGTACACAGGTATAGTCTTGATTTTTGGCCTTTGAAGTGTTTCCTAAAATTTCCGAGAGGTTTCATACTGGGTCCTGAGAAAGACTTGAGGTGATTCTTAAAAAATAGAAATTCCAGGGCCCAACCCCAGATCTACTGATTCAGAATCCCAGGGTGGGGGTGGGGGAAGGAAGAGATGTCCCACAAGAATGTTAGATTTAAGCAAATCTTGGAAGACATTCAAAGAATGCTTATGCATATGAGTAATACAGAATGCACAGAGATGATAATATGAGGCAAGCAAGAAGGCTTTATGAAATTCTTTACCTGGAGAAAACAAAAATAAACCTACTGTGTACCTACTATTGTATTTTTTGTTTCTTTCCATTGTTTCTCATATATTTAAGTTGAGAATTCAATGATTACCTTAGATGAGAGATTTAAAAGTTCAAGTTTTTTTGTTCATTTCTTGACTCTAAGGGCTTGTCCCTTTCTTTTACTTGTAATGTACACATACGTACACACGCACACACAGAGTTCCATGGCAGTAACAAAATCCTCACATTCCAGATATGTCTTAGTGAAGCATGGTGGCTAAGAATTCTCAATATTTTCACGTTACTTAGAGCACCAGTAGGTAGGTTACCCTGGCCCTGTTCCCAGAATTTAACAGTAGGGGTCTTGTGAAATGCTAAACGACGTGTATAACAGTATTCAGGTTCTCCAAGAGCCAATCCGTCAAAACATTTGCTGCTTTGAAAATGTGTTCTTCAAAAAAATTGGACATATGGAACTTATTACTCTGCTTGGTGGAGTTCAGGCAGCAGGATCCAAAATAAGCAGAAAACCCTTTTGAGGACACAATCCTACCTCAAGGTAATAGGGTCTCTAAAACTGTCCTTCCCCCACCTAAGAGGTATAGAACTCACAGGAAATAACAGAGTTCCAAAGATTTTCCTGGGATCCAAATGTTGGAATGGCACAAAAGTAGGCAGAAGCTCTGAAAGACTAAAAAAGTAATATTTAAATAAAAAATCTGAAAATATTTTGGCCTGTTTCAGTAGTGATCTCTCAGTTGGTAACTCTTTTATCTATTACTCCTTTCAGGCTCAGTCACTGGCCTATAATTGCTGTCTAATAAATATTTGTGAACAAATAAATCTGGCATTTTTGGCTATCTACTCAAGTAGAGACTAGAATGCATAATTATATACTTGTGGAAATAAGATGGGTGGAAGAGAAATCAAATCTTTAATCCTCATGGAAATAAAGGGACATTTCAACAAAGAAGAAAACAATCAAAGGAAGGACCATGATTAGCTTACTCTTATCCCCTCCCGGATATCTACGTCACTTGGATTTAAGAGGGTTAGATTTTTTTTTAAATTTACATATCCTTATTTAATGGAAATATTAAAATACCAAAGGAAGCTAAATGATAGAAATTATGAAGGAGGAACTTAACTTTCCTTTGAACCTGCATAACATGTGCTGTCCTAGGTTTTAAAAGAACACCCGTGTTTCATTTTCATTAGCAGCAAGGACAGAAAATGCTGTTATCAGTCATTGCAGACAGCAAGAACAGAATTTAGGTTTCAGAGCTGAAAAGCCTCAAACTGCTTGCTGTGTTTTATTATGCATAACTGGAATTCTTCACAGTTACAAAAGTGTAAACTCCTCTTGATTGCATCAATATGTACTTGGAACAGGGAGATAGGCAGACCACTCGTTGTGAAGGAACTCTGCGGCTACATTTAGGTTTGTTTTGAAGGGATAAATGCAAATCTAGAAAGTGTGGCTTTTTGTCAACCGCGCAGGCATTTCGTTTCTAATTTCTTGAACATTTCGAATTTCTTGAAGACAAATTTGTCGCCTCGCTGTAGTACCTCCCTCACTTGAAATTTCCTGACAGAGATAGTTTTCGTAGCATGTTTCATCCCCTACTCCCCGAATAGCATTACAGGGGCCCCTCTTTGGTGGTTTATAGTCTCTCAGTACAATGCTCACTTCTGACTGTTACCTTATTTTTCACTATTTCATGATTTGTCTTTTGTAGTTTATGAGTCCTTCCTTTGGGATTATTTCCCCTAGAAAAATGACAAGAATGAGCCACATAAGTCTATAAGAGAGGTTGTAAAATAAACATTATACCATGTGTGAGGTAAAAAAAAAAAAAAAGGCCTGCAAATGGCTGTTCTCACTTTCTGGCATTTACACACATGGCCATCTGTTTGAGGGCTGTTTTACTTGGCTCTTTCCCAACCTTTATGTAACTGGCCGATTGAAAGGAAATGACATCACCACGTTTCCTGAAGACTATCACTGGAGCCACAAAAAAGTTGAGAGACGAATTGCTTAGTAAAGAGAAAGATGTTTTCAAATGTCTCTTTTCCTTTCCACTCCTTTCATGCTTTTCTAGCATGTCTAACCATCTCTTTTTCCCAGTCTGTACCTTCTGTGTTAAAATACTTGTCAACATTTTCACTATCTGCTTTGGGGCTTCTTTTGTTTGATCCATGAGGAAAACATGCTCTTTTTTTGCGGGGGAGGGGGGGATCTACACAGTAAGATTATAAGGTGTTGAAAAGGAAGGAGTTTTTGGACCCATCCAACAGCCGGTAATAGATTTGACTGACTTCTTCATTCAGGTGACCGCAGATTTTGAACCTGCAGTCCTAGCCTTGAAAAGATCTGAGGTCATCCTCAGAAGACCGAAATTGTTCTGCTACAGGGCGATACCTCAGCGATTCCCCACAGCGCAGCTCACAGAGCATGAGTGAATGAAGAAGAACATTTGGAAAGTATATCGTATTTGTTGGCAACACCAAGACATCAAAGCTGGGAATGCTGGAGGTTTTTATAGCAGAGTTTATAGATCCTCTTATCCCAGTGTCTCAGTAATTTGCACCACTGGACCAAGGAGCCCTTTCATCCGATTCCAAAATTAAGCCATCTCTAAAGGAACTCTAGCACCTGTTTTTAAGGCTCACGGTTGTATGGAAAAAGTATTAGTGTTAGAGGAAATTAAACATACCTGCTGTTCAAACTTTCTCAGGGTCTTGGAGTAATAGAGGGGCTCATTTAAGCAGGAATCTCTTAAGGTTCTTATATTAAAATTTTGGGGGGATTTTAAAATGCCTTCATAGGATCCAATCTGCTCGTGGTCTACTACAATAATGCCCTCTGTCTGGATCCTTCCAAGTTGGGATGGGAACATCACTTTAAAAGTGTGTCCTTTTCGTTGTACCAGATTCATTTAAAACTGTCTCCAACCATTTACTTCTCCTCTTTTCCAAAATCACCACGGGCAGTAGATTCTCTCGGTGCCCCACCCAGATCTCCTTTGCCAGCTGGTTCATTCCCCTCAAGTGTTCTGGGTTCTTTTTATGGAGAATGGCCATTAGTTGTTGAGAGCCACCTGCTGGGGAGGTGAAAGCGTCACCATTCCCCCCACCCTCCCAAGTGGCCTATGACTGCCAGGTTTAGGGATACAAAATCCCAGCCACATAGCATAGCCGCAGGGTGAGACAGCTCTGTGGTGTGATTTATGCCCCGGGCTCCTGCACACTGGTCAAGGCTATGCTTCACCTGAGTCCCCAACCTTTCTTGGCTCTTTCCCTTTCACTGTCCCGCTTACTCGGCTTCCTTTCTGGTTTACCCTAAAGAGCTCTCCCTCAAATCACATTTATCCGAAACCCTTTCTTAGCTCTGTTTTCAGGACCTTCCACCCAAGTTGTGCTGATGATTGACTATGATACCTAATGAGGGTTACAGAGAGCTAATACACAGGTGTCTAAAGCCTGAGGAGGGCCCCTATCAGAGCTTCTACAGGCAAAAGGGGAAGTTGGGGAACTGAGTCAGCAGCAGTATCTAAGGAAAAAAATAATCAAGGTGAGAATGTTAGAAAGAGAAAAGAATAAACGAAAGAAGATGGGATTGGAAGGGAGACAAACCATAAGAGACTCTTAACCTCACAAAACAAACTGAGGGTTGCTGCGGGGGAGGGGGGTAAGGGGAGGGGGGTGGGGTTATGGACATTGGGGAGGGTATGTGCTATGGTGAGCGCTGTGAAGTGTGTAAACCTGGCGATTCACAGACCTGTACCCCTGGGGATAAAAATACATTATATGTTTATTAAAAAAATTTTAAAAATTAATAAAATTTTAAAAAAAAGAATGTTAGAAGAAAACAGCAGTGCTAGACACATTGCTTAAAAGAATTTAATAAAGTTCACGAAGATTACAGAGGTAGATGCCAAAATGTTGCTTGGATTTAAAAGTTTTAATACACAAGAATAATGAAAATCTGGAGAACACAGAAGAGTAGAAAAAAATATCAAAGTCACTTATAATCCTACTATCCAAATATAACAACTATTCTGGTATATTTCATTCCAATTTCTTTCTGTCTATATTTGTGTTTTATTCATATGTATCTATTTACATATATTTTTACATTGAGAACTGCTATAGATACAATTTAATATCCTGCATTTTCTTCTTGAATATTGCCATACACTTTTATGTCATGTAGTACTCTTTGAAAATCTCATGTCCAATGCCTACCTAATATTAAATTCTACAGATTGACTATACTTTAAGTAACTTTAAATATACCCCTATCACCAGAATGTAGGTTACCATAAGTCTTCTGCTGTTTATAACAGTGATATAAAGAATAATAGCCTTCTACATAAATCTTGGTGTTCATTTCAGACTTTCCTTTATAGCCTACATTTATAGTAGTAGAATTACTGGTCAAGCGCCTGAAAATTTCAAGTAAACTGCCAACTTATGTTTAAAATTTGCCTGCAGTGCAGGAGTTATTTTCCAAAAATGATGTTTCAATTTATAATTGCTCCAACAAGAATGTCATTTTATAGCACCATTACCTACATGCATTTTTATCATTTAAGCAAATCAAATGAGAGCAAATTCAGTACATGAAAACTAATTTTATAGTTAACATGGCATTCCTGTGTGCACGCATGGGCGTGTTGCTTGGCCCTTGTTTCCTCTTACTTAAAGATGAAGGTTGTTTTTGTTAACTTTAAAAATCAGCATGTTCGGGGCGCCTGGGTGGCTCAGTGGGTTAAACCCTCTGCCTTTGGCTCAGGTCATGATCTCAGGGTCCTGGGATCGAGCCCCACATCGGGCTCTCTGCTCAGCAGGGAGCCTGCTTCCTTCCTCTCTCTCTCTACCTCTCTGCCTACTGTGATCTCTGTCTGTCAAATAAATAAATAAATAAAATCTTAAAAAAAAATCAGCATGTTCTTGACTGTCTTTCCCCTTTTTCATATGCCTTATCCTAGCCTAGAGAAAAAGATCCCAAAGAAACCCTAGGTTTGAAACCAAGAAAAAGGTGAATTGAATTGCCAGAGGTGGAGAGAAGGAAAAGGTAGTCCGTCAATTCCTTGTTTTGGAGGCAGGAGGCCAAGAAAACCAGTTGAATTCTTCCACTCAGCTAGAGTAAATTGATTTTTCACTCAGTAGGATTGTCTTGATATATTGACAGATTACATCACAAATGCAACTACTGTATGCTTTGTCTTGGGGACATTTCATCTCCCAAATGAACCTTAGCATGTACCTCAGTGATCGAGGAATTGTGAGCTAGATCAGGGGGGCTTTGTAACAGTGAGAGCATGTAAGTTGGTATGGTACAACAGAATTTAAATTAATGTGCAAATACATGGCAAGAAGCATGCCAACGACCTAATGATGGCTGGCGGGCTGGAAGGGGAAACCCGGAAGGCAAGGAGTCTGAAGAAAAGTGCACAGGAGCACCCCTGCAGGGCCACACAGGGCGGGGAAAGGGAGCAATCCAGCCTCAGACTTTCCCCCTATTTCCTAAAATGTCTCTTAAGGAATTGGGTCTGGTGTGTTCTTTATTTTTGAATACACCAAGGGACGTCCTAGGTCATCATTCACTTACTCATCTGATAAGCATGCTATTATAAATAGCCCCCGAATGCTTTATGTATTTGGCTTACAATAGTGAGCAAATTGTGCATGTGTGTGTTCGCCGTATGTATGCATTTGGATTTGTGGGCATATGATTTCAACAACACAACAGCATTGTTAATTTTCTAGGTTTTGTCAACAGTGTGGAGACCAGAAGAGAACAAAGAACAAAAAAGAGACATGTGAGAGAAACAAACAGGGTAGGGGAGGAGGATCCCTGGAATAAATGGGGAGGAGTGGAAATGTAGAGGAAGGGTCAGGGCACATGTCTAGCAAAAGTCCGCAACAGGGAACACTTTGATACGAGGCAGATTTAAATTCTCTATGAACAAACAGACCATTTCCCATTTGCTGCCTCTTTGACACTCAAATTCGTAATGGTGGCCTTCCCCACGAGGTGATTTCCCTCTGCTCCCATTATGGTTCCCTTTCTTTTTTTTTTTTTCTTTTTTCCCTTTTAAGTATGGTGTTGCCATTTTATGACCCTGATGCTCATAAATTTCACACAAAAATATATTTTGCCACATAACTTTTAATGAAATACTTAAAAAAAATTTTTTTGAAGATTTTATTTATTTATTTATTTGAGACAGAGAGAGAGAGAGAGAGCACACTCAGAGGGAGAGGGAGAAAGAGACTCCTGGCTGAGCAGAGAGCCAGACCTGGGGTTCCATTCCAGGACCCTGAGATCATGACCTGAGCCAAAGATAGACTCTTAAATGACTGAGCCACCCAGGTGCCTGATATACTTTTGAAAAAAACAAAACACAGTTTGAGCACTTGCAGGCTTTGCTTGCCTGTCAAAAATAATTTGACGAAGTTTTATCTTTAAAAACCTGTTCGGTTCAGTCAAGTAATGTTGTCTTTTAACTAAATTGTGTCCTGGAAACAAGTTGCTCTGGAATTGTGCAGTTTTATTTACCTCTGCCCTTTGTTAAAATATGAACCCCACCAAGCTTCACTCCCCAAAGAGTCATGGCTGTGTCAGATTGAACCCTGTCAGCTTTCATAGTCTCTATCTGGTGATTCAGAAATTTAATATGCCTTAAATATGAATTTGAAGCTGATGTTTATCAAGTGTGCACCATACTTTATCAATTCCCTAAGGTTTCTTGTTTTGTTTTTTTTTTTTTTTTTTAAAGAGAAAAGACTTGATGTCAAAGGATATCTTTAGGTGGCAATCCTTCAGGCCATTTCTGACTCGTAGCTTTTGGGTCTCTGAATTGCTCCGTGGGTTGAGGCATAGATGGCGTCTGAGATAGGCTTTGTGGTTCCCAAAGTGTCTGATTTTGCACCTCTTCCTCTCAAGGTGCAGTCATGGATATGACTTCTTTAAATGACCTGCAGGATAAGAATTGGGCCTATGGCTACTTGAAACACTCTTATAGAAAGATTTTTAACAAGTTGACCAGTAGACCGTTCAGCTGGGGTAATTTTGTATTCCATGGCATGGTTGATTTAAAAATCTGAACCCAATAAACACGTAAAAGACACACCCTACTTTAGCTGCGTGTGGTTACATGCATGTATGTGCATGTGTGCATGGCTTTGACATACATGTATAGTATCTGTGTGTATGTGGATAATTTAGAAACCCTGCATTAGCTATGTGTTAGTTTTTTTCACTTTGACCATATAATTCTATTTTAAACATGAAGTAAGATGGCTTAAAAATATTAATTATAGAAGCCAAGCTTCTCTGAGTCATGCAGTGACCTTCCTCTGCCCTACCCCCACCCGGCCGCCTCCTCTCTTACTTTTGTGCACTTGGCATAACCCATTCTCCTTAATGAGACAGAGATTTCCTTTCCAAGAAATGAGTGCAAGCTCCAGACTGGAAAGATGAAAATGCGAATGGGTGGCGTCTGGCTCACCCAAACTGATTTCTCCAGGTGTGCGTTACATATGTGCTGTGATTTTGCCGGTAGCTGAAGAGTCCGCATTTTTCAGCCGCGTTGTCTCTATCTAAGGCAATAAGAAGGACCACTAAGTAAAAAAAAAATCTAGTCAACTTGCACCACTGAGAGTTTTTATACTTTTTCGTTTTGGGGGTGGGAGGATCTCAGTCTTACAAAGGGGAAGCGAGCAAGAACTTTGTGCCTTTGGCTTAAACATTAAACAGAAATATATCCATCTAAAATGCTTGTCCTGAACGAGTAGACTGATGAGTGCAGCTCCAGGAGAAGTTGGAATGGGTCCCCTCCAAGTCTGAAGTGGGCAGAAGGCGCTGTATTGTTATTTTCATGGCGGACGTTTGATCTAGAGGAAGTAAGAGGCTTTGTGTCTGAGTCTACAGCATTCAAGGGGACGAAAACGGCATTACAGTATCTGATACTGGACTCCTTATTGTTTGTGTCACAATTTAAATCATTTGTTCACAGTTGGTCACAAGACCTCAGTCTCTATTCCGTGCTAGGAGAGTATGCTTTCAAAAAAACAGGAAGCAACCCTTTAAGTAATTGCAGATTTACAGTGACTAAAGGCAGATCCCTGCTCTTTGTCGCTGTTTTCCGGTTTCAGTTGAGGGTGGAGGGGGGAAGCGACAGGGGGACGAGAGAGGGTGGGGGAGGCGACCCTCACAGTGCTGGCTAAACGGAGCCTAGCCTCACCTTGCTGGAGGAGTGATGAAAACAACTTTAAACAGTTGCCAAACAGCTCAGTAGAAAATATTTGACATCTCACCTACATCAACAACCAAGAGTTAAAGGTTAAATCACACACACTCAAGTGCTGGGAAAAAGGATATGTTTCTGTCATCAACTTTCTTTGTTCTAAGACCTCCCTGTGTCAACAAGGAGATAGACACGTTCCCTGCTTGGAGCCACCAGGACAATAGAGGCTGGTTCACAATTTGTGCCTGGAGACAGATCCACATCTAAGCCTTTGGAGTTTGCTTCTAATGACACGCGCTTCTTCACAGGTCTTTACGTGTATCCAGAGAACTCTGTCTTTAGAACGAGGTGGTGGTGCCCTTTGCTTTTTCTCCACCTGGATTCTTGAGACCCTAAGCATGAAGCTCAGGGTGGAAGGAGGAAAACCTGGGAAGGGCAAGGTGGTTTCTGTTTCTTTGTTTTTCCTTTTCATACTTTTCCTGTGTTAATTCCAAACCCCTTAGGCTCTGACTTCAAATCTGCTGGGTGGTGGGTCCAGGGGAGGTAATTTATAATATGGTGCTCACACAATGGAAGGACAGACATTTAGTGCCTTTCACCAGGAAAAAGGTAAAAGAAGGGACAGGAGAGTTCTTGAAAGTTTTAAATTGAAATGGGCAAGGAAGAGAAAATATACGCAGATGACTAAGATAAAACTATTGCCATGGAGACCAACAGGTGTGTCATGGAAGGAAAAGAAATCGTCTAGAAAAATGCTTCTTGTCTTTAGGTGTTCGAGGTCCCTTTGGAGAATCTGGTGCAAATTATGGATTCTCTGCTTACACTGAAGTTTACACACGTGTTCAGGAGGACCAGAGACTCTTTGATGATCCTCCACAGAAGTTTCAGCAGCCAGGGGGCCCAGGCTGGTGCAGTCATTAAGCATCTGACTCTTGGTTTTGGCTCAGGTCATGATCTTGGGTTCAGGAGATCGAACCCCAGGTTGGGCTCTGTGCTCAGTGGGGTGTTTGCTAAAGTTTTTCTCACTCTCCCTCTGCCCCTCCCCACGTGCTCACATCTCTCTAAAATAAGTAAATAAATCTTAAAATAATAATAATAATAAAGCCTTAGCAGTCAGTCCAGGGCCCCGTTAGGTGCCTCTGATGTGGAAGGTAAGGATAGGTATACCTGTTCCATAGTCAAAAGTGCCTTTACAGCTAAATGTTCCTAAAATCAAGATTTTGGATCCCCTTCCCTAAATCCCCTTCCCTTTTTATTTCTTAAAGATGCTGTCTACCATCAGTTGCTAGATTCTTTTCATATGTTAATACTTTCATTTAAGTTATAACAAAATATGCTGGCTATTCTGATTCCTGGCCTGGAAAACATTTGCCCAGGTCTGTGAACTTGGCTTTCTGGTCTATTAGGAATGTGTCTACTTTGGGATGGATACATTAAGCCATTATCATCTGATTCCATGAAATATCAGCATCACTTAGAAAGCATCCTTTAACCTGATTTGGGGTTCATCGACAATCTGGTCAATTTTCACACAGCATTACAGCTATTGCAGAATCCCCAAGTAAAATGTAGACTTACCACTTCTGAGCTACAGTGGGTTTTAGGCCTTGTTGTTTATTGATTCAAAAAAGAAGCACAGATTTTTATTACACTATTTTTGATAACTGAAATCCAATATAATTGCTTTTCTTTGAGGTATCATGGTTTTAATGAATTTTTTTTTTTTTTTATAACAGAGAGAGAGAGAGAGCAATCACAAGTAGGCAGAGCAGCAAGGAGAGAAGGAGGGAAGCAGGATCCCCGCTGAGCAGAGAGCCCGATGCGGGGCTCGATCCCAGGACCCTGAGACCATGACCTGAGCTGAAGGCAGAGGCTTTAACCCACTGAGCCACCCAGGTGCCCCAGTTTTAATGAATTTAAAAACGTTCCAAGCAGTAGTCCACAGGCTAGTAAGTCTGTCAAATGGGTCTATGGCCACAAAGTTAAAGAACACCAGGCAAAGAACAACAGAAATAAGTTTTCACAGGTGTTTGCCTGGCATTCAAGTTTGGTAGATTTGCCAGAACTATTTTAAAGGTGCCATTGTCCTCGCACAACTGGGCTGTGGCCTAACAAGGCTGAAGATGTCCTCTCATCGGTCGGTGGAATCTGTGACCGGGTGGGACGGGAGGGTTGGCTGATTTGGTTGCTAGGATATGTCTATGCCTGCCTTGAGGAGACTATTCTTTTTTCTTTCTTTCTTTTTTTTTTTTTTTTCTTATTGAAGTACAGTTGACACACATTACATTGCAAGGTCGTTGCCAGCACTTGAGGCAGGAGCTGAGACTTCACGAAATCTATAAGGTCATGTGACTGTGTTTTTCTGTCTGGTTGTTACTAAATGTTGAAAAGAGTGTCAGAATGTAGACTGAGAACTACTTTCATCACAGCATAAACGCGGCTTGGTGTGGCTGTTGTGGCGGAAGGTTACGGCTCTTATGTACCCCTGACCATAAGAGGCTATAGAAGACCTTGACAGTTTTGAACAGCCGAATTGATTTAATGTCACTTTGCCCTCATATTTCTTTCTTTCTCTTTCTTTCTTTCTTTTTTCTTTCTTTCCTACTTTCTTTTTTTTTTTTTTTTAATTGGTCTTAGCAGTAGGCAGTGCAGTGTTTTCCACGGGCAACTTGTTAGATCTTACTTTCCGACACTGCAAATCTTTATATATATATATATATATATATATATATATATATATATATTTTTTTTTTTTTTTTTTTTTTTTTTTTCCCCCCGTGTTGGGTGTTTTGCATTCCATTGGCTGCCTCTGGCAAGTATGTAAAATGTCATGGCATAAATTTTGTACTTCTCTTTCATTCTTAGGAGACAGCATACTGAGTGATTAAGAACATAAGCTCTAGAGACAGACAGTTTGGATTCAGATCTACTAGTTTATTAGCCAAGTGATGTTGGACATGTTAACCTTTCAGTTTCCTTATCAATCCTCACAGGGCTGTCTGTGATGGTGTGAGAGAACACATGCCAAGCACTCAGAGCAGCATCAGGGTTCCAATAAGAATGAAGAATTGTTAGATGTTATCCCTGGCTCCAAATTCTTTTCCTAGATTATTTTTTTCTCTGCCTCATGCCTTATGACTTCTTTTGTGCATTGAAATCTTTCTATTATACTAAATACATGTTTCATAAACCTCCTCCCTTCTTTCTGGCATCCTGACAGCAGTGTGGGGGATGGATTTGTGGAGAATGGGATTAGGAGTATGAAAGTCAGTTAGAATAATATAAGAATGATCTATTTGACAGACAATAACTAAACTTGTAGCAGTAGGAATGTGGAGGAAGAGAGGTATTTGAGATAGTTGCAGGATTGAATTGACAGGACCTGGTGAGCCATTTTAGGTGAAAGATAAATAGTATGAAATCTGGGATAACTTCCAGTTTGCTACTTTAGATGACTGGGCAAATGATGGTACCATCAATCAGGTTCAAGAATAGAGTAGTGTCCAGGAAGTGTTTAGGGGTAGTGATAAACAATGAGTTAACTTTTGGCCAGGTTGAATTTGAAGAATTTTGTGGGATTATCAAGTGAAACCCAATAAACCATTGAAAATAAGCATCTACCGTTCAAGAGAGCTTATAAGGTTGGATACACTGGTTTAGGATTTAGCCGAGTAAACATTTTTAACAATACTTAGAGGTAAAATTGCCTAGTAATAAGTGAAAGCCATGGGGCTTTTGGGAAACAGCCTTGAGGACATTCTGGTCCACACACTAGCCCTGTCCCTGGCACAGAAGAGATTCTCAACCATTTCTTTCATAACTTACCAGATGAATGAGTGAATGACTAAAAAGAAGAAAGCCTCATAGGTGACCAAGAAGGAGCAATAAGAAAGATAACCATGAACTAGAAGAGAGTGATTTCTTAGAAGATGAGGGACCAGAGTTTTAAAACTGAAAATACAGTCAACATTTGGGGGTCTTGGATGACAAAACTGAGACCAGGAGTTAGTGTGCTGTATGATGGAACCAGGACTTAAAAAAATCTAAAGTATGCAAATCAGAGTTAAATTTCATGGTTACTTACTAGGAATAAATGTAAAATCCTAACTTAGGTTTAGAAAATCAAATGCATAAGTACCGGAAGAATATGACCTGGTTTAATCACATTCCTGGGGTTTAACAGTAGGCTGAAAGGTCAATATAAATGAATTCTAGAGTCTGGTTGCCAAGACATCTAACTGGGCAATGCCAATAAAAATGTCCAGTATAAGTATATTGAATATCCTGGTATATGTCACAGATACAGTTTGGGACAATGCATTTCAAGAGGAAAAGTTATAAAACTATTGGATATGCAGAGAACAACAAGCAGAATGAGCAAGCATCTGGAAGTCATGCCATTCACGAGGAAGGACACAGTATGTTCCAGCTTCATACTGCAGAGACAGTAATCTTACTCTTGGTAGTTAGGCTTTGATCAGAAAGTGGAACAATAGAAGTGGTAAACTGAGAGAATCCGACTCAGTTTGAGGAATTTTCTCTAATTAAGCTGCTCTCAATGGAATTAGCTCATAGTGGGAAAAAACAGTGAGCCCTCTCCTTTATTTATTGAACTAATAATTTGGGGACAGCTACCAATATTGCTAAAATAGAGATCCTTAGGTAGGAGGGAGATAACAGGAAACCATTTGATTCCCGCACTACTGGTCTTACATTTAGATTCATTTATTTATCAAGTGTTTAATGAGGCTTGTGCTGGGTATCAGACTAGTCCTGTCCCTCAAGGATATGGTAAGAAATGTTTCTGTTCTCATGGTCTTTACAGTCTGGCAGGGAAGAAGATATTAAGCAAATAAATATACAAATCTTCATAAAGTTGCAGGCTAGATGATCATTTGTACTATGCAGAAGGATGAATTCTAAAAGGGAGAAATTAATCAGGAGAACTAATGTGGTTTGGTGAGTTGTGGAATAGTGTCTGTAAGATGGGTGAATTGCAGGTAAATATGGAGGGAACAGTACATGAAGGGTATGTTTACGGAATGGAGAGAAGGCAGGAGTCACTGGAGCAAGGTGAGTTTGGTGAGGGCAATGTCTTGTAGGTCTTTGTAAGAGTTGGCTTTATTCTAAGTCCAACGGGAAACCACTGAACAGTTTTAGTGAGGAAGATGATAAAATAAAATAAAATACATTAAAAAAAGAAAGGAGTCCTCTGGATTCTGTGGGAATGCATCACAGAAGGGAAAATTGGATATGGAGAAAATAAAGATTCTATTGCTTCAGACTGATGAGAAGTAATGGTGCTTACTGGAGGTAATGGAGGTGGTAGATGGAGTCAAAACATATTCTAGTATTAGTAGGCATAATAGTAATTGGGGACCTGATTTGAATTATACTGATTTGACATGGGGAGTTAGGATGAGGAGGATTTGGAGAATAACCCTTAAGAATCTAGCTCCTATGACAGGCATCTTTGGGGGACCTCCACGTTTGGGGTGATGGGGAGATTGACTATGAATATGAGTTCCTTTTGGACAGACAAGGTTTGTTGGGATGACGGCAGACATGCAAGTGATATCAGTTACAATCAAATAAAGGCCTGAGAGTCCATGATGTGTCCGCTAGGGACAGGTTGATGATACTCCTTGGTGTTCAGGTGTGACTTTGATCTGTCTCCTTTCCACTTCCCTCTTTATCTCTGAGATGGAGAATTAGAAGCTCAAATATTTTGCCCTCATTTTGTTAACAGAAAACTGTATGATAGTGACTCTTCAAGACTTTTTTTTTAAAGAAGGAATTCAAACAGAAGCCTTCTTACCTGTGTTGATTCAAATCAGAGCTATAAAAATGTTTTTCAGATTATCTGTGGTCTTTTACTTGTGGTATTTATATTCCTCATTCCTAGTTAGTGCTAAGGATGACCTTAAAGGTCTCTTTTTATAATGAAGATGTTCTCTAGAGGTTTGTTTGCTAGCAATCTCAGAGAATTCGGTGTAATATATGTTGCACATATTTCTTTCATTGAAGTATATCATAGAAGAATCTTACGTGAGAAAATGAGAAATTGCCCAGAAATTGTTAAACATCAGTGTTTTCTGATAAGATGGGTGGTGGGTATGAGAGATATGACCATTAAGTCAGGGAAGATAAGCATCCCTATGAATTAAAGTATTGCTCAACAACTATGATTAAGTGCCCAAAGGTCTTTCAAATAAACACTTAAATATTAATGAGTTTATTATTATTATAAACTCTTCCAGCCATCAAGTAGGATGATTATTCTCCTCCCACTCCCAAAACAAGTCATTTTTCTTTATACAGTCTCTTGATCCACTGCTTCTACACTTAATGCAACAATTGAGACAACCGCCTTATTTCAATCCATCATCCGATATGTGGGCTCTTGAAATAGGGTCGGACCTGCTTTCTGGTTCTTCCTCTACCCTCCTGCACACTGCCATCAAAGCAAATTTTCTAAAATGCTTCTTGCATCATGCTTCTCCTGCATTCAAAATCCTCCAGTAGGTTCACATGTTAGGACAGTAAAAAGTCCCAGCTCCTGTGTTGGGTAGAACCTTGGTAGGATCTGGCTAATCTTACTGAGTGTATTTTCTCTGTTCATTGTCCTGTAAACACACTGGAGTGTTTCCACCTCTGTGTTTGTTTATGTTGTTTCTTCATCCTGGAGTACTTAACTCCCACTGGACCTGCCCCCTTCTCTCAAGGCCAAGACTGAGCTCCACTTTTGGGAAAGCTCTCATGGCACTGGATCCTTACAGATTTTGCATTGCTTGTCATTTTCTTCCTTATATCATGACATATTTTGTCCATTTACATGTCCCGCATTTCGCATCTGTGTTATTTGCCTCTACTGGGAGGGACCCCTCCTTCAGAGGCTTCCCTGCCCTGTTTCTCAGCAACCCTCTCCACAGTGCCTGGATGCCAGGCCTGAGGTCAGTGGGATCCTTGAGATCATCTGTATCTAGATTCAAAGCATTTTCCACTGAGGAAAGAACACAGGCTAATTGGAAAGCCTAGTTTTGGAAGTAAGAATGAAGAAAGATAATTTTTGCCAAAGGCTCCAGAAAGTGTATTGTGCAATAAAATGTGTGGCGTGTTTCTCTTTCTCTGTCTTTTGTCTCTGGCTCAATGTTAAAGCTTATTTTCCCCTTTCTTGTACTGAATCATATTTTTCTATTTCCTTCCAGAATCTGTTTTTTCCTTTAGTCTTTCATCACCCCTAAGCATATGTCCCTACTCATCTAAGATTCTTGTTCTCTCCCAACACATCTGAATGAAATTGTTAATTTCATTGTCTAACATTTTCTCTCCTTTCAATTATAACAATTTCCTTTTTAGTTATTTATTCCTTAAACTTCATTTTTATTCATTCATATTTTCTTGCTGGGTCAAGATAAACTTTGTCTCCTTCTCTCTCTCTCTCCCCCACCCTGCCCACCTTCCCCCATCCAGCCCTAAATTTTTCCCTGCTAAAGGAATGGGCATTTCTATATAAAACACAGTGTACATTCAGGTTCAATGGAGAGATAGTTTCTTCTTTTCCTTCTTGTTCCTGGCCAGTCAGTTATAATTTTGTGTTCCTTTTTAATATTGTCTGAAGCTTTATCCAAAATTCAAGATAAGGTTTTATAATAAATTACTCAGGTCTGCTGATACTCAGTTTTCTCACTACATTACCTATAATTTACATATTAGCTTGATTTCTGTTATTAATGACTTGGAGCTATCTGATAATCAATGACTGTTTCGTTTGTTTTTGCCTGTACAATCCTGCCATTTAAATCTCTTACATCTGGAGGAAAACGTTGGAGTAGTTTCTTCACACGATATGCAGTAAACCGTACTGTCAGATACATATAGAAGATGAGGGTTGCTGTCATTTCTAAAATAAATGAATGCCTTTCTTAGCCATGTAATTACATCAACCCTCTTAGATGAAGTGGTGATTTCCTTCCTTCTGATTAAAACGAGTTCTTGTCCTAATAGTGCTAATCTCATGGACTCTATTACTCAGCATTATAATAGGGAGGGATAAGCTCAGAATACTTGCTCAACTGTGAGCTCTATTTGACCTGAGACAGTAAGTTAGAAATGAAATGCATAATATTTAGGTGCATATTTCTCATGTCAGGACTTAGTGGTTCTTCTCCATGCCTGACTGAGAGCAGAAAGTCAAACCCCTTCTACCCTGAAAGATTCCCAGACTGCAAATAAAAAATTCACCGAGGTGAAAATGCTACCTTTGCTCTTTAAGGCATGGTTTGAAACTATGCTTCTATTTCAATTAATTTATTTTTTGCCTTTCCTGCCCTGGATTCACTGCACTGAGACTTTGAACGTATATGGTTGCCCCTTGCAGGGACCTTGGCTTTCTTTAGCTGAGTGGCCTGGACTGTTACTTGAAACATGAGAGGTTTCCATACATTTTGACGTTCCATAGTATACTTTGTCTTAGCTTGCTGTCTTTTCAGGAACTGAGCCAGATGAAAATAATATCAATGCTAAATATTGTTTATATTTATTAAGCACTTAATGTGTGCAAGGTCCAGTTCCACCCATTTTATATAAACTGCCTTGATTCATGTTCACAATAATCCTATGATTGTTATAATATCTGTTTTTAGATGAGGAAGCTGAGACACAGAACTAATAAGCAGTTGGCTCCAAGTAGCACAGAGCACCCACCCCCAACCCCGGGGTAGCTGGGGAAAAACAACAACAACAACAACAACAACAACTGGACTCCATTTCCCACTATTTTAGCCACTACTTCATAATAAAACTATGGTGATAAAAAAGATAAGAATACTTCTATTTGGTGACAAGGATTGCTGGCTAGGTAGAGGAGAGGATTGATCTTCCAAAGTTAGTAAATAAGATTTCCAGAGTCCCCAAAATGCTTAGTGAGGTCAGGGAAAAGGATATTTATTTGACGCTAAAATTCCATGCCCCAACTTTATCCAAGAACATCAGGGCTTAATGTCGATAGCAGGCAGGTACTATAGAGAAGCATAAATCTTTTGCTTCAGTGAATATTTAGTACCCACCAGGGAAACTAGTAGTGAGATATTCTGGGAGTCAGGAGGAGGGTGTGTTGTGAGAAGGGAAGCTTAGGAGAGGGAACAATGAAGGGCTTTATATTAAGCCCATGGTCAAAGGAGCACACTGATGCCAGTGTAGTTGGTTGTCATTATCCAGTTGAAATCATTCTTGAAACACACAAGTCATCTTACTACTTGCTTGTGATATGTGCCATAATTTCATATGTCTGAAAACGTAAATCCTAGATGAGTTCCATATTTCTTTTTAGGGTCCTATGCATTTTAATGACAGCTGCATGAGTGGGTAATGACATCTGTTAATGGAAGCCTAAGTCCAAGGACAAAGTCATCCCTGTGTGTGAATAATGAGGAGAAACAGGAATATATAATAAGAATAGCAGTTGGGTTTTTAACAAAATAGACTTCCTCTAAAAAAACAACAAAAAAATAAACAAAACAAAACAACCCCCCCCCCGCACTAAATGCTCTAAATTATGCAAGAAACATGATTTTATTCTGAACCAATAGAACGAGGTATATAGAACAATATATGATGTCTTTCAATTCTTATAATTCCTGCTTCATATAATTCTGATATTTTCCTTCAACTGGGTCATCCTACTCTCTTCTTATGAATAGAAACTTCCAGATGATGCTCATTCCCAGAGAAAATTTGTTCAATTTTTCTTCGGTGATGTGCTCAGTAGATGCTTTTTATGTCCTTTACATTTATTATATTATTCAATCCACACAGCAACCCTACATTATCACTGAAGTGTGGAGAAATTAAGTAGTTGGTTCTGGGCCACATAGCTAGTGAAGGGATTTGGACTCTGGCAGTTACACTAAGGAACACAGGTGTGACTTGCTGTCACTCTGCAACTTTAATTCTATTAACTAGTTCTGGAGCAGAGTTCCAATGAGCTGAGTGTGGGAGTGTCAGGGACAAATTCCCATTACTCCACAGAACAAGACAAAGATAATGTACCATCTTGTAATAAGATTGCACTAAGAATATCACTTGTACATTCCAGATGATAAGTCAGGCAGCTTGTAAGTCGAGTTACACCCTCCAGCTATGTCCTTTGGTTTTATCAATATTAAATCACACAGATGGATGACTTTTACAACCTGTTCTTAAGGGGAGGGGATACATTTCAAACATACTTGAGCAGAGGAATTTTCAGGCAAGTATGATTGCCTTATGTGATAGGAAAGAATGAGGGAAATTAAATGTTTTGAGTGTCTCCTGAAAGTACAAGTATGTCACTAGGAACTAGCATATAATTTCATTCAGTTCATCAGTCCAAAGAAAGTATGAGAAAACTGAGATTCAAGAAGGCTTACTGACTTTCTTAAGAATGCAAAAGGCAAAGACAGAATATAAACCCAGGTGTTTTGATATTCAGAATCCACACGTATCATCTTGGGGTGCCCAAAGATTGCTCTGTTGGATGCAGGATATGGTTTCCAGTTTCAAGGATATATTTGCATTAAGCCATGCAAATTCCTGTATTCAAAGATGCAGACTGTGGTCTGGGGAAAGATACCTTCTCCTAAGGATCCCTGCAAGGAAATTAATGCCTCCATGGATGGTAGTGCATTCATAGGACGATATGATTTGCTTAAAAAACTGACTGCAAATGAATTTAATGATTCCAGTTTGGGGCATGTTAAGTTTGAAATGACAGTGCAACCTATCAACACAGCTGATTAGTAGGCAATTGAGAACAGAGCTCAAGAGTGAAGCCTGGGCTAAATTACCCAGTGTATACACGGAGATTTGAATCAGGGAGTGGAGGAGATTTCCTGGGTTGAATACTGAGAAAGAGCCAGGGGCTAAAGAGAGTTCTGCAACTCACCTAAGGGCTAGGAGCTCAGGAAGGAGAGCCCAAGAGGAGCCTGGGGAGCACTGGTGGAGGTGTCTGACCTGCAGAACCCCCAGTGTCTCTGAAGACAAAGCAGAGAGACTTGCAAGTAGAAGGAACTGTCCATCCCATGGAGTCATAAAGAGAATTTAAGGGGATGAAAGCTGAAAAGGAGTCACGTGACAAAAACATATAGTAAATCGCTGGGGATACGTTAAAAAGAAAAATAAATCCACGTGTTTTATTAATGGAGTTTCTAGACAATGTTCTCAAATCTCAGGCAAAACAAATTTTTCACCATAGACTCACCTGTTACAAGCAATGGAAATCATACTGAAGAGAGAAAACTTGCTCATGGCAAATTAGGCGTAGGTCACATAATCACCGGAGATGAGCCACATCTCCCGGTAAGCTTGAGGAACCACCAGGAAGCAGCACGGCTGGGGATGCGGTTGGGGAGGGAACTCTGAAGGAGAAGCGCATGCGTCCTGGGAGAGTATTCTATGGACCCGGATCCCATTCCGAATGAGTTGGGGAAACCATGTGGGAGGGTAGGGGGGTTGAACAGGGGAATGATATGATCCAACATGTGTTTCCACAGGATACATGCAGAGGCTATGTTGGGAATAAAGTGTGTGGAGGGACAGACAAAGCAACAAGAAAAGTTCAGAGGCTCCTGGGATCCAGGAGAGGACACAGATAGTAGTGGCTTGGGCCCGGGTGGTAGAGGTACAAGTCAGAGAGCAGATGCATTTTGAAGGTGAAGCCCACAGAGAAAAATATGGGAATAGGAACCGGAAACTACATACACGAAAACTTTTTTTTCCTCATATTTTTATTTTTATTTTTTTTCCTGTAAAAGAAGATGGTTGGAATTAGAAGCAGTGTTAAGATGAATCGTTTTCCAGGCTGGGGGAAATCACAGCATATTTGGACAACAGCGAGAGCTGTCGAGGTAAGGAAAAAGTTAAAACAGAGGTGAGTGGCCAGAGTGAGATGTCCTTGAATAGGCCAGAGGGGAAGGGAGCTCTGCCAAGTGGAAAGAATGGCCTGTTTCTACTCATTAGTCTCTACCCTGGCCTGGTAGTTCCCAGACTTTTCAGGTATGGCTGTCTTTTTAATATTAGCAACTTCCACCGGCTCTCTATGTTAGCAGTTGTACTCTGAGTACTCACAGATGAGGAAAACAGAATTATAACCGTATTATTAATTATAATAGCAGCAAAGTTATATTTCAGGAACAGCACAATTATGTGAGAGACATTTGTTGTTTTGTTGCTCTGTTTGGTGCATATTTAGACTGATGTCTCCTTTCAAACCCCAAAGATTTCATGCCTACAGCACACAGTTCAGAAAACCTGCTTTAGCAAAACTGCACAATCAACCCCCTGCTTTCTGAATATGCCCCGGGAGTTGCTATTTCATCCGAGATCCTGTCTTCCACATCCCTTCGGGTGCGGTGTGACCCCTCCACACATTGTTTCCAATCATACACTTCACTTCTTTGTGTTCCAATAATTGCTTGTTCTCGTCCTTTAAACTGCTCACATCATGTGTGCCGTAACTGAATGCACAGTGTATACCTCCGGATACCTGAACCCTGCAAATATGGGACACAGGCGGGTGTAGAGCTGTAGCATAGCTTCTCTCCTCTATTACCTGAAATTATGTCTTGTTCATTTTTGTTTCTCAACAGTGGACATTTCACTATTGAGTGAAACAGAAATACCTGAAAAACTGGATTCACTTTGTGGTTTTCCGGAGGACAGAATAATTATTAGTGGACAAAATGAGGAATAAGATAGATTTTTGGCTTATGAAAGGAAAGACTGTGTGAACTTTTGATACCTTAAAAATTGGAAAGACTATTATTTAAAACAATGAGTTCCAGGTGAGCGAAAACATCCGTCATTTTTTTCTCCCAATGGCCATTTAAGCTCTGTGCACTATAAGTGTAACAGATAGCATCACATTTAGTCTTTATAATAAGCCCACAAAGAAGGCATTTTAATCTTCATTTTACTGGAAGTGGTCAAGGAGCTTGCCTCAGTGTACAGCTTGTAAGTGGCAGTGTTGAAACTCGAGTCTGTATGATCAAGTCGAGATATTTGACTTGGCTGCCTTACTGTGCAGGAGGGATGTAGGAGTAGACAAATCTCCAAGGTTATAAAGGAAGATACAACTCTAGGAAAATACAAGTTATCTAGGTAGCACCCTATGCTTTTATGATAGTTTAGTAGGCTAGCTTTCCAGAAGAGAGCCATGAAATGAAACACTGAAAAGGAGAACTGCCCCACAGTGGGGTGTCTGAGATCATCCTTTTTTTCTTTTGTTTTTGTTTCATCCTCATTTTTGTTCATCCTCATTTTTCTTAGACCTAAATTACCCTTGATCCAGAATGAGAACAAGTCCAAGTTTACTGACAACCATATCATGATGAGATAAGAATCAAGTGGGCCTGGGAGCCTGGGAGACCTCTCCAAATATTGAGGACACCTCACACCTCACGTTTGAGCACAGGACACAACTCTCAGACTATGTATTATTAATGTTACCATAGTTCTCAATATGCACCTGAGGTATCTAGGTTCTTCATTAATTTTATCTCCCTTCTCCTTCATTCTCTTTGAGTCCACATATATTCTGAGACTTTCTTAAATTCTGCTATTTCTGAGTTCTGTTATTTCTTGAGTATAAATAACAAATAAAAGAATCAATCTTATCTGATAATGTGTCATTTATGAATATAAGAAAAAACTTTGCATATATATATATATATATATAGTAAACCATGGGACAATTCTTCATCAAAAGAGAATACCATACTTTTGAAAGCCTTTTATTCTTGATGCTTTGTTCAAGAAAATATGTATTTATATGCTTAGATAGGGTAAGGATATTGAATAGGGAAATATCTTATATGCACTCTCTTATCACATTTCACTATGTTTGCTCTTTTCAGCAAATAATCGAATTTGACATTTAGAAGTTTGGAGCATAGAGGGAGACATTACCACTCTATCCTTCTGTGTTTCTGCTGGTCATTTTGACAGTCCACTCCAGTGTAACTGAAAAAAGCTTTATTTGAGTGAACATCAACTTCACTTTCCATAGAACTATGACCTTAAAACCCAATCTTTTAACTTCCTTTGGGGAGCCATGTGACTGACTGCCTTGTCAGCAAGCTACTTTTCCTGAATCTAAGTTATTTCCTTTCCTACAGAGAAAAATTGCTGTTATCACTTCCAGCCCTTTAGAAATAGCCTTTTTCATGTATAGTATATGCTTTAAAAAAAAAAAAGGATGAATGTCTTTTTGTCTCTTCCTTTTTGCTTATTTGCTCAAAAATTGTTTATCCTAAAGAAAAATGTAAGGATATAAGCACATTTCATGTGCTGTGAAAAAAAAAAAATTAGCAACAGCAGAGATTTCTGATCCAATAGACAGCTAAAATTCTCTAAAACAGCTATTTTAAGACATTCATTTCAAAATACCTAAAACCCAGAAAAACATGGTCTGGTTAAAGCCAGCATCACCCTAGTACTTCCTGATTTCTTTATAACCTTTTCTTCAGTTTTTATCCCACAGAACTTTTCTTTAACATTTGACACTGGAAATACTGTCTGGTGTAACATTCCTCTTGCCCTACTTTGGAGTCACTGGTCCCATCTCAATTTCTTCTCTTAACGACTTGTTTTTCACCCTTGTTCACTAGCCCCTCTCCTACCTGGCTCAGTCCTTTAAATGCCCTAGCCTTAGCATCCTGCTTTCTTTCTACATATCCTAACTGGAGATTCTCATAACCACTTGCCCAGCTTCAAGACTCATCTATTCACTGATTTTTCCCACATTCAGCCTAGACGTCTCTCCTGAACTCCCCACCATACTGTCCCCTGGGCAGCTCTTCTTAGATGTCCCACAGTCACCTCAATCCTAGCATGTCCCAAACTGCACCCAGTGTCTTAACACCCAGCTCTTCCTGTGTTCCCGTCTCAATGAGAATGTTTTTATATGCCCAGCACTAAGCTTAAAATCACTGACTCACCCTCAATTTAATTCTACTATTAAAGATTCTTCCTATCTCCTTCTCTTCCTTCCCCATTGTCACGTACTGAGTTCATGCACTCAAAGCTCTCCTCCAGATGATCACAGCTGTGATCTCCTAAAAATGCCCTAGTTTCCTATCTCTCCTATGCCGAAGTCAGACATTTTGTATATCATCCTCTTTCTTTAAGACCTTCCATAATTCCCCATTTCATATACAGAAAAATCCCAAGCTCCTTAACAGATACGACAAAGCCATTTACAATTTAGCTTCAATGGCTCTGCCGGCCATCTTTCCCCACACTCTCCCCACTCACCCAAAGGCATATGCACTAGTCACCACCATCTTTATATCCTTTGTCTTTGCACATGCCATTTTTATCTTTTCTTAAAATGCATTCCACCCCCTCCGTTTTTTGCCTGCCTGATTGTGCCATTCGTTTTTCAACAGCCGACTCAAATACCATCTCTTCTTTGAAGTCTGCTTGACTTCTCCAGGTGCACGTTCTCTCTCTACTTTTACTGCCGTTAGAGAGAGGTTATGGCAGGGCTTGTTAGCATGACCCTCTTCCCTTTCCTGGCTCTACCTCAAAATCCTGGATTTAATCCTAGAATGGGAACACGAGGTTGTGGTGTCCTTGGGATAGACCTCCAAGCAGGTAGGGTGCCAGTTTATGCTTGTCCTGGGTCAAATGGAGGAGGGCAGAAGCTGAAGATAAACTCATGCCTAATGACTGACTAGACCAAGGCTTCATGTCTGAAAGCAACTGGAAAATGATGGGGCTGCCTCAGATGTCCTGAAGAGAATTACTTCTCAGTATAGTACAATCAGGAAGAATGATGTAGGAATATAAAAACTTCATAGTTCTTATTGAATTAACACTGCTTAGTAAATTAGGTACTTATTTAAACCCATTTAAATTTGCAGAAACTCAGCAAGGAAAGAACAAACTTTAATCCCAAACCACTATCAAAGCAAATTTTCCATTACTGATTTATCCTTTGTTGCAAAGAGTGACACCTTCACTGTATCGCTAGTGAACCCTCTAGATCAAATCACGGTCAGAGGTCCCCATGAAAGACACATAGGAATGCACAATCTTGTTCTGATCCAAAGTATGAGTATTATTCATAGTATAAGGATAAAGTAAAGACAGATGGCAGCTCCTACTCAGATCAAAGTTTAGAATGAGTACCTAACCAGTTGCAGAATGATTGGGAACTTGCTGGAATCACTGAGGACCCTGCTGATTAGGAGGTATATTATTGTAAACCAGCCATGTTTGGAAGAAGAGGATATATTTGTTCATCTTCTCTCAAGGGCAGAAATGTAAGATATTTTATTATGTTATAGGATATTAGCAGTAATTTCTCCCAAAATTATTCTGAGGGAAGGTCAGGCCATTCTTGAACACATGTCTGATTCTTTCTCTGTACTCTCCATTCTTCTGCTTCTACTGCCTACCTATATATTCCATTCTATATCAATTGTTTGTCAATTCTTTTCCTACCAGGCTTGTATTAATTTCATGAAAGTCTATTTTCTGAATGATATCTTGCTCCCTCAGACCATTTCCCCATAATCTGTCTAAAAACCTGAAGCTTTCCACTATAATGGAATTCCCTGGACGGTATAATATCAGCCTATAAGGTGATTATATTGCCTATACACTTGTTCAGAGAGACCTTTGATTTTCAACTTCCTCCTGGAAAGATGCCTCTTCTCTGGAATTTCCTATGCTCCAACCAACTCCGCATTACCTCCCTCTTCTCCTGGACTCTGGTTTTCTAACCCTTCCTGGAAGCCAACACTTACTACTCTTGGGGGACATCTTTGACAATGGTGTAGAAACAATAGTCACAGAAATGTATACGAGATACACCAATAACATCAAATGTAACTCCACCAGGTTCTGAACATAAGGGTTCTGCCAACACTAGAAGGAACCAAGTAATCAGAGGTAGGTGAGCATAAAGATTGTCTAAAATACCAGTAGTCGTTTAATTCTTAACATCGTGTGATTTCACGTAGGACTTCAAATGACCCAACATGAAGGAGAACAGAGACTATTTCTAATAATAAGCAGTTAAGTTGGCTTCCTTACCTTCCTCCCCCTCCATTTATAAATGGGCTCAAGTAATTTGAAAACCGGAATTACCAAACAAACAAGTACTCAGGGTGCATGGAAATACCTTTTATGGTAAGAGTGATAAATTTTGCTGAGGTTGTTATAATGGCTCTTTTTTATACCCCGGAAGTTCTAGTTTAAACATCTTACTTCCACCGGAGATCTGGGGTTGCAATATACTGTCTGAGATATGCTTCATTACTTGATGATGAAAGTAATTGTGGAATGCTGTTATGCTTTGCAGGCTGCCGGCAACTTGTACAAATATCTAAGACTCCTTTTCTCCCACTTTTGATTTAAATTTTCACATATAAGGCTTTGTATTAAAAATCAGAGGTATAGAAGCTGCTGGCGTCTGTAAATATTCCGTATTTACAGGTACTCCCTGGTTTGCAAAGCGCCCCTTAGGGAATGTTTGACTGGATTATCAGACATGGCCTCTGGGGAGGAGGAACCACCCATTTCTTTATCATAACAGCTCCCCCTGCTGCTTCCAAGTGAAGTCTTCGGGATTGTTTGCCATTTTGCTTTCAACTTTTGAGGGACTCTGGAAACATGGCTGGAAAACATTATCCTCAACTGAACCGTGGCCAGGAAAGTCTCAGGAGGGAATTCTTTCCTGACATAAAATTAAACCTGGCTTCAGCATATCTTAGGGGGAAAAAGGAGGAAAACTTACTGTTGATGTTTCTTGGCTTGGTTTTCTCTCTGTTCTTAAAGCAACATTATTTTAAAAATCTGTAACAAAATCTGTCATCTGCCAAGTCAGTCCAAGCATCCCAGCGGCTCACAGCTCAGGTTTCTCTGTCTTGCCCTGTTCTATTGCCTTACTCCACACACACTTTGAAAATTTATTCACACACAGATGCTTTTTCACTTACCTGCGGTAGGAGTGTTGGCTCTCTCTCTCTCTCTCTCTCTGTCTCTCTGTTGTAGAAGGGATCCTGGTGCCCGAAGTCCCACAGAATCCCAGGCACTGGTGGTGGGGCTTCCAAGTCACGGTAACCAGGCCTCCCAGTGACTTCTCCTCCAGCCTCAAACTTCAGAAGTGGCTCTGGAGCAGTTGACCCCAGGCAATGTATTTTCAGGTCTAACGAGATACACTGCTTACTTGGAAAAGAAAATCTGGAAGCTGTGGTTGGCGGCCTTTGCCTCTCTGTGTCTGAGGTAGATAGTTACTTTGTGACCTGATGTCCCTGGTAAGAAGATGGGAGGTTATTTATTCACCCAACGGTCAGATGTTAGAACTGAGTTAGAAGGAAATTAAAAAGAAAGAAAGAAAAGAAAGAATTGTCTCCACCAGAGCACTGATGATTCTGCTGGTGAAAGATGTCTTGTGTCTAAAGAAGAGGCCAGACACACTTGCCAAATCAGTGCTGCTTTGGGGGTCACCCCCCCTTTCTCTGACATGACCTTCTTTTTTGATTCCCATGAAACACAGTAACTTAGAAACAGTTTGTCCATGGGTGTGGAGGAAGTAGAGCAAGTGAATTGACACTGCTGAGAATTTCTCTAGAAATTTCTAGACAATCTAGAAATTTCTAGAATTTCACTCTCTTGGATGTTCAGACATTGGTCTCCGGGGCTCTGAATCCACTACTCACATTAACATGCACTTACAGCATTGAAGAATGCTGTGTGGGTCTATCTCATCAGTCTACACCCTGTGCAGACCAGGACACAATGTGGGACACACTCCTCAGGCCCTGATGGGGAGTGGCTGAGCTGGGCCACAAACACACCGAGCACTTGCCTATTGATCTGGTTGAAGATCTGCTCCTAAATGGCCCTTGTTTAAGATTATCTCTTATCACTGGCTGATAGGATAGACTGCTTTTCTGGAGGTTAAGGTATTCTCTGTCTAAGGCATATATTTACAATCAAAATATTTCACGACAGGAGAGTAAAGTAACATTTTACAGTGGGTACATTTTTAAAGGGAACAGCTAGCCAGTTATATCGCAGGTTGTAAGGATGGGGGTCACAGTTGTGATGGCAAGGCTGATCCTTTGAGGTAGGTGTGTTGAAGCAGAAGAGTCAGGCCGGAGGCAGCAGGTGTTGCCTGGGAGAGCCTGGGAGGGTCCAGTCAGAGTCAGGGGTGGGGAGACCTGGCCACCTTGGGGGACAAAATGAGAGCACTGTGGGCTAGGGCCTGGTTGATGGGGATGGAAACTGTAGAATCCTAGAAGCACAGAAGTAGAGGGAGGAGAGTGGGCTCTGAAGTGAAATTTAACTTCTCTCTCCTAGTTTTCTGAGGCTTAATCTGAGAATTGGCCCCACCTTCTCTTGTTCCTCCTCCTGACAAGTGATTTTCTTCTTCATCTGCTTGTGGAGGTCTCAGAATAAACTAGGGAGCTGGGTCCTGGAGCAGAGGGCCCCATCGATTCTAGGCACCATCACTGGATCCTGCCTGGGATCTTCTCTCGCCTGCCCCAGTGCGATACTCTTCTCTGCACACTCCCATTCTACTTGCGCTTCCGCACACGAAGACGACCCTGATGATACCACTGGCCAGCTAAAAAAAAAAAAAAAAATTAGGTGTTTAAATTTGGTCAGCTGAATAATTTCTTTCCTGCAGTAGATTGATTTCTTGGTACCAACTCTTCAACCCCCTTTGCTGTGAAAGGATCACACATCCACATCCAAAGCAATATGACATTCCATGCCTCCTGTGCTGGAGGGGTATTTTTTGCCCTATCGATACTGGGTTTGGCCGTATGACTTGTTTTGACCACCGGAATATGAGCAAGCATGACATATATCTTGCCTCTGGGAGAAGCCTCAAAAGCCATTATACATTTCTGTTAGTTTTTTTCCTTGAGAAACCGTGTTTCCCCAGTTGGGTCTTCTCCTTCAGCCAGGGACTCAAAATAAGATCAGAAGATGCAAGAAAAAAAGCCATAGCAGCTGGTCCCAGCCACCAACATGTGACACAAATGAGAAACCAACGTCTGTTGTTAAGCCACTGAAATTGGGGTTCGCTTGTTCTAACAGGCAAAATCGACTAATAGAAATCCCTCCCACAGTTTAGTTCCAACCTGCTTGTCAGGACTCATGGCACCACAACTGCACATGCGCCCTACCTTCTAGCCAATCTAAAAGCATCTCCACTTCTCCGTCCCTGTGTTTCAGCTTTTACTATTCTCCTAGCGCAAACTGTCTTTCCCCAGTCTTAGCAAACCTTACGTTAAAGATTCTTCCAGCTAGCTCAAAATCTTTCTCCTATATAAATTTTTTTCTGAATGTCTCGGTGTGAAGTGATTTTTCCTTCCTCTGAATCGTAACAAGCATTCCATGCTTACACTATCCATAATTTCCTTTAATAATAAGAAACGATGCTTTCTAAACATACTATATACTAGATGCTGGTCTTTAATCAGCTGTGTTAGTTTGATCTATTAAGATGAGATGAGAGGAGAGAAGATCATAAGATGAGATGAAATGAAAGGTTAATTGTGAGTAAAAAACCTGTGAAGGATAAAAGGGGAAGGAGTAGCAGAAAGTGGCAAGAGCCTTTGTAACACAATGATTGTCTGACACTGCGGAAGGAGAAGATGGAGAAGGAAGATTGGTCTCAGGCTACAGTTTAATTCCAAGAAATGTTCTGCCAACCCAATGAGACTCTTCAAGCTAAAGCCATTTTTTTGAGAGTCCCCCATCTCATAAAACTGATCTGCCAGTGGTACTCTCACTGGGAGCAGCCCTTTGGGAATATGGCAATAGATCTAAAAGGATAGAAGCTGGGCTTGTTCATCAGTTACACTCCAGCAACATGAAATCTGGGCAATTCTTTCTCACGGTCATGATGTCAATCTACATTAGTTCATCGAATCTTCATGAAAATCCAATGAGTTCAAGACTGCTATCATTCCTGTTTGAAAGTAGTAAAACTGAGGCCCTGGGAGATAAGTGACTTTGTTACCGTCACTCAGCTAGCAATGGGATGGAGCCTGACTGGTCCTCTAAACTATCATGTGACTTTAACTCCAGGCATTTATTATGTGAATGAGTAAATGCACCTTGATGTCACTTGTGAAAAAGTGAAAATCGGAGATGGTAGTCGTCAATCCCACTCTGTTTTTATTGGACCCAGAAGTGCACAGTCCTTCCTCCAGCTATCATAACACACAAGTTTGTCCTTCATCTGTGGGTCAAGGAACAGACTGGATGTGTTTTCAGAAGACTTCTATTTGCTATTCTGATAGGATATTCAGAAATATTTTATGAATAAAACAGCTCATTAGAAATGTTTCCTAAAACCCCAAGGAAACAAGGCTCTTTTTCCTGTCATTCTTGAGCCATCAATTCCAGTCCATTTCCTGCTGAGTCTAATAGACAATGTGTTGTTAATCTTGCAGTCCATTACTTCATGCCTGGTTTTTTGGTCTTATGAATGCAAACTTCATTTTCTCCTAAGAAATCATTTTCTTTCTTGTTCTGTGACTATGTTCTCCTCTTGTGAGAAGTTGTGAATGATCTTGCTGAGAGAAGCAAACAAAGATTCAGGTAGATAGTTTATATTTTCATAGAAGACCTAAACTACTTCCCCCCATCTCAAAACAACAACAACAACAACAACAATGAGAAGAAAACAAAAGAACTTTTAGGATTAGGGTAAGTAAACCATTGTGTCCTGTCTCCCTGTAGATCAAGCGTTTTCCCTTTACCTTTCTCCTGAGTCCATTTTAAGAAAACAAAAATAAAAAACCCCAAACATATAAAAAGACACATAATAGAGATATATAGATAGATATGAATGTATCTCTATATGATATGATATATATGCACATATATGTCATATAATATGTATATGAGACAGTCTTCTTTCTATTGCAGTATGGGGTCATAGAGAATGCTGGCAAGTAGCAGAACATAGCTGCAAGAATATTTTTCAAGGAAAAACTAGAAGACACCAAATAAGCAACCAGACAATCAACCACCCAAATCCTCCAAGGATTTTTCCACTATTACTTTTCCCCTGACCACAGTGTATGGGGATTTTACTTTCAAGCTCAGGGTCAAGCCCTGCCCTGGACCACACAGTGGCACGGTGTCAGCTCTCTCACAAGCACCTTGCACTGGTGCAGTGAACAAGCCTACTTACCGGACCTGTAATTAAAAGGTATTTTACTCCACTGCCACTTTAAGATTAACTTGTTGGGAAATGTTTTTGGTTGCCTTTTTTTTTTTTTCCTTCTGCCTTTGGAAGAAAACTACCAGGCACCGTGACATTTCTGGTCATCCTTATTAAATCCCAAATTGCTTAAGTTACAAAACACGGTCTTATTTCAGAAAGTAGGATCTTCGGTCATACTATATTAATTAGCACTGCAATTTGCATTCAAAAATACGACTTGTCATCTGCTTGCGGAGCCAGCACCGGACAAGTCTGTCTGGTGAAGGGGTGTCATGGGCTCCTTGCTGCCCTGCCAAACTTTTCCTGCCACACGATAGCTGTTCTTTCTGACACTGGGACTGAAGAAGGGAGAGGACAGATAAAGGGGATAGGAAAAACTTAATTGTCAAGCCTGTCCATGGCTTCTTGCTCTCAGAGCCTCACAAGTAGTCTGCCAGGACTCTCAATCTGCTTAGCCCCTCAGATGGTATCAGACACCAACCCTCTTCACCTTTGGTCTATTGTTCACTTACCCCGCCCCCCACCCCCTCCCACCCCCAGCTTTCAAAATTCTGGTGCTTTATTTTATACATATCCTGTCAGGGAAGATCCCTTGTCCTCAGGCAGAAATTCTTTTAGGCCTTTTATTAGGATCCCATATAAAAAGGCCCCAGGCTGGCATTCCTCCACGTGGTGGTAGGCATTGTATATCTTGGCTTGCAGTTGGAGGAAATAAAGTTATATTCTTGCTGCAGCCCCCTTTGCTCCCATGGAACACCAGAGGGTCTCTTGCTCTGACCCAGGTCGGAGAAATTTTCCAAACTCAGGCAGCAAAGGCAGATTTTCAATGTCATCTCCTCTGAAACACCTCTAGCTAGTGAGGAGCCCGGTTTCATCCCTGCCTCCCCTGGGGTGGAGGCTGGAGCTCACAGTACAACTCTCTCTATCTCAAACTATTCTCCTCCATCTTCTTCTTAATTTCCCATCTGGGGACCCTCTATACCCTTGAAGTGGGTGACAGGCCCAAAATCATATAATTGGTCCCTAGGAATTTCCTTGGAAAGTTGCCTCTTGACTGAAGATCTCTTCACTCAATATGTGGCGTTGCTCATGTGGCATTTCAGTTGAATCTTCCATCACTATTATGTATCAACTCCTTTCGGTGTTCTCTGCCTCTTTTAGTATCTTCCGTGGAAATTTCCATGTTCTTCTACTGCACACTCTACCAAGTACCTAAAACATGTCACCTTCCTGGGGCTTAGCTTTCCTCTGTCCTCCCCATCGCCTCTCCTCATCGCATTTGAGCTTTGCCATTTCCATCCTTAGAGCCTGGGTCTTTGCCAAGCAAGTCCCATGGGGGCTGCGCTTGTCCTCTTGCCCCCACTGCACGGGGACATGTCAATACACTGTCGGCTGAAAGTGACACCTGGACTCAATTTTTTAAATTTGTGGATGATTTGTTATTCTTGTTGTTGTTCTTACTTTTCAGCAAAACCTCTTTAACAAAACGAAATACTTCAGCCCTTTTTTTGGTAAATGGCTCAAACAAATTCAAAATGAGCAAATGGGGATAAAGTTAGACTGGAGTCCCTGAGACTGCACACCTGGCTTCCTCCACAGCCCCAAATGTCTTAAGAAACACACTTGGAAAAAAAAAAAATCCCTACCTTTTTTTTTTCTTTTCTTTTCTTTTTTTTTTAAGATTTTGTTTATTTATTTATTTGACAGAGATCACAAGTAGGCAGGAGGCAGAGAGAGAGAGGAGGAAGCAGGCTCCGGCTGAGCAGAAAGCCCGATGCAGGGCTTGATATGGGGCTCGATGTGGGGCTTGATCCCAGGACCCTGAGATCATGACCTGAGCCGAAGGCAGAGGCTTTAACCCACTGAGCCACCCAGGCGTCCTAAAAATCACTACTTTAAAACATGAAGTGATTTTTGAAATGGGAGCCAAGCGTGGAGGGTTGTTTTGAAAAAGGGTTGTGTCCCCCAAAGCCGTTCAGAAACCACTTCTATATGCAAACCAGTGACTAATGGCCCCAGCCCCAGGTTCCCGCTTACTTCCGGTATGATCAGCTTCTAAATGCCACCTCTTGGTAAGACCTCAATGCGCCTTGGAATTTGGTTTATTTATTTCTCTAAAACCCGAGCTTCTGAAATGAAATCCCCATGAAGGAACCCATAAAGGCAATAGGCCTCTTGTCTTTAAAAGAACAGAAAACAAAAACAAAAACCAAGAGCTCTAAAAACTTGATTCTGTGGATTATGAAGTTTATGGCATTTTAATGCCACTCCTTAAATCCCTAAACCATACGAACCATGGAGATTTTAATAGACTACTCAGACTTTGGGCCTTTTGAAGTTTGATTGCCAGCCAGTTATTGCTTTGAGTTTTCCCAAGGAGAGCCCAAATTTCCCTTTACCCCTCCCGCGTTGGTTTCTTCCTGTAAATGTACTGACCCTGTACTGTACTGTAAATGTACTGACCCTGTAAATGTACTGACATCATCTGACCAATACAGAGGCATGGCCCCTACTCTTTCACTGTCCCGCTCCCCGGCCTAGAGGCTGTTTCAAGATTGTCATACGTATTCAGATCTTCTGGTCAGGCATGTGCGGAGAGTCAAGGGGCAGCTACTTGGGGAATAATGCACAGATTGACTCTACTTCTTTTTGGGTGAGCAGAAGCGTTTATCAAGAGGAGAGGGGAAAAGATTCAGAAACAAGGCTAGAAAAGAACATAATCTTTCCTCCCCCACAATATTTCCTCATTGGTGACCCTGTAAGAGCTTGTGTTTGCAATACAAGACTCCAAGGACCCCGCTGTAGTGAATAAAACATGCGAGTGTGATCCTGACAGGCCACACCTAGGCGTGATTAGAGGCTGAAAGTCACGGACCCACAAAAATTTTGGACCGGTTATTTTACATTGCCTGCACTTTAACCCCAGCGGGGACTATAGCCGGAGCTGAGGGAGGGGCCGAGGAGGCGGCCTGTGGAGCATCTGGTGTGCTTTCCTTGCAGCCTGGCGCCCTCGATTATTGAATGTAGAGAGAGCTGTGGTTCCGGGAGCTTGACTGCAGAAACCACACACGCTCCACACCAGCTGCGGAAAACACTTCCAGGCCCTACTCCTATCAACCTCGTCTGGACTTCGAAAGTGGCAAGAACGCTCTGTACCAACTAAAATACTGAAAACAGTGACTACCTCTAGTAGTAATTGTTGCCATTTTTGCATGAAATTTATTTCAGAAGAATGTTGAACTAAAAGATAGATATCTAGTCATTATCATCTACTATTATTAGTATCCTGAAGCCGGAAAGAGAGTCATCAAAACTCTAACTACGTGGGTATCAGCTTACCTCATCCATGAACACCTCTGGACCACTCTGACCCTTTTTTTTTCTTCGACATCTGTAGTTCACACATGCAATTGGACACAGAAGTACGTATTACCTTATGTAGCAAATGACTGTTTTATACCTCTGCTTCAATTGAACAAAAACGTGTTTTCACTACTGGGTATTTACCCTAAAGATACAAACGTAGTGATCTGAAGGGGCACATGCACCTAAGTGTTTATAGCAGCGATGTCCACAATAGCCAAACTATGGAAAGAACCTAGATGTCCATCCACAGACGAATGGATAAAGAAGATGTGGTATATACACACAATGGTATACTATGGAGCCATCAAAAGAAATGAAATCTTGCCATTTGCGACGACATGGATGGAACTAGAGGGTATTATGCTTAGCGAAATAAAGATAATTATCATATGATCTCCCTGATATGAGGAAGTGGAGATGCAACGTGGGGGGGCTTGGGGGGTGGGAAAATAATAAATGAAACAAGATGGGATCAGGAAGGAGACAAACCATAAGTGACTCTTAATCTCACAAAACAAACTGAGGGTTGCCGGGGGGAAGGGGGTCGGGAGAAGGTGGTGGGGTTATGGACATTGGGGAGGGTATGTGCTATGGTGAGTGCTGTGAAGTGTGTAAACCTGGCGATTCACAGACCTGTACCCCTGGGGCTAATAATACATTATATGTTTATAAGAAAATTAAAAAAAAAAATTAAAAAAAAGATTAAAAAAAATTTAAAGCCCCATGCAAAGTTTTCTGGCTCAGTCATGGGCACAGGATAGGTTCTCAGAAAATCCTGGTGTGTTGATTCATGGTTAGCAAATCACAGTGACTATCAAATGCATTTAAGAACCTGATGGTTAAAACTTGGTCTGCTTCTACTTGCTGGTGACACTGATCACAGAAGCCAACCAGAGTGCATTGTATGCGGACATTTGAGAAGTTGTCAGTTTCATGGAATTCCTGGCAAAGAAGTATAATCTGCTGATAATGCTTAAACCTAACTTATATATTAAATATGACTAATTTTTCCTTCCTTGTCAATGAGGAAAAAATCCCAAACATTTGTGTGCCTACAGCATTCTCACTGCAATATAACATAAAAACACACATTCTGGAGCATCTACATCCCAGCTCTGCCATTGATTGGTTATGACATTGAAGAATTATTTAAATTCTGATGTTCTCTTTCTTAGTTCTTTCTTTCCACCTGTCCTCTGACTGCAACCATAAAATTGCTGTAGGATGACTAGGTAGTTGGAGATTATATCACACATTCTGTACTCTTCTAGAGACTAACCACTGATGTAATGCAAAACACATCCGTAGTCGTACACACATGCATATCCAGATAGAGAATGACAGGTGATAGATAGATAGATGGTTTGAACCACTCTCTTAAGAAGTTTGATTATGCCAAAGGGAAGACTCGTCCACAATCCAAATCCGGATGGGTTTAGGCATACAGTTTGGGGGATATACTTGGGATAGAACACTGATATTTGTAAAAATGGCAAGAGCATAGAAATGTTGGGGCAGGAAGGAGACTGGGAGAGAGGAGAGCCAGATGATCAGAGTGGAACATAGCATAGGGAGGAGAAGAGCTGAGCCCTCACAGGTAGAGTGGACCAGAAGGAACTTGGAAGACTTACTAGGAAATGGTGAACATGTTTGCCATCTGTCTTCCTGTGTGTCACTTTTGTATCTTTTATAAAAGCCAAATTGCTCCCTAAGGCTTTCCTATGGAAGATTTTTTTGGGAATGGCCCCTGGTGGGGTGGGGTGGGTATAGTTATCAGAGGATAAGCCTCACTTTAAAAAATCTCTAAAATGGTAATAATAGGGGCTTAGAGTAAGCCTCAAATGAGCTAATGTTTATGAAATGCTATCCTATAATATGCAATTATTTTAAATACATTGTGAATTGATTTCTTTACAACTTCGCAACTGCTTGAGATTTTGTAGTTACTATTGGTTAGAATTGATTCTGTGTGGCAATATAGTAAAATGGTTGAGAGTACAGGCTTTGGAGTTAGACAAACATGGGTTTAAATCCTCCCTGCCCCTTTTTGGTGTGCATTCAGGCAAACAGCCTCCCCTTTTTATTCATAAAACGGGGATTATAACTACATCATACTGACATGGTATAGGGAGGGGCTACTAAGACAACATTCTAACACTTTTATTACTCAGGATTCTAAAAGGAAAGAGATGATGTAATCAAATGGGGGTAATTTGAAGAGAGTTTAAGAACGGGACAATTTATGAAGTTGTAGGTAGGCTGTAAGGAAAGTGGCATAATGGTTAGTTCTATATCCTTAGGCTACCCCTAGAGGACCATACCCCTCACCCAACCCACCCATCTAAGACCAGAAGGTCTGGGTAAGGACTGGAATCCAGGATAGTTGTATGGAACAGACGATAAGGGAGACGCCTGATAGGACCCATAATGATCAGTATCTCTGAACCACCATGGAGGTGGGAGGCAGGTTGGAGAGTGGACTTGGAGAGACATAGAAATGATTAATTAGCAAAGTGCCTGATAGGATAACACTCAATATATGTATATATTAGACAGAATGGGATACAAAGTGTTTATGATCTCAAAACTACAGCTTTTTTCTGTACCCCAAGAAATCAAGAGTTTTTGGTTTTATATGCCTACTGGAATCAGTGTGATTAAAATACTGGTTCTTGTCAATTCACTGGGTTCATTAGTCCTCTCATAAAGTCCCCACCCTCAGGAGGCACCAGCAGTGTTTGCAGACCCCTGCTGAAATGCCTCTCCCATGATAGGAGGATGCTGCTATGTAATGAGCAACTGCGTGGGCTCACTATTTGTTCCCGATTTGTTCACTATACCACTCCGGATCTCATGTATAAAAATGGTCTTTTAAATATTGGTAAACCCCAAGGCTCAGTCTCCTGTCCTTTATTTTCACAGCATTCACACCTCTCCCCATCCCTACAGCTGTAGCCCAGTCCGAGCCACTGTCATCACTCAGAGTAATTTGGATCCACAGCCTCTGACTGGTCTTCCTACTTCCACAGTTTCCTCCTTCCCCGCACCAGAGTCATACCCTCCACATACACAACATTTGTAAACAGAAGTCACATCATATCACTCCTCTGCTTAAAACCTTAAATAATTTCTCAACTCACTCCATGGAAAGGTCAAAGTCTTACCATGTCCTGTGAATCCCTTCCTGACCCGTGTTCTCACTCCCACTCCCCCCGCTCTGACCTCATCTCATTTCTCTACCCTTTAATCACTGTGCTCCAGCCACACTGGGATTTCCTTGCTGGTCCTTGCTGGAACATCGCAGACAGGCTGTTTGCATTTGCGGCTAATCCACCAGCTCTCTCTTCACCCTCCTCAGTGTCCTGACTAGTCTTGCATTTCCATCAGGTTTTGCTCAAAGCCCCTTGCCCAGCCAGGCCCTCCCTGTCCAAGCATATGAAACTAGAGTCTCTCATCTCGCAATCCCATCTCTTGGCTTAATTTTTCCCCGTGCTGTTGTCATCACCTTACTTCTATTTATACTCATTTCTTTCCCATGCTTCCCCTCTTTCCTCTAAATACAAGCTCCAGGAGGCGAGTGTCACACGCAGTGCTATATTCTCACAGCCAAGACATAAGAACGAATTTGCCTATAGCTATGAGTTGTTAGGACAGTTAACAGTTGATGGTCTCATGAGATGAAATGATGAAATTCCTGATGGGTTCTTTCTTTCTTTCTTTTTTTTTCTTAAAAGATTTTATTTATTTATTTGACAGACAGAGACACAAGTTGGCAGAGAAGCAGGCAGAGAGAGAGGAGGATGCAGGCTCCCTGCTGAGCAGAGAGCCCGATGCGATGCGGGGCTCGATCCCAGGACCCTGAGATCATGACCTGAGCCCAAGGCAGCGGCTTAATCCACTGAGCCACTCAGGAGCCCCTGATGGGTTCTTTCTAATGTAAAAATAGGTGTGCAATTCTGGAGTAGACTGTTAAGTATTTCCTATTTGATGTTCTATTGCCATTAAAAGTGCTAATGAATAATGTGATTTTGAGTCTTTTTTTTTAAATTAAAGGAAATACATGTTCATATATGTAGGTTTTAGGAGACAAACATTAAGACCACAAAGATTCCGTGAAATGAATCTGCCTGTCATGGGGCCCAGAATGTGGAAGAGTCTTAGCAAATGTGGGTTTCCTTCTTGCCATCTTTCTGGAAGCAGATGTGCTTCTGTTGTTTCTGAACTGGGGGTAGGGGGTGGGGTATGCCTTTGACAAAGCCCGTCACTCTGGTTATACAATACTTCCAACTCCAGTCAAAGCAGCCACGTGGACAACAAGCAAAAGCAGCAACCCCACCACCGATGATTTCTGCAGAGTTCCCAAGAGTTCTCCATTTCATCCTACATCAACAATTCCAAAGTGCACACCCCCCAAAGATGGAGTGCTGGCCTAGTGCAGTGTTTCCCAAACTTGCTCCCAAGGAAGACAAGCATTGACAAGATATTAATTGGAGTTCGTCAAAAGCAATATTTCATGGTCAAGTAAATTTGGGGAAGACAGTGAAATCAGACTAAACAGATTCCAAGTTACAAGTCTTCCTTTTGCCTTTTATATAATAGCCTGTGTTGTGAGTCATTTGGAGAGAAGTCATAAATGTAGGGTTTTCCCAATTTGCCTTGCTATAGAACCCATCTTTATAGACCCTCAAGTTCCACTGAACACATTTGTAAATAGTATAGTTTCAAAAAATTTGATTCAATTTTCATATAATCCTCTAAGTTGACAGGAAAAATATTATTTTTTCATCTTCCAGTTTTCCATTTTACAGGTAAGACAAATAAAACTCTGAGCATGATAAACCGACCTTTGGCGTGGGTTGTAAAAGGGTAGATTGAACGAAAGTCTTTCACTTAGAATTTCAATTTTCATTCCATTGCACCACGTTGCCATCTCTATTAGTCTTCGAGGACTGTTGTGACACATTATGACAAACTGGACTGCTTCAACAGAATTGTTTTCCTCTCACACCTCTAGAAGCTCGGAGGGACATCAGCCCCATGCATCTCTCTTACCTGCTGCTGGTTGCCAGCCATTCCTGAACTTACTTGGCTTGTAACCATGTCCCTCCAATCTCTGCCTTTGTCTTCACAGGAACTTCTTCTCTCTGTGTGTGTCTCTCACACCACAGGGCACTAGTCATTGGTCTTTCTACCTTAGTGTCTTAATATATTTGAATTTAATATGTGCTAGCTTAAAGCCGTCATTTTCCTAGTCTACAACCTAATCTTTGTTTTATGACCCAATATGGAGTCCTCTTTACACCTTTGGTCAAAGTAGTTGCCTTTGTTTGAACATTTCCCAGCTTACTTCTTTTCCCTCATTTCAATTTGCCTGAGTTCCACACACTATTCTAGGCACGATGCGCCAATTGGACACAAAGAGGTTGTGATAATAATTCTCTAATGATTCTCAGAACTGGCATGTCTTTTAGGTCATGCTAACCTTTTGGGACATTGTTGAAGGTTTGGAAAGAAGTGTTCTTCTTTTTTTGAGATTGCTCAGCTGGCAAAGCTGAAGTCTAGTGCTGGCAACGGCTCTTGTCACTTCTGGGAAAAAAACCTCCTGAGAATCTAGTTAACATCAAACAAGGAAGAGGAGGGAAGAAGAAAGGAAAGAGGAGGAGCGGTGGGGGAAGGAGAAGGGGAAGGGAGCTCCAACAGACCTGATCCAGCTGAGGCTCTGGATCCACTCATTTCTGAAATTCCTCATTCCAAAAGCCAAAAGGAAAAAAAATTCTGTCTCATTTAATATAGTTTGAGGTAGACTTCCATGCTTCGTCTGACACTATCCAGAAAATTACAGTTCCTTATGCCCATTTCTAATCTGCTAGAGGTGAAAATGGTGGAACTAGGAGCAAGTTTCTCCTTTTGGGTCAGGCTGCCTTAGGCATATCCTATGTCATATCATTTAAGATGTGGGACAACTCTGTCAGGCCTTCACCCTGTGAATGCACAATTCGTAATAATCGAAGATGTTTTCCTTTAACTTTTAAGAATAAAGTTTAAAAATGAAATGAAGGTATATGTGCTTATATCTGTGTATGTGTTTATGTATATATAGATACATATAGATCTCTCGAGGTATAAATAGATGTACCTATGTACATCTATATTTGTCGGTAGGAAGCAAATGAGACTGACCTGTTAATGGTAGAGACTTCAGGTCCCTATTTAGAATCAGTGCAAGGAGTTTCCAAGGCTGTCAACTCACTTGCATCAGGAAAGTCATCTCTCAAGTGAAACCTTGAATTGCCTATATAAATACTGAGAAATACAGTTTCATTGCACCACGGAGAAGCAGTCTGAATCAAAGAGACAATTGAGATACTCTAAATTACTGGAAATCCAATGGAGGAAGTAATGTAGCAACCAGAGAATAGGAACAAAGCATCCAGCTCTATGTTCAGTACTGTGGTGGGGAACTTGTGAGGTTTTTAACCAGAAGTTCTTCATCCCTTTTAATTTCCCCCTGGCTGCGTGGATGCCTCGAGATGGCCATAATTAGGTGGAGAGAACTTACTGCGGAAAATACGACAGTAGAAACTATTTTCAGTGTCTTAAGCCTTGTTATGACAACCTAATCATGTCACTGCCCTCCTCATGCACACATTGAATGACTAGAATCTTTGAGTGACTCAACATCTTCCATGGGATAAAACATCTAAACCTCCAAATCTTGGGGAAATATATTCTACCAAAGCCTCCCCCACCCCCCGATCAGAGCTGATTTTTGTCTTCCTGGCCAGCTTCATTTCATCACCTGTACCTTACACTTCAGCTAAACCTGTCTACTTCCAGTTACACAAACATGCCATGCTCTTCTGCCTGCACTCCCCTTTCCAATCCTATTTGCCTGAAAAATGTCTCCTTCATTTTCTTGCAGATATCATCTTTATATAGTGCCCAAGCCAAGAATTAATCATCTGGTCCCTGTGTTACTTACGCCTTTATTTCAGTAAAATGTAATTTTTTTTTTTCTGTCTGAGACAGTAACAGATTTCCATCAGGTATCTATTGATATGAATGGGAAATTTTGCTTTGGGAAATAGTTGATCATATTGGATAGAGCCAGAGCCGTTGGGTCAAACTACTTGAGTTAAAATCCTTATTCCACTGCTTAGTACCTGTGAAAGTTTGGAAATTTCTCTTCCCTGGGATCAATTCTCTCATCTGTAGAATGGAGGTAGTTAATATTAACACTCCATAGGATAACTGTGAAGACTGAGATAATCTGTGTCAAGGGACTGTTCCCAGTATTTCTCAACACATAGTATTTCATTTCGTCTATTGGCTTAAGGAAGAAGGATGTTCATCATCAGGAATTGGTCAAAGTTATGCCCAGAGCATAATCAGGCTATTGTCAGGACATTGCTTGGCATCTGCTCTTTTCCATTCTTGCTCACATGTCAGCTGGCCACAAAGCTGACTGGAGGAAAGAATACCATCCTTGCTGGTCATCCAAGAAGACATCTTTGTCTTGCTGTTCTCCAACTCCCCCAAAAGGTTCCAATCAAGTTGTCAGTGTATGGTGCGGCTGATTTTGGGGCATAGACAACCACAAATTCAAACTTCTCCCAAATTCCATGCCTTTTTTTGTTGGTGGAGCCTTCAAAGTTTTACCTTTAAATTTTTTTTTTTTTTTTTTTTTTTTTTTTTACTTTTTAACAACAGTTAAAAAACAATTAACAAAGTAGCTCCTTCTGACATTTGAAGTATCTTCTTTGGGAAGAATGAGTGAACATAGTTCTGACAGGTGCTAGCACCCCTCCTGTGATCGAAAGTCCTCAGATATAACCACCCAGTCCATTCCCTGCTTCCCAAGAAGAGGCACATCGGTGGAAAACCACAGTGCAAGTTCTGGGAACGGCACCTCCTAGCCTTGTCAGACAAAAATGCCCATTTAAACCAGCCATATTATGGTGGCTTCTTAACTAGTGTTGTTACAAGGGAATGTGATTCCATGTGTTGGGGAAGTCCAGGACGCTGACCTAGGGGAAGGTCTACGGCCAACCTTTGTGCTGTACACCAGATAGACCCCAGGAGCGAATCATTCCTCTCCATAGGTCAGTGTGCATCTCATAAGTTGCTTCTTTTACAAAACCAAATGTTATTTATTTGGTTAGATAACCCAAAGCAAACTTCCGTTGATTGAGTCATTATAGCTCTTCCTCCAAAATGAAAGATGTATTTAAGTTCTCCAGGTTTCTCTTCAGTTTGGATGAAGGCATTTTTTTTTTTCCTCTTTTTTACTACTTTAGAAGAATTCCCCTTGGATTTTTTTTTTTCCTACCTTTCTTACAGGCCAGTATGAAAGATAAACCAACATCATGCTGAACTGAGCAAGGCACCAGATTATACTTTAATAAAGTGAATATGGCCTCTGACCTTTAGCCCTTGAATAGTGGTCACACAGAGCTGTTTCATCTTATCTATTAGCATCTATAATACAGTTTCAGGCATTTACTTTTAGAGAAAATAACCTGCTCATTTCAGTGGAAAGAAATGGACAGCCAAGCATCACAAGTAAGTTTTTCAGCCCATCTTGGAGGTGGAATTGGGGGTGAACTTTTTTTTAAAATGGCATGGAACAAATAGCATCTGAGTAGAATTTTTAATCAAAAGCCCAGAAGATAACTCTTGGCAGAAGAACTCTGTTTTTTGTTTGTTTGTTTGTTTGTTTTGTTTTTTGTTTTTTTAAGCACATATTACCCCCTGAAATCTGTTCTTTTCACTTTCTGAAATGAACACTTTGCTTTGCTAATGCTGTGAGATGTAGGGCTGGGAAGTTACTCATTCTTTCCCTCACACATAGAAATAATTTCTGAAGGTGTAAGTGAGATTTTTTTTTTTGCCCACCTCTTTCAAACGAAGTAGATTCTTCCCAAACTTGAAAAGCAATTAAATTCAGATAGAAAAGCCTCAGAGTCACCTGACGATGGAATCCTAACATGCTTTTCTCTGGCAGAAGAAATATGTCACGTTCCCCATCTAGTGGTAAGACCTGGAATCGTCCAAAAGGTGGTCTAAGGTGAATTCTGGGAGCAGAAGATATTTACCAAATTTCAAATTCCCACTGATCACCACGATAAAGAGAATGCAGATAAGAGAGAATTAAAAGATGAAGTTTCTATTCTCAAGGAACTTGTAATGTATGGGAAGGAAGGAAAACTAGTTAACAATCATAGTCTAATAAAGCTAGGAATATGTTCTAAGACCCCCAGCAGATGCCTGAAACAGCAAAGAGTACCAAACCCTATACATTCTGTATTTTTTCCTATACATGCACACTCATGATAAAATTTGATTTTTAAGTTAGGCACAGTAAAAATTGACAACAATAACTAATAATAAAATAGAACAATTACAACAATATACTGTAAAAAAAAAAAAACCTGGTGAATGTGGTCTCTCTCATATTTTATTGTTCCGTCCTTACCCTTCTTTTGATGCTGTGAGATGATGACATGCCTGTGTGAGGAGGTGCACTGAGGGGAGTGACATAGGTATCCTGACACAGAGTTAGGCTACTCATTACCTTCTGACAATATGTCAAAGAAAGAATCGTGTTTCCAGATCGCAGATGACTACAGGTAAATGAAACAGGCAAGTGAAGCCCCGGATAAGGGGGAGAGGGGGTGGGGGGGTAGGAATTCTATAAATAGTTTTCCATATATTCTGAGACATGTAGGCTCAGTACAAGTGCTTGACCCCCTTCTCCTCTCAAGGTCCTCACTGGGCCCCTGAGGAGTTGGTTTGTATAAGTTTGGGGCAGGGGGAGGGAGGAGCCAGCTGTAGTCAGGGAGGAGAAGCCAAGTGAAGATTGAGTGTTCCTGGAGACAGCATGGGGACAACCAGGTGACTTTCCTTGTAAGGCTCCAGGACAGAAGACCTGAAAAACCCTAGACCTGAGAAGAGACTAACTGCTCTGGGGGAGCCTGATGCAAAACCCAGTGACACTCCAGATGTTGGAGAAGCTCAGCCAGCTCCTGGGCCTGTCACCTCAGTGACTCCGTAAAAGGCTGCCACCAACCAAAGGTGTCCAGAAAAGGCCTGATCTGCCGAGCCAGAGGATTCCCCTCAGGTGCTGACTGTCTTTGCCTTGAGATCTGGGAAAAGCCCAGGAATCTGGTGGCTTCTCTCTCCATGCATTCATTCCAGAATCACAGCTGGCTGGCCTGTTGACACTAGCCTCCTAGTGTAGTAAAGCATATTTCTTTCTCTGTCTGCTAAGCAGGATATTGGCAGGTTCTAAAGAATCTTCTTCCTAGTAACATGCTGGCTGTGGGTCTGCAAGGGTGGTCATAAACTTGAAGAGGCTCTTGGAATGCTGTACTTTGTTTCTTTTCTAAAGGAACATAGAAGCATACTGTAGTAAAGATTATTTAGAGACTGAACAAATATATTGATGTTTAGGGAACTATGTTGGAAAGTTATTAGGGCATACTCTTCACATGGGATGCACGTTTCTGGACAACACTTGATGGGTGGTCTAGATATGTATCTTCTCCTGGCAAATCTTCCTTGCTACCTCTACTTCAAACTCTTGGCATTCTCTTTCCTCCTCTGCTTCCTGGGCCAGCTGCTGGCAAGATGTGTGCATCTGCTGTACTCCTGGGAAAAACCTCAGCCTCTTGCAAAATTCTCGCTCTTTGTTAAGCTCTGTAAGACCTTCATTGATATGATCCTACTCCATGGCACAGACTTCCTGCTCTTTTGCTTTTCCTTGCAACCTTTTTTGAACTTGAACTTTACTTATACACATGATCTCACTTATAAGTTGTCTCTTTGTTTTCTTTTCAGGTCTCAGCTCCCTGTTCTTCCCAGCCAATTTCTTTCCTTCTCTTCCTCTATTATTTTGTCCAACTTTTTCTCCTGGGTTTTCTCCTCGTCATGTTGCTGTGCCATTATTCATGAGATATCTTCTGGTTTCTTCTCATATCTTCTCTTTTGTGCTTCTTTTTTTAAACCACTTTCTTCCTCTAAGCTTGAAGGGCTCTTTGCACAAGCTTCATGTTCAAGTCCTGCTCTGTTCTACATTCCTGCTGAATATGTTCAACATTCTCTTGGACTTTTCTGACAAAGCATCCTAATTTCCTGCTTTACCTCCAGTTTCTTTAGCTTATTCTGTTTATTCTCAAGTTTAACCTTGTACTGTCCTTTGCCACAAGGTGAACCTCCTCTTCCCTCAGCTACCATCCACCTGCTTTTGTACCTTGATGCTGGTGACCTGGTCTTCTGGCCCTGGGTGTGTTCTCCAGCAATTTCTGTCTCTTTGCTTCTCATTTCTCCATTGTTAATGGAATACTGTACTTTGAGTAAGTGTTGATAGATAGCCATTCCTCTGAAAAATTAGGATAGGTGAACTTCATCAAGTTGGATTCTGGACTCAGTGGTATAAATAGGGATAATTTTAAAAATAAAAATAATAAAATAGATGTGAAGCAAAAATTGTGTATATAACTAAAAAAAAAAAAAGGGGGGAATGTGAACACCGGCATAAACACTGCTGATCATTGAGTTGGCTATGACCCAAATGCTGGCTTAAAGAAGTGTATCGGGATACAGAAAAAGAAAAGAAAAGAAAAGAAACGGAAATTGGGAACAAAAAGAGACCTGTAGGATAAACCAATGAAATAAATTATTCCAAATAATAAGGCTTTCAGAAGGAGAGAAAGGAAAAGAGGAGTAATAGAAATGAAAGGATTAGTGGAAGAAAAATCCATGAGTTGGAAGAAGACTTCAGTTGTTAGATAATAAAGACTGTCTGAGTGCTAGAAGATTTTAATGAAAAAACAAAACAAAACAAAACAAAAAACCCACTCCTGGCCACATTCTACAGCAATTGATAAGCCTGTGGGATTAGGAGCACTCCTTATTAAACTTTCAGACAGACAAACAGGGTTACGAAGAGATTGATAACACTATTGGTCTTTTTTGCAACACCAAAAGATAGAAGACAGTGAAGCAGTGCTATGTACTTTGGAGTGAAAAGTGCTGTGATCATAAAATCTTGTTCTCAAGATCCTGTTTATGACTTCAGGTGGGGAGGGGTGCGGCATTTTTAGATTTTTATGAGAACTTAACAGGTAAACTGTCCCTGTATCATCTCTGGAAGTGTTACTGTAAAAATTTCAACAAAAATTGGATCGGAGTGTTGATTTTAAGTTGAGGAAGGATAAAATACACCACATATAGAGATAAATAATGAATCCTGTATAGTTAATTGATATGTAAAGTTATCAGAAATTTTGTAGATAGAGATCTTATAGAATTCTGATAATTCATAAGGAAATACTCCTACCTCTAAATAAAATCTAGGACAGGCTTCATAAAATCTGTCATACTTCCTACAGGCTTCATAATAATATGACTTCATACCGGTCATTCTCAGATAATAATATTCTCTAGTCACTTTTTTTTTGTTTTACCAGAATAGTTTCATTCAATAATTAAAATGTCAATTCCATGGAAGAGTCAAACTTCTGAAATCCATTCTAAATTAAAGCTTCTTTCCTTCCCCTGCTTGGAATGATCTGCCAAAGACTTTAAAGTACTAGAAAATGTTGAAATGAACAATTGTGAACATTCTTGAAACAAATAGTAAAATTGAAAGTGTCAAGAAAGAAATAGAAAACGTAAAGACTTATCATATGGTTTCACTTGTTTGTGGAGCATAACAAATAACACAGAGGACATAGGGAGATGGAGAGGAGAAGGGAGTTGAGGGAAATTGGAAGGGGAGGTGAACCACGAGAGACTATGGACTCTGAAAAACAATCTGAGGGTTTCGAAGGGCAGGGGGTGGGAGGTTGGGGGAGCCAGGTGGTGGGTATGATGGAGGGCATGTATTGCATGGAGCACTGGGTGTGGTGCATAAACAATGAATTCTGTTACGCTGAAAAGAAATTAAATTAAAAAAAAAGAAAACATAAAGAAGAACCAAATAGAAATTTTAGATGTATGTTACAGTATCTAAAATTAAAAAGGAAAACTAACTGAGTAAATCAATAGTAGAAAAGAGATGATAGAAGAGCCATAAACTTGAATATAGAGAAATATGGAGGAATTGTTCAACCTCAATAACAGAAAGAAAAAAAAATTAAAAAAAAGAAAAGAGAGCCTTAGGGAATAACCACACTGCATGAAGGTCTAATGTTCGTGTAACTGGAGTCACAGAAGGGAAGGAAAAAGAGTATGATTCCGGAAAAAAACTTGAAAAATAATGACTGAAAACTTCCCCAGTATAATAAAAATAGAAACCTACAGATTTAAGAAGTTGAGTGAACTCCAAACAGTTGTCAAAACTCATCAAATTGTCCTGTCAGAATTGATGAATTCTACTGTATTTAAATTACACTTCAAAAAATCAAAATCATTTTAAAATAGCTAATAAAAATCTGTCATTTAATAATATTCATTGTAAACCTGCTACAGGTGGGACTCACTGCTACCTGTTGGGGTTATTAAGTGACAATAATCCACAGCTGTAACAATCAGCTTGATACTAACTAGTAATTATTAGGTGCTTACTAAATGTCAGGCTCTGCTTTGTGTGATTTTAGAGTTTTTGCTAATTCAATCTTCCAAACAACCCTGTGAAGGAAATGTTGTCATCTCTACTTGACAGAGGAGGAAGCTAATTATGAAAATATTAATTAGTAGCTAGTAAGTGGCAAATTCACATTTTGAAACATGCAGTTTGGCTTTAGAGAACAGATTCTTAATCACTGCTGAGTAGGGAGAGAAAAACCCAGGCAATGTTTCATGCCAATACATTGCAATATGTTTAATTTCCCCAAAAATGGGATTATGTTTGTATTATATGCCAATAATAAGATGCCAGTAATAAGATACATCAAATCAAGCACAGTAAGAGTAGGCTTGGGAAGTCTTCCCTGGAAAGGTAATTCTAGTTCTGAGTCTCAAAGATTGCAATAAATGTGAATTCTTGGGTAGCATCAGAAAATATGATTTTCTGGAAGTCACCTGATATTAGACAAGATACTTTATTTCTCCGTGAAGATAATCAACTTCATTCTTGGGCTCACTAGGATACTCTCAGTAAAAAAGTGCGAACGCTCATAGTCTGATATACGCAAAGGTCATGCAATTTGTCAATTGTAATTTTGTGTGCTTTAAATAGAAGCTAATTCTTGGGGTGCCTGGGTGGTTCAGTTGGTTAAGTGTCCTACTGTCGATTTTGGCTCAGGTCATGATCTCAGGGTTGTGAGACTGAGGCCTACATCTGCACTGGGCATGAAGCCTGCTTATGATTCGCTCTCTCCCTCGCCTCTGCCCCTCCAGCCCCCAACTTAAAAAAAAAAAAAAAAGAGCTAATTTTTATATGAAACTCAAACATCTGTTGTTAAATTTGTTAAATTGGACATTACAAGTTGTATTTAGAGGTAATGTTTGAAAACTGAAGTCAAGGCTTTCACACTGGAAAAAAAATTGCATTAAGTATGCTCTAATAATTCCAGCAGATGGCAATACAATCCTTGTTAAAAATTTGTTTCACAATCCAGCTGGAAAAAAAAAAAAAAGGACAAATAAAAACAATATCCGTCCTGTTTTATTTCTATTTTATGTTGTTTTTGCCTTTATTTCCTTTTCTGTGTTCAGTCCCTTAGGTTCTAAAACAGTACATTCTACACAAGAATTTGTAAGGTCAAAAGCCTGTTATCATCATAACTATGAAGGACTGCAAATATTAAACTAGACATTGATCTTTATTGTATAGAAAACAAAGTAAGTGTAGATGGCTTTTGAGTCAGGAGTGACATGGTTAGAATTGTGCATTGAGAAAATAACTGACAGGGAAAGGATGGGTACAAGGATGTGGAAAGCAGAGTGAATGCCTGTTCGAGTGGTCTAGTACAGAGGTAATGGGACGTTGGCTTTGAGTGTGGTAGTGAAAACCAAGTTTAGATGTGGTATCACTGCAGACAAAGAGATGAGAGAACTGAGTGAATGATTGGATGTTAGAAATTCAAGGGGTGCCTGGGTGGCTCAGTGGGTTAAAGCCTCTGCCTTCGGCTCGGGTCATGACCTCAGGGTCCTGCGATCTAGGCCCACATCAGGCTCTCTGCTCAGTGGGAAGTCTGCTTCCCCCTCTCTCTCTTCCTGCCTCTCTGCCTACTTGTGATCTCTGTCAAATAAAAAAATAATAATAAAAGAAATTCAAAAGAAGGGCCAAAGATAACTCTTGTGTTTTAACTCTGGTTGGGGAGAAGCTGACTAGGAGGAGAAGGGACAGGTTTGGACAAAAGGGAAGTTCCATTGTTGAAGTTCATGATGCTGATTGAATTTGGCAGTTGACAAGTGGGTCTGCTGCTTGGATGAGAAGTAAAATTTAAGAGATAGATACAGAAGTGATGGGTATTCAGATACTGAAGTGTGGCCACAGGCGTGGATGAGATGTCTGAGAGAAAATAAGGCTGAGGTCCTAGGAGTCTTCAAGACAATGCTTGCATTTGGGAAAAGAAACGATGATATGATTAAATTTAGCAGTATTTTCAGATGAATGTGATGTCTTCTGAAACTACCAACAAGGATGAATGGAACGAGTATAACATATTTCAAAAAGTTTGAGGAGATTGAAAAGAGGCCAATGGACTTTGAGAAACAGTTAAAACAAACTGATAGGGGCAGAAAGATCGTTATGAGAAAGGAGTGGACATAATATTGAAAAGTGTACAGTATCTTTTGAGGAATTTGACCACAAAGGAAAGGAAAGGAATGGTTCATAGGTTGACTGGACATTGGGAACAATTGGAAATTTTTATATAAGAAATACTTCAGCGTGGTTGTGTCTGACGTGAAGGAGACATTTGAAATTATACTAAAGTTGTTTTCCTTCTTTTTTTCCTTAAATGACATCTAGATAATTTAATGAAATGGCATAACTTCATTTTACTAGAAATTTGTGGATGTAATAAAAAATTGAAAATACAATTTGTAAGTGAAGGTTGCAACATGTTTCTCATTATTTATTATTTATCCAGTGTCTGCTTGGCTCCTCTCTCTTGCTGATGTCTGAAGCTTTGAGACTATGAAAGTTAGTCACGCTAATCAAGTCTGTTCCCGTGCCCAGAGATCTGACACTGTGGCAAGTGAGCTCTCTGTAGGTTCTGCTATAGCATCAACCAAGCACTTGGAGTCATGGAAAACTCTGAAGCCCATCTCTCTGTTATAGTATGTGAGCATGTTTCCTTGTCCTCCTTGTCTGTGTTTTTTATTCCATCCTTTCTGGGTTTTTTTGTTTTGTTTTTGTTTTTGTTTTTTTGTTTTTTTCCCTAAGGAAAAGAAAAGATCAGTTGGTAATGCTCGATCTTGCTTGCAGATCGCTGAGTTTGCTTCTTGCCTCTAGAGCTTTGGTGTCACTGTTTGTGCAAAGGAATCTACAGAAGCTGCCAGTTGAATTTGCCTGAGGGAAAAAATAATATGACCTTGAATTGCAAATGACTGAATCTGCCATTGAATGTGATAAACATATTGGTTTCATTAAAAACTCACAGCAAGATAGAATTTTCAAACACAGAGGCAATGGAAAGTGGGATAAAGACAGAAAGAAGATGGGGCGAAAATCGTCCAGGAAAGTTATCTGTTCTTTGCAGCACAGTTAAACACTTTGCTTATCAATTCCTAAACCCCTCTCTCTGCTCTTAATTCTCTGAAACCTTGTACTGTATCTGTTAACAGTCTCATCAAGTAAAAGATGAAACTCTTCCCTACTGCTAGGTATCCCATCTCCCATGCAGACATGTTTGGAGGGCTGGCAGATGATGGGGGTCCCACGGGAGCTGTACAACACAGACTTCCACACACATCAGAACCCAACCACAGAGAAAGTGAAGAAATGGCCTTTATTTTTTAGATCTGTAACAATCAGGGGTGGTATTTTAATTCTGATTTTTACAATCCAGAATTTATTTATATGGGGAGGACTTCTATTTGGCTCATTTGCTCCTGTTTATATTTTTGCAGAAGCAATTGATTAAGTAAACATTTTATACATCTGTTGTCCTGATCATTGCTTTGAAAATAGTGGGAATCCAAATTCACAGGGAAAATGGATTTTCAGAATAAATCCTCCTTTCAATAAAGCTTGTTTTTTTTTTTTTTTTTTTTAAATTGGATTTTAAGATCCTTAAGGACTGAAGCTTGGTTTTTGTTTTCGTTTTTTTTTTTTTTTTTTTTTTTTTTTTGGTCATACTTTTCATTCATTCGTTCATTCATTCATTCATTTAAATTCCAGTGTAGTTAACATACAGTGTTATATTAGTTTCAGGTATACAAAATAGTGATTCAATAATTCCATCTATTACCCAGTGCTCCTCAAGATAGGTGTGCTCTTTGCCATAAAGTGTATTTTTAAAGTACTCTCTGTTTAATACTTTTAAATTCTGGCAGTCACTTTTGGTTCCCCAGTCAATAGATATTCCCCACTTTTGTGCCAACAAAACCCCAGTTCTGTTTGCCTAGCGGGTAGCAAGAACTCTAGGAAGAGAGGGGAGGTGTTACCCCACCCCAAGGGATAAATAGTGATTGGCTTAAACCAGTTTGGGCACTTCTATCTCCTCACTTACGACTGGCTTAGAGTGGGGTATGTGAGCCACTTCTGATCAAAGAGATATGAAGGGAAGTCTGTTGGGACTTTTAGAGGGATTTTTCTTCCTAGTTTGAAGAGGGAAACAAAAGAAGAGACCCTACCCCTCTCCTACTTTTTAATACAGTTGTGTCAGGACACAATGTTTGTAACTGTCCCAACCCGGTGGAAAATTCAAGGGAACTAGAGAAAGCTGAAGCAGAACAATAATATTGTTTAATTCTGAACCCACCAACGCTGGAAATTGCTCCTGGGCCTCTGGTCATGAGAGGTAATAAATGCCTTCATAATTTTAGCCACATTTAGTTGGCTATTTTTACCTTGTCAAAAACATTTGAACTGAGGCGGCAATTAAAAAAGATCCCTCACATTATCTCATTGATTCTGCCAACGATCTTGTGAGGCGGGCGTTATCTGGAGTCCACAGAAGACACCGAGACTCAGAATGTTGCAGGAAAGTGATGACCATCACAGAACTAGTAGGCAGCTGACCTAACACTGAAATTATAACTCTGGATGGCCACGCCCATGCTCTTTGCGGTGCGCTTTGTTGTTGAACTTGGACCAAATAAGGTTTGGTAAAGGTTTACTGTAGTGAGTGAGGCTGAAATCTTGGGGACATTTCCTTATTCCCAAGTAGGTGCTCCTAAACTTTCAGGTCTGCTGAAGCCTGGGCTCTTCCTGAAACCTTGCAGGAGCGGGGCTTGGGGGGGGCCATTGTCAGTGTGTCCAGACACAAAGATTTGGAAGGAGATTCTTTTTCACATTTCTTCTGTCATCCTCTTCCCTTCTACTGATTTATACTGAAAACCCACCCTGTTCTTACTTCAAATGAAATGCCCCTGTTCAGAGAACCTGAGTGACTTGAGAAGTTAGGTGGAGTACAACCTCACAGACCCTTGCCCTTTCTCTCTCTGATCTCCCCTCTTAGTTGGGCACAGAAACATATGATTGCCATTTCCACTTCCATTTCCATAGGAGGGACTGGTTTCTCTGCTTCATCCTGGCTATAACTTAGACCCGTGACCATTCTGGATCCTACCACACCCATTTCTGCACATTTTAAACTACAAATGCCTAGCACTAAAGCCCTATCACCCTTGCCTAATAAACTGCTTCTGAGAGCAGATCTGACTATTATCACTCTCCCTTAACATGGACTCCTCAGGAAATGATGCCAGAGACAAAAACTTACAAACTAATGCTTTCTTGGGGGTTCAGTCCTAGGAAAACTAGAGTGAAGGGCAGTGGGGTGCATTACTGATTAGGCTATAGCTTTGTAAAAACAACACCAACAACGACAACAAACACAACAGGGGATAACTAGGTGGCTCAGTGGTTAAGCGTCTGCCTTCAGCTCAGGTCATGATCCTGGGGTCCTGGAATCTAGTCTCGCATCCTGCTCCCCGCTCTGTGGGGAGTCTGTTTCTTTCCTCTCCCTCTTCTTGCTCTCTCTCTCTGTCAAACAAATAGAGAAAATCTTAAACACACACACACACACACACACACACACACACACACACACAATGGGGTGTTCATCTTGCAGAACATCTTTATAAAAGTTGTACAGACTTACTGTGTATCAGAACTGCCCATAGAGGAAGGATGGTGAGGAATGTATCCATTGGCTTTTCTTCATCTTCTGTTGCACATTGGTCTGAGTTCATCCCTCATGGGAATAACTCCCTTTTGCTTCCAGATTGTGTTATCAGGCCTATTCAGGCAGCCTTGGAAGGGGTAGGGGACCAGAGCCTCTACAAATCCAATAAGGCTGGTTTAGGTTAATGTCCTACATGGGGTCTGTCCTAACGATTCTGCTGGCATTTGGCACTGTGTGGGGCCACCCTTGCTAGCCAGAAATCCATGCAAGTGTCAAGTGTGGGCATGGGAGTCTGGTGAGTGAGGCTCACTGGGTAATACAGACAGAAACATGGTTCAAATCCAATCTGTGTTCCCAACAAACTGAAAAGAAATCTTTCTTTTTTCTTCAGATTTCCTCACTTCGAAGGGGTCAGATCTCTCCCAGGGATTTGTATTCCCACTCCTGTTTCATCATGTTTACCTGTTCACCCAGAGCCATAGGTAGATGGACCAGTTCTTATTTTCATGGATGAATAAAGTCAGCAATCCCCCCCGCCCCAAGAATATGCAAATTAAGACATCCTATTTTGTGTCTTCACTGTTTTGAACATTCTTTAGCTGTAAGGGAATGAATTCATATTTACAATCTGAGGTCCTCTTGATTTCAGCTAATTTGTGTTACTACAATCATTAACACTTTGTCAGAACAAAACATAAATTTAAACATGTTTTGGCTTGTACAGTGTTCTGTTGGACGGGTTGAAATTTTTATTTTCTTTAATTTTCTTTTTTAAAATTTTATTTTTTATTAGCATATAATGTATTGTTTGTTTCAGGGGTACAGGTCTGTCATTTCAGTCTTACACAATTCACAAGCACTCACCATAGCACCTACTCTCCCCAGTGTCCATCAGCAGCCACCCCATCCCTCCCACCCTCGTCCACTCTAGCAACCTCAGTTTGTTTCCTGAAATTAAGAGTCTCTTTTGGTTTGCCTCCCTCCCTGGTTTCATCTTGTTTCATTTTTTCTTCTCTTCCCCTATGATTCTCTGTCTTGTTTCCCAAATTCCATGTATCAGTGAGATCATATGACAATTGTCTTTCTCTGATGGACTACTTTTGCTAAGCGTAATACCCTCTAGTTCCATTCATGCTGTTGCAAATGGCAACATTTCATTTTTGGATGGTTGCATAATATTCATATTTATATATATTATACACACACACACGCACATCTTTATACATTCATCTATCAATGAACACCTAGGCTCTTTCCATAGTTTGGCTATTGTGGACATTGCTGCTATAAACATTTGGGTGCACATGCCCCTTCAGATCACTACATTTGTATCTTTAGGGTAAATACTCAGTAGTGCGATTGCTGGGTCATAGGGTAGCTCTATTTTCAACTTTTTGAGGAACCTCCATGCTGTTTTCCAGAGTGGCTGCACCAGCTTGCATTCCTACCAACAGTGCGGTGGGGGGGGGGGGTTCCCCTTTCTCTGCATCCTCGCCAACATCTGTTGTTTCTGACTTGTTAATTTTAGCCATTCTGACTGGGGTGAGGTGGTATCTCATTGTGGTTTTGATTTGTGTTTCCCAGATGCCGAGTGATGTGGAACACTTTTTCATGTGTCTCTTGGCCATTTGGATGTCTTTATTTACTTTATTGCTTTCATAAAACATGCATAAACTGATGAGTTTGAATGATACAATTCCAACAAGGATAGAAAGCACTAGATTAGTTCAAGAGGAAGGAGATAAGGTGGGGGAAGATGCAATTCAGATCATCAAAAATGGTTGTTTTAGTTCTGGGGCAGATTTTTGAACTACATTTTTTCTTCTTGACTAAATTTTCCTATGTTTGTTGACACTTCTAACAAAAGATTTGTCTTATTTCAAGAATAAGCCAATGCCTTCACCAATGGAATTTCTTCCGTGTAAAAATCTCTTAGCAATATATTTGGAAACTCGTGTGTTTAAGGGCAGATTTGAAGACACAAGGCTGATCTCACTCTAAATGTCAGCAGCAATACTCAAGCTGAATTCCTGCTGGTGCTTGTCACCAACAAATGCCACTTAACCAACGCTTCTTGGTGAAAAGTATCACATGTACTGCAGGAAGCCTGGGAAGCCCACTCTCTGTGGTGAGGACAAGGTCTCAGGCTCATTGGGCCATATTTGCCTTTCAATTGCAGACTGCAATGTGTCCTGTGTCGGCCAGGCCCTGCCTCTCGTGGCATGTTTGTGAGAGAACTGGAGGATTTCAGCCACCCCCATAACCACAGCCCTGGAGTGATTTATGATTCTGGTGAAGCACTCTGAGTTTTGGTCAACAATGTTAAGATAAAACATTTTTTGAAGAAGAGTGGCTGCTACGGGGAAAAGTCACCTACAGATGATCTAATGGGTCTGATAATTTATTGAAAAATACTAGAAAGAGCACAGTGTCTGGATTTAGACACAGTTAAGTTTCATTTCTGTCCTCCCCACTTATTAACTATGTACTAGAGTGTGTTTTTAATTTTTTCTGAGCCTCAGTCTTCTTTTCTGCAAAATGGGAATACTAAGACTTGCTCCAGAGAACTACTGCAAAGATGAAATGAGAAAGTGTGAGGAACTCTCAGGCTCACTGCCTGACTCCTGGCAGGCACTCACTAAGTGTCCCATGTCTCTGTTTCTCTTTCCTCCTCTGCCCAGTACACCCTCCCTCCAACATTTCTACAGATCAAGTGTCTTATAAACCCTGTTGGCTGGCTTATACAACAGTCATCTCTGATCTCTTACCACAACACCTTCTACTATCTACTCTAGAAAAGCAGTAGTTTTCTTTTCGAAGCCTCCCCTGTATCTCATGATGCAGGATATACTTCTAGCCAATAGAATGTAAGGGGAATTCTCCTGAGAATTTCTGGTTTACTGACAAACAGAAGCTGTTGGAAACATTCTCTCTTCTTCCTACCTTGAATGCCTGTGTCTGGGTCAGTGATTTTGTGACCACGAGGACTAGTCATGCTAGAAAATTCAAAAGAAACAAAGGACTTCTCAAAGATGCAGATCCTGACCTGAGGGAGCCCCTCAACAAGAGCTGGCAGGTGCCTACACCAGTCTTCCAAGAAGGTAAGAAAAAAAAAAATTGGTCAAGCCACTTGACTTATATGTAGTTAAGTTTTGGAGGAAAGGGAGAAAGGAAGGGAGGGATATAATGAGGGAGAGAAGGAAAGAGGGAGAGGAGAGAGAGAAAGAAAGAGAGAGGGAGAACTACTTCCATAGTATGCAGCTCAGGAAGCAAATCAAATACTTTTTGAGGTTATTAAATGTTATTTGGTAGGCTATGTTTCACAAAAGATACCCAAGTCTTAATCTCTAGAACCTGTGAAGGTTTCCTTGCAAGCCAAAAAAGGAAGGCAGATACGATTATGTTTAAAAATCTTAAAAATGAAGAGATTATCAGAGTGGGCCCTCAATCCAACTGTGCACATCCTTCCAAGAGGGTGACAGAGAGAGATTCACAGAAACACACCAAAAAGCAGGAGACAAGAGAACAGAGGCAAGACATGGGCCCCACACATCATAGCCAAGGAACACCAGCAGCCTCCAGAAACTGGAAAAGGCAAGGAAAAGATGGGATTCTCTACCAGAGCCTCTGAGGGACTGTGGCCCTGCCAACAGTGATTCTGGTGTTGGCCAGTGCTACTGATTTTGGACTTCTGGCTTCCAGAACTGTGACAGAATGAAGTTCTTTAGTTTTCAGCCATTAAATTTGTAATACTTTGTTATAGCAGCCACAGGACATTAATACCCTTAGCTATCAAAAGACTTTCTGATTTCATTTTGGGGTATGAGTAATAGTGATAACTGGTATTTATTGAATGCTCTTTGTGGAAGAGGCAACCACACTCACCACTCGGCATGGATTAGTTTTCACCCCAACAATCCTCTGAGACAGCTACTCCTCCTCTCACCATTTCCAAGCAAGGACAATTACTCCAAGGAAAGTACAGAACCTATCAGGAGTCACACGGTGAGGGAAGATTGAAGATGGAATTTGAATGAAGGCCACCATTCTACTCTGCTGCTGAAGAAATGATGGTAGACTTGCTGTGGTTATTTCCGGTCACATTCCTAAGATAAGTTACTAAGTAAAACAGTTGCGCAGAATTGACATCCACAATTGGAGATACTCAGGTGCTTTAACTCAGGTCCTCAAGAATATCCCTTCACCAGTAAGGCACACAGCCTGCTTCCAGAGGCTTCCATGCTTCCTAGTCTCCCATCCCTTATTATTGCTTTATGACCACATGGCAATAGTAGCCTTCACAGTAAAAATTATATATCAAAATGTAACTTCTAAAGGCTTTCCCTAAACCAAATATAAGTTAATATAAATTAATTATAACTTTGACTGATCTACATTGCTATTCTTTCCCATATGTCTAAACAATGAAAAATGAATAGAATTGAAATCACTATTTCTAGTAACCTCCACAGCATGGTTATGAATGATTCATACCTCTGCTGAAAATATCCTTAGTTATTCTTTCTAATTGGCATATCAATATTCTTCATTTGATAGTCTCATAGCTTGATGCTAAAGCAAGAGGCTGGCACAAAATCATTTATTTTAAGGCTAAAATTTCCTTGCATATATTAAGCTTTTAATTTTTAATTAGCTTTTTTTTCCCCTCTCCTGTCCAAAAAGTGAATAGGTGAAGAGCAGCTCTCTTGTTACCTTCCAGTGTTTCACAGGGTGGCTCTAGTACAGGCTAAGTCATTGAGACCTTGATTTGTGCATTTTGTTTTTCCTTAGTTTTTTGCCCCACTTCCCATCATGTCTAATGAGGTAGGCTTTGCAGTGTTTTATTTTGGGGATTTTGGCAGGAAAAGTAGAACTGTCTTCATGTCTTCATAGTCTTTCTTCCTTTTGTAAAAGGCTAAATTATGTGTCCATGAACCCAACTTAGATCCCCTGCATTAACACTTTCTACTAAGAGTGAAAAAGGGGCCAATATTGAAAGGTGTTTAATCAACTAATATGTCCGTACAGTTTCAGTTCACATAGATGATATGTATAGTTATCATAGATATTAATGCATTTTCAGTGAAAGGGTATTTATACCATGTAATCAGACAGACAATTATTAATGCGACTGTTACATTTTACAGCTGGCTCAAAGATTTCTTCATAAATAACACTACAGTTGACAATACTTTACGAAAATAAAGATGATTGAAACTGAGGCTTTTAATAAATGTTTATTTAGAGTCTTAGAGCTTAATTCTCTTAGGCTTTTTTATTTTTATGAATTAAAGTCAATTGTTTTGCCTTTTTTAAGTTTTGTAGTTGATTTTTAAAATAACAAGATAAAAGGAATTACCTTCTTTAAACTACTTATTTGCTTAAGTGGGCAAATAATTAGTCATTGGTCTATTTAAAAAACATCTTCCAAATGTTGCTCTAGGAAACAAAGCCTGGATTTAATTTGTGAGAAGTACACACACAATTTTTTTTAAAAAGCAATGAAATTCTGTCTTCTGCACTTTTTGCACTTAAAAAAACCGCTGACACTTTGAAACTCACCACTAAAAAGTGTTTTTGATCTACACTCACAATCTATGAGACTATGTTAAACAATCTTGATATTATCTCCATGAAATTTTCATAGTCTCTGGTTGTGATGGACCATCTTTTTCTGTTCCCTGAAGTCTTAAATAACAAAGATGCTTGTAAAATGGATTAAACTAAAAACAGGTTTTCTTGATGATTAGACTTGGAAGATTTCAGATCTCTGTACCATATTGACATTCTTTTATTGAATTCTCTAAAATATTACAAAATAACCATTTAATAAAGTAAAACCAAATAAATTAGAAGTCACTGCAGTGAGTTAGAATACCACCTTGACAGATCTCAACAATATGTCATAAGAGGAAAGTCTGAATATATGGTTGTAGGGTGTTGGGGTCTGGGCAAGTGTTTCAAGGTGAATAGATGATAGAAATTGGGCAATGTTTGTGACAGTATAAAATGTATTAAGATTGCTGGACAGAGTAAGGTGAGGGTCTTAAGGGAAGATTTGATGGATAAACTATTATTTGATAAGACATCTCTTTGCTCAAGTAACCAAACTATTGTCTTAGATAAATTAATTTACATGAATGTCTTGAAAAAAATAATATTTATTGGTGTATCATCTTGTCTTTCCTGGGTCAAGTTTTATTGAACAATTAAGTCATGTTGCTACAGGTAGTCTCAGTTCTCACTTTTCATTTTGATATATATTTCTAGTTTATTCTTTTCACAAAGACTCAGAGTTGTGGATGTGGGGGATGCCTTTTAGAGGTAAGCCCATGAGCTTTGGAGAAATTAACATGTTGCTATTTTTACCACACTACTAAAAAGTGTTGTGGAAGGGTTATAGTTTTTGGAAAATCAGAATGAGGGGAAGAAAGAAACATACTGGTAAATTGCTGGCAATGAATAATCTTGCCTGTATTTGAGGAGTAACAGTTTTTTCTGCTGAAAATTATTTTCAGGGTATGACACACAAAAACCATTGACTTTGGCTACTTTTTACAAGATTCTGTGCTGAAGTGAGGCCAGGGAACTTGCTCCGAAAAGGAGACAACATTTCCCAGCAAGACTTTTAATGCTCTTAGAAGAGGTGTTGATCACAAAGTCTTTATATAAGGAAGGACAAGGTAGTTGTTGATAATATATCTGCTTGGCAAAGATGATGCTCACATTAATTTGCTCTCAGTTAATGAATCCTTTTGGTTGTTCAACAATAATGCATAGTAGTTAGTTTTTATTTTTTAATAGCTGGACACTTTGCTTCTGATCTTTTAAGTTAGCTAATGATTCTAATAATAGATTTGGTATATTTTGGATGGTAACACTGATTCTGTTTGAATTATAAAAGGTAAGTCCTTGTCCAAATTCATAATTATACTTTTAATCACCTTAGTACAATTTCTGTTTGTAATTGGTCTGTGACTCTGGTGGTTTGACTACTTCTGCTCATCATTTGGTTTTTCTTCCAGGGAACAGGTGGCTGCAAGTGTGGCCATTCTTCGATATCCAGTAATAAGGCTGAAAGAAAGTCATCTTTATTCTTCCTGCTAAGGTGAGAGATGTGACTGCCCAGGGGTATTGAATTAGAAGTAATAGCATGAATTACACAAGATAATCAATAGATGCTTATTGGTAATACGAATTTAGGCAAGTCACATAAGCTCACTTAACCTTAAATTCTTCATCTGTCAATGGAGATAAACACAATGCTTATTTCTTAAGGTTGTTACGAGAATTAAATGGAAAATATACACATAAAGCATTGAGCTGAGTTCTTGGAAGAGTTGACAATGAATGATTGCTGTTATGGTATTTATTAAAGATCTATTAAAATGTGTCATGTATTTATGATTATATAATAATATGTAAGATGGAATAAAATAATTGGTATTTTTTCTCTGATTAGATGGATCGATAGACTCTTCATTGAAAAATCATGAGAAAAAAGTGCCAATAAAGGGAAATGATTGGGATGTGGTGTTTGTTTATAGTTACTCGCAGTCCAATACCTACAATATATGCATTAGTATTTTTATTTTATACCTTTATTCTTTTCACTGAGTACTAAAGGCATTCTAAGTATATTGGCAAATATATTTTCCTTAGTGAAGTGTTAGTTTTCAACCAGAATCTGAATAAAACCCTAAGTATTCAATAAATACATCAGGGTTTCTTTGAAGAACATTTGATCATAGTGATAATGCTTGAGTATTATTTGATCAAATCTTACCCAACAATTCTATTCCAATACCCCCCAGATCCAAATGATAGGATGTGGAAAATCAAGGAGAATAGACCTCTGTGGCTTCAGCATTAGCCAAATAGTCAGGTGGGAAGCCCATGAATCTATGTCTTCTTTTATTAAGATTTACCCCATAGAAAATTATTTTCTTCTCATGAAACATGGTGTGCAGTCTTATACTTATGAACAGAGGCCCATTTGCTGACCCTGGTATGCATGATGGTGTTGTACAGCAGCTTCCTGCCACAGCATCATAGGCAATCGGCAAGGTAGCCCTGGAAATTGATGGAGAAAAAGTCTTCTGTTAAGTGACAAATAAACCTTGGGTAAAATGGCAATCCCCGTGCCACAGGCTGCCTGTGTTCTCTGGGAGAAATACATAAATACATAGAACTATTGCATTTAGGATTTAGCTTAATACTCTGTACCTGTGGTTAAACTTTACAATCAACTCTTCTCGTGCCTTTGTTAAACCTTCTTTAAATAGAACTGAAAACTAGACTGAAATTGGAGTTCTCTTATAATGAAAACACTACAAAAGTCAAAGTCAAAAATATCTTTATAGTAATCAAACTGTAAAGATAGAGAAATGTTATTTTTAAATGCTGCAACTCAGAGCTTGTTTCGATCATATTAGATTTCTTTAAAAAACATGCAAAGTTAATTTATTGTCAAAATCTTTGGTGCCCCTCCATTTTCATTGTCTTACTTCTCACCAGATTCAGTGAAGTGATCTACTTTAGTGTTTTGGGTCAGGTTTTTATTATTTGGTGGAAGACTATCAAAGTAAGGAGAAAGTTGTTTTTCCTTCCTTGTTAAGTATACAGCCAGAAAGAACAACAATATTTTCAAGCTAAAAAGTCATTGCAACCTAATTGAAAACTTCAGGCCAAAAGCTGGGAATGCTATGGTTGACCATTCTAAAACAAAAATTGAAAACAGATTCTAGTTGGCTCTAAAAAGTAATCTGGCTAATAATCAAGATAGATAATGAGCAAACACATAAAGTACAATTAAAGAAGAAAATATTCGAAAAAGAACAGAAAGAAGAAACAGATTAAATAAATAAGGTCTAACAAATCCATTCACTTGGCTAAAGCATTAAGATTTTCATTTGTGTGGTTAATATAGAGCAATTTGATTTTCCAAAGATAACACTGAAGGAATGTCTGGAGAGAACTCTGATGCATCTGGATTTCGCCCAGTTCTAAACAGGGATTAACACCAACCATGCGTATATTTGCTATGAACCCAAACTATCTCTTAAAGCTGTTGCATCTTTCTTCCTGTTCTCTGAGGACCAAAAAAACAAATAAAAAATGTGTGTCTTGCAACCAAGAGATTGCGTACAACTCATGAGTTGGCATCTTCTGTAAAATTTAAGCCACTGATCAACCATTAGTAGAACACATGTTTTGAATTATTTTCCTAGTTTGCAAATGAATTTAGGTCATGCCTATATTGTTCACTGAAGATGAACATTGAGTTGATATATATGTATAAGCATATACGTTTTATATATATATGAGCATATATAAAACACATATGTATGGTTTGTAGTAGACCACACATATATGTATATAGAACACATGTAACACACACACATATATTGATTGAATATTGAACATATATTGTTATTTTATATATATATATATATCAGTGAACCAAAAAAGAACCTAGTAGAGGTGTGACATAAATTAATTCACAAACTGGGAAAATAACTCAAAATGTATGTTCTACTAATGGTGACTTACATTTTATGTATATATGGTAGCTTATATATATAGAACAGATATACATTTGAGATATATATATATATGTCCATTGAAAAACTACATACATAAACATAGTTATGTTTACATAGTTACATATACATATACATGTTATATGTAATATATATAACTTTTAAACATATATATGTATCTACATATATATATACACACACACACATATATATACATACATTCGTACACATATACTTACACATATGCATATATAGTTAGATATATAGGGAACTTAGAAATCCTGAGACTGACATTGAATTCTGGCTTTATCTTTTCCTAGCTGTATACCCTTGGGTAAATTACTTAACTTCTCTTATCCTGTAACGATATTTGTAAAATGAGGATAATAATGTTGTGCTAGTTTCCTAAGAAACAACTTTATGCCTTGGAAGAGAGAACAAGGAAAGACAGTGGCTATGTCATTTTATTTATTTATTTTTTAAAGATTTTATTTATTTGACACAGAGAGAGATCAGAAGTAGGCAGAGAGGCAGGCAGAGAGAGAGGAGGAAGCAGGCTCCCTGAGGAGCAGAGAGCCTGATGCGGGGCTCGATCCCAGGACCCTGGGATCATGACCTGAGCCGAAGGCAGAGGCTTTAACCCACTGAGCCACCCAGGCGCCCCGGCTATGTCATTTTAAATACATCTCTACCTCTGAGTTAACATCGAGTGTGCATGTTCTGCCGGCGGTAGGTCCAGAATATCATCTGTATTACTGACAAGCATCATCTTACAGATTAGGAACGCCTTTCTCATCACTTCTAATTGAGTTTCTTCTTCCTACGCTTTGTATACAACTGTCTCTAAATAATAACAAAATAATAACAAATAACAAAAAAAAACCCAAAATAATGATATAAGTTGAGAAAGGAAAATAATTGACTACCAAGTTGAACTACAGCTATAGAATATTAACCTAAATCCTAAATGCAATAGTTTCATGTATTCAAGCATTATTAGGAGACCATTAAATACCTCTGGTGACAATATTCTACTTTCATATTATGGATACATACATTGTGACACACACGTTGCAAATATCTCCCAGTTCATTATTTTTCTTTTAACTTAGTTTATGTTTAAAAATGTTCTACCTCAAAGCTTTTCATTTTGACTCACGCAAATCCAATGCATTTTTCATTTCCAGCTTTTTCCTTTAGTGTCACAGTTAATTCCCAGGTCATCATAACCTATTTTTTCATCTCTGATTCTCCTCCAATATTTTCTTATGAAATATTTTAAACCTAGAAAACCTTAAAAGAATTTTACAGTAAAAACCTATATTCTCACCATCTAGAGTCTACCATTAACATTGTACTCAACTTAATTTTTAAATATATCTCTCCATCTTTCCATCACTTTATCCATCATATCAATCTACTTTTATTCATTTCAAAGTAATCTACAGACAGATGACTTGTCCCAAATACTTCAGTGTGCACACCATATGTATTTGATACATATTTTGTCTTTTAACTTTTACATATGGTTTTTGTTTCTTTATGGCTGCTGAAACAAATTGCCACAAGCTGGGTGGCTTAACACAACACATTTATTCTCTTCCAGTTCTGGAGGCCAAAAGTGAGAAATCAGTTTCATTGGGTTCAAAGTGGTGGTGGGGCTGCTTCCTTCTGGAGGCTCTGGGGAGAATCCGCTTCCATAATTTTCTAGCTTCTGGACTGTGTTCTTGGCTTGTGGTCCCTTTCTCACATCACTCCAACTTCTTTCTTCCATTGTCACTTCTCTTCTATAGTCCGATTTCCCTCTGCCTTCCCCTTTCTTATAAGCACAAGGGTGATTACATTGAGAGTAGTCTAGATACTCCAGGATAATCTTTCTATTTCAAGATCATTAACTTAATCACACCTGCAAGTTCTCTTTTGCCATATAAGGTAACATTCACAGGGTCTAAAGATTAGGAGCTGGGTATCTTTGGGGCTGTTTTTCAGCCTACTGTGATTGCAAACATTTATTTCATCTTCTTTTTTAACAGTATCTAGTAAGACTCTGATTGAATTTTTCCAAATAATTGCCCAAATTATTGAAAAATACAAATATAAATGATATTAAAATTAAGAATTCTCAAATCTAATTAAGATGACACTTTTATCATATAAGATGTTCCCCATATTTTCTCCATAAATTTTAACTATGGGCGTTTTTAAAATTTCTTTATAGTTGGGGAAATAAAGTGAAAACTGAAGAATATAACTTAGTTGCTGCGGGAAAATGGCCACCAAATTTCCATACACTAATTTATTCTCTGGAGTGTTTAGTCAATAATTATTATATATGAGAGCAGGCTACTTGAATTCATATGTGGAATATAAGAAAGAAAACAAAATAACACCCACTCAACTCTGTCAGATATTAAATGATGAGGAGCTACAACAAATAGCACAACCAGACAACAAGCCAGAAGGTCTAAAAGATATTTACATCAGAATTTTCATGTTAATTCTAAAATATTGAGTGCATTAAAATTTGAGTTATCTATCGTCCTTCCAGTAAAGGCAACACCTGTTCTCAATAAACATAATTTCCCCCTATTGTCTGTTTTCTGAATGAGTTATGGAATCACTAACATTAAAACATTTTAATTGAAACAAAACCTTTGGCATTGTATATAGTCTTTAATCTTTGGTAAACATATGACTGTAAGGGAACACATTACTGGATAAATATTCCGTGTTGAACTGATCAGGCCCATTTCTAGAGAGTGTGTTGTAAGAAGCATGCTTTTTACAAAACAATGGACAATGCTTCTATTCCCATGACCTCACTCTAAATAAGTACAATGCCATTTTAAGGTTTATTTGTAATTATTATTCAAAACTATGAAATTATTTATTGGCGTGCTTATTTACCATCCGTATATCTTCTTTGCTGAGGTGTCTATTCAGGTCTTGGCTCTTTTTTAAATCAAGTTGTTCATTTTTTATTGTTGAGCAGCTGTAAGAGTTATTTGTATATTTTTAATAACAATCTTCTATCAAATATGTTTTTGCAAATATTTTCTTCTAGTTTGTGTCTTATCCTCTCATTCTCTTGATTGTTCATCATATACATATTTTGTTTTTCTTGTTACATGTTTGACATTATTTGGATGTCTTTCTCTTTCAATTATAATGTTTGCTTGTTCAATATGACCAGAATGATTGTTTAATTAATGCTGACTTTTATAAGAATTTGAAAGAACTTAGTGAGGAATTCTGATATTCCTTAATACAGTGGCAATATAAAGTCTTTCTATAAATTGTGTAGGTGACAAAGGATCCAATGGAACAGAATCACACTGTGACAGATGTTGGGTCAGATAAGATTTACTTATTAGCCAGTGACTCACTTGGGTATACCAGCCTCAAAGCAAAATTCAAACAGTTGCCTCTGCAAAATGACAAAGTACAAACTGAATGCCAAGAAACTTCTGTGTTGCTTATACGTAACTGAAATATGGAATGTTAAATACACAAACGGTGAAAGACCTCCACATTTCACATAAAGAAATATGCACCTATTTAAATCACATTTGTTAGTGTGTGATTTTCTTCCCTAAGTTCTATAACCTGGATTTCATGGACTCTTAGAAGATACATAGATGCGTTAGTAGTATTTCTCAAACTATCTATTGTGGAGAAGTATTTTATTTTCCAGTTTATTGTAGATTGACACATTTGCCCCATATATACCTCTCCTTTATTTACATGGTTACGTGTGTGTGTGTGATATAAGTCAGTGGAATATTTGCAGCTTCAAAAAGCATTTTATTGGCAATTTTCTGTTGTTTATAAGCACTGGTAGAGACAGGGCTATTGAAATCAGTCCCCACATTTCAGTAGAAATGAGAGAATCTAGGGCAAAGACCAATGGCAGTTCTCAACTCCCAGAACTTCTAGACAACAGATGGGCTATGTTTATCAAGGCAGAGTGTGTGATAGTAATCAGAAGGATCTGAACACAGCAATAATATATGTGTGATCCACTAGTGTTACACTTCATTTGTGTAAGTGGAAGAACTCTAGTTCTGGCCACAAGAAGCCACTATGATATAAAATCAACACCTCTCACCCAAGATTCAGATCTAGCATCCCTTGAATTAAAAGGAAGTTGGGTAACTTTGAGGCAGGATAAATCAATCACCTCACAGGTATATTCTGTGAATTTTCTTTGTACTCTCCTCTAATATACCTACAGAGTAAATGTGCACTGGGCAAAGAAAATAAGCAGAACTTTCATGATTCGTTGAGGCCAGACTGTGAATCGGATCTGGTTCCTGAGATCTCAAGCACCACAGCCAATCAGGACAAGAGGAACCTTGCATAATGAGCCAACAAATGTCGTTTTAATCTGATTCCATCTCATAGGAAGCACTGTAGTATCATTAGTACATCTTCCTTTCCATGTATACCTGAAATATATATTCTCAGCAACTAGATGTATCCCAGCTTAACTTTCCGTCACTTTGGAGTGCCATACCAAACTTGACAAGATATCTCCAAACCCTTGAATATGAGTTGCTAACTTGCTTAAGTCACTGTTATTTTGCTATTTTTTTTCTCTTATACTCAAAACTAATATTAGCATTCACTACTTAATATCCTTTCAATTCTTTTTCTAAGTTAAAATATTTTTACAATCAAGAAACAGAAATGAGGATATCTGCATGATCTCAATCCTCAAAAGTGTCAAGAATTTGGCATTAATATTTTCATTTCATTTTTGTGTGTTAAGAATTTGGGGCTCAAAAGATTAAAAATAATAAAAAAAATAACAGGCAAGGAAGTATAACTAGAGTTGGAAACCTTAGCTTTTTAATGCTAAAGGTCCTTCTTTTTTTGTTTTTTTTTTTGAAGATTTTATTTATTTACTTTAGAGAGACAGAGAGAAAGTGAGCAAGTTGGGGGAGGGACAGAGGCAGGGAATCCTGAAGCAGATTCCCTACTGACCAGGAAGCCCAATATGGGGCTAGATCCCAGGATCCTGAGATCATGACCTGAGCCAAAATCAAGAGTTATCCACTAAACTGACTGAACCACCCAAGCCCTTAAAGGCCATTCTTTCGATGTTCATACAATATTACCTCTTAAGTTAAGGTTTCGTTACCTTATGATGTCCATTTTTTCTGTAAAATAAAGAATGAGGTGATTTCCTGTGAGTGATAGGGATGGCGCTAAGCTAGTGGAGAGTGATGACAAATATTTGAAAGGGAGAATGAAACAGAGTCTTGTAACTCTAAGTGTAGCAACCAGTCAGGTAGTTTTGGGCATCACCTAGGAGCTTGATAGAGATGCAGGTTTCAGGACACTACCTATTGAATCAAACTACATTTCTAAACATCCCGGGGTAATTTGTGCGGACATTAAAGTTTGAGAAGTGCTAGAACAAGGAGGCATATTATCAAACAATACTGAAGGGACAGCTGAAATGGAAACTATGCATTTATAAGCAACAATATTAATGTCTAGAAAACCCTGATTTTTGCCTATCCAGAAACCGCTGAATGCTTGGTAACAAATCCAAACTCCTACTAAAATACCAGATCCTCACTTTGTCTTTTGCACTTACATCAATGGCTCATGGCCCAAATCTGACCAATAAAGCTTAAGGGAAACACAGAGAGGATTTTTCAGAGAGGCTTTCATATTATTCAAATAAATGAATATGAATAAACTCCTGTCTTCTTGGTCTGAATATTGTTCTATGTGTAATGCATGAAACTGTAGCAGTCATTTTGCGACCTTGGAGGCATAAACCCAAAGACTAAGCCAAGATAACAATCTGATGACTCTTCAGAAGCACAATTCCTTTGGATTTCTTGTACATGAGACAATAAAAACCCTTATTGTTTAAAGGATTTTCATTTAATTTTTCCACTACTGGCAGCTTAAGAGTTTCCTAAATGGAAGAAAGAAAGAAAGTCAGTTTGTGGTAAAAATCTCAGAGCATTAGGTTAATATAAAGTGAGGCAAATTACAGAATTAATAGTTGAAGTTCTATAGGGTACGTGTGTCTGAGTGAAAGCAGTTAAGGGTTTAATCAAGTATTTCCCTACTGAGCTGTACCTTGAGGTTGAAGCTGGGTAGGGGTATGACAAAAACTGGGACACTGTTGATGGAATGACCAAAAACAGAAGAACAAAAAATTGCCTCATTGGGAGAAAGCATTAGAGGAGGAAGTTGTAATCAGAAAAAGGATATTAGAACTTAAGATTTCAGAGGTGAAATAATTTCTGTCAATGCCTTTGATGTGGATGGGTGAAGTAGAATAGGTGTGAAGACCCTTGACATCAGGAAGTCAAAGAAGTATAAAACTAGGCTGTTGGATGAGTGTTTCCTTCACTAGGAAACTCGAACAAACAAATGGCCATTGGATACATTTGAAATTATACTAGATCTTGTGGTTGAGGTAAAATTCGATGAATATGGGGGACTGAATGGGACATTAGGGAACAACTACATTGAGAAAATTTTCATAAAGGAGTTTATCTTTGACCTGGAACTCATAGAGAAATGGGAATTCTCTGCATAAAGCAATGTAATAGTAGATATGCTTGGCAGAGCGAACGGTATGTGCAAAGTTCATAGACAGGAAAAAACCTTCAGGGAAAGATGGGTTGTCCTGTGCTGCTAGAGCAGAAATGAATGTAAATTGGAGCCAGCTTATGAAGAGTCTTAGATGTTACAATATTTTTATGTATGTACGTATATAAAAATATATATGTATATATTCTGGTTAACAACTGTTGCTAATGATAGTTTTCTAGGCTTCAGGAATCAAAACCTTTATTTTTTGTAAAAGGGAATATTCTCCATACTACAGATAATACAGATACTACATCCCCTTTCTTTTTGTACTTTATGCATTACCTGGGGCAGTTAGAAAACAAGTAGGCCTGACCTAATTACAGTTCTATCTTCTTTGTTTTATGAACCATTCATTGGCAATGAATAGATGTAGTTTACCTCCTGTGGTTGAATGAAGAGAAGGAAGGATGAGATGAATAAGCATCTTCCCAGACAATGATTCCATGGTCTATCAGTCAGCTTTGCCCCAGCAGTAAAGAACTTCATTGTTGGTGGCTTTTGGGAAACAGCATTATTTCTTGCTGTGATTATCTGCCACTCTTTTGGTCTTCACTGGGCTCTGCTGGGCTTCTTTAGGACTTTTAGAACACTGCTGGATGCTATTTAGGTCTATTAGCAGGCTTTTCTGAGCTCTGTTGGATTCTGCTGGGCTTAATTTAGTTTCATGTGTCTTTTGGTAGCTACTTTTGGGGATATACCATTATCATGGTGGAAGACCAAAACAAGAGGGCAGCATACAAATCATTCTGTGGTATTTAAAGGCTTTTCTGGTCAGTGTGGTGACAGAAACTCTCTCCTTGGTCAAACTGTAGTCAGAATTCCCTTAGCCTTTTCATAACTAGGCCTCAATTTTATTCTATAAAAACATCAGCTTCTCAGCACAAATGATTTTGCGCTTCCCACCCCTTCCCGACCTAGGAAGCTTGAACAAACAGAAGCATAGTTTCTAATAGCTCAAGTTCCCACCCTAGGATGAACCCAGCTCCTCCTAAAATGCTTGCCTGAGAAAATTCAGTCTTGCCAGGAAAATTTATAGTTTGCTCCAGCCCAAACCTAGTGATAAGCGGGCTCCTGAGCCCCCTCTTAGAGTGGTTTCTCGAGAAAGCTTGTAATTATACATCCTTCCTCTGCCTCTTTGAGTAGCTCTTCCACCAACCAGAACCATCTCCTCAGGGACCTGAGGGTTGTCTCTTCATAATGTAAACATTTAGGGAGATAACTCCAGCTCCCAGTCCCTGTGGGAAGGTAAGGGCCTAACTTCTTACACTGTTGCCTCCTGTCATAAAGATAGAGAAATTTGTTTCTCCTCCAGTTAAGCACCAATGAACAAACCCAGAGGCATGGTCATGTTAACCAACTCCCTTCCCACATTTTATGTTTCCACCTGCCTGACTGCTAATGTCTCTGCCACCCTCCCTCGTTGCTCCCACATTCTCCCTTTAAAAAGTGCAGTCACCTCTGCACAAAGTAGAGTTCAGTTCACATTGGACCCTTTTCCTGATTGCAAGGGTTCAGTACTGAATAAAATCTATCTTCGCCACTTTAGTGTCTGGCTTTGTTTATCTTTGACAGTGGCAAATGTCACATCAGCTCATATGCCAAAGCACATCACACAAGCCCAAAGTCAGTGAAGGTTAGGAAGCATGACAAGGGCAGAGAACAAGCAAACATAAATAAATGATAACACATATAGTTTTTTTAAATAAAAATGTGAACTATAGATCCTAGAAAGTGATTTTCCTATCAGATTTTCATAAGATAAATGCTAAAAATGGCATTTTTGTATATTTTTGACAAAGTATTTTTGTCAAAGTATATTTTTGACTAAGCAAATATAAATAGGAAAACTTACAGCAATGTTGCTCTCTGAATTGGCAAATGCAAAATTTCCTCAAGGGAACTAAAGCCATAAATTTAAAAACTGTATAACCTTTAATATCAGGAATATGTTATTCATTTTTATTCTTAACCGATGAGTAATGTTCTAATGTTCTTGAAATGGAAGTCAATTAGTTGTACTGCCTTGTTATTATTAAAAATGTGTATTTGATAGTGAAAAATAGGAAAAGTCATAAAAATTACAGACAAATCAGAAGTCTGGAAAGCATCTAAGATCCCTGCTTCCTGTAAATCTTGTTAAAATCTTTCCACCAGACTTTATTTCCAGTTAACTTAAGAAAATCAAGAAACACTGTGTGATTGCCACTTGATGTGTCTTGTCATATCTTTTACAGTCATTGCAGGGGGCCAGGGAGGCATGCTAGGAAAGATTAACACCAATTATTTAAGACAGTAGCATATTGAGTGAGATTATTCAACTTTTTAAATTTCAGTTTCACCATGTTCCAATGGACAGGACAAAATGTTCTAGCTGGATGACATTCACAGCCCAGTGTCGACAAATAGTCTCAGAAAATTAAATTCCAGGCTAGTGTTTGCATCCTTATGTTCTGTGATATTTGACTTGAAGAGAAAATAACTTTGCAATGTAGTGACAAATCTGAAGTGACAGAGGTAACATATCTTTTTTTTTAAGATTTATTTATTTATTAGAGAGAGAGAGAGAGTGAGTGTGTGTGTGTGTGTGTGTGCGTGCGCGCATGTGAGAGGGGTAGGGGACAGAGGGAGAAGGAGAGAGAGAGCCTCAAGCAGGCTCTATACCCAGCATGGAGCCCAACACAGGGCTTGATCCCTTTACCCGAAGTAATCTATCTTAACTTCAAAACAATATCCTTAACATCTTCGTCAATTAGTGGGAGGAGTAGTAAGTGGACAATTATATTGATGATGGGTAGTTAATGGTGAAACATTCTAAATTACTTTGTTCAGTGCATTAAGTAATCATCTATTAGGTGGAAAGTTTACTTGCATTTTGTGGATGGGGGAATGGAAAGGAAAAGAAAAAAATTAATAAAGTATAGCCCTTGCCCTTCATGAATTTGTTGGAGAGTGAAAAGTTTCAAGAATGGATATTAAACATTTATGTGATGTAGCCTGTGATAACAATTATTGCACTGAGTGGAAAATAGCAAAAGAAAGAAGAGGGTGCCTATCTTCAGAATTATGAAAACAAATTAGAGATACGAGTAATCCTGTCAAAACGACAGTTAAAGGAAAGCAAGTTTATTTGAAAATAAAACGGTACTTATAGAAAATTAGGAAAGGTTGTTTTATGTAAATATGATAACAGAGTTACACAAATTGTATAGAAGCCAAATAACCTAAAAAATTAAGTTAGATTTAAAATAAAACTAATGACAGAAATAACAATATTAACAACTGTAAAAACTCACATTCCCTCAGTATTTGCTCTGTTGCCAGTTATAATGCTAGGCCATTTATATTTATTTTACCTGGCATTACTCTTTCGATCCATCTATGTTGTTGCAAATGGCAAGATTTCTTAGGTTTTTATACAAATACCACATCTTTTTTATCCATTCATCTATCAATGAACCCTGGCTCTTGTAAATAATTCTGCAGTAAACATAGGAATGCACATATCTTTTCACATTAGTGTTTTTGTACTTTTTGGCTAAGGGCCCAATAGTGGAATTACTGGATCAGATGGTAGTTCTAATTTTAATATTTTGGGGACGCTTCATACTGTTTTTCATAGTAGCTGCACTAGTTTGCATTTCCACCAACAGTGCATGAATATTCTTTTTTCTCCTCATCCTCACCAACACTTGTTTCTTGTGCTTTTGATTTTAGGCATGCTGACAGTTGTGAGATGATATCTCCTTGTGATTTTGAATTGCATTTCCCTGATGATGAGTAATGGTGAGTATCTTTTCATGTGTCAGTTGGCCATCAATATGTCTTCTTTGGAGAAATGTCTGTTCATGTCTTCTGCTGATTTTTTTAATTGAATTACTTGGTTTTGGTGTTGAGTTGTGTAAGTTCTTTGTATATTTTAGACATTTACCCTTTATCAAATATATCATTTGCAAATCTCTTCTCCCATTCAATCCAATAGGTTGTCTTTTAGTTTTTTTGATTGTCTTCACTGTGCAAAATCTTTTCATTTCGATATAATCCCAAAAGTTTATTCATGCTTGTGTTTCCTTTGCCTCCATAGATAGATCTAGCAAATGTTGCTATGGCTGATGTCAGAGAAATCACTGTCTGTGTTCTCTTTTGGATTTTTATGGTTTCAGATCAGATCTAGACTTTAACCCATTTTGAGTTTATTTATGTGTATGGTGTAAGAAAGTCATCCAGTTTTATTCTTTTTAATGTAGTTGTCCAATTTTCCCAACACCATTTGCTGAAGAGACTATGTTTCCCCATTGCATATTCTTGCCTTTTGGTTGAAGATTAATTGACCATATAATTATGGATTTATTTCAAAGCTCTCTGTTTTGTTCCACTGATCTCTGTGTATGTTTTTGTGCCAGTACCACATTGCTTTGATTGCTACAGCTTTGTAGTATCTCTTGATATCTGCGATTGTGATATCTCCAGTTTTATTTTTTTTAAGATTGCTTTGGCTGTTTGGAGATTTTGTGGTTCCATACAAATTTTAGGATGAGTCATTCTAGTTCTATAAATATTTTGATAGGGATTGTATTAAATCTGTAGATTGTTCTGAGTAATATGGTCATTTTAATAATATTTGTTCTTTCAATCCATGAACATGGAATATCTTTCCCTTTGTGTTGTTTTCAATTTCTCTCATCAATTTTTATCATTTCAGAGTATAGGCCTTTCACCACCTTGTTTAATTTTATTCCTAAGTATTTTATTATTTTTGGTGAAATTGTAAATGGGTTTGGTTTTTTAGTTTCTCTTTCTGCTACTTCATTACTACTGTATAGAAATTCAATGGATTTTTCTGTCCTGATTTTGTATCTTGTGACCTTATTGAATTCATTTATCAATTTTAGTAGTATTTTGGTGGAATCCTTAGGGTTTTCTATATATAGTGTCATGTCATCTGCAAATAGTGAAAGTTTTACTTCTTCCCTACTGATTTGGATTTCGTTTTTTTTTTTTTTTTATTATTATTGTTATTGTTGCCTGATTGCTATGGTTAGGACTTCTGGTACTATATTGAATAAAAGGGGTGAGAGTGGACATCCTTGTCTTGTTCCTGATCTTAGGAGAAAAGCTTCCAGTATTTCACCATTGAGAATATTGTTAGCTGTGTGTTTTTCAAATATAGCCTTTATTATGTTGAGGTATGTTCCTTCTAAGCCTAATTTCTTAAGATTTTTTATCATGAATTGATGTTGTACTTGTCAAATGCTGGGTGTGTTTGTTTTTTTTTTGCATCTATTGAAATGATTGTATAGTTTTTATCTTTTCTCTTATTGATGTGATGTATCACAATGATTGATTTATGAATATTGAACCACACTTGTTTCTCAAAAATAAGTCCCACTTGATTGTGGTAAATGATTTTTTAAAAAGATTTTATTTATTTATTTGACAGAGAGAGAGATCACAAGTAGGCAGAGAGAGAGGGGGAAGCATGTTCCCTGCTAATCAGAGAGCCCGATGAGGGGCTCGATCCCAGGACCCTGAGATCATGACCTGAGCCGAGGGCAGAGGCTTAATACACTGAGCCACCCAGGCACCCCATGGTAAATGATTTTTTAAATACATTCAGTTTACTAATAATTTTGGGGGGATTTTTGGACCTCTGTTCATCAGAGATATTGGCCTATAGTTATCTTTCTCTTTCTCTCTCTCTCTTTTTTAATTGTCTTTACCTGATTTTGGTTTCTGGCCTAATACAATAAGTTTGGAAGCTTTTTTTTTCTCTTGCATTTTTTGAAGTAGTTTGAGAGGAATAGGTATTAACTCTTCTTTAATTGTTTGGTAAAATTCACTTTTGAAGCTATCTTCTTGGGACTTCTGTTTGTTAGGAGTTTTTTGATTACTGATTCAATTTCATAATGCTAATTGGTCTGTCCAACTTTTTATTTCTTTTTGGTTCAGTTTTAGAAGGTTATATGTTTCTAGGAATTTATTCATTTCCTCTAGGTTATCCAATTTGTTAGCTTATAATTTTTTTTAATATCCATGTTGGTTGCTATTTCTCTTCTTTTATTTCTGATTTTGTTTGAGTTCTCTCTCTCTCTCTCTTTGTTGAATCTAGCTCAAGTTTTATCAATCCTTGAGATCTTTTCAAAGTTCCAGCTCCTGGTTTCATTGATCTGTGCTATTGTTTTTTAATTTCAATGTCATTTATTTCTGGTCTAATCTTAATTATTTCTTTCTTTCTACTGGTTTGGATTTTCTTTTTCTTGGTCCTTTAGGTGTAAGTTTAGGTAGTTTATTTCAAATTTTTCTTTCTTCCTGAGGTAGGCCTGTCTTGCCATACACTTTCCTTTTAGAACAGCTTTTGCTGCTGCATCCTGAATATTGTGAACAACTGTGTGTGTGTGTGTGTGTTTAAAGAATTTATTTATTTGTCAGAGAAAGAGAGAGAGCATAAGCAGAGAGAGGCAGACAGAGGGAGAATCAGGCTCTCCACTGACCAAGGAGATTGATGCAGGACTTGATCCCAAAACCCTGGCAGATGCTTAACAGACTGAGATACCCAGGCATCTCTGAACCATTGTATTTTCATTTTCATTTGTTTCCATGTATTTTTTAAATTCTTCTTTGATTTCTTGTTTGACTCTTTCTTTGTTTAGTAGCATGTTATTTACCTTCCATGTATTTGTGTTCCTTCCAGATTTTTTTCTTGTGTTTGATTTGAAGTTTCATAACATTGTGGTCAGAAAAGATGCATGGTGTGACGTCAGTCTTTTTTAATTTTGTAAGACTTGTTCTGTGGCCCAATATGTGATCTTTTCTGGAGAATGTTCCATATGCACTTGAAAAGAATGTGTATTCTGCTGTTTCAGGATGGAATGTTCTGAATATATCTATTAGAGCCATCTGGTCCAAAGTGTCAGGCAAAACCACTGTTTCTTTGCTGATTTTCTGTCTGGATGATCTTTCCATTGATTTAAGTGGGGGTGTTAAAGTTCCCTACTATTATTGTATTACTATCAATTACTTCCTTTATGTTTATTATTAGCTCCCTATGTATTTGGGTGCTCCCATGTTGGGTGCATAAGTATTTATAATTGTTATATCGTCTTGTTGGGTTCTTCCCTTTATGATTATAGAATTTCCTTCTTTGTCTCTTGTTAGAGCTTTTATTTTGTCCAATGGTGGTATTGCTACTTTGGCTTTCTTTTCACTTCCATTTGCATGATAAATGCTTTTCCATCCCTTTATTTTCAACTTGCATGTGTTCTTAGGTCTGAAGTGAGTCTCTTGTAGGCAGCATCCAGGTGGGTCTTTTTTATTACTCATTCCATCACCCTATATCTTTTGATTGGAGCATTTAGTCCATTTCTATTTGAAGTAACTACTGATAGATATGTACTTATTGCCATTTTGTTACTTGTTTTATGGTTGGTTTTATAGTTCTTCTCTGTTCCTTTCTTCTCTTGTTCTATTCTTTCATGGTTTGCTAGATTTCTTTAGTGATATACTTGGATTCCTTTCTCTTTGTTTTTTTTTTTTTTTTTTTTGCTTATCTATTAATGGTTTTTGATTTATGGTTACCATTCAGTTTATATATAACATCATATGTATATAGCCATCTATATTAAGTTGATGACCATTTAAATTTGAACTCATTCTTTATTCCTCCTTCCCTCACCCACATTCAGATATATGATGTATATATTTACATATATTTTATTTTGTGAATCCTTTGACTGATTTTTGTAGATTCACTTAATTTTACTGCTTTTATGCTTCCTACTTTTCTCACTTCTGCATATGGTCTTTCCTTCCCACTCAATATTTTAATATTTCTTGCAGGGCTGGTTTAGTGGTGATGAATTCCTTTAACTTTTGCTTGTCTGAGAAACTTTATCTCTCCTTCTGTTCTGAATAACAGCCTCGCTGGATAGAATATTCTTGGTTGCAAGTTTTTTTTTTCCTTTCAGCACTTTGAATATATCATGCCACTCTCTTCTGGCCTGCCAAGTTACTGCTGAAAAATCAGCTGATAGCCTTATGAGGTTTCCCTTGTATATAACTGTTTTCTTTTCTCTTGCTGCCTTTAAAATTATGTTTATAACTACTTTTCCATTTTAATTACTATATGTCCTGGTGTGGACCTCACTGAGTTGATTTTTTGGCTTGATTTCTGTGCCTCCTGGATCTAGATTTCTGTTTCCTTTCTCAGACTTGGGAAGTTTCAGTAATTATTTCTTCAAATACATTTTCTGCCCCCCTTTTTTCTCCCCTCTCCTTCTGGGAACCCTATGATACAAGTGTTATTACTCTTGGTGTTACTGAGTTCTCTGCATCTATTTTTATTTCTAATCATCATTTTTTCTTTCTCCTGTTCAGCTTGATTGCTTTCCATGGCTCTGTCTTCCAGGTCCTGATCCTTTGTCCCGCTTCCTCTACTCTACTATTTGTTCTGTCTAGTGTATTTTTAATTACAGTTATTGAGTTCTTCTCTGATCGGTTCTTTTTTATGTATTCTATCTCATTGTTTAGGATGTCACTAACATCATCTACTCTTTTCTCAAGTCCAGTGAGTATCTTTATGACCATTACTTTAAATTCTTTATCAGGCATATTACTTATCACCATTTAATTTAGTTTGCTTGCTGTGATTTTGGCCTGTTCTTTCATTTGGGATATATTCCTCTGTCTTCTCATTTTGTCTAACTCTTTGTGTCTGTTTCTATGTGTTAGGAAAGTCAGCTACATCTCCTGCTCTTGAAAGTAGTGGCCTCATGAAGAAGATGACCTGTAGTGCCCTGCAGTGCAATGTCCCCTGTTCATCAGAATCTGGCACTTCTAAGGTGTCTCTTATGTGTGCTGTGTGCACCCTACTGTTGTGGCTGAGCTGTGTTTGCTTTCAGTCCAGTAATCTTCAGTAGCTCTCTTTGCCTGTTGTGGGATGAGTTTGATCTCTGTGTTGATAGTGGGCCAGACTAGGGCTGCCTTGGGCTTGAGTTAAGTAGGACTAGGTGTTTGCCAGAGATGCAGTAGCATGGAAATGCAGGTCACTTCCCCTGTGTTGTCTCCTGAGAAGTTTTGCTGGTGTGTGGGGCCTGCAGTCTAACCAGATGTTTGCTCCTAGTCCACTGCTGGGGCTGCAGTGGAACTGGTGTATGTGGTTATCTTCCTTTCTCCCTGGGGTGAAAGTCACTTTGGAGTGGTGCTGACTCTTGTCTGACTGCTTGCACATGCCAGGCTTGTGGCACAGGTTTGGATAGGCTCTAGCCAATGGCTCGATGGGGATGGGGTAGATGTGCAGGAGAACATGGGAACAGGATGCATGGTGCCAGCAAGGTCCATGCTGGTCTGCTGCAGGATACCTGCAGCTACCTGAGAAAATTTCTTCCAAGGCTGCCCAGTTTGGAGGGCGTAGGTCCACAGGAAACTTGGGAGGTCAGTTGCATGGTGCCTTCAAAGTCTATGCTGGTCCACTCCAGGAGGGTACCTTCATGTGCCTGGGAAAATTCCATTTAAGGCTAGCCAGGTTGTTGGAGATGGATCTGCTGAAGTGTGCAGGGGTAGGGCTGGAGAGTATTGGCACTAAGCTGATTCCCACAGATGTTCAAGTATCTAGGCTTGGTGGGGGGGGAAGCAGAGGAAGGAAATGGCACCTTTCATCTCTTTTGTTCTTGGAGAAGTCTCCAAAGATCCCTGCCTATCTAATACATGCTCTGAGATTACTAAATTAATCTCCTTCCCATATGCCCTAGGTGTTTTTCAGACTGCTGCTTCTGTGCTGTATCTCAGCATGGCTGTTTTGTTATGCTGTTTCTTTCAAGGTGGGAATTCAGTTTCCTATGGCCCTTCAGCTTTCACAGAAATTAACCCACTGATTTTTAAAGTTCCAATTGCTAAGCACTTCTGATAGTAAGAACTCATAAAACCAAGCCAAATGTTATGGGGATTTGTCTTCCCTGTGTGGGTCCCTCATGCCTGGGGTGACTGACATGGGGGGTCTACTCCTCCCCCTCTTCACATTTGTTGTGTCTCTCTCTCCTGTGGACAGTCCAGTGGGTCCATTTAGCTTCTGACTGTATCTCTACCCTTTTTACCCTCTTTGATGTTGCCTCTTTCTCTACATTTAGCTTTGGAGAGTCTGTTCTGCCAGTCTTCTGGTTCACTTCCTTGTTTATTTACACTGATGTGTGTGTTAACTAGTTGTATCTGTGGGACAAAGTGAACTTAGGTTCCTCTTATTCTGCCATCTTCCCTGAGCTTTCCTACTCTTTTAATGCTTAAAACTGCCCTATGGATTTAGTGCTATTATTATTACCATTTCACTGGTGGTAAAAACTAAGGCTTGGTATGATCCGGTAACTTCCCCAAGTTTATAAGTATTAAGTTAGAGGGACAAAATTTTGAGTTTGATTCCAGAGTTTGTGTTAAATACCTGAAGAATTAGCTGGGATGCTTTTCACAAGTAAGAAGTAAAAGGTCTCCATTTACGTGATCATAATATTATAATACTTCACAAACAACCAAATAGAATACTATAGGTTTTTGTTTTCCCTATGCAAACAAAACAAAACACAAGAATAAACCAAAAAATAAAAAAAAAAATTAAAAATTTGATTGGTCCCAAGACAATAATTCTTTGTGATGGTCCATGTCATCTTAGGGAAAATTAAATGAAGGAGATGAGATTTTCTTTAGACTACTAATGGGAGTGAATAAGATGAGACTCTCTTTAGATAATTAAGTAAAAGGGACATGGCTTTTTTAAAAAAGGTGAAACAAGCTTGTTCTGTGATCTTTCTTGCTATGAAGAAGTTGTTTACGAGTGTCACTTTGCTCCATTGGGATTCTGCCATCTAAGGGTTAAGTTTGATTTCTCCCTGATATTGTATGGAGTTTATAGGGGGTAAATAATCCTGAACCAAGGCATTTGGAAAATAAGTGTGAGATTGTACAAGCTGTATGCTATGACATTACTGTCACTCCAAATTCCCTGTGGGTATAATGTCTTGGTGAACTTTCCTTTTATTGTCTGCTCAGGACAACTACCATGTGAAGTTAATTCAGTCAAGGAAAAGCATTGATAAAATAGATAAAGTCTGGTTTGTGTAGAGAAATTCTAGACTGAGAGCTCCTACTTTCTAGTGAGACCCTTCTACCCAGAGATTTCACTGTACTTTGCTACTAGTGCCCCTTCCCTGATGGATCTATCGCCAAACCTAAAGAATGTTCTAGCTTTCACAGAGATTTTCCCAGGATAAGCCCAGTTCTTGGTACAGCTTCCTGGATGTCGTCTTCTATAACTGTAAATAAATTGGCCCTGTCAGGACACAGAGGAGCCTCAACGAACTCAAGAAGGTCTCCGGAGGCTCTCTGGGAGCAACTATTATTGTAATTTTGGTAACATTATGGTTTTAAAATGGTTAGATTAAATGATTTTTTTAAGTCTCACTAGCTCTAACATTCTATGAATAAATAGAGTTTGTGGGCAGGCCTGGAAACATGCTAGTCACATTTCTCTGGGAAAATGCATTACAAATCCAAATAGACTCAATTAATGGACCTCTGGAACACGGTTCATTAAAGTTGGGAACAGACTATGTGGGAAAGAAACATATAGGCTTTGGAGGAGAATATATTGTGTCCATGTTTGGCAGAGCCCAGAGGCACTTTGTTACTTCAAATGCTGAAATAAGCATGGGTCCCATTTGTTGGGGCTGAGAGAGCTCCTGAATGCTTCGACCAACTTAGGTGATGGCTTATTTTTTTCTCTAACTTGAACCTTCTAGATGGCTGTCTTATTATTGCAATGACTGTATTCACTCACAAGGAGAGTTATAAAAATAATAGAAACTGGAAAACTGGCTTCATGAGAAAGGACTTAAATAATTTCTCTTATTAAGTATATGATGCTATGAACATTCTTATTGAATTTGAAAGGATATTGTATAGGTAGATAGATAAAGCATATTTACACAAAAAGTGAGGACACACATTCAGCTAAACATGAATATTCTCAAAGGAAAACTAGGAGATAATTTTTATTATCCTTTAAAGTCTGAGAACCATATGAGTGTGGAATTTATGATCTACCTTTGTATTTATTTCCTAAATTTGGGAAATAAGAGTGTGAAATCAGTGGTCTAAAAACTAAGAATGATACCAAATCTGGTTATGAAAAACAAGAGCTTTAAATGATGAAGAACTGCAGATTCTCCTTTTAAACTTTTTGGGAATAAATCCCACTCCCCTCTTCCTCTTTTTCCTTCTCAAATATTATAAGTTGCTAATAGGTGAGGAGAGTCAGATCCCAAAAGTGAAGACAGACAGTATGTGTTATGAGACAGTGATGTCCTAGAACCTAAGAATCTTTAATACTGTTAATAAAATTTTTGAAATTGAGATGGGGAGAGCACCCAGCATGGCCACAAGATTAACCAACCTCAGAGATAGACTATGATACCAGTAATGTGATGAGCTAATGGTAAGAATGCAGTTGAAAAACCCAGCCGTCATACAATGTATGGTCAATATCCATTAAATGTCCAGCAAGTGAAAGATTCTTTACAACAGGGATTCTTAATTGAGATTGCAAGTAGATGTGGTCATACACCCTGGAGAATAGATTATTCAGAATCATGAATCATTTGGAGGAACATTTTAACACCATGTACTGAACTTTAGAAATCCCAATATACAACTAGGGCTGTGTTTTGATTTTTCTGTCCTCCCTCTCCCCTGTCTCCACACTAAAACAGTAATAATCCTGCGTGTTAGGATGGGAAAAAGAAATCCTGACAACTAGTGACTAATATGGAGAAAGAATGTATTTGAGAAGAATAGTTACTGAAAACAAACTGGTTGGAAAGATTTCCTTTTCTAGATATAAAACTTTGGTCACTCTGGTATCTCTAAAACCTAGTTTCTATACGCATACCCTCATCCTAATTTCTTTGTGTTTGTTTGTTTCTTGTTTTGTTTTGTTTGTTGTTGTTGCTTTGAGTATGTAACTAAGGTAACAGTTGAATTTTCCTAGTCCTGGGATCATAATATGACCCTTGATGAAATTTTTATTAATTATCAGAATTTATTCTACCTTGAGGTTCTTTAGATCTGTCCACTGGCAATTTGGAGTAGATAATTTTTTTTTAGTAAATCTCTCCTCTATACTAGAGGCCAGAAAAGATAATGGGAATTCTTGGTTATTGTACTTCATATATATATTAAGTATATTTAATTATGGCAGCAAAAAATAATACAGAAAGGGAAAATAATGGACTAATATTTTTATTTATATTGGTGCTCTTTTTGGAATAAGAAATAAACACTTTAAACCACATTTTGGACTGTCACAATAATGAATAATAGCATTACAATATCTGTTTCACTTCTGAAAAATTGAAATGACTTTGTAGACATTATTTTTCTTTGCACATTTATGTTCAATAGACAGCATAGTCAAATTTTTCATTGATATTCATTCATAACTCATCAAAAGCAATTTTTTATGAATTTTAATTAAAAAATTTTTTTTTAAAGATTTTATTTATTTATTTGACAGAGAGAGATCACAAGCAGGCAGAGAGGCAGGCAGAGAGACAGGAGGAAGCAGGCTCCCTGCTGAGCAGAGAGCCCGATGCGGGACTCGATCCCAGGACTCTGAGATCATGACCTGAGCCGAAGGCAGTGGCTTAACCCACTGAGCCACCCAGGCGCCCCTATGAATTTTAATTTAAAATATTTCTTTTACATGCAGCAAGTCATACAAATTGTCAGAAAATTAAGAGTTTTTAAAACTTTATTTTTTAGAACAATTTTAGATTTATAGGAAAATATGAATATGGCACAAAGAGTTCCCTTGTACCCACACCCAATTTCCCCTATTAAAAATCACACATTAGAATGGTATATTTATTACAGCTAATGAACTGATATATGTATTATTATTAACTAAACCCCATACTTTATTCAAATTTCATTAGCTTCTTTTTTGTTTTTTGTTTGTTTTTTGTTTTTGTTTTTTTTTTTTTTTTTTTTTTTTTTTACTTAATGTCCTTTTTCTGTTAGGAAAAAACTATAAACATAAGAATGTTAGGAAGATCCAAAAAAATTCCATTTCATAATAAATTCAGGAAATTGCAAAACTATCATATCTGTTTGGGCCAATTCTAACAACTTTCTAATGATATATTCACTAAAAAATTATAATTTCTATGTATTGCATGGGAAAGCTTGAGATCACTTTGATATAATGTATTTGTACTTTTGAACAGTTAATTTGAAATAAATAATGATACTCCAGTGATTATCAAATTAAAGAAATAGAAATTGAGTTCTTAGTCTTGAGATGACCACATGACCCCAAGTCTGTGTGTGTTGAGAGCTGTTGGTTTAACTGGGATTTCTCCAAATTAACTCCCATGTAGAACACAATGCTTATTCAAAGATAAGTATTAGACATGTGTCAATTTGTAACTTATTTATATATTATTAAATTTCAACAGTCTTTTGTTGTTTAGATTTAGCACTTAGACCAACAACAAAAAGTTTTTTTTTTCAAGGTTGAGTATTGTGTCTTTTATGTTGTTTGAAAGCAGACATTCAGTTTATTTATTAATGTTTTTAAATCTTCTGCTGAAAATCCCTGGCCCCCTTACTGACTGCACCCACCACTCTGTACTTAGCAACTCACTGGTACATCAGTTCCCACAGCACAGAGATGCACATCTCCGCTTCCTTCAACAGTTTTCATAAGAAATCTGTTTACTCTAATCTAAGCAAGCATTTCACCAGCTTTTCCCCCAGTTTTATTGGAGTATAATTGACAAATAACATTGTAAGATATTTAAAGTGTATAATGTAATGGTCTGATATAGGTAAACAATGTGAAAGAGTCCCCCCATTAAGTTTAATAACATCCCCCATCTCACATATTTACCTTTTTTTGAGAACATTTAAGTTCTATTCCATTAACAGATTTCAGTTATAAGACAACGGTGTCAACTACAGTCACCATGTTTTACATGAGACCTCAGACCTTACTCATCTTATAGCTGTCAGTTTGTGGCCTTTTACAAACTTCTTATCTACCAACCTCCTGTCCCTGACAAATGCTTGTCTCTTCTGTTTCTCTGACTTGGCTTCCCCCCGACTCCACCACCACCCCCGATCCCACGTGAAAGTGATACCAGGTAGTTCTGTCTTGGCTTATTTCACTTAGCATAATGCCTTTCAGTTTGATCTGTGTTGTTGCAAATAACAGGATTTCCTTCGTTTTCAAGGTGTTGATATTCTACTGTCAAGTTTTTAAAAATGTGCTGATGACGTGGTGTGTTAAGGTCAGGCTCACATGGTTTAGTCTTCTGTTGTCCTGGCTGACACCCATCTTTCTCCTTGCCCTCAGACCAACACATAAACTGCTCCTGCTTTTGTCACTGCATGCTCTCCTAGGTGACTTACCACTTGCTTTTCTCCAACAGGGCCAAGATGATCAATGACTTTTTATTTTTATTTATTTTTATTATTTTTTTTAATTTTTTTTTTTTTATGTGACAGAGAGAGAGAGATCACAAGTAGGCAGAGAGGCAGGCAGAGAGAGAGGGGAAAGCAGGCTCCCGGCTGAGCAGAGAGCCCGATGTGGGGCTCGATCCCAGGACCCTGAGATCATGACCTGAGCCGAAGGCAGTGGTTTAACCCACTGAGCCACCCAGGCGCCCCATCAATGACTTTTTAAATATCAATTCTCCCATCAAAGAAATTCCCATACGCACTGGCAACAGAACGGCACGTATCTGTTTCTTTGCATAAATGATCAGGCCATATATAATTTTTTTTCAGAGTAATTAATTTTTCCCCATAGAAGTCTAGTTTCTAGAATGTTATAGATCAGTAGTTGTCGTCAGTCAAGTTTGTGATTATTACATAGAAAAATGTCAATACTAAGAAGTGAAATGGTTTCTCCCTCCTTTCGAGACTGATTGTAAGACCTAATTCTACAGCTTGTCTCACGTGCTTAAAAATCATCTTACTTAAAGCGCTGTCATGGGTTTAACCCCTTTATTCACATTTTAGGAAAAGCAAAGGAAAAGCAGACATTCTTTTAGAAAGCATTTACATATTTATAAGCAATTATTTAATAAGTGCTTGGCTGTTTTCTCCTTTTGACTGAATTACATAACTTTCATGTGTCAAACTTGCCCTCCTGCTTATCATTTTCCAAAACTTTAATCATTCCTCTTGCTCTTTTCTTAGCCTTCCTGCGTTTACCTTTATTTGTATTTATTTGATTAACTGCAATTAAATAGTAATGATATACACAAATATTTTAATATTTTGGGTGCTTATAATGTTCTATAAATGCATCTAATCCTGATCACATTGAATTAGTGGGTTCTAATTCAATATAAGTCCTTTAAGTGTCTTCCATGCTCCCATTTTGGTTATTTCCCTTATACAACCTATTTCCTGTTTTTGCTGGATACAGAGCAGGGTGTTTTCTATTTTTGTTTTTAATTTTATTGTTCCCCAAGGCTTCCTTAACTGTGTTTTTCTTGGGTAGGCAACATCTTGCCTGTAAATATTTAAGGCATGACTAAAGTATACCCACACGGCACTTGACTTATTAAATGAGTTTTTTTTAATGAAATATTTGGTTAATAGGTAACAAAGATAGTTTATAATAAATCAATCCATAGCCTACTATCTAGAATTTTCTCAATGGAATTTAATTCCAGAAATAATCTCTTTTCATATTTGTTATTTAATTTATCACATTGTGGATCTCAAAGGTTGTTGATGTTAGCGAGTGAAATGCAATACTCAAGGAGGGAGGTAAATAATGTTATCTGAATGCATTTGATAGCTTTCTACTTTACACAAAACACTTTATTATATTCTCCCAACTGTCATAATATAATAATTCCAATTTAGAGATGAGCAAATTAGGATTTATCGATGATCAAAAGCTTGGCCACAGTAGAATGAATACTTAAGTGGTAGCATTCTTTTCGCCTTCTGTTCAAGTTAATTTTTTCCTGATTTTTGCAAAGCCCATAAATTCCAAGACTTTAATTTTTTAATATATTTTGGCCCCCAGTTTTTAAGAGAATAATGTGTCAAATATTGTTGTCAAAAAGCTTTTCATATGAAACCAGCTCTATGGAAAGTTTTTTTCTCCTTTCCCTTATTCACTCTTGTGATAGGGATGACTGCAACAACATGTTCTTTCTACATGGTCTTCTGACAACTTCACTTTGACACTGCCTCCATCAAGGAGCGGGGTCTATATTCTCTGCACTGGAATCTGGTTGTCAGTGATAATAACACTTCTTGATTTTTCTGTGCCAAATCATAAAAGGTGATTTTTCTGCCTCGTTCTTTTGGGACATTTGCTCAATTCAGTCACCATTCTGTTAGGAAACTCAAGCAGCTTGCAGAGAGGTCCATATCAAGAGACTCCAAAGGTCAAGTCATAACTACACATGACTAAACTCCCAGCCAATAGCCACCCCTAACTTTCCAGCCATGAAAGGGAGCCACCTTGGAAGTGACGCTGTAGTCCCTAGTTGAGCTGATGCCCCATGAGCAGAAGACAGTCTTCCACACCGACCCCTGGTGGAATTGGAGATATGAAAGCTAAATACTGCTGTATTTCTAAGCCACTAAGTTGCCTGGTGATTTGTTGTTCAGCAGTAAATAAATAGAACAAGTGTTAATTATTCTTTTTGATTCATGGAAAACTTCTAAAAATCATTTTCATTGCACTGTAGTTCTGAAAGTTTCCTTCCATTAAATGAACTTAGACCTAGTATGATGAAAAAAAAAAAAAAAAACTCCAAAAGTTTCTCAACTCCAGGCTTGCATAAATCCAAAATCATTTTTGTTTTGTAGTTTTGTACTTACCCTGCTCTATTAAACAAACTTGATTGTCTGTTTAGAAAAGAAACATTCAGCAAAAAAGAAATTAATTTTTTTTCTCTGGACTTACTGCAATAGTATGAATAGGGAAAGTAAGCTTTGCACTAGTTCACATTTTAATAAAAATCTATTTGAACCTCAGACTATTCCATCAGTACATATTATCTAAACTTCTATTAATTCTATAATTGAATAGGTAGATGATTAACTTGTGGATTCTTCCTTCTACCAAACCTACTTTCTTTAACTCAGAGTGTATCTCCTTTCAGTCCATTTTTTTGTATCATATTCACAAATTTCTTAAAATTTGATTTTTAAATTTTTTTCTCTCCTTTTTTTTTTAGTCTTCCCATGATAATTGTTCACAGTCATGGTTATTTAGGCATAGACATCCATTTGACAAGCTTGTAAAATCATCAGTTATATTGTTCATCTGCATATTTTAGCATAGCATTAGTAGACCATATTCTGAAATGGTGTTGAATAATAAATATATGACTCATATTAATTATTCAAAAGGGGTAGGTTGAAAGGAACTCAGGAAAGTCACACAGGTGGCCTCACTTTATTATTACTTTCTGAGGGTCTGTATTCTGGGAACACTAAACCTTAGTGCTTCATGTCACAACTGCCTTAACCTTCATTTCCCTTCCCTGGAAAATGAAAGTGTAAACGGGGACTTGGGCATAGGTAATTTACTTAGGAAGTATCCTTAGGTAATGGGTTTGGGGACTGAAGGAGAGTAACCTGGAAGGAGAGAAAGGAACAATAGGAATCATTTATCATTGGGTATTGCTGTAGCTACTATAGGAGCTCAATTCTTCTGAGAGCTTCTGATGAACTATTTAGAAAGCACACACTCCACTGGCCCATCAGACATCACTCCAGAAATGCAAATTCAAAGACAGAATGATGAAGAATTTCAAGACAGTTAACAAGGTACTAAACCTAGGACTTTGTGTGACTGCGCTGATTACACAGCCATGTAACTGTCTCTGCTTATGATCCTTAAGTTGTGGCAATAAAGGCTGGGGATGCTTGGTTGTCTTAAGGCAAAGCAGACTGAAGGTGTGAACACAGGAACTGGGAGGCCAAGGGGGTCATAAGAATGGGAGCTCATGAACTTTAGGAACACACACAGTCTCGGGGAAGCATTTAGATGCAAGCAACTTAGAAAGCAGCAGTTCGATGTACACTCACCTAACTCTGATGAAAAGGTGGTGCGAGCTGACATTTGGGTCACACCTGGATTAGAACAACTTGGCCACATTACTTTTTGGAACAGCTTTAACACATTTCAACTCATGTGGAGTTGGTTTTTTTTTTTTTAATTTATTTATTTATTTGACAGAGAGAGAGACATCACAAGCAGGCAGAGAGGCAGGCAGAGAGAAAGAGGGGGGCAGGCCCCCGTTGAGCAGAGAGCCCAATGTGGGGCTCTATCCAGGACCCTGAGATCATGACCCGAGCTGAAGGCAGAGGCTTAACCCACTGAGCCACCCAGGCGCCCCTCATGTGGAGTTTTTGATGAGAAGTTCTTGAGTCCAAACACTTTGCTATTTGTCTTATTTCTTCATCCTATATTAATATGGCGTTAAACAGATAGAGCTGCCATAACAAAATATCAGAGTTGCTTAAACAACAGAAATTTGCTTCTGACAGTTTTGGAGGCCAGGAAACCCAAGATCAAGATGCCAGCTGACTTGGTTCTGGTGAGAGCAGTCTTCCTCATTTATAGATGACTATTTTTTTGCTATATTCTCACATAGCTTTTTTTTTTTAAGTGCATGCACATGGGGAGTGAGAGAGAGAGACAGAGAGAGGGGGATGTGTTCCTTTCTTTCCCCATAAACTTTTATTTATTTTAGAGAGAGAGAGAGCATTAATGGGAGAGAGCGAGGGAGAGAGAATCTCAAGCAGACTCACTGCTGAACACGGAGCCCAATCTGGGGCTTGATCCCAGGACCCCGAGATCATGACTTGTGATGAAACCAAGAGTGGAACACTTAACCGACTATACCACCCAGGAGCCCCCCTTTTCCTTCTTTTATAAGATCATTAATCCTATCCTATGAGGATCCATCATTATGACCTTATTTAACCTTAATTACCTCCTAAAAGGCCTATGTCCAAATACAATCACACTAGGGGACACAATTTAGTCCATAGAGAATATAGATTTTAAAATCCTAAGTGATGAAGGGTGCCCCAGGTGGCTCAGTCCATTAAACATTTGACTCTTGATTTCATCTCAGGTCATGATCTCGGGGTCCTGGGACTGAGCACCAAGTTGGGCTCCATGCTCAGTGGTGAGCCTGCTTGAGATTCTCTCCCTCTGCCCCTTCTCCCTCCCTCTCTAAATAATAATAATAATAATAATAATAATAATAATAATAAATTAAATAAAACAAGAACCTAAGTGTTGAAATATTTATTTATCCAATTTGATGTTCAATTTGATGTTTTATTTGGCTCATTTTTCAAATTTGCTGCAATACTTGGGGCTTTTATTCTATGGAGTTGATACTTATTCAGTTTTATTAACATCTCATATCCCTATATTTTCTTAGATCCTTCTATCTTCACAAGAAAAACTGATGGATTTGCCCCAACCCCAAATAGATCGATATACTAATCAGATGAAGTTGGGTGTATTCAGGGTGGTATGGTCATAGACAATATGTTAATCCAAATAAATGGTTCTTCCATTTGTCAAGATTTACCTCATTGAGAAACAGTTTGGGCTATAGTAGTAATAGTTTTCTGTTTCAGAAGAGGTGTATAGAGAGCAAACAACCTGGCTCTGTTTTGATCTCTTCTAAGATATTGATGCTAGAAATTTGACATTCAGTTCTGGGTGTTGCACTTAGAAGGACACTGATTCATTGACATCTGTCTAGTAGGGATGGTGAATGGTTTTGGAGCATGATTTATGGGGAACATTTGAAATTCTCGGAAGAAAAGAGAATGTGGAGGTTATCTCTCTGCTTTTAAATTTTTAAAGTCTTGTGAAATGAAAGAGAAATTAGACAACCCTAAGTACCCTCAAAAAATAAAACTTTTATTAATGGGTGGATGTGGGTGGAAGGCAAATGAATTTGAGGAAGAAATTTTGAATAGTTGTGCAAAAGGGGGAGTTCTCTGAATCAGGATGTCAGAAGCTTTTCCTTATTGACTGTATTCACGCAGAGAAAGAATATTTTAGGGGCACCTGGGTGGCTCAGTGGGTTAAAGCCTCTGCCTTCGGCTCAGGTCATGGTCCCAGGGTCCTGGAAACGAGCCCTGCATCGGGCTCTCTGCTCAGCTGGGACCCTGCTTCCCTTTCTCTCTCTCCTTGCTTCTCTGTCTACTTGTGATCTCTGTCAAATAAATAAATAAATTCTTTAAAAAAAAAAGAATATTTTATACCATGGTCACTGGCCAAAACTGAATTTGTCCAATGCAGTGGAATTGAATCTGAATAGCAAGGAGTGGTCCTTATATTGTGAGGTACCATTTGGTGCTCTGAGAAGGTGTATTTCCTATTATAAAGTCTTGTGTTAAAGAATGCATAATGTCTGTGTTCATTCTCTAGGTATTTCATAACACAGTACCATGTTCATTCTCTAGGTACATTAAAACACAGTACCACAAAGTAGGTGGTATCGCACAAGAGAAATTCATTATCTCAGAGTTCTAGAGCCTAGAAGTCCAAAAGCAAGGTGTTGGATCATGCTCCCTCTAAAGCATGTAGGGGAGAGGTTTTCCTTGCCTCTTCCAGCTTCTGATGGTTCCCATCAACCCCTGGCATTCACTGGCTTGTGGACTATCTTTGTCTCTATTGTCACATGGCATTTACCTTCTCACAATGACATCAGTCATATTTAATTGAGCCCATTCTAATGAACTGAACTTGACTACATCCAGAAAGACCCTATTCCTAAATAAGTTCATGTTCTTAAGCACCAGGGGTTAGGACTTCCAACATATCTTTTTGGAGGACACAATTCAACCTGTAACAGTGACCCAATGAGGCCGACAAACAGCACTTTGATCCTGGCTCTCTCCCTGCCATGCTCGTTTATGGAAGCAAGTCAATTTACCTCTTGGGACTTCAGTTTCTATTTCTGTAAAATGAAAGCAGTAACCTTCTCTGGCCGTCTGACAGGGTCTGATGTGACTATATAAAGACTTGGCATATAGATATGTGATCTCAAAAGCTTCATATATGGATAATTTTACTACAACTCTCTCAATATAAGTGTGTCTCCAAATAATAACTTATTTTTTCTTTTGAGCATAATTAAAGCATGAACTACTTAATTTCCAGCTGCTATGAAAAAATCTCATGAATATTAGCTACAAAAGGCCAAAAGGCAGGATCTGCAAAGAGAACATGAGAAACAGCACAGATTTATTTCATTTTGCAGGAGTCTGAGAAAATGAACTAACTTAGTCAACACCATCTACCCAGTCCACATGAGGAAAAGAAAAACACAAGGAAACTTTTAAGAATTTATTCTAAGATTTATTATCTAATTTTTCACTGTGACAATCACTTTGTTCCCACAACATCCTATTCAAAGACTTTCTGGTGACCTAAATCTGTCATTTTCTCTTAACAGGCCCTTGTTTTCCATCCTGTCCTTGATTTCCAGCTGCTTTTTGTGCTCACTGTTGATTACTGTCAGTGATAATTTGGGGAGGCATGCAACATGTTTCCAAACAAAGGGATGAATGGTCTGGCATTTAAGGAAGGACTAAAAAAAGACATTTCAGTCTGAAACTGTATAAGCTGGGAGGATGTGTTCTCAAAGGCTTAAAGTAATGGATATAGACCGAGAATGGTAAAAACAATCTTGAAAAAGAAGAACAAAGTTGAAGGACTCATACTTCCTGATTTTAAAACTTATTACACAGCTATCGCAATCAAGATGGTATGGTACTAGAATAGACATATAGAGCAATGGAACAGAATTAGAGTCTAGAAATAAACCTATATTATGGCAAACATATTTTCAACAAGGGTGCTAAGACAATTCAGTGGGAGAAAGAATAGTCTTTTTAACAAATGGTACTAGTAGGGACAAAGGAATGTCCACATGCAAAAGAGTGAGACTGGAGCTCTCCTTCGCACCGTTCTCAAAAATGAGCTCAAGATGAATCATAGGAGCTACTCTAGAAAACTCTTAGAAGAAAACAGGAGTAAACCTTAGCAACCTTGAGTAAGGCAATGGTTTCTTTGATATTACACCAAAAACACAAGACCTAAAAGAAAAAAATATATATAAATGGGCTTCATCAAAATAAAACACTTTTGTGCTGTAAGTGATACTCACAAGAAATGAAAAGACAAACTATAGAATGGGAGAAGATATTCGCAAATCATATGTCTGATAAGAGACTTGTATCCTCAATATATAAAGAACTCTGACAACTCAATAATATAAGGGCAAACAGTCCAATTTAAAGTAGGCAAAAAATTCGAATAGACTTTTATCCCAAAAAGATATACCCATTGGTATATCTTTTTGGGATAAGAGATGAGTCTTATTCTTTTATTAAAGTCTTATTTATTATTTATTAAACTCTTATTACTTTAAGTCAATGAGAACATGATAAAATGTCATTAGTCAGTAGGGAGACGCCAATCAAAACCATAGTGAGATGCCACTTTACACTCTCTAGGGTAGCTATAATAACAATAATAATAATAATAATAATAATAATAATAATAAAAGTTGGAAAAAGTGAGCTTAGTGAGAAAGGGAGGATGGCAGAGAGCTCTGAGCCCTGACTATCAAGGATGATTTCACCAGGCATAAGGATGCTATGCAGGATACAGATGACTAGAAACAGAGACAGAAGTTCTAGCCAGCCTGCTGAGGCCAATACAAATACCCAGAGTATGAGTCATCAGTCAGATACCCTCCACATGCCCTGTGGTCAGGCAAAAACATGAAAGACCCAGTAGGAATTATCTATTGACAGTATATTGTGACCTTGCTAAATTTACTTCTTAGCCCTAGCAGTTGGGGGGATGTGGAGACTTTGAAATACACACAGTCATGTTGCCTGTGAATAAAGATGATTTTTCCTTCTTCTTTCTCAACATTTATGTTTCTTTCTTACTTACTTTTCTTTTCTAAGAATGCACTGCTTAGAAACTCCAGTATGATGTTGAAAAAAAAATGTGAGAGGATATTCTTGTCCTGTTCTCAATCTTGGCAGGACGAGTTCTGTCTCTCACTTTCAAGTACAATATTGCTATGAAGTATTTTATACTGTCCTTTACAGATAGAAGTTTCTTGCTGTACTTAGTTTGCTGATTTTATCGTGAGTGAAGGTTCAGTTTTGTCAGACGTTTTTACCTGCATCTCTAGAAATGATATAATTTTTCTATTTTAATTATTAATGTGACAAATTGCGTTTGTTTTCAGAAAAATGCTAAACTAACTTTATATTTCTGCGATAAGCCCCATTTAGTCATGATGCACAATTCTTTATATATTGTTGAATTTGATTTGATGTTTTCTTAAGAATTTTGTGTCTATTTTCATGAGGACTATTAGTCTATAATTTTCTTTTTTTCTAATGCCTAGTTGGTTTTGGTATCAGGGTAATTCTGGCCCCATAAATGCATTAAGAAGTGTTCCTTCCTCAATTTACTGAAAGTTTATGTCAAATTGATTTTTTAAAAAATTTAAATATTTGGTAAAATCCACCTATTAAACCCCCCTCCTCCAAAAAAAATAGAAGAGTAGCAAGTGTTGACAAATGCAGAAAAGTAGAAACCCTCCATACATAGGTGGTGGCCATCTGAAGTGGTATAGTCACTTTGGAGAATGGTTTGACAGTTTCTGAAAATAGAATTACTCTATGACTCAGTCATTCCACTCCCAGGGATATATCCCAGGAGAATTGAAAACATATGTCCAGACAAAATCTTGTGCATGAACATTCACAACAGCATTCGTCATAGGAACCTCAAGTTGGAACCCACCGAAAACTCTACAATTGATGGATAAATAAACAAAATGTGATATATCTATACAATTGAATATTACTTGAATTGAATGCAGTAAGTAAGAACGAAGTGCTGATAACATGATACAACATGAATGAACCTTGTAAACATTATGCTAAGTGAAAAAAGCCAGTCATCAAGGCCACATTTGTATGATTCAACTTGTACAAAGTGTGTAGAATGCGCAAAGGTATAGAGACAAAAAGTGGATTCATGTTTGACTAGAGCTGGTGGTGGATTGGGGTGGGTGATGGCTGCTGATAGGTATAGAATTTCCTTTGGGGATAATGAAAATATTCTAAAATTAGATGACGATCACACAACTCTGTGCTATTGCATAGTTTAAATAGGTAAATTCTATAATATGTGAGTTTCATCTCAATGAAGCTTTTGAAATAAGCTTCAGCAAAAAATAAAAGGATGTAGTATTTATAGGATAGTCCAGAAAGGAAAATGAAGAAATAATATGCAAACGGAGTTCTGAAAAATGTTTAGGAATTAACTAGGTAAAGAGTGACTAAAGAGACTGAAGCAACAGTGTAGACAAATCTTGCCACAGGAAAGATTGCACTGAAGGCTGTGGTAGACGGAATGCTATGCTGGTCCCCAGAGCCCCAGAGTCCCCACCCTGATGTTTATGCCCTGTGCGGTCTACTCCCTGTGAGTGCAGGGGAGACCTATGGCTTACTTTCAGCCCGTAGAGTATGACAAAGGTGAAGAGATTGTCTAGATCCAGTTGAAGTCCCAAATCAGTTACTTTGAGTTAATCAAAGTGAAATTATCTTGAATGAGCCTGACTTAATTAGACGAAAACATGTAACAGGGGCCTGGGGACTCTCTCCTCTGTTGCTGTGTTTGAGGAAGCAAAGCAGCCTGTTGTGAGAAGGCCTCTGAGGAGAGTGGCCTCTGGAGAGGACCATGTGGCACAGAACTGGAGGGGCTTCTAAGAACTGAGAGTGTCTCTCAGACGAAAGCCAGCAAGAAAACAGGGGTCTTACTCTAGATGCAAGGAAATAAATTTTGCCAACTACACAAATGAGATTGGAGGTAGTTTCTTCCCCATTCATTCTATAGATGAAAGTGTAGCCCAACTGCCCCTTGACTGCGGCCTGGTGAGACCTGAAGGCAGACGGCCGAGCTCAGGTGGATTACAGTCCTGGCCCACAGTAACTTTGAGATGATATACGTGTGTGTGGTCCCAAGCCACCAAATTTGTGGTATTTTTTATGCAACAAATAGAACAGTGTTGCTAGAGCTTTAGGAATGGGGTGATAGGAAGTAGGGGGTATGGGAGTGTGGGAGAATAGAACAAGACACGACAGAGTGGGGGCATGGTCAGATCACGTGATCTCTTCTTCTAACAGGTGAGTGAGAAACCACAGTTGGTTTCTGAGCAGGAGATAGGATATGATTCAAGGGAAAATCTAAAAAGATCTCTCTGGCAGTTTTCTAGAGAATGGATTGGAGATAGGCAAGGCAAAAGTCATGGATGGATAGAATACTCAGAATTCTAGTGAGGGATTTAATTAGGTGGTAACTTTTAAGATAGGACAATGACTGAGAAGGAGGAAAGCTTTGCTGAATGAGTACAAGCTGAGGTGGGCATTCAGAGCTTAGAATATTTGGGCTTAATTTCACTGACTAGAGCAACATCGTATAAGACAACTATGTTTTCTGTTATCAAGAACAGTGAGTCTATATCTCTCAATTGAAATGTCTCTTTCCAAAGGCATCCAGCAACTCCTAAAGAGAGTCTTATCGGGCACCATCCCCAGCCTCCCCACAATGACAGTATCAGCCATCTTTCTCTCTTGAAATGGTTCCTTTTTCTTCTACATGATCCATAATGTAGCTTTTCCACCTCTTTCTTCTCTTCCTTATGTCCCTGGCTTTTTTCTGACTCCTCTTCCTGTTTCTACCCTCTAGCTGTGGACAAGCATCAACATTTCCCAAACCACCATGGTAGAATTCTGAGGCATCTTCTACTTTTCCCTGTCCCTCAGTTCTTTCTTTTTTTTTTTTTTTTAAGATTTAGTTTTTAATTATTTGACAAAGGGAGAGAGTGAGAGAGTTTGCACAAGCAGAGGGAGCAGCAGACAGAGGGAGTCAGAAGGGAGCCCAGTGTGGGGCTTGATCTCAGGACCTTGGGATCATGACCTAAGCTGAAGGCAGAAGCATAACAACTGAGCCACTCAGGTGCCCCCCTGTCCCTCAGTTCTGATATCAATGTTTCCTGATAATACTTAGACTCACATATTTTGCAGTCACATTTTGGAGAGCTATGAGAGATAATAACTCTAGTTCAACAATCCTTATTTACAGATAAGGATTCTGAGCCTAAGGGGCAAACCAAGCTTTTACAACCTTTTTTCTTCTTCTCCTTTTTTAACTCTCTGTGGTGATCATTTCAGGCTTGTTTATTAACTTTTATTTTTATTATTGTCATAGATTCCCATAGTATATGCCAATCTTCCTGAAATTCCTCTTTAGTTATTTGCTAATTATTCTATTAAAATGCTATTAATTCATTTATAAATACTTCTTAAACATTTTCTTTTGTTCTACCCATTTTTTAAGCTCTGGAGTAAACATGACAGAGTCAGAGTATCCATGCTGCATAAATTTATTTTTCAACTTCTTATACAGGAGACATATGACAAATAAACAACAACAAAAAGTATGTGTCCCTTTGTGAGAAAGAGCTATGTTAGGTAATGCTATAAAGAAAACCAAAGCAGGGTATAAAATGATACAATGCTGGAGTCCCTATTTGAGGAACATGGGGAATAGTGCAAGAATGAAGTGAGGGACCCAGCTAAACAAAGATCTGGAGGAAAAGCACGTCAGGAGCAATGACCTAAGCAGCAAGTACAAAGGCCCTAAGGCAGCTAAGTCTTGATGCATTTGAGAAAGAGCAAGAAAATTATTATGACTGGAGTAGAGGAAGCAAGATGATGGTTCGTAGGAGATAAAGTCAGAGAAGGTACAAAATGGCCAGGTCACTAGAAGCTGCCCAACCTGTTCAAACGTGTTTCTCATGTTTCAGTGAATAAAATTCAGTCTCCCTGAATGGGTAACCAAGGCTCTCCATTGGTTATTTTAGTTGAATTTGTCTAACTTTATCTTTCATAGCTCTCTTACCTGAATTCTTTATATTAGTCCAACTAGTCCATTCATTAGACAGTAAATTACTTTGCATGACCATGCTATGAGAATGTCCTCCCTCCCCTATGCAATCTCTGACTATTGAAATTGGCAGGATCTATAGGGTCTAGTTCAAATCTCTTCAAAGAATCCTCTTAATTGTAAAGTACTGCTTGTCACTGCCATTATAAAGTTTTATCTTCTTTACATTAGACTGTGTGTGTGTGTTGTTTTTTCTGTAATGCATTCCAAGCTTCTAGAGACTTGCTTATCATAGTTTTGTATCTCCTTTATATCTTGGGTAGAGCCTTATAGAAATTAAAATAAGATTTAAAAGTGACTTGATTAAAGAATCACATGTAATAGCTTTGAAAGAAAAATGATTCCCAGTTTCATTCTTTCACTTTTGCAGGATAAAATGGAATACTGATATAAACATACAATGTAATTTGCTTTCATTTGTTTATTTTTTACTTTCTAATAACATTGTCCAATAATATTGGGATGTTTGTTTATTTACTCATTCACATTTTATTTATTTATTTGACAAATATTTATTGCATATCATGGTAAGAGTTGGGGAAATAAAACAAAAAAAAGATCAAAATGGAACTTAAAGTACACAGGATGGTTTATTTTAATAATATACATATACATAACCAATTGTATATGTATTTAGTGATTTTAAAATCAGAAGAAGTGTAATATAATGGAAAGAGGGAAACGAATGAACATTTAATGAATACCTCCTAATAAAATCATATGTCATCTCATTTCTCACCTCTCACTGTAGTACACCATCTTACGTCATGAATACATAGATGCACACATGTTTACATTTTTAAACAATTATCTATAAAGTTCCTCCGGTAGGAAAATGTCAGTATATCTCCTAATTATAAACTCTATTCACACACTTATTCAACAATGAACATTAGTTCAAAGACTTTCCTGCCAGATGTGGTGAGGTGGGTAGTCTAATGAATAAGATGGCCAATATTCCTGCTCTCGAGGAGATGGTCTTTGAGTAGTTGTAACAATTTTAAATTAGAACTATTAATATACTATTTTAATATTAACTAGAATTAATCTTCTTGGCAAAGAAGAGACATTCTTTCTTCTGTGGATACCGGATTCTTGGATCTGTATTCCCTAAATCAGCGAGGCAGGCTCTGTAGTACCAGGAAGGTCACTGGGACAGCCATGCCCACCTTGCCTGGGTCTCCAAGAGAGCTGCAGAATATGGGTCATATGTCCGAGATAAAATTTGTCTTCCACACCATTTCATAATAAACGTAATATTAAAATGGAAGATAGGATTTATATAAGTAAATAGATATTTGCCCACTCCTTTCTTTAAGTGTTGGAAAATTATGTTTATTAAAATGTTTTTGCATGGGGAGGGGGATGAGGGAGGAATACAAGTTGCAATTTGTTTTTATTTGTTTTTTATTTTATTTTAGGTAGTTATTTTAGGTAATTTAGTTTAGGTAATTTAGTTAATTTAGGTAATTTATTTTAGGTAGTTAACATACTTTTAGATTGTTAGTTAGCTGATATTCAACAAATACTGGTTAAATTAATGAAAGAATGCTATAGAAATATTAGGAAGAATGGTCTAGTTTTTTCCCAAACGTGATAAATTCTTACATCCTTAAACAAGAAACATTCTTTCAAAGCTTTTCATTCGCAGGACTAGACTGTGTAAACTAATCTATCATTTACGAATCTCCTTCTGTAAATAATGGAACTGTAAAAACTGTAGACACCTAACAATAATACACATTTCTTCTGAGAGTTCTCTTGTCTCAAAAGGTTTTATCAGTGTTATTGTTGACAAGGAAATTGTACAGCTTGCTACAAACACACCTCAGAAATTGAAATCGATTTTTTCCTCAAGGCTTCTACAAGGTCATCTTTCAAGACCTGCTATAATCTTGATGCTCCCAAAGCAATCCACACAAGTTTTTGCCCACCTCGTCTCTTTTTCTAGTTTTCTTGTTTTTACTCCTTTCTCTTTTCTCCCAAATTGTGTTTTCTTGCTTGTCATTTTGTTAAAAGTATGCATACTAACTTTAAAAATTAAACATTATGGAATAAAGAAATATAGCCAAAAGTATCATTTGCACAAAAACATTATTGGCATTTTGGTGTAATATTCTGTAATCTGTATCTCTGTATTTGGGTTACTGTTATTTTATGAATACCAATAAACAAAGATCTATGTCACAATTGTAATTACCACGCAGTTCTTCTTTGCATTTTTGTGCGTATTTGATCAGTACCCACTTACCACTAAGGACCAAGTTTCTGGTTTCAGAAGGAACTCATGATCTTCCCTGAAATAATGGAAGAATTATTATGAAATATTGCTCCCATGACATGATTTTCAAACAAAGTTGAACAAATAATGCTTCGATATTTTTAGAGATAACATTTTCCAGTAGAAAATATTTGGCTAAGTGTGACATACATAACATATATTGGGGTTGAGTGAATTTCTAGAGGTCAATTAAATGCTATGTAATAAAGTTATTTTTACCCTGGGTCCCTGGTTCTTAATCCTGGCTGCAGATAACACACATACCTTGAATTTTGAAAAAATAACCATATTCAGATTGTACCCTGAACCAAGGAGAATGAATCTTTGAATAAAACCAAGGCTTCTGCTGGTTTTAAAAGCTCCTAAGTGGGGGACGTGGGGGTGGCTCTTTCAGTTGAGCATCTGCCTTTGGCTCAGGTTATGATCGCAGGGTCCTGGGATTGAGTCCCACATCAGGCTCCTTGCTCTGCGGGGAACCTGCTTCTCTCTCTGCCTGCAGCTCCATCTGCTTGTGCTCTCTCTCAATCTGACAAATAACTAAGTAAAATCTTTTTTTTTTTTTAAAGATTTTATTTATTTATTTGACAGAGAGAAATCACAAGTAAGCAGAGAGACAGGCAGAGAGAGAGGAGGAAGCAGGCTCCCCGCTGAGCAGAAAGCCCGATGCGGGGCTCGAACCCAGAACCTGGGATCATGACCTGAGCCAAAGGCAGCGGCTTAACCCACTGAGCCACCCAGGCGCCCCAACTAAGTAAAATCTTAAAATAAAATAAAATAAAAGCTCCTAAGTGGGGGCACTTGGGTAGTGCAGTCACTTAAGCACTGACTCTTGGTTCTGGCTCAGGTCATGAGCTCAGGGTTGTGAGACCAAGCTGTTCATGGGGCTCTGGGCTCAGCATGAACTCTGGCTTGGAATTCTCTTTCCCTCTTCCTCTGCCCCTCACCTCCACTCTCTCTCTAAGATAAGTAAATAAATCCCCCCCCTTTTTTTTAAGAATTAAAAGCTCCTAAATGAATGTGAAAATTGAAGGTTGAGAACCACTGAGTGTGATTCCAAAGTAATTTGGATCTGTAGTATACACACTATAAAGCTGGATAAACAATAGCTTTTTTATTTGGGGGAGAATTGAAGTTCATCTTAAAATAGGGGAAATATGCGTACATTTAGTGTATACACAGAGCTTGTTCACTGCCGTTTGTAGAATCTCTGCTTATGTATGCTGCTGGCCCCTGAGCATTTGCTGAAAGTCAAGTTTAATGCTAATGGATGGTTTGAAAAGAACAACTTGGGGCACCTGGGTGGCTTAGTGGGTTAAAGCCTCTGCTTTCGGCTTGGGTCATGGTCTCAGGGTCTTGGGATTGAGCCATGCATCGGGCTCTCTGCTCAGTGGGGAGCCTGCTTTCCTCTCTCTCTGCCTGCCTTTTTGCGTACTTGTGATCTCTGTCTATCAAATAAATAATAAAATCTTAAAAAAAAAAAAGAACAACTTATGGCTATTTTTCCTTTCAACTGAGGAAAGCCACCATGGTTTTCCTTGAAGGCTCAAAGTTAGGTTTGTGGATTATTTACCCCAAGTGGAACATTTTCATAATGTAGTATTTTGGATTTGCTGAGTTAAACTTATGATAAGGGCTTCCTTTGAGAGAGACCACAGTGTAAGAAGGAGAGGAAAACGGGAAAGAAGGGGGGGAGTTTACTGTCATTTCAAGTGACTGAACTGGACTTTGATATGAATGGTGCCTCAAAGCTGTAGGGACGATATCATGTTTTCATTTTAATACCAAGGTATAGAAAGAAATGGAAATATGTTTACTTGCACAAACCTCAAAGCATACAACTCTAAAAGCATCCAAATAGGGTGATTTTCATTGAAATAAAATCTATAGAAAGCAGTGTTTCCATGGGACACTTAAAAGTTACAGGCAAAAAAATCTCACAAGCATGCTGATATTTTTTTGGTATTTCTTTTCTTGTATTTTCCTTAATCGCAGATGAAATGAGTGTAGGTTAAAGGCTAAAGGACACCTTTGAACTAAATGGAAAGTTTTTGTCTTTGAATTAGTATTTCCTCAATTCTCTAATGCCAGGAACATTTGCATTTTGAAAAAAATTTTAAAACATAATGTAACTTTTGGGGGCGCCTGGGTGGCTCAGCGGGTTGAGCCGCTGCCTTCGGCTCAGGTCATGATCTCAGGGTCCTGGGATCGAGCCCCGCATCGGGCTCTCTGCTCAGCGGGGAGCCTGCTTCCTCCTCTCTCTCTCTGCCTGCCTCTCTGCCTGCTTGTGATCTCTGTCTGTCAAATGAATAAATAAAAAATCTTTAAAAAAAAAAAACATAATGTAACTTTTGAAAAAGCAATCAAAGTATATCTACTGTAGTTAAGAATATGTGAAATAGGTTAAGATACAGGAAATAATCAATATAATTTGATATTTTCAATTATTACTGTACAGGCATGGTTTTTTGAATCTAGTTTAAGAATATTACAGAATATATCTCACACAAAATAATTCAGTGGTGTTTTTTGTTCCTTTTCAAATTTCATATGTAGGTAAACAAATTGGAAAAAATTATTACATAACATTTAATGATGATGAAAAGTGTTCTTTGCATATTTTGTTTTTAAGTTAAGTTCATAAAGAACCCACATTGCTGCTATAGCCTAATCTATGGTTCTAACAAATATTCCCTGGTTAAGACATTGACTATGTAACATCAGGCAGACCTAAAATTTTATGCAAATTTTGATGAGAAAAATGAACAGGAGAAACCAGACAACTGTGGAAGTTTTTGATATCTAGAAATTTGATAATATATAGATAATATCTAATAAATTTGAGATATATAGATGGTCTATAAATCTTCAGATGATTATTTCAATTTTTATATTTGTTGAGATAATCTTCAGGTATAAAGTAATATTTCCTATTCTCCACAAAGGATAAGATCTTTCATTTACAGCGTTTGCCTTAGACAGCAGCAGTTCACAGTTACGGGGGCTTGTTTGCTGGAGCTCTTCAGATTCAGATAGTTAGATGCTCCTAGAGCACCGAGCTCACAAAATGATTCAGAAAACATCAAAAATAGAAGAAGTAAATGAAAAGATTCAAATAAGCAGAATTTCTAAATTCATCAATCAGAGTTTAAGTCATTTTTCCGGGGAATAAGACAAAGAGTTATGAGGTGGTGGCATTGGACCAAAAATTGTTCTTTCTTAATCCTAAGAAGGCATACTTACAGCAATTAAAGAATTTAGTTATGAACATGTGATTTTTTTTTTACATCACTGCTTTTTGTTTCAGTTTTAGGCTAGCCTGACTTCAAAATTATACTGTTTTGGGGGTGGGGGACGTTTAGGTGGCACGGTTGGTTAGGCATCTGCTTTCAGCTCAGGTCCCCTGGAATTGAGGCCTGCCATTGGGCTCCTTGCTTCACTGGGAGGCTACTTCTCCCTCTCTCTCTGCCTGCTGCTCCCCCTGCTTATGCTCTCTTTAATTTAATACATAAATAAAATATTTTTAAAAAATAAAATAAAATAAAAAGAATTATACTGTTTTGAAGCAGTTTTAGTTTATGTGAAAGTTTTGTGTTAGAGTTAAGTTTTTTTTTGTTTTTGTTTTTTTTTTTTTTTTTTTTTTTTTAATATTACATGTGATAGTGAATGGAAGAATCCTATGGAAAAAAAAGTATCAGGCAAGCCTAATTGAATTTGGTGATGAGGCCATGGAAGTAAAAGCCAGAAGCTCTCATTTCTAGCTTAAAGTTTGCCTCATTCTCCTTGTGTGGCATGGCGAATCATTCACCTCCCTTTGTGTCTCTTATGTATCAGAAAGAGGGAATAATATTTCCCCATTCACGTATAGATTAGCTATTTCTTGAGGATAGAGACCTTGTAATCATCAAAAATTTTTCCCTAGCATTTTTTATATTGCTGATCATTGGTAGTTACTTGAAAAGAATTGGTATAATGTTTAATATGTGAATGAAATGAATTGAGATGGTAGGTGTATAAATTGTTAAAGTTGTAAGTATTAAATAGTTATACCATGGTACTAAAGAAGACATAGAGATGGATTATGGAGACAGCTGTTAGTCCAATTTGATTACTTTGATCAAATCTGAAAAGGTAACTATATGATTTAGCAGAAATATCACTGTACTGTAGATCAGGAGCCATAGGGTCTAAGAATGGCCTAGAGTCTCACCAAAGTCATGGAGTCTTAGAGTAGAACAGATGGAGATGTTCTACAAGGTCATCTTCTCTCTCTCATTTTATGAATGAGAAAGGCAGTGCTCACTTATCCATAGTCTTACAGTTACTAATACCCAGTTCTCCTGGTTTCCTCTTCAGAGCTCTTCCTTCCACAACTTGGCCAAGTCCTTGACCACACTAGCTGAATGTCTTCTTCTCTAGGAGGATGAATTAGGTGGTCACTAGAGTTTCTTAGTATTATAATTTCTGGATCATTTAAAGGTTAAAATCTTTTTTGTTGTTTTTGTTGGTTTCTATTTTCCATTTGTATCCCTAGTAAATTAAAACAGTAAAAGATTTTTAAATAATGCTTGTTGTCACCTTGCTGACACTCTAAGTTATTTCTAAATAGAATGATGAACCACAGAAGAACAACAATGCCTCTATAATACATTTAAAACGAAAAATAAACCAGTTTGATTCTGAGACTTCTTTGCCAAGGAATTTGTGTGGCCTTTTCCTCATCCAACTAGTAAAAGGCTTAATCCTGTTTCAAAGCAAAACACTTCCAAAGTTGCCAGCAAATGTGGAGGATACAGTTGGAATCACTCCTGGTAATTTGAACCAATTATTCTGCAAATTTTCAATGCTGTGGAGAAAGAAGACCACAGTAACAAGAATGCCTTTTTTGGCAAATAGATAAAGTTAGGCAGGGAGGTAATGTGATGTTGAGAAGGAGAAGAAGCTATCCCAAAGAGTCACCTGAATCCCTTGGGAGAGCCCAGAACTCCAACAGTTGTTTTAACTCTGGTAATGATTAAGGGTATTTTGGTTTTGTTGCACTTGGAAGGGATTTTTTTTTTTTTTTAAAGAAAGACAGGAAAAAATATACTGTTTCAAAATGTTAATGGATAGCCAATCTGTTTCAACACCTAACTTTCTAAGAGATTTATTGGTTTTTCAGTGTTCAGAACCAACCTGCTCTTTCTGTGAGGGCCCCAACTGTCTGAGGATTCCATATCGTTTACTGGTGTGTATTTAGTGAGAGAGGAGGAGACTTACCCGTTATTTCTTGGTTTCTTATGCATTCAGGCAGTAGGCAAAGTAATAAATGGAAAGATGAGTCTGAATACTTGGGTCTTACTATTAAATCTTATTTGGTGGGATTGACCAAGAGCCTCCTCTAGGCTGGTTTCTTCACCTATGTGATTCTCAACCTGGAGAGAATCTTTGAGTCTTTTAGAATGTCAAGGGAATCTGAAAACCTTACTGTATTTTAAATAAAGCTTAACTGAAATCAATTATGTCCTCTTCAACTAGGGCACAGTGTCTGCATAAAACCATCTCTTTACTTTTTATGGCAATAACAACATCAGTTTAATGTGGCCTCACCAGTTGTCCTGTGCTGGGCAGCTATTCTGATCAAAAGTCTTTTTGTGCATTAAATCATTTAATTAACAAATACATTTCAGTAGACACAATATTTTAAAGTAAAAGGTATTTTGGGAAAAGAAGTATTATATTTTTTGAAGGATCAAAGGTGGGAACGTATGCACTGGGTCATCTCTAAAGTATTTCCTGGTCCAAGAGTCTAGGTCAGGGATTGGTGAACCTTTTCTGTAAAACGGCCACATGGTATCTCAGGCTTTGTGGGCCAAACGATCTCTGTCACTATTCAGTTTTGTTATTAGAGAATGAAAGCAGTCATAGACAATATATAGGTGAATAGATTTGTCTGTGTTCTTATAAAAACTTGATTTGCAAAAATAAGCAGTGGGCTAAATTTGGCCGGCAGATAATACTTTGCTGACCCCTCTATATGGTGATCCCTGAAACTCTGAGACTGCTTAGTCATCAAGGAAAGAGATACAGAGAAAAGGAAAGGTAGGCAGGAAGGAATCTGTTTTGTGTCTCTTAAAGGCTTGTGCTTAAGTTTGTTTGTTTGTTTGTTTTTTTGTTTTTAATGCCAGGTGCATTGATAAAATGACCACAGAGGAATTAAGTTTTTAAACAAAAATTTTAAAAATTTTTCTTTTCATTTCAAATGGAAGAATGAACAACGGGGGATCATATCAACCCTAGGCATAACCAGACTGGCCAAGACACCCACAGGCTTAGGCCCAAGGGATAGGAATGCTTGCTTATCATTCAAAGAAACCTGTAGGACAAATAGATAACCGGTACTACCCTAGAGATACAATCGCCAGATGTACCTAATGAATTCTCTAACATAAATAATATAGATGTCTATTTTTTTTTCCCCAGATTCTAAGTCTGTTGAGATGAAGAAGACCTCCAGGGAAACCAGATGAAGTAGCACTAGAACACCCACTAGCATGACCTCCAGTCTCCAATCATTGGTGTTCACCTTCTCAGGAGATATCTGCCCCAAATTCTGCCCTTAAGAACTTTCGTGTGCAAGCCATCAGGGAGTTTGAGACTTAGAGAATCAGTTCCCCCCTCTCCTGGATGATGCTCAAACAATGAATAGCCCATGTTTCTTCACTGCAAAAATTTGGTGTCAGTTTTTATTGACTTGCTGTGAATTGGGCAGATAGACTCTCCTTTGGTTTGGTTACAACAACCGATGCCCTCAAGTCGTCGTATTTGTTCTTAGAGTGTCAAACCTACATTCCTACTGGCCAACATTGAGCACAATAACTAGATGCAGAATAAGTTGTAACAGCGTTGCCCCAAAGAGCAATGCCGCAGTGCTCCAAGCTCAACTCTCCTTTTGAGATTCCTAAATGGGGCAAGTAGAAGACTCAGTACTATGGGCAGAAAACCCCAGAAGATGGTTTTGTTCTGTATAGCAGAAGCTCCTAGTTCAGACCAGATAGCCCTGTTCTGTTCCTTTATTTTCACTAAAATGTCTCATTTGTAGCTGCAGTCATGGCTGCCTGGGTTAAATATTTTCTGGCCTTTGGAAGCTATTATGGTTTCATGACTAAGGTTTGGATAATGGGATGTAATAGAGGTATTGTGTATGACTTAATGGAAATATTCTGGAAGGGAGGTGGTGTGCTTTTCTTATTCCCTTTTTCCTATCAGCTAAAATGCAGACACAACGGCTAGAGTTTCAACAGTACATGGATGATGAGGAGAAAGTCATGTGCTGAGAATGACAGAGTTGCATGTTGATAGGAACCTGGAATCCCTGAAGATTTTATGAGAGAGAAAGCAATGTCTACTTTTTTAAAGAACATCAGTAATTTAGATTTTCTTGCTTTGAAACAGAATTCTAACTCAAACATCCACTCCCCCTCAGAAAAGAGGACAGTCCTGGCCTCAATTTAGAAGTTTATGTTCATCTAGACTAGGGAAAGTCCCTACTTCTATTTTGATTTAATAGCCCTAGGATTTTCACTGTCCTTCTAAGTCACTCATTGGTCATGAGACTTTTCAGAAGTTGGCTCTTTGGCTGGAGGTAGAGGCAGGAGGAAGAGGGAGCTGTGGACCCTCTATCATGTTATCTCAGATGCATTCATCTATCTTGTGAAATCCACAAGGTTAGGTTTGGGTTTGGATTTGGATTAAAATGTGTTGTAAGGCCTTTGCTACTTTCATGTGCTACTGTTCATCCAGCTGTAGAGTTTCAAAGGAAAAGGTTAAACTCTTACATTCCATTGGTTCTGTGAGATTTCTTACCACATTTGTCTGACCTACTAGGTTTTTTTTAATAAGCTTCATTTTTTTATATGCAGATGTTGGCATTGTTTTCCCATTGGGGAAAACAGGTAAGCATGAGAGATGTGACTATATCACTCACAAACAGGAAGATCTAGTTCTCTGGAGTATAAGAAGGGTTACCCACTGCAGACTCTGGAATGAACCACAATTTACCTTACAATTTCCATAACATGAAAGCACGTGGGGACAGAATGAGTTCAAAGTGAGAGATATTTAAGACTATTGTCCATAGATGTGTTATCAATTCATCCCAACATTTGTGTTTTCATTAAGTATTGATTAAGTACTTCTTATATTCCAGGAACCCTTAGAGAGGCTAAGGAACTAGAGGTAAACAAGATACGCGAATTCACTATTCTCACTTAGGGTATATTCTAATAGGAGTAGACAGAAAATGAAACCATACACTCAAAAACAAGATGATTTTAGGTAAGGTATGCAAAGAATAACACAAGGAGTTGTTTGGGATGGTGAAAAATCTAGATTGGGTGCTCTAGATAAACTAGAGAGCCTTTATGAATAGATGATATTTGAGCAGAGAAGTGAATGGCAAGAAGCACCCCACTATCTTGAACTTCCAATGCTAAGGCTGTAAAGAAAGAGAGATCTTGGAGGTCCAGAGAAGTAGAAAACAGATTAGAATAACTGTGAAGCATTAAGGGAGGAGATAATGGTGGGAATGAAGCTAGAAGGGGAGAGGACAATCAGGGTATATAAACCTTGAAGACCATGGAAAGGAATTTGAATTTTATTCAAAGAACAATTAAAGCTATTAGAACATTTTTAGTGGATGATTGGCACATTGTATTATAAAATATAATTCTAATGGTCACATGGAAAATAGAATATAAACAGAATGACTTGAACACTTAAATGTAAAATTAGACATTTTTGAAGTACTGATATAAGTCTATTCATATTAGCCAAGCTAAAGGAACTTTGACTTGTTCACAAAATGTTATTTTTCATGTTAATTCAACTTGAAAATAAAATAGTATAAAATAATGAAGCTCTTAATTCTAAGTAGACAACTGTCTTTATTAACTAGAAATTAGGATGCATCAGGAAGTACAGCCCTGTTTAGACCAGTCACTTTCAGCTCAGGAAATTTTACAAGGTTGTTTCTGAATTTGAATGCCATTCAAATGCTTTAGATGACTTGCTAGTTAAAACAAGAGAAATGGCAAATGACATGTGTCAGCTTCCAAGGAAATGAAAATATTTTCGCAATAAACAGGATGCAATAAATGGTAATAGTAATAAAAATAAATTAAGGGAAAGGTTTTGGTGTGTGTTTGATTTTTGAAAGAAATGGTTCATGATAGGAAACCATGTGCTATATTTCCTTGGCCAGGAAAGAGTGGTCTACCTTGTTCCAAGTAACAAAATATGACCAGATAGCATAAAGGAGAGAGGCCTTAAAACACTGCCCACATTCTCAGAGCAAAATAGAGGACCCGAAGACAAAATTATTGAATGTCAGATGATTTCAGGCATCTGCGTGCCATGCATTTTTACCACTTATTTAATTTCACTAAATCTTAATTGTCCAAATTTGAAATAATGTTGCCTCCTCTACCATATCTCATAGAACTCTTCTATGTATTAGATGAAGTAAAGACATTCTAAGAACCATGTAGCTTAAACAAATATAGCATATTGTTATTATTACCTATAGTATTAGTCATCATCTCCTTGGATTAAAGATCCACGATGACATGAAATTTGTTTTATGACATGTTATTACTATATATTTTAAACATAATACTTAAAAAAAAGTACTTCCCAGAGACTAGTAGATAGAAATAATAACTACCTAGTATATAGAAATAATATTAACTTGTGGGGTGCCTGGGTGGCTCAGCGGGTTAAAGCCTCTGCCTTCAGCTCAGGTCATGATCCCAGGGTCCTGGGATCAAGCCCCACATCAGGCTCCCTGCCCAGCGGGGAGCCTGCTTCCTCCTCTTTCTCTGCCTGCCTTTCTGCCTACTTGTGATCTCTGTCTGTCAAATAAATAAGTAAAATCTTTAAAAAAAAAAGAAAGAAATAATACTAACTTGCGTATATTGAGCATTTTCTCTGTGCTGTGCACTAGGCCAGCAGTTTTCATTATTGCAAGGGCACATTCTCACAGAACTAGCTACTATTGTCCTTCATTATGGTGAGATGTAAGAGAGGTTATAGATCTTGTCAGGGTGAAAGTAAGTAATGGTAGTGAGTAGTGACTCTCGAAGTTAAACCCAAAGTGGTCTGACTCCAGAATTCAGACCTTAAACAAACTGCCTTCTTGCTTCTCCACTTTCCAATCTTTAATTTAATTGTTACAAAATCATGCAATTGTTCAGTAGTGATACTTAGAAAAATAGCTGTTAGTTCAATATAACAAAACATTCAGAACTGTTGCTGCCTGTCACAAACGTGATTCAAATCCGGTCCAGGCCTGCATGAGATGAGCCAGGTCATTCTGGGTGGGGGCCAGGCAAGGACATGGGGTGGGATGGAGGTTATTACCAGGGGCCTTGCCTTTGTTTGGGGGTGGTGGGTTCATGAGGCCCATTACATTGTTAAAAATTATTAATTAAAAAACTAACTAACAAAAAGCAGACCTTGCCTTCAATGCAACAGTGATGACTAGGTCATGAAAAAGGATTATGACTAACCCCAAATCTAATTCTCTATACTGGATGTCAGCAAAATAAATGAAAATAAAAGAAAGAGGATTAAATTTGAGTGTTCTCAGTTTGAGAACATTCCTTTAAATAGCCATTTTAGAAGCATCTGAGGGAACAATACTCTTTTTCCCCAAAAGGTGGCACTGTTCTTCTAGCTAAGCCATCTGATCCCCTGTCCTCAGGAAAGGCTTCAGGACTTCAAACAAGTTCTCTCTTGCTTCTCAGTTTCACCTGATGACTCATCTTGGTTGGAGTCTAGTTGTTAGAGGTTGGAGTGGAGTTTTTTCATTAAACAGAAAACTTGGAGCAAATTATTTTATTGGAGAATCTTGAAGAGAATTTAGGAAACTGGACATGCAGAGAAATTTTGGATAATCTGATTTTAAAGTTGGTGTTGGGGGAATGAATTACAAGAAGAGAAGTCCTGCCTAATGGCCATGGATCAACAGTATTGGAGAGAGTGAGACCAAAGCTTCTACTAGAATCGAAGAAATGTAGGGCATGGTTGCTGATGTGTGTGGTCTTTTCCACCTGGGAATCAGAACTCCTCATTTCTAACTAGCTGTGAGTTAGCAAATGATAAACTATCTGGGCTTAGATTTTTTTTCTTTAAAATTAAGAGGCTTGAGTAGGTAATATTTAAGCTTCTCTTTTCAAATCCATTCATCCATATATATATATGTGGAGAGAGAGAAAGAGAGAGAGAGAGAGAGATCCTTGAAGTACTTTGGCATACTGACTTCTGAGCTAGGTTTATATAAAACTGTTCTTTACTTTGCAAATTTTTTGTTGAACTTTGAATACTCTTAAATATAACGGAATGTCATAAGAAGATAAAGGTTTTGCTTTGGAAGTTTATACTGCGTACATCTTCTCTAAGTAGCTTGCTATGTATGTGAATTGAATGCGTGTTCACAAATCACTTTTTTTCAGACTGGGTTCCCTAGACTCTGATATACCTTACCCCTTCCTTTCCATTGCTGCTCTGTTTGTTGTCCTGACTCTTCCCTAACATCATCATATCCCTCCTTAGGATATTGCAAATGTGAATTCTTGCTCAGTCAACTTGCTTAAAGGAAGACGGATGATTAATGGAATCATGGTCCATTTGTTTCACTCTTTAGTCTCATTCTGTGGGATTTTTCTGCCTTGGCAGGGGGATACGGAGGCTGAAAGTGAGGGTAAGGGTACAGGATACTTCCTTTTAAACACAGGAAATGTTTTTGTTTTAAATTTTGCAGCTGCTTTCGCTTTTGGTGGTCAGAAGTTAATGGGAAATACATGCCTATAAAACTCAAAATGAGCAACATAAATTTAAGATCAGTGCCTAACGCTCATTACTTCTTGTTTTCCCAATAATGCCACAGGATGGATTATGGTTATCTTTATTTTACAAATGAGGAAACTGAAGCTTATTGAGTTACATAGGTTGCCTCTGGTTGCACTGTTAGTGATTGGCTAACCTAGACTTATGGCTGGGTCTACTGGCTGCCAGGGGGGCACACCATGGCTCTGTCCTCTTGAAGCTTATCCACAAAATGCCCTATTAGTTCAGTGATAGGAGAGAGAAGACATCATCTAATTACTGTCTTTGGTGGACTTCAGCTTCCAAACCATTGTATCAAAGAATTTTGGAAAGAAAAAATTTTATTGCTGAATTATAGGAAGGCAATGATTTATACCCTTATTTGACTAATATTCTTACTTGGTTTCCCCACACAGTTAATGATATTGTTTCTTCAAGTGTTGGGTTGAATTTAGTGGTATGATTATGGGAAAGAATCACTTTTCATGTCTCACTGATATTAACATGGTAATGAATTCACTTTAACCATGAAATGTTCTGAGGCAAAAGGGCATATTAAGAGAATTAAATTCAACCCTGGCTTGGCCTCTTGTTACTTTTAACCGTTAGTGGTCATTTATCCAGCAGTAGGAACACATATGCCTTACTTACTTCAGGTAGTAAGGAATCAAATTAATGGTTTATAAAATGTCCCAGGAGGTTTTTTGTTTATTTTGTTTTGTTTTGTTTTTAGTTTTAAGATAACTTTTAAAATTTGGAATTTGATTCTGGCCCTAATCATCAGTTATTAATTGCTTTTAACTTTCTTTTCTGATTTGTATTCTTTCCACATTTTAAAGTCTAATTTCTCAAGGAATGATCTTAAATACGCATCACCAGTGTCCAAAGACTGTCTTGATATTTAATGATAAGATTCATTTCTCATTTAACACTTAAAAAACTATGCATTTTGGACTTCTTACTAAGAAATCTAAGTACTCCTTAATAGAATATGACTATACTTTAAAATGGCCTTCAATGTGCATTCAGTAACAAATCAAAATCAAATGATTCTAGTGTCAAGGATGTCCCTTTTCATCCTCTGTTATGTGGTTGATGATTTGAAAGGGAACATTTTGTTTTTCTCAGTCAAAGAATATTACATTTACTTTGAGCCCTTAATGCCTTTTAAAAGCAGACAAAAGACATGACTGGGTTTTGTCTACTAGTGTACTTTCCAGGTAAATGCACTACATGCTAATTTTTAAAAGCAAGTTGTCCTCTAGATTGTTTTTCTTACAACTTTAAGTACACAAAGTTCACTTTTCTGGGTAGTATCATGAAAAAAATGAGAAGGATGTGTGAAAAGATTGTTCCCTACATGATATGATGTGCATAAACAGGAACACAGAGATGAAAAGTAGCAAAGGGACACATTTTGTCCTGAGCCCCATTTCTATTTTTTAAGCCTCTCATCCAGATCAGTTGAAGTGTGAGCTATCACAGGCCTTCCCTGGCTCATTCTGATCGGGAGTCAGCCATAGGCAAAGGCACAGGCTCCAAGTGAATCTGCCATTCGTCCTCTCCTTCCCTTCTCCCTGCACCTTTATGGTGGTCCTCTTCACCACCCTCTTTGCTAACTTCCAGTGTAGTTTACCCTGGATGAACTTTTCCATTAGAAATAATGTTAGGCTACTAGACTGAAAACAGGGTTCTTTGATTTAAATTTCATCTGATCTGACAGTGTCTTACAGAGGCAATGCCTTAAAGATGGAATTTTAAACACCCTGGAGAGGAAGGAGGAGAGATGATTTAAAATGCAAAGCCTCTCTAGTTCCTCTACTCAAATTATATTGGCAGTCACAGCAAGCTGATCAATTCCAATAATTTTGATCTCCCAGGTGGTTTGCATTTTAATTAATTCATGCATTCAATAAATATTTGCTGAATGCTGACAAAAAGTCAGGCACTGTCCTAGTGGTTGGGCCAACAGCAATGAACAAGATCTGACATGTCAGACTTTGATGCATATGCCAAATAAGACATACCTGAAGTGGGGCGCCTGGGTGGCTCAGTGGGTTAAAGCCTCTGCTTTTGGTTCAGGTCATATCCCAGGGTCCTGGGATCAAACCCCACATCGGGTTCTCTGCTCAGCAGGGAGCCTGCTTCCCCCTCTCTCTCTCTACCTGTTTCTCTGACTGCTTGTGATCTTGGTCTGTCAAATAAATAAATACAATCTTAAAAAAAAAGACATACTTGATGCATATAATGAATTGTGAAGGACGGGTTGCTATGGGAACACATGACAGGGAGAGCTAACCCACATAGGGAAGCAGAGAAAGATTCTAGGATGAATAAGTCAAAGACAAGGACTGGCCAGGTAAGTTAACCACCCAACAATGCCCCACATGCCTGCCATCTCATTACCCAAAGATACTTCTCTGCTTTCTGTCAGTCAGTTTCTGTCATTCCTAGACTAATAATGGTTGGCGTGGGAATGGGAGAAATCATATCCCTTGCTAAGGACTAACATTTATTCCTACTCTTTATTCTTGATTTGGTTGATTTGGTCTGTGCTTTATTAAAAGGTAGAATCTTAGGGCATTATTTTAAAATATGGTGGGTCTTCTGGTCACAGTTTTCATTAGTCTGCACTGAAACTGAAGTTTTGGGAAATATATAAATACTTAGAATTATAAATGATTGATACACAGTTGGGGCTGGGATAGAAAGAATGCTTTACAAAATCTCAGAATCATTACTTAATATGACTAAATAGTTCTACAACAAAATTCAGAAAAGAAGGGATTTTTAAATGACCTGGTAAGAATTATAATTCATTTTGTATCAGACACACCACAATAAAAAACCACATAGGCAAGAGCATACACCCCCCCCCCCATAAATTCTCTCAATGACTGTGTGTTTCTCAGAAGTTTAGACTAGTGTTTTAGTAATAGGGGTATTTCGATCATTGTGCTGTTCAGTTTTGTTTTGTAATGAAGTCAATATTTATTGAACAGACACTTTCTGGATGGCCAAGCTCTAGGCACCCTGCCACACACTAAAAACAAATAAGGACTTGACACAAAAGCAGTCCTTCTTCTGGGCTGCTGGCAATACATCTTTATTGTTTTCCTCACACTCACAGTGTTTTCAGTGCTCTAAAAACTACTAGATATGCTCTTTTATTGCAGAGGCCCTTCAAAACATAATTTGAAAAATATAGCAATTAAAATTTTGTCATCTACTTCATCTTAACTGTGCCATAAAATTCCCTCAAATTCAAATGCGTATGGTTTTCGCTTGACCAATCCAGCCAGCAAACACTCCACTGCCTTGCCATCACATGGAAAACATGCATTGTTTTATAAATATTCATTCTGAGAAGTGGGAAGTAGGAACCGTTGAAAAGAATTGTATCATCCTCAGCATTTATTTAAGTTGTTCAGTAATTAAAATTACACAAGCATTCATGTTTAAGAGTGTTTTTAGCACTTGTACAGATTTTGAAGTGCTTATTCACTTAAACAAATAATGTTATGCCTCTCTTCCCATTAATATACTTAGTAAGATGTTTGTTAAGTGTAAGAAGTATACAGATAACCGACCCATGAGAGCGACCACTGAGAAACCATAAAAGTGCCCTTGAAACAGAAGCTAGGTTGACTGGAAATGAAAAAATATGACAGTAAAGATGAACAGAAAACGCTGTAGAAGGCAAAGATGAAAAATGAGAAAAAAAACGATCTATGGTTATGAAACAGAAGCACGAGATACAAATCATCAGGAAGCTTGAATCGGCTTGGAAGGGTAGAAGGCGAGAGTGGGTGTTTTGCTTCCATGCACTGCAAAGCAATACGTCAGCATTTGAGACCAACATTGAACACAAGTGTGAATATAATACCATATGATAAAAACCACTAGGATAAGCGAAGACTTTCTGTGGTTCACTGGAAAAGTTAGTTTCTCCATCGAGCACATATGGATATGGTAGTCTGCCAAATTGGAAAAACACCAATAAGACAAGACTGTTACACAAGCTAAAGCTTTGACTATCCTGTTTACAATGAAATCAAAACAGGTAATTCAAGCCTTCATGTAAGAAACACAAAACTTTTTTATTCTGGGGAAGTGCATTTACATATCCATTTCTGTAAATTCAAAGCCTGTTCATCATAGTTATTTGCAGTGTTAAAAGGAACTCTTCTGAAAAGCGTTTAATGAGAGGATGATAGTATCTATGTTGTACTCAGTCCTTGTAGATTCTGAGCTGAATGCCAAGCCCACATCAATAGGTTGTCAATTACTAAAGGTTTACTTGGTATCTAGAAAGAAGGGCCAAAGAGATAAATGTAAGATCAGAGTGATAGCTTATGCCCATGACAGAACATTATTTTTGAAATTATAAAAGATCCTCAGTGGATAAATATTATTTTCTAGATGTTGAATAGTCTTGGTATATTAGGATTTTTAAATCCCAGGACACGTTATAAAAATTGAAAATAAGGTAAATTTTAAAATTAACTTTTATATTAAAAGCAAATTTTGAACATGTTAATATCGAACACAGTATGAAAATACGGTAAGCTAATGTGAGCTAATTGTCTGATTTATTTGAATATTTATAAGAAAGTATGCTTAGAAAAAAATAGGGTGAAGACCTAGGTGCCTCCTTTAATAAAAAGTTTTCTAAATGTGATAAATAAAAGGAATTATTAAAAATAAAATAGAGGGGCTCCTGGGTGGCTCAGTGGGTTAGAGCCTCTGCCTTCGGCTTGGGTCATGATCCCAGGGTCCTGGGATTGAGCCCTACGTCGGGCTCTCTGCTCAGCCAGGAGCCTGCTTCCTCCTCCTCTCTCTCTCTGCCTGCCTCTCTGCCTACTTGTGATCTCTGTCTGTCAAATAAATAAATAAAATCTTTAAAAAAAGAGAGAGAAAAAAATAAAATAGAGATATTATGTGTATCTGAAATTATGTATGGTGCTTTATGTTGGAGGAGGTAATCAAACAAGCATGACCACATCTTGACCTGAGAGCTGGACCCAGGCAACCAGAGTCTCCTTACCTCCTACCTCTCCAAAATATACATTTTGCCCACTGTTCCCACAGTGGGAGCTGCTCCAAGGATGCTGCCTTTAGTATGGTGTTGTTGAGACCACCTGGACTGAACACATGGCAAAGCCCAGTTAAGGCCTGTATAAACTTTTATGATTCTGGTGGGCAGGTCCAGACCTCTCATGAGCCAGGCCCTCTCCGAAGTCTGTATCTTTCGTTTCTTCTTTCTTTTTCTAATTTTTAAATTAAATTTATTTTTAATCTAGATTTTGATAGTTAACATATAGTGCCATATTGCTTTCTGGAATAGAATTCAGTGATTCATCCCTTGTATACAACACCCAGTGTTCATCACAAGTGCCCTCTTTAATACCCATCATCCATCCAACCCATCACCCACCTGCCTCCCTCCATCAACCCTCAGTTTGTTCTCTGTCGTTAAGAGTTACTTATGGCTTGTTTCCCTCTTTTCTTCCTTTTCTTTTTTTCTTTTCTTTCCTTCCTTTCCCCGTTCCCATGTGTTCATCTGTTTTCTTTCTTAAGTTCCGCATATGAGTGAGATCATATGACAATTGATGTTCTCTGACTGTCTTGTTTCACTTAGCATAATAAAGTCTAGCTCCATCCATGTCGTTGCAAATGGCAAGATTTCATTCTTTTTGATATCTGTTGTTTCCGTCTGGACTATTTTTTTCTGAGTTTCAACTCTAAGAAGAAAAGCATCATCACTTTTTACTCAACTCAGCACAATGTTTATAGGTAAAAGCCAATTACTCTGGGCAGAAAGCTAATTTGAGTAAGATTAAGTGTTGTGAGGAAGAAGCTACATACCTCCTTTTAAGAAATATTTAATAAGTACAAGAAGTATAGATGTGCGCAGCACTAGTTGAAATATGAAGAAGTTAGTTTGAGAATAGGTAGGTGCTAATTTTTATTTTAGAATAAAGCAAATGAAACAATCTATAAAACTCATTAATGTAATGCTTGTTATAGGCCTCAAGTAATCTCTAGATCAGGGTTGGCAAACTTTCTTGCAGGTCTTATCTGGCCCATGGTCTCTCTTTGTAAATAAAGTTTTATTGGTACACAGTGTTGCCCATTTGCTCATAGACTGTCTATGGCTGTTTTTATGTCAACTTTTATGTCAGAGTTTGAGTTGTTGCAGCAAAGACTGAATGACCCACAAAGTTGAAAATATTTACTATCTGATACTTTACAGAAAAAGGCCTACTCTAAAAAAAATGTTCTCTGTTTCTCCTTTTACAGTCATCATTAGGCCAACTTCTGTTATTCTAAGACAGTGGTCCAATAGAAGCACTTCAGAATCATACAAAATTGAGCAAGAGAATTAGATTTATAAGCTGATCATGAGTTACATTGCTTTTTACTACCAGCAGTGGGTTAGATGATACATGACCTCAACTAAACACTGCAAAATTCTTGGAACCCAGATCCAGGGAGCCAAATGTTTGTAAAAATACAAAATTCAGAGAAATTACATCACTCATTATGAAGCTAAATAATTCAGAGAACTACCTTTGTGACTTCTTTCACTGACTCAGCTAGATATAATGATTACAGCCTAGGGCAGCAATCTATTTTCAAAACAACAGTCCATGAGTACATCTGCTTTGAATTGTGATTGATTTTCTAGATGAGTGTTTATATAACGAATAACCTGATCACTTGCAAATATCAGCTTCATCTAGGACTCAAGTAGAAAAAAAAATAGTAGTTGTGCTACAATTGCAGAATGTACATTTCATAGATCTATACCTGGTTTGGACTTAATCCATCAAAATACATCTGCCTTTCCAACCTATGCCTTTTTTTTTATTGATTGAGTATTCTAATCTTTATATTCTTATTCTTTTTTTTTTTAAGATTTTACTTATTTGACAGAAAGAGACACAATGAGAGAGAGAACACAAACAGGGGGAACAGGCTTCCCACTGAGCAGGGACCCCGATGTGGGGGTCAACCCCAGGGTCCTTTGATCATGACCTGAGCTGAAGGCAGATGTTTAACAACTGAGCCACCCAGGCGCACTTATATTCCTGTCCTTTGTGTATCTTTCTATTTCTACAGCCTCACGTCTGATCTTGGTATATAGGTTATAAGATAAAATAATAACATGATCCTATCAAATTATATCAAATATAAATTATTAGAGCTTATATAGAGCATGTAAATATTATCTGATGCCTTCATCAGCCCCTTGAGATAGAGCAGATGGCTTCAATTTGCATGTGGAGAAACTGAAGCAGAAAAAAGGTAAATGATCGGTCTACAGTTAGATAATAATAAGGAGAATCAGTACAAAAAGCAGGTCCCTTTAATCTAAATCTAGAGCTCAAGTGATAGCCTTCTCAGAGACCCAGTTATTTTTAATCTGTGAAATGACATGGCATATAATAATTATGTTTATTAGTATTATTGTCATTTTTAATGCAGTGGTTGGTTTTCACACTCTGGATGGAGGCTAAAAATTTGAGGATTGATAAGATTACAATTAACTATGTTAAAAAATATTTGTATAATTTGTAACAAGTTTAACTAGGCACCATACTTGATTTTCACAGAACTTGTTTAGGGTTTCCTTGAAAGAATCAGTGGGTTGGATGGGAACATTATAGGAATTTCATTTGTATACTCTTTCATTATCTCTATAAGACATATTGGATAAATTTGCAAGTAGAAGCAGTTGAAGCAAGATTTTTAGGGAGTGAGGATTAGACACAGAGACCAATGATACTTACACTGTAGGCTCATTTAATACATAATCTGGTATACCCTTCTTTGTAGCCTTATATTGTACTTCTAAAATTTTTATTATACTCCTTTATCAGTAAAAAATATTTGAGCACATACCTGTTGAGCATGTTTTTATAATCAATATGTATATTGATTAATTTATAATTGTGTATGTATTTTTATTATAATACACTGTAAATTTTAAATAAAAAGGAAATGGAAACTAAAAATAATATGAAGAAATGAATTTAAATTAATTTTTAATTTTAGTTCTTTGCAGCCACCCCTTTCCCCCACCAAAATAAAAACAAAACTGAATTCACACAGGCTGGTGGACTTTTTTTTTTTCTGATGGGGGGGAGGTTAGGAATGTAATTAAATGTAAGTCAGTATTTTTTTCCCTTGATTTCTATGTAATTCCTTGTGACACTTACTACTACTGGTTATTATGGTAGAGGACCATCCCCACAAATGTATGCAAACTCAAATAAAACAAATGCATGAGGGGCACCTGGGTGGCTCAGTGGGTTAAAGTCTCTGCCTTCGGCTTGGGTCATGATCCCAGGATCCTGGGATGGAGCCCCACATCAGGCTCTCTGCTCAGCAGGGAGCCTGCTTCCTCCTCTCTCTCTGCCCGCCTCTCTGCCTCCTTGTAATCTCTGTCTGTCAAATAAATAAATAAATATAAAAAAAAAAACAAAAAACAAAACAAAAAACAAAAAAAACAAATGCATGATTGGCTATGTTTAATAACTCAAGGTACTATTTTAAAATCTCAGTCACAAACTAAATAAAAAGGTTGTTTGGTGATCTGATTAGTAAATTTGTATAGTCCTCAAGGTCAGTTTGTTACTCATACAAAACAATGGGTTTTGTACAATTTTACTAAATGAGTTCAAAATCCATTGAAACCCCTCATTTGAAAAAAAATCTTAAATGAGTCAGAAAATTTTAGATCCAGGTGATTTTTTCCAAAGTTTTTAAACATTGCATACTTAATTGCTTTCTGCCTCAAAATCATATAATGATGGAAACTTCTCCAAACATCCTTTTCAAAATGCTCTTTCCACAGCAGAGACTTTTTTAGAAAAGTGTTACTTCACCAATCATTTAAAAAGTGCCTTCTTGACAATAAAGAAATCAAAGAATTATCTTTTAATTTTTTCCCCCAGGTACATCTTCAGTGACATCAGCTTGTGAGATCATTACTCTCTACCCCTCCCATTGTGGCAAACAAAACCAGGAGAAGTCAGTTCTGCGACTTTGGAATGGATCACTTGGGCTTATAGGAGTATGTTATTATATTCAATTCCTAGTTTCTTAGAAGGATATTTTATAGAATTTTCCCATTTTTAAAATAAGGATTACATGATTAAAATCACATAGTATAATCCTTTTAATTGCTTTCCCTGAAGGCTCTGGGACTTCACTTTTCCTTCAGGATAATTCTGTCCTTTCTGTTACAGAGGTCTGGGTAAGCCTGACAGCAACAAGCTTTACATTAATATTAGCTGAGCTTAATTTTATTCTTTTTTGCATAACAATGAAATAACATCATAGCTCCCGAATTTGCTTCTTTTGTTCCAGTCTAGTGGATGATCATGTCTATCAGTGCTTGCCTACTGTCTACTGTAGAGCAACGTGGGTGACGTGAGACATCACAATTGACTATCAAGCATTTTGAATGCAGAAGTCTCCCAGATAGGATTATTCAAGGGTTAGAACACCTTTTCAATTAAGGTATGAGTCTGGGGCTTATGAAACATCAGGTCCCAGGGCAACATCTTATGCCCCCCCACTCTGCTACCCTTTTGAGTCATGGCAGAAACTATGGTAGCACTGGAGTTTGTCATACCTTGGAGTCTAGAGTATTTTAATGCCCTGTTTTACCCTAGGATCACCTCTGTGTGACAGCTAGAGAAAATGAGCCCTGACTTTTCAAAAATACTTACAGTAAGATAATGTCCAAAAGGCGCTAATGAACAGGACGGCTGACTTCACTTAATGTTCTGACCATTAGAGCAGGCTAATAAATGCATAAAGTCATCACAGCTTTCTGTCAAAGTGAACTTTATTTGAACTCGTTTCAAAGTAAACACACCAGGGGCTGACATGGACGCATAAAATTTTGATAATTTAGACATTAAAACGAGCCAGATGTCTTTTTATTAAATACATACTTCATATTCTGAGTGCATTCGGCATTAGAAGAGGTGAGCAGGGGTGGGGAGCATTCAGAACAGCAGTGGTAATGGTGTAGTTGGTGGTGCGGCATTTTTAGTTCTTGGATTTGACCACAGCCTGTCTTTGATTCTGGAAATTTAAATTATTTTATATGGAATTATTAAGTATGTATGTCTCAGAAGGCCTTGGGTGTGGCATGGTCATAAGATAGAAGGAACCTGTGTCCCTGAGTCACCCACTGGGAGATTCCACTGGACTCTGATGGACCCCATGTGGACGTCCAATGGATTGTGTTAAGCCACTGAGAGTTGTTTGTTAAGCAGCAAGACTATGCTAGGTTGTCTGATGTACCTTGTCCTGCTCCCCTTTTCCTCCATCAACTGGTAGTGTGTAGGTATCATGTCCAGAGAAGAAATGGTCAATTCTACTTAAAGAGATGGAAGATACTGTCCCTGAGTGGTAGCTTGGAGAGTCATAAAGTGGAGAGCAGCCCTGTGTACATTAGGACAATTCCTCTAAAGAGAGATTTGGGGGCTTTTTAAGTTATAAAACAACTTTCAACTTATAGAATTGATATCTTATGTAGAGTAATGTGAAAGACAATAAAAGCCTTTCCCTTTCCTTTCTAAAAATGCCCTCTGGTTTTTGGTTTGATATGGTATTCAAAGGCCCCTTTGGCTTAAGAGATGATCTTCAGAAGTCTGGTACTAAAGCACTGATTTTAACTAAGAGGGAACAAAGGTATGTGGACTTTCCTCTTCCTCTAAACCCCTGCACATGTTCATTTGTACTATGGACATGGCACTTTGGGAAGCCATAGTAGGACACCTAAACCTATCTAAATCCTCCTGTAAGATTTCTCTTCATTAACATCCACAGAAAGAGCCTGAAGTTTCAGTCCACACTTTCTGAGGGGTGTCCACTTCTCCCAAATCTCTGGAATTCCCTGGGATTATATTGACTCCTCACCCCGTATTTCGGAGAATGCCGAATTATCACTGGCGTCAACTGTTGCCCTGTTTCCTTGGTTGTCTTCTTCACGCCACTCTCCATGCCATTCTTCCCTCTTCTCTTCCTCAATTCCTCAAAATGATAATGTAAAGATTCTGAGTGTGTCAGACTGTGCAAGCAATGATCCCTTGCCTTGCAGCTTTATGGATGGGAACCTCACTTTGTATCCTTATAGAAGTCCAACATCTAGTCTTCCAAAGCAATGAAAACTCTAACATTTCTTTGAAGTTGGTGACTCTCTACTGTGAACAGTTTCATTCCTCTGTTTTTACAGAGCAGGCCTTGATGATAGGAAGCCATTTGTGTCTATGACGTTCCTGGGAGAAAATTATTGTTTTCCATTACAAGTAGAGGAAGTCTAAATGTGCTAATATGGTTAAACTTTGGAAGTTTGATCAGGAAGTTCTTTTTTAGTTTTTATTTGGTGAGTCAGTCTTCTGAAGTCTGGACCCTTTGTCAACCTTCTTGGTAAATAACTGTCTTTTCCAAATGCTTTATCTCTGAGTAGAAGAGAACAGAGAAAGCTTTTCACACATTTAAGTAAAGAGAAATGAAAGAGCATTTTTTCCCCCTCCTTTCTGACCAGGAATATATGTTTTCTAAAATACTTATGGTGGCTGAGCCTACAAACATGAACTTGAAAGATATTTGTGAAACCACTTTATGTGAATAAATGTATGCCAGTTGAAAGCAGAAAATAATTTTCTTTTTTTTTCTTTTTAAAGATTGCATTTATTTATTTGATAGACAGAGGTTACAAGTAGTCAGAGAGGCAGGCAGAGAGAGAGGAGGAAGCAGCTTCCCTGCTGAGCAGGGAGCCCGATGCAGGGCTCAGTTCCAGGACCCTGAGACCATGACCTGAGCCGAAGGCAGAGACTTTAACCCACTGAGCCACCCAGGTGCCCCAATAATTTTTTTTTCTTAAAAGTGACAGTTGAGGGATGCCTGGGTGGCTCAGTTGGTTAAGCAGCTGCCTTCGGCTCAGTCATGATCCCGGCGTCCTGGGATCGAGTCCCACATCGGGCTCCTTGCTTGGCGGGGAGCCTGCTTCTCCCTCTGCCTCTGCCTGCCATTCTGTCCGCCTGTGCTCGCTCTCTCTCCCTTTCTCTCTGACAAATAAATAAAATCTTTAAAAAAAAAAGTGACAGTTGAATCCAGCACACTGTCACCTCCTGTAGTAGCAGAAACTTTAATACGAGATGATTATTATACACAAGAAAACAAGATAAAACAACCACTCAGAAATTCTTATGTCTCTCTGTGTAATTTGGACTAAAGCCCTAGCAATATGGGCAATTTTTCTCATGATCTTTAATGTGTTTGCCGCAGAAACAGGCCATATGGCACTCTACTAATGAAGAAACAGGAAACCGGGCTGTGATCTCAAGCTCACGAACATGAAGACAGTTCCTGGCAGCTTATTTCTGGTTGTGACCCCTGTCGGGCTCCCTAGTTATACATGAACAGAAACAGAGTTTTCCAAATGAAGACAGGTGCGCACAGCTGCGTTGTCGGTTCCTGTCATCTACTGTGCATTTGTTTTTCATTATTTTAGAGTCTCCATTTCGGACTGGCTGCCTTAACTCAATTTTCATTTGCAAGGATTACTACGTTAAAAGCAGCAGCTCTATTAAGTCAAATGTGCAATAACAGAGTTATCTGCTTTCATAGGGAAGGGGCCGTAGGAAGTGGTCTTATACCTCTAAAAAACAAACCATTAGATTTTTGTTTTATCTAAGAATGAAAAAAAAAAAAAAAACACAGTGAGAACAAAAAGGAAACGACTGGCAAGTGAAACCTGCTTCCCATTGGAACAACCCGGATCTTTACAGGCATGAATTCTGGCTCCACTGGGCCTTTCCCTGCAACCTGCTGGCACAGGGAAGGGATTCAGGATTTGGATAAAGAACTCCCAGCGAGGCCAGCGTTGGACCAAGTTCTCATAAGATTATTTTTGTGTTTCCTCTATGTTATTCAGTTCTGAATAGATCCCAGTATTATAAGTTAGAAGTGGGGAAATGGTCCCTGGATTATGTTTTTCTTCCCTATTACTCAACTCTTTGAAAGGGGTCCTGAATGTATCTTTTCATTTGCCTCTGATAAAGTGGAAATGGATTCTAAGTTTTGGAAAACTTGGTTCTTTCTAGAAAAGAAGCAGGATGCCACAACAAGAAAATGAGGAATTGCTATTTAGTAACGAGGACAAACACACTGGTACAAGGTTCCTTGTGGGAGGACTTGCTCAGTTAACCTTTGTCTTCACCCTTCATGCTCTTCCTAAACTTCCAAAGAAAGACACAATCTAGGGCCCCTGGGTGGCTCAGATGCTTAAGCGTCTGCCTTCAACTCTGGTCATGATCCCAGGGTCCTGGGATCAAGCCCCATATCTGGCTTCCTGCTCAGCAGAGAGCCTGTTTCTCCCTCTCCTTCTGCCTGCTTGTGCTCTCTCCCTCTATCTCTCTGCCAAATAAATAAAAATCTTTATAGAAAGAAAGAAAGAGAAAAAGTGAAAGAAAGAAAGGCTATGCCTTCCTTTTCTGGCTTAGTTCTGGTGATGCCAAAAAAAGTTGCTCAATTTAGTGAACTCAGGGAAACATTTTACTAAAGCCATTTTGATATATTAGATATTCAGTTGATTGAGTAGTTTAAGTTTCAGGGTTTTTTTTTTTAATTTTTAATTTCTTTTCAGCATAACAGTATTCATTGTTTTTGCACCACACCCAGTGCTCCATGCAATCCGTGCCCTCTCTATACCCACCACCTGGTGCCCCCAACCTCCCACCCCCCGCCCCTTCAAAACCCTCAGATTGTTTTTCAGAGTCCATAGTCTCTCATGGTTCACCTCCCCTTCCAATTTCCCTCAACTCCCTTCTCCTCTCCATCTCCCCTTGTCCTCCATGCTATTTGTTATGCTCCACAAATAAGTGAAACCATATGACATTTGACTCTCTCTGCTTGACTTATTTCATTCAGCATAATCTCTTCCAGTCCCGTCCATGTTGCTACAAAAGTTGGGTATTCATCCTTTCTGATGGAGGCATAATACTCCATAGAGTATATGGACGACATCTTCCTTATCCATTTGTCTGTTGAAGGGCATCTTGATTCTTTCCACAGTTTGGCGACCTTGGCCATTGCTGCTATATGTTTCAGTTTTCAATTGGGTTCAACGGTGTGTTTCCTCACATGGAGAGAGTATTACTGAGAAGGAAATTGATTTGATTTCAAACGCCAGCTTTGTGACCTGAAATCAATATGGAGGTCAGTAGGAGAAACAAATCTCCGATCCTACCACCTCCTCTTTTCACTGCAGTGAGCAGTCAGCTAAGTGCTCTAGTGTTTTTCCTTACTTCCACCCACAAGTACAAAGCCCTTGGAGCTGGTCTGCCTACAGGAGTGCTAAGGCTCTGTGCTAGTCCAATGCTTCTCATTCTCCTACAGTTTACTCTTGATATACATTCTTAGAAATTGATGATTCATGTACTTAACAAGTTATTCACTTCAGGAGTATTTAAAGTTAAACAAGAGACATATTAATGTTATAACCAAATGAAGCTCTAATGATGAAATGTTGACACCTAGAAATCTAAGGAGAGCTAACTTGCAGAGAAATTGTCTCATTGAGCCTTAAATCCCAAACATAGGTGGTTTTCTTTACTTCCTACAGGGTCATCACAGGACAACACCCAGATCAATTTTTAACACAGAATTTATTTTTCTCCCCTCATCCAGATCCGAGTGCATAGTCAGTCATAGTTACATGTATACACTTTCAATATTTACTAAAGTCCAGCAGAAATCAGTGTAACTGGTAAATTAAAGACCCACAGTCTTTCAAACTGCAACTGGCAACAAAAGTCAATGATCTTGGATATTTGGCCCCGAGAATGGCAAGAATTACAAAAACTATTCTGAGCTCGGTTAGGTTGCATATGAGCCTTGCTGTCTGCACATTTACACATCACATTTATAAGAGTTTTGTTTTCCAAGCATTCTCTTTTGATTTTCATAACTTTTCCCCCATTTTATTGAAAAATAATTAATATACATTCACTGGAAAAGTGTAAAACCCAATGGCATGATTATTTGATTTACATAAAATGTAAAATGATTATCACAATAGGTTGAGTTCACATATCTCCTCTCATACAGGTAAGATATAAGGAAAAGAAAAAAGTAGAAATAAGTATTTTCTCCCTGTGATGAGAACTCTCAGGATCTACTCTAACAACATTCCTGTATTTCGTACAACAGTGTTAACTCTAGTCATCGTGCTGTCCTTTACATCCCTGGTACTTATAACTGCAAGTCTGGTTTTCATTACGCTAAAAAAAGTGCTCTTATGATATAACCTTCTTATGATATAACCTTCTTATACTCTTCTTAGTAAGCCAAAGGCAAGCCAGTTCAGCCCTGTCCTAGGTCTAAAGGAACAGAAAAAAACTCCTAGGCAGTCATATTTTGAAGTGAATCAGGGCTATGCTTTTAAAGTTTGTAAAAAGAAATCCAGTCCAACTTTACAATTGAATGTCACTTAGGATGGAAGTCATTTTCATTTTCATGATCCTGAGTCATGCATTTTCCCACTAATGTGCTATTACAGAAAAAAAAAATCAGTTGAAGTTTAGCAATAGCTCTCCATTCTTAGTACTCTGATGAGAATTATGTTGGTATAAAATTGGCATTTTCAGGGACTCCTGATAAATGTAAGTTCTCAGACTCAAAGCTGGAAATGGATAACAACAGAGAAATATTTCTAATTTCCAATCTAACCATCAGGGAAAAAGAATTGTAAAAATGAATGGTAGTACCAGTAGTGGGCTTCTTTGGTTTTATTTTTGCATGTGTACATACAAAGTTTGTATTATTGCATTAATTGAAATTAGTTTCAGTCGCAAGTTATAGAAAACCCCAATAACAATTGCTTGAATAGAATGGAAATTTATTTTTTCATTTAGATAAACGTTCAGAGGCGGGTTTCTGAGGTGTTCCAGTATTGGGACTCAGAATTCTTATGGCATACTGTATTTGAATGCTGTTTCCAATGTCATCTTGAAAGCCAATCTGGCTGCTGAAGATCCAACCATTTTATCTGCATTACAGCAATCAGGAAAGAGGCAAGAAAGACTGTAGTCTTTCTGTAAAGGGCAACTTTCCACCACTTTTACTTTTTTTTTTTCAAAGATTTTATTTATTTATTTGACAGAGAGAGAGATCACAAGTAGGCAGAGAGACAGGCAGAGATGGGGGGGAAGCAGGCTCCCTGCTGAGCAGAGAGCTTGATGCAGGGCTCAATCCCAGGACCCTGAGACCATGACCTGAGCCAAAGGCAGAAGCTTAACCCACTGAGCCACCCAGGCACCCCCGCCACTTCTACTTTTATATCAGTTGTCACAATATAGCCAAATGGATGTACCTGGTTGCAAGGAGGATAGGAATGTAGTCATTGTTATTGTGAATACTCTTCAGCTAAGACTCTGGGTTTAGCAGCAGGAGAGAATGGATATAGGAAGACAACAGGAAGTCTCAATTACATATATAATGTGTGACCTTGAGCAAGTCACTTTTCTCTATCTCAGTTTTTCACCTATATAAAGAGGCTGACTCCTATCTTTTGGAGTCATGGGCAGGATTATACAAGATAATATAAATAGAATGTAAACAGCTTTGCAAAGCATCTGACATGACAAATTCACAGCAAGTTCTGTTACTGCAATATATGGCATTTGGGGACCTTTTTAGCAATGGTTCTTTACATCTTAGAGAGCCAATAATGATAGTTAACTAGGAATGGCTCTACTACATAAATAAAACAGGCTCCAGGCTAGCCTTGCTACCCACACCATACGACTAATTAAACCCCTAGATTTCCCTGTGATCCCTTTATACCAATATGACCTCAGGAATAGGAAGAATATTTTCACATTTTATTTTTTTTTTAAAGATTTTATTTATTTATTTGACAGAGAAAGATCACAAGCAGGCAGAGAGGCAGGTAGAGAGAGAGGAGGAAGCAGGCTCCCTGCTGAGCAGAGAGCCGGATGCGGGGCTCGATCCCAGGACCCTGAGATCATGACCTGAGCCGAAGGCAGTGGCTTAACCCACTGAGCCACCCAGACGCCCCTATTTTCACATTTTAAAACACGATTTTTTTTTCAAAGACATAGGATACAGTCTTAAAGAGAATGAAAAACATCAAAACATTTAGTAGCAAATCATTTATAATAATGCTAATCCCTCACGAGTATTAGTGTTAGCTATTATCATTATTACTGTCAGTATTATTATTATCATAAATTTAGTGTCAGAATATGTTTGGAAATATCTCATCTGAGAGAGTTGAAATTAGAGATAGCTCCAAAAAAATAGGAATGAATCTGTCAAGGTTAAGCTAGGAAAGCAGAACCACTCTGAGCATTTGGGAAGTAAAGATTTCTTACAGACATTAGATCTTATGGAAATGTGGGAGGAGCTAGTGAAGGGAAGATCTGGAGCAGAGATTAGGGATTGGGTACAGAGTCACTAAGTTCATCTGTCAAAACCACTGGCAAGAATGGGAGAGTCAGAACTTGAAGGTTAATAAAAGCTAAGCATAGCCAGACTATGAAATAAGTGCAGAGAGGGACGCAGGGAAATGTCTACAAGAAGCTCTCAACCTCTGTGTAGCCATTGCCGAGCATCTGTCTGTGGGTCTGGAAGAGTGGTGCACAGCCCAGGGCTCGGTCAGGAGGGCAAGCTGATCAGAGAGCAGGGAGGAGGAGCGATGGGCTACCTGGGATCTACTAGGCACCTCTGCACATGAACATCACCATTAACTTATCCCTGAGTCCTTCAACAAATCACAGCCACTAATTACCTTTCCCCTTCCAGGTCACATCTAGAACCATACAAAGAAGGAGATTCAGAAAAATACAAATTCCAGTTTAACCAAACAGATGTAACTCAATCCAGTGCAGGGATTAGATAAATAAAAACTTCATTTTAAACTAGGTCACATTTTGTAGCAAAATTTGATCTCCTTCATGTCAATATTTATTTAGTAATTTTAATTTTTTAGATACTTTAATATTTGTTAAGGATGTTACAAAGAATTATTCTGAGCTTGGAAATAAATAAGCAAGATGATTGTGTAATATTTTAACATGAGGCCAAATTATTATCCAACACACCTGAGTCCCTTGGAAAATGGAACTTTCACTGTGGTAATCAAAACTGACTAGGATCCAGGCATTGTATAGCTCTGAAGTAGAGAATTTAAGTTGTGGAAAACTGATAAGGTACAATGATTTGCTTTTCTTCTGTCAGAGCTGATGACTTCCACAGTCACAGTCTTATTGTTCTGTAGAATATAATCTAATCTGAATCAAATTCAGTGATCTAATCTTAACACCATTCTTCACTGCCCATATAAAATTTCTACTTTTCATTCTACTGGTTCCCTCATTAATGAGTTAAACAAAATTGTTGCGTATGCTCATGCTCACTGTCTCTGTGCGTTCAATGATGTTTTTAACATTTTGAAAATTATGCTTTGACAATCACCACGAGGATATTATTATGTTTACAAACAAGAGGGGTTTTCAAAGGCTGATAACACACAAGGTAGGAAGGACTGAATGTGGGGAATCTGAGAATCTCATTGGAACCACGTAATGGAGGAAGCAATTGCAAAGACATTTCACAGGAATCAGGAAACCAGGAGTGTTTAGAAGAAATCTAAGCCCTATAGAATGAAGGGGCAACAGAGCAGTCACCTAATTCAAAGTGAGCCTTGTTCCAATGGCTGCTGTAATTGTGGAAAAGTGGGACTCATAGGATGTAATTAGAAAAGTCTTTTCTCCATTTCTCATATGATCTTGCCCATCCCTGAGCCTTGGGTGAAGTCGGGGACAAATCTCATAACTCCTAGCTGACAAAATATCCTTTGGTCAGTCAGTTCTCAATCAGTTCGGAAACTAACCTATCCAGGTCAGTAAGGCACTGTTTTGGATTGGACCCCTGCAGCTGGAAGAAGGGGCCATGACTATGTCACCTCTCTGGTTCTACCTTTATTCCCAAGCTAGAATTACACGCCTCCTCCTTCTCCACTAAATTTCTCCATTGAACCCTTTAGAATTGAAGAAGTAAAGGCAAGGAAAGTAATGCTAGTTTCCTACTGCTGCTGTAACAAAAGACTACAAAGTTAGTTAAAATAACACATATTTCACAAAGTTGTTTTCTTAAAGCTTTTTTTTCCTTTTTTAATTAACATATAATATATTGTTTGTTTCAGGGGTACAGGTGTGTGAATCATCAGTCTTACACAATTCACAGCACTCACCATAGCACATATCTCCCTCCAATAGCCAATGCCCAACCACCCCATCCTTCCCACCCCCCTATTATGCAGCCATCAAAAAACCCAAAATCTTGCCATTTGCAATGACATAGATGGAACTAGAGGGTATTATGCTAAACAAAATAAGTTAATCAGAGAAAGACAATTATCATATGATTTCCCTGTTTGAGAAACAAAACAGAGGATCATAGGGGAAGGAAGGGAAGAATGAAACAAGATGAAATGAGAGAGGGAAACAAACCATAAGAGACTGTTTTCTTAAAGTTTTAAGAGGTCAGAAGTCTAAAATCAGGGTCTTGTCAGGGCTGTGTTATTCTGGAGGCTTCAGGGAAAGATGTCTTTGCTTGTCATTTCTAGCTTCTGGAGATCACATCTTTTCATTGGCTCACAGCACCTCCTCCATCTTCAAAGTGTGGCATCCCAACCTCTACTTCCATTGCTCCCGTTTCCTTCTCTGGCCTTTGACCCTCTTGCCTCTCTCATATAAGGACCCTTATGATTATTCTGGGCCCACTTGGATGATCTAGTATAATCTTTCTATCTCAAGATCCTCAGCTTAGTTCCATCAGCAAAGACCCTTTGCTGTAGGGGGGCATTTCACAAGTTTTGGGGATCAGGACAGGAACATCTCTGGGGAAGAGCAGTCATGATTCTGCCTACCACAGAGGGAAAAATCTGATTTGTATTTTGTAAGTTATCCAGCACTGGTGTTCTCTGTGTTTGGTAGGCGTTTAGAACTGATTTTTCTCTTCTGAAAAGCTTCCATGAGTGCTTTGAAGACCACCAAGCCTCAGCCCCGTTACTGGGAATCTAGCATTCACAGGTCCATCCTTGTTGGGAACAAATATGTCTGTGCATCTAGCAGAATCCCTAGTTTTGTGTTTATGTGTTTGTGTACTGCTGAGATCACATTCCTCCAGAAAGCCCTCTTGGGTAGACTTTAAATCAGCTCTAGCTGGTTGTCTTATCTGAATGGCTTATATCTGCATCATGGGATACATCCTTTGGCCTTAGAGCATGTTTTAGAAGTCACAGAATAGGGTTTAGAAACAATTGAGTATGACATAATAGGGAACAAAATGGCTTTGAGGGATTAGAATATAACTGAAGTTTCATTGTATCATATAATAATGGTGTAATCTTGGGCAAGTTATTTCACCTTTATGAAGCTATTTCCTCACATTTTAAAATGATAAAATAATATTTATGAAAGCACCTGGCACATTTTTGGCTTGCAGTTGTCCAGAAAAAATGTATTTGCTCTTACATTACATTCATATGTACAATGCTCTGCCAACAGCTGGCTTAGTTTAAGGCTCCTTCATTTCCTTCTTGACCGAACATTTCCCTAAGCAAAGGCAAGAATCTTCATACCTTTCAGGTATTCAGTGTGTGTTTCAAGTTATATATTTTTTTGGTTATCAGATATGATTATCAAATATTTGGGAAGGATTCTGATAAAAGAGATCAACATTTTTACTTTAAATAGTTATTGTGAGCTTCAGTAACAAACATTAAAATACTGAGTAATGAAGTACTCTGTACATGAAGAGCAGTGACAGGATCAGCTGTAGAAATTAATCCTAATGAGAAATGAATTATAATCAGTTCCACGAAGATAATCCAGGCATCAGAGAAGCACACATATGGTCAACAAGGACTCATGATCAAGTCTGTGAAATGGAATGCAAAGAAGGCAATCCAAGAAAGGGTGCAACATATCTCAAGAAAAGCATAACTACGAAAAAATGAAAAGAGACATTTAGTTTATATCCTATTGTAGAATGAAACAAAGCCTAATAAAATAAATCAGCAAAAACAGAGAGCTGTGCAAAGTAATCCTTCACATTTCCAGTTGGAAGTCTAACCTTCTGTGTTCTGTACAAAACACTTAAGAGATTAAGGCTTTCTGTTGTTAATTCATTGTCATATATCTTACATATTCTAATATATTTTTTATTTTATTTATTTATTTGAGAGAGAGGGAGAGGGAGAGAGAGCATGCACGTGAGTGAGAGGGGAGGAAGAGGGAGAAGTAGTCTCCCTGCTGAGCAGGGAGACTGTTGCAGGCCTTGATCCCAGGACCCTGGGATCGTGACTTGAGCTGAAGGCAGACGCTTCACTGACTAAGTCACCCAAGTGCCCCTTATTGTATATTTTATATTATACATAACAATATCTTTAAAGTAAGAAACACATTTTAGTGGAAGATTTTTAATAATGTATTCAGTTTCTTCTTACAATGGAGTCAAGAGTCACTACCAGTCACATTTAATTCTTATTCCCTCATCATGGAATCCATCACCTGGTACATGGCAAAATAATAATGATGATGATGATGATGATGATGATATTTCCTACAATGCATGCTGCAATAGTACAATGAGATTAGGAATCTTAATCCTCATTTGGCCCCACTCCTTAATTCCTCAATACCTTCTATTTCTTAGTATCTTCTATTAATCAAAGTAGAAAACACTTACAATTTTATTATTTCTGCTCAGGTTTTCATAAGATAGGTATTCAGGGGGAAACAACACACAACGCTTGTTCAGGTAATGAACAGGAAAACCACATTTTAAAATTATCATTAGGTGCTTATTACTATTATCATTCTGATATCCATGGTAATTATGGAACATATATAAGAAAAAGGACTGGTGTAATCCAAAATCCTTTAGCTAATTTTCGGCAAGAGATTTTCCACCTCAGACTTTACTCAAATCCAATTCACCTCTTCACCTGAAAGATCTGCCTTATATCATTGGAACCCAAACCTTCAAACCCTATAAAATTCTCCTTAAACTTTCCAGTCTAAGACACAATTCAAACTCTATACAGTTATTATTTTCTCTAGTTTTTGTATCTGTAGTTGAGTCTGATTAACTTAAGTTCATTTGATTACCAGTTTTTTTTTTTTTTTTTCTGGTGGTCTTTTGGAAAGGTAAGAATAGAAAGAAGGAAGTCATAATGTCATTAATAGTGGTTAGCTGTGGGTTAACATGTTCCAAATTGTAGATTCTCCTTTTTCCAGAAGAATTTATAAGTTATATATTACCACTACTTTAATAATAGATAAACATCTACTGAGTTCCATGTATGTGACTTTATATGTGTGGAGGCCGAGAAAAATGAGGCCGACCCGCCTCAAGTTTAGCCTTAGCACAAGTACAGCCATCTTAGCTTTGGCAGCCATCTCAGGTCCCTGTGGCCAGGCTTTAGTTCCAGGAAAAACCACAAAATGGCCCAAGCATCAGTTACAAGAAAAACTGCAGAACGCCCTAGTAGTAGCCAACCAGGTGTTCTGCATGATAACAGAAACTGGACCTTGAGACACAGGGTCCACACTCCCTACTGGAAATACCCTAAAATAACATACAAATACCCCTGCTTTAACCGAGCTCGGGGTCCAGGTCCCTACTCTGCTGCGTCGGGTACACTCGGGCCCAAGCTCGAGTTTGCTAAATAAACCCTCATGTGATTGCATCGGTGTTGGCTCCTTGGTGGTCTCTCGGGTATGAAACTTGGACACAACAACATGTATTGCCTTTGAAAATCTTTACAAAACCCTCATCAGTTTTGCAGGATGGTTATCTCTATTTTTCCAAAAGGAAACTGAGGCAAAAAGAAGTTAATTAGCGGGATGCCAGGGTGGTTCAGTCAGTTAAGCGCCTGCCTTCGGCACAGGTCACGATCCCAGGGTCCTGGGATCAAGTCCCACATCGGGATCCTCGCTCAGAGGGGAGCCTGCTTTTTCCACTACCTGCCACTCTCCCTGCTTGTACTCTCTATTTCTGACAAATAAATAAAATCTTAAAAAAGAAAAAAAAAGTTAATTAGCTTTTCCAAAGTCATCCAGATGAAAAGCATCGGAGCCACTTACAATGTTCTGTCCAGGCACAAAGGCCCCAGATGACTAAATATAGTTTTGTGAGAAAATGGGACTACGGTGCTCCAGCCAGACCCAGATTTCTCCAGGTCCCACATCACTCATCCCAGCCTTAGACAATGTTCCACTTAAGACTGTCAGTACTGAACAGACGGGAAGACAACCGGGCTCACATATCAGCGTCATCCTCCCTCACAATAGCCATTCCCATTCTGTGCTTACTGGCTACAGACTTGCCCCTCAGAAATGGTGAGACTTGTCTCCAGGGAATATTCTTAGTGACAATTCAAACTACCTCCCCAGAAAACTTTAATTTTTTCTGTTCATTTCTGTTCAAGTTTTCATAATATAGATGTTCAAAGGGAAATAATACACAATCTTATTTCCCTGAAATATTTAGATAACAGATAGGAAAACCAGCTTTTTTAAATATTAAACTTCTTAACATTAATGTCTTCGTGGTGTAGAGTTGTCAACCTGCCCATTAGTTGCTAAGAAGATTGGATTTGCAACAGGGGCTCCCACTCAGCCTATTCAGTCAGTGATTTTATTGGCAACAAAGTCTCCAAGGGACAAAACAGTTGATATATAGTCTTTTACAACATTTTTGTTTCTATCAATTTTCTATTTATAAACTCACTGCTTGTGTAAATATTTTCTTGTGATTTTTGCCAAAAGATTTATTACTACAATTATTCATGTCTACTGGGGTCAGAGAAAAAGAAAGAGAGATTAAAATGCTCACATTTTAGTCCTTGGTGGTTCCTCAAAAAATTTAAAATACAATTGACATGTGATCCATCAATTCCACTTCTGGGCGTATACCCAAAAGAATTGAAATCACAATCTAGAAGAGACACGTATGCACCCAAATTCACAGCAGCATTATTTGCAATTGCCAAAAAGTAGAAGTAGCCAAATTGCCCATCAGTAGATGAATGGATAAACCAAATGTGGTATTAGGCTAATGTCATTTAGCCCAAACAACAAAGACAATTCTGACACATATTACAATGTGAATTATCCTTGAGGACACTATGATAAGTGAAATAATCTTGCCACAAAAAGATAAATATGGTGATTCTCCTTACACAAGGTACTTAGAGTAATCAAAATCACAGAGACAGAAAGTAGACTGGTGGTTGCCAGAGGCTGATGGGAGTGAGATCAGGAAGTTGTTTAGTAGATGTGATAGTTTTACAAAATAAAAAGTGTCCTGGAGATTGGTTGCACAACAGTTAAATGCACTTAATTAACACTACTGAACTGTACACTTAAAAATGGCTTAGGTTGCTAGAGCCTGTGTGGTACAGTCAGTTGAGCGTCTGACTCTTGGTTTTCACTCAGGTGGTGATCTTGGTGTCATGAGATTAGACTCCATCTGAGGCTCCATGCTGAGTGGGGAGTCTGCTTGATTATCTCTCTCCCTCTCTATCTGCCCTCCCTCCTTCTCTCTCACTCTCTCACATGAATAAATCTTTTTTAAAAAAATGGTTTAGATTGTAAAATTCATGTAATATCTGTTTCCCACAATTTAAAATTTTAAAAAACTACTATCATAAAAAAAAAAAATCAACCAAGATGCCAGGCTCATGGTAAGTGATAAAAAAAAAATTAGCTATTATAATTTGAAAGTAATATTCTTTTAAATAATTAATACAGCAAAGTTGAGGAAAGGCAGAAATTTTCTTTATTTTTCCAAGTGAAGAAACTGAGGAAGGAGGTGGGGTAGCTATGTTCACACAGAACCAATCCTAAATACCAGATCCATGAAGGGTGGCACAGTGAAAAAAAGCTGGAGCTGCCATTTAAGAAGACATTTGTTCTAGTCTTGATGCTATCAGTAACTGACTGGGTGATCCGAAGCAATCCCCTTTGCATCTCTGAAATTAAGCTCTTCATCTAAAATTTGGTTGTTAAAATGGCATATATCCAGATTTCCTTGCCCACAAAGATACACCTTCAGAAATCATGATATAACTCCATTGCCTCCCCATTCCATACATACATGTGTTCTTTGTCAACAAGTCTATAGTCAATAAGCCAGCAAATTACTACTGTTATGGGCACATTGTTGACTATATGTGTTCTTGGTATATGGAATTTTATTTCATAGTAACTAGATGACCTTACAGCATTTCCTCATATAATAATTCCAGATACATGAGAAGTGGTAGGAGTATAATGGGACACACAATATAAAAAGCCCAGATCACTTTTACTGGGCTTGAATGTTGGATTGGACTAGCTGTCTAGATCACTTAGTAGAGAACATATAGAATAATCTTCCAAGGAATGAGTAACCCAAGGGAACTATTAGGAAACTTACTTGTGAAAAAAGTTGCAACATTGAAATAAGAGTATGTGAGTAGAGATTCTTATACATCAGCCTGTTAATCATTTTCATCATTCATAAGAACACAATACTTAATAGTAGTACTTACCGTAATATTAGCCAAACCAGTCATCCATTTGTTCATGAAAACCCAAGCATATTAAATGAGTTTCAAAAGTCTCACTAGCTATGTACCAAGATTCTAGAAGAAGATGTGATTTACATTTGTAAAACCTGATGAAACAAGATGATTACATAAGTGGCAGTAAATGGTAAAATATGCATACACTTTCACCTGATAGTTCCATATGAAAACTCACCTCATAAGAATAGCCCTCCTACTGGGTGTGTAGGTAAGTGATGAATCACTGAATTCCACTCCTGAAATCAATATCGCATTATATGGTAGCTGGACGCCAAATAAAAATTTAAAACAAACAAACAAACAAACAAAAAGAATAGCTCTCCTAATGCATAAGCTAAATGTTGAAGGATGTTTATTGTAGCACTGTTTATAGTGGTAAAAAGCTATAACAAGTTTCTTCATCAGTTAAAAAATGGAGAGATAAACCCACACAATATAATGTCATGTAGTTAATTAAAAAATGATGCATTGCTGTGGCACATTTGTTACAATTGATGAGCTGATATTGGTCCATTTTTATTAACTTAAGTTCATAGTTCACATTAGTTGCCATCAATGCTAGATGTTAATAACAGGGAAGACTGTGTGTGCATGTTAGGTACTGGGTGGGAAGCCTCTAGCTCAATTTTTCTGTAACTCTAAAACTACTCTAAAAAATTCCATTAATTTAAAAGAATACACAAAGCAATGTTAAAGAAAATGAGTTAGGTGTTTACTTTCTGACTTGAAAAAAGATCTTTTTTTTTCTGATCCAATAATTATTTTTTTATTATTATGTTCAATTAACCAGATCTTTAATGTATTATTAATAAGAAGGCTGGTCAAAGATCAATATATATAGGTTGATTTGTAAAACAAATATCAGTGAAACATCCTAAATATTTTTATTATGATTATATGAAAATAGACAAATGAGTGAAATAATATACACTAGGATATTGACCTGTAAATATGTGTTGAGAGGATGGAAATGAGAAAATGGCACTATAAAAAATGGAAAGACACATGTGCTATCATGTTAAATAAAAGCAAAGGTTTTTTTTTTCTATTTGATTATTAAACTAAATAACAAATACAACAAATGTGAAACCTAATATTCCCCATCTTCCATAACTATGGTAAACGTCTAAGCTCCATCTTCTAAGACTTATTCTTAATATGTAAAGGAAAGCTTTTGTAATATAGAAAAAAACCTTCTATATTTAAAAAACAAAAACAAAACTTTCAGGTGCTCCTGGGTGGCTCAGTTGGTTAAGCAACTGCCTTCGGTTCAAGTCATGATCCCAGAGTCCTGGTATCAAGTCCCCATCAGGCTCTCTGCTCAGTGGGGAGCCTGTTTCTCCCTCTCCCTCTGCTGCTCTGCCTGCTTATGCTCTCTCACTCTCTCTGTCAAATAAATAAATAAAGTCTTAAAAAATAAAACAACTTGCAGACCATAATGTCATTATAGACACAAAAATATGTTTTTAAATTTCAAGTTACCATTCACTTCTTTGTTCTGCATGATATCCACAGTCTGCAGGAAGCTGCATGGAAACTTGATCTATGGAAAAATAATTTAATGCACCTGTTTAATATTTTTCAATGATATTATTTTTGTTATGCAAGACAAATCATTACGAAGCCAAGTATTTCCCTCCCCAATAAAAGTGAAGTAAATGGTAAGAAAATAAGTTCTTCATTATTGTTAGTGTGCCAATAATCTTGTTTATGTTGAGCATTTATCAATGTAAATCTTAGAATGACAGGTAAGTGGGTAGTAACGGTTGACTGTCCTCACAGAGGCCTTCCTCACCCTAACAGAGAAAGAATTGCCTGCTAGGGTTGGTTACCTGCCTTCCAGGTTATAGATAGAAGCAAGTACAGTGGATTAGGGAGCATAATGCTTCCTGATTCAGTCTACATCCCTCAGTCCTAAATTTCTATACAATGATGACAAGTAAATACTCAACTGGGCTCTGCCATACAGGCTATGAGCATGCATTGATGAAGAGGGTCAGGGGATGATCTGAGTGCAAAGGGAGAGTGGACTCCTTTAAGCAGGAAAAGAAGTCATCATCACATGGGGAGTCAGCTTGAGTTCAGTGTTTAATCGCACTCCTCTCCCCATCTGAGATATTGGCACAAAAATTTTCAACTGATGGACATTCAAATCCCACTGGTATGATAGGTAGAGTTGGTTTTGGAGAATATGACTTGGATTAAGAGCCAAATAGACTTCCCAAAACTTTTACATAGTCTCTCAAATTGGAATAATTACCCAAATAGTCCTAGATTTAACAGCCCTCACCATAGGGGCAGACCTCTTATAAAACAGCCTGAAATAAGTGTTGGCCAGTCATTCCAAAATAGAGAAGGGATTGCATGACACATGAAACTTCTCCCAACCTCACAAGTCAAAGGAGGTGAAAAGAGTGGCTATAAGTATAGATTTAATAGATATTTCCTCGAGGAAATAGGATTGGGGACAGGATTCCCTCAACAGGAGGAGTGTCATATCTCAGTGAGGTGATGAGTAATTATCTCCCACTTCCCTCTCTGAAAGCAAATAAGTAAGTAGAAACAAGTAAGGGTGACTAATTATAAAAGGGACAATAATTGACTACATTACTGAATGTTGTGTATTCCTCCAGCATTTCAGTTCAGTATTATTTAATTCATTTCAATTTAATGCACTGTACCAGCTATCATACCAGGTATAAAAATACAAAGATGAGTTAGACATGCTCCAACCCCTGAAGGAGTTTGTAACTCTTTTACCTTTTCTTAGTATTGTTACACAGACTTTCCCAATCATTTCAATGACAAATCTGAAAACCCTATCATGGTATAGCTGTTCCTAAATTTTGGGTTTCCTGGGGACCATAGTCTGAAGCAAAGTATATAGCAGGCACAAAGAAAAGTCAAGTTGGAGTAGAGACCTACTAAATGCATCCTCCAGCTCTGAAGTCAAAGTGGCCCATGGGGTGCTGGACAGGAATGGATCAACCTCGCCTTTGTCAGTCTTTGGACATGGACCCCCTCAGAAAGGACATGCCCAAGAGTAAGCTAACTCTCCTCAGATGAGGCAGTGTCCAAAGAGGCAGATAGCTGGAGACGGTCAGCTGACAATCTCCTGGAAGCTGGAGCTTGTTCTGAAGGCCATGCTTGTGTTGTATCTCCACATCCATCCCAGTCTATGTCTGTATGCTTAGATTGCCTTCTCATATGTTTAGGAAGAAGTCCACTAGGCACCTTGTTGGACCTCTCTTCCTGAGAGAAATGTTAGAGAAAGAAGTGAGTGGCCAAACAATAGTTCCCTCCATTTTTCCATAGGGCAATGGAATAGCAAGATATTCTTTAGTCTGAGATCAAATATATTCCCCGCTTCCTTCACTGCAGAACAGTAGTCCTGCTTCCTCCTAGGGGTCAGAGTGCAGTGCTGGTCAATAGGCTGACTCTTCTTACTGATATTTCCTATCCAAGTGCTCAAAGAATGGTCACAATTTATAGATCAATGGGGCTCTTTCTTTGTCCCCTGAAGGAAGTATCTTCTCTTTAGGGACAATGAGCTCTTACTTCAGTAGAGTCCAGGGCTGTGGGTATGAGAAAAACAAAATTCTCCAAGTGGATTATTGGAAGTGAGGCTAGGTAGCACCACTCCTGCTTCTACCACTTGGTTCCAGGACCCACATACTCTTCTTCTTGGGGTCACAGAATTATATAAAGCTATTTGATTCAAGGTACATAGTGCATCTTAAAGTATATAGGCACCATTCTCAGAATATCTGAGCTGGTGCTTCAGCTATGCCTTCAGGATGTTGTCCCATTATTTTGTGACACCAGCAGTGATTAGGTGGTGTGATATGTGACATGATTAGTGGATTCCATAGCATGGGTCCACTTCCACTCCCATATTTTTTATGGTAAAGTGGGCTACCTGGTCTATTGTGGTGGTATGTGAGAGTCTATATCAATGGATCAAAAATTTTATAAGCCCTTGGATAGTGATGCTGGTTGCAATGCTGTAGGCAGGAAAGAAAAACCCATACTAAGAATTCATATCTATTTCTATCAAAGCAAATAGCTGGCCTGTGCACTAGTGATTAATGATACATCACATGGCCAGTTGGTCTCCTTGAGAAATGGTGCCATATTGTGCGTGTGTATATTTCTTTTTAATTTATTTTACTGTGGTAAGAAACTTAAAATACATCCTCTTAACAAATGTTAAGTGTTCAATACATTATTATTGACTATAGGTAGAGTGTTGTATAGCAAATCTCGACAACTTAGCTTACTTAACTGAAACATTGTCTATTGATTAACAACTTCCCATTTCCCTGTTCCCCAACCCTGATAACCATCATTCCAGTCTTTGGTTTTTACAAGTTTTACTACTTTAAATATCTCCTATAATTTGAAGAATGCAGTACTAGTCTTTCTGTGTCTGGCTTATTTCACTTAGCATAATGCCTTCAAGTTTCATCCATGTTGACGCATACTGCATGATTTTCTTCCTTAAGGTTGAAGAGTATTCCACTGTGTGTGCGTGCATGTGTGGTGTGTGTGTGTGTGTGTGTGTGTGTGTGTGTGTGTGTGTGATGTTTTCTTTATCCATTCATCTGTTGATGAACATTTAGGCTGTTTCCACAGTCTTAGCTATTGTGAATATGGGAGTGATAATATCTTTTTGAGATCCTGATTTCAGTTCTTTTGGATATATACCCAAAGTGGATAATGAATCATATGGTAGTCCTATCTTTAACCTTTTGAGAAACCACCATACTATTTTCCATAGTGGCTGTAGGAATGGCACCATATTGGGGTTCAGTGTTATTCTCTATTGAGAACACTATCTTGTTGGCAGTTTGAACATTCAATGGTGCAGTAGTTATTTCAGCTTTGGTCCATTTTTGCCACTGTGGTGACTTTTTATCATGGGCCTGTTATGTCAACAGCCAACGAAAGACACTGAGTAACACCAGCTTCTGTACTTGGTGGCTTGGTACCTTTACAATAATAGTTGATTTCTAGTGCATGATAATATAGGACACAAAAATCCTCATATTTAACCTCCTCCAATGGTTGTAACCACCGACTTCAATCTTAGATATCTTTTTCCAATCTTTCTTCCAGGCCTTTTGACTAGCTAACTAATAATGCCCATGTGTCCTTTTCTTGGAAATGATAATGTTTTTAATTTGGTACCTTGGTCAGAGGTAGGAGGATAGTTTTCTAGGTTCTCCCTTGGCTTTCCCACTGTGATGCCTCTTGCCTCACAGGCCAAGGACCCAAACTGGGGGTTCTTTGAACTCTCAAGTATGTCTGTGACAATTACTACCCACTCCTTAAAAAGGAATCTCTGTCTATCACACAAAAGTAGTACTATATTTTTAACTTAATGGATATTGTGTTGAGATATTATATTTTAATTTATGATTAAAATTATATTTTAATTTGTTAAGGAATTATATTTTATCACACATTTACTATGGCCATAGTAAAGGGAATGAACTAAGTTTCAGATAATTCCATGTTACCATTGGTTTCTGATTTAACTGCTTTCATCTTTTTTCTTCATCAGTGGGATTGAAATGGTCTTAGTAAAACTGTCTATTTATGATCTAGACCCTAAATTATCAACAATACTAATTTTTAAAGAAGGCATAATCACATAGTCCTTCTGTTCAGAATCTTTTTTTTTTTTAAAGATTTTATTTATTTATTTGACAGAGAGATCACAAGCAGGCAGAGAGGCAGGCAGAGAGAGAGGAGGAAGCAGGCTCCCCGCTGAGCAGAGAGCCCGATGCGGGACTCGATCCCAGGACCCTGAGATCATGACCTGAGCCGAAGGCAGCGGCTTAACCCACTGAGCCACCCAGGCGCCCCGTGTTCAGAATCTTTTGATAGCTCCATACAGTTTCCAAAATACTCAAAACAATTCATCAAAATAAATCAAACGAGGAAGTTTAAATTCATGAATTAATACATTGATAATGCAAAGAACAGAAACATTCAAAAACATTTAAAAAATAAATTATGCAGATCTTATAACCAATGTTGTATGATATGAGGGAAAAGAGAAATTTAAGTGTGATATAAATATTTCTAGCTTGAGCTAAATCAATGGTAATCATTCTCCAGGAAAAGAATAAAGCATGTATAAAAGTTGTTTATGTGTAGGTGTTAATCTCTTCTAACAGACTTTGATCCATTTGATAAATATACTAATTCATCTTTGTACTCTCCAGGGTATTTACTATAATACATTGCATATAATATTAGTCTTAAATTAGTGTTTGATTTATAAGCGGGTAAATGTGGACTACCAAAATCTTATCTACAGCACTACAAAAGATGCTTCGGTTACTGGAGAAACTAGTCAGAGCAAAAAAACCTGTTTTTTAAAATCCTGACATTCACAGGGTGCCTGAGTGGCTCAGTGGGTTAAAGTCTCTGCCTTCGGCTCAGGTCACAATCCCAGGATCCTGGGATCGAGCCCCACTTCGGACTCTCTGCTCAGCAGGGAGTCTGCTTCCCCCTCTCTCTCTGCCTGCCTCTCTGCCTACGTGTGATCTCTCTCTGTCCAATAAGTAAATAAAATCTTAAAAAAAAATAGAATCCTAACATTCAGATATACATGTAGGCAAACCATATTGTAGCAATAATACCAAAGCAAAAATGAGCAAATATTTCTCCTCCTTTATGACCCCACATTGACCAGAATAGGATTTCTATTTTGTTTAAAGACTATTCTTAATGTTTATATGAATAAGCAGGAAACCCTGGGGGTGAGATTGTGTGTGAAAAGGGGACTTGTTCATCAACCATGTCAGCTGTGCTAGGAAAAAAGGGACAAATCCCACAATCATGGGCTTGTGAGTTAAAATGCAACTTCAAGGTCTTCTTCCCTCAGACATCAGCTAAATATAACTACTTTGTCCACTCATGGACAAGGTCACTCTTTTACATTTCATATTTTGAGGAAGAGGAATGATAAAGGAAGAGTGACAAAAATCTAGCTAGAAATGGTGGCAGGGACAAGAGTGGCGGCTTTGAAAACTGAAGTGGAAAGCAAAACAAAACCTATTTGCACTGTTTGGACCCCAAAGGGCATCCAAGGCCTAAGGATATGTCACGTTAACAACTGTGAATACGGCAATTGCCATCCTTGGAATATGTCTAACCCAGACTCTAGGCAGGCTGGCTCTTTGTTAATGGGAACTGACAAGATATTTGGCACTGAAAAGACATCACAGAAAAAGAACAAAACCTAGCCCTGGGCAATGGCATCACTGAAGAGCACTAATTCACTTAGCCTGGGACTGCTAGATCTTTCTTTTGTTTGCACCGGCATATGGGGAATATTATTGGAATAGCTGTTTGGCTCCACTGCATCTGCTGCTAATAGCAATAAAACTTCTCTGGTCACCTTATTTATACCTTCTGCTCACATGACAAAGATAATGATTTTCAGTTCTGCTGTGGCACATCTCATAGCAACACAAGGGTGTTGTTATAAATAGGTTAGTTTAACTCTTTTTTCCTGCCCCAAATGTGAAGAACAGTTCAAAGCCTATGCAGACCAGAGGTACAGGTTTGGATAGAGATTCCAGAAGCTAAATAGTAGAGGGGGTTGGGGATCAATTGCCAACGAAAGAAAAAAATTACAGATGTGGAAGGATGAGTCCTAAAGAGGTCCGTTATATCCAAACACTCTCATAAACAGGACAAATCTGTACAGAAGAAATAGGCTTAATTGGAAATAGATAATTTTACCACTATGTGGTTTGGTAACATTACTACAAAAAAAATAGTAATAATGACCAATATTTTTGTAATCATTTTATAGTATAAAAAACAAAACAAATAAGGAACCAGCATGGAAACACTATATTTTGAATTTATATATAGAAAATAAACTGTTCATTGAGGAATATTAAATTCTGAAAGCTAGTTAGGGGCTGAGACAACCCTGGGACTCAAGTTTTTTTTTTTGTTGTTGTTTTGTTTTGTTTTGTTTTGTTTTTAAATATATTTTGCCCACCATGCTTTCCACAAGCCAAACGCACCCTTAGAATAAAAGTCAAGCCAAATAAACAAAAATATCAACAATAAAAATTGAAATAGTCTTATCTTTTCATTATGCCTGCACTGTTCATTCCTCTGTATGTTTTCATCCAAGGATATGTGAAGAGGGCATGTGTCCTAGTATTTGTTTATGTGAAGATTACCAAGCTCATTTCACCATTGGGCTCATGAGTCTGATTAATGCCTAAGTCTCTGAACCCACAGAAAAGATCATCGGTGTGTAACTGTATCAGAGATGAGGCACTTATCTTCTCTGTAAAGATTTACTGGATTTGGGGACAAGGCAATAATATGTAAAATCATCTCCACCACCACTTGCCTGACTGGGAGTTGAGTGGAAGAAGAAGGGCCATTTCCTGTGAGGCAGAATCATCCAAAAACATGAAACTTTTTTTTTTTTTTTATGTTGAAAACTTTTTTTTTTTAAACAGACACAAAGTATCAAACAAGGAAGGCATGGAAAGAAAAATCAGCAGGACACCTAATTGTCACTCATCCTACTGCCTCATTATTCTCCTTTTATTTACTCCATGTTTTTCTCCTTCCCCTACTTCCCAGAACTTCCTCTGTCAATTTAATTCATTCCTCCATCTTTTCTTTTGGCCCGTCCCCCATTTCCCTTCTGTGTTTCTAAGAAGTTGGAAACAGAAGCTATGAGGTACAATGACTACATGTGTTTATAACACCCATTGCAGGGGATTATTACATTATTTTTAATTAATGACATTTTAACATGAATTCGAATCCATGGTGGTCAGATAGTCCACTTTAATCTGCACTATACTTTTTACTTATTTTTTGCACATGATACCTCATGTTCAGATTAATTTTTGTCTCAGCTCTTTTGAGACTAAAAATATGAGTATGAGATAAATTACAAACTTGATCATTATCTAAGTACTATGAAAAATGTATGCATTCCATATCAATGGAAAATGATAATTCAAAGTCGTATGTTCCTATGAAAATAATTTTGAATATATGTATATATAAAAAAAGGATAAATCAAAATCTTGATTTAATTTTTAATGTTTTTTTAAATAGAATGTGATGTTTTTCTTCATTAAAACATTTTGATCACTAAACTTCTAGATTCAGAGCATAACCTTTTGATTAATTGGCATAGGTGAGAGACAGGCTTTTTAGCCAATACCACATGGCAAGACTAGACTAAACCTGGAACCCAAACATTTTTCTCACTGACAATTATACTTCCTTTGGGTTGCCAGTGTTTACCAATGAACCTAAAAATGTAATTAATTAAATTGTTGTTAGTTTGGGAGAGGAGAATTTGTGGAAAAACAAAGTGTAAAAAAAGCTGTAGTTACTCAAGTGAATTTGTGGGAAAATGAAAAAGTACAAAATCTCCAGAGAAATCTTCCAATACAATTTTAATTCACCTAACCTGACAAAATCTACATTAAATCCATCCCGTGGTAGAGCTATATTTCTTTAATATCACAAAGTTCAGAGTTGTTTTCTTTTTAGTTAGGGAGTTCTGATTTCCCAACATGCTGTATCAAAGTGTGTACATTCCTTTTAGAGCCTGATAAATAGAGAAGCAATCTGTCATTTCTGATATCATCTATGATAGCAGAAGTCTGTGCAAATATTTAAATAAATACCCATGAGCAACACTGAGATTATGAGCTATAGAAGGTATTTATAATTATCCTTTGGAATTTTCCTGGGGAAAAATTTTCTTTCCCACCCTTATCTCCTATAATTTTCAAAACACTCTGGAGTTTGGGGACTAAGCTAAAGCAAAAATTCCCAGAGGTTATTCAGAGAGTTTGCAGTAAAACTAGCAATTAAATCTGGGCCCACCTGGATTTCCTTTTACATAAATGCTGTGTGTGTCCAGGCCTTGATAGCTCCTTCCAGCTTTGTGTCACTGCCCCTTTTTGGTCTGTAGCTTCTCACATCCTGGAACTGGTCTCTCAGAAGATACTCATGGAATTCCAATTCCAGAAGGTGGAAGACCTTGGGGTCATCTAGGTCATGTCCTACACCTTTCACTTTTTTATGGAAAAAGAAATTTATTCCCAGAGAAGTGGAAGATTCCACATAGTTGATAAATTTTAAATCCATGAATAGAATTTTTACTTTTTGCTTGGGGATTACTGCTTTATTTTCAACTCAACAGAACAATTCTGGTCATTTAATTTTCCAGTAGATCTTTCTAGTAGATCTTTGCCTCTGATCAAAATTTAATCTAAGTATTTTCAGATTCACATACTTTTCATTTTAACTGGTTAATTGTTAGTCACTTTTATCTTTAATCAGTTGTGTGATGGAGTTGCAATTTGAATTTAGCAGTTGCCATTTCACTGAAGTGCAGCCTTTACTTCCATTTTTTTGACTCAAGGATTTTCCCACAACTGAACATGGGGCGTTTGTTCAAGCAGATGGCAAAATGATAGAGTCCGGAAAGGCCATGGTGGTAAGGCATACTGGTAGATTTTTCATAAGTATCATGTCTGAGATATCAAAATTTAATTAAGAATGTCAAACAAAATTCTCTGTGGGTGTTTCCCCCTCAATTACAGTAAATTGCATGACAACCAATGTTGGATATTATTTTCTTATCATTGACATAAAAAATAACACATTAACATAATCTTTCTAAGATCAAGTATTATTACACAAAAGTTCTATTTCTATAGTAGATGTCATTTTTCACTTATTTTTTGGTCTATGCTGGTATAAAACTCCAACTAGTCTTTAGGGGATTTTAATAATGTAGGCAATCTCTATTGATGGTGATTGGAGTATAATTATAGTATTTTATGGTCTACATAAAACTTTTCATTGTGTGATCTCAGTTGAGGTTCATTATAGTCCTCTAATTTATAGGCCTATTATTGTTATATTATGAAATTAGCAATTAGTGATCTTAAGTAATTTACTCAGCCACAAAATGAGTTCGTGGTGTAGTGTGTGATCCTGTTATCCTGTCTATACAAACATTGTATGTTATGTAAATGAGGCTGAGGCTTCTCTTTGGGCAAAGGTTTTAGTATTATAATGAGGTAAAAGTAATTGCAGGTCATTTCAGGGGTCATTCTATGTTCCATATCCACAGGCATGAGGTGAATCAGGGGTTCAGCTCAACTGGTCTGGATGGTCTAAGCCAGTGGGAGGTCTTGTAAGGGCAGGAGCTATTTTAGGGGTGGTGGATTCTGGTTTCATTTGCTTGAATTAAGAGGTAATGGAAAGAAAAATATGACCAACAGAGAGGGAGACAAACTATAAGAGACTCTTAACTCTAGGAATCAAACAGGGTTGCTGGAGGGGAGGAGAGTCAGGGGGTTGGAGTAACTGGGTGATGGGCAACAAGGAGGACACTTGTTATAATGAGCACTGGGTGTTATAAGCAACTGATGCATCACTAAATTCTACCTCTGAAGCGAATAAAACACTAGATATTAATTAAACACTATATGTTTAAATATACACAAATAAATACATAAAATAAATAAATACATAAAAATATGTAAATAAAATACTATATGTTGATTAAATTGAATATAAATTTTAAAAAGAGGTAAGCTGGAAAGAAGAGCTTAAGGAAAAATGTAAAACAAATTAGTAAGTATAAGTAGTTGGGCAGTAACTTCCACCTCTGGTCAAATTTTGCTGGGGTGTAATCTGATGACACAATTTCAAATTAATTAGTCAGAAAACAAACATTTCTTCAGCATCTATCATGTGTCATATACTGTTCTGGGTACTAGATATAGAGTAGCAAATAAGATGATCTTGCCCACAAGTTTGCCATCTTCTGGGTAAAGAAAGATAAAGACATTAACCAAAAACAGGCAAACAGACATACAAGAAACAAATTTCAGATGCTACTTATATGTAGAAAACCCTGGATCAGTGCTCACAGGCAGGGGCAAACTGATTGTTTTGGAAAGGGTGAACACAGAAGGTATCATTTAAGATTCAAGTTATGAGTAGAAATCAACTAGGTAAAGACTCTGAAAAGTGTTCCAAACAGAGGGACTTGAGATGGGAATGCTCATTATGTGTTCAAAGAAAATGATGAGAGGTAGTGTGGAGACATAAAGATGTCACGTGATGTGAACAAGGAGGAGATTGTATAAGATCTCACAAATTGTGTTGAATAGTTTGGAATATTTTATAGGCTTTCAGGAAACTATTCGAGAATTTTTTTTTAAAGATTTTATTTATTTATTTGACAGACAGAGATCACAAGTAGGCAAAGAGGCAGGCAGAGAGAGAGAGAGGAGGAAGCAGGCTCCCTGCGGAGCAGAGAGCCCGATGTGGGGCTCGATCCCCAGCACGCTGGGATCATGACCTGAGCCGAAGGCAGAGGCTTTAACCCACTGAGCCACCCAGGCGCCCCACTATTCGAGAATTTTGAGTACAGGTGTTGTGGGATAGAATTTACTATTTAGAAAGATCAGTCAGCTGTAGTGTGTGGGAGTATATCTTGGAGCAGGAGGCAAAATTGAGGGCACAGAGAAAATGGTTAGGAGGCTCCGAAATAGCTCAGTGAGACGGGATGGTGCCTTGGACTAGAAGTAGGTAATAATTAAGATAGTGAAGAATGGTAGGATTTGGTATGCATTTTGAATTAGATTAACAGGAAAGGATGTGGAGGGTAAGAGAAAGAGAAGAATCACATATAAGTCAGGATGCTTTTGTTCTAAGCAAATGTGCATACAGTGGTGCCATTTTCTGAACTGGGAAAGGAATATTGTGATGATTATTGGTTCAATAAATACTTATTGGGTACATATTATCAGTCCATGAATATACCTAGCACCGGAAATATAGTTCTGATGTTAATAGAATTAGTCTCTGTCTTTATGAAGCTAGATTTCCTGGGTTGGGGGGGGGGGGGCAGGGAAGACACAATATAAATAAATAATATGTGCCAGATGGTGAAAAGTGTTAATGAAGAAAAAATTAACTTTACAAAGAAAATTGAAATTGGGTTTGCTTTATCCTAGTTCTTTTTTTGGGGGGGGGGGGCGGTTCTTGGCAGGGAAGTGATGTTTGTAGAAAGACCTGAAGATCATGAAGGAGTAAGCCATGCCAAAGTTTATTGGATAGCCATTGTACATATGAACCGAACAGTTAGATATTCAAGTCTAAAGTTTAAAAAAGAGGTTGAGGATCAAGATATAAATTGGGGGGCACCTGGGTGGCTCAGTGGGTTAAGCTTCTGCCTTTGGCTCGGGTCATGATCTCAGGGTTCTGGGATCGAGCCCTGCATTGGGCTCTCTGCTCAGCAGGAAGCCCGCTTCCCCTCCCACCCGTGCCTGCCCCTCTGCCTACTTGTGTTCTCTCTCTATGTCAAATAAATAAATAAAATCTTTTAAAAAAGAGATATAAATTTGAAAATCTTCTGTATACAGCTGTATTTAATGCCATAGAATTTATAGGGAAAGATGAGCACTCTATCAAGATAGAGACATTGGCCCTGGGTCATCAATATAGGGATTATATGGGGGAGAAGAAGCTGGGAAAAGTAGAAAACAGAAGGAGAAAGAGAGGTGGGGAGAAGGTGGGAGAGAGAGAGAATGAAGTTTCAAATAAAGCGTGAAGGAAAAGAAGGCTGCAGTCACAGAACTGAAGCATAAATGTGTTGAAAAAAGGAGAGAGAGGCCAACTCTGTCAATTGTTGAGAGAGGAATCATAGCAAGATGAGGACGGAAAAATGGCCATTGGCTTTGGCAAGATTCAGGTTACTGGTGCCTCAAAAAAGCTAAATAAAGATTGTAGCTCAACTGCAACGATAGGTCTAGACAAGTCTTGTGAAGAATTGTTTGGGAAAGAGATCCAAAACGCACAGCTGTAGCTTAAAACTCTCATGAGGCGTGCCTGGGTGGCTCAGTCATTAAGTGTCTGCCCAGGGTTCTGGGATCCAGCCCTGCATCTGACTCCCTGTTCTGCCGGAAACCTGCTTCTCCCTCTCCCACTCCCCCTGCTTATGTTCCTTCTCTCGCTGTGCGTGTCTCTGTCAAATAAAAAAATAAAATCTTTTTTTTTTTTAAAGCTCTCATGGGATCAAAAAAACCTTTTAGGGGGGTACCTGGGTGGCTCAGGTGGCTCAGTCAGTTAAGTATTGACTCCTGGTTTCAGCTCAAGTCATGATCTCTGGGGTTGTGAGGTCAAGCCCCACATCGGCTCTGTGCTGAGCAGGGAGTCTACTTGAAGATTCTTTCCCTCTACTCCTCCCCTCAAATAAATAGAGATATCTTTTTTAAAAAAAGCTTTTTGTTTGCTTATTTATAAGATGAAGATACCAGTATATATTTCTAATCTGAAAAATGACCCAGCTTAGAGAGAAAAACTGGTGATATAGGAGAGAAAGAGGATAAAACAAAAGCACAAAGGGAGGGAATAGTCTTAGCTAGGAAAAGAGACCCTAATTCCATTAAAAGAGGATAAAAAACAGAGAGAGAGAGAGAGTGTGTGTGTGTGTGTGTGTGTGTGTGTGTGTGTGGTGCTAGTTTGAGAAAATTCAGAGAGCAGGAAAATGGGATTGACTTTTTTTATTGAGATTGTATTCTTTTCATTGAGGAAGTTGTTGAAAACTGTATGTGGGAGGCAACTGAGCTTTAGAGATTTAAGCAGAGAAAGGTTTTAACTAATTGCCTGTTAACTAGTTGTCTCAGAAAAGAAAGTGGATATACTAGAACACTGTCAAATGCCCATTAGTATAAACACAAATTTATAGTGAATGCACTTGCGCTCAGTAAGTATGTGGAATTTGTCCGGGGTTTTTAGCTGCTTGGACCAGTTGTATCAAGTAAGAAATTGGTTGAGTTTAACTAGGGTTAGTGTTTTCCTGGTCCAGTATGATGAAAGGATTTTTGTAAGGGAGTCCTTATAGTTTTGGACTGTGGAATCTGTGCTTGATAAGGAAGAAAGTAGGGATATAGAAGGGGGGATATAGACAATAAAAAGAAAAAAAGTAGCAGAGCCAATAGATTGGAACTAGCTTAGGGAAATAGGACAGAAGAATATAAGTAACTATCACAGAGTGGAGATTCGGGAGTATAGTTGAGGTAAAGAGGAGGAAAATTCTGTTGGGTCCTTAAGGGTCCAAGCATTGAGAGGCCAAGATGTTAGATGGCAGTTTGTGGATGTTGAATTCACAATGACTGATGAATGGAGTAGCAGAGTCCATTGATAAGAGAGAGTTTGAAAGTTTGCTAGATGACCTATCAGGGTATAGAGAGAGTGGTAAGCACTCTGACAAGTACTTCAAAAACAGAAGCACTTTTGAAAGATGTAAAACAGTTTGGAGGTGGCAGTGAGGAAACTATGGGAAGACTTACTCAGTTTCAGGAATGTAAGGACTATGGGGAACAGAATTATTTATGTCTATATTTGAGAGAGGCAGGAAGAAATGTATGTAGGCAAGAGCCAAATTTCATTTAGAGCAATAAGGGGTAGGGAATTTTCAAAGAAGAGATTGTAGGACGTGAGACTGACAGACTAGAAGTTCCAGAAGTCATGAAGGAAGCATCTGGGAGGATAGAGAAGGGTGGGAGATGAAGTTAGATTAACAGCGTTATAGAAGAGTAGAGGACTGGCATTCATGTAATGATCCATGAGACTTAGACTGGACACATGATGTTGACTGAAGGGAAGAGTATTGTGTTGTGAGCCATGCTGCATTTGGCCCAGAACAATTGGCAACTGGAGATCGATGGCTGGCTCAGTCCATAGTAGGAAGTACAAGGCAACTGGAGTCACTTGAGGTAAAAGCCTTGGGTTATGAATCTCACCTATTTATTCCAGATTTAATATTTTCCTTTCCTCTTAGCTCAGTCTCTTATACCATAATGTTCTTTCAAAGCTCCTATTTGTTATGTGAGTATATTATCTGCTATATGGCGGTACAAGGAAAGAAAATTTTGCTCCCAGTTCTTGTGAAATGCACAGAACAAGAAAAGGAAAACAACCAGACAAAATAAATGATGGTTGCTTTATACAATACAAACTACATTTATATTAGGACAAGATGTAAAGGATAGGCTAAACAGAGTGCTGCTACAGTTTAAAAAAATACATTTTGAATAATGCCTAGAAGAGATTTTTTTTTATGGAAAATAGGATATAGGGTATTTTGGTCTGCTTCTTTAGTTGCAACAAATGGAAAAAATTCAAGTTAATTCAATTTATTATGAGGCTGCCCTTGGGAAAATAAACGCTTCTCACGAAAATTTAGAAAGACACGTCACACCAAGGTCCCACCAAACCTAGAGCTTAATAGGGAACGTTTGGATTTTTTAGGAATCCTTGAAAACTTAGAATTAATAGTTAATAGAGTTTATCCTCTAAGACTTTGCAATTATCATTTGGTCATATTGTAGGATTTCTGGTCCTACTGTCTCTCAGCTTTCCAGTTGTGAATTTTTTACTTCCAGCTGTAGTCAACAGGGAGAATCTGATTAACTCTCTTGTCAGACCAAAGGATGTAACATCCCATGGATTCAACATCCCATACATTAACTTCCTCTAATCAGGGACTAGTCCTGCTTCATTTGGCCAAGGGTTTGAACATGTGGCTCTAAGGGTTGTGAGTGGGCAGAATCCTTTAGAAGGATATACGAGCAGACAAAAAGGTGATGGTTGCCATCGCTAACTATGAAATTATTGCAGGCCAGAGAAGAACATGACCAAATGCCTGAAATTATTTTTATTTTTGAATCAAGGAGCGGTCATCAGCATCCTGAATTCATGTATATTTAGCCTTCTAATTGTAATTTTTATTGCAAAATGCTATGTTCTATTTTGGATTATACTCTAGAATCTTTTGTAAACTTGTGTATGAACCACAGGAAGGGAAATGACTTAGTAAGATAGTTCTCAGAGGATTGTCTTATTACTTTTTCTACTGTCTGCTAACTACTTGGTGTGAGCACATACAGGAACCATAGTGGTAATAAATGTATAACTTACTACTAAAATATGCTTCTTTTCCTAGAATTATGCCAAGTGAATGGACCAGATTGTCTTTTAAAACATCAATGTATTCCTTAGTATAGCTATGTCTCTGCAAAGATGAGGATAAGATAATTTGAGAAAGAGGGGTTTGGGGACACTCACCGTTGGCTTTGTTTAAGCTTTGTTTTCCTTCCCCTTACAAAACTTGATTAAATGTCTTTTACTGAACAGCCTGGCATGTCTTACTTATATAAACTTTTAATCCAATATCATAGAAATAAGAGTTTCCATAAACTTCGCAAGTAAAATTAAAACTGTTAAGAAATATCAACTAATGTTTTTCATTGCTAAAATCTTTACTGAATTCGTGCAAAACCAGACCAGCCACCCATGGTCTTTTCTTTTTTTTTTTTTTTTCTTTTCAGTAGGTCCCAAGGACACAAATGCTTTCTTCTTCTTTTGTAAATGCTACCTTATCTTCAAGCCCCTTAAAGTTCCCTTCTGCTCTCCAAAATTGAACTCATAAATGTGATACAGTGACCCTAGTTGTTTTGGTATTTGTTGTTCTCAAGGATAAGCAAGAAGGCTGCTAATAACAAAAGCCACCATAACAACTGCAAAATTGTAAACACAGGGAATCATAAACCTTGCAAATTTCTTATAATGGTAATTCCTAACCTGAATTTATGTTGGTAACTGAAACTCCCATGGACAACTATGTTTAATTTTTTTAATCTTTGGGACAGGATTTATCAAAATTCTGTTTTTTCACATTATCTCCTTCCCTGCTGACAGAATAGAACAGGTGGAATACTATCATCTTGGCTCAAGGGGACAAGTAAGAATTTTCAAAGGCCACCAGACTAACTGACAACCATTGCACTAGACATTGGCCTTGCTCAAGAAAAATTTTTTATTGTCTTTCCCCCTAAAGTTCACAGTGATTGTTTCCTGTTGATTAAGGATAGAATGACTCATCCAATACAAAGGTCCTTATGGCCTTCCCTGTTAACCTACGCCATGAGCTCAGCTGCTTGTCTTCCCTAGGTCTGAGATCTTCTATTGGTCTCCTCCACTGGGCTTTCTTTCTTAGTCAGTCTAATACCATTCTTTTCCAGGTCATGGCTAGTTAGAAAAAAAACTCCCATTTCATCATATATTATAGAACAGAGAACTCCAGGACAATGGTAAAGAAGAACCACTGTTGCAGGTCTTTACACTTCAAGTTTGCATTCCAAAGGCCGTATTTACTGTTCTTTCTGAAGAGTATCTGAGTGTGAGTTGGGGTAGGGAGTGGGAACACATTCTTTTTTCTTTCTTGGGGAGTTACTTGTTCTAAAAGAGGCTCATAAGTGAGATCAAGGATAAGTTAAAGAGAAACAAATCACTTCAATTTCTGTGGGCTATACAGCTGACTTTATCAGTTGTAGCTTTCAAGGAAATATGTGAAATATTGTTGCTATCTAAAAACAAAATAAGGAATTGTATGTTACTATTTACAGAATAAATGGGATCATTTTTCATAACCTGAACTTTATATTGGGTAATCTTTCATCAGAAAATGTATCAATAGCAGAGAAAGAGAGAATGAACAGCCGAGATTAGTATGATAAGTATGAAAATAAATTTACTTTCAAGACAACACGTTTGAAATCCTTCAACACTGGCTGGAGTTTCTTGTTTCCACATAAATCAAATGGTTTATCTAAGACAGTGTACCCTACTTTTGACTACATCTTATAGAGAATAGAAGTGGGTTTTGAATTTATAGGTAACGAGTTCCTTTCCCACTTGTAATACAGATACTTTCAGATTCCAATAAGAAAGCAACTGATTTTATTTCATCTAATAGCTTGAGGATAACATCCTAAGTGGAAAAACTGGACTATATAATATCATAGTAATAGTAAATAGTAAATTTACTACAGTAAATTGAATAATAAAATGTTTAAATTAAAAATAATCTGTGGCAAAAGGGTTGATGTTATTTCTGTTTCTATTACTTCAAAATCCTCTAGAGAAGTTATTCAGTATAAATGCTGTGTCATTCAAAAGGTACAAATGCCTCCTCTAGAGGAGCAAATAAATTACTATGTGTTTTTTTCCAAATATTTTATTTATTTATTTATTTATTTATGAGAGAGAAAGGGGCATATTTATTTATGAGCAGAGGGAGGGGCAGAGGGAGAGGGAGAAGCAGACTCCCTGTTGAGCAGGAAGCTCGATGACCCAAGGGGCTCCATCCAGGGACTCTGGGATCATGACCTGAGCCAAAGGCAGACACTTAACAACCACCCACATGCCCAAATTACTGTTTTTTAAATTATTTTCTTCTCATATTACCAAAAGAAAATAAAAGAGCCTCAATCACACTATCTTACAATTATATAAAAATTGTAATATTTGGAAAAATCACCAAATATTCCCTCCCAAAACATTTTCAACATAACAGTCGTTAAGATGTCAGCACATCTCCTTCTTGATTTTCCTGTGCTTTTTCTCACTTTCTTTCTCACACTTTTACCTTAAATAGTTCCATACTGTTTTAATACTTCTAGGTATTTACTTTTAATCAAAAAATATGTAAAGTGTATAGATTATCTCTTACTGCCTATGCAAATAATGATATCACAAGCAAAAATGTCAGAAACATTGACAAATCTGATAGTTTTATTTTTTTAAAGATTTATTTACTTATTTGACAGAGAGAGACACAGTAAGAGAGAGAACAGAAGCAGGGGGAGTGCGAGAGGGAGAAACAGGCTTCCTGCCAAGCAGGGAGCCTGATGGGGGGCTTGATCCCAGGACCCTGGGATCATGACCTGAGCCAAAGACAGAGGCAGATGCTTAACAACTGAGCCACCCTGGTGCCCCAACACATCTGAGAGATTTAAAGGCACATGCCTACATAGAAGGCTAATTACTCTTTGGTCTATGAATCTCAATATTTTATTTAGTTGAAACATGAAAAGTTGGAAAAGGGTGAAAAACAGAGCTACCAACTTCATTTCTTGGGAAGTGAATATATACTAAAGGTATATTTATTTGAAAGTTATCTGGGTGGATAAGAGCCTTCACTCCTATATCTTGTACGAGTCTGTAGATATCTTATCTCTCTGCATCTACTACTCTGCAGAGAAGTTAACTTCCTGGGGTTGAGGAAAGAGACTAGAACCCATATTAATAAACTAAACAATGATATACAAGTGTATTTGATCGATTTGAATGACCCCAACAATGCACAGATCACAGAAAAAGACAACAGAACCCCAGATGGAAGGAAGAGTCTGGAATTGTGAGTCCATGTTTAGCAAAAAGTCCTGTTGGTATAAGGACAATAAGGTATAGCTGATTTTGAAACTCATTCCAGTTGGGGACTGTGGAGGTATTTGCATGACCTGGGACCAATGATGAAATATGTGAGCCCAGAAAAAGCTACATGCAGGGACTCCTGCCCTTTTGCTGCAGAGTAGTCCCTGACTTAAGTACAATAAATGAATATATGAATTAATGAATATATCATCTCACCATGTAATACTGATGCCTGGATAAATCAGGAAGTATTCCGTGACAGAGGGGATGGTGGCAGTGGTGACACTTAAGGTCAAGGAAACTGGTGGTTGCATGGAGCTGCCCTTCTCAGTGGGTGTGTGGGACATGAGACACCTTAGCCATGTACTCATGCAGCAAATGGGAGAGCTCTGTCATTAACCTCCAGGAGATTTTAAAGCAGGTATGCCCTTGCTAGAAGGCCTTTCCCCAAACTGAGTATCCTGCAGAAAGCACAGTGCTATGATAATGGACAGGAGTAGGGTTTTAGCTCCAAGGGGGCAGTTTGGCTAAGATGTCAAAATAGGCTGGGGAGCAGCACCAATAGCAAGAGGAGGTAAATGGCCAAAACTGATGAGACACAGTCTGTAAGCACCCTTGAGAACCCTCAAAGACATTTAAAGAGGTGCTTTCCATTAATAGGCAAATAGGGAGGGATTTGGAGCTCAAGATATAGTACTAACAGATGTTAATGTTAATGTTTCTAGATCTCATTTGATCTGTCGCAAATGTGTTGGTGGAGGGGATGTCTCCCACATTACCTAAGATGAATCTTGAAAAAGTTTTTCACAGACGATAGATTAGAAATTATTTTTCCAAGTCACTGTGGCTACTCTTCATTTATGCATGTCATCAGATCATGCTTTGTGGCTTTTAATTGTCTTAGAGAACTAAAGATTATTTACTAAAACCACAGAACTTTATTTTCAACAAGTGGAGTTACTATTAAATTAACATTTTCCTTAGTTTCTTCCTTTAAAAAATAATGTCAGAGTTTGTGTTTGTTTGCTTGTTTTAATTTTTGCTGTATGAGTGATACTTGCTTGGTTTACAAAAATGTAAAGATAAGGAAAGCATGAAAAAGAAAATAAGTATTAATTATAATTCCACTAATTCCTTCTAAAACTCAGTGATCAGGATGTGCCAAACATGAGAACTCTTTTTTTACTACCCATCTATATCTTTACTACCCAGGGGTCTTTTGACCCATCTATAATGAATGCCCCCAATTCCTTTTATCTCAGATTTTCTAACTCAGAAGTGAAACTGACTATTCATAATCTCTCAAAATAAGATGCCATGCCTGTGAGAGTTACCCTTCCTACTTCTTGACTTGGTGAGTTGGTTGAGTGATTTCATGGTAAGAGTAATGATGAATAACAAGATATTGCCCAAATGTACAGAATTTGGTAGCAATGATATTGGTAGCTAACACATTTTGTATATAGTATGTGTCAGACTCCAAGAGTTTTACATATCTTACCTTACTTGGTCTTCACAAGAACTCTGTGAGTGGATGCTATTATTATCTCTACAAATGAGGAAATGAAGGCATATAAAATTTAAGTAATTTGTGTCTAAGGCTACATAACTACAGCCAGTGGTCACATAGGCAAACTACCTTAATTTATTAACTACGGGAGATTAGTGAATGAGCTGGCATTTACTAGTGTACCTTTCCTTTGGTATTGGCTATTGAAAGACAATTCCTTGTGATTTTTAACAGGGAGAGCTTCTAATTTAAAATAGGACATATATGAAGGGCTGCATTTCAAAATGCCAGATTGGCAAACATTATAAAGGAATATAACTCACTTTGGAAGATGCCAATCATTGATGTCTCTTCTGTTAAGGAGAAGTTGAATCATTGGGCTTTAGTTACAGATCAGATTTCCAACTCACTCTGAATAAGGAAAGGACATACTTTACTGTATTGTAAATGTTATTTTTAGGCAATGTGAAATTGTGAAATTGGCCAGTTTATTCAGGTCAAAGGAAAGAGGTATAGAATTAAATATTATTGTAAATTCATGTTGGCTCATACAGCTTTTTTCTTAAGAATCTAAATTTAATTTTACTGTTATAGTAAATCTAATAACTTGTATGAGAACAACGAATCAAGTTATTCCAGATGAACACAAGTGAACCATTTCCAGCAAACGGAAAGCATTATTATCCTACATCATCCTCTTACTCATTCAAGGTCCGGAAATGTTAAGCAATGAACCTTATACCTGGGAAGTTTATTCATGTTACCTTTATCGGAAATCACACCTGATATGATCTGTATTTTGCCAACCTTATTTTTCTGGGGCCTTGAAGTATAGGAAGTGGAAGGCTGAAGAAATACTAGGGAAATTTAATCACTCAGAAATCCAATTTAGATAAATTGCACATTGTGTAAAATGAGATTTTTCCCCTTAAAGCACCACTTGCTAACAGGTATCAAAACTAAGTGCTGGGGCGCCTGGGTGGCTCAGTGGGTTAGGCCGCTGCCTTCGGCTCGGGTCATGATCTCAGAGTCCTGGGATGGAGCCCCACATCAGGCTTTCTGCTCATCAGGGAGCCTGCTTCCTCCTCTCTCTCTGTCTGCCTCTCTGCCTGCTTGTGATCTCTCTGTCAAATAAATAAATAAAATCTAAAAAAAAAAAAAAAAACCTAAGTGCTATTTTTTATATAACTTTTTGAAACTGATGGCCATGAACTTTGAAAGGCCATCTGCTGAAGGTGATAAATGACAAAGTTTTTTTTTTTTAAAGATTTTATTTATTTATCAGAGAGAGAGAGAGAGGGAACACAAGCAGGCAGAGTGGCAGGCAGAGGCAGAGAGAGAAGCAGACTCCCTGCCGGGCAAGGATCCTGATGTGGGACTTGACCCCAGGACCCTGGGATCATGACCTGAGCCGAAGGCAGTAGCTTAACTGATTGAACCACCCAGAGGTCCCAATGCATCTAATTCTTATAACTAAAATATTCTAAAAAAATTTTCAGCTTGAAAGGGGACTTTATCACCTTTTGCTGGAAAGTTGTGTGATGGAGTTCCTGCATAGATTATAAGTGCTGTTGGCAACATCAAAATTATGTTACAAGGGCTTAGGCCTGCCATCCTCATTTCATTAGATTTTCTTCAAACTGTCATTCTCATCTTAATGCCTTATACATTATCCAGGCTTTTCTACCTAGAACACTTCTTCATCTATCTAAAATATTAAGGCTTGTTCTTTCAAACTAGAAAGATTTGATTCTATTAATTCAGACCTCTTTCTTCCATTAAGAGTTGAGTTTTTTAAACTCGTGTGGTAATTTCACTTTCTCCACTTTTTAAACCATTTTTTCCCCAAGTGTAATTAGCATACAAGTGTCATGTGTCATGTTAGTTTCAGGTGTACAATATGATTCAACAGCTCTGTATGTCACTCAGGGCTTAAGTGTACACCTTTTTTATTTTGTTTTAATTCCAGCATAGTTAACATACAGTGTCATGTTAGTTTCAGGTGTACCATGTAGTGATTCAACAATTCCATACATGACCCAGTGCTCCTTACTGCCCACCATCTAGTTCACAGAGCTCCTCAACTACCTCCCCTCAGGGAACCACCAGTTTGTCCATATCTGAGCATCTGTTTTGTTTTGTTTTTCCCATTAAAATCTAATTTAAAGCTCATCTCCAGCAAATTTTCTCTGATCAATTCCATTACTCTTTGATTTTGCTTCATCATTGATATTAGCATACTTAGATATATTTGTTTTAGTGTTTTGCTTAGTAATGATACTTTACCAGTGGTTTAACTCACAAGAATATTCCAAGATCCTCATTGTGGTTCCCACATCCCTTTCATCTTCTGTAATCTCTCGCAACATCTGTTGATTATAATAATTCATCATCTTTGGCAAGCTTTGAGAACTGATTGATTCAACCATTTATCAATTATCAGAATTTTCTTTTTTCTTTTGGAGGTGATAAATATCAGTCCCTCTAGCTTTTAGAAGCTCCATCATTGCCTCTTTCTGAGACAGAATACTGTAGTGAAAGCAAGTTTAAGCCAATAACTGTCAAATAACAAATAATTATTAGAAATAATTCACAAAACAGTCATAAATTCTGGGGTGTTTTTTGTTTATTTGTTAATCTCAGGGAATCTTTGAACTCCATCTTCAGCCACTTTTGGACAATTGTCTTACAGGAACGAAATATAAGCATAGAGGATGTATGGCATTATAATCCCAAAGCTCTGTTTTGTCTGGTGCTTCCACTCCTATCACAGAGTAATGAATTACCATATATGATAAAAAGGTGAATTGATCCTGCTTTAAGATAGCCCCTTCCTTCACAGAAGGACCCCGGGGATAGCAGAATATTCCCAACTAAAGTGGAAAATCTCTGCTAGTAGAAAACCATTCTGCGCTGGGGAGTCAAGATGGCGGAGAAGTAGCAGGCTGAGACTACTTCGGGTAGCGGGAGATCAGCTAAATAGCTTATCTAAAGATTGCAAACACCTACAAATCCAACGGGAGATTGAAGAGAAGAAGAACAGCAATTCTAGAAACAGAAAATCAACCACTATCTGAAAGGTAGGACTGGCGGAGAAGTGAATCCAAAGCGACGGGAAAATAGACCGCGGGGGGAGGGGCCGGCTCCCGGCGAGTGGCGGAGCAACGGAGCACAAAATCAGGACTTTTAAAAGTCTGTTCCGCTGAGGGACATCGCTCCAGAGGCTTAACTGGAAGCCCAGGCGGGGTCAGCGTGGCCTCAGGTCCCACAGGGTCACAGAAGGATCGGGGGTGTGTGAGTGTCGCAGAGCTTACCGGTATTAGAACGGGGAAGCCGGCTACAGAGACAGAGCCGAGGAGTGACTCTCAGCTCGGGGTTGCCTTGAACCGGTCGCAGGCTCGGTCAGCTCGGAGCGCGGCCGGAGGCCAGGGTGACGGGAGTCATTGGGCGCTGTTCTCTGAGGGCTCACTGAGGAGTGGGGCCCCGGGCTCTCGGCTCCTCCGGGCCGGAGACCGGGAGGCCGCCATCTTCATTCCCGTCTTCCAGAACTCTACGGAAAGCGCTCAGGGAACAAAAGCTCCCGAAAGCAAACCCAGCAAACCCGAGCGGATTACTCAGCGCGGCCCCGGGTAAGGGCGGTGCAACTCCGCCTGGGGCAAAGACGCTTGAGAATCACTACAACAGGCCCCTCCCCCAGAAGATCAACAGGAAACCCAGTCAGGACCAAGTTCACCTACAAGGAGTGCAGTTTCAATACCAAGGAGAGGGGCGGAATTCCAAGGAGAAGAAAGCAAAGCACGGAACTCATGGCTTTCTTCCCATGATTTTTTAGCCTTGCAGTTAATTAATTTTTTTCTTTTTCAATTTTTTTTTCTTTTTCTCTTCTACTGCTAAATTTTTTTAACTTTTACCGTTTTCTTTTTTAACGTTTTTTAAATAGTTTATCTAATATATATATATTTTTTCCTCTTTTTATATTTTTTCTTTATCGGCTTTCTTTTTTTTTTTTAATAGTTTCTTTTTTTTTTTTTTTTCTTTCTGAACCCCTTTTTATCCCCTTTCTGCCCCCTCACAATTTGGGATCTCTTCTGATTTGGCTAAAGCATATTTTCCTGGGGTTGTTGCCACCCTTTTAGTATTTTACTTGCTCCTTCATAAACTCTTATCTGGACAAAATGACAAGGCGGAAAATTCACAACAAAAAAAAGAACAAGAGGCAGTACCAAAGGCTAGGGACCTAATCAATACAGACATTGGTAATATGTCAGATATAGAGTTCAGAATGACGATTCTCAAGGTTCTAGCCGGGCTTGAAAAAGGCATGGAAGATATTAAAGCAACCCTCTCGGGATATAAAAGCCCTTTCTGGAGAAATAAAAGAACTAAAATCTAACCAAGTTGAAATCAAAAAAGCTATTAATGAGGTGCAATCAAAAATGGAGGCTCTCACTGCTAGGATAAATGAGGCAGAAGAAAGAATTAGCGATATAGAAGACCAAATGACAGAGAATAAAGAAGCCGAGCAAAAGAGGGACAAACAGCTACTGGACCACGAGGGGAGAATTCGAGAGATAAGTGACACCATAAGACGAAACAACATTAGAATAATTGGGATTCCAGAAGAAGAGGAAACGGAGAGGGGAGCAGAAGGTATATTGGAGAGAATTATTGGAGAGAATTTCCCCAATATGGCAAAGGGAACAAGCATCAAAATCCAGGAGGTTCAGAGAACCCCCCTCAAAATCAATAAGAATAGGTCCACACCCCGTCACCTAATAGTAAAATTTACAAGTCTTAGTGACAAAGAAAAGATCCTGAAAGCAGCCCGGGAAAAGAAGTCTGTAACGTACAATGGTAAAAATATTAGATTGGCAGCAGACTTATCCACAGAGACCTGGAAGGCCAGAAAGAGCTGGCATGATATATTCAGAGTACTAAATGAGAAAAACATGCAGCCAAGAATACTATATCCATCTAGGCTATCATTGAAAATAGAAGGAGAGATTAAAAGCTTCCAGGACAAACAAAAACTGAAAGAATTTGCAAATACCAAACCAGCTCTACAGGAAATATTGAAAGGGGTCCTCTAAGCAAAGAGAGACCCTAAAAGTAGCAGATCAGAAAGAAACAGAGACAATATACAATAACAGTCACCTTACAGGCAATACAATGGCACTAAATTCATATCTCTCAATACTTACCCTGAATGTGAATGGGCTAAATGCCCCTATCAAAAGACACAAGGTATCAGAATGGATAAAAAAACAAAACCCATCTATATGTTGCCTACAAGAAACTCATCTTAAACCCGAAGACACCTCCAGGTTTAAAGTGAGGGGGTGGAAAAGAATTTACCATTCTAATGGACATCAGAAGAAAGCAGGAGTGGCAATCCTTATATCAGATCAATTAGATTTTAAGCCAAAGACTATAATAAGAGATGAGGAAGGACACTATATCATACTCAAAGGAACTATCCAACAAGAAGATCTAACGATTTTAAATATCTATGCCCCTAACGTGGGAGCAGCCAACTATATAAACCAATTAATAACAAAATCAAAGAAACACATCGACAAGAATACAATAATAGTAGGGGATTTTAACACTCCCCTCACTGAAATGGACAGATCATCCAAGCAAAAGATCAACAAGGAAATCAAGGCCTTAAATGACACACTGGACCAGATGGACATCACAGATATATTCAGAACATTTCATCCCAAAGCAACAGAATACACATTCTTCTCTAGTGCACATGGAACATTCTCCAGAATAGATCACATTCTTGGTCCTAAATCAAGTCTCAACCGGTATCAAAAGATTGGGATCATTCCCTGCATATTTTCAGACCACAATGCTCTGAAGCTAGAACTCAATAACAAGAGGAAATTTGGAAAGAACCCAAATACATGGAGACTAAACAGCATCCTTCTAAAGAATGAATGGGTCAACCAGGAAATTAAAGAAGAATTGAAAAAATTTATGGAAACAAATGATAATGAAAACACAACGGTTCAGAATCTGTGGGACACAACAAAGGCAGTCCTGAGAGGAAAATATATAGCGGTACAAGCCTTTCTCAAGAAACAAGAAAGGTCTCAGGTACACAACCTAACCCTACACCTAAAGGAGCTGGAGAAAGAACAAGAAAGAAACCCTAAACCCAGCAGGAGAAGAGAAATCATAAAGATCAGAGCAGAAATCAATGAAATAGAAACCAAAAAAACAATAGAACAAATCAACGAAACCAGGAGCTGGTTCTTTGAAAGAATTAATAAGATTGATAAACCCCTTGCCAGACTTATCAAAAAGAAAAGAGAAAGGACCCAAATAAATAAAATCATGAATGAAAGAGGAGAGATCACAACGAACACCAAAGAAATACAGACAATTATAAGAACATACTATGAGCAACTCTACGCCAACAAATTTGACAATCTGGAGGAAATGGATGCATTCCTAGAGACATATAAACTACCACAACTGAACCAGGAAGAAATAGAAAGCCTGAACAGACCCATAACCAGTAAGGAGATAGAAACAGTCATCAAAAATCTCCAAACAAACAAAAGCCCAGGGCCAGACGGCTTCCCGGGGGAATTCTACCAAACATTTAAAGAAGAACTAATTCCTATTCTCCTGAAACTGTTCCAAAAAAATGGAAATAGAAGGAAAACTTCCAAACTCATTTTATGAGGCCAGCATCACCTTGATCCCAAAACCAGACAAGGATCCCAACAAAAAAGAGAACTACAGACCAATATCCTTGATGAACACAGATGCAAAAATTCTCGCCAAAATACTAGCCAATAGGATTCAACAGTACATTAAAAGGATTATTCACCACGACCAAGTGGGATTTATTCCAGGGCTGCAAGGTTGGTTCAACATCCGCAAATCAATCAATGTAATACAACACATTAATAAAAGAAAGAACGAGAACCATATGATACTCTCCATAGATGCTGAAAAGCATTTGACAAAGTACAGCATCCCTTCCTGGTCAAAACTCTTCAAAGTGTAGGGATAGAGGGCACATACCTCAATATTATCAAAGCCATCTATGAAAAACCCACCGCAAATATCATTCTCAATGGAGAAAAACTGAAAGCTTTTCCGCTAAGGTCAGGAACACGGCAGGGATGTCCGTTATCACCACTGCTATTCAACATAGTACTAGAAGTCCTAGCCTCAGCAATCAGACAACAAAAGGAAATTAAAGGCATCCAAATCGGCAAAGAAGAAGTCAAACTATCACTCTTTGCAGATGATATGATACTATATGTGGAAAACCCAAAAGACTCCACTCCAAAACTGCTAGAACTTGTACAGGAATTCAGTAAAGTGTCAGGATATAAAATCAATGCACAGAAATCAGTTGCATTTCTCTACACTAACAACAAGACAGAAGAAAGAGAAATTAAGGAGTCCATCCCATTTACAATTGCACCCAAAACTATAATATACCTAGGAATAAACCTAAGCAAAGAGACTAAGAATCTATACTCAGAAAACTATAAAGTACTCATGAAAGAAATTGAGGAGGACACAAAGAAATGGAAAAATGTTCCATGCTCCTGGATTGGAAGAATAAATATTGTGAAAATGTCAATGCTACCTAAAGCAATCTACACATTTAATGCAATTCCTATCAAAGTACCATCCATTTTTTTCAAAGAATGGAACAAATTATCCTAAAATTTATATGGAACCAGAAAAGACCTCGAATAGCCAAAGGAATATTGAAAAAGAAAGCCAAAGTCAGTGGCATCACAATTCCGGACTTCAAGCTCTATTACAAAGCTGTCATCATCAAGACAGCATGGTACTGGCACAAAAACAGACACATAGATCAATGGAACAGAATAGAGAGCCCAGAAATGGACCCTCAACTCTATGGTCAACTCATCTTCGACAAAGCAGGAAAGAATGTCCAATGGAAAAAAAATACAGCCTCTTCAATAAATGGTGTTGGGAAAATTGGACAGCCACATGCAGAAAAATGAAATTGGATCATTTCCTTACACCACACACGAAAATAGACTCAAAATGGATGAAGGATCTCAATGTGAGAAAGGAATCCATCAAAATCCTCGAGGAGAACACAGGCAGCAACCTCTTCGACGTCAGCCGCAGCAACATCTTCCTAGGAACATCACCAAAGGCAAGGGAAGCAAGAGCAAAAATGAACTTTTGGGATTTTATCAAGATCAAAAGCTTTTGCACAGCAAAGGAAACAGTGAACAAAACCAAAAGACAACTGACAGAATGGGAGAAGATATTTGCAAATGACATATCAGATAAAGGGCTAGTGTCCAAAATCTATAAAGAACTTAGCAAACTCAACACCCAAAGAACAAATAATCCAATCAAGAAATGGGCAGAGGACATGAACAGACATTTCTGCAAAGAAGACATCCAGATGGCCAACAGACACATGAAAAAGTGCTCCATATCACTCGGCATCAGGGAAATACAAATCAAAACCACAATGAGATATCACCTCACACCAGTCAGAATGGCTAAAATGAACAAGTCAGGAAATGACAGATGCTGGCGAGGATGCGGAGAAAGGGGAACCCTCCTACACTGTTGGTGGGAATGCAAGCTGGTGCAACCACTCTGGAAAACCGCATGGAGGTTCCTCAAAATGTTGAAAATAGAACTACCCTATGACCCTGCAATTGCACTGCTGGGTATTTACCCTAAAGATACAAACGTAGTGATCCGAAGGGGCACGTGCACCCGAATGTTTATAGCAGCAATGTCTACAATAGCCAAACTATGGAAAGAACCTAGATGTCCATCTACAGATGAATGGATAAAGAAGATGTGGTATATATACACAATGGAATACTATGCAGCCATCAAAAGAAATGAAATCTTGCCATTTGCAACGACGTGGATGGAACTAGAGGGTATCATGCTTAGCGAAATAAGTCAATCGGAGAAAGACAACTATCATATGATCTCCCTGATATGAGGGAGAGGAGATGCAACATGGGGGGTTGAGGGGGTAGGAGAAGAGTAAATGAAACAAGATGGGATTGGGAGGGAGACAAACCATAAGTGACTCTTAATCTCACAAAACAAACTGAGGGTTGATGGGGGGAGGGGGTTGGAAGAGGGGGTGGGGTTATGGATATTGGGGAGGGTATGTGCTATGGTGAGTGCTGTGAAGTGTGTAAACCTGGCGATTCGCAGACCTGTACCCCTGAGGATAAAAATATATGTTTATAAAGCTGTAAAAAAAAAAAAAAAAAAAAGAAAAAAGAAAGGATGAATACCCAAGTTTTGTAGCAACATGGACGGGACTGGAAGAGATTATGCTGAGTGAAATGAGTCAAGCAGAGAGAGTCAATTATCATATGGTTTCACTTATTTGTGGAGCATAACAAATAGCATGGAGGACAAGGGGAGATGGGGAGGAGAAGGGAGTTGAGGGAAATTGGAAGGGGAGGTGAACCATGAGAGACTATGGACTCTGAAAAACGATCTGAGAATTTTGAAGGGGTGGGGGGCACCAGGTGGTGGGTATTATAGAGGGCACGGATTGCATGGAGCACTGGGTGTGGTGCAAAAATAATGAATACTGTTATGCTGAAAAAAATAAAAAAAATTAAAAAAAAAAAAAAAAAGAAAACCATTCTGCAAGTTAGAGCATCAACCCAAAGGTATTGAGGTACAATGTTTACATGTTAAAAAACACATTTTGGGCATATGTGCGAAATGGAAATGGACCAGGTGATGATGTATTCAAGAATAACTTTTAGTTATATTAGGCATTATTTTGTTATGTTGTTTAACAGGAGTTAATGTTATTCTGACAATGTAAAAAGACTATTTTATCTTTTAGAGTGTGATGTTATTCTGTTTGTAATGTTTGTTCTGTCCCTGACCCTCCCAAACTACCACTCCATCCCATTTCACAAAAGGAGTCATTTTGTGGACTGCCTAGAATGTTGGATGATTTTGCCAAAGAACTGCCAAAGTGCTTTGCAGTTTGCTGCAGAGAGTCCATGAGGACTGAGTGGGCATGCTCCTGACTCGCCTGACTAGATGAGGTGATTTCTTGCCTGCTAAGAAATGGGTATTTATCAGAAGATAATTTAAGATTTGTTTCTGTTATAATAAGTCACCTGTTAGTGAGAAGTCCTAGATGGAGGCTTTCTACATATGACAAAAAGAGCTCCGAAATTTCTAAAAACACAAAATTGGCTTTTGTTGTTAGCAACAAGAGGATTTTATCATTGACTGGGCATTTGAATATGTTCTCAAATCTTCTTCCCATAATCAGATACTAGACCACCTAAGAAAACCTATAGTGACCTATTAGTAATGAAATTTTCTTCTAGACCTTGTCTCTGAAATAGTAGCTGCTTCACAAAGATCTTTTTGTCTGAGTTTTTAAATTACCACTTTCTATCTAAAAGTATGAGGGTATTCTAGAGGCAGTAACAATCTAATCCAAGGTCTCATTTTGTAATTTCAGCCAGTATTTGTTTTTTTACAGAAAGAATGGCTGGTGTGGATTAATACAGCAAATCAGGCAAGTGTAAGTCAAATAGGTTTCCATGACAGGTTTTTTTTTTTTAATTTAATTTTATTTTTTCAGTGTTCCAAGATTCATTGTTTATGCACCATACCCAGTGCTCCATGCAATACGTGCCCTCCTTATACCCACCAACAGAGTCACCCAACCCCGCGACAGTTCTTTTTTCCTCACTCTTCCATGCAGCAGATGGCAGTAGTGAATTGTGCATATTTCCTCTAGAAACGAACCAAACAAATATAATTACATAATTTTAAAATCATATTAAAAATGATGCACACTCAATAATATTTTTGGTCCCTAGAAAAAACATAATTTACCTGGGCTACAATTTCGGTATAATGTAGCTAATTTCATATCTCAGACTTATAGTCCCATTCAGACAACTTAGGATTTCAGTGTAACCTTGTATTGCCTAGTTGCTCACAAATTAGATGTGGGCTGAAATTAAATATTTTTTCTAAGAAAAATGTAATAGCCTAAAGGAAATATTATGGCATACAGGTATCTAGCTATTTCTAGACTTAAAACATTGGCTTCTTCAAGAAAAATAGAATACTGTAATAAACTTTTGTCTTCTTTAAAAGCTTTTTTAATAGGCTAATTTAAAATAGTGTTTCTTACTAAATAGTCACACTTATGAAGCTTTTCAAACTTGTTTTTTTACTTATGCAATTAAAGTATTAAATTTCAACTTTGTAAGCTTGTTTTTTTCTGGTTTTTACCTACATAGTTTCATACTTATCCAGATTTTCCCTTAAATGTCATTTATTGTCTTCCTAGCAAAGAAGACGAAAAGTTAGTGCCCTTACACAACCCTCAGGTATTTCTTCACCATAGTCCTCCAAAATATCATTTTATATTATTCAGTTTTAGGCTCTTTGCCTTAATCATAGAGGGCAATTATTAAACATATGTCTACTGAATATTCAAATGGCTGAAAGAAATTTCCAATTAAGGAAAAGCTACTCACATTTACTGAGACCTGACTCTGTGCATAGGGTTTCCTGTTGCTGTTAAGCCACCATCACACAGAAAACCATTTCTGTTTATCTTTCCAGATTGTAGTGTTAGAATAGATTTTTTCAAAGTAGAAAAGGGCATGTGTTCTTGGGAAAAAGCTTGTTAGAAGAGAAAAGATCTTAGATTTTAGAAACACAATTCATGTTTAAATCCTGGCTCCACTTGTTAGTTCCTAGACCCTCCACTTTACCACTTTTGCTACCCATCTTAGTCTTCTCAGAGACGTATGGCAGTGGCAATGACCATTTTCATATTCTGTTAATCTTATTTGCTTCTTTTCTTACTTGGAGGAACCTGCCACCCCTTGAAGAGGCCCAGTATTTAAACTCAGATCTCTCTTAGTAATTATATTACACATAAATGGAAAATATTCCAATTAAAAGACAAAGTTTGCTAGACTAGATAAAAAAAGAAAATTGAACTATATGCTATTTGTAAACAATACACATTAGTTAGAAAAACAGAGATGATGAGGGGCATTTAGGTGGCTCAGTTAAACATCTGACTCTTGGCTTTGGCTCAGTTTGTGATCTCTGGGTCATGACATAGAACCCTGAGTTGGCTCCATGCTCAGCAGGCAGTCTGCTTGAGAGTCTCTGCCTCTAACCCTCCTCTCTCTCTCTCTATCTTAAATAAATAAATAAATAGATAAATAAAATCTTTAGAAAAATAGAGGGGATGAATGTACAAGAAAGAAAAAGATTTCCCATGCAAACACTAATGAAAAAAAAAAAAACTGGTGCAAGTTTATCAATATCAAAGTAGATTATAAGACTATAAGTGAGACATTTCATATGGTAACATGATCAATTCAAGAGAAAGATGTAATAATTCAATATTTATATTCACTTAAACACATAAAAAATAAGAATATATAAAGGAGAGCTGACAAAGTTGAATGAAGAATAGAAGCAGAGTCAATAATGGAGATTTTAACACATTTTTTTTTCTGTAACTCATGGAAAAAAATTGCTAAAATCAATACTTGAAGATTTGAGCAATACAATTAACTGCCTTTGACTTTATTGACATATATTGATTTTGACTTCCTAAAACCACAAAATACATATTATTTTCAATTTCACAGGTAACATTTACCAAAATAATACATATCTTGGACCATAGAGTGAATCTCAACAAATTGTAAGGAATTGAAATTATGCAGAGATCTCTAGCCAACAGAATTAAACTAGAAATCACCAAGAGTAAAATAACTACAAAATCTGTGAAGATTTGGAAGCCAATTAGCACACTTTTAAATAAACCACTAGTCAAAAAAGAAATTTCAAAGGAAATTAGGAGATATTTTAAATTGAATGATAATTTAATATATCAAAACCCATGGAATGCTACTAACACTGCATTAAAATTTTTTTTAAATGATATTTTTAAAAGCCAATTTTCTTAAAATTTATCTACAGATGCAATATCATCTCAATGAAAATTCTAATTTATGTGTGTGTGAAACTGACACATTTTCTATGGGAATGCAGAAGACTTAATCAAGTAAAACAATTTTGGTACAGAAAAACAAACGAAGGATGTACAGTACCAGATACAAAGACTGGGTATAAAGCTATAATAACTAAAATAGCGTAGGATTAGCATAAGCACAGACTTGTCTATAAGCAATGGACTGGAATAGAAAGCCCAGAAATAGTTTCACACATGATAGTTAATATGCTATATGACTAACACCACTGAAGTTGAGTAGGGTAAATAGTACTGGACTCACTGGATATCTATATGGAAAAATGAACTTTGATCCTTTACATATTTAATTAATTAATTAACTTGAGATGGGTCATAGATGCAATATAAAAAAGGAAACAATAAGGCTACTTAAAGAAAACAGGAGAAAAACTTTAAGACCTTGTTATAAACAAAGATTTCTTAAAAAAACATGCAAAAACCTAATCCACAATAGGAAACATTAACAAGTAGACTACATTAAAATTAAAAATTCATATTTATGGAAAGACTTTTTAACATAAAAACTGCTAAAAACAAATCACAGATTTTTGTGTTTTGTGATTTTGTGATATTTGTGACACATATATTTCATAAAGGACTTACATTCATAACAAAGAGGTCCTACAAAATAAAACAGACAAAAAAGAATGACGTGTTTTTTAAAAAAGGCAAGGACTTAGACCCTTCATTAAAGAATGAATCCAAGGGGCGCCTGGGTGGCTCAGTGGATTAAGCCGCTGCCTTCGGCTCAGGTCATGATCTCAGGGTCCTGGGATCGAGCCCCGCATCGGGCTCTCTGCTCGGCAGGGAGCCTGCTTCCTCCTCTCTCTCTGCCTGCCTCTCTGCCTGCTTGTGATCTCTCTCTGTCAAATAAATAAAAATAAAATCTTTAAAAAAAAAAAAAAAAGAATACACATCTACCACAAGAGCAAAAGGGAAAAGGTTGTCATCCAGCAAGGATACAAAGCAGCTGGAAAAGTAGGTGGTAGAGAATAGGGAACCATAAGAACACTTAGTGTGTGAGAGCTCAAATACTGGATCTAGCAGAGGCCCATGGGAAGAGAAATCCAGCGACTGCCAGGTAAGGCCTACCATGGAGGAAGCCTCTTCCAGTATGCTGGGGCCTCCCATTGGCCAAACCTAACTTGGAAGCCAGCGGGCACTGGAGGTGGTGATGCAGTTTATAAAACTTAGGTGTCCCATTGATCTATGTCTCTTATTTTTGTTCCAGTAAAACAAAGTGAAAACCCAAAATACTAAAGATAAAACAAATAATGATACATTTGACTACAAAAAACCCAAACTGCCTTAGTGTTAAAAATTCTAACACTCTTTGGCACTTATATAACAAGTGTTGGTATCTTTACTCTGTTAAAAAATAATTTTTAAAAAATAGTCACTGGTCAAAAGAACAGATGTGGATTCAGGTAAATGAATCTCAGTTCATTTACCTGAAATGAACTGAAAGGAGAAATATGAGTGTTCAAGAAACAAGAAGCACATTTAATCTCACAATTAAGCAAATCTATATTAAAATAATGTCAAACCATGAGGCACCTGGGTGACTCAGTCTGTTAAGCATCCAACTCTTGGTTTTAGATCAGGTCTAGATCTCATGGATCATGAGATCCAGCCCTGTGTCAAGCTCTGCACTCAGTGGGGAGTTTGCTTGAAGATTTACTCTCTCTCTTCCTCTCCCCATTTGCTCACTCTCTCTCTAAAATAAGTAATCGAGTCTTTAAAAAAATAAATTAAATAATGACATATCAGACTTATCAGTCAAAAAAATAGTGAAGGAACTATGAGCCTTCATTCTAATTAGATGCTGCTAAGAATGTAAATTGATGAATCTTTTCAGGAATATTATTTGTTATTATGTATCATGATTTTTAAAATAATTTATGTGAACTTAATGAAGTACCATTACTTCTAGAAATCTCTCATTAGGAAATTATTACCAATATGAACAATAAAAATATATCTATTAATATTCAGATGGGGAAATGTCTATGATATAGGTGAAAGTTGAAGTCTATAATCATCAAAACAGTATGGTACTGGAACAAAAATATATTTTAATATTTAACCCATGTAAAATTTACTTTAATGTATTTGTGAGGGAAGAATCTAATTTAATATATATATTAAAAAATTTTTTTGCTAAAAATTTGCTATTTGTTATGAAAAATTTATTTGTTATTCCACCACAGTCTACAATTTGATTTATAATTCTCCTTTAGATGTACTAGTTAATATGTAAAATTTCAAGTTTTTAATTTGTGTGTGTGTTTGTGTGTGTGTGTGTGTGTACCACAATGAATAGTATTTAGAATTTATGTTTTTCTCATTTACTTTTAACTGAGTTGTATTGTGGTAGAATAATTAATATCTATAATTTCTGAATTTTATAATTTATTGAGGGAGACTTTGTGATCCAGTGTATATTTCCTCCCCAATCTCCAATGAATGCTTGGGAATGTGAATCATAAATTTCAATTTGTAGCTATCAATTTAACATTTTAAATTATTTTGTATTTACTTTTTGTCTACTTGATTGATTAAGAAATGTGTATTATGGTTATAAGAGCAGAAATCCTCATGGTAGAACATACCAATACAAAATAACCCTTAATTTAATTCCTTTTATCTCAGATTCTGCACTGATATGATTAGCACTTCAATGTTTCAGAACCTTTCACATATATCTTAGTCCATCTCTTTATTTTAATCTTTTATTGCTATTTTGTTTTAAATGTAATTCTTACAAATCAAATGATTTTGAGTTTTATTATTAATTAATTTTTAAAGATTTTCATAAGTTATTTTATTTTTGCCTTTACTTCTACTCTATATAAACAGTGGGCCATATTTCAGATGCTTCTTCCCTCTATTTGGAAAAAAAATCTGTTGGATTGGTGTGCCCACCCCATTCTTTTTTTAAGTTTTTATTTAAATTCTAGTTAGTTAACATACAGTATAATATTAGTTTTAGGTGCATGATATAGTGATTCAACACTTCCATACAACAGCCTGTACTCAACACAAGTACCTTCCTTAATCCCCATCACATATTTAACCCATTCCCCCACCCACCTGCCCTCTGATAACCACTCAATTTGTTCTTTGTAGTTAAGAGTATGTTTCTTGGTTTGTCTCTCTCTTTTTTCCCCCTTTGCTCATTTGTTTTGTTTCTTAAGTTTCACATATGAATGAAATCATATGGTATTTGTCTCTGGCTGACTTATTTCACTTAACATGGTACTCTCTTGCCCCATTCATGTCATTGCAAATGGCAAGATTTCATTCCTTTTCATGGCTAAGTAGTATCCCATTATATATATAAAATGGATTTTATATATTCCATTATATATTATATATGACATATTATATATATTATATTATATATATAATCCATTATATATATTGTATATATATAATCCATTATATATATACTACCTTTTCTTTATCTATTAATCAGCCAATAGACACTTGGAATGTTTCCATAATTTGATTATTGCAGATAAGGCTACTATAAACATTGGGGTGCATGCATCCCTTAATGCAATCCCTATCAAAATACCAACAGCATTTTTCACAGAGCTAGAACAAACAATCCTAAATTTTTATGGAATTATAAAAGACCTTGAATAGCCAAAGCAACCTTGAAAAAGAAAAGCTGGAGGCATCACAATTCTGGGCTTCAAGTTATATTACAAGGCAGTAGTGATCAAAAAAAGTATGGTACTGGCACAAAAATGCACCCATAGATCAATGGAACAGAATAGAAAACCCAGAAATGAACCCACAACTATATGGTCAATTAACCTTTGACAAAGCTGAAAAGAATATCCAATGGGAAAAAGACAAGTCTCTTCAACAAATTGTGTTGGGGAAACTGGACAGCTACTTCCAAAAGAATGAAAGTGGACCACTTTCCTACACCAAACACAAAATAGATGAAAGACCTAAATGTGAGACATGAAACCATAAAAATCCTAGAGGAGAACATGGGCAGTAATTTCTTTGACATTGACCATAGCAATTTACTTCTAGATATATCTCCAGAGGCAAGAGAAACAAAAGCAAACATTAACTATTGGGACTTCATCAAAATAAAAAGCTTCTGCACAGTGAAGGAAAAAAATCAACAAAACTAAAAGGCAACCTATGGAATGGGAGAAGATATTTGGAAATTACATATTTGATAAAAGGTTTGTATCCAAAATATATAAAGATTTTATGAAACTCAATACCCAAAAAACAAATAACCCAGTTAAAAAAATGTGCAGAAGACATGAATAGACTTTTCCAAAGAAGACACACAGATGATCAACAGACACGTGAAAAGATGCTCAACATCACTCATCATCAGGGAAACACAAATCAAAACTACAAAGAGGTATTACATCTGTCAGAATGGCTGAAATTAACAACTCAGGAAATAACAGATGTTGGTACAGATGTGGAGAAAAAGGAATCTTCTTGTACTGTTAGTGAGAATACAAACTGGTGTAGCCACTGTGGACAACAGTATGGATGTTTCTCAAAAAATTAAAAATAGAACTACCCTAGGGGTGCCGGGGTGGCTCAGTGGGTTAAGTCTCTGCCTTTGGCTAGGGTCATGATCTCAAGGTCCTGGGATCAAGCCCTGCATTGGGCTCTCTGCTCAGCAGGGAGCCTGCTCCCCGCCCCCCCTGCCTGCCTCTCTGCCTACTTGTGATCTCTTTCTCTCTATGTCAAATAAATAAATAAAATCTTAAAAAAAATATAACTACCCTATACTCAAGCAGTTGCACTACTAGGTATTTACCCAAAGAACACCAAAAAATTGCTAATTTAATATCAGAATTTTTAATAGGAAAATTTAATCTATTTCTATTTATTTCACAATAAATTAACATGCCCAAAATAGAATTCCTCCTTATATATTTTTTTTTCTCCAGTAGTTCTCATCTCAATAAATGATACTGACATCCATCCAAATCCCAGGGTACTGGTCACAATTTCTCCCTCCTGCATACTTTGAAAATTCAATCCATCAGCAAATCCTGTTGGCTATACCTCCAAAGTGAATTTCAGTTCCACATTTCCCTGTCTTCCTTTATCATTCTTCCTCACTTAGATTCTCACAGTGTTCCATCTATTGTCTCCTTTTATTGGATTTTTCATTTAGGAGCCAGACTTATATCTTTAAAATGTAAATCAGGCTATGAATTCTTATGCTTAAAACCTTTCTATGGATTCTCATTGCATTTCAAATTAAATCAAACTTTTTATGTTTTCTCACATAGGACTTACTCTGTTTTACTTCTGTATCCTTCTCCAACCTCATGTCAAACTCTCTCTCAGTTTCTCCAGCTCATCCACACTGGCCTGTTATATCTTTGAACCAGTCAAGTTCATCTTTACTTTAAGATTTTTGTGTGTGTTTCCTTTGCTTAAAATCATTTTCAACCCACTTTTAGTTATCTTGACTCTTCTTTATATATAATGCCTCAGTTTACATATACCCAGTCATGAGGCTTTCTTCTACAACTAATCTATTTAAATAAGTTACTCTACCTTAATTCGGTAGAGTTATCACAATGGCATTCAGGCAGAAGACATTCCCATGGCTATTCCCAGCAAGACAAAATTTAAAGGACTCAATGAATTGACTTCCAGATATTTTATTTTCCTAGGGTTTATGAAAATCTCCCAGTTGCCAAGCAAAGGAGCAAAGAAAGCTTACTGTAATGTTTAATCAAGACCATAAACCATAATCTTTAAGGTACTTCTCTTTCCCTGTGTTATAAACATTTCTCTTAATGGTAAAATGTGGCACTGGCAGCAGGGTATTTTGGCTCTGTTAAGATGTTTTGAATGTAGATAAATGGTGGAGTAGACAAGTAAAAATAACTCATTTAATAAATTCATATGAACAAAATCAAAGACTTCATCACTCTCTTTTTTTTCTTACAATGGAATATTACTCAGCCATAGAAAGGAATGAAATCTTCTATTTGCAACAACATGGATGGAGCTAGAGTATCATGCTAAGCAAAATAAGCCAGTCAGAGAAAGACAAATTCCATATGATTTCATTTATATGTGGAATTTAAGAAACAAAACAGATAAACATAGGGGGGAAAAGGGGAAATAAACGAGAAAACAAACTCATAACTGTAGAGAACAAACTGAGGGTTACTTGAGGGGAAGTAGGTGGGGGGATGGGCTAAATGGGTGATGGGTATCAAGGCATGTACTTGTGATGAGCACTGGGTGTTGTATGTAACCGATGAATCATTAAATTCTACACTGAAAGAAATATTATCCTTTATTTTAACTAACTGGAATTTTAAAAACTTGAAAATAAAAGACTGCACTACTCATTTTATTTATTTATTTATTTATTTATTTATTTATTTATTTATTTATTTTTAAAGAGAGACAGAGAGAGTGAGTGGGGGGAGGGGCTGAAGGAGAGAATCCTCAAAAAGACTTCCTGCTGGGGTGCCTACGTGGCTGGGGTGCCTGGGTGGTTAAGTGTCTGCCTTGGGCTCACGTCACGAACCCAGGGTCTTGGGATCAAGCCCTGCAGGAAAACTGATTCTCCCTCTCTTCCCCACTTAGGCCTGCTCTCACTATCTCTCTCTCTCTCAAATAAATAATAAATACATTAATTAATTAATTCAATCTTTCAAAGAAAAAGGAGGAGGAGGAGAAGGAGGAGGAGGAGGAGATGACGACGACTCACTGCTGAGTGCAGAGCCTGATGTTGGTCTTGATCCTAAGACCTGAGATCATGATCTGAGTTGAAATCAAGAGTCAGCTGGTTAACAGACTGAGCCACAAGGTGCCTTAAGACTATCACTCTTAAGAGAGGTTATGATGAAAGCAAAGCTAAGAAAACATGAGAAAGAAATGTTGAATGCAAGAAAAAAAGTCTTAAAAACATACTGAAATTTGAGCAATTATTTTCAGAAATTTTAATGTTCATCTCTAAAATGCTTTATCTTCTCTTCAAAGCAATCACTTCCAAAGTGTCAAAGCTATATCAGTTCTAATGCTAATCCTCATAGTTACTTACTAACTAGATTTTTTAACACCATCAAAATTTTCAATACACATTTGATAAAAATATATTGACAAAGCTTTATAACTTTAAGTGAACATTAGCTAATAAGGTAAATAAACTCAAATCACATCTTGACCTATTTTTCTAATTTTAGTAAATGCTCATTATTTTATCTCATAAATTTAATATTTTCTACCGCCTACTAACAAAAAAGAGAAATTAAATGCTATATGTTGTAATTTCTGTTATGTTTCCTCACTATGTATTAGTGTTAATACATAGGAAACATTTTATCATGATGTTTATTTAACAAAATCATCATTATTACAGATTTTTATTATCAATTCTTGTTTGTATTTTCCCAAAAGCCAACCATTAGAATTTGACTTTGTGCCCATGCACATTTAAGGCTGTATAATATCTTTTGTCATGCTCTACCATAAATAATATTAGTTACTGATATGGCATTATTAAAAATTAAGCAGAAAAAAATATAATAATATATTATCTCATTTTTATAAAGTATAAAATTTGATTAGATAATTTCTGTATCTTTTTAACATTCACTGATTTTACTGAATTATCTTTCACAGTTGATACTATGATTGACTTCTTAGTGATTTTTATAATACTTATTGAAATGCTTTATTAACAGTTGTCTGAAATTAAAAATGAAGTGCTTTTCTAAAATACAGTAGGACTAGTCTGTATATTTGAAATGCCAGTGAAGGTTTGATTTACCAACTTAAATAACAAGGGAAATATTTTTCACAAGTTGAATATGCTAATGCTGCAGCTCCAAGATTTTAATAAAAATAGATTTGTGCACACAATAAGACAAAAACCTCATATTAGGAATATTGTATTGGTAACTATAATATATAATAACATTTTGATTTTGCAAAATTTTCTGAGCTTTTTGGATTAAATGTGAAAATGAGTAACCAATGTAATCAATAGTTATTGGATAGTTCTTGGAAAGGCCATTTGGGTATCTACTGAAACTAGAAAAAAAAAGTATTTCATTGTGGTCTATCATCAACATTATTTTTAACAATATAGAATTTGAGAATTCAGTTAGGACTTCCTGATGTATTGACATATAACTTCTATGATGTTCAAAGAAATAAAATTGCTCTAATACAGTTCCTTCATTTACCATTTAATTATGTATGTTAAGTAGTTTACTCAAAGCTTACAAATATTAAAATGAAAAAGTAATGATGGAATTGACTGACTCTAGCAAAGTATTATATTTAACCATTGACATATAAACTAACTGAAGTGTTAAAAAAAAAAAAACCAAAAAACTATTCATCTCATTAAGAGGTGAATTTCCTGGGGTACCTGGGTGGCTCAGTTGGTTAAGCATCTGCCTTTGGCTTAGGTCATGATTCCAGGGTCCTGGGATCGAGTCCCACATTGGGCTCCCTGCTCAGCCAGGAGCCTGCTTCTTCATCTTTCTCTGATGCTCCGCTAGCTTGTGCTCTTTCTCTCTCTGTGTGTCAAATAAATAAATTAAATCTTTGAAAAAAGGGGTACATTTCCAAACATACACATTTGCATTGGACACATTTAAGAGTATTGCAACTATTTTATTTTAAAATGTCAATATATGGGGTGGCTCAGTTGGTTAAGCAGCTGCCTTCGGCTCGGGTCATGATCCCAGCGTCCTGGGATCGAGTCCCACATTGGGCTCCTTGCTTGGCAGGGGGTCTGCTTCTCCCTCTGCCTCTGCCTGCCATTCTGTCTGCCTGTGCTCGCTCTCTCTCCCTCTCTCTCTGAGAAATAAATAAAAATATTTAAAATGTCAATATATGCTATATTACAGAAATTACATTCTCTGTTAGTATTTAGGCTCCTATGAAGAAATTGGATGTCATTTAAAAACATGCTAGAGGTCCATACCAGCTTAAAATTTCTTGAGCGAGTTGTGAGTAAAAATTGTTTAGAGACCACTGCTTTTTTTTTTTAACCAGATAGTTTGTTTTCTTCACAGTAGTTAGCATTTTACAGTAGATTATTTTATTGCTCAGAGGTTCTCAGGTGTACATAACAGACTGCTTTCTGATTGGTATGAGAAGGCGTGGAAATTATTAGAACTATTTTGGGCAACTTTCAGAATTCCCAGGAGGACTCAAGAGCCCTAGGCTGTATTAAACTGGTAACAGTTCTCAATCATGCTGTGTGTGTGGTCTTCTCTGGCAAAAGCATCCTGCCACCATCACTCAGTCATTTGACACTTTGAACTGGAGGTCCAGCACTGCCACCCTGGGGTTCGCCTGCCTCTGCCCTACCTTCCAGGTGACTGGTTCTCCCCCACACATTTACCTCTTCTATTTGCTCATTTGTTTGGATGCAAATGATGGGTGAGACTTAGTCTGTGTACGTTAGCTACAGAAATTGGGTATATGAATTTTTTATTCTTTCTTTCTTTCTTTCTTTCTTTCTTTCTTTCGTTCTTTCTTTCTTTTTAAAGATTTATGTATTTGAGAGAGAGAAAGAGAGAGCAGTGGGAGGACAGACAGGAAGAGAGAGAGATGAGCAGATTCTGAGCTGAGCGTAGAACCCACCACAGGGCTTGATCCCATGACCCTGAGATCATGACCTGAGCCGAAATTGAGTCCCTTAACAAACTGAGCCACCCAGGCCCCCCAGGTACTGTATTTGGAAGCCAGAACTCATAATATAAGGAATTACTAAAAATCAAGAAGGCAGGTGATGATTCTGGACAAGTATGAAGGGAAAAAAGATGTCACTGTCTTTTGCAAAGAGGAGTGAGCTCCTTAAAAGCTGTGCCTTTGTCTTTTTCACTCCATCTACCACATTGAGGAGCCCATACTGTCAAGGATAAATTGTGTCACTTCCCTTGTGTGGATTTAGAAAACAGATCTGGGATGCGGAGAGATTTTCTCTGGCAACATCAATGAGCAGTATGTTTGCAATAGATCAACTGCTTCATATTTTGGTTGACACAGTTCAGGCCTCTGCGCTATGAGACAGAGGAGGAAAGAAATAAAAATATATTCTTTGCCTTTCTTTATGTGGATGCTGATGGTTTTTCATGAGAGAAGCATAGGAAGGCCCAAATTGGCAATTTACACTCAGTTTTAGGGACAATGCATGGTTTACCACCAGTTTTTAAATTAAGCATTGGTTGAAGGCTCTTTAGAATATGCTGGGCTGAGCATTGTTCGAACATGTGTATTTTATTTCTTCCATGTACTCACTAAATTTATTCTAATTTCTCATATCCTGGGCATTGTTAACCTATTTATCATACCATTCTATTAGCCCAACGTAAACGAAAATTGATCTTGCATTCTTTTCATTTCCAAAAACATGTATTCTTACTAAAAACACACTTAGAACCACTAAAAAATGTTCTTGTATTTATAGCACATTACAAAGCCAACTTCCTGTACTTATTGGTGTTCACATCATATTGTCCTTTGTTATGGATTGAGTTGTGTCCCCCCAACTCCCTAATTCGTATGTTGAAGTCCTAACCTCTAGTACCTCAGGATGTGGGCTATTTGGAAATATGTAGCGTCTTTACAGAGGTAATCTCATTAAAGTGAGCTAACGAGGACGGGTCCTCATCAGATATGACCTGTGTTCTTATGAAAAGGGAAACTTGAATATGGATATGTGTTCAAAATGTTACGTGAACATGAAGGCAGAGATTGGGGTGATGCACGGGGTGAAGATGAGGAATGCTAACTAGTGCCAGCACACCACCAGAAGCTAGGAGAGAAGCATGGAACAGATCTTCTTACAGCCCTGAACAGGAACCAACCCTGCTGACACTTTGTTGGTCTTCTTATTTCCAGAACCGTGAAACAATACATTTCTGTTTCAGCCACTCAGTTTGTGACAGCAGCCCTAGCAAATGAATAAAACCTTGTCTGACACAAGCTCTCTTCGTGTTTTCTTTTGTACACGTGTCTCTGTCACCTTGAGCTTTTTTTTTTAAATCTCTAGAACATTGAAATTTATTTTTACATCCTACTTCAGCTTCAGGAGAGATGCTATCAGACACATCATGTAAAGACAATTTGTGGGACCACCGTGCTCGATGTCAGCTTTTCCAGGGAACTAAGGAAAAAGAATAAAGCTTTGGAGGCTCCTGTGGGGTTCAGGCGTAACAGCGGCTGACTCTTGGTATCGGCTCAGGTCATGATCTCAGGGCTGTAAAACTGAGCCCCACATCACGTTTCATGCTTTGAGGAATTGATCATTTTATCTAGGCTATAAAGTGTGTGGGCATAGAGTTGTTCAGAATATTCTCATATTTTCCTTTTAATGTCATAGGATCAATAATGATAGGCCATCTTTCCTCTTCTTATTGTTTTTCTTTTCGAGAGGGAGAGAGAGAGAGAAAGAGGGAGTGTAAACAGGGAGGGACAGGGAGAAGAGAGAGAGAATCATAAGCAGGCTCTCCGTGCAGCACAGAGCTCCATATGGGTCCATCTAATGACCCTGAGATCATGACATGACCCAAATCAAGAGTATGATGCTTGGGCACTTGGGTGCTCAGTGGGTTAAAACCTCTGCCTTCAGCTCAGGTCATGGTCCCAGGGTCCTGGGATTGACTCCCACATTGGGCTTTCTTCTCAGCGGGGAGCCTGCTTCCTCCTCTCTCTCTCTGCCTGCCTCTGCCTACTTGTGATCTCTCTCTGTCAAATAAATAAATAAAATCTTAAAAAAAAAAAAAAGAGTATGATGCTTAAATTACTTAAGATGCTTAACTTACAGTTGAGCCACTCACTCACCCTAGCCCTTTTTCTTATATTAGTAATTTGTATCTCTTCTACTTTTTCTTAATCTGGCTAGAGGTTTATCAATTTTATTGATCTTTTAAAGAACCATCTTTTGGGGCGCCTGGGTGGCTCAGTGGGTTAAAGCCGCTGCCTTCGGCTCAGGTCATGATCCCAGGGTCCTGGGATCGAGTCCCACATCGGGCTCTCTGCTCAGCGGGGAGCCTGCTTCCCTTCCTTTCTCTCTGCCTGCCTCTCTGCCTACTTGTGATCTGTCTGTCAAATAAATAAATAAAATCTTTAAAAAAAAAAAAAAAGAACCATCTTTTGATTTTGTTAAGCTTATTTTTATTTGTTTTTTTTAATTTTATTGATTTCTGCTTCAATTTTTATTCTTTTCTTCTGCTTTCTTTACACTTAAATTCATCTTGTCTCTACTTTCGTAAGATGGAAGCTTAGGTTATTTATTTGAGATCTCTCTTCTTTCCAAATTTATGTACTTGATGTTGTAAACTTCTCTCTTGGCAGTAGTTTTGCTGCATCTCTACAAATTTTGATGTTATATTTTTATTTTAATTTAGTTCAAAAAATTATAAATTCTTTAAGACTTCTTATTTGACCTATGTGTTATTTATAAGAGTATTGTTTAACTAACAAATATTTGAGGATATTTTATATCTACCTTTCTATCATTGAGCTCTAATTTAATTCCTGTGGTCTGAGAATATATTTTGTGTGATTTCTTTTAAATCTGTTAAAGCTGTGTTTGATGGCTATGAATGTGGTCTCTTGGTGAATGTACCATATGAGCTTGAGAAGAATATACATTTTGCTGTTGTTGGATAGAATAGTTTATAAATGTCAGTTATATCAAGCTGTTCAGGTCAACTATATCCTTACTGATTTTATACTTGTTTGGTTTATCAATTAATGAAAGATGGAGGTTGAAGTTTCCAAAAGTAACAGTGGACTTGTCCCTTATCTATCTCTCCTTTCAGTTCTATCTGTTTTCAGTTCTCTATCTATCTACTTATTAGTCTTTGCCTCATGTATTTAATGTTCTGTTGTTAGGTGCATTCATATTTAGGTTTTTAAGTCTTCTTGGGGGAATTATTCCTTTTTGGGATTATTTAATCCTAATAATAAATAATCTTATGATTATTTAACCCATGGTAATTTTTGTTGTTCTGAATTCTGCTTTGCTAGAAATTAATATAACTACTCAAGCTTTCTTTTGATTAATGTTTTCTCCATGCCTTTACCTTTAAATTATCTGAATTTTATATTTAAAATTGGTTTTCGTGTGAACAAAATAGAGTGGGTCTTTTTTTTTTTTTTTGTCCACTTTGATGACCTCTGTCTTTCTGCTGGCATATGTAACCATTTACATTTAATGTGATGATTGATATAGTTGGATGAATATCTTTATTATTATTATTCCAAAAAATAATTAAAAAGAGAAAAAAAATTTTGAATTCCAATTTAAAAAGAATTCCTATTCTACTGACATATCTTCAAACTCACTGATTCTTCCCCTGGTATTATCTAGTTTACTGATCAAATAGCATTCTTCATTTCTATTATACTATCTTTATTTCTATTATTTCCCTTTGGTTCTTTTTGAATAATTCCATATTTCTGCTTATATTATCTGTTTGTTCAAGCATGTTGTTTACTTTTTTCTTTTGTAACCCTTAACAATTATTTAAGCTATGTAAGTAGTCAGTATGAGAATTCCAATATCTGTCTTATATATGAGTATGGTGCCGGTGCTTGCTTTGTCTGTTCAGGCTCTGAAATTTTTTTCTTTTTGGCTTGCCTTGTACTTTTTATGAAAACTGAACATTGCCTCAGTAACAGAAACTACAGTAAATAGGTCTTTACTGTGAGAATTTGTTAATCTGGCTAAAAGTCGGGATGTATTTAATACTACCATGGTGCCAGAGGTTTCACTTTCCTCTATTGTCTTTCTTTTTGTCTCCCCTCCTGACTCTGGGTTTCTTTTAAGTATTCCTCCTACAAGTCTGTGCCTTGTAGTTCTTTTAGCTGTTACCTACTTTTATTCTCCCAGAGCCCTGTTGATATGGTGGTCAGTTGTGGGAGACTGGAAGTGTTCTGTAATCTTATGATTAAATCTTCATTGTTTAGTTGGCCTGGGTCTCTGTGTTATGTGTCTCACAAGTATTTCTCAAGTGATATAGCTTTTCTCCTCCTTACATAAGAAAGGAAGTCTAGAAGAGGCTGGAGTGGAAGAAATAATCTTGAGCTGGGATCAAACTCTGGCAAAATCTTTTCCTTAGAGAACAGACTTTTTAAATGGAGAATTATCTAGACATATGTCACAATGATTACTCTTCCCTTTTTTCCTGCCAGAGCCCAGAGGGTATCTTTCTATGATCTCCATCATGAGAATATAGTGAGGTTACTAAAGGCAAACCAATGAAAATGTAGGAAACTCACTAAGACTGCAGCCGCTAGAGATTCCTTATTCTAAGACTAGTCCATGGTCTGCCTCCAGAAAATCATCAAAATTACCGCTGAAGTGTTCCTACCAGTGTGTGTCTCTAAAAGCTTCTGTTCTTTAATAAAAATAATGACAATAAGGGGCACCTGGGTGGCTCAGTGGTTTAGGCCTCTGCTTTCGGCTCAGGTCATGATCCCAGGGTCCTGGGATCAAGCCTCTCTCCCCATTGGGAGCCTGCTTCCCCCCCCGCCCCCGCCCCTCTGCCTGCCTCTCTGCCTGCTTGTGATCTCTGTCTGTTAAGTGAATAAATAGAATCTTTAAAAAAAAATAATGACAATAAGAAGTAATAATAACAGCCATGGTATTAGTTCTAAAGGCACAGTTGCTTTAGATTTACATACATATTAAACAATGTCTTTGCTTGCCATTCTTTCTTTCATTTCAGAGACCTTTCTTATTCCTTCTGGGACTTTTTTTTTCCCCCCCTAAAGTATATCCTTCTGTAGTAGTGGTTAATTCTCTCATTTATATGTTTATCTGAAAACAAGTCTTAATTATATTATTTATTTATTTAGAAAGAGTGTGTGAGCAAGGGGGTGGCAGGAGGGGAAGAGAGAGAGGGAGAAAATCCTAAGCAGGCTCCACGCTCAGCTCAGTGCCCCATGTGGGCTCTATCTCACAAACCTGAGATCACGACCTGAGCCAAAATCAAGAGTTGGACACTTGACTGACTGAGCCACCCAGAAGCCCCCTCCCCACTCTTAATTATATTTTCATTCTATAATGATAGCTCTTTGTAGGCTACACTTTCAGATTAATGTATAATGTTGAAGGTTTTATTATATTTTCTTTTGGCTTCCCTCCATGCCATTGACAATATTTTTGTTAGCCTAAAGTCATTCCTTTGTAAGGCATCTCCTTCTTCTCCTTTTCTGTTTCTCTTCCTTCTTCCTTTTCATCTCCTTCTCTTTCTCTGGTTCATCATTTTCTTCTCTGCCTTTAAATATTTCTCTGTTTTCTTACAAGCTCAGAAATTCTTTGTAGAGGACATCTCTTATAGTTTATACAGTATCTAATTGTACTATAGTCAAAGGGCGCCTTTTATTGTTTTGCCTGCAATGTGTCACACTTCTTTTGCAATGCTAGCCTCCACTCATCCTTTTACTGAAACATTTATGAAATTGTTCCCATGTGCCAGCATTCTACATTAAGTTGCCCCACTTAATTCTTTCAGCAATGGTATGAAGTTAAGGATTGTTACTGTCTTTATTTTACAGAAGAAAAAAATAATGAGCTGAGACATGCTAAGTAAGTGAAAGGCTTGGACTCTGAGCCCAGATCTGTCCAGCCCCAGAGTCATCTCTCTTAATATCACCACCCTAGGGCCCCTGGGTGGCTCAGTGGGTTAAGCCACTGCCTTTGGCTCATGATCTCGGGGTCCTGGGATCAAGTCCCGCATCAGGCTCTCTGCTCAGCAGGGAGCCTGCTTCCCTCTCTCTCTCTCTGCCTGCCTCTCTGACTACTTAGGATCTCTCTCTGTCAAATAAATAAAATCTTAAAAAAAAAAAACACCACCCTATGACCTTTCAACATAAATTCTCAGCCCGGTTTGTCTACTGACTCTTCTTCATTTGAGTTTCCCTCGTTGTTACTAGCTAAACTATGAATTTCACTGATAATAATCATTTAGTTATTTTCATTTTAACTGACATATACTTTTTTCTTCCCACATGTGGCATTGGACTCTCAAGAGCATAAAATGTATTATTTGCCATGCTCAACGGTACCATCTAATACAGTGTTATGAACAAATAAAGTGTAAATAGTAAATACTATTTCAGTCATGAAAAAAATCCAATTATGTATCAAATCTCGATAGGAACAGGTAGGTTCTATTTTCTGAATAAACCTATCAATCAGGATTTTATAATAATTATTTTGAATTTAAATACAAGTATATGTGGGCACCTGGGTGGCTCAGTCAGTTAAGTAACCGACTGATTTAGCTCAGGTAGTAATCTCTGTGTCATGAGTCGAGCTTTACATTGGACTCTATACTGAGTGTGAAACCTGCCTACGATTCTCTCTCTCCCTGTGCCCCTCTCACCACACCCCCACTTTCTCTCTCTAAAAACAAGTACATAAATAATAAAATAAAAAGATATGTATATAACTGTTAACCAAAAATAAAAGAAGATCTACCACTAAGGAGAGTGTCACAAAAGGAAAAGTGATGTTTGGGCTAATAATGAGTCATTAAAATGACTAACATGATGATTATCTATTTTTTCCCTTGTTAATATATGTCAATATTTCAGATTATGTCCTACACTTCTAAGATTTTGTTTTAACTGAATTAACTTGTCAATTTTTAAACACACCTAAGGCTTCCACATTTCTCCATGCACCCTGAATGATAATTTTAAAAGCTGGCATCAGAAATTAGTCTGCGACCAGGACCACAGTCAGTGTCGACAAAAAATGTGTTGTTAGCATTACCGTAACAGCCTGACTTCTTTGACATCAACAACATGCTTTTCTTACCGCAATTTGTCCTGCTATATTGTTTCATCATTAGGAGTGCTTGTTTAAAACCCATTTACAAAGCTGATTGCCAAGTATTGTCTAGAACTATTGCAAGAGATTTAGACGTGTGAAGTTTATTTACTTGGTTATTGGACTTTCAACTGCTTTTTGTTTGCCAAGCACAGTTAATACTTGAAAACACCATAACCGAGATGATGAAAGTTCAAGATCCCCATGGCTGTCTTTACTTGCCTAGCCTCCCCATCCACCTTTGATTATAGTTCCAGAAAACATACTGCCTCTCAGTAAATTCTTACATTCTTGGAACCGATTCCAGTAAGGCTAATTATGTGGTGGTCTAATCCCGTCTTGCTATGCTCCAAGTTGGCTTTTGATTGTTATTTCAAATAAAATGCTTTTACTGCCTTCCTAATTTGTCCATGTAGTAAAAGTCCCAGAATAGTCTCAATGCCTCTCTTTTTGAGACGAGTAAATTCTGTGTGGGGGAAACTGTGGCGAGATTTGGGTGGTTATAGATATCATGCAAAAGAGCTTACAATGAGTGTGTGATTCAGAAGCAGCTAGGCATGCATGTGTGACCGTACACATACTTACCAGCTCTGTGATCAGAGTTGTTGGCAAGAGTGGGTGGCAGTCTGGTCACAGTGAGCCAGGGATCTGGGGAATGGGGCCAGAGGGCTGCTGGCCTGCAGGCTTCCCGAGTTCTCAAGGGCTTGTAACCACTGTGACGCAAATGTGCTATCAAACTAAAATCAGGAACACAAAAGAATTGACAGAATGATAGCCAAATGTAGGGAGGAGGACCCATTCAGAGAGACTGGAAAAGAGCTCAGAAAATTAGAGGTCAGTGTGGGGAGTACATTTCTCGGTCATTATTAGCGCTATTAGCTGTGCAGGATGGGATTCCCAAGCAGCCAAACAGCCGGCCTCTCACCCATGGTGAGAATCAGTTCATTCGTGTCATTCAGTTAGAGATGCTGAGAAATGCGTTGATCAGCCCTTACTGGACACAGACCAGGTTGTGGCTCGCAGGCCAGTGATACTCAAGGCTCCGTTGTGATTCGGCTCTCTAGTAACCTGCTCCGGAGACCGTGCAGGGCGCTGTATGGTGCAAATGTGTTTCTTGTTTGGTGCAGGCAACTCTCTCCTTCTCCCTCCTCATCCAGCCCACGAGGACACTCGCTATTCACAACACAGCTCCTTTGACAGCATTTAGAGACATAAATACTTATATATTGGTTTCGCCCAACAAGAAAAAAAGTTACTTTTGTCTTGCTCTAAGTACTTCTCTGGTATTTAAAAAATATTTTGGGTTATTTTCTGGGATAAAGGACTTAGGAATTGGTATAAGAGTACACACACACACACACACACACACGCATTATAATGAGTAAGGTCTTTCAAATTTTTAGGGTAAAAGCAATCTCATGATACTTACTTGATTTAGTCAAACTTAAAGCACATAATCATAATGGACATTTGTGGGACTATACTGTACGTGTTAGGTTTCTTTAGTGTAATGTATTGACATTTTCCTGCTACTGACCTGTAAAATTAGTGTTTGTTTGTTTCTTTTTTATTTTTTTAAAAGATTTTATTTATTTATTTGACGGAGAGAGACAGATCACAAGTAGGCAGAGAGTCAGGCAGAGAAAGGGGGAAGCAGGCTCCCCGCCAAGCAGAGAGCCCGATGTGGAACTCAATCCCAAGACCCTGAGATCATGACCAGAGCTGAAGGCAGAGGCTTAACCCACTGAGCCACCCAGGTGCCCCTGTTTTTTTTTTTTTTTTTTTTTTTTTTTTAAGATAAGATAGACATTATTAGCTTCTCGTAGTTAAATAAAAAACATGGATAATTTTAAAATTCTCTATTTCAGATTTGGGCTCCTGGAAATATATTTTCTTGTTAATTTTAATAGATAATTTTAAATGTTTCAGAAAAAATAAACTAAAAAATTTACAAAAAGATTTTGATAATTTCTTTTTACTTTCACTGTAGTTTACATTTCCAATAAGACTATATCCAAACTTATTATACTTTAAATACATCACATGTTATTTTTTATTGTTTAGATCACTACTGACATTGGGACAAAAGCTATGTGAAAATTTTAATCATAACAATATATAGTGATTGGAATTCTTCTACGTATCAGTGAGACACCAGCAGAATGATAGATGTGCCAAAATAATTTAATACTTTGTCTTGGATATTTCATTTATCCTTAGTTAAATAAAATTCACAGCCTTACACATATTTTTCATTTTATTGTTTTGACTGTCCATTAATCAGTGTAGGAGGATGAGGCATATTTTATTAAATAGTTTGTGGGTTTTTTATACCTTCTAAATATACAGACATATGGTACACGAGCCTTCCTTTGTACTCTTGCTCCAAGCCTTGCAAATGTTGGGGCAGTCTAAGTTTTGACAACCTTGTTATAATTCATATCTTACCTTTGCCAGATGCGTGAAAAGAGCTGTTTCTCAATGGATGTTTTGTTAAGGTCCAAGTCCTAAAAAGACCATAATTTCTAATTTATTTTGAATAGAATAAAATATAGAAATCAATTCATACAACATTCTAAATTTGTAAGATACGTTATTTCCAAGTTTTTTTTAAGTTCTTTTTTAAGTATGAGAGATTATTTACAATTCCAGCAAAGATCCTGGATATTGGATTTGGAAGTATCTAGAAATATGCCATGAGAAAAACAGATCTCATGAACAATCTTTATTTCACGGATTATCCATTGTTATTCTGGTTATACATTATGTCTTTTTATGGGGCAGTTCCATGTGATGTATTTCTTCCATCTGAAGAATGAAGATTGAGATGGTCCACAGAGGACCGTGGTGATGAATCCTGTCTCATCAGTCATCTTTCCTCTCTTCCACCCAGTTGCTCGGCCTTCTTGACTCAAGCTTCATGATTCAAGATGCAAGTCTGTCTAATGCTACGAGAGACACATGGTGGGGGTCACTGTATTTCAGTGAATATCTTTGGTAACTGACTCAGTTGAAAACCCCCCTTTTGATATTAATTCCACATCTTTCACTGAAATGTTCTATAGTTTTCTTTTCTCTTTCTAATATAAGCCTTTAACGTTCCTGCTTTTATTTTTATTTTTTATTTTTTTTTTATTTTTTCAGCATAACAGTATTCATTATTTTTGCACCACACCCAGTGCTCCATGCAATCCGTGCCCTCTACAATACCCACCACCTGGTACCCCCAACCTCCCACCCCCCAACGTTCCTGCTTTTAAATTGTTTCAATCTTTCGCAGACCTGTACCCCTGGGGATAAAAATATATGTTTATAAAAAAATAAAATTTAAAAACCGTATGGGCTACAAAAAAAAAATTGTTTCAATCTTTACTCTCAAAGAAATCATAATCTGTAATCTTTTACCTAGCTTCCATCTCTCCTGGGCCTGGAGTCAGTGTGTTAAGGTAAGACACTTTGTCATTAGCTAAAGGATGTGGTGACTAGTCTTACTGAGCCTTTAACAAGTTCTCTGTGTGATATCTTTACTCTCTGGGCCTCTTACACTGGGAAAGTCTATACAAGTAGTGACCAAATGGACTTTGATGTCTCTTGAAACTCCCACAATTTCTGTATCATTACTATTCTTTCAGATACCTTGGTACTCATTTGATCAGTTAAAGAATAACGGGTAGATAGTTATACCATTGCATAAGTTGATACGTATAAGAAAAAAGTAAAAAAAAAAAAAAAAAAGCAAACACCGTTTTCTTCAACTGCTTCTAATTTCAAGAAATACTACATTATTTTAGAATTCTATGATAATGTAACGTTCTTTTTTTTTTTATTTGTGTGATGGCATAAGAATAGATCTTTTCAATCTGCTTCTTAAATCTTCACGAATTAGAAGAGCTCTTCCGTATGCCTGGCCCTGTATTAATGGTCCCTATTCTACTGAGAAGTCAGTTATTCAGTTCCAAAATACTGCCGTTTTTTAATGATCAGAGCTTTATTGATATGTAATCACATATCAAACAATTCACTTAATTAAAGTGTACAATTTAATAGTTTCTAAGTATAACCAAAGATAAGCTAAATACCGTAGTCAATGTGAGACTGCATCATAGTTTTATACAGGGATAGCTTAGTTCAACAAGTTAAAAGCATATCGTATAAAGTTTTGTAATTACACTCCCCCCAAGCTCTGCAACACAGACATGAGTGCACACACACGCACACACGCACACGACCATTTTGTTGAATTGGAGAAAATAGCAAGGATGATATGAAGCATGATATTTTTTGTAGCCATATATTATGTCTGGATCTGAGAAAAGAATGCTGTACTACATCTGGTGTGACATAGTAAAATACAGGTCAGAAACGGAGTATGGGTAGAATATACTGAGCAATTACAAAATAAAAGAGATCTGTTGGGTGCTAAGAGATCCTGGTTTAAGTTGGGAATTTCAACTTTGCACCTCTCTATCTAACCAAACAAACAAACAAACAAACAAACGACAATTTCCATAAAATGTACTTTATTCATTCTCCTCCTAATCCAAGGTTTATTTTTAGGGACTTCTGTCCTATTTTAAATACTCATCAGTATTTTCAGAGATTTTCAAAAACAGCATTCTTCAAACTAGGGTATATGTATCCCTAGAGTATATAAGAAGGGAAGAATAAGGGGGGCCTGGGTGGCTCAGTTGTTAAGCATCTGCCTTCAGCTCAGGTCATGATCCCAGGGTCCTGGGATCCAAATCTGCATTGGGCTCCCTTGGGAGCAGGGAGCCTGCTTCTCCCACTCCCTCTGCTTGTGTTCCCTCTCTAGCTCTCTTTCTCTGTCAAATAAATAAATAAATAAATAAATAAAATCTTTTTAAAAAGAAGGGAAGAATAATGTGGTAAGAAGGGAAGAATAATAAATTTGAGAGATTAATTCCAAGGGATCAATTACTAGATCTTTAACATTGACTCCCAAATTTTAACTCCTAAAGTAACTCTTCTTGAGAACTCATCTGGAGCCCAAAGATCCCCTCCAAACTCATTCTTCTCTCACATTTGCGGAACAATGTCATACCTTTTACTAGTAATATTCAATCTTAACTTTGGCATATGCTTCTGGGTATTAAAACTTTTGTGGCACCAAACAAAGAGATAATTTCAAATATAGGTGGTAGTGATGAGAAAATGAGTAGCTAATAAATAGGTATGAAATCCTTTTTGCAAGTCTGGTGGGTTTTAATTCTTTATTTTCAAAAACATGGAAGGAAGACATAATAAAAATGCTAGGCAATAGATCATTAAAAATAGGGGCACCTGGGAGGCTCAGTGGGTAAAGCCTCTGCCTTCAGCTCAGATCATGATCCCAGGGTCGTGGGATCAAGCCCCACATTGGGCTCTCTGCTCAGCAAGGAGCCTGCTTCCCCCTCTCTCTCTCTGCCTGCCTCTCTGCCTACTTATGTGCTCTCTCTGTCAAAAAAAAAAAAAATTCTGATGGAAGATTACTATGTGGGTTTTGCCATAAAACTAGGATGGAACTTAAAGAATTGAGTGACAGTGCACTAGGAAAACTCTTTGTATTTTTATTTCCTTACTGTGTGAACATAGTTTCTCAGCACTTACTTCTATAAAAGCAAAAAATAGAAATTGAATTTATGCTGTCTAACCTAGCAAAAAATATACTTTCATAATCATATTAACTCACTGGTGAATAAACAAGTACAAATTAACAACAGATACATTTCCAAAAATGCTTTTTATGATTAATAATTTTTTTCAACATGTGTAATATTTGCATCATTTTGATCAATTGTGGACTAATAATCACTGTAATGACTTTTCAACACAAAAGTTTCTATCACTTAGAGACTTATGGGTCAGAGAATTTAACAATTTTAACTTTAATATGTACATATTTTTCTAAAATAAATGAATGAGTGATTAGCATAAGACTTTCAAGTGTGAAATTTTATACATTGGGATAAAACTATGTGGAAACTAGAGTGAAAATTAGCTTATGATGGAAAAAAGACAGATATAAGTTTTAAGACTACTGAAGAGATCGTTTATGCATTTGTAAATGGTTAATGTTGAGTATCAAATCACCACGGTATTTCGACTCTAGTGGATACATTTATAAGTATTATATAGTTTTTTTAATTCATTATTTATAATCTACTAATTACCTGTAATCTACCAATTAATCAGCTAATTAAACTTTTGTTGAAAACTTACTGATAATAACTTGCAAATAAATGCATTGGGTATTTTCTTCTATATTCCTTTATCAGTAAAAGAAAAAAAAAACACTTCGGAGACTCTACTCTTTAGTTCTTGATGAAATCAACACATATCCTTCAGTTCCTTTTAAAGATAAGAAGTGAATGAGACTGGGTTAGCTAAACTACCCAGAAAACCTCCAGACATCATAATTTCATGAAATTATTAAATGTTTTTAAACATCAAATGTTTTCCCTTAAATTACATATTTCACATTTGGTTTTAGAAATTAACTTCATTATTATTCTGGAGTTACTCAGCAAAATAGTGCTGTCAAATATGTCTTTGGTGCCCTCACCTCTAATTACTGGTGCTCACTGCCACTAACACCTGCCTTAATACCTGGGCCATGATTTTTTTCATGCTGCTCTGGTTCTCTAGAACTCTGAATTCATCTTGGCCTTGCTGGGCAGTTATTTATACTTCTTTACCCTTTAGTTTACCAAAATCACTGTGGGTTTTTACAAAATTATTACTACTTATTTCATCTATTTGCTTTTGAAGAGCTCATGTTATTCCCCAGAAAAACATAGTTTTAATTATCATTTGGTTAATTGTATTAGAAAGGATTAATTGAAAGGTTAATTGTATAGAAAGGATTATCAGTATTCTAATAACAAAAAGAATGATAGTAATAACACCCATAATATCACAAACAACAGTGAGAAATTTACCCAAGGTTATATGACAGCTAAGTGGCAAGGTCGTCTGATACCAAACCCAAACTCTTGACTGTTATATCAAAGTGGTAGCTGAGGTTATTACTAGTAGCTATGTGTAAAAACAGATAATTGGCCTTCCAATTTTCTAATTTTTTAGATCCGAGTTTATTAATCTAAGTTTTAAGTGGCTAGGTCATAAAAATAATATAATTAGGAATAAATGATCAAATTCCATAGATCCTGGATGGAAAATCAGAGCTTTGCCTTGATATAGTCAATTTGTCCTCAGAGTGACCATTAGTTTAATTGGGAACCAGTCCTGCTGGGGCTGAATCACCACTCCTAAAAGGTTTAGAGTTCAAATTGTACTGACTGACACTACTTAGAAAGTTGTCTTTATTAATAAATTGTTGGAAAGGCAGAAAAGTTAAATGTTCATTTCTGCTGGAGAGTTTATTTCCTCTTTGTAAGCCTGCATTCCAAAATCAGTCTGAAATCAGATTTTGTTGCTAACATTAGTCTTCAAAAAAATAAATAAATAAAAGTCATAGTGTGTTTCTTAAAGTTGATTTATGCCAGTCCCAGCCATGTTAAGGAGAAAAAAGATGACAATCAAATCTTGTGCTTGGAGGACATTAATACCTTTCATGTAAACCACCACTCTGAAATACTTTTTATTTTTTTAAATATTTTATTTATTTATTTGTCAGAGAGAGAGAGAGAAAGAGAAAGAGAGAGAGCACAGGCAGGCAGAATGACAGCAGAGGTAAAGGGAGAAGCAGGCTCCCCGCCGAGCAAGCAGCCTGATGTGGGACTCAATCCCAGGATGCTGGGATCATGACCTGAGCCAAAGGCAGCCGCTCAACCAACTGAGCCACCCAGGCATCCCTGAAATACTTTTTAAAAAATGGTCATAGGAATTACAAATATCACTTTATGCTCTGAATCAGATAGGAAGGAATCAAATAAAGTGATTTTTGGTAGCTATTTCTCTTTTAATGAGAAAGTGTTTAGCAGGTTTTATATACATTGCATATCATTGTAGGTTCTCTCAAATTATCCTTCATAGAAAATGTTATTGAGGATTATTGTGAAATTATCACAATAGAAAAATGATTTGTAGATATGGCAACCACAAAACAATACGAGTTAGAGAAAGAATATTCAAGACCATAGTAAGGGAGTGAAAAACCAGCCTAAACTGGATGAAATTCAAAGAAGAAAAAATATAGAAGAAGTTGTCTTACTAAAAATAAGTCCAAGAAGTTAGGAAAAAAATTAAAATTATATATTGTGCTAAAATAAGACAAAAAGCAATGGACAGATAGTTTTGGAATTGAATGCTTCCATCAACTGTTTTAAGATCATGGGGAGAACATTAATGATCCTGTACAAAATGGAAGACCAGAAAATCACCTTCTGTAAAATTTTCATTGAAATTATTTTGAGACAAATATGATTTCACTCATATGTGGAATTTAAGAAACAAAACAGATGAACATAGGGGAAGAGAAGGAAAAACAAAATAAGATGAAAACAGAGAGAGAGACAAACCATAAGAGACTCTTAACTCTAGGAAACAAACTGAGGGTCGAAGGAGAGAGGTGGATGGGGGCATGGGGTATCTGGGTGATGGACATTAAGGAGGGTACTTGATATAATGAGCACTGGGCGTTATACGCAACTAATGAATCTCTAAATTTTACCTCTGAAACTAAGAATCACTATATGTTAATTAAATTGAATTAAAAAAAAATTTTAAATACTTGTAACTTTAGTATAACTAACTTGTTCTTCATTTTAATTTGCTCTCTTTGTAGAAGCAGATCAATATATACACTGGATTTTATAAATGGGGATTTATGAAGGATTATGGAGTCGAAGGGAAACTTCAGAGTAAGGTACAGCCATCATTCATTCACACATTCATCCAATATTCTTTCATTCACTGAACAAATATATTCTCCAATAACCAGGGACAGAGTCGTGAATAAGCAGATGAGCCTTACTTATATTCTCCTGGGGAGGTATAAACAACAAACAAGTAAGTGAATATGTGAAATGGCCACAAGGGCTCTACAGAAAGAAGATAGTCAGGGGAAGCGATACAGAGAATGGAGATGGTCACATTCGTACATAGGATGATGGAGGGAAGGTTTACCTTGAGAATGACTCCTGGGGTGCCTGGGTAGCTCAGTGGGTTGAAGCCTCTGCCTTTGGCTCAGGTCATGGTCTTGGGGTCCTGGGATTGAGCCCCACATTGGGCTCTCTGCTCAGCAGGGAGCCTGCTTCCCCCCCCCTCTCTGCCTGTTTCTCTGACTACTTGTGATCTTGGTCTGTCAAATAAATAAATAAAATCTTTAAAAAAAAAGAGAGAGAGAATGACTCCTAAGTATGGCTGAAGAAGGTGAGGGGTGACACCTATAGATATCTGGGGCAAGAGTTTTTCAGGAAGAGCCAATGCAAAAAGTTTCAGGTGGTGTGTCTGGTATCAGGGCAAGTACTGGCAGTACAGAGCATGCCAAAGGCACATCCTGGGTAGGAAAACCATGAAAAGATGTTCCATTCTATGGACTGGTGTGGGATTTCAATCAGGGCCACCCATAGGTTGTATGGAGTCCCAGGCAAGTAATTTCTGTGGCTCATTTTCAGAAACAATTGATTGAACTACAGTACATTTTAACGGGCACGTACATGAAGAGTTAGAATAATGGGTAGATAAGAGGCACTTATGTTTATAGTTAGTGATGATCCCAGGTACAAATGGGAAAAGGTTTATTATTGAACCTCTTTGCTCCCAGCCTCTAGTACCCAGATCTTTCTATAAGGCTCTTTCTGCCATCCTTTTAATTCCAGTGTTTGCCTTCATTTACCCTTCTACCTAATCACCGGTTCAATCTCTAGCCGGTGGCAAGATTCTGTACAATTGCTGTGGGTTCTTACTGACCAAAGACTGTGCTTGAAATAAAGACATCAGTTAGGAGACTATTGCAATAATCCAGGAAATAGATGATTGTGATCAGCTGTGTCAAATACTGCTGATATATCAAAAATGATGAAGACCGAGAAATGATTATTGAATCATCAGTCTTTCCTGACTATTCATGTTGGCCAGTGACTGAATACCACAAGAGATAGGAAATTTCTTGCTAAAGTACTCATTCCATACTTCTACAGCTCTGGATGTTATATTTCTGCTTAAGGTATACAATGTCTAAAAATTAATGATGTGTCTATGCACTAGTTTAGTTTTTATCTTCTGATAACACCACAAAGAACAGATGGGCAAGGCAAATCTTCCTCCTTCATTAAACTTGTTAATAAAGGAGAGGTTCAACTGAAAATGTACAGACTCATCCAAATAAACCTTAAATTCTTGTCCACTTTCTCAGTCTCCTAAGAAACTAAGCCATCACTGCTTTTTTTTTTTTTTTTTTTTTTTTTTTTTTTTTTTTGCCAAGGGCTAGAGACTGAATTGGTGATTTTGGCATTCAGGCAATTAAATAGACAGTAGAATTAGTAGGATGGTAGAAGGTGGCTCCAGTAAAGACCTGAGGACCAGGGGCTGGAAATGAAGGTGACTGTATGATAGCTCTTGACCCATCCTACAGCCGAGGTGACCCCTGACACTGAACCACATACCCAGTTAGGCAAGAGGTACATGCATGCTTTTTGCATTGGGTCATAGTCAGTCTCAGAATGTGGGTTAATTCAAACTCATGGGTAGAGGTAAATAGGGACACTTGTCAGGCTGTTTCTGACATCAGAAAATAGTTAAGAGGGGCTGTAAGTGGAATGACTCCCAAGAATAACAACTTCCAGCCTTCTGACAGTAGAAGTATATTCTACATTCAAAACGTGGCCGTTACCTGGTTCAGATAAACTGATGTATGTGACCAATTTTCCTATATAAATATAAGACAGTATGATGATAGTTGAGGGACCATTTTCCTTTACAGCTCTCAGATATTTTATGGCATTTTCCAACCTCACTTGAGATCTTCCTGCTAAGTGAGGTACAGAACTCAAAATACCAGTCGCAGCTGCAGACAGTAGATTTTTCTCTGTGTGTTTTATTTTCTTTAAATTCTGTTAAAGACATAACTTGAGACTTTGGTTCAGGTTATAAATAAGAAGCATCCAGGGATAAGACCCATCCATGAGTCAGCATGAGTCAGTAATTCAGTAAGCCTGGGAACTGGAAATGAGTTGGAATGTAAGAACTTTCTAGCACTTACATGAATAAAGCTTTTGAACTCCTGAAATTTCAAATGTCTGTGGTTGTCTGTTTGAAGATGATTTTGTAATACAAAGTAATTCAGGGAAAGATCTTTCAGACAGGATGAAAAGTCGCACCCTGTCGTATTAAAAGAATTACTTTACTTGAGTAACTCAAACATGGTAAAATAACCTAATATCGTATGAAATCCCGCAGCATCCACCGCTAGTGAAAGCTTGGACTGCTTACAATGAAACTTGAAATGAATCATTTCTGGAACAGATTTAAACCAACGTAATATTAAAAAACAAATAGAACTTTCAAATCTTCAAATATTATAGTCATATAAAGAGGGGTTTTCCACTGATTGAAGGAAGGAGCTACATTTGGTTTTATTAATATCTTCAGATCTATGGAGGATGGAGATGGTACAGACACGCGAATGAATTGCTTGTGAATTCCTGTTCTAGAAAAGCAAACAATCAAATAAATAAGCAGATAATTACCCACAGCCAACTATTGAGCTAATTAACTTAGAGATACAAACAGGGACATTGAGAGGTTGTAAATCATAAGCAGTAATGACATTCCAAGTGATTAAAACACCAAAGTCATAGGTCACTCAGAATGGAGGGCACAATTATTCAGAAAGAATGCCAGTAGTGCCTTACTGGTAAGTGTCTGCTGAATAGTAGTCCAGGATATGAGTAAATTCACTAGCAAGTTAATGATATAAGACTTTGATTTCAGCTGAGTTTACTCAGTAAACTTTTTTTTTTAAAGATTTTATTTATTTATTTGACAGAGAGAGATCACAAGTAGACAGAGAGGCAGGCAGAGAGAGAGAGAGGGAAGCAGGCTCTCTGCTGAGCAGAGAGCCCGATGCGGGACTCGATCCCAGGACCCTGAGATCATGACCTGAGCCGAAGGCAGCGGCTTAATCCACTGAGCCACCCAGGCGCCCTACTCAGTAAACTTTTATGTACCATAATTTTGTTCATCTTCATATGAAATTTGATCAATACCTCATAAGCTGTTTGGAAAAGTAGACAAATTGTTTAGGTTGCTGAGAAATAATTAAATTAAAAAATTTTTTTCAAACAGTAAGTAAATTAACTTGGGTAAGTGTAGATAACAATACACTTGCCCTTATTTCTCAAGGTCCTGGTAAAAGTGTGATAGCTAACGTGACTTCAAAAAAAAAAGGAACTCAGTTTGTAGAATATATTGAATCGCAGCAAGAGTATATGCTTTCCTATGACTTTGAGTAATGTTCTGTGGTTTGCAATGAATGCGTGGTTAGAGAGATAAGATCAGCGTGGCTGGTTTCTTATTTATAGTGCTGTTACTCTAAAAGCAGCAACTTGGAATTACTGATGCAGTAGCTGATATCTTACCCCACTTCTAAATCATAATGTTGGCTGTAAATTAGAGCTTGACCATCCTGGGTGTATTCCCAAGCTCCTTCAGACCCACTTGTGTTGTAAGTCAGTGCTAAGTTCCCAAAAGCTTCATGATAAACTGTTCATCTGAACAGGGAATTGCTAAGTAAACGCTGCAGAGAAAGAAGTTTAGGGGAGAGAAGGAGCCCCCTCGCCACCCCCAATTTTAAACTATTATGTTCAATCTGATTATATTATATTTGAAAATACCAAAAGGCTTTTGATTTTCATATATTACTGCATACTTACAAACTACCCAAGACCTATCCCATTTTTTTTCATTCTTCTGAAGTATCTGGAAATATAATGTATACAAAATAGGAAAAATTCTTTTGCAAGATGTAAAGAATTCTGGGGATAGGTTGTGCAGCCGTTGAATGTACTTACTACTGAAATGTACACTTAAGAGTGGTTAAGATGGTAAATTAATGCTATGTTTTGTGTTTTACTATAATTTTCTAAATGCTGAAAAAAATGGACCAAAGGCAAGCAAAAAGCGAAGACATGCACTGGGGAAACTCTTAAGTCACTTCACTCGTGGAAGGTCCACAAATAACTTAGACTATCTTTAGTCATGTAGCTTCTTAATCAGTCAGCCTTTTTTAAAGCACCATAGTAACTTAGGTCCTAGAAATTGGATACATGAGGGTAGAGGATGTTGTCTAGTTGTCTACCGTGTTCACTGCTATATCCTTGTTATCGAGAACAGTGCCTGGCATAGAGTGCACAATAAATAAAATAAATCGTTAGTCCACATTTCTTATTTTCTATGTTACATTATCTGCTAAAAGTAAAAAAAAAAAAAAGTCAGTTCATGAAGATAAGTATTTTTATGACTCTCAATTCTAGACAAAATGTATTTTATTTATTTATTTTTTTAAAAAAGATTTTATTTATTTATTTGACAGACAGAGATCACAAGTAGGCAGAGAGGCAGGCAGAGAGAGAGGAGGAAGCAGGCTCCCTGATGAGCAGAGAGTCCAATGTGGGTCTCGATCCCAGGACCTTGAGATCATGACGCAAGCCAAAGGCAGAGGCTTTAACCCACTGAGCCACCCAGGCACCCTGCCAACAAAATGTATTTTAAAGCCCCATTTTCAAGCATCATATGCCAACCACTTCAAAATATTGTTTCTGCAACCACGTTTTCCATTCCCATGGCAGTATCTCCCAAACTGATATCCCACACAATGCTTTCTGGAAATTTAGCAGATGTGTTGAGCACAAAAGAATTTAGATTACAGAAGACTGGAAGGTCTAGGTTACATCTTCCCATTTTCTTTACAGTAAGAACACTCATCACTTTTATAAGCCAATGAACATCAGGAACCCTCGAGAGGGAATTGACAACATGCTTAGCTTCCCAAACACTTCTAATCTTAGAGTACTGTGAGTGTGTGTAGGTATGCAGTACTTGTTATATATTTCCTGGAAGGAATGTTCTCCAGCCCAGCATTCCACAGAACAGAGCTGGAAAATGATGTTCCAACTACAAATCAGCAAGTTGAGTTTGTGTCAGGGACAACCTCTGTTAGGTGGAACCATATTAAGTTTCTACTTCGTTGGTTAGTGTGGTCCAGGTATCTTTTTGGGTGATCTAATCAGGTTTAAAATATACAGAATCTCAAAGAAATCCATAAATCTCCTTTCAGTGTTGATTTTGCTTTTGAACTAAGATATGCTTGGAGAAACAGTGTTCTCAGGATGATTCACTCCAATCACACACAGGCTCTGGGCAGGTTCTTCCTTTCTGATATTTTTCTCATAGCTCTCCAGTCTTCATCTCCAAAGATCAACACAGTGGTACCGATATAAAGTAATCCACCTGAATTTTGTTCCTGCAACAGGAGAATACTGTTTTTCTGCTCAGGAATCTGGCAGAAAAACATTTTATTTTGGAGTCCTGTTTTCATATTATATTTAAAAATCACAAAGATTTATGTGTGTGTATATGTATATATAAAAATATAAATAAATATTTTTTCTAGTTGACATGTATGCCATAAATTCTGTTTAAACTGATGTTTTATTATAGGGTATTGTCGTTGAAACATATGATTAACATGATTTATATGGAGCAACCCAGGAGCAAATTCTTTTGGTGAGGATATGAATCCTTTCTGCCTTCATATTAAAGGCTATATGTATTTGATTATTTTCATAAAGTAGGATACAACTGCAACCACGAAATTTTGGTTGCAGCGCTGTTGGTAAAAACATTATCGATAATTTGGAATTTCTAAAGAGATTTCATCTATCTACTCCCATTTATTTTTTGTAAATAAGTAAGGTGAATACCATTAGAAACTACAAAATGATACTGAGAATCACAGAAGTTTAAGTGGCTTGCTCGTTTCTATAGTTAGTAAGATGAACTGAAACTTAAATTTAGGTATACCAAATCCAGTCTTGATTCTTCTTTGATTAGCCTACAGCTACCTGCATTCTTGCTAAAAATATGATGTAATACAAACAATTCAGCAAGTGCATTTATATGATGAATTGTTGGGTCAAAAGAGACATGCACAAAAAATTTGACATATATTGTCAGAATCTTTCTAAAGTCTGCATCAATAACGTTTTCACAAAGGAGTTTCTGTTAACTCACATCCTAGACAGCTATGTATATTACTAAATACTAAACATTTTAATAAATTGTTCTTCCAGCAATTTTGATTTAAGTGGTTGGGCTATTTCGAGGGCCTTGTAATGGGTTTTTTAGACATGTATAGCTCTACTTTTATAAAATACGTTTGCCTTTTTTTTGCTCTTTTTAGAAGAACTGTTAGTTTCCCCCACTGATCTGTAGAAACCCATTGTACCTTAAGAAGATTAGCCTTAATTTATTGGCATATAAATTAGTGTGGGTCCAAATTTATCCTTATAATACTTTAATCCGTCATTCTGATGTATTTTCTTCAGTGGGTAAGAAGGGGCGGAGTGCTGGATAATACACTGAGAATTCAGCATGACCCGTGGTCTATTTCATCCCTGATTTGGTCTGTCTGTAGCATTATTTGCTTTATTTCCCATCAGATTTTCTTTGATGTCAAAAGATAGACGTGCTCATGGGAAAGTGTCACATATGTGAAAGTCATCTGCTGTGAATGTCACAGAAGAAAAGAGTCTGAGAAGTATTTATGGGGTACATCATTCCCTTTGGCTAACTCGGGCCTGGGGGTGGGGTAAATAGGTGAGGGGGAAGAGCCCAGATGCCTGGAGGTCAGGTGACTCACCAACAGTCATGGGATTAATGAGAACCAAAGCCAAAGACTAGGACTCTTAGACGCCTCACATTTCTATCCCCAACAAATAAATTCTACTGCCCTGGCATTCCATTTCTTTTTCAGATCCAAGCAAGGAAAAACAGCATCCTAGGAAGCTCTGCAACATTCTTGATATGGTTTCCCATAAAAATCCCCCTGACAATTAGCTAATATGAAGCATTCACATGAGTTTATTTGGGAATTGGCCGCCACTGTGTTTTTGCTGTTATTGCTGCTGCTGAAATAGTTGGAGTCTGAAGTCATGATGGCTGTGGTTACATTTCTTTGGCCAGAGGATATTGTGAAAGCCTACATCACCACAGAAACAGATGAATATTCCTCCGCTCATACTGGAAAAAAGTGAATCGGTGACAGCAGCTCCAGCTGCTTCATGGGAGGCCTTGAGCGGTGACTCAGGCTCGTGAGTTGATGTCCCCAAACATGATGACCCATTTCCTCTCCTGCTGGTCCTTGCTGCTGCTCACAGGACCCTTGGTACGCTTCAAACAATCTCTTTGAAAAGTTACTTTTCTCCCCATTATTTTCTGGATTTCAAATAGTTTTTGTGAAGAAAGGATGGCCTCATTATCTTATCTGGAAAAAGAGACTTCTTTTATGAAGCTAAGGATTGAAATTGCTAGGTTCTTAAAAAAAAATAAAATCTTATGTCCTGATTCTTGAAATATTGTATTTTCCTTTAATATTCCAAAATAATAAATGTAATTATAGAAAATTTACAAGATGCAAACAAACAAAACCCAAGGGAGTCACCAGCTATGCAAGACCCATATATTAATTCTGTTGACTGATCAATGGGGAGGTTCTTCTCTATGGATTTTTGTCTTAAAGACTTTTGAAGCTTTGGTTTAATTACAGATAACCTAAAAGAACACAAGTACAATTATTTTTATATACTCAGATAATATAATATTTTTATTTGGTGAAACATTCATCTCCATTGTATGAAAAAAATCAAATAGGCAATGTGGCTGTGTGGCTAAATTCGGCTGATTTTACAAGACATGTCTTAGATCTGGTCTCTCAGTTCCCTTAGTTGTGAATCTTTCAGTGAAAATCACTAAGGTCTTTAAGCTTTTCTTTACCCCATCTCTGAAATGGGATTTGGTGACCCCAAAATTTTGTTTTGAAATCCATACTTTCATGATTCCACTCAAAAGCAAACATAGGGATATCCTCCAACCCAAACTCCCAATTCCGTAAGCTTATGGGAGTTCTCACGGACTAGCTAGAAAATCTTAGTTTACCATCTCAGAAACATGAACAACATCAGACTGTGGTTATTTTTAGTTACAGATATATTATGGTTTTCAGAGAAACCAAGAAAATGACTCTTTCATTGCAACAATGCTATCTGTTGCATAGTTTAATATTTTCTTTTAAAATGTGGTCAACTACCCAAAGGCTTCTGGCATGTATCAAGATGATATCTTCCCTTTTTTTTTTCCTTGTATGCAATGATCTCATTATTTTTATTAAAAAACAAGAGTACTTTATGGAAAATACAAGCAACTCCAAAAAAAAAGTTTAAAGAAGATGTAAAAAAGACTCCAAACACCACCACCGTAAAATAACCAGAATCAGCATTTGGTGAGCGACACTACCAATATTGTCTGTGCAGGGAGAAACAGACCAAAGTGAAGATGTAGAGGGAAGGTAACAAATATATGTAGTACATATATTCCAGCCCCACAGATAGTATTAATTTTGTAATACTTTGATAATTCTATATGCACAATTTTAATAACATTTTCGTTTAAATGTACTTGAACCTAATGGAAAAAAAAATAAGGAAACTGTATTTGAAGTGAAGGGAATGCTGAACACCATTCCGATCAATGCTTCTTCGACTCAAGGGATGAGGAAATAATTATGTAAATATAGAAATGTAATATTCAATTTTTTCCTTATTTTCTTTTTTCAATTTTCTGAAAAATTGACTCCCTGTTATAAAAGGTAAGGAACTTGGAAATCTTACCTCCTCTCTACCCTTCCTTCTCCCATCTCATTTTATTAGTTTTATTATTACTATTGCTTTTCAAGACTTTTACAATTTCTATAGACCTAACCATCCTTACGTTAGTTTAATATTTGTCATACATTCAAGTAGTCAATCATTATGATCAGATGTTTTCCCAAAGCTTCTCCATTTCTGAGTATGTTATTCTAATTCATCTCTTGATTATTCTGATTTTATACACAAAATAATTTTTCAAGATGGGCTCTAGTATTACATTCCTCAACCTCTCTTATTTGAAATTGTTGAACTCTTGTCTATATTTGAATTGTGATTTTTCTAGGTAAAATTATGGGATAGTAGTTTTCCTTCCCTGATTTCTATGGTTAATAGTCAGGATTCCATTGTGGTGTTAAGCTAAATACCATCATGATAGTAGTTTTAAAACACTTAGAACAGCGCCTGGCTGAGACCAGACTTCTTTTTTTCTTTTTCTTTTTTTTTTTTTTTTAATGTGTTTGACAGACAGAGATCACAAGTAGGCAGAGAAGTAGGCAGAGAGAGGTGGGGGGGGGGGGACAGGGGCAGAAGCAGGCTCCCTGCTGAGCAGAGAGCCTGATGCGGGGCTGGATCCCAGGACCCTGGCATCATGACCTGAGCCGAAGGCAGAGGCTTTAACACACTGAGCCACCCAGGCACTCCGCCAGGCTTCTTTTTAATCTTTTTACAGGTGGATTGCTTAGTTTGTTTAGATGCTTGAAGGTTTTTTTATCCTTATATTTTAATACATGAGCAGAATGTGCCACACAATATTGATTATTTTGCATCCACATTTCTTGGAAAATAATGAGTCATTTCAAATTGCAGATTAAATTTTCTCTTCATTTTAGGCAATTTTCTTCCTTTATATCTCTGAGTACATTTTCCCACTGTATTTATTTATGTCTCTATTTCAGGAATACCAATTTTGCTTTCTTGTTTCAACTCTGCTTCACTTCCATATTGATAAACATCTCATCTTTTAAATTTCCTCATATTTTTCCTCTTGTCTTTACTGCAAGTATCCTAAATCTTTCCACATAATATTTTTAGTCAAGTATCTGTCTTCTCCCTATTCTTTTTAACTCTCTTATTAAATATGCAGGAGTGTAACTTTTATTAAGATATTTCCATAGCTTATTCTATTATTTTATTACCTTTACATTGATTTCATTTTTTCTGCATTATTGAGATAAAGTAAAATTATACAAGTGTAAAGTGTACAACATGATTATTTAATACATGTATATATTGTGAAATGATTATCACAATCATGTTAGTTGATACATCTATCACTTCATATAATTACAATTTTTTGTGTGTATAATAAAAATTCTTAAGAACTACTCTCTCAGCAATATCCAAACATACAATACAGTATTGTTAACTATAGTCACCATGATGTATAGTGGATCCCCAGAACTTATTCATAGTATAACTGAAAGTTTGGACCCTTTGATCAACTTCTCCCCACTTCTCCCAACCCCTGCCAAGCAGCATTCTATTCTCTGTTTCTGTGAGTTCAGCTTTATTAGTTTCCACATGTAAGTGAGATCATACAATATGTGTTCTGTTCTGACTTAATTCATTTAGCTTATGTCCTCAGGTTTTATCCATGCTGTCAGAAATGGAAGGATTTTGCTCTTTCTCATGGTTGGATAATATTCCATTATATATATATATATATATCTCCATCAACAAACCTCCATTTATAAACAGGTTACTTCTAATACTTGGCTATAGTGAATAATGCTGCAAGGAACAGGGAATGTAGCAATCTCTTCAAGACAGTGATTTCCTTTTCTTATATGCCTGTGTTTTCTTTTCACTGAATTTCTTTAAGGGGATTATTCTGAATTCTTTGTCGGAGAGTTCATAGATCTTCATTACTTCGGGGTCAGCTATGGAAGTTTTATTAGTTTCTTTTGGTGGTGTCATATTTCTTGCGTCTTTGTGGTCATTGCTTTAGTATCTGAGTGGTCTTCTTTTCCAGACTGCTTGAGGACGTGGGTGAGGTTGCTGACTTGCTCCCCTACCCTGGTGGGCCACTTGCGGCCCGATGTCTCCAACAAAGATTCCCGCTGTAATGAGGCGGGAGGCTGTGCTGGATTGGCATCCTGTTCAGCTGCCGCTGGAGCCCAGGGTTCCAGGGTTGACAGTGTGCTGACTGGGAACCCAAACTGCACACAACTACTGACCAAACCCCCTGGATTTTCAAACACAAAGATGAAATGTGGATTCTCAAGATTTTGTTGAGCAATTCTCTCTTTTAAGATCTACTTTTAGGAAAATTTGGGAGCAGGGGTGCCTGGGCAGCACAATAAGTTAACTGCCTCACTCTTGGCTTCAGCTCAGGTCACGATCAGGGTTGTGAGATGGAACCCTGTGTCCGGTTCAGTGTTGAGCGCAGAGTCTGCTTTGGATTCTCTCTTCCTCTTCCTCTGTCCTTCCTGCTCATGCTTTCTCTCTCAAATAAATAAATCTTAAGAAAGAAAGAAAGAAAGAAAGAAAGAAAGAAAGAAAGAAAGAAGAAAGAAAGAAAGAAAGAAAGAAAGAAAGAAAGAAAGAAAGAAAGGAAGGAAGGAAGGAAAAAAGATTTGGGAACAGAATCATACTGTAGCAGAATCTTATGTTTTTTCCTCAACAACCATTTTTTTCAGGCAGAATTAGGTCCTATCTAATCCTTCTGGTGAGTTTTTATTGAGATCTTTGGTTGGGTGTTGGGAGAAAATTTTCTATAATCTGGCTTTATTCTGCCTACTGTACCCACAAAAGCAAATGGATTGATTTTTCTTTCCTTTTTATTCCTTTGTCCCTTCATCCCTTTCCTCTTTCACATTGTTATGGTTTGTTTTAATTTGATTTCTTTGTAAATGTAATACACAAGCATGATTTCAAGACTAACAAGTTTAATTAAAAGGTCTCATTCTTATTCCAATCCTTTCCATTCCCATGCATCTCTCATAAATAATAACTTCTAGTATTCTCATACATACAATTCCCAAGATTCTTTATGTGTATAAAAGCACAAATGGGGACGCCTGGGTGGCTCAGTGGGTTAAGCCCCTGCGTTTTGCTCAGGTCATGATCTCCGGGTCCTGGGATTGAGTCCTATATCAGACTCCCTGCTCAATGGGGAGCCTGCTTCTCCCTCTGCCAGCTGCTCCTCCTGCTTGTGCTCTTTCTCTCTGATAAATAAATAACACTTAAAAAAACGAAATTAAAGAAAAGATTATATAAAAAAAACACAAATGATTATAGCATCTAATTTTTCCCATTTTACACAACACATGCCATATTATATACCCTGTTTTGCATATATTTTTTCAGTGCTTTGGAGCGTTTTCCATATCAGAACATAGAAATCGCCCTCAGTTTTTACAGCAGCTCAAACTCCACTGCATGTCTCTATCACAGCTTTATGTAACCAGTTTACTATAGGTAGACATTTAGGCTGGCTTCAAAATTTGATGTTATAAGTAATACTAAACATTGTCTCATGCAATTTTACATTTGATGTTTTAATAGTTAACACTGCCCATGAACTAGGTATGTGTTTTCCTACAGCTTCGTTAACAGTTTGTTGTCAAACTTCTGGACTTTTGTTCATATGATCAGTAAGAAGTAAGATAAGAGTATAGTTTTAATTCATGCATATCTTGTTTTGAGTGCATTTGGTCATGTTTTCATATGTTTAAAGTCTTATTCTTGATTTATTTATCTATTGTATTTTTTATTATCAAATAGCTCTTTACATATTATGGAGATACAGCTCATACTCAACTCATTAGTTTGGGTGTTATGTCACTGAGGCAGATCCATACCAACAGTGGGTATTAAGTTTACAAACCATTAAGATAGGGCATAGATATAATTGTATGTGGGTATAAAATACACATTAATGTAACTATCACATACAATGGTGATTTTTCCATCTTGAGACTGCAAAAAGGATTATGGTTCTTTTTATCTCTTATTATGATATGATTTCTCCCCCTCCCCATTGCTGCAAATTGGTTTCCCTCCCATGGCCCACTGTACATGGTCCACTGCGAAAGCTGACTCTCTTGTGCTATAGAACTAGACAGATGGCTTACAAAAAGATATACATACCAAATGGTCATGGTAGAGTAAAGCCAAATTCTAGCCAAGGCAATTTCAGTCATTATCCTAGAAGGTGGAAGTTGATCCCAATCTTAAAAATGACAGTATTTCTCTAAAATATATATTTGGATTTTTACAAGGGAATTCTGATGCACACATAAACACAAACATGTGTGCACATACACATGCACATACTCATATATATCTGATGACTATAAAATGTATATCCAGTTCTCTATTGTCTATTTTTACATTTATATATTCATTAAAATGAAGAGTAGAATTAAATAAGGAAGTAGAAGAGGTAAAAACAAAAAGCATCTACTTTTTCTCCATACTTCCCTTTAAAGTCACTTGGGGCAATAATTCATTGCCCTTGAAAGGATATCTTAGAAAGTCTCAATTTTTTCCCTTTATTCTTAGACACTGAATCCTATGGACTCTTTTTCAAGAATCATCTCAATTCAGAGTTAAAAGTTTGTGCAGATTTCAGTTAACATGTTAAAATAAGCTTTCCTCCTCCCTCAGGATATAACTTCAGCCTAAGGTGGTTGCAGGGGAAGGGCCCTGGGAGGGGAGAGCTCCCTCTCCTCTTCTACCCAGAACTGCCTCTGGTGTTGAGCTGGGGAGGTGGGAGGAAGAGAGAAAAGATAACAGAAATGTGCAGGAAGTTTCTTCTCTGGCTGGTAAGTTGAATCCTCCAGTTGGTGCTTTTATCTATACATAAATAGATAGAGAATGAAAAAATTGGCATTTCTAATTATTTGGCAAATACCAGATTATGTAAGGGATAACATGGAGAAAAGTGATTAAAAATTTAGTTAAAGAGGGTAAGACACTTATGTCACAGCATACTACAAAATAAAATTATAGATTTAGAAAGGAATTGTAACAAACCACCACCACCAACAACAAACTGTTAAAAGGATTCAAACAAGCAAATGGATCAACAAATTATGTAAATCCAAATAGTGGGATAAAAAGGGACTAACTATCCACAATCTGGGTGAACCTCCAAACAGCTGTGCAGAGTAAGAGCACAGATGAGAGAGTACGTGCTCTATGTTGCCACTTACATAAAAGTTGAGGAAAAAGTCACTGGTCTCCAGTGACAGTAGGAGTCACCTAGGGAGTAGGGAGAGTGGGGAAAAGGACTGAAATGGGACACAAGGAAGTGTTGGCGGGGATGAATGTTCCTTCTTGTGTTGATGGTTTCCTGAGGGTACACATACGTCAAAACTTACAGCTTGTACACTTTAGACATATACGGTTACTTACATATCAATTATACCTCAATAAAGCCTTTTTTAAAAAGAAAAAAAAAGAGCTTATTGGGAGGTGTTGGAAAAACTGGATATTCATATGTGACAAAATGGAATTAGACCCTTAAGTTACACCAATCATTTTGAAAAGGATGAATGGCTTAAATGTAAGACCTGAAAACATAAATCACCTTGAAGAAAACACAAGGACAAAACCTTAACATGAATCTTGGCAGTATAGATATACACACATACAGACATAGATGATCTAGATATAGATACAGATACAGATATAGCTGTAGATATAGATATATTTTAAGATTTTATTTATTTATTTGCCTAAAAGAGAGAGAGAGCATAAACAGGGGAAGCAGCAGGCAGAGGGAGAAGCAGCCTCCTGGTGACTTAATCCCAGGACCCTGGGATCATGATGTGAATGGAAGGCAGGGGTTTAACTGACTGAGCCACCCAGGCATCCCTATTTTTTTTGGATATGACACCAAAAGCACAGGTAACAAATGCAAAAATATATGTGTTATCATATCAAACTGAAAACTTTCTGTACAACAAAGGAAAAATTAACAAAATGTAAAGGCAACCTACGAAATGGGATAAAATCTGCAAAGCATACATTTGGTGAGAGGTTAATATTTAAATTATATAAGGAATTTTTACAACTCAATAACAAAAACCAAATAATTCAGTTAAAAAAAATGAGCAAAAGACCAGAACAAACAATTGCCAAAGAAGACATAAAAAGTAAATGAAAAGGTACTCAACATCACTAATTATCAGGAAAAGGCAAAGCAAAACCATAGTGAATTACCACTTCACACATATTAGGATAGCTATTATAAAAAAAAAAAAAACAAAGATAGCATATTGGTAAGGGTATGGAGAAAAGGGTACCCTTTTGAACAGTTGGTGGGAATTTAAATTAGTGCAGCGATTATGGAAAACAGTATGGAGGTTCCTCCAAAAATTAAAACTAGCATATGACTCAGCAGTTCTATTTCTGGGTATATAAACAAACAAACAAAAAATAGTACTAGGAGAAAAGGTATGTAAATATTACCTTTTGCAACTTTGGAAAAGATCATTCTCTGAATAAAAGCACAAAAAGACAGGTTGTTAAATTAAACTGCATGAAAATTAAGGTATTGTACATATGAGAAATACCATAAAATTGAGAGTCAATCTGATGAAAAGTATTTTCAAATAAATGCATAGATAGATGTCTTTCAAAATACTTTGAAAGGTAACAATCTCACCAGAAAATTGCATTTTCAGTCAATGCTTAGAAAATGGTTAATGATACAGGGAAACGCCCATGATCTATTATCAGCTAAAATTGCAGAGAACCAATTGACAAAAATATGCTAAAAATGTCCATGGTGGTTAGCTCTGTGTGGATGAGATTATAGAAACTTTTAAAATACTTTTATACTTTCCTGAATTGTCTCAAATTTCTTTTATATTCAGAAAAGAACATTGTATTTAAAAAATGTAAAGGTCTAAAATAAACACAATTATTGATCACTAAATCAATTTCAGGGGAATGATGTGGGGAGATATTTAAATAATGTATGTGTTCTCCCTTTGTAAAAGGGTTACTTTGTAAAAGGTTACTTTGTAAAAGGTTACTGTTAGAAATGTTGGTCCTATTGAAAATATGATGGAAATTACTCATTTTAAAAGGCTTTCTTTGAAAAGCTTATTTGAATGCTAAAACTATCCTATTATCATTTTATAAGGTCACAAAAATGTCATACGTGAGAAACAGAACACAGTAGCTTAAGTGTTACATAAACTTCATCATTGTGTGTGTCCTTGGGTGAGTCATTTTACCTTTCTGCCTTTTAGTTCATTTATTATAAAGATACGAGCTTTAAGCTTTCGCAACATTTGTGCATGTCAGGGAGCACTTCCATGTGAGCAGCTAGTAATCTATTTGCATGGAAGACAGAGGACCAATTAGGCTGTAATATTCCAATGTTTGTAGGGAGTAAAGTGGGTCAGGAATACTTTCTTTTTTTTAAGACTCATTTATTTATTTGGAGGGGACAGAGGGAGAGAAGTAGATTCCCTGCTGAGTGCAGAGCCTACCATGGGGCTCCATCTCAGGACCCTGAGATCAGGACCCTGAGATCAGGATCTGAGCCAAAATCAAGAGTCACATGCATAACGGAGTCACGCAGGTGCCTCAAATATTTCTTAGCCAAGTTTTTGCCATGAGTTTTTGCTATGACCACAGAGAAGTGAGTCTTAAGTACACACAGGGAAATGAAAGGGGATAAGTTAAAGAGGGTAAGTTTCTCTTACTTGAATTTATTTTTGGCTCATTCCCCATAGAATTGTGACTTAAAAAATAGCATGCATGTAAAAGCCAAAAAAATTTTTCAGTAAAAATTTCATAAGATACTGGCATAAAAACAGACACATAGACCAGTGGAACAGAGTAGAGAGCCCAGATATGGACCCTCAACTCTATGGTCAAATAATCTTTGACAAAGCAGGAAAAAATATACAGTGGAAAAAAGACAGTCTCTTCAATAAATGGTGCTGGGGAAATTGGACAGCTATATGTAGAAGAATGAAACTCGACCATTCTCTTACACCGTACACAAAGATAAACTCAAAATGGATAAAAAGACCTCAATGTGAGACAGGAATCCATTAGAATCCTAGAGGAGAACATAGGCAGTAACCTCTTCAATATCAGCCACAGCAACTTCTTTCAAGATATGTCTCCAAAGGCAAAGGAAACAAAAGCAAAAATGAACTTTTGGGACTTCATCAAGATCAAAAGCTTCTGCACAGCAAAGAAAACAGTCAATAAAACAAAGAGGTAACCCATGGAATGGGAGAAGATATTTGCAAATGACAGTACAGACAAAAGGTTGATATCCAGGATCTATAAAGAACTTCTCAAACTCAACACACACAAAACAGATAATCATATCAAAAAATGGGCAGAAGATATGAACAGACACTTCTCCAATGAAGACATACAAATGGCTATCAGACCCATGAAAAAATGTTCATCATCACTAGCCATCAGGGAGATTCAAATTAAAACCACATTGAGATATCACCTTACACCAGTTAGAATGGCCAAAATTAGCAAGACAGGAAACAACATGTGTTGGAGAGGATGTGGAGAAAGGGGAACCCTCTTACACTGTTGGTTAGGAATGCAAGTTGGTGCAGCCACTTTGGAGAACAGTGTGGAGATTCCTCAAGAAATTAAAAATAGAGCTTCCCTATGACCCTGCAGTTGCACTAGTGGGTATTTACCCCAAAGATACAGATGTAGTGAAAAGAAGGGCCATCTGTACCCCAATGTTTATAGCAGCAGTGGCCACGGTCGCCAAACTGTGGAAAGAACCAAGATGCCCTTCAACAGACGAATGGATAAGGAAGATGTGGTTCATATACACTATGGAGTATTATGCCTCCTTCAGAAAGGATGAATACCCAACTTTTATAGCAACATGGATGGGACTGGAAGAGATTATGCTGAGTGAAATAAGTCAAGCAGAAAGAGTCAATTATCATATGGTTTCACTTATTTGTGGAGCATAACAAATAACATGGAGGACATAGGGAGATGGAGAGGAGAAGGGAGTTGAGGGAAATTGGAAGGGGAGGTGAACCATGAGAGACTATGGACTCTGAAAAACAATCTGAGGGTTTCGAAAGGGTGGGGGGTGGGAGGTTGGGGGAGCCAGGTGGTGGGTATTAAGGAAGGCACGTATTGCATGGAGCACTGGGTGTGGTGCAAAAACAATGAATTCTGTTACGCTGAAAAGAAATTTAAAAAATTTTTCATAAGGTAATACGCTGCCTTACTAAGAAACCTAGCTGTTTCTCACGTCACCAGAGGGAGGCTTTTGAGTAGCTCCACAGAGTCAAGCTGAGTTATGATGCCTGATGGGAGAGGACAGAGTAGCCACGATACCCAAGACACCCAGTGGTTAGACTCCCTAATGGGTTCTCCCAGAGACGCTTTGTAGAAAAGGGACTTTTAGAAAAATGCACCAACAGTTGGAGCAAGGAAAAGCACAAACGTCATAATTTTACTTGAGGCACAGATGAGCTAGGATATGTGGAAGATCTTTGGGAACTATGGATCATGACATGAGTGTTCACAACCTGTATTTTCTCAGTTGGGATAGAATGTGAGCAACAGAAGAGAAGAATGAAGCTCAGGCCCTGGGCTGGCTGTTCTTTTCCTGTTCTTTCTCTCTGAGGCCCCACTCTTCACTGTTACTTGTCTGTGAGGCAGTGTCTCCATGAGTCATAACAAAGATGAGAAATCAACCAGAAAGAATTCAAAAAATTAAAACAAATTCAAAGTGTTAAAGTTCTTTATAGTAGTGCTATATGTACATACACAAACATCTATAATTTACGTGGAGTGGGTTATATTATGCATACTATTTGGCAACTTAATGTTTTCACCCAGAGCTATTCACTGACGCCTTCATTCTAGGTAGAGGTTTCACAGAATCCCATTGTGTGGCCAGGTCATAGTTATTCAACCAGTCACGTTTTGATGGAGAGTCATTCATTTAACAAGTCTTTACTGAGCACATACTACGTGACAGGCACCTGCGCTGTTCGTTGAGGTACTGTGGTGAACAAAGGGGGAGAAGAGTCTGTGGAGCTTCCAGACAGATGGGCAGAGACACAAAATGAAGAGGCAGGAGGTCTGACATCTTCTGCCCCACCAGTAATTGGGCAGGGCCTGAGAGAGTAGGGAGGAATTTGGTTCAGTTGCCTCAGACGCTGAGCAGCCCCGCTTGGCGCTGCCCGGAGCAGTGACTGACCCTGTGGGCTGTGAGCACAGTGAGTGCACCGAGCGCGTGCTGTGTCATTATGACAGTGAAAACATCAAGGAGGTCCTCTCCAGCTTGGATGTCTGCATTTGCAGCCCGCAGCCAACTGCACCACTGCCCTCGAGCTCTTGAAGGTGTGTGGATTCCAGGTGTCAAGGAACATGTGGAAGAGACCAGCATGTGGCTGGATACAGTGAAGGGACAGGGAGCGTGACGGGGCTCCTGCCAATGGCAGCTCCAGGTAATGACCTCCAAGGTTTTCTGTTTTTAATTTATAGTTTTTTTTTTCTTTTTCTTTGTGTTTGGAAATGTTCTCTCTTTTTAATTCAGAATACAGTTGACATACAATGTTCCATTAGTTTCAGGTGTGCAACTTAGTGATTTGGCAAGTTTATATATTATGCTCTATTATGCTCTGTTTACAAGTGTAGCTCCCATCTGTCCCATTCCGTCCCTGCTGTAATATCACTGATGGTTTCCTTATGCTGTGCCTTAGGGAATTGCGACAGGACCGCTCAGACAATGTATGATCATTCTGCAAATTAGAGTATCCTGGACACTTTGAAATGCTTGACATAAAAATGGTCTCTTTGGATTAAAAATCCATCAGCACTCTCAAACAAAAAATTGTCAAGGTTTTGTTTGTTGAAGAAAGGAAAGGTACACCTTTTAGATTCCTTAAATATAAATTCAACTTTAATGTCCTGATGCAAGGAATCACCTTCACAGAAACAAGTTGAAATTTCTAATTTAAAAAATATTGGAAAATATTTTACGGGGCTCAATAATTAATTTCTTTCCTGTTTTGAACAATGCTTTTCTTATCAATAGTGGTGTAATTATATTTTTTCATCCAAATCTAGTTAGGAAGAAAGTAAATGCACTTGACTTTACCCCAGGGTCCCACACAAATATCAGCTTTTTAAAAATCTGTGCTATGAAGTGATGTAGGCTTGGAAGCACTGGTCCAATCATCGCTTCTAAAAGTATTTGTGGTGAAGGACCAATTTTTTAAAAATTTCCAATCTGTAGTGGATCATTACTTTTGTGACAAATTAAATGGCAATAAAAAATGAATGACTAAGAAAAGGAAAAAAAAAGGCGTAAAATGTAAGCTTCTGGGATGTCTGATGGCTCAGTCAGTTAACCGTCTGCCTTGGGCCCAGGTCATGATTTTGGATTCCCCAGGATAGAGCCCTGAGTGGGTGCCCTGCTGCTCAGAAGGGGGTCTGCTTCTCCTCCTCCCTCTGCTCCTCCCCACTCATGCTCTCTCTCGCACTCACTCTCTCTCTCTCTCAAATAAATAAAATCTTTAAAAATATATATAAGCTTCTATTTTTTTAATTAAAAGGTTCAACAGATATGAAATTACCTTGTCAAATTGCTCTAAAATTTTAATGCTTATTCTCAGTTCTTTACCCTATCCTGTCATAAACTCACTAAAAACCAGTTTGCAGACCAACAATAAAAAGTGGACCACACTTGTGTAATTCTGATCTGTTGGAGTTTGACTCAAAATTTGAGCTCTTAGAAGCCACTGTTAAGAGTTTCTATATTACTAAGCATACAACTTAGTAGAGTTTTCTGATTATTTCCTTGCAATAATTCTTAGAAATGAGTAATAGTCTTTTAAAACTTCTTCAGATAATATAAACCAACTTTTTTTTAACCAATGTCATGATATTTTTTGTTACGTATATATGGCTGCTAGACTTAACCTTTCTGTTGTTAGTTTTATTGTCTTTAAAAGTGATGCATCCTAGCATCACCTAGCCAAAACAATTTTGAAAAAGAAGAATAATGTGAATCAATCTTCCTGATGTTAAGACTATGTCATCAAGACAGTGTAGGACTTGTGGAAGGACAGACACAACAATCAACTGAACAGAGAAGCCAGAAATATCCGTCCACACTTATATATCTAATTACTTCTTGGCAAAAGAGCAAAAACAATTCAGTGAAGAAGGGATAGCCTTGTCAATCAGTGGTACTGGAGCAATTGGATATCCATGGGAAAAACATGAATTTCAACCAAAATCCACATTTCATACAAAAATTATCTCAAAAATGGATATAGACTTAAATATTAAGCAGAAAGCTATAAAATTTTTAGGAAAAAAAATGAGAGAAAAATCTTTGGGACCTAGGATTAGGCAAAGAGTTCTTAGATTTGACACCAAAATATAAAAGAAAAATTGTTAGATTGGACTTCATCAATGTTAAAAATTTTGTGCTATGAAAGACTCTTTTAATAGGATGAAAAGACAAATTACAGAGTTGGAGAAATAATTGCAAATCACACATACAAAAAAGGATTTGTATTTGGAATATATAAAGAACTCAAAATTCAATGTTAATAAATAAACAACCCAATTAAAAATGGGCAGAAGACACATATAGACATTTAATGAAGAGAACATACAGATGAAAAATAAGCACAGAAAAGATATTCAACATCATCTGAGGGTCAAGGAAAGGCAGAGTTTTCCAGCTATACTCAAAGAAGGAGCTATGAAAAATGCTATCATGATCATCATTGTTGTCATTATTATTAATCATTAGAGAATGAGCCCCATGTCAGACTCCTGGCTCAGTGCTTCTCCCTCTCCCTTTGCCTCTCTCTGTCTCTCTGTCTCTCTCTTTCTCAAGTGAGTAAATAAAACCTTTTTTTTTTTAAAGGAGATTGTACAACATACCTTCAGATTAGTTAAAGTTAGAAAAAAAAAAAGTAGTGATTACCCGAAATGCTAGAGAGGGTGCAGAGAAACTAGATCATTCATTTATTGCCTCTGGGAATGTAAAATGGTATGGTTACTCTAGAAAATAGTTTGGTAGTTACTTTTAATGTTAACAATAGGCTTAATACACATATTACAGAGAAATTACAAAATATGCAGAAATGTGTACATGAATGCTTACAACACCTTTTTTTCTTTTTTCTTTTTTTCTTTCTAATAGTCAAGAACTGGAAACAAACCAGATGGTCTTTCAGTAGGTACATTCATGACATGGAACATTACTCAGCACTAACAAAGGAAGAGCTACTGATAACAGGCAACAACTTGGATGAAACTCAAGGAAATTATGTTAAGTGCAAAAAGCCAATCTCAAAAGGATACATACTTTGGATACAATCATGACTCCATTTATGTAACATGTCTGTGAAGTGACATAATTATAGATATGGAGAACAGATGAGTCATTGTGAGGGGCTAAGCATGGGATTGGGACTGGGGCAGATGTGGCTGTGAAAGGGTAGGACAAAGGAACTTTGTGGTGGGTCCAGTTAAGTATCCTAATTATGGTAATGGTCACACAGAGCTACACATGTGATGAAATTGCAGAGAGCTACACACACACACATGCATATGGGGTTTGTGAACTGTGAATAGCTCTATGGTTGTATCGATGCCAATTTCCTGGTTTTAAGGTTGTTCTATAGTTAGACTAGATTTTAATGATGGGGGAGGCATTAAAAGTTATATATATACACACATATATGTGATCAATTTTACAATTTAACATTCTATTTCAAATGACTCAATCATAAAGCACTCGGAGGGAAAAAAAAGTGTCTCACAATGATGTGAGGAAGGAGCCTGGGAAAATTTTCAAAACAGAAGAGAGATAACATAGCATTCACTAGTATAAATGTATGCATATTGACATCTCAGTTTTATGCCCTTATTTTTTGGTACAGAGAAATTGGAGAAAATGGGCAAGTGCCTACTAACAGGAACTCCAGGCAAGCTGGTGATTTGGCGCTTGGTTATTGAAAGCACTCAGCATTCCTTGGTATAAGGGCACTGTCCAAGTTCACGGCATTATTATGCCTACGACTTCAAAAGCCTTATTGGGTAAAAGCAAGGGAACTTTCTATAAACATACTGTTTTTATCCAGATGATTTCCTAGAATAATAATGAAAAATGATAGTGAAATATTAAAAGAATGGGCACCAAGTAAGGAGATTGCTTTTGAAATGATACTTGGGGATATTTATACCTTACTCACCACTTGAAAGAAATCTCTCTGTCCATGAGCGATAGCACTATTGTTTTTTTTTTTAAGATTTTATTTATTTATTTGACAGAGAGAGATCACAAGTAGACAGAAAGGCAGGCAGAGAGAGAGAGAGAGAGAGAGAGAAGCAGGCTCCCTGCTGAGCAGAGAGCCCGATGCGGGACTCGATCCCAGGACCCTGAGATCATGACCTGAGCCGAAGGCAGCGGCTTAACCCACTGAGCCACCCAGGCGCCCCTACGATAGCACTATTGTTATCATGGAATCACCAGCCTACCAAATAGTACCCTTTCTGCCATACTTTTCCTTGGGTTGGTTGGAAAGTCTAGCACTCTCCATCCCTGATATGTATTGAGAAAATGGGTAAAGAGATTACAAAGAAAACTTGAGAAAAAAAGAAAAGGCATTGAAGGGGAGGTAGGAAGACACAGTTCAAGTGAGAAAACCAACCAACCAACCAACCAACAAACAAACAAAAAAACAAGCAAACCCACTATCCTCTCTGAGTCTGTCAGAGAAAGCCAGGAATCCAGGACGCAGCTCATCGCTACAACTCTCTGTCCCACATGATCTCAAAGGCAGAAGACAGAATAGGAAGCAGGCCCCACCAAAGGGAAACACATATGGAAGATCTCCGTCTCTAGGCATCCCGAGTGTGGCAACTCACCATGAGCAGTAGACATGAAATGGCATTCGTAGTGTATGAGAAAGGGAATAGAGAATGGAGGTCTACCATTATTTTTCTTGGGCCCTGAAGTAAGTCAAACATTAATATCTTTGCTGATTAATCTATGTAATGACCTAATAGATATTTAGAGTCATAACTTTTACTAAATAAAATGGATTTGTCATAATCTTAAATAAACTTTAAAATCTATTTTAAATATTAAGAACTTAAGTATATTTAAAATTTAAATAAATTCTCAAATTAAAAAAAAGCTCATCAGAGGTCAGATAAAAATTATACTTGGACAAAAGCACAGATGGACCTTTAGAAAATCTAGTTGGCGTATTTGCATTATTACTTACTTTTTTTTTATTTTTTTATTTTTTATTTTTTATTTTATTTTTTTTTTAAAGATTTTATTTATTTATTTGACAGAGAGAGATCACAAGCAGGCAGAGAGGCAGGCAGAGAGAGAGGAGGAAGCAGGCTCCCTGCTGAGCAGAGAGCCCGATGCGGGGCTCGATCCCAGGACCCTGAGATCATGACCTGAGCCGAAGGCAGCGGCTTAACCCACTGAGCCACCCAGGCGCCCCCTATTACTTACTTTTTAAAGGATTGTGAGGCAGAGGTCCATTCAAAGCCACCTTAACCAGTAAATAATAAAAGACAATTCATGTTCTATAATGGAATTTGTTTCCATGTTTCTGCCACGAGATGGGTTCTGAAGTGTGACTAGGTAGTGAACCCAGTTAATAGAGTCTGTTAGGATGAAAGAAGAAAGAAAAAGAAAGAGAGAGGAAGGGAGGAAGGAAGAAAGAAGAAAATATTTTCAAGAACATTATTCTCAACTTTTTTTGGGTGTACTAATGAGCACTGGAGCCCATCTGCCTGGGTTTGAATCCTGGCTTCTTCACCACACACCAGTTGTGTGAACTTAATTTAGTTACTTAACCTCTTATTCATCTATAAATTAAGGGTAATAAAATAACTCGCCTTATAGTGTTATTGTGAGGGTTTAGTGACTTAATAGATGTTTTTTATTTTTATAATTACAAGCTCAGTGCAGAATCTGAGGGCCGAGGAAGGATAGGGTTCACCAGCTGTGCTCAAACAAGGAGTAATGAAAAATACCATCATCATCATCATCATCATCCATCATCATCATCAATAGGCTTAAATGGCTTTATTGGTCAGTTCTACTAAGCATTTAAGGAAGAAAGAAATAATACCAAACTCAACAGAAACTCTTTTTTTTTTTTTTAAAGAAGAGGTTAAAATAAAGAAAATAGAATGAGCTCCCAAATCATGCTCTGAGGCTGGTTTTATTGTATTCGATCAGAACAAGGACATCACAAGAAAAGAATATTACAGACAATACTACGCATCAACAAAATCTCAAAAAAAAATTAAAAATGACAAACTGAATCCAGAAATATATATATATATATTTATAAATATAAATAATATACATTATCCAAGGGGACATTTCTGCAATGTATCAAGGACTCAGGAAGGCCACTCTGTGGGATTAATTATTTAATAAATTAATTCTCTGCAAAAATATTTTATGTCTCATTCTTCAGGTCCTCACGCTTGTTTCTCAGTCTCTTTAATGCTTTTTGTGAGCTGTGGTAGGATCAAAGTCAGAGTACAATGATCAGGGGGAACAATGCAAAAGGAGCAAAGACAAATCTGGTTATTTAGGTCTGGTGCTGGCTTAAGTATAAGAGTAGAAATTTGATGTGCATCCCACAAGCTCTGTCAAGCACTGTCTCCATCCACTAGCAGTCTTTTTTTTTTTTTTTTAAGATTTTATTTATTTATTTGTCAGAGAGAGAGAGGGAGAGAGAGCAAGCACAGGCAGACAGAATGGCAGGCAGAGGCAGAGGGAGAAGCAGGCTCTCTGATGAGCAAGGAGCCCGATGTGGGACTCGATCCCAGGACGCTGGGATCATGACCTGAGCCGAAGGCAGCTGCTTAACCAACTGAGCCACCCAGGCGTCCCTCCACTAGCAGTCTTAAGAAACACACCCATTGCGCTGAGTAAGGCAAGTGCTAGATAGAAATCTCTCCCCATGTTTCTATAACCAATCATTACATCCTCTCTGGGTAGTATGGAAGGCTGATTGATGGAGCAGTTTCCCTTCCTCTGTCCCCTTCCCCCATTCTATGATACTTCGTTTCTGGTATGCATGTATAACCCATTTACAAGAAAATGTTAATAAATGTAACTGCCTAAAATTTATATTTGCTTAGAGTTCTTAGACTAACCAGTGTGAATGGGCACTAAATTGAAAACACAAATAACTTTCATGCCTTGGCAAAAAGCAAGTCCGACATTTGGTCGAGAACTAAAGGTCAGAGGAGATAGCTGGATCACCAGAAAAACAAATTATAAAAACTGATTCCCATAATAGTTTTCCAAGATTTTTCCTATACATGCTACACTTTCTCCCTTGGAATGCAGTGCTGTTTTTTCAGTAGTTACAAAAGAATGATAATGCATTTTCTCACATTGGAGATTATCTTTGGTGTCAATGATATGCTCGGATTGCTATGTCCTTAAAAATTAAACATTATAATAGAATGCCTAAAAACATTTGTCTGGGAACCACAGTCTGATAGAATGTCTACGGAAGGAAAACTGCTTCCACCTTCCAAGACAAGTCTAGTTTTTTCCATATTCCAAGTCAGTAAGACTTTTCCTGTAGGAGAATCATCTGGTTTTAGTGTGAGCTCATGGGGCCGGGGGTTAGCAACACTCTGAGGGCCTCTGACAGCTGCCTCCACCAAACCACGAGCTTCTCTTCTGAACCCTGAGGTCAGCACTGAAATACTTGCTGTTGTTTTCTGCCTCCTTCAGAGAGATCTCCTTGCACTGGGCAAAATCTTGCGGAGAAATATGTGGCTTTGAATCTTAGTAACAGTTTGTGCTGCTGGTCAGTGGGTGAATGTGGATACAACTTGGCAATGTTTTACCTGATTCCAACAGCTGTTGTTGAAGTTTAGCTAAGCTAGGAACTCATAAAAATGGCTCCAAACATCCCACATGATTTCTTTAATTGTATTCCCTGAATCTGCTTGGGGGAAGTCTTTTAGCAGATGTCTTAACCATATGGAACTGTCCTAGCAATTCATTTTTATAACTTGTGGGCTGAGAATGTATTGGATGGAACTATGGCTGCCGGATACATACGTGTTGTTGACACTTTTTACAGAAACAGCTTGAAATACGTTGTGACGAATACATTTCATCTATGGGAAGTTCATCCTTCCTTCTCTGGAGCGTTGCTCAGATACTGCTCCTTCACTGTGCCAGGCGGTTCGTCCAGATGCAAAATACTTTTTGCTCTGAGCACATCAGTCTTCTCATTAGGGTCTCTGACACTACTTTTTTCCTATCTGAATTGACAGGTAGGTTTTTTCTTTCTGTCCTCAAAGGCTTACTCTTTTCTGTCCCAATCGATGACTTAGAGGATGGATTTTGAGATTCTGAAACCCCTCATTAATTATCTCCATTTAAGTTCCACACCGATGGCCTTGACATCTGTAATAGTTATTTCCTTTCCCACCAAGCACCCACATCTTTAGGGATTATAGCCAAGTTGGCTTTTAGTCTTCTATCTGATGCATGCCAGAAATGTACAAGAGAAATTTACAAGAGAAGGACAGAGCAGGGTTTTAAGAAACCTTTGTTGGTTTCTTACATATTCACATATGTATTGGTTATTTAAGGATTTATATTAATTAATTGCATTATATAATAAATATGCATTTTAAAACCATGTTATTTTCATCTCCTTGCCCTCCTTATTCCCTGGGCACCTTTAGGATTGCAGTGTCCCTGCATTTAAGGAACGCTGAGAGTTAAGTTTATCGTCCACCTTGTAAAGATTCAGAAGTATACCTTTACCACCATATAAAACATCCCCTCTCTCAGCCATCCTAGAGTCCATATTCTCTCTCCGTTTACTCCTTTAACCAGATTTTCATGGACGTGTTTAAGTTCTGTAGTTGTTTTTAGTCAGCTCCTCTCACCTTAAGAAGGTGTGAGCGTGCCCTGAGAAAGGGAGGGGCCAAGGAAGTAGGAGGAAAAGTAGGAGAGGGTGGTGCCCCAGAGCTGAGAGGTAGGAGCAGAGAATCCTGGTGTCCAACCTGAGGAGAGCCCGGGGGAGGTGAGGACTGAAAAGCCTGCCCTTAGCATGGAGGTCATTTTAATGTAGTGGTTGTGACTGGGCAACTGGCCTGGATTCAAGGAAGAAAGACAATACTGCAGGTGGGAAGCATGTATAAATCATTTAAGAAATTTTGTAGTAAGGAGAAACAGAGACACTAAGCAGTGAGTGCAGGGGTGAAAGCATGCCAACGTTTATTAGCTTTTGTGTTCCCTTTAATGGAAAATGTGGTTGCCTTTTTTTTTTTTTTTTTTTTAATTGTAGAGTGACGATTCAAGAGAGGGGGAAACGCAGTGGAGTGAGTGGAATGGAATAGACGGCAAAGGGTAGGCTTGTCCTTTACAGGAGCACAGACAGTTCCCCCATTTCCTGAGAGGGAAGGCAAGGTATGTGCTCACACAGGCCTGTGAGTGGGTAGATTGTTGGTGGGAGAAGGATTTCAAAGGAAATCTTCTGATTGCTTCTGTTACCTCTACGAAATAGGAAGCAATGTTTTTAGCTAATTTATGTAAAGCCTTTGCAAAGAATGTAAATTTCATTCCAGGGCAACTACTCAACCTACATTTGTCCAGACACTTTTCCGTGCATTTATTTCACTTTGTGTTTATAAAAAACGTCTCCTTCAACTAATTCCTTCCTCTTCTTTACAATTATAGATCCAAACTCAATTTAGCACTCCCACAATAAGGGAAAGCTTGCAGAGTGTACGTGTAAGTAAGGACTTGACGTGTGTGCGTTTGTGCAGGTGTACGTATTTTTTTTTTTTTTTCTCCTCAACTATTTTCCACCAGGTAGTGCTGCACCAAAAGGCACCCACATGGTGAGCCTGAGCAGATGCCCCTCCTGGGGCCCTGAGTGGATCTCCTCGTCCTACCGGAGGTCAGCCTCAGTGCGGAGTCAGACTTAACCTGGCCCTATGAGTATCAAGCCTCCAGGCTAAACGCCTCCTCCTGAGCTCCGCCCACCGCGAAAATACACCGTCAGTGTGGGACAGGAGCTAGTGTATTACCTAAGTGATAAGTCTGCTTTATATGTGAGTCTCGTTCACGAGGTAAAGGCGCCAGTCTCATCCTTCAGGGCATTTCGGGGAGCATGCTTTATACACCTAAGGTTCTGAATACACTGAGCCGCACTGCCCACCGTGGTGATGCTGTGACAGCTCTGTTCATCTCCCTCTTCTCTGGTCCCTGTTCCCGCCCTCCCTCACCTTCCTCCTTCCGGGAATGACTCCCTAACAGATGCCTGAGCCTAAGTACTGTGAACTCAGGCTCTGTTTTTGCGACCATTCAAATGAAAAGAGAGCATTTAGAACTATAGAGGGGGCTATAAAATACAATAATAGGATAAATCTGAGCTGATAGATAGGTCTAGTCGGTAGCTGAATTTATTCTGAAATTTCCTGGTACCCAAAGCTCAAAGAAGAAATGAGGGCCAAATAATGATTATTGTCTTAGAAAAAGGAAGCATAATGATTGATTTGGCAAAACTCATTTATCTCTTGGAAAAGATTATAAAGAAAATTCAAACTTGGGTGTGATATAATAATGCCTTAAAATGAAATATTGTGATGTGGCAGCCGTATTCTTTACCTCCCCAACTTGGGAAGCTAGTGCTAGTTTTCCCGCACTAGCCCTCGTGCCGTTTATGTGCAGCTCAGGCATTCTGGGTGGTGATGGAGCTCATAGACTATATCGCGTGTTGATTATCTGCAATGTTTCAGGTTATTCAAAAATCTAAAATTTGATGATATACCGTGATACCGCTGAAGAAAATTTTGAGAGATTTTTTTAAGGAGCATGAAAATCTGATGAAATATTTTCTCTTGTTGCACAGACTCTACAATAAGCTAGTAAGGGCTTTGATTTGCCTTGTAACTGAGCAGGCAAACTCTTCTTCCCTTGGGAAAGGGTGCAGACTCTAGATATGTAAAGCTATGAAAAGGCAAGGTGAGTCACAGCCCTTACAATGCTGTCTTTCAGGTTTAAATGGAGACATTTGCTGCCATCCAACACTGAGACCAGTTCAAAAGGATTGTCCTTGTCCTTGTCCTCTTGTTTGCCTCCAGCCTTAAACGGTCAGAAGGGCGCAAGTCAATGCCTGACATTTCTGTGTAGCTGTTCAGTCTATAAATAGCAGTTCCGTGAACTCTTAGTAACAGAAACTTCTGTTAGAGGGAGGTTTTTCTGAGGGGCCCAAGATCTAGCCCTATGCTGGTGCAGGGCTTCCTGGGTAGTTATCCCTTGTATCACCTGGGGTTCAAGCAGAGAAGCAGAACCAGTAGGAGATGTATATTAAGAAATGTAGGGTGCCTGGGTGGCTCAGTGGGTTAAGCTGCTGCCTTCGGCTCAGGTCATGATCTCAGGTTCCTGGGATCGAGTCCGCATCGGGCTCTCTGCTCAGCGGGGAGCCTGCTTCCCTCTCTCTCTCTGCCTGCCTCTCTGCCTACTTGTGAACTCTGTCTGTCAAATAAATAAATAAAATCTTTAAAAAAAAAAAAAAAAGAAACGTATCACGGAGAGACACCTGGTTGGCTCAGTCGTTAAGCGTCTGCCTTTGGCTCAGGTCATGATCCCAGCATTCTGGGATGGAGCCCCATCAAGCTCCCTGCTCAGTGGGGAACCTGCTTTTCCCTCTCCCTGCCCTTGCTTGTGTTGCCTCTCTGCTGTCTCTCGCTGTCAAATAAATAACATCTTTAAAAAAAGAAAGAAAGAGAGAGGAAGGAAGGAAGAAAGGAAGGAAGGAAAAAATATATCATGGAGTCTGACTAGATGAGTCCAAAATCTGCAGGGCAGGTCATTAGGAAGTGTGAGCTGGGGCATTGGGGCACAGAGGAAATCTGTTGCCCACAAGTGAAAATTGCTTCTTCAAGGAAACCTCAGCTCCACTCAAAACTTTTTAATTCATAGATTCGGATCCACCAAGATTATCTAGGATAATCTCCCTTCCTAAATTCAGTTGATTATAGTTACATCCCACGTACAAAATATTTCCATAGCAACACCTCTATTAGTGTTTGCTGGAATCCCTGGGGCGGAAGCCTAGCCCAGCTGACACATCACACTGACCATCACACCCGTAAAGAAGAATTATGAACTTTGCGGAGCTTAGCAACACAAGAAGCAGTCTGGCAAAACTTGTTTGGATGAAAGTGAGCAAGAAAAAAAGAATTGTGAAAACCTTCTTGGTGGTATCTTTTTGCCGAAGCACTTTGTGCTTAATATATCATTCTTCAACTACAGTACTAATTTAGCTTATGCTTTTGCGTACCTTTTAGCAAAGGGTCTCAGGGTTTCCAGGGATTCATACTGAACAAGACATATATTCCCCAGAGAAACTCGTTGACACCGTTCTGATTTTCCAGAAGATCTTTAGTGAATTGAGGATCTTTGAGTGGCTAACAGCAGATAGACCCAAAAATTCTTCATCAGGGAAATCCCAGTAACATGACCAGGGTCTTTGAAGATGTTTAAATTAACTAGATTTCTAGAGCACGGACTAGAACATCTCTTGTGCTACATAACACCTATGCTGATAACATTGGGACAGCTGTGCCCAGGACTGGTGTCTTAGGGTGTGGCACTAGCCCTGGTTAAAATAACATCTTACCTTATTAAATCTTCATGCCTGAGGTTCTTTATATAAATTGAAAAACATGACTCGAGGCACCTTCGTGGCACAGTGAGTTGAGTGTTCAGCTTTTGATTTCGGCTCAAGTTGTGACCTCCAAATTATGACAGAGAACTCCAGGGCAGGCTCCCCACTCAGTGGGGAGTCTGCTTGAGATTCTCTCTCTCTCCCTCTTCCTTTCTCGCTCTTCCTCTGTCCCTCCCCCTGCCCATATGCTCTCTCTCTCCCTCTCTCTAAAATAAATAAATAAATCTTTTAAAAAAGAAAGAAAACACCAGACTTGCATTCCTAAAATAGTTTATTCTTCTGGAAAGGTTACCTGGTCCAGCAATGACAAATAATTGTAAAAGAAAATGAGACTGGCCAGACACACCACGTTAATGTGATGTCAGCTTGTGCAGTTTCTTGATTATCATTGGAACATGTGGCATTTTTTGTTGTTGCTGTTAGTTACAGTAACTAAATCTGGAAACATACCTCTGAGGAATAAACTGAGAGTGAGATACAAGTTCAAAGTTGATGCTGCACAGCTGGTCTTGAAAATCCCTCGTGGGTATGGAATATCTGAAGTGCAAAAAATGTAAGGGTTAATGGGAATTACAAATCGCCTGTGAGTAATGTGGGCCAAGAAGACAGTCTAATACTTCCTTAGGTACTCATCATCTGCCTTTAGCTAGTCTTCAAGTGTTAGAAAGTCTCAATCGGTGATAATGTGGAGTCGTTAGTTGTCATGGTTTGTGTTCCTTACACATCACTTTTTGTTTTGTGATGAGGATTGTGCCTTTCAAAACTTTCATATTTAATTCCTGGCTTTTCCTGTAGCTTTGTTTTTATTGCAAATATTAGAGAAATACAAAACTGCTTCCTGTGCTGAATTAGAGGGTACACAGTGCCAGTCAGCTTGGCTTATTACCACTCTCTATTCACAGCTGAGTTCTGTATGGGGGTTTTAAATTGTGCTGATTTCCTAAATATCCTCCAGCACTAACTTTTTAAATAAGTACAAGTATGAAGTTAAGGAAATAATGAAAGTTCTAACTAAAAAATTAGAACTGTACTTCCAGACATATTATCCCTTCAAGTAGGCATTTAAAACAACCCACTGCACATTTTGTGATTAAGTTGTTAACACATTTCTAAAAATATACCTGCAGGAATGTTCTTGAGAGCTTGCATTAAATAGTTTTGCATACTTTTGAAGAAGTAAATGAAATTTACACACGTAAATAAAATTTGGATTTAAGCCTCAAACATAGACAAGTTACACAGTGAATCATTCTTTGTTCAAGAAACTGTGAAGTTAAAAAAAACCATAGATGGGTGTGTATTACACAAATGAACCTGTACACAATTTTCAAGAAGGAATCAAAACCTATTCAAGGTATAATATACATACATACCCTTGCAGGGATATAACACCAACTTGGATGTATATTATTGGATATATTTGCTTTACAAAGTGATTTAATATGTGCAACACTTTGTTGCTTTAAAATTGCTTCTGTGTAGTTTAAAATGACCAATTCATTATCCATCTACTAGGGAATTTAATAAGAGGAATTATTGTTAGAAAGGTTTGTTGATTACCCATATGCAGTTCTTCTCTCCTTCTAGATCCATGGCTGGATTTCACTTTTCTACCTGCTTGTAAGTGGACAGGGCTCTACGACTAATTCCAGACAATAGGTTTTGAGGCAAAATGTTGTATGGAAGTTACTGGCAGAGATGGTGTTGAGTCCATGTGTAATTTCAGTCTCTGTTCTCCAACCATGAAGACCACATGATACATAAGATGCAGATAAAAGGTTGTGAAACATATCACAACCTGTGTTATGTGTGACTATGTGGAGCCAAGCTCCCACCAAGCCAGTTCTTGACACGCTGAGTGAACAGGAAATAACTTTTGTTGTGTTTAAGTATGGAGTCTTTCTGGTTACCTCTCAGCACAGTATAATAATGAAACTAAGCCAGACTAATACTGTAAGTATTTATATAATTCCTTACCTTAGAATTCAAAGAATGTTGGGCATCATTTGATCCTTTGGTGAAGCCTAATTAACAATCAGTTCCATCCTGCATGGCATGGCTCGTCTTTCACTACCAGGCATCAACTACCAGGAAAAACACTAGCAGATAACAAAGGGCCCAGGGGGGTTTATTCCAAGGGACTTAGTTGTTATTACAGTTAAGTGGGGAAAGGCAGTCTTTTTTTTTTTTAAGAGTTTATTTGAGACAGACAGAGACAGAGAGAGACAGCACAAGTAAGGGGGAGTGGCAGAGGGAGAGGAAAAGGCAAAAATCCCAAGCAGACTCCCCACTGAGCACAGAGCCCAACACAGGGCTCCATCCTAGGACCCTGGGATCATGACCTGAGCTGAAGTCAGATGCTTAACTGACTGAGCCACCCAGGAGCCCCAGCCATAGCTTTTCAATGGCCAGATTAGGAACACCTTGAACCTAATAAATTTGTGAATATTTTCCATTATTTCATCAGTGGTTTTGTTAACCTTATCCCTCTAGTTGGAGAGAGATATTAAGTTTCATGAGACCGTCCCAATGTATTTAAAGAGCTTTTAAAAATCAAACTCTAAGTACTAGCTGTATAATGACCTAACCAAAAGAAGCTAAAGATATTAAAAGGCCATTAGAAAATACTTTCATAAGACAGTTAAAGAAAGCATTGCTTCTATTTTTGTAAAGACAGTATTTGAGATAATGTGAAAATTTTATTGTCTTGGTGATGCTTTTTTTATTTTAACAGAAATTATCTTCATACATTTATGCTGTTGGCTATATAAATGGAGCAATTAAAGAATGTACCAAAGCATCAATGTTAAAATAATTAAATAGCTATGATCATAGTCAGTGAGAATGAGTCAAAAACTTCAACAAAAGTCACATAGCTAATGAATATTTTATTTCTTAAAATAGACACATAAGTTTACTAGAATAAATAAAAGTGAGTTCCTGGATATTATGGAGACATGAGTAGCACGTTTGGGAAATTCACACTGATCTAATATCTTTGGCTGTCTAAACATAATGAGAGGGCAGCATTCCAAACACAGCCAGGCCAGAAACAAAGTGAGAGAAAAAATAAAACAATTTCCAGTACCTTTATTTGTAGTCTTGGATTCAAGGCCATCTTTCGGAGCCATATATGTGAAGGTTGTGTAGAATTCAGGAGTAATCGACTGAAAATCTCTTTGAAAGTTTCTAATTTATTCCAAAGTCCCTGAAAATCACCGTCAAACTCAGGGTTTGGCTAGGTTATACTATAGTTGAGAAATGAAGAGATAATCCCCCTTAGCATTGGTCTGCGAGGGCTTCTATAACAAAATACCACAGACTGGCTGGCTTCCACAACAGAAGACTATTTTCTCAGTTCTGGTGGCAGGAAATTCAAGATCAAGATGTTGGAAGTTTTGATATCTCCTGAGACCTCTCTCTGTGTCATGTAGATGGCTATCTGCTTACTGTGTCCTCACCTGGTCTTTTTTCTGCGTGTTCACTTCCCTGGTGCTTCTTCCTCTTTCCATAAGAACATCAGTCATGCTATATTGGATTGAGGCCCACCCATATAACCCCACTGAACCCTAATTTTTCCTCTTTAAAAACTATCTCCAAATATAGTCACATAGGGGTTTAAGGCTTCAGCATAGGAATTTGTGAGGAGGAACACAATTCAGTCCATAAAACCCTTCCAATAAAATATTAAGAAATCTGCTCTGATCTTCAAAATCCAAAAAGATGTACAAGCAAATTCTACTTCTCTATGTTATGTTTTAACAGACTTCACATATTCACCAAGAAGCACATATACAGTCATAAGAATGGTATATAAATGCATTGGATATTTAAGAAATGATGGTTATAATTGTAATGATAAAGGGGCAAAATCATTTTGAAAGACGTAATTCTAGATTCTCAAGAAAGTTTTTCCTCCAGACCCTTACCATGGATAGCATATGCCGTCCAAGCTCTGGCCACAGCTCCTGGATCCTTCAGTGTGCTCCGGTGGACTTTTAGTCTCTGGTGTCTGCTCATGGATTCTTAAAGGCTTTTTCTTATCGGAATGGAGGAAAGCTGTATCCAAGCAGACCAGATATTCTGGAAAATTAACTCTTTTTTTTACCTCCCCCACAATCCTCATGTAGGCTCTCAGGAGCCAGAATAATTCTTAGATATGTGCTTAACAGTTTCCTGAGTTCCCCGTGGATTAAACTCAGGTGTTTTCGGTAGTAGATGGTTTAAGATTGTACCCTTTGGTGGCTGACATTCTTATATCTCTCTCCAGTGTCTCCTGTAACCCACAAGTACTTGTACTTGAATCCTTGTAGCAGAGTCTTCCCCGGGGAAAACCCAATTTAAGATCTTCTGGTGAACCAAAAGATCAAGTTTTCTACCAGGACAGATGCATGTATTACATGAGATGTTCTTGATGCTGGTGGGCCTTCTAACTTAGGAGCGTAGGTCTTTTTTTTTTTTTTTAATTTTCTAGAAACTGATAGCATGTGAACACAAGGTGAACATTTTCTGACTGGAGTGGATAGAGTTGCCACTTCTCTGTACTTTCTGGAAGAATTGATTATTTAGGTTTATCTGAGTTGCTAACCTAGGAGAACCAAAGGCATTATCAGTGGAACTGCCAGGAAAGAAGATCAAAAAGGGGAAGATCCAAGGTAGAAACAGCTCTTAAGGAGAATAGAGTAAGAAGATGTAAGCCCAGGGAAGGAGGACTTAAAAGGGTCATAAAATACAGTACACTGGAGTGAGCTCCTACTGTCTAGCAAGACCCAACTGCAAAACTTTCAGGAATATTACAAGGTTGTTGTTTAAAACAGCCAATATTAAAAGTTAAATTATATAAAGATAAGTCACATATGCAAAACAAAGTTAATAATCATTACTCCTCTATCATTGTTATTTTCTGTGTTCTTGAGTTTTTATGCTTACTGTGTTTTGAGAGTGGAAATACTATAACGATGTGTACTGCTGCGTCTCTTTTCAACTTGGCATTCAGTGAGAGCTTGTTGGTAGCCCAAAATGGGATATGCTGGCAGTCAGGATGGTCATTTTTCTGGAGACCCAGTTATTAAACATTAGCCAGCATACTACTGATGATAAGGCAAACTATTTACAATAACTGAGTATCCTGAACACCAAACGGGTGAATTTGGACGGGACACATGAGACTTCTCTGACAGATTGATCACTTGATCTCAGAACACTCTGTCAGACTTATTAAACTTGGATAGAACTTCGGTCATCTAAGACCTTTCTGCCTAATTTTTACTTCTTCCCACGAATCAGACCAACCCTGTGATATTACACTCCCTCAGCCTCCTCCAGCTTGGTTTGCCATCATGGATGTTTTTCCCTAATAAATCTCTAACATGCTTGATTCTGTCTTGATGCCTGCTTCTCAGATGATCTAGATTAACGCTTGTGGTTCCATGGGTGGTCCAAGAAAAGAGTGGGTAAGATTGAGATTCAAGACTTTATCCATTGCCCTACAGGTGAAAAGGACACCATTGTGGTTGGTAGGTGGGGCATGGGAAATCCCTGGAACATGACAGCTGCTTAACCACTTAACCTTGGAATAATGTCCTCATGATATTATGGAAAAATAATGAAAGAATTAAAAAAAATATATAAGGGAGAGGGGAAGTCCAGAAAAACATTGGAGTTTGCTGGTTATTGAAAATTGTACTGATCACATGAAGAGGGAAAATGAGAGATTAAGGGCCTTTGATACGCAGGTTTGATTCTGATGGCTCTTCATGAGAACCAAAGACCTAACAAAAAGTCCTTATCCTCTGCAGTGGAAGAGAAGCCTTCTGAGCAACAGGCTGAGGAGCTTATTGTTAAAGTTGTAGAGCTGTAGAGACATTATGTGCATGGCCAAAGCAATCCTAATATGTAGAGATAAGGGCCCTGATGGGAAAGCCTGTAAAATAAGATGGTGACATCCGGCTGAGTGCCTCTGTAGAGGTTGGGTCTGCAGCTCCTCTGACCTCCCTAGGCTTATCAAGGTGACATACCCTTCAAAAGTTAAGAACTAGCACTACTCTGCTGGAATATCCTGCAGAGACCTCCTCATTATAAGGCAACAGGTGTCTGCTTCAGGAACTGCCTCCATGTTCTGTCCTGACTACCAGGCCAAAAACTAGGATGAAATTTCAGCATGTGTGGATGGGATTTGTGCTAAGTTTGATATAAGAAAATGATACTAACATATCACATGATCTGCAAAAGTTAACTAGTATGTAGCAGCATAAGTGAGAATACCTATTATAAATTTTATAGAGTGCTCAATAAGGCTAGATAACCAAGAATTCTGTGACTTGGGCTTACTTTCTCAAGACACAGGATCTAGCTCCATGGCAAGAACTTCAGAGAACAAACTTGTTGCTGGGATGACTTAGAAGTCTGGACAAGTTGATAGTTGAAATTCAGCAAAGTATAAATATCTGAGTTTCCGTGGTAGATAGCAGAAGTAATAAAGAGGCTGAAGGAAGAAGGCATGCTAGAAGAGATGGCTTATGTGGGTCCAGAAGACCCTGCAGAAAACCATGTTCCATGAGAAAATCCAGAAGGTCACATTACTCACCAAATCATGAGGAATGTGCTCATAAAAAGCACACTAGCACCACTAAGAGGTTCTGTGGTAGGTTTTCCAAGCAGGCCAGAGATGATGGTAGGGAAGGCTGTTGTAGATTTGAGTTATTAATATTCATGGAGATGTAGCCCCAAAGTAATAGAAGTCAGGTGGTGGCACCAAAATATCAGAATCCAGGAGGCAGCAATTATTGTAATGACCAATAAGATTGGATGAACAATCAGAAGACTCGAATCAAAAACAAGTTGTGGAGATGGTTAATTGAATATTGTTCTCTAGGTGCAAAATAAATGGATACCTGCACTGATGCTGCTTACCACCCAGAAAGGGGAAGAATGAAGAAGTAAGAACTCCAAGAAAACATTAAAATCCCTTGCCCTCTGCCAGACTTGAGCAAGTTATAGTTATGAGATCTACTATCAGATCTAGTATTGATGGAGGAGGTGTCCAGGTCCCTAGGAGAAAGAGGCCTGTTGTAGTCAGCTTGCAAACAAGTAGCTGGTTCATCCACTCAAGATATAGATCAGTATCAGAAGCTCCGTGTCAGTTCTATTGCCGAAAATTTGGACGTTTAGATGCAGCAGTACCTGGATTAGCCTTGGCAAGTAAAATCCGTATCAGCCACTGTGGTCTTCTCATTCATGTGACCACTGTGCCTGTCCTGGTGCTCAATGATGGAGGATGGTTAAAGTCAACTGGCAAGTCATCTGTCTCTTCTATGGTGAATTCCTTCAGGTGGTGATTAACAGATGAGACAAATATCTCATTTCAGGTGCTCTTTTGCATGTACATGAAGTTGTCTCTACCGTAGACTTGGGTCTCATCTTTCTGGCCTTTTCCTTCCAGGTTCTTATGCAGATGGCCAGACCTTTGGCTAGTGTTCAGAAATATATTTATATTCTTATTTCAGTCGACTTACAACACAAAATGGATAATGAGGTACATGGCTCAAAGCTCTCCCCATTGGGAAGTTTTTCCTCACGATTAATTTCAAGGGCACACCTGAATGAGGTATAATTTCACCACTACCTATTTATGGCTTGTACTCATATAACAGACTAGCCAGTCGATAAACCAGGTTTATTGTTAAAAAATATTTCATGGTCCTATAAGTATTATAAATATTCGTCTATTCTTCTAGTTCATCCAAGAAGCATATTTTAAGATGGGATTAAGTGTGCAAAAATGGTGTTACACAAGAAATGCCTGAGTCAGAGAAAATAATCCCTCACTTGTCCTCCCCCTGATGCCCCCTGCTGCACACAAATGTATGCACACCCCAGGGACACCCAATTATGGTGCTGGTGCTTTGAGCCCACTCCAGTCCTTTAACTTCTGCCATCTCCTCTGCACAGCTTCCCTGCCACTCTGAAATTGACTAGAGTGTGGAAAGTATGGAAGGGGATACCTCAAACATTCTCCAAAAGGAGAATTCCCACTCAACTATGACCAATTTCTGGATGTTCTCATCTTGTCCTGCTGCTCTAGTACCTTGCGCAAGGCTTGGCATAAGGTGGTTCGGTGGTGGCTGGACAGATCTGGAAATTGAGTTCCCCAAAGGTGGGTCCCTTCAAAACTACTGTTGAATAAGAATTACCAGAAATTACTGAGGAGGGAGCAGGAAAGGATTAATCAATTAGGTCCTCAACTTTGTGCCAGGAGCTCAAACTTCAGTGTGGGGAGCTCATTCAGCTAGGGCAGTTTCAGGGACGTTTCGGAAGCTATTGTGCTTCTGAAATATGACTCACAACCACAGCATGTTAGGATGTTGGGTTTTCCTTCACCAGCCCTCAGAATCTACACATATCCCAGGGCTTCTTTCACTTAGAATAAGGCATTTGGATTATTTTCATTGGCGTAAGTATCAAAAGGCTGCTATAAACATCCATATACAGGTTTTTGTGTGGGCGTGTTTTCGTTTTATATTGGACATATACCTAAGAGTGGGGTTAAAAAGTCATATAGTGGGGCACTTGGGTGGCTCAGCGGGTTAAAGCCTCTGCCTTCAGCTCAGGTCATGATCCCAGGGTTCTGGGATAGAGCCCCGCACCGGGCTCTCTGCTCAGGGTGGGGGGCCTGCTTCCTCCTCTCTCTCTGCCTGCTTCTCTGCCTACTTGTGATCTCTGTCTGTCAAATAAATAAATAAAATCTTATTAAAAAAAGTCATATGGTAAGTGTGTGCTTAACTTAAAAACAAACAAACAAACAAAAAAACCAAAGGTTTTTAAGTAAACAACATTGTTTGGAAGCAGCTGCAGATACTTCCTGAAGTACTCTCAGCCCATGCTTCTTAAAAGATTGCAGACTTATCCCCATCATAATATTTTAAATACAAGGAAACCTCAATTCCTTGTTTGCAGTTATCTTATGTTTACCTTTTGACTGGCTTTACCCATTTATTCTGCCCCAAATCCCTGCCTCTGGCAACCACCAACCTGTTCTCTGTATCTGTGAGCTTATTTGTTTATTTGTTTAGATGCCACATATAAGAGAAATCATAGGGTGTTTGACTTATTTCATTTAGCATAATGTCCTAGAGACCCGTCCATGTTGTTGCAAATGGCATGATTTCTTTTATTTTTTATCATTAAGTACTATTTCATTGTATATGTACACCATGCAGCTGAGATTAACAAAGTACCTTGTATAGAATACTGAAAATGTAGAATATTTCTTGCTCTCAGGATAAGGACAAGGATTGATTATGGATGAATCAAAGAGTAGAAGGTGTTGTAAGACCCTAAAAATATTTAGACATCAAACATTTTTTAATGGGAATTCTATTCTATTTATCCATCCATGGACACTTACATTCTTTTGTATTTTGGCTACTGTAAATAATGCTTTAGTGAAAATGGGGGTGCATCTATCTTTTGGAATTAGTGATTTCTTTTTCTTTAGATAAATAGCCATGAGTGAAATTTCTGGATTATATGGTAGTTCCATTTTTACTTTTTTGAGGAACCTCCATTCTGTTTCCATAGTGGTTGCACCAGTTTGCTTTTCCACTGAGAGTCAACACTGGTTATTTCTTGTCTTTTTGATAATTGCTACTCTAACACATGTGAGGTGATATCTCATTATGGTTATGATGTTCATTTCCAGTATAACTAGTGATGTTGAGCATCTGCTCATGTACCTGTTGGCCATCTGTATGTCTTCTTTGGGGAAATGTCTATTCAGATCTGCTCATTTTTCAAATGGATTGTTAGGATTTTTTTTTTTTTGCTATTAATTTGCATGCATTCTTTATATAATTTAAATACCAGCCTCTTATCAGATATATGATTTTCAAATGTTTTCTCCCATTCTGGGAGAAAATTTCACTTTTTTGATGGTTTCCTTTGCTGTGCAACAGCTTTTTAGTATGCTATAGTGCCTGTTATTTATTTTTGCTTTTGTTGCTTTTCTTTTTGGTGTTAGATTTAAAAAAATAATCTTTAAGGCCTATGTAAAGGAACTTACTGCTTGTGTTTTCTTCTAGGAGCTTTATGGTTGCAGGGGTTATGTTCAAGTATTTAATATATATTTAATATATTTAGAGATAATTTTTGTGCACAGTGTAAAAGTGGCCAAATTTCGTTCATTTGCATGTGGCTGTTCAGTTTTCCCAGCACCGCTTGTTAAGAGACTGTCCTTTCCTTATTATACACTCTTGGCTCCTTTGTCAAAATTAATTGACTAGATATGTATGGGTTTATTTCTGCACTCTGTATTCTATTCTATTCTATTCTATTCTATTCTATTCTGTTCTGTTCTGTTCTGTTCCATTGATCTATGTGTCTGCTTTTATGCCAATATAATGGCCAATATAATATGTTTTAACAGGCTCTATGCCCAGCATGGAGACCAAGGTGGGGCTTGAATTCATGACTCTGAAATCAAGACCTGATCTGAGATCAAGAGTCAGATGCTCAACAAATTAAGCCACCCACGTGTCCCATAATACTGTTTTAATAACTATAGCTTTGTAATATAGCTTGAAATCAGAGAGTGTGATTCCTCCAACGTTTTCTTCTTTCTCAAGGTTTGTTTTTATTATTCATAGTTTTTTGTGGATCCTTATACATTTCAGGATTATTTGTTCTATTTCTTTGGAAAATAACACTGGAATTTTGATAAGGATTGCACTGAATCTGTAGATTGCTATGAGTAGTATGAACATTTCAATAATATTAATTATTCCATTCCATGAGCACAGAATGTCTTTCCATTTATTTGCGTCTTTTTTATTTCTTTTATTCATATCTTGTAGTTTAATATATAGCTCTTTTACCTCCTTGGTTAATTTTATTCCTAGGTATTGTATTCTTTTTGATGTATTTAACTTTTTAAAAGAAAATGACCCCTTTACACCCAGCATCCCTGGAAACTGGAACTCTAGGCCTTTCTGGGCTAACAGTATATGTGAAGGAATTCTAATCTAGGATATGGGGATGATAACACAACTACTAGAGTGAAAGAAGTTACAGCTATAAGGGATGAATAATGAAAACTTCTTTTACAGGTGAAATTGAGAACAAAAATGGATGGGGTTCACTGTAAAATGAAAGAAGCTTAATTTGTCTTATCTCTTGAGTGACAGAGATAAGGATGGCTAACTGTAGCTATTTTTGGAGATGGGAGAGGAAATAAAGAGAGTTTTTTCATAGTTTCCCATACTGTCTGCATCCACTAACAATGAATGATGCAGCTGAGATTAACAAAGTACCTTGTATAGAATACTGAAAATGTAGAATATTTCTTGCTCTCAGGATAAGGACAAGGATTGATTATGGATGAATCAAAGAGTAGAAGGTGTTGTAAGACCCTAAAAATATTTAGACATCAAACATTTTTTTAAGATTTTATTTATTTATTCAACAGAGAGAGAGAGATCACAAGTAGGCAGAGAGGCAGGCAGAGGGAGAGGAGGAAGCAGGCTCCCCGCTGTGCAGAGAGCCTGATGCGGGGCTCGATCCCAGGACCCTGAGATCATGACCTGAGCCGAAGGCAGAGGCTTAACCCACTGAGCCACCCGGGTGCCCCTAGACATCAAACACTTTTTAATGGGAAAAATCATCAAAGGTATAGAGGGAAGGAGAGCTAAATAGACAGCAGGAGTCCTGGTAAGTAATCAGTGACCAAGAGATCTTTGGGATTTCAAAGCTGCCCAAAAAAGCAGAATGGACACATCACATGGGATCCTACTAATTTAGATACCAATTAGGATTCATGCCACCTTTCTCAGACCTAGACTATATTTTCTGACTGCTGTTAAGGTTTACCTAACCCAAAGACTGAAACAAAGAGATGCAGCAACGAATGATAGCCAATATTGTCTCTGTGTGTGTAGATGATGCAGCAGGAGCTCTGTTCTACATACAGAGGTGTGCACGCTTCAAATCTTAATCTTGCCACTATTAGCTCTATGGCTTGGATCTTGTTACTTAAATTCTCTCATTCTGTGTTTACTTATCTATAAAACTGGAATAGTGATATCTACCTCAAAGTATTAATGCAATAACTAGGTTGAATAACATGAAAAGAGCCATTTTTCAATAAATGGCAATAAATATCACTTCCTTGAATTATATCAAAATATAAAGATGGTTGACATACTAGTTTCCAGAATTTCCAGTACTAAAATCCAGAATTTCTATTTGGAGTGCTTGCAGACTCCAATCTGGATGGAAGCTTGGAAGCTAGGAAACTTCTCTTGGGGCTGTTTCTATAGCAAGTATACGTTTGTTTTCACAGATGTTATATTTATTTGGGATTTGGGTTCTCTTTGGTGGGTTGTATGGCCAGAAATAAGAGGGAGTGCTAAAGCATCACTCACTTTGCAAGCCTCCCCTTGGCATTGCTATTGATGATAAAGTTTGTTGCTTGGTGAAATGGGCCATATCTCACTATTTTTATAGACCCTAGCTGGTAGTAAATGAGTGTAGCAATCAAAGCTGATGGTTAAGTTATACGGCCTGGTTGCTGAGAGCCCAGGCTCATGACAATTATTAAATCATCCTGTAGACAAAGTTCCAAGGGGTGGATGGTAAGTCAGAGGGCTGCTTATTAAATCTCTGAGATCATGGATTTTTGTGTCTCACTGGAATTCACAAGCCTCAATGTCTATAACTAATAGCCTGAATTTTCTCAACAACCCTTCCTAGGAGGCATACAGAAGAGTGAGTGGGCAACTTCGGACAGGGATTCCTTTTTACGAGCAGTCCTTGGGTCTTTGTATATATACTCACAAAGTAAGAAATTCCCCATGTGAAAGCAAATCACAGACTCTACAGTATATGGTCAAAGTTTAACTTCAAAATGACATAAAAGTCCATGTGTAGAGTTTGAATGAGTCAGATGTTTGGGAAAATCTTAGTATTAAGGAACAGTTCAATCCTGCCCCAGGAAGAAAATAATTGTGATAATACAGAATCTGAATTTTATTACTTATCTGCAATGTTAGCTTTTTAATAAGGATTGCGTACTATTAAAGAAAAGGATGGCATGCCTGGGTGGCTCAGTTGGTCGGGTGTTCCAACTCTTGATTTCAGCTCAGATCTCAGGGTGGAGGTCAAGCCCCACATTTGACTCCACGTTAATTGTGTAGTCAATTTAAAAAAAGAGAAAAGAAAAGGAAATCCTCATATACATATACATTCATGCCATTTAAGGCTCTGTAACAGGAGAATTACAGGGTAATTGAGCAGGAACTACGAGTTGTGTGCTTTATATCTAGTTGCCTATAGCAACCAAAAGAGAATACCTAATGTTTCCAGGATTCTGTTCTACTTTTATTGTTGCCTTGGGGCAATTGACCAATTCTGGTATTTTCGTAAATAGATTGTAGAAGTTTTTGACATTTCTTCTTTTCTCCTTTTCCCTCTTCCTCACCTTTCTTGTATGAAAGTCTTTTTTGTGATACTACCTGATTTGTTCCAGTTTTCTCAGGCAAGATTTTAAAAATCCTCAAAGTGAATTGGGTTATTAAGTGGATGTGATTCAGTAATTTGTCATCATGATGTCTGCCAAACTGTTTAAGCTTATTTAATAGGCTAAGCAGATATCCACTCACTTTTTCTTCTCATGATTTCTCCCCCTGAAACTGAGCTTAGTTATGATGATGAATGATCCCAGGTAAAGGAGCATGGTCAGCTGTATATAATGAACTCCAAAGGAATGTTCAAAATACATTTTAGTACACTTAAATTCCTGTTTATATTAGTAATAAGTAGGATGTCTGGATAATTTTTCCTAACTTGATTATATAGTCTTTCTCTGTTGATAGTTTTCTACTTGTTCCCATTGCTTTTCTTTTTTCCATTCATTATATTTTTAAAGACCTTTTCACTTTGCAACATACCCTTTTTTCTTAATCTACAACTAAATTTTTGATTTCTTGCATATAGCCCCAATATTACTTATCTTTGAATCCAAAAAAACTTATAGTTCCTAACCCATTAAGGATACTCAACTGATTTTGACTGGTATTTTAATCAATTAACAAAATAATTTGTTATTTTATCCAAAGTAGATGCAAATGCAAAGCAATAATAATAACTCATCAGAGTTTAATTCAAAGTAATATTCAATTGTATTTTGGTCAATTACTTCTTAATTAAATTAAGACACTGAACCTTGTTAATTAATGACAGCCCACTGAACTAAGTTGAGGGTTGCAAGGAGAGGTTTGCATTGGTGAGAAATTAGAATATTATTTTTTGTATAGTACAGTGATGAGTGGTTCATGAAGAATAGGGCTGTTTTCAGAAATTCGAGTAGAAATCTGACTAATGTACTTGCTTATTTTCTTCCTTTCTGTTATATCTGGTACCAAGACAATGCTCATGGTGCACTATCAATGTCACAGCCGCTGTTGTTATTTTGCAGTAATAGTAACAATGGATTCAAACCAGTTCCTCCATATTCTCTCTTCAGCATGGTTTGTGACCAGAGGAGATGGTGTATGGATTAACTGTATAGACTTTGCATATAGATAGAGCAAATGCAAATGTTTAAAATAGCATTCACGTAGTGACCTCACTCTTCTCTTGTAAAACCGAGGCAATGATTTTGAGTATAGATCAATTCTCTTTGAAAATAGTGCTCAAGATGCTATGGCTTTAGAAGACAAAAAGCAAATGAATAATAAATTTAAGTACATATAAGGAGTATAATTCTTAAAATGCCATAAGAAACACTGAAGACATGATCTATTGGGAAAATATTTGGAATACTTATACAGGCAATGGGTGAATTGTTTGAATTCACAGAGTCTACAAAAACCGATCTAATAGAAATATTATATTTATTATGTATAATATACATACATATAGGAAGAGCAGAACAGAAATACTACATGTATATATATAATATATATATAACAACACAACAGAAAAATAATAGAAATAATAGAAATATGATTTGAATAAATAAGTCTCAGAAAATATACAAATGCACAAATAAATAAATGGTAAACTCTACTTAAAACTAAAGGACTACAAAACAAATCATAAAAGTGATTTTTTAAAATCTGTAAATAATACTGTCAAAATACGCTTGGTATTATTTCTTATAGGAAAGAAATACTTTTGTACTTTGTTGGTAGGAGAATAAACTGGTGTCAAATGTTTAGATAGTAATCTGATATTTAACAAAACCAAAATCCACACAGATTTTGACATATTTTTCATGATTCATGTTATAGTCATTCTTACAAAAGAACACAGATACAATAAGATTTATGTCAGCATTTTTAGTTGTTGGAATAACCTGCAAATATCTTCAATTTCCAAAAATTGACCCAGTTAGGTCCTGGGTTTTGCCTGTCTCCTTGCTGGTTTTCTGTTTGTTTAGGACTTTTCACTCTTAAAAATATCCTGGTTAAGTGAAAAATTATATGGTCACTCCTCTGATATGGACATGATTAATTTAATTATGAAAGACAGTATGGCACTGATGGATATAATTTTTCATTTTATATCTTTCTATGCTATTTGAATTTTTGCCATGTGTATTTAATACTCTTTTTCTTAGAATATTTTTATAAAGTGTGTGATACTTAGTTATTCTCTGAAATTCAATGAATGGAAATAAACTTTTTAAAAAAATTTTTACTGAGAGAGAGAGAAAGAGAGCACGTGCATGAAAGCAGGGGTGGGAGCAGAGGCAGAGAGAGAGAGAGAGATAGAGAGAGAATCTCAAGCAGACTCCCAGCTGAGCAAGGAGTGGACATGACATGGGGCTTGATCTAATGACCTTAAGATCATGACCTGAGCAGAAATCAGGAGACAAACATTTAACCGACTGAGCCATAAATAAAATATAAACTTTTTAATATTCCTACACAAACTATTGAGAATCACTGTTTTGGTTACTTTCAGTGGAGACAAAAATCCCTGCTGAACCCTGAGGTACTAATCCCCTGATTTTGATGCAGACAAAATTCTAGTGAATTAAGTTTTAATTGTTTCATTAGGAACTGTGGTTGGTTTGTATAAGACAATATCAAAATCTCTTAGTTTGGTACTAGTATAATGCTTGTGGATTTCATAAGCAGGATGTTAATATTTGCTGAATGAAGAAAGTTTATGCCTGAAACAATGTTCTCAATTTGAGCTTAGATCATTTAGTGTTAAGTATTATGCAGAAAATCAGAAGACATAACTAAAAAGAAAGTCTCAGCAACCCTTTAATATTAAACAGACTAGAATTGAAAAGGATAAAATGTAAAGGAGGCCCCTTCACAAGCTTACATGTTGTTAAATGTGAAGATGCTAGAATTGGGTTGCTAGGGTTCAAATCCTGACTCTTATCACTTGGAAGTTACGTGACTTTAGGCAAATTAGTTAACTTCTCTGTATCTGAGATTCTTCATCTATAAAATCAGGATAGTAACTGTTTAACAAACTTCATGTGTATGTACATCCCAAAATTCATACATTGAAATCCTAATCCCTGGTGTAAAGGTATATGTAGATGAGGCCTTTGGGAGGTCACTAGGTCATGAGTATGGAGCCTCCATGATGGTATTAATGCTCTCATAAGAAGATGCCAGAGAGCTAGCTAACTTGGTCTTTCTCTTCCCATCCTCAACCTTCTCAAAACCAGGAAGAGGGTTCTCACCAGGAACCTAAGCATCTGACACTTTTAATCTTGGACTTCCCAGGCTCCAGAACTGTAAGAAATAAATGTTTGCTGCTTAAGCCACTTAGTCAATGCTATTCTATTGGAATAGCCCAAACTAAAACAATAACAGTATTTAATTCATAGGTGTATTTTTTTCCTATGTCTGCTGAAATAAATTACCACAAATTAGTGACTTAAAGCATCAAAAATTTATTCTCTTATAATCTGGAATCAGAAGTCAGAAGTGGTTTCACTGAACCAAATATCAAGGTGTCAGCTGGGCTATCCTTCTTCTGGAGCTTGTAAGGGAGAATCTGTTTCCTTGCCTTTTCCAGCTTTTGGACCTCCATTTTTTGGCTCACGGCCCCTTTATCCATCTCAAAGCCACCGGTAGAGCATCTTCTCTCCTGACCCAGCTTCCATCTGTTTCCATCACATGGCCTTCTTCTTCTCTATGTAATAAAATCTCCCTTTACCTTCCTTTCCTATGAACATTTATGAGCGTTCTTAGGGTCCACCCATATAATCCAGGCTGATCCCTTCATCTCAAAAATCCTTAATTTAATCACATCTGCAAAGTCTCTTTTCCACCAATAAGGTAACATTCACAGTTTCCAAGAGTAAATCTTGAATATCTTTGGGGGACATTATTTAGCCTACAGCAATAGTGTTACTATGAGCACTAAAGGAGATAATAAATGTAAATTTCTTGGCATAAGGACTGTTGTCCAAGAAATGTTAAATAGTATCATTATTATTATTGTTACAAAGTTCTAGGTGGGAAAACAAAAGTAAACGCTACTCATTTTATATCTGGTCGAATTGTTCTTTAAGTACAATTACAACCCGGAATATGAAACAAACAAATCAAGGAGTAGCACCCAGGAAGACCGCCTTTAAATAAACAAACAAATAAGATTATAGTAAAACCCAAGAAACCAATATATGCATTTTTTTAAAAGAAGAGGAAGAAGTAATTATGGTAACAGACCACTAGTGAATATTGAATTCTTTTAAATATAAAAGCTATCTGGGAGCACCTGGGAGGCTCAGTCAGTTGAGTGTCTGACTCTTGGTTTTGGCTCAGGTCATGATCTCAGGGTCATGAGATGAAGCCCCTGGAGGGCTCCACACTCAACAGAGTGTCGGCTTGAGAGTCTCCCCCTCTCCTCCTTCCCTTCCCCTACTCATGTTTTCTATCTCTAAAATAAATAAATCTTTAAAAATTAAAAATATACATATAAAAGCTGAAAATAGTGCCCATTGTAATTATGGAACAGCATATAACGTAATAAATCTCAACAATGTAAAATATATATAGATACAATTTGAAAATGGAAGGAATAAAGTAGAATGAAATGAATATGCTGATTTCCTCATTTCTGTTCTCAAAGATAAGTATGGCCTAATGTTGCCATATGTATTTAACAAAAAAGAATGGCTTTTACTTCAAAATTTCCTATAATCTTGTTTTTCTTAAACTATATAGATACATTTGGAGGAAATAATACATTTTTCTATGGTTTAACATTTACCTAAGCTATGGGAGTACTTGTGGGTTACTTTAACTTTTGTTATTGTTCCTGTTATTTTAAGTATTCTCCACGCCCAACACAGGGCTTGAACTCACAACCCTGAGATTCAAGACCTGAGCTGAATTCAAGAATTGGACTTCTTAACTGATTGAGCTACCCATGTACCCCAAGATCTTGTTTTTTTTTTTTTTTTTTTTTTAATCTACTGATAAGGTCAATGTTAATATTTAAATTATAAAAGTGCTATTTTGGGGTGCCTGGGTGGCTCAGTGGGTTGAGGCCTCTGCCTTTGGCTCAGGTCATGATCACAGGGTCCTGGGATTGAGCCCCATATTGGGCTGTCTGCTCCATGGGGAGCCTGCTTCCTCCTCTCTCTCTGCCTGCCTCTCTGCCTACTTGTGATCTCTCTCTCTGTCAATAAATAAATAAAATCTTTTAAAAAAAGTGTTATATTGATCAAATTTATTTGATCATATTGATCATTTATTTAGCTATGACGATTCTATAACCAAACAAAAGAAAAAGGACCATCCTGAATGAAAGAAAAAAATCTTGATGCTGGTTATTTTAGTGTAGCAGAATTTGAGATTTTATGTGCTTTTTGATTTTGCATTTTCCTTTGTTATTAATACGGACTGACTCATAATCATTTCCATGAGCACTATAGAGTTATTGTTTCCTCATTAATGAAATTACAACACTCCCAGTACCCAAAACAAAACCTCTAAAGATCACTGTGGGTCTCCCAGTCACTAAATCTAATGTCATTACTCTGGCGTCACGCTTTCCACATTCTCTAAAGCATTTAATAATAGTTATTACCTTTTACTCTCTCTTTTCACTTGACTTACAGAATACAAAAGCCTATTTGGTTTTCCTCCCATCTCTCTAGCTGCTTTTTCCCTTTATGTTCTTACTTTTCCCTACACCTATCTAAATGTGGGTTGTTTTTATTTTTCAGTCTTTCAAACTACTACCCTGACAAGGTTCTCAAAACTTGTAGCATGTTAGAATTGCCTTGGGAGTTAAAATGCAGTGACCAGGATGCTCTTTAATCGACATGGTTAGATTTTCTGGGTCTGGGAACCAGGCATTAATTTTGTTTGTTTGTTTTAAATTATTCAAAATTCCAGTGAGTAGTGACATTTGAGAAAAAAAAAAAAAGATGTACTTTACTATCCAAAGTGTGGTCATTAGACCAGTAATTTGGGCATTACCAGGACACTCGATAGAAACACAGAATCTTGTGCCCCACCTGAGATGTGCTAGGACAAAGAGTACGTTTCTGAAGTCCTAGATGATTCCTATCCATATGAAAACTTGAAAAGTACTGATGCAGATACCAGATTTTAACACTTGTGCTAACTTTTGTCCTATGTTCTTTTTCCATGTCATTTGCTTGTGGAATATTTTTACCCGTATCAACCAGTGAGGATTTCACACTCAACTTAAACTTGCAATTGAACTAATATTCTGTGCTTTTCCAGTCATGAATCAGCATTTTTCTGAGTCTTTATCCACAAATATCTCTGTTCATCCTCCCTTTATACTTTCGATAGTATACAAATATTGTCTCCTTTTTTTTTAATATTCCTTTATCTATTTGAGAGAAAGAGAGATAGTGACAGAGATAGTAAGAGAGCACAAGCAGGGAGGAGAGGAAGAGGCAGGCTCCTATTGAGCAGGAAGCTGGACCTGGGCCTTGATCCCAGGACTGGGATTATGACCTGAGCTAAAGGCAGATGCTTAAAAGACTGAGCCCCCCCCCCCAGGTGCCCCCAAATATTGTCTTTAAAAAAAAAAATTCTTTCACACAGTCTCAATGTCCTTTTATAATAGGTCTTCCATATCTCCTACTCAATCCTTTCCACTTGCACCACTCATTCAGACATAATTACCTCTCACCTGAACTTTTCAGACTGCTTCTTTATATATATTATATTTAAGTATAGTTGACACAAAATGTCACATTAACTTCAGGTGTACAATTTCATGATTTGACAAGTTTATACATTATGCTCTGTTCACTGGAAGGGCAACTACCATCTGTCCTGTTACATTGTTGTTACAGTATCATTGATCATGTTCTTCATGCTCTGCTTTTTATTCCCATGAGTTACTCATTCCATAACTGGAGGCCTGTACTGAGATCTCTTGTTAAAAAAAAAAAATTATTTATTTTAGAGAGAGAACATATAGGCAGAGGGAGAGAGAGAAAGGATCTTCAAACAGACTCCCACTTGAGCAAGGAGCTCAGTGCTGGGCTCGATCCCAGGACCCTGAGATCATGACCTGAGCTGAATTCAGAAGTCAGCCACTTAACCAACCAAGTCAACAGGCATCCCCAAATCTCTTCTTAACCAATTCTGTTGTCTTCAGTTGCTATTTACTTCAATTTATTATACACAGTTGGATTAATTTTCCTAACACACACCAGTATCAGCTGGCAAAGAGAAGTACCTAATAATAATTTCTAGAAGTGGTTTCATATGTTACCTGAGCAACTCATTCAAACTTAAAGGGAATTATAATCTACCATTTTAATGACCAGATTAAAGTAATTTTCACATTTTCTGATTTCTTTAGAGATGGAAAATTGGTGACCATTAAACAGAGTGCACATTGGCAAAATCTAAAATAGTCAAATCAAGAAACCATAATGTCCTTTGAGAGCAAACCTAATAAAAATAAATTATTTTCACCTTTTATTAATTTAGAATGAGCCCTTCATGTGTGCCATTTGATTTAGTTCTTCTTTCCATCATTTATTATTTCAATAAGAAAGAAATGGTTAACATTTCTGATCATAGCAGAGAGAACCTCGTGTTTTTTCCTCAGCAACAAAATGTAATAAAATTAGTTGTTCAGATAATGTCATTTTAATAAGTTTGAAATTTTTGTTCAAACAATAACCATGCTATGCAAGAATAATCAAGTTATATCTGGATTCAAATATTAATGATAATGTAGTTTTCTACTTAGTCATTACTTTTCAAAAGCAGCATGGAATGAACTGAAGCTCAAGAAGAAGATACTTTTACTTCTTTATGATGCTTAGGCTCAATGTAAAGAATGAAACAATACAGTCTTAACATAAAAGGATTCTTAAAATTTTTTAATGGGAAATTTAAAATTTTTTTTAAAGGAAAGTGTTTGCAGAATTCCAGAAACTCAATTTGTATGTGTCTACCTGGAGGAAGAGTTTTTTGAAGGGTAATTGGAAGGAAGGAGGTTGGTTAATACTAAAATAATTTCAATTAAATTGATTTTATCTACACAGTGCTCTTTCATGATATAATATATTAATCAGAGAATTGCAATAGGAAATTCTTGGGTTCTTGAAACTGCTTTTTTTTTTAAGATTTTATTTTATTATTTATTTGACAGAGAGAGATCACAAGTAGACAGAGAAGCAGGCAGAGAGAGAGAGGGAAGCAGACTCCCTGCTGAGCAGAGAGCCTGATGCGGGACTCCATCCCAGGACCCTGAGATCATGACCTAAGCTGAAGGCAGCGGCTTAACCCACTGAGCCACCCAGGCGCCCTTGAAACTGCTTTTGAGTCCATGAAGAAACCTGGACAAGTTTATTATCCATTTAATTGTGTTTCCTGATGGGAAAGCATGTTTCCTGAATTCTCAAGAATATTGTGAGAAAACATATTTGAGATACCCCTGCAAGGAACATTTTAGACATCATTTTTTTAACTTGAGAAAAAATAATTGACTCCAAAAAATGTTCATCAGCTGTGTGTTTTTGTTCATTAGTTGAAGTATAGGACTAATTCATTTCCATTTAGGATGGTTATTAAACAGAGACAGATTCTGCCTATTTAACTGGCAAATGAATGATAACATGTCATAAACTTTTGATGCACAAAAACAGTAGGCAGCAGATGTTTAAAAAAAGTAAAACCACAAATTCTAACCAACAACAATTTAAAGGGTTGAGTCCTCCTCTGGGAAGAAATTGAGACAGGATTTTCGGAATCTCCCTGGCCCCCAACATTGCAAAAAAAAAAAAAAAAAATTTTAAGTATGAAATTTCATAGATACCAAAACAAACAAATAAGTCTCTTCTCAATTCTATGGGAATTTCAGTAAAACTTCAAAAATCAGCAATGGGCCATGTTCAAGTTAGGGGATCAAGTAGGGAGTTGTAGGGATTAAAAAATTGCAATTTTTCTCACTTATGTATAGACCACACTGGGTGCATGTAAAGATAAATTAAAAGGGTAAGAAGGGCTGGAGCCATTGGTATGAAGTGGAAGAGATGGCTGCCTTTGATTCCATGTTGACAACAAAGAAGAAGAGAGTTACGTCCTGGCTTGGGTTGTTGAGTTTTGTTTGGAAATTGCCATTCTGATGCTCTAAGTGAGCAGAAGCCTGGGTTTAGGTGCCTCTGGGTAATGGAAGGAAGTTTTACTTCCTAAACAAATGCATAAATTGATATAACTGGTGGTTTTCATCCTTTGACTGAAGTATGAAGAGGGGATGTTTTGATTGCTTGTCTTACAGAACTAAGACTTACTTATGACTTAAGCCCAGACTTTGTTGGGCTTGAAGGTGTATTACAGAAGTGTAAGATACAGATAGTTACAGGAAAGTGACAGCATCAGTATTCTGTTCATCTCCACAAATCCAGAAGTTTTAAAGATTAGGACATCTGGGTGGCTCAGTCGGTTAAGCATCTGCCTTTGGTCCTGGGATCAAGTCCTGCATCAGACTCCCTGCTCAGGAGAGAGCCTGCTTCTCCCTCTCCCTCTGCCTGCCACTCCCTCTGCTTGTGCTCTCTCTTGCTCTCTGCCAAATAAATAAATAATATCTTAAAAGAAAAAAAGAAAAAGAAGTTTTAAAGTTCTGAAGCTGAGGGAGTGTTTTCTTGCCTTCTTTGTGCTGTTTATGGGCTCTCCCATGATTGGAGACCACATAGCACACAGAGAAGGACAGAGCTGAATTCTTCACACCACAGATCTAGAAAATGGTCTCATCCCCTCTTGAAAATGTAAAGGAACAAATGAAGCAATGGCCACACTGACTTGGCCTGGAAACTAGAAAGGAAGCCTTGACTTTCCAGAGGGCTTGAGCAGCCATGACCCTCAGGTTGTTTAAGTGTACTGTTGAGTTTAAGGACAGACAGAAGAGCATTCTTCAGACTTATTCTAGGCACAGATGTGGCCTTACTCTAGAGATCCACTGAAATATTTGGGGATTGGGACTCCTTAGTAGGTAAGATTACCTACAAGCAAGTACATAGAGACTCATACCCATCAATTTTGAATATAAAAGTAAAAAAAAGTAAATTTTCTCTATTCACTGATGAAACCCGAAGCACTCAGATTTCCCCATTCTCTAGAGTTAGCAGTTCTGTACCCTCACCTTCTCCCTGTATGGTACATATCAAGGCAAATCCACTGCTGCTCCCCTCAGTAGCCACCATCCACTATTCTCCATGTTGAATCCTAACAGTGTTTGCAATTTATCTGAGCAGAGTAGATAAGTGACATTTTCTAAACCTAGTTCAGATCACTTCTCGTCAACACACACTGCCTTGGCAAAAATGAAAGGGCCAAACAAACAAACAAATAAAACAGTTTTTCCAATGTTCAGCTTGACTGGAATTGCCACTTTTCTAAAGAGGAATTTCAGAGGCATCTTTGGCCCCTCTCTTTCCTGGATTTGGACATCTCTTCATTGATCATGTCCTACTGATACTACTTCCTAAGTATTATTGATTATGTTTCTTCTTTAAACCCACTGTAACTCCATCAGCTCAGGCCTTATACTCCCTTGTGCTGATTCCTCTATTGCTTTCCTAATTGGGCACCACGTTTTCAGCTTTCCTTTCCTATGAAACACATACTTTATTTTATAAAAGTCCAAAATGGGTTACTGGGTTACTCCATTTCTCTAATTAGACCAAAACTTTAGTTTTGAACATTCAAAGTCTTCATAACGTCTGCAGAATAAAACCCAATCTTGTCACTTACGCCAAAGCCATACAAATAGCATTTTGTTCTCTGTGTTCCCAGATTTAGAGTAGAGTTTGAAACATAACACTTTGTAATTATGGGTGAATTCAAAAGATCTGATATCCTATAAAGTCTACCCCCTTGTCTCTTTTACTACCTACTTCTCTTTTTCTATACTGCAACTCTCTTAATCCCCATGTGAAGCCATGTGATTTGGGTACCTCTCCTTATAAAATAGTCAACATGTGTTAAAAAACAATTATGTTCCAACATGGAAAGAACTATATACAGATTATTAAATGGTTAATAGTGTTAACCTTATAAATAAAGCTACCACTTATTTTGCCAGCGAAACAAAATAAAACAAAACAATGGGTTTATTTGGGAATAGCAAAGAACTGTAATCTGGGAAAAGCAAGCTCAACAAAACCATAAGTAAGTCCAAAGAATAAAAGTCCACTCTTTTGTAGAGGAAAGAGGAACTAGGGAAGACAGTTATAAACAAAAAAGGCCATTGGAATAAACTGGGAAATTGGAGCACAGTGGCTTTTTATTGGCTGAGTTATGATAGTCCCTAATTAGCTGGGCTGTTGTCTGTTGCCAAGGAAAAGGAAAAACTTCCTTCCTCCTGCTAGGATAGTAAAGCACTATCTAAAGTAATATGGACTTGCAAGGCATATCTCTCATGCTGGGTCTGCAAGCTCCCCTTGCTGTCTTCCCAACTCCTTTCTAAATGAGGTTTCCTTTTGTTAATTTTCATAATAATATATTCTAACATATTCATAAGTATAGACAATAGATAGAGGATAGATATAGATAGATAGATAAATATTGATAGAAGAAAGGAAGGAAAGGAAAAAGAGAGCAAGAAAGGCAAGTTGTGCTGACCATTTAATTCTTGCTACCACTAATTTGAGTGTATTGAACTATTGGGCCTTGTTGTGGAATCTTATATTTGTATGTCATTTTGTCAAGCATATTTGGAAAACATGGAAACAGATTTATGCTGCTTTGATGGAACTAATATGTTTTAATTTTTAGTTTTTAAAATTTTTAATTTTTAAAAGATTTTATTTGATGTTTATTTATTTATTTATTTGACAGAGCAAGTGTGCGAGCAGTGTGGGGGTTGTTAGGAACAGAGAAGAAGGGAGGGAGAGGAGGAAAGAGTCCCAAGCAGACCCCATTCTGAGCATGGGTCCTGATGCAGGGCTCAATCCCTGAGATCATGATCTGAACCAAAACCAAGAGTTGGATTTTTGATGGATGGAACCATCCAGGCACCCCTAAACTAAGGTACTTTTTAAGACTAAAAAGGTTACTTGATGTGATATTACTTTAAGGGATAAATTTAGAAAGACGTTTCAGTGGAAGGAACACTAGCTTGAAAGCAAACGTTTTAGTCATGTCTTTGGTACTTATTTACTCTGAGAACTTGACAAATTACTATATGTTTTTTATTAGCTGATTTTATTAATAGCAAATTGTTATTTTTTAAACTATTACTTGAGCCTCAATTGCTTAACAGGTGAAATAAAAGTATTAACATCCACACCATCTTCTGATACTTCCTAGTTTGATAAGATGGAGATCAAATCAGATAAGGAAAACAAAATATCCTGAAAACTATAAAATACTATGGAAATGTATTATTCTCTCCACTCATTCAGCCATTTAATAGATAAATTAAAACATATTTATTTAGCATATTAACAAATAGTATTCCCCAGAGCTCTCAGAAGTTTCTTAGACATCCATGGCAATGTGGAAATTTATTTTTTATAATGCTCTTCTGGGAATTTTATTATTAGGAAACAATTATTGAGCACATTTCCTTTCTTTGTCTTCTCTCTGGGAGCAAGATGCAGTAAAGGTTATGTTGATGTATATTGAAAGCAAACATTTTAAAAATGGAATACTTTGAATCCACATGAAATGAAAATCCTTTAGAAACTGATATGTTTTGTTAAATGCTTTATTGCTATGTTCCTATCAAACAATGGGTTTCTCCAGATTTAATGTTTTACTTCAAGGAAAGCTCACAGTTACACATTTGAATACATTTGTTTTAGTCTAAATATTTTTTGAAGAGTATAAAAAATTAAACTTTTAAGTTCTCCTTCACTTGGAAAATTTAATTTATGGCGAAGAGTGGTGAAACGTAACTATCTAAATGTGTTCTCACCACTACTTGCTCTTCCTTCAAATGTGTTTGTCTCTCATGGTTACTTGGATTATTGCATTCTGACTGATGCATACTTTATGGGAAATCAAGGGTTAAATCACAGCTGGTAAATCAGTTGCCTTTTGAAATCCTCTGACCTGAAATGTCTATCTCCTTGAGGTAGTACACATAAAATTGAAAATCACAAGTGTATTTAAGTTTCTCATAGTGCTATGAACAATCCAAAGTGTTGGTATGTATCAGAGCAGGCATTATTGTGCCCGTTTCACAGATAGCTTTTCTTTGTCATCTAGATGCTGGTCTGACGGGTTCTCAAAATAGCACAAGAGAATTTCAGAGGGCAATGAGTCCGATTTCCCAGAGTCTTTTTGGTAACAGGCCGCTATTCACTAGCTGTGTGACCTTGAATTAATTCACATCTTTAAAACAAATAGATTAGAAGATGATTGCTAAGGTCTCCTTCAATATTAAAAATTTACCTACTAATTAAGTTGTAAACCTTATTCTATATGATAAAATCAAATATGCTCTCATGGCTATAAGTGTTCCACTGAAAATTTTGAGTAAAACATCAAACTCAATCCCATGGCACTCAATATTCTTTAAAAACAGTTTCTTGGGGTGCTTGGTGGCTCAGTCATTAAGTGACCACCTTTGGCTCAGATCATGATCCTGCAGTCCTGGAATCGAGTCCCACTTCAGGCTCCCTGGAGCCTGATATGGGGATTGATCCCAGGACCCTGAGATCATGACCTGAGCCAAAGGCAGAGGCTTATGCCACTGAGCCACTCAGGCACCCCTGTGATACATTTTCAAGTAAGTTGCTGATATCTGTACCCTGCACCCCTGAACAGGATGTATATCATTAACTAGGGTTCAATGTTGTTTATGGTTCTTTCTTTTTTTGGTTTAAATTGCCATGCAGTGAATTGCATAAATCTTAAGTGTACCATGTGATACATTTAGATAAATATGAATACCTATACAACCCAAAGATTTGTCATGATAAAGAATATCGTCATCCCTCCAGAAAGTTTTCTTGTGTCTCTTCCTGGTCAATCCTTTTGCATATCTCCCAAAGACAGCTACTGTTTTAATTACTTTTCACACCAGAGATTAGCTTTACCTATTATAGAACTTCATATAAACAAAACAATAAAGTATGTACATTTCTGAGTATGGTATCTTTTGCTCATCAAATTTTTTCAAGTACATCATTGTTGTACGTGTTGGTAGTTTGTTCCTTCCTTTTGCTTACTAGTATTCCATTGACTGGGTACACCAGAGTTTATCTACTTTTTTTCATGAACACTTGGACTGCTTCCAGTTTTTGTCTAACATAAATAAAGCCGCTTGCTATGAACATTCGTTTTAGGTCTTTGTGAGCATATGTTTTAATATCTATTTGGTGACTATCAGGGAGCAGGATTGCAGAGTTATAGGGTAAAGTGTATGTCTAGTTTTATGAGAATCTACCAAAAGTTTTCCTAAGATTTTGGTTCCATTTTACACTCCAACTAACAGGGTTTGAGAATTCTAATATAATGTATTCACAAACACTTTATGTTGTGTCTTTTTAAATTTTAGGCATTCTAATAGGTGTGTAGTCCCATCTTACTGTGATCTTAATTTCTCTGAGGACTAAAATGTAGGTGACCTCTCCAGAAATATATAGGCCTTTGTCAGATATGTAATTTGTGAATATTTTCTCCTGGGATTTGGCTTGCTTTTTCATTTTTATTGTGTTTTTTTGATGAACAAAGGTTTTTTAATTCTGATGAAGAGTAATTTATTCATCATAAAAATAAAATAATTTTTCGGGGCACCTGGGTGGCTCAGTGGGTTAAGCCTCTGCCTTCGGCTCAGGTCATGATCTCAGGGTCCTGGGATCGAGCTCCACATCGAGCTCTCTGCTCAGCGGGGAGCCTGCCTCCCCACCCCCGCTGCCTGCCTCTCTACCTTCCTGTGATCTCTCTCTCTGTCCTAAATAAAGAAAATCTTAAAAAAAAAATTTCTTTTATGGTTATTGATTATTGTGGCCTTTTAAAAAACCTTTGCTTTCTTCCAATCTTAAAGACCTTGTTTTCTTCTAAAAACATCATTACTCTTTTGCCTTTTATGTTTATGGTGTCTAATATAATTATCCAGTTCTTCCAGCACCATTTGTAGAAAAGATTTTCCTTTCCCCGGTGCATTGTTTTAATGCCTTAGTAGACTCTGATACAGGTGGACCTGTTTCAGGGCTCTTTATTGTTTCACTGATTTATGCCAGGATTATTCTGCCTTGATTACTGAGTGTTTATGTAACCTTGAAGTAAGGTTACATAAATGCTTTTCTTCTTTTTAAAGATTATTTTGTCAGGCTGCCTGGCTGGTTCAGTTGCGTGGGCATCTGACTCTTGATTTCAGCTCAGGTCATGATCTCAGGGTTGTGGGATCAAGCCCCGTGTCAGGCTCCACACTCTGCAGGGAGTCTGCTTGGGGTTTTCTCTCTTCCTTTTCCTTTACCCTCTCCCCTTCACTCTGGTGCCCTCTCTTGCTCTCTCTCTCTGTTGCTCTAAAATGAATAAATAAACCTTTTTTTTTTTAAATATTGTTTGCTTATTCTAGGTCCTTTGAATTTCCATGTAAATTTTAGAATCAGAATATCAGTTTCTACTAAAAAAGCCTGATAGGATTATGATGGTTTATCTCAAATCTACAGATTAATTTCAGAAAAATTGATACTTGAGCAGTATTGAATCTTCCCATTCGTGGACATAGTATTTTTCTTTATTTGTCTCAGAAACTTTCAGAAGAATAGTGGTCATTACATCTATTTTTAGAAATGAATGAGTAATAAAAGTGGAAGGCACAATAGGGCAACAGCAGGGGAAAATGGGTAGAGAAAGGGAAAGTTAGAAAATGTTGGTGAGGCTTCTATGTGTTTAGACCATACCCAATTCTTGTGGAACAAATCTTCAAAGACCTTGAGAAAGCTCTATAATCAGAGTACTTTAGGAATAATGGAAAGCCAAATCTGCATAGCAGTAACGATTTTGTTACGTAAGTGGCATATCACAACAACTCTGTGTATGTGGTTCATATGTAAGATAAAGGAATGATGAGTAAAATAAAATTTCTAGAAACTAATTCTAGTCTTATCCTTAAAAAAAATGCTAAGATTATGCTTACAATTAGGTTTCTGTTTGGAAGTTAATATAATTATCTCGCACCCACTGCTATTATAGCAAAACCAGATCTACTGCTGGATTGACTAATGAGGAACAATGCTGGTCAATGAAGGTACTGACTGAACTGAATTCCCTTCCTGATATTTCTGTTTCCTACAATATACTAAGTCATGAGGATACATTGTGTTATTAACACTATATATCAGTTGAAGTTTTTACTATCTCTGTAAGCCTGGTAATGGAAGTTTATTAAGATAACTTAATATAAAGAAAACCAACATTTTTGAAGTGGAAAAATGACTTCATAGTGGCTTCAAATTATCTACAAGATAGTCTTTAACTAATAAAGTTAAATGAATTGAGCAACAACTGACATATCAGTAATGCTCTCTGTTCTCTGAGTTTCCACTATGTATCTCTCTCTCTCTCTCTTTCACACACACACACACACACACACACACACACACACACACACACACACACACAAACTTTAAAGAAATCAATTTAACAGAATACTAGTGCAGAAAGTTTAAGTGGTTTGGCTGACTCTCAAAGTAAATGTAATTTGTATTAGGACTTTCTAATTTCTATAAACTCTACAGCTTCCTGAGTAATCTTAGCAGGTGGTTAAAAGGAAATGTGTAAATGCTTGTATCGGCCACCCTCTTCTGTATTGCTATATTAATTGGATTTAAAAATTTTCACTACTACAGAGACCATGTCTAAACCAAACCCAGAAAAGCTTTATCAGGTTTTTGGGGATAAGGTTTCTTTTTAACTAAACATTCTAAAATTATAAGTTAGCAGTAGAATGCTAAAGCACTACAACTTTTTCTAAATTTTTTTGAATCAGCTTCTAGAAGTCAAGTGGGACCTCCCATTCTTCACATGAATGCTTTGTCCCAACTCTGAAGCAGGTTTTCTATCTGTATCTGTATTCCATTTTAATCCTTTCCATGTGTGTAATAGAAGCACAGCATCCTTTAAAATGTAGAGATATTCTAACAGCACCTGATTTAATATGCCTTTAGCTTCTGTTTGGTGAATTTGTCTTTTATTGATCATTCCTCACATCACATAACGACTTGTTCCATTTACCATACTAAAAGAGTGAAAAATACAAGGTTATATATTTTTCTTCTCTAGACTATGCATGAAATGCTACATTAAAAAAATATGAAATCTGTGGCTTCTTTTAAGTGTTGTAATATCTGTCCACTTTTTTCTTTTATAATAATAATTCTGAAAAAGAACTTTGAAATCAGCTGTCTAGCCTCCTCATTTCACACATAGGAAACTGAAAACCAGAGATATGTGGTAACTCTCATAGATAATTAATACTTAGCTCAAGTTACAATTCAGCTGGGTCCTCTGGCTTCTGGCTTCTAAAGCAACATCGCTTCCATGACAGGAGAAAGAGCAACTGTCTTTTACTGTCAAAATGGGGTAAGCAGCCATCAGGAGGATCACAACCATACCAGTCTGGTACCAAACACATTCCTCCCTGACCCCTTGTATAACGCAACCTTACCAGTGTCAATTACCCAAGCCAAAATATTAACTCATCTTTTGCCAGGTGGTCCTGCATATCAGTAAAGCTTAGCAAGAGTCAACTACCTCCATAGTCTGTATAGATACACTCTCTGCTTTGTTTCTCAAAAGCCTGATAATATCATTCCAGCTAGTGAATTCTCCTCCACCACTATTGCATCCCAGTTCACCAGTGCAAGGTTTAACAATGACTTTGCCATCTTCTACCAGGGGCTGAGTCCATGTACCACCAACGTTTGGGATCTGACATCCCACCAACTGGTAAATGGTCGAGTTCCAAAATTCCATCCTACCATCTGTGTAATATGAAATTCTACAGAGTTGGATTCCTGGGGAATAATCTTGAGATCAACACCCATGGAAGGAAAGATAAAAAGCAGGAGGACTAAGCAGCAAGAGTAGTTGATTTAGTTTCCATGAGGGCCTCAGGTAATTCTGTGGAGTGCTCTGAAGTCAGGATAAGGGAACTGGCATTTATACCCCCACATCAGTTAATTATTAGGTGTGGCCACCTGGAAGAAGGCATGTCTCTTCAGCTGAGGCAATCCTGCAGGGGTTGACACCTAAACATTTTCTTCCAGCAGTGGGTGAACGAATCTTTCATTCCTGAAGGGCAAGTGCATGGTGCATCACAGTGGCCACCATACTTCCTTTGAAAATTCACAATTTATCATTTTTATATCATTTTTATCTATTTATTTATATTACCCTACCTACTAGATGGAAGGCACCTTGAAGATAAGATGGTGACCTTTTCAATTTTGATCTGCTTGGTAATGGCAGTTGTTCAGTTCTATATTTGTGTTATTATGCTGCATGAATGCATGGCCTTTTCTCTTTCCTAAAATCCTTCTACTAAATCAAGCATTTCTACTGATACAAGGTCAAACTTGCCAACAATTGGTTTATGTGACTTTTTTTTCTTCTTTGAAATTTTTGTTTTTTTTTTAAGTAAGGTCTTGAAATCACAGTCCTGAGACCAAGCCTTGAGCTGAGATCAAGAGTCAGATGCTTAACTGTCTGATAAGACACCTGTCTCACTCAGGTGCCCCTCTTTTTTCTTCTTTTGCTGGTTATCTTGTACTCTGTTTTAAAGATACAGCTGTGCTATCAAGTTCTTCTTCCATCCTTGCTCAGCTCTGGCTATATCCAGAAATCCCTCCCTTGTTTTCTATTCAGGTACCACTTACCCTGTACTGAGTCTCTTTTAAGAAACTAGTCTTGCTCTAAGTCACATCATCCAAAATATTATACTTAGTAGAGTCATCCATAAAAAACATAGTCAATAAATACATGTTAAGACAGTTTATAAAGTTTTAAATATTTTACTTTTAATAGATGTCTAAGTTTCTATTAGCTCATTTTATTGTGTGCATGTGTATGTGTGTGTGTGTAAATTATGGAAAAGGTAAACTCTAAATTGACAGAAGAGATCATCTGGATTTTATCTTTAATTAGTTCTCCATCTCAGCATGAAGATTTGTCTATGCTGGATATCCAGAACTTATGTTATTGAATCCACATGATGGAATATCCAATGCACTGGAGACTTTATCTACACTGATGAATAAAGTAATCGGGTCACCAGGTGATCATCCCCTTAGCAACCAAAAGTACATACTGCCCTCTTATGAACCCATAATTCCTTCAGAACAATCTGCTTAAGGTAGATGAACAATGAAAGGAAAGGTAAGCTTTTATAATGTGGAGCTTATATTTATAAATATGAATCAATTCTAGCTAAACCAGAATGAATTGAACATTTGCCCAAAACTTGAAGGAGAAAAAAGTTAGAAAGAAAACTACATGTACCATATGGAGTTCTGGCATTCTTTTAATTTTTGACAAAGTAGTAGACAGTGTTCCCATAAGATTGCCCCTCTCTGTTCAGAGACATTATTTACTCTACACTGGTTCTTTAAAACTGTGTCCTTTTTCACTTGTATATTCTGCTGGGGTTTGGTAAGATGACAGATCTTTAGCAATGTGTTTGCACTCCCTGAGGAAGTCAGCTAATAGTTGATGGGATTATATGCTTAGTGAGCTGAAGGTTGACAATATTTCATTATGTCAACAACAACATTTACAAAAATAAGGCTCAAGTAAATGCAGGTAGCAATGTTCCCTTTAAGGAAATTGAGAATATGAACTCTTTTTCTGTGGAGAATCAATAATATAAGAATATTTATTACTATTCTATGATAGAATGTCTATATGCTTGGGCTCCTGAATTAATAAACATCTTAATAATATTTTTCAAAATTCAAAGAGTATAGAGCTATGGAACTAAAGATGGGGAAGTAAATCTGATTGTTAAAATGAATCAGGATATAGAAGTGGTTAGTGGTTCCCTATTTAGCTGCTTCATGTCCTATATAAATGGCCATTTCTGTTATTTTGAAAATTGACTTGTTATTTCTTTAATTACAAATTCAAAGAAGAAATTGCAGCAATACAGAAAAATAAAAGGTTAAAAAATTCCCACATTTCTCCAGCTAGAACTAATCATGACAGATATGAGGTGGACATTATTCCAAGCATCTCTGAATATATGGAGAGAAGGATTGACTCATGACCAAAGATAACTTCTATAAAAATAAAATCACACCTTGAGTGCTATTTTTAACAAAAAGTATTAAAATGTATTTTTAAATTATATTTAACAGAATGAAAGAAACCAAACTGAAAATGAAGGAAATGGTGAAGCTCAGATTCTTTTTTTTTTTAATTTCAGAAGATGGTAGCTATTAAAGTTTCCCCAGAAAGAATAAAAAATGAAAATTTTAAAAACACACTTTTTATTTTTCTTTTTAAATACCAATTATTACCAATTGTCTCCTTGCTCTGGAAGTAAAGTAAATTAGTACACTCAACAATTTTTCTACCTCTTTATTATTCTTAGATTTGTTAATTATGCTATTAAGTTGCTATGTTATGTAAGTCCCATGGTTATTTATTCTTACATCTGTATTCAAATGCTCAACACTGGTATTTTAGCAAAATTATCATCAGACAATTTGTGTGGTTTTTTTTTAATCTTTTCTGTCTAGATTTGGTTATCAATAAATTTTTTAAAAGATTTTATTTATTCATTTGAGAGAGACAGAGACAGAGAGAATACAAGTGGGGAAGAGGCAGAGGGAAAGAGAGAAGTAGGCTCCACGCTGAGCAGGGAATCAGACATGGGGCTTGATCCCAGGACCTGGAAATCATGACCTGAGCTGAAGGCAGACGCCCAACCATCTGAGCCACTCAAGCACCCCTCAAGTTTTTTAATCAGTCAATTTTTGAAAGAAAGGATTTTGGGTGCTATATTTCCTCAACTTTTTCATGCTTGAGAATATCTGTAATTTTATTAATAACTCTATGACTTAGTGAAGAACAATGCTAGGTGTAAATTTCTTGTTATACTTTCTATTTCTTAGACTTTCATAAATATAGATACTGCTTTACTGTTCTCTGGTAGGACATGATGGTAGAAAGATGTTTAAGGCCACCCTAATTCCTTCCTTATATAAACTACTCAAATTTCCATCTATATACTTAAATAAATTGTGATTTTCTAAGCTATGAATCATAACAAACACATATTTATCTCTTTTCATATACTTATGTGTGACCTATAAATTCATTTCAAAAAGTTTTTTAGCTATTGTAGCATTGAATGGTTTTAAAGAACACCAATTACACTTATATGGGGTGGTCTTTGTTCTTCATTTCCATCTTTTTTCTCTTGATGAATTTCATTTGTCTCTATTTCGTACTTTCTCTACATTTATTGCAATGATTTTTCTCCCCAGGTAATTAAAATTGAGCTCTTCTATTCTCTTAGATGCTATTCAATTTACTGGTTCATAATAATTCCATTTTAAGTTTTGATTTTTTTCAATAATATTTATTTTAATGTTATTCTGTTATTTTTAATAATCTTTTAATATTTTTTCCTCGAAATTTATGTCTTCACTAAATTCTCCTTTAATATGGGGCAGTCAAGGAGGTTTCCTTATGGTGTTTATATTAGAATTTCTTTCAGGCTGAGTTCATCTATCTTTTGCTTAATATGTTACTTATTTTTGCTATAAAATATTCGTGTTTGCAGTGACAATTCTTTATATCTTGCTCACCCAAACATTCCATTTACTTTTGTTTTATTTTGATGACCTCTCCTTGACTCTTTTACTCCCTTTCTAAGATCCTGAACATGGAATATGAAGAACAAATGCTGCCTTCTAAACACTTCAATTTGGGGCACCTGGGTGGCTCAGTGGGTTAAGCCACTGCCTTCAGCTCAGGTCATGATTCCAGGGTCCTGGGATCGAGCCCTACATTGGGCTTTCTGCTCAGCAGGGAGCCTGCTTTCCTTCCTCTCTCTGCCTGCCTCTCTGTCTACTTGTGATCTCTGTCTGTCAAATAAATAAATAAAGTCTTTTAAAAAAATAAAATAAAAAGAAACACTTCACTCAAGCCTGAAGGTACAGGATTGGAAGATAATCTGGAATGTTTTGGTGTCTTTGTTGAGGACTTGAACTTTTCTTGTTCATTATTATTTTGTTGAGAGTTCCGAGTTAATGTTATGGGTTGCATTATCTTCCAAAAGATGTTGAAGTCCTAACCCTCAATTCATGTGAATGTGACCTTATTTAGAAACCTATTTCAACATGATCGAGTTAAGACAAAGTTACTAGGGTGGGGTCTAATCCGATGTGACTGTATTCTTATAAACAGTGAAATTTGGACATAGTGACAGACGTATACAGGAATAACAGCATGTGATGATGAAGGTCAAGATCAGGGCAAACCACCTACAAGTCAAAGAATACCAGTGATTGCCAAACAACACAAGAAAGTAGAAGAGTGCATGGAATAGATTCTTCCTCAGAGTCCTCAGGAGGAACTAAACCTGCTGACACTTGGAGCTCAGATTTTGAGCCTCCAGAGCTGTGAGACAATAAGTGTCTATTGTTTATGCCACTGCTTGGGGGACATAGTACTACAGTTCTAGGAAGCTGACAGATCTAGTTGGGAGTGTTTCTTTTTCTCATGGAGAGAAAAGGCATTCAGTTTTGGCTTATTGTCCCAATTCAACTTAAAGGTCTGAATTTTTAAGATTTTGTTTTTTTAAACAGAGTGGGGATAAGAATAATTATGTCCTTTTATTGTTGTTAATTCTTCTTACATGAAGATAGGAAACTTCACCTAGAGTCTTCTCTTTATGTCTTGCCTCATTCTTGAGAGTTCTATTCCTTCATTTATTCTCAAAAGCTCATTAAGCCTAGACACAGAAATTTAATTAACATAGATTCAACCTAAATCCTTTATCTGGATTCATGGTTTGGCTTTGAATGCTCTTGAAGGAAAAGATGTCGATGTGGTCTTGAATGTGGCAAGTCTTATACCAAGGATCCTCTGAGCCCTGAGCCCTAATATTGATGGTCCTGTGCAGACCAGTCTTCTCAATTGCTTTGGTCTCTAAGCTAGTATTAGATCTATGAACAATCCCCCATCTGGTTAGATAAAAAGGAACATTCTAATAACAGACTCACATGTCACCTTATTTGTACAAATATTGGTAGTTCTAGAAGAATTGTACGTTTGGATAATAATTGAATTTCTAATTTCTCTCATATCTCCCCTTTCTAATGAAGTAATAGGACCAATAATGACATTTGTCTCTATGGAAAACTTATTTTTCTACAAGGAATCCAAGCTGAAGTGATCAGGCTAGCTCTTACTTCACTTCTATTCAGGGGGAAAATAGAGAAATTGGTAAGACAGTTGAATAAAATAAGAACTGAGGTCCTAGTCCTCTCAGGTAGACTGTCCATATTTAAATTTATAATCCAACATCTTTTTTCTAACTGCCAACATACTTCAGGGTAGTTATTTTTTTTTTAGCATTCTCCAACAATCAAAGAAGAATTATTACTCAAGCTCAGGAGAACCGTACTGCAGCAAAAACAAATAAGCAAACAAACAAAAGACTTAATTATCAATGAATAAAATCTCTGTATGGCTTCTTCATTATAATTGGTACAAAACTAATTAATGCTATTTGAATAAAGTAACACTCACTCATTATGGACTACTTTGTTAGGAGAATATTTCTATTCCATTACAAGGCAGTGATAGTTGTCTGTGGGTTCCTTTTGCATGTTAGTCTGTGAAGGGCAAATACTGGTCCTGGCATCTTATATCTTGAACATGGTGGTGTAGCAGTTCAGATGTGTTTAAATACATACAATAACAGAACCCAGATGGTAGTGGATTAGACGAATGAACTTAATTTTTTTCTTTAATTACAAAAAGTCTGGAGGTAGATTTCCTTTTATTGTTGATGGGCCAAAGGACAGAGTGGTGATGCCAACCACAATGGCCCCTTTCATTAAGAAAGCAAGGGAGGCTGGAGAAACGAGTATTTGGCTAATTCTATAAAGAAAGGCATGGAGACAGGACTTGGGAATGCTTATTGAATCAACCATTCACCAGGAAATAATACAAAAATAACATATTTACATGCTCTTTGTTTTCCCATTAGCTTATTTTCCACATTTGTCAGCAAGCTTCTACTGAGTAATGAATATTCATGTGCTAGATTAAACTCTTTGGATTTAAGGTACTCAAAGATCTGAAGTTTTCTATTTAGAATATAATAAAAACTGACTCAGCGGTCAACTCATTTTAGATTCTTCTACCATTTCCATTTGGAAAAAGGACTTTCGTAAAATATTTGCTGACTCTGAATATTGGAGTTTTTCTTGCGTTAGTCAAAATAGACTTAGCAATCAAATGAAAAATATGATGGCCACAAATATTCAAACTTCTATGCCGATCCATTTCACATACATATTTGTGAGATAAAGCAAAACGAGTGACAGCAGCAAAACCAGGATGGGTAAGCAAGCAAAGTGAGAGTCTAAGAAATGATTCGGGAGCTCCAAACTGATTTTAAAACTGAATAGTGCTCCTGAGGATTTGCCTCAGGGGAGTCAAGTTATTGGGCTCTGGGTTAAACTAACAATGGGAAGCCCTAGATGTAAGGGATTAAAGTTAATATTTATGTGAGCTTTGAACTGTTCGGACCCCTTAGGTTAACTAGTTACGTAATATTAATGGGAAAATTTAGTTTCATCACTGTTTCCCATAGAATGGGAATGTACTAAATTTGTTTATAAAGATTTAACACAAGTATTATAAAGTAGTATCAGATTTACCTAGGCAAAAGTACACTGTGGGAGATACTCAAGGTGATCAGAACATCAGATGTTTAAAAAATAATAGTGATAATGATAATGAAAGAAAGAAAATTTAACAATATCAAGAAAAACTATTAGGTTAATTTAAGAGGCCAGAGCAAGCCTCTTAAAATCTCAAGTCCTAGTGAGCCCAGCAGGGGGTTGTCCTCAACATCAACCACAACATAATCAATGTCTTTGTGGGTGGGTTGGGAGAGGAAAATAAGCTAAGCTGACTTTTTAAGATGTTTTTGAAAACATTAATGCTTAGGAATAAAGTGTTTGCTAAAGGGAACAGAGTGGGCACTGATAAATTATTGAACCCTACATCTGAAACTAATGAAGTACCATATGTTGGCTAATTGAATTTAAATAAAAAAATTAAAAAATAAAGAGAACAAAGTGGATGTTACAAACACTGGGTGATTCTGGGTGATTATGCACATATGTGACTAAAAAAACAAATAACCTTTTCTTTCTAGCAAAGAGGATAATATATACAGATATGCGAAGGAAATCAAAAGCAAAATCAAAAGAGAGAAAATAAGTTCTCAAAGACAGGCTATGTTATTGTGACCTAGATCTGCCCTCACCACTCAATCTTACTGTTTTCTTTTCAAAAAAGATACACGAACCAGAGAAAACTTAGCAGTCTGATTGGGAAGTCAGAAGACCTGGCTTCCTGCCTTTAGCTTGCTCACTTCCTCTCCCAGAGCCCTGTTTCCTGATCTACAAATGTCCTTGGAGCACTTTATCTATGATTCTCTGCAAGCTGAACAGAGCATAGCAGAGAATTAAAAGTACTCAAGACTATTAGCTAAGGTTTACCCTTTTCTATGAGTAAAACAGACTACTACAAATGACCTGAATAGTTCATGGCTCATTGCCCATAGCAAATGACAGGCTTGTTGTTGTTAATGCTATTGAATTGGTTTTAACCATTTTATGAGATTATTAAAGTATATTTAAATGGTACAAAGGCCTCATGCAATTGACCTGGACAGAGAGAAAAGAGAGAAAGAGTAGCAGAGCGGCAGCCCTTAGGGTTTCATATCTTGGGCAGACACCAAGCAAGACTGAGTCACATAGATTATGCTCAGCATTGGAACACCACTCTTCTCAATGTTGCTCTTAGGGTTCCACCCCACAGTCCTCTGGGGGTATCTCCTGTTTATTAAAGAACTCCATCTTGCTTGCTTTCTGTCCTGGGAAGCTGGTTCTTGTCTGACCATACTGACCCCAGTTTCTCACCCCAATAGCTACCCTGATAGATACTTATTTCTGTAACAAAGGCTAGTGTTTACAGTGGTGATCTGTGGAACTGCATCAATGTTCTGCATCAGTGTTATTTTGGGTTACAGGCTTTTTGGAGTACTTTTAGCATCTTGCTATTTGATCTTGTCAATTTCTGCTTTAAGGGATGTCTTACCTTTAGATCCCCCAAAAGGGAGCCTGGGACAAAGGCTTGTTTGTAGGTAGTTCATTTGAGAAAGAGAAGGACAGAAAGTTGAAGAGAAGAAAAAAAGCCAGTACAAGAATTTGTTACCTAATTACCCCCTGCAGGTGGCTGAAGCTTGATCCAATGTGACTTTAAGGGGAGACATTTGAAATATGCCTCAGAGCTGTCCACCCATGGGACAAAGAAGAAAGTATATATCCATCATATATGGCCCATTGGTCTAAGATGAGGTCATCGACATTAACTCCCTAAGCTTCCCTGTTTGCCTTCCTGAGTGCCGAGAATACCCCTGCAGCAGAAGAGAAGTCCCGTGGCAGAAGCAGAGCTCTGAGATTAGTCTGTGCAAGGTGCTGTCAGGATGCACTTTTGTGAAACTAAGCAAAGTTTTGGTGAACGGGTTTTGTAATAGAGGCTGCAGGAAGAAGTGGGACAAATAGAATCTAAAATCGTATGTGAGAGGTGTCAGATACACTGGACAAGGCACTTTCTGATACTCCTGGCTTCCAAGGTAGTCTCTGCTCAAGATGTACAACATGAGAGGAGGGTTAACCAAATAACCGAATAACAGAGTCGGACGTTTCCCTCCCACTTGGCTTCATTACAAGAGAGCCCTCACATATGGGCCTCTTTGGCCAGGAGTTATTCTCAGATGCAAGCATGTTCTGAAATGTCTCCAACTCTTCAATAAAATGGATAAGGATAAAAGCATTACATAATCTATAATAAAATCTAAATATCAGGAAGGACTATGGAGTAAAATATTCTGTTTTTTTTTTTTCACTTATTATGCATTTGTTAAAGAGAACCATGCTCTATGAAACACTTTTTAAAAAGCAAAGAATTTCTTTGAAATAAACCAGGATATTTAAGTGGGCAAACAGAGAATTTAGAAATCTGATTCCATGGGATGCTGATATCTAAAAAGCAGGCAGTTAGGCTTCTTCAGTACCCAGCAAGCCATGTAATCCTGAATGCCCTGCATCGATGGCTTTGCACGGTGTGCTCAACACTTCCTCTTCACCCGTCCATCCCAACTCAAATCCCATTTTTCCTTCAGGTTGGTACCCCAAGCCCTCTCTCCTACGTTAAGCTCCCCTGAGTCTGTCAGGCTGTGTGAAGCTTTAGCTTTATTTACCTTTGTTAAAAGCAAAATGGAGTCTGCCAGTATTTCCGAACTGCTGCTTCACACACTGAGCAGATAATATATTTAACTACATACATCCATTTGCTTCATTCTCTCTCACTGATAATGGAATTCCTGTCCTGGTTCTTCTCTTCTCTACTTTATGACTTGACGTATATTTATATGAAGTATTACACAAATTGGAAAACATCTGTCAACCTTTTAAAAAATGGAGCATTCATGTACTTAGATGTTCATTTTTTAAAAAATGTCTTAAAGCACTTTCTCCAAAGCAGGTACTTGGGCTGGAAGCCATATGCATAAGACTAATATGGGTCTTGTTTCACAGAGCCTATGTGGGGCAGGGAATGGAGAACACAGAAGCATGCAATTTGATTTTTTAAAAAATGCAAAAATTGAAAGCTGCATAGTGTGCTAAGAATAAAATAGGAAGCCAAGGTGGTGAGTAACAGAGATGACTTCGAACCCAGTGTTCAAGGAAGTGCTCTCAGGGACAGAGATACATAAGTGGAGTCCTAAATGATGGAAAGGACCTAGCTCCAAGGAAAGTTGGGAGGACAGTATTTTTGGAAGAGGGCTACAGCATGGAAAACACTCCTCAGCTGAGTGAGCTATAGAGGATGACAGTTCCCAAGAAGAGGTTGGCGGGATGGGAAGAGCTGCCTCATGGCTGGACCTCATAGCATAGTAAGCATTGTGGCTTTTTTTAAACATGTGTGTAATGAAAATTCCTCGAAAGAGCTTATGCAAAAAAAATGACATAAGTGAGTTTGCTTTAAAATGATTAGTTTACCATGTGGAGATTTGTTTGGAGATAGGGTTGTGGAGACTAGCTTAAAAGAGGTTGTTCAGCCATGAGATGATTGGTGACCTCCACTAAGAAAGAAAAGAACAGATCCAAGATCTATTTTAGAGAAGAGATTGTCAGGTCTTGAACAAGAGTAAGGAAGAATATGTTTTCTAATAGGCATTACCTTTGATTGCCTAATCAAATAAATTTTTTTGTATGCTTGCCTTCTCTCATCTACCAAATTACTAACTCTTCAGAATAGGGTCAATTTTTTATATGTACTCTATATTTTCCTTATATTTCTGAGAACAAGATAGATGTTCAATTAATACTTGTTTCCTTGTTCATTTTTTATGAACTAAACCATGGAATATTTGTGGAAATTATATTGGAAGGCAGAATAAAATAATGTGAATACTTTCAGGTCTTTCCAATGTTGCTTTTATTGCTCTGTTACTTGGTGGATAGATGTTAAAAAACAGAATGTTGACTTTTGTGGGTGTTTCATAAAAATGGGAAATCTCTCTGCTAGATTTAGCATTGATACTGCCAAACTATTCAATGTGGTTTCCAACAGAACACAAACTTGGCACCTAAAATAGGGCACTATGTGCCCTTGCAGCTGGAGCAGATCAAAGCATTTGTAACCCATGTAGATTCTAGACAACTTTAGAAAACAAAGTCAAAATCTTCTCAAGGTAGTCCCAAGCAGAGGGGACACACCAGCCCTCTTGCAGTAGAAACACTGTCTCCAGGCAACTTCTGAAGAGAAAACTGTCATCTGCCCACTTCCCTTTCACACAATTTCCTTTGTAGTGACATCCCTTTTTTTTTTTTTTTTTTTTTTTTTTTGCCCCTAATACCAAAATTTACTCTCAGGGAAAAGACCTCAGGGACATTTACTCTCAGGGAAAAAAAAATAATAATAAATTTATTTATACAATGTTATGAAGTTCTTGAGTTATATTTCCCAGGAATATTTGGTGCCTAAAGTATTTTCATAGGTTAATTTTTAGATATGGAGGAGCTAAAGGGCCAGTGCTCTTCATAAGGAAATCCTTCTGGGAGGACAAATGATGACTCTGCCTACTACTCTGACTGACATGAGGTCTGGGGAGTATCCGAAAATAAAACTCCAGAGTAGATCTGGCTGAGGGAAAATTGGGAGGATCTTGGTAGCCCACATATCTGGGAACTTCCCTTCAAATTCAGAGGCCCCTTTTTCTCTTTCTGGCATCCCTCAATCTGCAACTTTCAAAGAATTCAAGAAAAATCACGTTGCTTTAAACCATGGAGGGCCTCCACATCCTCTTGTTGGAACTGGAAGACCTAGTTGCAGAAAGGAGGTTTGTCTCTCTTGTCTTTGCTAAGGTTTATCATTTATGCTGTCTAAAATTTGAAGAGAATAATCAAGTGTTTGGAAGTGTTAGATGGCCGTCAGCATTCTCTTTGGGTTTAAAAGCTCACTTTGGGAAGCAGGGTCCTCCCAGTTATTAATGGTCCCTCAGAGCATGAGTCTATCTACTGGACCCTGCTTGGCCTGCATGATTCTCTTTTTTGAGCTGCATAGTGCTACTGTGTCTTGTGGCTCCCTGATTTTGATTTGGTTTTTATGTTATGTTCTTGGTCTTTATGGAAGAGTATATGACTCTAGCCTCACAGCTTTGTCCACCTCTTACATACTGACAAACCTTCACATATGATCAGTGGTCATCTATCATGAACCTTTCCTACACTCTCTAATGCCTGAAATTTTTGTGGTCTTCTTTATTATGTTTGTATGCCTCTAACAACATGGAAGTCTAACCTCTAAAAGCTCTTTGTAAAGCTCTAGATCATATGACATTTCCCTCTATGATGAGGATGTTCAAACTCCATATAGACTCATTCATACTAGTTTCAACCTTTGAGCCATATGAAGCAGATACCCCTTTCTCTTAGGAGAGCCTTTCAAAAATTTGGAGCAACCATATTTCAGCCAAATATTGGAGTCAGTCTTCAATTATTTGTCTTCCCTTGGTTAATTAGCTCCAATTATTTCAACCATTTCTGTTAATAAAGGTTTTAAGACTTTTTACTGTCCTGTGTGATCTCCCTATCACTAAGCTTTTCAAACATTTCTTCCAATAAGTCCTACACAAAACAGAATACCTAAACTCAAAGTTCATCCTAAGGTACACAGAAATTACAACCCTTTCTCCTCCTTCAAACTAGGTCTCATTCAGATGAAGGTGACCCTTTCTTATTGCTCTGATCACTTCTTAGATGTCCATATTTATTTGCCATAATTCCAATTAAAAACTCTAAGTAGTCTTCAGTGTGTGCCTGCCATGTTCTTAAGATACTATTTGTTTCATGAATGTGTGACTTGATTTTATTTATTCTATAAATAAATTCTATACATCCCTCCTTTATATTCACTTGTTTCTTTTAAAAAAAAAAAAGATTTTATTTGACAGAGAGAGAGAGATCACAAGTAGGCAGAGAGGCAGGCAGAGAGAGAGAGAGAGAGAGGAGGAAGCAGGCTCCCCACTGAGCAGAGAGCCCAATGCGGGGCTCGATCCCAGGACCCTGGGATCACGACCTGAGCCAAAGGCAGAGGCTTTAACCCACTGAGCCACCCAGGCGCCCCAATTCACTTGTTTCTTTAAAAAAATTTTGAGCACCTACTAAATTTCAGTCATTGTGCTAGTTAGTGGGGAGACAATGATGGATTATATATCATAGTCCCTGCCTTGTTCACAGTTTATAATCTAAGGACAACTAAAAGAAGTAACAATCTAATCAATTACAAATTACTATAATAAGTTATCTAAAGGAGTACTAAACGTGTCATTGGAGCATAAATGAGGTAGTTTAGGGAGGTTTTTCTGAAATAAGTGGCCCCTGAATTAAGGAATTGAAGTGGGTATGAGGTGGGAAAGGAGGAATATATTGTTCAAGCAGAGAAACTTCTTATCTAAAGAGCCAGACATGAGGCTGAGCATGGTGATTTCTAAGACTGATAGATAAGAAAGGGTAGAGCTTATGCATGATTTAAGAGGTAGATATTAATGGGAGACGACTCTAGGACTATAAATAGATACCAAATTCTGAAAGACGTGGCACTGTAACCTGAAAGAAATTGGTAGCCATTGAAGGGTTTGATGGAAGGGAGAGACACAACCATTCTTATATTTTAGAAAAATTATTCTGCCTGCTATGTGAAATATACACTCAAATCATGGAAATAAGATAGGAAATAATGGCAGTTCTTTAGGCACAAGATCATGGTGGCTTAAATTAAGAAAATGGTAAAGGGTTTATTTGAAAGACCTAAGAGATATAAGGACATATGTTATAAGGACACATTTCTTCTATTACATGACGTTTGGCTGATAGAATAGGTAGACTTAGGCACTCATGTATGGGTGGATTAACTACAGTCAAGGAAAGTGAAGAATAATAACCAACTTCCTTTTTGGAAAAGTGTATAGTTTTTAGTCACTCACTGAATGAAGAATCAAGTTCAGAATGCAGTAAGAATAAGGGATTAGTTTTAGACAAGTTGGATCTGTATTCCTAGGGGTCATTCACATGTGGATGGATGGTCAATAAGAGGATACATACATGGGTTTGGAAATACATGGGTTTGGATTAAAAAAAAAAAAAGATCTGTGAATCATTAGCATATATGCATTGACCGAAATAAAAGATTGGAGGAGTCATGAAGGAGAATGGTAGAATGAAAAAAAAAGCAAGCTCTGGTTGGAATGCAAATGAGGGGGGAAGTGGGAACCCCAAAAGGAGGATGAAAAGTATGGGTATAAAGATGGTATTTTGAAAAAAGAAGAAACAGCAGATTGCGTTACCATGGAAACCAAAGAAAGAGAATGCCTCAAAGGAAGCAAGCAGACGAGATTGTCAAATGTTGCTGAGCACTTGTGTCCATTATGTTTAAAATTAAGGGATTGGTTAGACACCATGCTGTGTATAGTTTCAGTGGAGTGGTGAGGAAAGAAGCATTGAATTGAAGAGTTAAAGGGATGTGAAGTAGAATAATGATATAATAATGTAAAAGTAATTTCAGACAATGGCTACAAAGGGGAAGTGAGATATAGGATAGGAGCAAAAACAGCATTTTTTTAAGGTAGAAAAGATGAGAGCAAACTTAAATGATAATGGGAAATAGATGCTTGTAGATAAGGAGATGGAGAGGATGCAGAATAAAGCAAGGTGCCCGTAAAAGCAGGAATTTTCTCTCTTATGCTTGTGAAAATGGTAATGTAGATTTTGCTTATGTTATTCTAGTGATTACATTGTTAAAATTTCCATTTTTTGGATACTTTTCGTTTTTTTAATTATTATTCTTTTTTTTTTAAGATTATTAATTTATTTATTTATCTGACAGACAGAGGTCACAAGTAGGCAGAGAGGCAGGCAGAGAGAGAGAGGGAGAAGCAGGCTTCCCGCTGGGCTCCCGATCCCAGGACCCCAGGATTATGACCTGAGCCTGAGCCTAAGGCAGATGCTTTAACCCACTGAGCCACCCAGGTGCCCTCCCTTTTTTTAAAAGTAGGCTCCACACCTAGTCAAGAGTCGGATGCCACCCAGATGCCCCTGTTTTGTTTTATCTTTAACTTTAAGAAAGTTTTATTCTGGTACCAAATGGTAGTTATGTAGGATAAGTAAGTCTAGAAATCTGGTGGTGTCACAGCATGGTGACTACAGTGACTACGGTGCTGAATACTGGAAATCTGTAAAGAGATTAGATTTCTGGTGCTCTTACCACACATACAAGGTACCAGATGAGGAGATGGATATATTAATCAGCTTGACTGTATCAATTATTTCACTATGTACATACAACAAATCATCATACTCTACACCTTAAAATATATACAATTTTTAAAAATAAAAGGTGAAAAGGTAATAAAATATTCCTTATAGGACCAAAATATTCTCCATGGACAGTTTAATTGTTAAAATAATGTCTTATGCATAGGAAACTCTTTTTTTCTCTATTCATCTTCTCATTCTACCAATAATCACAAATGCTGACTAAATATTACAGACACTGGGTTAAGTGTTAGAAACAGAAGAATAAGACATAGTCCTAGACTTCAAAGAGGCAATAGTATACATAGAAAAAACGTTAATAATCCCCCTCTTTAGTGCTCATTTTGCCTTCCAATGTTTCACTGAATAAAGTTAATTCACTCTAAAAATTGTAGGTCTTTAAGATTTGAAGATGTCTATTATGCTTCTATTTGATTCTTCTGACAATCATGCAAAATTTTAAGGTATTCAATGCGGAAAACAAGTCTTTCATTAGCTGGGTAAGTCTTTTATATAGTGAGTTCTTAACATGTGACAAGAGTGGAAAATACTCCTAATCATAATCTCATAAGAACAGAATAGTTAATTTAGACCCAAATGATCTGGGATCATATTAAAATGGATAAGCTGTTTTGGGCAACTGAATCTTGATGTTGGCAAATAATGAGATTTTAGTCACCTATCCTTGGATTTTATATACAACTCTTAAGCCAATAGTCTTCAATCTTGGTCAAATCCAGTTGATATTTGCAATGAAAATATATGACTTCTTGCTTATTTCTTTTATATTTCATCTCAGTTTATATCATCATTACAAACTGTGTTAATCTCTAGACTTTCATTCTATTTTTTTTTAATTTTCTTTATTTATTTGAGAGAGAGTGCACATACATGAGCGTGGGAGGGGCAGAGAGAGAGGGAGAGAATCTCAAGCAGACTCCGCACTGAGTGTGGAACTGGACGTGGGCTTGATCTCACAACCCTAGGATCATGACCTGAGACAAAATCAAGAATTGAACACTTAACCAACAGAGCCAACCACCCAAACAGCCCTCATTCTATTATTGAAGGTACTGCCAATCACTCCATTCTTTAAAAAATTTAACTTATTCTGATATTAATTAAAGTTATCTATTAAGACATCAAATAGCACAGGACTAAACATAAATTTGAGAACTATCCAGACTATCTATGTCAATAGATAATATAATGTTTGGTTTGTTTTTTTGTTTTTTTTTTGTTTTTTTTTGGTGGGGGACGGTGTGGTGAACTATCCAGAAAGTAGTCTAACAGAACTCATCTAAATTGCATTCTTCACCACTTATACTAAAGACTATCATGAGAGGCTTTCAAGGTTCCTGGCAAAAATTCCAGAAAGCCTGAGATTTATGCTAGCCCCAGGAAAGGAATCCACTATTTTTTAGTCAAAGGTTAACTTAATGATATGAGAAGGTCAGTGGGTCATAGCACTTCCATTACCTAAAGAAAGAAACCAAAACCAAATGAAAAGAAGCAAAAGCACAAAAACCCAAAGACATAGCAAAACAAAATATAAACAATTTCCTTCAGACACATCAAGGCTTGTCCTACGCAAGTAGTGATTTTCCTCTCTGCTTTGAGATTTTAAATGTCAGCCAACAATCTTCTTGGCTCCTTTTGCTGGCACCAACTCCCTTTGGCCATTTCTAAAACCTCATAGAGACTGTCTGCTTCCCCATACTACATATAATTAAGAGTTGGATATAGCCAAAAATTAACAAAGTCCCCATATAATATTCTGGTTATATTTTAGAAGTTCTAAGTTCTAATCCACCTTTACATTTTAGTCTTATTTTACTATAATAGATAAATATTGCTCATCTTGGTATTTAAGTTAATTTTAAATAACATGGTAAAATTCTTTTAAAATTATATTTTTGTTTTTATTAAGGAAGTAAACATGTTCAATATTGTAGGAAATGTGGAAAATAGAGAAAATATAAAGAGAAAAATAATGTAATTGTTGACATTTTGGTAAAATATCTAACATTTCAAATACTATTTATAAAATATGGATCATGTATTTAAAACTTAATTTTTTCACTAGGATGTTTATTTTGAAATTTTTTCACAGTTACTTAAATTTTCTCCCACAGAATGATATTGAGGATATAGAATTTAAACATATATAGATATAATGTATTTAATTCATGTCCTTGTTTATTAATCTTTATTTTTCACTGGCTTTAAACATTACATAATAAATCTTTGTGTGCGTTTCTGGTTATTTCACAAGACATATTTCTAGAATTAGACTGACGAGGTCAAAGAAATCTGTATTTTCAATGTTTTTGATACATACTTCCAAACACCTCTCCAAAGGTACCATTATCACCAACTGTATGACAATTTAGCAATTTCATTGATATTTACTCTGCTTATTTTATCATGTACTGTATGTATCTATCCATCTACTCATCCTTCTATCTTTCCATCAATCTAATGTAGTTTCTGAATATATAGGTGATGTTTGGTGGGGTGAGGTCTGGAGCCTATGGCCAAAAAAGAATTCTTGAGAGGTCTTTGGTGCAAAATGGTGGTTTTATTAAAGTACAGGGACAGGACACATGGGCTGAAGGAGTTGCTGCTGCCTGCTGCTATCAGCTGCCCCCCTCCACCCCCATGATGAGGGGCAACTGATTATATACTTTGGGGTAGGAGAAGTAAAGATAAGGGAAGTTCCAAAGGTTTTTCATATGCTCACAGGATACAAGAGGCTTTGCTATTATCAGGCTAAGGTTGACTTTCCCTCTACTGAAGCATTAACATTAAGACAGCTGGAAGTTTCCTGGAGGAACATTATATTCTGTCTGCCTCCAGTATTTGTCAATGCTCTGCAGGTTATAGGGACATTTAATTTTACCTACATTTCCTTCTGTCTTCATTTCCCCATCAAATCCAGCTTATTTCATGATGTATTTCAAAGTAAACTGCAGACATCAGTACAATTTTCCCTAAATACTTCAGTATGCATAATTAACTATTCAATTATATTCAATGTCTATTCACAGGTTTTTTTTTTCCTTTTAATATAATAATGCACAAGTCATAAGAGCACTTTGGCTGAGTTTTGACTAATGCATATGCTGTGTAACCCAAACTACCATCAAGATATAGAACATTACAGATGTTCTGATCTCCTAGGTTTTTACTGAACTTTTTGAAACCTTCTATTTTTCTAACCTCCCACATGAAACACAATGACAAGCCTGACCAAGTCTATCTCAAATCACTTTTCTTTTTTTTTTTTTTTTTTGATTGTTCCTCTCATTATGCCCTTTGCTTTGCTGGACCTCTACAAAAGTGTTGCAAACACTTCCCTTACACCCAACTGGTGGTCCCATTCAGTGCATTTTTCATATAGCAAATTGAAAGATCTTTCCAAAATATGAATTCATTTTGGTTCTCTCCTGCATTCAGTTCATTCAAATTCTTACTGGGGTCTACAAGACCTTGAAGACCTTATCTTGGTTCCTCTCCCCCTTCATCCTTGTTTGACTCCTTCTGGTCTATGCACTTTAGCCATACTGGACTTCTTCCAGCACTTTCTCTCCTCAGAACTTTTTACACCCGTTCATTTTTCCCCTTGCCTGGGGTGCTGCGGCTCCCTCTCCTTGCTGAGCTATGTTCTTGTCTTTATATCTCTTATTTAATGAAGACTTCCCTGACCACTTAATGGAGCTTCCACTGTTAGTCTTTTGGATCACTCCTTGTTTTCTGCTCTCCCAGCACTTATAGCACTATTCAATTAGATAAAGTTTTGTGTACCTTCTTATTCCATGCGGTTCTCAGCCACTAGACCGTAAACTCAACAAGAGCAATGTATGGTTGTGCGCCGCTTTTGGCTGGCCTGCACTTGGCCCCATGGCAAGTGCACAACACACTTTCAGCAAATTGCCCAACAAATGGGTTGATGACTCCTTCAGTTTTGCATTCTCAGCAGCAAGCTGATCAGGAAACCTCTAGCGAAATGTCTTTCATGTGCTTATTATATGTGTTTAGTCCATGTTTTCTAAACCTGACTGAAAAATGGGCCAACTCTTCAAAAGATAGATGATGAAGAAAAATAACAATCTAAGTTAGGGCTGACAGAAGGAGCTTTTTGTTCTAATCCTTCCTTAGTAACGTGATTTTTCCCCCATTATATTTTGAACAAACTTTCTGTCTCAGCCTGTTTTTTTTTTCCTTTCACCTGAAATCTATAGCTTTATCATACCCTTTTCACACAATAGTACTAAATCAATATTTTACAAGTTAAAAGAAAGATGCATGATACTCAGTTATGAAGAGTCTATCATGACACAGAACCCGTTAATGAAGAATGTATTGATTTTTCTTTCTTCCTTATATCACTAGCCCAAAACTGATACCACAGCTCAAGCAACTCTTTAAATTCTTTATGACATGTGGATAAAAATATTGGTAATTACCTACTAAGTTGCAATGGCATTTTTAGTTACAGAAAGTTTTTTGATAGCCTTTCCCACAAACTCTGTGTGATTGTAACAGTGAATGTGTTCAGATTTCAAGTATGTCACAGTGAATTACTACTCTCCATGCCTAGTACTCTGACCAATGAAGAAGAAGGTGCAAGAAATGTTAAATTTCTCTGTTGCAAAGATGAGTCAAGACTAAATTTCCCTTTGCCTGCTTCATTCTGCTATAAGGAAAGAGTAGAGTGTAAGGGTTTTGATTTTCCTTTACTTTCCACTCTCAAACATGAGCTCCAAAATATTCTTATTTTCTACCAAGCTAGCCCAGTGGGAGGTGAATGGATCCTAATCCAGCATCTAGCAACCTTTTCATGTCTCTATTTCTTGAGTTTCATTCAGTCAATGAGGAAACCTCATTCATCCTTTGGAAGAATTCACAATCTGTTTTAATTCTCTCACAATATGATCTAGAAGTTAGGAAAATTGATTTGGGAATCAGAAAGTCTCAAGATATAGTTCTAATTCAACTACTAAGTATTTTGTGGCTAGAAAAATTATAATTTTGTTAAATCTCAACTTTATCAGCTTTAACAACAGGGTAAAATTAGTATGTAACTCTCAGAAGTGGGTCTGAATATTAAAAGATACAATGTATATAAAATGCTTTCCAATTTAACCAAGTGTTAGTTACTATTGTTTTTGGTGATATTGTTTTTATTCCCCCTGCCTTGGACTCAGTGAGTTGGGAATGAAATTTACATTCTTGCTTAAGGTCATACCAATGTTATAAAATTCCCCTGAACTGAAGAAGAAAACAATCAAAAGAGTTAAAAAAGGGCTGTTTGTATATTTAAACTCAAATTAATTTGGTTGTTTGGTTGGAATAAGGTCATAGTAACTGATACCATCATAAGTCGCTCCATCATGTACAGTCAAAAGATTAAAGAAAGTAGAAGTATTGACTGCTAGAGATAGGGTGTTTTCTAAGTCTCATTCAGCATTATAATTTTCAATATATGCACTAATGTGATACAATTAAAGTAGAAGTCATTTTTAAAAAAGCAAGTTTTCAGGGCTCCAGAGATCACCTAAGCTGTTGGTCTTATTTTACAGATGAGAAAAGGGATTTCACTTAATTAACCAAATAGATTAAGCTACCTGAGGAGGTCCTATATTTGGTTAGTCAAAAAGACAAAACTTCCACTTGATACCCTGACCTCACATTTAAGCCCTGGGAATATGCAAACCCGACATTGTTCTTCTGGTCTTCCAGTTTGGAAGTCATCTTTGAACTTTCTCTTTCTGCTATTTCTTATATATAACCTAGCACCAACCCTGGTTGCTTATTCCTTTGAAATGTCTATCAGAGTGGTCTGTTCCTCTCTGTTCACACCTGATTTGCTGCAAAATCCTCCCTGTGGCCTCTTTTTCAATGTTTGTCTTCCTGCTCAGATTTGTCCTAACTATAATTACCAATCTTTCTACAATATAACGTCTGTCATCACTTTCCAGTGTTCAAGAATTTCCAAAGGCTTTCTACCAATTATTTTAGCAAGTGTAAAGTCCTCTACCCAAATCTACATGTCTTTAGAATGTTGTACTTCCCAGCCAGTCTTACTTCTGATATTATTTATATAGAAAGAAAAGTTGGCATTCAGTTGTTCTGGTTTCCTCACTATCCCCTAACTACGCTACCTTTATTTCCATTCCCAAGTCTTTATTACTATACCATAAAATGGTAACTGCATTTATCTCATTCAATTTATCTAAATCTTCCTCATCTTTTCAGACTCAGCTCCATTTTTTTCCTGATATTTCTGACTATAACACACAGGTGTTTTTTTTTTCCCTTCTCTGAACATTTATGGCTTATATTAAATTGGCTGCATACTTTCAAGTTTTATTTTTCTATTAGCCTATTATTGGTGGTATGTCCTTTAATAGTGAAAGGGTAAATTGGTACAGACTGTTTTGTTTTGTTTGTTTGTTTGTCTATTTGTTTTAGAGAGGGAGACAGGGGGAAGGGGAGAGGCAGAGAGAGAAGGAGAGAGACAGAATCTCAAGCAGACTCCACACCCAGCACAGAGCCCAACGTGATGTTTGATCTCACACCACTGAGATCGTGACCTGAGCTGAAATCAAGAGTCAGATGCTTAACTGAGCTACTCAGGCGCCCCTGGTACAGACTGTCTTAAAAATTTTATGGCTAGATAGTCATATCTAATTCAGAAAAATGTTCAAGATTTATGTCTCAGTCCATATAGAGAGAGGGATACCTCCTCCAGTCAACATATCTCCAGTGTCTCTCCAGGTTTGAATTCTTCATACTGGAATTTGATACCATCTCCATGACTATTACTTTGTGGCCATTAACTAACAGCCCTTTGCTTTTGGGATTTCTTCTCTTTCCTCTTTTCTGTTCATGGTATTTAAGTAACTTGGATCTCCCAGCTTGACCCATCAGGTGCCACTTCTTCTCAGCCTCTAGGACAACTGCAGATTAGTTAACTCCATTTTGCTTCACCAAAGAAAGACCTGAGATTAGAAGTAGTAAACTACTTAGATTTTGTAAGTAGAGAATATAAGAAAAACAAAACTTGATACTTTTCTTTATATGGCTCCTGAGTCTTATTCTAAAAATAGCTTCCCTTCCCCTGTTTTAAATATCATCAACTCATATTCCCAGTTGAGGCCTTGCCTCAGAGCATGTTAGGCTCTGGCAAAATGGATGAGCATGTGCCAGACTGAAGGAAGGGAGGAGAAGACAAAAATCATCAGACTTGCACCCGGTAGAGTTTTCTCTCTTTAATTAGGTTGTAAGCTGCTTGAAGGTGGGAATCTTTCCTATGAACCTTTTGCCTAACATGATGATTTATATACTAGACCTACAATAAATATCTTCTGATAAAAACTGATAAGAATACTTATTAAAAAGAGAACATTGATATTATATGTGAGAAGTTGTAGATTTTTTCATACAGGCTTTTGATTATACACACACACAGAAAAAAAATAAAAATAGAGGCTCATAGAATAAAGAGTAATGTTTTACTAAGTCTTTCAGGATTTAAAATGCCTTATCAATATTTCTTTGCTGGTTGTACTACCACGTTCCACATTTGTGGCTCTAATATTATTGTGGCATAAAGATAATGGAAAAAATCTTGAGGATTTCATTAAATATCGGATCTTAGAGAGGAAAATATTTCCACACAGAAAATATAAGGTTCAAAAATAGCATTTCTCTAATTGTCACTACAATGGCCATGTTTGCTGTCTGGTAAATAGCATGGAAACACATAAAGCTGAGGCAGTGCCTGGAACATGCTAAATTAACTTAGTCCCTTTCTCTAATTGAAATTTTGTTTCTGTTTTTCTGCTGCTTACCTAACTTCTTGACTTTATGCTTCAGATTCCTCAGTTGCTAAGAGACTTTTATAAATGCTTCATTTATTCCTGAGATAGAGCATCTCCCTAAGGATGCGGGGTACCCAGGACATCCAGAACATCCCTCCTTACCATTTTATTTAATCCTATCTCTACAACTAAGTAGTACCATGCTGAGAAGTCTGCTACCATAGAGACAGTGCCAACCTTAGTGGGTCAGAACATAAATGCAGTTTTCAAAGTTAGTCTAAACCCAGAGGTCAATTTGCCAATCACACACATAGTTCTTTCGGTCTGCCCAGTTCTTCCAAGTCAAAGCTGGACTAGAATGGGGGCCTGATGGGCAGTAAGAGTGACACCCTGCTTGGGGTAAAGTTTCGTGATTTATTAATATTAATATTTATTAATATTAATATTTATTGAAAAATTATATATTAATATTTATTGAAAACATACAAAGTGAACAGTAAGAAGTTAACATTGATCTCAATCACCACAGTGATTTTTGAGGTAGGTGCTATTATCGTGCCCATTCTATAGGTGAGGGAATGAAGGTTTGTCCAAAGTCACACAGCCACTAAACACTGGTTAGTAGAACTTGATTCCTGATGTGCCTGGTTCCAGAGTTCCTGATCCTTGTTTTTCTACCCCACGCCTTCCCTCTGTGTGGGAAGGAATAGACTCAGGCTCACGTTTCCTAGTGCTTCTGTTTTTCTAGAAGAGATGAAGGAGAGACACTCTGGCATTGCCTGAGCTTTGCTGGGTTACTCTTTGTTTAATAATGTTAAAGAAAAATTATATACCAGACACTTGTTAAAAATGTCAAGGAATGGGGTGCCTGGGTGACTCACTGGTTAAGCCTCTGCCTTTGGCTCAGGTCATGATCTCAGGTCCTGGGATCAAGCCCCGCATCGGGCTCTCTGCTCAGCGGGGAGCCTGCTTCCCTCCCTCTCTCCTTGCTGCTCTGCCTACTTGTGATCTCTTTCTCTCTCTGTTAAATAAATAAATGAAATCTTAAAAAAAAATTTTTTTAAATGTCAAGGAAGACATTGCTCAAGAAAATAACGATAAAGATCAAAATGAAGTAATAACAGATAGAGATTTAATTAAACTCTGGATATAGCAGGGACCGGTACAGTTTTCATAGGCAGGGGGAAGGGTGGAAGAGAAGGTGGTAAATTAGTAAAAGGAACTTGGTTGGGTATCAAGGAGGGAGGAAGAGGAGCTTGATAAGGAGTCCTTGTCAAAGAGCAACTTATAGTACAAGGCTCCTCAAATTCTTTATCAGTCGACTACTTGCCTCTGTGAGAAGAATAAAATGTAAGATATTAATACTGACTTAAAACAAGAGAAGAAACATAGTAATGGGATTCCATATAATAACTCATCTGGACTTGAATACAAGGTACAAACCATATTCTTTCTGATTAAACCCAACTCTCTGAGCTTCACTTTTCTTCAAAGGAGACACCATATGGAAGCTAACTCCCCGGCCCCATTTCCAGTCCTTCCTTAAACTTAACAGAAACTCAAAGGGGAAAAGGATCCCAAAGTTTATCTTCCAATCTTCTTGAAAACAAGGACCTTGAAAAGTGAAAAAATAGCTAATAAAGAGGTGTTTTGATTCCCCCTTCACCCTATCTGTCCTAGATAGTGCTTGGTCTCCTCTAGCAGGAAATGTTTGGAGACAAAAGATTTTTCCCTTTATCATGTTTTATCCTTGGCATTATTTAGATAACATTAATGACATTTGTGAACACTTTCTTGGATACAAATCAGAATCAGGGGCACCTGGGTGGTTCAGTGGGTTAAGTGTCTGCATTTGCTTGAGTCCCACATCAGGCTCTCTGCTCAGTGGGGAGCCTGCTTCTCCATCTGCCTGCCACTCCCCCTGCTTGTGCTCTCTCTCTCTGACAAATGAAGAAACAAAATCTTTAAAAAACTCAGAATCATTATTTTTATTGTAATTTTTAAAATAATATATTTCTGTTCCTTAAATTTTAATTTAATCTTGTTCTCATTATTAGTAACGCTAGGGGCTCCTTTGGCTGCTTTATGCAGCACAAATCTAAAATAATTTGTGTTTACAAGTCTGCAATATAACTCTATTTTGAAGCATCTGAATTTTGGGAAAACCAAAGGAAATAAACATCTCAAGAGTAACTTGAGTTTACCTTGACCTAATATTCCAACAAAGTTATAGGTTTATTAGCATATCCAAGGATTAATTAGATTTCATGAGTGTTTATTTGTATTTTTAATATTGTTACTAAATTCCAAAGAAAATATGTGATCAAATTTTATTACCTCAGTGGTACAATCTATAATTTGGAGGTTAATATTCAATCTATAATAAAAAAGGAAAAAAATTTTATTAGAAACATAGAAGAATACAAGTACAATATTCCCAATGCTTAAAAAAAAAGTGTTGATTCAGAGGAACAACTCATAACTAAATTTCATTTTTTTTCCAAATGTCCCAGACTTGAGAAAAAATTTGAATATTTGACTTTGGCCCTACTACTGCACCCTTATATAACCTTAATCTGTAAGTCTGTCAATTTTTATTTTTGCATTATTCATTGTGACTCTACTTTCCAAATCTTAGTATACTTCTTAGGATCAGCCAGAGATTAGAGAAGCACCGTGAAGGGTAGGTAAGTCTTTTATACACAAATACTTGGCAAATAGGTTTGTGTATTCCTATGGTTACCCACTTTCCATTAGGGTCAAACAGCTGCCTCAAGAAGACGGAGATGGATGAAGTGGCTTAAAGAGGCATGTTTGTTCTTTCTGGAAAATTTTAACTCACTTCTGTGTAGATGACACACATTTATTGTTTCTTCACTTTTCCCCCATTCTCTTGTGTCCTGACTCTTGCTTTCAACTTTCTGCCATACTCTGTATCTCTCCTCCTTGGTCAAAGGACATGTGGAGAGGGGTGAGACTTTCAGCTGTGAGCTTTTGGCCCCTTCCTTTTCCCTGTTCTGGCCTTGGTTTATGCAGTGAGAGTAGGGCCAGAATCTCAGGCAAGGGCCCAGAGATTAGAACATGGACCTATCTCTCTTGGAATATGCCAATGGTGCTGTGGTGCAAACATTATGTTTGGATTCCTTTGAGTCTAGTGGTGCTTGGACCTCATGAGCTTCTGTAATTATAAATTGCACTAAAGAAGGGCCCAAGGACAGTTTGAGACTTCAATAAAGCACCATTATTGAAAATCAGTTTACCCTGCACTTTGTTCTACTGCCAACACTAAGGGCTAGGCTAACTGGTTTGCTTCAAACAGAGAAGAAAGCTTAGACCCTGGCTCAGGCCCTGGGCATGGTTCTGGAATTCATGGTTGTAAATTGAGTCAAGTAATAGAGTTAAAAAGAATTCAATTCCTTTTAAAAATTCTACTTCAGTCTCACTAGAACTTCTGAAACTTTCACTACCATAGCAAGATCTGTGGTCCCAAATCTTTAAGTCAAATTTTCTGAAGGTAGAAAAGTATGTTTTCTTATGGCACACTTTCCACTCCCCTCCCCACCCCAGAGCATCTTTCTCCATTGGTACGTCAACATTAAATACTTCACTTAATTTTAAGATCTAACCCAACCACATAATCACAGGGAAGAAGATATACAACATTCCTACAAATATCAAAATGTAGGCCAAATCTGATTTCAAAATAGCATTTTTGGGATTGAAATTTTATTCTTTGTCACACTGCCCAACCTATTCATGAGGGAGCGATTAAGAAGTTCTCATTTTTATGAGAGTTGTCATTTTTCTCCAAACTCTTTTTTACAGTGTTGTCGTATATTTTCTAATTCATAATTTTAATGCTATACATATACCAAGAGACTAAAATAGGAGATAGGTGACTTTAATTTAAGGCTATTATTTTACTAACTGCATTTTTTCAGCATGAGATTTATCATGTCATAATATATTGGTATGTCTTAACCTCACCTGCTACCTGGAAGCACAGTGTAATAGATGCAAAATTATATAAGTTGTTTCATTCCTCCAAGGTAAACATCCTTATGGCAAGTTCCACAAAAGAACAATTTAAAGAACAAGGTATTATTCAGAGGGCTTACATGAAAGGGGTGTTCTCACTCTCAGGCTTAATAGTCAATTAATATGTGAAAATGAAAGAAGCTCTCCACTAAATTTTTTTGGTTATTGTGTTTATGAGTATGTGTGTATATGAAATCTTGCATTAATTTATGTTTTCCATCTTAGATGGCTAATTTAAATTCTTCTAAATATTTCCATGAAATATACATATCTAGAAATTTGATATTGAATTTTATTCATAAATGTCAGTATCAAAACTTTATGAATAGTTATCATTTATCCATCATATCTGAGTGTCTACTCTGTCAACAGATATGACAACATATCTATGGTCAGCACAATACTCTTAGCAGTTGAAATCTATCTCTAAAGAAAACCAATGACATCTTCCTTATGGGACTTATATTCTGATGGGCAGAAAGCATAAATTAAATAGTATGATACATAAATTAAATAGTATGTTAGAATTCAATAAGTGCTATAAAGCTAGAGCAAGTTAAGAGTGTGAAGAATGTTGAGGGGCATGGAAATGTAATTTGAGTAACATGGTCAAGAAGGTCTCCTAGAGAAAAGGACATTTGCAAAACACTTAAAGAATGTGAGAGAGTAAGCCATGTACATATATGAAGGAAGGTTGGTCTGGACGAGGGCAAAGCCCATACAAAACCCCAATGTTGGAGTGTTCCTCTGGTATTCCAGAAACAAAAAGAAGGAAAGGGTGGCTGGAGAGGAGTAAGCAAAGGAGAAAGATAATGGGGTGACTTGTAATAGGGGCTCAGAGAATACAGTGGCTTGCAGACCATTATAATTAGTTTTAATCTGAGTAGAATTGGGAGCCATTGAGAGAATTTGAGCAGGAGTGTTCCATGATCTGACCTAATGAATTGAAAGTATTAGTTTGTAATGAGATCAGTTAACTGTGTCAGGCAAGGGTGAAAGCAGGGAGATCAGGAAGGTCAGGCTAGAATCCATATGATGATGATAGCTCAGATAACTAATGATGACAGCAGGAGAGATGGAGAGAAGTGGCTTTAAGTAGGCTTAGGGATACTTTATTAATGGGAAAGCTGAGCCTGTGGGGACAGATGGCAGTTGGAGGGTAGATATGATTTTCTTCAATTTTCTCTGGTAGGTAAGAAGTAAGATAATCAGTTGAGAGTAAGAATACAGGATGAGGTCTTGGGAGTTTCTACAGGAATGAGAAGATATGAAATAGTCCTTGAAGAAAATGACACTGAAAAGATCAGAGGACACTAAAATGATTTCTGAAAATATTAAGGGTCCACTGTGAGTTTCACACTCGTAAATATGAAGTGAAACAAGCTCAGCATGGTTGTGTATTTCTCCACAAGGTCAAGCTACACAGGGGCTGGGAGGTGGATTGAACCAGGGTTGTGGTGTTGCCAAGTAAGGCAAAAGAAAAGAGTTACCCTGGAGTCAAAATTATGTGCAAGAGACTAATTATGATGCTTGACCATGGAATTGAAGCTTGCTAAGGAAAGCAAAAGTATGAAGTGGATGAAGAATATTAAAACAGTGACTATATCAATGAAGCATGTGAAGGGGTTGATAGTTTGAGGTCATACATTGAAAATTTAGGAGGTAGTTGTCAAAATTGAAATTATAATGTGTTGCTATTATTGGTCATGAGTAGGCTTAGAATACAGCAAAGGGAATGGCTAAAAAAGAATGAAAGACAAGATTATAGGATTGAGAGGAATTCAATCTGAAGACAAGAGAGTCAAGCTGCATTTTTTGTTGGTGGGTTTTATGTTTTTTGTTTTGTGTTTGTTTTCACAGATACTGTGAAAAGGAAGGAGAATGGCCAAAAAAAAAAAAAAAAAATGCTTAGCAGGAGCAAAGGGGATACGGAGCCTTCTTCCAGGTACATTGCTACACCCTGGAGAAGGCATGCTCTTTGAGCAGGAGCTTCCATGATCTGACTTAATGAATTGAAAAGTATTAGTTTGTAATGAGATCAGTTAAGTGTGTCTTAAGTCTTAAGACTTAGGTTTTAAGTCTTAGTGTGCCTTGCTTTTGACCCTTGTTGGTAGATGGATAAGTGGATTATCTTTTGAGGTCTGGATAAAGCCAAGATTGATGGGGAAGGAGGACCCAGATCTCTGATGGCACACCCAGTGCTCTGTTCGTTACAGAGCCTATCAGATGACTCCTGTTTCTCTATGGGAAATGATAAAACATGTTTAAAACAGTCTTTCAGATCCTTAAAAATGTTGAAGCCAAACAAAATGTTGTCAAACAATTATTTTAAAAAAGCATGAATTTAATGTATGTCTATTTAATCTGTTGGACTGACATTACATAATGTCACATTATTGTGACATTATTACAGCCAAAATGTGGTTTTGGTTTAATTAATTTTGTTGAATGTCAATGTGGATAAAGTATGTTTTTCTGAAGATTCTGGTTTAAACTCTTTTCACAGCAAATGTGATAGCAATTTAGGGAGGCTAAAATCACCTATTTGGACAGGACAAATCAGATGAAGGTCTGGAAATCACCACTTACAAAATAGAAGTCACTAAGTAAGACTCACAGAAACATTTAAGAAGAAACATAAGTACCATATCAAACCTTGATTCATTTTCCTAACTGTAGAAGGAACTAGCTTGCTTAAATGACTGATGCAAAAAGGTGAACATTTTTTTTTCCCCAGCAGAATTGTGATAATTTCAATTAAGAAGTGGAGTATTAAAATGGCCATGTAGGGGGCACCTGGGTGGCTCAGTGAGCGGGGCGGGGGGGTTAAAATGGCCATTTAGCATTCAGGATATAGATTTTAGTTTTGTTTTTCATGAATTAAAATGCTTGGACATCAGGAAAGTTTTTTTCCTCTTAGAGGAATTAGAATTTTCTAATTTTCACTGTGAACTGCTTCTATTTTAGCCCCATCAATTCTACAATTTATTTCCTTAGTACTAATCACAGCTAATTCACTGCATTCTATGTGAAAGTTTTCTTTCACTTTCTGATTATAAATTGTGTTTTGAGACCTCCCTGGAGCCAATACATGTACAGATACTCATGCAAACACACTCTGATTTGCAAGAAAAAAAAAAAAAAAAAACAGAAACAAAAACGAAACTTTAAGTGTTAGTGCATTTGGGGTTAAAGGTTAAATGAAAAAGTAATAGTAATGTAGGAAGGAAACTAGATAAATTTAAATGCCTCTCACGGGGTGCCTGAGTGGCTCAATGGGTTAAAGCCTCTGCCTTCAGCTCAGGTCATGATCTCAAGGTCCTGGGATCAAGCCCCACAATGGGCTCTCTGCTCAGCAGGGAGCCTGCTTCCCTTCCTCTCTCTGCCTGCTTGTGATCTCTGTTAGTCAAATAAATAAATAAAATCTTAAAAAAAGAAAAATCAATGTCCTTATAACCTGCAGCCCATTGACAAATACTAGAGGCAGGTAGAGTGTAGCCTTCCTCTAGGAAACTCCCAACTGTCTTGATGTTAATGCCTAGCTAGAGGGAAAAACTACCTTACTTGACAATAGCCTGGCCTCCAGTAACCTGCCAGTCTTCTTTAGCACAAAAAAAGTCCTTTTGGAACTTCCCTTTGCTTTACTTCATCAAAATCAAAAGCTTCTGCACAGCAAAGAAAACAGTCAATAAAACAAAGAGGCAACCCACCGAATGGGAGAAGATATTTGCAAATGACAGTACAGACAAAAGGTTGATATCCAGGATCTATAAAGAACTCCTCAAACTCAACACACACAAAACAGATAATCATATCAAAAAAAGGGGAAAGGTATGAACAGACACTTCTCCAATGAAGACCTACAAATGGCTATCAGACCCATGAAAAAATGTTCATCATCACTAGCCGTCAGGGAGATTCAAATTAAAACCACATTGAGATATCACCTTACACCAGTTAGAATGGCCAAAATTAGCAAGACAGGAAACAACGTGTGTTGGAGAGGATGTAGAGAAAGGGGAACCCTCTTACACTGTTGGTGGGAATGCAAGTTGGTGCAGCCACTTTGGAGAACAGTGTGGAGATTCCTCAAGAAATTAAAAATAGAGCTTCCCTATGACCCTGCAATTGCACTTCCCCCAACCCCAAAGTATACAACCAGTTGCTCCTCGGAATCTGGAGGCCACAGCTCTTCCTGTCCACAGGTCCTGTCCTTGTGCTCTAATAAAACCACCTTTTTGCTCCTAAGATGTCTTAGGAATTCTTTCTTAGCCAACACCTCTGAACCCCAACACTACTCCAAAAATACATTAATAGTAGAAAAGAGAAAGAAAGAAAAAAATTGAGAAAATCAGACCCATTAACAAGTATGGTTTACTTACAGGTTTACAGACATACTGTTTATGTTTTTATTATTAAAAACCAAGTGAGAATAAAAGATACTAAAGAGAAGAACAAGACTGGAACTAGAGGGGAAATAAAATACAGCACAACCTATTTTTCTCTTTTTAAACTCTAATTATTTTTTTAAAAAACATTTATTTATTTATTTATTTATTTATTTATTTATTTGAGAGAGAGACAGAGAGACAGAGAGAGAGCAAGCTCCTGAGCAGGGGAGGTGCAGAAGGAGAGAAGAAGGTACCCCAATGAGCAAGCTTTATTTATTATTTATGTATAGTCATAATAATATGTTTATTGAGTATTGATTCTTCTTTTTTTTTTTTTAGATTTTAATTATTTGAGGGTCTAAGGGAGAAGGAGAAGTAACTTCCTCAATGAATAGGGAGCCCATTGCGGGGCTTGATCCTAGAACCCTGGATCATGACCTGAACTGAAGGCAGATGGCTACTCGAGTAAGCCACCCAGGCAGCCGTAATTCTAATTCTTTTGCAATATTCTCCTCTCCTCTACCTTTCACAACCAGTACCTAATTAATCCATCTCTTGAGAAAGCATATGTAAATTATTAAAGTAGAATTTCCCTTATATTTTTTAGTTCATTTGTTCTAAAAATAAGATCATACTCCAATATAATATAATTAAATGATGTTTTTATTACTGAATTCACACATTGATTCTTAATCAGTGTAAGAATATAGCACTTTAAAAAATAGGGAAATCCATATTAGCCAGTATAATAACTTGCATAGATTTTGTAATGGATTCATAAAGAGCTTAGTAATCAGAAATTTGTATGAAAAAAAAAAAACAGTGATAACCTGTTCTTTTTTGAGCACTTGAAGAAAATGAATAACTAATAAATCAATTTACTATAAATTTAATTAATTAGCTATTATAGTGTTTACCATGTAGCAGGCATTATTTTAGAAACATTAATTTAAACCTTATAACAACCCTATGAGATAAGGTCTAGTATTTTTACCTAATTTAAAAGAAGACAATACTTAGGCATCCAAGAGTTACAAAACTTACTCAAGATCATAAAGACTGTGCACTGAAAGTATTACTCCAGAGGCCATGATCTTGATCCCTGTGCTATACTTCCTTAAGACAAGTATAAAATAAGGTTTCATGTGCTTTCAAAATCTTGAAATCCCCTGGATTTGTACAGAGAATCTTGTACAACTGTACCTATAAATATTTGATTGGAGTAAGGTTCAGATTTTGTAGTGATGAGCCATAGCTTTTATCAGTTTTACAAAAAAAATCTAGAACAATAAAATTTATAATCCCTGATAAAGAATTTACTTATCTTCAATCAAGTAAACAATATAATACCCAATTCTACTTTGTGTTTTTTACCCTAGAAAAGAAAACTTAAACTATTTTGTAACTGTTGTTTTCTCAGTTCATTTATTTTAACCCAGAGAGTGGCCAACTCTGGGATTGACCACCCACATGCATTTTTAGCAATTATAGGCAGCATGTCACTCACCAAAAGAGTTATCCTGCCGGAAATAGTTGAGAAGTCAGACTTGACCACATAGAAGCCCAGGGCATTATTCCAAAGTCTCCTACCAGACGCAATCATTGAATCTTTGTGTGTTTATTCAAGTTGGCTGCTGCATTGTATAGGAAAGAAAGGTAAGGTCTTAAGAAAAATGCTTTTACTATCTGATTTGTCAAAGTGGATAAACTCATATTAGACATACAATATAAAGCAATACAAAAAAATTAAGAGGCATGAGAGTTTGAAGAATTTGGTGAAGACTGAAACCTATGTTAATGTGAGCACTGTTAGGAAAAAGAAAAGGAAAGGAACCTTTGTTGGAGCACAAGATAAGCATGAAAGTCTCTCAATGGAGCAGTTCAGCCTTTTGAATTCAAAGAAAGCAGAAATCTAGCATTCTATGGGGTGTTACTGGGAAAAGAGAATGAAACCTAGATACTTTGTATGATATGTTATAGAATATGTCATAGAGGAGATACATATAATCCACATGTCTGAAACTACCCTATGGGCATGAGCCTCTCTTCACTCATAAGAGGAGAGTGCAGAATTTCTGGGGAAGAACCATGGAGAACTAAGGAAGGTCCTGATGATTAAGAGCTTCAGAACTCTTGAAAAAGAAATGGAAAAATGGCAAGGAACAATAAAAATATTATTTTTATTTTTCACTAAACATTAGCACTTTAACAAGAAAAGACAATGGATTATAAGAGAAATAAATGGATGGCCAAATGCAAGACTGAAGCCCAAGGCCCTTCTTAGGACTGAGATCTCTCAAGCTCTGGGAGCAAGTCATTTGCCCAAAGGATGCTTTAAAGTAAATGCGAGGGAGACAGAGGATTCCAAATGGTGTTGGTCAGCAAGTCACCATGAAGAACATGTTGTGACAGGAACAAAGGGCCAACAGTGAGCGAGATGTCCAGGGTTTCCAATAAGAACATTGTTAGGTTAAAAGCAAAACATACAAATAAACAAAAAATTTATACCAGTGTATTAGGGAGAATAATTGATTCCCAAAGATGTCTAGAACAAAGATGTTCTAATTTCCAGGGACTGTGCTTACATTATGTTATATAGCAAGAAAGAATTAAAGTTGCAGATGGAATTAAGGTTGCTAATCAACAGACCTTAAGATAAAGATGTTATCGTGAAGTATCCACTAGGCCCTGTGTAATCAAAGAATTCTTTCAGTGTGGATGAGGGAGGCAAAAGAGCAGAGTCAAAGAGAGATTTGAAGATGCTTTACCCTGCTGGCCTTAAAGACAAAGGAAGAGAAGGTGAACCATGAATTACAGATAGCCTGCAGAAGCTGGAAGAGACAAGTAAAAGAGTTCTCCTTTAAAGACTCCAGGAAGGAAAACAGCCCTGCAGAAACCTTGATTTTAACCCAGTGAGACCCTTTTCAGACTTTTAACCTCCAAAACAAAAAGATTACAAATTTGTATTGTTTTAAGACACTCAGTTAGTGGTAATTTATTACAACAACAATAAAAAACTGGTTTTCTGCATATCTTCGTATGGTAATAAACAGAGTAGGAATAACAAACAAGGGGCATTTGAGATTAGAACACACTTTGGTAAATCTAACTCCAGGGATAGGATGCAAAACTGAACAGATGAGACTAATAATGGGAATGAGGTGATGGAAGAGAGTTCCGGATCAAGAAAACAGCCATATAAAGAGGCAATTCTGCATTATTTCATATGGATACACACTTGTGTGGATCATAATACTGGACATAGGAGTGTTTTGAAGAGCATCTGAGAAAAGTACAAAGATAAAAAGGGTATTATAACAGATAGTATACTTTTATAATGCCTCATATTTGCTCAGGGTTTAAGAAAGAAAGTTGCCATAATCCCCCCTCCCCAATGTTGTTGATGTTGTCAGGGAAACAAATTAGGAACAGAAGGCTTTGAAAATCAAAGGCCAAGAGACAGATATGGGGCCAGAATGAACAACTTTGGTCCATCTCATTTTCCACAATATTAACTGCAGAGGAAGAATGCCAGTATGTTCACAAAATGATAAAAACAACAATCCTTCAAGTATTGAAGGATTTAAGCCACACAGTATCTTCTAAAGTCCTCTATAAAAAATTAAGTACAAGCATCTGCCCCTCAAAGATGGCTTTTGTCTCATTTCACCAGGTAAATTTTATAGTTCTTTCCTCTTGCCCTTCTGTACCGTATATATCCACACACACACAGACATGCGTACACACACATATATACTATATATACATATGTAACCTCCAAAATAGTATCTATAATCCATAAGCATAACTATTCATACATCTGCTTCTTGTTAAGACCATTGAGGGCAGAAATTATGACTTATTTATTTAACCATCAAGTTTAGGAATTTTCTAGACCTTGTTAGATACTCACAAATGCTTTTTGAATTTCAGATTAATGAAATAAAATGCCCCTAGGCAGAGTTCAAAACTGAAACAAAATTTAGATACAATATGAAGAATAATTATTAAGGGGAATTGTTTTTAAATGTTATATTTAGACAAAAAGTAACAAATGTATTTGTTACTAAGTTGAAAATTTTTATTTTCTATTTTTCTTTAACTTCTTTAGTGAAAGGAATGGTGTTTACATAAACATAAAGCACAGTATAGTTTAAAAGTTTATAAAAACCACAATAAGATACCACTTTAGAAAAGGTCTGGCAGTTTATTCCAAAAGTAAACTTACATTGTTCCTATGAAGCAGTAATTCTACTTCTAGAAAGTTACTCAAAAGAAATTAAAACAATGTACACAAAAAGATGTGTGCAAGAATATTAATAGCAGCTACTTTATAAATAACAGTCAAAAGTGGAAACAGCCTACATGCCTATCAAAAAAATAGGTATATAAATGGTATATTCATACAATGGAATACATCAATAAAAAGGAGCAGATGCACAACAAATGGATAAATCTGAAGCCATCCCAAGTGAAAAAAGCCTGATCCACAGAGGACATACTGCATGAAACCATCTAAAATACAGAAAATACTTTATGGTGAAAAAAAACAACCAGAACAGTAGCTGCCTCTGAGTGGTGTAGGTAAAAATTCACTGGAAAGGGGCATGGAAGAATTTTCTGAGACAATATTCTGCCCATTTACTGGAAAACAAACATCTATCAAACTTATCTAATGTTATACTTAAAAGTCACATTTCATTGTATATAGATTTTACACCAACAGAAAAAAGTAACCATAAAAAGTTTTTACTCGAGTTAATGGTATGATGCTGGAATATTTAAAGGAGACTATACTAATAATAGATTTAACTTACTTTTTAAAGCATCAAAAATAATATAGATTGATGGGGAGGTAGGAGAAAGGATAGATCATAAAGCAAATATAAAATATTAATTATAGAATCTAGGTAGTGAATATATGGGTGTTCATTGTGAGACCATATCAACTATTCTTTAAACTATTCTTATAGCAAACTTTTTTTAAGACTGTAGGAAAGAATCCTGCCTGCTCCAACTAAATCTGAATTTCCTAGGAAATTTTAGTTATCATGGTAGAGTTATTTTTGGTAAACTTTAAAGAATTTTAGAGAATGAAAGCGGTATTAGAAGACTGGAGGCAGTCTTCAAAACTTCAACACAGTTTTGACATCAACAAGAGGTGGGAAATACCAATGGTTTCAGGCTTGATTCTAGAATGACTGGTGCAAATTTCAAATTTCACAGGTCACAAATTAATAAAACTTATGTGTAAATATATCTATAAATGTCCTCAGCCATAAAAAAGGATGAGATCTTGCCATTTGTGGCAACAACATGGATGGACCTATAGGGTCCTATGCTAAGTGAAGTAAGTTAGAGAACGACAAATACCATATGAGTTCTCTTATATATGGAGTCCAAAAAAGCAAAACAAGGAAACAAAAAGCAGAAACAGACTCATAAATACAGAGAACAAACTTACAGTTGCCAAGGGGTGGGGATGGGATGAGCAAAATGGGTGAAGGGGAATGGGAGATACAGGCTCCAATTACAGAATGAATAAGTCATGGGAATAAAAGATACAGCATAGCGAATATAATCAATAATAATGTTATAGCATTGTAGGGTGACAGATGGGAGCTACACTTGTGGTGAGCATAGCATAACATACAGACTTGTGAAATCGCTAGGCTGTACACCTGAAATGAATGTAACACATGTGTCAACTATACTTCAACAAAAAAATAAATAAAGTAGTCCAAAAATGTATAAATTTTAATAAGTGACAATTTTATTTCAATCATTATCCTTGGTAATTCCAGAATTCTCTTATTGATAAAGAGTTTTCTTCCTTTCCATTTTTCACTAAGGTTACATCCAAGTTCAGGGTACTAGTTCTATTTTTTTATTTTTTTAAGATTGTATTTATTTGACAGAGAGAGAGAGCATGATTGGGGGAGAGGCAGAGGGAGAGGGAGAAACAGACTCCCCACTGAGCAGGGAGCCCAACACGGGACTGGATCCCAGGACCCTGGGATCATGACCTGAGCGGAAGGCAGATGCTTAATCTACTGAGCCACTCAGGTGCCCCCAGGGTACGAGTTTTAAGGAAATAGGGCGTCAGTGAAAAAAATTCATTTGGTTCTATTTCATAAAGATCTACTCAAATTGGCAACCTCTGAAATATTTCCATTCTTTCATATTTCTCTACATGTTCTAGGTCCCGAAGAAAAGAATCCATCACCCCCCCCCCCACTTTGTCAGCTCTACCCAAAGATAATATGGCATCTGTGTCACCATCTACTATTTTGTGGCCTTGTGTCTACTTTCAAGGTCTGTGTCTAGTTATGACCATTTCAGAATGGTCCTTGCTATCCTTAAACCCCCAAACCATTCTAGGAGTTTTCTTATAAATGTGCTTCCACCACATATTTTGAAAATCAAAGCAAAAATTAATTTCCTTGCCTTTTTTCTTTTAATTCCTGCACAACCCAGTTCTCAAAGCAATGGATTTCTTAGCCTCAAGGTCTGGTTTTAAATGGAAAACATGTCCTAGAGTAAAAAGGAATTTTTAAGTATAAAAGTGCTAATATTTCAAAATAATATCTGCTACAGAATACCTAGATGGTTTGTAAGCAGCGAAGAGAAAGGACATTATTCTGACTCCTAATGTCTACTAAGAGCCAGGAATCTTTCAACGTAAGAGCAAACACATCTTTATTAATAATAGTAGATTAATAATTCAAGAAAATTTTGTTCACATAGAGAACATACACTTTAGAATCTGGAAGGAGCTCTCAATGCATTATCATAGACCCATATGATAATAAATTGCAAAGGATGGCCATAGAATTATGCGTATTAGCACCTTGCTAAATGATTACATTTAAATATAAAGAAATCCTTTTACGAGCCTGAAGTTCAACAAATCCACCAATGACTTAGAAGAATAGAAGAGATCTTAAAAGAATGAAGATGATATGAAGTTTGGTGGGATCTCAATTGTTGGGATGACAGATTCAGAATTTAACAATTCTTTTTTTTTATATATTTTTTTAAATATTTTATTTAGTTATTTGACAGACAGAGATCACAAGTAGGCAGAGAGGCAGGCAGAGAGAGAGAGAGGAAGGGAAGCAGGCTCTCTGCCGAGCAGAGAGCCCGATGTGGGGCTCGATCCCAGGACCCTGAGATCATGACCTGAGCCAAAGGCAGAGGCTTAACCCACTGAGCCACCCAGGCGCCCCCAGAATTTAACAATTCTTAATAAGGTGCAGTAATGAACTAACTTTGACATTTATTGAGCACCTAATCAGTACATTCCAATAAGGAAAAAAAAGGATAATTGGAAAAGCTCCAGCCTTCAAGTCACTTTTTAGTCACATTTATTACTTCCAGAAAGGGGTTCAGGAATATGGAATATATGGAATATTGTAATCAATTTTTAAAATTATTTTTTGCTTTCTTAAGTAAAAGATCTAAACCTAGACCTAAAGATTTGTTAAGATAACTTAATTAAACCATGATGAAAAATGTGAGAAAAATTAAAACTTTCAAAAGAGTAATTTTCTGCTAAAAGACATCACTATTTTTTTTCTCTCTTTAAAAAATATAAAAGTCTGTTGTGAACAGGACTTTTTTATTTACAAATAAAGTTTGGAATATTTGCCTGATGAAAGGGTCTGATGTCAAATAACTCATGACAAAATATAAGTGTATGTATGTGTATGTGAGTGTGCGTACGCATGCATGTGTGTGCGTGTGTGTGTGTCTGATAGGAAGGGAAGCAAAAATCCAAAGAAATAACCCAAGTAATAATCCTAGACTAATTTTAGTTCAATTAAAGTAACAGGAAATTAGTTCTTTATTTCTCTATTGAAAACAGTTATAATTAAATTTATATAGAATTTGAGTGAAATGAATTATATCAACAGATACACTTTATTTCAAAAGTCAGGTCCATTCTCTTTATAGGCTAATTAGGGTTAAAACCTTGGGGAAGCCTTTATAAAACACAATCACAATAGACACTTAAAAAGAAAAGGACATTTCTATTTATAACAGTTGTATATACAAATAAAAAACACACATTTATGCAGATGTCATCGGCCTCTCTGTTGGTCTAGTATGCGTCTATAGGAATTGACTTTGTGAGGCTTTCCTAGCAGATATAGTAAATCTATGACTTGGGAAATTTCCTTTATACAACCTGCTCCTTAACCCCCACCCCAGGTCATAGTAGTATGGAAAGTCCTGAAGAATTTCTCTCCCAGATTTCTGCTGTTGCTGAGTTGGTGAAAGTCATAGAATTAAAGCATAGATTTTGCTGAGTCACCTCAGCCTCGTTCCTTTATTCATAGATGTGATGCATTTGGAAAAGTTCTGATGTTTTAGAAACAAAGAAACTAACAAAGAATTAAAAAGTTATTCAGGAAAATACTTGACATTGCACAACTAGAAGTCCTCCTTTCTACTTAAAGCTTTGATCCCCTATTTAATTGGTAATTCCACCTTCTCTTGGGAGACATGGAAATATTCAGCAGCTGTATTACTAGTCAATTGTACTTTGGCATGAATTAAGACTTTAAGAAGAGATTTTTCAAAGGGAAGCAGATACAAGGCATCCATTCTTCTTACTTTGTTCCCTTTTTCTCTTCATGCTAGATAACTGGGACTCCCACCATTTTTCACCTGTATTCTTTGGATAACCTCTTAATGAGCCTAATTTCCTTGACATTTTCCTCTTTGTCCTCCACTTTGCAGTGTCAGTGATCCCAAACATAAATATGTCCACATCTTTCCTTTTGCAAGCACCTCCCGTGTCCCTGTGACCTAAAGGATTAAGGTCAATCTAAATACAGCTTGCAAGATTTGCCACGTTCTGACCTCTGTGAAATCTCTAGGCATACCCTTTTTTCCCCACAAATTTGTCATCCATTCATAACACCCATCTGCTTATAATTTTTACAGATTTTTACTTCTGTTCATATTATCTCAATTTAAAATTCGTCCTTACTTCCCATTCCCCCATCACGTATTCTAATTCTTTGCAGTGAAAGCTGTAGTCTTCCTAGGAAGCTTTCCTGTGACTTTCTGGGCTGGGTTAGGTACCCCTCCATTTGCTGTCATAAACACTGTTATTTACTTACTCCTCATTATGTATGTGAGATTCATTCATGTTGTAAGTAGTTGGAATTGGCTCATTCTTGTTTCTATTTATCAATTATAAAAATATACCACAATTTATCCTATTGTTGTTGGATAATTTCTCCAATTTTAGCTAATATGAGTGCTCCTTATATTAACATTCTTATGTGTGTATTTTGGTGAACTTATATATGCGTGTCTGTTGGGTATTATCTAGGACAGGAACTGCTCAGTCCCGGGGGAAGGTTGGCAGAATACTAAAAATGGCCTCCTGGATCCAATGCCTAATGAAAGGGAGATATCCAGATGGGTTTTATCATAGATCTCCAGATGGGCTTAATCTAATCACACTAGCCGTTTTAAAAGCAGAGGTTTTGCTCGGAGAAGAAAGCTTGGAGAAGATGAAGTCAGAGAAATGTGAAACTCGGGAGAGACTTCCTGCATCGTGGCTAACTTGATAATACAGGGGTCCACACGCAAGGACTGAAGAGTGGCCTCTAGTAGCTTATGGCGGCCTCCAGCTGACAGCAAGGAAAGAGGACCTTAGTCCTACAGCCTCGACAACTGAAATTTTGCCAGTAACCTGAATGATCTAGGATGTGGATTTCTCTCCAGAGCCTCTAGATAAGGATCCAGTCCTCCCAACAGATTGAGTTCAGCCTTTGAAACCCTGAGTGGATAACCCAGCCATACTGTGTGGGGCTTCTGAACCATAGAACTGTGAACTAATGACAGTTTTGTTTCAAGCTGGTCAGCTTGTGGTAATTTGTTTCTCAGCAATAAAAAACACTAATGCATAGAGTTTGCATGTATTCATTTTAGTAGATGTTACTAACAGTTCTTCAGAATACCAATTTATATTCTCACCAGCAGGGTATGAGAATTCTAGTTTCTCTATAAAATCAAAATATGTTGGGGCACCTGGGTGGCCCAGTTGGGTAAGTGTCTGCCTTCAGCTCAGGTCATGATCTCAGGTTTCTGGGATCAAGCCCTATGTTGGGCTTTCTGCTCAGTGGGGAGTCTGCTTCTGCCTCTCCCTCTCTCTCTCTCTCAAATAAATTTTAAAAAACAAATGAACAAACAAACACATGTTGCTTTTAGTGTAGTCACAGAATACAAAGCAGCCAGTAGAAATTTTCCTATTTAATGTCTATTCATCATTAATGAAATTTTAAAAAGTGAAATGTAGCATTTCTCATGTAAAACAAAGATGATTTTAATAAATTATAATATCCACTTCTCAAATTTAGCCAAACACATGTGCAGCTCAAATTTTAGCAATTGGTCATTTAAGGGAACTAGTAATGACTATTATTTAATGCGACTGATTTATGGCAAAATGATAGCAGTTGTGTTTTTCATAAATTAAATAGCTGTAACAGGAAAATTTAAAAGAATTCTACAGCTATTTCAATCAACTGGTTTCACTGTTCTTCACTGTATGTGTGTGTTCAGCACAACATGTATTTAAAGATATATTGGGTAATCTCTTTTTAAATATCAAGAATAAATTACGGAGGGGTGCCTGGGTGGCTCAGTGGGTTAAGCCACTGCCTTCGGCTCAGGTCATGATATCAGGGTCCTGGGATTGAGACCCACATCAGGCTCTCTGCTCAGCGGGGAGCCTGCTTCCCCTCCTCTCTGCCTGCCTCTCTGCCTACTTGTGATCTCTGTCAAATAAATAAATAAAAATCTTTAAAAAAAAAAAGAATAAATTATGGAAAACCTCCACAGGGACTCTGAATTAAGACTGTATACTTTTGGGGTGCCTGGGTGGCTCAGTGGGTTAAAGCCTCTGCTTTCGGCTCAGGTCATGATCCCAGGGTCCTGGGATCGAGCCCCGCATCGGGCTCTCTGCTCGGCAGGGATCCTGCTTCCTCCTCTCTCTCTCTGCCTGCCTCTCTACCTACTTGTAATCTCTGTCTGTCAAATAAAATAAATAAAATCTTTAAAAGACTGTATACGTTTTTAAAAATTGAACATCATTTGGCTATTGGTGTTTTTATCTTTTTTTTAATACTTTTCTTATTCAGTGTTCTAAATACCTCCCAATCTTTTTGACTATATAAAATTTCATAAACTTCTAGAGCTTACTCTGGGAATTACAAAATACATACTGATTTTTCCCAGTTTGTTTAGAATCAATATTTTACCACCTTATTGAAATGGAAAATGTTACCACTAAGACTTCTCTCCTTTATGCTTCAGCTATCTTTTTTCTTACCTCTACATACACGAAAACTCCTATCAAAGAATGTCGTATTTCATACTTTCAACCACTGAACACGTTTTACAAAATTCAAGAGGAGAAAAAGAAAGTATTATATACACCTAGATATTTTTCCCTTTGTTCCCGTTTCTTCACTCCTGATGCTCCAACTTTCCTTCTGGTATCATTTCCCTGCAATCTGAAGAACTTCCTTTAACAATTCTTTTCAAGCGGGTTTGCTGCCAACAACTATTCTTAGCTTCCTTTCATTGGAGAATGTCTCTAATTCTCCTCCAGCACTGGAGGACGCTGTCACCTCCACCAGATGCTGAGTTGACAGCTCATTTCTTCAGCACTTTGAAGATGGCATGCCACTTCCTTCTGGTACGTCACAGATTGGGGGTGAGCCCAGGATTGCATAAACAGCTTTACAGCGTGGCCTTCCTTCAACGCCTCCTCTTTATTTTCTGCCAAGAACTTTCCAGTTCCACAGGCTGCTCTTTCCAGACTTCCAACTAGAAACTGCCCCTTCCCACCCAGTTCAGGGTGATACACAGCAGGAAGGAAGAGAAGGAAAACAAACAGCAGGTCCAGTGACACATTCTTGAAGCTGTAGCTGGATTGAAGGAGGGGACACTTCCGAGCCTTCTAGGTTTTGGCTGGTTTCTGACTTGCCAGTTGTATTTCATGAAGCTTATTTTATGATGTAAAATAGCATACTGTATGTAGGCATTCTGTTATCTTCTTATTTGTATGTTTAGCACATACTTTGATATTTGAAGTGTTACATATTGGAAAGGCCACTTATATTTCTAGAACAAATTAGATTTTATGCAACCTTTTCTTTTTTCCTTCAAGGAAAGAATGTTTTTCTCCAAAGAAAAATTAATAGCAATAAAAAAAAATAGGGGGAAAAAAAGCTCTTACCACTACCATTCCTCCCAAGATAATGGAGGGGAAAAAAAGGGAAAAAATCCAAGAAATCTCCCCAACTGTCTCTGAGTTTTAGGAGTTTCCTTTTCGGTTTCTTGAGCTAGAACTAGGGAGATCTCTGTCTTCTTCACAGTGCTTATTGTGCAATGTGCTGAATTCCAGTGAGGGTATACCAGGGCATACCAATGGTAAATGCATAGCTGGCTAAGTGGTCCTTTGAATTCTTGTGTTCTTCCCCAATCTGCCCTCTTATATTTCCTTCTTAGAGTTCTCAAATAGCTGGCCATGCATTCTGTCCAGGTTTTATAATTGAGTTCAATGGAAGGTAAAGTGGTACTGACTAGATCTTATCCAGAACCAAAAGTCTATAACTTCTATTTTAATTCTACTTAAGGAATCTTTCTGTATAAAAACTATCTTTTGTTTTTAAATATTCAGCAAGTAAATCTTAAGCAAGTAAGTCTATCTTCTCCTGTATGTCTTCAGAATATGGTATTAGTGTATGTTTTCCTCATAATTTTTAAATACTTTCTCTTTTCTTTTCTCCTAATTCACTCATAGATTTAAAAAGTCCCTATCTTTAATCTACCCAGTCTATATTATATATTTTTTTCTATCATAAAGTAGTAAGTTGCAGTAATAGATTTTCTAATGTTGAACCATGCTTGGATTTTTAGGATGAACTCACTGTGTCTATGATAAATTTTTCATTCAATACATTATTGCTTAATTATATACATAAATATATATACTGAGTGAAGTGGTTTTATAATTTCCCTTTGTTTATGCTATTATCTTGTTTTTGTATCAAATTATGCTACACTGTTGTGATGCCTTAGAAAACAGACCATTTTTGTTATCATTTTAAGAATTCTGAGCAGTCTATGGTGAGTGCTGTGAAGTGTGTAAACCTGGCGATTCACGGACCTGTACCCCTGGGGATAAAAATACATTATATGTTTATAAAAAAATTAAAAAATTTAATATTAAAAAAAAGAATTCTGAGCAGTCTCCTCTAACATAAAATATAATGTCTGGCATAGAGTAACAATTCAAGAAATACATGTTGATGGATAAAAGAATGGAAGAGTGAATGGATAAATTAATCTATTTATTTTTAAATTACCTTCGCAATTATATCCGTTGGAAATACAGCCATCTTATCAGGTTCATATAATCAAGTACTATACTTGGTATTAGATTCCAGAGAAATAAAAGGCATTTCTCAGCCCTTAAAGAGTTTGAGTTGCTTGCTGAAAATCCTAGGGGGGTGGTTCAGTTGGTTAAGCATCTACCTTCGGCTCAGGTCATGATCCCAGGGTCCTGGAATCTCTGGGATGAAGCCCAGCAGCAGACTCCCTGCTCAGTGGGGAGCCTGCTTCTCCCTCTCCTCTACCTGCCACTCCCCCTGCTTGTGCTCTCTCTCTGTCAAATAAATAAATAAAATCTTAAAAAAAAAAGAAAATCCTAAAAATATGCTCTCCAAATACTTATGTGCTCCTATAAAACAATAAACTAATTAATGCAATTGACATAATAACTATATAACTATATTCCCACATCACAAGTATATTTTTTATATTTTCCATGCATTTTATTTCTTAAATTTCATCTATCCATTGCCTTTTATTATGTAAGCAAAACTATGTTATTTTAGACAATAACCTTGATTCTCAAATATGCTAGTATAAAAATTAGGAATATAGAATATTCTCCTGAGAAAATATAAAAGAGAAATAAATATCTATTAAAATATCAATTATACCATTCGAATTCACCAAATATGAATTTGAATTAGCTAAAAAGTGTTCTTTAGTCCTATAGACCAAATTAGCAAACCAAAAATAAATAAATAGAAATAACATGAAAATAATTTGAGAATTAGTAATTGATATGTTTCTCATATGAGAATAATTTTATAACTATGATTAAGGTAATAATACCAAGTAAAATCATTATAAACAGTCTCCAAAATTCAAATTAACCTGAAAAGTTATGGAAGCTTACTAAAATCTCCAGTATTTTTATAAAAGCTAATAGCTTTTTCTCTTGTGTGTTCTTTTCATAAACTCTTTGATTTCTTCATCAAAAAAGGATTTCTGACCGGGAAAAATTAAGCAGTATATTCATATCCAGACAAACAGAAACAAATTAACTAAATTGAGTCAGTGACACAGAAGTTAATTTTGCAATCTTCTGTAATAGCTACCAAAAGTACCAAATAGTGCATGAATGTGCAGTTCCTTCTCTAATTTCTGAACTTCTCTTGAAAAAGAGATGGGTAGGATACAATTTGTATGGGGTGACAGAAGCATATTGCCTCAATGTCGTTCTCAATGTAACTTCCTTTAGAGGTATGTCTCAAAAAGAATGGTGTACCATCAAGGCCGCCAAAACAAAGATGAACAGATCCTCTGATAAAGGCTGTTAATTGAGATGATCAAGGCAGACTCATAAAGCTATCCAGCTGCTAAGGCCCCAAAGTCCTGTGGGAAAAATAAATACCAGAAACTCAGAGAGGCAATCCTGGAAATGATTGTTCATGAGCCTCCCTTGGGAGGAGCAGGTGGTAGTCTGGCCAAAGAGCCATTATTGCTTAGAATTCTCTGGCTCTCTCTGTTATAGGAGAATGAATCATTTTTGACATCTTGGACAAAGGTACAGATTGTAGATATTCCTTCTGGTAGTCACTGAAATAACTATTTCCCATGAGGAAACGTATAAGGTTAGAGACACAGTTCTGGAAGCTACAAAAGTTTAAAGATCACACTTTTTAAATATGTTCTGGTCTTCATACTTCTAGATAATGTTCCCCTTTTCCACCAAGGAGAATTATGGGAGCATCTGAACTTCTTCAGTCTCATATTGCCCAATGGTCCCAAGAGGTTCATCCTAGACCTTCCTCTGTTTAGTGTGTGTGTGTGTGTGTGTGTGTGTGTGTGTGTGTGTTTTATGGTATTTGTGGACCAAATAAGCTGAAAGTGCTACTGTGGAACCAGAAAAAATTGTTTAATTTTAAATATACACCCCAGATACAGCATCTGCTAGAGATAGCTCTGACTCTAACAAGAATGTTATGACTGCCACATACTTGATTCTTTTTTTTTCAATTTTATTATTAATATATAATGTAGTATTTGTTTCAGAGGTTCAGATCTATGATTCATCAATCTTACACAATTCACAGTGCCCAACATAGCACATACCCTCCCCAATGCCCATCACCCCACCACCCCATTGCTCCCACCCCCCTCCACTCCAGTAACCCTCTGTTTGATTCCTGAGATTAAGTCTCTTATGGTTTGTCTCCCTCCCTGATCCCGTCTTGTTTCATTTTTTTCTCTCTTCCCTTATGATCCTCTGCCTTGTTTCTCAAATTCCACATATCAATGAGATCATATGATAATTGGCTTTCTCTGACTAACTTATTTTGCTTAGCATAATACCCTCTAGTTTCATCTTCTTTATCCATTAATCTGTCAATGAACATCTAGACTTTTTCCATAGTTTGGCTAGTGTGGATACTGCTGCTATAAACATTGGGTGCACATTCCCCTTTGGATCACTACATTTGTATCTTTAGGGTAAATACCTGATAGTGCAATTGCTGGGTCATAGGGTAGCTCTATTTTAGACTTTTTGAGGAACCTCTGTACCGTTTTCCAGAGTGGCTACACCAACTTGCATTTCCACCAACAGTGTAGGAGGGTCCCCCTTTCTTTGCATCCTCCCCAACATCTGTCGTTTCCTGATTTGTTAATTTTAGCCATTCTGACTGGTGTGAAGTGGTATCTCATTATGGTTTTAATTTGTATTTCCCTGATACCGAGTGATATTGAGCACATTTTCATGTGTCTGTTGGCCATTTGGATGTCTTCTTTGCAGAAATATCTGTTCACATCTTCTGCCCATTTCTTGATTGGATTATTTGTCCTTTGGGTGTTGAGTTTGCTAAGTTCTTTATAGATTTTGGACACTAGCCCTTTATCTGATATGTCATTTGCAAATATCTTCTCCCATTCTGTCTGTTGTCTTTTGGTTTTGTTCACTGTTTCCTTTGCTGTGCAAAAGATTTTTATCTTGATGAAGTCCCATTCTTTCCTGCCTTGTCAAAGATTAGTTGACCATAGAGTTGAGGGTCCATTTCTGGGCTCTCTATTCTGTTCCATTCATCTACATGTCTGTTTTTGTGCCAGTACCATACTGTCTTGATGATTACAGTTTTGTTATAGAGCTTGAAGTCCAAAATTGTGATGCCACCATCTTTGCTTTTCTTTTTCAACATTCTTCTGGTTATTCTGAATCTTCTCTGGTCCCATACAAATTTTAGGATTATTTGTCCCATTTCTGTGGATACAGCATCCTTTCTTGGTTAAAATATTCACAGTGTAGGGATAGAGGGTACATACCTCAATAACATAAAAACCATCTATGAAAAACCCATAGCGAATATCATTCTCAATGGTGAAAAACTGAGAACTTTTCCCCTCAGGTCAGGAACATGGCAGGGATGTCCACCATCACCACTGCTGTTCAACACAGTAATAGAAGTCCTAGCCTCAGCAATCAGACAACAAAAAGAAATAAAAGGCATCCAAATCAGCAAAGAAGCAAACTCTCACTCTTTGCAGATGATATGATATTTTATGTGGAAAACCCAAAAGACTCCACCCTCAAACTGCTAGAACTCATACAGGAATTCAGTAAAGGGGCAGGATATAAAATCAATGCACAGAAATCAGCTGCATTTCTATACACCAACAAGACAGAAGAGAAATTAAGGAGTCGATCCCATTTACAATTGCACCCAAAACCACAAGATACCTAGGAATAAATCTAAACAAAGAGGCAAATAATCTGTACTCAGAAAACTATAGAATACTCATGAAAGAAATTGAGGAAGAAACAAAGAAATGGAAAAACGTTCCATACTCATGGATTGACAGAACAAATATTGTGAAAATGTCTATGTTACCTAGAATGATCTACACATTTAATGCAGTGCCACATACTTGATTCTTACACAATGTCCTGTTATATTTTTGTATTTTTTACTTAAATGGGGACTTTATGAAAAAGCCATTTGGGAGAATGCAATCTTTGAGATTAGTAAGATTCAACCAAATAAATGTCAATAGTTAAACCATTTTTTAATACAATCCATTCAAATAAATTCATACATAGAGGATTATTAGATCTTTTCTTGATAATTCCAGTCATTGTTATGTCCACACATTTTTGAACTGTGCTTCAAAACATTGATTATGCGTAGCCTAGGGGAGCCTGAGGGGGCATTCTGGATGTGATTCCTGTGAGCATTTAAGACTGTAGTCATTCTGTTTATTATTTCATTGTTAAGTGGTCTACTTTGGGGGCACCTGGGTGGCTCGGTTGGTTAAGCATCTGCCTTTGGCTCAGGTCATGATCGCAGTCTCCTGGGATAGAGCCCTTCATCAGGGAGCCTGCTTCTCCCTATGCCTCTCTCTCTCTCTCTCTCTCTGTGTGTTTCTCATGAATAAATATATAAAAAAGTAAAAATCTTTAAGTAGTCTACTTTCATTCCTTGATATACTTAAAGTCCTTGCATGTAGATTGTTTTCCACTTTCTTACAGCTGGAATAAGATATGACCAAAATTGTTCAGGTTATATGTAAACTAAGAACTGAGTTCTGAGTGAAAATCTGAGGAGGGATCCAAGACACAAAATAAGTGTGTTTAAGTACTTAGTATCTGGCATTTATTTTTTTTTTATTTTTTTAAAGATTTTATTTATTTGACAGATCACAAGTATGCAGAGAGGCAGGCAGAGAGAGAGAGAGGAGGAAGCAGGCTCCCCGCTGAGCAGAGAGCCCGATGTGGGGCTCGATCCCAGGATCCTGGGACCATGACCTGAGCCGAAGGCAGAGGCTTTAACCCACTGAGCCACCCAGGCGCCCCTTAGTATCTGGCATTTAATTTGGCTTTTTTTTTCTTGTTTATTCTTAGCAAGCCAGCAATTTTACCTACTCAGATAAGAAAATTTCCAGGATCTGCAAAGTATCACTGAATTGGATGATTCTATCGGCATTTGATTTTCATGTATATTTTTCTAATCTACCAATTATGTTTAGATCCCTAGGCTGGAAATTTCTTTCCTGCATCTCTGATACTTTATTCCCAAATGTCAAACTCCTAATAAGCTCTCTCAATTCAGTGAATATGTGAAAATAAAACAAAAACAAAAGAACTATGAGTTCCAACTCTAGAAAATAAAGCTTTGTTTTAAACATCCACGATGCAGAATGACTACTTAAATGTTATCGTAGTGATTAATCAGCAGTGTCCAGAAGCAAACTCATCTGAGATTCATTCTTGTCTCAGGCAGAAATGAAAATGTCTTGTAGCAATAGTGAGTCAGCCTGACTTATCCCTCTTCCCTCTATTAGCAAACATGAGCTCACACACTCAGATATGAGCAGGAGCTGATTAAGTCATCCTCTAAAGTTTTGAATGAATAAAATCAATTACTAACTTTGTCAAAAAGTTATAAATTATAAATAATAACTTGGTCTTATAAGTCCTTTGCTAATTGCCCACCTAAGAATCAACTTCAAATTATTTTTAAAGAGATTTTATTTATTTATTTATTTATTTATTTATTTATTTATTTATTTATTTATCAGAGAGAGAGAAAGAGAGAGAGAGAGAGCACATGCAGGGGGAGCAGCAGGCAGATGGAGAAGCAGGCTCCCCGTTGAGCAAGGAACTAGATGCGGGGCTCAATTTCAGGACTTTAGGATCATGACCTGAGCTGAAGGCAGATGGTTAACCGAGTGAGCCAGCCAGTTGTCCCAGCTTCAAACCATTTTTAAGAAATGATTTTGTCACTCTACGGAAAGTCAGATTTCCTTTTTTTTTAAAAGATTTTATTTATTTTTTTGGTAGAGAGAGATTACAAGTAGGCAGAGAGGCAGACAGAGAGAGAGAATGAAGCAGGCTCTCCACGGAGCAGAGAGCCCAATGTGGGGCTCGATCCCAGGACCCTGGGATCATGACCTGAGCCGAAGGCAGAGGCTTAACCCACAGAGCCACCCAGGTGCCTGAAAGTCAAAATTTCAAATGTGTCCTTCTTAAACAGCGAAGCTCTATGGCTCTAAAATTTGGTGTAAAATTTCTAGGTCTCTACATTTTCTTTGTCTTCTAAGACAAACCGGTTAGTTGTCTTAGGCCATCTCTTCTTCCTTAGGTTGTATTTCCTTATGCCCTAAACAGTCAGGAGCAGAGTGAGAAATTCAGTTCATCTTGGAGCCAGAAACTTGTACATGTGGAATCAAATCATAACTTATATTTTTTTTCAAAGCAGACATTAGCTTTTGAAATGTTACCATGAGTTTTCTGAAAAACAAAATGTCTAGATGGAAGCCAGAATTTTTTACTTCTTTGGCTTTTTGATTCATCAGCCTCCATAACACAAGCCCAAATATTCCCTCATTTTCATCATCCAGGCAATTCCTAGAGCAAGAAGTAAACTAAAGATGGAAATCTTAGCATGGAGACACCCATAAATGTTCAAGTTGACTGACAAATGAACTCCATGTGGGACATCTACTTCTGAAGTTATATGGTTGTATATAGGGACACTAAATATTGAGGTATAATATGATTCTTTAGCCCTACTCTAACAAGATTCCTGCAACCTCTTTTCTGGGCTTTCTTCATGCTGACCTGTGTTTAGAAACTTGTCAGAGATGTACTGAACAAGCCAGAGAAATTAAACTAACTCATATGAGAAAGACATATAGCCTCCAGGAAAGAATAAGATACATTTGGGAGACGAGAAATGAATAGGTGGGGAAGATTTTTAAGAATCCATTCAGATTGTGTTGAGGGGGAGAAAAAGAGTAAGAATGAGCAAATAGATATGCAGCTTTTATTCTGTGTGACTTTTGTAGCATGAGACAGTAAAGGAGAGTGTTAGAAGTTTGGCGCTGAATTATAAGTATAAACCTTATTGCCTTTTCAAACCTTATGCCATTCAAAGACTTGGTTACAAAGGGCAGAATGGTGTGATATTGAAAGCACAGGCTCTGAAGCCAGATTGTCTTGTATAAACCCTGGCTTTCCTATTCTGTCTCAACTTGAGCAAGTTCCTTAACCTTTCTTCCTCAGTCAGTTCATCTGTAAAATAGAAGTAATAATAGTATGCACTTTATAGGGTTTGAAGAATAAATGAGCTAATATATGAAACATATTTAGAACATCCCTCTGGCTTCCACTAGACATTTTGTTTTTCTGAAAACTCACAGGTATATATATATATATATATATATATATATACACACACACACACACACACACACACACACACACACATATATAACAGTTATATATCTGTATTTCTAAAAACCCACAATAATATTATATGTATATATAAGGAGATCAAATATATATTAGGAGATCAAAACAATATTAGTAATTTGCATTTACATATTTTTTGAATCTGATACTATGTGAGATGGATAATAAGGTAAAATCAAGCCTCATACAAGTTATAAATAATTAATGCAAAAATAAAATCTATTCTTTATAGTATTTAAAAGCTACTAAAATAGTTATCTATTAGATTTTTTTCCTTTATAAAGTACTACCCTAGAAATACTTTCTAAAACCAACTTTCTTATAAGAACAAAAACAAAAACAAAAACAAAAAACAAAAGGTTGTTTAAATCCCTTTTCACATGTAATACTCATTTATCTGAAAGTCACTATAACCAGGCCCCAAACTGGTGAATTTATATGTCAAGCGCAACTCAATCCCATCGACACATTAAAATGAAAGGCCTCAAAGTACCACTGAGCTTAATTTTAGTGAGAAAATTGAGACCAAAAAGATTAAGAGACTTATTCAAGTTTAAACAGCTAACTTGTTGGAACAGCATGTGACAACTGACTTTGGAAATAGGCCAGGAAACTAGATTCACAGGGCAAAAATTAGGAAGCTAGAGGGTCCTTAGATTAGGCCAGCACTCAAAATTCAGAAATACTCAGGAGAATAGGGAGAAACAATGGGTCAGAAAGGGGAAAAAAATTTCAAATAGGAACCATAGGAACATAAGTGATAAGGGAAACTTGAAATTTGAGCAATCCTGACTTATCTAGGAGCTCTAAAGGCAGTTGGAGAGAGTGAGGTGTTGTCCATGAGAAGGACAAATCCTGACAGAGGTAGGCACCACAGGGAAATAGGGAAGGAGTTAAAGGTGGAATGGGTAGCTGAATAATTGAACACTTAACTAGAATCTCTAACAGCTCCAACATATGTCCAAATAAGAGCAATGAAACAGGATATTCTTTGCTGGGTTTTTAGAGATGAATCCTTGAACTCTCAGTACTTACTCTTGACAAGGATTTTTAACTGATGCTCAGATCAGCCTAGAGAGCAATGTAAAAGAGAAAAACCACAAGAGCTTTCCTTTTCTCATGAGACACATGATGTACACTTTAGCCTACCACAGGGCAGTGGGCTATCACTAACACTCCAGACTTGGATAAGAACTGTACTAACCCACCTTTCCAATTTTAGTGGACCTTAAGGGGCTGTTTGTACAATAATTTATTGCTGAAGATAATTCACAGCCCACACAATTCTACTTAGAGCCCATCCTTCAGTGTCTGAGGAATTAGGACTTTGTTCTGTAGCTTTATTTAGTTGGCAAGGAAGGAGGGCTAATGACATTGGTACACTATCTTTGCAGCTATAGCTAGTTTGTCCCAACAGACGATATACAGAATTTTAAAATGTTTGGCCAAAAGCATGAAGGACATGTTCTCTAAGTGTTAGGTTGGGGATTGGATTAAAAGAGTTAATGCAATGAATTACCCTTAAACTTTTTTTTTTGTAGTTTTCTGAGACATTGTGATAAATTTGTCTAATCCCTTAAAATTATAACCCTAACAGTAAGAATCCGTGTTTTTAAATCCATGAGTAGAAAGTTTATGCACACACCTGAACCTGTGTGACGGTATTAGTGGATGGAGAATTTGAGTATTCCTCACTCTTGCCTGCTGGGTACAGACTGATACAAGGTCCCTGCTCTAGCATTCTCTAATTGGCCCTTCTTATGCCAAGACCTAGGGACATTATGTTTTTCTCAAAATACTAGTTCTATAAATTGCCTATTTTGATGAAAAAGGGATTGAAAAGTGTCAGAATCTATAGCCATGGAAAAGAATGCAGAAAATTGCAAAGAAAACCTTCCCTCTTTTTGAACTTGGAGAGAGTGTATACTCTGTATGTAAAGAAGGGGGAAGTACAGAATACCACTAAATATGTTCTGATTTAGGATCCCAGAATTATGAAAGCCAACCCATTAAAGTGTTTCCAAATTCTGTAGGCTTACTGAGCCTTTTTTGCAACTATTTTGATAGTAGGTAGTCTTGATAAGACTAACATTATGCGGGCACCTGGGTGGCTCAGTGGGTTAAGCCTCTGCCTTAGGCTCAGGTCATGATCTCAGGGTCCTGGGATCAAGCCCCAAATCGGGCTCTCTGCTCGGCAGAGAGCCTGCTTCCACCTCCCTCTCTGCCTGCTGCTCTGCCTACTTCTGATCTCTCTCTCTGTCAAATAAATAAGGTAAAATCTTTAAAAAAAAAAAAAAAGACTAACATTATGAAAATTATGTCAAAATTGCTGCATTAAATATTCCGTGCAAACGAAACAATATGGTTTTTTAAATTTCTGTTCCTTGAATCTTTAGTAAGACTTGCAATATAGTATCTAATGTGTGTGTGTACATATACATAAATATAAATGTACATATATAAAAGTTGTAGCTGACTGACTTATTTATAACATTCAAAGTGGAGGACTGACATAGTACACTACATTTTACAAAGTGCTTTTCATACATACTCAAGTTTACAATTCATTGAAAAATTGCTATAAAGCACTCCTATTCCCTGAAACTTCAAGAGACCCAATTACACAGTAAGAAATAGAACTTGGATGTATGTAATTGTGGCTCGGCAGGAATTTCCCTGAAAATAGGAAAATAGGAAATAGGGTGGATCCTTGAAAAATGAAGTTCTACAACTCCTTCATTCTCATCCACCCCTGCCATCTTCAGTTCCAAAGAGTGTAGGTAAACTACAATTGGGAATCCTCTGAACACAGATATTTTCAGTCTATCCGATAAGCTCACCAAACTTTGGGCGTGTTTTTGGTAGGAATAAAAGGAGGTGACAGAGAACCATGTCCACTTATTTGTAGCCTTGATTTGGTATATATCTTAAATTGTATGTTTCTGGTTTGGTTGTAAACCAAAAGGAAATGACCTTGTATCTGAGTGATCATTCCATCCAGTCCTCAAACCTAAATTAGCTTTTGTGGTCTGGCCTGGTTCAAACGCCCAACATCATCTAATGTGGATGGTTTCTCTTTTGACTTAACTTATGAAACTATATATTTATGTTATCTTTAGGACAACAAAGTTTTATTTTGCATATTTGATGCAAAGAGTTCTTGAATTATCATTAGCAAATATTTTTTGGAGATCTCTTACAACCAAGTCAATTCCCACTAGGAAGTATAAAGAAGAGAAATGAGGAATGTAGTTGTTATGGGCCGAATTGTGTCCCCTCACCTCCAGAAGTCATATGCTAAAGTCTTAACTGAGCCCCTATACCTCAGCATATGATTATGGTTTGGAAATGGTGTCTTCCCAGAGGTTAAGTAACTTAAAATGAGATCACTAGAGTGGGCTCTAATCCAGCATGACTGGTTTTCTTATAAGATTTGGACACAGAAGATTTGGACATAGACACATACAGAGGGAAGACAATGTGAAAACAGAGGGGAAAAAATGTCCATCTGGAAGCCTAAAAAAGAGGCCTAGAATAGATCCACTTTTCTTGACCTTCAGAGGAAGCCAACCCTGCTGATACCTTGATCTTGGACTTCCAGCTTTCAGAACTGTGAGAAAATAAATTACTGTTGTTTAAGCCACCCAGTCTGTGGTACTTCGTGATGGCAGCCCTGGCAAGGTAAAACCACTTCACTTATGATTCTCATTCACTAAGATCTTAACATTTATTTCTATATCCATGGATATGAGATGAAAATAAATAAAATTTAGGCTACTTATCATTTTAAATACACATATAACGAAACAGCTTGTATTTCTCATAGCATCCTTTTGGTAGCATGAGAGGATCAGGTTGTTTTGTTTTGTTTTGTTGGGGTTATTTTTTTTTCTATTACCAATCAGAAGATGATTTACAGAATGATTTTATTTTTATGTGCAAAACATACTTAACACAATTTTTGGAACACATAATTCAAAAAGTGTTGTTCCCTTTCTGGTCTGTTTCTCTACTACTTTAGTTTCCTAAAAACATCAATGCATCGGTAGAATAGCTAATATAATTTATCTTGAAGATCTTGTTAATTTTTCCTTTCAGTGATCCTGTTTGTCATTTTGGTACACTCTTTCCAAATAACTAATGTTCTTAGATTTAGTTAGCAAGCCTGGATCTAACCACTGAGATGTTATCAGGTCCAAATCACTTCGTTCTTGACCTTTCCACTTCTTTGTCAACAGTTACATGTCCTAGTGCCCGTTTTTTCAGAGATACACTCTCCTATCCAATGTGGTAAATAAGCCATCCTATAAAAGGTATGTTTGGTCCTGCATGTTCATTGCTTCATTCCCTAGATAATTATAACTTAATGCATATTGTAATTTTCATGTTATGCAAAAAAAAATGACTTATTCTAGTTCTATCCATAATGGTAAAAAAGAATATTTTGTAGTTAACTGATCCTTTGATATTTGTAATATCACATTCATATTCAGTTAACATTTTTCTGAATGCCCATTATGTATTAGACATAGAATTTTCATACCCATTCCACATATATATTGCAAACCCCATTTTACAAGGGGGGCGGGGGAGGGCGACTTGAAGAGATGTAAAAATCTGCCCTAAACCACACAGTTGATAAATAGTGAAACTGATAATCAAATCCAAATTCTGACCCAGGTCCGTTTTTTGTTATTACTATTATTATTTGCTACTGTCTCCCATTTTGATATCTCAATATATTTATAAATGTTAGTGGAAAGAAGTCAGGGGAAAGAAAGGAGAAAATATTGAAACCAAGTATTTATTTTGTTCTCTATATTCCGTTCCCTGTTCTATACTTGAATCTCTGGGGATAAACACAAAAATTGGTTGGAAGCCTAAGAATGTGGCAAGAAATAGCAGACATCAGAATGGTTCTAGTTATAGACAAGAGGTCCTCAGTGCTCCACTAGGATAAATGCTGTTTAAAGTACACATCAAGGTAATATCTGGAAAGGATTCTAAAAACAGAGACACCTATTTAAATCCTTCAATCAAACTAATATTTCATCTTAACCCTTTGTTTACTTGGAAGAATAAGCAAACTTACTTCAAAAGGCTATGTGTTATCAAAGATAAAAGAAAACTTGTACATCAAATTTCCCTCTGATCACAACTTACTGATTTTTCCAGATGTCATCCTGAAGAAAGCAAAAATATTACAACTCAAGAGCAAAAGCATACTTGACAAATGTAAGCTTCAAGTTTTAGGTTGGGAAAACTCTAACTTACCACATCTGAGCTGCATCAAAGAATAAGTCAGCAAGACTTACACCCACAGTTATCTTTTTTTTTTTTTTTTTTAATGTAGGGGAAAAAAACCTCTTCTATGAAAAAAAATCTATTCAAAAATCCTCTGAAAGGATTTCGATTTTATAATCTAAACTTCCAAGCATAATTCCAAAGAGAAGAATGTGTCCCCCCCAAAAAGAAGAAGAGTATCTTTGCAGTTGAAAATAAATTGTTTAGGAAAATGATAAATTTCAACCAATAAAATTTCGTAAAACATTTTCACAAATAACAGTTAATCTAGGGAAGAGCAGGATTTAAAAATGTGCGTTCTGGGGCACCCAGGTGGTTCAGTGGGTTAAGCCTCTGCCTTCGGCTCAGGTCATGATCTCAGGGTCCTGGGATCAAGCCCTGCATCGGGCTCTCTCTCAGCAGGGGGCCTGCTTCCTCCTCTCTCTCTGCCTGCCTCTCTGCCTGCCTCTCTGCCTACTTACGATCTCTCTCTGTCAAATAAATAAATAACATCTTTTTTAAAAAAAAGTGCATTCTGGTTTAGGTTTAGTAGCTGTGGGCCTGGGGCTTCAGAGTGATCATCTGCATTTGCAATGGGACAGACAAAAATAACCATTTTACTGCTAAAACCATTTTTTAAATAAAATTCTACATGGATATCTATAAATATTTAAAATATGCATTATATAAGTATCTTTTAAAATTTCATATAAATATATATGTTTTTCATTTTCTATTTTTATATAGATGCAGAATTGCTTTGTCTAAAGTTGAGTTGCAGTTGTTAAGCCTATCTGCTCCTCTTTCTTTTCAAGCTCCCAAGAGATTACTGATGACCACAGTGTGGAGACCTCTCAACCTTGAGCACTCTTCAGAATCTTCCAGGTATGGAAATTACCTTTGCATGGCTCAAATGTGCAGCCAGCCAATATGTTACCGAGTATGAACTTTAGTAAGAAGACAACACATACATCAGGCATGGAAGAACATTTGATTCAAGTGCTAAGGGGCACCTGAGTGGCTCGATCCCTTAAGCATGGGACTCTTGATTTTCACTCAGGTCGTGATCTCAGGGTCTTGAGATCAAGTCTAGCATTGGGCTCTCTGCTGAGCATGGAGCCCACTTAAGATTCTCTCCTTTTCCCCCTGCCCTTCCCCTGCTTGTGCCCCCCTCCACGAGAAAATAAATAATAAAGAATTCAAGTGCTAATTCTTTCTATTACTAGTTACTACATGATACCACTGGGTTAAGAGTAATGAGAACACTATGATAAATTTATTGAAGTCTGTTATGCATCTGCAAGTTGAAGTTGTTACATCTGTGCACACACTTATATATTTGTGATCCCAGCATAGTCACTTGTATATACTATATTAAAAAATTCCCATGAATAGAAAAATGTAGTGACAATAGTATTGCAAAATTATAATTGAATATTTTTCTATTCTGTTCTACTGGCAAAAGTATAGCTATGAAAACTCATGACTTCTGATGATTAAGTTCAAACTATCCTCATTTTTCCTAGAAGGAGAAAATAGTTCTGCTTAAAGAAATCTGATTAGGGGGGGCGCCTGGGTGGCTCAGTTGGTTGAGCGACTGCCTTCGGCTCAGGTCATGATCCAGGACTTCCAGGATCGAGTCCCGCATTGGGTTCCCAGCTCCTTGGGAAGTCTGCTTCTCCCTCTGACCTTCTCTCTCATGCTCTCTCTCACTCATTCTCTCTCAAATAAATAAATAAATAAAATCTTTAAAAAAAAAAAAAGAAATCTGATTAGGGGCACCTGGGTTGCTCAGTCTAAGCGTCTGCCATCCATCGGTTCAGGTCATGATCCTGGAGTCCTGGGATGGAGCCCCTCAGGCAGGCTCCCTGCTCAGCAGGGAGTCTGCCCCTCCCTCTCCATCTGCCTCTCCACCAATTCATGCTCTTTCTTGCTCTCTCTGTTAAATAAATAAATAAAATCTATTAAAAAAAGAAATCTGATTAAATGGTAAGAAAAAGAAGTCCAATATTAGAGACCAAAGGGATACAGCTAGAAGAAGAAGAAAAGTGGGCTCTAGAGCTTCAACTGTGTAACTCAATCCCAGTTCCTGGAAAAGTAACTGATGACTGCACTCAGTGCAGGGAGAATATTTTCAGTGATATTTCTTGAAAGAGACAAATTATTATAGATGATTTCTCTCAGGGAGAATATTTTCAGTGATATCTCTAGAAAGAGACAACAAATCATTATAGAAAGACTTACATACATACTTACATAGAAAGACTCACCATAATTTAGCACTTTTTAATTTTAACAGCTCTCTAATACTTAGAATTGCATTTGGCTACCAGAAGATAACTTGTGAGGTAGCCCGGGTATCACTCCCTGCATTTAACAGGTGTTGAAACTCAGTGACTGGCCCAAAGTCACCATAATCAGTGGCTGAGCTGAACTCCAATCCAGGTTCTTCAGAGTAAAACATACAAACTTTGGGATTAAAAGACTTACTTTGGGATTAAATTCTCTGGGTTAAATCCCAACTCTATTATTTACTATAAATGTACTCATTCTCAATTTCTGCATAATAAAATGATGAGTTGTGTTACTGAGAATATCAAAAATATTACAAGAAAAATGGCTGCCACGTGGTAGATAAATGGTAGTAGCTAAAACCACTGGTCTACTTAACATGGTCCTGGAAAATGTTGAACAGAAGTCTACTTCAATTGAGTAATGGTAAATTTGAAAATGAGAATGAAAGGATGTAAACATATCCTAGGTAATAATCATTGCCTATTTAGCACTGACTCCTGATTCTCCCCTCTGATACCTGCCACTGATCTAAACCTCCACATTCCCAGACAAGAAGGATTTGGGAAAAAGAGGGCTTAGCAAACAAAAGAAAACAGGTGTTTTCTTTTTTTTTTTTTTCCTTTTTCAAACAGACCAGACCCTGTGAATTAAACTAGTGAGAAATAACGACCTTATGTTCTGTCTTATTTCTCACACCATGCTTTAAAAAGTAATAAATTGTTTATTGTGAAATTTGTTTCCTGGCTGAAAGAGAAGGATCTCTGCTCTCAACATGCATAAATTTAAGATTGGGAACTAGATGTGAAATCTTTAATCTTCTTGTGAAATAGTTCATCATGATTTTTTGACAATTAAAAGGTTACTCCAGGCCAGAGGGAGGGCAAGGAGACAATACAATACTTCTCATCAGTTATCAGTACTACTTAAATAGGTTTTTTTTAATCCATCCCACATTTAGATAATTGATTTGAGTCAAATTTCTCAGATGTACAATTTAGAGTTATTCCTGAAATCTCATATTGTTGATATGATAGATAATTATGAAATAAATAAAACTGAAACTGAGCTGTAACTAATTTTCCTGAACAGGGCTGAGAAATGCAGGGTACCCTCAAGTTTGTAGAAGACTGTCCTTAGCCAAAGAAGTGCTTCTGCTCTCCCAGGATGTGTCCCCATAAAAATCCTAGGGCTCATTTCATACATCCTAGGCCCCAAATGGAAGGAGATCCTAGTGCAGGTATCCTCTCCCCCATTTCTGGGGAGGAACATCTTTCTGATTCCATAACTCTTTTGATTACATTCTTTTTCTACAGATTCCACCTTTTTGCTCAAAATATTCTGCAAAAAAATTGGGAAGAGTCCCTTTAGAGTATATGAATCCAGTCTAGAAATACCCTTTTATATGGGATTTTCATGCATTTGGTATTGTCCTTTGAGTGTATGAAGGGACACTACTTATGGCTATCAGTGTGGATAGGATGCCCCAGAATGTGTGGGTCCAACCACTGCTGGAAGATCCCACAACTGTGTACTATTGTGCTCTCATTTCACAAAAAGCATATACCTATTTCCAGTTGCTTAGAAAAAAAACATTACTGCCACTGCCATTGCCTACTTGTTTGCTGTCACTTAAATTGGAATTTCAGAGAAATCTTCCAAAAAAAAAGAAGAAAAAACCTGCAAAATTATTCTCCAAAAAAAGTTTTCCATTGGCTACCCAGGAACTGGGTGGTTTTATCAGTGCTGCTAAGTGTCTCACCACCTCTCTGATTTTGAAAGCTCTTTCCTCAAAAGAGGGGTGTTGGGAAACAATGCAAATTTGCCAGTTTATCTTAAAATTAGGGGTTTAGCTATTGCTTTTTTTTTAAGCTTGGCAAAACAAGTGACTTTTTATTTACCATTGCATGTACCAAGATTACAATAAAAACACTAGTGATACCATCCGAACAAAAGCAATGGTTTATTGACAACAGCAATGAACAGATATTGACAGTCTGTGGGGAGAATCAAGTAATTATCCAGGAACTATAAATCTGATAGCAACATGGTCTCCTGGTGTCTTTTGTGGCTTTCTCCTTTTTTGCCAGCTACTGGTTTAAAGTCATTCATAGTCATTGTTTGGAATGCAGTACCAATAAGAGTTAAGGTATGAAATTATTGTTCCTTCACCTTGATTGGACCAAACAACTACAGTTACACTGTTAAGATTAATAATAATGAAGTGGGACAATGCCTTCTTCGTTAATATTATCCTCCATTATTTCCAGAGCTTGAATAGATCACTTCTTCAAAACCCATAGATTGCGGTAGATTGATAAGATTTTTTGCATATTTGGACCCTTGACCATTAGCTAGCCCTTGCAATCTCCTTGAATGGAGTTTAACAGTTGATTAAATGCTACGGTAATAAGTAGCTGTTCATCCCAATAGATTCCAAGGCCATGCCTTTTTGGAAACAGTTATCAAACCCATGTTCTTTGCTTTCATTAAGATGTTAATAGGAGACATTAAGTCCACACAGCCCTTTGGAACATCTGTGTCCCTACAGCTTCCGGGGTTATTTTCTAAGTACGGCTTGATTTTTTTTTTTTTTTTTAATGCTAACCCCATAGCATCACTCCTTGATATTGGTCAATTCTCACTTTGTTTTTGGGGGGGGGGGGACCAGAAATATTGGTGTTGCTGGTAGATTATTGGTGGCAGCTGTTCCCTGACATTGGTGCACATCTGCTTGCAAGAAAACTGCCTGCAGATACTTGTTAACCTGTAGAACTGAGTGCTGCCCACTCACATGGTGAACAGGACCAGGACCTGAGCTGCACAGCTCAGGCTGCAAATCCAAGTACCTGCTGACCGGCTTCTCTGTCCTGTTTCTCAGAGAGCCTGCCAGGGCAGCTAACAAGCCACCAGCTTCAAAACTGAAGGAGAAGAAGACCAGGGAAGGGAGGGAGCAGGCTCCTGAAGGCCAAGGCCTGAACAGAGGAGGTGACAACCAGTGAGTCTTTCCTCTGGACTCTGTGCAGAGTTCACTAGGAAGCAGAACTGCAGAAAGGGTGGGGACAGGAGAGGGGAGGGGAGCAGGGAGGGAAGGAAAGGCATGTGGCACCCAGCTGGGTTTACTATTGCTCTTAGCATCTCCTTTGCAAAGCCTGATTGTGACCATCCCAAAGCTTCAGGGGCTATGGCAAGGGTGTGGTCGGCAGAATAATGGTCCCCCAAAGAAGGCCATATCCTGAAACTTCTGCATATGTCATAGCAAGACACTTTGCAGATGTGATTAAATCAAGAATTTTGAGATGGAGAGATTATTCTGGATTATTCAGGTGGGCCCTCTCTAATCATAAGGGTCATTATGAGTAAAAGAGGTAAGGGGGGAAAGTCAGAGAGAAGCAGAGGCCTTGGAGTGATACAATTGCTGGAGTTGAAGATGGAAGGGAGTTATGAGCCAAGAATGCAGGCAGCTTCTAGAAGCTGAAAAAGGCAAAGAACGGACTCTCTCCTAGAGTATCTGGAAGGAATGCAATGCCCCCTGCATCTCACGTGTTCCAAGTCTTGTCTAGTACCTCATCCTAGTGCCTAGCAAAGACCCTGCCATTTGATTAGAGCCCATAATTATCTGTGAATGAATAAATTCTATCCCCAAGTTTTGTCAAATCAAAGGCTCCAATACTCTTCACTAGTATCTTCATTCAACAAGATTCATATTTTGAGCCTTTTATGAACTCAGAACTCCAATATGTATGTCAACATTTCTGCTTCCATCTTATCATTTCCACTACTTGGGCCTAGTCTTATCCCTCATTCCATCTACAACACTGATCACTGTGCCTTGCAGATAGCAATATGCATATTTCATTATCAATGATGATGACAATAATAACAGAGATCATGTGAGTAAGTATGATTTTACCAATCATCAGACAAAGAAAGGAGAAATGGAATGAATCAGTCAAGATCTACCCAGAAAAAAGATAGTCATTCCAAGCTTTAAAATAGGAGTGACATTGGTTTACTAGACAGACCTGGGACTCCACGCGAGAGGAAAATGTGGTAACCCTGAGATTAGAAATAGCCAAAGCTACCACTACACATAGGCTGAGACAAAGGGAATTGATGGGGTTATTGGAACCCAAAAGAGCTTGGTTCACTAGGAGGAAGGTAGGAGGGCCTGTTAGGTGGGAGCTGGAGGCAGGGAGAGCACAGGTACAGATGGATATGTTCTTTGACGCAAAGAGAGACGTGAAGATGGATGATAATACTGCATGTCAACTATACTTCAATAACAAAAATTAAAAATATATACATATGCACAAAAAAATAATAATGTAAAAAGACAGAAAGGAAGGAAGGAAAGAAGGAAAGAAAGGAAGAAGGGAGAAGGGCAAGCCTTGGACTCTCCCTTCTCTCACCTTCCACATCCTGATAGGGCCCACTGCTAGCCAAATCCTCCCAGAAGCTATTTGACACATGAATGAGGAAGATCATCTTGGATCCCCCTAATATACATAGGGTTGAGCATGGGGTTGGGGGGATAAGAGAGGAGTTAGAATGAGGAATGACTTTGAGTTCAAATACTCCAAGGAACAGTGTGCAGAAGAAAGGGATTTCAACTTCTTATATGAAAGCTACAGGAAATACCTAGAATCTAATTATCTCTTAACTGTTTTGTAATACACCTTTAGTGAAACATTTAAAATAATCTTAATTACCATCATCTATAACAAAGTCTGAAAAAAATATAATAAATGAATGTAAAACTTGAGATCCAAGGAATACCTCATACACTATTTAAAGCAATTATAATAATCCATTATTAAATAATGTCAAATGGAAACTAGTTTAGAACACTCCGTACTCCTAATTTGCATTCTATGCTAGGACATATATCTCCTAAGATAAACACGAGAGAAGTGTAAGCCATGCCAGGTCAGAGGAAAAAAAAAAAAAGAAAGAAAGAAACTCAGCCAACAACAATGGACAGAGACATATTTTCCAAGAGTTGTACCTAAAGTGTGGGCTGATTTTTCTGTCGAAGACAATATAAACTGTCATTTGAGCATGAAGAATTGGAAACAACACCTAGAGCTAAGAAGATAAGAAAAAATTAAGTAATACCATGGAATGTGTATAGAATAAAGTGACATAAAGTACTTGCCAATTGTCATGTTTTAAGCAAACAGAAATTTTCCTATGAGCTTAAGGTAGTAGATTAGTGACATCAAAATATCTTACGGATTTTTCTATATTTTGTTTTTCTTCCCTGGTTATGATTGGGGTGGGAGGAACCCATCACCTCATGATTCATGACCTAAATCTCAGAACTTTAAATCCAATGCCAGCTAGACAGAAGGATAAGTCATTTTGTTATGACTAATTAGCTATTTATCCTTTGAAAACATTAAGCTTATGCTGGGTAGACCTAATTTATGTTAAGATTGAAATGTTCATGACAGTTCATTGTTCAGAGTTGAAAGAACACTTTTAAAAAGGCAATATGATAGTCAATAAAATAACTACAAGATACGTGCTATGAAAACTGTGCTGGTTTTTCTTTTTTAACTGCCTCCTGATAATTTCACCATCCCGGATTTCCAAATTCTGGAACCAAAAATTTAAATTGTGTTTCTTTTCCCCCCTTTATCCTTAAAAGTCCAACTCTAACCTACTGTCCTCAATGCAGTCACAACTTTTGCTCACCAAAACCCACAGCCATTTTTTTAGACCACAATGGAATTTGGTCTCTCTTAATACTGTGGTACTTGCTGGAGCTCCTAACCACTGATAAAATTTTGTCCATATTTTATTCCTACGGATTCCTAAGCATTTGAACATATTTGTTCCTAAGTTAGTTTATGAGCTCTTTGAAGGTACAGACAATGGCTTATTTTATCTGACATGGGAACCAACATAGATTAAATGACAGCCTCTCCCAATATACATTTATCCTTTCATGTTCTCTCATCGTTTCTTTCCGTGTGTTATTTTCTGCCTCTACTCATTTTAAATAGAAAATTATCCCCTTGCTTATCTCTGAATATATGGCTAGATCTGGAATTTCCTTATAAGAGTAATTTAGGGAGAACCTGGGTGGCTCAGTCAGTTAAGCATCTGCCTTCGGCTCAGGTTATGATCTCAGTGTCCTGGGACTAAGCCTTGAGTTCAGTGGGGTTCCTGAACTCCCTGCTCAGTGGGGAATCTGTTTCTCCCTCTACCCCCACCCCCTGCTCTTGCCCTCTCTGTCAAATAAATAAATAAAATCTTTTTTTTTTTTAAAGAGTAATTTAGTTGTAGGTAGGTCTCTTGGACACCTATCATTCCCAACCAAGTATGTCAGAACCAGATAAGACTTCTTTAAAAGCCACAAAACATCGTAGTTATATTTCTGAGCTTGTTCAGTTCTATAAATATTTCATTATATCCATCAATCAAAAATGATGGATATAAGAAAAACAAAGATAAGTATGACATGACTTCTGCCCTCAAGTGGTTCATTTTTACTGGGAGAGAGATCAAGTGAACAAATGTAATATGCTTGGTCTTACTAGCTGAATTATGTGTCTCACCCCAAATCCATATGTTGAAATCCTAATCCCAAATACTTCAGACTGTATTTGGAGATTGGGTCTTTAAAAAGTGATTAAATAAGGTTGTTAGGGTGAGCCCTAGTCTAACCTGATTTGTATCATTATAAAAAGAGAAAATCTGGACACACAGAGAGACACCAGGGTTGCATGAACACAGAGAAGAGGTTATGTGAGGACACAAGAAGAAGACAGCCGTCGACCAGCTAAGGGAAGAGGCCAGTGGAAACCAAACCTCCTGACATCTTGATCTTGGTCTTCCAGTCTCTGGAACTGTTAGCAAATATATTTCTGTTGTTTAAGCACCGCATCTATGGTATTTGGTCATAGCAGTCCTAGGAAACACGGATATTTGGTGAGCTCCACGTGGGTGTCAGCATAAGACGCAATAAGAGTAATCAGAAGGGGGCCTCCACTTGGGGGATCTGGGTGGTTCAGTAGGTTAAACCTCTGCCTTTGACTCAGGTCATGATCTCAGGGTCCTGGGATCGAGCCCGGCATTGGACTCTCTGCTCAGCGGGGGGAGCCTGCTTCCACCTCTCCCTCTGCCTGCCTCCCTGCCTACTTGTGATCTCTTTCTCTCTCTCTAAATAAATAAATTAAATCTTTAAAAAAAGAAAAAGAAGAAGAAGAAGAAGAAGAAGAAGAAGAAGAAGAAGAAGAAGAAGAAGAAGAAGAAGAAGGGGCCTTCATATAGATTGCCGCGGAGTACAAAAGCGATATGAAAAAAACTTCCTCCCCATTGTACTCCATATTATCTGAGCACTTTCTGAGGAATATTACCGGATGTCTGTGGAAATTGATCTCTATGTATGAGTACAAATCCAAAAATATACTGCAATTCAGACTGGTGATTCCAAAGATAATGAGCTAAAGATAGCCAGGAGGCAGGAAACTCAAATGACTTGGCTAATGGCATTTAGAATCTGAATGTATGGCCAGGATTGCCAATGCAGAGAATAGATTAGTAAAAGTTACACACACACACACACACACACACACACACACACAAAGGTACAACAATCAATAATCATTTTGGGGTTCCTTTTTTTGATCAATTCTACAACAAACAGGGAGGTTCTTAAAACAGCTGCGCACCGGAGTGGTACTTTTCTGGTTGCTGCCTGATGTGCATTATAATTCCTCTGATACTTAACACTCAATTTACCCCCAGTGAAATAAGGGGGCAGTGGTACTGGTACAGAGGGCAAATAAGGAGGACCTTCTGGCTCGAGGTAGTTTCTCTTAGCTCTAGAATTCAATTTAGTGAGACCCTGAGTCCCACAAGTAATTGTGCCCTCATGGGAAAGGGGCAAGGAGATGACAGAGACTACGTTGCCTAGTAGTAGGGCAAAGGTTTTAGGGTAAAGAAAGTGAAACACACCATTAGCACCCTCTATTCTCCCTTGGTCTGGCACCTAAATTCTTTGGCATCTGCTCCCCAAGTGCCCAAGCCACAGTTCCCGTGGTCTAACTTTGCAGAACTCCTGCATCTGCCACTACTCCACTGGGTATTAGAAAATAATGTCTGCTAAAAAGTACTTTGCTTTATTAGAAGATACTTAATCTGATAAACTAATGTGTAATAAGGTGTTTCTGGTAAATATTTGTAAAGCACTGTTGCAGCAGAAACATGGAAATTCAATGATGTGTTACAGAACCGTGAGAGTGTTGAGACCAGGGGTCGCTAACTCGGGGAAGAGACAAAAGGTATGAAGGAGTAAGGCAGCTGGATGGGGAGCAGGGAAGGAACAATGATGTTCCTTCTACACGGACACACTGGTTACTCATCTCTGTGTAATTACTGTCAGGCTAGCTGCAGTCTAGTCTAGCTGCAGCCTACGATTGCCAAGTGTTCCCATCTGTATTTTTTTTTTAATCTCTCATTTTCAGTGGTAGAAACCATGTAAACTATTAACTCTAAGTGAAACAATCACATATATGTATAGGCTACATTAGCCTTGCAGACCAACATTAATCTATAAGTGGAGATACTTTAAGACAACTATATCTTTGAATAAAAATAACACCAGCCTTTCTTCTCAGAAGTCAATGAGCATTGTGCACAAGGAGTATTAAGTACATGGGGTAGAGAAGTGAGACGTCTGGAGAATTGGTTTATAGTTTTCTATATTCCACTCACCAAATGTGTGACATCATGTAGATTCCTTGTCCTTTAGGAATTTGAGCTTTATTTTTTTTATAAAATGAAAGATTTCTTGTGACCTTATGGGATCTTATGATTCTAACTAATATGTCACTGTAAAATTTCTGCTCAAAATGGTTTGTGAGTTTTTGTTTCAATTTATGAAAGATAGTGTAATAGGTTAAATCTTTTAAAATTATTACATATATCATTATCTTGTTTAGATTTTTTAAAAATATAGTCAGACTCAAAACCAAAATCACTATCTCAGTGGACCATTGTTAGAAAAAGAGATGGAGAAGGATATGGTGGGGGAGGAAACAAAGATTCACAATCAGACCACCCACCTAACACTTGCATCTGAAGGTAGCCCAGTAGAAACAACTGAAAACCAGCAGATGTGGAGAAATAGGTACAGGAAAAAAGGGTTAAAAAGAAAGACCTAGAACAATCTTACAAACTTAAATTCCATACTATTTAAGGAAAATCAAGGTCATGAAAGGTAGCTTACACCTTTTATAAATAGATAATGTATTCCTGGGAAGTTAGAAATACCACAGCAGTCTAAAAACTAGACATACATGATATATTAGCAGCAATTTAAAAATGTACCATATTGAGGCACCTGGGTGGCTCAGTGGGTTAAAGCCTCTGGCTTCAGCTCAGGTCATGATCCCAGGGTCCTGGGATCTAGTCCCGCATCGGGCTCTGCTCAGCAGGGAGCCTGCTTCCTCCTCTCTCTCTCTCTGCCTGCCTCTCTGCCTACTTGTGATCTCTGTCTGCCAAATAAATAAATAAAATCTTTAAAAAAAAATGTACCATATTTGTAAAAAAAAAAGTTTTCAGGGAAAAAAGCAGGTGGCTATGAATAATAAGAATAATAATAATAAATGAAAAGGACCAATTTGAAATCCTGGGAATAAAAAACTTTTTGTTATTGAAATAAAAAAGTCAATGGACAAAAAAATAAACTAGATAGAGAAATAGATAATTAGTAAACTGAATGATAGCAATGAAAGTAATATAGAGATATGAAAATGCTTGTTTAATACTTGGAAGCAGAGTTAAGAAAAAGACATGGAGGGACGCCTGGGTGGCTCAGTGGGTTGGGCCTCTACCTTCGGCTCCGATCGTGGTCTCGGGGTCCTGGGATTGAGCCCAGCATTGCACTCTCTGCTCAGCGGGGAGCCTGCTTCCCCCTCTCTCTCTCTGCCTCCCTACCTACTTGTGATCTCTCTCTCTGTGTCAAATGAATAAATAGGATCTTTAAAAAAGAAAGAAAGAAAGAAAGAAGGAAAGAAAGAAAGAAAGAAAGAAAGAAAGAAAGAAAGAAAGACAGACAGACATGGAGGCCAGAATGAGTTGCCCACTAGTGCCTAAGAGGAATTCTAGATTTTGAGAAAAAGATGAGTCGATAAGAAGGTAATATGAAGGGGCACCTGGGTGGTTCAGTTGGTTAAGTGTCTGACTCTTGGTTTTGGCTCAGGTCATGATCTCAGGATAGTGAGCTGGAGTTTCTGAGTCAGGCTCCGTGCTGGGCTTGGAGTCTGTTGGGAGTCAATCTCTTCCTCCCCCTCTGCCCTTCCCTGCTGAAAAAAGAAAGAAGGCAGTATTAAAAGAGACATCTATTTGGTGTTTTTCAGAATTTTAAAAATTTGTTTCCTCAGATAGAACATGAAAATCAAATGCCAAGAAGCATAAAGAGAATAAATTTATATCAAAACACATTGCCGTGAAATTTCAGAACATCAAAGAAAAAAGTAGTAAAAGTTACCTCTGGAGTCGTATTTCCTAACAAAGACATTTTACCTATAAAGAAAAGGCACTTCGATTGACAATGAATGTTGAGGAACAATAACTGTCAGTTTAGAATTCTACAACTTGTCCAAACTCTCATGACAAAATCAAGACATTTCAGACATAAAGAGACCAAAGGGTTTTGATGCCCGCGGAGCCCCACTAAAATGAGCCAAGAAAGGAAATATTTCAGTTAGAACCATGAACCAAACAGAGAAATGCATGAAGCAAATGTTAAGTGAAATAGTGTTTTAAAAGTAATAATTCATTACCATGATGTTAAAATTCTTTTTGCCTTTATAAAATTTGAATTAATTTTGTAGACAAGGCAGATAGGTTGGGAAGAGTTCAGATGTAGTTGCTAAGTTCCATGTCTCTGGCAGAGGACAAAGCTATAAAATATTTTAGAATTAGAACCAAAACATTGAAAGAATAAGAAAGTTTATTTTTTGTGTCGGGCTAAACTAGTTTTTATTTTTTTTTTTATTTTTTTTTTTAAAGATTTTATTTTATTTTTTTTTATTTATTTGACACAGAGAGATCACAAGTAGACAGAGAGGCAGGCAGAGAGAGAGAGAGAGGGAAGCAGGCTCCCTGCTGAGCAGAGAGCCCGATGCGGGCCTCGATCCCAGGACCCTGAGATCATGACCCGAGCCGAAGGCAGCGGCTTAACCCACTGAGCCACCCAGGCGCCCTAAACTAGTTTTTAAATTTAACTCTTATGTATCTGCAAATAAAGACAGTTTAATATGCTTTAGTTGAATTACAGATTTTCCAAAGAGGACAATGATATAACTGAAATTAATAGTATTTTATTGTATCAATAGTCAAAGTGGTATGAGGACATGAACATTAATAGAGCAAGATCCTTCTATCAGCTGTTCAGAAAATATTCAAGAATAGATAGACTTTGGGGGCACCTGGGTGCTCAGTTGTAAGCATCTGTCTTAGGCTCAGTCATGATCCCGGGGTTCTGGATTGAGCCTCGAATTGGGCTCCCTGCTCCGCGGGAAGCCTGCCTCTCCTTCTTCCACTCCCCTTGCTTGTGTTCCCTCTTTCTCTGTGTCTCTGTCAAAAAAAATTAATAATATCTTTAAAAAAAAAAAGAGGTTAGGCTTTGTATTAAAACCAAGCTAAGCTCTTCCACAACCCAAGCACCTGAGTATCCACAGGCGGGTTTCTTTTTTTTTTTTTTCTTTATAAACATATAATATATTTTTATCCCCAGAGGTACAGGTCTGTGAATCAGACAGGCCGGTTTCTTAATCTTTTTGATGTTCAGTCCCCTTATCTGTTAAAAGGAGTAGTAACATCTACCTTACATGGTTGCGGGGTAAAGTTTTGAGGTAAAGTTTATAAAGTGCCTGACACATGGTAAGCATTCAATAAATGGAAGCAAATATTTATTAATAATAATTATAGGAACCAAATTACGCTGGTGAGTACACGGGATATGAGTGTAATTTTAACATCCATGTCCTTAGTGGACCATAGAGAGAGAGAAAGGATAAGAATTAAATGCTGAGTGAGCCAACAATGCAAAAATAGTTCCTAATTTGTATCTCAATTATAAAATGAGCACATATTTGCAGAACAAGTACTTGATGTAGAAAGAGTAAATAGGCTTCAGAGTAAAATACTTTACTTTTGTCCTTTTTCTTAAGTCCTCAGCCCAAACAGATTGCCAAATGTAATTTAAAAGATCACAATTTTTTTTTTTTTAAGTTAGATTGGGACCCAGGGTAACCACATCAGCAAAGCTGTAGACCTTTTAGAAATGGGTTTTTAAATGGAATTGTTGACAGACTTTTGCCTTTGGTCACGTACCTGTGTCCTTGCATTTGGCTCTAAGACATTCTTTTACCTCATAAACAATCCCTAGTTCTTGTCACAGAGACTTCTTTTTCCTAAATTATTTTTGCTGATGTAAAAGATTATTGAGAGAATTTAAGCAAGGCCTCTGAGGCAGTATTTGGACAGCAAGCATTTTTCACCAGCTTCATTATGAAGACAGGACAGGAAATATAAATCAGGCTGATAAATACTATTTGGGGTAAAGGTTAGGGCCAATGGAAGTGTTAAAACAAATTGAGTCTATAGTGAAAAGGAAGATTTTACTGTGCAGAGATGTAAAGATTTTAAGATGAAAGGTGTGTTCACTTTCTGTTGCTTGCCTCAAAACCCTCAACTGTGGCTGCAATTTATTACATCTATTCCAAGTTACTAGTTTGGATTTTATGGTTTCAAAGTGATTAATACCAGAGCCTTGCTTTTTCATTAACCTGATGTATTTGGTATGTCAATGTGTCATGTATATGCTAGAGAATTTTGTTGAGGATTGGGCAGCAGCATGGAAGTTAATTAGAGAATGTTTCACATGGCACAGATGTTCGTATGAGAGCAGAAATACGTTTTTCTTCTTAATATAATCATAGGACAGTGTATGTAAACTAGTCAGGAACACTGTGATGAGATTTCAATGATAACAAAGTTTTTTAATATAAGCAAAATATGGTTTGTGATGAGATTGATTAACATTCAAATATTGAAAGTAATGTTTAGATGAAATGATGTAGGAATTGGAGCAGAGGGGAGTAGGAATGGTGCTGGATGAATAATTAGCTATTTTGAGACTGCATAATAGACACATGGAGTTCACTGTACTACTCCATTTTTATGTATGTTTGAAATGTTCTTTAATATAAAATTTTAATATGGTGTTTAAAATGTTTTCGATAACATTAGAACATATTTATGACATGGTAAACAAAAATACAAAGCAGGTCACAAAATTGTCAATACAGTGTAAATAATGTAGAGAAAGTGTAAAAGAAAGGCCATAAACAGTTGAAGATATAAGTAACAACTGTCCCTTGAAAGTGAAATAATAGGTGCTTTTTTCCCTACATAATTATTTCTGAATTTTAAAAACTATCAGTCCTGTGGGCTTATCTCTTCATTATTTCTAGCCTGATAACTTTTAGGCTACTTACAATAATAAGTATTTTATTTTTTTTTCTGAAGATCTTATTTATTCATTTGAGAGAGAGAGAAAGAGAGAGAGAGAGATGGAGAGAGAGCAAGCAGAGGGAGAGGCAGAGGGAGAGGGAGAAGCAGACTCCCCACTGAGCTGGGAGTCCAATGTGAGGCTCAATCCCAGGACCTGGAGATCATGACCTGAGCCAAAGGCAGTTGCTTAACCATCTGAGCCACCCAGGTTTCCCACAATAATAAATATTTTAATACCATTCCAGATTATAGCAATGTTACAAGACTTCCCTTCCCTCAGCCCGCAATACACCCACAATTATATTATCTCAAATCTGCCAAAGGTATTTGATTTGTGTTATCAACCAATCAACTGGAAGTCACCACATGGGATCACAGTGATGCACACCTTGAGTGAATAATAAGGCGTCTGTACCCCAGTATCTCTCTTTAAAATCACATTTTCAGTTTTATTTGGTCAGTGTTATAAAACTCATTCTCTTGCTATTTCCTTATATTGTCCCAATGTACTCGCATTATGGGAAACATGTCTAACTGGATATTAAAACGAAACTGTGCTGAGACCCAAAAACAATAGATTTCAGATCCCAAAATGGCGTGGGAGACAGATTGGCATTCAGACATTTCAAACAGGATGGCAAAGACCAAGTTAAAGACCTTGTCCAGAATGAGGACATAAACACTATTCAGACTGAGGCCAGAAAACAGACTGGTGAGCTGTGTGAGAGGGAGCTCCTGAGAGACAGCTGGGCTCCAAGTTCTATCTAAACCGGTGAAGAAGGGGGGATTGAATGTGCTTCCCCCTTTGTCGCAAGTCAAAAGACCAGGGTTTCAGTAGGGGTTCTCACAGAAGCTGCCATATGTCATCTGCAGTTAGGGGGTGCTGTAGCTTTTGTTAAACCTATCATAAAAGTGACAAGGGGGCAATTGGTAGCTATAAGCTCTAGCAGCAGGAGAAGTAGAAGGAGAAGTAGCTACATTGGACAGTTTGTACTCCCAGAGCTTTTAAGGGAACGATGCATGACCATTTCCCATAAACCAGGTGTGGAGCCACACAGATGAACATAAACAGATCTGAAGCAGTTTAAAATGTTGCCTAAGAGGGCACCTGTAGTGACAATGGGACCTCAAAGGAGAGAGTCTCTGAAAATTGGACCATCAGAAACAGGGCTAGGGATAAGGAAAGTAGCCAGCTAGAAGAAAATAGGTAAGCAATATCAGACATATACACACACACACATACACACACATACACACACAGCTTAATGTTCTCACCATGGGCATTGAAGAAACTCACAAAAGTACCAATGAGGGAAAACAAGACAGTTTTAAAAGTCAGGCATTCTCAGGAATTCTACAGCCATTTTTATATAGTACTTGACAAGTAAAACTTTTCATAACCCTATTTACACAGAGATTCAAGCTATATGTTGTAAGTTGGTATACACTTAATAGAATATACAAAATAGTCTATAAGTTAAAACTCTTCTGCCCACTAAAAATAAGTTTTACATTAAGCATATCCTACTGTAGTTACCCTTCCTTTATATTACAACAAGCGTACAACATACTCTATAAGTTTTTCTCTTTGAAGCAACCTTATGATTCATATCACAATCTCAACATTCCTTTAATTATTATTATTATATTATTATTATCATTATTTGATGTATTTGATCATCACACATTGACCTGGGAATGCTCTATGCTGACCATGCTAACTTTTTGTACTCTGAGATTTTTCTGAAAGCAAACTTTCTAGCAAAAATAAGATTTTCAAACCCATATTGATTTTTTTTCCTACCCTAAGACATGAAATTAGCTACTCTCCAAAGATACTTACTTCCTATAAAGGGTGAATAGTATTAGAAATCAAATATGAAAAAAAAAAAGGATCAATTTATATAGGCTAAAGAATCTCTATGTGGTTGTTCCCAGTGAATAACAGTGATGGTCGGCATGCTACTTTTCATGGCCACATGGTCATGGCTCTGAAAAAATAGTTTATTTTTTAAATCATGAATTAAAACAAATATGCAATTCAATACTAACTTTATTATGTCTTTTTCAATCGTTTTCCAATATAAAAACTTGAAACTTATTTTAACATTTTCTTTTATTGATTTTCTTACAATTTTCCTTTAAACATTTCTGATCTCTACCCCTAACTATATTTCTCAGTTACAGTCCATCTATACTTCACGGATCACCATCCTATGATCACTTTATTGACACATTCACACGCAGTTGTTATAATTTCTGGGACTGGAATCTGACTCTTCAACTCTAGAGTTTGACCTCTGATACTATATCTGGTAGAGATTAAAGTCTTCTACCACAGGGAGCTTAAAATGAATGAGGAGAACAAAACTAATATTTCAAAACAACCTCCAAGTAATAAAATGCTTTAAAAAATGTGCTGTACGATGTAACACAAGACGTGAGTTGGCTGTACCTACTAGTGAACACAAATAGGCCTCATTTCCAGCCCAGTCCCAAACTTGATCATTTTTGCCCCCCACTACGATTAGGCGTGGTTTCAGTTGCTTTCTGAGAATCTGTCCAAATCCTTTCCTTTAGCAATCTGGCAAGAGTTTATACATGTGATCAGAATTACCCACCAAAGGTCTCCTAACTACTACCCTTGAGTCTTCTGTTGGGAAAGAAGACAAAGAATCTGGTAGATACAATAAAATAGCAAAGAGAAGCACAAAGTGTTGTGGGTGCAGAGAGGAGGGCCAGCCAAGATTTATAGATTACTGGTCCAAGTTTCTTCCCTGAAGGTAGGACTCTGAAGCTGAACCTACACAAAGGGAGATTACCCCAGGGAAGAGGGATAAAGAATGTGCTACAAACCAGGCAACAGCATGGCCAAAGACTTGGAGAAAGTAATAGGAAATACCAGGTTTGATTGTAACTTTCATGGTTAGGAGGGAATAACAAGATGCTGGGTAGACAGAAGAGAAAGGGCCAAGAAGAAAACAGGCCAGTTCAAGAAGACCTCCACAAAGACTTTCCAGAAGCACAATTCTGGGCAGTGTGGACATGGGCTTCGGGAGTGACAAGACCCAAGGCAGGGAATCTGTAGATAGGTGACTGTTCTAGTAATCTGAGAAACAATAAAAGCAAAATTAGGGTGGTCACACATGACTGCACATAACAGCAAAAAGCAGATTTGAGAGCTTATGAAGGAGCACAATGGACAGAACTTGATGGAATGATTCAGGGACAAAATTCAGCATAGCTTTTCAGATTCTTGGTCTGGGAAAGTGGGCCTAGGAATTTTGTCATTTACTATAATGGAAGAACTCAGAGGAGGAGTACTTTGGGATTGAATGTGGGTGTTTGCAACACATCCCAGGGGAGATTTTTGTATGTGTTGCAGATCGATGGATCTAGGGAGCAGACTCCAAGCTAAAGATATGGATTAGGTAGTCATGAACTTATAGCGCATGAGAGTAGGATTGCCAAGAGTTAGTGTAAGGGCGGGGCAATCTGGGAAGTGAAGGAGAGGCAAGGGAAGGAGGGGAAAGTCTAAAGACAAAAATTCTGAATAATGCTATGATTTAAGGGACTTTCACATACCAAACAACCAAGTTTAACCAAGGAAGTCAAAGGAAAACTAATAGTATGAAGTAATCAGAGGCAATAAAAAATTGCCTTTGTTGAAGGAAGAAGTGACCAACAATGTCTAATATTTTTACAAATTAAAGTTCAGAAAGACCCCACTATAGGTGGGTCTAAGCAAAATTATCACCCTTTTTATTGTTAAAGGAGGTAAAGCTTTCAACATAAGTGGTTTAAAATACAACAATGTATTTTGTAATCACTGGAAATCCTCCTGTTTGGCATGCTGGTTGGTAAGTGTTACGGCACATCCCAAAGGAAGACAGAATTCATTTTATTGGTAAAACTTTCCACAGTGCCTGGAACCATTTTATTAAATAGGAGTTAGGTTTCCTTAACTGTGTCTAAGGTTAAGCACCCTTTAAGCCCTTCTTATGAATTTCACAAGCCCACAGTCCACATTGTTCCTCTGTATATAAAATTCAAGTGGAAAGACTCATTTAGAGTTAAAATTTCTAATGCTTTTGCCATTATCCCCCATTTAAGCATGTCTGTTCCTAATTTCTGTGAAAAACAATATATTTGGACCACACTGCTCTTCTGTGTAGAGTGAGTCTGTGGTAGTGGCAGGTGATAATAATAAATCTTAAAAAGGAATGAAATTGAGGGCCTCAGTTACAACATAAATAGGAAGGTGCCAAATGCATCTACCCATATTTTTTACATCACCTTATTGACACCTCAGTTATTCTAAAAGTGATTCGTCTAACAGCAAGGCCACGTCAAGACAAAAATACCAAAGCATGAGTAACTAATATAACAAAAAGTTATGGAAATATTGGTCCTTTGTTACTTCACAGCTTATTAAACAGCAATCCAATAATATTTCCTAAAATTGCCATTAAAATGGCATTAAAATGGCCTCAAAACCCCAAGAAGCAAAACCATCATACTCCTCAAAGGATGATTTTCAACGGTTGAGTGTCTAAGTGAAAAGGTAACACAAATAATTCTTTGTACAATTTGTATTTTCATGGAAATACAAAACCATCTTTTGTTGGTATGTATGGTATACAAGGCCCACTGTAAATTCTTCTTAAGATACACTTAGAATTTTCTAAAAATTTTTTTGCTTATCCAGTAAAGTTACCATTGATCGCACTTAGAACAAAGAAACTCTGAGATTAATCATAAGCACTATTTAATCGCTAGTGCTGTGGAATGGGCAACTTTCCTAAATTTAATGAACAAAGCAGGAATCACAAATTTGGATGCCTACAGGGAAACAGGAAGTTAGTTATCAATAATAAATAGGATCACGTGCTTCAATGCACTTAATGATCAATAGCAACAGAATTTAATATTGAGGATCTATATTATCAGGGGTAGAGAAAAAAGTAAACTAAAGTTATCTCACTAATCTATAGAAATGAAATTTAATGTATTTTTTAAAAAATGAAAGTACATGCAAAATAAGCCATGGTGAACAAAATATCAAAATTCTAAATGAAGACAGAAATAGTAATCATGACTTGCTGAGTCATACTGAAGCCTAAGGTAAAAGGAAAAATCAGTAACACTGATCCTAAAACTAAAATATTTGCTACCCATAAATGATTATAGCATAATCAATTATGTGTATGCATATGTGTGTGTGTGTGCGTGCATATTTACAGAACTAATTTTATAAATGTATATAATTATCTCTTATATTTCAATGTCTAATTTTTATGTCATTGATGGTTGATAATTTTCAAAGAACTAAAATGAGATTTTCATTGCTGTCATCAAGTATAGAGGGAGTCCAAAAGAAGAATCAATTCAATAAGTGTTCTTTAAAGTTCTTTAATTACGTAGTACAGTTCCTGTTTATTAAGATACATTATCTGAGACTCATTTTGAAGATTTGCGTCTAAGAAATAATTAAATAAATTTACTGTTTTGTGCTATAGAATCATGTGATATTTCTTCCCAAAAAGGAAAAAAGTAGTCATAAAACTTAGTATTTTAATAACACAATTAAATAATACAATTTAATTTTAATAATACAAATTTAATAATTGAAACAGAACTTTCTTTTTAGCTCAAGAGTATTTCTTTGGTCACTGGTTAAATAATGTCAAATATTGGTAAATAATTGTGTTTAGAAAAATCTGAAGCAATTTCTATTTATAGCTATAACACTTAAAATAAATGTTCATAACCCAGTCAAACTTTTATCCTAAATTTTGAAAATTTTGATTAAATTGTACTCAAGTTCAAATTCAGCTGAAGCAAAACCTTAGTCTGTCAAAATATCAACAATTATATCCCTATAATATCAAAATATGAATTAATTGGAATTCTTTTGTTAACCACAATTTTAGTTCACATAACCAAATATTTAATTGACTTGAATAATATTTTTAAATATCACTGTACCAGTGCTATAGAGAGTAAACCTTTTCCTAGTTCTAAAACTCAGTATCTCAATGATTCTCCCCAAAAATGAATTTTATACCTCGTGCCTTCAGGGACATGAAATATACTGATAGATAGATAGATAGATAATGATATAGATATATAATATAATGATAGATAGAACCAATACACATTAAACATTTAAATGATTATAAACTATAACATAATAAATTTGATGTAATCTATTGCCAGGATCATACAGGATAGTTATCATACAGAATACATACATAACTATCATACAGGATAGTTAATAAATCCTGTGTTGATAACTAAGGTTTTTGTTGACTATATGTTAAGCTGACTCCATATATTAACTCACTTTATCCTTATAATTACATAATAACAAGAATATGCCCTTTTCCTATTGCTCAATGAGGAAAACTAAATTCTAAAAGTGTAAGTGATTTGCTCAAGGCTGCCTGACTGCTAAGACCAAGGGGTTGTAAAACAAAGATTCAAGCATGTAGGGGGTGTATGTGCGCGCGCGTGTGTGTGTGTGTGTGTGTGTGTGTGTGTGGCTCTGTATTATGTATAATGTGTGAGTACATGTTCATACATATAGGTGGTAGGGACACAATCATATGGGTTGTAGGGACACAATCACAAATAGATGAAATATAAAAAATACCACACACAGATGACAATGACTATGTCTTTATTAAACACCACTCTAATAATTCTACCTCTCTTTCAAGCACTTGTATGTATATTCTTAATGGACATTAATTTCACAAGCTGATCTCAGAAAACCAAGTTACAGAGAGTTTTAGGAGTTGTCATTTTAAAAAATTTAAAAAGTTGAAGTACAACCTTTAAGTCCAGCTGAGTTTAACATTAGTAACATTTTAAGAGACAGTATTAGACACCTGTCAAAGCCTATCACCAGCATGAATGTAGGATCAGTGGCAAATATAGCGTAATATATAGAGCTCATATTGAAGAAACGAAAATGTTTACAATTCTTGGCCACACGAGATAATAAAATCAAACAACTTTTACATTCACTATTGTAACATTTAAAGAAAAGTCATCATTGTTCTACAGCTGGAGATGTTCAAGGAAAAAAGGGGATTTTTTTATTAATGTAAGATTAGAAAATGTAATAAATAACTTTGAGTGAATTTCTGCTATTCCACACAATATTATTTGTTTTCAGCCAATTTCCTCATTGAAGAATATCTTATATGCAAACTCAGCTAGAAATATAATTTCTGATTTTGATTTTACTTAACATTCATAAAACTCTACGAACCTCTGCATGATAATAAGAAGCTTGTTTAGGAAGAAAAGTGATGCCTTGAAAATTTGAGGAGAGACTAACTTATACTTAACACTTATAAGGGGCCCCCATATGCAATCTCCTGGAGCTGCCATTTACATTGCTTTATTTGTTTGCTCCAGATGGTATCTATTATAAAATACACTGATCAAGCAAGTAATTTAATTTCTCTATGAATTTGCTGTTATTTGAAATTAAAGATGACTATCAGGGTTGCCTGAGAAGTAAATGAAATAACATATAAAATAGTTACCATGGTGCTTGACCCTAAGAATGTACCCTAAAACTAGCTCCTTTCCTCTCCCCTCATTGTTATGCATTGCCTGCATCTGTGGAGCAAATCTTACGACTTTTGCCACCAGATGCAATTCAAATAACTGGGAATCTTTGGTTTGTTTCAGCCATTGGATCTGAGGCAGTCACCGGACTATTTCTGACTAAAATTAGTGAGAAAGAAATTCTGTTGACTCCTAGTAGGAAAAGCCAACAAAGGTTGTCTTTCCATGAAAAAGATAACATGCATTTAGGCAATCATATCACTCTTACTTAAAGCAGCATATCTATTCAAACACCCTTTATTTTCTTAATTTATCACATTATAATTCTGCTCTATCTTCAGGGTAATTGTGCCCAACAATGGGGAACTGTCTAGAATGTGGTGTCTTTGTTTCTTCAGATGTGGGTAAATATTGGACTGATTAGAACATATGTTCGTATCAGAATCCCAAATACTTCCTCAAACATCATTAAAACTATATTATAAACCTTCATGGTTTTATGGGTATATATTTTTCCCACTGTAATTATACGAAGAATAAACATAGTAAAAAGCCCTTTTAGGAATATTGTCTACTTCAGAAAATTACCTCTTTGTATTTACATTTTTATTGTATATTTATTTTAGCTCTCACAATGATTTGAGCATTTCACTGCTATAAGAATATAAGTAAATAATGCCAAATAATATATGACTTTAGTTAATTCAGTGTGGATGAAAGTCACATGTTCATTAAAATCATATTTACTGGTTGATGGGCTGGATTTTTCTCTCTTTTAAAGTATTGTTGCAGTGTAATATAAAAACATCCTGAAGAAATTAAATGAATAAAATAAGAATACATATAACCAATTCCTTCAGGATTCTACTTCTAAATAAGAGTATGCAAATCAGAGCTCATTATGCTAAGCCAACAATTTCTTACATTGGTCTGAATTAAAATTAAACAGTATCTATTAAACACCCAGCATGTCAAGTTTCATCGGGCAATGACTTTCATATAAGAATAATACATAATAGAGAAGCCAGGGTTGAGATCTTTGGTTAGGAAGTCAAAAGATTCAATGGGATAAAAGAACCAAAGTAAATTGGAAGTGACTCCTTGGACAGAGAAAAAGAAACAGCAGAAAGAGGAAAATTGGGGTGACTGTAAGCAAGCAAAAAGATCAAAGATCTCTCCTCTTCCTTTTTCTTTCTCCTCCTATTTCCTTCCTGAATAATTCAGTCCTAATACTCTGAATCTGGGTGGAGCAAGTTAGGAACCTAGGCGAGGGAAGAGCCTGGTGTGGAGTACTGAGGACCAAGCAGGTGAGGAAAGCAGTTACGTGTCATAAGTGAGCAGTGTAGGCTATCAATGCCCAACGGGGAGAGAAAGGGAAAGTCTGGAGTGGGGACTCAGAATCTAAACAAAGTGAGAAGGAAATAATCCATGTGAAGACGTGGCCTGGCTCAGGGTTTTAGGAGTTGAGCAGGATGAGGAGGGTATCTTTATAAAGGGACAGTTTGTCATTAGGTGTTAGAGTCCAGTGGGAGTGATTGAGGCTAACCACACATGGGAAGAGTTTGATGACATGACAGAGCCCAAATAGTAAGAGAGGTATCCATGTGGAGAGGAAGTCAACTGTGGGTATCAGAGGAGAACTGTGTAGAGAGCATCAGCAGTGCAGATGAAACAGGGAGAATGAGGGTGCTCCTACGGAGTAGCCTGGACTGGGGAAGAGTCAGAGCCTGAGCCCAGTAAAGAGAAGTCCATAGTGGGAGGGAAGGCAAGTGTTAAGATATCAGCCAAAGCAATGTGAGCAGGGAATGGGGTGCAAGCAGCAATGGAAAATTGGTTATATACTGAAAATTGGTTATATATAATTGGTACTGAGCTAATTAAATATATTAAAGATAATGGAGACCAGATTGCTATTGTCAGAGAAAAGAATTATAAGCACTGAATTAGAGAAAGGAAGAATGAATCCTGTGGTTTGGGGTTAGAATTGAAGATGATAAGAAATGCGTGGTTTTCAATATATGTTGATAGATTCAGATATAGATATAAAATATGTATGGACATGTGTGTGTGCGTGTGTGTGTGTGCATGTGTGTGTGTGTGTGTGTGTAAGTTCTATCCTCCAGAGTGGCCTGCAAACAATGATAGCCCAATAACGAGAGGACACCTTCCACTTAAATCTGGCTTCGAATTATCATTCTCCACTTGCAAGAACTAGGGATCCTTGGAGAAATGGCTGAGCTCAGGGTTTGGGCAAGGAGAATAGAAGGTAAACCTGGAATGTCGTTTTATGCCAGAGAACAAGTATTCAAAGAGTGATGGGGATATTAAAAAATTACAGAAGCTAGTTTGAAGGGTCTTCGGTGGACAAATCTGAGACAAATTGAGAATCAAAATAAATAATAATAGTATTGTCTTATGACCCATTGAATAAAATAGGAAACCATGAGTTCATATTGATTTACCTAAAGTAACAAATGGAAACTATCATAAGGAATTAGATATTTACATAGTTAAAAATATCTTCCCATGAAGAGTGCCCTGGGTGGTGCAGGTTAAGTGTCTGACTCTTGGTTTCAGCTCAGGTCATGATCTTGAGGTCCTGAGATTAAGGTCCACACTGGGCTCTGCACTCAGCATGGAGTCTGCTTGAGATTCCCTGTCCCTCTGCCCTTCCTGCTCATACTCTCTCTCTCTCAAAGAAATAAATCTTTTTTTAAAGATTTTTTTTTTTATTTATTTGTCAGAGAGAGAGGGAGAGAGAGCAAGCACAGGCAGACAGAATGGCAGGCAGAGACAGAGGGAGAAGCAGGCTCCACGCCAAGCAAGGAGCCTGATGTGGGACTCGATCCCAGGACGCTGGGATCATGACCTGAGCCGAAGGCAGTTGCTTAACCAACTGAGCCACCCAGGCGTCCCATCTCAAAGAAATAAATCTTAAAAAAAACAAATCTCCCCAAAATATGCTTATAATTAAAGAGAGATAAAGAATAACTTTACAGGAGAAAGCCTGGCAGATACCATTCTTAATCAAGTGATCTAAGTATATAACATTAATGTTAAGAAATGTTAAACTCATGTGACACATAATAGAATGCAGTGAGTAGAACACGGCATCACTTCTGTGCTATTCCTCCTAAAGATGCATACCTTGAATTAAGTCATGAAGAAACATCAGGCAAACCTGAATTTATGGGCAGTTTGCAAAGTAATAAAACTATAATCCTTGAAAGTATCATAGAGACTGAAGAGACATAAAAACAAAATATAGAACAATTCTTAATCAAAATCTTTGTTATAAAGGACAATATTGAGACATTTGGTAAAACTGGAATGGGGTCTAAGATTTAAATGGTAGAAATGCATTAGAATTAATTTAGATTAATTAGAATTAATTTCCTAATATTGATGGTTGTGTTATAATTATGTGAGAGAAACCCTTTTTAAGAAATATACACTGAAGGGGCACTTGGGTGGCTCAGTGGGTTAAGTCTCTGTCTTCGGTTCAGGTCATGATCTCAGGGTCCTGGGATTGAGCCCCGCATTGGGCTCTCTGCTCAGCAGGGAGCCTGCTTCCCACTCTCTCTCTGCCTGTCTCTCTGCCTACCAAATAAATAAATAAAATCTTTTTTTTTTTTTAAAGAAATACAAACTGGAAAGATAAAAAGGTTCTGCACAGTGAAGGGAACAATAAACAAAACTAAAAGGCAACCTATGGAATAGGAGAAGATATTTGCAAATGACATATCTGATAAAGGGTTGGTATCCAAAATCTATAAAGACCTTATCAAATTTAACGTTCAAAAAAACAAATAACGCAGTTAAGACATGGGCAGAAAACATGAATAGACATTTTTCCAAAGAAGACATCCAGAGAACTAACAGGCGCATGAAAAGATGCTCAACATCACTCATCACCAGGGAAACACAAATCAAAACCATGATGAGTTATCTCCTCACACCTGTCAGAATGGCTTAAAGTAACAACACAGAAGACAATAGGAGTTGGCTAGGATGTGGAGAAAGAAGAACCTTCTAACACTCTTGGTGGGGATGCAAACTGGTGGAGTCACTCTGGAAAATAGTATGGAGGTTCCTCAAAAAGTTAAAACTAGAACTACCCTATGACCCAGCAATTGCACTATGAGGCATTTACCCAAAGGATACAAAAACAACAATTTAAAGGGGTGATTGCACTCCAATGTTTATAGCAGCATTATTAACACTAGCCAAATTATGGAAAAAGCTCAAATGTCCATCAACTGATAAACAGATAAAGAAGATGTGGCACACAATGGAATATTACTCAGACATCACAAAGAATGAAATCTTCTCATTTGCAACAAGGTGGACGGAGCTAGAGTGTATTATGCTAAGTGAAATAAGTCAGTCATGGAGAAAGACAAATACCATATGATTTCACTTATACGTGGGATTTAAGAAACAAAACAGATGAACATTCAGAAAGGGAAAAAAAAAGAGAGAGAGAGAGGGAGGCAGACCATAAGAGACCCTTAACAATAGAGAACAAACAGGATTAATGGAGGGAGATGAGTGGGGGATGGGCTAGATATGTGATGGGTATTAAGGAGGGCATTTATTGTGACAAGCACTGGGTGTTACATTTAACTGATGAATCACTAAATTAAAAAAAGGAATAACTAATGAAAAAGGACAATCCTTTTATAAATATGTAAATTTATGGAATATCACTAGAGAAAATCTAAATAAATGGAAATATATAGAGATTTACCTCACATAGCATCAATAGTGTTAATAACTCTGCCCTAATGGCTCTTAAAATTATACCATTTTTGGACATCTCACTTTTTGATTTTTAAGTGACCCTTGAACAACACAGGTCTGAACTGTGCAAGTCCACTTACACACGGATATTTTATAGTACAACACTGTTAATGTATTTCCTCATCCTAATGGTTTTCTTAATTACATTTTCTTTTCTCTAGATAGCTTTATTGTGTGAATACAATATATAATACATATAACGTAAAAAAAGAAATACACAGAATATGGAGGTGATTGGACATCAGGTTGGCAACTTTTCCTCAAGGAAAAAGTTCTTACATTGTACTTGCAGCTCTTCTGTAACTCTGATATTGTTTCAAAATAGGAACTTATGTTTTAAAAAGAGCAAAAATCTCCTAACTTAATTTAGGAGGCAAGAGTTTCAGAATGTACTGACATAGGTGTAATACAGCAATTCCCCCGCGGACATTTACCTATTGTGTTTCCATGTGGGTTCCAGTGGTGTATGTGACAAGACACGGCTGCTATTTAGTCAAAACTAAGAAAGAAATATATGCAAATAGTGGATTAGAGGATATATGTAATAAGAACAATGTATACAATAGGCCTGAAAAAGGCTCCAGATGAGAACATCAGTGCGGGCAAGATTACAGGGTTGGCCGTAAACACAGGTGCAGCCAAGGTTATTCAGGACACTAATTTGACGAAGAGCGGAAGGCTTGTAATGGAAAGTAGAAGGAGATACATGAGGATCCTTGCAAGCCGTATTAAAGTGCGATCATGAGGTGGTTAACTTGTTACTCCAAGCAAAAGACCCAGCTTAGCAGATAAAATCCATTGAGACAAAAGTCTATAATCATTTTCCTCTTGACTAGCTATCAACTAAGGTAATGGTTTTCAAGTGTAATTATTTCTTTCCTCAAATGTAATCCTATTTAGAAGTTCAGTGTTTTCGGTGGATAAAAATGAAGCTGCTCTCATTCAATATAGAGCGGAAAGCCTAGGGCCCTGCTTCTTGTCCTTTCCTCACATCTGACATTCCACTGAGGAAGCTTTAGCACTCAAAGGTCATAGACGGAAAATCATGACTATAGAGCAGTCTGAAGAGATTCTCAGAGATATTACATCGAATTTTTAAGTGAAAAGGTTCACCATAACGGCATATAAGCTGGTTCTCTTTTTCTATTTCTTTGCATTAATGTATCAATCTGTGCACAAACCATTTTTTTTTCTGTTCAGAATTTCTAGCCCAAAGGGGGTTGTTTTAATCAAACAATGTATATTTTTTGATTTATTCATAAAATCATTATCTGGCATCACTCTGTAGGAGCACATATAGAGATTATATGTTTGGCACTCAGTTGTGACACTTTTTGAATCAAATTAAAAATATATTAAATTATTTTCTTTATCAGGTAGAGTTTATGAAAATCTGGTTATATAGTCATTACCTTCAGGGATCTTCTTGGAAAACTAAGGTTTTTTTTAAATTTGATATAATTAAAATCATTTCAGAATAGTAAGATAATAAGATACTGAGAGAATATATTCAGAAATAAAATGATGTTAACTATAATTTCCTTTTCATTTTATAGACACTGATAAAAGTATAATTAAAGTTATCAAATAATTATGTTTAAGTTTCCATTTATTTGATAAGATCTTAAAGTTGAGTTGGAACATTTAATTTATCTAAGCCATAATTGGGAAATGTAAAAATACCTGTAGCTAAAATAAAAAACAAAGCACTATATTAAAAACAGTGCAAAATATTTGTGATCTTTAGATATCCTGAAGTTTGTTTATTTATCATGCCTCTGTTTATACTTCCAAATTCAAACTATTAATGTAATTAAACCACTGAATTTCCTGCCAGTCCATGTTAGCCAGATTTTTATCATTTTTTTGGTGTATAACTCTTCTTCTTCTCTGTCAGACCTAGCACTCCCCCAGTCAGCTCCTCCTGAGATTTAGCCCCAGTTATGGATCCTGATGGTCATGGAGGTATATCAAGGAAGATGCTGAAGGAGGAAATCATTGTCTTATAAGGCACTGACCTCCTTGGAGGTCATAGAATAGTCTTTAAGCAAAGGAGGTCTTATTTTTCAACAAAGGAGGGGGCCACTTTTGCAGACCCAGAGGGTTCAAGGAATCAGAAGATTCAAGAATTTCAAGTCTATCTCCCTATATATCCCCCATTTCAATTCTCAGAATCATACTTTCTATCAAAGCCATGACTGGCATAGGAATCTTTACTAAGCTGATAGTAGTTTTGTCTCTTTTTTTTTTTTTAAAGATTTTATTTATTTATTTGACAGACAGAGATCACAAGTAGGCAGAGAGGCAGGCAGAGAGAGAGGAGGAAGCAGGCTCCCCGCAGAGCAGAGAGCCCAATGTGGGGCTCAATCCCAGGACTCTGGGATCATGACCTGAGCCGAAGGCAGAGGTTTTAACCCACTGAGCCACCCAGGCGCCCCAGTTTTGTCTCTTTTATAGTCAAGTACTATGCCTGGCTTTAAGCTCCGTCCTCTCTCTGGCTTCAAGAGATGAGAGTCTTTAAATACTCCCAAGTGGGACTCTTAACTTTCACACATTGTTTTAAATTCATAATAAATAGATCTGACCCTATCATTTTTTTCTTTTTCATATACAAATAGTGTTTAGCAATAGCCACTCAATTCCAAGCATACTTACAGTTTCTAGTTTCCCTGTACTTCTCAAACATCATAGACATTGACCAGTTAATCAATGCTCTCCTACCTACACCTTATCTAAGTTCACCACAGGTGAAAATGTCAGCAGTCACAAAGCCAAAGCAATCTACAGACCAGCAACTCCGCCTTCCACCAGTGACTGGGCTCCCACTGCCATCCAGTCGCCAAGTCATCTAACTCCCGAGTCCCATCTTTACAGTCTGTAGACACAAGTTCCAGCACATCTCGATCAGATTCTCAAGAGGCAGCACCTAAGAGTCTTGTGCCATTTATTGGTCAAAAAATCTCAGGAGAAAGGGAGGAAGGGAAGCAGTATAACTTAGAAAACAAACAAACATAAACAAGGATGTGGTCTCAGGTAGAGACTAGTTCTAGTCTGATTCCATGCAGAGTTGGAATCATAGAGTTGGTCCTGTCTTGAGCAAGGGAGTCAACCCAGCTTCATTAGTCGGTTTTCAGCCTCTGGCTACTTGGGGGTGGAGCCTAGGAAAGTGGAGCATGACCTTCCCATCATGTTGAATCTGATTCAACTGAGGTCATTTCTCCTGGGAACGACTATCTTTGAGTTTTTAGCAACCAACCCTTGTGACCACTGTGGGGTAGGTGGCTCAGGCCAGTGAAGGAGAGCTGATCCACTCCATCATTCAAAACAAGGATAATCCTAAAAAAAAGAGAGGAAAACAACAACAACAACAACAAAACCAAGAATAATCTTGAGACTAAAGAAACAGCTACTGATAATTATACCAACATCAACAATAACAAAACTACAAAAACCTCCCAACAACTATAAACCAAGACCCTCCCAGGCCAACAGGAATGTGTGCTCATCCTTCCTCCTCCCCATATACTTCCTTGCTATATCGAACTGTTAGAAGACTGAGGGACTGATTTCCTCTCTTTTACTTTTGACCACAATTCCTCAGGACCAGAGAGAGAATTGTTAACTTTATCCTAAACTATTAAAAAGTTTTAATCAAAGAAATAATGATTATTTTTTACTTAAAGATAACATAACTTTAAGCTCGTGGTGTGAAATACACTTTGCTACTTGAATGTTTTTAAATTAAATGTCCCACATCAAAAGGCAAAAGTGTGACAAATCTTTTAAAAATGATATTAGAAGTGTTAAGGTTATGACAAATGTTAGAGATGGAGAAAACTGAGACAAAGTTTCTTTTAAAAACACGACATACAAAAAAGCAAAGGACTTGAAAGACTTGTGAAATATTAAAACATGTTTCAGGAATTGCAGATGTGAAGTCATTTTTCAGAGTTTCCAATATATAATTTTGTTAAGACATCTGTTTCTGGGAAAATTTTATTAGAAAAGTAAACTTTGTAAAAAAAATCTATTTTCCAAATCCATGAAAAACAGATCTTTACAAAAAGACCCCCCAAAAAAGTATATTTAATATTGTTTTCTGGAAGTTTACTTAGAAACTAGAGAGATATTTTTGATTGAATGCTGTGATTCCAACTTAGTGTTTGAGAGTTCAAGGCAAAAGGGACACATTTTGTAACTTGTCACCACATTCTCAAGGCTTCATTATACATTCTCGGAGTTCTCATGTTCTGAGTGAAAAACTACTGAACAAACCCACAAAACTGATGATATTTTGATTTTGAGCAAATTATCTGATCAAATCACAAGAACAACCAGTTTTTTTTTTTTCATTTGATTTGGTGTATTTTTTAAAAATATTTTATTTATTTATTTGACACAGAGAGATCACAAGTAGGCAGAGAGGCAGGCAGAGAGAGAGAGTGGGGGAGGCAGGCTCCCCGCTGAGCAGAGAACCCTATGAGGGGCTCGATCCCAGGACCCTGAGATCATGACCTGAGCTTGAAGGCAGAGGCTTAACCCACTGAGCCACCCAGTGCCCCAAGTTGGTGTATTTTTGATATTGAAGTATAGAAATAGTATTTACAATTTTGTTGGGGTTTAATCAACATAAAATAAACTGCACATGTACAATTTTTTACCTGAAATACACCCATGAAAACATCACCACAATTAAGATAATAAACATATTCAGTCATCCCCCAGATGTTCCTCATGCCTCTTTGTAATATATTCCTCCCCCCCTTTTATAGCCCCACCCTCTCTCCCCAAGAAACGTCTCATCTTCTTCTGTTACTATGGATGGCTGCAATCTATAGAATCTTATACTGATGAAATCAGACAATATATACTCATTTTTTGGGTCTGGCTTTTTTCACTCCATGCAATTATTTTATTATCCCTTGGATATTAAAATCGTATTAAAATAACTTGCTACTTTTTATTGGTGGGTAATATTCTATTGCATGGATATGGCACAATGTGTTCATTTATTCAACTGTTGAGGGATATTTGGGTTATTTCCAGGTTTGACTATTACAAATAAAGTTGTTATGAATATTTATGTGTTAAGTCTTTGTGCAAACATATATTTTCATTTCTCTTAGGTAAATACCTAGAATTGGAATGGAATAAAACAGAAATGGCATTAAACAGATCAGTGTTTAATTTTTAAAGACATTGCCAAATTAGTTTTCCAAAGTAATTGTGCCATTTTACATTACCACTAACAAGTTAGCCCAATATGTCTTAGATATATGGCCAAAACAATAATCTATAGTATAAAAAAATAATAAACTGATTTCATTAAAATTTAAAATTCTATACTTCTAAAGACTTTAAAAAAATAAAAAGATAATCCATAGACTAAAAGAATATATTTTCATGTCATATAAATAACCTGTATATTAAATATATAAAGAACTCCCAAAATTCAATAAGAAATACCCAAAAGTAAAATGGGTGAAATATTTAACTACTTTAACAAAGAAAATATATAGATGGTAAAAATGCATGTGAAAAGATAGCCAATGTCATTAGTCATTAGGGAAATGCAAATTAAAACCATGACCTGGAGAGGAGTCAAGATGGCGGAGAAGTAGCAGGCTGAGACTACTTCAGGTAGCGGGAGATCAGCTAAATAGCTTATCTAAAGATTGCAAACACCTACAAATCCAATGGGAGATCGAAGAGAAGAAGAACAGCAATTCTAGAAACAGAAAATCAACCACTATCTGAAAGGTAGGACTGGCGGAGAAGTGAATCCAAAGCGACTGGAAGATAGACCGCGGGGGGAGGGGCCGGCTCCCGGCGAGCGGCGGAGCAACGGAGCACAAAATCAGGACTTTTAAAAGTCTGTTCTGCTGAGGGACATCGCTCCAGAGGCTTAACTGGGGTGAAGCCCGGGCGGGGTCAGCGCGGCCTCAGGTCCCGCAGGGTCGCAGAAGGATCGGGGGTGTCTGAGTGTCGCAGAGCTTACCGGTATTAGAACAGGGAAACCAGCTACAGAGACAGAGCTGAGGAGTGACTCTCAGCTCGGGGTTGCCTTGAACTGGTCGCAAGCTCGGTCAGCTTGGAGCGCGGCCGGAGGCCAGGGTGACGGGAGTCATTGGGCACTGTTCTCTCGGGGCGCACTGAGGAGTGGGGCCCCGGGCTCTCGGCTCCTCCGGGCCAGAGACCAGAAGGCCGCCATCTTCATTCCCGTCTTCCAGAACTCTACGGAAAGCGCTCAGGGAACAAAAGCTCCCGAAAGCAAACCCAGCAAACCCGAGCGGATTACTCAGCGCGGCCCCGGGTAAGGGCGGTGTAACTCCGCCTGGGGCAAAGACGCTTGAGAATCACTACAACAGGCCCCTCCCCCAGAAGATCAACAGGAAACCCAGTCAGGACCAAGTTCACCTACCAAGGAGTGCAGTTTCAATACCAAGGAGAGCGGCAGAATTCCAGAGGAGAAGAAAGCAAAGCACGGAACTCATGGCTTTCTCCCCATGATTTTTTACCTTGCAGTTAATTTAATTTTTTTTCTTTTTCAATTTTTTTTTTCTTTTTCTCTTCTTCTGCTAATTTTTTTTAACTTTTACCGTTTTCTTTTTTAACGTTTTTTAAATAGTTCATCTAATATATATATTTTTTTTTTTCCTCTTTTTATATTTTTTCTTTATCGGCTTTCTTTTTTTAATAGTTTCTTTTTTTTTTCTCTTTTTTCTTTCTGAACCCCTTTTTATCCCCTTTCTCCCCCCTCACGATTTGGGATCTCTTCTGATTTGGCTAAAGCATATTTTCCTGGGGTTGTTGCCACCCTTTTAGTATTTTACTTGCTCCTTCATATACTCTTATCTGGAAAAAATGACAAGGCGGAAAAATTCACAACAAAAAAAAGAACAAGAGGCAGTACCAAAGGCTAGGGACCTAATCAATACAGACATTGGTAATATGTCAGATCTAGAGTTCAGAATGACGATTCTCAAGGTTCTAGCCGGGCTTGAAAAAGGCAGGGAAGATATTAAAGCAACCCTCTCGGGAGATATAAAAGCCCTTTCTGGAGAAATAAAAGAACTAAAATCTAACCAAGTTGAAATCAAAAAAGCTATTAATGAGGTCCAATCAAAAATGGCGGCTCTCACTGCTAGGATAAATGAGGCAGAAGAAAGAATTAGCGATATAGAAGACCAAATGACAGGGAATAAAGAAGCCGAGCAAAAGAGGGACAAACAGCTACTGGACCACAAGGAGAGAATTCGAGAGATAAGTGACACCATAAGACGAAACAACATTAGAATAATTGGGATTCCAGAAGAAGAGGAAACAGAGAGGGGAGCAGAAGGTATGTTGGAGAGAATTATTGGAGAGAATTTCCCCAATATGGCAAAGGGAACAAGCATCAAAATCCAGGAGGTTCGGAGAACCCCCCCTCAAAATCAATAAGAATAGGTCCACACCCCGTCACCTAATAGTAAAATTTACAAGTCTTAGTGACAAAGAAAAGATCCTGAAAGCAGCCCGGGAAAAGAAGTCTGTAACGTACAATGGTAAAAATATTAGATTGGCAGCAGACTTATGCACAGAGACCTGGCAGGCCAGAAAGAGCTGGCATGATATATTCAGAGTACTAAATGAGAAAAACATGCAGCCAAGAATACTATATCCATCTAGGCTATCATTGAAAATAGAAGGAGAGATTAAAAGCTTCCAGGACAAACAAAAACTGAAAGAATTTGCAAATACCAAACCAGCTCTACAGGAAATATTGAAAGGGGTCCTCTAAGCAAAGAGAGACCCTAAAAGTAGCAGATCAGAAAGAAACAGAGACAATATACAATAACAGTCACCTTACAGGCAATACAATGGCACTAAATTCATATCTCTCAATACTTACCCTGAATGTTAATGGGCTAAATGCCCCTATAAAAAGACACAAGGTATCAGAATGGATAAAAAAAAAACAAAACCCATCTATATGTTGCCTACAAGAAACTCATCTTAAACCCGAAGACACCTCCAGGTTTAAAGTGAGGGGGTGGAAAAGAATTTACCATGCTAATGGACATCAGAAGAAAGCAGGAGTGGCAATCCTTATATCAGATCAATTAGATTTTAAGCCAAAGACTATAATAAGAGATGAGGAAGGACACTATATCATACTCAAAGGAACTATCCAACAAGAAGATCTAACAATTTTAAATATCTATGCCCCTAACGTGGGAGCAGCCAACTATATAAACCAATTAATAACAAAATCAAAGAAACACATCGACAAGAATACAATAATAGTAGGGGATTTTAACACTCCCCTCACTGAAATGGACAGATCATCCAAGCAAAAGATCAACAAGGAAATCAAGGCCTTAAATGACACACTGGACCAGATGGACATCACAGATATATTCAGAACATTTCATCCCAAAGCAACAGAATACACATTCTTCTCTAGTGCACATGGAACATTCTCCAGAATAGATCACATTCTTGGTCCTAAATCAAGTCTCAACCGGTATCAAAAGATTGGGATCATTCCCTGCATATTTTCAGACCACAATGCTCTAAAGCTAGAACTCAATAACAAGAGGAAATTTGGAAAGAACCCAAATACATGGAGACTAAACAGCATCCTTCTAAAGAATGAATGGGTCAGGGACGCCTGGGTGGCTCAGTTGGTTAAGCAGCTGCCTTCGGCTCAGGTCGTGATCCCAGCCTCCTGGGATCGAGTCCCACATCGGGCTCCTTGCTCAGCAGGGAGCCTGCTTCTCCCTCTGCCTCTGCCTGCCACTCTATCTGCCTCTGCTCACTCTCTCTGTCAAATAAATAAATAAAATCTTTAAAAAAAAAAAGAATGAATGGGTCAACCAGGAAATTAAAGAAGAATTGAAAAAATTCATGGAAACAAATGATAATGAAAACACAACGGTTCAGAATCTGTGGGACACAACAAAGGCAGTCCTGAGAGGAAAATATATAGCGGTACAAGCCTTTCTCAAGAAACAAGAAAGGTCTCAGGTACACAACCTAACCCTACACCTAAAGGAGCTGGAGAAAGAACAAGAAAGAAACCCTAAACCCAGCAGGAGAAGAGAAATCATAAAGATCAGAGCAGAAATCAATGAAATAGAAACCAAAAAAAACAATAGAACAAATCAACGAAACTAGGAGCTGGTTCTTTGAAAGAATTAATAAGATTGATAAACCCCTGGCCAGACTTATCAAAAAGAAAAGAGAAAGGACCCAAATAAATAAAATCATGAATGAAAGAGGAGAGATCACAACGAACACCAAAGAAATACAGACAATTATAAGAACATACTATGAGCAACTCTACGCCAACAAGTTTGACAATCTGGAGGAAATGGATGCATTCCTAGAGACATATAAACTACCACAACTGAACCCGGAAGAAATAGAAAGCCTCAACAGACCCATAACCAGTAAGGAGATTGAAACAGTCATCAAAAATCTCCAAACAAACAAAAGCCCAGGGCCAGACGGCTTCCCGGGGGAATTCTACCAAACATTTAAAGAACAACTAATTCCTATTCTCCTGAAACTGTTCCAAAAAATAGAAATAGAAGGAAAACTTCCAAACTCATTTTATGAGGCCAGCATCACCTTGATCCCAAAACCAGACAAGGATCCCATCAAAAAAGAGAACTACAGACCAATATCCTTGATGAACACAGATGCAAAAATTCTCGCCAAAATACTAGCCAATAGGATTCAACAGTACATTAAAAGGATTATTCACCACGACCAAGTGGGACTTATTCCAGGGCTGCAAGGTTGGTTCAACATCCGCAAATCAATCAATGTGATACAACACATTAATAAAAGAAAGAACAAGAACCATATGATACTCTCCATAGATGCTGAAAAAGCATTTGACAAAGTACAGCATCCCTTCCTGATCAAAACTCTTCAAAGTGTAGGGATAGACGGCACATACCTCAATATTATCAAAGCCATCTATGAAAAACCCACCGCAATATCATTCTCAATGGAGAAAAACTGAAAGCTTTTCCGCTAAGGTCAGGAACATGGCAGGGATGTCCGTTATCACCACTGCTATTCAACATAGTACTAGAAGTCCTAGCCTCAGCAATCAGACAACAAAAGGAAATTAAAGGCATCCAAATCGGCAAAGAAGAAGTCAAACTATCACTCTTTGCAGATGATATGATACTACATGTGGAAAACCCAAAAGACTCCACTCCAAAACTGCTAGAACTTGTACAGGAATTCAGTAAAGTGTCAGGATATAAAATCAATGCACAGAAATCAGTTGCATTTCTCTACACCAACAACAAGACAGAAGAAAGAGAAATTAAGGAGTCCATCCCATTTACAATTGCACCCAAAACTATAAGATACCTAGGGATAAACCTAACCAAAGAGACTAAGAATCTATACACAGAAAACTATAAAGTAGTCATGAAAGAAATTGAGGAAGACACAAAGAAATGGAAAAATGTTCCATGCTCCTGGATTGGAAGAATAAATATTGTGAAAATGTCTATGCTACCTAAAGCAATCTACACATTTAATGCAATTCCTATCAAAGTACCATCCATTTTTTTCAAAGAAATGGAACAAATAATCCTAAAATTTATATGGAACCAGAAAAGACCTCGAATAGCCAAAGGAATATTGAAAAAGAAAGCCAAAGTTGGTGGCATCTCAATTCCAGACTTCAAGCTCTATTACAAAGCTGTCATCATCAAGACAGCATGGTACTGGCACAAAAACAGACACATAGATCAATGGAACAGAATAGAGAGCCCAGAAATAGACCCTCAACTCTATGGTCAACTCATCTTCGACAAAGCAGGAAAGAATGTCCAATGGAACAAAGACAGCCTCTTCAATAAATGGTGTTGGGAAAATTGGACAGCCACATGCAGAAAAATGAAATTGGATCATTTCCTTACACCACACACGAAAATAGACTCAAAATGGATGAAGGATCTCAATGTGAGAAAGGAATCCATCAAAATCCTTGAGGAGAACACAGGCAGCAACCTCTTCGACCTCAGCCGCAGCAACATCTTCCTAGGAACATCACCAAAGGCAAGGGAAGCAAGGGCAAAAATGAACTATTGGGATTTTATCAAGATTAAAAGCTTTTGCACAGCAAAGGAAACAGTGAACAAAACCAAAAGACAACTGACAGAATGGGAGAAGATATTTGCCAATGACATATCAGATAAAGGGCTATTGTCCAAAATCTATAAAGAACTTAGCAAACTCAACACCCAAAGAACAAATAATCCAATCAAGAAATGGGCAGAAGACATGAACAGACATTTCTGCAAAGAAGACATCCAGATGGCCAACAGACACATGAAAAAGTGCTCCATATCACTCGGCATCAGGGAAATACAAATCAAAACCACCATGAGATATCACCTCACACCAGTCAGAATGGCTAAAATTAACAAGTCAGGAAATGACAGATGCTGGCGAGGATGCGGAGAAAGGGGAACTCTCCTACACTGTTGGTGGGAATGCAAGCTGGTGCAACCATTCTGGAAAACAGCATGGAGGTTCCTCAAAATGTTGAAAATAGAACTACCCTATGACCCAGCAATTGCACTACTGGGTATTTACCCTAAAGATACAAACGTAGTGATCTGAAGGGGCACGTGCACCCGAATGTTTATAGCAGCAATGTCTACAATAGCCAAACTATGGAGAGAACCTAGATGTCCATCTACAGACGAATGGATAAAGAAGATGTGGTATATATACACAATGGAATACTATGCAGCCATCAAAAGAAATGAAATCTTGGGGCACCTGGGTGGCTCAGTGGGTTAAAGCCTCTGCCTTCGGGGGCACCTGGATGGCTCAGTGGGTTAAAGCCTCTGCCTTCAGCTCAGGTCATGATCCCAGGGTCCTGGGATCGAGCTCTGCATCGGGCTCTCTGCTCAGCAGGGAGCCTGCTTCCCTTCCTCTCTCTCTCTGCCTGCCTCTCTGCCTACTTGTGGTCTCTGTCTGTCAAATAAATAAATAAATCTTTAAAAAAAAAAAAGTTACTAAAAAAAAAAAAAGCCTCTGCCTTCGGCTCAGGTCATGATCCCAGGGTCCTGGGATCGAGCCCCACATCGGGCTCTCTGCTCAGTGGGGAGCCTGCTTCCTCCTCTCTCTCTCTCTGCCTGCCTCTCTGCTTACTTGTAATCTCTGTCAAATAAATAAATTTTAAAAAAAAAAAGAAATGAAAAATTGCCATTTGCGACGACATGGATGGAACTAGAGGGTATCATCCTTAGCGAAATAAGTCAATCGGAGAAAGACAACTATCATATGATATCCCTGATATGAGGGAGAGGAGATGCAACATGGGGAGTTGAGGGGGTAGGAGAAGAGTAAATGAAACAAGATGGGATTGGGAGGGAGACAAACCATAAGTGACTCTTAATCTCACAAAACAAACTGAGGGTTGATGGGGGGAGGGGGGTTGGGAGAGGAGGGGTGGGGTTATGGATATTGGGGAGGGTATGTGCTATGGTGAGTGCTGTGAAGTGTGTAAACCTGGCGATTCGCAGACCTGTACCCCTGGGGATAAAAATATATGTTTATAAAAAATAAAATAAAAAAAAATAATAATAAAAAATAAAAAAATAAAAAATAAAACCATGACCTATGGGGTGCCTGGGCGGCTCAGTGTGTTAAGGCCTCTGCCTTTGGCTCAGGTCATGATCCCAGGGTCCTGGGACTGAGTCCCTCGTTGGGCTCTCTGCTCAGCAGGGAGCCTGCTTCCCTTCCTCTCTCTGCCTGCCTCTCTGCCTACTTGTGATCTCTGTCAAATAAATAAATAAAATCTTAAAAAAAAAAAAAAAACCCAAAACCATGAGCTATGAGTATGTAAGAATGACTTAATTTAGAGAGTGACCATATCAAATGTTAGAAAAAAACTGAAACTCTTGGGGCAACTGGGTGGCTCAGTTGGTTAAGCATCTGCATTCAGCTCAGGCCATGATCTCAGGGTCCTGGGATCAAGCCCCACACTGGGCTCCTTGCTCAGTGGGGTGTCAGCTTCTCCCTCTTCCCCACCCTTACCCCCCCAAGTTGTGTGCTCTCTCTCTCTCTCTCTAATAAATAAATAAAATCTTTAAAAAAAAGAAAAACTGAAACTCTCATACACTGCTAAGAAATAATACTCTAAATGTCTATTGATTCAATAATACTGTGTTAGGTTCTGCGTGAATTTTACACTTTCTATACTTCCGAAACTGAATAGTACTGTTGGACTTCATTAACAGAGCTTTCTCCATAAGGGAGAAAAATAGAACTGATTTATACTCTTAGAATAATTTTACTTACTTTATTACATGTGGTTTTATCCATGCCTTAATTCTTGAAACAATTTATTCCTTCCCTTAACTGAGAAGGAATTCCTTCTTGACTGTCTCATCCATCCTAAATTGTCATTCTGTTCATTTTGTTTTTTCCAAATTATTATTTTTCCTCTTTATCCCCACCAAATATTGGTGTTCCTTGGAATTCTATTCCTTGTTTGTCTCTTACTTCGCAAACCATGAGGCCCCTCGCCTCACCCACTCTCTATATTTCAGCTGGCATGTGCCTTGGTGTTTGAAATGTCTATCTTCACCATTGAGCTATCTCTTGAGATTCTGATCCACCAGCTGCACTAACATGTCACATTGGCAACTAAAATTCAGTATTCTCAAATTTGTATTTATACATTTCTATGTCCTCCAAGTGTGCTTTCTCAGTGTTCTCTGTCAAAGTTATAACCTTTTCCATTCATTCAGTTTCCTGAGACAAAAATCTGGCTATTATCTTTGATTTCTTCCTCTTTTTATTCATTTATCTTATTGCAGTTACTCCTCAAATCTTTAAATATTACTCCTTTTTTTAAAGATTTTATTTATTTATTTGACAGAGAGAGCTCACAAGTAGGCAGAGAGAGAGGAGGAAGCAGGCTCACTGCTGAGCAGAGAGCCCGATGCGGGGCTCAATCCCAGGACCCTGGGATCATGACCTGAGCCGAAGGCAGAGGCTTTAACCCACTGAGCCACCCAGGCGCCCCTAAATATTACTCTTGTTCTTCCCTTTCCTCCATTTCCACTGCCCTAACTCCAGCTTCCATTCATTTTTTGCCTGGACTCCTCTGCTAGTCTGATCACCTTACTGCTGGTAATGGCTCTTCCAATCACTTCACACATTTCAGCCTTGACTATTATCTCTAACACCCAAAGAGCTTTTATCAGTCTACTGCTTAAAACACTTTATTGACTTGTCCTAGCCCTTAGGACACACCTCTTAAAATGGCAAACAATTTCTAAATGGTGAAAAATAAAAATAAATATAAAAACAAATTCATTAATTAACCTTAGCCTTAGCTTTGTCTCACTTATTTTTCTTAAGATCTTCCTTCATGCACGTTATTCCCAGCTTTATCAAATTCCTTCCTCAAACCTGCCATATTCTCTGATTTCAGAGCCTTCGCATAAGTTGTTCCAACTACTTAGAACATCTCTTAGTTTTTCCTGACCCCTTTTGCCTTGTAAACTTTTAAACTTCTACTTATTTTTCTGCCAACTTATGCTGGTAATCATCTCCAACAGGAAGCCTTCTTGAATCTTCCTGGTCTGGGTTAGATGTTTGTACTATGTGCATTCACATCATTGCACTCAAGGCATCTACCATTTATAGTTATATTGAGTTGTCTGATTCAGAAGCAGTGTGGGGGCAAGGACCAGATCTGTCTTTCCACCACTATATCCTATGCTTACAGCATAATATGCATTCAATTAATATTCATTTCCTTGAATTAATGGATATATTAATAAAGTATTTAATAATTAATTGAGGTATTAATAATGGATTAATGACCACAATAAACAAAAACAGAAATGAGAACCTTTGTGCTTACAGAAATGAAGGCTCACAGAGAAGTGAAAAAACAACAGAGGAGTTGAAATATAGCAATGAATGTGGTGAGCAGAAACAAAGATGAAAAAGTGTCTTGAAGATGGGAAAGAGATGCCCTAATCAGCTCTCACAAATAGACATAAAAGCCTTTGCTGCCCCCATTTCAAGGTAGTTTGACATAACTCTATTCACATTTGAGAGTGTACACTATGCTTTAAGAGTTACAAATTCAACCAGGAAGCAAAGCAGGCAAGAATTTCTGAATAATTGTCTCTTATGATCTCGGTAAACACTATGGGAAGAAGAATATATACATGGTTGGGGGAAGATGATGAGGGAAACTGTGTAACTGGAATGAACCAGTTGGTTCTTAAATGAACCAAAACATGGTATTATGTCTTAAACAAAAGACATTCACCAGCACTAAGTAAATGTAACTTTTTGAATAATTTATTTAAAAAAAGAAAAATATACAAGATACTATTTGTAGGGCAACAGAGAGAACTTAGCATTACCTTACTCACTCCGACCCAGGGAGTTAAATTATTCAGGGTGTTAGTGTCCTTTCCCTCATCTTTTAGCTGAACTTTTTATTGTTATCGAACTTAAAAGTTTTGCCAATGTTTTCAGAGTCCACTGCCTCATAATTTATTCTTTAGATAAAGCTATTTTGTTAAACATTGGTCTGCACATGAAATTATAGGTTTGATATCTGAGTTCTATTATTTACTGGGATAACTTAAAACTGCATTACATGTAGGATAATTCATAATACTATGAAGAATTCTATAGATTTTGAAAACAAGAGATGTAAGAGTGACACCTTTTCCAGGGAATTAATAAGTAAAGAGTAAATGATTTAAAGATTATGTGACAAGGGAGCAGACTAGATGTCCTCAGCAGAAAAAAAAAGACATATATTAGTCTTTGTTTGGTTGAATCACTAAATACTATTGAATTTCCTTCGCAGAAAGAATAAGTCCTAGAAATGTGTGCCTACAGATTTTGGGGAAACCAATTCAAAACTTTTCTATTTTGTATGCAGGCACAAATCCGTGCCTAGATTTCAGGGTGACAGAAACAGTTTTTTTTTTTTAAGATGTGTTTGTTCAATACATAACTACTCTATGAACACCATCATTTTTTCTAAATCTACTTTGCTTATTGACATAATTATTTTTTAATAGGGTGAGCTAAATGCAATATATACAGAAAATTTCCTTAGAATCCACATACAGACCTATGCTTTAATATATATGTATATATTGATGCCACGATAAGGAAAAAAACCACCAGTGATTCAGGTAATGTCAAGTCACTTTTATAGTGTTTTATATAAAAAGAATAGCCATTTGATTGAATATTTTATGTTTTATTGGTATTGTTGTATAGTGAAGGGAAAGGAAGGGAGAAGGAGGTGAAGACTGCGTGCAGGAGATTACATATTCAGCTTGGAATCCATCATCAGTGAAATCATATTAACAAGCTAATGATAAAATATCCATTTTAACAAGTTCATAAATTATTAGTCATATTTGGGACTAGTCTGTAATTTCACCAGTAGTATTAATGCTACTGTCCAGAGTCACCCTCCAACCTTCTCTTTATTGTTGTTTTGTAACATATGGTTCCCCAGACCTTGATAAGTAGTGTTGCAAATAAGCACATATTAACAGTTTGTTTGCATCTTGTTTGTTAGTTTTTAATGTCTTGGCAAAATAAGGAGTTGGTGATAAAAATCAAATCCTTTTCTTTTGTATTAAAGTGTATTTTTTTGTGCATGAAATCCAAAAGTTTGAAAAAAAAACTATACTAAATGACTTTCAAAACTTCTTTTACAAAGATTTATGCAACTGGAAATATGTTTTCTAAATGACTACTCAAGAAATGAAGACTTGTTTTAAATAAGACCAATTTTAAAAGTATGGAGTTTTTTTTTCTCTCCAGTTTGATAAATTTGCTCCTTATTAATTATGTCTCTTGTTTTCAGAACAGTAAACCAAAAACCAGGCAAACTTCATATCTATTGTTTTCCTTTGGAGGGGAAAATATATCATTTAATACTTCAGTTCCTATGCATGTATGTATGCTTATAAATATCATTCAATATTTGCATACACGTTAATACATAAAAGAACATAATGATCAGCTAGTTTTCTGGATTGATTAAATTATTTGCCATTAAATGCCATCTGATAATTAGCAAATACACTATGCTTATTTAAGAATTAAACAAGATATGAGACAATGGAAACTTTTCATACCCTATTCAACATGGAGCTCATATTTAGTCTCCATGGAAAAGGAAAATGGAATTTAACTATATTCACACCCATTATATCTAAACACTAGAAGATTTTAAAAAGTCAAAATTGGGGTGTCTGGGTGGCTCAGTCATTAAGCGCCTGCCTTCGGTTTGGGTTGTGAACCCAGCATCCTGGGATCTAGTCCTAGGATCGAGCCCCATGTAGGCTACCTGCTCAGCGGGGAGCCTGTTTCTCCGTCTCCAGCTCCCCCATGCTTGTGTTTCCTCTCTCGCTATCTCTCCCTGTCATAAACAAATAAAATCTTTGAAAAAAATTAAGAAATACCATCTGCAAATAAAGTCATAATCACACATTTTATCCTAGTTCTTTCCTATTTATTCTCTATATAACATACTGAATTCTCTGTATTTGCCACATTCTTCAAGGAAAATCTTTTTTATGCAGTAGCTGAGTCATATTTGTTAGAATACACAAATACTAATGGCTGTGGGGGTTGCCATGTCTAATCTATGTTAAATGAGTCCTTCATATAAAAAACATGAGTCATTTTATCATGAGATGTCAGATATCATGAGACCAAGATGTCAGAGGCGTGTTCTACTAGGCTTCCTAAACCTACTGACACCTCTTATTTTCATTTTCTTAGTAAATGAAAAGAGAAAGAACATAGATGAGCCAAACATAAAACCTTGCCAACAGTTTCATTTTCTTTTTAAAAAGAAGCCAATTGTCCCACGATATTAGTGTGGTCCACACGCTTATGGGTCCCCAAGCCCTTACGGGGGTTCTCTTACCATCGCCAACATATTATTTACCATTTTCTCAGACACTCTCACACAAGTGTACAGAGGAGTTTTCCAGAGGCCACATGACGAGTAATATTGAGTCATGAAATATGTCCACGTTTGGTACGTCTTCGTAACTCAGTGAACAATATGTTCCAAGTAACCTATGCATTATGTGACTGAATCATGCATGGATAAAAGATTCACTCAAAATGCAAGATAAACCAATAGATTTTAATGTAACAGAATATAGAAGGTATAGGGCTCCATTTTCAGATCCCACATTGTAATCAGTCTTAGAGAAACTACTCTCAAGTTTTGGTGCTGAATGAAAGCATATACACAGTTATTTGAAAAGTCTGTTAAAATGCATCACTCTTTTTCAACTACATAACTATGTAAAGCCAGATATCCGCCCCCCATACTTCAATCAAACAGCATATTGCAACAGATTGAATGCAGAAGCAGATATGAATATCCAGTTTATTACTGAGTCAAACATTTAAGATGTACAGTGCAGAAATGTAAAACATATAAAAAGGTCTGGAGCCAAAAAATTTGAGAGCGGCTGCTCCAGGGAATAAATTTGCATTACAAAAGAAAAATCTGTGCCAGAAGAGCATTTAACCCCAATTTAAAATGAAACTCTGGAAAAATTGAAACAAGACTATTTGTCAGGCTGTTTTGGGAATTCCAGAAGGTGAAGGAAATTACTGGGTCATAATTCACAGTTGAAGTGTATGTATATTTGTATGAAGTGTATATATCTTAAAGCCACTTGGGCTTAAAACAATGAGAACTCACTACCATATAAGCCCAACTAAGTTAACAGCATCTAGATCTAAATCTAGATTATAAAATTAAAAAAGAATTAGTGACTAAAAGAAAATATCATGCATCCTCAAAGCATTTCCAGACAATCACTGCTTTATACAGCATAGATTTTTAAACTATTTTTGTTCTAATATTGCTAACTTTAACCCAGAGCCACTTCTAAATATACCTGTATTAAACAAATATTAATAAGTATAAGCATTACAACCAAAAGTGTCACCAGTGATGTTAATGGAAACAAGATGATAAAAAATGCAATAATAAATATCTTCTACCAAGAAGGATAATATTTAGTTCAGGATTAATATTACCTGTGAAAATTGGTGAGAACAATGGTATGATTTGCATTTAGTTATCTAGTAATGGGAAACCCAAAGATTAAAAGTGCCAATCATTCATCTATCTCATAAAAAAAAAATAGATGAAATGTTTCACAGTGAAGTTTGAAGAAAGTGAAGCAATCATTCACCGTGAAGAGACTATTTTACATCAAGCTAGAAGCCTCAGAGTATTGTTACTTGTCTTCCACCCATCACTACACTGGGTCAGACGACATCGGTTCTAGGTTTTATCCTCCATCATGTTCCCTCTCCATTACCACTGCTTTAGTCTCTAACCTCTGTGACTATAACCTCTCCATGTTTCAGTATGTCTTTACACAGATGCCATCATCAAAATCAGAAAAACTCGTATCTGTTCAAGTCTCTTCATGTTTAAACAGTCAATGCCTACAAGATCAAGTCCATATTCCTTGGCCTCACATGAGTCCTTTTTTAGTCCATCCCCACCTGCCTTTTCAGACCTCCATGTGCTTCTGTGTAATATTTTCTTTTTTTTTTTTAAAGATTTTATTTATTTTTTTGACAGAGAGAGATCACAAGTAGACAGAGAAGCAGGCAGAGAGAGAGAGAGGGAAGCAGGCTCCCTGCTGAGCAGAGAGCCCGATGCGGGACTCGATCCCAGGACCCTGAGATCATGACCTGAGCCGAAGGCAGCGGCTTAACCCACTGAGCCACCCAGGCGCCCTGTGTAATATTTTCAAAACCAAACACGTCCATCTGTTTCAGAAATGTCCTCCATGCTTAACTTAGCTCTATTTTTCTCTTTCTTAACCTATCAGATAGTTAATCATGAGAACATGATTTAATTTCATAATTCATACATGGAGTATTATGGACTCTGATTTTGGAAGAAACAAGAATTTTTACGTCCCATTTTTTTTCTCCAATCCCAAGGTGATGCTAAATTCTAACTAGTAATAATAATTATAGTCACCATTACTTGAATATGCTAAAGATTTTTACTAACTAGTGGGAGCAATTAAATAGCTCAAAAAATTCAGACGCACTGAAAAATAAAAGTTGTATGTTTTACCTATAATTTGATCTTTTCATGAACTTATCTAAACTCAGTCCTATCAAATAATTCAAACCTTATGTTTGGGCACTCTTCAGTCTTTGATGGTAGTATAAATTTCTTCGGTCTCTGTCTCTTCCCCCTCCCCACCCCCAGCTTAAACAGGGCATCAATTAGAGCTACATAGATATCCCACATGCAACCCAGATTCAATCTGCCCAAGGCCATGTGCTTACTTACCATATTCCCCTTCATCTACCCCCCCTTTTTTCCCCTCTTATGTTAATGGTTACCCAAACCAAAAATCTGTAGGTCTTCTCTACTATTTTTTGAAAAGCAAGCAATTAAACAAATTCTGCTGATTTGACTTTCCAAAAATTTCTATTCTTTATTTTCTCCTTCTCCCCTATTACTTCTACCCTGCCCTAGATTCTAGCTCTAATAATCTCTATGAAAGAGCCTACTTCGAGTCCAGCCACCTTCAAATACATTCTCCATGTTGTACTTGGGCTGCTCTATCAAAAATGTAAATCTAACTGTACCTCTAGTTTGTTTAAAACTCTTACTGGTAATGGAATAAATCCTAAGATTCCTAGCTCAACACAGAACATGACACAAATACCATTTTTCCAGTCACTTGTGCCACTATTTCCATTCATAATACGAGATGCCTGTAATGTCTCCTCACTCCCATGCTTTTTTATATCCTTTCACCTTTGGTCATAGTGTTCTCTCTCAAGTGTCTTTTTCACCTTTATTTATCTGGCTGACTCTGACTCATGTTCAAATACTTAATATCTATGATATCATCCTACTTTGAGCATGTATTCACCCTAAAACTTATCCAAACTCTTCAGGACAGGATTCGTGCTTGGGTTGAAAACTCCATTAATCTCAAGTGACCTTCCCACTCTAAAATTCTAAACCTTGTGATTTCCCTAGTTATACCCAATTCAATCCTCTCAAACTCAGCTCTGTCTCTCTTTCAAAACTCTATGTAAGGCTCTGCCAACTCAGAAAAAAAAAAAAAAGAATTTAAAGAAAACATTTCTATCAGTTATCAGAAGATAACTTATACATTAGGTGCCAAATTTAGATAAGCATCTACACAAACAAGATCCACTTCCTCATTAAACTTCCTTAAGGGAGATCTGGCCGATTTTCATCATTCTGCCAATTCCAAAATTTCTCAATCTCTCTTCAAAAACATTTTTATACACAAGTAAAACCAGCTGAATATCCAGACTCCTAGAATTTTAGACCTATAAGAAACATTACAGTTAACTAGCCTAAATCCCTTCTTTTTACAGAAAAGAAAATGAAGCCCAAAGATTTTCTGAAGGACACATTGCTCATGAGCTTATGTGTTTCTGCTACACATGTGTCTATCATACTCCCAAATGCACACACATTTGTACTACACAGTATGTAGATATACCCATCGTATCCCAAGTTAAGGGGGATGAAAATCACAGCTTCTTCTTGTTCATTTCTTTCTTTCGTTTTCTTTTTTTCTTTTCTTTTTTTTTTAAAGGAAGGGATATGGTGATTTTATTTTTTAAATTTTATTTTACTTTTTCAGTGTTCCAAGAGTCATTGTTTATGCACCACACCCAGTGCTCCATGCAATACGTGCCCTCCTTAATACCCACCACCAGGCTCACCTATCCCCACCCCACTCCCCTCCAAAACCTTCAGTTTTTTTCTCCGAGTCCACAGTCTTTCATGCTTCATCTTCCCCTCCGATTTCCCCCAATTCACTTTTCCTTTCCTTCTCCTAATGTCCTCCATGTATTCCTTAAGCTCCACAAGTAAGTGTTCATTGCTTTCTTAAAAAAAAAATTAACACTAATTCTGATTTTACACGCTAAGTGAAGGAAAATGTTGACTGAATGACTGACTGACTTCCCTACAACTCTGCTCACTGGAGTTAAGGCAACTCTCTGAGCCCGACTTTGTTTCTACTGGCATGAATCTCATTCACTCACGTCAATGGCAGCCATATCCAGGGACTTGTGGTCAGAACGGAGTCTAGTATGCTGTTTTTCTCTTAATTATTCTACTTGACATTGCTCTGGCGTTTTTTCCCCTCCAGTGTGTGACTGGAAGTCTCTTTAACAGTTGAACTAGTGGTTATGTATGCACACTGGAGCAATGGACAATATTCACTAAGATCTGTCATTTGTAAACCACTGTGAGTGACTAGTCCTTGCTCTCTCCTTTCTTAGCTTCAATATATGCATTATGATCAATGTTTCCATGATTACTCTAAAGGCAATAAAAGGTAATACTTTCCCCAAGAGGTACAGGACCAGAATGGATTGTCCTGCTTTCTGGTCTTTAATGAAAGGTGTCTAAGTTACACAGGATTTGTACCTGTAATAAGTAAAGGGAGAACATTCTTATCAACTATCCTCTGAAAAAAACTGGAGTTCAGAAGACTTGCCCCTGGTTTCCTCAAGAGGAAATTGGAGTGATTCAGAAAGAGTGGTTTCCAGGTTATAGATACCAGCTTCATCAGCACTATTACCTGAACCCCACAATTTGAACTACTTGTTACTCACCTACGACCTAACGCTGGTCCAGTGCCCAGACTGGTTCTGACTGGGGCAGGAGGCATTGAAGAAGCTCTTCTCCATGTTATAATAAGCCTTGCTCAACCAATCTCGGTTTGGTTTCCTTGTAAGACTTACAGTAACACGTGGAGAACTAGATTTTTTTTCTTAATAGAGGTATATCCAAACTGTGTGTTTAAATTGAATTATTATAAGCATTTAATATGAGTAGAATAACAATTTAAAAAATTGAAGCATCCCTATGAGTAGTGGATATTTAAAGGAAACTCATCATTATATTTTTTGGTATTCAAATAATTATTTTTTAGAAAGTTGTATTTCTACATAACAATTTTTTTAAATTCTGCTATAAATCTTTATGTTAGCCATAATCAAAGTCATGTGATAAACTGACTTAGGTATTACAAATAAAGGACCCCTGATTCCTTTAATATGGTACCTTAGACTTAGAAAAATAAATTTAATACCCAGTCTAGAATGGAATGCTTATTTTAGGGTAATAAGGGTAATTTTTTTTTTTCAACTTCCTTTTCCTAAGAGTCTTGAAGCACATGATTAGTGACCAGCAGAGGGCACTACCTACACAGCTGAGAGTCCACATCCTTAATGACTAACTTTCATTCCCATCCCCTCACGGGCACTCACACTACCACCACCACTATAAGGTACAACCCAGACTCAGTCAAGTGAAAAGAAAGAAAAGAAAGAAATCTGTGCTTGTTTGTTCCCATCATATCAGAAGTTAACCCTTAGCTGGAGACTAAATTTACACCGATGCACTAAGCTTAGATGATCGTTCTGAGAAAAATATATCCTGAAGCTAGAACTTCTTATATATTTAAGGAAGATAAGTGGATTCCTTTGTACTTTGTTTCAACTATCATTTGTGGCTAAAAACTCAAATTACATTTCCTGAAACCGCTTTTTCCTATCATACATCAATTCCCACATATATAAAGTGAAACTTAATCTGCATGTTTCCAATGTTACTCTTTTTTACATGTTTCCATTATTGTATTTCCAATACAATATCATGTAAACTGTCCCTCTGCAGAACTCTATTACTAATAGAAAAATTTAGCAGACTTTTTATAGCTTGCTTATGCTCTCTCTTTTCAACAGGAGAGTAACTTTATAACTTCTAAAATGTTTTTGTTTGTTTAACTCAAGAAACTGCTAGGGTACATTCATAGGTGTATTTCATGTGATAAATTTCAAAAAATTCATGAATTTTTTTTTGCCTTACTGAAAAATTCTTTACTGAAAATAATACTGGAGAAAAATGAGAAATGTCAAACAGATAGCAGCATCAGTTATCAAACAGAATCCTTCTAAAAATGAAAGCAAAAGCCTGCCTCCCTTTCTATCTTTACTAGCTGTGTGACATTGGGAAAATTACTTAAACTTTATCTTGCCTCAAATTCCTTCTCTGTAAGTAGGGATGATATGTTATTCTCGTCTCTCAGTTTACAGATGAAAAACTAGGCCAACCATGATTCTGAAACGTTGTTTGTGAGATATATCTTATTTTAACAGCTAAGAATAGAATACAGGACTCCTACTAAATTCTCAACCTGTGCATTCTTCCTCTTTTCCCATATTCTTGTCTAAATACAAACACAATCTCTAACCAAGGCTAAATTTAGTATATAATTTACCTCTACTTCATTTATATGACTATATAAGCAGCTGTGAAAAAGCAAGATTTTTTTTTCTTCAAAAACAACTTATTTTGATCCAGAAAAAAATAATGTTAAGTGATGATTTAATATTTACCATATTCATTTGGATCCAAAATGAAAGTCCATGCAAAAATCTTTACATGTTTACCAATGTTATTGAAATCCTAGAAAGTTAACATATTTTTAGAAAGGGGTATAATTTAGAAATGGATGTAAATAATTTCCCCATTCACATTGCTTTAAAATGTTATGAAAATTAAATTTATTTGCAAAAATATTTTTATATAGAGAGAAGCCAATGGCAAGGCAAAATAGAATCAGGTTTGTAAGTATTCAATTATAGGATCAGAGGGTTTCACTGAAAAAATATAGGCTTGGCTTCTGGAAATTCTCAAATATGGGGTTGGGTTAGGGAAGTCTGCATAAAAATTCAAGATAATGACTATCTGGCAAAACACAGTTTAATATTTGCAGTATCTTATGCTATTATCATCTCTACAAATAATACTTTAATTCTCACAACAAACCTATATACTTTATTGAGATTGTCACCTATATTTTACAGTGAGGAAACTGAGGCCCAGGGAAGTAAAATAACTTACCATATCACATAGCTGGGAAATAGCAGAGCTGGGATCTGCAAGCTGGTTGACTCCAGAGGCCATGCATTTAACACCAGTTCTATGCTGCCACATCCCCAGAAAAAAACCTTCAATAGTTTCCCGTCATGCTCAGAATTAGTTCCTTGCTGTGGCCCCCACATAGTGTGACCCTGCTGATCTTTCCAAGTTCATCTCTTCAGCTTCCCTCTTGCCTACAATGTTGCAACCACACTGGCCTTCTTTTTCTTGTGACAGACCAAGTATTTTCCCCGTGTCTTGATCCTGGTTATTCCTTCTGCCCTAATACCCATCCTTCTGATCTTCCTCTAGTCTTCAGATCCCACTGTAAGTGTTACCTCCTAACAGAGATCGTTATGGATCACATGTTGAAGGAAGCCACCCGTTACTGCCTAATAAAACAACCTATTTCATATTTCTTTGTAACGATTATAACTCTCTGATATTTTTCTTGTTTAAGCATTTATTTTCCTTTCATTCCATAAGAATGAAAGCTTTAAGAAAACAGCCTTTGTCTCATTCACTGCTATAGCACCAGTAACATTGCTCTCCAATCTTTTGACATTGTAGGACACAGAAATGATAAAATTTGGTGGATATATTTGGGTAAATTGAAGGGGATTTAGTATGTTGATATGGGGCTTAACAAAAAAATATTATATTTAGTATATAATTATAATAAGACAAATATAGGATACAAATACTAGGGATCACATTAAATATTAAACTTGTATAATATTTTCAAATAAAATCTTTACAAAATTTTAATATGAAATATGAGCTGGTATTCATGAACGTACAATCTTCTATTAAACTTTGTGCTTAAAATAAGAGCAAAATGTCTAATGAGTTTTTAATGATGATATTTTCAAATTATTAATAGCATCAATGAGTAACTATTTTTACATAAAATATGATAAAAAATTTGTAACAAAAGAAATAATTTATGGTAGCTATCAGATTGTTCTTATTTTCATCAATAAACATAATATTGTAATATCTTGTTATAATGAGAATGTTCAAACTTTTTCACATCCAGTTTTGGAATAACAAAGAAGCTCTAATTTGCAGACTGTATATGTATCTCTGAAGCAGTCATCCTTCAGTTAACTATGTTACTGTGGCAAGGGCTTATCTGCTGCAAATGAGCTTAAGAATCTGCCATATGTGAGGACAGTACTCAATGGTGCCACTTGGTGCTCTATTCCTTTGTAGTCCTCACTGGGTTTCTTTGCTTCCTCTTCCCTGATAAGAAGCTGCCCATTTTTCTCCATGGATATTAGGAACACATATTCATCAGTTCAATAAGTCCCATGTTCATGATGAGTAGAAAAGAGCTCTTAGCTAACTGTTAAAACAGAATTTCTCTTTGGCCAGGCTCAGTGAGTTGGGAGAAATTCATGATTGTTGCATATGAGATGACCATGTGGTGCACCCTTTTGAGGTTCTCCTGATCAGGGCACTCAGATATTGGCTACTGGCTCCAGTGAGGCCTGACCTCTCAAATCAATGGCCACCAATGGACATGAACGGTGATCTGAGAAGTTCTAAATGTGGTCCATACCAGTTTCATCATCACTTTGAAATTTGTTAGAAATGCAGAATCTTAGTCCCCAACCATTGGTTATGAATCTGCATTTTACTTATTTGTTTATTGTTTTGTTTTGTTTATTTTTTAAGTAGGCTCCATGCCCAGTGTAGAGCTCAATGTGGGGCTTGAACTCACAAACTTGGGGCCCCTGAATCTGCATTTTAATAAGAATCCCTCCTAATTATTATGCAGATTAAATTTTAAGGATTGTTTTAGAACACGACTTGGTACAGAATAAGTTAGCAACCAATAGATTTGGAATAATACTGTGTAAATTATATAATGGAAACACAGAGAATAGAAAGGATATTGCAGTATTTTATGATATTTCTAAGGACTTTGCCATGATTTACCTTATACAAGCACATACAGCCTATTTGAAAGAAACATGTACAGTGTAGATGACTGCAAGTAAGGTAAAACTTGTCATATAATGGTGCTACTTATAGGTTTGGGACAAGTTGTCTGAATGACTGAATCTTACTTTTTTTTGTTCAGTCATCTTTCTGAAAACAAGAATTATCATAAAACACATGCCAACTTGCCTCTTTGGCTTTCTGCCATGTTTCTGCATATAACATATGCATGTATTAAATGCATAGAATATATATATATAGGTATAATGGGTAAGCATGTCTCACATGGGCTCAAAGTAAGACCAGTAATTTTTTAAAATTCCTGTTCAGTTTGTTCACATCCATCTTTCCAGGTTTTCCTTTCTTTTTCTTTTCTTACCTCCTCCCCCTTTCCTAACTGGCCTTAGAAATGAATATCCCAGGAATTGAGACATCAAATATTTGAAACTTTGGGCTCTTAGTACTTCTGAGGTCAATCAGAGTTAAAGGAGTTTGTTAAGCTTTATTTTTTATATCAGCACAAAAATCTCCTTTTCACTGTTTTTGCTTTCTCATTGGTATCCCTGGTTATGCTTATTATTTGTCACTAGGATTTTCCAAAATTAATTATGTTACAGTGTCTAGTTGATTCTTTTCATTCTTCACACCACAAATTTCTCTTTTTTAGATTTATTTATTTTAAAGAGAGAGACAGAACCGTTGGGAGGAGTAGAGAGAGAGGGAGAAACTCAAGCAGACTTCTGGCTGAGAATGGAGCTGGATGCAGGGCTTTATCTCACAACACTGAGATCAGACTTGAGCCAAAACCAAGAGTCAAAGGCCCAACAGCGTAACTATTCACTGGATATCCACTATAGGTATGACACTTATCTAGGATGCTTAATCAGATAGGATGTCATAGGTTATCCTGCAGAAGCAAAGAATGCCCAAATATTAGTAGCATATCAAAAGGACTGTTTATTTCTCACTCCAAGTACATTTTCACCACAGATTAACAGTAAACTCTGCCATTATAGCTGTTCAAGGGTCCAAGCTGATGGAGATTCTATCTGCATATCTGCTGCCCTGCTACCATGGCAGGGGCTGGGAATGAGGTGAACCACACACTGGCTCTTAAAACCTACACCAAGAAGTGACATACATTGCTTCTCTCACATTCTGTTTTCCAAAGGATGTGTTAAGGTTGTGCCTAACTTTAAAGGGATTGACGAAGTATAATCCTACCATGTGCCTGCAAGGGGAATAGCCCTATCTGAGTAGTCCTAACACCACAGGTCTATCTAAGGAGAAATCCAATGACACACCAGCACAAGCCTGTTTTCAAAGACTTTAGAAACTAGTTGTAAACAGAATTGAGTATCAGATATAAAATGTTCTAAGTCTCTGAGTGCAGTGCTAAGAAAAAAAAGTGGTTAAGAATTTCAGAGTTGGAAGAAATAAACATGAGTGAGTCAGGGAAGCATATAGACAAGGTGAGACCATGTATAAATTGCTGGATTCAAGTGTGAAATGGAAGGAGTAAGGCCATTCATGGTTGTAACCATGATGGATGAAGTAGGGGTGGGAGCAGGCTACTGAAAAGTTTGTACAATTGACCAGAGAAAATACTGAAAATATTTATTCCAATAGGAGCAAAGAGTCCTTTATATCTAATAGAAGGTAAACCTGGATAGGCCCAGTAGGAACAGGTTATTAAGAACCTCGAATGCCAAGATAAGGTGTATGCACATTATCTTTTATATGGACTCCTTTAGATTGGCTCACCTTTGACCTTCTCTTTAGCCTTTTGATGATGGCCCACCACATTGCAGTGATGGACCACTGCATTACAGACGGACTGAGAGCACAGAGACCAGGGGAAAATGTGGGACTTTGTTAGAGAAGAGGGTTACATAGACATTTACACCTTTCTTCAAGGAATATAGGTGCACTAACAATAAGAAAGAAATGCCCACGAAGCCAATTTGGCCCTAAGCATTTGGGGATCATGAGAAACAATGTAAAGGCCAAAGGAAACAAAAACTCTAGTTTCAAAGAACATATAGCTGGTAATGTTTTATCAGAGCTACATGAAATAGGCTTCTTATATCAAATAAAGGGGTAGAACAGGAGTGATTATGGAAAAAGTATGGGTCTGGATTCCAGGAGTTCTGTAGCCTAGTGGCAGAGAGCCCTCTTATTAGCAGTAGGATTTTGGATCTAACATCTTTCTGGATGTCAGTTTCTCCACTTGTGAAAATAAATGTATTGAGTTTATACAATCCTCAAAACTACATGTTTAAATATTTTTCTTCTTGGTTTATCAATAAACAAATATTAAGGATAAAATATATGGCATTAAATCAATATAGATATACTAAAAGTCATTTTGATAGGAAAACTATGTAAAGATGAGAGAATATGTAACAAAATAACTAGCAATGCAGGAAACCTAGTGACGTCAAACTCTTACATATCACTTTTCAAAGCAATGTTAATGATAGCTTAGTGGGCAGAACCTTTTTGTGGGACTTAGAACAATCTGTTCCCATCGTCACCATGGTCTTGCTTTACGACTACAGCAAGTTATTAAAAGCAAACCACTTCATGAACAACTGGAAGGGAGTCAGTTGTTAATTAGTTACCCAACAGGAAGATGTCATAATGTAAGTACACATTTAAAGGTATGTATGAATTTTCTCTACTGCTATTATTTCTGCCAACTTCACTTTATTATCACATATACCCTATGACTTTGTCTTCAACCCCTTCAGTTATTTCCATGTAACTATTATTCTTCTGTTATATTCTAGCTATAATACAGTACTTTGTAGTTTTCTGTGAGAATATAATATTAACACCCATTTTGGAGGCAAAAGCAAACTCAAGATAACAGATACGGGAGGCTTCCTCTATAGTTTAAAAATAAATTCAGTGATCTTTCATTCACCCTTCTGCTTTGATAAACGGATTAAAAGAAAGAATTTTACGAAGTCATGAATTAAAATCTGCTCAGAATAGACCAAGAAATTCCCTAGTGAGATGTACTGATCTTAGATGGTCTGTCAGTTGTTGGTAATTCTCTAACCCTTTATTTTTCTCAGTGAAAACTGAAGTCTCCTTAGGGGAGGGCCACATGTTATGGTATTCTTTATACCTAGGGTTTTAGGTAAACCCAGACAGAAAAACCTTGATGAGGATTTTAATGTTATGCAAGTCATTAGATCAACCATATTTTTTTACAATAGAAATTCTGATCTTCAAAACAAGGAAAGATGATCTTTCCCCAGATTTTTTATAATTAGCTGATAACAATTTTAAAAATAACTTAGTTTCACCGTCTACTTAGCTTCATTACCATTGTTTTCTGTGAACCATCTTCCTGGGACTTTTATCAACACAGATATGGAACTGAATCAGCTTATAGAACTGAATTATTTTAATTCATTCTAATTAGGGCTCTATAAGGAACGTGAAGCCATGACAGAGCTCAGCATCATTGGAGCCAGTTTTGAAAGCCAAAATGAATGAGTCAAATGGTTTGGAGTCAAGTTCAGCATGGCAACCTGAAAGTCACCTTGCTCCTCCTAACCTGTTCCCTCCTAACCTGTTGTTACTGTTCCCATCCTATGTCCCAGTCACCGAGAACTTGTGAATGGAGCTTTACCTTTCCATTCCCTTTTCTTGTTCAGTCTTTCCTCATTTCTCTTCTAGATTACCACAGCAACTTTCTAACTATTCTCTCCCTCTCCAATTTGCTTCTCGCCCACCTCTCACACTCCTTTCCCACCATTCCTCATCCTCACCTCCTCTGAAAAGCCTTTCTTGGGTCTTCTCATCTGAATTGAGTTAATTTCTCAGTATAACCCCTGTGCTTCCTGCAGTCCAGCCCTTTCTATGTGACGGTAGCTGCATCTTTCTCTGCTCCTCTCTGAAGTGGAATCTACTAGAGGAAGTTACTAGAGGAAGCTACTAAAGGATGCTATCTTCATTGGATCTTTAAAACCTAGTACACAATGTTGGTACAAAATAGTCCCTTTATAAGTATCTGTTGGGTGACTACATGAATAAGCACATTATTAATAAATTAGCAAACAAACAAACAAGAAATAGAAACACAAAGAATTAGTCATGCAAGTAAAATTTCAAATCAAGGAATTCTGCTGAATTCTACTTCTGAAACTAATACTACTCTACATGTCAACTAACTAGAATTTAAAACAAAAACTAGAAACAAAATAAAACAAACAACAACAACAAAAAGAAAAAACAAATCAAAGAAGTGTGAGTGATTTCTGTCTACTTCTTGTCCAGATTCCTAGTAATTTAAGATGCAGCCCCAAGTCATGGTTGAAGACAGTAAATGTGCTATTACGAAGCATGCTAAGCACTTCAACTCTGCTGTTTTGTACAATAGTGGTCAATGGCACATTAGCTAATGTAAAAAGCTCTGCAGTAGGCATTGCTTGGAAGTTTACCCCAAATGCACAAGAAGATGGGAAATGGGAGCAATAAAGCTTGCATACTCTTTAATAAGACCATAAATCAGTTCTTAGAATAGAAAAACAAATCATATAAATTTCGTTCTTTTCCGCACCAAAATAGCAAGCTTTTCACTGCTTGTTCTTTTCCTTATCCATGAAATTTTGATTGATAAGATAACCCTGAAATAGATTACCCAGCAACTGTCAAACCTTTCTTATGGTGACTGGTCAGGTGAAATTTTTCTGCATCTTTTCCTTGAAATCAAAAGAAAACAAAAATCTCTTTTTCTAGTGGTCCTAAATTGTGAATACTTGACTCCAACTTGACCTTAAGCAGATTTCTCTAATATCCAAGCATCCAAGCATAATTATGTCCATGACCTTGCACATGAAAAAGGGATGACAGCTGTTATGCTATCACTATTGGAAATGTGGAAGCACTCTGATCATTTCCTTATTTATACTCAAATAGTACTCAGAACCTGTCTTAGTCTGTTTGGGCTGTGATAATGGAATACCATAGACTGGGAGGCTTATAAAAACAACATAAATTTATTTCTCATTGTTGTGGGGACTAGGAAGTCCAAAACCAAGATGCCAGTAGATCCCATGTTTGGTGAGGAACCGCTTTCTGGTTCATAAATGGTCATACTTTAGCTGTATCTTCACAGGGCAGAAGGAGCAAGGGAGCTCACTGTGGCCTATTTAATAGGCACTAATATCTTTAATGAAGTCTCTGCCCTTATGACCTAATCACCTCCCCAAAAACCCACCTCCTCATAAAATCACATTGGGAGATAGGATTTCAACATGTGAATTTTGGAGAGACACAAATATCCAATCTATAATAGAATCCTTCAGGGCAATGGGGTTATATAAAATATGATTTGTGTCCAAAATGATCTGTCTCAATCTTTCTGAGATTTTTGTTTTTGCTTTTTCTCTGATGGGTTAGAGATAGATATAGTGTTTAGTTCCACTTAGGACATTTTAATCATCTCCTTGGATTTAATATATTGACGTTGGATTGACTTATCAAACCAACTTACCTACATTCTTAGCCAGGAAGTAGTCATCGACTTTAAGATGTGGCTTTTTATTCTTTAAAAGCCCCATCAAAATCACAGTCAGAAAGTAAGAAGACATCAAAAGACACATGCTCCCTGCTGCATTAATGAATATTCGAATCCTAGTGTATCTCTCTTGAAATGACTATACTGAACATAAGAGTTGATTCAAATGATAGTTCCTATGAATTTTTTAAAAAAAGCATTTTTGTAAAAGAACATTTATGATCAGTTCATTTTGAAGAAATGAGAAGCAGCTCAAGTTCTCACTCATATTGAGGACAACCACCTGGGTTCTCAGTGATAAGTACCATAAATGTGCAGAAAATCAGTTACTCTGTGATGCCAAGTTAAACAACTTCCCTGTGCAATATTCCTACCCTGGTGTTTGAGCATTAGGCATGAGCTGGGCCTCTTCCCTGTGGCAATTCAGAAAAAACAGCAGTAAAATGATTTTTAAACAAACTGAGTCACACAACTGAGGGAAGGATGATGGAAACCAAGAACATACTGACTGCATTTGCACATCCAATCACTCACTGCACTAGGTGTCCCATTACTGCATACCTCTCCCCTACGAGGACTAGTAGCCAGTGAAGGACAGACCTTCTGCTAATTCCTATTTCACTACTTACACACACATAACACACTGCACATAGTGGAGTATCACTTGAAAGCTGTGTTCTGGGAAATGTTAATAAGTGTAACTAAACCAAAAAAGAAGAATTGCGTGTTTTTGTTGGATTAAGTAAAATTAGATGTGATTCTTTACCAAAGGAGTCCTTTAAGTCTCTCTAAATAGAACACACAACGTGACTCACACTTACTTGACCAGAGAGCTTTTCCTTTGAGAAAAATTTTCAGAAAATACTAGAATGGAATCAGAAAACATTGACCTAAATGTAGCCACAAATTAAGAATAAGGGCCAGCGTTTTTCTGTTGCTTCTGAAACTGACTTAAGATGTCAAAAGAAAGATTCTGATTTCTCTTCACATTAACTCCAGATCTTAATTTTTTCCCCACATTAAAAAAAAAAAAAGATGAGTAAAATAATTCAGGTATAATCTGGATGCACAATCCATTAAGATGGCATTATAAACATACTTTGTGGATTTTTTTTTTTTAATGAGACTCCTTCTCTTTAGGAGAGTATCATTTCAAATCTATATATCTTTTCAAATTTTAGGTTGCATGGTAGTATACATTCAAGCCCTCTCACTGGGTTGTTTCTTCAGTTTCCCTTGTAATCTAGAGTGGGTTATAAATAATCACTTTATTCAAGGAGGATGGGACACACATGACAATCAATACCATTAGCCTCCACAAAATTGGTCTGCTTTTCTGCTCAAAATGGTCAGTTGACCTGCCACAATGATGACACAAATTTGACTCGATAAGTTCAAGTTGATGCCGTCCCAACTCCCTCTTTTATTTCTAAAGTATTGTTGTTACCGATTGACAAAATGTCTTAGAATTGGAGGGAACAGTGGAGAGCTAAGTGACAGAAAAAAACATTTATCAATGTCTTTGACAACTACTAGTCACAGTTTGCATCATTCTTTGAAATTTGGTACGTTGTACTATTACTGACCAATAACTTAATCAGTGAGATGTGGGTGAAACCAGCTGGATGGCTGCACCTGCCTCAGCTCCCAGGAACTGTTATATTTTAACAGACAAGTAGTTAAATCTATTAGTTTTGATAACTAAAAAGCCCTAACTTCTCCAAATATCTACAAAAAAATAAGCTATTGAATATATTGTGATTTATGATGGAGATGACAATTAGCCAAAAAGTATAATTTGAGGAAATTTGTCCCACATTTGTAGAAAATATACATCTATTTGCCCTGGCCTTTCCCAGCATATAACACCTAAGAATTAACAAGGCCACCGACATTTGGAAGAACACCAAGGTCCTTATGTTGATGGATTGAATGTGCTTGGCATATGTTCCATACTTCATGACACAAAGGTATACAGACTAAACACAAAAACTAGGATGAGCAAACCTAACTTGAGTAAAATATGAAAGATACAGAACTGATTAAAAGGTTCTGGCAGGTTTTATTAATCTAATCAGTTTTAAACAAATAAGCAGAGGAAACTAATAATTACACTATTCTTTACTTCTCTGACCATCTTTCATAGATGAAATAATTTAGAAGGGTTTCAAATTGAGACTGTTCTGATTCATTGATTTCTGAGTCTTTAATATAGACAATCAATATCAGAAATGATGGCTCCAAAAGATTGTGGGCTCAATTAGAGGGAGATTTTAAATTCCTTATATAAGGTCCTGTGGTGGAGACATTTACTCTTCACTGAATATTCGTGTGTTCTCCCATACTTCCTGTTCTTGAAAGGTTGGGCATGTGTGCAAGTTCTAGCTTATAGATCATGAAAAAAACAGTAGCAAGCGTCATGCATAGTAAAACATTGAAAAGAAGCTTCTTAAGTAATCTCTGATGTTTTATGTTGTGATGTCAGATCATCTGTCTGCCTGGGTTTTTGAACAGCTGCATGTGGCAAAGCTCTGAACTAACCTGCGTTGTCCAGGTAATAGGAACAAAAATAAACTTTTGCTGAGTTAAGCCCCTGATATTTGGAAGTTAAAGAGTTACCTTGGCATAATCCAGCCTACCTAGACTATGGCCAGTGTTCCTTTGCCATAATTCTCTAAGCATGTAAGGACAAGATGCATTATGATGACATACAGGCAAGTACCTCATCAGAGAGCCTTGAGCACCATTCAGATCTTTACACTGAATGCAATGGATTGTTTTATATATTTACTTATATATTCATGAGAATGAAATAGGTGTCCTGGGAGAGAAACAGTTCTAGTTATTCCTTGGACAAGGAATCTCATAATACTTCCACATAATACTACATAATCTATATAATGCTTCTCAAAGAATGGGTCAAAATCACCTGGGGAGTTTCTTCAAAGGCAAACAAGCCAACAGATTCCCAAGTGGCATCCAAAATGAACTGAATCACAGTCTAACTGGTACCTGGAACTTAGAAATCCATGTTTTCAGAAACCATCTCACGTGCTGTTCCTAGTGAAGTATGAAAACTACTAGGGCAGAGGGCTTGAGTCTAGAAGCCTACTCCCGCTCACAGTTAAGAAAGATGAGGACCTAAACTAAAGGAGAGCCAGCAGAATGGAAGGACCTCATGTATTCTGGAGGCACTGGGAGAGAATGTTTTGATGGATGAAAGGGAAGTGTGGAGACCAGATTTCTGGGTGCTATGCTAGTGTGTTAGAGAACAAGTAAGAATGTTATGAAAGAGGAAGTGAGCATTGTCTGACTATGTTGGGTCTGCACAAAGGTCATTTAAGGCTATACATCAGTACTAGACAGTTTTACTTTTGGAAATCATATCCCACATTACAACAAAAAGCCTTAAATGTACTCACTTTTTTAAAAAAAGATTTTATTTATTTATTTGACAGAGATCACAAGTAGGCAGAGAGAGAGGAGGAAGCAGTCTCCCTGCTGAGCAGAGAGCCCAATGCGGGGCTCAATCCCAAGACCCTGAGACCATGACCTGAGCCGAAGGCAGAGGCTTAACCCACTGAGCCACCCAAGCACCCCTTAAAGGTACTCATTTCACATTAAATACAATTTGCTTAAAACAATGTATCACATTGTTTTGTCTGGTTTGTGACTATTGGAATAGTTGACATCAAATGCCATATACTGTTTTGATATGGAAGTTTTCTTTTTTGTACTTTGGTGACATGTCTTTCCAGCCTCAAAGTTTCCCGAAGCTCAGGAAAAGCTCTAAGTTCTTAGGCCTATGTCTGAAGAAGAAAGGTACATTCAAATGAAGATGTCTAGAGTAAGATGAACATATGGAGCAGAATAGGGAGGTGTGGCATCCTAAGGTGAGGGTCATCATCATACAGATGGTGATGCAGGTCAGGAGAGGTTGAGCCTTTCCAAAACAAGCTGTTCTCATCTTTGTTACTAACAAGTCTATTTTGCACAATAAAAAAGTACCCTAAATTTATATAGCATCAGATCTTTCTAATTGGTCAATAATAATTTCATTTAAATTTATCTAAATTATTCTCAAGTTAGAAGGAAGTTAATATTTTTATATGGAAAATAACTCCCAAACAGATCAAAACTCAATAGCTCATTACATTAAATTTTCTAATTCTGTAGAAAAATGACAAACCACAGCATAAATATAACATCCCTGTACCTGTCATTTATATTTCTGCCTATTATATATTTATTCTCAGTAGGTACATTTTAATCATATGTATGTACAATTAATTTTAGTAGTCATTTCTCATGAATATATTATTCAAGCTTCATATGTATAAAGTAATAAAATAATAGGAGCTTAGATAGGTGGCTTGCAAAAATTAACCATTACTTTTTCATACCCTCAATCAAATTTTGAATAAATTAGATAATTCTTTAAAAGATTTTTCTGCACTTTTCATAACAGCTAAGTTTAAATTGGTAACCCTGGGAGTATCATTTAACGAGGATGTTCTGCTCTCTGATTTACATTTTAGCCTCAGAAAGAGACCCTGTGAGCTCAGATAACCACTATCAAGATATCAAGATGTTTTCTGTGATAGTTCCATGATAACAACAAATGGGATTCTGTTAGCACTAGTCCCTGAAAGCAAAACAAGAAAGGTGAAAAAATATGAAATATGTCACATGAGAATTCACAACTCCTGCCTGATGGAGCCACATAGAACTTTATTTTTCAGTCATTCCTTTTGTTGAAAGCTCCTAAAATGTTTTATTAACGTTCATTAATGTTCACAGTTTCCAAGTACTTACTAAAGTGGTCATTCGGTCATGTCTAGAGCACCAAAAAGGAAACTGAGAGGCTCACCAATGCGAGATGTAAATTCTGGATAGCAACAGAATGGTAACTCAGTTCACCACTTCCTTTAACAGCTGAGATACTCAGATAAAGACACAGGTATTGGGGCCAAGAGACAGGTCCCTCGTCTCTGCACACCTATTATCTGGCCTAGTTTCTTTAGTTCCAACCTCTTGAAATCTTGGAATAGAGTTGTAACTACCTAAAAATTATAGAAACAAATACACTAGTTTTTCCATTTCCATATATATATGGAAATCCTATATATATATATATATAGGATTTATATATTTATATCTATATATATATTATATATATATAGATATATATAGAGAGAGAGGAACATTTATATTAAGGAAAAGTTTTATCATTAGACAACTTCTGAACTTAGATGGTTAAATCAATCAGTTGGTTAGACAGATTGTATTATATAGGAGAAAAAGAAAGTTACAAAAAAATTATAGAATTTTATTGTCCAACTGTATACAAAATTAAAGTCTAACCATTATTATCTTAAAAAGTGTTTAAATATATGTGGAAAATATGGTGAAGGATAAGACAGTAGGATTCAACACTGTTGGGGATAGCATTAAAAAGAAAATAAAAGATAAATTAGACTATGCATGTGTATGTTGAATGAAATAAGTATCTCTATGTAGAGAGAATAGGCTAGAAAAAGAAAATATTTGTTCAAAAAATTGTTTTTCAATAGAAAAAATTAATTCAGATTGAGTGACTTTTCACAATTTGGCTTTTCTTTCTCTCAGGAAAAAGAGATGGAAAAAAACTTCCAAGCCATAAAATTCAAAACTATAAAAATAAAGACATGAAATAAGAACTAATCAATAGCCTAATTTGGGTCCGCAGCAAGAAGCATCATTCAGAATGAAGCATTTGTGTTCTGAAATGCCCCATCTTTCAAGATTCTCATGAAATTTAACAGAATTCCAGAATGTCTTTACAAATACATCCCTTTGGAGATATGCCCTCATGCGTGCTATTTTGGGATGGCTCTGTGAAAGGAGTGGAGAAGTAGGCACCAGCTCTAGTCATTCCCATGTTTATAGTGTTTCTCCAACACTTGCCCACAAATAGCATTTTGTTTTGATTTCTCTTATTTTTCATCCATCCTGCATAAATTAGAAGATGCATGCAAATTCTTGGTTGGAAGATAGCAAAGGAAATAAAAAGCATATCCAAGGACTAGTTTTAGAACTTGCCCTTCATTGGTGAAGACTCCTGCTATAAACAATCAGAAGGGATTTTGTGCTTAAAAACTGAAGTGGACATTGGGGAGGGTATGTATTGTAATGAAAACTGGGTATTATATAAGACTGATGAATCATAGACCTGTACCCCTGAAACGAATAATACATTATATGTTAACTAATTGAATTTAAATTAAAAATAAATAAATAAAATTCCAAATGAATAAAAAAAAAACTTAAGTGGAATTAGATCTTAAAAATAATCTGAAGTAGAGTGCTGAAAGGGTTATTCCAAAATAGGGACAATCATTTATAAAATTTCATGCTTGACTGTCAGTGCCTCTAGAGGGAGGTCATTCACAAATCATTGATTCTTATCTTGAAATGGTACATTTTTTATGGTCAAATTTTGAAACCTATTTTTTATAATGCCCTCCAACTTCAATTTGATCAAATGATATTGTTAAGCATAGAGATCCAATTTAGGAAGCGTTAAAACACCTTTTAGTCATTTTACTCATCATTCTGCTAAAACAAAAACAAAAACAAAAAAACATTTCGTGGAATTGAAAATAAGCATTCTGTGAAAGATGTTCCATTTGAATTTTTGAAAACTCAACCTGATACTGTAAGGATTAGCACCAACAAACACAACCAATGTACATACATCGTGTTCATGGGTTTCTCACTTCCTAGAAATTTTATCATACTTAAAGGGCAAAGTGACACTGAAAAGCCTGCATCCACAGAGTACTCTCGAGTCTCTCATTTTGCTCCAAAATTCCTCTTCTCGGTTGCAGGCAGAGGGCTTCTCCTCTCAGATGGGCAAAGTCGTGCTATTAAAGCCCCCGCCTAACCAGAACAGGAAATAATAGTGGCAGTATATGCCTCTAGTAAGTAAAACAAAAACACCCCAAGTGGTTCCAGAACATGAGTTTAACACAGAGAACTGGAAAAGCCGGATAAACAAAAAGAAGTGCTGACATCTGAAGCAGGAATTTTCACTTCTACCTTCTCCCCCTAGTGCCTTTTATTGGCAGAACCTAGCAGGAATCAAGTGGTCATGGGAGGCTGATAAATGCAATCTGTAGTTTCTTGTTTCACAGAATGACATAGCAGAGTCCAGAAGAGAGAGTGGGGTCTGAGAGTATCCACACGCACGTCCAGCACAAGAGGCAGTATGCTATTCTGCCCACGATGAGTTGTGGGTTTTTCTCCATACCAAAAGTAGCTGCCTGCTCATCTACCCATACCCTTTCAACTGGTCTCTTTTGTTTCCTACAGCCAGTAGAAGGGGGTTAAGTGGGTAATCTGTTCCTCAAACTGACTTGATCTAGTGGGCCCGCAGAGAAGAGAAAGAGATTTGGGACATTTACCACTTCCATCCTACTATCAGCTTGCATAAAGGAAAGGTAAGTGAGGGCTTAATATTAGGGGGGGAAGCACCAGCTGCTAGACAGCTCTTGGAAATCTGAAACACCTCATTAGGGAACTAGTCATCTCAGGGGAAGGCAATTCAATTCCCATTCTCCTGATCTCTAATTGAACTTCCTGGAGTAGCAGAACATCACCTTAAAACACAGAAATGCAGAGGCTAGGAGACCACAACATCCATTAGGGAAATGCTTATTTATCCTCAAGAATAGTTAGCTCAGATTAAATGACTGGAAGCACCACAAACCCCATATGGAGAAACTTAATACTCAACATAATATAAATGTGAGTATATTTTGAAGTGGCTGTCCTGTCCCACCCTCTCTTCTCAGAATCTCTTTCCAGACCTCAGCCTCTGTGGGATGCACACTGTGTCTTGTCCCACCACTTTTATTCTGGCCACTGCTAACTGGATGAATGGGAGGCAACTGACTCAAGTCAGTCAGAATGATCATCATTCAGTAACAAGTCAGATTCTGTTTCCTTAGAAATATACTAAGAAACAGAGGGGCTGTGGACAACTGGAGTAGGCGCACTTGAGAATTAGCATGTAATGTTGTGGACTGAGTCACTGCACTGACTATGGATAAAGAAAACTATGGATAACAGAGGAAGTTGGTGTTGGTGGGCAAGTGACAAATCCAAGAGCTCCCACAGGCGAGAAAATGCAGGAGAGAGGAAAAGAGGTAGAAAAAAGAAGATTGAGAGGGAGAGCTGTTTCTGTCCCTCATGTGTTCTATCCTGGTTCTAGGCCCCATAAAGACTGTCTGGGCATAATATGCATGAAGTATTGGTATTTTTAGGTTGTATCCCACCTCTTGGTTTTTTGTTTTTTTTCTTTTTTTGAGTTAGTTAAACTGGTTTCCAGCTAAGCCCTAACTAAAGCAACAAACTTACTGAGCCAAGAGGTACATATAAAACAATTTTTTTTCCCCAATGCTGAATTCTTAAAATGTTCAACTGAGTTTTTGAAAATTTATTTTTGTTAAATACTAAACAGGTAAAAGGTAATATTTATAAATTACATATGCGGTATAAAGTAAAAATACAACAAACACCTACATATCTACTACCTTGATTTGTTTTGTTCCATTGTTTCCCTCCCTTCTCCCACTATTCTAAATTTTGTATTCATCTCCCTCTTATTCATTATTAGAGCATTACCAGGAATGTTTGTATCCTTAAACAGGACACTTCTTCACTTATATTTTTAATATTCATGTAAATGTATTATATGCTATATCATCTTGTGAAATTAGCATTTTTTGCTCTAAAATATGCCTTGATATTAATTTTTAAATCTTGCATGCAGCTATGCTGCATTCACTTCTATTGCTGTGTAAATATTTCTATTTCAACTATTCTAGATCAAAATTTCATGATGCATTTATTCTTTCAACTCTTTATGGGCTTTGTTATCTCAGTTTCTTTTCATATTAAAACAGTATGCTACAAAATCTTTGTCATCATAGCCTGTGCAAATAAGCAGTTGTGAATGTTTCCTTAGAATTTTTAAATAACAAGAAATAATACATATTTTCAATTTTGTTTAAAAATTAAACATTATTTTCTGAAGTGGACAAATAAATTTAAAATTCTTCTGGTTGCTTCACCTCATCAATACTTAAATTTTTCACACTTTAAACTTTTTCTTTCCAACGAGGTTTCTGTATGAGTTGTCTTCAGAACAATAACACATTCACCAGAATGGCTGTTATCATAGGTTTATGACCAAATGCTTTGGCCACTGGAACCTTTGGAAAATCTATACTGTTGCTAATTGTCACTAATTTGCAACTTGAATATATGTCCTGAGGGTGCTTTGGCGCTCTAAAAAAGTCAAAGCATAGAAAATAAAAGTTTCAATATGTCTCAAAAAGAAACTTCCAAAACTATAAATGACTGAAACACAAATATTATCATTTATTAAACATCTTCAAAGTCCAGATTTTTGTACAGGAAATATTTACATATAAAAGATGAAATTGTGGTGTTTAATTTGTTGTAAAAAGTTCTCAGCTGTCATGCCCAATTACTTGGCCAAGCAAATAAACTGTCAAATTTATTAAGTACAAAAAATGGATCACAAACCTCAGAGATGTTATTGTTAGCTTTCAGTTTGCTAAGAAATACTCTACTTGGACTAGCATCTTACAGTTATTGAAAAATTCATTAAGCACACTAAAAGTTCATGTAATCTGTGAGTTGACAGATATAATTATGAATTATGCACTGAAGCACACTGAAATAAAATATCAACTTAATAAGCTAATTGTGACTGTATTTTCTGCTTAGTTTCTTAAGAAATTGTAATATCAAAAAATATTTACATGCACATTGCATCCATGCTACTGGTTGGAGAATAAATTAGTTACACTTGTTTAAGAAAATACATACATTTCTGTATTTGTAAACTTAGGGGATATGTTGAATAATACAAGTAGATATGAGTCTGGACATAGATGAGACTTTCTTCGGTTTATGTTATTATTTTCAGAAATGTGTAGAAGAAAAGGAAGACAAATCTGTAAACCTAGATGACTAGGTTTTTCCCCCAAGTTATTATATTATAATCACAAATAGAATGACATTTGAAGTAAATCAAGGCATTTACTGTTAATCCTTCCTAATTTTAGTTTAATTTACGTTAAAAAACCTCTTTAAGTCCACTCCAAAATCACAGAGCATTTTTCACACTAAGAGATAAAAGGTTTTTCATTAGCTTTTTCAGTACCTTAGGATTGTGCTGGAATAGCCTTTTTGGTGAAAATGTACATTCGCAGAATCTGTATTGAAGGCAGACTTGCACAATTTATTGAAGTTTTACATATATAAGTTTGGCTCAGTCATCTCACTTCTGAACTAGAGCCATCAAAAGAAGAATGGAAGATGCAAAATAAAAAACCTTCTGAAGATAATTCTTGTAGGATATTTCCTATTAAAGGGTGCATGGAAATTGCTGTTAGCTGAAGATACAGAACAAGAAGAGATTATTAAGTGTTGTTTGTCCATAGAACTAATTCTGTAGAAAAGGAGAGACTGGCTGTGTAGGAGAGGTTGGGGATGGGGTGAAGCAATTAGAGGAACAAAGTCAAAAGTAAGTGAGAAGGGAGGGGATTCAGATCCCATGTGCATGTGAGGTCTCTATGAGGAGCAGGGACGCTGTGCCTATTACATTTGTAATATAATATGGGCTTCATAATGTTTCTATCTAGCTAGCTATCATATAAATACATATATAAAATATAAATAATCTTATATATTTATAAAATATATATTTATACATAACTATGTATAAATATATGAATGCATATATGAAAGAGAGGGAGAGCAGAAGCGGTAAGCATGCAAGTAGGTTATAGATCTTATGGAGAGAAGATGAGTAGTAGCTCTTGCCTGGTATGTCACAATGACAGACATATCAGCTGAGCTAATCAGCTGGGAATGAGAAGAGAGGAGATATTAGATATTAGAGATAGATAGAAGATTGAGAAGTGTAAAATAATGATCTGGGTAGGTGGGAGGAAGGAAATATAAATGTGTTTTCTATTCAGACAAATACAGGAAAGAGAAAGACCTGTTGTTGCACATCAGTGTGAATTCCTGTGGTCACTGAAAACCTTTATATTTGTTTCTAAGCCATACTACATATATTTCTCTTTCACTTAGTGACTCTGAAAATAAGGCCAATTACTCAGCATGGCTCATTTTTCATCTTGTTCTGAACTTGGCATAACTTTACAAAATTTAGCGCTCCTGTTGAAATCTCAAGGGCACTTCAGCCTTGGCTCAGATGCATGAGCAAGATGGGAAGTGGCCCCTCTGTCCTACAAACGAACAAATCCAAACAAAATAAGGGCCAGCCTAGAACACACTGGATGTGCAAACTTCATAAGTGAGACCACAACATGCGTATAGAAATGACATTTCAGCATTTCCTCTATTCCTCAAAAGTAAGAAGACTGATGAATCAGTGGTAACTTCTATTCAGCAGAAGTTAGGTCTTTCTCATGCAAACATTTTACTCTCTAATTAATAAGAAATGTTTAGAGATTTAGATCTAAGAGTGATATTTTAGAAATGATGAGATCATTATAAAGTATCAAACCAAAAAGCCATGGTTTTTAATGTGGAGCTACTAATTTTAAGGTGAGGATGTTGAAACTCCTCTTATTTTTCCAAATTTGTGTGAAATCAGACCTAAGTGCTGATACCTCTCTTTAGTATTGATCTCTACCTCAACTCCTAACCATGTATTTTATATGTCATTGTTGGGTCTATATGCTTTAATATCTTATTTTGCTACTACCACTTACTCCTCCTCACATTTAAAAATTTTTGGTAGCCTTGGGGCACCTGGGTGGCTTAGTTGGTTAAGCCTCTGCCTCCAGCTCAGGTCAGGATCTCAGGGTCCTGGGATGGAGCCCCTCATCAGGCTCTCTGCTCAGCAGAGAGCCTGCTTCCACCCCTTCTCTCTGCCTGCCTCTCTGCCTACTTGTGATCTCTCTCTCTGTCAAATAAACAAATAAAATCTTAAAAAAAAAAAACTTTTGGTAGACTTCATTGCAGCAGGAAATAATACACAATCCCTTTAGCCTGGTATTAAACCTTGATCCATTGATTCAATATCTATAAAACATTTACAATGTTCATGACCTATTCCAGGAAATGCGATGGTGGAGGTATTGCCATTTGTGACAATATGGGTGGACCCAGAGGGTATTACGCTAAGTGAAATAATCCAGACAGAAAAAGACATAAAAAGACAGAAAAAAGTATATGATTTCATGTACATGTGGAATCTAAAACGCAAAACAAATAAACAAGCAAACAAATAGAAAGCAGAAACAGACTGATGAATACAGAGAATAATTGGATGGTTGCCAGAGCAGTGGCAGATGGGGGGATGGGCAAAACAGATGAAGGGGAGGGTGAGATTCAGGCTTCCAGTATGGAATGAATAAATCACAAGAATAAAAGGTATAGCATAAGGGATATAAATGGTATTGTAATAGCATTGTATGGTGACGGATGGTAGCTACATTTGTGGTAAGCACAACATAATGTATAACCTACTGAATCACTGTGTTGTACACTAGAATCTAATGTAACATTGTGTGTCAACCATACTTCAAAAAAAAATTTTTTTTTTAAAGTAAGAAACGCAATGGTGAACAGGATAGGTAAAATCTCTGTGTGTAAGAGTGTATATTCTAAGAGGGACAGGAGTGAAGCAGATCATTCCAACAGCATTAAAGTCCTATAAAGCCACTAAAACAAGGTGATGCATGTCATCTGATTAAACCTTTAAGCAATCAGATAAAGAAAGAGCAATATCTTCATTTTACAGTTAAGAAACTTGCCCACTTTAACTCGATCAGTAAGAAATGGGGCCAAGCTATGAATCAGTCTCTACCTGACCCCATAGCTCTTAACCACCAAGTTTATTCCTTCCAGTCCTTCCAATTCTACAAAGAGTGTGCAGCTGTTTGCAAAATTTTAACCTTTGCCATTCAGTAAGCCAAAGAGACACATGTTCAAAATTAAAAAAAAAAAAAAGTACCGCGTGGCTTATATTTGCCCCTGAAATTAGGATAATTGAATATAAAACACTGTTTAGAAATAGTTTTCATTTTCTTGGTGATTTTCATATTCTTATATATACTATGTATTCCTCATAAATATTGTGATTTCTCCTGCTTTGTTTGTTTTGGGTATTCACTGACTTTTAAATCCTGGGAATACTGAGAAACTAAGTGCATTTTCCATTTTAAACTAAAATAAAAACCACAATATGTTAAACTTACTAAAGTAGTTGGTGAAGACCTTGTACTAAATATAACTTTTGAAATTCATACATAATTCTGTCACCACATTCATGACGTTTATTCAAGAGTCAAATATCAAATCAAAGTTGCAACTAACTTTAGATTTATAGAGAGGATGAAAACTTCAGTCTACCAAAGAAATAACCAAATAAGAACTTGATATGGGTTGTTTAGAAGTGGTTCAGTTTTGAAAATTCCCAAGTTGGAAAATGATTCATAACTAGATGTTTTGGAGAGAAAAATAAATGTATGTTGTTATTTTGTTGAGCAATAAAAATATGACAAGTGTATCCATAAGGCATATTTTTAAATTTCTCTATCTCCTCTTCATAAAAACCAACTCAAAGCATGTTGTTACAAGGTTAAGAGCTGACCATCTTTCCAACCTGACAGATATAATTATTATTTGTAACTAAAATAGTAATTCATAAGGACAGATTAATCAAATTAGAAAACAACATGCCAAAGCAACTTTCAATACCTTTCTTTACACACCCAACACACTTGGCCCATCACAAAGGTACATCACCAGTATGACCTGCCACAAATATTTCTAGATGTATTTGTTAGAAATATTATTAAGAAAACATGCATATTCAAGTGGAGAAAAGGAGTCTTGTCTTGGAAAGGAAGGAATTATTTGGTTCAGTTTGGTTTGGTTAGGGTTAATTTAGACACCTGAAATAGATTTTATCTGACATAATAAATTAAAGAAAGAGACACATTAAGCTATCAGCTGAGCCACCAAGGACTTGGGTAAACCTAATAGTATGCATTAAAATTCAGGGTACTAAATCAAGGCAATGATAATAATTAATATGATAATAATAATAATGTATAATAATATATGATTATGTAATAATCAGAAGAAGGAGGAGGAAAAGAAGAAGGAAAAGTTAGGGCCATAGTTTCCTTAATACATTCTGTCTCTGTCTCTTCTGTCCCTTAGCTTCCTATCTTCATATATGCATTATTTCTAGCATAGATTGCTAGGAAGGACTACCTAGGTCATCTACATCAGAGGTTTTTATTTTGGGATTCATTAGCAGACTTCAGGAAAGATACAGGATCCCCTCTGAAATTGGTATTTATTTATACATAGGTATGTTTGTATTTCTGGAAATGGAGGCATGTTCTCAAAGAGCTCTCTAGGCCCCAATAGTTAAGAATAAAAGTCTAGGGCACCTGGGTGGCTCAGTGGGTTAAAGCCTCTGCCTTCAACTCAGGTCATGATTCCAGGGTTCTGGGATTGAGCCCCACATCGGGCTCTCTGCTCAGCAGGGAGCCTGCTTCCCCTGCCCTCTCTCTCTCTGCCTGCCTCTCTGCCTACTTGTGATCTCTGTCTGTCAAATAAATAAATAAAATCTTAAAAAAAAAAAAAGAACAAAAGTCTAGACCAATGTATACTTATTTTATAAAAGAGGAAACTGAGATCTAGAGAAGTGAAGTATTAAGGTTGGGTATCCCATTATACTGATCTGAAAGCTTTCACCTACATCCTTTCAATTCAGGCTTAGTATCTCTTTAAAACAAACATCACTTTGATTGAGGTGTACGTTACATAAAAAGAAGAACCTAACTGAATTGTAATGTTCAGGAGGATCACCAGTGTCCCTGGGAGTGGATGGGTAAGGTAAGAAGTTGCTCAGGTTTTTGAATCTGATACTTGGTAATACTTGTTTTCTGGGAAATTGCTCTAAGACACAAGACCTTCTGAAAGCTTTAGGCACTAAGCCAATTATGGAGATGAGAAAATCAGGGGAAAAAAAATTACCTAAAGGCCATTAAGGAATGGTTTGTTATTTTACTCTGAATTGTCCAAGCCTGAAATCTGTGAATCATCTTTTATCCTATGTTCTTCCTCACATGCCAGTTGTTTCCATATCTCTGTGTGTCTCTCTCTCATTCTGCCACTTGTTTCCCACCTCATCTGCCACCAGTTTAGTTAATGTCATCCTCATTTTCAACTGGATTGCAGCAACATCCTTTTTGGGTCTTTGTTTTGCTGTTTTACTTCTGCCCATGCTCCTTCCTGTTCCCTTCATTCACCTCCAGATCACCTTGCCAAAGGTCTACCTTCAAGACGGAGCCCACACCCTTCACTGTGTCTCTTCCTGGACAGTCCATTCTCTCACCACATTCCCATAGCAATAATTCCAACAAGACATTCTGACACCTACCATATTGATGAACTTGCCAGACTTTTCTAGGCCTCCGCATCTTGGTCAATCCTGTTTCTCTGCCTGGAAATTCTCTCCTTCCCTTTGCTACCACTGAGACTCAGCTTAAGCATCTTCACATTTAAGAAGTCTCTCTGGACCCAGAACTCCTATCCCTGCCTCATGATAGGTCAGATGCAGATGTTTGTTCTCTGAAATTCCATGACAGCTCCGTCAGATCACTAGTTGCACTAAAAAGTCACTGGTCATACTGTGTCCCCAAGCACATGAAGTTTTTCATACAATGAATATACCCTACTCATCTCTGTAATCCTGAAACATAGTGTTAAACAGAATGAAGAGAACTGATAAACATTCCATTTGAATATTTATCAATTTCCTTTACCTTTGTGCTAAAGCGATCATGCTGATTATGTATTTATTCACTTTTATTCAGCTGGCCCAATTTTTGAAGGCTTAGCAGAAAACAGTCTTCTAAATAATAACTAATATATTTTTTAAAGATTTTATTTATTTATTTGACAGACAGAGATCACAAGTAGGCAGAGAGGCAGGTAGAGAGAGAGGAGGAAGCAGGCTCCCCGCTGAGCAGAGAACCCGATGCGGGGCTCGATCCCAGGACCCTGGGATCATGACCTGAGCCGAAAGCAGAGGCTTTAACCCATTGAGCCACCCAGGCACCCCAATAATAACTAATATTAATGGCTAACATTAATATTGTGCTTTCTATGAGCCAAGAACTATACTAAATAGTTGACATGTGTAGGCCTTCTTAACTTTGAAAATAACCCCATTGTATGGCAATGGAGACTGAGGCCAATAATACCAAGATGACTTTCCTCAAGGTCACCCAACCACAAAATGTGAAATCAGAATCACTCTACCTCCCCACCCTGGAGCCTCAGGAATTCATTCCTTAAATTGCATGTGTGAAGCTTTGGAAAGCTATGTGGGTAGAACACAGAGTTTCTAATGCGGAACATTAATATTTTCAAGTTCAACCAGATTTATTTGAAACCTGGCTCGTGTTTACAAATCCAGCTGGCATCTGGCATTTGTTATGAAAGTAACTCAGCTTTAAAAATGCCTGCCAGCCCCGTGGCAAGTCAAGTCATACCCACTTAATGAGAAGTATAGCTGCTAGCTTCTCTCCAAGTTAACCAGATGCCCAGACTGCCAACTCATCTACCACCAGAATATTAACAGTGTTGACACTTCCCTGATTTGCATTTGGATCCAGATTACAAAATAGGGTTGTGATATCAGCAAATTAAATGAGGATTCCTAAACCAGAAACATCTGTTTTGTGTTTCACCTGACATTTTGAATAACTGTGTATGTGTTTGTGTATGCGTGTGTGTGTGTGTGTGTGTGTGTGCTTGTAGTATCTATATCCCACACCTGTGCTTTTGTGAGATATATAGGATCCTGTTACAATGTCCTATGAAAAGCTGACTCACAAGACACATTGTTTGGGCTCCAAAACAACTTTATACATGCTTCAATATTAAAGCAAAAGGCATGAAATAAAAGCTATGTGAGCGGAAACTGTGTGTATTTACTTCTTGCCACTATTGCTTTCCACGTTTTTTTTGTTGCTTGCAGTGTAAAAACAAGTATTCCAAAAACTAGCCTAGATTTGCAAAGAAGGTCCAGATATGTGCACTTCCATTTTTACCAATAATGGGATCTCAGTGCACTGAGTCTTTGGATATTTTGTCAGAGCTCAAACTCTTAACAAGCCAAGGTGTTTTCAAAACTGTTAAGTACCTTCCTATCTCTTAATATCCCCCCAAAACTTGGGCTGTCTAGCAGCTGTGATTTTCCCTAAGAAGAAGCATGATACTTCCTTGGGGTGATTGGTCTGATGATATATTCAAGAATTTTTATAGCAGAGATAAGATGCTAACAAAACACAAAAGTCCTATTTTCCATTTTTAATTATATTTTTAACATAGCTAAAGTTTCCTAAGTGGGGGAAGATGTTTAATTCTACTCTGATATTTTTGTTTGTTTGTTTGTCTGTTTTGTTTTTTGACAGAGAAAGACACAGCGAGAGAGGGAACACAGGCAGGGGGAGTAAGAGAGGGAGAAGCAGGCTCCCCACCAAGCAGAGAGTGCGACACGGGGCTCGAGCCCAGGACCCTGGGATCACCACCCAAGCTGAAGGCAGATGTCCTTTGATATGTTTTGACCAATAGCATGGGGTTTGGAGGAAAGAGCAAAATGAAAGTTAAAACTGAGGAAATTATTTCCCTAGGATTATGTTTGATTCACTCTCTTCTCTACTGGGATATCTTAATTTTATGATATCTTCTGAATACTCTATTCCCAAATTGGGTAAGATTCAAGAAATCTTAGATTAAGCAAATTTACATTCTTAAAACCTCAGAGAATTAAAAAAAAAAACCTCTTTGTAAATAAATAAATTCTCTTCCAAAGTATCCAGTCTCCACTTAACATAATAATTTATCTTATTTTATTTATAAGTGTGGTACAGAGACAGTGTTAATGCGTCCTGTGAAAATTGCCTCCCTCATTCTTCTGCAGAAGCAGCAGATTTTCCAGAAAGATTGCCCAAGCCCAGTAGTCCCAGTTCTTTTCATTGTAACTGGAAGTAGGATCAGTCATTCTTTTTCCTCACCTGGTCACAGAAATTTTTCTTTGTACAATATGGTACTTGCCTATAGTTTAACATCCTACCATTTACCTATCTCTATGTGTCACGTGAGTAAATCCCGACTCCCCCAACATTGTTTAATATTAATAATAATAATTAATTAATTAATAATTAATATTAAACCACATATTGCTTTTGCTTCTCCACCAAGGGATGCCAATGAAATATTAAAGACCCTGACATTTAATAAATTCAGGTTAAATCAAATTGTCCCTTAATATTCACAGAGTATATATGGTTCTTTTAGGTATGGAAGGGCTTCTTTTTCCTCAAGGAGGGAGGCAAAGGGGAAAGAAGAAGGAAGGAGAAAGGGGAGGAAAAAAGTAAGGAGCATAAAAGGAGGAAGGGAGGAAGAAAAGGAAAGATCACATGTCAATCCACTAGGCTGGGTACTTACATATTTAAGTACCTTGACAAATCTCATCATTATCATTATCTGCATTTTAGAGATGAGGCAACTGAGTTTCCAAAAGGTCAGGTAATCAGCTGATCTGGAATTTGATTTCAAAGGCCACACACACGCTATCAGATGAGCCCCTGTCCCTTCCTGAAAAACATGGAACCAAGAAAGTAACTTAATATTGCTTGCCTTTGCATATTGGTGGAGAGTTCATATAAAGAACAGAATAACTTTTGGTATACATGCACACACATCATTGGTACACACACACACACACACACACAATTGGGAAACTATTTTTTTTAGAATTCTGCACATGGCCCTCTCTAGGTTGTCTTCATGTCTTTAGTCTGTTTTCTTTGTTTAAACATCTTGTCTCAGGGACGCCTGGGTGGCTCAGTTGGTTAAGCAGCTGCCTTCGGCTCAGGTCATGATCCCAGCATCCTGGGATCAAGTCCCACATCGGGCTCCTTGCTTGGCAGGGAGCCTGCTTCTCCCTCTGCCTCTGCCTGCCACTCTGTCTGCCTGTGCTCACTCTCGCTTCTCTCTCTATGACAAATAAATAAATAAAATCTTAAAAAAAAAAAATAAACATCTTGTCTCAGAAATGGTCTCCTATAATTTTTTCTATTGCCAGTTACGATATTTTCATGTCCCCATCTATTCTACCTCTTTCAAGAATCCTTTGCTGCCTGAGGATACAGAGTAAAGTTTTGCTCCTTTTCTCTATAAAACTTGAATTCTCATTGTTCTTTTCATTCAGTGCTCTCCCCACTCTGTCTCCCACCTGCCTGGACACCAAAAAAGAAACTCCAAGAAAGGGATTTTTCCTACACATCTCCCAGTATCATTTATAAAGTTGTTGATATGCAATATATTTTAATCTATCAAACACATTCTTTCCAAATACACATAAATGACTTTTAGTAGTAGTAACTTGTTTGAGTTCTCCTTATAAAAGCATTTATTCAATAAATATCCATTGAACCCTAACATATGCTAGGTCATGTTCTAAGCAGTGTAGATTTAACAGTAAAGAGAGTTCCGAGAGATCCTCCTTTATTAAACAAAGTAAACAAAAAGGAAACCTCTTTAAGATTACATGAAGTCATAGCAATGGCATCTCCCATAGTTTACTGAGACCTGACATGACTTTGCTATATTCAGGGAGCTTAGGGAATTAGTGTGTTTATGCTTGCAACTAAAAATCACATATGTCCCTCAAAATTCATTCCATTTTTAGTTGCAAGTGAATAACTAGAAGCAATCATGGTATGAAAGATATACTTAACCACTGTAAAAATGACTGTTCTTTTACTTACTTTTTACATGAACAGATCTGGGTATGGGGACAAGAATATGCAATCTAGAGTGGAGAAAATCAGAGGGCTTATTAGCGTGCTTCAGAAATATTATATTAAAACTTTCTATTTCTGAGAGTTGTTTATTTGACCTTGGATGACTAAGAAACCAAGACTTTGGTTTCCTCACCTGGGAATGGGCATCTTTGGAGCAGGTAATAATAACCCAAATCTATAGAACACTTCACTCATTACAGAAAATCTTCACATTCATGATCTTCTTGGATTCTCACAATAAAGTGTGAGATTGGAAGGGCAGGGATTAAATTTCCATTTCTCTTCAATAGAGAAAATGAAGCTCACAGAAAATATATTTAAGATCACATTGATAGGGGAGAAGGACAGGCAAAATGGGTAAAGGGCAATGGGAAATACAGGTTTCCAGCTATGGAATGAATAAGTCATGGAGATAAAGGCACAGCATAGGGAATACAGTCAGTGGTATTCTAACAGTGTCATATGATGACAGGTGGTAGCTATTTGTGAACACAGCGTGACACGTAGTGATGTTGAACAACTGCATTGTACACTTGAAATTAATGTAGTATCATGTGTCATCTGAACTTCAATTAAAAATAAAAAGAGGGGTGCCTAGGTGGCACAATTGGTTAAGCATCTGACACTTGGTTTCAGTTCAAGCTATGATTTCTGGTGAGGATGAAACTGAGCCCACCACCCTCAGGCTCTACACCTCAGCAAGGAGTCTGCTTGAGATTCTCTCTCTCTCTCTCTCCCTTGGTCCCTCCTGCTTGTGTACTCTCTCTTTCTCTCTCTCCAATAAATAAATAAATCTTAAAAGGAAATGAAAGAAAAATTTCAAACAACATCAGATCAGAGTGATAGGAACTGGGGAAACCAGGACACAAAGCCAGGCCTTCTAACTTATCATCCAGCATTCATTTCACTACAGCTATGAATTCTAAATTATCTGGAGCCACAAAACATAATAACTGGTAAGTATTATGCATTCAAAAATTCCCAGAAACATGCTCTTAAGCTTAAAAATCAATGAAAGACCTACTAAATATGACACTTATCCTAATTGTCCTATTTTATTCACACTTGTATGAAGATCATCAAAGATTACAATTTGATGAGACTAAATATGGAAAAGCTTCAGGGAGTATAAAATTTTATTTTATACTGTGGTGATGGAGGGATGGGGAATGGTGGAGAGCAAGAGTGACCTTTTCTATTCACCAAAACTGCAGAAGATATTTATAGTGAAAGATAGAAGGCAATGTACCAAATCAGTGCTAATACTTCAAACTTATTCTGTGACGAATTTCATAATGGCTTTGAAACCCAAGACACCAGTACAGTTTTCTCTTTTCATAATACAGCATTCAGTTGTCATATGGAGAAAGGTAGCCATTGGAGATTAGAGCCCTAGGGAAAACACTGTCTAGAGCTTCCTATTGGGTATTCTATAATTGTTTAACCAAATTCTTTGCTATTTGATAAGATTTCCCAAAACCAAGAAAAAGGTATCTCAAAGTGGTGACAAAAGAAGCATGACAAAGTGGTATATGTAGATTGACAGACTTGGCTTCTGTGGATATTAGGTTCTGAACTGAGTATCCAAAACATTCTCTCCTGCCTAGGCCTTACAAGCCTTTGCCAAAAACAAAAGTAGTATTTCCAACCACCTGTCACCTGAAACAAAGAAGTTTTCATACTTATAAAGTAAACAATGCCTATTGTAACAGAGATACTCTATGCATCACCAAAACTGGACCCAAGTTTACAGGGGTCTAGGGTTTCACCTTGCAATATCCTACTCTATCTGTTGCTGCAAATAGTTGTAGATGGTCATCCATGAATTCCCACACTTGTATTCATTAAGAAGGAATAAATGAATATATAATCCCTCACTTTGGTGGCACCAAGGGTTTCTTTTATCATTTCTGTAGAACTGTAAGACTTTGACTCAATGGCCATTGACTACTTATTCATTAGTCAGTCCAAGCACGTGTAACAATCTGGTAATTTTAGAAAATACAAACCATAAACTCATATATTCAAGAAATTTAAACTTCTTTACTTTTCTTGAGTCAATTTAGATCTGACTTTTAGGCCAATGGAAGTTTTAATTACAGAAAAAGACTTTCGAGTCTCTTCTCCATACTGACCTAAGCCTTTATAGATCAACTAAACCAATTAATGCTGTTTCCTTGTCATACTAGGAGAGTATAGGATGGAAGAGTTTCCAGGATTGGCAATCAGACTAAGTTTTGGAGTCCCTAAGTAAACTTCAAAGCTGTATTTGCTGAAGGCATGGTCTCTTTTTCAACCTCTACGGTCCTCAAACAATTCCATCGTCCTGTACCCTAGCTCACTCTCTACAACTATATGATTCAGGTTTTCATAAACTATGGGCAAGTAGGTAGGCTTCCAAGAACTTTTGTTTCCTGCCTTCAAGATTTCCTGAGGCCACGAAATGAAACCCAAAGAGTGACAAGACCTCTGGTTCCCATGCAGAGACGTGATTGGCTTGTTTGAATAATTTGACAGGTTGTCAGGCTGGGGCCCTAATACAATAAGACTGGTGTCTTATAAGAAGAGAAAGAAACACCATCTTTCTCTCTCCCTCTCTTTCTCTCTCTCTCTCTCTCTTCTCCTACCCTCCTACCCAGACATGTGCACAAAGGAAAGGCCATATGAGGACACAGAAAGAAGGTGACTGGCTATAAGCCAAGAAGAGAGGCATCACCAAAAACCAAACCTGCCAGTACCTTGATGTTGGTCTTTGAGCTTCCAGAACTGGAAGAAAATTTATTTCTGTTGTTTAATCTACCCAGCCTGAAGTGTTCTGTTATGGCAGCTGAGCTAACACAGCCATATCTATGAATAGAATAATTTAATAGTGTTAAGATATTATAAATCTATAGTAGTCAAGTATAATATTGGTATAATCATGACCATATATTGGTAAATAGATCAGAAAAAGGAGTCCGGAAATAGACTAACACCTATAAAGACATTTAATTGTCAACAAAGAAGCCAAGGTAATTATGTGTTGAAAGGAAGTCTTTTCAGCATATTAAGGGAAACATTTGGATATCCATATGGAAAAAAAAAAGCAAGCAAACAAAAATTCAACCCTAATTTTATATATACACAACTTAACTCAAAATAGATTAGAGACCCAACTCTATGAGCTGAACCTATGTAACTACTATATACTAGAAGAAAAATTGAAGAATACTTTTACGATCCTGAATTTGTTAAAGATTTCTTAGGTCACACACACAAAAAATCAATCACATAATGAAAAAAAATTGACAAATTGAGAACTCATCGATATCTAAAGAAAAAAAAAACCTTTTGCTTTTTGTAAGTCATGTTAAGAAAATGAAAAGGGAAGACACAGTCTGGGAGAAGACGTTTTCAAGACATATGTCCAATAAAATACTTGAACCCAAACTATGTATAGAACACTTACAATGTAATTCAAAGATAAACAACCCAGTAAAAGAAGAATTTGAACAGACCTTTAATAAAGAATTCATTACAAATAGCAAATAAGCACATGAAAAGATGCTTGACATGATCAGGCATTAGTCATAATGAGAGGACACCATGTACCCTCTCCACTGGCTTAAATTAAAATGACTGAAAATGTCAAGTATTAGTATGGATATGAAGCAACTGGAATACTCACATATCGCTAGTGGAAATTTAAAATAAAACAGCCACTTGAAAAACAGTTTGGTAGTTCCTTAAGTAGTTAAATACCAGTTGCCATAAAACCCAGTAATCCTATTCTGATAGAGTCACCCAAGAGAAATGAAAACATCTCTCCACACAAAAATTTAAATTTGAATATTCATAGTAGCTTTATTTACAATTGCCAAAATGGGAAACAACCCAAACACTCATCAAATTGTGATACACCCATTAAATGAAATACTACATAAAAAAAGGAAATAGTTGATACATGCAAAACACTTTTTAATAGATTTCCAAAATATTATGCCATCTGAAATCAACCAGACAAAAAAAAAGACTTCATAAAGTACAGTTTCGTTTATATGAAATTCTAGGAAAAAGCCAAACTATAATAAAAGAAAGCAGATCAGTGGTTGTAAGGGGCTGTGACTGCTGACTGCAAAGGAGCATAAGGAAATATTTTGGGGTGATGGAGATGTTTTACATCATGTTTGTAGTGGTAGTTCCACAACTCTATATATTTGTCCAAAGTCAATGGATTGTGCAATTAAGATAGATGAATTTTAGATTCTATAAACTATATGCTGGTAAAGCTAATATAATAATGAAGCTTCAGGAAGGTTATTCACCCAAAAAAAGAATAATTATATTCAGAAGCACAGATATATTTCCAATCAAATAAAGTAAGTTTATCAAAAAGCCAGTGTGCAGTAATTAATGACAAGTAGAACATTACTACTTTCATTTAAAACTTAAGTTTTTGGGGCACCTGGCTGGCTCAACCAGTAGAGTGTGTGACTCCTGATCTTGGGAGTCCCACATAGGGGGTAGAGATTACATAAAAATAAAATTTAAGTTTTGAGATTTGAAATTTGATGCCTTAATAAGTAATTATAGATATTCAAGTTATAATAATAATTGAAGAAAGGTCAATGAAGAAAATTACTGAATAATGTCAATATGCTTTTCTCTCTTGACTTTTTTTGTACCAATCTTTTTTTAGTCAGGTAGGGCATTCATTTACCTTAAGAATGATAAATGTTGTTATAGTAGGAATTCAAAGACAAAGAGCTAATATTCAGATTTGACTTCCAAATGAGAAATTTTTAAAATTTAAAGCAAAGAAGAGACAAAGAAGATGGTATTGCTGAAAAAATAAACCAGTTTTCTAGATTTTATCTACAACTAACTATCGGGATGCAGGCCTGATTGACTGAAAACACGGGTAGAAAGATCCACAGGGCTATGGCACAGGGAAATACACAGAAGCCTAGAGAAGAAACGGGAAAGGTGGGCTGGAGGGGAAGCAAGAGCAACACTGAAAGATTCAGGAAAATAGTAAGAGTTAGAACACGAAGGACAAATACTACCACAGTCACTTTGCCCCTTTTGAAATCTGTAGGGGTTTGGGGGCCTGTGGAAAGTTCTCAATATAGAAAGGGGCACCTGAAGACAATGGGCCTACATTCTGAGGGACTTGTCCCCTATAAAGCTCGGTGTCTTCTATGTAGCACCAGCAGTACCGTAAGTTCGGCATTCAGAGAGGGAAATGGCTGGATACTTAAGGCCATAGCAACACCTCCTGTTTCCCCAAGGCCTGTACAAGAAGTGTGGGAGACCCAGAAAATGTCAAGTGGTCTGGTTGTGGGACCCGACTCAGAGAATAAAGAATCTGCAGAAGCCCATTGAGAAAACAAGACTGCAGGATGCAAGAGCTTTGATACTGGAGGGAACACAACACAAGGTTATTTTAAGAATGAGGGAACACTAGGTTGAAGAGATGAGATAGTTTACCTGAAGTCACTACAGTTAGTAGATGGTGTAGGGTGGATTGTCCCTGAGCACACATCCCTTTAGGAACACCCCTTAGTGTACACTTACAGACATTTCTTGGTGCATCATCAATCATAAAGATGGGGAAAATACCAGAAAAATCACTTTTATCTCATACAATTAGGTTTGTTTTGGTTTTTGGGTTTTTTGGTGGGTTTTTTTTTTGGGGGGGGCAATTATCCACAACAAGAATCTTAGAAGGCTGAAGATGAATTCTAGTTCGTATCTAAGAATAAATTTAAATGCTCAGTGGCAGAAAGGCTGGGTTCATCATGCTCACTAAAACTTGCCAAGTACAGTGGAACAGACTATTTATAAAGAGATAAAACCATCTGAGGCAAACCTTTTATCTCTTTCAAATACAGTATAATGTGGGAAAGAACACAAAGCTACTGGTTTTACCAAGAAGTCCCTTGTGGTATCCCACTTTGCCTCATCTACTCAGGGGGTACTATTATTAAAAGATTGCCCAGCCTCAAAAGCCAGTGGCTCCCCCTCCTGCTTCTATGTTATGTGAAGACAAAACTATGCCAGGAAGTTTTAACACTACACAGAAAAGAGACAAAGCCATGGGCTTTTGTTATGACGAAGAACATGATCTACCAAAGTTTATCCAGGTCTGGCAACACTGGGACTTAAAAGCATGGAGGCAGAAAGATTTCTAAATTTGTACCTACTTTTAATTACAGAAATGCTTTGCCCTCACCAAACATAAGAAATTCATTACTATATCTTGACTGGAGGAGAGACAGATGTAAGACAAATCCCAGGCAGAATTTAGAAGCAACCAGCCAACAAATATTTACTAAGTGCCTACCATATTCTAAGCAATCCACAGACAACATTTATCCTTGGTGTCCTTCCATTTTCACGTTCTCATCCTTTAGTGTGGGGCTTCAAATGCCTATTGCCCACTTGCTGATCTAAGGATCCCCTGAGCCTCCTACTATTTTACTACTTTGGTAAATATTTTAACTATATTATGGAATTCCATAAAAATCAGCACATTGAAACATGATTCTCTTTAACAAATAGGAAAATGTATTTGCAAAAATATATTAAAGTGAAAAAAGAAATCCCTGGTATAAATAAAACACTTATAAGCCAACTTAAAAATACTGAGTCTCGATAAATAGTCAAAATAAACAGTTTTTACACATGCATATGGACATATTACATGCACACACACAATGTTAAAAGCTCAGAATATTAAATAGGCAAAAAAATAAATAAAAAGTAAAGCAACAATGTGATGCTGATATTTTGTTTTTCAGCATGTTAAATTAGCAGTTTTCTTTTCTTGCTTTTGTCCACTTGTTTTGATGCACGTATGCAGCGTAGAAGATATGGTTACCAGCTGTTCTGACTGCTTGAGGGAATATACATTGTCATATTTCTTCTGAGAAGAGAAGTCACATAACAAACGGCTTAAAACAAACATAACTGCTGTAACAATAACATTTCTGAGACTCTATTCTAAGTAATGAACCAAAATTCAATTAAGATTGTACATAAGAATATTTCAGATTATGCCAATTTCTTTAAAAAATAATGGCAAATCGAAGTGAATCAAATTGTACAATATTAAGGAAGTGCTACATTTACATAAGACTATTCTGCATATATTTAAATTGCTATTTACAAAAAAATGTTTTTTAACATGAAGATATACTCACATTAAGTATATTAAGTATAATATTTAAGTATATTAAGTATAAAAATGGTTTTAAAAATTGTACTTAAAATAATAGCTCTGTAAAGTATACTTTGAATAATCTAAAAAGATATACATTAAAATCTTAGAATTGGTTGCCCTCTAAGGTTATGGGAATTTTTTCTGCTTGTTTATACTTTTTAAACCTCCCAAGCCGATCATTTCCACCATAAAACGGCTCTTACACTAACTCTCATTTCTCTTTTTGGCAGCACCTTCCTCCCGGGCAACAGACGCAATAACTTACAATTGACATTGGTAACATCTCTTACGGGCAGTAAATTAACTGCCAAAACTTCTTGGAAAATACTCAGTTGGAACTTCTACTATTTCCTCCTTTCTACATTTCACATTTTACTTCTTCTTGTGGATTGATGCAAAGACTTCCCAATTTGTCCCAGCACTCAATTTCACTATTTTTTCCCAACTTATCTTCCTGCTATTTCCTCATTAATAATTTTAAATTATAGTTCTGTCCTGGTCATTATAAAATGAAGACATCTACACATGCATGTTACACATTATGTATAGTGAAACTGCATATAAAATAAAATGTATCGGGGAGCCTACATGGCTCAGCCCATTAAGTGTCTGCCTTCGGCTCAGGTCATGACCCCATGATCCTGGGATCAAGCCCCGCATCAGGCTCCCTGCTCTGTGAAGAGCCTGCTTCTCCCTCTCCCTCTGCCTGCCACTCTGCCTACTTGTGCTCTCTCTCTCTCTGTGTCCAATAAATAAATAAAATCTTAAAAAATAAAATAAAATGTATTTACTTTTTTACATTTAAATATTAATGGTTAAATTTATATAAAAACTCATAAAATATGGGAAAATATGAGCACTTAATAAAAAAGGGAGAGGTAAAGAACTTTATAAGAAATTTATAATTAGGGGTGCCTGGGTGGCTCAGAGGGTTAAGCCTCTGCTTTCGGCTCAGGTCATGATCCCAGGGTCCTGGGATTGAGCCCCACATCCGGCTCTCTGCTTTGGCGGGGAGCCTGCTTCCCCTGCTTTCTCTCTCTGCCTGACTCTCTGCCTGCTTGTAATCTCTGTCTGTCAAACAAATAAGTGAAATCTTTAAAAAAAGAAAGAAATTAATAATTAAAAACATACATGTAAATACATCCATATACACATTCAGTGGTCCACAAACATTTTGAAAATAAAAAGTTCACTTCATTCATTCCACAGAAAATTCAGATTAAAGCAATATGGTATCTCTCCTTCCCCCTGACAAAATTAAGGTGGGGGGAACCTAATAATAAAATAGGCTGTGATCATGAAATCAGTGTTTTTCAATTTGAGACCTGAGTAAATGCCTTCATTTAGTTTGGTTCATTCATAGCCCTCCCCCAGGTTCAGAGAAGAGATCAGATGATCTTGGTAAAAAAGAGAAATGTGGGGGGAAAATCTAATTTTCAGAAATAAGTGAAAAGTTTTTCATGGGAAAGTTATAGTTGAAAAGTCTGATGAATCCAGAAGAAAAAAAATGTAACATCTAGGATTAGCCTTTAGTTCTTTCTGTTCGAGGGAAATTAGTATTAAAATTTAGCCAGGTTAAAAGCAACAGAAATTGCCTACTTGTGATCTCTGTCAAATAAATAAATAAAATCTTTAAAAAAAAAGCAACAGAAATTGAGAACTCTAAATTGATTAATTTTTTTAGAGAATAATGGATAACTATTTCTTGGTAAAAATTCCCTCCAGTTTTAAGTATTTATATGGGCATATGTTTATATTGGGAGATGATGTCAAATACATTTCTTACACTGAATTATGGTTAAAAAAAGTGTTCAAAAGCTACAGTCTAAGAGAAATTCTTGTAGGTGGACACTGGAGACTTACAAAAGACTGTAACAGCTCAATTGTAATACAGGAAAGCAATTTGAATGTTCATCAAAGTATTATGGTATAGCAGAGAACATGTCATGTGTTTTGCAAAACACTTTATTTTCATACTGGGCATACTGTCATCTGGGTGGGATTACATAGTTGAATTCTGTCTAAAATGTGGGAAAATTTGTGTACATAAGTTTTAGTAGTGGTCATAAATGCCTCTGCAGTGACCTTCTCACCCACCCCCACCCTGTTCTTTTCCATCTTGGTCTCTGTTTCTCTCTCTGCCTCTCTCAATCACATGTATACACAACATTCACAGTGGAAGTTACATTTGAGTGATGGTAACAGAATTAATTACAATGCAAGGGCATCCCCACAGGGAATTTTGGTTTAATTTTTTGTTTCTAAAATGGGTAGTGGGTGCATGGACCTTATTTTTTTTTAACATCTTCCTTCTTTATACCTTACATATATTTCACATTTAAAAATTTTTATGTCTACTTATTATTTCATATTTTTAGAGACAAATAACTGAAAATCAGTCCAATTATTGCAAAATAGGAAAAAAAGAGTTTCCAGTCAGCAATTTCTCCAAAAGGATTTGGCAAGAAGGAAGATCACCAGGCAGACTTTCTGCAGAACCATGCTATGCAGCCAATAGAAATTGCAACAGAGTTATTCCAGAGAAACAAAAACATATTAATCAAAGGCCCATTGAAATAATTAAACTTATAGTTCACCTAAAATTGAGGACTCCAGAATCATCTGCTTAACTGAGATATGGTTCTCAAAATGAGGAATATAAGTTTGCTGAATTTGAAAGTTCTTATAAAACATTGGCTGAACATGGTTAGACAATATTTTTCCTTACAAGTTTTTTAAGGGGGCACCTGGGTAGCTCATTCGGTTAAGTGTCTGACTCTATCTCAGTTCAGGTTTTGATCTCAAGGCTGAGAGTTCAAACCCGGCATTGGGCTCCATGCTGGGTGCAGAGCCTACTTAATAAAATAAAATAAAATAAGTTTTTAAAATTGCAGATGGAATAATACCACATTAGAACTTAATGAGCCCTTAGAGGCTCTAAATGAAGATTTTCAATCTTGCCTAAATATAAGAATCATCTAGGTAGCTTTTTCTTTTTAATTCCAATGCTTGGGTTGCATTAGAGACAAATTAAGTCAGAATATCTGAGGGTGGGACCTTAGCTTTAGTGTTTCTAAAGATCATTGCATGATTTCACTGTTCAGCCAACATTAGTTCCATCATTTCACAGTTGAAAGGTCTGAGGTTGTAAGAGATGGACTGTACTCTACAAGGTTCACTCAGCTGGTTAATTGTTCTCTATGTTGTCTCTCCCTTACCCTTTTTTAATGTTGCTACTTCCCTGTATTTTAAACATTTATTTACACCCCTTCAAGTTCTCTTGGTCTCACCTGTTTCTTATTCTGGCCACCTGGACCTTCACACCAGGGCAATGCGATGATACCTCACCTCAGCTCTGCAAAACACATCACTTACTTGCTGTCCAGATCTTTAAATGACATTGTAATAGTAAGCCTCATTGGAATCCTCTTGACATTCCCAAATGCACAATTTGAGAATACCGAAAAATTATCATCCCATGGGTGATCCTATGACTAAGGGGGAAGGTAAGCTGATAGATTTGCTTTCACTTTTATTTCCCTATATGGGTAATATTGAGATTCATTTCAGATGCTTCTGTGGGCAGACCTGGAAGCTCAAACAAGTACTCACTTGTAGCACTAGTCAACTTCAAATGCATCTTTGTTCTGTGTTCCTTCCTTCCCTGTTTACCTGGCCTGCTCTTCACCTCCTTGGATGTCACTCCCCCAGTGAAGTATGACAACTTAAATTTTTGGTTCAGGTTCTACTTTCTGGAGAAAGTCAGTACTTGGAGAATCCAAGTAGTGACATTACATTTCTTCCATTAGCTATAATCATAATTTCATGGTCAATGTTTAATTTTCATGGTCTGGAGGCTTGGATGTTTTAATGATGTTTCATTAAACATTAAAATATCAGCACCATTAATGTCGTCAACATATGGTCCTTAATGTGCATGTTCTTCTCAAAAATCTCAATAGAATGAGTATGATAAACCTGGGGCTTTCAGACTCTTCCATACTGATTTTCTGGAGAAGGTGAAGACCATAGAGAAATGCCAATAAAAAGTAAAATATATTGAAACAAACAAACAAACAAACAAACCAGAGATCAATAGAGAAAATAGAATGATTAGAAGATGAAAGCTGGTGTGCCTGGCTGGCTCCATCAGTTAAGCATCTGACTCTTGGTTTCAGCTCAGGCCATCACTTGTAGGTTATGGGACTGCCCCATGCTGGGGGGTGGTTCTCTACTCAGTGGGGAGTCTGCTTGAATTCTCTCCTTCTGCCCCTCCCCACATTCGCATGCTTTCTCTCTCTCTCTCTCTCAAATAAATAAATAAATCTGGGGTGGGGGGGAAGGAAGACGAAACACACCTGAAGAAGAGAACAAGACCATGAAGGGCTTGGAATAAGAGAAAGATTGGTGGACAATGAGCACTTGCTATTCAAACTACTCTTAGAGCAACATTTCACTTCCCCATATCAGTTCAATTATCATTAGTATATCAAAGCATCTTCTATATCCCTCTATTAACTATATTCACATACAAGATATTTACTCACTCGTTCTATACTCATCCAACATTAATTGTATACCAATACTGTTCTAAAAATGTAAATAATAAAATCACTATATTAGAGAGATTGGGGTAATTATTGAATTTCTATCAAAGCCCCAAACCAAAAAGAACTAGGACATTACACTAAATATATATGACTAACAAGTAGATAAAAGATGGATTATCTATTCTTCCAAAGACTATCATACTCATATCTGGGCACTGTACCCTTACTTGTTCCTATTCCTGGATGTATTCATACATTACCTGGCTTACTTGTTGTAATGGAACATACCATCTTTCTGGTTAACATTTGTCTAGAACTCTATGCTACCTAAAGCAATCTACACATTTAATGCAATCCCTATCAAAATGCCACCCATTTTTTTCAAAGAAATGGAACAAATAATCCTAAAATTTATATGGAACCAGAAAAGACCTCGAATAGCCAAAGGAATATTGAAAAAGAAAGCCAAAGTTGGTGGCATCACAATTCCGGACTTCAAGCTCTATTACAAAGCTGTCGTCATCAAGACAGCATGGTACTGGCACAAAAACAGACACATAGATCAATGGAACAGAATAGAGAGCCCAGAAATAGACCCTCAACTCTATGGTCAACTCATCTTCGACAAAGCAGGAAAGAATGTCCAATGGAAAAAAGACAGCCTCTTCAATAAATGGTGTTGGGAAAATTGGACGGCCACATGCAGAAAAATGAAATTGGACCATTTCCTTACACCACACACGAAAACAGACTCAAAATGGATGAAGGACCTCAATGTGAGAAAGGAATCCATCAAAATCCTTGAGGAGAACACAGGCAGCAACCTCTTCGACCTCAGCTGCAGCAACATCTTCCTAGGAACATCGCCAAAGGCAAGGGAAGCAAGGGCAAAAATGAACTATTGGGACTTCATCAAGATCAAAAGCTTTTGCACAGCAAAGGAAACAGTTAATAAAACCAAAAGACAACTGACAGAATGGGAGAAGATATTTGCAAACGACATATCAGATAAAGGGCTATTGTCCAAAATCTATAAAGAACTTAGCAAACTCAACACCCAAAGAACAAATAATCCAATCAAGAAATGGGCAGAAGACATGAACAGACATTTCTGCAAAGAAGACATCCAGATGGCCAACAGACACATGAAAAAGTGCTCCACATCACTCGGCATCAGGGAAATACAAATCAAAACCACCATGAGATATCACCTCACACCAGTCAGAATGGCTAAAATTAACAAGTCAGGAAATGACAGATGCTGGCGAGGATGCAGAGAAAGGGGAACTCTCCTACACTGTTGGTTGGAATGCAAGCTGGTGCAACCACTCTGGAAAACAGCATGGAGGTTCCTCAAAATGTTGAAAATAGAACTACCCTATGACCCAGCAATTGCACTACTGGGTATTTACCCTAAAGATACAAACGTAGTGATCCAAAAGAGCACGTGCACCTGAATGTTTATAGCAGCAATGTCTACAATAGCCAAACTATGGAAAGAACCTAGATGCCCATCCACAGATGAATGGATAAAGAAGATGTGGTATATATACACAATGGAATACTATGCAGCCATCAAAAGAAATGAAATCTTGCCATTTGCAATGACGTGGATGGAACTAGAGAGTATCATGCTTAGTGAAATAAGTCAGTCAGAGAAGACAACTATCACATGATCTCCCTGATATGAGGAAGTGGAGATGCAACATGGGGGGTTGGGGGGTAGGAGAAGAATAAATGAAACAAGATGGGATCGGGAGGGAGACAAACCATAAGTGACTCTCAATCTCACAAAACAAATTGAGGGTTGCTGGGGGGAGGGGGGTCGGGAGAGGGGGGTGGGGTTATGGACATTGGGGAGGGTCTGTGCTATGGTGAGTGCTGTGAAGTGTGTAAACCTGGCCATTCACAGACCTATACTCCTGGGGATAAAAATACATTATATGTTTATAAAAAATAATAATAAATAAAACAATAAAAAAACAAAAACAAAAAACATTTGTCTAGAACTTACCTCTATTTTTTCAGTCATCTGTCCCCAAATCTCTGCCTCTGAAAATCAAGGACTTCTTCCTCCCCCAGTAATTTATGACCCATATTTTTCATTTATTTGACAAATACTCTTTACTGTATGAAATATATCTGGTAATAAAGCAGATAATATGACCACACATTTCATCCATTCACTGAGTCTTTTCTAGTGGGGGTGTCAAATAGAGATGAGATAAAAGAATAAGTAAGCTCAATATGGATTACAATAAATAGGACAAAATAAATACTAAATGCAGGAGCCAATTTTATAAAGATATACCAAGGAAAGCTTACCTGAGGAAGAAAATGAGACCAAAAGCTCTCAGAGGAGTCTGGGAAAGAAGCTAAGACCTAAGCAATGGCACTGAGTTAATCAGGCAAATGTCTAAGATAAAACATGGCAGAGATAAACAAGTGCAAAGGTCCTGAGAGGGAAAAATTTTAATAAATTTCAAGAACAGAAGTGGAGCCAGTGTAGAAGTATGATGAAATCAGGGGAAGGACGTAAGATTAGGTGGAGATAATTTATATTCCAGATCCTTTAGGGTTTTGTAAACCATGCTATGGAGTTTAGATTTTATTATAAGAAGAAGAAGACTTTGGAAATTTTTCATCTAAGAAACAAGATGGCCTGGTTTTAATTTTTCAATAGATCATTCAAGTTGCTCCACAGAGAAATATCTGAATAAGAACAGAGAGAAAATAATCAAAAAGCTAGAAGACTGATACAACTCAGGGAGGAACTGAAAATGGTGTTCAAAGATAATGTTTAAGATAAATCCATGACTCTCATACAAACAAAATGAACACATGTCAAAGATGGTGTTTAATTTATTAATTAATGAAGAAACCAGTAAGATGTTACAACTAATTCAAAAGAGAAATCAAAGAACACAGATGTATTACCAATCTGCAACACTGAAATTAATTTCAAAGGCAATAGATGCTAAACTGGCCAATATCCACAGGGCAATAACCAATTGCATTTGTATGAATAAGAATCATATGCATTGCTACCAGTTTTCTACAATTTATAAGAGTTGTAAAATAGCTCAAAACCTATAAAAGGCACAGATGACCAGGAAAAAATGTGCTAGAATAAACATCTGGTAATCTTTTTTGCTCATTTCAAAGTCTTTCACAATTGTTCCCGACAGGAGCTTGGACAAGGACAGTGATAGTGCATAGAAAAAAAACTGTGCTAAATTGTAGATGTGTTTTGAAGTCTTCATTGATTGACCCTGCTAATGGATTAGAAGGCCATGTGTGTATGAGCATGTGAAATAATGAGGAATGGTTGACTCCTAGATTTGTTGGCTAGACCTTGTTCCTGTGGCACAGTCTCACCGGGTACAAGGCACCAGCTAAACTCCTTCCTTGGACTGGGATATAGAGACCCAGCTAGATGCTAAGATGATGGTCATAGAAGAGAAACAAGAGAAAATATACACATTCCCAAATAGAAATAAGATATCTTCATAAGCAAGTTCTAAATTAAAGGCTTAATTAACTCTAAAAGGAAAAGAGGTTGGGGTGCCTGGGTGGTTCAGTTGGTTAAGCAGCTGCCTTTGGCTCTGGTCATGATCACAGGGTCCTGGGATTGAGCCCTGCGTGGGGCTCCCTGTTCAGTGGAGAGCCTGCTTCTCCCTCACCCTTTGTCCCTCCCTCTGCTTGTGCGCTCACTCTCTCTGTCAGATAAATAAATAAAATCTTTTAAAAAATCATTTGAATTAAAGGGAAAGAGGAAGGGGGCTCCTCTCTAAAGCACCAATGTTGTGAACATTTTTGTAATCAACCCGTATGGAGTTCCAGCTAAGGACACTAAATACAACATAGTAGGATTTGGGGACCTCTCAATCTATCTCAGTCATCAGTGAATTAGATGTGCGAGTTTTGATATCAAGGGGTTCTGGGTATTTGAAAAATCCCTATTTGAATATGTTACTGGATGTTGGGGCTGGAGTACGGATTGAAGGTGGTGGTTATTTACAAAGGAACAACAGGCCAAATGGAGGCACAGTAGCTTTTGTGATGTAATGGGAAGGGTGGACAAAATACCACCTTATGAGGCACTTAGAGGAGTAAAGTCAGGAGGGTAAAGCTGAAAATATTAGAGACAGCAGAGACAAGTTTGGTCTACTTTAAAAATCACTAAGAATCAGTACTGGCTTATTACAGCCCTCTTTAATAAGGGGAAATAAGGATCATGCCCACTTTAAAATTTAAAAAATTTGTTAATAATATGTTCCAGGATTTGCAGAGCCAAAGAAAACAACTACAGAGCAATGTCTCCAGATGTTATTAGCAAGGGCCTCTTGTGGTGAAACTATTGGTAGTATGATTTTTAAATTATATTCTGTACTTTTCAGAATCTCTCTAATGAGCATAATTATAAGAAAGAAGAAACAGAAATATGATCATGGATAAAAAGGCAAAATAAGTCAATAATATGCCTACTCACTCAGTTGACTTGTATCTCCTCCCTAAACTGTACAGTATAAAACTGAATACATAAACCAAATCCAAATAAGACCTATCTTTGAAATAATGGTTAGTTCCCAAATAGACCAGATTAAAGTTAATTATATATTGTTCCTTAGCATCATGAATATAAAGAGATGAATGAAAAATAATATTGCTGACCTTTTTTACTCTCAATGAAAATAATTTTGCCTGTAGACATGATCTAATCAAGCACTTGTGAAGACACAATATAATGTATGATCCCAAAGAAACTCATGTCCTCTTCCTATATAGCAAAACTCATTTTTTTACTAGTTTCAGAGATAAAATTTATGATTCATCAGTTTCATATAACACCCAGTGCTCACTACATCATGTGCCCTCCTTAATGCCCATCACCCAATTAACCCTTCCTTCCACCCACTTCCCCTCCAGCAACCCTGTTTGTTCCCTATAGTTCAGAGTCTCTTAAGGTTTGCCTTCCTCTTAATTTTCATCTTATTTTATTTTTCCCTTCCCTTCTCCTATGTTCATCTATTTTGTTTCTTAAATTCCACATATGAATGAAATCATACAGTGTTTATCTTTCTCTGACTGATTTATTTCACTTAGCATAATACCCTCTAGTTCCATCTACATCTTTGCAAATGGCAAGATTTCATTTTGATGGCTGAGTAATATTCCTGTGTGTGTGTGTGTGTGTGCACACCATATATGGTACCACTCTTCTTTATCCATTCATCTGTTGGACATCTGGGCTTTTTCTGTATTTGGGTTATTGTGGACATTGCTGCTATAAATTTTGGAGTGCATGTGTCCCTTTGAATCACTATCTTTGTATCCTTTAGGGTAAATACCTAGTAGTGCAATTGCTGGGTCATAGGGTAGGTAGGTATTTTTAACTTTCTGAGGAACCTCCATACTGTGTAGAGAAATTCATTTTAAGCCTCCTATATGTCTGTCCTAAGCAATTTAGTATCAGATTGAATTCCAGTAAGAGCTCCTTTCTGGGACTCATATGACTGCTGTGTCACTAAGGTCAGTCGGGACTATTCTTGTTTCTGTATGCATAGGCAGGCATCTGCTCCCTGGGTTGTTTAAAGTGATGACTCCCTGCACCCTGACCCCGAGATCCTGAATGAGGTGACAGTCCACTGATTGTCCAGCTCTGTTTCTCCATGGCCAAAGTGCTGCTTGAAACACATGTGGGCCTTCATCAGTATTCCCAACTCTACAAAGCTTAATAAAAGCAGCCTGCATAGTTGTTCTTTTCTGAAATCTTTGAACTATTTTTTTTCCCAAATGTTCCTGACTAATTTTGTAGTCTAGACTGTGAAATCTCTGTACTTTCCAATCTGCTGCATCTCTTTTCAAGATGCCTGGGCGCATTTACAGAAAACATCAGTCATAAGTTCACTAGATTTGTGCTAAGATAACAAGTTCCTTCCTTTAACTGCATTGTTTCTTACTTTCTAGGTACTCCCCATCCCTGGGCATTTCTTCCTGTCGATCTCCTTGTTCTTTCTTATCATCTACTCTCTCCATACTTCCTCCTAATTGCAGTCACTGACTTCTTATTCTCTGCATTCTGAAATAATAAGCATTCCATAAATTCCAATATTCTGTAGCAATGTCAGATATCAATAGGATAATTATAACTTGTCCCTTTCTGCGGTAGTTTTGTGAGTGGGTATGTGTGTATGCTTTATGGGCACCTGAGAGAGAAGCCCGGCTGTCATGAAAAATCGTCTGTCCTGACCTGATGTCTCCTTTGCCCCTTTGGCCTGGAGTAGACCCATAGGCAAGACTCAGCTCCATCTAACTGATTACAGGTTTCAGATGTGAGAGTTTTTGAAGATACACAGCAGTAGAAGGCCCATCCTTATTAAGCTAAGATGCACAAAAAAAATTTGTTTGCATTCTCCCATCTTGCCTATCACCTGATATTTCTTTCTTTCCATCTAGGTACCCTGCTGCTCTCTGCTGTTCTCCATCAAGTCCAAATCTTTCCTCTTGGTCAATGTTCCCAGCACATTTGGTTCCTTTCCAATGACCCTTCTCCCAAAATCAAACTCCCACACATTTAGGTTACAGAAGAAAAATGTCCCATTCATCTGGTCCACATGGGAGTGTGACAAAATAATAACATCCACTTGGGCAATTGTATGTGTGTTAATTCGGTAATTGTTCCAAATGGATGCTGGTTTCAAAAGTTCTCTAGAAAAAAATTTGGAAAAGAATACTTTCTAGAGATCCCTTAATCTTGGAGGTGGCTACCTCTTCTGACTGCCTGAGTGAGGCATTCTCTAACATCAAAAAAATGAAGAACGGTGAAATGAGGTGGTGAGTACTTTTTAAAAACCAGATGGAGTATTGGTCAGTCATTGCTGCAGTGGCCAGAAGTGATGCATAGCAGCCATCAGAGCTCTGGGACACCCATTAAAGCTTGGTATTGATTACTTTTACTATCGATCAGACTATTTCTACCAGGGCTGTTTACTCACAGAAAACATTAATCTAGGGACATTCACCTTTTTTTTTTAAGTTGATTTATTTTTTTTTCTAGAAATAAATCTAAGTTGCTCCGTATCTGAATGTTAAGAATGGAGACCATAAAAATATATTCGCTAAATGAACTAAAAACATTGTAAAAACAATTTAGTCACTTGATCATAAAGAGTGAGAGAAATAGGCAAGAGGCCAAGAGGCCAAGATGCAAGAAAGAAAAGATGGAGAGTCAGAGAAAAGGAAAAAACAAACCAAAAAAAGACCCAGAAGACAGAAACAAAGAGATATATATTAAGGAGACAATGCCAGCCAACATGTTCAAAACATGTACCCAATAAGAAGGGGAGAAAGACAAGAAAAACTATGTATCTATATACCTGATAACAATATGCATGGAGGACAGATTAAAATGCATTTTAAAGGACACACACACACAGAGACATAATAGCAGCTCTGTATTGCTTCTACTTGGTTAAGTTGAACTACATTTCCCTGACTTCCCTTCTGTGTATCTTTCCACAGATGGTGAGCCACAGAGCCACTCGGATTTGGAGGGTGGAAGTAAAGAAGCAACCATTGGTGAGGTCATACAAATTGTCACTCATCCTCTGGTTCACCTTGTTGGTATAAGTCAGGGGCAGGGTCTACAACAGATCCACCTTCTTCTGAATTCTCCTCTTGCTTTTGCAACGTGTGTGTGTGTGTGTGTGTGTGTGTGTGTGTGTGTGTGTGTATTGCTCCACAATGAAGGGAAGGGCCTGGCTTCTGCAGGAAACCTTGGCCATCAAAGTAAAAGGCAGTAAGAACTGATGCTTCTAGGTGTCAACTTGTTCCTGCCCTCCTCCACTTCACACCATCTTCCCTTATCCATGTAAACTACAATCTTCAGCATCAGACACAAAGACAGTGGCCTCACAATGCCTGGTAATCAGCTTCTGCTATTTTGTATGGTCAAACCTCCATAATAAACCTCTTAATATAAATACATGAAGAATGAATGAATATAGCTTTTAGTTCTGCTTTTCTGATTGTATTTCAGTGTACACAGACATATAAACAATCAAAAATTAAGTTTCTAAAAGCTGATAGTATGATACCTCTACAGTTTAACCTTTAAGGACTAAGCCTGCTAGTACACAGCTATGTCTAATAGAATTTAGTTCAGAACCAGATTCCTATGCATGAAATTCCCCTACTTCTAATTTGACCATGTAGTTATTTTATCAATCAGAATGTGAAGAGAGAGTAACTAGAAAGAAGTATCCTCAGCTAATTAGAATCCTCCTAAAATTTGCTTAGATAATGTCACTACTAACTTTACTTCTGATTTTAACCTAAAAGTATATGACAGGAATATTTTAAAAATACATGTTTTGACAGTTAATATTGAAATGGAGTATCACATCATTACTAATTTGCAGTCCTTAAGTTTTACCGAGCCACCCAAGTTATCTTCCAGTTTGAGTCATTCTTATGTAAATGGTATCATTTGAAATTTGCAGAATTTAACCACAATTTACACAGTGCCAGGTAACAATGACCATAAAGGTTTCTTCTTTATGATTTAATCAAAGTAATACAGCTCCTATGGTCAGTTGTGGTAGTCAAGAGTCTTTATGCAATTTATCTTGCTTTGACAAATTATATTTCTACTATACACATGCTCTGAAAATAACACCTGCTCACTTGGAATTGCCTTCGACTTTACTGGGAGATAAACAGAATTAAAATTTATATTCCTACATGGTGTGGCTTGGGTCCATAGTATCTATTTCAGTTCTGTCTAATGGAGATATAACATGAGCCACATGTCAATTTAAAATTTCCTAGTAGCTGCATTTTTTCAAAAAAGTAAACATGAAAACCAAATGAAATTAATTTTAACAATGTATTTTATTTAGTTCAATATCTCCAAAATATTCTTTCACATAACCTATACAAAATACTATTTAGTAATATTTAAATATTTTCTTCATATTATATAAGTCTTTGAGACTCAGTGTGTATTTAAAATTTCAGCACATCTTAGGTAAGACCAGCTACATTTGAAAAGCTCAGTAGCACGTGTGGCTAGTGGTTAGTATATTGAACAGTGCTGTTCTAGTGAGTTTGTTGGATGAAGGGAGTAGTAATATGCTTTTTAAACTCGGGCAACAAAAGCATAGGATCATTTCTACTGAGCAGAGATTATGAAATCATACAGGCCACAAAACTTTTCAGTTGGGCTCCCCTTCACTGAGGGTGATAGTCCCCTAAGAAACTGAGGTGAAATCCACCCCACCTCATTAGAGAATACGCAAGAAAGGAGCCCATTTGGAGGCAAACTGAGTTTGTGAGGCCCAGCCCAGGCCCACTATAAAGTTGCCTGCACAGGCCTGCTTTGGGATGTCTCTGAAGGCAGACCTCTATGAGGTGGTTAGGGGCTGACCAAGCCAAGCTGAGGTCCTTTCCTCACAACCAGGCCCAACCAATATCTGTAGTGAATCGTACATATGGTTTGTACTGAGCATCTTTAGTCCCTCTGGGCAGGAGTTGTTGGAAAGCAGGAAGGAGCGACACTGCAGAAATCAGGCTCTAAGGACATGTGAAGGTCCAGAAAGGCTCATCCTGACCAAACCCAATATGTCATACAGCACATGTGCCCAGAGTGCTGGAGAACCATGTGAGGAACCACAAGGTAAAGGGGCAATAAAGTGAGCGTCCTTCTTAGGACCTGTGAGAATTCTGATCTCAGGTTGACTCCAACAACAACAGCATTAGTTGTACCTTTTCATCAGTGAGTGGCCCCTGACATTATAATGAACAAGGTTATACAACAACTATAACTACAATAGGACCCATTTACCAGATGCTTAGCATGTTTCAGCCACAGTTCCCAGTGCTTCTACAGATATTTTATTTTACAAGATGAGTATTTTAATGCTCATTCTAAAGATAAGGCAACTGAGACTCCAGAGTAACTTGTTCAAAGTCACATGGCTACAGTACACAATTGTAGTAGAAGCTCTGTACATATGATATCAAAAGATTACATTAGAGATCAGGAGCAATATAGAAGTTGAAATGGCCTAAGAGTGAAAGGAGATTCTATTTAGGTGGAGAAGAAATTGAAAGAGACCCTTTTTCTTCCAATACATTGTCGGTGTTGTAGAGTTTCACAGTAATAGAGTTGAAGCTGAGAACTTGGTCACCTAGCTGAAGACTACATGTCCCCACCCCCTTGTAGGCAGATGTGACCCAGTTTTCCATAATGATATATGAACGGAAGTTATATGTGTCCCTTCCTGGCTGGAGCGTTGAGCCCATAGAGGTACTTCTGCTCTCTCTTCTCTCTTCCACTGGCTGACAACTGAGCATGTCAGTCATTTAGTTTTAACCATAGATAACGATGATAGTGCCCTATCTGAGGGCAGAGTATGATTCAGAAAGTACTTGATTGTAGCTGTGACCATGAGGATTAAAATGGTTCTTCCTTCCAAGACCACTCACTTCAAAACATTACATGAGAGAGAAATAAGCATCCATATTCTTAGAACTTCCATTCTGGGGTCTTTTTTATGATAGCTTATTTCAGTCCTTATTACACAGGAAAAGCTGACACTGTCAACTTCAGGTTATGCAGGCAAGCATTGCAGATGATGGAGAGCCCACCCTCACATCCCTATTCCCATGTTTCAGCAACACAATCAAACTGATACACTGACTATCTACCAACGAAAGGAGACCTAGAGGACTTTCAGTGCCAGAATATTTGAGTCTTTCTTCTATCAGCAGATGTGGCTTCAGAGCACAATTATGTCTGTCATAGTAGTTTCATAAATACTATCACAGAGAGGAACTATGTATAAAATCAGGTTGTATTCCATACTTATAAATAAATGTAGTGAAATGTACCAAACTCTATGGTAAACATACATAAAAACCACTATGCTAAGGTGCCTAGCCTAATGTAAAGAGATGTTTTGCTTCTTAGTCCAGAGAGTCCCATAAATGTGGAGTATTATAGCCACTACTAGCATGTGAAGAGATTAAATGTAAAACCATCTGAACAGCTTTGGAAAAACTTCTGTACTCCAAGTAATTGAATAAGGCCATAAGGTAGTCAAATAGTACTAATATAGTGCCAGGTAACAAACAACCCTAAAGTTCTCAGAAGCCAACAATAACATTCATTTATCACTTACTTACTGGTTGAAAGATAAGCCATGGCTCTAATTTCAGCTCACTCTACATGCCTCTTCAATCTTTTTCAAATGGCACACTAACTTAACATGTCCTCCTCACGCAAATCTGAATGCACAAGGGAGTAAGAACACACGCTGCCTCTCACAGCCTTGACACTTCCACTAACACTCCATTGGTGAAAGCAAATTCCTATGGTCAAACCCCACAACAACAGGCAGGGAAATTTATTCCAGCCATAGCAGGAAACCCTGTCAAGTTACATGGCAAAAGACATGGGTGTATAATGATGTAACACTGGAAGTAAAAAGTTGGAAGTAATAATAACCCAATTTGTCACTAGGTGAGTGTAAATGTAGGTTTATTGAATCATAAGACTCGTGTATTTTCCCTTGAGTCGCTTTGCCCTGAAATGTTATTTTATGTTTTTATGTACGTGTCCTCACTTAATCTTAATAATATTCTTACGAAGTAGGTATCACTACTTCCATTTTAGAAGTGAGATGCTCATTAAGGTTGAGTAAGTCAGCCAGTGGCAGAATTCAAGCCATGGCAGAACTGAAGTTTGAGTCAGTTCTCTTTGAAAGAGTGCTCTTTAAAATGTGAAGGAATTAAGCTATTTCCTAACACGTTTCAGTGTGTCCCCAAAAGACATCCATGTCATGAACTATTCAGAAAGCCTTTCTATAACACTTACCGTGTAAGAGACATCACACAAAGCATGAACAAGGCCTTCACATAAAAAAAAATTAGTGAATACCTAACCTTTAACTTGAATTCTGTGTCCAGGTCAGGTAAGTAACATCCTCAGTCAGAACCATACACAGTTCTACTCAATGATTCCCACTTTTAATAAAGTACGAGGCTTATGAGTTTCTATTAATATGACAATTTTAGGGGCATCTGGGTGGCTCAATGGGTTAAGGCCTCTGCCTTCGGCTCAGGTCATGATCCCAGGGTCCTGGGATCAAGCCCGGCATTGGGCTCTCTGCTCTGCAGGGAGCCTGCTTCCTCCTCTTTCTCTCTCTGCCTGCCTCTCTGCTTACTTGTAATCTCTGTCTGTCAATAAATAAATAAATTTTCTAAAATTACAATTTTAAAAGAGTCTATAATACAAACAACTATGAAAAGTTAATTGCTTTATACATAACCCAATAGTTTAAGCTCCTAAGAGATTAAAAGAAAAAGTACAAAATAACAAATGTAACTTCAAATCAGACATTTCATATTTGATTTCTTTTGACTACCTGATATAGTTCAGGTCTATCGAAGTAATTTATATTAAACCCCTCAGAGAAAAGTTTAATTTTAAATGGTGAGTATTATTTTTAATTGAAGAATTTTAATAACTTTTTGTTTTATTTAATTTTAATTTTGTTTTTCTGTTTATTTTTTATAATTTATTTATTAACTTATTTAATTAATGTATTTATAAATTATTTAGATGCTGCTATCCTTAACTGACAACAAAGAAAAGCATATATATTCATAGCAGGAATTACTTCATCAAAAATCCAGGTAGCTTGCTTTGCCTTAAATATCATCCACTTGGTTAATTTTTATATAATTTAACTAATATTTGCCAAGTGAACGCCCTTGTGACTTTGTGAGTTAGCCCTCCAAAAATAACAATCATATTCTTCACTTTACCAATGAAAAGCTATTTGGACATGATAACTTCCAACAAAAGCTAATCCCAGTTCTTGTTTCTTGTCAGCATCATTGGCACCTCACAGCTGTTAAATAAATTCTAAGGATGATCTAGTAGAAGATTTCTGCCAGAGCAGGAGAGAAAAGAACTGGCTTGTGGGATGAGTCCCTCCAGGCAGAGGGGAGTAGAGAGAGAGCCTTTCATAAGGCATTTTCCATTTCATTCTTTAGGCTGAGTTCTGTTGATAGGGAAATGGACTCAGCTTTTGGCTTCAAAACCACCACAGACATGTTTATCTTAGGCAACGTGGTGTCACTGCTAAAAAGAAATATGTTAATTTAAAAAATAACCAAGAATCTATGATGCTATCTGGCATATTTAGTACTGCAGAGCCTCACTAGATAGTTACTGTCAGTTGCAGTAAGGGGGAATATTTCAATTTTAGCAAGTTAGTATAGGCACACTCTCACTTCAAAAAACAGTATAATGTACTAATTAATGAGTTTATTTTAATTAGTAACAACACAAATTGCTCAAAGACAGAAAAGTCTAAATATAAATACATATATATTATTTCTAAGGACTAGTAAAATAGAATAATTTCACTAGGGGTGATAGAAAATGTTTAAATGTTCATAGGCAAATGAGTTTCAGAATCTAAAATGATTTTTATTTTTATCCCACACACTACAGTCTTAGTGCCAGTGTTTAGTAAATACTGTATTATGATACTTATGGAAAGAACCAAGAAAAAATGTAAAGAATCAGAGTCATGGCAAATGACCAATTCAGTTTTGTTAATCTTCATTAAGAACACAAAATCATTTAATCTAAAAATTATGAAAAGGATCCAGATAAAGTATGACTATAGCTTAAATATATATATGAAGTAAAAGAACTCCTCACAGCTCACATGCCTCTTAAGATCCAATTTTATTCTAAATGCATGTTTAAACATTGCAAAGAATTTCAGCAATATTTACTATCGTCCTTAATCTACCCTGGCACAGAATGGTAATAATGTTAAATGAAAAAGCAGGAATAAGACATTATATGATCATAACTGGTGAAATGTGTATGTGTGCTTTATGTGTGCACGTGAATGTACATGTGGGTGTATGTGTAGAAAAACAGAGTGGGGGTGGGGGAGGCATGGGAAAATGCTGACAGAAAATATTTAAGGGGCGCCCGGGTGGCTCAGTCAGTTAAGTGCCTGATTTTGGCTCATGTCATGATCTCCTGGTCCTGGGATCCAGCCTCTCCTGGGGCTCTGTGCTCAGTGCAAAGTATGCTTCTCTCTCTGCCTCTCACTCTGCCCCTAGCCCCCCACTCGTCCTTGTGCATGAGCTCATGATCTCTCTCTCTCATTCTCTCAAATAACTAAAATCTTTTTTTAAAAAAAGAAAATATTCAAAAATTTCCTTTTGTTCACCTTGAAAACTCACTATAGGTGAAATTTTTCCTTTTTTTCCCTCCATTTTCCTTTTTTGTTTTGTTTTGGCAAATAACATACTTTTATAATCAAGATTTTTAATCATTTCATTAATTCTCAAAATTTTCTGACTAAACGCAAAACAAATTTAAAAAATTTTTAAAATTAAGACCTGTACCCATGTGGCAAATAATATATTGTGTTAATAAAAATAAAAAATAAAAGAAACAAAATTAAGTAATTCCCTAATCCCTCTATTCTATTCTAAACAAAGTAACGTAAATGGAATTAACTCGTGGAATTAAAATTACTTTTTGTTAAAATATCTGTATTTGTGCGTGTGTGCATGCCACTGTATACACAAATTAGTCTCAAATTTGTCTCAAAGTTAATGACTAATAGTAAGTCTTTCTATTTTAGACTCACTTTGATACAAAATAATTCACAAAGAAAAATAATCAATCTTTCTTCAGCTGTATTGGAGGACCAGCAAGCTTGGAATTAAAAGGGGCTGAGAAGAGTGAATTCTAGTTTGTCTCATACTTACAAAATCCAACGTTGCCATACAGAGTTCTTTTGAAAATGCAGAAATAAAACCAGTGTTTAGAACTCCAACCACAAAAACGTGTATTTTTTTTAAAACCAAAGCATTTTCTCTTGATATGTTTCAGTGGCTGGAATTAATTTTGGAACCACATGCTACAAAGTGGTAAGAATTACCCCATTTTTGTTGTTGTTGATGTTCTAAACTATGGGAGTTGGCTATAATTGACATTGTTTTGTAGAACAGAACTGTCCATCTAATAATGTGTTTTTGAAACCCACTCTACCTTCAGCCCAGCAGATGTACTTGCTATAGATTATCAGTAAGCATGTTTTCTTCAGAAGGTAAAATTCTAGGAATAAGGCAAGAAAATCATTACTGAAAAAACTGTCATCATATAGGGAGTATAAAACTAAATTCCAAAATTGTTTTCTAATTTTGTGTCATTTTAAAGACAGGTAAATATTTTTGAACTGGAAGTGTCAGGTAAGAATTCATAAAAGAAAATAGGATTTGTTTGATCCTAGAAAGATAACGATGATGATGATGATATAGGTATGAATTGACTACATACTTACACCAACAACTTTACTTTGCATAAATTCTTATTAGTCTTTCCAGAACCTTACAAAGTAGAGGTATGGTTATCTTTGTTTTACAGATGAGGAAACTGGATAAGAAAGAGTTACTTACCAAGTGGTGGTAGGATTCCAACCTCACCAGATTGTTTTCCAATTTCTATTCTCATTTCCTGTCCTGATTCAAATAATCATATAAGTTTGATAAGCATCACCCAAGATTATTATCACATTCATGCCTGCCTAGATGTCTCAGAATCCTCTTCCCTAATGGCCTGCACTATTTTCTATCTACTTGCTGGTTCCTAGCTAGTTCATCTTGTGTACTCTGATACTAAATTTTTGTTGAATCATGAATAAGAATGCTAAAGGCTTCAGAATTGCCAAGAGGAAATCTGACTGCATATCAGAAGAACCTGGAGATTGTTAAAGATTCATAGATCCCTAGTTCTTAAAATCTGTAGTTTTTAAAAAAGATTTCTCATCTTCATCTAGGGTTCCTAAAAGAGCATTTGAGGTCAGTGGCTTGTGTTTTATCTATGAATCTTAGTTGTCCCAAGACTTAACTAACTCTAGTGACAAAATCTCTCTCAAGTCACAGTGTCTGGGAGACCATTCTATTATTCCATTAACAAGCAAACATTTAATTAAGACTAACTATGAGTCAGCCAGATTTTGGGGGAGGGGGGAAAAAAGTGTCTTCCTTTAAGAAGTTAATTGTTTGTTGACATAGAGAAATAAACCAAAAATCATGGGATGGGAGGTAAGTTGCAGAATAGGTTCATGCATAAGATTCACTGAGAGCATCTACAAAGGCATTACAATCCTTTACAATTACAAAGTGGTTTCTTCCACTTTTTCTGGCCCTTTTTTTGGCTCTCCTTTTGCTCCTCCTTATGTAGTCTACTGGAGGTTTTATTTATGTCGTTTCACTGAATCTTTATAATGCTAATAAGGCTAATTAGTGATTTCAAAGATAAGGAAGTTAGGACTCAGGAGGAATTTAAAGTCTGTCTAAGGGTATACACCTAAACAACAGAAAAAGAATTCAAAACCACAGCTATGTATTCCGACATCCAAAAGTACACCCTTCACATTTGGAAATTGCCAACAATTTAAGGATGTTTATCTCAGAAAATAAATAGTACAGTCAATCCTTTGCACATGGAAATAGCTTGAATTTTAAGCTCTTCGCCTAGTTCCAATAAGTAACACATCCAGTCAATCTGAATAGTTTATGTCTTGCTTGGTGAACAATGAGTTATTTTACAATAACTACAACAACAATTCAAAGTTAGACACAGCCCTCTTCATTTTGTGGGCTCATATTTGCTTTGGCCCCTGATATGAGTCAAGCCACAACTCATGTTCCGTTCCCAAGAAGCCATTTTGTTTTTCTCTCATTAGAACCTGTACCCACATTGTTTGCAAGCTGCTGTTTATAAAGCATTTTGTGGTGGCCCAAGGGGGAAAAGAAAACCAACAAAACTGCAGATTAAAAAGACTCAAACTAATCCTTCCTCTAGAATGTAACATATTACATGTGGTACTACTGAATCTTGTTCATCAATGTTAAGATTACAACTATAATGATCTGATTTAATCTTTTACAAAGGTTCACTGTGAAAGGAATTAGGAATTCAGTGGTATAAATAGATGAACACATTTAAAAGTAGCACAAGGGTAAGATTATATGGCTTTATCAGAGAAAATTTAAAATAAATAACTTTCAGTGCTATCATTTCATCAGGATTTGGGTGAAGGTTGTATCTACTGAAGATTAGATTCAGAATTTGAACATTTAGTACCCCTTTCTGATGAGTAATAGAGGGAAGACAGTTCTAAGAGTTGAAATATAAGTGTTGAGATATATGGGAACCATAGATTTTTATGCGTGTGTGTGTGTGTGTGTGTGTGTATGGGTGGCTGTCAATTCTCTGTCAACTCTTCATTTTTGTCTCCCTATAATAATTTTTCCCTTTTCACATTTATCCTAGGAATCTGGGAGTAAAAATACACACAACTAGCATCTAACAGCTGAATCATATAAGAAACATATGTGAACATGTAGATAATTAGAAAATATTTAAACTTTTTCATTTGCTTTATGGTGTATGTTTTCTTTTAAAAATTGTAGTCTCAGCATAGAAAATTTTCTAGATGTTTGAAGCATTCTAAAGTCTTATCTAATATCCCAAAAGAAATGCTAAAATATCTTTTAAAATGCTAATAATACCTAAAATACTTGTATCCAATAAATTCTAAAAAACTATTTCTCAGAATTAATTTAATGGATCATATTAAAAGATTTTTAATAATTCAAATATCAAACAATAAGATTTTTTTTTCTTTTTCGTTTTTCTGGTAGATTAATTCAGTCTGACCTCATTACTAAGAAATTCTGCTGCAATTAGTTATTGTTCTCCTTTCTTCCAGAAGGGAAGAAAGGTTATATTTCAAGGTTATATTCATTTTTTTTTTGTAATGTGTTTTGTCCCTGTAAGAGTCGTCAAAAATAGAAACTTGATTTTATCATCTTCATAGATCTATAATCTAGCATAAATCTTCATATACAGAAAGTTACTATTTTTCATAAAATTGCTTTTTTTGTTCCTAAGGCACTTGTTAAGGAGAGTATAAAAAAAGAGAAAAAAAAAAGAAATGTACATAGTTTGGGATAATTGGAGAATTACCATTTACTAAATGCTTTTCCTTGCCAGTCTGAAAACATAACCTTCTCACCCACCCTGCAAGGTAGGTAGTACCTCATTTTACAGATGAAGAAACTGAGGTTCAAAAAAGAAAAGTAATTTTTTCAAACTTTACCTGGCTGGTAAATGGCTAAACTCATGTTTGATTTTCTAACTACACTATAATCCGAAGGTGGTACAGATGTATCCCAAAGAGCTACAGAGCTACCTAAGATGTTTTATTTGGAATAGGAGTTAGCTTCGTAAGTTTTTATAAAGTCCCAGGGCAAGCTACTTCAAAACGTACCACAATGGCATATTAATTATTCTGAATTAAAGCTACTTGGGAAACAGCTGGTGCAAGGATGCTCAGACTCTCCTTTGTCTCCCTGAAAAAAATAAATCCTTCACTAATAGAATAAACTCCCTCATTGTACCAAAAACTAAAAAGACATCCTTATGACCACAGATAGGAACTTTAAAGTCAAGAAAACTGTAGAAACAAATCTTGTTATTTGTTTGTTGACTAGTTTACTACCTTAGCTCAAATTCTGCCTAGAATCCCTTACTAATAAAGTTACCAAAGATCTACTTTTTCTATATCCTGTAAATTCCCCATGAATTATCTCTTTGTCTAAAATGTGTAAAAACAGCCTGCCTTGGTCATTTCTTTGGGTCTCAATTTCATTATCAGGCCTCCATGCACACATAAGAACACTTTTCTCTTCCACCTATTAATTTGTCTCATGTCAATTTAATTCCTAAACCAGCTAGAAGAACCTTAGACTAAACAATGAAATTTCTTCCTCCCCTCTTTTCATAGGAAAGAGTTGATATTTCTATAAATACCTTCCAACCCCTTGAGTCATTCCGTCTCTGAATTGCTTCTAACTCTGACAATTATCACCCTCTGACACTAATCCCTGCCCTTGCAGAAAATGGGATAAAATCCACGGCAAACACCTCCAGGCACCTTATCGCATAGAATGACTCTCTGGACTCCTGACTCTTCTACCTCATCTTACTATTAGCTCCCTCAGAAGATATAGTGTTTGACTATTGCCAAAATCCCCAGCCACAAAGGCGCTGCTCTCGTAAGCAGCACATAACTATACTGCTGTGTATACACAAAGTATGCCCATCTCATCTAACACACTGTTGCTACAAGGACCAGATATTCATGGCAATGAATAAGTCATGACGGATAGGAGGGGAAAAACAACAGTAATAACAACAAAAATCAGTTGTTACTTATCTTCCTACATTTCAGCTCTTCAGGATTGTTTGGATTAAAAAGGCATAATGACATCATAATGTATGTGAAGGACTGGCAAAGTGACCGGCACATAGTAGGTGCTCAAAAATGATATTTATTAATACCCACAGGAGCATACGTTCAGGCAGGGAGTTTAAGACATGTACAAACTGGGTATACAGTTTAAGCATTGTATAATCAGCACAAAGTTTCTATAATAAGAAAAGACTGGGAGCAAGCTTTCTGTCACCTATGCAGTCCCCTTACCATATGAAACACCTTCTTAGTTTCTGTTGGAAACCCACAACCTGACATGGAAATGATAACTGATTTATTCTTATTTGTTCCTCTTTAACTTGAATTTAACTTGAATTTCTGATATTTGGCCCACTGTCATACATTTAGTCTGTTTCCGTTTATATCTGCCCTTTTGTCCTGAATGTCTTGACACTGATTTTCCCCACTTACTCATTAACTTCACCTTTCAGTTCAGCATGAATCTGAATTTTGGCATCTCCTTCAGGATATATGGTGCTTACACACTTCTTTCCAGACTAACTCCTTCTTGTGACTTCTTCTGACTTCTTGTCTGAGTGCCATATTGTGCATTTTGTTCCTTTGGCCAAGTCAAATCACCATTCCTGGGTCTTCTTACTCCACCCTGCACTTGGCCTGCACATGACCCAATTCTTCATGTTGATAACCTATGACTTGTGTTGTGACACTTAGGATTCCTATCTTTCTTCCCAACCCTGTTCATGGTAATCCACAGATTCCTTGACTTTACCAGAGGAGCTCTCAATCCTGGATTCCCATTCATTCCCTGGTAACCCATATTGTTCTGGACTTCTGACACAGAATGTGTACATTCTTTGGATTGTATGGTCTTCCAATAATCCTCATCTTCTCCTCCTCCAAGCATAGGAAACTTAATGTGGTTTGGAAATCACCAACACCATTTCTGTTTGGCTATCCCCTAGGTCCCGAGTTTTAGCAAAGTAGTAATAATGATCTTGAAGTAGTACTGACCTTCAAGATGAGGGGAATTCCACCTGAGATTGGAAGGAAAAAGTGTATGTGGTCAATTAGCATAAACTCTTTGGATAATATTTTTCAAATTCAATTATTTCATTCATAATAAAATTATTATTTTATACTGTTTAATGAACTTGAGTAGAAGACAGTGGAGTGAGCATAGGTCTTGGATTCAGGTCATATTTTAAATTTGTTCAAAAGAAACATTGACACTTAACCTTGAAGTGTTAATATGAATTGTATTGGTTTTCTAAGGCAGATGTAACAAATTACCACAAACTGGTGGTTTAAAAAAAAACCTAAAATTTATTTTCTCAAAGTTCTGGAGGCCAGATTCTGAAATCAAGTTGTCAGCAGGGTTGGTTCCTTCTGAAAGCTATGAGGAAGAAACTATCCTATACATCTTTTTTAGCTTCTGGTAGCTACTGGCAATCCTTGGTGTTTTTTGCCTTGTAGATGTTATCACTCCAATCTCTGCCTCTATCATCAAATGACATTCTTCCTGTGTGTATCTGTGTATCTCTGTGTTTCTTTTTTCTCTTCTTATAAAGACACCAGACATTGGATTAGGACCCATCCTATTCCAGTATGACCTCAACTTAACTAACATCTTCTATCTGCAAAGGCCTTATTTTTAATTAAAGTCATATTCTGAAGTTCATATGCATTCTAGGGGAGACACTACTCAACTAACGCATAAACATTAATGAGAAGAATTGTAAAGCACCTAGCATTAATGCCTGGCACATAATTACTGCCCAATAAATAGTAATTTTTGGTATTTGTAGTTGACTAAATCAAATAGTTAGCATTAGTAATGTTAGAGAGTGCTGTAAATGTAGCAAAGGCCCATAGTAACTTACCCCAACTATGTCCATGTATCTTTTTCACTGTGTTTTTCTCGCTCAAGGCAAGTAAATTCAACCCTGAAATCAATCAGTTTGCTCTAGTTTCTTGAAAACCACATTAGTACCTCTAAAATAAAAGCAGGGAATTAGCAGACCTGCCTAATGCCTTGAATTAAATTTTGTGCCAAGCCATGCTGTGCACTAATAATGGACTGCCCATTGTTCATTAGGAAAGGGAGGGTTTGCTGGTACTTCAAATTAGGTGGTTAGCATTCTGTTTGTTTTATACTTTTCTCTGTTCAGTCTTTGTGGAGCCCAGGGCAGCTACTACTTCATTCTTTTTATAAAATTTTCTGAGTACTAAAATTAATATTGTGGCATTTCTTAGACACTGTATAGGGATTTAAAAAAAAAAAAAAGATAACCCTTTTTCCCAGAAAGCTAACTGTGATTGCACTGAGAAATAGGAAACTACTCACGAAGCCTGGAGAATCTCTCTAGCAAGACCGTCTGTGCCTCCTCAGACTTATTATCACTCTCTCTTCTGAGCCAATTCTTACTTTGTTCCCCAGTTCTTTCAAATCAGGCATTACCTACTTGAAACTTGCAAAATCGTTTTGTTGTATATCATTTTAGAACAAGGCTACATAAAAGGAAAAATATTTAAATTAATGAAATGTAATTGACACATGTATTAATTTGAATTAGGTTTAGTTGAATCTAAATTACCCATTATTTCCAAGATGGCCATTAGAAAGAGAGTTTAATCATGCACTTCTCCCATATGCTTATGAGATCTTCTCCGAATGTAGTATGGGCATCTAGTAACTTGAAAGAAGTAATGCAACTAAAAAATATAAATCATTGTCATTTAAAAAATTAGTAAGACCTAATTTTGCAAGGCCTTGAAGGCATTCTGGGAAAATGGACCTCAGAATTTATTATGAATCCTAGATACACTATATCCAAATATAGCATTTTGGGATCTAAAAATATTCAAGCTTTATTTATAGCTTTCTAAGAACATGAGGAGTATATTCAGTTCTAGTTGAAAGTAAATGCTATAAAACATTTTTCAAAGGAGTTTGTCTTGAGGAAAGCAAAAGACAATTTCCAGGAGTCACCAGGGTTTAAATAACTTTTGAATTAATTCAGATGATATAAGAGTAACATTTCAAGAATAATTTTACCAAAAAAAGCTTTCTATTTGCCTCATTAATTTCCTCAGACTTCAGTTCACTAGGAGAAAGTAATGACCTCTAAAAGTAAAGCAAGAATGGGTAATAATGACCCAACTTTAAATTTAAACATTACAAGTAAACATATACAAATTGCAAAAGTATTAAAATATTCCCAGTTCTTAACTTATTAGAAATGAAACTTCTCAGGCTAAAGCCCAGTGGGAGATGAATGAGTGCTCCATAATTCATTTTTCCCCATCCTTAATGACAAAAATTCTTCTCTTTTTCATAATAAAAATAAGTAATCATCTCAAATTGCCAGCCTATGTGATGCCATGTAATTGCCATGACATGTCAAAAAATGTAAGCAAATATGCCTCTGAATTATTATTTTTCAGCTTCCAGCCTATTACCATTTGACCACACAAACTGTTGGTACCATATTGTTATTCTGTCTGTTATGTTACTATTATTAACCATCATGTCGGAGCCAAGAAACTTTAGTCACTATCACCATGATTTCTGAAGATGTTATTAGCAGGACCAGTGCAAAGAAGTAGTTATGTTAACCCTATAATATTGTCAATGACAGATCTATAATCAACTTTAAATTTAGAAGTTTGGGAAAATTAATTACATGTTAACACATAATCAGTTCCACAGAGGAGGCAATAAGACATTGAAAGAGTGTGGATCCATTCTGGCTGACAAATATGACTAAAATTCATTAAATTTCATGTATATTAATTTCCACATGATTTTAGGAGTAAGCAGATATATTTTGAAATGGCTACCTCCCACTTTCAAGTGATTCCAATTACTGAAATAACTCAATAATATCCTTGCAAAATGAATTTGACATCTAAGTCTTCAATAATTCAAACAAGTATTAAAAAGGCATTTGGACTTAATTTGGGGAAACTGAATTTGATATCCCGATGAGAATTCCTACTTAATTTTTTTTGCTAATCAACATTAAAAAAGTGATACCTTTGTTTCTAAATAAGATGATTAGTTCTTAAAGTAAATGAAAAATACCCAATAAAATGTAATCTCATCAAGTGGGTTTACCCAGCCAAAGCCAAAATATTGAAAAAAAGGATTTAAATCAAATACCCATTCTTGCATAGAATATAACTCTAAGCTAAAACTATGTATACTTGAGACCACCTGAACATTTTCATTTTGGAAAATTGTACTTGGGGAAGTTTTTGGTTGAATCATTGATTAATTAACTAGCTTTTATCTAATTAGAGATGCCTAGCACTAAGGCTATCAACTGCATGAATATTCACTCAAAAGTAAACACTAGATATTCTAAGATGACCTAAGTATTTTAAAATAAATTAATTTTTTTCTAAAAGATATTGTCAAACTACACACTATACAACGCCATTAAAATAATTAGTGCACTGGATGATATGGTGACCAGTGTTATTCATACATTCCCACTTGATGGTTCCAGATTTCACTAGTTCATATTAGTGAATATTCTCAGCAGATATTCTCTCCTTGTATTTATTGCATTGGATTGATATTGACTTTCAAGTGCTTCATGACAGACGTGATTAGTTATGTTCCTTAAAGAGTCTCAAACTGGAACTTAAAGGAACCAGAACCTAAGTGGCTTCCTGGTGGTCTATAAATTCTTTCAACAGATTTTCTTCAGTGGCTCCTGGTTTCATAACATGAAGAAAGTTCTATTGGCTCAACATGCTTAGTTTGTTTTTAAGTAATGAGTATTGTATTATTTTTTATTGTTGTTTCATAATTTAAAATACAGCAATTTGAATGTGAAGAAATAATTCTGAAAAACAAATATATTTTAAATATATAGTTTCAAAGTTGCATTTTTCATTTTCATGTCCTATAAATAACATTTAATAATTTGTATGTACTCAATAGACATTCACTCCTAAGGAATATGCCATAGTTTATCTTTTGTTTTCATCCATAAAGAGAAGTATAAATCAGTATCAAAAAGAGTAATCAGAAAATTAAGGTTTCTTGTGCTTTTTGAAGGAAAATGTAATTTGGGAGGGCCACAATAAAGTCATTTTTATTAAAAAACATTTAACCTTTTAAAATCTTTTATCTGAATCTACTGAGCTCAAATCAGTATTGCAACCATTACATCACATTATTAACTATACCCTTTTTTTTAAAATTTTTATTAATTTTATTTTTTATAAACATATAATATATTTTTATCCCCAGGGGTACAGGTCTGTGAATCACCAGGTTTACACACCTCACAGCACTCACCATAGCACATACCCTCCCCAGTGTCCATAATCCCACCTCCCTCCCAACCCCCCTCCCCCCATCAACCCTCAGTTTGTTTTGTGAGATTAAGAGTCACTTATGGTTTGTCTCCCTCCCAATTCCATCTTGTTTCATTTACTCTTCTCCTACCCCCTCAACCCCCCATGTTGCATCTCCTATCCCTCATATCAGGGAGATCATATGATAGTTGTCTTTCTCCGATTGACTTATTTCGCTAAGCATGATACCCTCTAGTTCCATCCACGTCGTCGCAAATGGCAAGATTTCATTTCTTTTGATGGCTGCATAGTATTCCATTGTGTATATATACCACATCTTCTTTATCCATAACTATACCCTTTTTTAAACTCAAAAAGTTATAGAACATGTTCTCTAGTTGTAGAATTTCAGTTCATTTCAGCTAGCATTTGTTCTTACTGTGAAACAGGCATCATGACACAGGATGGAAACAAAGATATGGTAGAAAATGCCCTGTCTTCTAAGAACTTCCATATGTGACCTACAAGACCACACATTCCAGCAAGGTATCTCTAGAACATTGGCTAGAGGTAGACCTAAAGAATAAAAAGTATTCCAGAGATGAGAGTAACTTCAAAAAAGAAATCAGAGTGGGGCAGCATTGTTGAGCCCCAGGCACCATGCTGAATACCAACATGAAGAAGACAGGTTATTTGTTTTGAAAAGAAACACAGGGAGGAGTCTGATAAAAGAGGTGTACATGAGAAACCATGGAAACCCCAGGGAAAGTGTTTATCACAGCTGAAGATATGAGCCTTAAAGGAGTTGGCAATCCAACATGAGAGGGCAAATCTCATTCTCCTTCCTTCTCCAAATGACAGATATGAACTAATTTCAAAAAACCCATCTTCCTTGAAATAAGCATTTAAAAAAACAGGTAAAATGGAAACTAATTCTTTTTAGATTTGACTCTCTTTAAGCCCATAACTTAATTTCCTTAAGTACCAGCTAGCTTTATCTTATCTTAGGAAATTAAGACTTATTTTTATGGTCAATACATACAGGCACACACTGGAACATTTTAAGTCTTTGGATTATTTTCTACTTTTCAGCAAGTGCCAATATAAAAATGTCAAATATCTTGAAAGGTTGATCAACTTCCAAAATGAAAATGATTATGAATTCCATGTTGAAGAGGTAGAAAAAGAATATTTTGAGCTAAACCTTTGAATATATTGAAAATATTAAAATATATTTATAAAGAAATTTGTTTCTAATGACTTCTACATTGTTGTTCTAAAACTTATCATACATCTAAATTAATTGAGGAACTTTTAAAAATACAGATTTTGAAGGCCATCTCAGACTTCTTATATTGAATCTCTATAGATGGGACTGGGAATTTATGTTTTAACAAATTCTTTAGATGGTACTGAGTCACAGGTAGGTTTGGAAACTCCAATCTATATAATGCTGCCTGTTAGTGCTAAAATATAAGTTTCAAAAGAGATTGTTTTGTAAGATCTTTTTCTTATTGAAGATGTAGCAAATGACAAAAGATGACTTTACTATAAGGCAATAAATGAAAGATTTAAATAAAAAATAGATTTTCCCCAACTAGAGCTTTGGATATAATAGCTGTTACTAAAAATAAAATTACATGAAAATGGAATGTGAAGAAATAATAGAAAACAATAAGAGTAAGAATTGATATTAGAGAAAGTTCAAGTTGTAAAAGATAGGAGAGAAAATGCCCTTTCAATAGTGGATGTTTATATTCTTTGTCTACCTGTTATCTAAGTGAAAAATGAAATCATACTTTACATTCCATTCTGCAATACTTTTACTTAACATTATGGCATAATCATGTTTTTATTTTATTCATATAATTTCCCCATCCTCCTTAATACCAAAATAATATTACTTCATTATACTGAAGTACCATAATTCAACTAATTCTAACAGCCAAAAGAAAAACAGGAAAAGTGTAAAACCAAGTAAAGCACCCATAGAGTGCTTATGGCCAATAAGCACAAGAAGAAAGATTTAGCCTCCTTGAGAATTTCTAATAGAACAACAATGAAATATGACTTCTCATCAAGCAGAATGGTCAAATTTCAAAATTACTTTTTTTTAATTTTTAATTTTTTAAATTTCTTTTCAGTGTGACAGAATTCATTGTTTATGCACCACACCCAGTGCTCCATGCAATACGTGCCCTCTATAATACCTACCACCAGGCTCACCCAACCTCCCACCCCCCGTCCCTTCAAAACCCTCAGATTGTTTTTCAGAGTCCATCATCCCTCATGGTTCATCTCCCCCTCCAATTTCCCTCAACTCCCTTCTCCTCTCCATCTCCCCATGTCCTCCATGTTATTTCTTATACGCCACAAAATTACTTTTAATACTGAGTTTGGGCTAGGGTTTGGAACACTGGAGACACCTCAAATGATGTTGGTTGAAATACAAATTGAAACAAACCTTTTTATTTCGTTTAAGAGAATTATAGAGTTGCTGTAAGTACTAAAAATTTCAGTTCTAGGAATTCATCCTATTTGCACATGTGTGTAAAGATGTCCATAGATATTCACCATAGCAGTGAATCAAGCTAGATGAATAGCTTTATTATAAACATGTATACACATCTGAAAAATATTAAAAAGAGCAATTAAATTGAGTCTCTCACTTATCCCAAGTCTGACTCCTCAGAGAAAATCTCTTTCTAACATTTTTTTTTAAGATTTTATTTATTTATTTGACAGACAGAGATCACAAGTAGGCAGAGAGGCAGGCAAAGAGAGAGGAGGAAGCAGGCTCCCTGCTGACCAGAAGCGCAAAGCGTGATCCCAGGACCCTAGGATCATGATCCGAGCCGAAGGCAGAGGATTTAACCCACTGAGCCACCCAGGCGCCCCTATTTCTAACATTTCTGAATATAGTTCTTAGGAAGGTTATAGTCATAACACAAATGATAGACTTTATCTCCATTCCTTGACTTATGATCTTTAGATAGACACTGGCTTCCCAAATGATCTCTTTGATGGTTTGTTGGCTTTCTTTAGTGATATACTTGGATCCCTTTCTCTTTATTGCTTGCATATCTGTTATTGGTTTTTGATTTGTGGTTACCATTAAGTTGGTATATAATCTCTCCTGCATATAGCAGTCTATATAATAAGTTAATGGTCACTTACGTTTAAATTCATTCTTTACTCCTCAACCTCTCACAGTTTAGATAAATGGTGTTATATTTTACATCCTTTTATTTTATGAATATCTTGACTGATTTTTGTAGAAATACTTATTTTTATTGCTTTTGTTATTTTGTTTTTGTTTTTACTTTTCATACTCTCACTATGGTCTTCCTTTCCACTCAAAGAGTCCTTTTTAATATTTCCTGTAGGGCTGGTTTAGTGGTCATGAACTTCTTCAGTTTTTGTTTGTCTGAGAAATTACTTATCTTTCTTTCTATTCTGGATAATAGCTTTGTTGGATAGAGTACACTTGGCTGAAGATTTTTCCCTTTCAGTACTTTGAGGATATCATGCCACTCTTTCCTAGCCTACAAAGTTTCCACTGAAAAATCAACTGATAGCCTTAAGGGGCTTCTCTTGTATGTAACTGTCTTGTTTTCATTTGCTGCTTTTAAGTTTTTTTCTTATTGCTGTCTTTTGTCATATTAATTATTATGTGTCTTAGTGTAGACCTCCTTGGCTGAATTTTTGGGAAAATCTCTGTGCCTCCTGGACCTAGATATCTGTTTCCTTCCCCAGATTAGGGAAGTTTTTAGCTACTATTTCTTCAAATAAATGTTCTGCTCCCTTATCTCTCTTCTTTTCCTGAGATCCATATAATGTGGATATTATTATGCTTGATGGAGTCACTGAGTTCCCTATTCTCAATTTGTATCATTTTCTTTTCTTTCCTTGGCTCAGCTTGGTTATTTTTCATTACTCTGTCTTCTAGGTCATTAATTTGTTCCTCTGCTCCACCTAGACTACTATTTATTCCATCAAATGTATTTTGAATTTCATTTATTTTGTTGTTGATGTCTGGTTTGTTCTTTTTTTTTAATCTGTGTAAGGGTCTCACTGAGGTCCTCCACTCTTTTCTCCTGTCCAGTGAGTATCTTTATGATCATTACTTTAAATTCTCTATCAGGTATGTTACTTATATCCATTTTGCTTGGACTCTTGTTGAGGTTTGGTCCTATTCTTTCATTTGGGGTTTCTATGTCTCCTCATTTTATCTTTCTGTGTCCGTTTCTCTGTGTTAAGAAAGTTAGCTACTTCTATTGCTCTTAACAATAGCCTTATGAAGTAGAGTTCCTATACTGCCCTGCAGTACAGTGTCTCCTCTTCCCCAGGGCCTAGTTCTTCAGGGGTGTCTCCTATGTTGTTGTGTGTGCTCTGCTGTTGAGTCTTAGCCTCTCTTTCTTTCAGTCTGGTTGCTTGCAAAGGTTCTCTTTGCCTATTTTGGACAATGTTTGGTCTCCAACAGAGGTGGGGCACATTATAACAAGGTGTGCAGTGATCTGCTTGCAAAATATGACCTGTCCCCACCACTACCAGAACTGAGGTCCTGCACAATGTGCAGGTCAGGAGATGTGGCATTGGCAGGGTTTGCCCAGGTATTATGGAGAAGGAACTTGCAGCACATTGACTTCCCACTTAAAAGATGAGAATTTTAGTCCCTCAGAAACTTCCCACCTCCTCTTGCAAGTCTATTAAAATATATTTTCTCATGGGCGCCTGGGTGGCTCCATTGGTTAAGCCACTGCTTTCAGCTCAGGTCATGATCCCAGAGTCCTGGGATCAAGTCTTCCATTGGCTCCAGTTCTGTAAGGAGTCTGCTTCTTCCTCTGACCTTCTCCCCTCTCATTCTCTCTCTCTCTCTCTCTCTCTCAAATAAATAAAAAAATAAAATCTTTAAGGGGTGCCTGGGTGGCTTAGTGGGTTAAAGCCCCTGCCTTCAGCTCAGGTCATAATCCCACTGTCCTGGGATCGAGCCCCACATCGGGCTCTCTGCTCAGCAGGGAGCCTGCTTCCCTTTCTCTCTGCCTTCTTGTGATCTCTGTCTTTCAAATAAATAAATAAAATCTTTTTTAAAAGCCACACTTTCTTATAGTGGTTATTTTAATAACTCTAAAAAGTATACTCAAACCCCTCTTTCTCATTCAGTCTTAGACAGTATCTCTTAACTTCCTATTATGAAAGATTAGAAAACTGTATAATGACAGATGATAGCTACACTTGCCATGAGCATAGCATAATGTATAAAATTGTGAGTCTCTATGTTAGACACCTGAAACTAATGTAACATTGTGTGTCAACTACACTCCAATTTTAAAAAGAAGAGAAGGGGAGGGCACAAGATGGAGGAGGAGTGGGGGACTCCTTTTCAACCAAGCTCCTTTCAACTCCTTTCAAACTCCTTTTCAACTCTAGCTGAATTGAGCTAGAGATCTACCAAGCTACTCTGAACACCAATGAAATCAGCCTGAGATGTAAGATTATACAGGTCTGGATCTCTACAGGGACAGAGGATCATCAGTCAAGAGATATGAAGGACAGAGTTGGAATTGCACAGACAGATATCAGAGGATAAACAGAAGGGGGAGGGGATGACTAGAAGCTAGCCTTTGGAAAGTAATACCTCAGTCCAAAAGTGCCCTGCACTTGGGGACCAGCAATAGCTTGGAGACCAGTGGGTGCAAGACAGGAAGGGACTGATAGCGCCCAAACAGAACAAAGGGCTTAAGGGGCAAATGTTGGGACCAGGCAGCCACAGGCGGAGACTTAAGCTCAAGGTCCCAGGAATGGCCACAGCTGCTGCCCACCCATGCCTGAGAGGACCTGGGGCAGACTTGAGACAGCAGTCCCTGGGGCTGGTGACTGCCGCCACAACCACCACCACTGATGCCTGAGAAGACCCAGGTTGGACTGGAGCCCACACTGCCAGGAACAGCAGCCTCTGGGGCCAGGCACACCCAGACTGGGATTGCTCCCAGTTTTGGTGGCACAGAGATATAGAGACAAGCAGGGGCCTCTGTCAACCAGTGAGAGGATCACTGGCAGTGTGCATTGCCCATGGAAGGCTGTGGTTTTCAGCAGTGCTTACACAAGGTGGAGTCTGTGTATTCTGGAGGATTCAGAGGAGCAGGTTGTGCCTTCTCCCTGAGGTGGAGGTCAGGGTGCAGAGTTTACTTTGCTCTGATCCTCCAAAAAGTAGTGAAGAGCCGCCAAGAACAAAAATCTCCAGAGAACAAAAGCCAAAAAACCTGTTTCCATAGAGCCCAGCCTCTTGATAGGGGGCAGGGCAACTCCGCCCAAGTAGGACTGAATGAAAAACAACAGGCAAGCTCGTCCCTCAGAAGACAAGCTGAAAGAATAAGAGGACAACAACCCCAGGGTCCCCATAAAACTGTAAAATCTCAACACCAGGGGAAAACAGTATATTAAGCTTCTGGTGTTGCCTCATGGCTTGTGTATTTCTTAGATACAACTTTTCTCTCTCTTTTTTTATTTCATTTTTTAAATTCTTTCCCATGTTTCTTGTTTTTTTTTAACCTACTTATCATTTCAATTAGATGTTTAATACATTTTCCATAGTAACTTTTTAACTTGAACTTTTTCATACATACACTTTTTTCTTTTTTTTAATATAGATATAAGCTTCAATGCAGTCCTTTTTTCCCCACTCAATACTATATATATATATATATATATATGCCAGTTTTAATTTCCCTGTATCTCTGCGAAGTACAGTTCTCTAACAAAGAGAATAAAATACACCCAGGAATAACTGAAATACCTTTCCTTGCCCATATTGAGGGTATTGAGGGATTATAGTCACCTTACCATCACCCCCCCCCTTTTATTTTGGTTTCCTTTTTTTTTTTTTTGGTTTTTGTTGGTGGTGGTGGTGGTGGTCTTTTTGTTTGTTTGTTTGTTTGTTTTTGTACTTTATAAATCTTACTCTTGGGTCTCATTTTGGTGCCTTTTTTTTTTTTTTTTTGTGGTGACTTCCGATTGCTCCAAACCTTCCCAGGGTGCACCTTGCCTGGATTGTGGTTGATACTTTCAACCACATTTTTTTCATACATATGAATATGTACACATGTGAATATTTCATACATATGAAATACAAGGGATATTTTTCATACATCCCCTCCACCACAACTCAAAAGAAAGACTAGGAGTTCCCAAGAAAGAAAAGACCCAGAGACAATGAACTCTCCCGCAGGTCTAATGGATATGGATCCAAGCAAGATGTCAGAAATAGACTTTGGGGTAGCAGTTATGAAGACAGCAATCAGGTTGGAGAAAACTATTAATGTCAACATAGATTCTGTAAGGGCAGAAATGACAGAAGATCTGGCAGAGCTTAAAAATGCTATTAATGAAATCCAATCTAATTTAGATACTCTAACAGTTAGGGTAAATGAGGCAGAAGAATGGATTAGTGATCTTGAAGACAAACTAATAGAAAAGAAGGAGCAGGAGGAGGCGTGGAACAAACAGCCTAAAATCCATGAAAATAGAATTAGAGAAATAAATGATGCCTTGAAACATTCCAAAGTCAGAATTATTGGGATCCCTGAGGGGATGAAGAGAGAGAAGGAGAGGAATAGAAGATATTTTTGAGCAAATTGTAGCTGAGAACTTCTCTAATCTGGGGAATGAAATAAGCATTCGTGTCCTAGAGGCTCCTCCCAAGATTAGGGAGATCAGACCAACACCCCGGCATGTAATAATAGAACCAGCAAACCTTAGAACCAAGGAAATATTTTTAAGGGCAGTTAGGGGAAAGAGATTCCTTATGTATAGAGGGAGGAACATCAGAATAATGTCAGACCTGTCCACAGAGACCTGGCAAGTCAAAAAGGGCTGGCAAGACATATTTAGGATACTAAATGAGAAGAATATGCAGCCAAGAATTTTTTATCTGGCAAGGCTGTCATTCAGAATGGATGGAGAGATAAGGAGCTTCCAAGACTGGCAGAAACTGAAAGAATATGTGACCACTCAGCTGGCCCTGCAAGAAATATTAAGGGAGGGGGGTTCTATAAAAGGAGAAAGACCCCAAGAGTGATATAGAACAGAAATATATGAGACAATATATAGAAACAAGGACTTCACAGGCAACATGATGACAATAAAATCTTATCTTTCAATAATCACTCTCAACGTGAACAGCCTAAATGCTCCCATAAAACAACACAGGGTTGCAGATCGGATAAAAAAGACAGGATGCACCCATATGCTGTCTACAAGAGACTTTGAACCTAAAGATACATCCAGACTGAAAGTTAAGGGATGGAGAAGCATCTTTCATGTCAACAGACTGTGAAAGAAAGCTGGAGTAGCAATTCTCATATCAGACAAATTAGATTTTAAGCTACAGACTGCAGTAAGAGATACAGAAGGAAACTATATCATTCTTAAATGGTCTACCCAACAAGAAGATCTAACAATTGTAAATATCCATGTCCCCAACATGGCAGCAGCCAACTACATAAGCCAACTCTTAACCAAAATAAAAAGGCATATTGATAATAATACATTAATTGTAGGAGATTTTAATACTCCACTCTCAGCAACAGACAGATGATCTAAGCAGAAAATCAACAAAGAACAAGAGCTTTGAATGACAAACTGGGCCAGGTGGATCTCATAAATATATACAGAACATTCCACCCTAAAACAACAGAATACTCATTCTTCTCGAGTGCACATGGAATTTTCTCCAGAAGAGAGCACATACTGGGTCACAAATCAGGTCTCAACCAATACCAAAAGACTGAGATTATTCCCTGCATATTCTCAGACCACATTGCTTTGAAAATGGAACTCAATCACAAGAAAAACTTTGGAAGAAATTCAAACATTTGGAAGCTGAAAACCATCCTGCTCAAGAATGTTTGGGTCAACCAGAAAATTAAAGAAGAACTAAACAATTCATGGAAACCAGTGAGAATGAAAACACATCAGTCCAAAACCTATGGGATTTGGCAAAGGTAGTCCTAAGGAGGAAATATATAGCCATCCAAACCTCACTCAAAAAAAAAAAAAAAAAGAAAAGAAAAAGAAAAAGAAAAGAAAAGAAAAGAAGAAAAGAAAAATCCCGAATGTACAAACTATCTTTACAACTGGAGAATCAACAACAAATTAAGGCAAACCCATGCATGAGAAGGGAAATCAAGATTAGAGAAGAGACCAATGAATTAGAAACCAGAAATAGAGTAGAAACAACACATCAACAAAACTAGGAGCTGGTTCTTTGAAAGAATTAATAAGACTGATAAACCACTGGCCAGACTTATCAAAAAGAAAAGAGAAAGGACCCAAACTAATAAAATTATGCATGTAAGACTAGAGATCATGACTAACACCAAGGAAATAGAAACAGTTATCAGAAATTATTATCAACAACTATATGCCAATAAGTTGAGCAAACTAGAAGAAATGGGTGCATTCCTGGAAGCCTATAAACTTTTGAGACTGAAACAGGAAGAAATCAACAAGCTGAAGAGACCAATAACCAGTAACTAAATTGAAGCAGTAATCAAAAGCCCAATAACCGGTAACTAAATTGAAGCAGTGATCAAAATCCTCCCAAAAAACAACAGTCCAAGATGTGCTGGATTCCCTGAGGAATTCTACCAAACATTCAATGAAGAAGTAATACCTATTTTCCTGAAGCTGTTTCAAAAAATAAAAACAGAAGGAAAACTTCCAGACTCTTTCTATAAGGCCAGCATTACCTTGATCTCCAAACCAGGCAAATACCCAATCAAAAGGGAGAATTTCAGACCAATATCCCTGATGATTATAGATGCCAAAGTTCTCAATAAGATTCTAGCTAATAGGATCCAACAGTACATTAAAAGGATTATCCACCATGACCAAGCGGAATTTATCCCTGGGATGCAAGGGCGGTTCAACATTTGCAAATCAATTAATATGATAAAACACATTAATAACAGAAGAAAGAAGAACCACATGGTCCTCACAATTGATGAAGAAAAAACATTTGAAAAAATACAGAATCCTTTCCTGATTAAAAATCTTCAGAGTATAGGGATAGAGGGAACATTTCTCAATTTCATAAAATCCATCTATGAAAAAACCACAGCAAATATCTTTCTCAATGGGGAAAGGGTGAGAGCCTTTCTCTTAAGATCAGGAACACAACAAGGATGCCCAGTTTCATCACTATTGTTCAACATAGTACTAGAAGTCCTAGCAAGCTTTGCACAGTGACAGTATTGTAACCAATGTAGTTTATCCAAGGCACAATTAAAACTAGAAGTCCCAGCAACAGCAATCTGATAGCAAAAAGAAATAAAAGGTATTCAAATTGGCAAAGAAGAAGTCAACCTCTCTCTTCACAGATGACATGATACTTTATGTGAAAAACCCAAAAGACTCCACCCCCAAATTATTAGAACTCATACGGCAATTCAGTATTGCCGTATGGCAATACATTATGGCAGATAATGTGGCAGGATACAATGAACAGAAATCAGTTGCTCTTCTATACACTAAAAATGTAACTGTAGAAAGAGAAACTAGAGAAATCAGTTCCATTTACAATAGCACCCCAAACCATAAGATATCTTGGAATAAACCTAACCAAAGATGTAAAGGATCTATACTCTAGGAACTACAGAACATTCATGAAAGAAATTGAAGAAGAGACAAAAAGATGGAAAAGCATTCCATGCTCATGGATCAGAAGAATAAAGATTACTAAAATGCCTATGCTGTCCAGAACACTCTATACTTTCAACACCATCCCAATCAAAATATCATTGACATTTTTCAAAGTGCTGGAATCCTAAAGTTTGTATGGAACCAGAAAAGACCCCAAATCACCAAGGAAATGTTGAAAAAGAAAAACAAATCTGGGGGCATCATGTTGCCTGGTTTCAAGCTATATTACAAAGCTGATCACCAAGACAGCATAGTACTGGCACACAACAAACACATAGATCAGTGAAACAGAGTAGAGAGCCCAGATATGGACTCTTAATTCTATGGTCAACTAACCTTCAACAAAGTAGGAAAAAATATCCAATGGAAAAAAGACAGTCTCTTCAATAAATGGTGCTGGGAAAACTGGACAGCTATATTCTGAAGAATGAAACTCGACCATTCTCTTACACCATACACAAAAATAAACTCAAAATGGATGAAAGACTTCAATGTGAGAGAGGAATCCATCAAAATCTAAGTGGAGAACATAGACAGTAACCTCTTCAACATCGGCCACAGCAACTTCTGTCAAGACACATCTCCAAAAGCAAGGGAAACAAAAGTGAAAATGAACTTTCTGGACTTCATCAAGATAAAAGACTTCTGCATAGCAAAGGAAACAGACAACAAAACAAAGAGGCAACCCAGAGAATGGAAGAAGGTATTTGCAAATGACAGACAAAGGGCTGACATCCAAGATCTATAAAGAACTTCCCAAACTTAACACCCAAAAAACAAATAATCAAGTCAAAACATGAGCAGAAGACATGAACAGACAGTTCTCCAAAGAAGATATACAAATGGCTAACAGACACATGAAAAAATGTTCATCATCATTGGCCAAATTTGAATCAAAACCACCTTACACCAGTTAGAATGGTAAAAATTGACAAGGCAAGAAACAAATGTTGGAGAAGTTGTGGAGAAAGGGGAACCCTCTTACACCATTGGTGGTAATGCAAGTTGGTGCAGCCACTTTGGAAAACAGTGTGGAGTTTCCTCAAAATATTAAAAATAGAGCTACCCTGTGACTCAGCAATTGCACTACTGGGTATTGACCCCAAAGATACAGATATAGTGAAAAGAAGGGCCATATGCACCCTAGTGTTCATAGCAGCAATGTCCACAATAGCCAAACTGTGGAAAGAGTCTAGATGCCCTTCAACAGATGAATGGATAAAGAAGATAAAGAAGATATATGTTCTATATACACAATGGAATATCACTCAGCTATCAGAAAAGATGAATACCCAACTTTTGCATCAACATGGTTGGGACCAGAGGAGATTATGCTAAGTGAAATAAGTCAAGCAGAGAAAGTCAATTATCATATGGTTTTCCTTATTTGTGGAACATAAGGAATAACATGGAGGACACTAGGAGAAGGAAGGGGAAAATGAAGGGGAAGAAATCAGAGTGGGAGACAAACCATGAGAAACTATGAGTTCTGGGAAACAAACTGAGGGTTTTAGAAGGAAAGGGAGTGGGGGGTGGGTGAGCCTGGTGATGGGTATTAAGGAGGGCACAGATTGTACAAAGCACTGGTTGTTACATGCAAGCAATGACTCATAGAACACTACATCAAAAACTAATGATGTGGGCGCCTGGGTGGCTCAGTGGGTTAAGCCGCTGCCTTCGGCTCAGGTCATGATCTCAGGGTCCTGGGATCGAGTCCCACATCGGGCTCTCTGCTCGGCAAGAAGCCTGCTTCCCTCTCTCTCTCTCTCTCTGCCTTCCTCTCCGTCTACTTGTGATCTCTCTCTGTCAAATAAATAAATAAAATCTTTAAGAGAAAAAAAAAAAAAAAAAAAAAAACTAATGATGTACTGTATGGTGACTAACATAATATAAATAAATAAATAAATAAATAAATAAATAAATAAAAGAAAAGGCAAGAAAACTTGGGCCCATGAGTTATTCTCTACCCCCTCTCCTTGCTATTACACTCTGAGGTAGAATTATACATTCTAATCGTTTTTACAGACTTTTAAATATATTTTACATTCATGGAGTTTACAATACCTACATTTTATTCTTTTAGTGTAATTAAGTCCTCTATGTTTAATTTAAGTTGATCTTAGATATTAATTACAAGTAAAAAGTACTTAAACCTTAATGTATACTGAAATTGTTTAATACAGTGGAAAAGTGGAAAGACAAATAAGAGAATCTGTTCAAAAATGTCATAGTCCAAACATAAAACTATCTAAAGTAATGAAAATACTTTGAGCAATTTCTGTTGTATAAAAAAGTGAATGCATTTGACCTTGATAGTTCACAGATTTTAACAACATGCATGGTCTAGTATCATATGATTACATTTATTTCTCTACTGAATTAACTATATTACTTGTTTTTTATTATATAAATAAATATCAGAAACAAAAGCAAAAAGGAACCATTGGGACTTCATTAAGATAAAAACTTCTGCACAGCAAAGAAAACAGTTAACAAAACTAAAATGCAACCTACAGAATGGCAGAACATATTTGTCAATGATTTACCAGATAAAGGGCTAGTATCCAAGATCTAAAAAGAATTTATCAAACTCAAAACCCAAAAACAAATGATCCAGTCAAGAAATTTTTCCAAAGAAGACATACAAATGGCCAGGTGATACATGAAAAAATGCTCAGCATCACTTGCCATCAGGGAAATACAAATCAAAACCACAATGAGATACTACCTTACTCCAGTTAGAATGGTTAAAATTAGTAAGACAGGAAACAACAAATGTTGGCGAGGATGTGGACAAAGAGGAACCCTCTTACACCGTTGGTAGGAATGAAAGCTGGTGTAGCCACTCTGGAAAACAGTATAGAGGTTCCTCAAGAAGTTAAAAATAGGTACCCAGCAATTGCCCTACTAGGTATTTACCCCAAAGATACTGATGTAGTGAAATGAAGGGGCACCTGCACCCCAATGTTCATAGCAGCAATATCTATAATAGCCAAACCGTGGAAGGAGCCAAGATATCTTTTGACAGATAAATGGATAAAGAAGATGCAGTATATGTATGTATGTGTATACACACACACACACACACACACACACACACACACACACACGATGGAATATTACTCAGCCATCAGAAAGGATGAATACTTGCCACTGGCATTAACGTGGAACTGGAGAGTATTATGCTAAGTGAAATAAGTCAATTGGAGAAAGACAATTCAAATCCCCTGCTTATCTAGACCCCATGTAAACAGACACCACCAACTCAAGCCAGACACAAGCCGGATGTGTACACCAGGGTATAACCTCTCATGTGTAATGAGACAGTAGAACTTCTCCTGAATCCAGGAAAAGATTCTGCACTAACCTTCCATGCTGTGTCGGCATCAGGTGTCTCACCGCTGATGGGACAGAGGAAGTAAAATCTCCACAATCCAGAAAAAAGAAGAATCTAGCTTTAAATTCAAATCCCCTGCTTATCTAGAACCCATATAAACAGACACCACCAACTCAAGCCAGACCTCAAGGGCCACACTCCTTACTCAACTTATATTTAAATCAACACATAAAATAGCTCAAAGTGGTTTTGAAAGCATAACGTAGTACTTACTTATGTATTGTCTACTTAAATCCTAATGGTTCCCCATACATACACACATACATGCAAGTGCCTTACCCTGGTGTACAGACCACTGCATAACCTGGCCCATTTTTCTTTCTTCAGTCTCTGTTGTACTCGCCATCTCACTCTGTTCCAGCCCTTTTGCCCTTCTTTGTTTCATCCAAACCACCAAGTGTGAGAGCCTTTGCACTATCCACACTCTTTGATGGTAATGCCATGTCCCGAGTGTTTGCCTGGCTGACTTCTACTTGTCAGTCAGATCTCAAGTAACCATCTGTTCCACAGCAAGAGTCTCCCAACCAGCCAATCAGCATAGACATCTTGACAGTCATTATCACTTAGCCTATTTTTATTATTCGCATTGCACATATTATTACTAAATGTTTTTGTTGTCTTGTTTTTTTTTAATCTATTTATTATCCATCTGTCAATTCTCTCCCACAAAAAAAGCAATATACAAGTTCCATGAAAAGAGAGACCTATCACAATCACTACTGTAACCCCGTGTTTGTACCGGGTAGTATAGTGTATACGTAACAGGTAATAAATATATATTTTTGGATAAAAGAATGAATACATGAATGTTCTAGTCCCACCTTCCTGACAACATGGCTTAGAAAGCTAGCACATCTTATCTTCTGCTGGCCATATCCACAGTGGTCTTTCCTTCACCATTCCTACTACCCTCCACTGGAGCTTTGACAACTCCAAGTTCAGGTTGATCTTGAGAGGCCTCTCAATTAACTCCAGGTCACTTGTATCCTTATCTTCTTCAGAGAGTCCATAATGCAAAAGAATAGTCCAAATCAGTTCTAAAGATAAGGACTCCAAATAACATATGTTCTCTCCCCAAGTATCCCAGAAAGAAGGTAGCATGAAATCCAGAGGGCAAATGGTAGGTTTTGCTATGGAATACATTCCCTTGTCTGGGGCCCTATTGTAGATCACTAAAAAAAAGAAACGATTCAGTTATTGGGGACCTCACACATTCGCATCGTGCAGGAGAAAAAAACCGAAAAGCCATCTATTGCATCTTCATAATAATCCAAGAAATTATCACTTAGCTAAATTAATCCATATCTAGAGTCACAGACTTCTTCCACATTGATTAACCTGCTCTGAGTTCTTGATGGATTTTCAGAACCAAAAAGAAATTATACAGGAACTACCATAGGAATATGTCTGTGATAGGCCACCAAAATCATGCCCTGGTTGTGTTAACATTTAAACAAGGCTTTCTTGGAACACCTGGGTGGCTCAGTGGGTTAAGCCTCTGCCTTCAGCTCAGGTCGGGATCTCAGGATCCTGGAATGGAGCCCCACATTGGGCTCTCTGCTCAGTGGGGAGCCTGCTTCCCCCTCCCCCTCTGCCTGCCTCTCTGCCTGCTTGTGATCTCTCTGTCAAATAAAAAAATAAAATCTTTTAAAAAAATAAATAAACAAGGCTTTCTAAACAGAAGTACTGTTAAAGAGACAATTATGAATCATGTTGCATGAAAAGTTAATTCCTTTGGCAATAAATATATAATTTATTGCAGTTTCATTGGCTTACCAACTATTGCACAATATTAATGTAGATGACTCTTGAGTAAAGACTTCCAGGAAACAAAGTGGACTGAACTGAAATGCATCTATATTTCTTATTCTATTTAGATAAGATAATATTAATTTATAAGCGGCTGTATCAATGACAAGTAGCCTGTTTCACATTGCCCTGTGGTCACTTATGTACAGGATACATGACGTAAACTCTTGAATAGAAGCACAAATTTAATATTCAAAGACCAAATCAAGAATATAGGAAGCTCGGAGAAAGACAACTATCATATGACCTCCCTGATATGAGGGAGAGGAGATGCAACATGGGGGGTTAAGGGGGTAGGAGAAGAGTAAATGAAACAAGATGGGATTGGGAGGGAGACAAACCATAAGTGACTCTTAATCTCACAAAACAAACTGAGGGTTGATGGGGGGAGGGGGGGTGGGGGGGTAGGTTATGGACATTGGGGAGGGTATGTGCTATGGTGAGTGCTGTGAAATGTGTAAACCTGGCGATTCACAGACCTGTACCCCTGGGGATAAAAATATATTATATGTTTATAAAAAATAAAATTAAAAAAAAAAAAGAATATAGGAAGCATGGCAGACTAAAAGACAAGCTGAAATGTTAGGGCTATTAAATATTAATATCAATCCTTTCTCAAACATAAATTTTATTACACTTTATAGTTTATAATAGTAACTCACATTTTCATATGATTTCACTAAACTTTATGAAACTGAAAGGAAAATTTTATTCTGTACATTTCATAGATCATGAAAGAACTGATTCTCATAAGGGTTGTTCCATGAAAGCTCTAAGCTCCATATTTTCGTTTATCATACACTTCCTAGATGTCTCCAATGTGCAAGTTAGCATGCTAAGTGCTATAAAATCAAAAGATGAACATGCCTGGATTCTGGCTTAGATCTGATGAGGGAGACAGAGGGTTAAATAATTTCAGTTGAATGTAATAAGCACTCTAGTGGAGGTTATCATACTTATTACCTGCAGTATAAGAAGAGAGCACATATCTCTGCACAAGTTCTATGTCATTATGTGGGCACATAACTGTATCATATACTCTTTAGCTAACTGTTTTGGTTGAAAGTCTGACATAATCCATATTTTGAAAAACAAATGCAGTAAATATTGCCAAAGAATGACCTCATACTACTAATAAGAGAAGTTTAAAAGTTCCTGTTTAGGGGGCGCCTGGGTGGCTCAGTGGGTTAAGCCGCTGCCTTCGGCTCAGGTCATGATCTCAGGGTCCTGGGATCGAGCCCCGCATCGGGCTCTCTTCTCAGCGGGGAGCCTGCTTCTCTCTCTCTCTCTCTCTCTCTCTCTCTCTCTCTCTCTCTCTCTTTGCCTGCCTCTCTGTCTACTTGTGATCTCTCTCTGTCAAATAAATAAATAAAATCTTAAAAAAAAAATAAAAATTAAAAAAAAAAAATAAAAGTTCCTCTTTAGGATTCTTAAAATCGGAAAGTCAAGGTAGGGTCAGCAGTCATTTTGGTTTGCCCAGAACTGAGGAATGGTCAGGACACTACACTTTCAGTGCTAAAACCCAGAGAACCCCAGACAAAATAGGATAGTTGATCAACTAAACTCAAAGTTAGGAAATCATTAAGCAAGTTTGTTATCTCAAGAACCAATTTCACTTGGGCTCAACCCCAGCAGTTAGACAGGTTTAGCTCTATTTATCTCTGGCTTGGCCTAGATTCTAAAAACCAACTAGGAAGAGGAAGACAAATAGTAACATTGCTTTGTATTTGTATAACATCTAAGATTTATAAGAATTAGTCTCAATCTTTATAAATAACTCCATGCTCCTTAAATGCCACTGATAAGGACAAGTATCTTTATATCTATTTTACAGATAAAGAAACAGACTCAAAGAGATAAGAAATTTGATCAAGATCATGAAACTTGTAAATGCCAGAAAAAACCTAGTACGCAAGACTATGCAAGCATTCCAGATTTACTTCGACCTGTGGTGGTGAGAAGCAGTCCAATTAGATAAAACTCCACCTCACCCAGTCCAAAATATTACTCATAAGTATTAGTATATTAGGGTGTACTTAAAGTACATTCAATCAATAGGAGAACAAGAAGTGACACAAAGTCAAGGGGAAGCTTACAAGCGCTAGGAACACTCATAACTGCTGAAGGGCAATTTAACCAAAGGATGTGCGCATACCTAACTTCTCTGAACAGTTTTACTTTGTAACTGTCTATCTTTATTACTGTGTTGCAATGATGATAAGTATCAACCCCAATGGTGTTTTGAAAGTCACAAAGCACTATACAGATATAATATTCTGCAGTCATTTCTGGCTTATGTACATCACGGCACCTGATGCTTTTTCACTCTTAGGTTGAAGTAAGAATTCCGGTCACTTTTCCACCCTTGAATGAATGAGTCAGGTATCATTCCTGCTCTCAGTGTTTCCGGGTCTATAGTCACATTCGCCATTCACTCCAGTGCTAGAGTGGCACAATAATTTCTTCTGCATGTGTAGTTCTCCCACCTTCTTATCTGATCTAAATCTCCTTTTACCAGACACACACTTCTGTGGTATTTCCCATTATAATTTTTGACCATAAAAAACCTTCACGTTATAAATTTTATCATAAGAAAGTTCACACATACCAATGAGTTTTTTAAGAATGATAAAAACAAAATACCTCAAACTGAAACTTTCATACATTCAAATTGTTTAATTTCCTGTTACAACTGAACAGAGGTTTACGGTTAGAAAAGAAACTGTAAAGACTTACTTAAGAATGCTCTCTGTACTCACTTCCATTAGATTTAGGGTCCATGCATACAATTAGTTGCTCAAGTTGGGAGAAATTATGAAAGACCATGTCTCTAAGTAAGACAAGCAAACCTAACTAACTTCTCTCCCCCTGCCAGGGAATATGTTTTCCTCTTACACAAAATATCATAAAGATACGTGATCAGGAAGACCTGCATACCTCACTCCAAAATACCAAATAGCATATACCTATTTTTTTCAATTAAAAAGTATTATGTTGTTTTGAAACTTTCACATAACTGCCTAGAAAGTGATGAAATTCAAAGTCGGGATTACATTTAAATAACCAATCAGCAGTTTGCATTCATTCAGTAAGTGTGGCAAAGATGCTAGTTGGTCACACAAAAAAAAGAAAGAAAGAAAGAAAGAAAGAAAGAAAGAAAGAAAGAAAGAAAGAAAAGAAAATCTTTCCTTTCCCCCTCTAGAATATGGTAGGTGTTGCTCAGGCATTTTCCAGCACACTGCTTGAATAAAGGTACAATCAAATGACTAATTCACACCAATAAAATATAAGCAAAATGACATGTGTTACTTCTGGGCTTGGATTTTTTTTTTTAAAGAAACAGTTATGTCTTCTTTACTCTGTTTCCCTTCTCTTGCTGGGTAATAGTGAATGGTGGAGTCTCAAGATGAAAGGATCCCGAGTTCCTGAGACGATAGGTGAAAGGCCACAATCAAACAATAATACACTAAATGGACTGTTCCATGATTGAGAAAGAAAATTCTATTATGTTAACCACTGAAATTTCCAGTTTGATTTTTTTATGACTGTCATTACCCTAATCAAATAATATGGACAAGTAAGTTTCCATTGTTAACATCTACTTTTGTTCTGTCCCAAAAGATATGTTTGGGAAAAAGCCAGATCAACCCTCAAGTTCTTAATTATGTTGTTCTTAATTCAGTTAAGTTTTTAATTAGGTTAATTAACTATCTCTACCCTTCTAGTTTTAGCTTTTACTACTTGCCCTTCAGACTCAAATATTACTTCTTTAGAGAAGTCTTCCTTACCTCCCATCTTAGTCAGTTCCCCTTCTTAGTGGCCAACATACCATGCATCTGTCCTTAGCGATTATTACAAATGTAGTTTTACATTTACTTTTTGTAATTATTGGATTTATGACTTTTTAGACTATAAGCTTTTTAATTTCAGAAATAATGCCTTTCAGTTTTGCTCATAATTGTGTCCACCATGTCTAGCACATGACCCAACACATAGTAGCCCCCAAATATATATTTGCTAAGTGGATATAATGAATAAAAAGTTCAGGTGGTATTGTGACAGATGAAGACCAGAGAATGTAAAGAATTTGATCAAAGTACTTTTATGGAATTCACATTTTTCTCTGTTCCTTCAAGTTCATTACTAGTCTCCTAGGGAATTGACCACAGATAAATTGACATTAAATAGATGACAAATCAACTCATAGCAATAAGTGTAACATTTTATTCCTGACAAAGGACCATGTCCATAATCTTATGACCAAACACTTCATTTTTCACCCTGCTAAGCATCATAATCACTGGTGCCCAAAATGTCACAGTAATATTTGCTGATTTTATGATCTGCAAGCTTGTCCCAGGATGCTGATGATTGTAACATGTGGAAAAAGATAACTTCACTAAGACCTGATTTTGTTCCATTTTGGAATGGTTTCCTTATCTGTCCCCTCCGAAGAAGAGGTATGATTCTCCTAAGAATGAGACTGAGAGAAGTTGAACATAAACAATTCAGCCTTTTCCTCTCTCTTTAGACTTTCTGCCAAAAAAGCAGGATCTGTTGTGTACTTCCTGCTTCCAAAAAGACAGCACCTCAGAGACAGTGCTTAGGTCATCATTGCAAAGACATTTTTGGCTCTCCTAGCTTTTTCTCTCCACCTATCTTACGGAAGTTTCATAGTTATGAAGCAAGAATTCTGGGCCAGCATATATTATTTCTTAGGCTGGGGGACCTCTTACCTATCCACACCTTCCCTACTTCATCTACTTAGCTCTAAGTCTCTTAGAATCTGAGTTTAATTTTTACTTCCTTAGAGAAGCCTTACTTCAAGGTCTCCCATGAGATTGTAGTCAAGATAACAGTCAGGCCTGCAGTCATCTGCAGGCTTGACTTGGCCTGGAGGTTATCAGGAGCTCAAATAAGCTGGAGAGAAATACTACCAAGCTGTCAAGGGTTAGAGTAGTCAATGCAATAAGCCATAAATGGAAGAGTTGAGCCTTTGATCAGTTGTGGAGATAGTATAAGCCAAGAGCTAAAACTGAAGAAAGCATTGGCTCTCCTTGTTCCATTCCCTCCACCCACCACAGAATGGCACAGGAGTCAAGGGTCAGGTGGACCAGTACAGAAGTGGGGGTCATCTCAGTATTGAGGAAGTCCCAAATAAAAGCCTCCAGTAGTTGAACCCTGTGGTCAGAGGAAAAGTGAGGGGGATTGTAGGAGTGGAAAAGTACTAAGTATTCAGTCAGATAGAGAAAAGTGTCTTTGAGGTTTTCTCCTCCTCCAACAAGGAGGACTCCCAGAGGCACCTAAAGACTGCTGCCTAAGGCCTCAGATAAGAGACCTTTAAATAAAGGTGCCCACCAGGGCTAGGAGTGCAAATATGTGAAAAGTATGGCCAGGGAGACCGAATCTTTGGCTGCAACTCCCTTCAAAGACTGCAATGTATTGACTACACCAGTTCTAGACTAGAGAGGGCAGCTTTCTCCCATGAAGCCTGCCAGGTAAATTTTTCAGTTGATGGATTATCTAAGATTATGACAGAATCAAAAGTTTATTATAATGATTTTAAATGGGATCATTTTCTCTTTAATACAACAGTATGAAATACCCAGCATAGTTAATGTGGTGGGTATTCTAGCAAATTCTAGCAAAGATAGACTACCATCTGAAATATCAACCTAAGAAAATATGTTGAGCATTGGCATCTTTTTCAACCATGTTTTTGAATGTCAAGATTAAAAAAGTGAAATATTAGACTACCCTTTTCACTGGAATGCTAGCAAACAAGTGAACCGAGGTTAATTTATTTATTACTGAAGGAAAGATGGCAAAAATCTTTGAGGATTTGGAATTTTGTTTTATTTAATGTTAGGAAATGCTAGGGAACTATCACTTCCTCTCTACTTACAACTACTGTTGCAGTGTATTTACTGGAACAAAAATGCAGTTTATAAACTCTGTGAAGGAAATAGAAGCAACTTTACATTGGTGGTGGCATTACTTTTTACGTAGGATTTCCTGAATAACATTGTGCAACACATTGTTGCTTGAGATTCTCTTCCTGTATTATTAAGTAACTAATCCAAACAGAATGCACCAAATCCCCTACAGATTTAAGGAAAATTACTGGCTATGGCCATCTCAACATTATTCTTCCAACATGCTGCTTTTTTCTTAACTCTGTTGTTGATTGTTAAGAGAAATAATTTTTCTCTGTTTCTTTTAGTTTTTGTAAAAATTAGAAATGTTAGAAATTAAAACCAATTCTCACGTAAGAAAGCCTATAGCTGTTGGTCTTCATGGTTTCTCAATGCAGATAACCTCTATATTTCCCTATTCTATGTTACATCAAAGGACTGTGGTCCACCTTGTTCACTACTGCCTCTCCACAATCTTGCTCCATGCCTGGCTGATTGGAGTAAATAATTGTGGAAGAAAACAGTGAATGTTACTCGTTAGTACTAAATTATTGACCTTCCATGAAAAGAGAAAGAGATACACTTTCTATGAACTCCACCTTAGAGGTGGGAGGAATTTCATCAGACTAAGCTTTGAGAAAAGAACAACAGCATTCTAAGTAATTTTTAATTCTTTGAACTGTCAAGACTGTTTGATAATTAACTAATTAATGACTGCAAAGCTTTTTGAAAATGAAAAAATCCAGATATATGCTGAATTTTAAAAGTTTAAGAAATGAAAAAAATTTAAGTGTTCAGATACATAAAATGGAAGCAGTGATGAACAAGATAGATCCAGGTCCTAAGAGTTTGCATTTAAGCAATGGATAGAGATACTAAACAATTATGCAATCATTTATTTAACTATAACTGTAATGAATGAACATAGGGGAGAAACAGAGTGGCTATGACACTGTATAATATGAGGATATGATCTGGTATGAGGAGTCAGAGAAGACTTCATTGATGATGAAATGATATTTGAGCTGAGTTCTGAAAGATGAATAGGAATTAACAGTTAGTCAAGGGGGTCCAGAGAATAGAAGTTAGGGGATTTTGAATGGAGAAGAAAAATGATTCTGAGCAGACAGAAAAAAAACAAGAAAGTATCTAAGTAGAAATGGAATATAGTGTATTCAAGAATCTGAAAGAAGACCAAGTCACTGGAATGCAGAAAGCCTATCAATGGCCTGTAATGATGATAATAAAGAGCTAGAGCCTTTTGTATAAAGAGACTTTTGATTTGCTAGAGCAACCAAAACAGATATACTTTCTTAAAAGATTATCCTGTCCTGTTTTGGAAAAAGAAGTTGTAGAATAATAAGTTCCCTGTGCTCCTCTACACATGCAGTGGAATACCCAGGAATACCATTGAATGATGATAAAAAAAAAGACTCCAAAAGTAAGCTGAAAGAGTGCCACTAGCACTAGGAAAGCTAGGGAATGATGGAAGAAGGCAGACTGCTAGAAACCTCAGAACATGAGGAATGACTACAAGGCAAAAGTTTCTAGGTTTTCTTTTTATCTTCCAAATGCTCTCAGACTGGATACAGGAGAGGTATAAAAGCCAGAACCACCAACAGGCATAGGCAAAACAAAACAAACAAAAAGAAAAACCTGTCTTCGTGGTCAAGGGCTGGGAAAAGGAAAGCATTAGGAGACCTAGGGGGAGAGTCCCAGCCCTTGCTCTTCAATCCAGATCTGGCAATGATCTGATCCACTGGCAGCAGGAATCACAGAAGCCTCAACCATCCCAATCCTCACCATACACCCAGTTTCCAGTGGCAGTTCTGTCCTTGGCAGGGGCAGCATCAGCAGAAACCTGTGTCTTCCTGTCATGCGCCCAGGATCATAGGAAGGTCAGGCCAGTGTCTTCCACTCTTCTGTCTCCTTGCAGATAGGACCATTGATATCAGGTGGCCCAGAAAGGTACTTTCTATACCTGTAGGTGACACCAGCAGGGATTGAGTAGGGAACCTGTATTAGTTTGATCGGGTTGCTATAACAAAATACCATAGACTGAGTGGCTTAAACAATAGACAATTGTTTTTCATTGCTAAAGGCTAGAAATCCAAGAACAAGGTGCTGGCAATGTTCTCCAGAGAACATGTTAGTGATTCTTAGGGATTAGATACAAAGGAGGAGATGGGTAGGGTTATAAAGAGGTAACATGGAGTAGCCTTGTGATTGTACAGTCTAGTATTTTCATTGTGATGGTGGTTATATAAAGCTACATAGGTGATAAAATTGCATAGATCTACACACACATATGCATGCAAATGCATGAATAATGGTGAAATCTGAATTAATCTTATGGATTAGATCAATGTCAATATTTTTTTTAGATCTTATTTATTTATTTATTTATTTATTTGAGAGAGAGAGAGAGCAAGAGCACAAGTGGGGTGAGAGGCAGAAAAGCAGGCTCTCTGCTGAGCAGAGAACCCAATGAGGGGCTCAATCCCTGGACACCAAGGTCATGACCTGAGCAGGAAGGCAGGTGCTTAACGGACTGAGTCACCCAGGTGGCCCTCAATGTCAATTTCTTGTTGGTGATATTATGCTATGGTTGTATAAGGTCTAGACTAGAGAGGGCAGCCTCATTGTGGAGGCTGAGGGAAGGAAGCACAGGACTTATTCTATACATTTCTTTACAAGTTCCTGTGAAACAATAATTACTTTAAAGTTGGACCAAAAAGAGCGAGAACACATATGAGGAGACCATGAATGGGTTGCTGGGGAAAGATAATGGTAACTTTGACCACATGATGGCAGGAGAGAAGACAGTAGATGAATTGATAAAATATTTGGGAATTATCATTATAATAGCAATAAGATGCCATGATTAGATAGGACGGTAAGGAGAATAGAACTTGTAGAATTTATAGAACTTGTATATTTTGCTACCACTCATTGATATAAGAAATAATAGGGAAAAAATATTTATAATTGGTAAAATAACAAATATCATTTGGGGCTTGTTCATTTTGAAATACCTAGAAAGTATACTAATATATAATGCTATTAGTGGAATATGTAGGCCAGGGTTCAGGAGTTGGGTTAAAATATATAAACTCAACTTGTCCATGCAGAGGTGACTATGGTGTGGCAACCTTAGATCAGCTGGAGAAAGAAAACATGGAGTGGTAAGTGAAGAAGGCTTAGGAGACAACCTTAATAAACTACATTATTCAAATTTCAAAAAGTGAAGAAAAAGCGGTTGAAAGTATAAAAGAGATGAGGAAAGAGAGGCCAGTAGGGTAAGATATCAGAATATATGAATTTAAGTCAGACTGAACTTGGGAAATGTAAGATCTTTGGATGCTTGCTTTATTCTTCAAATCAGAGAGAATTTGAAGAGCATTAAGGAGAAGATGGGAAATATATCTTTAACTGGAAAGAAACTGTCCATTTTCTTCTATTTTACTATAAGACCACTTAGTGAAGAGGCTCCTCATGACTGAATGTGATCGTCCTGCATTGTATTAGACCCAGAAGAATGTTGTGAACATACAAGGGAGTGTCTGTGTTGCATTGAGAGGTTGGCTTGAACCTTTCTGAACGGCACTACTCTGGCTGTATTGTTTGCCAGGTCCTTCAAAAGATTCCCCCTTGACTTAAGAAAAACAAGAGAAATAGGATCTTATCTGGTTATAATTCTTTCTCTGAAAGGGTCCTAAGTACTTAGCAGATGTCATTAGATAAACAAGATAAACATAAAAACTCATATTTAGAAATATGCTGATAATTGTATGTTAATTCTGCAAAGAACTTAAAATATATCAGACCATACATAACTATTTTTAAACTTATTAGACTCTGTTATATGGGCATCACCGTCACCACCACCATCATCATCATGGTCATCATCATCAGAGCTTACATGTCTTAAGTGCTTACTATATTCCAATATTTCAGGTACTACTCTAAATTACTCATGTAACATTTGATTTAATCCTCAAAAGTGCCTCTTAGGTATTGTAAATCTTTTCATCTCTATTTTACAGATGATAAAATGAAGATTTGGTGATTTGAAGTAACTTATATAAGTTCTCAGAACTAGTTAAAGAGCAAAGTAGGAATCCAAATCCACATGCCCAAGTTCTTAACCATTACAAAACACTGCTTTTCAAAGTATAAGTAGTGTTTTATTTCATTACTCTTGCCTAATACACATTATCACAACTTTGAAGGAAAAATCATCACACGAAGTATGGATCAACTATGTACAGAGACAGGGCACATCTCAAGCCTGCTGACCTTCACCTCTTTTTCAGAGAACGTATTAATTACAACCTAAAGTTGAAGGACTACAGGAATAAAATGTAGAAATAAAGCCTTTCAGTTATGTGGCTAAAGATAGAGATGTGACCTTGAGTATATGGTGCTGAACTGCAATCTTCATCTTTCCAAGAAAAGGAGAGCTAAGGGCTAGGATGGTGATCAGTGGGAATCTGAGACTTCATAGATTTGCAAGGACCACACACACACAGAACTAAAGGTCTTGCCTAAGCTGGCCTCTGTCTTTTTTTTTTTTTCCACATACCACTGGAAAGTGCCATCTCTATTTCAAATTTAATAAATCATGTCCTCAGCACCAATGACACCTTTAGAAAGAAGACTATGGTTTTGCTTACACAAACCAGTTCTACTTATTCAGAATTGTGTTAAGTATAATCACTATGACCACAGTGAGTCTCTGAGAAAGTGTTCCTTTATTTGATTTTTTATTGTAGAAGACATCTTTAATTCTTTTTAAAAATACAATAAATCAAATCTCATTTCTCCCTCATTATAACAGCAAATCATATTTCAAACTAAATAACTGATAATTAAGTTTTAATGTTGAGTTCCAAACAGGAAAGAGGAGACTAATTACTCATAATGGAAGATATTTAAAACAAGGATTGGTTACACAGGTAAAGGAAGACTGAAGCTACCCAGAGATTAACAACAGAAGGAAGCTATCAAAATCCATAGGCTGGAGGATTCACAGGAGAAGATGACGTTATTTAAACCCCGGTACCACAATCACTCAGTAGAATCTGGAACCCAGTGGCCCTGATCAAAAGAAGCTGGAGTCAGAGCTACATAGGAAAATGATGACCAGGTGAAACAGGAAGGAAAAGAGTATCCTGACTTTTCCCTTTTTTCACCCTCAAATATTCTACGGGTCCCTTCTCCTCCAGGCCAATCCCAGCAAGAAGCGAGCCATTACAGGAGCTTGGGAATTGCAGCCTGAAAATTCAGTTTTCCTGCCGTACAGAAGAGAACCAAAGAAAGACAGATCTAAGGGCAAACAGGCTTGGGTTAAGAACTCGCCTTGGGAGCAAGCACTCTAGTTGACCAACCATATGGTTCCATATCGTGGTATATGTGATCAGAAATTAAGTCATCGAATTCAGAAGTAGGTGTTTGAGAAGCTTTTGGTAAATATAAAGAAAGAAATACACACTTCAGAAAAAGATCAGTAATTCATCCAACAAGTGTTTTACTAAGTAACTTTTGTCATCTTAATTTGAGAATCTGGGAGTACAGTAAGTAAGTAAAGAATAAAAGAAAACAAGTAAACAGTAAACAATAAAGAGGCAATAAGAAAATTTTGCTGTTTTGTGGATAGTAAAGCCTTTGAGGGATATTTATTTTGTTATACTCTGATTTAAATCAAGGATTACTCCAGAGCTGATTTTTAGCTTCAACATTCAATTTATTGACCTTTAGGTTCATATTAAATTGCATCTATAGCTTATATTCAGAAAAGGAGTGAGTAGGAAAGGAAGAAAGAGTATTAACAATTAACAACCTAGCTCTTTTTGCCTTCCCTATGTTGTTCAAAAGATGAAGTTAACAGCACAGCAGCTATCTTACTCTACATATGCTCATAAGTTTTCCCCACACAATTTTATGACTTCTCTTTTTGGCCTGTCTTTGATGTTTATTATAATGATTCCACTCCTATAAATATTTTTTGTGACTCATTATATATATTTTTGATGAATATCATTTTGCTGAAATAGAATCATTCATGATATGTCATTTCACAAGCTCATTTTTTATTTAGCAATGTATTTTATATATCCTTACATGATAATACTATACAGATACAGGTACAGATATATACCATATAATTATATAAATTATATAGATAGATAGATAGATACCAAATAATTATACAAAAGTACATATGTATGTGCAAATATATGTTAAGTTTTAATGACTGCATAGTTTTCCATCATATGGATATGCCATTATCTAATGAAATCACTACTGATGTGCTTCGCTACTAATTTTTTTATATTTTTACAACAATGTGATGAACATCTCTAATCCTGCATGTATATTTTACTTGTAAAATTACTGCTGAGAATACATTCTCAAGGGAATAATTGTTAAGTCAAAAGGGTTTTATTAACCAGCTTAGTCTACAACTTTCTAAAGTAAAAAACAACTTTTAACAGTTTATATCTTGCTCATGCAGATAGAATAGCCTCTATCTGGGATCTTGTAGAGGGAAAAGAACATGACAACTATGAGCTGATCCAAAAGATTTTTGGTCAGAAATATCCCACATCAATTCTACTGACAATTTACTGTCCAGAGAAAGCATGAATTCAAGAGGACAGAAAACTAAAGTCCTCCTGCAAAGAAGAACCCTAAAATATAATCCTTCTGGGGAAGAAAAGCAAATTTTTTGAACAGTAAAACTACCAGAGATGCTCACAACAACATGTACTGCTATGATTGCTACTATTACTGTTAAAAAAAAAAAAAAGTCATGGCTAAAATGCTGACCTAGACCAAAAAAAAAAAAAAAAAAACAGAGATTCTGAAATAGAGAAAATATTACGTCCCAATCAATTCCTAGCAGATAATTTAAAGCACATCATGGAATGGAGAAATAAAATGGATGAGAGACTTTGTAGATAAAACTAACATAGGATAAACATGTCCATTTCTACTTGGCAAACAAACTCTAGCAGAAACATTACCACCATGGATTTTCATCCCCAATCACTGGATGACTACAAACCATAGATTCTACCCCTAAAGTGTCACTACCTTCTTTTCCAAAGTTGTTCAGATTTGATTGTGTGCAAAGGAATTCAACCATGAAATGAGAGGCTTTTCACCAAACAGACCAAACTAATAACCTATTGATATGTCTAGATTCACAGCTTCAAGTCACCTTTCTCCTCTTGAGAAAATATGGAGATAATGTCAGAATAAACCAGGTAACACTGTTAAGAACATCGACAATTGGTAGCCACAACTATATGAACTGTAGAGACATCTGGTCAGTAAAAGATAATTAAATAGCCTAAGGTTTAAAGCTAACCACTCTGGGAAAATAAATTTTCTTATTTACATTTAAAAGGCAAGCAAAGACATGCACAGAGAAAGCAAGAATGAAAAATAAGGGAGTCATTTATTTCCTTAATTCTGTTTTCATGGCTTCTAAGCTGTTTGTTCCAGGCCTCCTCCTGATCCTTTTTCTCTTTTAGTTTGTCCTCTAGATCACTAATTCTATCTTCTGCCTTGGTTACCCTACCTCTTAGAGAATTTAAATTAGATTGGATCTCATTGATAGCATTTTTAACTTCTTTCTGGGTGGCTTTCACTTCTGCCCTAATGGATTCCATGGATTCCATGTTGTCATTAATGGTTTTCTCCAACCTAGCCGTTGCATGGATAATTGTTACCCTGAATTCCCTTTCTGATATACTGTTTATGTCCATATCCAATAGCTCTGAAGGAGAGGACACAGTCTCTAAATTTTCCTCTGTTGGGCATTCCTCCGCCTAGTCATTTTGGTGAGAGGTGGTTGAGGGGATGTGTAGCTGAATATATGAACTATATATATCAAATATATATCAAATATATCAAATGATCCAGGAAAATTGCACCCTGGAATGCTTCTGAGCAATCAGAAGTCACCACCAAAAAGAAAGAAAAAAGAAAAAAAGAGAGAGAGAGACAGAAAAAAAAGGAGAAGACCCAGCCAGAATGGGCCCCAAAGGTAAGATCTATAAGGTATACAAACAAAAATGGACAAACTATACTTTCAATGCCATCCTGATCAAAGTTCCACCAGCATTTCTCAAAGAGCTGAAGCAAACAAAATTAAAATTTGCATAGAAACAGAGGAGACCCCAAGTTGCTAAGGAAATGTTGAAAAAGAAAAACAAAACAAAACAAAACAAAACAAAACAAAACGTTGCCTGACTTCAAGCTTTACTACAAAGCTGTGATCACCAAAATAGCATGGTACTGGCACAAAAACAGACACATAGACCAGTGGAACAGAGTAGAGAGTCCAGATATGGATCCTCAACTCTATGGTGAAATAATCTTCGACAAAGCAGGAAAAAGTATACAGTGGAAAAAAGACAGTCTCTTCAATAAATGGTGCTGGGAAAATTGGACAGCTATGTGTAGAAGAATGAAACTCGACCAGTCTCTTACACCATACACAAAGATAAACTCAAAATGGATAAAAGACCTCAACGTGAGGCAGGAATCTATCAAAATCCTAGAGGAGAACATAGGCAGTAACCTCTTCAACATCGGCCACAGCAATTTCTTTAAAGATGTGTCACCAAAGACAAAGGAAACAAAAGCAAAAATGAACTTTTGGGACTTCATCAAGATCCAAAGCTTCTGCACAGCAAAGGAAACAGTCAACAAAACAAAGAGGCAACCCACGGAATAGGAGAAGATATTCCCAGATGACACTACAGACAAAGGACTGATATCAAAGATCTATAAAGAACTCCTCAAACTCGACACACACAAAACAGTTAATCACATCAAAAAATGGGCAGAAGACATGAATAGACACTTCTCCAAGGAAGACATACAAATTCCTAACAGACACATGAAAAAATGTTCATCATCATTAGCCATCAGGGAGATTCAAATCCAACCACATTGAGATACCACCTTACACCAGTTAGAATGGCCCAAATTAACAAGACGGTAAACAACATGTGTTGGAGAGGATGTGGAGAAAGGGGAATCCTCTTACACTGTTGGTGGGAATGCAAGTTGGTGCAGCCACTTTGGAAAGCAGTGTGGAGATTCCTTAAGAAATTAAAAATAGAGCTTCCCTATGACCCTGCAATTGCACTACTGGGTATTTACCCCAAAGATACAGATGTAGTGAAAAGAAGGGCCATCTGTACCCCAATGTTCATAGCAGCAATGGCCACAGTCTCCAAACTGTGGAAAGAACCAAGATGCCCTTCAACGGACAAATGGATAAAGAAGATATGGTCCACATATACAATGGAGTATTATGCCTCCATCGGAAAGGATGAATACCCAACTTTTGTATCAACATGGATGGGACTGGAGGAGATTATGCTGAATGAAATAAGTCAAGCAGAGAGACTCAATTATATGGTTTCACTTACTTTTTCAGCATAAAGAATAACATGGAGGACATTGGGAGAAGGAAAGGAGAAGGACGTTGGGGGGAAGTTGTAGGGGGAGACGAACCATGAGAGACTGTGGACTCTGAGAAACAAACTGAGGGTTTTGGAGGGGAGCAGGGTGGGAGGGTTAGCCGAGCCTGGTGGTGGGCATTATAGAGGTCACATATTGCATGGAGCACTGGGCGTGGTGCATAAACAATGAATTTTGGAACACTGAAAAGAAATAAAAGAAAATGAAAGGAAAAAAGAAAAGAAAAATAAGAGAGACATGGAAATTTTAAAAGTACATTATCAATTCAGTTGAATTGCCACAGTTGTAGCTAATGATAAAAGGTGGCATACATTTTGATCAACAGGATACTATATATTTTCACATTAAAATAACCAAGGGGAAATCTCTCTTCTAGTCTATGAAGCTTTATCTTGAGAAAGAAGAGTTTATCCTAGAACAGGTGTATGGATGATATACTGAGGGACATTCTTTTGTTTGATTTTTGTTTATAAACCATGTCTTGGGGCGCCTGGGTGCCTCAGTCAGTTAAGCAGCTGCCTTTGGCTCCGGTCATGATCCCAGGATCCTGGGATTGAGCATTGGGCTCCTTGCTCAGCAGAGAGTCTGCTTCTCCCTCTCCCTATGCCTGCCTCTCTGCCTACTTGTGCTCTCTCTCTCTGTCAAATAAATAAATAAAATCTTAACACACACACACACACACACACACACACACACACACACACACACACGTCTACACCCTCTATCTTGCAGGCACATTAATACTCAGCTCCTGAATCATTCTTTAGGTGGCCACTTCCAAGCATAAAATTTCTGTAGACTGGAGATTAGAGAAACCTAATTTTTCACCCATTACCTCCTAGAGTTCCAACTACTAAATGATACATCCAAGGGTCTAAACAAGGAATCAAACTGTACCAGTAACCAAGTTTTCTGAGAACAGTAGAGTAGAAAACATGTTTTACCTTCCAATCCAAGTTCAACTTACTCCCCGGTAGCAGTCATAGAAGTTTGAGACAACCATGAGCCTTCCAGACAGAAGGGTTCAAACAGGTTAGGACTTACCCAAATGTGGTTTCCTGTTTGATAACTGGAAATAGATAAAAACGGCCCATTCTGCTTGAGAGCATGCTGGCATAGTATGGCAGGGTGGGGAGGGGAGGGAGAGAGAGGGGTAGGGAGAAAGAGATGACAATGAAAATAGAAAGGAAGCTGGAGACATTAAGAAAGGGAGAAAAAAGTTTTTCATTCCTGAATGAATGACAAGGATGGAGAAGGAGACTAGAATTTTATACAGGAGAGATCTTTATGGGATTGGAGAGGAAGTTTCATAATAGATGTCAGGGAATAGGATTTTCCAAAGTAAAAGTTCCAAAATACAGACCATTTTATTCTTGAAAGAGGGAAGGTATTCAATAAATATTCAATATTTAGTAGAATTTAGTAGTAACACTTGTGGAACAATTACTTACTTTGCAGTAATATATATTAATGATACCAGATCACACTTCCATTTCTGTATCTAATCGAAAGAGAATTGTTCTCACAAATGCAAGAAATTAGAATTGCAGCCAGCCCTTCCTGCCAGAGCACATCAAACAAGGTACTGAAAGCTCTTTGAGAGAAGCAGAGACAGGAAATCTGAAAACACAACTTGAAGAAGGGAGTATAACTGAGTTATTTACTACTTCCAATTACAATTAAAATACTTAGCAAGGTAAAAGCAACACCCTGTATTCCCTGATGATTAGCCACATTGCATAATTATTAGTTTTTTGACATTTTTATTATGATAACCAAAAATTATTGTTACTCTGGATATAACAACTTCAAGTAGAACCAGCTGAAAAAACAAAAATTACCACCATAACATTATCCAGGCTGATGCTTCCAACGTGCAAACTGTCACTAGAGTCTGGAATGAGTTACGGAAGCGGGGGTCTGCCACTAACTGTGTCCCTCCTAAAATGAATACTTGGCCCAGGCTTGAGTAAAACCACAGTGAAGTGTTAAAATTTGCTGCTAGCCCCACTGAACCATTTTTGTTACTGTTACTACAATCCAAGTCTTAGTGACGTTAGTGATCCTTTTGGAGGTATACTGGGTAATTCCTTTACACCAAATCTACCACCATTTCTTTTTTCATCTGATATTTGCTAAAACTATTTGATGAACAATCAATACAACTTAGTGGATAGAAACAGATATAAAGGATATTCTCTATTATAACAAGTATCTGTAGAAGAAAAAAAAACTCTCAACGTTTCAGTTATCTAAAGAAAATTTAGCTATTATTTAGGCAGATGGATTGAGATTGTGAAAATGAGAATTGAAGGGTCAGTCTCTCGGATGTCAAAGACAACACTCTCTTAAATATTCTCAAAGAACCTGTAGGACAAACCATATGAGAATCCATGTGTTATTACCAACTATACAGTAGTTTCCTTATGACTGGTCCATCTATAGGCTACATTTACAAAAGGATGATTTCTCACCTCTGTTATCAAATTAACTCATCTCTGTTATCAAATTTCCCTAAATTAAAGAGAAATACAGAAAAGTATCTCTAGTAGGTTGCAATGCTTCCAAAGTCCTGTTGATCTTCGTTCCTGGATGAAGGCAAACTCATATAATCCAAGTCACAACAGAACTTTCACAAACCCTAAACCAGAATATTTACCCAAGAAGCAAACAAAACAAAAGACCAAGCCATATAGAAATGTCTGAGCATACCTAGAAGAAAACAATTGTATTGCATTTAGAAAAGGAAAATGCTCACTCAAAAACACCATTATAGAATCATTCTACCAGGGGCGCCTGGGTGGCTCAGTGGATTAAGCAGCTGCCTTCGGCTCAGATCATGATCTCAGGGTCCTGGGATCGAGTCCCGCATCGGGCTCTCTGCTCAGCAGGGTGCCTGCTTCCCTCTCTCTCTCTCTCTCTGCCTGCTTCTCTGTCTACTTGTGATCTCTCTCTGTCAAATAAATAAATAAAATCTTAAAAAAAAATAGAATCATTCTACCAATAATCAGTGTGGTATAGGCAGTGTTTGATAGCTTGAGCCTGAAAATCAGAATGCTAGAGTTTAAACCCAAGCTCCACCTCCTATTATGTGCATCGTGCTCAGCTACTCTCTGTTTTTGGTTCTCTTCTCTCTAAAATAGGAATAAACAATATGAAACTAAAAGAGTGGTAGTATGGATTACAAGACAGAATCCATGACCTAGCTATAGAAGTATACAGTCGCACTTGGAAATGGAATGAAGTGATGATACGACCACCTTCTTGTCCAGATTATGGGCTGATCAGTGGAAGGAACCATACCTTATTTAATTCTGCAGCCCAGGGCCAAGTATCATGTCTACAGAGCATAGTCAGTGCTCTATATATGTTTTCTAAAATGAATGAATGATGTATTTATATAATTATATGCAAACATAGGTGAGGTGATAAAGTACAATGAATACAGTGAAAATGTAAAGAAACAAAAGTTATTTTATTTTTCCATATTAATATTATAGGATCAATCCAGGTTTTTACCTTTTATGAAATATGGTTAATTTCACCTATACAGAAATTTGAAGAGAAATATAGTCACTCAGACTCTCTAGGTGGACCATCTGATCCAAAGAGTGACTGTGGTAAACTGAAAAAAATGGCTTCTCAAAGACATATTTACTTCCTAATTCCTGGAACCTATGAATATTATGTGACAAAGTAGTAAATATTACTTTATATGGCAAGAGATGTGATTAAATTAAGGAACTTGAAATAGGGAATTTACCCTGGATTATCCAGGTCGGCCCTAAATGCCAACACAAATATGCTTATAAGAGGCACAGAGGCAGATTAAATACACCAGAACATAAAGATGGAGTTGAGATCAGTGTGCTATAACAACAACCCAGGAAATGGTGAGCATCCACCAGAAGCTAGAAAAGGTGGGACTGGGTTCTTCTCAGAGACCCTGTATGGGATAAGGTTCTGAAAACACCTTGATTTTTTGAGATTAAGCAGGACCCAAGTTTTCCTGAAATGTTGTCTAAGAGCCGAGAAGTACTAGAAAAGAAAGACTATCATTCATCCCCCCCCTCCTTTCCAACTCTAGGGAAACTTGTATGGAGATTTGTCCATGGTCTATATGTAGAGCTCAGGAATTAAGGGAATAAAAAAAAATGAGTTTTTAAGCAATTGAAAATTATTTTTTGTTAGGATCTTATAGAGGCATGGAAAATAAATCTGGAACTGATTTTCATTGGCTGGTTCTTACCACTTAACAGAATCATTAGTAGAGATTTTTTAAAATACAAATTTATTGAATTAGACTCTCTAGACTTTAGTGGTTCCACAGGCAGGAGGCTGCTTGCAATAATAGGAGCTCTTCCTCTGACTGTTAAAAATAATCTTTATGTATCCTTAGCTATAGAAAGCCAACTCTAAAAGTAAGTGCCCTTGAGAAATAGAATGGAAAAAGAAAAACTGTATCATTAAATTTCAGTGACGTGTCATCTCCTTTTACTTGAAAACCAGGTTCAGGTATAGAATATTCTACTAGTCATCTCAAACAAAGCTATGTGTCTCACTAATTCCCCTTTTAGTCCTTTAAAATATAACTTTCTAACCAGAGAACTAAGAGATATTTTAGGGTTAACTAAGAAAAATAGAAGTGCCCTTAATTTATTACAAAGCCTCCTATCTATGACCAACTGAATAAAGACCTCATTTTCCTTTTATTCATGATTACAAATGTGCATGAAAAGTTCTTTTGTTCATCTCCATGCTCTATTTCAAATCAACAGATATGCCATTGAGATGCTCTGTCTTTGTTAGTATTAAGCAAACTGAAAATGAAATGTATGTTCACTGTTCAGCTCTGGCAAGGAATTGAAGAATTTAACAAGTATCTTGAGACAATTTTCATTTACTTAGCACCTGCCTTATGTACAGTAATCTTGCACCATAACTATGAGCTTGGGCTTTGAAATCAGATAGAACTGGGTTCAGGTCCTGACCTTTGATAGTCACAGGATATTGGGTAAATTGCTAAGATATCTAAACCTTAGTTTCTTCTCCATAAAATAAGATTATTAAATCTCCTTTATTAAAGTATCATGGGTATAAAGCATCTAATACAGAGTAAGCTCTCAGTCAACTGACATTCATGTTCTTGTTATAAGCTAAAGAAACATAAGTCTAGTTATCCACCCAAGGGGCTAGTGGTAAAATCTGGCAGTCACTGGATGACTACTAGATATGTGCTGCAAGCACCTGTCCAGATTGAGGATATCATTCCTCAATACAGGCCCAATACATTCCTCAAAAGTGCCCAATACAGGCCTGTTTGAAGAACAAGGCCACAGAATTACCCAGAATCCAAATGAGGTTAGGAATCAGACTCCATAGGATACAAAATCAACACCCAGTTCTGCTGCTTTCTGGAGACCCAGCAAGACCAAAATGACACAGTGGCTTTTGAGCATTACTGATTACTTCAGACAAACAAACCCATCTTGTTTATAGAATGAATCACCATTTGGAACAAGTTGATCTTTTAATCTGTAAGCATGAATCATAAAAGTCATTTTTAACAATAGTGAAATCAAGAAAGGATTAAAACTCAAGAAGCTCTCTCATACACACACACACACACACACACACACACACACACACACGTTCTTTCTTAATAATAAATAATAAAAACTACCTTTCATAGCTTGAAAGTACCCATTTCCATGTTAGAGAAGAAAATATCATTACCCATCAGGTAGTAACGTGAAGACTTCTTTGGGAATTTCCCTGAACTACACTACAACTTCCATTTCCCTGATCTTTCTTTTTTTAGGGTTATCTCCTTTTAGCTAAAATCTAAACTGTGTTAGCTAATGTGGTGATGTTAGAGAGAATAAAGTTCAGACTTCAGATTCATGCTCCTCTGCAAAACATGAAATCTTCTAAATGACAAATATCCCTTAGGAGGATGTAGCAGAATGTGTTAATGGCTTCATTTGCCAAGGCAGAGGATTTGGGGAGCTGATGTTCACCACTTTTCCCTCTTCTTCCAGACACCACTCACTTCCCTTTTCCTCTGTGTCTATATGGTCCATTCTCCCTTCACTGGTGCCCAGGACAAGGCCACCATGGTCCATATACCGTGTGTGAAGATGACTATAGTTAACTAAAGCAAAGTTGCCGAACTCCTATTTTACTGGACTTCTCAAATCACTCTGAGAAAAAGATGATTTCAAATCCAGCCACAGGACCCTTGCCTGGTACAGAATTTTTCTCTTGATTGTCATGTAAATTCTAAAAAAGAAAGAAATATATTGGTGCTGGATTATATACAATCCATGACATTGAGAATTTAGTTCCCTGGGTGGGTGTCTATTTTGTAAATTTGTTGAAAATCACTGAAGACCAATGAAGAAGACCAAGAAGAAAAGTGACAAAGGACCAAGGATGTTGAAAAAGAGCCTGGTGTTTTAGAGACAAACAAAAATCATGAAAAGAGAAGGCATTTTATAATATGAAACATGAGATATTTAACTGAATCTAGAAGAGAATTCTAATTATGCTTTTTATTAATTAATAAAAGTAACATAAGGATTATCAGAAAAAACTACTTGGTAAGTTTTTATTAATTCTGTACCTACACAACATCTTTAGACTTTAAAACAAATAATTATCTATATACATATATATATGTTAAATTATAGCATCTCCTGAATTTTTATCATAATATTAGTTATTCACCTGTGGATATGTCTCAAAATAAAAAATAAGCTATATTATTTCATCATCCTCATTAGAGACAAATATATATATTATAAGTAAGCATGAATTCTTTGCTTAATAATCAGGCTGATAAAAGACAAAATCTTTCCAAAGCTGGGATCAGACACCATGGTTCTCTGCTTACCTCTCTGCTCTCACCTCCTATTGTTTTCCTAACTTGCCCTGTTCACTTCACTCCACACATTATCTTCTTGGTTGCTCCTCAAATACACTAAACACTCTGTTACTTCAGTGCTATTGTACTTGTTCCTCCCTCCCCCTAAGCCAATCTTCCCCCAAATATCTGTGTGCCTTGCCCCCTCACCTCACCCAGGTCTTGACCCAAACACTGTCTTGTTGGTGACCTGATTACCCTACATAAAACTGCAACACACCTTCCCAATATTTCTCATTCCCTCTGCTCCGATTCATCTTTCTGACACTTGTGGTCTGTAAGTACAGTGACATCAGAGATTTTTATAGTCAGATATTTTTATGTTCTGCTTACTAGTATATCCTCAGTGCTCAGAACAATTTTGGCACATGGGTAGACATCAAAGAATTTTTCTTGAATGAAGCAGGTTGCCTAGCTGTATTTTTAAAAATTCAATTGTTATAAAACATTTGAGTTACTCTTGCTCTTAAATGACATGTAGGTTCAGTACTGAAACTCAAGAACTACATTCAAAGAATGAGGAGCAGAGCATGTCAGGCCTTTACAAGTAGAGGTTAAGGGATGCCTGGGTGGCTTAGTTGGTTGAGGTGCTGCCTTTGGCTCAGCTCATAATCCCAGGATCCTGGGATCGAGTCCCACATTGAGCTCCTTGCTCAGTGGGGAGCCTGCCACTGCCCCTGCTTGTGCTCTCTCTGTCTTTCTCTCTCTCTCTCTGATAAATAAATAAAAATCTTAAAAACAAACAAACAAAAAAACAAGTAAAGTTTAAGTCTAAGAACAAATTCCAGGAGGTTCTGCTCTTCCAATAAAGATAAGGGTTAAGTGAATCAGAAGGAACACCAGAATGGGCCTACAGAGTGACAATCTTACGGAGTGACAATCCTGGGTTAGACCCTCAATCCAGGGTCTGATGCTCAAAATATAACACACTTGTGCTGTATTCCTGTAGGTCAGCAACCTGGGGTGGTAGAAAGCAGGCTGGACTGGGAGTTAGGGGACTTGGTTTCTCCCTCTGATATGATGTGAGATTCGGGGCCAATTACTCCAACTCTCCAGTCCCCAGCTCCCTCTGTAAGACAACAGGTCATCTAGATAAGCTATTTTCAAACTATCTCCAAAAATAGCTAACTGTATCCCTCACCCCACCCCAAGCCCCAGTGACATATATATAGAAAGTACCATTTTGAAATACAAGGCAATAGGATTTCATAACTGCAACTCACAAAATCCTCCCAAGTTTGTTCTATAGATAAAATAGACTATAAAGCTAAGAACGATATATACAGAAACTTTTTGTCTTGCCTACTGAAGTCTAAAGCTTTGAAGTCAAGCTATACGAAATCATTCTGTATATACAATGCTACTTCAATTCTCTTGTTATTTAAATCAACAAAGCTATAGGCATCAATTGCACCATTTTAAATTACTTCTGAGTCTCAAAAAACATGTTAAATGTATCAGGTATGTAACCTAAAAACTACTTGAAGGTGAACTTATAGGGCATACCCTCTGCTACATTCATTTTTGTAATTCTTCAAGATCCAGTTTACCAACTGACTTGAAACTTGAACAGGACCTGACAGGAGATTGGTGGTTTCCAGAAAAGGCCTCTAAGTAGCCTCATAATGTGATATTTGCTTTGTAATTTCCCACACTACAAAGTCCTTAGCTTCATGGTTCAAAAATGTCATTTTGTCAGTATAATAAGAGAGGTTTATCTATTAAGACATCTTAGATGAATCAGGTTCATAAGAGATGAATACAAAATTAGGGTGCTTAAGTGTTAATCCACCGTATTATAACAATCATGGATCCAGACAACTAGGTCAGCATGGGTAGCATATTCTTTCTCTCTAGTGAACTGGGAAATTAGATAGAAACGTAAATTCTAGTCAGAGGGTTGGTTTAAATGCACAAAAATTAGTTGTATAACCCAAATATGTGTCATGTAGAGGTTACTCCACATGGAGAGATTGAGTGGTTGTACGAGTTTAGCCATTGTTTGGGTGATAGAACCCTGAATAGGGTCCACATTCTTTTGTCTCTAAAGATTATATTCTGTGTTAATGAATGTGAGACTGTATTTGATGTCATGAGAGAGAGAAAAAAGAAGTATCTTGCCCTCAGATTGATTGTAATCTCACTGCAAAGCCAATGTTGATATTAATTGTAACTGTCAGAAAATAATCTAAAGCAATATGTAATTGATGCCTAAGGCCAAGATAGTAATGATGGTAGGAGAAAGTACAGTGAATCTAGGAAAGAATGAAAGTATCCACATTCCTAAACAAAATTATTTACATGCTGATTATCTGAAAGATGTGGTTCCTATATCTCATTTCACACCCATATGGTTAGTAGTCATAGAATAATTACATTCCTTTATTTTCCGTCTCTTTGTCACAAATAACTCTATACCTCTCCTTTTATTATTGCCAGAAGAAAAATATGGCCATTTTTTCCAGTTATGAATTAAATTCCTTTTTATCCCTCTGAATTGAAGTACTTCTTTATTCCTCTTTATTCCAGCTTCAGGAATGCTGGGTGGCTTAGTTAGTTAAACATCTGCCTTCAGCTCAGGTCAGGATCCCAGAGACCTGGGATTGAGCCCAGCGTCAAGCTCCTTGCTCAGTGGGGAACCTGCTTCTGCCCCTCCCCCCGGCTCATGCTCTCTCTCTCTCTCTTTCTGCACTCTCTCTCTCAAATAAATAAAAAGTTTTTTAAAAAAATCAATTCCAACATTCTTCATAATCTCCTGATTTAGGTATTTCACTGTTGTTTTGATGGATCCAAAAATAAGTAATGTCCTCATAGGGTTACATAGAGAGTGGACCAAGATCTCAAAAGGCCAGAATGCCAGCAAGAGGGTAATTAATACCAAGGAAGAATTACCTAAAAAGAATAATGTGTATGAAATCTTTAATATATTCCAAGGTCATATATATATTATATATGGGTGATTTCATTTAATCTTCATATTAAAAGAAAATATCATCTCCATTTTATAGATTAAAAAAGAAAACAAAAGGCTCAGAGAAGATATGTAATCTTATCAAAGTCATTACAGTAGTAATAGGCAGAATTATGGTTTGAATTTAGGACTGTCTGAACCAATAACTATAAAGCCTCTCCAAGGGATATCTTAAAGGGTGAGAGATGTGCAGATGTAGAGGTGGTATCACAAACACATCATAAATCAAATGTGATTTGATACAGGCCTTACAGGAAGTGTCAACAGGTCATAGAAAAGGATAATGCAAGAGCATCATCATCACTAGGGCATCTTCTGGGAAAAGCTATGAGTTCATTTCACTTATGTCAGTCAAAGGGAAGGGAAGGGATCAGAAAGCTAAGCCCTGGCTAACTGAGGCTTTCATTATCAGGCTAAGACACTGTTATTTTTAATGCAAGAAGAATTACATGCTCATTGTGACATTTGTGAACAGTTGCTGTGACAATGGTGCAGTCCCAGCCATTCTGAAGGTGGGAGAGATGGAAGCAGGCAGGTAGTTGAGTTCACAATATTTCTGACAAGAGAAGGTAAAAGTCTAAATTATGGTGATGACAGGGACTGTAAGTGACAACACAGATACAAGAGGGTTCCTGTGTGGAGAGGCCCTCAGCTGGACTGGCATAGATTGACTGGGATGAGCAAAAGGAGGCAAATATTCTTCAAGATTGCAAACATGGTTTGATTGAGATAAAGGTGATTTGGTCATGTGGCATTAGGAAGCAGAGCAAGAGGACCTGCCTGGGGTAGGGTATGGCAGGGCCAAAGATGATCTGTCTGGTTTCGTAATATCATTCTGTTACGGGAACAACGCTAGGCTGGAAAAGACATTAAGTATTTTATTGGGATCAAAAGAATTATCTTGAGTATCTAACCGCAGCCTAGGCCTCTTAAAAGCTGAAATTACTCTGCAGTCAAAAATACTTGGAGAGGCGGTATATAAGTAATTGATGAGCGTGTATTTCTTCAGGTTAAAAGCAAAAAAAGAAGAAGAAGAACCAGAAGATCCCCGGGAAATTGCTGTTCAGGCTTTCTGGTCCCACTGATGTTGGAGTAACTTGTTAATAAGAGTTTCTCACACAGAATTTGACTTGATAACTGGATACTTCTCTGGATACCTCTCAGGGAATAAAGCCCAAGAATTTAACTTTTACAGATAAGACTAAGGAAGGAAAAGGGCAACACACCTGAAAAACAGCAGAAGGAGACCTAAATTTACTGAAAATATGGTTTGGGAAACAATAGCCTATTCAGGATAAAGAAAACCAAAAGAGGTAAGTTAGTGAAATGTCCAAAAAAAACTTTTCCCAGTGACCCTGTGACTTAGCAGTTTTCTCAGCCTTGGTGCCAGCACTATAAGTAGATCCAGAAAATGGCAATGATTAGTAGTAATTATTTCTGGTTCTAGAAACAGGAAATGCTGCTGCAGTGAAGTTCTGTGATAAGGAACCACCCGCCAGGGCCTGGGAGAGGAATTGAAATGATATAATTATAACATCATCTGAACTTTGGATGGAGAAGAAAGAAAAGCTTAGTGAGATGGGAGATGCATTTTAAAATATATGTACATTATTTGGAGGAATTAAGTTTGAAGTCTACATAGTAAAAAATCACTCAAAAGATTAAACACTGAATTAAATTTTACAAATGGAAAAAAATTTTTAGTTGGACTTTCTGGAGGCTTCCTTTTCTTTGTATCAAACTGAATTCAATCAGAGCATTTATATTGATGTTTGTAAGTCCAAAGCAAGGCCAGCATTAGAAATATGTGATACAAATTGAAGAGCTTTGCAAAAATCTTGCCCCAAAGATAATTCCCTAATTGCTTGCCATTGATCTGGGAATTCCATTACTACAAATGTAGTCATTTATCTTTTTTAAAAGATTTTATTTATATATTCGACAGAGAGAGAGAGCACAAGCAAGGGGAGTGGCAGGGAGAGAGAGAAGCAGGCTCCCACTGAGCAGAGAGCCCAACATGGGGCCCAACCTCAGGACCCTGGGATCACCACCTGAGCAGAACGAAGGCAGAGGCTTAACTGAGTGAGCCACCCAGGTGCCCTTGTAGTCATTTATCTTAACAGACTCTCTGAAAGATTTCCTGTTGGATTGGGAACTTTCTCAAGAGTGGGCTTACATATTACTTTTCTACCAGTTGTTCACACCACAGAGAGAAAAAGATCCTCAAGGAATAGCTACACAAAGGAAATGAGGCTTAATGAATGTTTAATAACTAAGGGGCAGTACACATAGAGAAGGGGAAGAGTCATGGATGCGACAAGCTGGGAAAAATCCAGTGGACTCTGAACTAGGATACATATCTCAATCACTTCCTTAAACTCAATTCCCACTTATATTTTCTTCTGGAGTCTCTTGGAGTTAGCTTCCTATTCATCTTTCACTACCACAAAACTTTCTGCCCTGGGATTCCATGTTCTTGAAGGAAAGAGGTACTAAAATATGACTTTTCTCCTGTTCCTCATATCCTGTGATGAACTGACAAATCCTATTTGCATTTGTTAAGATTCTTTTTTACCTCAAATAGCTACAAAAGAAAAGATCATTTCACACAATATACCCTGAGGAAGTTACAGGGCCTAAGAGCTTTATTAGTCACAAGTAGTCTTATCTTCATCAGAATATGACTTGACCCCATTGTTTTTAAAGACTGACAGTCAGCTCTACCCAGATCTTCCAGTGATCTGGGCAAACCGCCTCCCACCCCGATATTACTTCTCAACTTTGTACCAACACCATCTTCAAAACTTTCCATGAAAATAACCCCTTTATTTTCAAGTGTAGAATCAAGGGGAAATTCCAAAACAGTGCCAGGCCTTTGATTTCCAAACAGAAGTTCATTTTTTGCCACATACTGCCACCTTCAACTTTGCATAAAACAAATGTAAAACGAAATCAAAGTTCTTTGAATTAAAATGATTGCAAACTTCCTATAAAAAATTGTTCTCATTCTCTCCCGTGATAAACTGCATTTTAAAATAATTTAAAGTTGTTCTGGTCTGTTTTTCACTTCAGGAAAAAATTAGGGCACACTGAGGGGTACTGAGGACCTGGAATTTGTGAGTGGGATATGATTCCAGGGTTCTTTGGGCTTAGTTCTCTGATCTGATAAATAATCAAGAAGCACACTGCTGTTTGAATAATGGGACAGCAAGCAGGCCTGAAAGCATTTATCAAACTCCCATTTGCTTTGGGTCCCCTTTGGCACCCATTTGCCTTTTGTTTCCCTGATCACGGACACATGGTTGAGAAAGAAATTGTCACCACTGACAATTCTCATTGAATACTTTAGTTTTCCTTATTTCCCTGTCTCTTTGGGATTTAAAGAGAACTTTTAGGTGAAAAAACATATATAAATACATCTGGAAAGTTTATGAATCGGAAGTATTTGGTAATGAGAGTGTCATTAGCTAGGTAACTTCTGAGTTATTCAAACAAATACAGGAGGAAAGCCTCACAGGGTAGTAATGTCTTTCCATCATTCCCATCTCCAATCTTCTGTACCAAACCCTTCTCTTTTAGACTCTGGTTTGGGAAGTCTTCATAAACAATGGGATATTAGCCATCCTCCCTCAAGTAAAATCTATACAGATATACCTAATCTCTGGCATTTGGACAGAAAGTCACACTAGGGTTTACCAGAACAAAGATCAATGCTGGGAGGAGGAGAATAAATATAAACAGTAGATAAGGAAGGGCAATTCCATAAGCAGGGTGAGACTACCTGGGTTTCAACTATGTCCATTACCACTTCTTGGTCACTAAAAGATGATTTACATGAATCAGTGGTGTGCTGAAACTGTCTCCAACCTGACATGAATGTGTGCATCTCTTCCCAATGTCTTGCTCACTGATGTCCCATTTGTAGTGTGAAATAAGCAATGGTCAGAGTAGTCACACCATGGAAATCAGCAAATGCTTCAAAGCAGGGCATTTCATTTTTGGACAGCCAAATTACCTACACACTGACAATGATAACTTATATTAGAAAAAAGGAAATGCAAGAGAAGTCCTATCCAACATACATACACTATTCTCTTTGAATGGAGATCTGATGAAAATCATTTCTCTAATTTCTAATGATGTCTTAGGGTGCCTCATTCCATGGTCACTTCTTGTCTAGCAGCATCACCATCACCTAAGAACTTGTGAATCAGAAACTCTGGGTTGGGACCCAACATTTAAGGCCTCCAGGGGATTCTGACATTTGTTAAAAGCAAACTTCAGCCTTGTGCAGTGGCATCTAGGAAATTTCCTCAGTTGGGTGTGTGTTGAGGGAATTGCAGATGTTAAGGGGCATTATTTATGTTCAATTTTAACATAGAAGAGACATGAACAGATATCAAGGTTTATTTGTGGTCCATTTTTAAGGTAGAAAAGATGCAAGCAAATGAAAAAGAAATAGTAACTGGGGAGAGAAGATACAGGAGAGAACAAGAGTAATTCAATAAAATTCCTTGAGAGACAGCAGATGGGACCTAAACTACAGATAAATTTAACTTTGGACAAAAACAAGGACACATTTTCCACCAAGACACTGAGTCTCACCCTTTAGAGTCTTACTCCATCCCCACCCCCACCCAATTTTTAAGGATGGGATGCCTAAAACACGATCTCTTTAAGGTAAAATAGGCTCTTTTTTTTAAGCAGATGCACTATCTGAACTGTCTATGAATAGCCAGTCTGTTGAAAACTCAGATAATACAAAAAGTTTGTTGGATTTGTGAGAAAGCTAAATTAAAGCTTTCTGTCGCAGACATTACTAAGCAAATTAGTTCGATGAGTTATTTCTTTGGTATCAGAGTAACAAAATTTGTAATGGGAAAATATGATGCTTGAATAAGGGCTGTCACTTACAGAATACATATTAAGAGCCAGGAATATTATGTGAAATATTTTGCTTCTTCCTAATGTTTGTACAGGCAGGTGTTAGTTGCTATATTCTCTGATTAACTAGGGTTCAGAGATATCTAAGTCAGTTAATTGTCCAGGATACCTTGGACAATTATTGCGTATGATTGTGTCACAAATATTCCTTAGTGTAATGGATGTCAAAGCTTATATACTCCATTTACTTACTTTTTTATTGATATTACTGGCAACCATAAATAATATAAATAAGATAAAATTAGCAATCTTAAGGAAATTCTTCAAAGTAAATTCTATATATTCATAGAATAGAGAGAATATAGAAAAAACCTCAAGGAAGACTCATACAAAATAATATTTGTTGGAAATAATTACAAAAACTTGATCCTTCCTAGGAAATTACAAAAAGTAACGCTAACTCACGTTTAATTAAAATCATTTTATATTCACATTATTCAGAGCAAAAAACAATAGAAATGAATATCTTACCAGGAATTCTATAATCTTTTGGTTTGGGGACGAACATTTAGCACTATAAAATCATCAGGGATTTTAGCAGGCTTTATGCTAAACTCAACCCCTTAATATAGGCTCAGATCAATTATCTCAGTAACTCCTCAAGTAAAATATTTTCATCAGTCTCAGGTTTAATTGCTTAGTTAATGTTTCCTCCAGCCCATTGGACTTCCATGAAATTGTGAGGAAGAACCATTAATGATCACAAGGCAAAGACAAGGCCACTGGCTCAGAGACCTCAATGTGGCACTGACCATAATACACAGAGAATTGCCCTCACTTTTTCCCTGTCAGTATATGGTTTACGCTGGAGAAACTCCAGGCTCACCAGATATTATATATTGCCTGGATCACAGCCCTACCAACCACCCAGGAGACATATTCTTTCCACTCCCTTTTGGGAAGCTGATTTTCTACCCTCCAATTCTTGACTTTACAAGAATTATAATCTAGTCTAGAGACTGGACCTTGGCACTATGGAATACTCTCTATTCAACAGAGTAGAACCACCCCATTGTATGATTATTCAAAATGTATTATTTTGCCTTTATAGGTTTTAATGAATGAAGAGTAAAAGTTATTTCATCTACCTGTGATTTATCTTTAACCATAGGAATTAAACATGGACTACTACTCCAGGGCTCATTGAATCTGGCAGAAAAATTCAAATTACTACAAGACATTCATTCACTCACTCCTTCCTCTATTACTGGGCTACAGCCTCCAGCAGTTTTCCCTTGGTTAAAATGTCTCCTTCAATTAATCACTTCTGAGGACTAAGGAAGGGACAAATACTCAATATTACAATAAATTCTACCTATTTCCCTTTCTTAGTTTGAAATTACTTCAATTTTTCTAGCAGCCTGAAAAAAATGTTGTATTTCCTTCACTGTGCACTAGAAAAATTACATGTTAAAAAATACATTTGTGTATGTATATGCATATACGTTTATGTGTCTATACAGATAGTAGATGGCAACTTCAAGAACTAAAGCCACATTCTGTAGCCTTGGCTAATTAATTGTATATAAGGAAGGGAGTTTTTTGTTTAGCATTATAACCTCCTAGTATTTTAGTACTATATTTAGTATATTAGTATTATAAATTCCTGGTACAGTTTTCCAAGACGACATTGTGTGTTTAGTATTTTCTAAGCACTTCAAGTGGGTTTTACAAGAGGAATGTTCTTTTTAATATATGAAAACATGTACAAATGGGATGTTTTCTAACAATTAACATAGAGCACATCTGGAGGTTCAGTCAGTTAAGCTTCTGCCTTGGCTCAGATCAGGATCCCAGAGTCCTGGGACAGAGCCCTGCATCTGGCTCCCTCCTCAGCAGGGAGTCTGCTTCTCCCTCTGCCTCTGCCTCTGCCCCTTCCCCCTTCCTGTGGGCTCTCTCTCTCCATCTCTCTCTCACACACACACAAAAGTAAATAAATAAAGTCTTTTAAAAAATTAACATGGAGAAACTAAGTCAATTCTCATAGGTCACAAAGTTATCCCCTTTCTGGCTTATATCAGTGTTCACAAGCGGTATAACGAGGCTTTTAAAAACTGAGTTCAATGTACTCCTTCCTAGAAAAGCACAGTGGAATTGAATTGTCACTGGAAGTATGAATTCATCTAGTAAATTTGCTTTCAGAAAGAATAGGAGGATTCTGTTCCAAGGTAGGTATATGTTTGGGGGGTATTATCCTAGAAATGTTAGCCTATGATTTTTATATAACTTGATGGGCAGAATTAAACACTTTTGTCATTTAAATACTGCAAGCAGTTTTCTACATCTTAGGTGGTAAGATTTTCATAGTCTCTGTAGAAAGTCTTGTTCTTTTATCTTCATGTGGGCCTTCAACTACACATGTATAGAGGAAGAAACTCTTCTCTGTACTTTTTATAAACTGCAAAATCACCATCAACTTGAATGAAGAATTTTCAACATGTAAAGGGTTTTGTTTTCTAATTTAAATTGTAGCAGATAGTTGAAACAAAATGCTTGCCTTTTAGACATTCTAGCTTTCTAACTATTACAGATTTTTATCTGTTTATTTGTTATACGGGAGAAGGAAGGCTGCAGGAGTTAGGAAAATGGTCAGATGTGTTCCTGGGCTTTATACAAATTCAGAATGCCTACTTTGGTAGAAATGTGGGTGTGCTTTTTTTTTTTTTTTTTTTTTTAAAGATTTATTTATTTATTTATTTATTTGACAGAGAGAGAGATCACAAGTAGGCAGAGAGGCAGGCAGAGAGAGAGAGGAAGGGAAGCAGGCTCCCTGCTGAGCAGAGAGCCCGATGCGGGACTCGATCCCAGGACCCCGAGATCATGACCTGAGCCGAAGGCAGCGGCTTAACCCACTGAGCCACCCAGGTGCCCTGCTTTTTTTAAGTAATTGTCCAAAAGAGGTAAATTGAGATTAAAGGAATAGTAAGAAAGATAACAGCTTCTCGTCTTCGGAAGGAAAACCGAAATCTATGAAAAAAGACAGCTCGATAGTGATAGGCTGGCAATAAGTCACAATGACTCAAATTTTGGAATGGTACACATGACTGATAGTGTGTTCTCCAAGAATATCCTCATTGAGACAGAAGGTGAGAGTTACAAGAGACAGTTTTTCTAAGAGTGGACATTCTGGAAAGAAAAATCCTACAACAGAAAATAAGGTATCAGAAGGGTAAACTTCAGGGACGCCTGGGTGGCTCAGTTGGTTGAGCAGCTGCCTTCGGCTCAGGTCATGATCCCAGCGTCCTGGGATCGAGTCCCGCATCGGGCTCCTTGCTCAGCGGGGAGCCTGCTTCTCCCTCTGCCTCTGCCTGCCATTCTGTCTGTCTGTGCTCGCTCTCTCTCCCTCTCTCTCTGACAAATAAATAAAATCTTAAAAAAAAAAAAAAAAGAAGGGTAAACTTCAGTCCTGGACACTTGGAAAAGAAGAAAATATTTTATTTCTAGGAATGGAGGTTCATCCAGAACCTCCCTGAATCTCCTTGGTGACTGTTTATTACTGTAGTGTAGCCTGTCAGAGCCTGACAATTTCATGTCACTCTGGAAATCTCTTAAATTTTTCCTATATAATGAATTCTATTATATAATCAAAAGCTGCCCTAGTATTCTGTACTCTTAAGGATTCACTAGGAGGTTGGCCAAACTGTCTGAGAAAATTATTACACAAAACAAAATAGACTTTAGACAGAGAATTTAGTAACCCTTGAACATACAGTATTTATGATTCTTTTATGGTGGTAAGAAGACAACATAAGATAAATCCTCTTAATAAATGTTTAAGTGCACACAACAATATTGTTAACTACAGGCACAGTGCTGTGTGGCAGATCTCTAGAACTTATTCACCTTGCATAACTGAAACTTTCTACCTAGTGAACTACAACTCTCCATTTCCCTCCTCCCTAGCGCCTGGCAACTACTGTTCCACTCTTGGCTTTTATAAGTTTGACTATTTTCAACACCTCATATGAGTGGAATCATATAGTATTTGTCCTTCTGTGACTGGCTTATTTCATTTAGTATAATGTTCTCCAGGTTCATGTACATTGACATATACGACAGGATTTTCTTGTGTTTTTTTTTAAGGCTAAATAATATCCCATTGCCTGTATATACCACATTTTCTTTATCTGCTCATTCACCAATAGACATTTAACTTGTTTCCATATCTTAGCTATTGTGAATAATGCTTCAGTGAACATCTGAGTGAAGATATGTCTCCAGGACCTTGATTTTAATTCTTTCAGATATATGCTCAGAAGTGGGACTTCTGAATCATATGGTAATTTGGTAATTCCATTTAATGTTTTACTAAGTATTCAAATTAAAATACTAAATGAAAATGCTAAAAATGTATACATTAGACATTATCATACTGTTTTGCTACAATAAAGGTGTTTGAAGTTGCAAGATTATGAAGTCTTACTCTCCTTCTAGGGCATTAAGTCTATCTCATAAATACCTACCTCCAGTAATATTCAGAGTTTGAATAATAATTAGTTTAGCTTGCATGCTCCAGAACCAAAGGATTAAGAAATAATGAACACACTCAATACTGACTTGGAAACAAATTTCTTTAAATGAAAGCTATTCTACTTCTAAACCCTGAATTTACCAGGTATCCCAACAACTAAAGTGGGCACTTTATTTAAAGAGTTGAATATTAGATCAACTTTTGCTTACATTAACAGAATGTATTACCTAGGACAAATTAAAGAACATTATTATTATTTTAATATTATTATTATTTTAATTATTAATTTAATTTATTTTAATTATTAATATTAATATTAAAGAAAATTATTATTAAAAATTAAAAGTATTACATAGGACAAATTAAAGAAAATGTCCACAAAGACATTAATTTAGTCATTGAACAAATTAGTCTAGATATTCCAGGTTATGTTGTAATAATAAACTATCATCAGTGTTCTAAGCATGCCTGGGCTCTTTTCATGGCCAGAGAGTTTTGGGCCAGATTACCATAATCCTAATTTACAACTCAAATGCTATTGCTTTCTTAATGCCTCGGGCTTCTTTTATATATATATATATATATATATATATATATATATATATATATTCATTGATGGCCTCCCTGGCCTGGCACAATGCTAAGTTGTGTCTTCTGCCTATATCTTGTGATATATTTTGGATTTTGTTCATTGGACCCCTTGTCCTTTAACAGGTTCTGAGGTACTTTTATAAAGGCATCTGAGACAAAATTTCTTCTGGTCTGAATTCAACTGTCTATTTGTCAATGAAATAAAGGAATTATACATCTGAAGTATTTTAAAATCATTGACAATATAAAAGGGGACTTATAAAGATTTTTATATTTATAATACGTGCATGCTTCACAGAAAGGTTTGCAAATTAAATCAAAGTTAATACAGCATTTAAGTTATGCTCACAACAGGTTCATATTTTTCATATCATTGTACCATTTTTTACGGTTCTAGGTCTCTGTTATTCAGTAAGTCAGGCATCCACAAACTATAATCTGCCTGCCAGCCACCTGTCTTTGAAGTAATGTTTTACTGGAACACAGCTATGCTTATTTTTGTACTGTCTATGGCTGCTTTCAGACTACAGTAACAGAGGTTATAGTTTCTACAGAGACTATATAGACCATAAGCCTGAAATATTTACTATCTGAACCTTTACAAAAAAAGTTTGCCGACAACCCTCAAACAATGTAATCTTCCCTGGAAGACTAGGAAATTAATTATACTTTACATTAAAGCTTTATTCCTATTCTTAGGAAAAAAAGAAAAAAGTTTGCCAAGCCCTACAGTAGGCTGTAGATTGAAATGCCCTTAACCAGATAGGTAAACAAGATTTAAAAGTGATGCCTATGCTAGTATTTCTCAGAACTCTTGACAGGCTAATGATTTTGGATTCAAGTTGACAGTGATTTTGTAGTTTATGACAAGTGCAAGTACAGCTACTCACCTGCCCTGAACAACTGGGGTGGAAAGGCTGAACCTCCATTTCACAGACCCCTTTTTTTGTGTGTGGCTTCCTGTATAGGGCCTGCTAATGGGCAGCACCGCTGGAAGAGAAGGCAAGAGGAAGAGGGGTTGTAGACACCACTACCAAGGGCAGTTGCTGGTGGCTGTTGTAGCAGCACAGGCAAGGGGTGACTGGGGTGACCGGAGTGTTGGAGAATCCTAGAGCCCTGCAGTGGCAGCCACCTCTGCGGGGCCACAGGCACAGTCCTGTGAACTCCAGCCTGGGGTTGTGAGTGGTTTCTGCATCTCAGAGTATCGTTCCTTCCTCCTTTTGCTCCTCCAGTTTCCCTCTTTCTTCCTCCAGCTCTTCCAGAAGCTTGCCATGAAGTTCCTATACAAAGCACCCCCACCCCTGCCACCATTTTGAAATACCTTGCTCCCTTTCTATTTCCTTAACTCTGCCCTTGCTGGTGTGGGAGCCATGGTGCCCTGTTTTCTTCCTCCCTTTTGATGACCACAAATTTATCCACTCCGCCACACACATCTATTCATAAACCTCAGGCTCTCCGATTCCTTACTGCGGCTCCTGCAATTACCATACATTTTAAGAAATTCACTGCCACTCAGGCTTCAAGCTGATACGGTGAATAGAGAGAAAATAGGCGCTTGGAGGCAGTAAGGGGTATAGGTGAGGATGCTTCGGTGATTTGTGAAATTGTAAAAGTGTGCTCTTTTGCTTTTCCTTTCAGCTATCCTGGGATCTTACCTGATTCTAAATGTAGAAAAGAACACTATGGAAATGAGTAAGAACTGCACAATAAACACATAAACAACGCAACAATAATAAAGCAAGCAAACAAACAAACAAAACCCCAGCTCTCTGACCATAACCATAAAACTAGGCAGTCTGTAATTCTAATTTAATATTAGCTGGAAAAGTCTTCTGTCTGCTGTATGCTTAATGGTCTCCATGCTCAACATGAGACTCCCTGTCTGTCGGCTTTTTAGTCATCATAAAGAATTAAGGAACCTAGATGTTTTGGCCCCCTACGTTTCCCACATTACTTGGATATTCTGAGCACATTTCCTGTCTCTAATGATACATACAAGCTTGAACTTTCGAAAACCATTTCTCACATTTCCCATTTATGTAAAATTGTTCCATATTGCATTTTCCCCAAAAGGGATTTGGGGATGAAGAAAATTAGTATTAACATTTAAAATTACTGTGACATTTATAAAGTCAAAAAAGAAGTCTACTTTATCATATGCCACATTATATAATTAGGCTAAAAATGATGTGCATTTATTTCTTTGTGCTATTTTATTTTTTCTGTATAAGCTGTCCTTCTTACACTCTTAAACCATGTTTATTTATTTATTTATTTATTTTATTTATTTTTTGCTTGGCTTTTTATTTGCTTGGCTACTCTTTCAATCAATTTAGTTCTGAAGCATAAAAGTCACAGCTCCTCTTAGAGTCGGTACAGTTTGCACTTTAAAAGAACTCATCAGTACTTCCTGCCCAAATGATGGAGATTTTTTTTTCTACCACCCCCAGTGCAATTCAAACAAAGTGAGGGACTCTAAACAGTGTGGTAAACTACTCCTAATAAAAGGCTAACAATTTCAGGGTTGCAAGTCATAGTAGGATCTGTTGTTTTTATTTTTTAACTGCATGATTCTATTTCCTTGAGGAAATTCTAGAATACTAGCATTTTTCATTAAAAAACATATTTAAACCCATGCATCATTTCATGCCCTCTTTTTACTGGATTTGATTACACTTGGCACACTTATGTAATGCCAGACATTTACTCTATAGAGCCAGGTTGACATCAACGCCCTGAAACCCTCGCTGTGCACACTTCCCAGCTGAGTGACCTTGGGCAGGTAAGTGAACATCTCAGTGCTCACTGTCTAGCCACCACAATAGACATAAAAACACTCTTAATACTTTCAGTGCCTGGAAGGCTCTAAGCTTTCTGTAAGTGGTCACTATATGTTTATCATTTGAAAAAGGAATCTCTCAAAAACAAAGAATAAGAAAGTCAAGGGAAGTCTGTATTACAGTAGATAGGACATTATTCTAAACAGTGGAGTCTGGTTCTAATCTGCTCACTAGGACATCGAGCTAAGCTCTCTCTACTGAAGCCCATAGGTAAGCATTGGGTAAAATCATCACAAAGGCCTCTTCCAGGCTAATTTCAAATGACAGAAACATGACTTTATTTTTCTTTTGGCCGTTAAATTACTGACTCTTCTAACACAGATATTATTTCTGCCTCTTCCCTGATTTTCCAGCCTGAAGAAGTCCCAAAGAATCCAATTTTGAACAAACTCCCCAATGATTCAATGTGTGCTTTTCTCATCTCAGTATTTCACCCTTTCCTAAAAGTCTAATAATCAAAACAGAGTATTTAATATTTAAAGTAGCAATACCTGTGGTCAAATTACCCATCTCACTAATGGATTTACCATAAGCACATGCATGTATTTCCAAAAAACATTCATTTCCATCTTCAGAGCGGAATGTCTTTAAAGTATGGTAATAAGACATCGCTATTACATAGTTCAAGGTACAGCTCTGGCCTGAACTAGTGCCAATATTACTGATGCAAGATGGGATAGGAATAAAAATGGGAATTTTTTAAATGGGAATAAAAATGTTGCTGGGAAACCTAAAAGTATGAAAACTTACCATTCCTACGGAACCCTGACACCATGACCATTTTAAACTCTGTCAGTAAGTGTATCTGTAAGTAAATCCCACTATTGGAAACTGAAATAGTACTGGCTGTCACCAAACAGCTCAATTCAACTTAGTTTCCACTACCTCACCCCTTAAGAAGTTTGGAAGTTTCCATATATCTTTTTTTTTTCTAAGATTTTATTTATTTATTTGACAGAGAGAGATCATAAGTAGGCAGAGAGGCAGGCAGAGAGAGAGGAAGAAGCAGGCTCCCCACTGAGCAGAGAGCCCGATGTGGGGCTCGATCCCACGACCCTGAGATCATGACCTGAGCCGAAGGCAGCGGCTTAACCCGATGAGCCACCCAGGCGCCCCGGAATTTCCATATGTCTTATTTAAGGACTGAGACTGGGACTTGAGATACTGCTAACCTTACTCTGCCAGGACACGTGAATTCTACTGATAGACACATTTGGTTTCTCTAAAACCAGCTCCTAACCAAGTCTTCAGATAATTTTTCCCCTGACACACTGGCACACCTGCACAGTCAACTAACCTACGTACATGATAATCAAATTATGTCTTCCAGGTCTCAAGAGCCATGATTGATTAACCTAAATAAGATTCAACAGGATTGTCTTCCTGGTTCTCATGGATTTAATTGGATTAGCTGTTTAATACAGCTTGTAGAGAGTAAGCCAACTTTTGTGACTCTAGCTTGATAGCCTTGGTGGTTTTGTTGGACTTTTTTTAATCTGAAAGATTGCCAGTGTAAATCAGGTACACCCTCATCACCACTAGCCTCAGCCTCCACCAGTCACCTCTCACGTTGCACATCTCAGGCCCATATAGAGTTGTACAATTTACACTATAATAGATTTTAATTTGCTTTTTGGTAGGCCCCAATAAAGGCCCTTTAAAGTGAATGGGGGTAGCTTGCTGTGGCTGGCTACTGCTCTAAACAAGGCAGTATTAGCTGATGCCTCAAGTGAAATTCGCTAGGACCACTCTGCTTGGTTGGCCCTGAGACCTGGGCATGAGCTTGCACTTGACCCTGGTGGGATTTACAAATCCCTATGTCTGTGTCACTATTTCACAATTAACCCATCAGACTCTGCCTCTGCTCTGTTTAATGACCCAGCTTGTATATGATTTATGCAAATACCAATTATAGGTTATATTTGTCATGAGTCATAAACTCAGATCACCAAAAAATGTGACCTTTCTTATTTTTCTTTTCCAGCTTGTAAATCCATTTCTAACAAAGCACAAAAAGGTTTATCTAGAACTTCCCAGGTAAACTCAGAAACTTAAGATTTTTTTTTTAGGCCTTTCAGGTTAAACTTAGTCAAAAATTAGAATTTCCTTCCTAACCCCTCTTATCTTTATAACAGAGCCCATAACTCTTGGCTCTTATAAGACTGAAGCAGTGATAGGACTGTCCACTTTACAGTCTCTATGTATTGCATGCCAAAGCTGCTGCGATGTAGAAGAACTCTGTCATGAATTTTGCCTGATGGCGTGTCTACACCAGTCCTACTCAACAGGAATATAAGCCACAACTGCCATTTTGAACTTTCTAGGTGCCACACTAGAAAAGTTACTAAGTCTTTAAAATACAGTGTATATTTTACATATCCATAATCTCAATGCAGACTAGCACATTTCAGATGTGCTAGTGGCTAAAATATTGGAAAGCACAGTTCTAGAGAGAAGTGGTATCTGCTGGCAACTCATTTGTAACGTTTGCTGAAACTACCATCCAAGAGTAGAGAGATCAAGCCAGTCACAGTGCTTGAAGGGCTTGGGAGATCCAGTCATAGTCCAATCCACATGGGGCAACTGCATTTCTAGTTAGGGAGACAACATGCCAGTATCAGGACTCAGATTTTGAGATAATTATTATAGGAAATCTTTATGTGGTTTTAAGGACTTTGACTATCAGAGCAAAAAAAATCCATGAGAGAGTAGATATTTCCTTCTGCCAGCTTCTGTGGGAGTCCTGAGGCTATCACTGGGCCTTCTCTATCCTTGTTCTGTCTGTGGTTTGCATGTGGTTGTACCACAGAGCAGATGTTATGCTTCTTCCTGAACTATAGTCAGAGTATTACATGTATCTCCTTTACTCTTAAGCCTTTACATTTAAAGGTTGATCAGCCCCCACTAGAAAACTCAGGTCTGAGTAGAGATGGGCATCACTCACTCTACCCACTCAGGTTCTTTTTATCCTGCTTCCAAGCTCATAGATTTCCATGTATGGGTATAGAGAGAGGGAATATGTGGATGACCAATTCTACATGATCAAATTTTCTTCTACTCTTTCCTTCTTTACACATGGATCAACGTGTTTGTGGTAAAAACCCAAGAAATTTGAAGTTTCTCTTCTGTATGCTTCTATGGTTCTCCCCTCTGAGGAGTTTCCAGTATCCACATTTCCATGCCCATGTGTATAATATGTGTGTGTGGAGGGAGTTCTGGGGCAGAATACATAACCATCACTATCTCACATACAACCCTGCCACACACACATCATACAGGTTTCTCTTTCCAGGTTATGCTCCATCTTTTCTCACAGTGAGTCCTTTGCCAAGACTATGAAAAAGACTCTTTTCCCGTCTGATTTCTGGTATCTCCCAGTACACTGCAGGAGCCTATTTCTGGGTCCTCTGACTCAGACTCTCTGTTACAATGACCCAGAAGCCTATGGTTTAGTGTTCTTACTCACCATAGGCTTAACTCTTCCAGTGAGAATGATTCACTTGGCTTGACACTTCCCTGGGCCTCTGGTATGCTTACATTGTCTTCTTCACTCAATGCTATACTCCTCAGTTAATAGCTGTCATGGTAAGCCTGTGGCAATTCACTGAAAATAGGGATAGAGACACTGAAATGAATATTTTGATGGGCACAGAAGGTCAAGTACTATACTAGTAGATACTGAGATGGTTGAGGTATAAGACATTTACCAAGGACCAAGGCCTGCGAGAGGAAAGAGGAGGAAGAAAGACCGGCCAGAAGAAGTTGAATTGTGATGCAGGCCCAACAACCTTCAGTCAAGCAGATGAAGAGTTCTGGAGCAAATTTTGTTCATCAGTTATCCTGTATCAAGCCAAAATTGATCAGATTGTACATCCTTACCTCACTGCACGTGGGCTAATCCAGGAAGGACATCACCTTGTGTCAGCTGAGGCTGACCTTGAAGGAGATGGCAGCTGGATGTGGCTGTCAACCACACTCCCTACAGCTAGGCACCCTTCCTTAAAGGGGGACCTCCTTGTTTACCACAGAGTTCAGGCCACAATTCAAGCAATATTGTGGCACCTAGATTTTCAACTGGATAAACAAGATATCAAGATAGAGGATTCAGGTCTTGAGGGTCAAATAAATATTACAGAAAGACTGTCCTTGGTGTTCAGGATCCCAGCTACCAAGACTATATTTTTGAGAAGGAAAACTTACAAAAAAAACCATTAGAATAGTACTAGTACTTGAAATGACTACGCAGAAGAGGAGTTAATGAAGGACAGAAGCCTAGGGAGACAGAATGTTACCATAAGCAATGATGCTAAGGTAGAACAAGTAATTCTTCTAGATGCATCAAGAAGCACCCATTGAGTACTATGTTCTACTACTTCAAAATTAATAAGATACAGACCTTTTTAAAAAAAGATCTTTATTTGAGAGAGAGAAATCATGAGCAGGGGAGGGGTAGAAGGAGAGGCTGAGAAGCAGACTCCCTGCTGAGCACATAGTGCCAAGCAGCCCAATCCTAGGATTCTGAGATCATGACCTGAGCTGAAGTCAGATGCTTAGCTTAACTGACTGAGCCACCCAGGTGCCCCAGGATATAGACTTTTTACTAAAATGAGTTTTATCAACTATTTAACCAAGATTTGTTTTTTTCCTGGCAATCTTTCAATAAGTAGGGATGCTCTCAATACATACATGTGATTTATAAATATATTCACATTTTATGAAAGTGTTTTAATAGCCCAAGAAGACTTCAGTCTTTCAAAGAATCAAAATTAATACATTTTGGGAAAAGTACAGGTCCTATTGTTTTAACATAAAATAATTCTAAGAACCATGACTTAATTTCCCAGATAGAAAAATCAGTTCTGTTTAGAAAATATAACCAAGCATACTTAGAATCTGTTGGTGTGGTCAGTCATACAGAGGCAGAAACAACATCCTGACAATTTAGTTAAAATGCTTATTTTCACCCTCACATTGCTCAAAAAAATTTTTTTTTCAATTTGAGGAAAAATTGAACAGATACCAAACACTGAAAGCTAAAACTATTTTATTTTTAGAAATCTGTTCACGCATGTAAAAAAAAAAAAGAGAGAGAGATGAGAGAGATTAGCCACAGAGACTGCTGTTAGTGGCAGCATGTATTTTATGACCACATGAAAGAAAAGGAGAATAGTAAGATTTTTCTCTACAGAGAGTATCGAAGAGATCACAGCTCTCATGAGATAAGTAAACAGCTGCTGCTTTTTCACAAGAAAACCCTCATTTGATTTTCCTCTGTTCATCAAGATACTTATGTATTCATCTTTCAGGGGAAAAATGCTATAGTAGGCTCTTTAAAAATATAAGTAAAAAATCTTTTCCTCTTGTTAAATGAAATCTCATGCCCAAGAGTGCTATTATGGAAAGCTACTAAAGCGAAAGCCAGGCATAAACATCACTAGATGATTAGAAAATAAGGATATTAATGTTTTAGGGATTAAATGGCTTAAGAAATCATGATTTTATAGATGGATGATGGACTAAGACAATGACTATTTGTTTAAAGTAATAAGACTTATTGTTTAATGGATTTATTATGAGATAAATTACTTCATGCTTATTAGTAAGATGTCTTTAGAGATAATGAGACCAGTTATAAACTTCATTTGTTTTTTTCTAGTCTGCTGACATAGATATGTATATGTATATAGAGAGTGTGGGGGTGTGTGTAAAAGTACAATAAAAGTTTATCTGGAATTCTTTCAGTTGGAAATCTACTGAATTGGATGTTTTCCCATATTTAGTATACAAGGAAAAATAACATCCTTGGCAGTATCAAAAAAACTGGTAAGAGACCAAAGTATTGTCTGAAAATTAAAATTGATTAATCATGTTTAGGTGATTAGTAGTGTTCTGAATGTGTTCTTACATAAAAAATTTAATTCCTTAAATCAGTAATACATACATTATATGCATATTTATAATCTTTATTAATATTCCATTTTCTAGCCCTCATATATGTTTATTCTTTGGAAAGTAAAATTCATAAGTTATCAAGTTACTTAATATTCCAATAACATAAGACAAGAGAAATTTTGAAAAATGTATTTACCCATCTCAGTTTAGATTTCCAGAAGTTCCATGGACTCAATCAAAAATATTTACACAACCCAGGCTGAAGTCCACACATTCAGATTTGATTTTCAAAAACATATACTTTGGACCAGGAGGTAAAAAATCCCTTGCCATAAGCTGTAAATACAGATCTTTAGGGAAAATGGAAAATTTCTATCAGTTCCTCTTTTATTAAGTTGGATGAGAGTATAAGAAGGAGATCTGGGTGTGCCTGGACAGCTCAATTGGTTAAGAGTCCAACTTTTGATTTCAGATCAGGTCATGATCTCAGGGTTATGAAATCAGCCCAGGCTCCACCCTCACCGAGGAGTCTGCTTGAGATGCTCTCTCTCCCTCTCCCGGTTGCCTCTCCTCCTGCCCCACTCACACACATGTCTGTGCACTCTCTCTCTCAAGTAAATAAGCAAATCTTAAAAAAAAAAAAAAGAACAGATCTGAGTTGTTTATAGGTAAAGATGAAACATACAACTTCAGACAAACGGAATAGAAAATTTATTGGAAAATTCTGGCAAAAAGGGCCAGACAATGTGTTGATTATTTTTGCTACCTGACTACAATGAATGGGCAACTGAATTCAGTTAGAAATTCATAATTGTAGTGCTGTGGTCATCCTATTATTTTGCAATATTATTACTAGTTCCACTTAACACTTCTTCTCATCTATAAATACTTTTTTTTAAAGATTTTATTTATTTATTTGACAGACAGAGATCACAAGTAGGCAGAAAGGCAGGCAGAGAGAGAGAGGAAGGGAAGCAGGCTCCCTGCTAAGCAGAGAGCCCTATGTGGGGCTCGATCCCAGGACCCTGAGACCATAACCTGAACTGAAGGCAGAGGCTTAACCCACTGAGCCACCCAGGCATCCCTCTTAGCAATAAATTCTGATTTTAATCATCAAATCCTATTTCCAGACTTCATTTCTACATGTTATCATAGAATATTCAAAATGGATCCTTGTGTTTCCCATCTTACCCTCAGAACCTAGCTTCAGAATAACACTTAAGGGACCTTACAAGTTACAGCTCTCTCAGAAAATTATCTTTATAGAAAAACAACTTTATATTTTGCTTGCTCTTTTTATGATATGCTATAAAATCTAAACTTAACTCACTAGATGTCTCTGTAAAAATGACCAAAAAATGATGGAAAGTATCATTTCCTACCACCATCACTTGAATGATCTATGTGAGGCTGATCAAAGGATGCAGTTGATTCAGGCAATGGTGACTAACAATTCTAACAGGATGTAATAAAGCTAAGTCTCATCACTTCATGACTAAACCCCTTCACTTATTAAGGTAGACTACTGGGCTCTAAGAAAATAGTGTTTCCCCTTACCTGGACTTTAAAAAAAATTAGTTGGTTATACTTATTGGTCTATTTTTTCTCAAGTTTTAAGAAATAAACTTTTCAGTGAATCATTTTTATAAACGACCTGAAAAAAATACATTATTTCATTTATTGCAACTTTTTTCCATCTGCTATAAATGTATTCTGAAAATGTAGGGTAATAGTCCACAAGTACTATGTAAAATGGATTTCAAATAAATGCGGTTGCAAACAGATCAGAAAATGAGATAAATAGCACATGGATCACAGTTACAGTAAAGATACAATTCAGCATCTTCAACACATTAAATGAGACAGAATAATTAAGATTCCTTATAATAGAATTTTTCTCATTCTAACTTTTCTTCATACTTTTGTTGCTTCTATTTAGCATCTGTTGGTCTGGACTAAAGAAAAATGAACAAAACTGACTGCTAATAAAGTCTTAATTATTGGGTGAGATTTATATAGTTTCAATAGCTCCTTAGAAAATTTCAGTTCCAAAGTCCCAAGATCAATACCTAATCTGCCCAGGCATTTTGTAAACATAGTCTTACCCAAGTACTTGTCAGAGTGGAGTTCTAGTGGAGTTCTAGGTCAGGGAGGTAAATTATTCCTGGTTATAAATGTGACTAGGAAAGAACAGGGATGATTCATTACAACCTATCACCTCCTTAAGGGAAAAAAACACTCAAACGTCTTTTAAAAATAGCCTAGACAAGAGAGATTGCACTGTGGGCTTTGGATGAAGAACTTCTGAGGCAGAGGCAGGAAGTGTGATCTTCAACTGCTAGCCCTTCCCCAACTCCCAACAGAGGCTTAATTTGAATAAGGGGATAGAAGGGGTGTTTAAAGAAAATAGCTCAAAATACATGTGGGCTCCAGGAAAGCCCTGCCTGTTGATAAAAATATGGTTCTTGCCAGGTCGCAATCTATTTGTTCATTCAATAAACATTAGTGGTTCAGTCAGTTGAGCGTCTGACTCTTAGTTTCAGCACAGGTTGTGATCTCAGCATTGTGAGATCAAGCCTCACGTCGGACTCCGCACTCAGCAAGGTGTCTGCTAAAGTTTATCTTCCTCTCTCTCTCTCCTCCTGACCCTCCCCTCCACTGGCTCTCTCACACTCTCTAAAATAAATAAATAAATCTTTAAAAAAAAATGTTTATTGGGTGGCCAGTTACTGTGCCAAGTAATGGACATACAAAGATGAGCAAGACTGAGTTCTTATCCTTAATGAGCATTGATTCAAGTCAAGGAGCCAGATAAAGACAATGACAGGGGCGCTTGGGTGGCTCAGTCGGTTAAGCATCTCTTATTTCAGTTCAGGTCATGATCTCAGGGTCATGGGATCGAGCCTTGTGACCCCCCCCCATGCTCAGCAGGGAGTCTGCTTGAGGATTCTCTCTCTCCTCTCCCTCTGCCTCTCCCCCTGCTCTCGTGCTCTCTCTCTATCAAATAAATAAATAAATCTTAAGAAAAAAAAGGGGGGGAAAAAGCAATGACAACACAATGAAATAAATGAGTGCTCTGTTTCACTCTAAGGGAAGGGTCAAGGAAGGCTTCCTATGTGCCATAGCAGCCAAACTTTGGGAGACAGAAGGAAAAAAGTACGTATGAGGAATGTGCTCCAGATGAACGAAGAAGATACTCAAAATGTGTAAAGCAAGTATGGCACTGAGGAGACTTCGCCAAGTTCATGACTGTACTGTGTAATTAATCAAGAGCCATATCTCGAGAGTCCTTTATGCCACACTAGTTTAGAGAAGGGCTTTCAGGAACAACTGAAGGATGTTAAACAGGAAACATTTTTAGAAAGTTTGTTCTATAATAGTGTGGGGCCAACCATAAAAGGAAAAACCCTTAGGAGATGCCGTAAAAGTCCAGATAGGTATACAACAGGGAAAAAAGTGTTGAGTATGAAAAATATTAATAATGTTGAATTAAAATCTTGCTGCAGATGGGCATCCTGTGTTTCTGTACTGTTTTCCAGAAATGAAGCAGCTCTCACTATTTATTACTTCTTAAAACTTCCTAAAATGACTCTTTTTCCTGCTTGTTTGGTAGTGTTCCCAGAGTATGAGTAAGCCCTGAGTGCAAGTGATACTACTCTCTTAAGCCTTAATGAACCACAATTAATCTAAACATGCAAATTATGTCAATTAACAGATTTATATGTTCCATATGAATATCTTATTAGATACATCATTCATATAAGGTTGTAAACTCAGAATTATAACTACTTTCCTCAGAATGCCTCAATGTTAAAAATAACCAGTTTTGACAATAGAGGATTTTTTCCTTCCTCATTCCTCAACAATTTCTTCAATGTCCTAGTAAACAAGCATATTTTTAAATGCTCTGATTTATAATTATGTCTTATACTATTTATTTCCTTCCCTGTAGAACCTTAATGTGACATTGTCTTGTCCTGATACTTTGTCAGTTTTTGTTCACTTATCTTTTGCCTGTTGTTGAAACAAAGCTCCATATCTGTCCTCTTTCCTCCAACTCATCTTCTCAACCATAGTCCCCTTCCAAGACTGTACAAAACCTAAATCATGATATGCATGTGTATGTGCAAAGCTACCCCTGGTTGTCCAATCAATGTTCAATCTCTAGCATCTCAGATCTAAGGCAGACATTTGCTAACTGAGTCTGGAACCATTATGTGGCCCTGATATTAAAATCTTCATCCAGGATATTAAAGACTTTATTCATAGAGAGAAAGTGATATTCCACCACATCTGACCATGGCCAGAAAGAGAAAAATAGGACTCAAAAGTTACCATACCAAGAACAAAAGACTTAACTCCAAAGGATACCCTACAACCAACTTCAACACTGTCATCAGTAAAGATTCAACCATTGGCTGACATCTGATCATCTTTTAAGAATCACCTCTACACTCCTGGTCCATAGGCTTTGTACCTGATTGCTTTCACTTTTACCTCATCATCACTATATCCAGTCCCTAACAGTACCTCAATACCAAGTTTGTTTTACCTGACTTTCCTTCAGCTGCTCTGTTAAGCTATCAGATTTCATTCAATGTCTCCCTCACTGTAGTCAGCACTGAGTTATTCTATTCATTCAGTCTCTGGTTAGCCCTGGTGATGTATTCATTCTTTCTTTCTGAGAATAAAACAAACTTCTTCCTCACAGTCTTGTGTTATTCTTCAGAAACTGAAGGATCTTGGCAACTCAACAATTTTCATGTGTACACATAGCAAAAACCAGTATGAGCTGATGTCACTCCTCACCTCATAAGTGGGGAATAGCCTCAAGCATTGGTCATGGTGATGATTTACAGAAGTTAGAGATTTTTGTTTGGTTTGGTTTGAATTGCCTTAGGGTTTTTTTTATCACAGTCTTCAAGATCTCTGACTTCTGCTGTTTGTCAACTATTTAATTAATTTTAGTTTGCGTCAAGCTCTTAAGATAATGTTAGAAAATCATTTTCATAAATGTAATTCATTATTTATCTAATAAATTAGACAGTACAGGATGAAGATTGCTCATCTCAATAACTGTACTCTACAAAAGGAAATTTTCTACTCAGATGCAATATTTTATCATCTCAATGTTCCTGGAAGATAAATTTAATATCTTTTTCAAGTCCAAACACAAAAGACATTATAATGCCTTAGTTCAGGCATATGAGCTGGCTATTTTTGCAGTGGATTGTGCCTCCAGTGCAGTTACAATTTTAGTCACGATGCACATTCATACACTGAACGAATTTCCACATCTCAACCTTGATTTGGTTAGTACATATGTGCTTGTGTTGTACAAATTTCTCTTTCCCCCCCAGGAAGGCAAATTGAACTATGATTATCATCTGGTAGCAACTGCAATGAAGGCATAGGAGAATTAATCTGAGAATAATTACATTAGGGAATTTATATTTAAATAGAGAAATAAATTCTCATTTTCTTTTTCCTCTAGAGCAATTTGGTAATTGTTCCATCTGCTTAAAATAGCCACTAATCCCAGCATTATCAGTACAGAGGAGAAATTACTAATTTTATATAATTATAAATTATACACAATTCAAAGTAGCTATGCCTTTAAGAAGTTATTTTAATTCTTTTATTGTCTCAGTTCAAGCACTTAGAGAGTAATACCCTTAAACCTAAGCCTGCTCTATCAGTTTCTGAATTACAAAGACTAATAAATATTAATTAGTCAAGCAAATTACACTAAGCAAAGTTCATCTTAAATAATCTGAAAAAAAATTATTTACCTAGATTATTTTAAGAATAATTATTTTACTTTAAAAAAGTCAGAATTAAGATTTAACTGTCATTCAGCTAGCATCCGATAAATAGCCTCTCCTAACCTCCCATTTAATATTTAGGATAAAATAGGGGAGAAAATGCAGTCATAGTCAACTATACATATAAGAGAGTGATATAGCCAGCAAAATATCCAATAAGTAGAGATGAACCATCCACATACTCTTTCTTTTGATAATCCCCAATTCTAGAAAGGTGTGTATCTTCACATATGGATAAGTAAAGTAATTTCATTATCTAATCATTTGTTGCTATAATATAGAAATATAATTGATTCTTGTACCTTGAACTTATATTTTGAAATGTTGGCAAATTCACTTACTAGATGTATTAGTTTTTTGTGGATTACTTGAGATTTTCTACATATACAATTATGCATGCTGTGAAGACAGTTTTACTACTTCTTTTCCAATTCATGTCTTATTTTTCTTATGCAATTTCACTGACTAGGTCCTGCAGTACAGTGTCAAATAAGAGTGATGAGAGTACATCTTTGCCTTGCTTTCCACCTTAGAGACAAAGTATTCAATATTTCAAAAATAGAGGTCTTTATTAAATTAAAGAAATTCCCTCTCTTCCTAATTTGGAAAGTTTTATAATGAATGAAATTGAATAGCATGAGAAAATTTTCTGTATCTATTAACATAATCACATGGGTTTATTTGTTTTTTAGTCTGTTAATATGGTAAATGAAGTTGATTGATTTTTTTTTATATTAAATGAATACATTCCTGAAATAAACTTTAATTGGTCAAAATGTTAAATCAATCTTGCATTCCCAAGATAAACTTAAGTAATAATATATTATGCTTTTCATATATTGTTGAACTTGATTTATTACTTATTTAATGATTTTTGTGTCTATGTTCATGAGAGACATTGATCTGTAGTTTTCTTTTCTTGTAATTTCTTTGTCTGATTTTTGCATTGGAATAATCTGGTCTTATGAAATAAATTGTAAAGGGTCCCCTCCTCCTACATATTTTGAAAGCATTTATATAGGATTAATATTGTTTCTTCCTTAAGTATTTGGTAATAAAACTATATAGACCCAAAGTAGTTTCTATTGTTTTTCAATTTATGAATTCAATTTTTAAAAGACATAGGTCTATTCATATATATGTAAATATATATAACACATATGTAAATATATAATTATATATAAATATATAAAGTGAATATTGTATATGTGAATATATATAATTTATGTGTGAATATATATTATATATGTGAATATATTACATATGTGTGAATATATATGTGAATATGTGTGTTACATATGTGTGGATATATATGTGAAAAATTCAGCTTTTGTTGATTAACTATCTTGAGAAATACATTTTTTGTTAAATTTTGAATTATTCTGAAATTGGGTTTTATAGTAATTATATATGTATATGGATAGTATATTTGTGGGTAGAAGAGTTGAAGGTAGCTTTGTTGTATACTTTGCAAGTCAAATTTTTATGGCAGTGTCACAAAGCAAGAATAATTTTTTACCTATTTCTAACACTGGCTACATTTTTCCACTAAACTAAAAGACTAAGTTTGATTTTAAAATAAATAAATAAATAAAATGTAGTCATTTTAATCCTTTAAAATTACTTCAGACTCAATTGTTTTCTAGCCCAGAATGTGGTATAACATGATCTTTCATGTGCACTTGAAAAGCCTGAGGATTCTACTCTTTTAGGTAGAATGTTCTAAAAATGTCAGGACAAATTGGTGGATAATTTTGTTCAAGTCTTGTTTATGCTTTTTCAGTTTCTGATTACTCGATCTATTAATTGCCGAGAGAAGAGTATTGAAATTGCCACACCTACAACTATGGACTTATCTTTTTCTCCTTTCAGTACTATCAGTTCTTGTTTCATGTTTTAAAGTTTTGTTAGATACATAAACCTTTAGAATCATGATACCTTCCTGATGAATTGATTCTTTATCATTATGGATCATCCCTCTTTATGTCTCACAGTATTCCTGTTCCTGATGTCTTCAATTGTTTAATATTAACAATACCATTCCAGGTTTCCCTTAATTCATATTTGTACAAAGTATTTCCCTTTCATTTCATCTTTATCTGTGCCTTCATAGTTAAAGCAGATTTCTTATAGACTACATTTAAGTAGATCATGCTTTTTTCACCAATCTGACATTTCTGACTTTTCACTGGATTATCTGAAACACTTAACATTTGATATAATTTGTTATCAGTACATTTGAGTTTGAATCTATCATCTTACTATTTGTTTTCTATTTTCCCATGCTTTTGCTGTTTCTCTTTCCTCTTTTCCTGCCTTCTTATTGATTTAGTTTTTGTTTTGTTTTGTTTTTTCAGCTGTTTATTATGTATAACTCTTTGTTTTATACTTCTAGTGGATGTTGTAAGGTATTCCTGTCCAATAGACATATAATGCAAGTCATGTGTATAATTTAAATTATCCAGAAACCATATAAAATTTAAAGAGACAGTAAGTTAACATTAACAATATATTTTTAATTCAATACATCCAAAATATTATGTGTCAACATGTAGTTCATATAAGCAATAATGAGACAAATTAGCATATTATTTTTCCTATTGTCATGCATAAAAAAGATTGCATCATTCATGTGATTTTATACCAAAAATGAATAACTTGAATGTAATTATAGGAAATATTCAAATAAAAATTATGGGCTATTCCACAAAACAACAGGTCTGTACTCCTCAAAAATTCCATTGCCATGAAAGACAAAGAAAGTGTAAAGGACTGATCCAGGTCAGAAAAGACTTAAGGAGACATTACATCTAGGCACAAAGTGTGATTCTCTGGATCTGCGATCAGGAAAAATAAAATTGATCAGGAAAAAATAAAATAAAAAGAACATTATAAGGGATAATTGGTGAAATTTGATAATACACTGAAGATTAGATAATAGTACTGTATGAAAATTAAATTTAGTGAACTTTATTATTTCACTCTTTTTATGTAAGAAAATGTGCTCTTTTTTTAAATGTTTTTTAAAGATTTTATTTATTTATTTGACAGAGAGAGATCACAAGGAGGCAGAGAGATAGTTGATAGTTAAAATAATAAATATCAGTTGTTTATTTGGTTGGGAGGGGGTTGTTTTCTTATTTTTATCCTTTTAAAAAGATTTTATTTATTTATTTGACAGAGAGAGATCACAAGGAGGCAGAGAGGCAGGCAGAGAGAGACAGGGGAAGTAGGCTCCCCGCTGAGCAGAGAGCCCAAAGCAGGGCTCGATCCCAGGACCCCGAGATCATGACCTGAGCGGAAAGCAGAGGCTTAACCCACTGAGCCACCTAGGCAACCCATGTTTTTTTTAAACCCACGAGCTGATTCAATAATTCATATAGAAGAACAAAGGCCAAAAATAGCCATGACATTTTGGAAGAACAAAGCTGAAAGTCTTATTTTTTTTTAAGATTTTATTTATTTATTTGACAGAGAGAGAAATCACCAGTAGGCAGAGAGGCAGGAAGAGAGAGAGGTGGAAGCAGGCTCCCTGCTGAGCAGAGAGCCTGATGCAAGGCTGGATCCCAGGACCCTGAGATCATGGCCTGAGCCAAAGGCAGAGACTTGACCAACTGAGCCACCCAGGTGCCACAAAGCTAAAAGTCTTACTGAGCAGATATCAAGACCTGTGATAAGCTAGAATGAATAAATAATAAGTAATATAGTAAATATGACACTACTGTTCAGGTCCATGTTGGAACAAAGTGACCAATGGAAAAGAAGAATTCTAAAACAATTCTACACTAAAAACAAATGTAAACGAACGTATATTTATGAAAAAATAATAAAAATTTGTGAAAAAATGTACAGTGTATTGAAGTGAGACCATTTATAATAGTGTTATAAATAAGTGTTGCTGTTATCAGTTGGATAGGCACATAGCAAAAAATAAACTGTTTCCACTAACTCACGCCATACAGTTCCATGTAAATTGCAGGTTTAAATGTGAATACTAAAACAAAACACTTTGCAGAGAAAAAGACAGTAACACTTTTATAAGCTTTGAGTCAGTAAAGATATGTTAAAATGCAAAAATCATAATAACCCAGTAATTTCACTTCCAGATTGTTCTTCACAGTATTACATATGCAAAAGAAATGGAGTAATCTGAAATGTACTATATATTAGAGTATAATGAAATAAATAATAGTAAGGTTTTGATGGAACATTAGACAACTATTAATAAGTCTCATAGAGAAACCACTGATTCTTTATAATACCATAAATATTAAGCCAAAAGCAGAATATATAATAATAAAAATAGTAATGTATATATTCACGTACTAATACTCACACATGAATTCATTCTTATAATTATACAAAATACCAGATGGAAGTGGATCAAAATATTAGCAATTTGTTTTTATGAACAATGATATGTTATTATTTTCTTTATCTTTTCCTGGGTTATCTACATTTCCTACAATGGGAATATTAATTTTGCAATGTGCAAAATAGCTGTGTTTTTTGTGATCAATACTTCACCCGAAAAATAAAGATTTCAGATAATATCTTTAGAGGACAAAGGAGCTAATCTGCTTCCTTCTGACTTTAAGTAATTGTAAGGATATAAAATCAGTACCTTGTAGATTTAGATAAGAGCTGAGAAAAATCAGAATGAATAGCTCTATCTAAGAGCATAAAAATAAAAAGATTTAGAAAGTTGTTTGTGGTACTATGGGATGAATCTCTAGGCAGATAATTATTTCCTTATCCTTCATCTTTCAGAGCTATCTTTGGTCCTAGAATAGCATTCCAGGATGGCTGTATGTTGGTCAGTAGTTATTCAAAAGGTGTGATTTAAAAGTTGGCAAGAAATAACTGAACAAAATATTTACCCTCTATTCATGTCTAAAATGTAGTAACTGGTCATTTGTTCCGTAGGTTCCTCCAAGACAAGGACCATTTTTATTAACCTCTAAATTCTCAACATTGGCACATATTTTGATGAATAAATGGATTATTCATTGATTCTCTAAAATACAAATACTTTTCCAAGAAATAATGCATTATTCCCTAATACCTAAGAATAAAAATTAACATCTTCTTCAGTGAGAAACCATGAAAATGTCTGCTATGATCATTCCAGATTCAAACCTGGTATCTACTCCAGAATCTGGGCACATATTCCTCAGAAAGCCCCCAAAAGGATAGGGCTTCTACACTTAGGGAGCAGGAGGGAGGGCTGGGTCTATAAGACTATGGGATTTGATAATGATTTTATTTCAGTTAGAAATATGTGCAGTGTGCAGGAAACTAGAGGAAATCTACTGCTACAATAGGAATGGTCTTCTCACTCTCGTTCCTCTTCCATCATGACGGCCAAATGTTTCCTGTGCTCCAAAGTCTGGGAGGGGACATTTTTCATCGGTGGTTAAGTTTTCACAACACCAAAACTAACTGATGAATCCACTGCAGTGCTCATCCAATGAAAGCAAAGCATCAGTCAGCTCTGGCTAACTATAATTTGGTAGTTCCCTATATTCACTTATTTATCCACCCATATGCTTCAACAATTAACTGAGTTCCCATTATTAGCTAAATCCTACAGAGAATCTAAACGTGTACAAGAAGTGATCTCTGCTTTTCAGTATCTCCATGGTCCTTCCATAAAGAAGATCATTTCCTCTTCTCTTCCCCCTTTTCTCCTCTTCCCTCCTTCTTCTTTTTGTACTTGATACTGAGGATTTACTGACTTCCCTTGATTCAACTTTACTGTTCGAACATTTTATGCGTACGAAGTTGTAGAGGAGCAACTGTCACCTCAAAATATGCCTCTTGGGTATATGGCTTATTTTAAGCTATTTATTTTTAAGAAACAGCAAAGACAGGAAAAACTCTAAAAACCAAGTTCAAGTTATCATTTTGTAAGAAACATTTACATCTATAATGGAAATCTCCATTTCTAAGGTTGTCTCCTTCTCAATACCGGAGAGAAGAGGATGACCCTAAGTTAGTACTGTTTCAATGGAGAAGGCATGGACTTAAATGTGCATAATAATCTTACCCTTGTTTACTGTGCTTTGCCAGGTAACCTCCCATAACTGACTCACCACACCCAACATCTTTTTTTTGTCTTTAGTTGAAGATGGATTTAAGGTGATGGCTTTGGCCATTTTGATGAGTTGTTTGGTTTTCTTGAGTCTATTCCATGTATACAGAATATATACATGTTATTAAGCTTTTGTTTGATTTTCTCCTGTTAATCTGTCTCATGTGAATTTGACTCGTAAACAGCTAGAAGACTCTTAAAGGGTATAAGAACATTTTTCCTCCCCAACAAACTCATGTATTCTTCACTATCCCCCATTTTATAGACGAGAGAACTAAATCACACAGAGACTGAAGGACCTGACAAAAATTAACAGCCCAGTAGTACAGTCTTTAAACCCAAGAAATAGATCTTCAGAGCTTGAGCTTCTTATTATATATGCATATACTAGAGGAAATACACACACACACACATATATACATATATAGATATAGATAGATATTCATATTCATTTCTATCTATCTAAAATTAAGGGCCTTCCAGATTTATTAATGTGCCTTTGGTAACCTCACTGTATTATAAAAACAGTAAGACAGAAATTACCGGACACTGAGAGACAGAAACTAGTCAAAGGACTTCACATCCCATTTACTCCTTAAAACTATTCTATTATTCACATTCCTTTCAGCCCTCAGTCTGAAGGTGATGTCACTTTTTAGAAGGAACCAACCCCCCACCCCCATCCCACCATGTGGCATTGCTCACTTTCGACACTATGGATCAAAGATGATGAAGAGTGGGGGCGGGGTAAAGATGGTACCTGGGCACCTATAGAAAACATGAAAGACTTAACCCATCTCCTATCCCAGAAAGGGAGAGTTCTGACCTACTTACAGAAGCTTCCCTTTGCCACAAGTGTCTACAGATGAAATCTGAGTACAATACCCCCCGAGGCTAATCTCAGAAGAAACTGCCCAGGGAAATTCCCAGTCCATTTCCAAAGAAATCCCATCAGACTTTAAACAAAGGGAACAACTTCTCTCTAAATAAATTAAAGAAGCATGAGTTCAAGGAAAATATTTGCAAACATTATTCACAGCATCCCTCTCTGTGGCTGCCTTACTTTACATAGAACAATGACTACTATTTGCCTTTATCCAGGGTTTTTCCTGAGTTTTCCTAAGCACTTCCTATAATACCAAACTGTATGGGGGAAAAACTGGGATAATGAAAGCTAAGCATTAAAAAGTCCAGAGGCAAGGAAATAGGACATCTTGATTGTAAGTCAGAAAAGTCTCCTAGGTTGAGAAGCATTTAGGTTAGGAAGAGAGGGTGAGAAATTGGAGGTAAGGACCTAGGCAGGCTGGGGGATGGTTCCCACCAGCTCCTCCCAACTAGGGAGGAGATGTGATGATGTGGCCTCAGATAGAGGTGGTAGAGACAAAGAGAAATATAAGATCCAAATAGACTGGTAATACACAAATGACTAAACAACTGATTGGCTACAGAAGCTGAGAGAGAGATGAAAATATAAAGATTCTGCCTAAGTGTCTGGCCTAAGTACGTAGAAGAACTGAAGACGCCTAAGGGAACAAGGAAATCTACCCACCTTTTCTTTGAAGGGGAAAAAAAGTGTCACACTTGTTAACTTCAGTCACTGGTCATAGATGTTTATGGGGATATCCAGTAGGCATCCAGATAAAATACATGGAATGATTAAAGCCAATAACAGTGATGCTCAGTTTTTTGTAGGGCATTATATTTTTCCAAGTGCTTACTTAATTTGATTCTCACAATGACCCGGGTAGGCAGCCAGGAAAACTATACTTACTCTAAGTTCACACATTTCAAAGTCGAGACATTGTGATGAGAAATTTTACAATGTGCAAGGCAGAACTGGCAACCTGAAGATTCCTGGTACGTTTAGTACATTTCTGCCAGGAGCTACCATATCACAGAGCCTGAATATGTTTATCAGTTGAGATATTACTGAGATAAAATGCAAAGGGTCTAGACCACACTAAAAAGAAAACCAGTAACTTGGTTCTCAGCATATTTCCGATAGGTTATTTAACTGAAAGGTAAAATATTGACCATTTTCCCTTCAAATGGTCCAACCTTTATTAATACATTGTAATCAATGTATTTATCTAAATCCCTGGTACACTACTATATTAACCATGCCTTTTATTTTCTGACACTGACATCTTGAAGCCTTGTTGACTTCTGAGGAACTGGCCTTCCCAGGGCTAGCTATTTCCCAGAGATAGCAAACCACTTGCCTGGAGCATGCCTTTCATATGCAAATCAACCAATCCTGAGCCCACAGACTCAACCGCTTTCTCAATCAGGCTATCACATTCTGGGCCACTTTCCACCTTCCCAATCACCTCAGGGCCAAACACTGGACAACTAAGGACAGCCTTTATGCCTCAGAAGCCAACCGGTTTACCCTGTCTCACTTGTTCCTTTCTTTGGAAAACACAATAGAAGCTCTTGTCACCTCTTCCTGCTCCCCCCCCACCCCCCACCTCTCAACCCACCCTGTTGCTTCCTTCTGTAACCACTTTAGCATGGCATGCCCCCTTCTCTGGATCTGTGATGCAGTGGTTATCCTCTCATGACCTGCTAACATTAACATACTGAAATAATAATACAGCCTATATTTTAAAGCAGTCAGAAATGAGCCCAAATAATTAAGAAAACTGGAGATGAACAGATTCCTATATGAATGGCAACATGGGCAAAGCCATCATTAAAAACACACACACAAAAAAAACAAAAATAAAAACTACAAAACTGACATGATGACTGATAAAAACTACATAAAATATATACATCTTATATAACTATTACATAGAAAACATTATTTCAATATTGTTTCATTCATCTAAATGTACTTAATACAATGTTTGGTTTTTAAAATGTTGCCTAATTTTAAATATTTTTATTTTTAAATCATGTTTTTATACCTTGATGTATATATATATGCACAATATCACAAAAGATAATTTCACCAAAAATAACCAGTGTTCACATTTTAACATTTCTGCATGTATCTCCACAGTCATATAGTTTTTATGTAATAAAATTATATTGCACATACCAATGTATACTGAGATTTTTCATATAGTTATGTATTTCAATATGGACAATCTGCAGCCCACTGGCAAATCGGGCCTGCTGCCTATGTTTGTAAATAAAGTTTAATTGGAACACACCACGCTCACTCACTTATACACTGTCCATGGCTATTTTCCTGCTACAGTTGCAGAGTTCAGTAGTTGCAAGAGAACATCCTATGGTCTGCAAAGCCTTAAATATGTACTATCTGGCCTTTATTTTAAAAAGTTTGGGGTACGTACATGGCTCAGTCAGTTAAGCCTCTGACTTTAGCTCAGGTCATGACCTCAGGGTCCTGAGCTCCCAGGACCCTGCATCTCCCTCTTCCTCTCCCTCTGCACCTTGCTCCACTCATGCTTGCTCTCTCTCTCTCCTCTCAAATAAAGAAAAATCTTGAAACTTTAATTACAAAGCAAAATATTGATTCTGTGTAGGGGCACCTGGCTGGCTCAGTCGGTAGAGGATATGACTCTCAGCCTTGGGGTTGTTGGTTCAAGCCCCACTTAAGGGGCAGAAATAACTTAAAAAGTACCAAAAAAATCTTTAAAAATAAATAAGTAAAATAAAATTCATTGCACATTCAGAGAATATGAAATAGCATAACCAATATTGAGTATAATATAAAGATGCCATGTCTACACACGCAAGCATTCAAATTTCCCATGTTCTACAAAGTATTCTCTTGCTTTATTGTTATTAAGAGTAAGTTGATATAGCACATTCATAGTTTGCAAACTCTTCTACAAATCTCCCTCATATTTTTGTGACAATGTGATTTGATAAAAACATGTTTAAAGAGGAAGAGAAGGAAGAGGTCCTTACATAATCCTTCCTCAAAATATTTATCAATGACAATATTAAAAACCTAAATATGTGGGTTGGTATAGGGGTAGGGGAAGACTGGAGAGGTCACTCAGGACCCCAGTTTATCCCAAATTATACTTTTTTTTCAGCTGTACAGAATAAAATCAGGAATATCAAAAATAAAATACAATGATGGGATGCACACCAAGATTTATACTATGTTAATAGTAATATTTTTTAAAGGTTTTATTTATTTATTTGACAGAGAGACAGCTAGAGAGAGAATACAAGCTGCGTGCATGAGAGAGGGAGAAGCAGGCTCCCTGCTGATCATGACCTGAATCAAAGGCAGACGCTTAAAGATGAGCCACCTAGGCGCCCCAGTAAAATATTTGACGTTATATTTACTTTTTACGTGAGCTACAAGTAATAAATATAGAGTCTGAATCTCCCATATTTGGATAAATTACCTATTATTGAGACTTTCTAACTCTGTTAAGTACCTATAGGCTGATGAAAATCATTTTATAAGATAAAAAATATATCCTACTACACCATGTTTAAACAAATTATTATATATGTGCCTCTTTCACATTCAGATTTTGATGAGGATCCTTAGCTTTATAACTTCCTATAATCTTATATATAATTTTTTTTCATGATATTAATAACCAGAGAGTAATATGATAAAGGCAAGGAGGGGACTCACTATAGGCATACATAGGCTGGACAGGAAAGCGATGATCAAGGTTACTGATCAGGCAACATGCGCAGGATTTTAAACTGCACATCCACATCCTTAGAGTTAAGATTATGGAATTATTTATAATGAGCAGGGCAATTAACTTAACCTTGAGAATGGGTGTGTCATCTTTTCATAATTTGTGTGTGTCTACATTTTGAAAACCGTAACTTCCTGATAATGACAAACACAAAGATAAGTAAGCATTCTATTCGCTTATTAAAAAATTCACTAAGGGGGCGCCTGGGTGGCTCAGTGGGTTAAAGACTCTGCCTTCGGCTTAGGTCATGATCCCAGGGTCCTGGGATCGAGCCCCGTGATCTCTGTCTGTCAAATAAATAAATAAAATCTTAAAAAAAAAAATTCACTAAGTATAATCAATAACACAAACCAATACGAAAGAGGAGGACTAAAGCTTTACTTTCCTTCTCTACCTCTTCTCATTTTCTCCTTAATCTTTTATTTATATCACTAATATTTAGGAGAAAAGGTGAATTCAGGGCACAGATGAGCCTGTCACACCATGCTTCTGGTTTATACTATCAGACATACTTCTTTAATTCATCACAAGATGTGCTTCAAACTGACCCAGAAAGCATTAACAAAGAGGACAGCTGAGGTTAGATGGGTCATAAATAATTATAAACAAATGAATTGTTTACTTAGCCTGTAATGTTTGGGGAGTCAGTTATGCTCCAATTTTCGAAGCCCTGCAGTGACCCAACCAGTCTGCCACCAGATTCCTCTCCTTACGCAAATCGCAGGTTCTTACTGCATCACACTGATGTCCCACAGCTAAAGCTTTTCCGCTCCTCATATGTTATGCGTCGCTAATTTGAAAGAGTGCACAGCAGGAACGAACTCATCAATAAATCACCTTAATGTCGGATCCAATTGTGTGGTAGTGCCCTGGAGCAATATATCCAGGACTTGGTAAATGGTCTAGCTGTGCCATTACCTCAGAGCGTGTGGAGGAAGCCATTTTACATATGCACATTTACATAATGCATTTCCTAGTATATAAAGAGAAGCATTAGTCTTGTAGGTTATTTAATGTCACTTAAATACTCTCACGACCTGAAAGAAAGACAAGTTCATTTGTTCTGTAAGGTCTAGAGAGTATGGGCTTCCAAGATCAGTCTGGAGATACTGTGGGTAACAGTGAATTTTAAAGCACCCTCCACATTACCTAAGAGCCCCTGCTTTCATCAGAGGCTTGCCTCTCACTCCTCATCATCTCACCTTATATACTAAGCCTACTTTTTACCTGCATTTTACTAGATTCATACTACTTTTATTTTAAGTATTTTTGCCGGTTGAAAAAATAATTCAAACATTACAGAAGTGAATAAAGGAAATTATTAGTTCTTCCCATGGTTTCTCCTACCACCACCCACCTCTGTCACAATGCCCATCCTCAGCGGAGCCTGCTCAACAGATTGCTATAAAAATACCACAAACTTTGGAGCCTACACACACATAACATATATTTTTAAATATTTCAATAAAAATTATATCATCCTGTTGTATTTCTTAAATATTTACTTAACCATATGTCACAGGTAGTACCTCTGGAGCTACCTCAATTTCTTGAACAGCAATATAATACTCCTTTGTTCGTATATGTCAGCACAGTATTGGTGGTCATTTATACAGTGCTTACTATCTTCCTGGTACTGTTATAAGTACTTCATTTATTCAATCGTAACAACCGTTTGAATTCAGTATTACTATTAGTTTCTGTTTAGAAATAGAAGGGGAGGGGGGGAAAGGAGTCATAGAAAAAGCAATTATCTCACATAGATACTAAGTAACAGAGCCAGAAGAATTCTAACTCAGGCTTTCTGACCCTCAAACCAAACTCCTAACCACTGTGCTGCACTGCCTCTAAGTGCCTTTGCTTTTGGTGAAGATTCACAATTTAAAAACTCATCTCTGTTTTATTCTGGGCATGTTTAGACCCTTATCACTAGCCCATTTTCAGATTAAATTCTCCTCCTTGATACCAAGCTTGGGTGAACAAATCATTCTCTTTCTGTATTCCAATTCCTTGTTCTCCGCCCAGACTTCATTCTTCCACTCCAGAATTCCAACCCTGCTTTAGATTTAGGCCACCCATACCCTTGGCTGGAAAACTAAATAAAAATTTAACATAGTCATGAATATAATGAGCTGTGAACAGCTGGTGTCAGTTATAATTAAGTACTTAGGGAAAACCATGAATATTTAGGACACTAGTCCTGTCTTTGTTATGGAATCATTGACCTGAACTTAATATATAGGTTTGTGACCTTAGACCTCTATTTCTTTCCCCACATAATGAAGACATGTACCTAAATTACCACTAAGATCTCTTTCAGTACTAGATTTCAGTAATAAGTCTCTAGATTTCCTGATTTGATTATTCAGATATCAGTTATCCAATTTGTAGGTTTCTCCTGAACCTATGAACCAGAATCCACCTAATCATCTCAGTCATCATGAATATCAAAATAAGTAATGCAAAGAGGGCATCGATTCTAACTTTACTGATCTGATAGAACTGAAGGAACACTGTAAATAGGTCAGTGTCAGGTTCCCTAATTCTAGGTATCTCTTCATATTAAGTAGCTGTAAAGGATTAATTTTTTCAACAGAGTAGGTTCTCACATAACACAATGTGTGGTACATGGTACTTAGTTAATGCAGCATTCAGTGCACGAAAGTTGAATTCTATTGAATTCTATCCAAACATTATTTAAGACCAAAACTTATTAATCACAGGTAAGGCTGAGTACATCTCTCATTGTTGTTATCTTAACAACTGAGCTACTGCAACTACTCAAATTTATCAGCTATTCTTTTCCATTGAAATAAATCGTAGCAAAAAAGTAAAATATTAGGATCCATGGAAAATCATGTACAACCTTGGATGTCAGAGAGAATAAAACTTTCAGACAACGTGAAAAAGGAAATGGTCTGTGAATAAGTGACTCAAATGTACACTGGAGAAAAGATGAATTATTTAACCCATATCAAATTAAAATCAAGTCCACTATTTGAGCCACAGTGACTATCATAAAATAAGTTGAGTTACATAATTTCACTTAAGGAATGGTACTCTGATGACAAATTGGCTTAAAATGCCCCATTTCTCTTTCTGGTCCTCATGACCATAAAAAAAGTTTTTCAGGCAAATAATTTCTAGTTTTAAGTGACTCGATCTCTTTTCCTTCATACTAACAACTCAATTAGGTTTCATAAATTACTGAAGGAAGAATAGACTCCAAAGCACTAATAGTTCAGAATATGAAATATACATTGGTTTCACTTTTAAAGCACTAATTTGTTAAATTTTTTCTTCTTCTTCCCATTACCTGTGTTAGGTTTCATAAAGTACTAATTTTATGCACCATGTAACATAAAAGGTGGAACATTTTTTTTTTCTTTTTTAATCAACTAACAGTTTAAGGGTGTGAATAAGCAGAGCTCCAAGGAAATTTTTTTTTAGTCAAAATGAAACAATTCTATTCTAGAACCTCAATTTCCAAACACCAAGGTATAAAAGCAGAAACAGTCCCCAATAATCAATCCCCAAGATCTATAATAATCAATAGTCTCTCCCTATGAGCATATTTTTTTAATCATCTAGGGGGAAATCCTACTTTAAGACCATTACGGTCTTATTTTCTTATTTATTGGGTCCACTTCAAGGTTTGTAATCCTATATTCTATAGCTTCAGGTTAAAGACCCCTGGTGCTCTGGAGCAGTCTGAAATATTTGTGATCATGGCCTGTAGTGAGATATACCTTTGGCATCACACACACACACACACACACACACACACACACACACACACATACAGAGGCAAGAAAAAACATAGTTTAAAGCTATTCTTATACATAATGCTGTCTGGTTTTGGGGGGGGTGTTGTTCTAATCCATTTCGTTTTTTAAAATTCTGGACAGAACACATATATTTATTTCACAATTATCGGTGGAATATATGAAGTTTGAAAACACTGTTCTAGTAGACAACAGGGCTCAGTTTCATGTTATTCATTAAAAAACAAAAGTTTCTTTCTCCATATATCAAAATTTTCTAACAAAACTCTTTTAGAATTTTGCTCTTTGTATTTTAATTGTGGATTTTCATGTCTCCTGTTGCACTAAACCATAACGATGTATTCATTGATTATTTCATTTTCATTATTCTTTTGACTGAATGACCTGGTAAAGATTGAGTCAAATCCTATAATACAACATCCTTACCTCAAGCTATCAGACAAAGTAGACACATTAGCCAGGTTATTAGCTACTAAATGTGATTTGGCTCAGTAGGTGTGCATTAGTCACACATTTCCCATAGTCACCTACCACATGGAATACAATCTCCAGATATGCCAGGGGTGCTCCCCACTGTACGAGCTAAATCTTAACAGAGGGCATTTTCATTCCCACACGACCCCTTAATCCCAACAAAAACCAGTTTTATTACCTGTCCCTCATTGGGCTCTGGGCTTGTTTGTCAGAGTGGCATTGTGTATGTACTAAGATTTCCAAGTTCTAACTGACAGGTATTTTAAGAATAGAGTTGCTACAGTGGCAGAAGGTAAATTGAGTCTTTCAGTACCCCAAATCTTTCAATCCTATTCTCAGCTCTTTCTCCTCTGCTTAATGGTGGCCCCCCTCTCCTCCTACATACAACTCCCTTCTACACCATTTCTCCTTTGTCTCCCTCTAGCATGTCTTTGTAAGATTCATTCACACTAAATTACCCACTATCAAAATGCAAATATTCCATGAAAAATCAAATGTGAATTTTTAGGAATAAGAGAGCAGATAGGGATATTTAAATCAGAAAGTAGGCTCATGAGGTTTTGGACAGATTTGTATCATATATTTTAAAAAAAAAACCCTCTCTGTCCCATTACACATATCAAAAACTAAAGTTATTTATCAATGAAAGTAAATAAATCTCACTGGGTTGGATATACAACAGTTTTTCACAATTGAAATCAGTGCTAGGCATTGCAAGTTAAGAAACAACAATGTGATTACATCATTATTGTGTTATTATTTACTTCTCTTGCCTCCAAATGAGAGGTTTTATAAGAACAATTGCATTTTAAATATACTAATATGGAAGAATGTTCAGACAAGTGAAAATTTAAATTTTCACTAATTTCAGCTTAAAAATAAGGTGACTTACATTGTTTTGCCTTGTTCCTTCTAGGGAATTTATGTAAAAGAAAAATTGCTAGATGATCCAAATTTATTTTAATTAGTCTTTTGTATGTGGGTATTAAAAATTCACTTATTTGGGCACTTAGGTGGCTCAGTGGGTTAAAGCCTCTGCCTTTGGCTCAGGTCATGATTCCAGGGTCCTGGGATGGAGCATGGGGTTCTCTGCTCGGCAGAGAGCCTACTCCCCCCCCACCCCCGCCTGCCTCTCTGCCTACTTGTGATCTCTCTGCCAAATAAAATCTTTAAAAAAAAAAATTCACTTATTTAACATATATTCACAAAATACCTACTAACTGTCAATGATTTTTTTTTAAACACTAAGGAAACACCAAGGAACAAGATTAGAAAGCACTATTGTACTTGGAGAATACAGTAAATAAACATCTTATTTCAACATATATACTTGAAATTAAATATTCAGTAAGTGCTACAGAAAAAAAATTGTGTTAAAAATGGAAAAATACATATTTATCAACATATGTAATTATATGAATGAGATTCCACTGTCTTGCTTCTAAAACAATTTGTATTGTCTTTCTCACTATCACTAATACATGTTCATTGTACAGAAAAGCAGAAATGCGTCAAGAGTAACAATGCTATGTGCTTTAAGCATAAACAGTAATGTATGTCAATTATTTCTCAATAAACTGGAGAGGGGGAATTCTGTGTTGTTTTAAGCTATTAAATATGTGGTAATTTGTTATAGTAGCAATAGATAATGAATATACTATTCTACCTCCCAATAAAATAAAAACATCTCTAATCCTACCATCCACGGATAATCACTGTAAAAGTGTGAGTAGATATCATTTTATTTGTATGTATGTAGATACAGCGGTATGAATTTAAGATTATACTGAGTGGTGGCACCTGGGTAGCTCAGTGGGTTAAGCATGTGCCTGCGGCTCAGGTCATGATTGCAGGGTCCTGGGATGGAGCCCTGAATGGAGCTCTCTGTTCAGCAGGGAGCCTGCTTCCTCCTCTCTCTCTCTGCCTGCCTCTCTGCCTACTTCTGATCTCTGTCTGTCAAATAAATAAATAAAATCTTTTGAAAAAAAAGATTATGCTGAATGTTCTATTTTTAACATCTTGTATTTCAAACCCAACATCTCATTTTGACTATCTTCTTATGTTTATAAACAATCTTCTAAAAGAATTTTAACGGCTAATACTATTCCACTAGATAGTTCTACCACAGTTTAATGCCCTACATTTGAATATTTGGGTTGCCCTGAATCTTTTTACTAATAGTCACATAAACCAGATGATTAATGGGACAGCTTGCCTTCTCAGAGTTAGACTGATTTTCTTGAAGATACTACTTCCATAGCTTAAAGAGCCAAAATTTCACAAAACAACCAGGGATTTACCGTTTTGAGGTGGCATTTATTTTCCTATGCTAACTCTAGGGTATGTAGCTTTTCCATAGATAAAAGATTTACCTTTTCCATTTCTCCAGAATGAGTATTCTGAGCCTAAATCATAAATGACTAATATAAACATTATTGCTATTTTTGTATATAAACTTACATAGAAATGGTTTCAATTACCTTATAAATTTTTCACCAGTTAACATGATCTATCTTTTTGATGTTGAAGCCAGAATTACAAATTAATTTTTTTTCATGTTTCATAGCACTGTAATAAATATTCTTATACAAACATTACTATTTCCTTAGGATAAAGGCCTTGATGAAATTACTGAATCCAAAAGCACGCATGTGTTTAAAGCCTTTATTCTTCACAGCATCCCCAGTTTCTTTGTACAAATGTGTTGTTCAGACACAAAACCAATGCTAAAAGTTTTCCAGGAAAACTGCTTGCATCAAAAGTAAAGAAAACTATTTTTGATGCTCAGATCTGCAAACAGCTAGGTTTCTCTGGGGGTTTTCTGGCTTTATATTTCCCTCAAAGGCAAAATGGGAGTCTTAGTTATAGAGGATCCCATCATGTAATGCTTTGAAAAGAAGGTGGAGGATTTTATGTTCTAAGCAGTATAATAAGGAGCTAGGATTAAATATATTTCTTAAAACAGTTGGTAGTCTCATGTTGAATCTATTCAGGGAGAAGTTACAAATATGCCTCTACTAAAACCTCTTATCTTATTAAAGCATATTTCCTTCTCAAATGTTTACCATGCAGGAAAAAGAAGGGTTGGACCTATTAGCAAATTTTGTGCATTGCTCATTTCCCTAATTATTAATGAATATTGTTCTTCCACAACACAAATTCATTTCTGAACTCATAATTAAATGACTAATAAATATAAGGTTTTGTATCCAGTAAAGGAAATAACCAAATAATTTCCTATATTTGATGGCATTTAGGTTTATTAAAAGCAAATGACCTCATTCGTCCTGAGGCTGGCATCAGGGTGCCCTGGAGAGAAGGGGTGGGAGAAAGTTGGTTATTCTTTGGTTAGGATTTTAAGTATAACACACCAAAATTTACTTTTTGTAAAAGAAACCTTGGGAACAAAAGCCAGTTATTAACTGAAAGAGGAAGTTGCTAATTTGTTAAACACAAAGAAATACAATGACTTGATACCTAATATGTGAAGAAATTCCCTTATTACAAGCTGAACTTGGGCCCTTTCTCTGCTCCACTAAATAGTTACCATAGCTGACTGTTTCCTTCATTTCCAAAACTTGGGAATTTCTTTGTTTCTTAGTGGATTATTCTCACTGGAATGGTCTCATAGATGAAGTAATTTTTTCTTACAGTTTTCTTGTGGAAAAAAAAAAAAGTGCTACATATGTTAGATATGTTTTCAGGTGACCAAAATCCTAGGTGTCACAAATCCCATTGCTCGGTAATTGTAATGGGTGAATTCTCACTACAACAGCACATGTGGTTTGAATCTGCAATAAAATCAAATATCTGAAGAGAGTGAATACACCTTTTTAATGTGTGCAGATTTTGAGTTTATGGATCCCGAACAGGAGGAGCATGTTCTATAATAGCAATTCTGTAGTTTGGATTGTTATCAGAATCTATGAACATACCACCTTGAACACACCTGTTCTCGTCTGGATTGGTATTGGACTCTCCTGGGGAACTCAATAAAAATAAAAAGGTCCAGGAGTGCCTGAGCGGCTCAGTGGGTTAAAGCCTCTGCCTTGGGGCGCCTGGGTGGCTCAGTGGGTTAGGCCACTGCCTTCGGCTCAGGTCATGATCCCAGGTCCTGGGTTCGAGCCCCACATAGGGCTTTCTGCTCAGCAGGGAGCCTGCTTCCTCCTCTCTCTCTGCCTGCCTCTCTGCTTACTTGTGATTTCTCTCTGTCAAATAAATAAATAAAATCTTTAAAAAAAAAAAAAAAAAAGCCTCTGCCTTCGGCTCGGGTCATGATCTTGGGGTCCTGGGATCGAGCCCCGCATCAGGCTCTCTGCTCCGCGGGGAGCCTGCTTCCTCCTCTTTCTCTGCCTGCCTCTCTGCCTACTTGTGATCTCTGTCTGTCAAATAAATAAATAAAATCTTAAAAAAAACAAACAAACAAAGGTCCAACCTCTGAATCTCCAATGAGGTTCGGATACTAGCTCTCCGGTTAATTCTGTTACACACCGAAGTTGGAGCACCACTACTCTAGAACCTTGTTTATAAGTTATTGTTGTTGCTGTTGAATGTTCCATGAAAAACCTGAAGACCTCCTAAAATGCTTTTCTAAGCTGCATTTTCAGTTCCACATGAACTGGCATGGGGTGTAAAAATGTGTACCTCCAGCAAGCACCCAGGTAATGCCTGTGCTCTAGTCCACAGATCATATTTTGAGCTGTAAGGCAGAGTCTAGGGCATGGTTTACATCCCTTTACATAAAACATCTGCCTCAAGCCAATATGAATAAAAATTTTCCACTTCCAGCAGCACTTGCCTAGGAGATAGGAAAACTGACTGTTGTGTTTTATCACAGCTGGCTCTGAACAACTGAAGTTTCCCTGAACTTTGAGTGACCTGGATGCCAGATCTTTCCTGGACCTAAGTGAAGACACTTTTCCTGAACTACAAAAAATGAGACTATTTTAACTAAACATACACAGACCTACAGACTCATCCTGCCCTCTCAGAGTGCCAGTTTTCTACACTCAGTGTCATTACAAACTCCTCTCTAGCATATAAAATCCCGACTTTTCTCCTTCAGCAAATGATTCGGTGAATCAAATTTCTTCACTGACATATGTTCTCTTCCCTGGCAAGTTAATGGTTTAGACTTGCTTTACTGTTGTTAATTTTGTTCTGGAGGTTTCTGCTTTATTTTTTAACACTAGTTTTAAGTCACTGTTTTTCCATAAAATCCCTGTTAAACGTATTTATGCCTTTCTCAAATCATGTCTGTCTAGGAAACTGTCCTTTCCATCACCCCCCCCCCCCCAAAAAAAAGAAACAAAAACAACTTTGCTGTAGTTTTACCGCATAGTAAAGTTCTCATCCCTGCCCAGCTGGGGCAATGTAACTATACTCCACTCCGTGCCTGCACCAGCCCTCATTCTTTGCCTCTGGTATACACCTACCCCATGACAGGCCATCTGTGGATTTACATCTTGGCTTCTCCACTGCAAAATGAGCATCTTGAAAATAAGGGCCATATTCTATTGTTGTTGTTGTTAAGATTTATTTATTTATTTTAGAGAAAGTATGCAAGCAAGCAGGGGGAGGGGAAAAGGAAGAGAGAAGGAATCCTAAAGCAGACTCCCTGCTGAGCATGGAGCTTGCCCTGGGCTCCATCCCAGGACCCTGAGTTCATGACCTGAGCCTAAATCAACAGTTGGCCACTTAATCGACTGAGCCACCAAGGCATCCCATAATTTGTTATTTTTGTCACTGTTTTTATATTTGTATCTCTGTTGAAGTGAAATGGGTCATGGTAAAGAGTGGCTATCCTCTTGTAACTTGGCACATCAGAATTCAAAAAGCACTTTTATATGCATTATATAATATGATGGTTGTGACAGCTAGGAAAGATTTTATGTTGTCAATAAGAAAACTAAAACTTAGAGAAGATAAATGATAACCTCCAGGTCACATGTAATTAAATGTCAGAAAAAAAGACCTAATCTATACTTTTTTCCTGTAGAAACACATTAATCCATCTTCAACCACAGTAATACACAGAAATTTTCTTACCAATTTTTACTTTTAATTTCTTATCAAGATAAGGTAAAAAAAAAAAATCATGGGAGAATAAGATGAAACCCAGATGAGATTTGATGAGGCATAATGTTTTCCAAAAACACCATGCACAGGGGAAGCAGAGCTAGCTAGAACAGAAAGAGGTATATGGAAGAAATCCCAATATGCATGGAAAGATTAAAACAGAGCAGGAGAAGAGAGATACTAAACATTGCTAAGAAGTCAAGGAGGGTTTCAGCCCGAGTTGCTAGCAACAGCTTGTTTAGGCTTCAGTACACTTCCTGTTCTTGGAAGTCCATCTTGCAGCTGAGAATTTGTTTGCTCACTGATTTTTGTTTGTGTGTTTTAAAGCAGATAAAGCTAACTTCCATTTGTAACATTGTGGGTAGACTACACATTTTTGAAGTCATCCAACTATAGAATACTTAAAAGATAATTGGTACAATGTAAAAAACCTTTTTTTTTCTTTTTTTGTAATGAAAAGCCAAGCTCACAGGAAACTAACAGAATACCCTGAGAGAAAAGAAAGAGGGAGAGAGGAAGAGAGGAAAAGAGAGAAATAGGGTTGGAGGGTGCGGGGAGAAGAAGGAGAAGAGGAAGATGAGGAAGAGGAGGAAGAAGAAGAAGGAGAAGGGGAAGAAGAAGAAGAAAAAGAAAAAAAAATACTGGAATTGCAGTAGTGGGCAAACTCAAGAGAGATGGATTTACCCAGGGGCATCTGTCAGTAGCAGAAACTTAGTGCTTTGTTTTATAGGATTGTTCAGAGAAAAAAGATAGGGAAAAATGGCCTTGAGTTCTTTGGGTAAGCCAGAGGAAAAATTATCCGCTTCTGAAAAAAGAGTGACAGCAAAGAAACCTAAGAGTGTCTGCCTCAGCTCCAGGTGAGGGAAAACATCTCCCCTGAGGATCAGCGGAATCCTTATGGACCGGCAGTTGAATGCATACTAACTATTCAATCAGTATGGGACCAAAAGACTCCAAACCAAGAAATGAGCTTCAGGTAGTTCTGAATTTAATATCCTGGGCATCTGGCAAAAGCAAAACCAAACAGTACATGCCATCAAACCAAAGTTGCCAAATTATTTTTTTTAAAAAGTCCCTAAGAGGAGCTCTCAGAAACAAAAACAGCACAATTAGATTTGTAAGCATTTTAGTACTTAAAATTATTAGAATCAAAACACAAAATAAGTATGTTTTAAATTGAGAAACAAAAGAAGAAAATAAAATGGGGAAAAAAAACAAGCAAAAAACAAAACAGCAGATGAACTAAATAGATCAAATTTACAGGACAAGAAAATTGATGTCGGGAATTGATTACAAATGGACTCAATTCTTCATCCCTCCCTATAATCATGCCTTCTGCAATGTGACTTTGCAGATCTTCCCATCAAATGGTGAGGCTTATTTCCCCAATCTTCCATTCTGAGACTGGCGTTTTGATCAGCTTTGGTCAATAAGATGCAGCAGAGGGAAAGGGTGCAGGCCTGACTCACCCATTAGGCATGGGAGTCACAATGCCCAAGACCCACAACACTTGTAGAGGTCCCCAAGAATGTTTTAATATTATTTTTTAAAGTGGGATAAAGATGAATATAACAAATCTGTAGTAATGAATCCAGTCTGGATTATACTCATATTTATGCCAAGGCAGTTATAAAATATAATTTTTAATACTTTTTTATGGAGTAAGGTCCACAAAGGCAAAAATGCCTAGGGTTCTCAATGTTAGCCTAGGTCTGGGTAAGCTTTGTGTGTTTCTACCTTTTCTATTGTAACCCTGTCACCACCATGAGAATATTTATAGGCTAACCTGTTAGAGGAGGAGAGATGACTTGGGACTCAGATGCTGAGTCATCCCAGCTGAGCCCCCGATACTATAGCAGAAATCAGACCAAATCAGCACAGGCCACAGAGTCAACACAGAGCTGCCTGTAGACACAAAAGTGAACCCAATGGAGGCAGAAGGATCAGTCTGCTGACCTGGTCTGTGACCAATTCTACATGCTAATTATTATAAGCCACTGAGTTTGGGGGTAGTTTGTTATGCAGCAATAACAAACTGCTACAGTTAATGAATTGAAAGAAAAATTCCTAGAATGAAACCAAGAGAGACAAAGTGAAATAACGGACCCAAAAGCATGGGAGGTAAGAACGAAAGGCTTAAAATACATCCAGTGGAGTTCCATATGGCAACAGGAGAGAAACTATATTTGAAATGGTGATGACTTAATTTTTCAGAGTTGATGAAGAACTTGGATGATACGTTCAAGAAGGACAAGCATCAGAATAAAAGGAACCTTTATTTAGATACATTAAAGTGAAATAGTAAAACATCAAAAATAAAATATATTTAAAGCAACCAGAAAAAAGTTTACCAAGAACTAACAATGACAAAAAGGTATGACGTTATATGAAGCTTTCCATAATCACTATGTAGGTGCAAAGTCTATGCAAATTCTAAATATTCTACTTACTCTTCCCTGATCATCTAACCCTGGGAAGGTTTTCTCTCTCTTCTGGTTATCAGCACACTCTGCAAGAGCCCTGCATACAGCATGTGTCCCATCATTTTTAGTATCATCATTTGCGTGTGGGCCCAAACTTTTAATATGGAAAAGTACTTTTTTTAATTCAAAAGCATATTAAAAATAATAGCAATATTAATACTTTGCTATTTACTTTTATGATGGTCGGCTTATCAAAATATTGTTAAGTCTTTTCATATTTTTCAACAATATTGACCTTGGCAAAAACCTAAAAAGACTTAATTGGCCCAGTGTTTTACCAACACCCCCCAGTTCATATATTTAAAACATATTACTATTCTAGTTGATTGCTATTACATCAATCAAGAATGTAAATAAAGTAAGCAGTAGAACACATCTAGAAGGGATGCTTTTAAAAATTTCATTATTTAAGGGGACCCCTGTGTGGGTCAGTGAGTTGAGTGACCGGCTTTTGATTTCAGCCCAGGTCATGATCTCAAAATTGTGAGAGAGAGGACAGAGTCAGGCTCCACACTCAGCCTGGAGTCTGCTTGTCCCTCTCCCTTGGTTCCCTTGTTCTCTCTCTCTCTCACTGTTTCTCCCTCAAATAAATGAATAAAATCTTTAAAAATTTTTCATTATATAAGATTTAATGTGTGTTTTATACAAACACAAACTTCCTATCTTCCCAATATGTTTATTTTGCTATTTTGGATAGATAAGTACTCACTTCCTACATTCTTATGGGCATAGAAATGCTATTCACAGCTATGCCATATAGTACCTCATGATTACCTTTCTTTTCTTGGATATTCTGCCCAGCAACCCCCGCCCCCAGAGATTTTAATAGACCTTATTTTTACAGCAGTTTTAAGTTCACAACAAAATTGAGCAGAATAACTGTCTTTCCTTTGTTGAAATGCTTCATATGTTTTTATATTTCGGACCTAAGATCTCCCTCATGTGTTTACATATCCTCTCCATACGTCTAAGCACATTAATTATTCTATCGGTTTTACAATTTTAAAGAAACTTCTCCTGAACTCATGACTTCTATCTTGACTACTGCTTTCTATGGTGACTAAACGATCCTCTAGGTCAAAGACTATATTTTTTGTATGTCTTTGAAGTCCTTACTGTCAGCATGGTGACATGCATACTGTGAGCCTTCAGTAAATCGTGAAATAAATGATGACCCTACCACACAAGGAAAGCCGATGGAAAAGACGCTGTGTAACTGAGCTATTTACGCAAATACTCCAATCAACTGATGACAGAGAGAGCTTAGATCATCCCCAGTCTGTAGGCCTACAGCTGCTTCAGCAGGGTGTCCCAGATCTGGGACTTTGTCTCAGCTATCAATTCAGTCCAGCAACTGGCAACTCCATTCATTTAATTGATCTTCATTTGGGTACATATAGCTACTGCCTATGACATACTTGTTTGAATTGACAACTAGAAGATTATTCAGTATCCTTCTTATCTAACAGTCTGCCCCTTTTACATAAATAATGAAAAAACAAAGCATGTAAGTACAAATATATTACCATTGTTGCACACATTTCAATGTCCTTGAAAAGAACTGATGCAGATGATTTGATGTCCCAAAATCAAGAGAGAGAATCTCATTTCCTTCAGCTTAATTCGAAACTGCCCCACAGATCAAATGTACTAGTATCTGAGAAATGCTATTATATAATTATTTTATGGATTTTGTGTTTTTTTCATCTCACTGTGGAAAATACTGCACTTATATTAGAAGTAATACAATAGAGAAAGCAATGCACATATAGAGTCCTGGAGGAAACCCAGCTGAAGGTGGAAACCCAGCTCTGAAATCTATTCATAAAAGCTTAGCAAATGCCTACTTTCTCTGTCTCTGCTTTCCATTATAAAAAATAATGATAATAATACCTACTCTTATTTCAAGGATTGCTTGGACTATATGATGTGACAAAGACTATAATAACATTTTATAAATCTTAATGCACATGGAAAATATAAAATATCCTTTCATTCTATATTTAGATATAACCATAGGTTAAGGATTCACAACATACATAAGAAAATAATAAAAGGCCACAGAGAGCAAAATACTGTAAGGTGACAGTGAACAGTCATGGTTAATAAGCATGGGATCTGGAGACAATCTACCCTAGGTTCAAATCCTAGCTCTACCACATACTGGTTGAGTGACTGTAGATAAATTATATATCTTCTCCTTTCTCAGTATTCTTATTGTAAAATGGGAATAATAATAATAGTATTCACCCCATAGGGACATAAAGTTAAATAAGTGTGTGAAGCATATAGCCCAGTGTCTAATATATGGAAATCATACAATAAAGATTAGATATTTTCCATCATAATATTACTGTTCAACACGAGCAGTAATTGGTATTAGGGTTCAATTTACCTTAATTCTTCTGCCAAATTCTACTATTCTGAGGGCCTGTTTTATAGTTACAGGGAAACATATAGTTATTCCATTAAATCTTTGATGACACATTATAAAAACATGTAATTTTTAGCTAAAAAATTTTAGAGGTGATTTATCTAACATATTTTGCAGGTAAGGAAACTGAGGCATAGTGAGTACATCTACTTGATTAAGATCATAGAGAGTTAGTGGCAGAGTTTAGAGTAGAATCCAGGATCCTGATGTCTAAGAACCATAGCATACTGCCTTCCGGATACCTCTAATTATCTTCAAAGATGTATAAGATCTATGTTATAAAAATTACTAGTACATATCCTGCCTTATCAGTCGATGGATTTTTTATGTTTTTGCTGATTAAAATGTAAAAGAATGTTCAAACTACCATGTATTATATGTACATATGTATATGTGTTATATATGCACAAATGGTAAGATCAAAAATGTACATTTTACTACAATTATCTGTTGCCAACTACTGGAGGTAGAGATCCCTTGAGAAATTTAAACAATAAATCATTATGTATTTTCAATTAGCTGATGTAACTTCTTTTCATTTTTAATTCTGAGATACTACTAAATCCACTTAGACTTTAATTACAGTTTTGAATTCTGATAACCCCCATCTGAACTGTGAGTACAAAAATAGGTAGCTTTGCACTTACCCTATAATCTACCCTACTGTTTTCTTCTAGGTCGGATTTTTAGTATCATTCCTATACAAAACTAATAAAATTAAATAGAACAAAAACAAAAAGAGAGATAATCAGAAAACAATAACATTTAAGGGGCCTCAAGAGTTTCCCAGACTCGAGTAATTTCTATCTGGCCAAAAGAACCCATATAACCTCTAAACATTTCTGCTTACATAACGAGTTTCCTGTGGACAGGAAGATGGCAGAATATCCATCCCTAGAACACTGTGAACCAGGGTAGCTGCCCCACCACAGTCCTCTCTCTGTAGACCTCCTGCCTGCCCCTATTGCTGGGGGAATGAGCAGAGACTGAAGAAAGCAAACAGTGAGGAGAGCACTTACTCAATCAGTTCATGCTGCCTCATGGAAATTCCTTGATGTTTATTTTGATCCAATTTTATTTGGATACCACGTGATGGAGACCTGGAAGAGGAAAAACCAAAACAACGTGTACTGAGTTCCACATCTCTCCCAGGGCATTTTTGAATCTTTGAAATCTCTTAGGAAAGTGCTGAAAAATAGACAGTTCCTTGTTGAGAAATGAAAGCAGTACCATCATTTTTCTATTTGTAGTTTCATAAATTAAGTATACTCTTGAATTGTGACTAAGCAATCAGTTAATCTAGGTAAGGAAATAGGTTCTTTGTTATCTTCTTCCCTGATCTGCCAATGGGAACCTCAGTAAAGCAGAACCAAAACTTACCCTAGTGCTTTTCCTACTCAGCATGGTCCAGCTCCTGGATTCAGAAATGTGTGCTCTCTCCTGAGCCCCAGTGCACTTTGTCTCTCATGTCTTCAACTTACTAGTCTTTTGTCATAAATTTCTCTTGAGTTCAGCTAATAGGTAATGAAGTAGGTCTATTAGTGTTTGTGCCTCTATATTTAAGATGGTATATTTCTTTATTTTCAATATAGAGTTGTTTTTTAATAAAAATTGCTTTACTGGGGTGCCTGGGTGGCTCAGTGGGTTAAAGCCTCTACTTTTGGCTCAGGTCATGATCCCAGTGTCCTGGGATCGAGCCCTGCATTGGGCTTTCTGCTCAGCAGGGAGCCTGCTCCCTGCCCCACCCCTCTGCCTCCCTCTCTGCCTACTTGTGATCTCTGATGTCAAATAAATAAATAAAAATCTTTTAAAAAAATTGCTTTACTTAACTCTGTTTCTCAAAGGATAATTTCACACCTGTTGAAAGAAAATCAAGAGTATAAAGACTACATATCAGGGAGCCTGGATGGCTCAGTTGGTTAAGCAACTGCCTGAAGCTCAGATCATGATCCCAGAGTCCCGGGATTAAGTCCCACATCGTGCTACCAGCTCCATGGGGAGTCTTCTTCTCTCTCTGACCTTCTCCCCTCTCATGTTCTCTCTCTCACTCCCTCTCTCTCAAATGAAAAAATAAAATCTTTAAAAAAAAGTTTAAAAAAAAAGACTACATGATACTTATTTACTATACTTTGTATTTTCAAAAGTGAAAAGTATATTATAACTCATTTCCATGTGTCCATCAGGCAGCTTCAACAATTATGAACTCAGGGCACATCTTGTTTCATCTACATCCCTCACCTACTTCCCTTCTCCTCATTATTTTGAAGCAAACATTATAAGTATTTCAAATATTTCATTTTCTATCTTTAAAAGTCACCTTTTTCAAAAAACACGATCTCAATACCATTACAGTCTTAAAATAATCATGAATAACTCCCTGTTCCCATCAAGCATCCTGTCAGAGAGAACCTCTGCTTATGGTTGCAATAGAGTAGCTTGTGACAGAACCGTGCAGTTCTCCAAAGACTATCAACAATGGATGAGATATATCTCTGATACTTGAAGTCATCCAGAAATCCGGGGGCAGACAGGACTTGGCATGCAGGCTCAAGGGGGAAAGAAGCTCAGTGTTCCTCATGCTGCCATTTCTCTTGCAGCATATGCCAGTTCTTCAGCTCCAAAAGTGAAATACTGAGAAACAAGGTAGAAGAACTCTGTAAAGAGGCAGAGAAGCCAGCAGAGACTGGCATCTCACAGCTCAGGAAAGAGAAAAGCTAGAGTCCAGATCTGGAGGAAAAAAACAACAACCAGGACTTGAGAAACTAAGAACCTTGAGTAAAGGGATCGCAAGAAAATGAGTCCAATCCTCTTTGCTGATTCCTTTGTGAGGTGGTTGCTACATCTCTAGATGTGCAAGGCAAGAAGCCAAGAACCCAAGTAAAACACTGCTGAAGAGCTGAGCAGAGCTGTCAGCATTCTTACAATGCAAGGGAGACTAAAAAGAAAAGAGAAAAGGGAAGGGAAGGGAAGGGAAGGGAAGGGAAGGGAAGGGAAGGGAAGGGAAAGGAAGGGAAAGGAAAGGGAAGGAAAGGGAAGGAAAGGAAAGGAAAGGAAAGGAAAGGAAAGGAAAGGAAAGGAAAGGAAAGGAAAGGAAAGGAAAGGAAAGGAAAGGAAAGGAAAGGAAAGGGAGAAGGAAAAGGAAAGGAGAAGAGAGGAGGGGAAGGGGAGGGGAGGAGAGGGGAGGAGAGGAGAGGAGAGGAATAAAGAAAAAAGAAACCTAGGGACTTATCAGATCATGACAAATTCTCCAGGCTCTCAATCAGAACTCCAGAGGGCTACAACCTAGCATGAGGTAAACCAGAAGCAAACTGATCAATATGAGGTTATCTGTCCATATTTAGTCAGAGTTTGATAAAGTGTCTCCTCTCTAAAGAAAATGCAGCAAAAACTTCTCATACACAATGTTGGACAGTCAATCAGAATTACCAGGTAAACCCAGAAACATGACCAAAGCTAAAAGGAAAAGAAAAAAGCTCACAGGTGTTTCAAATGTTGGAATTACCAGAAACAGTCTTTAAAGATAACCATAATTAATATGTTCACAAAAATATACAACAAAATAGAAAATTTAATGGAGACATAGAATCTGTTTCCTTAGAAAAAGGATCGTGTATTCTAGAACTGAAAAATACAGTAACTAAAATTAATATCCAGTTGTATTCAGATTTCTTTGTCTTATAACTGTTTTGTGGGTCTTTTCAAAATAATTTGTTTTAAATGAGATTGAAATAAAGTCCATATAGTTTTCTTGGTTGATATATTCCTTAAGTATCTTATAAACTATAGGTTTAAAACTACAGATTTCCTGTTTATTTTTTTTTCTTTTCTTTACAAATTTTCTTAATAAAGCCAGGTTCTTATTCCTTCAGTTTTCTTCAGTCTGAATTTTGCCTTTGTTTTCCCATGGTAGGTTGTGTTTTTTCCTCTGTCCTCTGTATGGCTGTGTATTGGTGTTAGATCTGGGTATTTCATGGAGTTCAGGTTTAATTTCTTTGGCAAGGCTATTTCATATTTCATAGGTAGTGATATGTACTTCCATCAGGAAGTACGTAATGATGAATTATCTTTCACTTTGTGATGTTAGCAGCCATAAGCGGACACTGCCTAGATCTATTATTTCATTAGGGGCTGTAAAATAGTGATATTCTAATGTTGTCATTTATTCACCAGTTATTAACTAGAATATTGCTATAAAGATTCTTATCATCCATATAAGACTACCTTGAGATACAGTTCACAGAGAAAAGACAAATAAATTATTCTTTTCATTTATTTACAAGTTTCCAAAATACTAAGTTGGTTTGCTAGCATCCTTCAACATTTATAAGCATCATTATGAATTAATGGATTTAAAAGCATTTGATGTGTCTAGCCCATTTTATTTATAACCCATTATGATGCTCCAATTAATGGAAGCCTATTTAATTGGCTCCTGTGCCCTTTTGAAATAATTTTTGTTGTCATTGATAGCTTCCCAGGCCACAGCTCTTTAGCCTGAACCATTTTTAAGGAAACAGAAGCGTTATTAGAACACGTACATATGTTCGTATATGGATACATATATGTTGTGTATATGTACATATATATGTGTGTGTGTATGTGTATATATATATATATATATATATATACAATGGAAATATCATCCAGGTGAGTCACAGTTCTCAACTGAAAACAAATGAAGAAAAACCTTAAATTAAGGATTACCTTAAATCCTTCAACTTATGTACCAGAAAGGGAAGCAAAAATTTCCATCAACTGCCTGCCATTTCCTGTAACTGCCATATATTCTGTAGCACAGTATATGAAACTACCATAGAACCAGGAGAAAAGATGATAATGTTTTTTCTTCTTTCAGAACTAAGAAAAAGGAAACTGTCTTAAGGTACAACGAAGTAATTATATTTAAGTCCCTAGCACCATGCAGGTTAGGACTAGTCTGTGTAAAAAGTAATTTATATGAGTATAGAAAAGTGGAGAGACTGGAAAGAAAACAAAATTTTCTGAAGGAGATTATATCATTGGCTTTAAAAAAAAATTATTTCTTGGGTGCCTACAACAGTGTGGAGACAAACCCTCTTGAAAAGGAGATAAACAAGATGAATTTTAGGCGTGTGGTTCTTTCCAAACTTCTAATTTCATAGGATCAGTTCACCAAAAATAAAATTGTCATAGTAACTTATTGTTTGTCATGTTAAGGCTGGATAATTGGCATCCTATTGTTTGTACAGGACAAAATATTACAGGAAGAACACCATGTGACTTGGGTACCTCTGGGTTCTCGTGGGAACGAGAAGGTTCTTAGCAAGAAGGGGAAAATATTCAAACAACATAACCACAAGCTCACTAATGGCTATTCTCTGCTTAAAAGTGGAAATTGAGAGAATTTTACATTCTCATCTATTTTTTCAAAATTTGAAAACATATCTTTTCAAAAGTAAAGGAGGAAAACTGGAATATTTATTATAATTCTTATCATCATTTCTGCCATGATATGAGGCAGCAATGTTTAGAGAAAAGGGTAGTTAAAACTCTGTACTAAAGAATGAATTCTGGAAACACTGAATACTGAAAAGAAATAAAATAAAATAAAATGAAAAAACAAACAAACAAAAACTCTGTACTTTGTAATCTGTTCTGATTTAGTTCTGTGTATTGCTCTTACTCAGCTGGGCCTTTCTCAATTATCTGCGGTTGTGAAGAATAACAACAGGATCATTCATTGAATACTGTATTAGTATCCTCTTGTTCTAACAGATTACCACAAATTCCATGGCTTAATGCAACCCAAATTTATTATCTTATAGTTCTGGAGGTCAGAAGTCCACAGTGGGTCTCACTAGGCTATTTTGGCCTAGTGAGCCAATTACTAGATTTTAGCCTTGTGAGCCTCCTTCTGAAGGCTCTAAGGGAGAAACCATTTTCTTGCCTTTTCCAGCTTCTAGATGCTGTCTGAATTGTTAATGTCACAACCACAGAGCACTATAACCCCTGCTCCTCTGGTCACATCTCCTTCTCTGGCTCTAACTCTCCTGCCTCCCTCTTTCACTTACGATGACCATTACTGTTACACTGGGCCCACATGGATAATTTAGGATAATACCCCTATCTGAAAATGTTTAATTTAATCTTATAAGGTAAGATAAGGTAATATAAGGTGATGTTTATAGGTTCCTGGGAGCAGGACATAAACAACTTTGGGTGCGATTTTCTTGCCTGTCACAAGTACTTTATACACGCTGGGCACTTCTAAACTCTTCCCATGTATAAATTCAGCTAGTCTGAAAAACAGCAGATTAGGTAGCAAGGTAGTTACTATTATTATTCCATTTTAAAGATGAGAAAAGTCGGAGTACAGAGGTTTCATTTCTAGGAAATGGTGGAGGTGATATACAAACCTACTTAGGCTCAAAGACCCAATCTTTAAACCATACTACCTTTGAAAATAAAAATAGTATGGAAATCAAAATACATGAATATGCCCAAACACCATTTTTTTCCATTTTATTTTATTTCTTTTCAGTGTTCCAAAACTCATTGTTTATGCACCACACCCAGTGCTCCATGCAATATGTGCTCTCCATAATACCCACCACCAGGCTCACCCAACCCCCCATTCCCCTCCCCTCCAAAACCCTCAGTTTGTTCCTCAGAGTCCACAGTCTCTCATGGTTTGTCTCCCCCTCCGATTTCCCCCATCTCACTTCTCCTCTTCATCTCCCCATGTCCTCCGTGTTATTCCTTATGCTCCACAAATAAGTGAAACCATATGATAATTGACTCTCTCTGCTTGACTTATTTCACTCAGCATAATCTCCTCCAGTTCCATCCATGTTGATAAAAAGTTGGGTGTTCATCCTTTCTGATGGAGGCATAATAGTCCATTGTATATATGGACCATATCTTCTTTATCCATTTGTCCGTTGAAGGGCATCTTGGTTCTTTCTACAGTTTGGTGACTGTGGCCATTGCTGCTATGAACATTGGGGTACAGATGGCCCTTCTTTTCACTACATCTGTATCTTTGGGGTAAATACCCAGTAGTGCAATTGCAGGGTCATAGGGAAGCTCTATTTTTAATTTCTTAAGGAATCTCCACACTGCTTTCCAAAGTGGCTGCACCAACTTGCATTCCCACCAACAGTGTAAGAGGATTCCCCTTTCTCCACATCCTCTCCAACACATGTTGTTTACCGTCTTGTTAATTTGGGCCATTCTAACTGGTGTAAGGTGGTATCTCAATGTGGTTGGATTTGAATCTCCCTGATGGCTAATGATGATGAACATTTTTTCATGTGTCTGTTAGGAATTTGTATGTCTTCCTTGGAGAAGTGTCTATTCATGTCTTCTGCCCATTTTTTGATGTGATTAACTGTTTTGTGTGTGTCGAGTTTGAGGAGTTCTTTATAGATCTTCGATATCAGTCCTTTGTCTGTAGTGTCATCTGGGAATACCTTCTCCTATTCCGTGGGTTGCCTCTTTGTTTTGTTGACTGTTTCCTTTGCTGTGCAGAAGTTTTGGATCTTGATGAAGTCCCAAAAGTTCATTTTTGCTTTTGTTTCCTTTGTCTTTGGTGACATATCTTTAAAGAAATTGCTGTGGCCGATGTTGAAGAGGTTACTGCCTATGTTCTCCTCTAGGATTTTGATAGATTCCTGCCTCACGTTGAGGTATTTTATCCATTTTGAGTTTATCTTTGTGTATGGTGTAAGAGACTGGTCAAGTTTCATTCTTCCGCACATAGCTGTCCAGTTTTCCCAGCACCATTTATTGAAGAGACTATCTTTTTTCCAATGTATATTTTTTCCTGCTTTGTTGAAGATTATTTGACCATAGAGTTGAGGGTCCATATCTGGGCTCTCTACTCTGTTCCACTGGTCTATGTGTCTGTTTTTGTGCCAGTACCATGCTCTCTTGGTGATCACAGCTTTGGAGTAAAGCTTGAAATCAGGCAACGTGATGCCCCAGTTTTGTTTTTCTTTTTCAACATTTCCTTAGCAATTCAGGGTCTCTTCTGATTCCATACAAATTTTAATATTGTTTGTTTCAGCTCTTTGAAAAATGCCAGTGGAATTTTGACTGGGATGGCATTGAAAGTATAGATTGCTCTAAGCAGTACAGACATTTTAACAATGTTTATTCTTCTAATCCATGAGCATGGAATGGTCTTCCATCTTTTTGTGTCTTCTTCAATTTCTTTCATGAGTGTTCTGTAGTTCCTCAAGTACAGATCCTTTACTACTTTGGTTAGGTTTATTCTCAGCTATCTTATGGCTCTTGGTGCTACAGTAAATGGAATTGATTCTCTCATTTCCCTTCCTATATTTTCATTGTTAGTGTATAAGAAAGCAACTGATTAAAAAAAAAAAAACAAGCAACTGATTTCTGTACATTGATTTTGTATCCTGCCACATTACTGAATTGTTATATGAGTTCTAGTAGTTTTGGGGTGGAGTCTTTGGGGTTTTCCATATAAAGTATCATGTCATCTGCAAAGAGAGAGAGTTTGACTTCTTCATTGCCAATCTGAATACCTTTTATTTCTTTTTGTTGTCTGATTGCTGTTGTTAGGACTTCTAGTACTTGACAACACTGTTTTAATGAGAAATATTCAACACTCCAAATACATCTTTTACAAGACCTGCAGCAAGATAGTTGTTATTTTAATTCTCAATTAATCAGCAATATTATTGAATCCCATAATCATGGCAAATGTTGAGAATTTGCAAAATCCCTGCCTTCCAAAAATTTATTTGGAAAAGCAAAATGAAAACTTTTAGAACTCATTAGAAAAACTACAAATGTATGTACTCAAACACTAGATGGAATGAATCATTCCTTCAGGCATTTTTTAGTAGAATCCAAGACACAAATAACCCCATTAGTGTTTTAATTGTAGTGCTCCACAGGAAAACAAAATAAGAGAATCAGCCAAGGACATGGGCAACTTATAGAGTGAATATCCCCATCTAGATAACTGTTATGTGTATTCATTCTTAACTTTCATTATAATGGAAGTAATTTCATAGCCAAATCAATTTCATTTAGAATGGTTACAATGGACAACTTGGTCATTTTTTTCCCCATGGGTGGGTAATAAGACTGTTTCAAGTATGCCTTTTTAAACTGCTTCCAGATATTATTATTTTCAGATAAATTCCCTTCCATAACAATAATAAAATCATTTTATCATCATTCATCGGAAAGTGTTCATGAGGAGAAAAATACTGGGTCACAACATAAAACACCAGATATTCAAGTTATTAGCAACATCTGAGTTTTATAGTCTACAAATAAATAATAAAGGAACACATGGTATATTATGCAATATTATGGTATTTTGAAGTGTTGGGGGAGATAGGGGGAGAGAAATGGAGGAGAGGTTATAAATAGGAGGAAGGTAACTCAAGTTCTTGTAAGAACTTGGAAATAAGAGATAATTTGTTCCACATTTCTAAGAAATGAATTATGTTAAGTTTGTCTTAAAAGCAGATAACAGAACCTGTTCATCTATATACTCTGAAGTAACTGTATATTTCCTATTCATATTTTTAATATTCAGTGTGAATAATGTGGGTATTAAGCATGATACTGCATTTCGGGGTCTACTTTGTTCTTTTGAAGAGGGATTTCTTTAACTATTTCTGTCAGTTACCTTTTTTTTCAGTTAGATACCTCTTGTTACTCTATGCTTAAACCCATAAACACTGTTTTCTTGAATTTTTACTGAGAAGCAAACTTCTCTTAAATTTTCATCATCTTCTCTATTGTATGCTTCATGAGACTTCTTCTTTTCCCTATACTGTACATATTTTTCTTTCTGTTTACTCATCCTTATATAGAGAGCTATCTATCTAGATGTGGTAGATTAAAAATGGCCACAATTGGGGGCGCCTGGGTGGCTCAGCGGGTTGGGCCGCTGCCTTCGGCTCAGGTCATGGTCTCAGGGTCCTGGGATCGAGCCCCGCGTCGGGCTCTCTGCTCGGTGGGGAGCCTGCTTCTTCCTCTCTCTCTGCCTGCCTCTCTGCCTACTTGTGATCTCTCTCTGTCAAATAAATAAATAAAATCTTTAAAAAAAAAAAGAAAAATGGCCACAATATTTTTGACATTTTTCCCATCAAGAGCTTGGGTCTATTTTCCTCCACATTGAATCTGGGCAAGATAATGGTTACACTGACCAAGTGAAACTATGTCACTTCTAAGTACAGGCTTTAGGAGGATTGCCAACATCCTTCTTTGTCTTTTGTAGTCCTGAGCCACCATGTAAGAAATTAGACACTATTGAGATTGACATGCTGTTGCCCAAGCTTGCCATTTGGAGAAACCATGATGAAAGAGAGAAGTACCCTGTCAGTTCATAAATGTTCCAGGCCCCAGCTATTCAATCATGTCAACTGAGCCCAGCCTTCCAAGCATCCCTTCCTAGGTGCCAGGCATAAAAGTTAAGCTGTCTTGACTCCAAACCAAATCAGTTACCAGCTAAATAGCATTTAGCATTAGCATTAGCATGAGTGACTCCCATCTATTACTGCATGAAGAATCACTTAAACAATTACTGCCTGAATTCCTGACACACAACATCATGATATAATAAATACAGTTGTTGTTATAAACCACTAATATTTGGGGCAATACACCATAGATGAACTAGACCATACAACAGATGACTAGACACCAAGATTTACACTTCTCAATTTACATGGTTCCTTAGGAGATCTTTAACTTGTCTTTAGTATCTGCTTAATCTCTGAAGGCTAACAGAAATTATCTGGTATGGTGTACTAATCACAGTAGGGTAACTACTGTAATAAATACCCAAATCTCACTGACCTAACACAATAATGGTTCTTTTTCTCTCATATTACAGTCTAGTAAAGTTCTGAAAAGAACGCAGTCTAAAGGCATGCCAGTCTCCTTCCACATAGTGGCTCTCCCCTTTCCTAGGGTCTTTGAATCCTTCACTGAATCTTCTATATTTGGCTAGAAAACAAGGGAAAAGAGAAAGAACAGAAATAGGAGAGAAGTTTTTGTGGTTAGGGCTTCAGATGGCTTACATGACCTTTGACCATTTTCCACTAAAAGTAAAAAATGACAATTTAGTTGGAGTCCAGAACCTAACTTGTAGGAGGTTAAAAAAAAAAAAAAAAAAGTCTAGGGGTGCCTGGGTGGCTCAGTGGGTGAAGCCTCTGCCTTCGGCTCGGGTCATGATCTCAGGGTCCTGGGATCGAGCCCCACATGGGGCTCTCTGTTCAACAGGGAGCATGCTTCCCCCCCCCCCACTCTGCCTGCCTCTCTGCCTACTTGTTTTCTCTCTCTCTCTCTGTCAAATAAATAAATAAAATATTTTTAAAAACAGTCTAGCTCTGTGCTTAGGATGAGAAGGAAACAGGGTTTATGAGCATATATGACAGTCTCTCCGCATATGTCCATGTTAGCATGGAATGACATCTTTTGATCTGTCAAGATTGTCTCTATCCAAGCAAGCCAGATGTAGAATAGGGTAATACACTTTTGTGTGTGCACATATAGAAAATACCACACCCCACATTCCTTGCTTCCCAGGTACTTTCTCTCTCCTTGACTACAAATCCCAGGAGTGGTGATCATTACAGCTTTTCCTCTCCATCATGCTACCTACTCAGATATGATGTCTCCAAATAGGCATAAACAGAGAAGAGCCCCTGTGGTCAGGATGGGAGAGGAGAATAGGACAGGACTCTGGTCAGCTCAGAAGTCAGCTGCCTGAGTTTCTGTTAAGGGTCAAAGAGTAGACTTAGCCAAGACTACTTCATGTTGTATTTCCGCTCTATTTTTTTTTTTTTTTTCAGATTTGGTTATTCTGTCAAACCAATCAAAACTACAGTCCCCAAATTCCTATGAGTTGGGCCTATAGTTTTTAGTATTTCCACCACCTCTGGTGTCAGTGTCTGTGCACAGATGCATGTGTGCTGGTGTCTCCATACATCTTGCATTGGAAGTTGAGAGAATTATGTATAACCAGGCTGCCATCATACTAACTAAAAGTCTCCCTGTCCTCTTTGAATTTTAGTTGTCATTATTGTTGCTTTCTGTTGTTTTTTCAGTTTTCTGAATGTCACTTCCAGTTTAGACTTTATGTTTACTGTAAATAATTATATCATGGAATCCAAGGCTAATGTTTTGTCAAGCTATCACTCTGTTCAATAAAAACAGAATCAAAGACAGGTTTTAGAGCAGGGAAACATCTTGGACATCACTATGATTCAAGTTTCATTTACCAGTGAGGTCTCCAGAAGCCTTATAGTCCTTCTCAAGCCGTCTTTCTGGGCAGCCACTGGGGATCAGCGCTGGCATGTCATCTGAAGTCCGTCTGCCGTCACTGTGTTAGAATGATCTCATTCTGCTTGAATAGGTGGTTCACTTCACAAGAATTTATTAAGCATCTACTATGATGGGCACTGTGATCTTTGCTGGAGATAAATGGTTAAAAAGAACATGCCCTATATCATCAAGAAACACAATGCCTACTGGAGAAAAAAAAAAAATTACACACAGAATAAAAAGGTAAAGAGTAGCTAAATCCAGGATGCCATGGGAGCATCCGGACCAAGCATCTGTCCTAGTGCCGAGTCAGGAACGGCCGCTTGGAGGACCAAGAGCGAAGGATAAATGAGCAGAGGCATCCAGGTATTCCAAACGCCCTTACCAACATTTACCCCACTTCTCTGCTGAACACTTCTCTGGCAAATTCTCCCTCCCAAGGACTCCTATGCCTAATTCTTCAGGTATTACATAGAAGTTTGGATGCCAGAATTGTTATTATCTCATAGTGAATCATTTCTCTTTGATGGTAGTGTTGAAATTGCAAAGGGATGACATAAACTGGCTATGGTTCTTATTTGGGAAAATCTCCAGAAAGCCTCTTTCCTCTTCTTTCTTTTTATAGATCTCTGCCTTCTATTTTCTGCCTCAGGAGAGGCACTCCTGAAGTAAAGTTTTCCAACACCAGTAAGCGTTTCTCAGCTCCTTTATTTTGGTCTCATATAAGCCTCCTGCACCCACCCAAATCTGCTTCCATCTGTGACTCCCAAACAAAGAGATTTTGAGCCTTCAAACAGAAAGCCAATTTTTTATCTTATCTCTAAGATTGGTTTTATGATCGTATGGGGAGAGAATTTCCTCTCAGGTTAAACATTTCTTCCAATAGTTCTCTCATGGAAATCACCATGAAGAAAGTGCAGGAGAGTCAACAAACACGCGAAGATCTAAAATGATGGACACTGCGAGAATTTACTGCCCCTTCTGAACTTCTTCTGTGTCCCAGCCTAACTTTTGATTCCTTAATTCAATATTGCTACTTTTGAGTTACCCAAACAGTCTGTGGCTAAAGTGAATCATACCAGACCCTGGTAAAATCTTGGTACATCAACCTCTATTAATATTCTAACTTGGATGTCTCGCAGTTTTGTTTTTGTTTTTGCATTATAATTAGCTACAACTAACAAAGAACTGGTCTTAAGAAAATAGAACTCGGGTCAGATACTGTCAGGAAGTGTTTAAAAGAATTTGAACAACAACAAAAAAAAACACCATCTGAGCAGGACATTTCTAGATAGACATTCTGATTATACTTTTTTTTTTAAAAAAGATTTTATTTATTTATTTGACACAGAGAGAGAACTCAAGTAGGCACAGCAGCAGGCAGAGAGAGAGGGGGAAGCAGGCTCCCCATGAGCAGGGAGCCTGATGTGGGGCTCAATCCCAGGACCCTGGGATCATGACCTGAGCCAAAGGCAGTCGCTTAACCCACTGAGCCACTCAGGAGCCCCTATACTCTTTTTTAAAATTAAATTTTTAATAGAGAAAAAAGTTGGAATCATAAATATGTAATAATTTAATTATTTGGGGTTTAGAAGTCAAAAAACAAAACAAAACAAAAACCTACACATGAACGTATTTCATAATTAAGTATCTCCCCCCACCCACCCATCCCACTACCAGGATACACGTTAGGATACCTTTCTGTTTAAGGCTCAAAAGAAAAGGAGTTTAGATGAAGTGATATTTTTGAAAGTTGACCTTTAGTAAGTTATCAGTTGGCAGCACTTCTCTAAATCTTGCTCTCCATTTATAGCCTTTTTGATGCTTATGCTTAGGTATTTTTATAAAGCATCATAATGTTATTTTTTAAAAGTGTAACCACATGGATGCACACGCTTCTTTTAACCTTCATTTGATCACCTTTGGGAAAACCAGTTGGTGCGTCTAGGAGAATATAGCCAAGTCATTAGTATAAACCTGATGAAGGTTCTAAAATAATTATAAGTTAGAGAATTAAAAAAATAAAACAAACTTTAAAAAAGCAATCGTATAAGCCACAGCTATAAAATAGTTGCAAGCATTTCAAAATACTCCTTGAGATAGTATAACGATCCTTTAACTCTTAACAGTATTTTAGTCTTCTATTTTTTACAATGGGGGGAATGAAAAAGTGAGAAAACCACACTATTCTAAAGGATTCATAAACAAAGCAGTTTCCTACATAAATCTGGGGATGAGAACACATTCAGTCCAGCCTCCCAAGTTTCTGCATTATAGTGCTATGTGTTAAGTCCTCAGACTTCACAGACAAAAGAGAGTGATTTCATGTATTTTGGGAGCACTCTGGGTAACAGTTTTGAAGCAAAAAGGGGTTTTCCACATTAGCCACAGCCGACCACAAAATAGGAATTAATGACTTGCCCCACTTCCTAGACATCCTGGTTGAGGCTTTAATATACACAGCTAGTGGAACATTTTACCGTGTTGTAGCTGGAGCATCCAATCCCATTTGGACCAATAACTTAGAAAAACCTAAGCCTGCCACTACTTCTGTTGTATGAAGTCTTCTGATTATCAACTCTATAGTTCAGTGACTCATATCTCATTTACTCAATGTGGTTTTAAGCAGCTGAGGAAACACAGTGCCAGCACATGCCCAGTAATTCACTTGCATGGTTATTTCCCCGAAATCTTTATAAGGAGTGCCCCTCAATCAGGCATAAACACACATTATTCATTCACTGCACATCCTTTTCACTAAACAGGAGGAACAGCAGCCCTAAGCTTTCGTTTACACCTAAGCCACAATCTGAGCAATTTTGACTTCTCTGGTTTTATACTTTGAGATCCTAGATGCATTTTATAACTTCTCTGGAAAATTACATTTTATTAAATATTTAACCAGAAATTTAATTTACTGCTTCCTTTTCTCTCCCCAGAGTCCCTGTGTGAGGCTCACAGTTAAGTCACAGGTGCACTTTGGAAAGCTTAACTCTCCTTCTGAGTCATGTTGCTGAACAGCTAAAGCCTCCTTCCCATCCCAAGAGGCTCACTCCTCTTCAGTTTCTTCTCTCTTTCTAAGGACACCAGGATAGGATGAGTAAACTGCACTTACTGTATTTCCAGGCATGTGGATTTTTAATGTTATCTGTTTCCAAGAACATTTATAACAATACTTAGATTCTAGGACGCACTCTAATACATATAATCTAGTAAAACTCCAGAAGACTCTTCAGCTCTGTAGTCCTGTCTGTGTGTGTGTATGCGCGCGCACGCATGCGCGGGCACACGCATGTGTGTATTCACTTCTATTTTGGTCTAACAGAAAGAACCCACACTCAGGTTAGGAGATCTGATTTAAAGTTGTGAATCTGTGTGATCTTAAGTTTGGGAACCATATAGACCTTTTGCTACTAAATCACCTGGTCTCTGAGACCAGAAGCAGCAAGGATAGATTGTGAACATGAACCCCAAAGAACCCCATGGAGAAAGGAAGGATCTAAGAGCAACATCAAGATGAAAAGGCCTATAAGACCAAAAGATTTTGATTTTTAACTTCACTAAGATTACTTATAATATCAAGGGATCTGAGTATCTTATACATCTATCAATTTCTCTTCATCCCTATCATTAGTTTCCTAATTCAAGCTATCATGTGGCTTTCCCAGATACTGCCATGTCCCCTAAATGATGTCCCTAGCTCCCAGGCTTGATCTCTCTTATCCACTACCCTTTTCATACAGTGAGACATTCCCCTACTTAAAATGCTTACATGACTCCTCATTGTCCTTAAGATGAAAACATGGAATTACAAGGACTTTCTTGCTTTGCTCCTGCTTGCTTTCCTAGCCTTACCTCTTGACCCACCACTTCCTGCCTTGCAATCTAATCTCTAGTCAGACTGAATTACACACACACTCCTACACACAAGGTCTTTGCATAAACTGTGCTTTCTACCAGGGATACCATCTCATTCCACACACCTCCACTCTTACCTAGATCGATCTTAATCATTTTCAGATTACATGATACTTTCTAAATGTTACCACCCTATAACCTCAAAAATTCGTTAAGTGGCTCTCCAGCATACCAGCTACCAAGATAGCAACAGGTACTGTATTGACTCACAGTGCAGCTTCTCACTTAGTTTTGAACAACTCAGTGAACTCTGAAATCCACAGGAAGGAGATCAGGATAATGAGATTAAGTATTGAAACCACACTTTCAGACTTCAAAGCTGCAATGGGAATATTTTCTTTTTCCCTTTAGGACAGTGGGAAGATAAACTCATAAATTTATTTAGCCATGTTTAGTGGAAAGTTACAGTACCAAAGCTTTAAATGTCTTTTAAATGTTCACATCCCATTCTATAGTAGAAATAATCTTAACAATTCTAGGTCATTTCATTCAAGTATGGGAGTCCCATCTCGCCCCTAGAGTTACAGGAAGAAGAGCTGATTTCACACTTAGAAGATGAGAGCAGGGATGGAAATATGGTCCTTGATCATTACCAGCTCCCCAGACTAGCATTGGTTCTTTGGTCACTGGTCTTTACCATCAGTAGCATCCTCCTCACCATACCCCTGGGCCTTTCCACGTCTGATTCTATCTTGGCTGCACTGGAACTCTCTCAGTCATACTGAAAACACTTGGTTGTTCCCTTGAGCCAACAGGACACAGATAAACTCTATGAAGTTTCCTCAGGTTTGTATGCCTAGACATTCCATAAAACGGTTTACTCAAGTGTTTCCATGACGTTCTGAGTATGTAAACTTGTACAAGTCTTACCATCTCTCTGACTTCACTTAAGAAGCAGAATATAGCTTTCTAGCAATCATCCTGAATCTAGTCAGATTTTGTTCTGTGTGTCTCCTATCTGCTTTGCTCAACCTTGGATCCACTGCAAGGCAGAATGGGAAGGCAAGCATGGGATCTGCTCTCAGTGATCCAACATTATCTAGCCAACTCTTTTATTTTAATTTCCATCCCTCTTTTGGCATTATGGAATGCCAGTATCCTGGATATGGACAAAAATCACAAGATACAAGGAACTATGGGGAAGAAATATCAAATAACTTCTCAAGACGCTATTCTGCCTCATAAATCACTAGACGAGTGCCCTAAACTAAAAGCAGAATTTTCTCGTCAGTGTTGCAGGGTTCAGTAGGACGCCTATTTGAAATGTCTTGCTTTTTCCCTGCTTTTCCCTCTCAGATTAAGAGTTCCTTCTCCTCCTTGCATTTTGGGGAAAGACTGCTCTGATGCAAATCAGCAGTGAGAAGTAATGACTACAACAGATAGTGAGAAAGAATGCATTTGCTCCTTTAGACCTCATGTATGCACTTAAACTCTTCTTAGAGTCAGTCATTCAGCCTGTGAAAGGACAGAAGCCTAGGCCAGCTCCCACAACAAAAGGGATAGAACTGAGGAGAGATTTCTGCACCAACCGATTCATGAAGCAGGAAGTGAAAGAATGCAGGAGCATGGCTTCTCATATTTCAAGGCACAGTAATCTTATTCACCAAAAGACTGAAAGAAGAAACAAATGAATAATTAGTGAACGGAAAAAAATGTAAGAGGAAGAAAAACATAAAAGAGAAGGAAAATGTGAAAAAAAACCTGGAAATTTGGGTAAGATGTAGCATTTGTACACATAAGTACCCATTTGGCCGGAAATTTTGTTGGCTTTGATCAAGACTTATACGTTGTTAAACACATTTCATTCTAAGCATGCTTGAGTCAAACAAAACCATGTATTTGAAAGTATGCCATAGGCCATAAAATACCATAAAAGGAGAGTTATTGCTGTCTATTCCACTAGTGTTACCCATATGTTAATTCTGTTGATTTCAAAAAGATAGGACTCCATTCCAACATAGGAATATTTGTGGAGTGTCTGATATTCCTGATTTGCTACAGAGCTTAGAACACTTTCAAAACACAGAAGAACAAGGGAAGGAAGCCTATAGGAGCAATTCGTTGCTTTATCAAGCAAGACTTTCCACCAGATGCACAAACAAGAATCCAGTCAGCCAGAGGAGCAGAAAATGCATAGCTGAAATTGTCAGACCAGCCAATGATGCTTAACATTTACAAGTGGCTGTGCATAAAGGAATTAATTCACACAAACACTTTCCTGTTATACCTAAAGCAACAGACATATATATATATATATATATATATATATACACACACAGATTAAGGCTGTTCCCAGCCAGCTGTTTGGGGAAATAAATGTAAGGTTTTTTTCATTCTTTTTCATTTCTCTTTTACTCTTTCCTTCTTAGTCTCATTCTAAAAGGGAATCTGAAATTGATAGCCAATTACACAAAATAGAACAGAGATAGATAGATGAATAAATCAGCACAAGGTCAAAATGATGATAGGAAAATGAGAACACCAGGGAGAGGAATCAAGCTTCACGGATAGGTGATAATTTGGCTCTGAGCAGCTTAGTGGCCCACTGAGTTAGTGTGATTGTTACAACATTCATAATGTCCATGAGATAAAAACCAACCACATTTTCAGGATAAATATTTCAAATATAAGCATCGTTGGGCTGTTTTTCTTCATCACTCTACATACTGTAGAACCATTGTAATAGAAACTTCCAAGTTCCCCTGCCATGTATTAGAGACAAATTCCAGCCTAATCTGAATCTTGAGGGCAGAATCTCCTTGCCGATGTACCATTAAATGCAGACACATTCACAGAGAATTCTCATCCTGCTAAGGAATATGTCTGTTACACTACTAATTTGAAGCACTTGCTGCTTTAGTAGAGGGTGGTTCTTTTTTGTTTTTACTTGATTTCATTGAATGTTTTCTGTCTCAATATTTGTACCCCTGTGATGAGTCTATTTTCATAATGTGCCCTTTGCTTTTGTAGGTGTTAATTGATGAAGTTTATTCTTGTTCAGTTTATTGTCTTCTGTCCTTACCCTCTTTCATTACCTAAATGTCAGCCCTTCCTTCATCCCATCTTCTTCCCAGCTGCTCTCAATATCCTGTAGTGGCCTGAGGGCTGGGCGGGACTGAAACCCTCACAAGTCCAGGAGCAGGAGGGAGGCCAGTATTAAGTAGATTCAGCTGAGCAGGATGCTCACTTTAGAAAATTGGTCTTACACGGATGGTGGATGAGTTTGTTCTTTCTATGAAGATCCATCATGCTCTTTTCTCTACTTGCAAACACCATGGACTCCCTCCAACTCCCCTCAAATATTGGTACCCTAAAATGGATTTTGCTCCTACATCCACTCTTTAAAAACCTCAAGAGATCTGCATCTCAAACTCTGTATTCATTTTCTATTGTTGCCATAACAAGTTACCACAAATTTAGCAGCTTAGAACAACACCCATTTATTATCTCTTAGTTCTATAGGTTAGAAGTCCAGCAAAGGCCTCACCAGACTCAGTCAAAGTGCCACCAGGACTTTGTCCCTTACAGGGGACCCTGGGGAAGAATCTGCTTCCAAGTTCCTGGAGGTTGGAAGAGTCCAGATTTTTTCTGAAGTAGGACGGAGCCCTATTTCTTTGCTGGTTCTTAGCTGGAGGCCAACCTCAACTTCTGGAGGCCTCTCTCCAGGCCTCACATGTGGGCCCCTGCGTCTCAGAGCCAGCAACAGCACATCAAATCTACTCATGCTTGGAATTTTTCTGATTTCCTTTTCCATCATATCTCTGTCCTGCCTCTGCGGGAGAAAACTATATGCTTCTAAGAATCTATGTTATTAAACTGTACTCACCTAAATAATCCCAAGTGATCTCCCTACTTTCCGGTCTCTGAAAGTACATCCCCTATGACATACTCACGGGCTCCAGGGATTAGGACACGGACATTTGGTGAACCATTACTCAGTCCATCACACATTACCTCTAATGCTCAGTTTGAAGACTCCAAGCATTTAATTCTTATGTGGAGTTTGTCAAACTGTCTGGACTCCTGAGGGACTTTTGTGAATTCCTGGCATTCTGCCAACTAAACCTCAATCAATCTATGTAATAAAGCCATTAGACATTTCCCAAACTACTCACAAGTTACTTTGTTTCCCTGTGTTCCTATAAGAACCTCTACAGTCCAGTAGCACATTAGTGTCACTACTACACAAGGTATGTTAACGTTTCTCCCCACTCTCCTCCTGCCCCCGCCGAGCCAGGTCTTTTGCCACTTGTTTTTAATGAAGAAACAACCTGAGATTTACTAGAAGGGAGGGAGGTGGGGGGATGGGGTAACTGGGTGATGGACATTAAGGAGGACATGTGATGTAATGAACACTGGGTATTATATAAGACTGATGAATCAGGGGCGCCTGGGTGGCTCAGTGGGTTAAGCCGCTGCCTTGGGCTCAGGTCATGATCTCAGAGTCCTGGGATCGAGCCCCGCATCGGGCTCTCTGCTCAGCAGGGAGCCTGCTTCCTCCTCTCTCTCTGCCTGCCTCTCTGCCTGCTTGTGATCTCAATGTCAAATAAATAAATAAAATCTTAAAAAAAAAAAAAAAAAGACTGATGAATCATAGCCTTGTACCTCTGAAACCAGTAATACATTACATGTTAAGAGGCTAGAAGAAATAACATACATCTTGAATTTCCCTAAGAGCATATTATTTTCATAAGTAGATGCATCACATTGTAGCTCATGACTTTCCACAGTTCATTTTCTTACAAATACTAAACCATATCAGTCTACCACTCTCTAATATAATAGGAAATGAGCAATAAATCTGGAGTCTAAGGGATCTGAGATTTTTTCTTGTTTGTTCAGAAAAGTTACCAAGCATTTCAAGAAATATGTTCCGTTTAGCAAGGCCAAATGCAACTTGATTAACAATGAAGATATGTGAATGAGCCAGATCTATGTAAACTTTTTAACAGCCAAACAGTTTATCAAGGGGTGCTGGGTGGCTTAGTTGGTTAAGTGTCTGCCTTCAGCTCAGGTCATGATCCCAGGGTCCTGGGATTAAGCCCCATTTCGAGCTCTCTGCTCAATGGGGAGTCTGCTTCTACCTCTGCTCTTCCTCCTGCTGGTCCGTCTCTCTCTCTCTCTCTCTCATTCTCTCTCTCCCAAATAAATAAATAAAATCTTGGGGCACCTGGGTGGCTCAATGGGTTAAGCCTCTGCCTCTGGCTCAGGTCATGATTTCAGGGTCCTGGGATTGAGCCCTTCATCAGGCTCTCTGCTCAGCAGAGAGCTTCCCCCTCTCTCTCTGTCTGCCTCTCTGCCTACTTGTGATCTCTCTCTCTGTCAAATAAATAAATAAAATCTTTAAAATAAATAATCTTTAAAAAAGTTTCTCAAATTGTATGAGATACTTATCAAGTATAAATCATGTGATTTTTAGATAATTATTTGTGTGCATTTCACTGTGTGGGTGTGTTTGTATCCATCTGTAGGTAAAGTGAAAGAAGATAAGGCAATCAACCACTCAGATGACATCCGTACAGTAATTTCCACCTTGTCTTTTATATGCCCTGGAGTTTGGCTGCACTAATAGACTAGCTACCAATAAATGAATACAGCAAACCTGATGGGAATTGCCATGATTAGGTTATAAAAGGTGTGCAGCTTCTATCCTAGGTGCTTTCTCTTTGTCTCTCTTGGATGGCTCACTCTGGAGGAAACCAGCTGCCACTTCATGAAGCCTGCCATGAAGAGGTCTATGTGAGTGACTCTGGAGGATGATTTTCCCTTGACTGAACTTGAAAATGACTCTAGGCTTGTCCAGCTGCTAACTGCAACCTCCAGAGAAAGCTTGAAGCAACCAGCTATGCCATGTTCAGATTCTTGACCCATAGAAACTGTGAGATAATAAACCTTTTTTATTTTAAGCACTTGGTCTTGGGGTAACTTTCTACCTGGCAGTCAATAACCTAATATAACAGATGTATACTCACAACCCAATTTTATCCTCAAATCTAACACTTTATGGAGAGTTCCTGATAGTATTTGTATCCAAAGCACTCTATTTAAAATAGATTAAGTAAAAGAAAAAAAATAACGATTATCTTTTCTTAATATAAAAAGACAAGACACACATTCGGAATTGGTGGGTTAATCTCCATTCTAAAGTAGTACCCACTTGATCTACTCATACTTGACATCATTTTCTTTCATCAACTATAGGATCTGCTTAAGAAGTTTCTTAGAATCTGCTATGGACTATGGACACAGAAACAAGGGTGATTTAGAGGACATAGATATTAGCTGTAAGTCCACTGCAAACTAGCTGTGTATCTTTCCTGTATTGTTTAAGGCACCTCCTGTCATGAAGCCTGGTCAGTTGTACTTCTTGTAATGGCACTATAAAATACTGATGTCTTCTCAACTAGGAGGTACCAAAACATGCTAGGTATTCAAAAGGCTGTCTCATCCACTATCACTCTTACCAATGAGGAATAAAAAATCTAGAGTCATAATATAAAATCAGGACACATGATTACAATGTTTTTACCAGTTTCCTTAGAGTTTCATTAATCAGAGGTGTATCAAGGGTCTCACAGATAAATGGACTGAAAGCAAAAACAAAAATTCACAGAAATAGAGATCTGAATGCATAAGAAATATGAAAAATATTAAAAGCTCATTTTTAATCAAAGAAATTACAAGTATCCAATGAGAAATAACTCTGGGGGCTCTCTATCAAGTTGGCAATGATTGAAACACACTCCTGAAGCTGCAGTGACACGAGCACACCACCAGGTTCCTGGGAGCCAAGAGCTCCTCAAGAGCTGTTAGGCAATGTAGATCAGCTACCATAAAAAATTCAACACTTTGATTCCTGAAGCCCACTTCTAGAAATCTTTCCTAATGATGTAATTTGAGATGTATTCAAACATGTACATTAAAAAAAAATACCATGGTAATGTAATTAATAATAAAGAAAAAATAGTGGAAGGAAGGAGCCATCTGAATGTCTGTGCAGGGAATGATGTATGAAAAATGACAAAACCGATCCATGAAGCATTATGCAGACATTTAAAGCGATGTTTTTAAAGACTATGTAATAGAGGTGGCACCTGGGTGGCTCAGTGAGTTAAACGTCTGCCTTCAGCTCAGATCATGATCCAAGGGTCCTGGGATTGAGTCCTGCATCAGGCTTCCTATGAGCAAGGAGCCTGCTTTTCCCTCTCCTTCTGATTCTCCCCCTGCACTCTCTCTCAAATAAATAAAATCTTAAATAAATAAAGACTATGTAATAGAGATAATAACAGCATATTTTTAAAGATTATTAAAGACTATATTTTTAACTATGATAAAAATAATAGTGTGAATAAAGTTTATACCCTATTAATGTTAAGTAAAAATGATAGCATAAAAAATATTATATATTATCCTGATTTTATATATATAAAATACTCAAAAGTTATTATCTCTGCTGAGGGATTCTAGGAATTTAATTTTTATTTATAGCATGTTATCTAGATAACCTGGAAAACAATGTTTCCGGTAAAGGAATGCACATTTGTTCTCTCCTCTCATGCTATCTCAACGAGTTTTATGAAAGGAGAGCTCTTGCATTTTCAGGGAGCTGTTGTTTAGTTTGAGTTTCACACCTTGTTTTATTTCTCTGAAATTAACATCAAGGCCAAAACTTAACACTTAGATCAGATCAGCTGTCATAAAACTGGCACACCACCTACTTGGATAAAACTTTTCACTATGCTCATTTTTAAAAAAAAAAAAACTTCAGGATTTCTGCAAATTAAAATGCACAAAATAATGGGGAAAATGAAATGAAAATAAGTTATAGAATAGATTCTTTAATTTTCAGCAGAAAAACATGGAGTATGATTAAAGGAATTTGCTAAAAGACAATTTATGACTTGGCTTTCATGTAGCATTTCTGTGAATAACAGCTTTCGAAGAGGAAAGAAATGTGTGTGGATCATTTGCTGTTTGATAGGTACCTGAATTTTATCCATTTGTAGATTGTTGGGATAAAACCATCCAGATGCCTTATTGCTACCCTCATGGTTTTTATTTCAGTGGTAACTCTTGACCTTGCCCCCACCAAATTTCTTATATTTTGAAATTCAAATTCCAAGGTCAGTAGAATTGAACAGATTTTTGAAGTATTGAACAGAAAAGGTAGACAGAAGGAGCAGACTACACAGTCATGTCATCATCCTGGAAAGCTAGAACCACTTTGTCAGCTTTGGCTAATATCCTCCCCTGTTCAAAAGGAAAAAGAACAGTTATGCAGGAAGAACAGAGTGACCTTGTGCCAGAGTTTCTGAAAAGTAGGATTCAGGCTGTTGACAGTAAGTGGAAACATAGTTATATACCAGTGTGGGAGTCATTAAGAACTTTTAAAGGAAAGATTATTGTATTGCTGGAAAGCAACAGCAACAATCATAACAAAAAGCAAGTGATAATCTCAAAAAAAGAGAGTTAAAAGGAAAGAGAGAGAAAAAGTTGTCTTTCAAAATAAAAGCAAGAAAATATTTTATGAAAGATAAAAGGATCACAAAGGTGAGTTTTTGCTGTTTTCCTTTCTGGTCAAGTCTTCTCATGAATGAATGAGGTCATGATGAAGTCACATTTGATTGACTTTTTCTCTGATTTCCAAGGACAAGAAAGGGCTGGTAAAGCTTAGAAAGCTATCAACCCAGGGGCGCCTGGGTGGCTCAGTGGGTTAAAGCCGCTGCCTTCGGCTCGGGTCATGTTCCCAGGGTCCTGGGATCGAGCCCCACGTGGGGCTCTCTGCTCACCAGGGAGCCTGCTTCCTCCTCTCTCTCTCTCTGCCTGCCTCTCTGCCTACTTGTGATCTCTGTCTGTAAAATGAATAAATAAAATCTTTAAAAAAAAAAAAAAAGAAAGCTATCAACCCAGATGGAGGGCATGCCCAATGATGGAAATTTTGCTTTTAAAAAATGAAATGGATTTGGAGGGAAACAATGAACATTCTAGAACACTGAGAAAGGAAGGAATTCAGGATATATTCTGAGATTCACAAATGATATATTATTGACAAGTCATTCTGAGCATAGATAGCACACACACAATTTTTTTCAAAAAAAGATTCTATTTATTTGACAGAGAGAAAGAGAGAGCCTCTCAGAGAGCACAAGTGGTGTGTGGTGGGGGGGGAGGCAGCAGAGGGAACTGGAGAAGCAGGCTTCCCACTGAACAGGGAGCCCAATGTAGGGCTCAATCCCAGGACTCTGGGATCATGAAATGAGCCAAAGGCAGATGCTCAATCCACTGGGCCAGCCACCCAGGTGCTCCCCGACACACAATTTAACTGCTAACCAGGGATTAAACCACCTAACTCACTCAACTCATAGTAAAGGACTTGAATACAGGTAGTTTATCTGCAAGGTGATCTGAGAAAGTAAAAAGTAGGACAAAAAAAGCAGGAAGAATGAGACACAGAGGGGGAAAAATACAACAAAATATTTAGCTATGTTGTCAAGGCTACTGCTACATGCATTGGTAGCCCTCTGTGTTTTCGTTTGTTTTGTTTTGCTTTTCTGGGTTTTGGTTTGGTTTTTGGGGGGCTGTATTGGTTTGGTTTTTTGTTTGTTTGTTTGTTTTGGCTTTGTTTTAGAAAACCTTCCAGAGACTTGGAGAAGTGAACACAATATTTCTCATAAATGTCCATCCAAAGGATTGGCACTAGGGCATTTATTTAGATGCTGACTTCTGTGTGCGATTTTTTAAAGGATAGCTCCAGGGGGTGTTAATTCGCTCACATGTGCTGAATGTGTGTGCTCCACAGCATCAGAAAAGGCCCTAGTGGAGCAGGTCCATGAGGTTAGATTATCATCATCTACAGCTGGTCCCTCACAGATGCAGAGGTGAGCAGTCACCAAAACATGAGCTACATAGTGTTCATGCCCTCTACATCCTCACTCCTACCCTCTGCTGTGCACCATACAGGTGAGTGAATGGTACACATGACTTAATACAGGGCCAACTCAACGGTGCAAGCCAAAGAGGACTTTGAGCTGGAGCAGCAATAAATTGTTCTTTAAAAATGTATGTTCAATCACAAAGGTCCCAAAAAATGATGCTAGTTTTACTTAGAGCTAGGAGATAAAAGAAACTTAGACTGACATTTCCAAAATGCAACTAAATGTGGGGGGGGGGCAGAGACAAATGAGTCCGTTAGTGTAGAAGTTTACAGTGGGAATTCTTGAAGGCAAAGACTGTCTCATTCATCTTTGTAACCATCAGTACCTAACACCCTGCATTATAATAGCATGTGTTCAAAATGCAAATAATTAAATAAAGGGTGATTTGAACACACTATGTCTTGAAAGTGAATTATGATGACTTTGGTATAGTTCATTCCTCCATCTAAGCACTTACCATGTTACATTTTAAATACTTCTTTGTCTCTTTCTTTCCACTAGATTATAAGCTTATTAACAGCAAAATGTATCTCATGTTTGTATTCCTAACACACAGTCCACTGTATCTTGCTTTATGACCTCTTAATAAATATTAATGAATTCATGTTTGAGATTTGTTCTTGGAGATTTCTTTATTTGATAAAGGTGTTGCTTTCCCCCAAAATATTCTTTTCATATCAATGATCAAATAACTTTACAAATGTTGTCATATGACTAGTATATTTAATATAAAGCACAACATTTCAGACTATAGATATTAAATGAGTTTCAGTCAGGATCATCTGGATGTCAGGATATTACAAAATTCTGTATGTTTTAATATGATCACCATTAGTCAAATATGGATATTCACATTTTAAATTAATTAAGATTAAATATAATTAATTCAGGTCCTCAGTCACATATTTCAAATGTTCAACAACATGTGACTAATGGTACCCTACTATACACCACAGATTATGGAACATTTCTTCTATCATGGCAAAAAGTTGTACTGGACAGTACTGTCATAGAATCTGGCGCACATACACATACACACATGCACACACGCACTCACAAACTGAGCTTCTAAGGATGGACTGTGTAATTCTGAGGTAGATCTGGGTATTGGTCCCGTACATACCCCAAATAAATCTCTTTTGTCCACATGTTGGCCGGTGAGCCTGAACATCCCAGCCCCACCTTGTAGCCTCCCTGAAGATCTGACACAGAAAGCAGAGAATGGGGCAAAGGTGAGGTCTGCAGGCCTGGATGCTCACAAAAGAGGATTTCTCCTCTTCACCCCTATCTGAAGAATAGTATCACCTCTGGTAAATTCCTTTCCTTGCTTTCAGAAAACTGAGAGCTAAGTCCCTAAGACAATCTCCCTATTTATATTCAGTGACACATAAAGGGAAACTCGTCAATAGATACTTGCTGTAAAGAGCTTGTAAGTAATGTTAATAACTCTGAACACACTCCCTGATGCTTTTTTCTCTGTGATTCTGAGGTTTTCCAGTGGTGTTCATTCCAGCAGTAAATACCATGCTAAACCGCGTGAACTTTGAATGTCATCTACTAAACTTACATTTTTAAAAAATTACAGTTCAGGGGCGCCTGGGTGGCTCAGTGGGTTAGGGCCTCTGCCTTCCGCTCAGGATCAAGCCCCGAATCCAGCTCTCTGCTCGGCAGGGTGCCTACTTCCCTTCCTCTCTCTCTGCCTGCCTCTCTGCCTACTTGTGATCTCTGTCAAATAAATAAATAAAATCTTTTTTTAAAAAGTTACAGTTCAATAATGTTCCTAGATTTCTTTGAGTACATATTGTGCTTAGGTTGAGTTTTGTGTTAAGATATTTAAACTCAAGTGACCTCTAGCTTAACCCTCAGAGTCCTAAAGCAACTGTTTAAAGACAAGAAATGCCAGGCTCAGTACACCATTTTCCTCCTGGTGTTTGAATGCTGTAAAACTACATGGTGTTTATGTACTAGGGGTCAAGACATGTTTCCTTTAGTTGGGTAAAGTAGCTATGATGATCAAGTCAGTATTATTTCAAAGTGGCATGAAGACAGTGCCTATCCCTTACTGAAGACAAAACTTTTTTTTTTTTTCCTTAGAGTAGCCAAAAACTATAATATACCCAGAACATTAGGCACCTGAGTTGCTTAGCCGGTTAAACACCCAACTCTTGATTTTGGCTCAGGTCATGATCTCAGGGTTGTGAGATCAGCCCTGTGTCAGGCTCTGTGCTGGGCATGGAGCCTCCTTAAGATACTCTCTCTCTCTCCCTCTGTCCCACTCCACCCTCCAAAAAAAATCTAGAACACTTCTGTTAAATCCTAGAGCCACACTGTGGTGAGTGAAGCCCTGTATGTAAATATAAATGAACCATCTTGTGGTTTGTCCTCATGTGTTCCCAAACAACTTGTGTTTATTTCACTTTAACCAACATTTAGATTCAATTATCAAAATATAGGCAGCATTTAAGAATGGGAATTTTATTAAGTCAAATAATTCTTTTATTGGAAGTTATAAGAACTCTATTTCCTTACATTTTGTTTTGTTTTGTTTTGTTTCATTTCTGGTGTGAGTGAGTGAATGAGTGTGTGTGTGCATATGTGTATGTGTGTGCACATACATGCTCTTTAATTAGAGCTATCATACTGTTTCTGTCCATTCTTACAATTCTATGCTCCTCTGGTCTTCCCTTCTAGGAAATCATTTAAAATTTACATCATTTTGGACATCTTTTTTGACTTACCAACTTGAACTTTGATCAAATCCTTAATTCACTTTGCTGAAGAAATTTCTGTGAACGAATGAGACATTCACTGAGCTTGGTCCATGCATCTGTTTCTGTATTCCATACAAACATATCTACCACAAAACTTATCAGGGCATAATCAGATAATGATCATATAATATTTGAAAGATCATATGTATGGGGCACCTGCGTGGCATGCTAGATTAAGTGTCCACTTCTTGGTTTCAGCTCAGGTGACAATGATGGGCTCTGTGCTCAGCAGAGAGTCCACGCAGAACTCTCTCTCCTCTCCCTCTGTCCCACCCCCACACTTACTTTCTCTCTCTAAAATAAGTAAATCAAAGCTTTAAAATAAATATATAAATAAATAAATAAATAATAAAGTGGTATGTATAATATCTAATAATTCCAATTATCAGCAAGTCACCAATACAGGACATAAACAACAAAGAACACGTACGAGCAATAAAAGCTTCTTAAAATCATTTTAACCTAATGCACGACTTCTGTTTCCAAAACATAAGTTCGAGAGTTTTTACCTCAGGTGGATATAGGACAGAACTAAATTTGAGAATTATAATTTATAAAGATCATTGGGGAAAATACTAAGAAAAAATTAAAATGGACCAATTAACATACACATTTGTGAATTCCTACAGTTGTCCTTTTGGAAAAATGAAGCACTAAAAATATGATCTAAAGGACTGGTGCTTTTAAAAAGTGGATTGTGAATAGTAAACTGCAATACTGAGCCAATCATTTATCATGACATATGACCAATACTACAGAACCCCCAAAAGTGTGTGGAGTATTTTTATTGTTTTTGACTTTCTATCGTGTAAACATCAGTGCTTATTTTATTTGTAATCTTCTGACTGGATTAGAGTTATCTAGAATGAAGCTCTACCTAACTGAAGGAGGGTAGCTCAGCAATTTCTCTTCTTGGTCTTAGAGTGACATTATTCTGGATAGTTTCCTTCACATGAGGCCCACACTCAGTGGAAGCAGGGAATAAAGAAGGACACAGGTGTTGGCAATATCATAATGAGAGTTAAAGCACCCCAGCCTAATGACAGATACCCTGTAAACCAGAATGCCTCATGACCAGGAGGATACATCATATTCTTGTAAAGAAAAAGACTGTAAATCTCAATCTCTCTCTGGAACTGTTGTGATAAAAGGTGATCTCTCTTCAAGCTCTATCTTAGGGACAAAGTGAAGCACTCAGATCAAAAGTATGGCTATAGACTAATGATATCCCCATTCGGTGAATGACCCTATGAGTTGTTCTAATGTGTTTCAATTTTTAGACACATTCTTTTTACTTTCATACTACCTGAAATTTCTGTTTTGGCTGTTGTAAAGTTTATTTTCTACTAGAAAAAATAAAACTGTGAGACTCCCTTCTTTTCAATAAGTTCTGATAATGGTTAGTACTCTTTTCAGGTTTTGACTGTGAATATGAAAAATTCTAGATGCTAAACTTAAATTGCTCACTTTTTCTGTCCTACAGATTGCTTAATACTTCTGGACCACAGATTTCTGATCTCTGAAGTGAGGGTAGAGGCTTAAATTCTTTCCATCTCTACTTTATATTATTTCTACTTATATTTAATCTGTGTAGTTAAACAGCATCTTCATCTGCTCTACAGTAATGACTCCCAACCAAAATTATATAAACATTGCAATTATCATATGGTTCCAGTCATATGTGGACATAAGGAATAGCACTGAGGACCATAGGACTAGGGAGGGGAAACTGAAGGGAAAGAAATCAGAGAAGGAGACAAACCATGAGAGACTCTGGACTCCTGGAAACAAACTGAGGGTTTCAGAATGGAGGGGATTGAGGGGATAGGGTAGCCAGGTGATAGGTATTAAGGAGGGCATATGTGATGATGAGCACTGGGTGTTATACACATTGAACAATACAGCAAAAACTAATGATGTACTATATATTGGCTAACTGAACATAATAGAAAAATAAAAATAAATAAAATCTAATGAAGACTATAAAAAAAATTGCCCCACTGCCATCAGGCAGCTTATGGAAGTCCAGTATGAGCATAATGATGGCTCTTTAGGACTGAGTTCTTATTTCACTGACTTACCATTACCTGTTTAGACTCACTGTGTCTGATGTAAGGTAGTAGCCAATGGGTCAAGTAAAAACTGCTGGAATAGGAGTACCGGGGTGGCTCAGTGGGTTAAGCGTCAGCTTGGGTCATGATCCAAGGGTTCTGGGATAGAGTCCTGCATTAAGTTCCTTGCTCAGCGAGGCACCTACTTCTCCCTCTGCCTGCCTCTCTCCTTACTTGTGCCCTCTCTCTCTCTCTCTGACAAATAAATAAATAAATAAATAAATTTTTTTTAAACTGTTGGAATAATTGAGTAATGTTTCATTCTTCAGTCGGAAAATTGCCTTATAACCTATCAAATCAATGTTGCATCTGGAAAGAAAATAGTTTTCTCATGGAGTGATTCAGAATTTTAAGTTTGGTTTTGTATCAATTCAGTTGGGTAAACTGCTGAACACATACAGTAGTTTGGACTATTGTTCAAAAAAAACAAAAACAAAAACAAAAAACAAAAAAAAACTCATTCTACCTCTTCTTTTCACAGTGGTTAGGGTATACTTCTCTGACCTGGTAATGTTAGGCTTGGCCATAAGACCTGCTTTGGTCAATGGAATGTTAGGCATAAGTAGAGCCCTCACATAAATTTGCATGACTTGACTTGACCTTTTTTTTTTTTTTTAAAGATTTTATTTATTTATTTGACAGAGAGAAATCACAAGTAGGCAGAGAGGCAGGCAGAGAGAGAGGAGGAAGCAGGCTCCCTGCTGAGCAGAAAGCCCGATGTGGGGCTCGAACCCAGGACCTGGGATCATGACCTGAGCCGAAGGCAGCAGCTTAACCCACTGAGCCACCCAGGCGCCCCTTGACTTGACTTTTGAACCCCCGGAACCAGCAATGGGGAGTGAATGTCCTAGACAGCCATTGCTTGCAGCCTGGGGTCCAGAAGAAAACATATGAGCAAGAGAACTAAACCCAAGCCACACTCTGGCATAAACTTACCCAACCTGCATTCTTCAGCAGTGCCACCTTGCTGAATAAAGTCTAAAACAAAACAAAACAGCAAAACAAAAAACAAAAAACACTATTGCTGTAAGCCATTGTTTTATTTTGTTGTTGTTGTTTTAGTTTTAATGAATCTACTTCCTTTATTGCAGTAACCACTGTAAAAAGCACCAACTGCAATACTCAATGTTAAAACAGGCACTTTTTTTTTTAATTGGTTTGTTATGAAACATTATTGTGGCAATACCTGATCAACAATGTGGTTTTGAAGCATGGGTATGCCTGTCATTGTCAGGGCAGAAATTAGGCACCCTGGCCTTTAATACAGCTACTAAGAGCATAGGTTTCCCAAAGCAAATGTGTTTTAACCCAGAAAGAGACCAGGAACAAAATGAGGGGGGAAAGTTAAACTGAAAACTACTCAAGTGACAGTGAGATGCCATAGCAGTCCAAAGACCAGGACAGGAGTCCCAGCCCCGAATTATCACCATTAACCTTATCATCGCAGCAAATCAATACATTTTTCTGAATCTCATTCCTTAGTTGTTTCATGTATAAAGTGAATTAGACTCTGCCACCAACCTCACAACTTTTACAAAAATAAATGTACCATAGGTGTAAATCTAAAAACATAAAATCATATGTCTTCTAGAAGAAAACATATGAGGAAATCTTTACAACCTTGGTTTAGGCAAACATTTTTTTAAATGATAAAATCTATTAAAAATAACAAATAAAAACTTTTGCTCTACAAAAGATAATGTTAAAGGAATGAAAAAAAATCACACACTAGGAAAAAGTATTTGCAAATCACATCTCTGACAAAGTTCTTAAATGCAGAATACATAAAGAACTCTCAAACTCAACAATAAGAAACCAAACAACCTGATATAAAAGTAAGAAAAAGAGGGGTGTGTGGGTGGCTTAGTAGGTTAAGTGTCCAACTCTTGGTTTTGACTCAAATCATGATCTCATGGGTCTTGAGACTGAACCCCGAGTCAGGCTCCATGCTCAGCAGGGAGTCTGCATGAAGATTCTTTCCCTCTGCCCTTCCCCAACTTGCCCAAATAAATAAATAAATCTTTTTAAAAAGTAGGTAAAAGATCAAAACAGATACAGAGATGGCCAATAAACACAAGAAAGTTGTCCAGCCTCATTAGTCACTTGAAAAACACAAATTAAAACCACAATAGAATACCGTAACTATGAGAACGGCTAAAATTAAAAAAAAAAAAAAAAAACAACCTTGATAACAAATACAATGAGGATAAGGAGTAATTGGAACTTACACATTATTCTTAGGAATGAAAAAATGATTCAATCACCTGGGAAAACAGTTTGGCAGCTTGTTATAAAGTTAAACATATACTTAGCATATGATTCAGCCAACCTATTCCATAAAAATGTATGTTCACACAAAAGTCTATACACAAATACTAACAGCTATTTTATTAAATCATCAAAAACTAGAAACATCCTAGATGTTACTCAACCAGATGTTCTTCATGGTACATCTATAAGATGAAACACTATTCAGTAACAAAAGGAACAAAACTATTGATTTATCAACAAATGGAAGAATTCCAAATATGTCTTGCAAAGTACAAGAAACCAGTCATAATATACTGCATATTCTGTTGTTTCATATATGAGATGTTCTGAGAAAAGGCAAAACTACAGGGACAGAGAACAAAAAAATGGTTGCCAGGTGTTAGAGGATGGGTGAAGGGTTAACACGATGGAATTCTGGGAGTGATGGAATTGTTCTGTATCACACTCATGGTGGTGGATACAAACACTTCCCTTTACTCTTTGGATCTTGATCTGTATGCCTATGTAGTCAGCCTCCAAGATCTCTCCAAGAATCCCTGCCTTCTGCTATTTGCACCCTTGTTTAATCTCTTCCTACACTGTACCAGGGCCAGTCTCTGTAACCAACAGCACTTGAGAGGAAGTGATGATATGTCACCCCCAAGATCAGATTATAAAAAAACTGAAAAGAGTTTCAATGAATATTTATTGAACATGATACCAGGCATTGAACTGCATGTCAAAACACAGAGATTAGTAACATTGCTCAGACCCTCAGGGAACTCCCCTTCTAGTGACATAAGGAAGAAGATCCACTACAGCATGCTGGGTGCTACAGAAAGATTGTGAGGTTAAGGGAAATGGCCTGGCAGAGAGAGATCCCAGCTGGCTCCTAAAATACATAAAAGATGTTAGACAGAGGATAGAGGTCATAGATGAAAACAGAGGGAACACAGTGTTCTGGAAAATAGCAGGTAGTTCAGCGAATCTGTAGAATTAGGGTAAGAAGAGAAGTTTGGAAATAGAAGAAGCAAAAGAAGACAGTAGGGACAAATCACAGAAGTCCTCCTATGCCAAGTGGTTTGAATTTACTTTTTTTTCCCTGAAGCTGATAAAGAAGTGTCTAAGAAACATATATTTTTAAGTAGAATTACATAGATTACATTTTCAAACATTTTAAATAGAAAACATAATGGTCAGATATTTGTATATAATGTAAAACAATCACCATAATAAGTTAATTAATATGTCACTATCATTACAGAATTTTTTTCTTATGATGAATACTTTTAAGATCTACTGCCTTAGCAAATTTCAAGTATGCAGAACAGTATTGTTAACTATAGTCACCATACTATACATTACACCCCTTGACTTATTTATTTCATAGCTGGAAGTCTGTAGATTTTGACTCCCTTCACACATTTTGCCCACCCCATACCTTACCCCTGGAAATCACCAATCTGTTCTCTGTATCTATGAACTTGGTTTTGGTTTTTAGGGGTTTTTTTGATGCCACATATAAGATCATATAGTATTTGTCTTTCTCTGACTTATTTCACTCAGCATAATGCCCTCTAGGTCCATTCATGTTGTCACAAATGGTAAGATTTCATTCTTTCATTGAGACGAAAAGACGCCATGTCTTCAGAGCAAAGCCTAGAAAGAGCTGAAGATCATTTGCTGCCAGACACGAAGACTTCTTCATGAGGACACTTGGGGAGAAGTTCTGTCTCAGTCCTTAGTGCCATTCCTGAGGAACTGGTACTTTTTATGGTGACTTTTGTGACCCTTAACTATGGCAGCTGAAAAATTCAGGTCCGGATTTAGAGCCGATTTCTATGATATAGAGACGACTATGCATTTCTAAACACTGCTTTAGCTGCATTTAGATTCATCTTACTATCCCACGCTTTTCCTTCCATCCCGCTGTGTCTACCTTTATCATCCTTCGATGGGGAACATATTTCTTTAAGCCCCCCCCCCCCGAATTCCTTTTGGAAACTTGAAATCAAAATAAATAAATATATTAGCAAACAAACAGACAAACATGAATCCCAAGTGTTTTAATGTTGACCTCTTATCTTTTGCCAAAATAAAATAGTTTGTAAGATTCAGTATGGCAAATCTTAGAGACTATGTAAATGTTGTTATTATAGATTTCCTTCACTACTAAGTGACTTCTATTACTTCTCAGTTTTTTATTAAGTGTCAAATCTTAGTCTTTCCCTTAAGATGGACCAATGTAAGCATAATTTTACAAGAGAAAATAGTTCTTATTGATAGCTATAGATAAATCTAAAGGCCATAAGAAAAAAATCTATCTTTTCCTCGATCTAATAAGAACTATAATTTTGCATATTCTTGGCTAGAAGGGGATATGTTTTGTATGAAAAAGTTAAAAATAAAAGTCAATGGATTAGAAGAAAAGGCAATAAACTATACTCAAGGCTCATTTTATCACAATTAAAGTTGAGTTACCCAGATCACACAAATATTTTAGTTTTTATAACACAGAGTACTAGAGAATCTAAACATTTTGACCAAAAAGTTCTTCTTTTTTTTTTTTAAGATTTTATTTATTTATTTGACAGAGAGAAATCACAAGTAGGCAGAGAGGCAGGCAGAGAGAGAGGAGGAAGCAGGTTCCCTGCTGAGCAGAAAGCCCGATGTGGGGCTCAAACCCAGGACCTGGGATCATGACCTGAGCCGAAGGCAGTGGCTTAACCCACTGAGCCACCTAGGCGCCCCCCAAAAAGTTCTACTAATTAAAAAAAAAAAAAAAAAAAAGGAGGGGCACCTGGGTGGCTCAGTCGTTAAGCGTCTGCCTTCAGCTCAGGTCATGATCTCAGGGTTCTGGGATCAAACCCTGAATCAGGCTCCTTGCTCAGCCTTGTGATCCCTCTCTCACTGTGTCTCTCTGTGTCAAATAAATAAATAAAACCTTAAAAAAAAAAGGTGGGGGGGGATATAGAAGATAAAGACTTCCTGAAATTCCAATTCCAATCCCCCAATTAGAGAAAACTTGCCTAATCTGATCAAAGTCCTCAGCTAGTACTAACATAAATGAATAACTGAATTTGTCAATATTTTAATAAAAATATATACCATTAAAGCCAAGATAAAGGTTATCTCAAAAAACATCCTAGTTCCATAATATCTGAGATTGATATCTTTTTGGAGTTCTATTTGAAGGGTATATAGGAAAGATACCTGGTGTTCAGAACAAAGCCTAGAAAGGGAGGTACTTGTGATTTATCTCTAAGAAAGAACTGGTGATGGCAGAATGAAGGTTCAGTTCATATGCTAGGTTAAGAAAGAATAATGAATACAGTTTTGCTACTGACTTAATAACAGCAAAGCACAGTCTAGATTTCTACGACAAGGATTAGGAACATTTATCTTTAAGTCATACAAAGTTTGCTCACCTGAAAGTTCAGGGCATCTTGAAGTATGATTCTTCCAGAGAACTGATCTTTATCATATTTCTATAGAAAAACCAGATGTACAGAGTTTAAGTTTCCTCCAAAGGAAATAAAAATGAGTCAGCACTTGAGACACAAAAAGTGTTCAAGTCTTTGCACCCCAAGATGCTAGGACTCATGACTGTACCTGACTTCCTATGCTAGAAGAAAACCAGCTGGACTAGTGTTGGACCCTATACCTCCTTTAAAGAACACATGTAGGTTCCCTGGGGTCATCAGCCTCCTGATTTCCCAGAAATTTTGGCTGAACCTGAGACCCAGAAATGGGAACTGGCATGTTTGGAGTTCTATCCAGTTTTCTCCTCTGTCCGCTGCTTTCTGCTCTGACACTATTAGGTACTCACTCCCCTGCTGACATCAGTGATATCCACCAGCAGTCTTGTCTGTGCTCAAAGTGAACGAAGTTTCCATGAGGCAATTGTCTGTCCATTTGGAGATAGCACATTCTTATAATCTAGATTAAGGCATCCTCATGGAAAGACCTCTAGCCTGAAAATCACAGAGCTTCAGCTCCAGTCCTAGCTTTTACGCTAGACTGGGACAAGTTACTTGACCTCTAGGAGTTTCAATTTTTCATTGTAATTCTGAGGAAACTGGAGTAAATCAGACATTTTGAACTAATAGTTCATGGACTTGTGAAGGTGGTAGTGAGGGGAAGAGAGCTGCAAACATTTGGAAATGTTGTAGAAATTTTAAGTTGTGGGGGTTTTTTCTAAGAGGCTTTTGTTGGATTTCTACAGAGGGGTTGTGACCTAAAATTCTTGAAGACCACTGGGCTAAATACTTTTATTCTATAAAGTATATTAAACATGTTCAAAGCATTATGCTAGGCAGCGTGGGAAACACAAGATGAGTGAGGCAAGTACTGGAATCATCAAAATCAAATGTATGATATGTTAATGCCATAGAAGAGCAGACTGTAATAAGTGTTTAAAGAAATGAGAGACTATAGCTGTCTGGAGATGGGGAAGTAGGAATTAGAGAAGGTTTCAGGAAACATAGTTCAGATTTGTGCATTCTAAGGAAGCAAAGCTTTTTACGGAAAGGGAATAGCATAATCCAAACATAGAGGCCAAAAAACCTATGGCATGTGAAGCAGCAGCCTGCAGTTGGACACATTTGGTTAGGAGACCCAGGTGTGGGGAGAAAAGAATGAGAGGAATAAAGCAGAAAGCTAAACAATGTAAGGATCTAAAAAATAAAAATAACATAGGCACAAGAAAATGGGGTCCTAGCTAAGACTTATGGTAGGTCTACCCCATGGTTGTGTCTCTCAGTCAGAGGCTTTTGATTTTGTGGAAATATCTCCTTTGCTTCCACTAATGGGGAACATCTTACTCCTCATATTCTCTATATGCCTTCTTTTCCACTTACAGAATTACTATGTATCTATGGCTATAAACTATGTTGTTGTCTTCATTTATGTCTATAGTTGATTCTCATTATTTATAGTAACTACGGTCTATAAAGTGACTGCAAACACTGAATCAGAAAATACTGAACCATTGCCCCCAAATACAGGGTTGGGTTCCAGCAAGCCTCTGGTCAAATTTTCCTCAGCCAATCTTGTTTTCTGTATCTTTCTTTTTAAAGACGCCTTTTGAAATGTGTATTGTTGACTCATTAACATTGAGCTCATAGCCAACAGCATTTTAATTCATGCCTGAATGAAGCTGATCTAACAAACGTATTTTGTCCATAAGGCACATCATACCCTTCTTTGCTTAGGGACACTGAGTAGCATGTTAGCACTTTAGTTGGAGACAGATACAAACAACACAACCACAACAAAAAGCACAAAACTGCAAAACCAGGACACTAAATACATCGTGGAAGGATACTTGTTTACAGTTTGAGCTGGAACAAGAAAGCAATGCATGCATCAGGCCGTTCAAATTTGTTGCCACTCTGCACATGTTGGTCAATGGCGGCAGAAGGGCCACAGAATTTGATTTTGGATTACAAACAAATTTTAGTGAGTAGGTAAATCTGCAAATACGGGATCTGTGAAGAAAGTCAACTCTGTCTATGTATACATAGATATTATTCTTGCTTCTTAACAGAACTACTAAATAGGAAAATGTGTGCATTGTAAATGATGATGGTATTTGGTTGTTTTCTAAATACTCTCATTATTGTTGGGACAGTCATTTTTGCTATCAGCCTTCTAGATTCAGCAATGTTTTGTATCCACACAGGAAACAGGTCCATCTCTCAAGAATAGACTCTCATTAACCAGCCCACCACAGACAACTAAATTCAGAAAACCAGGATATTTCTGTATGTACAAAACTATCCAGTATATTTCTTTGTACAAAAGCCGATATATTTGTGTATGTACAAACTACCTGTAATCCTTTAGCCAGTACATTCTTTTTCCAGAAGCTATTCAACATAGCAGACTAAATAATACTCTGAAAGGTAGTTTGGGAAGGCTGGAACTTAAGAATTCTAGTTATATGATTTGACTGTTTACTAGTATCAAGCCAAAGGAGCCAGGCCCTTAGCGCAATGAAGAGTTAAGTATTGGCAAACACAAAGGAATGAGCTGTGGATAAAGTTACCCAAGTTCTTGCTTGCTATGATAGCCCAGATTTTTCACTAGAATAAGATAGACAAGCATTTTTGCAGCAATATCTTAGGAAAACAGGCTTGTTTTAAAATTGCACTCACATCTCCGATTTCATAAGCTAACCTTTTTCTCAGAGAAGGTCCATAGAGAAAAAATAAAATCATTCTTTGCTACTTGACCCAAGGAAGAAGATCAATCAACTAACATGGAGAAAATGAGGGTGAGTCAGGAAGAGATGAGTAAAAAGAGAATCTGGTGGCAAAGTACTAGATTCCGGTACTTACGACTGTCCATTCCCTCCAGACTTCTAACTGGTGATAGGCAGGTGGCATCAGGAGTGACTATTATTCCCTCACCCTCTCACCTAGCCCTACCACTCTTGCCTGGAAAACATATCCCAATACACATTTCTCTCTATTCCTTACTTTTGGCACTCCAGCCATGCTGAATTCCTTTCTTCTTGATGATCCAAGCTCTCTTCTTCCCATAATTCTCTCCACTTGAAAGGATGGCTTATTAGTTGCTCAGTGAATGACTAATCACTTTCCCTCAGGACCCACCTTAAATGTCTTCTCCTCAATTAGGCCTCTTTTGTCTTACCTGTCTGATCCTAAGTGGCCTTTGCTAGGTCCTGACTTTTCATTTCCTTCCTATACTTCTATAGGCTGTAGTCTTGCTTATTTAGATTTTCACATGGTCAATCATCTAGCTCCATCCCCTAGCATGTAAACACCATGAGAGCTAAAAACACACTTCTTCTTTCACCACTAAATCCCCCAAATAAGGAAAAGTGTTTGCCTCAAATCAGATACTCACTATTTATTGAATGAATGAATATAAAGTGTTCCTAAGTCACTCATTTTTCTCAATTATCCTATGAAATAAAGATAAATGAGGGAAATCATAGTTTATAATTACAATTTCAACCCCTGGTTGATGTTCATGGCTTTTCAAATTGAGTTCAGGAAAGTTCAGTACATAATTCTAATTGTGCTGGTAAATATAGGAACTAAGCTGTTGATGTCAGCTCTCTAAAGACCACCAATACAATCTGTTGCTAAGACAAAGTTGAGTTCGTACTTATTGCCATATTCAAGTCTCCACAGAGTTTCGATGGTGCCTTGAAGGATAAGGCAAGACTGGAATTTATTAAGAACTGGAAATTTTGTGTAAGGTGGGCCTTTCAATGGAGAAGTGGTGAAGAGAACTTGATTGGGATTGGGTAAGAAGTGGACAACACTTCTGGACTGATGGAAACACAAAAAGGAGGATTTTAACAAGGGATTCAAAGAATAGTAATGTGGACACTAAGGGGTCTTTTTTGGGGAGTAGAGGGTTTAAATTTCAGTCCTCATTTTCCAAGCAGTGTGGGTGGGAGTAGATGATTTTGATTCTCAGGGGGAATGAAGTTTGGTTCATGGTAATTCCCTCTGGATCCCAGTTTCCCACAACTAAACCAAAGCAAAGGTTTAGGAACTAAATGGATTACCTTTCCTCAACCACCAAAAGTATACATTTTTAAAACAAGTTTCCAGGAAGTAGTTTGTATATTTAATCTGAAGTAGGATGATTTTAAATGGGCAGGAAATATGGACTCCATTCAAATCAGTGCTGCTTCTGAGGCACCCTGAGGATAGCCACTTGCAATAAATTAGTAAAAAGAATTCCATTTATACATATTGATCTTTAGTACAGTCAGAAAAAATAATGTATGCAACTTAAAATTATTTCCTTGCATTTTTTCGGTATAACAATAAAACACAAAACTTCTGAAGCAATGTAATAAATGTATAAATAATCTGTTTAATATGAGACTTAGTCTACATGTATCTTCTAGTACCTAATATGGGTCAGATATTTTGTACTGTACGGAGTGGCTTTTGATCCAATAGCTTAGTGAAGGCAATCAAATAATATGCAATTTGACTGCTCTTCTCCCCTTAAAAATAACATTATGGAGCAAGTATATCAAAACCTCAATCAGATATTTTTAAGTTATTTGTAGTCATAAATTAGGATATTCAAACTTCCAAGTCAAAAGGTCTCACTAAATATTTTTACAGGCACCCACAAATCCTCTCAAGATTAGAATAATTTAGGCAAACCACATGTTGTAGCCATTTCTGAAGGCAAAATCAGTCAAATATTGCAATTTCATATCATACACTTTAATAGAATTGAGAGATGGGTGGGATCTTAAAAATTATATAGTGCAATAACTTAATATTAGTCCATTTTTAATATACAATTTTTTTTTAAAGATTTTATTTATTTATTTGACAGATCACAAGCAGGCAGAGAGGCAGGCAGAGAGAGAGGAGGAGGAAGCAGGCTCCCTGCTGAGCAGAGAGCCCCATTCGGGGCTCGATCCCAGGACTCCGAGATCATGACCTGAGCCGAAGGCAGCGGCTTAACCCACTGAGCCACCCAGGCACCCCTTAATATACAATTTTAAATATACATAATATACATGATACATTACCTTTTTCTGCCAATTAATGAGTTAAAAGTTGTTACTGGAGCCCTCTGTTTTGCTGCAGTACTCTACATATTTTTCTTAGAAATGAACTATTTGTGCATATCAGGCTTTGTAACTTTAACACACGGTTATGTGAGAAATGTTACTAGAGAAATAGATAAGCCACTTTCGAGGTATTGTCATATATCTTGGAATGAATGACCTAAATTCATATTAACCATTGCCGTTGTAAAGTTACAAAGTCAAAATTGGAAGGTTTTATTGAGTTTTCCTTTCCAAAGAGATCTTCTGTTTATACATACCTAAAGTCTTTTAAAATGTAGAGGGATACCTGTCTGCATAATAAAGCTGATCACATTTTGCTAGAGTTTGCAGGTGACAAAAATAAATATTAGGGAAAAAATTATCTGGTGCAACCAAACTATGGCAAGCTAAAGCTTATCAGGGATAAACAGCTTGCCAGACACCCTGTTTGCGTGTGGCCAGACTTAGCTCTGAGAATCAGACATTCTGACGTTTGTCCCACTGCATTTGCTCACAAATCGTGCCTTGACTTCCTGACAACTTTTTAAAAGTAAAATATTTTAAAAACAAGTATTGCATTTTGCAAAAGCTAGGCTACTGATTTATTCAACATGTTTAGTTTGGAGATGGTTGGATGATAGCACACTGATTTCTGCTTCAGTTCTTAATTAATAGGGTATTTTTTCACAATAAAGTGAGACTGTAATGCTGCTCCAGCTGGGGCTTACAGGCCCCTAGGGAAATTTGTTTTGGAACAGCTAATCTTTGCAGTAGACTCATTGTCCTTTAACTAAAATTCACTGTGCTCAGGCACATAAGAAGTAGTTTCTGCTAATTGACTAATGATACACACACATGACTCACTTAAAAGTCATTCACAACACTTTTTTCAGCATTGATGTCTTCAGAGCCTTTAGTTCCTTAGGGCATTTAAACAATGGCAGATCCAAATGATACTTTCCCAAGAATTTCTTTTACAAAGTTCTTTCAACAGGTTGGAAATCACTGCATAATTCAGGAGACAATCCCTTTTGCAAATGTTGATGGATTCAGGTTGTGCCTTACAAGCTAAATTTACATGAGACTCTGGGTTTGAGTCACAGGGCAGAGACACCCACAACACCGTTCTCTGCATCAGCCCAGTGCCTCTTGGCGTCACACAGGATGGAAGATTGTCATGGCTACAAAGGGAAATGAGTACACTCAGTAGCCACCCATGCTATGGGACTGCCTGCTTGTAATAGTGCTTTAGAAAGAAAACTTCCCTATGTGTCTACTGTTTGTTCTTACCTTCTGCTGTTTTACGGCTCTCTGGTGCACCATATTTTAACTACCCAATATTTAATACCTACTATTTTTCATGACATTTGGCTTCTTGTAATGCAAATCCTTGTTAGGAACTTCTGAGGTGGAAGAAAATATGAATCTGGGGTGGCAATAAACATGCAGTCTCACCTGAAGGCCTTGGATTTATGCATCCATCCATTCAATGCGGTAACGAGCTGTGACATTCCCAGCAAAATATTTCATGATAATGGTATTATCTGGGAAAATTTTTTCCCCAGATCTGGAGACAGACATTAAACTTGTTCTATGCCCAAGAGTAATTTATGCCTTAATTGTAAGGTATGTTTGTGGGTAATAATTAAAAGTAAATTTAAGGGGGTTGCCTGGGTGGCTCAGTGGGTTAAGCCTCTGCCTTCGGCTCAGGTCATGATCTCAGGGTCCTGGGATTGAGTCCCACATCAGGCTCTCTGCTAGGCAGGGAGCGTGCTTCCTCCTCTCTCTCACTCTCTCTCTCTCTCTCTACTTGTGATCTCTCTCTGTCAAATAAATAAAATCTTTAAAAAAAAAAAAAGTAAATTTAAGGGAGTAGATTACACATCACCTTTCAGAGCTCTTGCCTCTACCAAGCTACAGAGATATTTTCACCCACTATTACTGATTTTCACAACTGAAATATTTGCTTTCCTCTTTTCCCTTTTCTTCCTTCTTGATCTTTATCTCATATATTTTGTTTGTGCTTCCTTTATACATAGGTGTACTGGCAGAATTCTAAAATTGAAGAGTTGCTGACCCTGTAACTGCACTCAGTCTTCCAACTTT